>NC_133834.1:7797500-10197500 GCF_047830755.1 Zonotrichia albicollis
CACACGTGATACACTGATTCTGACCAAAGGGAATTCAGCTCCTAGAAAATTAGAAAGATACTTTCATAGTGTATTCAGCATCACAAAGTATTTCTAAATGAAAGCAATACTTTTTCTACACATCCTTTTAGGAGTGGGGGCTTGCTTTCTGTAACCGTGAGGCTGTAACAGAGCATGATGTGTCTGATGCAGGGGCTGTCAAAATCACTGCTGTATTTTTGCCTACAAAGCACAACTGCACTATTAATTATTATTCTGGAAATACACACGTCTCTTGAGTAGTCTGATCTCAACTTGGCTGTTGCTGCTCTGTTATCAGTCCTGGAGCTCATTCTTCAGTTCTGATCAAAAGCAGCTGGCAGAGATCCTGTGTTGTGATTAATTCCTCACTCACTCCCGTCTCTCCCCAACACTTCGTGGCGGGGGTGGAATTTCTTTTGCAGATTGCACAGTGAACCAGTCTTCTGCCTGTGTGCTTACTATCTGTGCTACTATTGCTTATATTTACTATATTGCTTTTCTTCTCTGCCATTGAATGCATCTCCCTGTATCAGCTGACTAACATATGAACTCCAGGTACAGGAGCAGATATGCATCTAACCATGAACAGCCTAACCTTAACTCTTTGCATGATTACACATTTATTCTGGATATATATTCTGTAGCAGCATACAGCTGTGTCTTTTTGTAATCCCTTTGCAAGCTTTGGTCAGAAGACTTTAACTACAGAAAGCCTCATTGATTTTTAACCGTGACAACTTTTTGATGACAACTGTGAGGTTTTCTCTTTCTGCTTAGTAGCTTGTAATTGTAGTTTGTACCCGCTGGGGCAGCTTTGTGTCTGCAATTCTGTAGTGACTCAATGCCAGATAATGTAATGAAGGGACCTCACTCTGTAGAAAACAGTGGAGTTATTACAGCTGTCATTGAGAGCAGATTTTGAGCCAGAAATTGAGTACTGGATTGAAATAGTAGCTGTCCTGCTAATTGTTCACTGCTTTTGACTAAAATGTGTAAAGCTTATTGATTAGAATATTGATTGTAAGTGTTCCTGATTGCTCTGGTTTCAAGTACGTTGCCTTAATGCCTTTACCAAAATAAAATTTTGGAGAGGAATATGGGGGGGAAAAAAATCTCAAGTTGCTTTTGCTCGCTGTGAACATTGATTGCAGTATGCAGGGGATGCAGCAGTGCCACTGGCTGTACCTGTGCTGGAATGTCTCCGTGCACTCCTGTGTTACTCGAGTTCTCTGGCAGCAGCAGGGAAGTGCCAGCCGAATAGAGCACCATTGTTACTACTGTGAGGTTGCATAACTCTAGTGAGAGCTAATCTAGACATAAAGATGTAAAAATACTCTTCCTCTACAGTTACTGATTTAAGTAAGAACCAGCAGAATGTGCAGTAAAATTTTACTATAAAATCTCAAGAGGCTCAGGACTCTGCCATGCTACCCACTGCAGGCTTGAGGGAGATGCTGTTTTAATAAAACCCCCGTAATTATGTATTTCTGGTTTTTGCAAAAACAACTTTTCTGGAAAAAAACCCAATAACTTCACAGTTTTCCCTTAAAATGATTGAATCTGTAGTTTTAGCTAAAATTGTGGTATTCACTTGCCAAACTTGTGTGTTGCAATTCAGTGTTTCCCCTTGTTTTTGTAACTGTCTGTGTTCAGTATCAGCACTAGAAAGGATTTTTTTTGGCTGGTAATGTCTCAGGGGGTGGATTATTAATACTGCCTGCCCAGTTAGGCAGAAACTGATAGTAAACAGGTTAGAAACAAACTGCTTTGTTGATAGCAGTTAGGAGGAAAAGATTCCTCCTTTGGAGACTTCAAGCTCTGCTTTCCAGCTTTGCTCTGGGCAGGATCTGGTGTTTAGTGAGACTCACTGACATTGGGTAGGGAAT
Organism: Zonotrichia albicollis; assembly: GCF_047830755.1. Lineage (NCBI taxonomy): Eukaryota > Metazoa > Chordata > Aves > Passeriformes > Passerellidae > Zonotrichia > Zonotrichia albicollis. Next base: position 7,799,408 of record NC_133834.1, read on the forward strand.
TATTTCACACCAGGAATAGCTGTCAGCAGTCCTAGAGATTTTCTTGGTCAGTACTGTGGCTGTCTGGGACCTTTCTGAGGACCACTGATGATGTCCTATCAGCTTTCTCAAAAGCACAAAGTAACTTGGGAAAATTCCCCTTGAGTTGAACACCTCTGTATTTCAGAATACGTATTTTGAATTCTGAGTATATTTTGTCACAGCTTAATTTCCCCTTTCCAAAACTAACCACTTCTTCATGGAGGGGGAAATAGTCAGATTCATTAACCCTCCCTTCCCCCTCCCAAACACTTCCAAATAGGAAGAGGAAACAAATGATGGCCTGACAATATGACTGCTTACCCATGCAGCACAATCTCCATGGAAACAGACTGTCCTAGAATAGCTCAATCACATGAGGGTTACATGACATGAATAAAGTAACCAGAAAACTGGAAAATATCTTAGAACTGGGGATACTTGCACTTAATTAATTACCCCCCAGGTCTTTGGAGAGTAGCTAATAAACAAAGCTAGTATTGAAAACAATTTAGTCCATGCTTACTATAATTTGTAAGTGATGGGATAGTGGAAAATCAACATGACCCTCACTTTTAGGGCTGTTTATTGTTTCTACTTTGGGTGACTTTTAGAATGATTTTTGAATCATTTCCCACATGACCTCCTACTTGTTGAAATGGTACCACTGGTTGGGAGCATTGTCTTAGTAAATCCCAGTGGATTTCCCCTTTTGTGGCAGCAGGCACTGACCATTTCACACTTTTTAGGATGTTTCAAACATGCTAAAGAGGAAATTCACTAGTTGCAGTAGGAATTGACTGTGCATAAAAGGAATTGGAGAACTATCTTTGGAATGTTTTCTTCTAGTTAATTATGTACTCAAAGGGCAAGGAGATTTATTGAGCATATATTCAATACAAAAATGAATATATTTCACTGATGATTAGTTTTCTGTCTGTAAAGTTGGTGTTTTTAACGTGGGTGTTGCAACAGAGTCATTGAAGAACCTGTTACACAAATCAGATATAAACAAGTGTATATTCTACCAATCTAGCATGAAGTATATTACAGAGAGGTAGAAAAAACAAATCACTTGTCCTTAGCAGGTCATTGCATCGTTAGAACATTGCAGCCCTTCCAAAGGGCTTTCCAAAGTGCAAAGATTAATATCTGTGGGCTGGCAGAGATTGCCCATTACCCATTTCCTGTTTGTCCAAGCCCACATCTCATTATTTGTCACTTCTGAGATGAAGGTTTGCAATAAGATGTTTTGTACCCTGTGAGTGAAGCCCATGGAGTCATCACAGGTTTATATTGGCATGTTTGCTGTCATGGTGCCCCTGATGGCAAACATCATAAACCTCATCATCTGTCTCCTGATGGAGGCTGGAAATGGCCATTGGTCCTGACACAGGGAAACACTGGTTTGAAGATTCAGATCCTCAGGATTTAACTTTGGTCATTACAGGACTGTAAAGCACCAGAACATCCACAGTTCTCAGCTCTAAGAGACACAGCACAGTTTCAGTCTATGTAAATAGTTCTTGTGTTGGTTATGACTGATTGTGCTCAGTGCAACACTGCACCACTGCTTTACATAATTTTCAACTCTCACTAAAGTTTCCAAAGTTTTCATTAAAGCAGTTTTAATCTCTTTGGTCAGGTAACCATTTAGGGCTGTTGTATGGCTTACAGAAGAGCTCCTGATAGTTCCTCTGCTTTTCACTTTGCACCCTAAACATTGACTAACATTGACTGACTTCACTGCCTGCATATGGGTGCTTTTCTTCCTCGTGCTCATACAGTACCAGTGGGAGTCTGAAACATCCCTCACATCAGTGAGGAAAATCCTGCTGGAACCTGCAGCTCTGACTGCTGCTGAAGGTTAACAGAGTCAGGTTTCACATCTGCTCCTCACAGGGTTTGCTGCAGACTGCCCTTACAGGGCTGTGCCCAGGCAGACTGGGAGTTAAAGGTTACATTTTTTAACAATCTGCTTTGCTTAATAAAAGCAAACACCATATTTTTAAAGCACCTAACCCATGTTCTTCCAAAAACTTCAAGTTGGGATTTGTCTAGGTTTTTGGTCCTGGTGGTCAAGTGGAATGTGTTGTGTTCCTGGAGTGTTTACCATTGTCCACTCTCTGGATCCAGGAAAGAGATGCTCTGGGTTTTGTTATTTGTTCCCTTTGAATGGCTTTGGACTGGCTAAGAAGCACAATGAGGCATTCATTTTTGATTAGTTGATTGATGACACTGCATGTGTGCACCATTGTCACAGAATATGGGATTTTTCTAGACTGCCATTCCCATTTCCAAATGCAATCTAATACCTGGGCTTTGGAAGAGGATGAAAGAAATGAATATGATAACTGCCTATTGAATGAGCATGAAAACAAGATATTTCTTTTTTTAAGAATGTACAGTGTTTATTATCCTTGGATTGTTTTATCCTTTAAAAAGTAATAATTTAAAAAGTGGTTTTGAGTCTGCCTTTGTTCCAGTAAAAGGAGCAAGGCTGTGGGACAACCTAATTGTGATATTGCTTACACCTGCATCAGGCCCAGTGCAACTTAAACATGCTTTAAACACCTTGATTTGACGGGGGTATTACCTTTAAACAGGTAGTAAGTGTCCAAGTTTGCAGATAATGTAATATTTGCAACAGGATACATGATTTTTTCTGGCTGTGTTGTAGGCCATTTGCCAGGTCAGAGTTTGGAAATGTTGTTTTCAATCTGTGCAAACAGAGCAATGAGTCATTTTGCATTCTGAGTACAACAGGCAAGAGCAGCTTTTGGGAGGGCAGTGAAGGGGGCAGGGGGAGGCTGTGCCAGCTGCAGATCCAGTGCACAAACTGTAAACATTGGGCTACTGAACAAGCTGGGCTTCAGTGGCTGTGAAACCTCCAAACTCAGCTCTAGCTAAACAAATGCTTTGTTGTCTCAGACAGAAAAATGAAAACCTACCCAGCCATTGGTTTCTTGCTGCTGTTGGTGATCAGCTATGGCTCCTCAGAGAACTCCAGCACGCCGCGGGGCTGCGGGCTGGACCTCCTGCCCCAGTACGTGTACCTGTGTGACCTGGACGCCATCTGGGGCATCGTGCTGGAGGCCGTGGCGGGGGCAGGTGTGCTCACCACGCTGCTGCTGATGCTGATCCTGCTGGTGAGGCTGCCCTTCATCAAGGACAAAGAGAAGAAGAGCCCCCTGGGAATGCACTTCCTCTTTCTCTTCGGGACTCTGGGACTGTTTGGGCTGACGTTCGCGTTCATCATCCAGGAAGATGAGATGGTGTGCTCCACCCGAAGGTTTCTCTGGGGAGTTATCTTTGCTTTGTGCTTCTCCTGCTTGCTCGCCCAGGCCTGGAGGCTCCGCAGGCTCGTTCGCCACGGCAAGAGCCCGTCGGGGTGGCACCTGGCCGGGGTGGCCACGTGCCTGATGCTGGTGCAGGTCATCATCGCGACCGAGTGGCTGGTCCTGACCGTGGTCAGGGAGAACAAGCTGGCCTGCAGCTATGAGCCCATGGATTTTGTGATGGCCTCCATTTATGTCATGTTCCTGATGGTATTTACCCTGGGATTCTCCTTTTTCACTCTCTGTGGGAAGTTTAAGAAATGGAAGAAAAACGGAGTTTGCCTCATTATAACACTTTTCTTTTCCATTCTGATCTGGGTGGCCTGGATGACTATGTACCTGTTCGGGAACGCTGAGCTCCAGAGAAGGGACAAATGGAGTGATCCCACTCTGGCTATTGCACTGGTGTCCAGTGGCTGGGTGTTTGTTATTTTTCATGCCATCCCAGAGGTCCACTGTACCATCCTTCCATCACAGCAGGAAAACACACCCAATTATTTTGATACTTCACAGCCAAGGATGCGTGAAACCGCTTTTGAGGAAGATATTCAGCTTCCTAGGAGCTACATGGAAAATAAAGCCTTTTCAATGGATGAACATAATGCAGGTAAAAATTGCCTATAAAGGACTATATTTTTTTGTAGTGTCAAGACAACTCTCTGTATGAGACATTTTTCAGGTGTTGAAAATGAAGGTCATGATAAACACAATAATTTTCACACTACACCTTGTTCCCTTTTACAGTTTTCACTAAGATATCATCTAGTGAGAGAGAAAAATAAGTACAGAAAATACATAATAAAAATTATTTTCTGCAGGTTGATCTTTCTTTGAAAAACTGAACAATTTCAAATGCAAAGGCAACACCAAAAGAATTAAAAAATCATTGTGGAAAAAATAACCTTTAAATAATTTAAATTACATTTTTTGTAATTAGCAGTTATTAATATTTAATACAAAATATTTTCCCAAAACCTCAGAAATAAATGAAGTGATCTATGTTACAAATTGCTCAACCACTTGAGCAACAAAATAATTGTTATTAATTATCTTTCCATTAAAATGGATTTAGTGCCACTTTGTGTCCCTGTGGGGAGAAGAAATGCCAAGTGGCTTACAGACAGTTCAAAGACAGCCTTTGTTCTGAAGGCTTGAACATCTGAGCTTTCACAGAGGTTTTGAGGTAATTTGCCTTTCTTGTTGCAGAACAATGTCTGATCACACATCATTAAAATTTGCAGTGAAAATTTTTTTGACTGATTGCTGGAAAGGACCAGCAACAACTGGGTGTTCAGAGATCCAAAGCCTTGCTGGAGGTTCAAGCCATGTCAGAAATGCCAGGGATGCCTGTGACCAGCAGTGGGAAGCAGGAGCCCCGTGGTGTTCTTAGGGAGTTGTGCTCTGGTGCTGCCCCACACCTGGATAAAGGATTTTGTTACAAGTCACACTGATTGTTTTCACTGTATTTGAGAAGAATACTGGCCTGGTAGCCCAGGCAGGAGTTGCAGCCCCTGAAAGGAGGCTTAGGGCACATGGTCCAGGCACTTCACCTTCCTATTCACCTTTATGTGTCTTTGATTTCCTCTGGGTTTGATGTTTCCCTGGGCACTGACCAGACTTGGAGGAAGACAGCACTTTTGTTTGGCACAGTGTTGGGTCAGGAAGGCATTTTTCCCTCTAAGTTTTTTAGCAGAAACTTTAAAGGTCTCCTTCTAGTAGGGAAGTTTGTTCTGTCAGTAGATACCATAGGGGCAGTGGTAAAACAAAAAAAAATCACAATAAAAGAATGGTTGTTATTACTAATGTTCCAAAGCAAGAGACAGTTGCACTGTGGACTGTTAAAACCACTCTTTTACTTTTTTTTTTTTTTTTTTTTAGTGTGGTTGTTTGTTTTTACTGTCCTCCATCCCTCATTAAATTAATTTCATAGTAAAGTAACTGCAATGGCTTCAGTGAAGCTATTTCTAGCTAAGGCAGATCTAAGAACAAAATTGGATCTTTCACTCTGTATCACTCCCATTCATGGGTGCATTTTTAAAAAAGAACTGGAAGCTCCTTTTTGATCTAATCATTCAGTAATTAAGTTTTTTTGTGAAATGGATAGATGTATGATAGCTACAAAATCATTATACTGTCTATTATAGTGCAATTTATGTTCTGTTTTAATCTATCTGAATGACAGTACAATACAAAATAGATTTTCTTATCTGATGCCCTTGTTAATGTACACCATAATAAATGCCTGTCATTCCTATTCCCATGGCATACAAGAATTTTTAATAGATCAAAACAGATTAAATCTTCCTTTGCAGCAGTTCTTTAGGGACTGGCTTGGGACAGCAGGGTTTGGAGACAAAACTTAGTAGCATGGTAGAGACTTTAAGTAAATACTTTAATAATAAAGCAATAATAACCAAGGTACTGAGTCAGATCTCTGTGCTGGGGTTGTCAGTGCAAAGCACCTGGAGTCTGTGAGCAATTGGCTCTGCAGGGGTGACGAGAATGTTCTGTCCTTTCATCCATTTGATCAGACTCAGTTTGAGAATTCATCATCAAGAGTTCAGAAATTACTGGAAGGGTACTTTCTTCAACTACTTCATCCTTAAGAATGATGTTTCAGAATAGAAGATGTACTAGTTGTAAAGTTTGGAAGACATCATAAGCAGAAAACAGTTCCCTGACTATAATACTTGTTTCAGTAAATAGTTAGCTTTAAGTAGAAAACATGCCTGGACAAACAAATTTTCCATTAATTCTTGTTATTTCCACTAATATTTGTATAAAACAATTTTATAATTTTGCTCTTTTTTAAGATTTTAAGCAGCATTTTAACAATCTGAACAGTGTTTAGGTTCAAACAAGCATATATCCTCCTTGATTCCTTCTTTCTTAGCAAAAAATTACCTTCAAGTTACGCATTGCAACAAGAGCTGCTCTATGCCAGGAACATTAAGCATTAATAAAGCAAACCTATTTTAAAGTCACTAACTTAAACATCATTTAAACAGCATACTAATCTGGGATTTTAGTATTTATATGATAGGTTGAAATATCTCTTTAGAAGAGTTATTTTCGTAGGTGTGCTTTCTAAACTTTAATAAAAGTATTTAGAAGGCCCGGACAAAGAGCAGTTGACTGAGTTCTCAGAGCTCTCTGGAAGTGCAGTGCACACTGGTAGGGCAGCCTCTGTAGGCAGAGAGAATTTGCCTTAAACAAGACAAATCTGGATGTGAAATGTAGAATGCAACAGCTGTCAGGAAACCCAAGCCCAAGCAGCTCTGGTATCATTAAATTTCATTTAATAACTTCTAGTACTACCACTCACAGTCACAGCCAATAGCTAAAAGCAAAGTGAACAAAATTTCAAATGTGTTACAAAGAGGCTTTGACAAATATCAAATATCCTCAGTACTGCTGGTTTTTTACCTATACATGCCCTATGCAAGTGGATTTATTTAATAGTAACACAAAAAGTACAAGGAAAAATGTTAAAACTAGTGTAAGAAAAAAAAATCCAAAATAAGTATTTTGTCTACAACCTTTGTCATAGATTCTCACATCAAAAAAACTGAAGCTGTTTGCAGCAACAGGGAAAGACAATTTAGCAATATGAAATTGAATTTACTGGCTCTTTAAGATAGCTTTGAAATGACTGTGTATATTTTGTGTAAATATTCTGTATAAATATTTTCATGATGGTGTGCATAATAAAGATTTTTGTGTCTGTGTATAATAGCAAATACCAGTGCAATCATGTGTGTTTATCACACAAGAAGTAGTCAAATAGCAAAAAAAAGGTTACTGACCTTGAGATGGTTAAATATCTAATAGAAAATACTTCATTCCAGTTTAGGCATTTTCATAATTTTTTCTCCCAGTGTTCTGCAAAAATAGAGCAAGTGAGGGTCTATATGTATCTGAAGTCAACAGCTGAGCATTTGCAGGGTGGAATTTCTAAATTTCCATGCTAAATCAGTACTGTTCTTCATCTTGGTGCACAACTCCCGAGAGAGGAGTAGCAGGGGATAGAGGACAGCATATGGCTGGAGGATCCATTTAAATCTTCTACACCGAGCAACTACATTGGAGATAAATCCTGGCTTCATTAAAGTCTGGGCTGGAATTCTCATGAACTTCAGCTCATTCATGATTTCAGCCAGAGACTGTAGAATTGTAATTTGAATTAAATTTAAGAGAAGTTCTTGCCCTAGGTGCCTGAACTGGGCATGTTTCTGTTTAGCAGCTGACAGATGAGTTTTGCCTGTTGTGTGATAAATGAGCTCTGTTCCCTGGCCACGTCTGAGTGCACTGAAGTCATCATTTACCCTCAAAATTAAAGAGGGAGTTTGTATGTGCCAATCCCCAGCCTGCTTTAGAGAGAGCAGCATATCCCTCATTATGCATATCTCACTCAGAATTTACATCTTGAACCCAAACTTGCACTAAAATTAATGGGGAGACTGTTTTATTCCTGGTATAAACATCCAAAAGGACACTCAGTATCTTGTCTGGCTTCAGTGATTTGCCATGTTTAAGCTATTCAAAAGCAATATTTACTCCATCTTTCTAGTTTCTCAGAGTAAATATAATCTGAAACATCTGGAAAATCCTTATTTGCTAGTCATGCTGAAGTAATGCTCAGGGGGTTGTGAGCATTGCTTACTGGCTTGAGCAAGGCTTTGGATCCCTGTCCACTGAGTTTGATAGAAAGCAAAATGTAACTTAACCCCACAGTGTCCACACCAACACAGGGAGCACTTTGCAAAACACATTGTGCAAGATACATCACAGGTTTGGTGACTAAAGACACTGAGCTCCCACTGAAATGAGATTAAGCAAGCTGCAAAAATTTGGTTCTTTTTTCCCCCTCCCTAGCAAACAATTAATTTAAATCCGATTCTTCTGAGATTTGTTCCCAACATGTAAGGGAAACAGCTGTTCAAAAGCAACATGGAAGTTAAAATCAGTGGCAAAGTTCCCAATAACCAAACTGGAAGGAAGAGGCTCTGTGACTGCACAGCTTTAATTGTGTTTAAGAGTGTGATGTCTCTTTTCCAGCGCTGAGGACGGCAGGATTTCGGAACGGCAGCTTGGGCAGCCGGCCCAGTGCTCCTTTTAGAAGCAATGTTTATCAGCCAACTGAGATGGCAGTTGTGCTAAATGGTGGGACTGTAAGTATCAAAATGTGATGATTTAAGAAATCTTTGAAATGCAGTGATATATACAACCATTACTAATTGAAAAACCTGCTTTAGCTTATTCCCAGCAGGGGGGAAGCTATAAATGAAAATTTAAGGCAGCAAGTATGCATGTAATGCTTCCCTTCCCTCTAGAACATATGTAGCTAACAAGTATTTTGCATTTGTTTACTTGGCTATTCACATTTTGCAGTGCAGCTTCAGTGAACCAAGTTTTTTTGTAAGACAACATATTCAATGGCCCTTTCAAATTAAATTTGTGTTAAGGTATTTAACATAACTATTAAGTGACACCATTTCTAATCTGATTTTTTTCAAGATGGTGTGAGTCACACAGATGTTTTCAGGCAGTATGTTACTTTAAATAATTGTTGCAGATAATGGTTGTCTCACATATATTCCATTTACTTGAAAAATACATGTAATTCTTTGTAACTTACAGATTTGTACATATTTTGAAAAGAGGTTCATAAAAGAGGAATATAGAATATTTTCATGTTAATAGCTTCAATTTTTCTTCCTTGTAGAATGGTTTGGCATATCTTTGATAGACCTGTATTTTTGCAGCCTGGTTGTTGTAAGATTGGTTTAGTGATGCCAAACGGACTTTACAAATGTTTTTCCCATTATGTTTAATTTTCACTTTAGACATTTCATATAGCAGGCATACTGTTGAAAAAGAAAAATTTTCATTCCCACATTTTTCATGCATATCTACATGCTTCTTAAAAATCTACTCATGAGCCAGTTTGTACTCATGTGAGTTGGGTTTTCTTTCTTTTGAATCATGAGCTGATTCCATAACTCAACCTCTACATTTAAAACCAGTTTAAAATGAACTGATTGCAGGTCTGGTTTTGTTTTTAAGTAAGTAAAGTTTTGGCTGATTTTAGTGGACAAGAGGGATTAGGTACAAGAATTCTCCTCCGTGGGTAAGACTGTGTGAAACATGTCAACTTGAGTAAAATGAAAAGACTTGGCTTTGCTGTCAGTCATGGATTGCATCCTTCTGATGTTTTAATTAATCTCTGCCTGTTTTCTGATACCAGAATGTGCAGCTCAGGGAGAAGGCAGTTAAAGAATTAGAAGCTTGAGAATTTGGGGTTTTTTTGTTTGGCTGTATTCGTGTCGGATACAAAGCTCACGTGTATATATAGTCGTGGTTTTACAGAGAGATAAATGCACGGTTTGGGTGGAAGATGAGTTTCTTTGTATCACTTTGCTCTAGAAAGTATCACTTTGCCATCTGGAAAGCTGTCCTGTATGTGTAGTGTGATAAACACTGATTTTTGAACAGTCTAGATCTCTCAGTTATGGGTTTATTATCCTTATTTCCAGATACCAACTGCTCCGCCAAGTTACACTGGACGACATCTCTGGTGAAAGGCTGTAGGCTGTAGAGAATAAGAATCCTTGTTGCAGATGTTGTTCCCTGGCAGTGTGTCTTTGAGGGAAGGAATCCATAACAGTACCAGAACAAAGCAACAAAACATCCAGGATCTTTCTAAATCCTGCAGAGGATTTTGCCTAAATGTGAACACCACTGAATGGAGAATTGCAAAAGCAAAATTGTAAAACTGAAGCTGAATCTAATTTAAAACAGAAGTAGGCACACCTTAAATTGGCAGAGGAGATATTGTATCCTGAAGTGTAAGATATTCTCTTGTCTGTAACTTGTGTGCCAGGCAAGCCTGGTTTTGGTGCTTGCCAGTTGCTTGCAAAATCCCTTCCTCTCACCTAAACTTAATTCATGTTGCCACAAGAGATTGCCACTACAGTGCGAAAATACGCGGGATTTCTTTCCATTTTTCTCCTTTTCCTATCATGTCCAACGTCATGAGAAGTCCCCTGTTTGCTCCCTCCCTGGCTGTGCTGTACAGTCACGCAGCACCGTGTGTGGTCAGGCACGGTCCCTCGGTGGCACCTCGGTCCCTGTGGCTCTGCAGGCTGATGCTCTGCTCTGTCAGGAGCTCTGCTTTTCCAGGAGCTCTGCTGTTTAGAAGCCCTGCGCTTTCAGCAGCTCTGCTCTCTCAGGAGCTCTGCTGTTCATGAGCTCTGCTGTTCAGCAGCTCTGCTTTGTCAGGAGCTGCCCTGGAGGTGCAGCTCGGAGCTCTGTGCACATTCTGGAGGTGCAGCTCGGAGCTCTGTGCACGTTCTGGAGGTGCAGTTCGGAGCTCTGTGCCTGTTCTGGAGGCGCAGTTCGGAGCTCTGTGCCTGTTCTGGAGGCGCAGTTCGGAGCTCTGTGCCTGTTCTGGAGGTGCAGTTCGGAGCTCTGTGCGTGTTCCGTGCGCCTTGCGGAGCTGCCGGGGCAGAGAGAGAAGCGCGGTCCCGGCAGGGGCGGCTCTCCCCGGCCCGAGGGATGGATTTCGGTGACCCGCAGTGTCACGGGTGTGAGCAGAGCCCAGGCTCCGTCCCTGGCAGGGCTGTTCTGGCCAGGCTGGGCTGGCAGGGGCGCTGGGAGGGCAGGAAGGAGCCGGGCTGCGGGCGGTCAGAGCCCCGAGCCCCCGTTGTTGGTACGAGCGCTCTGCTCCCCTCGGCCGCAGCTGTTCGTGCATTTCAATGTGGTTGTGCATTTTAGTGCCTAGAGAGTAGAATCTCTGTGCTGGAGGTGGTTTGTTGTTGTTTTTGTTTTTATTTAAGGTGGTTTCTTCCCTAGTCGTCCCCTCCCCATGCAGTTTCTTGAGTTGATATAAGGCAGAGTTTTCAAGGCTTTTCATCTTTGTTTTCTCCAGGTTATTTAAACGGTTCCCATTGCCCATTTGTTGTGCCATGGTTTCTCATTATGTTCAAGCAATCATTCCTTTCTTTAACATTTAATACATATCGGACATTGAAAACATCACTCTATCCTCACTGTTTGGCCAATGTTAATCTTAGCTTTCCTCAATACTAAAAGCTAATTGTTTTTACTTGAAGGCATAGGAAACATATAACAATTAAACTTTGCATATGCTGTAATAAAAATATATATTTTCAAACTAAAAAATAAAAAGTACAAATAACTGAATAGCTTAGTAGCTTCACAGAGAGAAGTTACTTGCTGTATACTGCAGAAGAAAGACAAGCTTTTTATTTTTCAAGAGTCTTCCTGATTCCTCATGTACCTCCATTTCTACTGAATTAGAGCCTTGTCCTGCAGACCTGTACTCCCACGAGTAGCCCCATCGACACCAGTAGGTCTACACAAGGTACAGAGGCTGCAAGACCAGTCCCTAAGTGTTGCACACAGATATATGTGTATATATATATATATGGAAAAATATCTATTGCCATTCTTGCCATGATCATCTTATGGGGTTTTATTTCAAAGCCCTTCTCCTCCAGAAGCAATGTTTTTCTGTCATGCATGAGTGAAGGAGTATGTCAGCTCCCCCCTGCCCTCCCTCCTCGAGGCAAAGGAAGCATGTGCTTGTTGTAGGGATCCTTTATTTCATTTTGTATGTAACTAGATGGCCTTAGTAACCAAGTAGGGTAGGGGTGGATATTGCATGCTATCCAGTGACTTAGAAATACATTTTGCTTGTTATGAGCAGAGCTTTGATCAAATAAGATAATATTTAAGATAATGATAGCCACCCAGAAGACACATAATTTGGAACAATAAAAAAACTATTACCATCACTTGCCTGCAGAATTTTGCTTTTAAAAAAGTTAGGAAAAAAAATCCCTTATAAAACTCTTAGCATAAAAACATATAAGATGACCATGGCATAAATGGTAGGACAGGTTTCTTTTAAAGAGTTTATCATGCTACAACCAAGACTTATGAATTATAATACACATTTTACAGACCTTTGACAAAAACTATACAAGACATAGTTATCTTAAGAAACTTTCTTTTTCTTTTTCTAGATGTGACTGAATTGATAAATAGAGTTCCCAATCCTGCTTCTGATGAAGTTGTTTGGGATTTCAGGGCTTATGCAAAGATATGGCCAGATCTTACAAACTGCAATTCACATGATGAGTCTCACTGGCTTAGTCATGTGGATATTCACTGAATTAAAAATTAGCAGGATTGGGTTTCATGTGTGGTGGTGAATGTGTGGCAATAGATTTAGGAGGGTCTTTATTTTCCAACTTTTTACAATTAGTGATGAGCAACTTTTTTTTGTAAGTCACTAGTCTGTGATGTAAAATGCCCCAAAATAAAACTGTAATTGAAGAAAGGCACCTTTATGTTAACTTATATTTTTGTTACAGTATTTACTTTTGCCTTTTTTGAAAGTTTTCTAGAATGTAGAGCATCTGTGAACAACATGAATAAGTAACTAAGCACAAGCCTTTCGCAGTTCTCCTGATTATAATTAGCTTTTATACTATAAAAGCTACTATGTTGTCCCTTGATGGTTACATGCTCATGGTGTTTCCATGAAGAAAAAAGAAATCAAAAAGCATCTGACAAAAGCATCTATTAGCAAAACAAGATGTAAAATGACCAGCTTTGATCAATGGCAGGAAAAGAGTTCAAAGTCCTACAGATCCTGTCCAGCTTTCAGATGGGTTGAGGGTGTTTGATTTTGACACTTGCCAGAAAATATGTAGCATCTTCAGAAGAACACTCTCAATACATCCAGCTGCTTCTATAAACAAGGTACATGAAATACTTTAGAATGAGCTGTTTCTGCTTTTATTCTAAACACAGGCATCTTGCTTGGCTTTGTCTGAGCTCGATGCCTTGGGTCTAACCAAAGGCCATACAAAAGGGAGCATTGTAGCTTTTATAACAAAACAATTGGATTATTCTACCAACTTACAGGATTACAAAGCAGGTGCTTTTTATTAATTGATGAGAGCTAAAGCTCATTTTTGATAGATAATATATATTTATTAAATGTATTAACGTGTGTTTTATAACGTACCCTTTTTCCTGCTGATTGTTGCATACTGGTATCTTATTAAGTACATCTTTCAAGGGTTTTCAAGACAATCAATGTGTACCATGATGACTGTACATAAGTATACAAAACTACAAAGGTTGTAAAGCATGGGCAAATGTTTTATTTTCAAAATGCTGTTCTTAACGAGAATAAAGGCTTTACTATTTACTTACAATGGTTGTGTCCTCTTGGTTTTAAAATCCACACAGATTTTTTTTCCATTGCAGTGAGCACTGCTACAGAGAGAATTGCTCCTTGGTGCAGTTCATCAATGTTAAACTGAAGGAAAGGGCTCCTAAAGCACATTCCTCTACCTCTGGCCACATTCCCACACTTACCCTGGGCTCTGGCACCTATCAAACCCAGGAGCCAGACAAGGAGCTCAGCAGCCAAACTCTTAACACAAAAGGGATGCTTTTTTCCCTTGTTGGCTCAGCAGTTTCCTGTTCTGATTCAATTGCTTGTGAAAAGGAGAGGACAGAAGAATTCAGCTGCGTTTGAAAAGTGCAGAATGAGAGTTTTTCTTCAAATGGTTTGATTTTCCAGAGCTGGTGTAAGAACCATCATCACCAACCAGGAGCACACCCAAGGGGTGGGTACTGGTGTAAGAGTGAAGACAAAGTCTGTGCAAGTGAAGGAAGAAATCCATGTAGACCCACAGCAAGTGGTTTTATTAGGTGTTCAGTCAAAACAACTACACCTTTGGCTTACATGGAATTATTTGTAGTTCTGCTACTATCTTCTCTAATTGTGAAATTATAAAGGCATAAACAGGACTGTGCTTGACAGGGCTAAGTTAAAAAAAATAATCAGGGTTCCTTAGCAAGGGGCCCAATCTGATTTTTACTGTGCTTGGACTTGATAAAAGTAAGTAGCCTGCATAAGATTGCTGAAAATGCTGACACTGGGATCTTAATTCTACACTTTCCCAGCACATGTGCTAAGTGGTAACAAAAGGGCCTTTGACTTTTCTCCCCTGCAGAAATGCAGAGCAACCCCAGCTCTCATTGCTCTCATTGGAATTGCAGGGGCACAGCATTTCTGCAAATTAGACCATTCTGAACAGAGCCTGGATTTGTGTAAATTGTCATAGCTCTGCAGGAGTCACAGAAGTCCAGTTTATGATAAATGAAGATTTAACACTTGCCTACATGTGGATAGAACCCCATTTAATTTCATCCAGAGTTTTGTTCCTGTCAGAAAAGGGTTTAAGTGAGCATTCAGGAACACAAGATAAATACAGATTCAACATTTTTGGCTAGATGTGCACCATTCCATCTGTTTTAACAGAATTGTGCTCACTTAGACCAAGACTGAATTTTGTCTTGGCCTGCTGGGTCCTTACATAACCTGCCTTTGATTTACAATACCCTACATGTAAAACTTTAATGCTAAAAGGGTTTCTAAATCAGTACCACAAAGTCCATGAGCTCTGTGCTTTGCAATTTTAGTGAGGAAACTAAAATTGAGATGATGAAGGATTTTGTGTACGTTAGTCCAGCTCTTCTGATTTGCTTCCCACTGCAACCATACAAAAAAAAAAAAAAAATTAACAGGCACAGAAACAGAAAAGAAACCATCCATACTTCCACAGCATATACTCTGTTGCTCAAAAAATAAATAAAAATTCCCTCCTGGACCCAAAATGTGTATTTCTTCTTTGCATGGCCTTTTTTTCATGGTTTGACACAGCTTCAGCACTCAGATACTTGCACACAGTTCTTTGTGCAGCTGTGGGAGTTGTGCATGTGTAGCTGAGGGCAGAGCTGTTTGCTAGTAAGATGTCACTGGATTAAAAAAAAGAATTGAAAGCAGCTCTTTGAGGTTTTTGCTTTGAAGAATTTTTCAATTAAAAGTCAGTGATGAAGTCATACAGTTCACCTAGCATATAAATATATTTTTGTCACTTAGGACAACAAGCAAGGTCAATAAAGAATAGTTTCTCTGTGTCTCAGTGGAAAGAAGAATGTTGTCCATGTGATTGCAAAGGGTCTGCCAAATGGGAAAACTCAGTCAAACAAAGAGCACAGGATTGCTGGCTGGAGTAAACAATTCTAAATGAACAAAAGCTCTACATAAAAGTAAAATGTCCCACCCCCTGGTGAAAGCTGTTTTCAAAGCTCTGTATTCTTTCAGAATGTTGTAATACAGATTAACCTAATGTTTTTCTTTTGCTGATACAACAGTCTGGTTCCTCATTCTACTTGTGTGATTTCAGCTATCTTACTCTGGTTTTGATACTTTAAAATTTTACAAACTGCCTTTCAACTTAAAAAAATCTGCTTTTCTATTTCCTACACTTCAGAAAATCTGTCTCTACAATACAACTTTTACATCAAGCAAGTTTGCTGGGAGATTTATATATAAAAGCTATTGTAGAGATAAAGAAAGCCAAATAAGCCAAAAAAAAATCCCCTTTTGAACACAGAGTTTCAGGAGAGCTGAGTTACCCTTCCAAGGCATGCAACTGAAAACCAGCAGAGAAAATCCTCTTGGTACATACCAGGAATGCTGGGCTGCAGCAGGCCCATGTGCTAATTTAAGGTGCTCAGTGTGCTCCCAACCTGGAGAATGTCAGCTCATAGAAAGCATCCAGGAAAAGGGGATGAGGAGGGACACAGCAATCCCTTAGAAACCCAAAATGAGACTGCAGCAGCAGGAAAAACCCTGTTTTACCATGGTCAAGGCAATACATGCCCAGTGCCTCCATGGCACAAGACCTTTCTGGATTTCAGGGCTTCTGTTTGTGCAGTTAAGGAGAAAAATTGAGAGTGGATTTAATATCCCATATGACTATGAATGTCCCGTATACAAAATAATTTCTATTGCATTGAATTTTAGCTAATATTCCTTGATGTGATGAGGCTGACATTTGCAAATATTTTAAAAAAATTGTAACATTCAGAGACCTCAGGGCTCACACACTTTCACATTAAAATGAGCAGGTGTTTTAGGTATCTACTAGCAGTGCTTTTAGTCAATAGTGTCCTTGTCTTATCATAACCTGTGTTACTTAAGCATAACAATTTCCAATCACATCACACCAAGCAGGAAGCACAGGCTGTCAGCATAAATCTGGATTTCAGGCAGTTATTGAAATAGTTTTTGACATATACTTGCTTCCTATGCAGATAGAAAAGTAAGATGTCCTCAGGATTCAGATAAGCTGGAAACATGGAGAAAGAAGCTGCCTGGCTAAATTTTTTTGCTAGAAATTTCCATTGGAGAAAGGTATTTTTCAGGCTGTGACACCTCAAACTGAACTAGCTCACTTAAAATATTTTGAAATGCCTAAGGAAGATGTTTAGAACAACTTACACCACCTGATAATATTTCAGACAACACAATGAACAGTGTAAATGTCAACATCAACAACCTGGCTTACAACTGCTCCATTCCTTATGCTGAATTTTAGCCATTTCAGTCCTACAAGTCCTGTCATTCTTTTAACAGAGTGAGAAACCTCTCAGAAAATTTATTTCAGTTTTCAATGCAGTTTTGAAAGTGTGAAAATCTAAGCCTGAGCAGCCCTGTTCCCATTCCATCCCTGCAGTCACCGTGCAGCTCCCCTCACTGTGGCAGTGCCAGCTCTGGTTCTGCTGCAGTGGAAAAACCTTTCCCTGTGCTCTGGGAGAGTTCCTGAGCTAGGGAAAGGCACAGGGACAGAACTGGGCAGAACAAAGTGCCCCAGGATGCCATTTACACGGCAGGGATTGCAACTGTGCACTGCTGCCAGTCTCAGGGCAATGCCAAGAAAAGTGTTCTCACAGAAAGCTGGATGCAGGAAAATTACAGGCACTTCAATCCCAAGATGTTTGTGTGACTGAATGTATGAAATTTATCTGCAGAGAATGCCTAATTTAAGGAGGCACAATATTAGAATTAAATAACAGAATCATGCTCAGTGGCAGCATGGTCAGTACTTTGAATGCTTTTAGAACATCAGCTCCTGTTTGAAGTCCTGAGGCACAGAGGAACTGAGGCCCTTAAGTGCTGTAACGGTGCAAGTTAAGAAACAATGAAATCTCACATCTCACTTCTTCTGGTACTGCTATTTCTACCTGAATAGGTCATATGGTTTCTCCTATCAGAACAGTTCAATTTTTTAGCACTATGTTTTAATCTCCTTACTGTATTACTCCTTACTCTTATTTTTTCAGAGTGAGAAAACCTGATTAAACTATGCTTTAGTCACATGGACATTCTATATCATAGGACACTACAGCCACCACTGCAATAATGAGCACCAGTGGGTGATAAATTTCTTTGGAGGTGAGCTGGGGGTGTTCTCGAGGAGCACAACTGTTATCTGCTATTTCTGACCTGCTACTCCTACTACAATAAAGTCATCTTCTACTTGTTCTGCCATGTTCCTTGGGAATGCAGCTCATTTGACAGAGTTTATCATGTCTGTGCTGCAATGCTGAGATGCAGATGATGGCTAAAGGAAACACTGGAATCTACCTGAGAAAGGAAAATTCAAAAATCTTCAAAACTTGGAGCTTTTGTCCTATTTATTTAATAAGTTCAAACATCCTTATCATCTTATTTGGATGGCAGACATCATTTTCCCTCATCTTAATGTACAGGACTGAAAAAACTTGGTTGTTTCAGCATAACAGTGAATAAACTATGACCTACTTTGTGCACTGCTGGATAACACAACTGGCTTGTGACAGTAGCTTAGGAAAGGTTTATGCTCCCACACTCTATAAAGAGTGCATTTCTTCTTCATAGAACTCTAAGAACTACATTTAGTAATTTAAACAGTTGAAAACAGTAATGAAAAATACTACAGACTCAGACTATAAGAAGATGAAAATCCATTAAAGAAAATCTATTGGAATAACTTATTAGCAGGGGCTTAGAGTAAAATATATATATAGAAAGGAGTTTCACCCTAGCCTCCCAATGAAATGCCAAAGAAGCCTGAACATGAAATTGGAGCCACCAGCAATCTTGCTGAAATAAGACCTGACTTTTAAAGAGAAAGTTTTTTTATAAAGTGTTTATAATTTTAGCCTCTTACTATTGGAAGTCTGTCTGTATACAATTATTAGTGAAATCTTTCAGTCCAGGAAATATTCAGTCACTAGTGATAGGGAAATAATCTGTTGAATACAGATATATTAATCAAACAAATTTTAAAATGGAAATTATTCCTACCCATAGACACTCCTCCAAGTCATGAATCTGAAATGGAACTGTTAGAGGATCACTCAGCAGAAGAGGCTTCTGCAAAATGGATTTTAAAAGTGGCAGGACAAACCTAATTCTCCAAATCAGGAGCAGAGTTTGTCAAATGACAAGCTTGCTTTCGTGAATGTAGAGGACAAAAAGTTTCAGGGCACTTTGTAATTTACTTATGATCAGATTAACAAAGCAAGAGCTGACACACAGGAGACTCCCAAACACCAACATTCAGAGATGCACATGGGAAATAAGAGCTGGAAGATCTCTAGCAGAATTTGTTTGTGCAGTGCACCATTGCTTTCTTCATATTTTGACAGGAAGACTCAGAATTCATTAGAATATATTTGAATGGCATTTTTGCAATTCAAGGTGTACAAAAAGAAGAGAAATATGGGGAGGTACAAGTATTAAGTAGTTGAACAACAGCTATGAACACCTGAGTTAGGAGAGAAATAACTACAGAGAATTAGATGTACTGGAGACTGTTATTTAGAAGTATCCAAGTGCCCTCCAAATCATTCAATGACCTGAGGTTTATGAAGAGACAGCCACAGAAACACAACAGTTGATGGAACACAACCCGGGACTGAGAAGAGAATCAAGAATGAAGGCAACCAGTGCATTTCCAGAGTATCTGATTAATGCAGGTTTTTTTCAATGTAAATACTCAAGATAGAAAAAGAGAATGATGAAAATACAAAGAGCTGACCAGAAATAGAAATGATCCCAGAGTGGCAGGCCCTCAGTTAAAAGGATTTGGGGATTTACAGGCAGAAACCAACACGGGCAGAATCCCAGAACTCCAGATTTGCTGGGCAGCTGCATGAAAACTGCATTTATCCCCATTAGCCCCTCTTATTTCTGACATGATTCCAGCTTGCAAAATGTGATAGGTTCTGAGAAGTTACCGAATTTAAACTCTTGTGCAGACTAAACCAAAGCATCAGGTAAGAGAGCAGACTGGTGCCACAGGGCAAGCATTGCTGGGCTCTGCAATGTGCCAGACACTTTTTGTACCCTGAGTCCCATTCCAGCCCTCCACTACAGCTCATGCTCTTTCTCTCCCTGCTCCACTTCCCCTCTTCTTTTATTTTAACCAAGAGTCTCAAATCTTGTTTTGCTGCAGGACTATTTGGAGGCTTTATTTTTCAGCCTTTTCTCCAGGCTTCTGGAGAAAAGCTCCACATCCCATAGTTATAAATAGAAATTTGGGGTTTGCTTATCTAAATGGTTTACAAAAACCACCAGCAGCATTTTCAATAAAAATGCTGCGATGTTTTTCACTTTTAAGGTTAAAAGCAGAAAAAAGAAGAAGATTGCAGAACCCATGAAGAATTTCTCCTCTCTTAAAAAAAAAAAAAAAACAACAAAAAACCAAAAAATGTTTATATAATTCCAGAAAAATCACTTAATTGCAATTTTCCTTTTTTTCCACTACAAATGATTATTAACAAGTGCAGAGTGATGAGTGAAAATACAGCTTTGGAGGATTAGTTCAGACTTGTGCTCACAGGCCCACTGCTGTGCCTGTGTGAGCACAGTTAGAAGACCTCATGCTGCAGTTTATCTAAATGATCATCTTTCCTTTTTATTTTTTCAAACATTCCCAACGTAGTTTCAGAAATTAAATGTTACTGTAATCTTTATAAATTTTCAAAGATGTCTGAGTCCAGGGTGTGGACCAATAAATTGGATTCTGTACCATGAGTCTTATGACTTTTATCACTACATTCTCAGCTGTTAGTGCCAAGATTAAACTTTCAGAAACATCTCAAGCATTTTGAATTAAGCTTGATGAAAACCACCAGCACATACTCTGCCTTCGGTACTGCTTTGTTCTTTGATTTTCTTTTTTTTTCTCTTAAAAAAAAAAGAAAATTTAAGGTCTTCTTCTATCTAAGTCAAATTTTACACATGTGCTTTTAAATCAAAAGCAATCATATATATGCCCCCATTTAAAACCATTTTGACTGCAGCACTTCTGCTTTCAGACAGAAAAAAACAAATACCTGTAAATACAGTCATGTTTTTAAAAAAAAGGAGAGTGAAATTATTTTAAGTGCAGTGTCCTAGTGACAGCAAGCAGCCTTCCACTTTTAATCTGTTTATAATGCTTAGTTTGAAAGCAAATTATTAGAAAAAATACATTCAACATATAAGATCTTAATATATATGTGTGTGTATATAAATCTGCTATATAACAGATTAAAAGTGTAAAACCATAGACTATGAGGAGGTTATCACTTACAAGAATTCCATAATGAGATTAATTAAAGAATTACAGCTGCAGTAAAAGGAGGGCAGATGAAATTAGAAACAAATAATTTTGTTTAAAATCTTCCTCAGTTATTTCAACCACCCTTGGTGAAAGTGGCAAGGGAAAAAAGAAACTCTCACATAAAACTGATTAATTCCTTACATTTTACAGGTATGAATTCTCCTAAATAAACCACAGAGATGCAGTCTTTAAGAAATCCATTAGCTATTCAGACTATGCCTTTTCCTAATCCAACTTTATTGCCTGCAGTAATTTTAAATATTATCTTAAGCCTAGTGTAAGATTTCCCATTTATAAATATATCCTCTTTTCAAGATTTTCTTTGGGAAACAACTCAGTCCTACAAACATGCACGTGGCTGTAACTTCATTAGGATGTTTATGGAATGAATCTAAAGAAATTTCACAGTGTAGCCATTTTTTTCTGGGTTCTGAATTTAACCTTTTTCTCTTCTCCAATTGATTCTGCTTTGATGTGATATGACTGCATACAGGCATCCTTCAAAAGAATGCAGACTGGATTTCTCCTGTTCAGTTTAATTTCAGTTTAACCAAGCTTTTGAATCCCTCCTCATGGTTCAGGTGGAGCCATCACAGCTGCAGCAGGAGTGAGTGACTGCATTTCTTTGCTTCTTGACCCTGTGCATCTGTTCCTGCTCTAGCACCAGAAATATGCAGTCTGTTCTCCCTTTATCTCATTCATATTTGCAAGGATTTTCCAGACCACCTCCATTTTGAGTTCTTCAGAGTATTGCTGGATGCATCTTCCCAAGGAGAAGATTATTGCCATGAAAGAAGAATTTTTTAAATCTCTGCAGATAGGTAAGTAATAACTCCTACTGCCAAAGGAAAAATAGAGCTTGAAAATTGAATAGAATGTAAAAGATTTCCCTCCTGTATCTGGAAATCACCCTCCTCACCTGCTGTGAAGATTACTTTCTGCCTTATTTTGATTTAAGTACATTTTCCACACACTGCGCCCTCTCTTACACAAGAGCCTTGCAAAGCCCAGGCTATGCTTGATTTATAAGACCTGCCAGCTAATAGGGTCACAATTGGTATTGTCATAAACCCAGGAATATTTTTTCCTTTACTGTTTTCCCTAAGAATACTGATTTTTAAAAACAACATTTCACCAATTTTGTGCAGGTAAGAACAAGAAAAAATTCCCTTAGGACATAACACAGCTGAAAGTAATGTTTGTGTAACAGCAGCAATGTCTTTCCAACAGCAGAGAGGCAACCACTGTAATAGAGTGCCAGCAGTGTTTGGTCACATAAGTGATGAAGATTTTGGTGTTTTCATTAAAAAGTTTAAATATTTTTGAAATTCCTTTCATTGTAGGACAGACACTTTCATTTCCAGAGCTCTCCCATCAATACTAAATCTGCACAAAAGGGTGCTCAGAACCACAATATGCTATTCACTCACATCCTCTGGAGGTTGAGTTTTAATTTACTGTATTTTCTGTAGAAAGCAAACAATTCTTTAATTCTGTAAAAAATTGTGGAACAAATTTATGCCATCAGCTGTGCTATATTAGAGAAAATTCCTTCTCCCTTCAAGTCTAAAGCTGTGAGTCACTAAACTGAGTCTTTAGTGTTCTACTTATCTCTACATTTTCAGTCTGAAATTGTTCAGAGTAAGGACTGTCATACCTTAAATATAGATCATTTTGTGGAATGTAATTTTACACAGCAGTGGAGCAGTACAGCAAATAAAATGTCAGCCAAAAATGCTCTAGCTTTATGATCCTGGATACATGCTGAAGGAAACACACTTTTTTCTTTGCACTCAAAAAGAAATTTTGCCAGAACATGCATTAAAAGAGGTCAACAGTCCTGCAAAGTGCTGTTAATGCATAAAGTAATTTTCATGCAGTTTCACACTTTCTATCCTAGAGCACTTTGCAAAACTAATAATAAAGAGTATAAAAGATGGGCTGAGGGAAGTCTAAAGAACTTCACAGGAGTAAAGAGGGAAGTATCTTCTTACTGTCTTTTTTTAAGTATCACATATAAACACACTTTCATAAAATCATGGTTTTACCTAGAACAGACCCTTGCAATAAGGTTTCATTGTGCTGAAATCCCAACAAAGCAGACTCTGCCTGTTAGCTCACATTAACTGAGTCTTTGGCTGATATTTCCATGGAAGGTATGCTGATCTTTCTAGTAGTGTCAATAGAATCACATTACTGCTCGAGTCATCATTTTCTAAGAGCTATTTGGCAGCTCACCATCCATCCCCTACAGTTAGATTCAACACTGTTTACAGATCTAATAAACAGAGTTAGCTATATACAAATTAAAGAGATCCTTCATTATTTTTTCTAATATGGTTAATTTCATAATAAAATGCTATATCTACTTAAAAATGCAACTTTTTCTTTTTTGACCATGAATCTTAATGCTTTATTTGTGATATCTGAGGTTTTAGTAACAATAAATGCTTTGTCTGCTTGATACAAAGAGTTCTGTGGTTTAATTAAAGGGGATTAATTGAATTAACCAAATTAATTAATTCAGTTAAACCAAATGCTTAGAAAGACAAGGTTAAAAAGTAGTAATGTTCTGCTATTCATTATTGTGTGAGTGTTCACAATCCACTCCAGCACAAAGTCAGCTGGTTTGGATAGTGAAAGCAGTTAAACTAACCTTGCTGACTTTACACTGGAATAGGGTTTAATGACACTAATAAACAGCAGGATAATGAGAGCAGAAAAAAGAGCAGCTGGAGCACTAACAAAATGAATTATGGCATCACAGCTGAGATTGATAATGAAAACCCCTGGACAGTAACTTCTCCAACTAGTACAGCTGTTTCCAAATAGCCATCTGCCTGGGCCCCAAGGCTATTTGATGTGGGGATACTCTTAAATGAACTTAGCAGAGCTCAGTTAAGAAATTACAGAAACATTGTGATAATATTGAAAGCTGATGTGGTATTAGCAATATAAACTTATACTGGTTGAAGAAAAAAAAATTGAAAAGTGGTAATTTTGCAACTTTTTTTGATGTGATGAAACAGCTGCGTGTCCTAGAGTCCTAAAATAAATTATTTGATGACAGGAAACCTCTGTGAGAGTGACTAAAAGGAAATTTGTTTTTCCTTTTGAAACAATTGGCAAAGGAAGTCTTATCACTACATAAGTCTCCAAAACAACTTAAGTATCGTTTATAGGAAGATTAAATTTCTTCAGACACACGAGGTCTTCACTCAATTCAACTGTCAAATGACACAGTCCACCCTTAACCCCTGTTTTTCTTCATTGCAGCATTCTGAGAATGGTTCACTTTGTCCTCTGAAAATGAACTTGTAATTTTCCCCTTTAAGATTTTAGATGCATGAAGACTGCAAACTATGACTGTGTAATCACATAATATTCATCCTTTGCCACACTGCTGTGTTGTGAATATACAGGTTTGTCTCTTAGAAGTGAGAAACATGAATATCTAACTTTTGCTAGTATCATGGACAATGGAATGTGAGAAAAAACATGCCTTGATGAGATGATAAAAATATTAACAAATTGAAAACTGAGTCCAAGCCACAAACATTAAATTGCAATCACTTAAAAGGCATTAGCAAGCCTGTGAGGTCAACCTCTATCATCATCTCCAGAAATGCAATTTTCCAACAATTAACACTGACAGAATTAACCATGTATTACAAAGAGAAAAATTCATCTTTTATGTTTTGAATTTATAATGAGAATAATTTTATTATAGGAAATTTGAATTCACTGTTTTCAGATACTTAAAGCCAGATATATCTGTGGTTTCTTTTAAACAGAAAAGATGCCTACATTTTTTAACCACGTCAACTCAAAATAAACTGTAGTAGAGAGTAAAGCCTTGCCCACAAACAGGACAAAAAAAAAATACATTACAAAGCCAGAAGCAATCTGGCTTTATTTCTCTTGGCAGTTTTTTTGGTTGTTTGAGTTTGTTTTCTATTTTTTCTTTTTAGAACTGTACAGACCAAATTCTGCTGTAAATAACTACAGGAAAATGCCAATAGAATATTTACCAGATTGAAATTCCACAGTCCAGAAAAATTGTACTACAACCCATCTGGTAACAATCAGCTTTACACGATGAGTAGCTGGTAGGTGTCTAATCCTGCCCTACAAAAAATACTGTGCCAGCAAATTGTCATAGTTTTCCAAAAGTATTGCATTTAAGCCTTATATTGTATTTTTCATTGCCACTTTCAGCTGCACAGGCAACTCAAGTAGAGTAAGCATTGACTGTAAAGAAACAGCCAAGCATTTCCACCAGACATTACCTTCTCTCTCAGGATTTGTGTTCTACTGTGTGCCCTATTTTTTTAGTACAACTCAAAGTATAAAAATTCAACACAATGTAAAAAACCAACCAACCAACCAACCAACCAAAAAAATCCCACAACTTAACTCACTTACCTTTGGCTTCCTGTTTAGCCCAGAATTTTCTCACCACATCATGAATGTACCTCTCCTCTCTCAGCTTCTTTTGCCACTTACGGAGCTCTTGTATTTCACTGTCACAACGAACCTGGGAAAGGGGAATCAGAAAAGAAAACTAAAATTATATACCTTTGTGTTATCCAGGATGAGGATACAAATTTTTTCACAAGGCTATGGCAGGGAAAATATGTGACAGCCATCCTGTTTGCTGGGCCTGAGGTAAAAGCAAAATCCCAGAGGTTTACAATTTTCAGCTTACACAGAAATAAAATCCACATAATTGACAAATCCAATTGAAAACATAAATATGTCTATTAGGGGATCACTTTGATTACCAAGGACTCCTGGGAATGAGATTGCAGTGAGATGCTAATTCTCTGAATTAATTAAAATTTAAAGCCTTATGCTGAAGGGTATTAGTGCCTTTAGAAAAGCATAACACTATAAAACCAACACACTGACCAAAATAATAGAGCAGAAGAGGAGCATGAAGGGTCATGCAGAAGAAAATTTATTCCATCAACCTGATTCACACCTGCCATCAGCTGCAGATAGGCTGACTGGCAATCCCACCCACACAATTTTCACAAACTGGAGAGCCATTAATCTGTTATTTAAAGTAATTGGCCTGCATTACATGGTACCTATTCTTTGTCAGTCAATCACCCTGTGAAAGGCATAATTCTGCTTCCACACAAGAAAAAATACAACAAAGGCCTTGACTTCATTTAGATGTAAGCTGAATTTTTCTAGAATTGTTTCTGTACTGGTGTAGTTTCCACTAACATAGAAGTGAACTAGCTACTAGCTTTTACCACTTCCACTTGCTGTAAGCAGGATTTGATTAATTAGCAGAGTGTTGCCCATGGTTGGCATTCACACAATTGCTGCCTCCAGTGCACGAGATCCTGTCCAGAACAGCAGTGGAAAGGGACAGGCCAGCATTACCTTGGACACTGGGGATTATTCTCTTAGTCATACTCAAATTGTAATAGAATTATTTTTAAAATGCATTTTTGGGGTTTGGAGCTTTTTCCTAAATGTCACATATAAAAATGCAATTCTGTTTCAGGACTACATTCAGAGAAGCTGAGGCTGCCCCATCCCTGGCAGTGTCCAAGGGCAGGCTGGATGGGGCTCTGAGCATCTGCTCTGGGGAAGGTGTCCCTGCCCATGGCACAGGGATGATCCATGGTGATGGAACTGGATCATCCTTAAGGTGCCTTCCAACCCAAACCATTCCATGATTCTAAGGTTCAGTGTCCCAGTAATCCAGTCTGAAGTGGAGCAACATGGTAGAAACAAGCAGCAATAAGTTCAGTTTCTCCTGGACATATTTTTGATTGCAGGAAGATAATGACTTAGTTCCCTAGAAAATTTCTAAATCGAATTTTACATATTGTATTCTTACAGGATATGTGAAGAGTTTGTTCTGTGACCTGAACTCTATGATATGCTCTTCTCCATTACACCCTGCTTTTCTCCCACTTTACTGAGACACATACAGAGCAAAAGAGCACATCTTAGTTTTCCACTAGTTACAGAAAATCCCAAACCTTAAAGAAAACAGTTTCAATTATTTATCAAAAGTATTCTTTCCTCCCAGGATTTCTCCTCTGTGCTGCAGCTCAGAATGCAATAAACAGTAGCTGAACTCCCATAGCACTTTTCAATCCACTTAGGAGAAGATACCTTGCTATGTTTCAGACAGTGCACTGGCAGGGCAGAAATACAACACAAGGTTACCCAGTCAATAAAAACAGACAAGATTTTTGCTCAGAGACTTGAGATCAGATACACCTTAGAGCTCCAACAATATTCCATTATACTGATATAGTTCTGCTTTATCTTCTATAAAAGTTACAGGGGCTTCTTACAAGGTTTCTATGAATTTTTACCAAATTAAAGAAATTACAGCTACTAGTGACATCAGCTATACAAAAAAAATATATAATGTTCTATTAAATTCATCAAATACTATTTTCAAACATAAAATATAATCCAAACACAGGACAATTTCTTTAGGCTTGCAAGACACATTTTTTTCTTTTATGCTGCCATGTATGCTTTTATAAGCCAAATAATTCCTAAATAATAAATGGAGTTTGTCTGCACAGGAAAGGGTTAAGGAAATGCTTATGTGGCACAAGGATATAAATGACAGAAGTGCAAGAGGCAGGGAGATGGAGAAATCACTACCTGTATATCTAAATATACAATTTCTGAAAACATGATGTGTCCATTTACAATCTCAGCTGTGTAAGACCTGTATTTTGGCCCGTGACAGGGCCACAGTTGTCTCTGTACATTGAAAATAAAGACAATAATTCTTAACAGTTAAAAGATAAAAGGCAAGTATAGTAGCTTCTGTATAGTCTCCCTAAGCAAATAAAACAGTGGCAGAGCAGTGAAATACCCAGGGAAATGCAGAGTTCTGAGATAAAGGCAGAGTCAGACACTCAAATACTCCCAAGTCAGCATTAAATCCAAGCAGTAAAATGAGCTTCCAGAACAAAGTGTCTTTTTAGAAAGTGACCAGAAAAGGAAAAAATAACACAGATATGCCACCCACAGTAAAACAGGTGACAGGAATGTTACAAAATACCCTAACAAGTTCCAAATATGCTTAATAGCTTATAGTTCAGCATAGTTATAATGCAGTTTAGCCTACTGAAAATGCCTTGGAAAGTTCTTCTGCTTTGAAACCAGAATACAATGCTAGCATGATGAAAAAGCCATGACTTAGCAGCAAAATCTCCAGGCAAATAAAGAGAGAGTCAAGAATCTCCAAACAACTGACATGTGTCTCCTGCAGCCCAGCCCTGGAGGAGTCTTAGCTTTGAAGGGAGAGTTCACTCCTACACTTGCTGGAAATAACAGGGAATATTTGTGTGACCCTCTGGGTTTAAGCCTTTGCTAGTAGCCACAGCTTGCTGGAAAGCAAGATAAACTGTGATATAAACTTTATATAAACAGATATAAACTGAAATGGTTTTTATTTTATATTGTGATAGCAGAAGCACAACTGCACCTTGTGAGATACAAAGCAAAAATGGAGCATTTTTATCTTCAGCTTTTGCTCAAAGGATGTGTATAAAATAGCACTGAATATTTACATAATGCTGTCCAATTTCAACTCCAAGATATTACAAGATTTAGTTCAAACCCCCATGCTTTCACTGCTAGGTGAGAACATGTAGCACAGCAGATAAGGATAACACTAAAGGTTCACTCACAGACATCAGAGGAAATTCTATTAATGAAAAATTTCTGTTAGTCTGGAATAGTTATGTAAATTTTAAAGATTAAAAAGAGCCCATTAAAAAAAGAAGGCACCAAGCAAAGATTCTGCAGTACGGGGGTGAAGGAATAGATAATATTTTGCTGGAAAAGTGTCTGGAAAATTGACACCAAGCTGAATATTGCCTTGGCCTGTGACAGATGAATGGAACCTCAATAAAAAACGATGGTGGGAAGTGAAAAGGAAGAATTCTGATGACAGAGCTGTTTCAAGTCTTACTTGAGTGCTCCTCCTGGCCCTCAAGGAGCCCTCCCAGGATGATGTCCTCCTTTCTGTGATCTCCTCAGAGAACTCAGCAGCTCTATTTTCCACTGCTATTTGTTCTGGAATTCAGTTCTTGATTAAACTTGAAATAATTGTCAGAGTGCCCATCAATGTCTTTGTATGAAACATTGTAGCAAGGACTTGGTTGATGGCAGCCATTAATTATTACTACAACAATTAAACAAGTGTTTTTCTGAAATGTGCTGCAGATAAGGATGAATTTACTGTTTTGATCATGCTTTATTTATCAGAGTTTTCAAGATTCTGTAGGTTTTTTCCCCCTTTACATAGAAAACCTTTATTGCCTGATCCATTTTTGCATTCTTTGCCATGTGTTTTTGATACTGGCATGCTCAGACAGCTAGTGGTAGCAGGAGTAAGTTAAGTATCAAGAGAAGACTGATGCTCAGTCAGTTATATAACTAGATAAACTCTACTGCCTGAATCAATATGGTCAAGAAAATACCTCAAAAAATGGTCTGAGTCCATAGAAGATATGTCTGAGAAGACCAAGAATGAGGTACCTGTCTCTCCATCACACTGTCATGGTATCCATGTGCTCATGTTTAATTATCACAGTGTCAATTTTTATTTCAAAAGCAGTATTTCAAAATTCTGAATCCTCTTAATTATAAAACAAGGTTTAATGAAAATCTTTAGCAAATAGTTTAAAATTTTGACACAAAAATATCTTTAGAATGCAAAAAGGCATTATTTGTTAGCATTCAGTTATTATCAGCTATTAACATTAATCAGTGTTAGCTGACTGAGCTATTTATTTTAAAAGCAAATAATCTGAATTCTTTGGCAATTTTTTATAATATACTTATCATTAATGTGATGAAATCCCATTTAAGCTTAGTGTTCTCTTAATCTGCAAGCCCTAGGATAACACACTGCCCTATGTAGTAATTTGGTACTAATGATTTTTATTTTATATTCTGATTGCAATTTTTAATTTTTAAAACCCCATGTTCTTTCACCTCAAATAAGGTAAAACATTAATAGCTAATTTTATAGCCTGAATTATTTTTTATGTCTCCTGCCTTTTACAGCTAGAATTTCTCTCTCATTTCTGGGAATTAGTTTAGAATGATAAATACCAGTGTGAAAATCCTGAAGTTCATCTGTGCAAGGAAGGATTGTGCCCTTCAGAAGCTTTCAGAGCAGCAGAAGATATCTGAGCAACCTTGCAGTGTTCAGCAAACAGAACTGTTATTGGATAATGGCTGCCCCCACTGTAAGGATGCCTGCAGGGACACTGTCACTGCTAATTAATGTTTGTGTCAATGCTGTCTCTGTTTAAAAAAAGAAAAATAATGGGAAACAAACAAGCAGAAAGAGTCACAAAAATCCATCAGTCAAGAAGAACATTTCAAGGTATTTCATTGTCTTTGGCTGAACAGCACATTATGGGAGCCACTTATATATTCATGCTTGTTAAAAATAGTAGAGAACTTAACAGGGAGTGTTTTAAACTGATTGTTATTTAAAGAACACCTGACATCCAGAGATGTCTCACTGTCCATCACAACAAAATTGCTGCTATATCTGGAGGCTACTTAAAAGCTTAAGTTTTGATAAAGGAAGTCAAAGACATTTCTTCATCACCAAAGTCACCTGAATTTCAAGTCCATTTCTTCCCAAAGTGTGAAGGTATTAGAGCTTTAAAAAAAAAATATTTGATAGAATTTTTTCAGGATTTTCAAAATAATTTATCTAGTACCCTAGGGTTAGCATGGCTGTTATCCTCCATAATAATAGCACTGGACAATTTTCTTTGTATTTTTTTTATGCACCTTGCTTTTCCCTCTTAAACTGGAATGGCACTAGTGCTGTGTTACTATTGAGCCTTACAACATCTGCTTGTCATTTTGTTTCCCTTTTCCTTGAAAAAGAGCCTTCATGCCTCTCATAAATCTCCCGTCTCATTCTTGGTCTCAACTCCTTGTCCTTCCTTTCTGGATGCTTTTATTTCTCAACAGACCTCCCCAATGCTCCTCATGCATCTCCACACTCACTCACACATCCCTGCATGAAGCAAAATAACACTCCATCCTTGAGAACTACCCAAAGCAACTTGGGCAACAACAGTTAAAGGAAGAAAATTGTTCAGTATTAATTGTACTTTGGAAAATTGAATTTCTGTGGATTTTTTCTGTTGCTGAGGAAAACAGTGAGATTACATCAGCATAAATGCCTGTGAAAAAATTGAAGTCACTAGGCATAAGGCAGAGCAACATCCAAAGCCAATGAACCATAGGGGTCTCAGCAGCTATTTATAGCATCCCCTACTTAAAATTTATGTAAGGATTTTCCCTGGGGCCTTCACAGTCCTACAGTTTTCAACATCAAGCACAATAATTATAGATTCCTCTTACCCGATAACCTCTCCAGAAGGACTGGATTAGAATGCTTGCTTCTTCTTCTGATAGAAGCAGAGATAGAGGAACTGGTGGTCTAGGACTTAAAAAAAAATAAATTTAACAGACAGCCTATAAATGTAAAACACTTTCTTCCCTAACAGTATATTTTATCAAAAAGAGAAAAGTTGTTCAGGAACCTGAAAGACACAAATTTTTACTGCTCTGAAAACAAAATGCACAAAGAATGTCCCCTTTACAAATATATTATTATACACGCTACAAGAATTCCTTCTTAAAACAAGAATGTACAAATGGCACATCAAGCACAGTCATTTTTCTTACTCTTCTACATGTGCTTCAAACTGCCCCTATTATGGTAAGGTTTGGGGTGGCAGTGGGAGGTGGGCAAGGGAAGCACTCTGCCATTTGTAAAGCAGGGAAGGTTTTACTCTGTGTGTGTGCAACAATGAACAGACTTATATGTAAATGTTTATTACATTAAATATACAGAATATAAACATATCTTAGCACATTCATTTACATTATGGTGTCACTTTAAATTAAAACAGGCTGGAAAATAATGATTATCCTATCTGCATAGCATGAACCTATGTTTAGAAATGTCTAAACAAGTTCTTAAAGTGCTGAAATTTTACTTTTGATACCATGTGCACTTACTTTTGCTGATATAAGAATGTAATACATTTGTGAACTCAACCATTTTCAGCCCAATATATGGTAGCTTGAAAGCACATTTGGTGATTCTATTGCTACCAATTTTAATGGGAACAAGCTAGTAATTAAATTCAGCCTTCACTAGCAAAACCTCAAATGACTATATCAAACCTTGCTTCCCAAAAGCCATTATCTGTGGGTGTTGATTTATTTCTGAGATATAATGATAACAAAAAATATCAAAAAAACCCCATTCATTGCAAAGAACAAAACAAAATTTATTTCTATACTGTCTTTTATGGGAAATGTAATTTGCAGCCAAAGAACTAGAGTGTAATAGCACTGCAACTCATGAAAATACCAGTTCTAAAGAGAAGCCTTGGCACAGCATTGGAATGGCTGCCAAGAGCCACTCTCCCTGCATGGGGAACAGACTGAACACAGCCTTGACTTGGAAGAACACAACATGATGGATTTGGATGCAGCACCCACCTACAGACACACAGAGCCCAGGCAGGAACGTGATCTATAGTATTTATATTATAAAGACACTGCAAAGCCCATCAATAACAAGCCATTTATTTATGCAGCCTTACATTTTCTGGCTAAAATGCCGCAATATCTTTTGGAAATTTATTTATGGCATATTACAGGCCAAGCTTGGAGGCTTGACAGCTTACATTTTCCTTTCACTTAATTTCATTCATATTAGTCTCTGCCCTAGTAAGCTTCCTATGCTCTCTGACATCTTGCTCTTAGGGCTTGTCTTCACTGCAGGAGCATTTCAACTTGGAGCACAGCCTCAGCTCTTATCTAATGCTACACTGACTGCACTGGCTCAGCCTGTGTACTCAGCTAAATTGGTCTCATCATCATGTCAGCTGGGTTTTGGCCTACATTTATTTTAATGTGAACTAAAACCTGGGTCTGTTTGGAAAAAGTCGAAATAAGGCAAAAATAAAAAGCAGTCTCTCCATTGAGCTAAACTGTCTTAGCCCTGTGAACATTAATTAGCATTTCTCCTGCTCAGGGGAAATCAGAAGTGCTGGACAAGCAAGGCTTCCTGAGATAACAGCTTCTTATAATCAGACTTAAAAATCTGAAGCTGGACTGTGCTGGTTTCCCTGATAGGCTTTCATCCTCTGTTCTATTTTAGATCTTTTTGAAAACCAGAACTTAGGGAAAATCACAGGAAGACCTACATATTTTACAGCAGTTATATCAAAGCACTGAACTTTCTCTAGGAATAAGTACATCTCCAAAGAACAACTTGAGATTTCTCTTAGCCTGCAAGGTCAACTCTAGCATTTCTTTGCTTTCATTTTCAAATTATAAAAATGTCTAGTTTATAATCCCACATTAAAACTGAGAAAGCAATATAAAAAATCAAGCAAGAACAGGATTTCCTTTTTAGTAAGACAGTCACTGGCAGATATCAATCCTTTCAATGGCACAGCTTTAAAGACCAGATGTCATGCCAGGGCCAGTTTGGTCTAAGGGAATAAATGGAGAATATACACAATTGTCTGCAGGTCAAATAAAAATAGAATGTGAGCAGAAGCAATCACCCCTCAGCAGTCAAGGAGGGGAAGAGGAGTTTGTCATTTGTGGCAGAAGGCAGCTGGATGCCTGCAAGATGCAAACTGACAGTACAACGTACACTGACTGCATTCTGCTTATTTAGTCCTTGATTATGCACAATCTTAAAAACCCACATATGAATCAGTGATATCTATTTAGATATACATATATTGCTTAACACAAGTTGCACCTGTAAAAGACCATTAAAAAAAGATTTTTCTTAAGTATTTTATTTTACCAAATCTTCATAAAGCAGACACTGACCAAAGTAAAATTCCAGAAACATATTTCTTGCTTTCTGAGCAGACTTGTACAGATTTTGATTCTTTGAGATATTCACTACTCATATGACATTAGGAAAGGGGAATTTCACACCCAGAAGATACAAACCAGACTTGCATTAAATAAATGTAGGAGGCATTGAAAAAGGTTCTTAATGAAGACATGTATCAGATTTCCCCATGGACAGAAGATGGGGTTCTCAAAGAATTCTGAAAAGGGAGGAAGAGAGTCCTTCCATTTTCTTGTCTCCAAAACAGACAAAATTTCTTATTCCTCATAACAGAATCTAGAAACAGCTGCCTTCCTTAGGTCTTTCTTCTTACATGCCTATCCAAAGCCCCAGAAGTGTGCAATAATGAAAATGTACTGTTTTGATTCAAAATAAATGTCTCAAAAATCTCTTCTTATAAATACTAAGGTCATTTACCCAAAAAGCAGGAAAATGGTGGTTCATAAGCAGTCAGACACTGAAGTACTGATTCATCTGACCTGGTATTTAAAATCAATTACATATATTGATCAAATATTACAAAGGCACTGTATGAGACTCAGATTTCCAGGGAAATATTCCCATAGACACTTGACAAAAATACCCTGGAACATTTTCACAGGTCAAACAGAGTGTGAACTGAGACCTTTCTTTGTAACATTTTCAGTATTAATACAACTCTTCAATAGTCAGAAATAAATTCCTAATCATTTGTCTTCTTTTGCAACAATCTAAATGCACAAGAATAAGATTATTAGTATTTGAGAAAAAAAAATCCTTACAATATACAAGAAAACATTTTAGTGCATTATATGGAGAGTACATTTTTGAAGGATTGTAAATGTGAAAATAACCAAATTTTATCTTCTTAAAAAGGAACTGCAACCAAGTAGACATCTTAAAGTGTGACTCCTGCTAGTTGCAGGAATCTGAACTCTTTCTCCAAATAAAAGCCCCTTTATACTGTCAATAGTGAATTGAATTTAAAAATGTTATAAATACATTTGAGAGTGTTGTCAAAGTGACCATAGTGATAATATGCATTCAACTGTTTAACACATACCAACTATTTATACACTTGCTTATCTATTTATAATGAAGAAAAGGCAAGACAGTGGGGAGCTAACATGAGCAAGTTGTTATGTGGGGAGGCAGAGTCATGTAACCAACAGGAGACTGAGGCAGAACAGGTGATTTGGAACCAGAATGTCACAGGAATTAGAGGAAGCACAGCAAGAAATCTTTGTAATGAGAACGTGCCAAAAAATAGCAGAGCAAGAATCTTTTGTCTTCAGTTCTGTCTGAAGATTTCAGTGGATTTCTTGCCTCAGCAGGCTCTCCTTGGGAGGACATGCCCACTGTAGGGCTCCAGCTCAGCTCTCCTGTGCTTGCATACTTGCCACATATTTTGGAAGTCACAAAGCATTGCCTCAGCTTTCTCTCTCCCAGGACCAATATTTATGCAGTCTGTGAGTGTGTCTGTGGGCCTGGACTGAAGGAAACCAAACATGGACCTGTTCCAAAGGCCACTCATGTCAATGGGAAAATTCCCATCTATGTTTGTGTACTTCAGATCAGACTTTGTATGCTGAAAACATGAAAAGCTTCCCTTAGTGCTCCAACATTAGGAAGATGTCACAAAGCACTTATAAGTTCTCAGTTTTCTCACTGCTATTTTGACAATCTTTACATAAATTAAAGCATTTTTAATGCAGCAGATATTACAGCCATAACACCTTCAACCCCATAGAGCAACAATACAAAATATAAATATTTTACACAGAAAATTTCTGCAGTCTTTCAACACACAGTTTTTAGTAAAAAGTCTCTCCTTTGTTACCCTGAATTTTGCCACATTACTTGAATGGCAATTTTTATTTGGAAACACACAGAATAACATCCACAGAGATGTATTTGTTGGATTTCCTGTTATTACAATAAATTGTTATTTAAAGCTCAAATTATTAAAGAAACTTAAAGAAGAACATATAAGGCAAACCAAGCATACTCCAAACATGGCTGGAGTAGACACAAAGCAATGAAATATAGCAGTGTGCAGAAAGCACAGCCTGTAGAAACTGGGCATATTATAGACAGAAAAAAAATCAGTCACCCGTGCAAAATTACCCCTATTGGCCATCTGAGAGCTGACAATGAAGTCAACTGTAAAGGCAGCTGAGACCAGCAGACTTCACCCAATTAAAATATCTGGGGGAGGGAGAAAAAATAATCAATGTGTATATATGTGTATATAGATATTTGGCAAAAAGCCACTACTCCAAATTTAGTCATGGTTTATATCTTAGCTGCCCACTTCAGTAAAGCCCTGATGAAGTTATTTTCTCTGTGTCTGTACACTTGTTTTGGTACACACAGGTAGATTAAAACAGGAAAGGTGTCCTGCTGAACTGGGTAGCAAGTAAATATCTCTAATAAAAAAGAAAAATGTAGATTAAAAAATCTTGTGAATTATTTTTTATCTGAACTTCAAAAGCCAGGAAATGCTTGTTCCTCACATAGGTGCATATACCATATACCAGTCTCTCTCACTGAATGTAAGGTCCAGGGTTATGTTGAACAATGTTATCATATTATTAAATTTACATTACAGGTTTTTATATCACTGTTTTTCAGAGCAAGGGAACAGTGTTTTATTGGTTTCTTCATATTTCTTTTATTAAAATGCTAAAGAAGGCTGGGAAATGATGCTGCCATGTTACTCAGACTATCTATGCCAGAAAAGTAAAATTTCAGAGAGACCAGAGCATAATCAGAGCTCACTGACTTTCCCTGGCCCTGATTCAGTACACAGAGCTTGGTTACTTGCAACTGAGCTTCAGTGCTGCTCAACCAGAAACACACTGCAAAATGCTGACAAAAGGCAACTGTGCTGCTCATTAGCATATTTATAGGATTACAAAACATCCCCAGCTCTCATTCTGTTTCTTCACCTGGTTCTATCAGCCTCAAAAGGAGGAGCAGGCACATCAGTTTGTACCCACCCCACCAAACGTGGGCAGGTTCTGTGCTCAAACTCCCCTTTCCTGCCCTCGGAAAGGTGCAGCTGTCCTTTGAGGCAGCAGAAATGTCTGCCTTGTGATATGGAGATCACCAGTCAGCACTGAAGCTGCTCCTTCTACTGCTTTTGAAATCTGCTTGGGGAATTGAAGGTTCCCAAGGGATGGAATATTTTGTCAGCACTCCGGGTAACATGCAAACTCAGTGCCTATACTAAGATGTCACAGCAATTATTACACTAAAGCTGGAAACAAATTCAAATTTTACAAGCTCCTTCACCTACAAAAACTAGTTTTGGAAGGTACAAGGTTTGCATTTAAAATTCTGAAAACTGATGCAGCATTTAGGTCTCCTTATTAGGGAAAAGTAGGCTGCAAGATCTCATTTAGAAATGCATTGCACAGAAAATGAAGCTCATAAGACTGTGGCTTTGACTATTCTTAAAAAAAATAAAATTGAGCTTCAAAGAAGAAACTGGAGGCACTGGAGGAGAGCCAAAAAAGTCATACTCAAGTATGGAATATATTAAAAAAAGCTGGATCCCAGATAGAACAAAAACAATAGTCCTCTGGGGATTTTTGTGTTTTGGTGGTTTTCTAAGCTTTAAAACTGCTTGGCACTGATAAACCCATCTAATCAGTTGGGATGAGGATGCTTCCCATCAAAATTTCACCAGCACTTTTTATTATATTGTCTCTTATATATTCTTAATCTTATTAAAAAAAATTTAAACTCCTTTCAAAATAGAAATGGAAATGACAATAAAAAGTATAGAATCAATTACATTTTAAGTGTGATAGCTGGAAGAATATAATAATAAACTATTTATGACATATCCAGGACATAATAATAAATTCTCTTTTTTAATTCTTATTTAATATTGCAGCCTTTCACTTTGCTCAATAATGTTTACTTAAAAAGCAGCATTTTTTAACTCTGTAATTTTAGGATAAGATCACTAAAAGTAGTTATTTAATAATAATTTTAATAATTATTATTTTAAGAGCCTAGCTGTTTAGAGGATTTAAGATGAAGTGTATCAACTTAAGTGGGACTCTGACACTCCGGTGTCCTTGTGGAGCTGTCACTCTGTTATTTAGGAGCACCACCACTAACAGAAGCTGTGAGTCATCCAGGCTGTGATTCCACAGTGTATTTCTCTTGTTGGCA
This sequence comes from Zonotrichia albicollis, assembly GCF_047830755.1. Classification (NCBI taxonomy): domain Eukaryota; kingdom Metazoa; phylum Chordata; class Aves; order Passeriformes; family Passerellidae; genus Zonotrichia; species Zonotrichia albicollis. Next base: position 7,837,408 of record NC_133834.1, read on the forward strand.
AAGCTGACTTAAGCAGTTCCTGCCACCACCTCTCTATCTTAGCAGCTCATTTGTTCTATTCACCTTGCCCTGAGCCCTTCATTTTAATCCCTTGTTTGTGCCAATACACAGGTTTGCCACTCCCCAAGGTGAAGCAGACTGGAGAAATGATCTGTTTTCAATAGCTGTACAAACCCTCCTGGCACATTTAGGCAGAGAAATTCCCTGCTCAGAGTAGGGCCCTGATCAGAATAACCAAGCACCCTACCAAACAGACAAGGTGGTATCAGGGTGCCTACAAGCAGGGTGGGGTGAGAACAGGAGAGAGCAGGGAATCTTTTGTTAAGCTTTACCTCCAAGAGAAATGTCTGAGAACTGTGATCTTAAAGATTTTAGCTTTGGTACAAACATCCATCCTCACAAACCTGCAGCACCAAAACAGCTGTACAGGCCAAGGGCTGAAGAAAAGGTTACAATAACCAGGCTGCAGCTCCTGCTCACTTTACAAAGCACCAAACCACAGCCTCAAATGGGCATCTTGTTGGCAAGGACTGTGTTTGACAGAATGAGGCAGATGTGTCCCTGCAGAGGCAGGTTTGAACAGCAAGTTGATGGCTGAAGGCACCAGAGCTGAGATGAAATGGGTCATTTTCCAAAGGGGTCTTGTACTTAGAAATGTCCTACACAGCTCTGACCACCTCTCAGGGAATCAGAATTCACCCTTTTGACACAACTGCCAGCTTATCCACAAAGACCTGTAATAAGGAGCATTCCTCTTGCTCCATTGATGTCTCAAGGTTCTAAGAGTCACACGTCAAGAATTCAAAAAGTTCCATTTCCTCTTATATCATGTAACAAAGTAAATGTATCTACAAAGATATTAATCACTATGTTTTCACCAATTACCAATCCAGATTCCAGTTAAGTTTTCAAATTGAAATTTTTCTTTAAAATCTGACCCCTGTTAGTTTCTTATTTCCTCACTATGGACTGATCCTTTGCTTTTCTCACACAGCAGCTGTATTGAAAGTAAATGCAGTCTCAAGGACTGTAGCATTTCTCTCATAACTATTGTGCTGTTTGGTTCTAAGAAAACAACAAGGAATATATGATTGAGGCTGCCAAAAACAAGTGCTCATTTCTCCAAGTCATGAATGTCTGCAGAAATGCATCCTGATGCCAAGGACTGTTACAGGTATTTCAAAAGCAGCTGCTTACAGTTAGAGAAGAATTTCTTGACTACACTCTCAAAGATTTCCATAGGAGAAAGCAGCACTGAAAAAATTGCTTTACTTCTTAGTACAAAGATGTTCATAACACTACCAGTCTATGCAAATGTCCTTCATTCTACAATTAAAATGTTTAGGAATTTGAAATTAATTTATCTGTGAACAATTCTGGTACAAAATACCTTGTAACTAATACACTGGCCAGTTAAAAACTATCACACAGTTCTTTGTTGCACACAGTAAAGGGCATTTTTGAGGGCACAACTGCAACATATTGAGGCTCTATAACTTCTATGGGATAGTAAAAGAATAAAAGGAAAACAAATTATTCTGAGTACTGCAATAACTTACTGGTCCTTTAGCCAGTCCTTAACAAAAGGAATGGAAAACAATTCTGTGAATGACTCATCTTTCCTCTTTGGATTATTGCTAAAGAAAAAGGAAAACAACTCATATTAATTTAAATTTCAGCTATTCAATTTGCAAATTAGTGCCTTGGAATACTGAACATATACTTAGTAGCAAGAAACATGAATAACTTACTTGTATAACCACTCAGTTAGGAAATCAGTGGGAATAAATTTGGTTCTTTTTTCCTAAAGACAGAAGACAGTTTCAAATTATTTATTATTTTTGGATTGGTCAAATGTTTAAGATAAATTGACTGCTTTTATTAAATAAAATATAGAGTGCATTACTCTGTCTACTCTTCATTGCTACTGCCAACAGTCAGTGGCTCAGCCAAAATTTTAGAAATTTTGTGGAATGATTTCAAGACAAACTATGAGTGAGAACATTCTACATATATTATCTTGATATTTACTGCAGTATATATAGAACAAAGTCCTCTGAATGGTGCTCTAAGTGGCAATGTCATTGTGAAGAAATTAACAGAACTCATTCAAACATGAAAATATGTCGTAAATTCCTTGCCATTTTGTTTAAAGTTCTATTATCATACTCAAAATACTTCATTTCTTCCACAACACAGAGGGAACATTGATTGGATATTGGCTCCTCCTGCATGGAACCAGCCTGAAGATGCAGTGAATACACACAGCAGAGTATTGTGTGGCTGCTCTGACTAAATCATCTCCTGGGTGGTGCAGGAAGGAAGGCAAAACCAAAGGAAGGCTTTTGTCTGTCCACAGCCACAGAAACCATGAACATTACAAAGAACCAGGTAAAAAGTTCAAAACCTGGAGCTTCACAGCAAAACTTTTGTGCCCTTTGCTCCCAGTTCTCAATCTTAACCAACAAAGAGAATTTTACAAAATGTTTTGCAGCAGGTTGTCCTTGGGCACTCGTGCAGCCAGTAGCACAGCAAGTCATTCAGAGCCTGAATTTTGATAAAGCCAGAATGGACCAGGAAATCCTGGTTTTTAAGCATTTCCTCTGACATTCCATCTTGACAGATTGAATGGATAACTGATACAGGTGCTCATTCTGCTTATCACAAACCACAGTAACCATAATGTGGAGAATAGAACATGGAATTCTATGGAATAACAGAAGAGCTTGATCAGTACCTTCAGAACCCCTGTGACATGAGATGGGCTCTGGATGCACAAAGTCACAGAGAACCCTAAAACACACTGAGCCCTGCAGCCCTGGGGCACCAAGTGCTTCATCACAACAGCAGCCACTGATGTAAAAAAGCAAGCTGAGCTCCCATCCCAACACTTGCCCTGTCAAACAGGAGATTCAGCTCTAATAATTGTTTCTTAGGAAAAAAAATTCACACTGATCAAAAGCTTTTGTGAAACTGCTTAATGTCACAAAAGAGGCTGAAGTCTTGATTAAAATGTAAGAGGTTAAGATACTACCACTGGCTAAGGAAAATACAATAAACATAAAAATTGAAAAATTACTTCATTCTATGCATTATCCTCAGATGTGAACAGAGAGGGAGAAAAAATGTTCTGCATAGTGTAATTCTTTCAGTTGATGGTATATGTGATAATCTGGGGGTGAGGCACAGGTGAAGTGGAAGAGGAACATGGTGTGAGGTGCTGACTGCCAGGGGAGAGCTCAGGGCAGCCACACAGCTGGGGATGACAAGTGTGAAGTTCAGTGCTAGGCTGCAGGGCAGTCCTACAGGATACCCAGGAAAGCTTTTCGTTTTCTAAGACAATCTTACCCTTGGTAGAAATACAGTCTGACTCCAACAGAAGAAAAAAGAAGGAAAAAAGGGGGAAAAAAAATAGAGAGCTTAAAAACAAAAAAGAAAGCAGAAGAACAGAAGATGAAATCATCATAAATCAATTATTAATCCTGAGCCATACATGCCTTTATCATCTGTTTTGTGACAACCAAAGCTTTGGGGTTCAGGTAGGGCTCCATTAAGTGCTTGGCTGGGAAGAAACAGCTCCTCATGCAGTTTTCACACTTATGCTGATACCAAATGCTGTTCCAAGAAGCCCAACACGTAAACTTTAAGAGACCAAAACCTTCCCTGCAGAGCTTTCTATGAGTCACTTCAAATGTTAAATGGACAAATCCTGACTTGCACAGAGTCTGTAAGCAGAGTCTGATTGTGACTGTACAGCTATTCTCAATCACAGGATGAAAATGGGTCCCCCTACTTAGGGAATTGTTTCAGAGAATAAATTCTACACTTTGACAACAAAATTCGATTTAATCTAGCAGTTGTAATTTAATCTGTTTTAAGTAAATTGCTTTTCCTTTGCAATGGGAAAAAATGATCAGAACAGGGTTCTCAAAACAGCCAAAGGAATCAAATTCATCTTGTTTTATCCTTCTTAGGAGAGAGGAATTCAATCAAGCTGAATATTTTTTATTTTATTTTCTTTTCCAGGAAACAGTTTATTTTGCTAGTGAATTAAATCATTAGTTGCACAGCAGTCAACATTTATAAAGGGAAAAAATTACATAAATTGACCTGCCTTTGACACATTCCCCCTATGCTGCATGAATCAGGATAAAAAACAGGAAATATCTGTACAATGTGCATTGTTAACCTGCAGATGTGTTTATAAACTGTTTATATTCAGAATTCATTTTCCATTTTTCAGTTTAAATATGATGTGCTTGCAAATAATCATGAAAATATACTGGTGATCAGAAGATGGCAAAGTCATTAGGAAACCTTCTTCCATTCCCTTTCCCTGATCTATCATAATTTTAAATATATTCCATTACAGAGCCTGATACAGCTTCCTCCTTCTGTGATAGCTAACTAGAAAGAAAAGTCAGAGTTATTTTAATAAAAACATTTATACATTGTTCAGTTTAATGCTGAAAAATGAATGCATTAGTTGGTTCTCATGAAAGAAAAGATTGAAGAAAATAGTCTTTCCCCTGTAGGCATTTGACAGCAGATGGGGAAAAACACAGGAGAACTTATGTAGGAAAAAAAAAAATCAGTGAGGGAATACACTGGGCAACCTAATAGGTTTCTTTCATCTCTAATTTAAAAATGAAGTTTCTGCAGACTGCTCTCATATTTGTGTCAGTTTGAAGTCTGTACATATATCTATCAGCTGGTTTTTCTAGGCTTTAGCTTTTCAGATTTTTTGTATGCATCACATAATGCAAGAGAGTCTATTTTAAATTAAATGCATAAATTGTTATGTTTCTTTATCAGCTTTCAAAAAAGATCTTTCCTACACAAATTCCTACTTCCAGCATAATCATTTCCCTTTCCTGACTTCCCCATGTGATTGTACAATTCTTCCTCTCCAGACATGGATGCACCTTCTCTGGTCTCTCCCTTGAACTCCCCTGTTGGCTCCAGAATCTGATTTCCTTAACACAATTTCAATTGCTCAAAACCTTTCCTATTTAACTTTTCCTGCTCTTCTCATTCATCTTAATTTCCTTTCAAAACATGAAAACCTTTAGTCCCTCTCATCAAAATCCCACTCTTCATTGCCTCTCACCATTCCCTCTCTCTTCTCCTGGGCTCATTCCTCCCTTCTTCCAGTGCTTCTTCCATTTATCTTCCACTGGTTTATTCTGTACCACTGCCCTTTACAGGCCTTAGTGACTCATGTCTAGCCAGAATTCAAACCCAGTATTCTCTTCTCATCCTTCATCATTTCACTTAGCTTCATCACAATTAATCTTCTTCATGTCCTGTTGTCTCATGAATTCCATGAATCTTTTCAATCTTTGTTGTCCTCTTATTTTTGGATGCTCTATTCCAATGTGTTTATCACAAGATCCTTTCTCCCTGTTCCTACTTTGGGTTTGTAAGGACTCTGCTTTTGATCCTAAAATTCAGTTCAAGTTATTTCTTTAGCCATTTTAACCCAAATTATAGCAATTGGGGTTTTTTCCCTCCAAATCCACATGGAACAACACATTTCTTACCAAACTAAAGGATAACAAAAAAATCACATATTTATGCCAGATAAGGAAACAGAATGTGCAAATTCAAGCACCTGGACAACAATGGAAAAGAACATAAATATTCAATTATATGGCAAGCATGAAGAGCTTGTTTTCCTAGTTATTGTTCAAAAGGAGGAAGAAATGAGGTCACAGTGGAATACTATCACCTGACCTCAGCTTGCTTTCCTGAGCAGGGCATCTCTTCACATAAGTGGGTTTTCTATAATGACCAAATTCATTACTGAATTACTGGAGAAAATAACATTTAAAACCAGATCCAAAAAAAACCCCTGATATGTTATATCCTATTATTATGGATGGTTTTCTTGCAAAAGACCAAATTAAAAAAATACTGCTTGTGAAATAAAAGGCTGTAACTTCCTGCCAGTGATTTGAAATGAAAAATACAAACTAACCTCCAAACACTTCTCCTTCTCTACTTCATGCAGAAGTGCAGCCAGTCCTGGCAGGAGCACTGGGAAGATGTAAAACTCCAAGAATTCTCGAGGAGAACCTGAGCAAAACAGGAGAGCCTTCACTCACAGCTAAGCACTTGGATTTCACAAAACCAGCACCATTAGATATCCTAAAGTCAGTACCAGTGATTTTGTCAATACCATCACAGCTTGGACAAAGCAGATTCATTCCCTCCACAGACAGCCACTGGTCTGTCCTCACTTCTCAACAAACACAACACAAACTTGGGTAAATTTCAAACTAAATGTGCACCAAACTCAGTGTGCCTCAGAGATGTCAGATTCAGTTTTAAGTGAAGAAACTCAGACACCAGAAGCAGTTCAGTCACAGAAGTGAAAAGCTCTGTGAATTAATTTACCCTGACAGGAAGAAATTAGCCTGTGCTGAACTCAGTGCTGCTGCAGTTAGACCACTTTGGTATCTCATGCCCTTTACAATCAGCATTAGCAGAGTTAGTCATAAAACTGAATTTCTAGACAGAGGAAAAACCAAAGGTTATATTTTAGTGGTGCTGTGATTTCTTTGTCATAATTGCCAGATCCTTCAGAGGTTTTAACATGACTCCATGTACCCAACCTTTCCCCTCTCAGAGGGCTGTCTGGGCTGGCACCTCTCCTCATTCAGGCAATATTCAGGTTTTGGTGTGATCAGCAAAGATTAAATCATACAAATGCTCTCTTCTGGCAACACAGCTGAAACACTGAATTTATTCTCAGCTTTATGCCTTTAATTAGTTAATATACTGCCAGAAAATGCTCATAATTGGGAGGACACTATTTATATAGAAGGCAAGGATAACACTGCTTCTGACTAGCACCAGGAATTCCTAATGAGCAAGAATTAATGGAAGGGAAGACAAAATGAAGGGCTAAAATGCATAATAAGAACACACTGCTGCTTGGGAAATTTCTTATAAAGTATAGGAATTGATAAAAATGGAAGAACAAAACTTCAGAGCTGCTTCCATTCTTGTCTGTAATCAGATGGAAAAAGACAGAATTTTGACAGCAGTTTTCAAATTCAATTGTCTGCTTAGTCTATTGATCCTAGTTCTGCATTATTAAATCAGAGGAAGAAATGCCTGCCATTTCTGGTTTAAGTGCCTAAATAAAAAGTCACTTATTCAGAAGAGCACAGAACTACCTTAGTAATGCATAATTTGATATTTCTTCCATTGATCAAGTGGCCAAGCTGGTTCTCTGATTTCAGACCAGAGGCCAAACCATACAAATTCCACACAACAAAGGTGTTGGTGCTCTTAACACTCTAAATTAAATAAATTCCAAATCCTTGCCATATACAAGAGAAATAATCACAGCAGGGTTCAAGATAATATCCTGCTACTTACATTTTTTTGGATCAGGGGGGTCTCCAGGGGGAGTTTCCCCAAGTACAGGTGGCAGATATTGGGGTGTAGGGGCAGAAAAAAGTTGTTCCACAGGAATTTCTGCTTCCAAAGGCACCTGCTCAAAAGAAATGTATCCTGTCTAAATACCCCAAAAGACTAGACAAAAAAACCCACAAACCAATTAATCAATTAATCAGAAAAAATTAGAAGGTCAGTTTAAAAATATGGATTTAGAATTTCTAATTCAAATATTGTATTATTTATGCACTATCTGTATACCTGAAAATATATTATTACACTTTAAAAACTTCTGCAGTTTCCAACACACTAAAATCATCAAAACCTAACAGAAGGTACATGACTCCCTTTTACAGAATATGGTAGTTATTACAATTTTTAAAATATTTTATCCATTGTAAGAAATAGTAATTATTTGTAAATTAATACTGGTAACATTTTCTGAATAAGTATTTTCCACTCATAAGCTTAAATATCTCTTTCACATTGTTCAGAAGTCCTGACATTCACCTTTTACAGAAAATAAACTTTTCTTGTTAGCATTACCCAAGCAATTATTTGGAATATTACATTTGTTGGTTCAAATAAACTGTTTGAAAAATAATAGTTTTGTCTTCATTTTATGAATGAGTCTACCCTGTGGGTACCTAATTTTCACATTTCATTGTTTAAAATATTTTCACTCCATCTCTATGAAGATTTTTACTTGAACTGTACTCACTGATTCTTCTTTTGATTCAGGATCTTGTTTTAACTGAGGATCATCTGAAAACTGAGGCTGTTCCTCTTCATGCTCTAAAAGTTTAAAAAAAAGTGCAATATTTACCAGGAGACCCTAAAAATATATTTCTTTTCCTCCTAAAGCAACATTATTGTAAAAGGTACTTATTTAGGTTTGAAAAAACAAAAGTTTGTATGTAATATACACTTGTTTAACATGAAATCTAATGTTTTAAAACAAACAACAACTTTAGACACTCTTGTATTATCCTCTTGAGCTTTAAGTCAGGCGCAAGGTTCTCACTGACAAAAAAACCGTTTATTGGGAAAAAGGTACCAAAATAATAATTCAAAATATTTAAACACAGGTAGAATGCACTGAATTAACCATTGTTTTTACTAGCAGACAATACTTTTCTAGTTGACAATCTGCTTTTCATAGTGAATTACTCTATGAGCAATTAAATCCCACAAACATGGTTAACTATTACTGCCTCCAAAATGAAATGAAACTAAATTAAATTAATTAAAATAAAATAAACAAACAAAACTTCTGATAAACTAAAAGCTGTACATGACCTTCAAAGATACTGAGTGACTCAGGCTGAGAGAAATGAAGGACCAAGAGAAGGAGCTTGATCTGGGAACACCCACAGGTGCCACAGCGCAGAGCGCTGAGAGCCCGGCCCAGCAGGTTCAGCTCCACCATCACAGCGGGGTTTAACGGCACCACCAAACCCATGGGTGCTGCAGGTGTTGGCTTGGAATAATTAGCCTAACCAAAAAATGGCCATTTTAGTGCAAAACGCCTACTTTGGGCATCATGAAGTACTGAGGGAAGAAAACCGCATTGGGGAGCTGCAGAATGCAGCGCTGCTCCCCCAGCTTTCCAATCTCAAGTGTTCCCAGACTTTGGGAGAAGCCCAGGGGCTTTGCTTTGGGATGGTGCTCTGAAAACAGATATTCTGTATCAATATGACGTTTTACCAGCCCTGACACCTTCACCTCTCTGCTTTCCCGAGGCAATACCCAACTCCTGTGGGTACAGGATCACCCACACCGCACAAGGGCAGGGCAGAGGCCGTGCCACGGGCTCGCAGCAGCCGGGCTGCAGCACAAACACACACCAAGGGTGTCTGTGGGGAAGTTATGGCAATAAAAACAACATAAGGCCCATGAGCAGAATCGCTCGTGGCCCTGGTGCCGGTGTGCATCAGGGCGGCTGTGGGCGCTCTGTGGGGCGGGCACAGCCCCGCGCCCGGCGAGAGGAGCGGGCGGCCCCAGGCCAGGGCAGGCCGGACACGGGCAGGGCGGGGCCGGGGGCCTCGGAGCGGAGCCGGGACCGGGGCTCCCACCTGCGCCGTGCCCGCCCTCCGCCATGGCCGCGTCCCGATCGTCACCACGGCAACGGCTCCGGCAGCGCCCGCGCGGGGCCGGGCGGGGCGGGCACGGCGCGATCGCTTCCGGAGCGGCGGCGGGCCCTGCACGTGGCGCGGGAGGTGAGCGCCGCACGGCCCGGTACGGAACGGCATGGCATGGCACGGCATGGCACGGCAGGGACTGGCACGGCATAAGGACGGGCACGGCATGGCCCGGCACAGGGACCGGCACAGGGATTGGCCCCTCACGGCACGGCTCAGCCCCGCCGCCACAGCATCCCGTGCGGGCCGGGCCGAGCCGGGCCGGGCCGGGCCCGGGGCGGGACTCGGGCTGACACCCCCTCCCCTCCCCGCGGTGGCCGCGATGGGCCCGGACACACGGCGAGGGGGGCTGTGCTGGGCTCAGGGCTCTGTCCGCGGTTTGACAGCGTGCCTCATGGTGTTACTGCAAACCGAACGGGAGTAATTGAGTTTCGCACTGAGTGGGTGCTAAAGGGTGCTGTGTTGTAATCAATTCGTTGGCATAGGTGTCCTGAGAAAAACGGAGAGCAAGAATAGGAAATCACAGATAGAAGGAAATTTAAGGTAATAATTCTGGTGCTTTGGAAGGGCCTTGTAATGCTGAGTGGGCAGTAAAGCGGTGTGAAGTTCACTGTTATGTGAAAAGTCACAGGGATCTGGAAAACTAATTGTATTTGTGTATATATACACTAATTGTATTTGTGTATATACACATGGATATGTTTTGCTGTTTAGAAAGGACATTTGGAGCATGGGTACTGAGACAATGTTATACTCTGCTGCTGTGAAACAAATACAACCTTACAAACTAAGGCAAGGTACACTAAGCAACATCATAAAAGAATCGCCCCATAAGCAGTGTTTTCTGTATGTCAGTATGTTCTGGTTCCCCATCATGGAAAGCAGACTGAAATTAGAGTGTCAGGGACAATGGGGGATCAGGAATGGTTTCAGAATAAAGGATGACCAAGTAGATTAGGACTTGCATTGTCTCTTTGAAGCAGTTCACTAACATTTTCATATCCTTTTTTAGTTCATTAACGTCTTCATATTCTTTTTTTTAGAATGATAATAAAGAAAAAGAGAAAAGACATTCATGAGGAGCCTGTGCAGAAGAAGAAAAAGGTGAAGACTGTCATTGAAATTGAGGAAGATGTTAAAACTGTCATTAAAACTCAGGACATTGGCCGTCTCAAGAAAAAGAAGAAGAGCAGGAAAAAGGAAAATTTAAAAGATGAGTGCTTACACAAATTGCAACCAAAGAGTCATAAGAAAAATAAGAAGAAGAAAGCTGGCTCTGAATTACTCAGGGAAGATCATTTAGAAGGCTTTGTGAATAGAAAAGGTCATCTGGATTTACAACTTCAAGAGAAATCAGAGGAACAAATTAAAATATTCAAAAAGAAGAAAAAAAAAGTCCATTGTCATTTCTCCTTGGAGGATAATGAGAGTAGTGACGTGGAGCTTTCAAATCATTGCACAGATGGTACTAAGAAAAATAAATTATCATTTAAAAAAAAGAGGAAGAGTACTGCTTTGGATTTGGAATTGGATGGTGAGGTAACAAAGAAAAAAAAGAAGAAATACAGTTTTTCATTAGAGGACATCCAGGACAGTGAACAAAGGCAATCTACAAAAGTCTGTAAAAACACCCACAAATACACTTCACAAAAAACAGTTTTTATGGGTGAGGACTATGACTCAGGTAATGCCCAGAATGGTGGGGAAAGTTATGTAAGAAAGAAGAAAAAAAAAAAGAAAGATAAGTCTGACTGCTTTTTACCACTGGCAGCTAATGAGGACTGCATGCATCAAGGTCCTGGTAGCCCCAGTGCATTAAGTGACTCTAGAAAAAGGAAGAAACATAATTCCTGGGAATTTACATGGACAAGCAGAGAGGAAGAGGACAAAATTAAGAACTTTGGGTGTATCAAAGAGAGGAAGAAGAAGAAAAAAAAAACTATTTCTTCTTCAGCCTGTGAAGATAAGCAAGGCTGCAGTCACAGCATTCCTGATAAGCATCTGCCAGCACAGCAAGGAGTTGAGCTTGAGGAAGAAGAGCTGTCTGGAAGGAAACACAGGAAGAATTTCAAATATAATAACGAAGTCAGTAAGAAGAAAAAGAAGAAGATTAAGAAAAAGGAAAAGGAAACAACATACTCAGAAGTTTCTTCAAACAGTGACAGTGCTTCTAAAAGCCAAAAAGCACTACTAGAAAACATTAAGAGCACAGAGAGTGAAATGGAGCGAGCTGGGTGTGTTACAGGGGACACTGTGGATGGGGCATTATGCAATAGCAATCCTGTGCTGTGGGACAGAAAAAGGAAAGGAAGGGAAAAAGTACCACCAGAGGACTCAGCTGAGGAGCCAGGTTCAAAAGCAGATGTGAAAAAGATCAAGACAGAACCCCCATGGAATGAGTCAGTGGTGAGTTGTGGAGAGGAGGGCAGCTTTGCTCCCTCCTGCAGAGGAACTGAAAGCCTTTGGGGCAGTTCCCTGCTCTGCTCTTGGTGACACTGAGGTCACTGAGGGTCCCCCTGGGTGGGGGGAGGCAGGACCAGCTGGTCTGTGTCAGCATGGCACAGGATGTCACATTCAGCATGGCACAGCTCACAGGGTGGCACATTCAGCATGGCACAGCTCACAGCGTGGCACGTTCAGCACGGCACAGCTCTCAGGGTGGCACATGCAGCACGGCACAGCTCACAGAGTGTCACATTCAGCATGGCACAGCTCACAGGGTGGCACATGCAGCATGGCACAGCTCACAGCGTGGCACATTCAGCATGGCACAACACTCAGGATGGTATATTCAGCATGGCACAGCTCATAGGATGGCACATGCAGCATGGCACAGCTCACAGTGTGTCACATTCAGCATGGCACAGCTCACAGCGTGGCACATTCAGCATGGATTTTTTCTTTATCTGATCAAAGTTATATTTTAAAGCTAAGGGTGCCAAAAGTTAGTACCTGCATGCCCAACTTCTGTTATCATTGGGAATTAAGCTGTGAGATGCTCAGAAATCAATAGGTATCTATCTGTATTTGTACCTGCTTAAACTTGACTTTGACAATGGCACATTGCAGGTTACTAGGAGGTTGTTTCTATTCATGTAGGTAATGGAAACCTGCACTCCAGTTGCTCTCTATCAAGAATTTTGAATGCTTGGTTTATTTAAATGTCAAGCACTAGTTAAGAAGGTATCATTGAAGGTTTTTGCAAGGTATTTTTGAAGGTATTTTTTGAAGATTTTTGAAGGTATTTTTGAAGATTTTTTTTAAGGGTAGAGCAAACCATAGTGTGGGCTGCTTCTCAAGCTCCCTTCATGGTGTGCTGTGCTTTGTCATGCACTCAGATGCAGTTCCCTCAAGTTCTGTGGAAACCTGGCAGCTGCCTGGTGTCTAGTGCTAATAATTAAATTTAGATTCATGTGGAGACCCAGATACAGCTTTTTTCACAGGGCTTTGTGAGGGGAGTGTGTGTGCTTATCAGTCATGAGGTGAGCAGATGTTTGGGGCTTTCAAGTTGGATTTCTCCTTTTGACCTTTCAAAAGGACAGGGTGGTTTTATTGCTGGATATATTTTCTAATTAAATTGGCATTGCCTTTTTGAGATTGTTGGACATTATTTGGATTTTGCAGCTGCTTACATTGTGTAAGGGCAAGATAAGCCTTGCAATGACATGCAAACTTTCATGACCAGTTAATATGAAAACCACAGCAAATACCTTGCAAACTGTGGAGAAGGGAGTAGTGTGATGCATGTTTTGTTCCTCTTTCCCATAGGCAGCTCCTTTAATAATAAGAAACTACTCAAAAGAAAATCTGAATATTGAGAGGTCTGGGTTAATCAGCTCTAGCAAGTTCTAGTTCCTGCCAGGCTAAAAGACACTGCACTAATAATAATAATGTGGCTGATTGTGTGGTCTTGCATTTAAATGTGCCACAGTCTGAAATGTTTTAATCTACAGCATATCACACAAGGCTCTGCATGCCTTAAAAATCCTCTGTTGGGCTTGCCCTGCAAGTCAGAGAGCAGGTTTTAAGGACAATGTGAGTGATACCCAGTTAATATCAGTGCTTGGTGTTTTTCTGGTGGATGCCATTGCAGTCAGCTGGGGCAGTGGAGGATGAGCACTCAGTTCACTGCTTTGATTTGTGTGCCAGCAGACAGCAGACCCCCACCACATGTGAGTGTGCTCCTTTTCCATGAGTTGGAGGCAGCTTGGCACCTCTCCATGGGATAGTTTTTTCCACTCAGCAGGTCAGCACCGTGCTGGGAATGAGCAGGGATGGGGGTGTCCCTCCTTGCAGCTAAAAAGAACAAAATCTGCTGCAGTTGTTTGCAGAGTCCTGTCAGGACAGTTTACCTGCTTGTTTTAATAGATCTGAAAAGACAGTACCAGGCCATCTAGAAGGAAACTGGGGGTTGGTTTTGGTTTCTTCTTTTCTTCCAAGAGCACGAGCTCTCCTTCCTGCAGACAGTGTTCTCCCATTGTTAATAGTGCATGTACTTGTGTGTGTGTATAAAAGGTAGCTTTGGAAAATGAGGTAAATCATTGATAGCTTTTAATAGAACTAGAGCCTCAAAAAAGTAACAGCAGGTTTTGCTGACAGAAGTATGTTACAAATCTTTTCCTTGTCGTTTCCCTGGCTGTTTCATGCTTGGTTTATTATGTTAGCTGTATCAATAGATCTTCCCTTTGGCCACTTTTTCCAGGCTGGTGTAAAGCTTATGGCTCTCATTTACCACTATCCTGGACTTACTACTCACCCTGTTGTACTGGATACCCCAAAAGCTTCTCCTGATTACAAATTTGGGAGAGAAAGGCTGGGGACAGTGGTTTAGGGGTGCCACTCACTGGGAGCAAAGCTGCAGAGGGGCTGCACTTTGTGGAGCTGTGATCAGGATCTGGTTGTGTGTGGCTCTGCCAGATTCACCTCCTGCCTTCCAGCCCATCCATTCCTTCTGGAGCTGCTGTGTCTCTCCCATCAGCTCCCTGTTCCTTGCTCTCAGCTGTGGCATCAGTGTTGTTGGCAGGTCCCTATTCATGTGTAAATCCAAAAATCATTTATCTTGATTAAAAGAAAAAAAATCTCTGTGAGATCTTTGCATAGGAATACACAGATTTAATTGGCATTTTCATCTTAGAGCTGAGTATTTCTTCTTGCCCCTGAACAGTACTACTGATTGCTTACTTTTTTAACTACTTTTGTGGTAAGGGCTGTGTAAATTCTAATTAATCAGAATGGATAAAAATAATCATACAAGCTTTTTCCTGTTTTACAGGAACATCTAGATGGTGTAATTATTGTGAAGGAAAAGAAAGGAAACTGTGATGAAATTAACATAGACAAGGTATGCTTTGTCCTAACTGGGTAAGATCTAAAGCAAATCAGCATTTAACATATGCATAAGAATTGTTACAAAAAACTGCTTTGTTTGCCTAGATTTCCCTAAATAAAGCTCTGCTTAAAATGTGCTTTACATGTGGGTTAAGTCCAAAATGTACAGTCAATGTCAGAACTAATTAACTTTACTAAGTTAAAGACACATTTCTTTGCCTCTCATCAATGCAGACAGGTAGAAAATTAGACGTACTTGATACAGCAAAACACTCATTTAACAGACACTAAAAAATTACAGTTCTCATGTTGAGTGTGTGAAAGGATCCCATGCACCTTTTAATTTTTCTTGCAAAATTCTGAAGATAACTAATGATTCTGTTTTTCTCTTACTGTTGCATTGTGATTTGTCCTTAACACCCTGGACTCAGAGTCTGATGCTGCATGTGTCATTTTCTGCACACCAGGTGAGGCGGCAGGCCCTGCAAGAAGAAATTGACAGAGAATCTGGCAAAACCAAGGCCCTCCGTTCCAAAGTGGCACAGGTGATGTATGAGTTTAGTCCCCAACCTGATGGAAATGCTGTGTTCCAGGGCAGGTTCCTGTAAAAACCACTGTGCTCTTTTTGTATGTGGCTCATGTGCAGCAGTGTTCCTTCTACTGCAGATTTCAGGTCATGCTGTAGAACAGCTTGGTTCAGTGCCCAGAGTCTGAGAGCTGAGCACTGAGCTCCTTGCCACTGCACACTGCTCTAATTCCCATCATCACTCCTCAAAAACAACATTTTCTCTGGTTCCTCTGGAGAATGAGCCATCAGATATTGCTACAGAAGCATTTTCTGCTTACTGTGAAATACAAGTAATTTTTGGGATGTGGATGCAGCAGTCACTGAAGTGTTTCTGCTTTCTTACCTGCAAGACTTTGCACACATTCAGCAGCAGGGACAAACATGGAAAGGTAAAGGGGTGGCAGCTGTTAACACAGGTGTGTGATGTTCAGTCAGTCCTCTCATGCCTTCTGCATCTTCCTCTACCTCTTTGGAAGGTGATTCCTGATTCTTTGCTTTTGCATCCACTCAGCCTGGCTCCTGACACATTCACAGAAAGGTTGTTGAAGCTTTCTGCAGTGTTTAGCAGGGCTAAGAAGATTGAGGTGGAGAGAAAGCTTTGCTAGTCATTCAGAGTAAATCTTCTGTTGTTTTGCAGGACTGCCAGAATGCCTAGAAAGCTGGAATATGCCTCAAACAAATGCCAGCAACAGCTCCTGTAGATCTGACATAGTGAGAGGGAGTCTCATTGCTCTGGAACTACAACTGTCTAATAGTCTCTGGAGTCATTGAGAAAAATGACATCCTTGGCAGGAGATCTCAGCTCTTTGGCACTGATCTGTTTCTGTTTAGTAGTATGCAGAAGAATAGAAGCTGTGAAAACCAATTCATCAGCTGCACAAAGTGAGCTGGAAATGCTTCAGCAGAAGCTGTGCAGTGCCTGCCAGCAGCTCACTTAAAACCAGAGTTTTGACAAGCCATAATTATATTTGCATCAGTGCAGATGTCTCCCATTGCAAAGGGAGGACTTACATTTATTTATCTGTGTCGTGTGTGTGTCTGGGTGTGTGCATGTATCTGTCACAGACTGGGCTTGTGCAGCAGCTTGCAAGGTCAAAAGGCTGAAGTATTTTGGGCAGCTTTCTTTCATTCCAGGTGTTCTGGCCTGTGATAGTGAATGATACTCCAGGCCTTGCTTTTTTTTACCTTAAACCCCTGCTGCAGCTTTCCTGCATGCTGTGTGTCATGTTGGCTGTCTGCTGGACAATGACTCTTCCATGCAAGCTGCAACTGTTCTGTTGGAAGGATTTCAGGCTGACATAAACATACCACTGAATTCACTTTTTTTCCTTTGATGTAGGCAGCTCAGTCTGTTTAATTAATAATTAGACATTCTGCTGTTTAGTATCATGCCCAGTTTTAAAGAAAAAAATTAGAGTAAATCCTGCCAAAAATATTTATAAGTGATTGCATAGCTGTAGCTCAGGAGTCACATACACCCTTGAATAATGAAGTCTGTTCTTAGGTAAGCCAGAAGTTCGTGAACTCTGTAAATCCTATGGTGTATCTGGGGTTTTCCACAAACAGCTGAAATCTCATTTTAGTTGGATATTGCCTCCTCAGAAAGGGGCCAGAATCTGCAGCCAGAAGAAAAATCCTGAAGGGGTGAAGTAGTTCAGAGAGGGCACTTAAATGCAAATACAGTAAATACAAAGAACCCAGCAAACTGCAAGGGAGGGGAGGCTGTAAGAGAACTAGACTGAGTCATGTTGGATGGGGGAGGCCCTCTGGTTGTGCACCCTTGCAATATTAACTGTAATTAGTGGGATGAGAATGCAAATATTACTTAAAGTTTATAAACCAGATTGAACAGTGTCCACAACTAACAAACACTGCTGAAAACAGCAGCTCCCTAACGAGGCAGTGGGAGGATGAAAGATAACCCTACAAAGTGACAGTGAAAGAGGATTAAGTCTGACAGTTTTCCTAGAATGAGAGATGCTGTCTGGCTCTTGGAGCTGGGTAAAGAGAGAGCAGAAAGCCAAGGACAGAGGGAAAGGAGCTTCTCCAAGGGCATTAACCCCTGGCTCCAGGTGAAATGGCTGAAATGCTGATGAAGGTGCACTCAGGCAGAGTCAGGTCAGTCTGGTACCACATCCCTGGAGAGGTTCTGCCCATGGAACAACAGCTCCCAGCTCTGTGCCCCTGTCAGGCTTCTGTTCTCATGTACACAGCCAGAAATTGTCTTCCTTGCTCTTGGTATTTCTTAATTTTAGTGTTAACTTTGTTTTGCCTCACAGGAAATGAAGCTTGGACAGTGGAGTACAGCTACTTTTAAAAGTTCTGAGGAACAAAATAAGTTTTTTAGACTGTTGGGTGGTTTTAAAAAAGGTTCTGTGCCTATCCAAAGTCCTTCAGCAATTGCAAACAAACCAAACATGGCTCTGAACCAGGAAGGGGAGGAGAAGTTACAGCAGGCTCTGAAGATGGAGTTTGATAAAGCAATGGACTTCAAGCAACACAGAGGAGTTGGTCTTGGATTTCAGCCTAATGCCAACAAAAAAGGATACATAGACAAATATGCATCTAGATCTATAAAATTTGAAGATTGAAACTCAGAAGTAATAAAGAGAGGAAAATTTCTTTTTGCCTTCTACATTTTTTAACTTGAAATAAAATATTGAAATGCTGAAGAAATTTCATTCATTAAGTCCTCGAAGTTCAAGTTTTGAGCTACATATACCAGTGGAGCTGAGTCCTCACTTCATCCAAACAGTAAGTTTTTGAAACCTTTATTATGTTGTGCAAGGCAAGAGACAGCCTCCCTCAAAGACTGAAGATGTGTGCCATGCCTGCAGTTCCGTTTTTTTTTTGTTAAATGCAGAAATTCCGTATTTTTTTTAAATGCTGATTTAATAAACTTACTTTTATCTATATCATAAGTGATTCCAAAGGATTTTATTGTTCTGTAAAATCTTAACCTTTTTTACACTCAGTGGTAGAAAATGATGGTGCTTTACTTTGAAGACACATTAGTGGTGTGCCCTCAAATTTGATGAGGGCAAACTTTTAACTCAGAAAGTAATTCTTAAAAATCTAACATCTTCCTTAAAACCACAGATAGCACTGAACATCCTCAGTATTGGAACTATGCTCTGGCAGTTGGATTTTCCATCAGCAGCTGTTACCTAAAAATGGAAGTATAAGCATTTTGGAGAGTAGCACCAATAGAACTACTCCATTTCTTTACGACAGTTTCACTTTTCCACAATAGTTTTCTGCAATGGACTGTTCTAGCTGAAAGATCTGCCTGCAGCAGAAAACACACTTAGGAGCACTGGGTTCTGATGCATTTTGGGCAACTCTTGAGAGGAAGTGAAAATTATGCTGAGACTCCATCTTAAGGGGTTGCCATGAATCCATTCCTGTATCTGGGAAGAGGGAGAGGCTCTTCCTGCAGGGTCTAAACTTCTTGGAGAAAACCTTCTCCTTTAAAGTGGATTTAAACCTCTCCTACCTCAACATGAGGCTGATTTGCACTACTGCTCTCAGTGTTCAGCACCAGTTTCCACCAGCCCTTCTAGGTTTTGGCTCCTGTTTTACTAAAATTCAGGTAGTTGAGGTTGTGTTTTCTCTTCTGGTTTGAAACGCTGAATTCAAGCCCTCAGCTACTTGCCTGGCAAGGAGAAAAAAAAACCTCACTAAGCAAAAGTAGAAATAGATATTAGATCTCAACATGGTTCCTTACCCTGGGGCAGAAGGGGTGAGAGTGAAATTTTATTAGAAATAATAACAGTATGTGTAACTAAATTCCAGAAGGGTAAGGTGATAGATTTGTATACAAAAACTCCTCCAGAACACACAGATGAACTGCAAATTGTTTTATTCAGTGATAGGTACTTTGCAAATATAGAGAACTTTGCATAATTTCCATTTTCCTTTGCAACACTTAAAGATTCCTTCCATTTTACAAAACACCAGTGGACTAAAATGAAAACATAAACATGTCTGTGTTAATGTATTGTAGAAATTAGAGCAGTAACACCTCAGCCATTGTTCTCTGCTACTGGAACCAGCAAGGCAAATGCTGGCAGCATCCCAAAGCAGAGAGAAAACTTAGTGTGTTATATTGAAATGCTGCTTTCTGCAGAGAATGACTATTCTGCAAGAGGAATGAAGTTTTGAGGCTGTGACCTCATTCCTACAGATGATCTTCCTTTTTCGTTAAAATTACAACAGATAAGATCTCCAAAGGCTTTTGCAACCATAGAGGTTCAAGATAACTTTACTGCATGTAAATCAGCATTTAAAATAAGAATGCTATGGTAAAACTGGATACAGAAACTCAGGTTAAATTATTGCACTCAGAACAGTTTTACCTTTGCTGTGCCCAAGTAAATGTGTCTCACTAAGGAAAGCAACAATACACTGATGGGTCAGTGATTCGTGGCCTTGCTTCCCTGCTCCCTTGTGCAGGTGGCTCCCTGGAAAAGGCACCATCAGGTCCTGGACTGCAGAGGAAGCCGGAGGGCCAGGTCTGTGAAATGACTCATTTCAGGTTGTTTGCTCTTCCTCTTGATGTATTCCAGGGTTTTCACCTAGATTTGAAAAAAAAGGTATTTGGAGATTTTCAGTGTCTCATTTCATAGCCATCAGTTCCTCTTTGTGAAGGTGTTTTTACATCATGCTCTTTATCATGTATATGTTTCTGAAAGGCTTTCAAATGCCACTTTACAAACTTTTACAAGGCAGTTCCTCCACAAAATAAAAATGCAGTATTTCTCTTAAAGCTAGTTTTCTAGTAGTTAACAACAATCAACACTTCCAGGTTCCTTAATGCTTGTCATACTATTAAAATTCTAGAAATATACCACTTGAAATGACATGTTGTTTGTTAATTAAGAAGCATTTAGAAAAATAACTTGTTGAGGTTTTAAGATAATTTGAATTTTTTTTAAAGATAGTAGCTTGTGAAGAGATGAGGTTTATTCAATTCAAGAAAATGTTGCCTTTTCCCAAATAAAGACTGGAAAAGATATTAAGAACTAAAACCTCTGTGCATTTTCTGTCTCCCTCCCTTACCATAGTCTTGGTGTCAGCAAAGCCATGCTTCTGAGCAAGATTCCAGAGATTGACTGAGAGCTGGTTCAGTCTGTTGTTCCGTAGGTCCCCATGAGCCAGGATGGTGTTAAAGAAATAGAGAGCCAGCTGGCTCTGCCTCTTCAGGGTCTAGGATGAGAACAAAAATATTCCCATGTTACTGTACACTCATCCCAAAATGCCCAGCTTAACCTCAGCAGCCTCTCTGAGCCCTCAGGAGTTCACAGGACACTCCTTTTGTGACACACAGCAAGAGTTACACACATAAAAATACAGTCAGGCTTTTCAGACTCCATTCAAAATGCAGCAAACAGCACTGGCTGTAAATCAACATAAGCTGCTGTAAATAAAATAATTACTCAGGACTCCTACATCCCATCCCACTTGGGCACAGCACAGAATGTAGGTCTGACACATTTACAGCTCCAGACTCCCTACAAGTGCATAGAAATCACCCTCCCACCAACCAACCTTGCTCTTAGAGCACCCTGGCTGTAAATTTTTAGAGAGACCACTGTCATTAATCTAAATTAATGCAACTTTAGGCTTTTTTTCCCCCAGTCTATACAGCTTTTATTTATTTATTTAACCAAATATGTTTTTTCCCTGCTGTTCTTTCACTAAAACTCTGGTGATTTGAACATATTTGCATATTTGTAGCTATTTCCCCTAAATTTGCTGAGGAAGGACCTTAAGGAGCATAAGAGCAATTTCCCCCCACACAAAGCAGAGAGGACATCACTGCTACATCTTCTCTTGACCAGAAACAGCTTGAACTTTACAGAACTGTCCAGAACTAAAAATTTCCATTCCAGCACTGTCACACAAATGGAGCATTCTCTAACATTGTGAAAAGACCACACTGTGTTAACAATAAGATGCATTGTTCTCTTCCAAGTTGCCATTTTGGTGAAAGGATTTTATTGTGAGAAAAATTTATTTTCCTTTATAGCTTTTAAAGGAAATGAACCAATGAAAACACAAAATCATTAGAGCCTTGTTCATTTAAATGAGCAGCCAAGAAGATGAATAATAAAAGGTCACCAACACTGAAGCAATCCAAATACCACAGTGATTTTATGACCAGCTTTACTTCAGCACAATTAGAGATCTCTGACAATATTCTCATCACTTCTATTTCCTCAGCAACAACAGCTTCCTCAAACAACTATTCATTCTTACAAAGCAATTTTTATCTAAATCTCTCAATGACTTTCACTCAACAAAGCAAAACAAATGGTCCCTGTTTGTAAATGAGGCTGGACAGAGGAGCAAATCCAAGGTGCAGAGGCAAAAGCAGACCAAGCACCTGTGTCTGTGCTGCTCAGCCTTAAATCCAGTTGTCTGTGCAACAACACCTCAGTGAGCTAACACAGGGTCTCCCTACTCAAAGCATGCTTGAAATGAGAAAACAAAAAAAAAAAAAAGGCCTTTCAGAAACCATGGATTTCAAGCCCTACAAACATTCCTACCCACAAATTCCATACAGGAGTCAGTTGCAAAAAAATCTCTTAATATACAACCCACATTCCTGAAAACTGTTTAAATTTCCTTCCAAGACCTGGAACATTGGGCATTCTTAGCTGTGCTGGAATGGTTGTTTCTGCTGCTGCTGTTCTGAAAAAGAACTGCTGTTCCCTGAGGTGATGTGTACAATGATGTAGAGGATTTGAGCAAAGGATATTTTCTTCATCTTCCATCTCTGCCATTGCTCAAGGAAGGACAAACAGGATAGCAAAAGCAGAGAAAAGGCTAAACTTAGCACAGTGTCCTCCCAATATGTATCACTTAACACATTCTGTATTGGCAAACTCTGGGCTACTGTGCAAATAGCCCATCTAAAAAATTCCATCCAATCAATCACAGCCTGCCCTCCCAGCCAGGCCAGCAGCCACAGGGTTTCTATCAATAGCAGCCATCCAGTAAGGGCTGCCTGCGAGCTGTCCCTTCTCAGAAACAGGTACATTAGAGAACACTGAGTTCTCATTATTTCAGCAAACATCAGTCACCTGCCTTTCACATCCAATCCATTAAGCTAGATTTGATCCCTCAGAGCCTCTGAATTACAATCAAGAAATCCAATAAGCTGCCTAGAGATTTCTTTATTTTATATTTAACAAATATCCTAAAGTCAGAGTAAAGACAAAACAACTATTTCCTCCCTCTGTACCTCTCTCCTGACATCATCTCAGTGCCTGGGATCTGAAACTTTTATAATTATAGGTGGTTTTAATTGTATTTTCCCCACTAATAGACTGTGAATTTTCACTTTGCTCATTACAGAATTGGACATATTAGGTGTCCACCACAAGCCTGCCTATGTGATGGTCTCACTTTCTAAACAAGTTAAAATACCCAATTTCCTTTTGTTATAAAGTTCCTGAAGCTTTTGAAAAGACCAAGTCCTGCTCAAAGCTGTTCTGTTTCTTCAACCCCAAATTACTTTTGGTTTTGTACTGACTCAAGCAGAGTAAGAACATACCTCCTCCTTTCCCAGGGTTTTCAGGTGATCCAGGATCTGTGACACTACTGTCTCACTCAGTTTATTAATTTCAGCCAGGAACTTGGAGTCTCCACCATAGAGAGCATCATTGGAATCAACTGCAGAGATGAACCCAAGCTTAGGTTTGGCTAAGGAGCTGTACCTTTATCTGATATGCAAACATCATACTTTGATAGAAGACCACATTTGGAAGTGATAAAATGACCCTCCTCCATGAAACACACACAGAATTATGTTTTTAAGTGCCTACTAAGTCCTTTTGATTTGAAGAGCAAAACTCTCAGAAGAATCTTTTAGCTTAAACCCAGCCCTGTATTCCTGGATGCAGCAAAGCTCAAAAATATCTCCTAGACTCAATGTTAAGCAACATATCCTGTCAATTTTCAGGTTTTCCACAGAGACAGACTCCCTGCTTCCATCACTTCAGAAGAGCTTGGCCATCATCTACAATGGCAGCAGCAATGGGCCAAACAATTTGTGTTTTATTTAGTAAAAATTAACAGATTTTCAAAAGAAACTGCCTTTTTTTCCCCTTAAAATAAATAAATATAAAATAAACCCATGATTACCTCAAAGTGATGGATAGAAATTCAAGAAGTGTATTTTCAGTTTCAAAGACCTTAAAGGATTCTTAGGAGGGAGAGAGCTCACGTTTTTACAGCTTCTATAATTGTGATTTTAAACATGTCTTTTGCTCTAATTTATTTCTGTTCTATTAAGAAGTAGGGTAAAAGAAATTTTTGGGTTTAATTCTAGGTAAATCAGAAAGCACTAAAGATGAAAAGATAATCCCCTGTTTCCAAGTAAACTTCATTTCAATAAGCTAAGGTACAAGGTCCACCTGGAAAAAACTCCCACTGCCCCTGTTACAGGGGGAAAATGACTAATTTATATTTCCATGCTTCTCTCCATTAAAATCTAATTTATTTAGACTTCTCATCTTGGGATTATGCAGCTATTTTGGTCATCTAGAAAATGGAGTGAAAGAAAAAGCTAAAGCACACTTCCTTACAGGATCTGAACAGCAGATTTACTACAGAGTAGCACTTGCACTGAGAGCTGTTTTCTGTGCAATAACTGCCAGAGGTGTTTGGCATGGCTGGTAAATCTGACAGACTGTTCACCAGAACTGCAGAACCTTCCAGCCTTCCCCTCTGTGAAAGTCTGTGCAACAAAGAAAAAGTCAAACCATCTTGGCCTCTCTGACTCATTACTCTTCAGGATGCTTTAAAGGATTTTTATTTATTACTCTCCCTTAATTTATTCATCTATATTCAGAAGGAAAATATGCACATTTTAGAGCATATATCAAAATATTCCAAAAATTATTACAAAAAAAGATGACAGCTATTTTTCAAAATGTAAAATCTTTAGAATTTTCTAGCTATTCTGAATATTTTTGTAAGTTGCTGCAATTTCCAGAACTCAAAGCCTGCCTTCAAAGCAGCAAATACATCATTTCAATAATGAAGATTAGCTTTACATTCTGAAAACTGGAGTTGTAAATAAATGTGGATGAAACACCAACGATGAGTATAAATCAAGTTGATGCTTTAGACTTAAATAAAACCCTTCATATGCATAATCTTTACTTGAAAAGTTCACATTTATAAGCATTTGCACCAACACCACCAGAAGCAAACTAAGTAACCCACTCTGCACAGATCCACTTTTAAGAACAGACTGCACCTGTCCAGAAGCCAACTCCTGGATTATTCTAAGTTACAATACCTGGAACTGGATAGAAAAATAATCCATCCTGTGAGACTGATTACCACTGATCTTCATTAACTGCCTATGGTAATAAGATAATACTACAAAAGCCCTGGTGGAATGCAAGGAGCCAGAACCCCCTTAGGTATTACCTTTATCTACATGGTAGATAAATGCTTCTTGAGTCATTGCAGACAGCAGATGCAAAACATTGGTATAAATCCTGACTTTGTCATCACTGTTATCCTCCCAAGTGTAATCCTGGATCACATTCAGTAATCCTCTCACAAGGAACAACACTCCTTGTTCTGGATGGTCCTACAGAGGAGAAAAAAGAGAGGTCAAAACCAACAGCACAGCCCCAAAACAGAAATAGGATTATTTGTAGTCATTCAGTGCTGGAGAGTCACAGTTTGAGCTCTATAAAAGCAGACCTACAATATAATTAAAGCTGACAGCTCCTTTTCTTAAGTGTGCTTCCTGCAAAGCCTTTGAATTTTTTTCCAGTTTCCATCTAAAATGCCCATTTGACCCATAAGCAGAATATGATCCAGGCAGCCTCCACAGACAAACTTTGAAATGCTTTGTTTTGGAGTCATGGGGGAGCAGTACAAAATTAATTGTCAGCTTCTTAACAGCTAAGCCTCTAAAATTAAACAGTGGGTAGATTTCATTATTAAAATGGTATCAGTAAGCTGTAGTGTATTACTCATATAATTATGAGTTTCAGAAGAACTCCTACACTGGGAAGTCAGTTACAGACAATCAACAATCTTTTCACATGAAATGAAAAGAAAGACTCTGCTTTACATAAGCTGGGAGTTTTTACAAGCAGCTTTAATACTGCACCAGGCTGATTCCAGCTGGCAGTTGGAGCAGTGGCACCAAGACACACAGGACAAATCACAGCCCACTGGGGACACTTCTTTTGATCTTCTGTAAACAGGGAACAGAGTGAGGGAAGCTAATTCCTCAATGCTGACATCTTGTTGCAAGTTATTTTTCATGAGTGAATCTGAGAGGTTGTTTCACTCCCTTCTTCCATCACCTGCCAATGATCCCAGCCACTGCAGAGCCTTCCCCTCAGGCAGTGACAGCAGTGACATCCCAGGGACAGCTTCCCCTTCCCCCCTGTCTGAACAGGGGACACCCCTGCCCCTGCAGCAGCTGTGACAGCAAGGATGTGAACAGCACCACACTGAGCCCTGCTTCACCAAACAGGCACAGGAAAATGGAGAAAACCATAAGGGAGGTTTCAGTGCAGAGGAAAAATCCACTCACTCCAAGAACAAATGAATATACAGGTAATTTACAATTTCCTCTCATGTTTTAGATATAACTGAAAATATTGGAGAGAAAATTACATTTTTCTCTAAATTTGACAGCTAGTTAAAAACTGGAAGGGTATAGAATGGTAGTACTTTGTGAAATATTCATCAGAAGAGGAAGGTTATACCAAAACACATCTTCTAATTATTGTTTTCACTCCAATGATTAGGCAACCTATACCAAAGTAACTGAAACTAATAGGAACTAGAGCTCTATATCCTTCCCCTCCTCATGTATTAGAGATTTTTGAACACTTAGCTAATAAACCAGTAAATGATGTTTACACAATTAAATGATGGTGAGATTTCACTCTACCCCAAATCCACCTGTAGTGAGAGGTGTTGCTGAGAGTGGCAGTGCTCCACAGTTGTTCTGCCTCCCCATTTTGCACTGGGGTGAGTGATTTTGCAGAACAGTTTATCTGGTCACAGAAAACTAATTCCTGAATTTCCCACTCCAGAAGCCTAATCTATTCTAAATTTTTAACCAGGAAAGTCAAAATAGTCTATACTAACCTGGGTGATATTCATAATCACTCCACTTACCGGGACAACTAATAATGTGGAAAAGAAATTACACAGGAATTCCAGGAGGAAGGCATCAGAAGGTCGCATCTTTCCATCTACACTGATCATTTTTGGCACTTCAGGAACAAGGCTCACTGCAGCTTTGAAAAAAGCATCAGCTACAAAGTAAAAATAGGGTTGCTGTTATATCACTCCAGCTGTGATGGCAGCCATGCCTGTAACCCAATGGTTGCTTTGAATTTGTTTCAAAATTCAAAGAAATTACAGAAAATGAATGTACTGAACTGCAAAGAAACCCAAGACTCAGCAGTGGTTTGATTCTTGAGAAATTTGTTAAATTGAATGGTGCTGTTTCTCCAAAGGAAGTTCTCCTATCACTCAAAACTTCTGAAAGTGTAACTCTTCTCCCTTGCATAACATGGAGACACCATCATTTCATATGTATTGCATATGTAATAAGAAATTAGCACAGGATTCAAAACTGACTTATCAAAGAAATAATTATTTCAGGAAAATGGGGAATCCAAACTGGGGGGAAAAGTTCATGCTATCTTGCTCACCAATTCATTCACAAAAGGATGTTAAATTCTAAGGAAGTATCAACAACTTCATATTTCTAATTATTCATAATCCCTAAAAGTAAAATATTAATATAGTACCAGAACCTGGGGTATCTGGTTACCTAGATGAAAGAATATTTTCCAAGAATCATAATACTGGAATTAGAGAAACTATCCACCATTACAGCCTTGGCAAAATAGCTGTTAAGAGGTTTTTCATAACTCTTTATTATGTCTCTAATCTTACAAAAACATAAATGCCAAACACTAGAACATCTATTCTCAGTTGATTAATATTCACAAATTAAAAGCAACAATACTTTCCCTCTTACACTCCTATATATGCTGAGTTCACAAAAAAATTTCTGACAGCAACGTTGTTTTGCACTTTC
This sequence comes from Zonotrichia albicollis, assembly GCF_047830755.1. Lineage (NCBI taxonomy): Eukaryota > Metazoa > Chordata > Aves > Passeriformes > Passerellidae > Zonotrichia > Zonotrichia albicollis. The sequence goes on from NC_133834.1 coordinate 7,864,955, forward strand.
TTGGCAACATTTCAGAATATCCAAGTATCCACATCCCACTCTAGTTGTTGAGCCATATACTTCAAAGCACCCTTCAGAATTAATATTGTATCTTTATTTTACAGGAACAGAGACCCAGGCCATGTAATCAGCTTTTATCAAAAGCAAAAGGAGAATTCTTGGTGAAAGCCAAGAATGTTACATGGCTGGGATGGAGATACCATTGACAGGCAGGCATGGGCATTTCCAGGAGCACAGCTTGCTCTGGAAAAATTCATTTGAGACTCCAAGCAAATTTGCTAAATATAGTACCAAGTGATATCTAATTTAAGCTTATGAGGAATACCAGAGAAACATGTGCTTTGGAAAAACTGTAGTTCTTCTCACTCTTGTTTTTTCAGCACACAAGTGCTCAAGGACTTTTTAGTGCTTACAGCACAGACCCCTTCCTTCAAACACTGTCCTTCCTTTTATTCTGCACATTTGTTTGGAGGTGAAAGAAGGCTTATTTCAAACAACTTATAAGTTTAGACAGCCAACCCAAAGGAAGGTAAGTAATCTTTCTCTGCTTTATTTGAGGAAGGAAGGCAGCAGCAGATGTTCATTCTAGCACAAGTAAATGAGTTGCTGTTACTTCCACAGTTGTCTCAGTAGAAAAAAATAAAAGTGCACGTCCCACATCACCCTACAATAAAAACATGTGACCAGACAGATGAAAAAATGTGCCTTAGAGAATAGTCTGCATACCAAAGTACCCATGTCTGTGCAGGGAAGGCTCCTGCCTGCTGAAGTTATTTCATAACAGGACGAGAATGACCTGTGCAGCAATCAGCACCCACGGTGACAAAGAGCTGCAAAGTGCCTCACCCTGATTTACTACCTGCTCCCCCAGCAATCACAATCCTTCATTCTCCTCTGAACTTCTGCCATAGTGCAAACCCAAAACCTCTTATCTTCAATTTGAAAACCTGAAATTGATTCAATTTACTCTTCCTGCCTCCTGCTGTTGCTGGTACAGCCAGAACTGGCAAAGGAGAATATGTTCATTTTGCAGTGAGCCCTGCCAATGTGTGCTAACCATTTTATGCTGGAACACTAAAAGCACATTTATCCAAGATATATGTGCTTCATAAGAAGCAAAAATAAATGCATATCAATGCAAAGGTTTTTATTGCAGACTGCAGAAAATGACCTGTCCTCTAAACATTACCATCCTGGCAGAGAGGTGTCAGAGAATGCAGTACATGGTCTGAGTTTGGAGGAAAGGCTCACTAGAAAGGCTGTCACATACATGCTGCTTTTCAAGTATGAAATGAGAATCAGTGTTTAATTCTGAGTTACATTAATTATGAGGTTATGCAATGATGGTTTCTCTGTATCTTTAAAAGTCAATTTTTAAAACTATCACTGTAGAGATGTTTTAAAACAAAACCATACATCATTTTTCCTTGCTTCCAAAAGATATAAGGAACCACTTTAAAGGCACTGAAAACCACAACAATCTTATGTTCTTGATTGAAAAACCAAAAAGAAGATAAAATGGGTTTCTTTTGATGAAGGATGCTGTTTTCTTATCTGCCTAAAGTACAATACTGCTTCTTAAGTGGATGAGGGGAGAGCAGCCTGTGCATTACAACAAATCACCACGATGGAGCCTTCCCCAGCTGCTGTTAATATCTTGTGCAGTGCTCTGAACATATCATACTTCATGCTTCACTACATTCATCCTTTCACAGCAGCTCCTTCATTCTGCTTGACCATAATCCTATAAATCTTTCCCCCAAGCATACATGCTGACCTTCAGGCTACAGAAACTAACAGTCTTGGATATCCAAGTCAGCACTTCAGAATTTGCCTCCTACAGAAGAAAAAACAAGTGAAATTGGTGTTGAATGTTCTGCTATTGACAATATTCAATATGACACAAGTGTTTAATTATACCTACACACAACCATATGTACCTCCATATAGTTCTATATATCAATCTCTCTATATATAAAAATTCAGCTTGCATTGTATTTCCTGTATCTCTGATAGCCAATTAAACTCAATTCAAAGCACAAATTCAAGACTTCAGGCAGGCAAAAATAAGAAGGAACAAAGTCAGATGGGAAAACAATTAAACTCCTTAAGTCCACCTTCAAAGAGCAAAAGGGAGAGAGCTGAACATACCTACCCAAAGTATTTTTAGTCCCAGCTACAATTACACCAGGCTAAGTCCCCCCAAAGGACAAAAGCAGGGACCATGCACATCTTCTGCATTCCACACCACTTCCCTGTCTTACAGCACTGTCAAACCTAATTTAATACTCTGAAGATTTTGCTTCCACGTCCAACAGATGTTGGAAATTTAATGAAGCTTGCACTCCAGTGCAAAAAATTATTGGGAAGCAAGCGTGGGGGTTTGTTATTCTATTTTTTCTGTTAAATAAATAAATCCATTGCTGTTTTGACAACCAAGCATTGTAAACATTTGAATCTCCTTCTTCTCACATTGGTGGGGTCACTGTGAGAGTTTTGCCACATTGTTAAAATGTGGTTTTCCCTTGAGCTACTGCTGAATATTCTTCATCTTAACAACCTCTACACATCACTTCCAATCCAGAAACAACCAAGAATTCTTTGAAGGAAAAAACTTGAAATTAGAAAATGACTGCACTGCTCCTTGGTGAGCTGGAATGTACTATGCTCATTCATGCTATGCATTAGCTGCAGATAAAAAGAATCAGCAAGATTTTAGTGTTTAAAAGTAATTCCCTTTATAAATACTTAGATTTTAAAAAAAACCTTTTCATATTTATCCTTATAGAAATGGCTCTTCAAACAACTAAGCTGAAAGAAGATAAGGAAAAAGGTCCTCATGAGCGTACATAACTTAATAAAGGGTGGGGTGGATGGGGGAAGGGGAGGGAAGAAAACGTTTTCAGTGGAGCAAAATAACTTCTGCATTCCTTAAGGTTTTGCAGAGACATGTCCTGAGGAGGAGCTGGGAGGTGACAATGTCTGCAGACTGGTCTGGAACGTGGCTGCAAAGCATCACAGATGGATGTCATGATTCTGAGCAATAAAGCAGCAGATGAACTCTAATATTAGCATGGTATGTGGGGAAAGAAACAGCCCTTGCTATAGCTACAGAAAGAAAGCTCTAAATAGGCTATTTACACCCATGAAAGATTTTGGAGTCATTATAGATGGTTTCCTGAAAACTACATCCTAAACAGCTGTTGAAAGGCAAGGCAATTATAAGAATCACCAGGAGAGTAATGGAAAACTGAGGTGCCATTGTATCATTTAGATTGCTGTTGGGCATTTATACCTGGAATAATCTAATCTAGTTCCAATCTTCCCATTTCTAAAAGCACAAAAAGATTAAAGTGCTAGGGCATGGAACTGTTTCCTTATTAGAAAAAGCAATACTGACTACAACTTCTTCAGGAACTTGCAGACTGCACTATCTCATGGACAGCAAGAAGAAAATGAATCAGGAGTGGCTGAATTCTGCTCCAGCAGATCAGCTGCATGCTCTGAGCACTCACCTAACATTTAACATAAATCAATCCCTAAACATCAGACTTCCAAGTAGCAGTTCATTGTGGAACTCATCATCCCATGAAGCTACAAAGACCAAAAAGTAAAAACTGATTAAAAATATTAAATTCCCAAGGACTGGTCCATCTATTTTATGAAATACCATGGTCTGGTACAAGCTTTGTTGAAGGATGTATTAAATCACCTGCACCTGAAAGCCAAGAAGCATCATTCCACATTATTGTTTCCCTAGGAGATGCTACAAGACACTTCCAAAAACAGGTCATGGTCTAGACAGACTTGAAGAACTGACAAACTGATATAAAGTTCCAGTCTGAAAAGCTTCCAGAGACAGAGATGTCACCTCTCTCACATCATACAGAAAAGTGACTGGCTGGGATAAAGAGAGGAACAAGAAAAAGCCCAGGGAATGGGAGAAGCCTCCAGCTGTGGAAGTCCCAGGTAACAGAAGAGGTCACAGCTGTGTCCAAAGGAAGCAACACTCAGCATTGCTAGAAAGGAAAACAACATGACATCATGCTTCTCCCAAAGCTCTTTTACTGCCTTCAAGGAAAGCAGTATTTAAAAAGATAACAGAGTCACCATATACAATTCTCACCAGAGAAACATGAGCCAGAGTCCTAGTATCTGTAATTAGGAAAATCTCTTCATGTTCCTATTTCTCAAAATTCATCATCTCAAATTCTCTCTCTTTATAGTCTTCAGATCGATAAAGATTTCAGGAGATAAAGAAGAAATACTAAAAACTGTTATCTAATGGCATTTAGAAAATACTCTAAACCATGATTGGACTATGATTTAAAATTACTTATTAGGTATTTCATACCATACTTTCTCCAGAGTGTGACTGAAGCATTTAGAGAATACTCATGGAAAAGTAACATCTTCTGCAGTAGAAATGAAATTATTTTCCAATCTACTAGGTGTAACTATGTTTTAGCCACAACTGGACAACAAAACAAATAACTAGAAGTGCATTAAGCACTGGATACTTCAGAATCAAAATCTGCATTTGCTCAGCAAAAAGGTCTGCAGCAGTTGATCTGAGGGACAGGCTCTCCATTTTAATAAAGTTTAATGTTTGACAATATCCCAGTGAAATCAGTCAGACAGAATCAGTTGAATTACCTTATTCACTCAGCATGTTATTTCTCAAATGAGGCAAAGATTTCACAGCCTTTAAAACAAAAATGCTGCTTAACACACGTTACCAGAAAGTTATGTCATCTCCACCACCTGCTGAATGCTGTGACCAAACATTAAAAACTCATGCTGCCTCTTTTTTTTTTTGACAGACAAAAGCAGCATTTCCACAGGGAGGAAATGTGTGCAATGAAAATCCTACCTCTATCTCAGAAGTCCAGAAGAGTGACACAATGGAGCATGCATTTAATCTCAATTTAGTCCAAGCAGCCCCATGACAGAAAGCATGACCAATGAGAATTTATTATTCCTGCTGGCAGCATGCAGTGCTCAGTGGCTCAGCTAAGAGAAATGAAAAGCTCATCTCTGTAAAATCCAGCATCTTCCTTTCAAAGGTGGGCTCTTAATAGGCTCTCCAGAGGTACAAACTATGCATCCAGGGCAAATTCACCTAAAACATTTTAACCATAATTACAGATTCATTTCATTTAAAGCAACTCTTGGGATCTGGAGATGAAAGAGACAACAGTCATTTTTAATCCACTCTGAACATTCCCAGACAGACATCCATCAGTGTATCACTGCTGCAGTTTCATGAGCCTATAAATTTACATTTCTGACTCAATTAATTGTCTTAAAGAAAATCTGTTCCACAGAAAAATATAATTTTCTAATACTGAAGTATTTGGATGAGTCCAAACACTTGATTTCATTAACAGTGTGGGAAATCCAAGCAAGCAAGGCTGGGACAGAGGAAATGGGAGCAGTGAGACACAAGGACTGAGACACCACTGCTGCCCCTTGAAACTGGGAATGAGGCAAACCCCAGACTTATCCAGCTATGAGCAGATTAGCTGTGGCTCTCCAATTGCTGACAGTTTATCAAAGCAATCCTCAGACTCAAATAAATCCATTTTTTGTTATGACCTGCACATCCTTCTTTTTCAAGACAGATACATTGGCAATTTAGAGAACTCTTCCTGTTGCCAGCAGAAGTTGTGGAACTCAATTTTGTTATGTGTTTAAGTGAAAAGTCAACTCACAAACAGCTGAACTCCTGTAGAAAATTAAAATTGAGAAAATCCAAGACTTTACCCTGCTACAAACAGCAGCTGGAATCTTCAAGGAGGAAATGCATGCACAAAGCTCATGCATGCACCACTGCTGACTGAGCTATCAGATCAGGTACATTACCTTTCAGCTTTATTTCTCTTCACAATTTTAAACCAATTAAACTAATTCAAATCAGCATGAAAGAAAGGTTACAGACAAGGCACAGTTTCCCTTCCTGGCCTAATGCTATCATTAATGGCACACTCTTAAATCTTCCCTTCATGCTGCATTGGTTTTAGTAGATCAGAGTCTAATTGGCACCAGTTAACTGACTGGAGTGAAATTTCCTGTTATGAATTAATCAGTACTTCTTACCTCTTACTCATTCAGTTGAGATACAGATTAAACTGAGTGAAAAGTGACTTTCAAGGACACATTATGTGACTTCAGTGCATCAACATATGGAAAGATAGTTCACAAAAAATGTCCCAAGACAGTTTCTGTTTAACACATGCTAAATTACTCACACAAGTGACATGTCTCTCAGTACAAATTATACCCAAAATAGCTTTGCAAGGGGAGCAGAAAAGTGAATAACTATAAAACCTTAGTAAATGAAGTGAGTTACATCAGTTTTCCTCTTGCTTCATTTTAACAAAAGCAGAGATGGAGCAAATGCTCCTCTCCCTAGCTCATGGGTCTAAAATTCAGGAGAGTGTGGTTAATGAACATGTATTTTAGAGACTGAGTCCATAATACTTTACATATATCTGCTCCCTTAAAAGATTTCAGGATGGGGATCCTGTAAATTGTTTAGTGAGTGCACTATATTCATGTGTCAGACAACAGAACTTTTGTAAACACTCACACTGAAATATCTGGACAATTGTTGGGGCCCAGGAGTCTCACTCAGAGAAGAACTGGATCACAAAAATAGTGGAAAAGCAGTTTATAAATTGAAAGATATTAAATCACAGAATGGGTCCCAACATGGTCAGGGAATAATTCTCAAAGACCAAGTGTTACAGAAAACTGCTTTGGATTTGCTTCCAATAAGAGAAGCTTTGCAACACACCAACAATAATGAAAATTGACATACAGGATAAGGTAAGCTGGTCAATTAAATAAAACACCACAGAGAGAAAAGGTGAACCCATTTTATGTAAACTCTGAAAGCAACTGCACAATGTTAATGGCACAACAACAGACCTTGCAGATCTTTTATTTGCACAACAAACTTGGACACAACAGTCAGCTTTACTCTAAATCCCTCTGCTTTGCTGTATGGGCAACATCAGATTCAAAACAAAGAAATGCAACAGTCACCATGCACTAAAAGTCTTAATCAGCATCCTAAGTCAGCTTGTTTGTGCAGCTGGAACTTGCTGGTAAATGCAGAGCTGGGCAAACAAGCTCTCGTGAAGAAGCACAGAGCTAACACAAAGAATTAACAGCCACAACAAAAGATGTTGCAAAGTAATCCAATTTATTACTCTCACAGCTCCACTGGAAACATGTAAAGGAAAGGCATTTACTATTGGAGAGCAGACATTTAAAGTCAGGATTAAAAATGCAAAATAAAGTAGAATGACATCACTTCAAAAAGGAAAAAAAATACTGCAAGCAGTTAAAAGCATATGAAGACTCTTGGAATAGATAACTGACTTCCATTTGTAACATGAGTGAGATCATATTAAATGGTAACACAGATTTAATGTTCATCCTGATGCCAGAATAGCTCCCATTCCTGTCCCCAAATCACTTTTTGTCAGAATCTACTATTACTTAACAGGATGGCTGAAAATGTGCTCAGGTGCATTTCAATCAATAATTCAGATCCAAAAAAAGAAAATATATTTTTCAGTCTTCATGTGATCTGATATTACACCATTGTTTCACTCTGATACAGTGGCACATTTTCCTGGCTAAGCATTTGTCAAGCAGGTGCTTTGATAGCAAGTTTCTGCTGTCACTGACCTAACCTGGAATTCTTTCCCAGCTCATTGGTGAATTTGTCAGTCTGTGAACTACTACACAGATGTTTTTATTTCTTTTTTCAGTTATAATAAATCACATTATTTGTGATTAGAGTGCTTGCATAATTATGCAGGAGAAAAGCTTTCTATGCTTTCCATAATTCCTAAGTAATTTAGGACAACCTACCTCATGGCCAGGACTGTGTCAGCTGTCCTGGCTGCTGAGATCACATTGCAGAGCTGCTTTAATGTGACAAGGTTTTGCTTTAACAGGGTTAGAAACAGAGCTGGATTTTAATTGCATCATAAATATACATATGATTTAGGATATCAACCAAGTAATTATTCAGTTAGAAATGTTTCTGAAATAAGAGAACCTTTAAGTAGCCAAATTGATGCCTTACCTTGTGAAAGGCACTGATTTGCCAGAGCAACCTGTCCAGAGTGTAGATACAGATTGAGACGTGTGAAGATACTGCTCAGAGATGGAATTGTGATGAAGCAGAAGGCAACACAAGCCTAAAGTAAATGCAAAAAAATTGAATAAAATTCCCATCTCAGAGTTATAACAATCTTTACTGATTTAATACACAATTAGGAATCAAAATCTGTACATCAGTTTTAGGAAAGATTTTCAATACAAAGCAAATATTATGTGAAGCCCAACATCAGCAATTTTATAATTATTGAAATACTCATTAGAAATTTTTTTTAAATTGTTGCTATTACTAGATAAACTCAAAGCTGACTCTCTATGACTGTAGCTCAGAGAGTTTCTCTCTCCTTGCAGCTCAAGACCTAAAGCTAACTAGAAAAGGAGATTGGTGGCCTCAGGAGAAGCCATGTGCCAAAGTGGTCACAGCAGATGAGCCCTGGTGCTGCAGAGCTGGGGGCCCTCCCAAAGCCCAAAGCCCAAAGCCCTGGCCAGAGCAGGAGCCCCAGGCAGAGAGGAGCTGCCCAGTGCCAGCCCAGCCTCTGCCCAGGACAGCCACAGCTGCCAGGAGCTGAGCACACACAAACAGCTCCCCACCTGCAGATGGACACATCTTGGTTGCACATTTCAGGTTACAAGAAGGGAACAGAAGCAATCTGGATATCCTGTGCACAGTTCAAGGCACATTTGACCATCTCTGTATAGACTCAGAGGCACCAAAGCTGAAAGGAGCACCTTATTTGAAATTCAAATCCTGATTCCAGCACACCAGCACTGATATTATGAGACACAAGTTTGAATATATTTTATATATTCATCTCCCATTCTCTCTGTGACCGACTTACAGAGAAATTTGCTATTTTATTTCAAACATAATTTGAAAAGCTGAGATTTCCAGAATTCACACAAGCATCTCTCTGGTAAACCTTTCCTTGGGAGGGAGTGAATCTTGCTGCTCTTTTTTAACACAAAGCTGCTATTAGATGGGTTGGTTGTTTTTTTTTTTTCCTTAAACAGCAACATTTGGCTTTAGAGAGGAAAGACTGCTCTTAACAAGAGAAAATGGGACTACAAACAGTGTCAAAAATACTAACATAGTGGTTTTGCAAAAATGATAAACTTAGGTGGCAGCAGACAGTATTATCTGCAAAGAAAGCAGGCTCAGAGTTTATTAGTCAGACCTACCCTGACAAATGCAGCAGTCTTCCTGGAATGATTTCCTTTCATCACCCTTCTGGTTTCCATTGCTAGCTGGTTCACAGACTACACACACAAAACAAAAGCAAACCATTAAGAAAAATGCCCAGCCTCAGTGGCAAACAACAACCTGCACGTTTTACTGCAGGCATTTAGAGAACAGCCAGTGTCCAAAGGAACCCTGATCCAGTGTGTCCCCACTGTACTGTTTTCTTTTTATTGGGAGAATTTTAGTGACTTCCCTAAAGCAAACATGACTCAATTTGTGAAAGTAGACTTGTTTTATTCAAGCCTTTGGCTTATCATTTCCTTCCCAGCTATAGTGCTGTCACCTCCTTGCTAGCATAACAATCATGATTTCTAGCTAAAACACATTAAAAAAACCCTAAACCAAAATAACAAAAGGATTTAAGGGAAGATACAATGTTCCAAAGGAGTCAGAGGCAGCTAATGCACACCTGGGACTCAGTACAGAGAAGAGATTAACCTTCCCAAGCACTGCAGGACTCTGCCTGGATCTGCAGCCAGACACAGTCTAATCTTTCCTAGATGGAGGATTACAGCAGAGGCAACCCAAATTCTGAATGCACAAAAGTGCCATTTATTTTATTATACATGAAAGCTCTTGCAAGGTAGCTCGTTTTCTTTGTTGCAATGATACCATGCATGCCTGTCAAGCAAGAACTTCAGAGTGTTATGGGGGATAAAACCAGAGATGAGATCAAAGTTCACTTTATAAACACCTGATTCAAATACTTCTGATTTCTTTTGCAATAGATCAATAATCTGAGCAGGGAACGGGAGAAATGCAAATATATCCCTATTTATTAAGGAAATGTAGATAAACTGTGGCTTACATGAATCAGCTGGACTAGAACAGGCTCCAGATTGCAAAACATTGATCTGGCTTCAACATAGAAACTCAGCTGTTGTTCAAAGTCACGGCCAAAGGAAACCTGTAAGAGAAAAAAGGCCCAGACTTTACCAGTGTAGGCCTTAAATATCTGTAAAACTGCATGCAGATATTCAAAAGTCAAAATCCCTATAAATTACTAAGGAGAAAACCCAGCAGTAAAAACAGACAGCAGTCAGAAAATCTCTGTTCTTTTAACTGTTAGCAGTACTTGAGCTTCAGGGAAACATGAAAGTTTTACTGGTTTGGGGATTTGGGGTTTTTTTGTCTACACTCCACATGATGGTCTACTTTACAGATGGAGAATTTTTCAAGAAAATAAAAATTAAATCCTGTTTGTGAAGTGTTTTCAAACCTAGCAGAACTCTTTGATTCTTTATGGGAGAAACAAAGGCTTGGTATGATCATACTTAGAAAGCAAGACAAAAAAACTCAGAAAAACAGAAATAGATCTGTGAATCTGTATTCAGATTCCTCTGATTTCTAGTTGATAAAGGGCCTTCAACAGAAAACAGCATTTTTCCTAATTAGAACATTAGTAAGAAAAGCAATAAGTAAGGTTTTCCTTGAGTTTGGTTAATTAATACATGCTTATATAGTATGGCAAAAGGCTGTAACCTTGTATTCTAGCAGGAAAGAAGTCAAAAAACAACCTTTGTGAGAGAACAACCCTCTTCCACCCCTGAAGATTTAAAAACACCCAAGTGCTGTCAGCTGGAGTGTCTCAGCTGTCAATTAAAAGCAGAGCATGAGGAACAGTCTCCAGGCAGTCCACATTTATGTATTCTACTGCAATTTTTTTTTCTAATAGAAGTCAAGGTTGCATTATTTATTATTTCTCAAGTCACATGCAAAAGAATTTTTTACAAAATTAGAATAAAATTTACATTTAATCCATACAGTGAAAGATCAAAGCAACTGCACCAGAAAACAAAGAATTGCTTCTCACATTACAGATAACTTTGCTTTTCCTCTATTTATACAACTGCTGATTCTTGAATCCTAGTCTCAAGAAAAAGTACCCAAAAATATAAATTTTTTCACCAAAAACACTGTCTGTAGGGATGACTGTAACAATTGCTTTTCCCTCCACATCTTAATGTGTGCTGGTTTAAATTCATAAATAGTCATTTTGCTGCTATGGGATTTTTTTTCCCCCCAAACCAGGACTATCAAGACACATCAAATTTTCTTCAATGCAAGAAATCCTCCTAAAGGAAATTATACTGCATGTAAAGCTTAATAAAGCAAGACTATATTAGAACATTAATTAGCAAATTATTATAGCTGAAGAAAAAGCAACCACTCAGAGTAAATCCACAGAACTGCAACAAAGAACAAAGAGGACAAGTAGGCACAGAGCCTGACAGCTCTGTGTGAAACAAAAACCAGGCATTGACAGTGTGGTTAGAGAATACAGAAAGCTTGAGAAAGTCTCCCTAAAACACCCTCACATCTCAAAATCAACAGAGATCAACAAAAGATTTACTGGAATAAGAGTGAGGGATGGATTAAAGATTAATTTCAAGCCAGAACACTTGGGGTTCTCCTGGGACTACTAATTTAATGATACAAATTGTCTTATTTATAAATTGAGATAAACAAGATAGAAGAACAAGACAGATAGAAAAAGTTACACTTATTTTGTATTTTTGAAAGCTGGTTCAACTTAGAGCCAAGTAGTGGAACTTCCTTCACATAAAGCAGTGACCTCTCTGATGCTTCAGTTGCTGTTTAACTTTTAAATACCTGCTCTGTTTTACAAGATTTACAAAACTAGCAAAGAATACTATTAAATAAACAACATGTGTACTTTAAACTTTCATCTTGCCCAGTCAGCTTCAGCACTGGCTGACATTTCTCTGAACACAGACACACTTCTGTCAGTGAAATGCACTGCCTGTGGTTCTCAGGGGTCTCAGCCACACAGGCACCTGCTCCTCGTGGGCATCTCACCAAAATCCCAGCTCTAAGCTGCCCCCAACACTTACACACAGTGGTCACTCACCATTTTTATGAATCCATTTATCAGAGCTGCTAACATTCTTTTCTCATCCTCAAGTGTTAGTGCACTAGAAAAAAAAATTTGTAAAATTTTAGAATATTGTTTATCCTATTTATCTATAAAGGTTCAAATGATACATAATATTTTATAAATTTTTCTGTATAAAATGAATTTTTATATTAATATCATCAAGTCAGCCATGAACCAGATTTTTTAAAAAGTAAGAATTGCTGAAAGTCTTTAGATTCTCTAAAAAACTCAGACTTTGGCATGAGGAGAAGGAAGCTACACTAATGCTTTTTATTGTAGCAAACAAATGGCTTCAGTCTTGTGCTGCAGCATAAGAACTTGAGTAAGAATTAAGTCTAAAAACCTAAAGAAATTAATAAGTCTATTCTTAGAAGAAAGTCATCCTATTTAAGGAATAAAGCTTTTGAAATACCCTTTCAATATAATACACTGTATAATACAATAAACACACTAGTTTATTATTTCATTTGGGATTTATTTTGTTTAAGGTTTTCTGTTTTAACTAACTTTGCTTCAGAATTTAAAAAATAATTAACTTCACCTTGCTACAGTGCTGGTTTTCTTTATGTTTTAGTAAGAACCGAACTAAACTGATATGTGAAAAAGGAATTTCTTTTCAAAACTACCACAGACACCTATTCTACACCAAGAGTCCAAAATCTGATTTGAAACAAATTTACATCACATAAAAATCAGTCAGTCAAACCTGTTTCACTGAAAATGGATGAACAAAAAGTTAAATTACAATTAACTAATACAATTTAATCCCTTGGCTATTATATGCTTGGCTCCAGCTTTGACCTTTAGCATATCAGTTACCAATTTCCAGCTCAGACACCAGATGGGAAGAGAACAATAGTTTTACTATACAAATTCAGTAAGGCAGGAAAGGAAACCTCAGCATGATTAGCTCATTAGTGCATTGCCAATCAAAAGAGTCAACTGATGGGTTCTGAAAGGCTCAGGAGGCTTGTAATGAGATCTCCAGGTCAGTAATAGGTTTCCAGTTCAATTGTGATCAGACCCCTACCAGCCAAAGGCTGTTATCCCCAACAGCTGTTACAGGGGTCAGCAAGTCCCACACAATGGGCTGGGAGTTTCCTCAACCAGCATGCAAAAACAGATGCAGGAGTTACTTAAAAATAACTGGAATTTAGGATGATTTACCAAGAGATGTACAACCCTCTTAGCTCAAGGAACTGCTGGTTTAAGGGATTTTAAATGCCCCAGTAAACTATCAAATTGTTTTGGCAAAGTGTCAGAGGAATTGCTATAAACCGCTTTATTTTTTTTAATAAGCTGGTTTAGGTACAATATATTGTTCTATTTAAAGGCTGAAGTGGCTTTTAGTGCAACATACAGCCAAATAAGGTACTCTAACCCAAAATAAAGCACTCTAGCTGGTATAAATTTGAATTACATGCTAAATCTGACCTCTTTATTGACAATAAATCTTGCATTCATGGCTCATCGAGGGTGAGAAAGTTTTAAGTTCCTTTGCAGCATCTGCCATACAAAGAGGCTCTGGGCTGAGAGTGGCAAAAGAGACTCTGTCCTTACAATTCAACCCAAACCAGAAGGAAAAAAAGGTTTGTCCTCTGGAGAGCTAGAATTTGCAGCATTCTGGTGCTGGCTCTGTTTTCAGTCAGACACAGATTTTGGTATGATTTTTGCAGGTTACCTAGAAACACTGCACACTGCTTTCCCCACTGCACAACAGTGAGGCTGCAACAGGGCACAGGGGATCCTCGGGTCTCAAAGCCAAGGGCAAAATAGAAGAGGAGGAATTAGGGGAAAGATATAGATGGTTCAACAGCTTCTCAGTTCTAGCTTCCCCTATTGAAGTTTCTAGAGATCTTCCAGGTATCTTTTTAAAGATTTCACACCCTTTGTAATGGTTGAAAGCACTGACCCACAAAAAGGTGTAATTGAGTGTGGCAATCTGTGCTTTAGTAGCTACACATTCACTTGAATCTCAGAAATAGCTTATTATTCCCTAGAACTCAACTATTACATTGGTTTCACCCTCAAAGTGTTTTGAAGATTGGATTGTAAAGTGTCTCTGCTTCACTGGAAAGCTACAAAACCACTGCTACTTCCTTTTTAAAATTCTGCTTCAGTATTCAAAATACAGCAGTAATTAAAGAGCAAATGGTACGTGCTGCCACTTCACTGCACAGCTCTTCCCTCAGCACTAATTGGATTCATGTCTTAATCCACCTTGAAACAAACAGCCCCAGAAACATGAAACCACACCAGGCAGCCTCACTGCATAAATGAGAGCTCAGGAGAAGTTCATCTTACTTCACAGAGTCGTGCATTGTCTTACAGACGTGCAGCAGGGCATTGAGGATGACGGGGTCCTTCGTCGGCTCCTGCTGGTGCCTGCAAGGGGTGGCAGAAAAACTGATCAACAATCCTGCTCTGTGTCAAAATGGAAAACAGTGACTGGAATGACACCCATTTAATGCATCATTTCAATCACCAGCACTGTATGACATTGCATAAGTTTTGGGTTCATTTGTGAGCTGTAAGAGCTGAAATGAGGGATGTGGGACTCCAGTTCCAGTTCTCCAAATTGCAGTTTATTTCAGCAGTCCAGGGTGGTGGGTGGCAGAGCCTGTGCCTACAGCTGCCAGCTCCAGCTGCAGGCAGGCCTGGAGACCCTTTGGTTTTGGTTACATTGCATTTTGTACTTTTCTTTGCTGAGCACCTTAATACAGCAGAATCAATCTATACCTTAACTATTATCTATAGCCTATCATAACTACTGTAATTACCATGTTCATGTTACTGTTCTCCAACCACTAAAAGTTAGTACATTACAGTTTAAGCTAGAAGTTGTTTTCCAGTTTTCTTGCAGTGGAAAATTCTGAGACCTTTTTTCTACTTGCAACATCAGCAGTCTTGTTTGCCTGTGCTATCTTCCTAGTTGGTAAAAACATCATCTTGTTTGGGGTGGGTTTATCCTTTGCTCTAAGCCATAAAAACCCCTTCTACTAACACACCCTTTGCCTCCTTGGTTATCCAGTGAGACTGGCTCAGCAATTCTTTTCTTCTATATCAAAACTTGCTTCCATCTCTATTCCTTCATCCACATTCAAAAATCCTTCTGCCAAGTATATGTATCTGTGAGACTTACTTGTCAAATTTTCATCCTTCCCAACAGTGAACCAATGAACATCCATGATCACATAGTTAACCAGGGTAGAATTGCAATAAATGTCAGCCAAGAAATATTATCTTAATATACACATTTGCATTGCCAAGGCACAGACTCTGACTCCTTAAGGAACACAGTAAGGTGGACATGTGATACACTGAGGCAATCTAAGTACATTTAAAATAAAACAATCCTGGATTTACCAAGATATATTTTAATTTCTCAGCTACTCAGGGACAGGCAGGAAGGATCAGTGTCAGGTTTAGGTACAGAGGCACATGTGCAGAGCAGCTCCACTAAGATGATTAAGGGGCCACAGCATCTCTCATTTCTTGGCAGTAAAGCCAAGAGAGCTGGCCCCAGGTGCCCTAAGGGAGAGAAGGCTTGGGGGGCTCAGCAGTGAATATAAATACCTCAAGGGAAGGTGGAAATGAGAAAAATGTTTCAAGAAACTTGTTAATTATTGGTAAGAAAAGGACTGCTTGACTTTCAGAACAGCTGAATGTATTTTCATTTTCTAAGTTCATTTTCAGCTGTAGCAATACTCCATTCTGCGCTGTCACATCAACTGGAATGTGAAATAAATGTCATAAACCAACTAAGGCAACACAAAAAAAAAAAAAGCTCAGAGAACAACTATTCTGTTAACCCACAGCAAGTCAGCATCAAAATAATTACTTCAACTTTCTTTGTGAACAGTCCATCAATAGATTAACAAAACTGACACATTTTCTTTTTTCTCTCCCATAACCTGCAACACCTTCTTAAATGAAATAGCCAATATACTGCCACCTCTTCCCTGGCCATCTTCCAGTAAGTTTCCCAGAGCCTCCAGAGTGCATTTCACTTTAACACTCTCCACTTACTTAATAAAAGATTCCATAATGCACTTGCAAACCTCCACTCTCACACTTTCCTTCTGGAACATATCCAGAAATGGCAAGAATTTCTCCTGAAAGTACAAATACATAAACAAGTAAAATAAGGTATGTTACAAGCAACACACTTATTTTGGATAAGTTTTTTTTTTTGGATAAGTTTTTTTTAAGCACAGTATTTAGGTAAAACTATTTTCATCTGTTTTTAAAACAGTAATTCATCTCAAAGGATGAAAAAGTGGAACTAATGGAAAAGGACTGATGGCTGAAAGATGTATCAATTTATTGATTGCAGAGATGCAAAAGGGAACACAAAACACAGAACTGTTTGAATCAAATGTTGCACTTTATTTTTAAAAGCAATCATATGCTTCAAACAGCTTAGGGTCATCACAAATTCAGGCATCTATGGGGAAAAAAAGTAAGGCATTATATGCATTTAAAATAGTCTAAACATCATCAACAATTTCACATCTATCCAGAGCAAGTAAAGAAGGTATAAGACATACAAACTTCCTTCAAAAAACAAGGGTCTAGGTTGTTTAACATACTAAAATACTTCATTTCTGTATCATCTCAAGAATATAGTGAGGGTAAGTTTTTCAGAATTATCCAAGCAATTTGTGAACAAGACTTGACCCCAAATCCACAGCATCAGTCTTGAGTTTCACCCTTCAAATGGTTTCTGTATGGTGACACACACTTGCTGTCTTTGTTTCTATTTTTCTACCTCATACAGAGCCTGTGACCTCCCTGAGTTCCACTTTGTTCCAATGCCAAGTGCAAGTGCTATGAGAGGGGATGATAAGTATGTGTCATAACACAGAAACAGCTACCAGCAATTACAGAAACACACACACACAAATAAATGGTATTTCATCCATATAAATGGTATTTCATCTTCATTCATTGTCACTTATGCCACAGTAACAAACAAACTTAGAGAATTTAACAGCCTAATGAAAAAAATATAAAAAACTGGAACTGGAATAATAAGTACTTAAGTGGAAAGCAGCAGAAAGCTCACAAAATATTTCTGCACTTAGGTACTTGACAAAAAGTCCTTGCATTCTTTGAACTTGTAAACAATTTAAATATTGTAGTCAAGGTAAATTCTCTTGCAGAAAAATTAAACAGAAAATCACTTACCACTGAAAAAAGCAGAGCAAAGTCATAGATATAGGTAATAACTTTCTGAATAATTGACTGCAGCTAAAGGGGAGAAAACGGGAAAGTTTCAAAAAGGGGAAAATGATTGTAATAGGAGTTAAATGAATACTATCCACACCAGAGATGATTCTTCTTTAGTTATTCATAGAAGACTATTTTGGAAGATGCTTCAAGCATTCATCAACATAATTTTTTTCCCCAAAGTGGGACAAACTGTAGCCATGCTGTCCCTCATACTTCTCCTGCATCCCCTTCAAAACCCACATTGAACAGAGGCTGACCAGCCTGCCCAGGCATTATTTGATCTTCACTTCCATAGTTGGGCACAGGTTTTTAGAGTCCCCATGTCCTCCAGCTCTCTGCACTAAATATCTCAGCCAAGTAAACAAAGGAAAAAAAACTCAAACCAGTTTGTGAAACCTTCCTTTGTAGGCACTTTTTCTACCCTCCAAGTAACCACAAAAACATTCTCAACTAATCCATATCTCCTTTGGCATTCACTCTCAAGAACTGGACACAGTAATTCACTGAAGCCTTAATGCCAAGCAGAGATAAACTATTTTATGTTTTATTTCTGTTTGAACAGCCTATCATGATTGCTAATTTCCTTCAGCAAACACCACTGCTGATGTAGGAGTTAACTCTTGCTACTCCTAAATACATAAATCATTCAAGTTTAGCATTTCTCAGAATTATAGGACTGATGTGTATGGAGAAAAAGGAGGAACAAATCACAGCATTACAGTGTTCCAAGAGGCTTCCCAAATAACTAGCCAGTGTTTAAAAAATAATTATTTTGCTATAAGAGTTATCAGTAATGTTTAAGAATTGATTCCATTTAAGAAAATGCATATCAAGTTTTTACAGGTTTGGCAAAATAAACTGTTTACCTGTGGGTAAGCATCCTCAAATGCTCTATCAGGAGTCATGTGTTTGATAACATCAGCCAGAACTGTATTGACCTCTCGTTTCTGTGCAGCAAAAAACAAGGTTACAAAATGAAACTGGCACATAAATCAAGTCACTAAACACCAGGTGAGCAGGTTAATTTATTTCCATTTGCCAAAGCATCAGCTTTTTACAGAGCTCTAGTTAAGCCAGGAACTTTAACCATAGCTCCAATAAATCCTTACTTAAACTGATCCACCTGCCATTAAAATAAAAGGATAAGAAATGTTCAGTGCTGTAGGGTAGTAAAGCTTTAAACCAGTATCTTTTGCCTCCATTCATCTTTCATGAAAGGAAACACATTTTTTCATTCCTACACATTTATACTGAATATTAAAACCTTTCCATCTTTAATACCAGACTGCTAACACAGCCACTTAGTCTGTATCAGAGAAATTCAAAGGAAACAAATAATTTCCACCTACCGTAAAATGTCTGCAGGTATACTCCACCCACACTTCAGCACAGTTGATATAATCCTAGAAATACACGTGTCTCATGACTATCAGTATTTGCAGGAGACTGTGAGAAATACACTTGCAAAAATTACACTTGAAAGAATTAACTTCTGAGGTATGATTCACGTAGACCTAGAGATCTAGAACCCAAAAGCTGCAATTGTGTAATAATATTATGTAAAATTAAGTTATGTTTCAGTAGAGCTAAGAAAAGCAGGGATGATCCAAAGATATTACAGCTATCACTTATTTTTTTGCAACTGTGTGTATTTAGGAAAGGTAAACAATGCCATGCCTGAACAACTGGCTACAACTTTGCTCTAAACACAGTCAGCAGTGGACAGTTACTCACCTGTGGGTTCTTCAGCTTTGTTATAACCTTCCAGGCTTCGTTTAGTATTTGAAGGCGATCATTTTCAGGAGGATCAGCCAATGCCAAGTTTAATCCCAGGGAGCGAAAGAGGAGATGCTGAAAGTTAATGAGTAATTTTTAATTAAAAGCAGACAACACACATCCATCCAAGACTGGTCTGGTAGGTACAGTGTGCAGAAAGATTCTCAGATCAAACCACTTGAATAATTTTACTTATTAATTTTATTTATTTATTTATTAATAATTTTATTTCTTCGTTTTATTTATTTATTTATTGTGACACAAGTTATGTAGGCAACTCAGAGCATAGAAACCTCTGTCAAAGGAAAGGAATTGGTACAAATTAGACAGAAAATGTTACCTTTGGGAACCCAGACTCATCACACTCTTTAATCATGCCAATGAAGTCCATTGATCTCGCAGCAATAAACTCTGCTCTGAACGCCGACATCACTGAATTCAACAGCAAAGCACTGCCATGAACAACACAGATCAATACAGCTCAGCAGCAGCTCCAGCTCAGCAGTACCTGCATTTACATTCATCTGAACTTCCCAGACTAACTACTGTCCAGCATCTATCATAAATTTTTAAAAAAGAAAGATAATAATACATATTTTAATTCCTCAGCTGGTGCAGAAGTGGACTGTGCAAAGCACATAAGGAAAAAAAATAGCAGAAAACTCACAGGACTCAGCCAAACTACCCAATAAAATGCACAGAGAGGAGCCCATCAGCAGGCCAGAGTGCATTCACAAAACCCACCCAACTTTCAGACCAGACCATCTTCCTGAGCATGACTGCCCTGCACAAAGACTTCCAGGACACATTTGAGATACCAATTTTAATGTTGAAAAAAGCAAATCATGAAGTATTACCAACTTCCTAAGGTTGCCAGCAGCTTTACAACTTCCCTTGCTGAATGCATGAATGGCCTGACTGTAGCCAGTGGAAGACAGGAGAAAGAAGAGGAGGAAAACCCAGAAAAGTTCAGCAAAACCAGGCATCAGACATGGCTAAGGGAGAACACATTAATGTCCCAGGCTTTGGCTGAGGAGCCAGAATGCAGCAACCAAGTTAAACTAATTAACTTTAGCTTGACAAGTAATCTACCATATTTCAGAATTCATCTCTGGAAAACAGATGTTCATAATCATGATTTAATAAGCTGCTGGGAGAATGAAAGCTGCACTATGCATCCAGACTGTTTCCAGAAGAGGAAGAGAGAACATTATTGCAGGGACTCGGGTGCTCATTACAGACTCCTGCCTTCTACACCCTGCCACACTTACTTGTTCCCCAACTTCTTGCATCTCTCCATCATCTCAGTAAGCAGAACCTGGAACAATTATTTATTAAAATTAGTGAACAGAGACTTTACAAATATGTTCAGCTTTATTTACTGTACTGAAATCTACTAAAAGCTGTTTTAATTATCTTTCCAGTAGTCCTGTTTTACTCTGTATTTACAGCACAAAAAACAGTGGTGTAGCTAAACATAAAACACATCTTCTGGAACAGGTATAGTGGCATTTCAATCAAAACCATTATTTTATGGAAGTCAAATCTGCAATCCTTCACCCATGCCATTACTCCAGGTAATCTCTATTTGCCAGCCAGGTCAGTTACCTCTGGCAGGAGAGGTGAAAACTCTGCCAGACTGACAGAGATTGAAACAGCCTGTTCACTGTGTTAAGCTACAATTTAGTCAAATCATTTGTATAGCTGTATGACAGGAGAAAGGATAAATTCACTAAATAAAAATTAAACTAGCTAAAGACAGCAGGAAACAAACAGGAATACTGCCTATCAACTTGAAGTGGTTCCACCTGAGCTTTGTGGAAGCAAATATTCTTCCTGTACAGAAGAGAGCATCAGACAGGCCTATGTAGGCTTTCTACTTGCCTTCACATTCATGTAAAAACTGACTGAGGGGTTGTTTTTAGCAGGCAAAATTAACTCTTCACCACAACTTTAGTATTGAGCATTAGCACATTCACTTACATCTGGAGCATGGTAGGCAATACACTGCAAAATCCAGTCTATAGCAGGAGAATACAGGGTCAGATACAAAGGGATCTCCACACACTGCACCACCAGCTGGTTCTGAACTGTATCCCCATGGATCTGTTGAAATAAGAGACAAAAATGTGTTGCTGTGGAAAGGTATTAAATGGGAGATATGATTAACTGGTTAAAGTTTGTATATGAATGGAAATTAAACAGATGGTAGCACAAAGGTACAGATATTCTGAAGCATTCCTTGCAAGCTGGGAGAAAAAATATCAAGCTCCTAATATATACTATTCAAGTCTGGAAACATGCTGAATAGAGCAGTTTCAACTCAGCAGAATGTATGTAAAATTTCACATTCTGTATCTGGATACAGGAACACCCCTAAATCTATATTTGAGAACTTCTAAGATTTTTTTTAAATATGTGGAAGTTTGATGAAGGAGTGTATTTATCTGATTTTGCAAATAAAACACTTATTTGCTTACTTGTTTAAATGTTAGGAGGAAGTCAAAAAAGTTTTTATTCAGGCTTTCTTTGAGTTGTGGTGCCACTTCCATCCCAACCTGTATTAAAAGAAAAAAATTTTATTGGCATCTATCAATTCTCTTTCAGAGTGAGAGAAAAAAGCATTTGCTGAAGGAATACACCCAAATCAACAAACAGCATTGAATCACATGCTTTTGACTGATTATTTCCTTGCTTACTGATATAGTCATGTCCACTAACAACCACCCTGAGGCAGCTACAGCTGTTCTTGAACACCATGCTAACATCAGCTCCAAGTGTCTGCAAGCACTGAGGAAATTAGTGCCTACTGCAGCAGCCTACAGCAGCACAGGAAATTATTCTTACTTATTACAAACACTTAGAGAGAGATTCCCCATCTGTAAAACAGAAGAGAAACAACTTTTTGTTTGTTTGTTGAAAGGAAGAGACAGGCTGCTGACTAACTGAGATACAAGGGGTAGTTCCTTGAGGCAGTGGCAGCACCGGCTGCAGGAACTCCTTGGTACAGAGCAGAGGTAAATGACAGCTTACCCTGCACAGGTATGCTCTGGCATAGACTGCAACCAGTGGGTCTCCAATTCCTCTAATCATGGATGTTAACCGTGGCAGACACTCTGAAATGCCCCTGTTTTATCAGAAATGAAAATAAGCTTCAACAGTCAGAAACAGAATTACATCACCTACAGATCACTTCAGTAGCTGCCTTGTGGACTAAAGATTGAGCATGAATTATAGAAATGTCTATCAAAGAAAAAGGATACTAGCATAAAAACTTATTTCATAAGTAAAATTTCTGTGTACAGTAATACATATTCTATATTCAGATTGCAGTATTTGCTATTCAGAACAAGACAAAACTAAAAAAACTCCTCCTCCAGCTTCAAGAACAGCAGAGCTATGGAAAAACTCAGTGTAACTCAGTGTAAGGAAAGCAGATGCTTCAAGCAGAACTGCCAGAACTCCTTCCATGTCTCATTTTCCCACAGGTCCTTTTTGACAGAGCTGTAGTAGTGCCTGGATATGAGGCCCACTAATTCCAGTAAAAGAATTGCTTTTTAGGGATAATAAAGTTGTCCCTATAGCAGCAATTTGGCTTCCAACACTCATTCCAAAATATAACTGAAGAAGGACAATTATAAGGGAAGGAATATTTTCTGCTCAGCAGCTGGCACTGTTTGGCAAAACATTAAACTTACACCAACGTTTTCAACAGACAGTGGTTCATTGCTCCTAAATTATTTCTCCTACTCCATCTCTCCCAGTATGATATCAATATTTTCCTTTCAGTTTTCTATCCTGATTTTTTCCCCACACTCCTCATGTCAACAACCTTCCCCTCCACCCCCAGCAGCCACTGCTGCTTTTCAATTTGCACTGGGATTTGGGACACTGAAGTCACATTTGTACATGCACCTGAAAACTGAGAGCACTGTTGTGTTTCAAAGTATAGCACAGTTCACCTTGAATTTTTTCATGGTATTCTCATTAAAAATTCCAAACCCTCTCTGTAGTGCTTCTTCTCAGTTCTACTAAGACCCTACCCACCATTAATCACACACAATTAATTCATTTAATTAGTTCCTTAGTCTGCCCATTCCCTTCCTTCCCACACTTAACACCATTCTTACGTTTTGGAGAGGAACTTATTGCACTTCAGTATTGCTGCTTCCACATAACTACAGTGAAACCAAGTTAAGGAACAAAACTAAGATTCACACCACTGAAAAACCATAAGCAAACGTACAGCAAATGGATATTGACCAAACTATTTAAGGCCTTCTGTAATTAATGTCACTACACTTTGCTGATTATTGAAATTTATCTACAAGATTTTGTTTCAAAATTTTTCATACATCATCTCTGTCACTGCCAAACTGCTCAGAGCCAAAAATTAAGCATTCAGTTTACAATGAAACATGACTCAAAAGTACATTGAAAACATACAGCCTGAAACAAACAAAATAAAGCCAGTATAAACATCAGATCCTGTGGGTTTTATTGAAACAAACACGCTCACTTTTGGAAAAATCTACAAAAAACCTGCAGACAAACTGTGAGGGCCTCATTTGACAAGGATACAATCTGGGAATGAGTTCTCTGATTGAAGCAATCTTGAAAAACCAGTTTAAGCAAGTTTCTTTAGCTGTATCGTTAACACTCTCTGGAGAAAAGTTATCTGGGGAAAAAACAACCCAGAAATAGTTACATTATTTCTGGAAACAAGTTACTTTTCATGTTAGGTTTAAAACTGTATTCTTTTTCCATTCATCAAAAAAATTAAGTGAACAATAATGAACTAGGCAATACATTTGCTTCTCAGGTCTCTTAAACAGGAGTCAGAGCTGAGTACATAACAAGAAAAAGGTAAAATCTTGTAGTAAATAACATCTCAGAACCTGAATTCAGGCACTTGGAGCTCATCTCAGAGCTGCTATCGACAAATCTGACCTCTGCCTCCACTCTTCCAAAATCAGAAATTGTAAAAAAAATACAGAGAATCTGTAACAAACAGGTATATAAACCTACAATGACTAGAGAACATACAAGAGAGATTTAAGCACTCAAATACTTGATTTTACAAGGGTAATGTAAATTTTAAATAATACTATTGCAATAAGTAGGAAATACTGAATATGGACAGAAACCTTGTCTCTATTTAACCTTCCTCAAGGTTGGACATGATTTTTTTCCTGGAGCAGAGAGGAAACAAACACCAAGTTACCTGGCAGAGAGACTCTGTTATCCACACACATTGACAGAATTCTTTCATACACCAGTTTGCCTGGTTAAAAAAAAATAATAAAAAAAATCAAAACAAATTAACAAACTGCAAAACACAAAATGCTGGTACAAAGGTTCCCTTCACAACATACAATGAATTAGATGGAAAAACCTCCCTAGAGCACTGACATTTTGCTGCCCCCTAGTGAGGCTGAAACGTTCAGTGTGATTTAGCACCTCTCACACTGGAATAACATTTTCTGGCTCCCTGAAGGGCAGAGGTAACACACAGGTCAGATTTCTCCCAGGCCAGGAAAGGACAGCTGCTGCCCTGACTTTGCTGACTTTGGACATTTTGTTATCTCTAGCAGCCTGCAGCCAGTAGGAAGGAGCACAAAGAGGAAGCAGGACCTGAAATAACAATTGGATCTGTTGTAGCACATCCTGCTGGCACCAAAATACCTTTCAACTTTCATTGTGAATATTTTCCAAAACATGGCAGAAAAATAAGACAGTTACATGAAGTGGATGACAAGTTCACTTACAAGTTTAAAAATATATTTTAAAAAAATCAATAAAAATATTCTCATAGTCCCTACTCAGCCAAAGAAAACTTTCTGACTTCTATACTTCAAAATACAAAAATAATGAAATATTGAGTCAAAAGGATGTTAAAATCAAAAATATTTTTATAATGACAACGTGTTTTTAATTTCAAAATGCAGAGATCATGATTTTTCCTAACATTTTATTCTAGATATTCACTAATACATAAAGCACAGAACCATAAAATGAAATATTTTTCTTCTAAGGACTTTGCTCTTAGGAGATTTTTTACAATGATATACCATGTTTACTGCCAGTGTCCAAATGTTTATGATGGAAATATTCCATGTTAAAACTAAAGTCATTTCAGCCCTTTTTGGATAACTTTGACGCTTTCTAACATTACAAAAAAGTAATCTTATTAACATTTGTGTAGTAAGACTGGCACAGTAGATACTTACCAAAAGTATCAAGGATATCTGTAATTAAAACAAATTTGCTTGGATAAAACTGGATTACTGTTGTGTCTGAAAGAAGCTTAGAACACTAGAAGGAGAAAAAAAACAAAGAAACATTTTTAGAGGCCAACACAAGTTTGTGGTTTTACTCCAGAAAAGCTGGGTGAATATCCACAGGTGGAAAGGGCCAATATGAATTATGAAGCCATTTAATTTTTTTCCAAGATTAAACTGGAGTCAAAAACTTTGGCAGAAGGTTACTGACAAAAAAACAACTTCCACCAAAAGAAAACAGGTGAATGACTGACTGGGGAGAGAAATCCAATTCTTCCTTGCTTAAGCCAAATGTGGCCTCTGGCCCTGAGTCTTCTCTGGTCTAAGACTGAAAATATTTTCTATGAGCTCCATTCCCTTCTCTGTCCTTCACCAGGAGACAGCTCTTCAATCTCAGTAGAATAAAGTTTCAATATTTGTCACATTTCAAAAATCCAGGAAGCAATCCAATACCTTACAAGACTTCTCTGTTTAAAGAAGGAAATCACAACATTTGAACATGGTTAAGCAAGGGGCACACTCAGTCTTTTTGCTTTATTCATCAGGCAGGTGAGAGCATTTACATCCTACAACCAAAGCAGAACCTTGCCTGCTGTGTGGTCAGTGACCTCCACAGAAAGGGACCTCAGAGCTGTTCAGGACCTACACACAGCACAAACACTCAATTCCCACTTTTCTTAGAGCTCACACACATAATCAACTTAGTGCAGCTTACTCTAAGTAGCTTAGCATACTCCATCTTGACAAGTAAAGGATCTTGCAAAAAGCCACTTGAGGAATCACAGAATCATAGAATTGCTTAGGTTGGAAAAGACCTTCAATGTTGAGTCCAACCTTTAAACCATCCCTGCCAAGATCACCAATAAAAAAGATCCCCAAGTGCCACATCTACACATCCTTTAAATACCTCCAAGGATGGTGATGCCACCACTGCCTTTGGCAGATTGGTCCAGTGATTGAGAACCCTTTTGGTGAAGAAATTTTCTTAACCAGAAGCCAAACTCACTCCTCCTAATGCACACTAACCAGTGTGTAATAACAGTGACAGACTCTGTATAAAACTACAGCCTGATGCCAAGAGAACTGCTCAGCTCTCAGAGGACACAGCACTCTGCAGGACGAAGCACAACAAGTAAAGTTCAGTGAGGTTCTACCCCATCCTGCTTTATAACTACAGAACTGCTATCCCTCATGAAAAATTTAAATTCATTAATTACACAAGTACCTATTTCATTCTTATCAGTCTTTCAATCAGTGATGAGCATCTGCAGCATTAAGTGCAAAGTGAACAACATTTCAGCAGAGTAAACACATTCAGCTTTGGTACCACTCTCCTAAAAGGAAGCACTGGATCCCATGTTAGAAACTGTATTATTTCAGAATAGTTTGTGAACCAGTTGCAAAAGAACATATGAAAGTATCAATGCACAGATTATCACTGCATTATCACACACATTATATATATATATATACATATATATATATATACATATATATATATACACATATATATATATACATATATATATATCACTATTTCACACAAAGCACTGTAAGTACAGTACATCCCTGCTGCTTTTCTTCTCATCCAAAGACCACAGTCACACTTCACAATCCTATATATGGATTTTTTTTAAATAACAATAATAGTGCTGATTTCATAGTATTACAATAGTACATTAGTCACCCTAGGTCACATATAATTGTTTGATCTCACTTCATTAATGTTTCATTTCCTTTTTTGTCTTTACCACAATTTAAGCTGAAATTACTTCAAGCAGTTTTCACAAGAGAATCCAGAATGACCAAAAAAATCCTGACTTTATATAACCCCACTGGATGACTATGAGCATTACATCAGTTTTACAGCTTTTAAGGATGTCATTATCTCATCTATCCTCTGCTGCACTCTGCCTCTGGCCTTTTTTAAAGGCCAAGCCAAACAAAAGAGCATTTAACTGTCCTATTTCCCTATGCCCTCCTCAAAGCACATCACCCCAAATGACCCAAAGGAAGATCATGGACAAGTTCTCAAACAAACAAACAAAAACAAACCCCATACACACAATTTAAAAAATCTGGAACTGTTTTTGGTAGCTTGCTAAGGTCCTAAATCCCTTTATTTAATTTCCTTGCTAAGTTTGGATGGGTAAAATGCTGATGTTCAAAAAGCCATTCTGGTATTATTTGTAGGGGGCTGAAGGGGAAGAGGGCGGGAAGGAAATTACATGTCCTACAAAGAGCTGATCATCACTACATGGTATTTGTTCTAACTACCCTCAAGCAGGTAACATTTCCACATCTGTCATTTGGTGATTCATTGAGAATTCCCACCCACAGAACCTAGTCAAAACCAATCTGTAACAACAAAGCTGAAAATCCAACTACTGTCAGAAGTCATAAAACTCTAGAAGAAATGTGTTTCAGAGGAAAACAAAAGAAAATTGAAAATAATAGAAAAAATAGAAAAATAGAAAGGCTTCTTTTCCCAAGAAGGAAACTGGACAAGTCATGTCACCAAACTCACTGGTTCTGCATAGAACAAAACCATAAAACTGACCTGGATGACTATTTTCAGAGCTTTTACTTTCTGATCAGAGGACCATGCATCCTTTAGAGACTGGTTCAGCTCTTCAATTCTGTTCATGTAATCCTGCTGAGTCAAATTCAACAGCTCCTTCTGCGATCCCTGGCAGGAAACACAAACCCTCTTAGTAAGAGCAGGAGGGAAGGAAGGACAGTGCTGTTATTATAGAATCAAATCATGTTGTGGAGGAGAATCCTACGAAATTTATTACAATTTCCCTTCAGGTCTTAGCAAAGTAGGTTATGAAACATCTCACCCTTGCACAGTAAAATACTGCAGCTTGAGAAATAACTTCAGTACTCAGTATTTCTATCAAGCTCATAATTGTAATTTAAATTAAACTCAGGTAGGCATTTGCAGCTTCTGCAACAGCAGCAACCAGAAAAATCAGATGTTAAGACTATGGGGCTCCACAAAGTTTTACAGCAGTAAGAAGGTAAATCAACAACAACAGATCAGGTGAATTTTCAAATCACAATTTCTAGTGATAGAAAAATATGATTCTGCCCAAATCCTGTAACAATAAGGATTAAAATCACTAGAGAATTCCCACAGAAAGTACATACTCATCTAAATAGTGCACTTGCAGAATCAGGACCTTTTTAGAGGTTTCACATAAGATTTTTATTTCACAAATTCTTTTCACTGTTATAATGATGCTGTAATTTCATCAGAAAACTTTCTCACCTCTTCCAGATCATCCAGCTCTTCTAACCTTGTCCTCACTTTTTCAGAGACTGCTGAACCAGTAGTGGTGGTTTTTCCTGCAAAGAATGACAGATTTAAGTTTCTTTAAAATTTAAACACTGGGACTTCTAAAGAGAAACAAACCTGAAGGAGCCTGACATGGACCAGTCAGACAGAAGAGAGGTGGTTTGATTCCTTTAGTGACTATTCCTGCAGACACACATCTAAACACACCTACAGTGCATTCACAGTGAACAGGGACAATGAATAAGCAGAAGTGGATTTTTCTGCAAGTTTTACCCATAAGAAAAGAATCACCAGATAGAACCATAGGATAATTAAGGATGGAAAAGGTCTATGGAGGCCTGTGTCCAACTCTCCTCCTCAAAGCAGGTCCAATTCTGAAGTTGTAACAGTTGTACAGGGTTGTATCCAGTCAATTTAACAATATCTAAGGATATAGATGTCACACTCTGCCTGAACATCCAATTTCAGTGTTTGACCATTCTCATTGCAAAAAAGTGTTTTTATTTTTGCAGATGCTGAAATGCTGCATGTTTATTCATACAGAAAAATCCTGATTTACTATGCTATGATTACCTAGCCCAGATTCTCTTTGCTAGAAAACATGATAAAATATTTAACATCTGGTTCTTTTTTAAACACCCAGCACACAGCTGAAACCACTTCACTTTCATGTAAAGAGAATAACTGAACAAGTTCCCAAAGGACTTGCTTGCTTTGCTTCCAGCTAGCAGAAGAGTTGATAAACAAAATCCTCAAAACATCACTGCTCAGTTTAAATGGAAGAAAGTTTCAAGCTGTTAAGTGGAAGGCAGTGCAGTGAAATAATCACAAATTCATCAGCCCATAGGAATAAATGACAAGATGGTCAGGTGGCTTGCTTCCAATAACTATTTTGAATAAACATCCAGACATCCATAAAAAAGCAAGGACCATGATGTCAGAATGGAGGAGGCAGGAAAACACATTTCAACTGTTCTTGACCACAAAGCTGTCACTGCACCCTGCCTCAGGCAACCTCTGTTACTGGCAAAGAAAGTGCTCACCTTTTTCAGACCCCATGTACAGATTCTGTGAGGAAGCAGAAAAAGCAGAGTGTTAGAAAACATGGACTCACTAGCATTCCAAGAATGCACCGGGTAATTACACTGCTAATCAACCCTCTAATCATTTAGAAGTAGATGCAAAACTAGAACTTATTTGCATGGTTACAAAAAGACAACGTGATGGCTTCTAAATATCAGTAGACTTGGACTCAGCTCTAAAACAATCTTTAAAAATGAGAGCTTATGATTCAGTTTTCTACAACATGAAAACTGAAATTTAGAGGACCAGTATTTAGCCATGAAAGAATTATAAAATAGCAATATCCAAAATCCATTAAAGGTCTAGCACAAATAAAAACAACTGTGGCAGCCACCACTTACAATAGAAAGCTTCTCTGTTGTTGTGTATCTAGCAAGGATTTCACCACGTTTGCTTGACCATGGCTCAAAGTCACTCCCCACTGCTGAGCTCTCGTCTTTGTCCCGTTTCCTTCGTGCACCTTCCTGTTACAGCAGTACAAGTGCAAAAGTTAAATACAGAAAAAGAAGAGAAGGCTGATAAAGGTCAACTTAATGTTGCAAGTGCTAGCTGATCCTTTCAAAATTTACAATATTTTTAAAAATCCATATTTAAATAAATATGTCAACATAAACCAGATAAAAGTATGTAAATGAAAAAGAATATTCTATTAATATGATATATTTCCTATATTAAGCTCTTCACTGGTGAGACAACACATTTTATCCAGGGTTGGCTTTATGGTTTTGGTTTTCCTTAGTAGAGCTGGCAGCCCTCAGAGTTACCGTGGGGGGAGCAGCAGCCCCAGGATCTGCAGCTGCTGCAAACAGTGACAAGGGATCGGTGCCATCCAGCACGCTGCTCAGAGGGTCCATCACGGAACTGGAGGAAGAGGACGAGGTAGAAGAGGTGCTGCCCTTCCTGTTCATCTTCTTTGTCTTGGATTCAGTAACCTAAAGAAAAAGCCAGAACTGTTAAACCAAAAGGCTTTCTCTTGCCTCATTTTTCTTTCATTCTTTTTCTTTCTCCCCTTTTCCCTGAATGTGGAGGCAGACATTCTTCAGAAGAATTTCCACTGCTTTTTTTTTTCCTTTCAATTCTAGGTCTACAAAATTGTAAGAACAACCACTGTGAATATCTTTCTAGTACCCCTCCTCTATTTTATTAGGTTTGTCCCTGTCCTCCCAACTCTTCCTCGCTATTTAATTTCATCTTTACTTTTCCTGTACAACACTCAAGCCTGGAACATCAAATCCATACCTCAGGCCAACATCTTCTCTCCCTACTGACCTTCCTGAGCAGAAGCTGCTGCCCATTTATCATTCATTAGTGGATAACTCATCTCTTTGAAGCTGTTTTTTTTCTGTACATCTTTAAAAGCCTCTTACACATCAAAGAAATTATAAATGTTTTAAAGTACACAGCTGACTGGAAGCTAACCCAAAACCAAACCTTACATCAAGCAATTATGCAGGCCATTTGTAATGCAACAATTTGATTTTCAATTTAGCCATTATTCAGCATTTAATGCAACCAAGAAAACCTACAAGCTGGAGGTGCTGCATTTGTCAGGAGACTGTTTCTGACACAACAGCACCAGAAAACTTCTGTGAAGGGCAAACAGAATAAACCTTGATGCCTCTAAAACAGGCCACTAACACAGAAAGCAACTTCACAAGTACCACCACCAACCCCAAAGCCTTTTAGCTTTAAAGGAACAGATGTAAAAAGAGGAACACAATCAGTCTGAATTCAGATTCATTTTCCAAAAGCACAAACAAACTCACTGTAATGGGCTTCAGTGGATGGTAATCACCAAAATCCAAGGGTACAGATTCCAGCTTGCACACTTCAGATTCTGATACATAGTTCCTTGATCTTGCATGCCTTAAAAAATAAAGAGTGAAGGGAAAGTATAGATGGATATAAATAACACACACTAATAGAGAAGCATATCTACATCTATGCTTATTTACAAAAAAAGCATACTGAAAAATAAACAAAGATCCAAATTTCTCTCTACTGAGATAACATACAACTAAAACTGGAGAAATTTTAATTTTTTAGTTGTACTCTTTTAGTCTTTGAGACACAGAGCTGCTAATTGTTCTTTTCTGTTTCATTCAAGATCCTGAGAATGTTTATAGCACATTCTCAGCTGAATGAGGAAAATCAGGGGATACACAAAAAATTCTTTCATCAGACTCCTAACAAAGGCAAACAGCACTTCCCTCACACAACACACATCTTTCCCACTAGAATTAATCCAAACTTCCAAACAATTCCAACAATTTCATTCCTACTCAAAGCTATAACTCATTTGGAAGATTTTCAGCAGCACTTAGCAGCCAGCTCTTCTACAACACCATGTCCAAGTTTCCTTAATAATGAATTACAAATTAGAAAATTTACAATTGTGCAACTCCAAGGAAAAACTTTTGACATCTAATGAGATAGAGCAGAGCAAGAGAAAGAGTCCAGTGAAATCCACATGCTTGTTTGTTTTCTTGATCTCTAGTTCCTTTTCTTTTTGCTATTGTCCCATTGTTCAATGACTCTTCTTCCTCATTGCATCACGGGTTAATCAGCATCTGGGTGGAAAATCTTCAAACTCTTTCTGGCTACACAATTTTAACATTTCTTTAACTGCTGAGAGCCCTCTCAGCAGCCCCAGGCCAAAATCAACTGCATTCCACTCAGTGTAAGCCCACTGGGCGAGTGCACATGGTAATAATACACACATGGGAGTGAACAAGAGCTGCAAACCCTGCCAACAAGTCTTTAAAAAGCACATTTTTTACAATGTGGCTATTCAAGTGATAAGACAGCTTGTAACAGAGTTAATACAGAAGACAAGATCAAGTTTGCTCTGGCATTATGTTCTGCTTACTTTCTAGGGAAAGGAGATCAAGCATTTCCTGGCTACAGCAGTGCAGCCAACTTTTGAGAGGAAATAAAAATAAGACTCTGCCCAAGCTGGGGTTTCATGCTCTGCATGATTACACCCCTGCTGCAGCTGCTCTTTTAACAGTGAATTTCAACCTTTCCCACATATGAGCACCACCGCAATCGCCAGCACTCTGCACCTGTGTATCCCTAAAGAGCCTGTGAACGATAACAGCGGCTAGATGTGCTGCTATGGGTAAATACCCAGCAGGAGCCCTTCAGCTCCCCCAGCGCTGCGGGGCAGGCAGGCAGCGGGCCCGCGGTGACCCCGCCCGGGGGCGGCGGCCGGTGCGCTCCTGCCCCGCTCCGTAACAACACCCTGGGGTTCGGGGAACTGCTGCTTATTGTAGGGGGATTAACGGGAGGCCAGCGGCCGTCAGCTCACAGCTGCGGCTCCGTCACTCAGCAGGGCTGTGCCGCCGGCCCAGCTCAGTGTAATGCCAGGGTCTCTGAATGTGATCTGTACCCAAGGGTGTGTCAGCCTGCAGCGCCGGGCTGGGCTCCCACGGCAGCACCGGGCTGGGGTCCCACGGCAGCGGAGCCACGGCACGCAGCGCCCCGGATGCTCCCCTCAGGGCTGCACCCCCACCCCTGCGGGGGGGTCCCGGTCCCCTCAGGCCGAACTGCCCCCACCCCGCGGGCGGACAGGCCCCGCACTTTCCCCTCCGGCACAGCCGTGGCCGCCCCCGCCTTAGCCCCCCGGCTGCGAGGGTCGCCGAGCATGACGGCAGCCCTGACCCAGCCGTGAGGAACCCGCAGCCCCCCGAGCCCGCCCCGCGGGGCACAGGCGGCTCCCGGAGCCTCACCAGGGGAACGCGGCCATCTTGCGCCGGTCACATGACAGCGCCTTCCGCCGCAGCCCCGCCCCGAGCGCGGGAAACGCCTGAGGGGGCCGAGCAAAGAGCACAGAGACACATTTGTTGTTAAAGATTTAGAGTTTATTGTGCAGAACGCGTCAAGTAAAAAGCGAGACTGGTGAAAGTAAAACAAAGTACAAAAATAAATAGACTTCTGCAATGGTATCACAATTCCACACAAAATAAAAAGATAAATATGTATAAATACAAAACAGCAAGTACAAAACCAAATTCTGGCACTTGCCAAGATAAAGGCCTCATGAAAGTTAAAAAAAAAAAAAAAGGAAAAAAGACCCTTGTGCTATAATGCTTTATTACACACTGGAAACATGCTTGAAGAACAAGAGGTTTAGATGTGAAACCCTAAGAGAAGGGAAACATTCATTTCTACTA
Source organism: Zonotrichia albicollis (assembly GCF_047830755.1). Lineage (NCBI taxonomy): Eukaryota > Metazoa > Chordata > Aves > Passeriformes > Passerellidae > Zonotrichia > Zonotrichia albicollis. Next base: position 7,899,084 of record NC_133834.1, read on the forward strand.
ACACACTAAACCTATCTGTGCATCAACATATTGCCTATGCTAATAATAAATACAGCACATCAAACATCCATTAAAAGCATCAATCTTTAGTGCTGCCATATCAACAGCACCTTCTGTGACACAGGTTACTCTTGTCACTGTAAATTCTTTCTCCCAAGGTGTTTTCCACTCCTAAGGAAAGCTGGGAACTAAAACACAGCTTTGCTGCCCACCGGGTGAGCAGGAAACTTGCCTTGGGCATTTTCCATACTACAGCTGGGATTTTAAAGCACCACAGCATTAGTATGAAGGAGGCAGGACTTCCACTGCTTAAACTGTTCTATTTTCACCATCAGGAGAGCCCCTGGCCCCAGGATTTCAAACAAACCCAGCAGTGTCATTCTTCAAGGTGCTGGGGCAGTGTTTGTGCCATTTTGCAAGCATGCAATTTGGGTAACTTAGTGCCTGGTATAACACAGCTGTTCTGAACAGCATCACCAGCTGCAGAGGACAGACTTGGTGGCAGATAAAAGCCACAGGCTGGTGCCAATCCACTCATCACTGCCCATTAAATAACTGCCCTCATCCTATTATTAATGTTCCTCTTTCATGCTATTTACCACAATCAAATTTTCAGTTAGTCTTTCTTCTCTTACATTCATGCCAACACACTACAAAGCCTCCAAAGTTTAGTGTGTTGTATTGTATTGACATTGGGAAAGTGACAAAATACAGTCTAATTTACATTCTGGCAGTCAGTTCTCTACTGCAAAGATTATACAGCTGAGCTTTTTCTCTCTAGAACTTTGTTAATATCATGTCTCAAGTTCATTAAAAGAAGGTGGAGAATGATGCTCCCCTCAAGCTGATGGATAATATCCATCAGTTGGAAGACTAAGGTAGAATAAGACCACGATCTTTTAATGTTAGATATTCATAAATATGAAAGTGTTGGGATTCGGTGGGGATTCCCCACCTGCAGAAATCATTACTTCAGTACAAGGACCTGCTAGATCACACAGCAGAGAAGATAAACTGCTCAGAAAAACTGCCACTGTCATCAATTAAATGTAACGTATCTGAATTACTATTGCAGACTGAAATAACTATTTAAGTTTGAAATGGTAAAACAGTTAAAATTTTACCTTCTGCAGTTTTTGTAGAACATACACATCTCCCTGTTGGACAGATGTTATTTCCATAACAAAATGCAGTAGACAGCAGGGCAATAAAAACCCAGGGCCCTTGCAGTAGAGTGGTTTGATCTACCACACATAAGTGCACATTTTTGGTTTGGTCAGTGAAAGTTTGTCCATCAGCCCAACAGTGAATTTGGACCACATCTGTCCAGCTCAGCAGAAATGCAAAACATTTGGTACAAGGCCTTTAGTACTGAAATTGAGCCAATCTCATTCCTACAGAAAGTACATTCAGAACAGGTACTGGCAAATTCACTGACTTGAAAGATCACTTTTGTTTAAATTAAGTTTGGGGTTTCTCTTCATATTTAGCTGCTTTAACTTTATAGTATGAAACTAAATATATACCCATGATTTACTTATGGTGGCACTCACACACAGAAATTGCAGTTTAAGTAATGCAAAAATCATACGTAAGACACTAGAATTAGAAAGTGTGAAAAAGTCACAAATTACCTTCATGTTGCCCCATGCTAGTCTTTAAATAAACAAGATTATGAATCTTTTATATATTAATACTAGTCTGTACACAGGTTCTAACATGCCATTTTCCCACAAGCATGAGAGCTTCAAAGCAGCTTCAATATGATTGTGTTATGTGTCATCTGAAAATGACAAAGTAGGTTTATGATGTCTAAATATACATCTATGTAAAGAAGATGCAATATTAAAAATCTGTGCTGACAAAGCCATCATTAAAACACAGCCATTTTATCCCAGTGAATGTTGTCTTCTTAAATTATCACAACATTTGGCTTCTTTCTTTGGGTTCTTCCTGCATATGCTCCTAAAAATAAGTAGAAACGTTACCATATTACAATTAATAGTAATGGTTTTTGAAACAGGATTATCCAACAAAAATAGCTGAAAAAAATCAGGACTATTTTTTTAAAGCAGTATTATGCATTCAGTGACTACTTTTTAAATTACAGTTTTCATAATGATACATCCCAAAAGCCTTATGAAAACTACCTATAGGTTTAAAAGTAGTGACATTTTATAGTATTGCCTTACTTGATAAATATTCTATCTTCTTTTCTGCTATTCTAAAACAACTACAACCACAATTTACAAATTTTTAAAAGAACTATTGCATAATCAGCCATTTCATCTATCTTGGTTAAGTTTAACTATGCCATGTATTACTTTAAAAAAATATAAATTAAAAAATATCATACAAGCTGAATACTTAACATAACTCCTTTGTCAGATTAATTAAAACAAGAGACAGCTGTAGGCTCCCATATGTGAATAAGACAACCAGAATTAGAGGTGCAGTATGAAAATCATCAAGCAGAGCCCTTATAAAAGGAAGGATGCTTAAGTAAAAAATAGTAAATAAACAAACAAGTATTTTCAGAGGGAACAAGTATATACATACACATATTAAAAAAATCCATATTATACTATGCATAGCACAAGTATCTTCCAGGAATGAGGGTTCAGCACTGCAGGCTGCTAAGAAGTAGCACAACTCAGCATTCTTTGGGTTCAAGCAGTTATCCAGAAAGTGCAGCAGTGTGAGCAAACATTTCCCAAAGCAGTGAAAACCATGTCACAGGGTGCAGAGCAGTGGGAATGGAAGACAGCCATGGAAGAGAAATGACTACAGGCAGTAAATGAAGGTGACAAAGGAAGTGCCAAGTCCTTTCTGGGCTCTTTGGTTACTCCTGGTCAGAGCTGCAGTGGTTACTTACAGGTGTCCCAGGGCTATGACCAGCACAGGCCAAAGCAGCTTTGGGAATGCCCAGAGCCCTCCCATCTCCATAGGCTCCCAGGACACAGAAGGAATTCTCACTGGCCCTGCCCTCCCCAGTGCTGTGCTCTTCACATCACCTGGGATCTCACAGGACAGACAACCAGGCTGACAGACACAGCCTTTCTAGTGATTAACACTACTCCCTGACTCACCTCAAGCGTCCTCCAAGTTATAGAAAAATGTCCCACAAGGAACAGGATATTACAGTAATAGCACATGAGTGTGCAAAATTCCCCCAGCAATCTGGACTAAGGAATTGCAGAAGGCAATTTGAATAAAAACAGTGACAGTTCTGAAAACAAGGGACAATCACATGAGGCCTCTGCTGGGACAAAGGACAGACCTGCCACTCACACACAGCAGGTCTGAGGCTTCCTGAAGCCAACACACCTCACAGGGGCAGGCTGTGCCCTTGGCCTGGCCAAGAGCTGCCAGCACCCAGACACTCTGTGTCCCTCCTGCCTCTATTTCCTTCCAACAGGAAAGGGAACTGGGCAGAGGAGATGAACAGGCCTTGTTGGAGGAGCAACCTGATCTCAACCCCCTTCTAACACAATCAGACCTCATTAAATGCCCTGCCTGGCCCCCTTTGCAAGCTACTGATGGAACATCTCAGCCTGATTTAAACTAATTGAACTTTAAAAAAAATTTACTGATTTATGGGTCTGTACTTTTCTCTTAAGCACAGAAGTTTGGATTGAAAGAGTAAAAACCAACAAAAACTAAGTTTAGGATTGCCACTTGATTCCTAAACAAAAAACAATCAGTCTGAGTGGTATTAAAGTTGCAAAGCACTTTGCGTATAGAGTTTAAAACAACAACCAAGAGAACAAAAGAAAAAACATTGGACAAGTATGTTATTTTCTTCTGAGGGTTTGTATCATATTGCAGTTGAATGTATTTATAATAACTGTATCTTACTAGCCCTCCTTCCTTTTTTAGCCGTCTAATAAGCTAAATTTAATTGGCAGTCAGGAATGAATGAAGAAAAGAAATTAAATCAACACCCTATTTAACATACTGCCAGACTTTTCACTATTCACATTTCAGCCATATATAAGGGAAACCATACTCTATTTAAATATATTTAAATTAAGTTCTTTCATTATTGCAAAATCATGCAGATTGTTTCTTTCATGCCCATGTAATAACTTCAGAATGCATTTCTATTCATTCAGTGCAAGAAGTCTAACCTGTTTCTGAAGGAGCACACAGAGGTGCTGGTATTGCACCACAGGAACGTGGGTGATGTCCACGCTCTCTGTGAGGTTACACTGAGCAGCCAGAACCAACCAGCACAGAACTGGTGAGCCACACCTGCCTCAAGTTCCAAGAAGGCCACTGCAGAAAGCATTCAGTGACTCTCCAGATATTTGACAAACAGCAACAAGGCAAAGAGAAGTTTGGAGATATACCCCAAAGGAGTTTTTTCATTGCCAAGTATGACCTGTCACAACTGTGGTAATTATGACAATAATTAAGATATATTTAATTAAGATAATTAATTAAGGTAATTAAGATAAACCCAGGGATTTCCTTAGCAGAGCAGCACACGCTGCCAACACAGCAGAGTGTTAAATGTTTAACTGGATGTGTGGTGCCAGACACAATGTAAACACCACTGTGGTTTCACTATGAGCTCAGTGGGAATTACAGGGGTTTGGGGTGGGACCCAGACCTGGAATCAGTGCCAGACCTGACGCTGACACCACCCTAACACAACTACTATTTACAACCTCTGTAATACTCTAACTGGCAGAGGTTTTGATTGCTTTGTTGTCCCTGTTCTTCAGCATGCTCCTTTACTAGTCAATAGCAAACCTGCAGATGAACACTTGCCTTAATGGCTACCTCTGGTTGCTAAAATTGTATTATGTACTTTTTCTGCTTTATATTTCAGGAAGATTATTTATTATCTTTGCTAATTTTTCTGTAGAGTCACTGAGTCCAACCAAACAACTGCCTTGCACTACTTTGGTGATGACAGGAGAACTAAGTACGGAAAAATAAATGAACACACTCTGTTGTGATCTCATCACCTGCCTTTTATCTCCCCCTCTGACACTGCAATGCTATCTGAGTTTATGCCTCACTGTACATCCTTCTTTTGACTTCACAAAGCAGCATCTGGAAAAACATCCCATTTAACCAGTGTAAAACACACTGCCTTCAAACTCACACACACTCCCTGCCAGCATTGCTCTGGGGCAGCACTAAATAAGCATTTCCCTTATAGGAAAGGTTTGATCCTTACACATTCAGATTACTTAAAAACATTATGGAAAACAGTTGAAATCCTACTATATTAAACAATTCCCTTATTAAGCCCCAAAATTCCCAATTTTATACTTGACTTGTGGAACTCTCCTTTGAGAACAAAGTGTAATTCAGATCTTAGATAATTTTAAAACCTATCAACCCCTTTACCTTTTGATAAATCTAGGTTTATCACTTAAGAAATTTAAAATCTAATGAAAAAAATAGAAATTGTGCAAGACCATTCATAGTGATTTATTAGAGGTTCAGTACTACTATCAAACCTTTTATATAAAAGGTAACCAATCAGTAATCTCTGTATGGTAGCACAGAAATGCTCCTCTTTTAAACTTGGGTTATAAAGACTTAAACATGCTGTAAGATGCTACAGGAATATATATATATAATTTTAGGACTGTATGATAAGTGAACACCTTCTGAGGAGTCTGAAACTGTCCTTCCTGTCCTTTGATTATGCTCCATGCTGAAGGTGTGTGTGCAGAACTAAGAATCAAATGACATGAAGATTCTAATCCAAGTCCATTTTGACTACTAGCAATTTCTCAACAGTTCCAGTGAATATATCTGGCAATCTTGTTTATGACTGGGCATCTGGTGAGTGAAAGCAAATGAGCTGTGCAGCACATTCTATATACTATGTCTATAGAATCTCAGAGTGGATGGTTCAGTTACCAGCAAGGTTTGTTTGAGAGATAGGTTAGACTTAAGGCAGAGCAAAGCAGGTGCACAAGGAAAGGAAAACAATATATGGCCAATTTACTTTGTCTAGATACTAGTAACTTATTTACTATGAGATCCAAGCACCAATTTTCTACACACCTGAAACAGCCTTGTTAGGCACTCTGCTCCCTGCAGCCTTCCTTCTATTTTGCTCAACCCCATTCACTGTGGCCTTAGAGGTTCTAATTAAATATAAAACAGTTAATAAGTCACTTGCAATAAAGCTGAAAGGCTGTATACAAAAATATAGATACTATCAAAATGTGTTTGGCATGAAAACATTTTTACAATGTCCCACAGACTCTTCCTGAGCACCGGTGCAGTTCCTACTGATATTATTGTGGCTTACATAGATACATTAAGTAGGAGAACATCTCCCCATGAATAGATTGAAAAACTCTATTGAAGAAACTGATTTAGTTTAGATACCATGGCATTACAGTCTACATATAAAAATACAATATTTCATTAAGTGGAAGCAAAGCTTCATGGAATGAATGTTACAAATAGAAATGTTGGAACAGTGTAAATGAAGACAATACACAAGAGGATGACAACAATAAATATTTTCCTGCAGTAAAAGGTAAAACAAAGCTTCACCACTCTCTCAAAATACTGAGACAAGTAATTATTTTTACTCTGAACAAAAGTTGTACTGTTATGTGTATGTTATGTGTAAACATTATTCATCAATCACTGTTCTTGCACTTTGCATTTAGTTTCATCTTTAGGCTAGAACCATGCTGTGCTCTTACCCTTGTCTGCAAAGCAGTCTGTGAACTGGAGCATTCTGTCCTTGGTTTGGTTGAAGTATGCTGTTAAAACACAAACTTTTATTAGTGCCTTTTCCCTTTTAAAATAAAAGCCTCTCAAGAAATACCAAATTATGCATCTTTCACATAACAAATTTCAGAAAGGCTAACAGGTTTTGTAATGCAAATGACACATAGGCAAAGTGGCTGGAATTGAAATTCCAGAATAGGATTACTACTTCCACTATTTAAAAGTAAGAAACAAAAAAGCACACAAACAGATGTCCCTCAGCAGTGCCTTGGGTTCCCAGTCATTGATGAGAACACACAGGAAAAAGGGCTGAATTGCTTGCAGTAATGCTTGAAGGCTGAACTGTGTGAGTAGACAGCATGTCTTCAAAGCTTTTGGGATAAAAACTGGTTTTAAGGGATGCCAGGTATCTGATTTTTAATATGAGATCAACGTGCAGACAGGCCTCATCAGAGAGCAGCAGTTATCTGCCTGAACAACATGTACTGAACACTGTAACTTCTGTGATCTGAGCAAACAATCACACAGCCAAGGAACAAAATCTTCCTCACATTAAAAAGCCACTACTTTTCTGACAGCTTTCTAAAGATAAACATTATCCATAATTCCACTGCAAAGTAAAGGGCATTAGGAAAAGTAGCAGTGCCAAACTGAAGTTTAATAGTGCATCTCAGAGAAAAACCTTAAACCTGAGCACCAAGATTTAAAGCTATAAATAAATAACTTCTGAAGACAAAATTTTAGAAATTACTCTGAAGAAAACATATTTTCCTAACTCATAATGAGCTAATAAACCCTTTTCTCAGGCCATGGTAAGTCAGATTTCATTAATTTTCATGACAATAGTAGCAGGAATTGAGCTGATCGATGGCAAACCAACAGTACAGATCACACTATTTTAAGATAGATTCTTAAAAGCATTTTAATACAAGTAACCATTACCTACCGATTTTGAGGAGTTTTTTGTTTTATGATTATTTTTTTACTTGGCATTCCCATTTCTGAAGCCCTAGAGAAACAAAAGTATTGAAACACATTTCAGTTAGCAAATCACCACCCAGGCCCTGAACAGAAACACTCAGAGACAGCCTGCAAGAGGAACTGCACTACATGTGACTCTCCATGTATTTGACAAACAGCAACAGGGAAAAGAGAAGTTTGCAGATATATCTCAAAGGAGTTTTTTCATTGCCAAGTATGACCTGTCACAACAGAGCTACACTACATTCCCAGAGCAGTCCTACAGATGATTACTTTACTCAGAAGCAAGTGTAACAAGTGTCCATCATGTTCCAAGATAATGCCTGCTACCATTCCCCAAAAAAACCCTGCCAGAGATACTCTATTAAGTTTCTTTATTGCTAAGCACTTAAGATAGATAAAATCACTTAGGGCACTTTTTACAGTTTGCAAAATCAACCACAAACTAAGCATCCACCACTGCATTATAGTGTAAATGCAAAACTTAGAACATTATTTTCCTTACAAACAGGAAGACTCTTAGAAGTACGAGCAAAATACAATTAGCAAGACACCATAAACCTGGAAAGCTTTTTACTCATTCTTCCTAGCAGAGATGTCAGCTTGCAAAGAAACTGTTATTCCATAAACTCCTCCTCACTATTTCCTATGCCTCCTACTCCTCTTGCACCCCTTCCACCAACCCTCCCCAGCCAAGGGAGAGCTGCACATACTTCATGAACTTTTTCCTGTCCAGAGATTTCTGTGTGGCTGTTGAAAGTGTCATTCGCTCTCTTGGGCTCTTTACTTTATCCTAAAAATAAGAGGATACAAAAAAAAGTTACCTACAAAAGCCTAATTAAAAATTTAGATTTAAGAAACATTGTAGATGGTGAGGAAGAATCTCTTAAAAGGAAAATGGCTCAGTGCTTGAAGTCCTACATTCCTGGGAGATAACACACCATTTGCCTGAGCATCTTCTCTTTCCGGACTTCGCGATCGTGCCGCAGGATGTTCATTCTCTCCGACGCGCCCATGGTGAAAAAGATGTCATGGATGTCATACAGAGCAGCCCGCAGCTGGAAAGAAACATTGAAATGTTCAGTAAATATTCAATCAAGTTTACATGCCCATGGTTTTGAAGATCAAGCTCTTTTTGCTTTCAATCTAAACAAAACACTTATTAATTTTGAAAACCGTTTTTTGAAATCAAATCATTTTGTGTCAAGCAAAAAAAAATGGAATCTTCTCTTCTTTAAATGTTTTACACCACACAAAGCCACTCTAAAGGTTTCATGTATTTATGTTACAAAAGCAGAATAGCTAGGAAAGACCAAAAAAAGGTTTCAATTGTGTCACCTGAGCCATTACTCTTTCGTGAAGGGATGCATCTTGTGCTGACACAGTTCCTCTTCTCAATGGGGCTTCAGACTGGAAATTTTTTAGGAACTCCAGAGTATCCTGGGAAAGATGGGAAAATAAGAGTAAGCACCAGGCATAGCTTTTCATAACAAAACAATTCCTAACAGTACACACAGCAAACAGACTTTCTGTTTGCCTTGCACTTTGTGACACTAAGCAATGCAACACTCAAACGTGTTCATGTGCAGCCCAATATCTTCCGAGAGCAGCAAATGCAGGATTTCATCTGTCAAGGGAAGGCAGGAACAAAAACAAACAGGAGAGGAAGCTGCCTATTACAAAAAAAAAAAGCTGATCTTACTTTTACAGTTTGCTTAAGATGTTTCAGTTTTTCTGTCTGCAGGAGTCTACGAGTGAGAAATCCCTTTGCCACTGCTGTGATCTTGTCAAACTTCATCTGTATCTCTGGATTGAAAACCTTTAAAAAAATCAAAACTTTTTATAAATAAGCAAGAATTATGAATTATTTATCAAATAACATCCATCAAGTGACCTTAGTTTCCAAGTAAGAAAAAAGCTGTTGATAAAGCTTTGACTGGGCTCAAAGTACCCACCATAATTTAGCAGAAGCAATATTCTGCTATATGATTATTTTGCATATATGAATAAGAAAAATAACCTACACAGTTCTCTTATGCAATCAAAGTTGAACAGATACTAAAATTTTCTGCCACCAGTGCCTTACCAAAAAAAAAAAAAAACAAAACAAAAAACTAGGGCCTTTTAAGATAAAAATAAATCTGTCTTTTCCCTTACCGGAATCCACCTAGTTTTGATCCTATTACTTGGCCTGCATACTGAGGTCTTTATAACTCCACTACCTGAGGGTCCCCAGAGATAGAATGAAGCTTCACTTGTTGAAGAAAAGGTGTTGGGTGTTGTATGAGCAAAACCTGCACAGAAAGCAGAACACACAGTTCAACACACACTTGTGCCCAAAGTGATGCCTGTGTCTGTGGATACACTCAGCTCAAGGGTCACAGCTTTGTCTGCAAGGTCAATTACAGGCAAGAAGCAAGTTAAATATTTCTGATCAATTTCCATGCAAAATTTGCTAAACAAAAGACAGAACAAAACATTTCACAACGTTCTGGAACAGGTGAGAGGTGTTCCATCAGCTATAGCTGTACTGCCTTGCAGCTAGGAGCCCCTGGCAGAGCCCCTCAAAACCTCCTACACAAATGTGACCACCTGGGCCAGTGCTGTGCAGCTACATGGCAGGAGGATAATCCTTCTGGGACATGATGCAAATCCACATCCTCATCCTTGATCAAAGGAGGCTATTCTTAGCTTGTTTTCCTTGGATGTGCCCTAAAACAGTAACATAACAAACACAGTACATGGAACTGTTCAAGGATGGCTGAACCTGTGCTAAATGCCAGTGACACAAAGATGCAACAGCCTTTGCTGAGGGCAGCAGCCTTCTGTGTATCGTGAGCAGCCCTAGGGCAGGAACACTGCGCTCATCCACACAGTGGGACAGCTGGTGCAGTCAAGCACTGTAGAACACATTAGACCACAACACTTAATCTATATTCTTCCCTTCCAGTTTTACCAATGCTGGTGGAGTTTGTGTTATGGACTGTCTCCAGCTGAGACTGCACACTTTCCAGCAAGCCACCTTCACTTTTTTTCCTCCACTCCAACTCCATCCTGCTGTTAATATTCACTTTCGAAATTTCTATTTCTGTTGTAGTAACCTTCTCTCCTTTTGAATTTCTCTTCTTCTCTTCCAGTTCCTACAAAAGGAAGATTGAACCATGACACTATTTTTCTAACTCTGCAAAGCAAAAGAATATCCATTCAAACCCAATTGCTTCCTGACAAACTTCAGACAACACAAAACCTTTGCTTGGAATTTTTCCTATTGACCTTACCTTCAATTCCTCCTGTTCTCTCTCTTGTTCAGCTATCAGAATTGACAGTTGTTGTGCATGCTGTTCTTCAAGTCTCTTTTTCACTTCTTCAAAGGTCAGCTCGTTAGCTTTTAAAATACTTTCTGAGAAAATACATAACAAAGAATCAAATACTAAACACCCTCTATATGATCTTTGCCAGAGACATTCATCCTTTATCAGAGGAAATTTGCCTCATCAGTAAAAAGTAAAAAAGATCTCTTTGATATCAGGTTTCCTTGATATCAAGTTCCCATTGTATATTGCACAGAACCCCATCAGTCACTAGTCCTTCAAAATATTTGCCCGTGCATATTTGTGAACTAAACTTGTGGATGGAACATTAACACCAAAAGCCTATATTAAAATAGGGACATGGAAAATACAGCTCTAAGAACCGTTATATTTGCTGGAGTGAATTAATGTTATTTATGCCACTTCAGCCTCATTTAGTAGAGACACATGCAGACATAACACAGTCTTGAATTTGAAGAAAATATCTATATGGCTTTCTTTTTATTTACATGGGCTATCTTTTCTTTTAGTAGTCTTATTTAGACCTCATGGCATAAAACTATTGTCTTAGTAAAACTAAATTCCAGCTCTAAGACTGAAATGGGAAATCAGTATTTGTGAAGTCAAATTAAATTAGAGAAATGAGGCTTTGGGAAAGAAACACCAATGACTAATGATCACTGAGGTTTTTCTAAAAGATTTATAAACTGAGAAGTAACCCTCAAGCACAGGAAATCTTTTACCTTTTGTCATATTTTCAAGGACTGCATTCTTGGTGATGTAAACTGATCCCACGGGATATTTCTGTTCTTGCAACCACTGCTTCTCTTGTTCTTCCATTCCAACTCTGAGAACACAGGAACTGTTTTCTTTTTGGCAGTTGTCAGCATCCAAATCAAGTCTACGTTTTACCTTTTCATAATTTTCTGGGAACTGCTCATTTGCTGAGGAAACATTTGGAGTATTATCCAGCTGCTGTCGCACATTCTTGCTCTGCAGTAGTAGTGGAGATGGATTTTCCACGTCGTAAGATTTATTGAGTTCCACTGGAGAATTACATTTCGTGGTTTCTGCCAAAGCAGCTGCTTTCATTTCATTCACAGCCAGGATCTTCTGTGTCACTGCAGACTGACTGATGGCAAAGGGCTCCTTCACTTTTGAAGGTGCCAAGCTAGGACTGCTCTCTACTTTGTATGGCCCTCTGGTGTCCATCACCACCTGTCCTTCCAGCATAGCCGCCACTGCTCCTCTGCTCTCAAAGAGCCCGAAGGAATGGCGCTTTGCTTTGCCAGCCCCCAGCCCATCACAGGGCCCTAAAGCATTCCTGCTGACACCTGGAACCCTGCCAGGGCACACTGCAGCAAAATCCACCATGAACTTTGGCACCGATTCAGACACATTGTTTTTATCTGCAATATCTTGCATGATTAAATCCATTGTTCTACCCTTACCTTTAGGACTTAGCTCATAAGCATTCACAGGGTTGTTTATAATGATGTGTCCCATGGATAAAGGTCTGGGGCGCCGTCGGTGCATCTTAGGGCTCATGCTTGGCTCTGGGCTTGGCAATTTGGCATAAGAGCCTGTGAGGCTCCTGACAATGCTACTGTCACGCTCAAACCCAGAATTCTTTTTCAATTCCTCATCTGAATCTGAATCCACCAAAGGGGGTGTTCCAACTCTCATAGGTATGTCTACTTTAGAAAAACTGGATAAAGTGGACATACTTGTGTTATTTGTATGAGTAGAGGCACAGTGGAGAAGGGTATTTGATTTATTAAGACTGGGTTTATCAAGTGTCTGGGCAGTGCAACTTCTGCCTGTAAGCTTTGCCCTCTCTTTGACAGAGTCAGTTGTTTTAACACCATCATTTTCTTTATCTGAATGGCTTTCACTCGTACTCCTCTTTGAATTGCCTTTGGAGGTACGCTTGCTCTGCTCTTTCTCTATGTACTCCCTAGACTTCTTTATCAGGTTCTGAAGACTCATTACACATGGATCTTGGACATCCTCATCTGATGGTGACCCCACTCGTCCCTCCTGCTTCTGCAGAGCATGAGATGGGACCTTGTTACACACCTTGTCAGGAGATGCAGCCCTCGGACACGGCGCATCTTCCAAGAAGCGACTCTCACCTGGCTTTGAAGAAACTTTTTCTTCTGCTTTAACTACTTCTGTCCCAATTGATGCCATTTGCCCTGCAGTACCTGATGGTCTAAGTCCTGATGTCTTTTCCCGGTTCATGGAACACTGCCTTTCAGGAGTACATGCTGAACTGATGATATCTGATGGAACTGTGAAGTCAGTCAAAGCCTTTGAATCCAAACCAGGGCAAGAATTCTCAGCCTTTGATGTGTTCACACCACTCATGCTATATCCTTTCTTTATCTGCAAATTAAAATTTTAAAAAATGACAGATTTTCAATGAAATCTCAGTATCTCAGATTCCTGCAAACTTCACTTGAACTTAAAAATATTTAAAAACTAACTTCATTTAAGTGAGAATTACATGTTACTTCCAGCCAGCATTTGTTTAAAAGGATTTTCACACTACAGTTATCCTATGAGCTGTGTCTCAGTTATCAAAAGGACATATTGGAAAAAAAACCAAACAAATTTACATTATTTTTGTATTGAACATACTTTCCTGGTCTGCTGGTCAAACCCCAAGCCAGCTCCCTGTTGTCACACACACTCAGTAAACAATGCAAACTATAAAGTGTTGCTTGCCACCTTGGTAACTCTACAAACTCAGTATTAACTGTTTAAGCAACAGTTTAAACTAAAGGCTGTATTACAGCTGTTCCAAAGACATGCAGTAACTTCTTGATTAGATACATACAGTAGTCTTTTAAACCTAAACCTCTACTAAATTCATCATTGAAGCAAAGAAAAAAGCTACAGTAAAATTTTAAAGCACACAACAGAATTTCAAGTTGTTGTGAAAGTAATTTTAATTCTGTAATCATAAAGTTGCATATAGATTATTTTATGATTAAGATATAAGCTTGCAAATAAAGCAGCTCTAACACACAGGAGTTGTTCACTTGTTTTAACATTCTAGTTGTTTCCAACACTCACAAAAGAAGCAGAGAGCTCTCCTGCATATAGCAAAAGAAGCAGTGAAAAGCAAGGCCATGCACTACAATGAGTCTCAGTAAATGATCAATATCAGCATCAAATATTAGCAAATGCTGGTTCTGGAGAGTTAGCTGCTATTCATTTCATATTTATACTGGGGAATACTTAAACCCCAATACTTTCTTAAAACGTCTCTAAGCAGTGATTTGCTGTAAATCTATGAGAAGCTTAGGACTAACAGTACCTGGACATTTTCTACAATCTCCTGAACACGACTCAGTAAAGCTTTTTTCCGGGACTCCCGTTTCCTGCTCTCTAGCTCCAGTGCTTTCTCCTTATACTGCTGTATTTTCTTTTTCTCTTCAAGGCTGAGCTGCAAAACAGAGTGTAAGAAACATAGTTTATATCACTAAATGCAAATTTCAATACAGAATTACAGAAATAAATTCAAAAGAAAAACAACAGAACAAAATAATTAGAAGAACAGAAAACACTGAAATTTTGCGCACACGTTAAATGCCAGCTTCTCAATCAATTTTGTAAGGGAAGGTGTACAAAATGCCTTCTTGGCACACATGCAAATGGACACGAATTTAAAAGACATTTATAAAATTTTCCATGACCATTACATGCTACAGTATCAATCTGACATAGGATTCAGAGATTTTTTTCTAAAACCGTTACAACATCCATGCATTTGTAAATGAAGAATGTGACAATATATCTCAATTTATATCTGTATCATGATTTTTGGATGTTGTAAGAGACTCTCTCCCCTTTCTTCCCATACTGAAACAAGGAAGTCAGCTGCAGTATTGCAGGAACTACCAACAATCTTCAGCTTAGCTCTGTTTGCATTAGCACAGAATGACTTAACATAATTGATGAGCCTGTGGAATACATTACAGGAAGATGCAAACATATGCAAAAAAAATTCATTAAAAGCTTTTTAACTATCTTGGCATTTCTTATTTACATTTTTACACCATTAAAATAACTCACATGTTCAATATTTGAAATGTCAATATGATTTTACATGAAGCCCAGCAGTAACATTATTGAAAACAATCAGCATTTGTGCTCCCTTCAGGAAGATAACTTCTAAAAAAATTAAAAGAAATGTAGTCAGTGTGAGGGGGAAAAAAGTATATTTAACCCCTTCTTTTGTAAGATTAAGGCTAGGAATGCTTAGGAAACACTAAGCAGCAGGTCAGATGACAGCTCACACAGACATCTTCAGTAGAATCATTCCATGTGCACATCAAAGCCAGTGCCAACAGCACAGTTAGCACACCAGGGAGGAAAAGGAATTTAAAAAGGGCCTTACCAGAGGGGAAAGCACAGGAACTCCATAGAATTGAATGAGGGAGACATTTTTGTTCTGAACAGTCAAAGAAGGTTTTCCTTTTATTGCCTCTTCTTGGATTCTGGAAAGATGCTTCCTACAGAATATTTCATAGTCCTCCATCTTCATGTTATCTAAACTGCAAAGAATAATAACATTACTCTTCCATGTACTTCCAAGACATTGAAGGAAAAACAACATCACCACTAATTCTGTGTCACTATGTTTTGGGAAGCAAATTTTACACTAGAAGACTGAATTAAGTTTCTCTTCCTCTTATCACTACCAAAGCCTGCAAAACTCTTCGTTATTTTCCCCTGTGAAAGGAGAATCTGCATATATGAGCAAAAAGGATGATCACGAGCACACAGAGAAGAAAGCAAGCATTGAGATAATCAGGATTTACAAAACTGTACCTGCTATGGATAATTTTCATCAAAGACTAAAGCTTTGAAATCTTCCACGAGACAGTTCCTATTAACTGTTTAAAAAACCCCAAAACCCAGAGCATACAAAACGGCAGCCCAATTGGATTTTTAAAAAATAAATTTAAAAAATTTAATTTTTTTTTTTTAAAAAGCCTTTACATTTTTAGGGGGCTGAGAGGAATTTGTGTTTCACTCCCGTGAGCCTCCGTCTCGCTACATCCCTGTATGAACAGACGCCAATACTTACACCGCAAAAAAGAAAGAAATAAATCAATTGCAGCCATGTCTCCTTAAAAGCGGCCAAATACGTGAAATATCTGTCACTGCCCGTCCCCACCGGAGCGAGCCCTGCAGCGCCGGGCAAGGCCTGACAACGCTTTGTTCCCTGGCACGGCGCTCCGGCCGATCCCTGCCCGATCCCTGCGGGGCTCCGAGCCCGCCCCGGGCCGGGGCCGCTGCATCGCCTCCCCGGGGCCCCGGCGCTCCCCCCCGGGCCCGGACCCGTCCAACGGCTCGGTACCTGCGCGGGGCCGGGCTGGCAGCGGCTCCCCGGTAACCGCCGCCGAACGGCCGGGCCGCCGCACTACGGGCCCCAGCGCGCCCCGCGCCGCGCTCCGCCCCGCGCCGCTCCGCCCGCTCCGCCCCCGCCGCCCGCACCGACGGACAGAGTCCCGGGGCGGCCCGTCACAGCCCCGGACACGGCCCGGGACAGCTCTGCCGTGCCCAGGCAGCCCCAGCTCAGCCAGATGAGAGCGGATGGAGCGCCATCCCGCCATAGAGCTCCGATTTGCATCCATTTCCACCCTTAGCTCTCCCAGACACGTTCCCCTCTTAGCACGGGTGAAATCTGTCCTGCTTCATCCCATTACATATCACACGGCTGTGCAGTCCTTGTGCAGTCAGGAGCACAAATGTGCCGCCGCAGGGATCAGATTCAGCGAGCACGCTGCGATAAGAGATAAACGTGCGCACCTGTTCCCATCTCTGTTACAGCACCCACCAGCACAGCATCCAGGAGGGCACCACCACTGACATCCTATCCCTCCCGCCCGGGTGGCAGCCAGCTGCCGGTCCAGCCAGCCCAGCAACAGGTAACACTCACCTGTCAGGCAGGTCAGGTGGAAGGAAAATCCACACTTGTTTGCCAGCACTTGGCCCAGGCATAATTAATTTAAATATATGGAAGCATCTAATTCCCAGCATTTAGAGCTGTTAAAGCTGTCGTTCTTGTTTCAAAAAACAAGTTTGTCATCTGTTACCTCTTCAGTGATCATTGAGGGGCTTTATTTTTTTAAATTTCATCTTTAATCTTAACAAATGATGAAGTTTATCAAAAGGTTTTTTAAATATGTTAGACATCTAATTAGACAGTCCATTATTTGTTGTGCATCTGCATATACATATCTCTGGTTTTTCTTCAGCTACACCTGGCAGAAACATAAAACCACTGACAGTATCTGAGATGCTCAGAACCAGCTACCACACTATGTGACCAATATTCATCTCAGCAATTAGAAAAAAATTTTTGAAAAAAAAAAGGAAATAAAAACAACCGTTCAGAAGATGGCCTCATGCCTGTTCTACCTCTAGTTGGTCAGAGCTCCTCTTTGGAAAGTCAGTGGCTTCCTATCCTTCCCACAGATACAGACACAAAAACATGCCATAATCCCCACTTACGTTAACACAAACTGCTGGCTCCTCGGCTTTGCTACTCAACTTCTAAACATGCCCAATTTCCCCAACCTTCACTTAACCGGTTGTTTTCATGCCGTGTTGCTCATCTCTCTGGGTTCCTGGTGGATGCTCTCACAGGTGCCAGGGGCCAGAGCCGCGGTCCCTGTCCAGCAGCAGCCGCCGCTGTCCGGGCAGGAGGCACCGCCTGCTCCTCCCGGGCCTGGCCCGCGGGCAGGCACGACTGCACAGTAAGCTACATAAAACATACAACATATAATGTTGTATATAACTGGAAAATAATCTCTGTGGATGTTATGTTTCTAATTAGGTAGCTGGCATAGCTGCGGAAAGCTCTCAACACTCTCCCTTCACACGGGTGTTCTGAGACTCCCTGGACAGTGATACCTTTCCTTCCATTAGCTCCCTTTACTTTTATCCGTGCCATGTTTTATCAGGAACAGCCCCTGTTTGCCTCAGTGTCCCGTGTTCCATCAGGAACAGCCCCCGCTGCCCTCAGTGCCCCGTGTTCCATCAGGATCACCCCGCTGCCCTCAGTGCCCCGTGTTCCATCAGGTACAGTCCCCGTTTGCCTCGGTGCCCCATGTCCCATCAGAAACACCCCGCTCCGGTCATGCCCCTCCCGGCGTTACCTAAGGCGGTGCTTGGGGCCCGGGCCCGCCCTCAAGGCGGCCAGCGGGGCCGGGCGAGTACTGCGGGCTCTGATTGGCTGTAGCCGCTGACAGCCGAGTGCTGATTGGCTGGCGGATGGCGCTGCCGTCGCCGTTGGCGTTGGGAGAGGCGCGGCCGTTGTTCCGGCCCGGGACGGACGGTGACCCGGCCCGGCGCGGCCCGGCCCGGCGCAGCCATGCTGTGCCACGGCGAGGGCCTGCTGAGCTCCCTGACGGCTCTGATGGCGCTGGCGCTGGCGCTGAGCCGCAGCCCGGCGCTGGCCTGCCTGCTGCCGGCGGGGCTCTTCCTGGCGCTGCACCTCCTGGCCCTGGAGCCCGCTGCGCCCCAGAGCGCGCAGCGCGTCCTGCGGCCCCGCGGCGCCGCCGCCCGCATCGCGCACCGCGGCGGAGCGCACGACGCGCCCGAGAACACGCTGGCGGCCATCCGACAGGTCAGCACGGGCCCCGGGGCTGGGGCTGTGTCCCATAATCCGCCCTCACTGCAGCATGTTGGGTCTGGGGACTGTGTCCGATAATCTGCCTCACAGCAGCAAGGCGTCCTCAGCGTCAGTAACCTGGGCCGCTCTTCCCATAACTGCTGGAAGCTCTGTGGATGTTGATCCTTCATCCCAAAGGGAATTTCAGCTCCGAATCTTGTGGGAGCTGTTATAGCCTTGGTGCTGATGGATATTTCAGCCGTGCAGCCATAATGAAATAATGTGTTTCGTTGATGTAGCAACAGCACACAGAGAGTGGACAGCAAGTCTGTAACGCGTTGTTTGTTTTTTTCAACCTTGAAGCTTTGTGAGGAAAATCCACATTTAGGGGGAAATCTGGTACCAGAACTTCACTGTGGGCAGCCCTGCCATGCCTCACTGCTGCCTCATGTGCAAGGCATCAAGGCACAGCCAGGGTTCACAGTCTCTTTCTGAGAATCATCTGAAACAGACAAAACCTTTATTGATTACACGTTGGTTGTGCTGGCTCTGAAGTGGGTTAAAGCAGTCAGTAGCCATGTTGCATGAATTCATAATGGCTCTTGGGGTGGAGGCCTTCATGTGGTTCTGGTCTCTAGACTTTTTTGAGGTTTCAATACCTTTCTGGTCACTAGGATTATTTTCCCTAACACGTAGTTTTTTACAGTAGAGGGGCACAGATTAGAAGAGCTATTGTGCTGGGCTTGGTGATAATGATTTATAGGGCATTTACAAAGATACTGGAGTCCGTTTATGTTTGGTTTATGGTTTCTTCATCCTACCCTGTGTCCCAATTCCAGTTTATCAGTCTCTGGGATGTAGTGTTTCTGTGAGGTTGAGACGTTGTTGCTCTGAGGATCTCTTACCTTTGTGTGAGACAGGATCCTTAGTCCTGGTAAATTCTGAAGCTGCACAATCCTTACGTGGCAGACACCTGGAGGTAACCTCTGTACTCAGTTTTTTTCTTTCTGGTGCATTGTCCCTTTTCCCAGGAGGGCATTTGTCCTTCAGAGCAATTGATGTTGTTAGTACTTCACTCAAGTGTTTTTCTGAAGAGTTCTTGGGAAAGATCCAGGGCAGGAAAGGGGTGTATGAAATGTTCTAAGGCAGCCTGGCTGCTTCTTGCTCTCTGATAAGGCCGCTTCTCAGAGAGGAGCGGGGATTTGACATTCATCTACTGCTTGCTACACACGTGGTAAAGAGTGTTGACTAAGTGTTAAAGTGCAGACATTTGCTTCTCTTGTCTTTCAGAAAAGAACATAAGGACTCCAAGGTTATTACCTCAGAAGGAGAGAGCAGGATTCTTTTCTGCATTTTTATCCTGAAACAGATTCAATCCCAAGACTGAGGCAGAATCATTATTATTTCAGCTGTAAAATAGATTAGATTATTCAGTTGATTTTGGAATACTCAACAATGACTTGGATAAAACCTGCTTTTTTCTGCAGATGAAGACTACTGAAAAGTACATTAATATTTTATTATTTTTTACCAAAATACAAGTTAATTATAGCTGTACCTCTGTCAAATCTATAAAGCTAGTTTTTCTGTTGTGTGTGTGATTTTTAAAATTTTTTTTAAGGCAGCTGAGAATGGAGCAACAGGTGTGGAGCTGGACCTTGAATTCAGTGCAGATGGTGTCCCCATTCTCATGCACGATGACACAGTTGAAAGGACAACTGATGGGGCTGGGAGACTGCAGGACCTGACATTTGAGGAAATCAGGAAGCTGAATCCAGCTGCAAAACACAGGCTACGGTAAATGAACTGCTCTGAAATTACACTTTCAGCAGTGGAAATGTAATTCTTGATGAACAAAATTAGTGATTTGATCTATCACTGATAAAATATTTTGAAAATCTAAAACTTAGTCCTATATTTTACTTCTAATTTGATTTTAGAGGTACATGAGACTCTATCTCCTTACCAATCAGTAGATTACGAACAGTGAAACATGGTCAAGATAAACTGGCTTTCAAGGACAAAATCCACAGGCCTCTAATGTGAAACAGCTCAATATTTACATAAGCTTATCCTAAATTGACTGCAGGACACTGAAGGTGCTGGGATCTTCATGATATGTCAGAATTGGCTACAGGAATCACTTCTAAGATTAGTTTTATTCACATGTATTTCTTGACTGATGGTGTTTTGGGGATTCTACACATCATGTTTATACTGTTGAAGAGGAGCTGGACAGATTTTGGGTGGCCTCACTGTGACCCTCGTGGCTGATTAGGTCCTTCCTAGGGGTATGCAAGGGGAAATATCTCTATACATTACTAAGAATTTCATAACAATGCAACTTGTGAAGTATCATAAGTGAGTCCATTTCAGAGGAAGGACTCTGTGTGTGCTCCTGAGACACTGCATTAGGGAATTCCAGAGCTGCAGATGTGCCTCCTGTGGGTGTGTGGCTCAAGGAGTATCTCCCCTGTCTCACTGGAAGGGGGATCACCTGGGCCAGGCAGGGGGAATTTCCACAGGCAGTGACTCTGAGCAGCTGCTGTTCACTCTCAGGAGTGAATGAACTGTCCCTCCATCAGGAATGATTTATTATTGATGGGAGAAGCTGCTTCTGCTGATCCTCAGCTTGCCCTGCCTGTTCTGCCAGGATTGGCGTTTCTGGCTCAGGGCTGGGGAGTGCAGTAGGAGCAGGAGGAAGGCAGCAGTTGGGACTGAAAGCTCATTTGTGGGAAGGAGGTGAAGAACTGGGGCTGGTGTTTTGTCGTGGGACACGGGGCCAGGGAGCACTGGATCCCACCTCCAGTTCCAGTGGAGCAGCAAACTGTGCTGGAATCAGCCCTGTTGGAGGTGCCAGGCAGGCCCATGTGTGTGCATTGACTGCATTCCAAGGAGCTCTCTGTTTGTATAGGAGCCAATTCCAGGATGAAAAGGTGCCAACTCTGAGAGAAGCTGTTGTGGAGTCCATGCATCACAATCTCACAATCTACTTCGATGTCAAAGGCCATGCAAACCAGGTACTGCTCACTGCAGTGACAGTGACACTGCTCACTGACCCCTCCCTCACCCCTTCTTGGGGTTTCTGACCTGCTCTAGTGCTGCTCTCAGACTGCTCCCTGGGCACAGTCCCTTCTCTAACAGGAGTGAGCCCAGGCCTGCTGCTTGTGGCACCCAGAGCTGTCCTGGGAAGCTGCAGCTTAGGATTGGCACAAGGCTGGTGCAAATGCTGCACTCAGCTCCCAGTGAAACAGAGCAAAGGGAATTCCCTGCTGTGCTGGGGGAGTCACAACCTCATCTTCAGCCTCCAACAAGGGATCTGTAATTTGCATTACTGAAGGCAGATGAAAATGATCCATCACTAACATTTTACATAAATTAGAGTAATTTTTTTCTTTAGCCTAGCAAAATATGGGAATAAATAATTTTCCTCTTCAACTAAAGCCTGGGTAGTACTAAAAATTATATCCACAACATATTTAAGGGCATTTCAAACACTGAGAATCCTACTCATTATTATAAATAGAGTAATGAACAGAAATTCTTTTGCTAAAAACCAAAATATCATTTCTGTGTTAATGCTATAAACAACATGCTGTTTTTCTTCTTCTCCCTTTCTATTTCAGTCTTGTAACACAGCAGGGAAGTGTTTTTAAGATTGTTCTAAAATGACTTTGCAGTGTAAATTAAATATGAGTGTATGCATAACATCTCTGTGTGTCTCTAATTGCAGGCAGTTGAAGCCTTGAAACAACTCTACCAGGAATTTCCACAGTTGTATAATAGCAGCATTGTCTGTTCTTTCATGCCAGAAGTTGTTTATAAGGTGATGTTTCCTAAAAGTTTATTTTTTATTTTTTCAGTCCTGTCTGGGAATTTCAGTATGGTATTAAACTCCCAATTCCAGGTTACTTTTGGACTTTTCAAATTCCTAAAGCTTTTAAAAACAAATGAAGCATAATGCATAATCTTATTAGATCACTCTACTCATTAGATGCAAAAGGAGTCTACAGCAATTCCCTCCCTTGT
The DNA here is from genome assembly GCF_047830755.1 of Zonotrichia albicollis. Taxonomy (NCBI): domain Eukaryota; kingdom Metazoa; phylum Chordata; class Aves; order Passeriformes; family Passerellidae; genus Zonotrichia; species Zonotrichia albicollis. The sequence continues at coordinate 7,921,755 of NC_133834.1, forward strand.
GAAACCAGTGTAGACAAATGTACATTGCTCTTCTAGCTGGTGTCTGGCCAGGTATCTGTGTGCAAGGTACCTGCTAAATAAACCCTTTTTAATCTAGATTACTTCTAAAATTCTATCCTCATTCTTATTGCCAAGTCTACTTACCTTTTTTTCCCATTATATACATTGCATGACTGCAGTGTAATTTCTTTAATGTAAGACCTGGGGCTTATTCAGTATGATTTGAAGAAAAAAACCCTATAAAATATAAACATCTTTGTAAAAGAGTTACAAAAGTATCTGGAGGGGAAGGGCAGAAGGATTCTGGTAGAGTTGTAAATGCAAGCTAGGACTTTGTGTCTAATCTCTTAAAAATTTGTATTTGATGCAGCTGGGCTTTTGGATGACTTACAGTCTTTTCTCCTTGGTCCTCCAGATGAGACAAGCTGACAGAAATGTTGTGACAGCACTGACCCACAGGCCCTGGCAGCTGAGTCACCTGGGAAATGGGACACCCCGCTTCAGTTCCTCCTGGAAGCATTTCCTGTACATGGTGATGGATGTCATTCTGGACTGGAGCCTGCACAGTTTCTTGTGGAGATTGTGTGGGGTTTCAGCTTTCCTCATACAGAAGAATTTTGTTTCTCAGTAAGTGTTGAAGTTTGCTCATTTATCAGGGCACATTTTCTTCTGTTCGTATATAGGGTGGAGCTAACACAGCATGTGCTTATCAAAATGCTCCAGTTAGTGTTGCATGAGGTGTCTTGATAATTTCTTTACTCTGTGCTGTTTTATGATTTTAAGCCTCTTTTTTATCTGAATTTTTACCTCCTGTTAATCTCAGAGAGAAAAAGTATTTGCTGCTTTTGCCTGTTTACAATAAGAAAACACAAAAAGATGATGTGGCAGAAGGTGACACACTGTTGTTCCTTGATGTGCTGCTGATGCAAGACCAAAACTCAGCTGTAGCCTCAGCACTGTCTGCCTTAGCTCTGTGTAGTGTCAGGCTGCTCTCAGGTGTGTCTGCTCCTTGCAGGGACTATGTGAGGCACTGGTCTGCCAGAGGAATTCAAGTTGTGGCCTGGACAGTGAACACGTTTGCAGAGAAAAGCTACTACGAGAGCGTCCTTGACTGCAGCTACATAACCGACAGCTTGGTGGAGGACTGTGACCCCCACTTCTGAGCCAGCCCCACACTGCCCTCCTGGCAGGGCTGCTGGGGAGAGCCTGGGAAAGGCAGAGCAGCACCTGGCTTCTGCCTCTGGTCACATCTCAAATGCAGGAACCTTCTGGTGCAGCCACAGAGTCTGAGGAAATCACTGTCATGTGAAAGAATCAGATCATTTTGGTTCTAAATTGGTGTCAGCAATTTTGGTGTCAAAATTTCAAATCATAACTTGATGTTAGTAATTTTAACTAGCATGTCCTACAAGTGTATACTAATTTGAGGTTGATTTATAGCACCTTAAAATTATTGACATTACTTTTCTTAAAACAAAAATTGGAAATAATGGTACAGTGGTGCCAAAATAGAAGATGAGTATGTTTCCCTGCCCTGTGTGGAAAGATGGCTGTGCTGAATACTGATGAGGAAGAAAAAGCCAACTTTCCATGTGTGATGTGATGTGATGGTTATGAGAATTAACAAATAAAACTTGATTAGCTTCTTATCTTCCAGACTTTTTAAGAGAACCAGTGGAGGATAGGAAATTGTTTCTTCTAATGAAGAAAAAACACAGCACATGAATGTATTTATTTTAAAGATAAAGCTATATATGAGTGCTGGTAAGCAGTAGAACAAATGGTGCTGAAATGTCTTTTTAGTTTGCTTTTGGTTGCATGATTGAAGGGCACTCAGAGGGATATGGAAACTGTAATCCAGATTTAACTTGAACTCCAAAGAGTCTGCAGTTACAATAAAAAGTCTTTGAGAATTCATGGGGAAGTGTTCTTTGTCAGCTGTGCAGGAGGGTATTTATACAAAATGTCAAAATGAGTGCAGATTGTCCCAGTTAGGGTAAATCCAAACTTCTGGAATACCACAGATTCATGGTGTGACCTGCTGGGCGGGATGGATTTTTTGTTTGTATCCTGAGCTCCATCCAGGCACAGAGAAGCACAAAGGAGGTGCTTTTCCCTGTCACTCACCCCCTGCTCTGCAGAAGCAGCAATCTCAGCCTCCCGCTGCACATCCTCTAGAATGTGTAGGTTTATGTCCAGATCCTGTCCTGTTCACACAAGTTATTTCACAGCCATTATAATGTCTCAGTCTTTAAAATCAACTGCACATTAATATACTTCTGTTTATTAAACCAATACTGTAGATAAAAGCTGATAAAACAGGTAAAACAACATAACTGTTAGAAAAATATTTTTAAACATACAACTTTTATTTACAGTTAGGCACAAGTTTCCCAACAACACATGGTCAGCTATGGAGGGAGCCTTATTGCATGGAGGTGATGCCAGTGCTGGGGGAAGGCTGTCACCAAACACCACTGCTGCAAAACAACCCCAGCAGGGGGATAGTCCCTATCACAGTAAAAATCCGAACTCCCAACACATTTTACAACCTGTTCTTATATTTTTTTTCCTTCCATTTAGACGTAACAAAAGAATCCGAACTCCCAACACATTTTACAACCTGTTCTTATATTTTTTTTCCTTCCATTTAGACGTAACAAAAGATGCTTGAGAGATTCTTTAATCACTAGTGCGAGAGAGGATGAGATGCAGGCACTTCCTGCAGCAGTGCCCTCACTCGGTGCTGCTCAGGGCTGGAATCTCTCGCTGCCATCGCTGTCCGTGCCTGCCCAGGGCTGGAACCCCGCGGTGGGATCGCTGTCCTCCTCCAGCGCCGCCGCCCGGGCGCGCAGGGCGAGCGCCACAGCCCGGGACGTGCCGGGGCTCCGGCCGGGCGGGCTGGGCTCAGCGCCTGCTCGGCACAAGGCAAACAGCGTTAGAGGGAGCAGCCCCGACGCCAGAACGGACACATCTCTTCTGTCAAGTTTTTGCAATGAAATTACATGGAATTGAGACTGCCATGCAAGGTCCCATAGGCTTATTTTACTCTGAGCAGGATGATGTTCTAGGGACTCTACAGCCCATAAGACAAAATGGCTCATTTACCCAGGAATTTCACTCTCTTGTACACTGAAACTGGTGGTCAGGCTTTAGAAGTCACCTCCAACACAGAAAAAGCTACCAAAAAGCACAGTCTGTAGAAAAAAATCACCCCACAAGCCCAGTTGTAGGGGGATAGAATATAAGAAAATAATGATAGTGTAGAAAGTAATCTTACCCCTAAGGAGTTGCAGCTGGGCCAATTATCAAAGATCAGGATCAGACCTGACTTTAACAGGACACAGCTGTAAGCAATGAGAAGAAGAGGGCTATAAAAGAGTGGGGTGGTAGGTTGAGAAGGAAGCTGGAGTCAGTGGCTGCTTTGGGAAGAAGAAAGAGTCAGTGCTGTGAGGAGATGCCTATGAGAAACACCAGAAGGTATGGAACTTTTGTGATAAAGAGACAGCAGTATGAAACCCCTGCAACAAGATGGCAACACCCAGTCACTTTGTTTTCTCTCTACACAAGATGCTAAAATGTGTGTCCCTGACTTGCAGCTGTCACAGACTGTGTCTGTACATCAAACATTTTTACTGAGCTGAATTTTTAAGAGTTTCCTGTGTTTCATCTTAGTTGCTTACCTGGTGAAAAGTCACTGCTGCTTGAGATCTCAACAGAAAATGGATGCTGAAAACAAAATTCACAAGCAGATTTAGGTCATGGTTTCCCTCCTGTGTGTGTTATCTTGTATTTGAAAAGATACCAGTTATCTGTAACCAAACCATACTCTGCAAGTCTTGAGCAGGTTTGTGCTTATGAGTGTTCAATAGCTGTTCTGATCACATTTTTATATCTGTTCAAGTTAATCTTTAAAGTTATTTCCACGCATACAGGACTTTGCCACACATACACCCATCACCTATGCCACACCCCAGATTCTATATAGGGGAATCTACATTTCCCTCTTTTGACCATCTCACCTCATTGTGGGATGTGTTTTGGTTTCTGTCAAATGCCCTTTCTGGGTAGCCTGGCACGTCCTGGGCAGGTTGCATGGATGGGTGGTATGAAGAGGAGCTTCTCTGAAAAACAGTGTTTGGGATCAGCAGTCTGTGATCTGGCTTCCAGCTGTGACTGTGTGGTCAGCACTGCTCATCTCCCTTGGCTCAGGGAGATGGCCTTTCTGCTAAATCCACAATGAGATCATTCTGGCATCCCCTTCTGAAATCTGATCTTAACAACTACAAGAACATCCACACTTGGGAGGTGACAAATCTCCCTCTCAGGAGTCCCACTTGTAACACTCAACACAGGCAGATATTGTCTGAAAATCCCCAGCACATAGAAAATGTCCCTCATATTCAGCTCACCTCTTTACAGTCAACATTTATTTGTATTATCACACACATATTTATAGTTAAGAATATAAATTATTATCCATACTTGGTTTTTTATTTATGTAATCATTTTAATGATAGACAGTCATGCAGGGGGATTTGGGTTTTTGGGAGGAAGGAGAGGAATGTACCAAATACTTTTGCTCTATCAGTATTTAGGGCAAGGAGTTTTTACTCAACCCAAATAAAAACACCAGACAGCACCTATATGTCCACATTTTAGCATTAGTTTGATGGCTCAGCAGGCAGGACTGCCTTGAAAAATAAATTCAAGTTTAGTTATCAGTGCTGTATGGGATTTAAAATGGGGTTAGGTCAAAGCACTCAGTTTTACCTCAGCTGAAAATACCCACAAATCACAGCCCCCTAAGGAAATGCATTGCTGGGGAGGAAGGCAGCCTCCTCCTTAGCCTAGGCAAGGTTCAGGAGGTGTCACCAAACCCTTTGGTGACCATCACTGCACATGAACATTAGGAATGTTTTCTTGAAGTTTCATAACCATAAATTATATCTGGTGAGGGTAAGGGCTTTTCTATATCCAGACTGAATTCCAGCCTGGAACAAATAATTAGGGAACTTTCACACAGCATCCTTTTGCTGTCTGGAGTTAAGTAGCAAGAATTTAGATTAAATCTTAAGGATAGCCTTTTCCCAAAGCAGCAGGCTGTTTGCACAGCTGGAGGAGCCCCATGGACCTGCCCCAAGCAATTAAACAGCAGCAGCTGAGCAGTCAGACTGACCTGCTGGCCTCTTCCTCCCAGGGCAGACGAGCTTCTTCTCTTTGCCCTTTGCTCTCTTTGTAGCTTTTGGAGCAGAAACTTCTTATCTTGTCCTGCCTGTAGTCAAGATATATTTGATCATTAGCTGGAATGCACTAATTAACCTTGAAAGGATCAAGGCCCGTAAGTAACCAGTGACCAAAATAATTCCTTCTATTCTAAAATAATCTTGTCTACAAGATTATTTTAGAATAGAAGGAAAATGTCTACAGAGGGAGCTGCAGCAACACATCTTGAAGATAAAATTCTTTTGCTACAGCTCTTTGTGAGTTAAATTTCCCTGTAACTCCCATGAGGAAGGACTCCCACCCTCCTTTGCACAGTTATAGGAAAAACAGGTTACAGCCCCACAAAGCTGGACGAGACAATCAACATAGAAGCCAAATTATACAAAAGATACAAATGAAAGCCAAACTTACATTAATAATTTGGTTGTGTAAGAGTTTGATCATGGTCTTTCTTGCTTGTATTATTTGCCAGTAAAGATAAGTAACAATTCTAAACAAAACAAAATAAAAAGTCCATTATATGAGCACTTTATTCTAGTCAGTGTCTAGATAGAAATGTATCTCGTTCATTTTAACCCATTAAAAGACTTATATATACACATCTCTGTACACACACACAGAAAATTGATGTACACAATTACACAAGGAATGGCAAACACATGGATTTGCCTAAAACAAGGCAAATGCATGAAATTGCTTAAAACATTATTTTATAAAAGACCCAAAAATTTGTGGACTTGTATTCAAGACCAGAGGTCATTTAAGTGAGTGAACAATACAAGATGCATTTCAGATAACAAAATAACATAGAATGACTCTGTCATTGCCAGTTTTTTCTACTTAAGGCCTTTTTCTAGTTCTTTTCATTAGCAGATACTTACAGAACAACAGTAGAGATGATGAAGAAGAAAATTTCACTTGCAATTAAATTGTGGTAGATCCACACTACCCATTTTGAGACAGTGTATCTTTCCAGCATCTGTATCCACTCATCAACTGCAGCATACATGGAGGGCAAACCTCGGAAAGGGCCACATTCTTCTGAAGGCTTTAACCTGAGAGTGTGGAAAAACAGCTACTTAAAGCTTTGTATGTTAACCAGTTAATATTGTGATTTTGTACATCAAGATGCTCCTCAGTTTTCTATAGCCCTCTAATGTCTTTGGACTCCCAGGGTACTTCCATGATCTGTATTTCATTTTTAGCTTGTGTTCCTCCCCAGCCATTAAATGCCCACTCAGACAATGCAGTGAGACATGAGCCCTTGCTGCAATGGATCAGCACCAAGCCCTGGAAGCACAACCTTGACATAAGCATAACCTGTCAATCACTGTAGCACACACTACAGGAAATGGAAAAACTGGATTTTTTTAACATTTCGCCACAAGGTGAAATCATTTCACCTTGCCTTCAGGGACATGAGTCACTGCAGATCTTCAGTAACAACAGAAGGTGGTAAAATAAGACAGCTCATTGTAAGAATTATCATTGTCAGGTAGACTGAAATAGAAAGTGTTTGCTTTGAAACTGAACCACTCCAGGCAGTCTGAAATTCCCACTTGCCCTCAGGAAATGATAGCTCTGACAGCTTTCATCCCAACTGGTTTCATGTCTCTCACTAAATACTGACATCACATTGCTGACTATTGTCAAGAGAAAAGTGCATCCATGCTGCCCTCCTTCCTGTGGCCAGAGTAACACACACAGAACCAAAGCAGCTTTGAAATACTGGTAACAACCCAGATCCATTACTACAGGGTCAGCCTGCCAGCAGAAAGAGCCTCTGAAGTTCAGAATTAATCCAGGAGCTGATCTCAACTGAGTTTTCCCAGGTGTTTCTCTGCTGCAGACCCAGAATCACCAGTACTGTAAGTAAACTGGGAACTAGGACTTGGTCACAGATACTTTTTTAAGAGGAGGAAAAGTAAAATTTTATGCCTTTAAACAGGAATCCAAAATGCAACTTTGTTTCTCCTCCTGCTTCCTCATGGGACAAGTTACTCAGTGAGTCACATGCTCACAAGCTCACAGAGCAGATCTTGTTTTCAGAGCACAGAACAACTCATGAACACCTGAAACCTTCCACCAGCAGTTAATATAACTTCTTTTATAGAGAAATGCAGATCTTCTGCCTGGTATCAGGTCACACAGCACAGTGATCTTCCATACCTCCAGACAGTGACCCCAGTGACAGACAGGACTCCAAGGAAAGAAGGACAAAACAGCAGGAAAATGAAGGATGTGGTCATTTGAGCAGTTCTCCAGACTTCACGAGGGGGCTGGCAATTCCTCATCAGACTGACCTTTAGAGAGAGGAAGGTACTTTGGAATGTTGTTACCTGCCACTTCAATGTGGTTTAAGTCAATCTGAAATTGCTGAAATAGCATCTATCAGAAATTTCCAAGACCAACTTTTATGTGAATTTAATAGATAGAGTGTAGTTTTAGAAAACTTCAATAATATAGTCTTAAAATAGTAAGAAGCAAAATGAGGTTCTGATGGGTTCTTCAGAAGTCTGCTGGGTAGAGTTTGCTTTTGTAGCATATGCAAACTCACGGTTCAGGGAAATTTTAATCCATCTTTCTACCAACAGCTTTGTTCTTCTACATTCAACACTACAAACTGCTTCATGGCCTAACAAACAACTTCTCATCTGGTGATACTACCAAGACAAACAGTTCTGAAAAGAAGACATTTCCACCATGATCTTCAGTTGAATCACCCTGCTTACACCTAGATAACTTCACAGAGGGGAGTTGCTGGGGAGTGACTGAGAGGCCAAAGTCACAGCCACAGGCTAAATGTCTATATTGACATATGCACTTGCCCACTGTTAATTCTCCTGCCTTTAATTTTATTATTTTATTGTTTATGATGAATACATACAAAGTTTGTTACCTTTTTCACAAAAAATACTATAAGAAATGCTATCATCTGGATACCAGGCAACAGAGGTGAGAACAGGATACCAATCCTACAAGGAAGGATTTATAGGAGAAAAAAGTTACACCTTCACTAGTCACCATTCAGTTCTCAGTGCACTGAAAGCAGAAAAATACCACAATAATATACAGTATATTCATACAGTGTGGGATTAGTTGGAAATGTGATTTTGTTACCCTTGATCCTCTAGCAGTAAGTCCACCTTTGAAAACATGCAATTTCAAACACATATATCTATGTACAGATCTGCAGAACCTTTTTATAACTGGAGTAACGTACTCATTCTTGGAAATAAGGCATCTTTTCCAGCATTTAATACTGAGACTATTTCATCAAGAACATCATCCCAGTGAGGAAGTAAACAAAACTCCAGGATATTCCTACAGGAACTTATCAGGTTTCTCCCAGACCAGGTGGCCAGCAGGTAAATTACTGACCGAAGGTATTGTTACTTTGTTACACATAATTACTTTGGCAAGTCACAGTCCCTACCAAAGGCACTGAACAGCTCATCTTCCAGTTATTTATCCTGTTCTTTCTGGGAAACACCCACAAACAGAATAAGATTTTTTCCATGATAGTTCTACATGCAAATGAAGTTCTGGCTGTAAATTTAACACTTACCAGGTCAAAGTCTGTGCATAGATCAAATCTAAAACATTTCGTCCGATATCAAATTCTGGCAGCCCCAGGCTCACACAGACTGTAGTTCCAATAATTCTGGGGAGAAAAAAAACTATAGTGCAACAGCAATTTCTAAATGATAAAGTCCTCTATGGAAATCCCTGTAAATGGCCTTCTAAAAACAAGCATCTGTGACAAATTATTTAGAGGCTGATTACTGTCATGCAAAGAAGCCACAACTTGTTCATTAGACAGTGCAGCAAAAATGAATCAATTTGGCAAAAAAAAATCCTGTAAAACAAAGCAGGGTTGGAAGTAAGACCTAGTACATGTTGCACACAACTGAAACAGAGAACCAACATGGATTTCTTACTGTATCAGTACATATCTATACTATAGTAACTACTTGTTGCTTCAAGCACAAGTATTCTTCTGCTAAAAGCAGCTGAAATGGCAAGGGACCTCAGAACAAAACTGTAACAGCTTTTTCAGGTCATGAGAATTTTAATCATTAATAAAAAAAAATGAAATTTGTACACTGATACTCTCAATGTACCCTCAAATACATTCTACTTCAAACTAACCGAGGTTGCAAGGAGCTGAAACAGACAGGTGAGCAAGTACTGAGAGGATTCCTACTGAGGACCAACAATCCCTTTTAGTCACCTCAGTTTTCCTGAGCTGGGGAGACAGTTTTATGCTTGTTGTAGTGAGAGCAACAAAGATTTTGGTAACTATCACATCTTGATACCACCTTATCAACTGCATCACCAACAGAGCTGGGCTTTCAGGAGGATGCTCTGAGCACAAAATGTTAAATACAAGCAATTGTACTTTGAACTTTTCACATGTCTACGTCAGGTGCTTTTGCCCAGTTTATGGGAGGCCATCCATCACAGCTGACATTGCAGTTTTAGCTCTGTGACTTTCTGCTGGGAGGAGGTTTCCTACTGAACACAACAAGAACAGGAGGAATGAAGTACACTGGCAAGAACTGGGCAGGAAAAGTCCTCAAGAACTTCTCAACATTGTCTTGTATAAATTAAAGAAGTAGTTAACAAAGCCCTACCTTGCAAACCAGTCTTGCTCAAATCATGGGCAGAGAGCAAACAATGGATCTCCTACACAAAAGTATGGCCAGGGATCTGAATGCTCTGTAGAGCTGGCAAGCACTTAAACACTGCCTAAGCCATAAGCAATGTCTGGCACAAAGCACAACAGATGTCAGAAGTAAATTACTTTTTCCTTACATCCACTTCACAATACTTTCTCATTTATCATGCTGGAGACCTCTACCTCTGAGAGACTCATTATATGCTTAATAAGACTGATAAAATCAGATTTAAACTTGAGGGCACTGTAGTGACATTACTGAGAGGGGAAAAAATCACAGTGGGTACCCCAAGGAAAGGCAGCACTGTGCCCATGCTTGTGCAGAGAAGATGGATTTGTGCTTGACACAACCGATTGTCACCTCAGTCTCAGGAAATCCATGAGAGTAGAATGTGGCTTCCCCCCTGCATGTGTTTCCATCTCCAAAGGGGAAAAGGACACACTGACCTCCTTCTAAGGAGGAACAGCAGCAATAGACACAAGGCATGTACACAGAGACTCTGCCTGGTAGGGAAAATCAAGGAGACTCCATGGCCACAGCCATTGGACTTTTCTCACATGGAGAAAACAGATCATATCTTTGGGTAATGAATGAAAAGGAGATTAGAAAAGTAGAACTCACCTTCGTAAAAACTCTCCAAAGAAAGAGCCAAGCAAACAAAATATGAAGTCAACTAGAACAAGACGATAAATATCTTGGCCAACCAAAGTTTCCCAGCACTTTAAGAAACAGAAGAAAAAAAACCAAATCAAACTAGAATTTAAAAATTATGCTATTGTTCCCAAATGCTTGGGCATCTGAAACTTGATCAAAGATCTGAAATCTTGATCAAATATATTCTAGCAGCCTAGCAAATCATGGTTGACTTCCCAGTGAACAATGCTGCCATCCAGCTGAGACTTGAGCTGAGCCATTCATTTTTTCCTACAGTTGATTTCTCTCAAATTGCTAATAAAAATTGTTAGGGTAGGAAACTCAGCTTCCCAAGACACCACATGTGCTTCACTTTTCTGAAGCAAGTCTCTTATCCAAGTGGTTCCTAATCTGGCACTACAAGGCAGAGATTTGTGTTTTGAAACTTTACCTGCGACTCTGAGGTAGCCACGATGTTCAGCCAGTAGTAGCACAATATTCCAACAATTGAGATTTTCAGGATGATATTTCTGAAAAGAAGAAGTAACAGTAACTGCACCAACAGCTGGTGCATATACCTGGAGGGAGTGATGGCAGGATGACCACTGGTCACACTTTTTACCTCCTCTTGGCACTGCAGAGTGCCAGGACTAGCAGGAGCTCTCCTGGGAGCTCAGGTGTGGCATTGTTCTATTGTCCTGGCAGGAGGGGAGCTGGGCATGACAACCTTGGCACAACATCTGCTTAACAGGCTGCTGGCTGGCTGTGGGGGCTCCTCAGGGGAGGGAGGGCTGAGGGACACCAGGGGTTGGGCAGGGTAAATGCCAGGCATCTGTTTTTAAGTGAGATGACCTCAGTCCTCTCTCTATTACCCTTCCCTTTCTGGGGAGGGGCCAACAGCCATGGGGCCATCAAGGAGTGCTACAGGCCCAGGTCACAGTGCACCCAGCTGGGAGGGAAACCATTCCTCACCTTCATGCACAGACATAACATCCAGAAGATCATGAAAGACAAAAGGTCATGATGACAGGAGTGTACAGAAGCCTTTGGAGAAGATGAATTCTCCTCCATAGCTCCCTATTCCCCCCACACCACCCAGACACAGCTTTGTATCAAAAAGAACTCAGAAAACTTCAGGGTGAAAGCACTAAGAGGTGGCAGCAAGAAATACCTGACAATAGTGACATAAATGTGCTGTCCAGGAGTCTGAAACTTCTCCAGGTGCCCAAGCCAGGAGAAGAGGAATGGGACCAAAGTGTTGAGGAGAGACACAATCACAGGTAGCACCAACATGGCAGATTGTCTCTGTAGATCATTGCTATACCCTTTCATAAACAGCTAAGAGAGGAAAAAGACATAATGAAACAACCCAGACTTAGAGCCTTAACCAAAATGCTGTCTCAAGGTGTGTCCACAGGGAAGCCCCCTGGCTCACCTCCCTGGATGTTCTCATGTTTTAGGGGCCCATGAGCAGCAGCACAGTGACCCTCTCCCCTTCCCCTAAATTATGTGGGACCAAGGGTGGGAGCCCCAGCTCAAATGCAGCTCCTGGGGAAGAAGGGGCAGGTCCTGCTGGGGCTGTTTCTCAGCAGGTGCACTGTCCCTAAGCTGACCACGGGCCCAGGCAAGCAACTGCTGGAGAGAGGAGGGAGATTTGCTCAGATCCCTCAGCTCCCTCACTCTTGCCACAGTCCCCAGTGGGGCAGGCCTTGTCAAGCAGCTCTTTAGGGCCAGCAGAAATTGAGTGTGCTCTGGCAGCAACAACAACTCTGTCTGTGCTCCTCGTAGTGAACAGAGCAGTGCTCACACTCAGTGTGAAATACCTGTGTGGAAAAATGCAAATTCTGGTCTTACCTTGAGGTTATTAACAGAGAGGAAGTAAACACCAGCACAAGCAGCTACTGCTGTTGCCAGGGAAACAACCCAAGCAAGGAGATGAGTAGCAATATGAACAAATCTCTCCATCGCAGAAAAATTTACAACTTCTTTGTTTACTTCAGTGAGATCTTCCTGCAAAGAAACAATTTCTAATAAAGAATTTTTTAGTCAACAGCACAAGGCATAACTTGTTTCAGGGCACTACCGGAGAAACTGAATGAAAGATTATTGCTCTAGAAGATGGGCAGAGTAATATCCTAGGAACATTTACTGGGCAATTTTGTGTTCCTATCCTAGAAGTCAAGTTTCACAGAAAATATTTCCAGCCTGCCTTTTGTTTGTAAAATAGTTAAATAGCAGGAAGGAGAAAAACCTGAATAAATACTCTGTAAGGCAAATATTTAATAGTCACAGAGACTTGTTCAATAGAACAGAAGCACACAAATATTTATATGTAGCTCAATGAAAAAAGGAAAACAAGCAGCTAAGTCAATGCCAGGAGCTCAGACCAGATGAAACTCAGGAAGTCAGGAAGATTTGAATCTCTTATGCACAGGACTAGCATACTTGTGTTACTCTGCCAGAGACTTGTATGTGCACACACAAATTTGTATGCACAACTAAGTCTCCAACAGAATGACTTGCACACATTAGTTGTGTACCTCCTGTGGTTTGTACCTTTATCTGTGTGAGGAGATTCTTCTGTTGCAGCTTCACAGCTTCTTCATTAGTTATGTTGAAGTCCCAAGTACAGAGCAGCTTGCTGGCATTCACAGAGAATGCCTTTGTTAACCTAAAGTTACTGGAGAAGAATCTTGCCATGCTGCAATGAAAATTAAATTGGTCAGATGTGTAACAGGGAAATTCATCAAGTCTGTACACAGGGCAAGGAGGGAGATTTGACAGCTTTTCCATCCCATTGCAAGTTTATTTGACCTATGTCAGAGCATGTCACATACAACAATGTGGAAATAAACTTTAATGAAAGAAACTCTAGCATTTCCATCTCAAGATTGTTGCTGATAATCTTTACCTCTGTAAGGCCACATCAATTAGAAACAATATTAGGAGCAACAGCTTACAAAAGGGGATCACAATATTCCCAGTTTGAAGCGGGATTCTCTGTATGTCCTTCACTATTTTGCAGTTATTTTTAATTTCTGTAATAAAGGTTTGATTCCTGGAGACTATCTTTTGAGCAGAAATTTCTACTTAAACTCTACACCTGTAAATAAGGACTTACAGAAACATATTCAAGTAATTATTACCTCGAACTGGGTGGAGGATGGGGTTTTTTATTGTGTGGGTATTTCCCCCTTAATATAAGAGAAACAGGAATTCACAGTCAGTTTACCTGAACAGCAAGATAAGAAAACAGATGACAAAATATATTCCAACAGTGAAAATATAGGCCAGCTGCATGTTGTAAGATGGACCATTCTCCACTTTACTGATTGTAGCATTGGTGTAAAAGCCATAGTAGAGAACTGTTTGTTGAAAATAACCCTGAAAAGACAAGGGCCATCATTCAGAATATTTGCTCTCACCTCCATGGTAGGAAGCATCATCATCTGAAGACAAATTACTGGAGGTGGGAGCTGTCCTATTCCTTATCATGAAATCAGAGGTATGATTAAATTTAAATACTTACAGCTCCAGTGAGCAGCTCCAGGCCCGTGAATGAAAGGTTATTTGGTTCTGCTGCCAGAAACTGAGGAATTGTGATGAAACCAAAGTTTATGAGGAATGAGAAGATGTTAAAATTTAGCAGCCACTTCAAGAAAACAAAATAAGAAAGAACACTTGTTCCAAACTCAGCACCAATGATCTTCAGACTCTTGTGCCATGGCCGCAGTTGTTGAAAAAATTCTGAAAGGGCATTTCCAAATCGCCGAAATGACTGCAGGGAAAAAGAGGAGAGACATCAATCTCAGCAAGCAAACAGGACTCGACTTCACATAATAAAGCTTCACATTTAAATGTTGCAGTTTCATTTTGATGTTCAGAATGGATTTGCCCCGCTCCATGCACCGTAAGATGGTGAACAGGTGCTCCTAAGTGCTCCTGCAGTGCAAGGCATTGTTAATGAACACTGCAGCAATTAACTGGATCTTTGGTAGGTAACATGAAGCAAGACACCAGATTCCTCTGGAGGCAGTGCTAACATTGCAGCTAGAGTGGTTTGCTCTGCTGTGACTGACAGAAGTTTCTGGCACTTACCACTCCCGGTGCTCCCTGTGTCCACTGAGCACCACGATGCCGGGATTTTTTGGTTCTTTCTTTCAGAACTTTGTTTCTGTGGAAGAGCAGGGCAGGGGTGACAAGCATCATAGTATGAGTTGTAATTGAATCAAGAAGCCAAAGAAGATGCTGCAAATACAGTTTCAGCTCTGTGCACACAAACAGAATTAGTACAACATGGAGATGCTCTTACTGGTTCATTTTATATCAGCTGATACCTTGGCTCCTGTCCTTGCTATGACAGCATGTTCTACCCCCTCCACTAACTCACACTGGCAGCAGAATTTACATATATTTTGTAAGGAGACAAAAGGATGGTTGAGATCATAGGGTCTCTTCTCCATTTCCAATTACCAACATCCAAGTATCCTTTGAAAATAAATCTCAGGTCATCATTTATAACCAAATCTCAGGACCATGATATTCTATTTTATATTACTGTGAGAGATTCTTCTTATCTCCATCATTAAATTATTTTCTCTTGCAAGACATTAACTCTTTAAGAATGCATTAAAAAGTACTTTGACATAAAGCGGCAAACCAAAACTCAGCACATGGCGAACTCCCATAGTTGATAGCTAGAGGTAAATGTTTTTAAACATTTCCAAACATTTACAAACATTTCCTAGAAGTAAATATTTTTAAAACTAAACACAAACTTTTATTTTTACCTGATCTCTCTCTTTTTTCTCATGGTCTTTGGCATCTTCTGGATTGCTTTAATCATTTCATTGCTGGACATACTTGCAAGACTTCCAACTAAATCTTCCTCTGCATCAAACCCACACAAAAAAAAAAAAATTGGGGGATAAGAATACAGTAAATTTTATACACAACCTGAAATTGATATAACAACATCCCTCATTTACACTGCTACCAAGGTGTGTAAGCTGAGATTTAATTATTTTGCCCAGAATATCTTCAGCTCCCTCAGAACTCTAAGTCAGATGCAAGTAGTCCAATAATGTTCATAGAAAGAGCTGCCATATAAAGGAAAATTAAATACTGACAAAACTCCAAGATTCTGGTCCACTTGATCACGTTTGATAGTTACACTTCTATCCTGCTACATATTGACTTGAAAATTAAACTTTTGCTTTATTTATTCTGTAATTTTAGTTTATGTCAGTGCTCCTACTTATCACTACCTATTCCACAGACACACCTCTCTGACCTGACAGTCAGGCTGCTTCTGCATAGTTGGAATTTGATACTAATTCCAGACACAGTGGTTGAAAGCAATCTATTGGCTGGTCAAACAAATTCTAATAAAGAGCTTAGCATTTCTTTCTACAATTTAACAGCTTCACACTGCACTTAGTTTCATTTATCATGAGATTTGAGTGTGTTAGAAGAGCATAAAAGATTAATCAGTACCATAACACAAATCTAAGCTGTCCCCATGACCACAGAAGGGCTGAACACAGTTCTGGTGAGAAACAGAGCAGCATCAACCACACTATCCTTGTACAGGACAGTGTCAAATCAGATCCCCTTATCTAAACCCCTACCTTCCCTGCTCACTGGATCTGCTTCAGGCATGCTGGAAGAAGTCACGAAGATCTCATCGGGGGGCCTTCGGTTGCGTCTCCGAATGAAGCTGTCTGAATTGAGTGACACACGTTCCTTAGGAAGCCCAGAAACTCCTGACAATTTCACTTAAGAAATTCAAATTTCACTTTGACAAGAACAAGCTAAAAGTGTATCCATTAATCTCACTAACTTCATGCAAACACAGTCCCCCACTCACTCTCCTGGTTGTCTTTGACAAGCACAAGTAATTTTTCAGATAAATGCTGGAAAAGAGGAACTGAGCCGAGTCTTCAGCTGTCATGGAGAACTCCATCTAACCCATTCACAAATGCACACCTTCACTATTCAAGACTTACTTCCTAGAAGACAAGCTCTTTCTTTAAAAATCCTTCCCCGTCCTTCAGGGGGCTCATTTTGGAATCACACTCCTTCATGCTGAGTAAGTTCTACGTGCCAAACTCCCATTTCCCTGGGGCCAAAATGCAGCTGCTCTCTGCACCTTCTCATCCACTTATTCAAACGGGAGACTACACTCCTGAAAAGCATCTGCCTCCCACCCATGACACAGATGAGTTTAGCCCCAGTTTTCCTTGCCTGGCCTTCCCAGTGAGATAATGGCCAGTCCCAGTGTCACATCCCAGTGTGGAGCTCAGCTCTCTGATGTGGAAGGACCCCACTTTTGACCCCTTTTATTATGTGAAGGTATTCATACCTGAACAAGAAGGCTTTAAAATATTTATTAGTATTATTTTATGGAGGGCAAGACTGACATGCAATATTGTGATGCACCACAATCCTTACCCTCTGATCCACTGGAAATTCCATGAGTGTAGGGATAATCCAGCATATGGGAGGTAGAATGTGGGGTGTAAGTCAGTTCTGGCTCAGGCTCAAAGGAAAGATTTTCTTTAAAGGAAATCAGAGTTACACAAAGCTGCAAACTGCTCTGGGTTATTTACAGACACAGAATGCCAAGCCTATGACAAAATACAGATCTAGTGCCAGCACAGCAACCTAGTCCCTCAACAAAACTCCCATACTCCACCCCAATGTACATCCTAGTACTCAACACCTTACTCAGTCCATACAAAACAATATTTATCAATCTGTTAGTACAACAATCCATGGAATTGCTAATAAAACACATGAACTGTTTAAAAAAACCAAAAAGCTAAAAATATTTACAGAGTAGAGCTTTGCAGAGCTGCAGGACTCCCTCGGGACAGAGCCAAGTGTTATTTGCTCCAGGCATTCTCTAAGCTGGTCACATGAGAAATTACATACCTGTGAAATTTCCATATGGGCTTGTGCTGGGTAAATCGTGGCTGTAGTCAGAGCCAGGGCCCAGGGAAGACATTGGGATGGCCACAGGGTAGTTCTGCTCCCTGCCTCTGTGCTCTCCATAGTAATCAGACTGAGATGAATCATGAGGAGTTTGGTGAGAGAATGGGTTCCTCTGAGAGCTCCCCCTGGGTAAGCAAAGAAAAAAGAAAATCCTGACTGTCATAAAAACCCTCAATAGGTATCCTGAATTTGAGTATGTTATAAAACAAGCTATGATACTGAGAGATATTTTGTATTCAGAACTTCAACAACATAATTCTGATTTGGTCATCAAATGAATTAAGAAGCTAAAATTTTCTCCACCTGGAGTTAGCTTAGACTCTAACTAAACAGGAATACTGGCTTGGAAAACAAAGATATCCAAGGTTACATCCCATTGTGAAAATTACTGGAGCTAAATAATATGTACAACATTATGCCATAAATAAATTTAACTAAAATTCATCCAACATGTAAAAAGTAAACACATCATTTCCTTCGAATGCTGCCTTCCTGGTAACAGTTTTAAAAACTTGTCTGAGAATGAAAGCATAAAGGAGGGATTCAAATAAATCCACAAATTAAAACTCCAGAGAAGATCTTCTGCATATAAATGAATATTTCTTATGGCACAGTCACAGAGCGAAATTAAATAAACTCACCTTCTATCAATTTCCAATGTCTCTGAGAAGTGGTAGTCTGGATTTTCAAAGGCTTCATTGTAATGATAAGACATGGCAAGTCCTTGGTTTGAAGGATGAAATGTTCTTTATTTTTCTTTCTACTGCTTCATTAATATGTTAAAAGGATGACTGATTACAGACCTGATTACAAAACAGATGCAGGTGCATAAAAATTAAAAGGAAGGAACTCCATTTTAGCAATTTAGAAGACTCTACTAAAAAATAACATGAACCAGTATAAATCAGCAGTGGTTGTGACTTCATCACCTCACCACTGGGAAACTGGGGTTCACCAGAAATTGCAGGTCAAATAGGAACTCATATTTCTCTATAGTTAGGTCTCTCCAAACCTACAGAACTGCAGTGCCACAGAAGTTTTCCCAACACTAATGAGGCCAGGATTTAGAAGCAGGTCAAAATATTGAGAAAAAAAAAAAAAGTTCTCTCTCCCCTCCTTAAACAGCAAAAGCCAAATACACAAATTTTCTCCAAAAATTTAACTCCATTTCCAAAATGAAAGAGGAAGTGAAGCCTGCTCTGTTCCTTGCTAGCAGTGCATTTCTAAGTTTTAGTTGTGAATAAGGGATCTGAGGGACTGTGGTTTTGTACAGAGCTGACAACATCTAGAGACTCATTCCTAATGAGGGGTCTTCTAATGGTTTAATGCCTCAATCCTTTAAATAGGCCCAGTTTAAGATTTTTCATAGACTGCTCCATTTTAATCTTAAACAAGCCAGACTTAGAATTTGTTGAATGGGAGTCCTCATGAGCCAGTAAAAAGGGAATGTTACATTAGAAGAAGAGAATCCAAATTAAGCGGGCAGTTCTTGCAATTAATCAAAAATCATACTCAAAATAAAAAAGGAAACTATATTTAGCATTTCTTCTTAAAGGCACCATGTAAGTTTCCTAAGTTGGCAAGCTATTCCACAGCAGGGAAGGGAAAAATAAACAATAAAGGGCAAAGCTGGTAAAACCCATCAGAACCTATTTTTATTTCAGCTCCATTCCTAGAAAAGCAGAGCTGAATCTTATTTAACAGTAGAGTCTCAACAAACTTTTTCATTTGCAGTGGATTTTATTTGTGATGTAGCAAAGGAAGTATTATATGAAAAGTAGCTTCAAAATGGATAATTATAAGGTGTCTAGTTTCTGAGGGCTTTTCAAAATCTTACTCTGCCAAAAGAAGCTCTTAAATGACTCTTGTGTCATTTACATGCCTTAAGAGCTTGGAACAGTCTAAAATCCTGCAGTGTGACGTAGTTGTAAAACACTGCCCAGGTTTTGCACCCTGACTTGCAGAATTATGCTTATAAACACGAGGGATTGATTGAATTCAAAGTCCAACATTTGAATCAGAACACTGACTACACTTTGATTACAGCATGAGTAAGGTGCTCGGAGGCCCAGGTACTCAGCACATCCAGTAAAAGCACACCAGGCAATGGGAACACAGAGTGCATCACCCTGCTGATGCAAACAGGGTGTGATTGCTGCCAGAAAGAAACCAGAAACAATCCCTCCTAAGTGCCAGAAAGAAACCAGAAACAATCTCTCCTAAGTGCCACTTGTGTTTCTTCAGGCAGCAATTTCACACCTACAGAGTGAGGCTGTCATGAAAGCACAAGTATAGTTAGCAAAGCCTTCTTTCCTCATGTCCAAAAAAACTTAATAAATGCCCCATGAATCCAAGGCTCTTACATGAAAGAAATCCAAGACTCTTACTTAAAAGTCATGAGAAGCTTAAATCTCCTGAAGAGGTAGATTTCCTTTGACAGGAAGCACTTAGCTCTTGGTGATCTCTTGAGAACTAGCTCAGAATATATCTGAACTTCTGTACAAACCCCTCAGGAATTAGTACATTCTGTCCCTATATTCTATTTAAAAGCATGGAAATAATTCTTGAAAAATATTATCGTGGTCTTCTGCAAAGACTTGCTTGGAAAACTAAACACCTCCTGTAAATGTGCTTTATATTTCAAACTGCAATGAAAAGCTGAAGAGGGAAACATTACTTTCTCAGGGGAAGAAAATTCTGAGACAATTCCCTTTGAAGAGTGTGCAAAATTACATTTTGCTGGTTTTTTTCAACTGGTTTCCCAGGAACCCAACTCTCTTGGACTTAGCTATCCAAAAAGCTGGGAAGTTTGCCAGCAGGGCAGCTGGAAAGCACTGATCTAAAGAGTTTGCCAACTTGCCTGGTCCTCATTGGAGCTGTAGAAAGCACAGACATTTTGATGGAAGTGTATGGGTTGTGCAGACTCAGCATTACCCAGAAGCAAACTGGCAGAAAGCATCAGCCATCCATATCAACCAACTTGCTGACATCACCCAACCAGAAGAAACAGATCAGCCTGGCTGGAAAATCTATCCGGCATTTTTCTCTTAATCATTTGAGAGACCTCAAGGCTTATCCATAAAGGCTTCTTCATAAACTCAAAAAAGCCCAAGACAGATTCTCTGTTGGCTCTGTTATTATGCACTCTGGTTTCTTGGGTCTTATGATGCACTGCATGCCAGGATCACTATGAAAATCCACAGGGATATTCACAGTCTAACACTGAACCCAGCACTGAAAATACAGTTTTTTCTTCACTCACAAAGTTTTAATGACTTGAAGTTAAGTTTTCCATGTATGCAGAGGCAAATTCAAATCTGACAGTTGATACATTTCTGACCAGTCACAGTTCACTGGAAAGAACCCAAAGCAGGTAATGCTCAAACTAAACCATCTCTTTCCTCTTTTCACCCTATGATGGAATGCAGCAAACCGTAGTTCCAAGAAAAGATAGGACATTTAGACTTAGTTCTTCCTTTAAAAAATTACTAAGAAGGGAAAAACATAGCTGGAAGACAGAGGTTATTTGTGAAAGACAGAAAGCGGATCTTGACAAATCTTCCCTCTGCAGAGTGGTGTCCACCTATGGGTTACATTTTGGGATTTCAGCAAACAACTTGTCTTGGTGAAATAAACAAATCTGTGCACCTTCTCTGGAGCACAGCAGCGTTTAAGATCAGTGGGTTTAGTGACCATTGATATGTAAATAAGTTAGAAGATCTCTGGAGGGCGGGTGCTTCCCGCTTAAATCATTCAACCTTGTAACGATACAGACCAGGAAACTCCAAGCAGTGCACACTCATACTTCTGAATCATCTCCCAGAAAACAAATTGCCTTCAAGTCACAGATCAACAGCCCTGACAAAATATTCCAGGTCAGTTTCATCCCTTCCTGTGCAGGTAATGTTCTGCTATAGACACTAATCCTCATGTAGAATATAATAAAACAAACATGAGTGTCCTGCCAAAACAGCACTTTGTTCTGGCATCAAGTTTAAGGAAAGCCATTTAGACCTTCAAGCTCCTTACCTGTAATGTCTCAGTAAACAAAAGATTTCATTAAGTAAATCCTATTGGCACACATCTTAAAATGGAATAAACACAGGGAATTCCAGAACTGCATCATAGATAACTTAATAATGTTGAATGACAGGAATAGAACTTATGGAAGAAGTGATTCAGAGGGCTGAATGTGCTCTACATCCATAAAGATTGTTTAGTTTTGTAGGGTATGACTACACAGGACTTCACTGTTACCCAAGTTTTATTCCTGAATGCCTGTCCTGTTCAACACGTTCCACACATCACGATGATAAAGAACCAGACTGATTTCTGGAAGCCAAAAGTGAGTGTGAGAGAAAAGCTGGAGTTTTACATTCTGCATCAGCAGCTGGACTCCAGCACTGATCACCACTCTTCCACGGTCTCAGTTCCAACAGCTTCAACACTTTTGCAAGAGACCAGGAAAGCCTCTCAGAAAATCTAAAGGGCTTGTGTACTGACACTAACCAAACACTGCACTGGGGAAAACCTCATCTCTAAATGATGTATTAGCAATGCAACCAAGTGAATCATACACGGAAGCAAAGTCCCTTATCTTTACTGCATCTTGCCAAAGTACCCAACCAGCACCAACAAACATCACTTCTTCCAGGCCTCCCTTTGTGGTTTTATTGAGGTCAGTAAGGTCCACTATAGGAACCAACAGCAACTCTGCTCTTTTAGACCTAGAATTCAACTTAGGCAATCTAAATTGTGCCTCTGCTACAAGAGATCTTCCCAGTGACAGATGACATGCAGCAGCATTAAAAACTCTTCTGCTTAGTCTTTCATAGGGAGAGATGAGCAAATTGGGAAGAGAGAGTGACAGCATCCCCCTCACAAGCACCATGCTGCTGTTTCTCCCAACAGCTTCCTGGGTCTGGAGCCCAAATGGATTTCCTTGCTACTTCTGTAGTAGTGCAAGGGCACCTATCAGAATGCAGATCCCACCCTGCCATCCCCCAGCTGTTCCTGTAAGAGTGGGGTCCAGAGAGCAGCCAGGCAAAAGGAAGCAGAAAAGTGTCTGTATGCCTCCAGCTGCTCTTCAGCATCATGAGCTCTGCTCCTTATTTACTCTTTATCCATTTTTCTGCCCCTATTCACTTTTTTGCCTTATCCCTTCCATTTAACATTCTTCTTGTAATTCCCTTACAATATAGTAAGACTACAGTACTTTCATGGTGTTCACTTTCTTTGCAAGTTAAATCCTTTGTATCACCTGTGGTTGCTTAGACAAGGTTTTTGGGGAAGGACTGCCAGCTACTTTGTGTATGCAGTGTCCCAGACAGGTTTCTACTTCTTCACCTGAGTTTAGAAACCTGCATTACAAGCATGCCCCAGAAACACCTAGATAATCGTAACAATACGTAGTTAAATTTTAGCGTTCAGTGAAGTGTTATTAAGTGGAGGAACATACAGTTTTTTGCATAAAGGGAGTGGCAAAGTTCAGATATTTCATTAATTCTGTGAAATTCATAGTCCTCTCCCTTGTCTACAGCACACATCCCTGCTTCTTCACCCAAAAGGCTCCCCAGACCCAGTTCCTGTGGACTGAAGTATATATGACAATAACTTTGAATGATCTAATCCTTTACCTGAAGGCTCCTTTGAGAGCAACTCTCTGTGTTTGCTGCTTTGTTGCTTTTATTCTCCTAAATCTGACCACAAGGGCAAATTTAATTCATTGGGAAAATCATAAGCACTGAGATATATAACTACTAAAACTAGAAAGAGCTGAAGAGCAGGAACAATATACCTGGCAGAGAGAGGCAGGGTTAGAAAGAATAAGAAACAGAACTCTGCATTATTTCTTTAACCCTTGAAAAATATTACCTAGCTCATAATGTGACCATTATATGGAAAAAAAGACTGAAGCAAGAATCATTTCATATCAGCGCAAGTCAGTCTTGTGACTAAATTTCCAAATTGCAGTCTGTCACATTCTCTGCATTTAGCAGGACTAAATCTTTGCAAAACAAGTTTTTTAAGTCTATTAACCAACATTAACAGCTACTTGTATTTGAAGGAAATAACTGCTTACAAAAAAAAAAAAAAAGAAGGAAACAAGTACCTAGTTAAAATTAATTTTCAGCTTTAAGTGGAAAGGCAGCCAACAACAGCAGGTCTCTTAGAAGACACTGCTTACTAGAACAGTTCTGACTGAAAAAAAGCCATAAAAGAAAGCTCTGTTTATTCTGCACTTGCAATGGATACCTCTCCACTTGCAACCTGCAAATTGTACTTTAATGAGCAGTATCAGTTACAGGAGTATCATTCACAAGTTCAAGTGGAAAAGCTGATGAAGACTACATATATGATCATTTTGGATAATAAACAGGGGTTTGCATACACTCAAGGATCTTGGACTGAAAAAGGACATTGTTCTGTTTGTAATTTGTGGCTTAACTTCCTGTTGTGAATATTGTTGTCCTGTTACTATTTGCACAAGCAGCATTTAACAGGACCCTGAGGGAAAACAAAAAGTATATCTGTCAGAATATTGGGAATACCAGGAAACTAGAACATTGCTAGGGAGAACCAGTCAAAGGAAGAGAACTGGTTTTGTCAAAATCGTTATATGCAGTTTTCAAAATTTTTAACAAATAATTTCACATAAACTGAATACTTTTTAATGTTCCAGACAAAATACAGCTCTATTAAAATCCACTGTAGCATGTTAAGGGTGTATTCTACAATGAACATACACAACCTGTGGACTATACAAGTGGCAATTAGAGACTTTTTCACCAATACCTGAAGAGGACACCACCATAAAGTTCCAGTTCCTCTTATACCTGCCCGTGCAGCCATTCCACACCACCTCAGCACTTTATCACTCTCCAGGGTAAAAGTCCTTTATCACTGACATATTTTATGAAAATCCTTTCCCTAGGATTTTTCTCCTGAGAAGCTGAGAGGCCTCAGAAATGAAATGTAAAAAATAACTATCTGATGGCTGTGGAATGTGGTCTGGAAATGGGTTTACCAACAGGTGCATATTTGATTGGTTGCATGTGAATTGTTTTTAATTAATGGCCAACGACAGGCAGCTGTGTCACACTCTCTGAGTCTGTCACGAGATTTTATTATCACTCCTTTCTAGCCTTGTGATGTCTCCTTTCTCTTTTTTTTCTTTTAATATAAAAAAAAAATAATAAATCAACCTTCTGAAACATGGAGTCAAGATTCTCCTCTCTTCCCTCATCCTGGAGACCCTCAAACACCACCACAGTCATTCTGACAAACTTACTTTGGGGGGAAAAACCAACCAACAATCAAAAAAGCACTAAAAGACTAAACCCAAAAGTAAAAAAAAACTGCCTCAAAATAGTTAGAGATGAATTGCTTTGGGTGGAGTATTGACATATCAGCCCAGCAGAAGTGCCGTTTCAAGCTCATTCCTTATCACCGGCAGCTGCTGTTCCCTCGCCCTGCGCTGGCTGTGCCGCACGGGCCGGGACGGACACGCGGCCTCACCTGCACTGTCGCACCTTGAACGCGGCTCCGGAGCCACTGAGCGGCTGCTTCTGCCGCAGGAGCAGGGCCGGGCTGCCGAGGGGACAGGGCTGCCGGGGGGACAGTGCTGACACTCAGGCAGAGAGGGAAGCAGGAGTCAGCGCAGCTCCCGTGCAGTGCCACTGCTTTTGCAGGTTTGCTTTACTAACAGAGCATTACTAATGACGGCGGCTCAGCAATAAAATCCAGAACACAAAGATTTGGCTTTTAGATGTACATTAAGTATTCTCCATAGAAACGTTTCAGCCTTTGTAGGTTAAAGAGTAAGTCTGTGTGTTTTGAGGGAGTAACAGAGTGAAGCACCACAAAGAACACGAATACTGGAGCCCGAGATTTTCCCCACCTATTGAACACAAATTCCCGTTACCTGTTGTAACACAAAAAACTTACAACCTGGAAGACGAAAATCTCACAACCTGGAAAGTACAGCGCCACATCCATTCACTAGATAGCAGAACACCCAACATGCAACTTACACCAAACTGAAATGCCACGCTCGAGGCTGTGACGGCAGCCGGGCTGGTGCCACACCTCAGAGAGAAGGGTGACACACTGGCTAAATACCTCAAGGAAGCGTGGCCGGTTCTCCCGTGGGACCCGCGCTTCCAGCTGAAGGCAGAGGAAGCTCGGATGCGACCAACGGGCCGATAAAGCTGCGAGGCGCCGTTCGTGCAGCGGGGCTGACACCAAGCCCTGGGCGGACATTCACCTTGCAGCGAGCAGAAGCCGAGTACACCCCCTACATCCCGCAGCCCGACCCTTACGGTTCCATCACTCTGAATGAGCAGCAGCCCTTTGGAAGCGGCAGCACCTGTCGGGGCTGCGGCGGCTCCTCCCTGCCCCGTGCCGCGGCCCCGCTCGGACCCTGCCCCCGGCCGTGCCCAGCCTCTCCGGGACGCAGAGCCCCGGGCTGCCCATCGCTGCTCTTACCTCGCTCCCGGGCTGCCCGCCGGGACACGCTGCCCGGCCCCGCTCTCCCGCTCCAGGTGCCGCCGCCCCGCCCCGCCCCGCCCCTCCCGCCGCCCGGGGCCGCCTGCGGTCCCCGTGTGGGGAACCCGCTGTTGCCGCCGGCTTCGCTTCCCTTCCCTTCTCCCCGAGCGGGCTGTGCGCGGAAACGCTCCCGCGGAAAGGGGAGCTTAGGTCCTGCTCGTACAGCTCAACAGACAGAAAAACAACAAAAACAACTCCCCGAAGTTCTTTGCTGATACCTACCTTGCAACACGTTGCTATGTTTCTATTTGAGCTCCAAGACGTTCACTCTCCTTCTCCCACGAATTTAAACATGCTTTCTTTTGGCCTGGGATAGCACCACCACCACAATAAAAGGACAGAGAGAAACAGTTTTCAGACACAGGATGCATTTCCTTAATCGCTGGATTAATCATTTGTAAAGAAAAGGAACAATCTTTCCTCACATATTTTTACTTGAATTAAAGGAAGGCTCTTCTAAGGGTGAAAAATTAGTTCATTGTAGTGAACTCCAGCATATGCTCTCTAGCATAATCCACAATTCCTGGACAGGGCGTTTAATACCAGCCCTTCCTGTACTCTGTATGCACCAGAAGGAGCTTCTCTTTTAGTCTGACACAAGAGATACTGATTTTTCTTGCCTTTCTCTTTTCCCTTCTTCTACCCATTTCATGCAGAGGTATGAAAAACTACAGACTGGACAAGGCTCCAGCTGAGCGTCAGGCAGGGTGCAACACAGAGTAGCCAACAAAGTGTTGGGGTGGTGCTTCTGAGGTGAATTTCTATCCCACAGCAGGGATGCCTGCCTCACCTTCCCTCACTCCACTGCAGCTGGACCCCCCAGCACACTGCAGGCACTGCCAGGGCCCCTCACAAAGGTCAACGCTTTGGAGCAGGAGCATCCTCAAACTGAACAAGGGGCCAAACCGCCACCACTGGGGGAGCACAGACAAAGCAGGAAACAGGGTGAGGAGAAGGCTGCCTCTGCTGTCCCACACCTGTGGCCTGCCTTTTTCCTTTTTGCTAATACTGTATAGATTACAGAACCCCAGCTGCTTCTGTGTTGATGTAGCTTCTTATGCCATTTTGGCATATTTTATCTTCCCAGAAAACCACACATCTTGAAACTTCTACCAACCATTCCTAAGTAACTTCTCTGCTCAGCAAGACTAAAAATGCAAACAGATGAAAAATACCCTTGTCAGCCTTCGGATTAATGCCAGCAGGGAACTGGTGATAAATAAATCAATCTGCTCTGTGTTTAGAACCTGGGCTGGTGTAACTGCTGACTTTTACCAAATGACTAGTGCTTTTCCAGCTCCTGAACTCAGTAAAACATGTTTGTCCTGTACCAGACACATTCTACATAGACTTAAGTGAAGTTTTCTAATGCTGCTTTAAGATTAGGTTTTGCCCTAAGCAACATTCCTGGCATGGCTGCAGAGGACCTGGCTGCAGATCTCCTGTACTGCCCCAGAGCTCCCTGCACAACGCACAGGCCACAGCAAAAACATGAGATCCCCAAAATTAAAGCAATCACTCAGAACTTCCCTGAATGCTTAGAAGCATTTTTGAGCTGTGGCATTAGGAAGAGGAACCACACAAAAGAACAATTGTCCTGGAAATGGATGGTGTTACTAAATGTGACAGACCTATCTCCAGCATCCTGGGAAACAGAACATGGCACTGCCTTCCATGCTCAGCACAGACAGAGCTGCTGCTTTAAGGATAAGGAACACTGGACAAATGATATACAAGTGGAACTTACTGCATTCCCTGCATGTGACTGTTGTGCTCTGGTAGAATCATCCATTCTCTCCTCCTCAGCTTGTCTGTCTTCCTGTTTTTCCACCTGGGATTGCTGTGATCCATAAAATTCATTGAAACATTTCCAAGTGTCATAAAAGCTTTCTCAACTGCAAAAAAATAACATTAAAGAATGTTCTCACAAAATTCCTGGGGAAGTCAATCTTGTTTCAATTCCTCCAAACTTTATTTAAATTTGTTCTCATGGGATCATTAACACAATACTTCTCTAGAACACAGAGTTTCAGAAAGTCTCATTAACCTCAAGTGTATTGTTCAACTTTCCTCTTTGTATTCTTCATGGTAAAAAAAGAAACATAAATAAAAAGTGAAACTGCCACCTCAGATGACACCCCAAGGCAGCTGTACCCTATAAATATTTGTATTTAGGGCCACACAAAGCCAGCTCATGCTTGGGTGGCTTCAAGGCAACAGTAACAGTGGGTACAAATGCACATTCTCATCCAGCCCATGAATCACACGCTCAGCACCAATGCTCAACAGCATCAAATGATTTTTCAGGAATGCTGCTGAGGGGTTTTATTCTCCATTCCCTGAGTTTTTCAGAATGATCAACTGGGAGTTGTTAAAATGAATCCCATGAAATGTGGCACTCAACCAAGGAACCACAATCACCTGTGCAAATGTGTATCACTGAGGTGTCCAGCTTTGTCACCAACACCCTGATCCTGCTGACACTCACAGCACCAGCCCTTGCTATACAAAAAATCCCACCTGGCAAAAACCATCCTGATCTCTGAAATCTCTGAGATCTCTGAAAAGGAGAAGGGAAAAAGTAATAGGCCTCCAGAGTGACTTCTAGAAGGATGAGGGCAAGTTATATGTTGTTCTCATCAGAAATAGCTAAAAATTAGCTATAGAATTCTAGAACCATCAAGGCTGGAAGACATCTTTGAGATAATCAAGTTCAACTACCAAAGATAAACCTGCTAGCACAAAGGCAAGAGCACCTCTATGGTGTATTTCTTTGTTGGTTTTTTAAGTCATTCAGTGCAATAAGGAAGTTGCTGTGCTTTAATTCCATGTGTGTATTTCACAACAATTCCCCTTAAGATATACCTTTCACCTCTGCTGGTAACACAGATTACAAACATCAACATCTAAATTACTTTGAGAACTTTATTTTTATCAACAACATTTTATGGTTTTATTATGAAAACAGATTACCTACATAGATTGTTGCTAGTAAAGCAATTTGAAAAACGTATCTGAGCTGATGACACACAGCTAAAAGAAAAAAACATGCTCATTTGTGTCTGTTTCAGCATTCTGAAGCCTAATAATGACCTATTTTTAAAACTTCAGAAAAATCTCTATCTTTTAACTATCAGTAGAATAAAGTAAGAAAGGCTAGAAATAAATTTTGCACCCTCCATGTAAGGCTTTTGAGACTTCTGGAGGCTTCATTTCTTTATTTGTCACACATGCTGTTATTTTCACACAAAAGGCAAGAATTGTTCCAAGAAATAAGTCTCTCTGAGACATTTTCTACAAGTTCACACAAAACCCATGCCTTGCTCTCAGATGGAAAAAAGGTTCAGCATCTACTGACTTACTTGCTCCAGTTCACACCAAGTTTTCACATTCAAGAGTAAAGCTGTGTTGTTTCCACTGCAGCCTGCACCACTGTGTCCAGCCCCAGAGCAAGCTGTGGGTTGGGGCTTGTGACCTAATGGGAGTTGACAAAGCATGGGAATTTGTAAGTTTTCACAGCACCCAACACCAGCACGGGTAGTTAATACTGACGGAAGACATTGAAACTAAACTTATTTCCAAGCCAAACGTCGGTGAGAGATGCCCAGCGGCCAGAACACCCCCAGCCTACACCTGGGGTGCGGGAGCCCATTTTAGTAGAGAGAGCGGGGTAATGGCAGCAGCATTTATACCCTGCCGTGGATCTTCAGGGAGAGTTTAGAACAAGCCGGGGCTAAGAGGAACAGAAAGACTCGGCTGCCCCAAAGCGCGATCCTGTTGGCTGCGGGCGCCCCCGGCGGGCGTGGGCCGGGGGAAGGCGGCCCCGGGGCAGCCTCGCCCCACTCCCGGCAGCCGCCGCCCGGAAACGGCAGCACCGGCGCGGGGCTCCGGCTTCCCCCGCAGCCATGAGCGGGCTGGGGGCCGCCGCGGGGCCGGGATGGCAGCGGGACAGCGGCGGTGAGGGCGCGGGGCAGGCGGGCGGCGGCAGCTCGGCCGCACGTGGCGGGGGGATGCAGGCACGGTGCGGGAGCGGAGCAGCGGCGCTGCCCTCGGGCGCTGCGGGGTCCCGGTGCCGCGACCCCCGACCCGCAGCGCCCGTCTCTCCCTCGCAGGGCTCTCTCTGCTCGCCGAGGAGCCGCACGGCGCCGCACCTGTGGATTTCCTGCAGGAGCTGCCCAGCTGCCAGTCAGCGCGGAGGCGCCGCGGGGGCACCCAGGAGCGCCGGGCGGCCCCGTTGGGCACCAACGGCAGCCGCGGGGACGCGGCCCGGGCGCTGCTGCAGGAGAACGGAGAGCCGGCTGAGCGCCCTGCCCGAGAGCGCCCGGTGTGCATGGCAGACAAGAGGAGAGCAAGGTTAATTTTAAGCGTTTCTTCCTTGATTTGGTTTTTTAAATGACTTTTTCCTAAACACGAGCCAGGTGCGCTGAAAGGGTGAAGGAGAACTTGGCTGTGTCTGTTTCACCCTGTGGCATGTGATTCTGACAAGAAGGTGCCCGAGTGCTCTTGGCTGACGCGAGGGTGTGGCTGACTGGGGACAGAAGTAGGTTGAATTGGAAGAAATTAGGCAAAACTGAGAATTAACTGTAGCAAACAAACGCATTCTCACCGTTTTTCGTTTGGGGTTTTTGGTACTTTTTTTTTCTCAGAGTTTTGTGCTTTCAAGGGTCACTGTGAGTTATCGGCATGAACACACACACCTCCCCCCGCTGCTATGCGAGTGCTGCTGCACTTGAGTCTGCTTAGCTGCTCTTACACAATGCAGTGCTCTCTCTCTGCTGTGGCTCTGTACAGTTGATAGGAAGCTTCCCAGGACCTTTGCTTCTTTTTATCTTCTCCCCCCGCCCCATTCCTTTTTAAATGACTCTTTCCTGTGGGCTGTTCCTGCCCCCCGGGTGGTAACCCCCCGGAGGGACGGGTTGCAAAGACCTTGCTTTGCCCCGCCTGAATTTCAGTGCTTGTTTTCTCATGTCTCACTGCTGGGCTTAAAGCTGCTTTGAGGACAGTGATACAGGATGTGGTTTTGCACTGTCAGAATACAGCTCCACCTTTAAATCAGGTACACTGGTTCAGTACAAATTCTAGTTATGAACCAGAAGAGAGGTGGAAGTACAATTAATGTCTGGTACTCCAGGGAGAACAAGACCTACTCTATTGCAAGAGCAGTGGCAAACAGCCTGACCCTGGAGTTCAATTCTATAGGCTGTACACAAGAAACCGTAGAAGATCTAGGTCATGGTAAAGTGCTCGAGACCTTGAGTTTTTACTTGAAGTTGGGTATCTAAAGTTCAGCTCTTCAAGAAAAAGGAACTGGAGGGAGTAGTGGAGTTGCAATGTCCCAGGCTTGTTTACACATGTTAGCACTGAGAGATTTTCTGGTGGGGCTTCCTGGCGCTTCTACAGTTCGGTGATCTGCCTTTGTGCAGCAGCTGCCAACACAAAGTGCTTGGCACAAACGTCCTGAGAGCTGAACACTCAACTTCTGTAACTCAGATGAATGTGCAGCCCACGCTTCTATTTACAATGCAAACCGAGCAGGGGCCAGACAGTTCTGCAGCGTTACAACACTGCAAACTGCAGCCTGTAGTTTGCACAGAATGAAATCTCTTGAGAGGAGCTCTATTTGCTCTTAAAGCTGAGGTCATCTGCTGCCTGCTTGATTGTTTGTATAGGTTTTATTTGACTTCATGCCAAAATGCTGGAGCCATGTGGAAACAGGCAACACAGCGCACATGGCAGTGCATCTCTTGGGCACATGAGTATGGTTGACTGCAAGTGTTAAAACTGAAACCTTGTTACCACAGCATCATGTCCTCATGGGTACTTACTTAACTGCTGCCCTTCTTCAGGGGCATCAGAGGCTGGAAAAGAATTTGCTGCATACAAGTCCATTTTCAAGCTATGTTTCTGTGAAGTTTTGCCTGGTTTTAAGGTTTCTTAAAAGAAACCACAAAATAAAAACTCTGAGCCACTCAGAATTCTCTTTGATGCTGTTGCTGACCAGGCAGCATTTTTTAAAATGCAAATGTACTCATATAGTATGAAAATCCATAAGTGAGTGGTTAAAAATTACAGATAGTGGCAGATTCTCAGTGTTTATTTGCAATTTGTTATTCAAACAGTGCATCCCCAGAGGTGGTGGCAAAAAATATTTTCTCAAATTCATTGAATTGGCACTTTCCAGCAAATATTTCAAAAAGCTATAATTGTCAATTTTGTTTTGTTGGGGTTTTTTTCTTTGTTTATTTGTTTTTTCTCCAAGAGAGGTGAGTGTTTTTCATGAGACAGCTTGCCCTATTTGAATTAAGTTGATGCTGCCATTACCAACAAGATCAGATGGGGAGAGCTTGTGTGTCTGTAGCTATTTCCCTGAAGGCTGTGGGCAGGCTCCATCCTGCTAAGCCCTGTTACATGGAGTGAAAAATTATTTCTTGTGCTCAGTAACTGTATTCCTGGACTCTTAGGGACTCTCAGCAGGCTGAAACAGAACGTTTATCCAGATGGGAGAAGTGGAAAAGAACTAGCAGCAAATCACTGAAAAAAGCACTCAGTGAAGTCAAGGGCTTGTCATCTTACCTGGTGCTTTGGCGACGTGACATTCGCAGCATAGAAGGTATTTCTTGTCTGATGTCCTTGTCTCCTCTGGAAAGTTGCTTCTGTTATTGGCAGTTTTACCTGTGTGAGCATAGTTTCAGATATAACTACATATGCTTAAGAAGTTACTTTCTTTCCTTATTATTGCTGAATGTAAAATCCGTTATATGATAGAAGGAAATATATTGGAAAAAATTATTAATATGTCCAACCTGCATTTCAGTTATATTGCTAAAAGTCTGTAGTACTTAAAACTAGCTTTAACAATGTTTCTTTGGTTCAGTGAAACTGATTTTATAATCTGCTCTCTCTGTATTTTCAATGGTTTTATCACCTTAATTATTGGCACATGTTTCTTTTATTCCCAGGGAAATTTGGTACTGGTATCCAGTCCTACTTCTCCTTCCTGCGCTTTCTGGTCCTGCTGAACTTCATAATTTTTATCCTGATGTTCAGTTTTGTTGTTCTTCCCACCATAATTTCTACATTTGGACTATTCAACAGTACTGTTGCTTACATTCCTCTAAAGAACATAGGTAAACATCTTCTCTATGTATAGCTGTTGTAAGATTGCCCCTTTCCATCAGCTTCTTCTCCACCTCCCAGAAAAAAAGGAAAGCCTTTTTATAAGAGTGTGGCATGTTTGAATTAATGTGATCTTGCAGTTCAGTGGGCATTACCATTTGAGTGACTTTTCATACCTTTCTTTTGACAGATGTTATCTGCACAATTTATAAACCTAGTGGTAATAAGGGACTTGTGTACTTCTATACTTACCTCAAAGATTTGCTCAGTGGCACTGTAAGTAATTAGTTGGGTTTTTTAAATTGTGTCTCATGTTGCATTTGAAATTAAAAAAAAATACTTGTGGAATGAAGCTTTGATAATTTTGAAAAATTGTAAGGGATATGCATCACTGGGGTATGTTATTTCTGAGCAGGGCAGTTTTCAAACTGACTTTTACTGAGTGAGCACAAGGCCTGGCTGGCCACGTGCTGCAGCCTGTGCCTCTCCTCCCCAGCTGCTGCCCCTCATTATTCTGGAGCACACTGCCTATTGTGCTCTCTGTGTAGGGTCCCAGTGTCTGTGTCCTGCAGCTCTTTGATTGGAGAGGGGAGGGATTTTAAGCACACAGTGCCTGCACTACAGTTTGGTAGAAGCAATGGCAGTATTTGGAAGCTACAGACTTGTAGCTTGCTGGGGCCCTAATGTTAAATTTCCAAAATTTACTTGCTTAATGCCATGTTGCATTGTTTGGGGCAGTTGCTGCTGTTACAAATTCTATTCCAACTTCATTTTCACAGGGATTCCTTGAAGTGACAAGTTTGTTTTATGGCTACTACTCAATAGATGCTGTATGGATCAGTATCATGAGGTACAATTTGCCACTGGCATACCTGCTGGCTACATTTGCCTACCTTGCCTTAAGTTTCCTCTGGATAATAAAGAGGTAAAGATGTTGGTGTTATTTACTGTTACTTGTTGTACAGTTTAGATTGTATTCCTTCTTGAAGGGAACATACTGTTTTCTTGAGCTGTTTGTGTGGAATGGGGAGTCTTTTGCCTGAGGGTGCAGTGCCTCAGTAGCCTTTGGAATGCTTGGGAACAAGAAAACAATTTGAAGTATCAGTTTTTCATATGTATGCATACCTATAAGTAAAAGCCCCTCAACTATACTGCATTTGTTGGAGGACTTTTTTAGGGGTTTCTGGTTTATTTGTGCCATCTCAGTTTCCTTTGCTGGGTCTGGGTGAGGTGAGAAGGTGTGACTGTGCTGAAGTGCAGGTGGGAATAACCTGAATCAGTCAGTGTCAGCTGCTGCAGAATCTCACACTGAAAGAGTCCCAGACACTGGCTGGTGCTAAGCAAAGGTGACAGTTTGCTCACTGTGAGGGTCTTTGATCAGCCAGGTTCCTTGTGTGTGTTTTTCCTGTGCATAAAATCCATCTTCTCACATTTTTTCTCTAGGTCTGTGGAAGGCTTTAAGCACAACTTAGTGCACGATGCAGATCCATTTCAGAGTTACTGTAACAAAGTCTTTGCAGGCTGGGACTTCTGCATTACAGACCCCAATGCAGCCCGGCTGAAACATCGCAGCTTGCAATATGAGCTCCAGGTGAGTAACTTCTGCTTTTTGTGATTCTGGTTTCATACAGCTTGGATGGCTAAAACAGAGATGTGTGCAGTTTTGCAGATAAGGGAATAAAGTTGAGAAGGATTGAAGTTGCCTGTTTTGGGGGTGCAGCCCACATCCTCTTGCATGCTTTCTAGGTAGCTGGTGCAGCGTGAGAAGGATTGGCACGGATGTTGTTGGCCCTTCCCCCATGCACTGGGGACCCACGCCAGCCTGTAGCTGCTTTTCTTATCTGCCTCTTCCTCACGCTCCAGTCCTGCTTCCTGTGTTAGTTTCTGCATAGTCCAACAGGAAAAGCTGTCCCAGCTGCAGGCAATACCCTGCAGGGATGAGTTGGAGTGTTCTGGGGTTTAAGCATGCAGTGCAGTCAGGAGCAGTTTGGGGAGAAATAAAATTCAGATGGTGCTCTTTGTACTGCTTGAGAGTATTGTTGCAGTAAGAAGATACTGAAAAATTCTCACTAGGTGTCTTTGGCACACATGCACATACAAAATGCTGATGGAGCTATAGATTTCCCAAATCATAAAGCACTGAAAAAAGTCTGAAAGCTTCTTTTGGTAAAACAAGGACCTTCTTTTTGCTCTCTGTACACTGGAAGCAGAGATTTGTGTAGTGAAAATATTACCTTTGAGAAGATGCTTCCACTTCAAACCACAAAGCAGTAATTACAGACTTCATAAATTACAGTGAGTTGCTTTCTGCTCTAATGAAGTTCACAAGCATCTATTTTCATTGTAGAATCAGAACTTCCTTCACTTGCTACACTTTTGCCTCCAGAACACACATCTTAGAAGAACTAGCCCCTTAATATTACTGTTTGATGGACATAAGTCCTCAGAAAATACTCTCATATAGGTGTTATGTAGGTTTGCCCAGGTTAAATTGCCCTCACAGGAGATACTGTATTTTCATAGCACTTAAGGTGAAATACACCAAGTTTACATGACAAGCTGCTCAAGACTGTACTTCCTTCTTTCAGTGCCATCCCTCAGTTTTCCTTTGCAAAGAGTAGAAGGGATTTTGAGCCATAGTTACTTACCTGCAGAAGTAACGAGATGAGTGACTGGTTTACCCATTTCAGGGTTTAGTTTCAAGCTGAGATCAGTCTCTCTCAAACAACAGGCAAACTGTCTGTGCTCAAGGAAATGTGTTACTGATACAGTAGAGAGAAGAGGATTGCAGGACAGTTGTATTTGGCTACAGAGCCCTCAGCTCGAGGTGGCTGAGCACACAGGTGCTTCCATTCTGCATGGACCTGTTTTGTGAAAGAAAAGACATTCTGTTCTGTGTGCTTGGACAGGCACTGGACTGACTCTCCTGGAACAGGCTACAGATTTGCACTTCTCAGGGGGAGAAGACATGGTGTTAAGTGTTGTATGCTTCATCAAAAAACTGCATCTCTTTTTTTCTTTTCTTTGTAGATGGACTTGCAGGAAGAAAAACTGAAGCAAAAAATAGCTGAGAGGAGAATGAAAGAAAAGCTTCGCATCTACTCTCTGAGAATATTTATAAATATAATTGTCATTGCCATTTTATCAGGATGTTTTTACTCAATTTATAGAGTAACTGTCTTCTCTCAAGAAAACTCCAATGTGAGTATAAGAAATGAGACTAGGACAGATTTGGTGAAGGCTGGTGATTACAGCAAGAGGAACTATTGTGAAAGAGTCAAGTATCTTAATATAGCACCTTTCATGCCGGGATCTGAAAATGCTTTCTACAGACTAAGATTTTTTTTTTTTAGTAGATGAGAGCAGGAAATATCAAGAACCGTGTGCCAAAAAAGCCTCCCCAGTGAGGTCTCCCATTGCTGCAGAGGCTTCAGTGTTGAGTGTCTTGGAGCTGACAAGAAGAGCAGCCCTCACTGCCTTTCCCTTGTAACTGTGCTCACCTCACTGACCTGCTGGGTCTGGACAGTTAACTGGCTGGGAGAGCTGACCTGGTTAAATCAAACTTCATCATGATCAGTTTCACGGGATCTGGTTCGCTGTCAGCTGCAAAAATGCACTTCAGGGGAAGGCAGAGTGAAGATTGTGATCTGTCTTGTGGGGAAACAGGAAGGCTTTGATCACACAGCAGTTTTTAGAAGCAAATGTTCTTGCATCACTAGCAGAAAGAATCAGGTTGAGTTGGTTTCACCTCTGGCAGGACAAGCAGATGGAAAGAGTGGTTCAGAAGCAGAACAAAGCAGACAAACTTCTGTTGTGACAGCTTCACAAAAGTAATTGACTTCTCTCTAGGACCCCAGGGTTTGATTAGTCTGGTAGAAATGGGGACCACAATTTTTTTCTCCTCTGTGTAAGTTCCTGGTGTAATGGATTTAACTGTTCACAAGGAAAGTTGTGCTCATGGTGGACCTGACTCTGAACTTCTGTAAACTGCCAGGATTGCAGGGACAGAAGCAGGAAATGGGGGCTAAATGAGTTTATGTGTCAGAGATACTGTTTGAGGGCAGAGAAGAGGATAGCACGACACTGAACAACTTCAAGAACAGCTTCACTTACTGTGGGCTTTAAGTAGAAGGGCTGATGTCTTGACCTTGTCTTAATGAGCAGTTAGAGGAGCTTGTCAGGATGGTAGGAAAGTCAGGGGAGTTGCTTAGCACCAGTAAGACTAAATTGAAAAGTGTCTGCACTTGGAATAGCTGTAAAACCTGGTAGCCTTGGTGCTGGTTAGCAACAGTCAGACACAAACCTTGGTGAGTTTAACCTCTTTAAACAGAAGCTTTAAGGAAGCTCAGAAATACTCTTACCTGGAGGGGGAGGGAGTTCCTGATGAAAGGAGCAGGAGAAAGCAAGGGTGTGTAGCAGCAAACTGCACAGATAGCGGGGATCAGGCTCCTGTAAAGGATAGAGATTTGTTCTCCATGAAATTTGCTTGTCTGGAGGTGTTCAGAATCAGCCCTGGGTTTGCCATTCATGTTACACCTGGTGTTGATTCTTGTTGCCAATGCAAATGTCAGTGGAGGATGAAGACAGAGTAAAAGATGCTGGGCAAGGCAGGCTGGTGTGTAGCTGGGGACAGCACGCTCAGAAATGTGTGTTTCCCTAAGCATTGTGTTTGTCTCATCTCTTCTCCTGCAGGACATTGGCAATGCAAACTCCCAGGTTAGTCTCTTAGTGCAGTATTTGCCTTCCATGGTGATCACACTGGCCAACTTCATCGCTCCTCTGATCTTTGCATTTCTGATCACATTTGAAGAGTATACACCAGCCTTTGAAATCAAGCTGACACTCTT
This sequence comes from Zonotrichia albicollis, assembly GCF_047830755.1. Classification (NCBI taxonomy): domain Eukaryota; kingdom Metazoa; phylum Chordata; class Aves; order Passeriformes; family Passerellidae; genus Zonotrichia; species Zonotrichia albicollis. The sequence goes on from NC_133834.1 coordinate 7,959,802, forward strand.
GAGGTAAAGATCTTTTTATTGTGGCTTTGGATGTTTCAACCACTTGTTTTTGGTAGGCTGTATATATTGTAACATTGAAATGTCAAGAAGCAGAGAAGCTGGCACTGGAAACCAAGGAGGCATTGTTTGGCCAATGTTTAGTTGGAAACTTTAAATCTGGGAACAATGTGTTTTGATGACAGTACTCTGCAGTCATCTCAGTGTCCAAGTTTTTTTCTTGGTCCCGTTTAGCTGTGTGGTCTGGACATCTTCAACCTGAATAAATAGTCAGTAGAGAACTTGTGGCTGCAGAGCTGGATTCACTCCTTTGTGTGCAGCAGTTCCCTGAATGAGCAAAAGTGAGTGTACAGCAGTGACTGAAGCACAGCTTTGCTCAAGGCAGAAGTTAAAAGTTTTGGGGTAAAAGATGTGTCAGTGTAAGAGCTGGTATTTTGCAGCTTGAGGCAGTAAGATCTGGGTTGAAGCACCTGAACTCTGCAAGTCCATGCTTTGTATTTGTGATTTGGCCAAGTGCTTCAGAAGGCCTGAAGGTACATGAAATGGAAATGCTGCACACAGAACAGTACCTGAGGGAATTGCAACCCATTGCAGCATCAAGATCTGCAGCTGAAATGACTGATCTAGGAACACTTGAGAAAAGAAACAAGGGATTGTAGCCTAAAGCTGGGAAGGTCAAAAGCAATTTTAACTTACTGCTAAGGAAAGAAATGTGTTTATTATCTGGCTGGCTGCCCTGTTAAAGGTCTGCATGACCGTTCTGTGTTTTAAGGCTTCCTTGGACTCCTGCACAAGGTGTTAAATGGCTTTTTTTGGCACATTTGGAGTTAGGTTTTACCTCTCTTGCAGGTGTGTCTTCGTGCGGTTGGCCAATATTGGCGTTCTCTTGTTCTCACTGTGGAGTCAGATCTCCGACTGTGGCAGTGACAAGTGTAAGCCCTGTGGATACAATTACAAGCTCTATCCTGTAAGCAGATTTATCTTGGTGTTTAATCATCTGAGCTTGTGAAGGGAGATTTGTTTTCCATGGGAGTTGCTTGTCTAGAGGTGTTCAGTAGGAGCCCTGGGGTTGCTGTTCATGCTGCGCCTGGTGTTGATTCCCACTGCTCAGTGCAAACCAGTGCAGTGGTTACACATCTGTCCTTTGCTTGTCTAAAACTCTGATTAGAGTTGGTCCAGTGGCAGATGATTCCTTAGCACAGACTTTCTGTCCACCATGAGGATTGTCTGAGGTAGCTGTGTTTTGGAGATGTTGTGCTACTGCCTTTTGTGGCATTGAGGCAAATGGGTTTTCCTCAAAAGAAAACAAAAACACCCCAAAAAAACTCCCCAGCCACCAAAACCAAACCAAACCCAGCCACACCCCCCCTGCCCCACCTCACAGAAAAACCCCAAAACCAAACAAAAAAAAAAAAAGTGAAAAGCTTAGCATGGGAACTTTGAAACACTTGAGTATTTTAGAAATTGGAGTTAATAGCATTTGAACCTTCATGGTGTTAACTGAGATGATTATTGCTTTGGTAGTAGACAGATTGTTCACTTGTTTATTTAGACTTCTAATCTTGTTTTTCCTAACTTGTCTTTACAGTGCTGGGAATCTGATGTTGGGCAAGAAATGTACAAACTGATGATATTTGATTTCATTGTAATTCTTGCTGTGGCCCTGTTTGTAGACTTCCCCAGAAAGTATGTATCTCTGCTTTTTGAGCATATTTTTACAAATGACATATGAAACACATTTTCTTTTTTCTGCTTTAAATTCCCCATACTGCTAACCAAATTACTATTTTTAAAATAAAGCATAAACATATTTCTGGTGGTTTGAGCACCTGTTTGCTATTCACATGGCTGGATAGGTTTTGATATTTGAGAGCTTTTTGCTTCAGACCTTTTCTGTTATGTTGTCTAATGCTTCAATGCTAAGTTGTGCGTGTTTCAAATGTGTTAGAATGCATCTCAATTCTACAACTTCAGTTTAGGACTAAAAATATTCTTTGGTTTCAGGTTGTTAGTTACTCATTGCTCTTGGAAGCTTGTTCAGTGGTTTGGAGATAAGGAATTTGCAATTTCTGACAGTGTCCTGGAAATAATTTATGGGCAGACTATTTGCTTCATTGGAACCTTCTTTTCACCACTTCTCCCTGCAATAGCAACGATAAAATACTTCATCATCTTCTATGTTAAAAAGGTAATGAGGGCATGTGCTTGATAAAGAATTGAGTACATCTCTGTGGTTTTTGTAATGCAGGCATATAGATATGCAGGGATTTAAAACCAACAAAAAACCCTAAAACCACCTGTAGATGCAGTGGATGGATTGAGCCAATGATATTCCATTTTCAATAAGATTTTGTGCTTTTAACAGACAGTAGAATTTTGCTTTGAAATCAAGCAAAGCCACATTTCAATTACTACTTCTCAAATTATTTGCCTTTATTTAAAAGAACAGCTTTTTATGTAACAAAGCTAGTTTATAAGACTCTTGTGCAGTAATCTATTTACTAGCAACACAGCTTAAAACTTGGACAAAATTTTGCAAAACTGCTAAAAATTTGGGAGCAAAATGGAAAATCCAAGCTGGGATGGATGTTTATGTGATTTCTGACTATCAGAAGTTTTGCTCAGTGACCACACAGCTCCTTCTGCGCCTCCAATTCTTGCTGATACTTTAGGTCTTGCAAGAGGGGATGTATCCAGAGAAGCTGTGGCTGAACAAAGCCAACAGCAGTGCTGTGGGTCATACACCAAATGGTTGGTGCTGTTGACTCTGTGCACGTGTGTGAGGTCCTCTGGATCAAATTCTTACACAAATTAGGAGACATTGACTTATACTAAAATGTGAGGCAATCTTGTCTTAGCCCTTCCCAGCCCATACATATCAAAGGAGGTGGTGGCTGGTGGCATGTTAGAGAATGGAAAATTCAGTTGCTGGGGGAAGTATATTTGGGTGTATCTCTAGATAGATGTACTGGTAACAGTTTCACTCACCTTCCCTCTTCAGATTGTTTTGATACACACACGTAAGCCTGCAGCAAGGCCTGTAAGGGCATCAAGTTCCAACTTTTTCTTCCTGGTGGTGCTGCTGATTGGGCTCCTCTTGGCTTTTGTCCCTGTGGGATTCAGCATAGCACGGTAAGTGACAATTTTAAGTTTCTGTGAAGTTGAAACTTATTCCAAGCCTGTCAGTTCTGTAAAAGCAGACACACAACTTTAGAATGATTAATGGAATAAAATCTATAGGGTGTTACACATAAACTTATAGCTTAGTTCAGGAAAACAAAAATTACAGTTTTGTAGACATAGGACACTTTTACTGCATCACCAAACTGGTGCTGGGTTTGTGCTGGATTATTTTATCTTTACATTTTGGTGTAATATCTTTCTGTTCTGCTTCTTTGACAGTATCCCCTCTTCCAAGGCTTGTGGGCCATTCAGGAATTTTAACACTTCATGGGAAGTTATTCCAGATACAATACTTCAGTTTCCAACAGGCCTGCAGCAGTTCCTTTTTGGCATTTCATCAGAAGCCTTTGCAGTGCCTTTTTTTGTGATCCTTTGGTGAGTACTGTGGAGATTTGATTCCCTTATTCAACTTCATTTCCTTCCTTACTGAACTCACACCAAGCCTCTATTAGGCCAGATTTCCCATTTGCAGTCAAAAGCATCAAAACCCATAGGAATCCTCAGCCCTTTTGTCTTTGTCCATGTGTTCACATTCATCAGCTTCCATTTCCTCTTGCACATCCCATATTCAACCATGTCCCTCTCAAAAATGTTAACTGTGAATCCTCTGCAGATTAGTACTGTAAGCCCTGTGACCACTACTCCTGTCCACAAACCCTAGTCTGAAAAAACAAAACTCCCAAAGCAGTCATTCTGTAAGATAAAATTCAGTGTAAAATAATAGTATTTTTAAGGTTGGATGTCACCTGTAGAGAGTCTAACCTAATTCTCCTGTTCAAAACAAGCTCAAGTAGAGCAGGAGCCATACCCAGTTAGATTTTCAGTATCTCCAAAGCTACAGAGCCTGCACAAGACTGTTCCAGGGTCTGGTCAGTCTTCCAATAAAAAGAGGTGTTTTTCTTAAGTTTAAATGGAGTTTTTTTGCATTTCAGTTTAGTTAAACTGTTTGCAAATTTTGGAGCCTTATTAACTGATGCTTTCTCAAACTTCTATGCTTGAAAAACCACGTGGCTTATTTAGGACTCCACCCAGCCCTTCCTTTTTGTAGCACACATTTCTGTGTTCTCCTGAACTGAGCTTCTTATTACATACATAGGAAATTTCAAGTCCTCCGTTTTTGTTTGTTGTTTACAGCATCGTTATGTTCTCTGTTTTTGTTTGTAGTTTGCAGCATCATTATGTTCTCTGTTTTTGTTTGTTGTTTACAGCATTATTATGTTCTATGTTATTGCCTTGGCTCGAGCACACAAACGAGTGGTTGAACAACTGAAAGAACAACTGGTTTTGGTAAGATCTGACCCAACACTTTACTCACACAACAAAGAGAACTTTAGGGGTACAGAAATGAGAATATTGGTTTTCATAGTCTCCTGGATATTTGGTGTTTGCAACAAGCAGTAAAGAATGTTTTACAAATTACCCAGAAAAAAAACCAAAAGCATTGTGGTATTTCTCAGTGGAGTTGATTTTCTTGGGTACCACCTGCAACTGCAACAAGGCCTGGTTATATCAGGCAGCACACATGCAAGAGATGTGCCCCTGAGAAGCTGTGTCCCTGTTTGTCATCTGTTGCCTTATTTAAATCCAATTATCTGCATGATTTTTTTCTGCCAAAGAACCTGAATCCTGTGTTTCCTGTCCTCTCCACCATCTTGCACAACCTCCACTTCTGTTTTCTTCTCTGCCCTCACAAACAGGCATCCAGCTCCTTACCCTGCCCTCCAGGTCTGTGTTTCTGCTGCATCGTTTTGGTCTTGCTCTTGAGTGTAGGCCCAGAAATGATTGAGCAGGTACTGAAAGTGGAACAAGTCAGCACTGGAGAGCCCTTTGGAGAAGGTGCCAGTGCAGAAATGCTGCTTTGTGGCCATCCCAAGCCACTGCCAGGTTTGGCAGCATTCGTGTGCTGTGATCTGACAAACTGCTGGAGTTAGAACTCAGCAGTGAGACTTCTCACTTTCTTATTAAATAGCCCATTTCTGGATATGTGCTTTTTTCAGATATGGCATTTAACAACCTGTGTGCAGAAAAACACTTACTGGGGGGAGCTTTTTCAGGAGCGAGGAATTTAGGAACAAAAGCCTTCCTGCTTTTTTGAAGTGTTCACAAATCAGATGGGAATTCTAAAAATTCTTCTGTGGTTTTTATTTTTGCTTGCTTGCTCTTGTTCAGCTTCCTGGAAGAATGGTTTTAAATTTTGAGGTGTGTGAGGTGTTTTTACTAGGCTCAATGCAGAACTGTTCATATGTAACCTGAGGTGAGATAAATGAAGTCAAGGGCATTGTGAGCTTGAGGTTGTTGAGGCAGTTGAGAGTGTGTTGAGGGAGTACAGTTGGTGAGTGCACCTATTTCTAATGAAGAAATGAGCTGTTGTAGATGACTTGTATTAACACTGTTCATGTGGAACATTCTTGTTCTTCTGTCTTTCCAGGAGAGTCGTGACAAGATGTTCCTAATCAGAAAAATAACAGAAGCTCAGAAGTAACCTTGAAAACCACGCAAGCCCAAAGAACTTGACTTCCTGAAACTCCGAGAGCAAGAAGATAACAGCAGAAGTATTTGCAGCGTCTAAAACCTGAGCAGCTGACTGGCACCCTGGGACTGTGGTCTGTGTAATGGGTGCTTGTGGTCTGAGGCTTAACGTTTCCAAAACTTGGAAATTCAGCTAATTTATACTGTGTTAGGGCTGTTCAAAAAAGGATACTTTAACACTCATACAGCTTCAGGGTTGTTGGGATTTGATCCCTATTTTTCAGGGAGTTTGCATAAAATGTGATCAGAACTGAAACCCTTTTGTACTGTTTTTACACATTATGCTATAAGAATCCTGAGAGAGGGAAAAGGTATGGTTTTATATGATTTCAATGCCTTTCATTTGCTTTGGTTTTAAAAACAAGTATGTATGGAAGTATGTTGAAATAGTGCATAGGAAAAGAAAGTATGGCAAGGGTTTGAAATCGATATTTTTAGAGGTGAGGGTTTGCCATTTATGCTGGTCTAAAGTAAAAAGAGCAGTTGAACACTGGATAACTGATCATAAAATGGTTCAGAGATAACAAACTGATAAAAGAGCTCTGAATAAACACTTGGGGTAGGAAAAAGCCAGCAGGCACAGCACTACTGGGTCACCAGCCTTGCTGCTGTGGAGGGGCCTCGCTGTTTTTTTTTAACGTTTTAAGTCATTATTATTTGTTTTTTGTTCTTGTATGAACATCTTGACTACTGGTCTATGTGTTTTAAAATGTGAATATTTCAGAGTTAAATTATTGCTTGGCAATAGTGTGCCAGTACCCCTTAATTTCTCATTTTCTCTGTCTTACGTGAACTGCTGGGACCGTGTGTATCAGACAGCCGTGTGTCCAAGTAGGCCACTAACCCAGTCCTTTATTTAAAGACTGTGATTAAGGATTTCTTGTCCAAAACTTTTATTGTTTGAAATCTGCGTTAGTCCGCTCTTAGTTAATGTGAAACACTATCTTTTTAATATAATATTTTGGAATGTTTTCTGTGCTCATTTTAAAGGAATGACCGTTCAATAAACGCTATTTATTTTATCATAGCGCCTGGCGCCGTTCCCTTGCTGTGTCTGTGGGGGCCGCCCTCAGCGCCGCTCCCGCCGCAGTTCCCTCCTCGCCCGCTAGGGGCCGCCCCTCGTTCCTATGGCAACCACACCGCGGGTTTTGATTGACAGCTGCGCTGTCCAGTGTCGTGGCTGCGCTGGGCCAATGGGAACCGTGCCAGGGCCAATGGGAACCGTGCCAGGGCGGCGCACGGTGATGACGTGACGCTCACCGCGATGGCGGCGGCCGTGGTCCCGGCTCTGCGGTGCTCGCTGCTGCAGCGCTGGCCCCACCGCTGCGGGCCGGGTACGGGCTCGGCTCCGCTCCCTGACCGCCTCTCAGGCGCCGCCGCCCGGGGCTGCCTCAGGGCGTTCGGCTCCGCGGGCGGGAGCGTCCAGCCGCCCGTCCCGGACGGGGACCGGGACCGGCCGGCGTCACCTTTGTCTCTCCGACAGGTGTGCGGGCTGTGCCCGGCGCCGGGGCCGCCCTCAGGCCGTGCAGCTCGCGGGTGGCGCAGGACGGCATCAACCAGCCCGTCATAGACCGCATCATCCGCGTGGACCACGCGGGGGAGTACGGGGCGAACCGCATCTATGCGGGGCAGATGGCCGTGCTGGGCAGGTCCAGCGTGGGACCCGTCATCCAGGTCAGCCATTCCCGCGGCTCTACTCCCTTTGCGTGTGGGTAACAGCGCCCGGGGAATGCTGGAACATCGCAGCCTTCATGGCAAGATTATTGTCCGGTTTTTTCTGAACGCTTCCAAACGTGCGGGTTTATAAAGAGTGCTGGGAGTACTTGGTAAGAGAGTTACTGATGCTGCAGTTGCTGTAGTGTTGCCCTATTTTGCAAATATGTTTTTGTTATCTTCTTATCCTCTCCTCTCTGTCCTTTTTATAACGATCTGCACCTGCCTTTCTCCACCATTTCTTCTTTGTGATGTTACAGTATTATCTCAGCTATCACAGCATACGTGCCTGAGCTGTTTTGGTTTTTATTATTTTTATTGGAAATGTTTACCTCTTGTGGTTTTATGCTTCTCTGTGATCTGTCTCTTCTGCAGCAAATGTGGAATCAAGAAAAAAACCACCTGAAAAAGTTCAATGAGCTCATGGTGGCATACAGAGTTCGACCTACTGTTCTATTGCCTTTCTGGAATGTAGCAGGTTTTGTTTTAGGTGAGTCTTGATAATTATTGTTATTGTTGTTTTGTGAAGTCTTCAGTTGTGTCAAATTATTTGTTTTGCTTCAGATTTCATTGTATTCATGTGTCTGGTACCCCAATCCCAGGGGCTGGAAGTGCTTTGCTTGGGAAGAAGGGTGCAATGGCTTGCACAGTGGCTGTGGAAGAGAGTATATCAGAGCACTACAACAACCAGATCAGAACTCTGATAGAGGAGGATCCAGAAAAGTACAAAGAACTACTGCAGGTATTTAACCATGACTTACAAGTTGTTTAACAAATTGATTGCATTATCTGATGTGATTTAGTCTTTTAAAAAGAATATGATTTTAGAATTTACAGTGGATCTTTTTGTTCTATCACTTAGAATGCTGAAGTCAACAGAAACTATTAAAAATAAAAGGATGCTTTTTCCTTCAGCAGCACTAAATTGATCAAGCACCAAAATTAAGACATATGTTGGGTTATCTTCATTGTGCTTTCGGTAATGCACTGGTTCCTTTTTAAGTGAGAAAATTATGCTTTAAGTTTGATTAATTGAAAAGAAGGGTCTAGAGGGGAAACAAAAGGAGGAAATATTGATTGCACAGTACCTGTCTTGCCCTCCTCTGGAGGCATTTCTGTTACCCTCACGTGCTCCTTAACCTGTAGGGCCCAGAGCCACACACAGTGCTCAGGGAGAGCTCAGGGTGACCCCTCCAGCCCCTCTGCCCATGCTGTGTTTGATACACCCAGGGTGGGGTTTGCCCTCCTGGCACTGCACAGCCAGCACCCCGTTCATGTTCTACTCCTGGATGCTCTCAGTGTGTGTAAGGAGCTGATGTTTGTCAGCTCGGTGAGAAAATTACTTTACAAGCATTTTAGGTATCAAACTGGACACGTTCCTGTGAGTGGTTGTTGCAGATTGAGCTGTTCCCACAGCAGCAGGGGGAACTGGTGCATTTCCAGCCTGGCTGGCTACCAGTGTGTTCAGTGTGCATAGTGTAACATGTAGCAAAATGTGATCATCATACATTCCAATGTATCCCATTGTTGCAGAAACTGTCTCTGAAGTAACCAGGGTTGTGCTGAGTTGCACCAGGGAAATACCACCCCTGAAGATAATGATATAATGAAATAGATATGGAGATGGCACAAAATAAAGGGCAAAATCCAGGCAGTGAGTTTACTCACAGTGCCAGTATGAGGAGAAGTAGGGGGGACACCAAAAGCGATGCAAACCTGTTGGGCAGGAACAGTGCCCAGGTGTCTGTCAGTTAGCTTACAGGGGAACACCCTTACTGATTGGCAAGGCAGGGACCTTAATTCCTTTATTCAAATTGTCAGAAAAACGTGGGGGTGTGAAACTAGTCAGTCTCAAAAGTTACTATGGCTTTAGTTTTTTTTTTAAACAGTGCAAAAATACTGATATGTTGTCACTGTCATATTTTCTGAAACATCCTTCGCCAGGATTTCTTCTCCTGGGAAGCTGAGAAGCCTCAGAGGAGAACAAAAACAATAATTATTGCAAAACAATAAATAATTATCTGATTATCTAATTATCTTATTATTGCTTGTCCTGTGTTTTGCTGCTTTAGAATGTGGTCTGGAGAGTGTTTACCAACAGGTGCATGTTTGATTGGTTTCATGTGAATTGTTTTTACTTCATGACCAATCACCATCAGCTGTGTTGGACTCTGAGGAGTCAGTCATGAGTTTTTCCATTAGTGTCTCATTAAACCTTCTGATGTATCCTTTCTCTATTCTTTAGTATAGCATTAGTATAACACAATACAATATATGCTATATTATGATACCATATATACTATAATACAGTATAATATAGTATCATATAATAGCCTTCTAAAAACATAGTCAGGTTCATCAATTCCTCCTTTGTCCTGGGGACCCAGCAAATACCACAATATATTAATTAAATGACAGCTTGAACTTTAAGACTTCTTTGGAGACCACCAGAAGAACTTCAGGTTAGGGGAATGCTGTAAATAATTCCCTTCTTGCTGAATTGGAGGCTCAAATCTTTGAGAAGTGTTTGAGAGCCCCTGGCTTGCCATGGTGCACATGATGGACAGCAGGATGTGGTTTTGTGCTGCTGCTGCCTTGGTTTCTGTGCAAAGCAGGCTCAGGAGGTGCTGCTGTTGCAGGTCATAAAGCAGTTCAGGGATGAGGAGCAGGAGCACCACGACATCGGGCTGGAGCACGATGCAGAAGCTGTGAGTAGAATGGTGACTAATTGTGAGGATGTGCATGTGCTGCTCTTTCCTTCCTTAGAGACAGGGATGTAGCTCTTTGAGAAGCAGAAAATAAGGCTCTTGATACTCTTTCCCAAAAATCCATATAAGAATGTCCTGCTTGTTATAATTTTAATTTTTCTAGGACAGAACTAAATCTGTTGGAATTCATGTCAAGTGTTAAAGTGTTTTGATTTTTTTCCTAAGAGGTGTCCTCTGAAAATTTTTAGATTTTCTTTTAATTTCAGTTTAAATTAAATATTTTTGGATATAAGGCTAATAAGTGCTATCCATACAGTGTTGGGAACTTAAGCATCATCTTATTAGGAAGTGTGGAATCCTGAACTAAATTCTGTGCTCCCTTGGATACTGTATGGGGAATATGTTCCCTATTCTCTAGTTTTTCTCTTGACTTGCATTTGTGGAGAAATAGGAATATTCTGAAAAGTTGATACATTTTAATTTAGTTTTCTCTAGGATAGATTAGACTGCAAATACAGGTGGGGTTTTCTTGGCATACATGTGTTTTTACTTTGATTTTTTTTAATAGTGCTTACTGTTCATTATCACAATCTGGTTCAAGCAAAACCCTTTCAGCAAATATATTTAATCCTTTATTCTTTTTACAGACACCAGCTTATTCTGTTTTGAAGACAGCCATACAACTTGGATGCAAAGCTGCAATATTTTTATCAGAAAGAATTTAGTTATATTTTTCATAATAGCTGTGGCAATAAACTGTGACACAAAAGAATATGGAAATTGTGGAAGACTCAGCTATTTTGTTCAGCCTTTTAAATTTTTCTGCACTGAGCACTTGATTCAGCCTTCCTTTGTCACATTGAATCCCCATTTAAAAAGTATCTCTATTAAAGTCAGTTGAGCTAAATGTGAATAAAGGTGGCAGAGTTGTCTGTGTGAACTAAACCTCCCTATTCAGAGACTGTTCACAAGGTGGCAGCACAATATGTTTATACATGGTCAATGTATACAATATTTGTGTATGGATGCACAGACATAAAAATGACAAATACATTCTCTGTTGCCTTCAAATTTATGTGTACTTGAAATAAGCTGGCGCAGCTCATTTTAAAATAGTTATTCAGACCAAGAAGAATATTTTTTCTGTTTCCAGGATGAGTGCAGTAATAGTAAGTATTTATTTTCAGTCCATCTTGAATAAAAATTGGTATTATAAGACCAGTTTTACTTAAAGACTTCTGTGTGTTTTGGGGTGGGCCTTTTTTCAGGCACAGTTCCCAATTCTTAAGTATAATTTTACTTACTATATTGTTTTTTTGTGGGGATTTTTTGTTGTTTTTCTTTTTGTATTTTCTTGGGTTTGTTTGGTTTGCAGGTTTTTCTTACCTGAGCATGTAAGGAACTGATCCCTGTCATAAAGCAGGAGAAGGCAATTTGGAGCACTGTGAAATTGCATTCAATATTCTATTAGAGCTTTCAATCTTATCTTACTTTGTTCAGACAACATTTAATCCAGGTACATCTGGGCTTGCCTTTTTTAGTAGCTCTGTTGGTGCTTGTAGGTACTGATTGATGAGTAATTTGACATTAAAGGCTTCTTAAAGAGGATTATTTGCCCTTTTTTTTGGTGAAGGAGCTTAGGCAGAAGGTTAAATCTTAATGTAGAGAAATTCCTATTCTGTTTGATTTTGTTATGACTGTCACTTTGTATGTTCTTTAAAATTAATATCTCTCAAACTGTTGCAAGTGTCACCTTGTTAGACTCAAACTGCTGATGTTATTTACTTTGTTCAATCAAAGTAGCATTTGGTTCTCTGTGTGTGACTGGTTTGGAATAATGTGACTTGAGGAACTCAAAGCTACATCACAGATTCTCAGAGACTGCAGAATCAGAAGATCACTCTAAAGGAGTCTCATTTTACTGCCTCAGCCCCAGACAGTTGTGAGCAGTGTGTGTGAAAACTCAAGTTTACTAAAGGTCCATCCTATTACACTAATGCAATATCTTCTCTAATTTGGCCATTTCTATAAACAAAACTTACATCCAGCAGATTTCTTGCCTTAATTTCTCTGAAGTATTCAATATGCATGTGAACAACTCCCAGGTAATTTGTAGGAGAAAGGAATCAGCACAAAAGAATGATTATCTGAAGTGGTTAAAAGGGTAACAAGTGGTGCTGGAAGCTTGTGCAGTTGTGTAAGTCACAGGCTTTAATAATTGAGTAGAAGAAGAAAAAGATTGCTTGATGAATAGTCCATTGTAAAGTCTTTCATACCAGGGGCAGCATGGGATGGCATCTTTTGTGAGTCCATTATTGCAGGGGAGGGACGCAGGGCATGGTGTATCTTCACTCAAAACTGCACACCCATCCATACAGAGGTCTTGTGACATAAACTGGAAACTGAGCCAGACAGTTCCTGGTTTCCTAGCCATTACATCAGGGTTGAAAGCTGAACAAGGCATCTGTGGGGGTTTCCAATAGATCTGGTACTCAGCTGAAGCCTTGTGTTCTCCATGGCTGTGGTTGCAGAGGCTTTTTGAAGATATCTGTGGTGTTCAGCAGTGGTGGGATTGGCTTGTGACAGAGTGACAGACATGCTCATGTGATTGTCCAAGATTTGGGTGGCCCCCAAGACCATGACACACTGCATACTTGGGGCAACAGATTTTGAGACAAATCTCATGTTAAATATATTTCATTTGGCTGAGGGCTGGGAACATCAAATACCAAGAAATTGCCATGTGAGGTCTGTGTTTGGTCATATCTGCTGTAATTGAAAGTGCTCATAGAGAGTTCTTTGTCCTCAGCAGCTGAACACATCCTGCACATTTGAGAAGGGTGTCAGACAGTAACGCTGCCTCCAGCTGCAAGCATGAAATGTGAACTGAGATCAAATCTGCTTTATGCTCCTGAGCAGGATTTGTTCTTTAATGGAGCAGCAGATTTCTACCCGTCCATTAAAGTGTGGGTGGGCTGTTCTGCCACTTCCAGAGCTTGTGCATTTTCCTGCTCACTGGCAGTTTACTCTTTTCTTGTTGTTCTTTTACATAGAAAATGGAGTTGCTTTTCATTTTTCTAATGGAAAAGGGTTTTTTTCTTTTGTTAAAAAACCTGTTTCAGATTTTGAAAGACTAAAAAAACTGGTAAAAGGTTACAAAAGAGCAAGAGGTGCTTAGTGCTGTACAATTCTATTGTACAGCTGCTGCAAGGCTGTAGTTACTTTTTTATGTTGAGGCAGAACTAAGCTGAGTAATACCAGCCATCCCAGCAGGGGTTAATGGCAGGCAGAGGCCAAAGTATATAGCTTGTACAAGTGTTATCATAGCAATCCTCAATGAACTCTGGTCATGTTGACAGAGGAAGGGGAGCTTGGATCAGAGAAAGGCTCTGAAATGCTGCATTTTCAGAACAGGGAGTAGAGAAGATGACTGGGTCTTCACTGTGCCTTTGAGCTTTGTGGCTTCCTTTTAAATGATAAAATACACCCATAATTTGGGTTTTGTAATATACAGTGGGATGAAATCCTTCCCCTCATGGTAGTGAGGTGTTGTGATGAGCCAGGGCTCGATCCCAATTTTCTCCTGCAGAGCAGTTGTGTCTCTCAGCGAGGAGGAGCACAGGTACCCATCGGTGTGTGCGGGCTCCAGGGCTGTTCCCTGCCCTGTGAACAGCAGCTCACCTCCTGCTGCTTCCTGCTGCAGGCAGTGCTGGGGACGAGCTGCCCCTGTTCTCCAAAGCTGCTCTGAGTCAGAGATCAAAGCAACCTCTGATGTTGGGAGGGCAGTGGCAGATGGTGCAGTGCCTGTGCTGAGCTCTGGGCTGTTCCTGGAGCAGGATCTCTGCCCTGGCTCTGGGCACTGCAGAAGGCACATGTGAGACCTCACCACGCAGCTCTGGCTGTGCCAGGACACGTTCCAGCAGCAGCCAGGCAGAACACAAATCCCCGTGGCTGGGATTAACAAGGTGCTGCTGACACAAGCTAACAGACTTTTGTCAAGGCCATGTAGTGATAGGACAAGGGTTTATGGCTTTATGGTGATAGAGGGCAGGTTTAGATTAGATAGAGTAAGAAATTCCTCTCTGTGAGGGTGGTGAGGGCCTGGCACAGGTTTCCAGAGAAGCTGTGGCTGCCCCATCCCTGGGCATGTCCAAGGCCAGGTTGCATGGGGTAGTGGATGGTGTCCCTTCCCATGGCAGAGGTGAGCTAAGGTCCCAGCCCAACCCACTCTATGACTGTGATTTATGATGCCAATTATGAAAAATGAGACTCATAGGATTGTTTGGCAGATAGCTAAATCATCGTCAGGGTTAGGCTTCATTTCTGTCTGGAGTGGCTCACTTGAGCAAACAGAGCTTGTGATCAGCTGAGGATGTGCCCATACAGTCCTTGTGCTGGGGGTGACATGGTTTGTACATCTATTTGTTTGTATCTCTATTTGTTCTTAGTGTTACAGGAGCTATTTAATCTATATGCATCTGCCTTGTAACTTGACTTTAGAGAAGGTACAATTTCAAATGGCAGTCATTTTTTGTCACTAGCTTTGAGTTGTGGCATGTCACTTGCATTGAATTCTGCACATATTTTTGAGCTTGGGAGGCTTAAAGGGCTGAGGCAAAAATATTGGCCAATTTAAAGGAGGAATGTGTGTTATAAGAGAGGAGATTGTTGAAAAAGGCATTACCATTTTTCTACTTGTTACTTCAGTTTTTGTTGTGTCTGACATAAAATATCTGAATGGATTTAGGAGGATGACAGCAGCTTTGCAGTTTTACTTCCAGAGTGGCAGAGCTTAGCTTGTGTTGGAGAATTCTTGCTGATTCTCATTTTTAGAATTATTGGACTGATCTAATGTTGAGTAAATCAATTAACAGTTCAGTTTCTGTGGGTAATGTATTTCTAAAAGCTTGACTGTGTTAGAATGAAAATTCCAGTTGTTGATTGGTGCTTTCAATAAATGCAGCCTCCTGCTCACTTCAGGTGTTTTTGAGAAGTTCCACCTTATGCTACAGTTTTGCAGAGGGGTTGGTACCTCTGTGTCAGAAATGCAGCGTATGGCAGCAGCAGTGTTTCATTGTGTTAGCATGCAGATTAATACACTATGATGATACTTTTAAAACTGAGGATTTTTTTTAGTTCTGAAGGTCTTTGTCTCACAAACTCTGGCCATGGCACTGCCTTTACTTGTGCTTGTTCTTAGCTGGAAATAAATGATCTGATGGAAGCCCAGGAGTCCTGCAGTGAGTGATACTTGGAAAGGAGCTCTGGAGGTCAGCTTGTCCAACCTCCTGCTGGACCCAGGACTGTGGCCAGCACTAAAACAGGTCAGCTGTGATTTTTTCCAGACAAGTGATGAAAACCTCCAAGGACAGAAATTTCACAGCCTCTGTGGGTAGCCTGGTCTGGTCCTGTATTACCCTACCAGTGGCACTTTTTTTACTTTGCTGAACCTTCCAAGACTGTCACTGCTGCTGCTTGTTATGTCATGTGGCATCATGGAGAAGAGTTTGTCTCCACTATCTTGGTAAATACCCTTTGGGTAGTTTTAGGCAGTTAGTAGATAATTCAGATTGGCTGTCCTTTCAATGCCTGGCTCCTGAACTGGCAGAGAGGAAAGGAAGAGATGGATCTGGTAACCACCTTGACAGTCTCATTGTCTGCTTAAGACTTCAGGCTTCATATGTCTTCTCTCCTTGGTATTTTCCACCCAACTGTTTGAATGTCAGTGATTTGTTTTTCAGTGTTACTTGTGCCTAGGACAGATGGATTTATTGATTTTATGGTACAAGTGGACATGTGTAGTCCAAGATATTAATGAAAGCAAGTCATACATGCAGGGGATGGTTTTCATATTTAAAATACCTTTTCTGGACTGTAATAATTTCTGGCACAAAAAGTGCTTTTCAGTTTTCTCTGTGGCTACTGGCCCAGCCTGGGCTGTCCAGGTCACAGCAGAGGCAGCAGTGTTTGAGGGGGATTTGAATTTTCTTGCAGTTCATTTTGAAGACAAGCTCTGCCAGCAGTGTTTTAGCAAGCTGTCAAGAACTTTCCCAAGCATGTGGCTTGAGGGCACCTGTATAGTCAGAGGCTGCTAACTGTATGTAAATGGATAAAATGTTTAGTGGAGTGAAAAGCCTTTGCTTATAGGTGCAGACAGACGTGCAGTGTCAAGGCAGATGACTCAGTCCTGTTGATCTTTGTTGCTATCTCTGCATTAAAGTGAGCTTCCTTTTTAAGCAGTAGCCTATGTCTAATTTAGGGCTGTGTCTCATCTTGCTGATGATAAATTGTTTCCCCCCTCCTGTGGGGCACAGCCCTGCTCCTACCAGGCTTGTGGCAGAAATACACTGGAAATACAGTTTGAGAGGAGCTAAATCTCCCTTGTGGCTGTGTTATTGTCCTAACCATACAGCACTCCTGGTATGTCAAAATGTGCTGACCTTGCTTCTTCTAAGTTGGGTTTTATCCAGCAAAAGAGCAGCAGCAGCAGGATTTGAAATCACTGGTGAGATTACTCTACAAGTGAATCTTAATGGCTTGATTCCAGCCCTGACCTGGAAAGGTAACTGCTAGTGACAGATGAGGAGCTGTCTTCCACATCTCATCTTGTCAGTTCTCTTTGTTCTGACTTTGGCAGGAAAAATGCTGTTTACTTGAATACTTTGAAGGTGGTTGAAAGAAGACTTTAGACATGGTTGAAATGTGATTTTTTAAAAAATTAATAACTATCCACTTTTCAATTCCTCCCACCCAAATATCTCAGCAGTATTTGCTAATGAGAAATAATTATGTCTCAATTTTAAGTGACACAAGTGCTATTGTTTACACAAAATGTGAGAATCTTGTAAGACACGGGGCATATGCTTGGAGGGATAATGCATGAGCATCAGCTCTGCCTTCTCAGGGAGCCAAGCCTTGCAGAGGAAGATGACAGATACATGTGTTTATATACAGCCTCTAGAGCTGGCTGTGTTTGCTTATCATTTGTCATAAATGCAGAGACTCCCAGCACAGAGCACCAGTTCAGCACAGGCTGGAGCAGATGGTCCTCTCCAGCAGATGTGACAGCAATTCCAGCACTCACTGGATGTTTCAGGCTGATGACCAGCAAGAGGATTTATCCTGGTAAGATGGAATATTCCTGAAGCTTTCCTATGGATTGCTGCTCCATTTGGGATTTTTCCATGGACAGGGCAGAAGTATGGCCTGGTTGTCAGCTTGTATTGCTGGCAGGTCACAACTGCTGCAGCAGCTACCTGGGCTCATCTGATACATTGCTTGGATATGATGTTGCAAACTCCTGGGATAACAATACTTACACGAAGTTATTGCTTTGGAGTGACCTGATAGTTCATTCTTTCTGTCCAACTGACTCATCATTCCCCACAAACTTGGTACTCAAACAGAAATAACTCACAGACCCACTGGTAAAAGCCCTGTGTGTTGTTTTCCATGACTTTGCAACTAACAAGAAAATTCATGGTCATATTCTTCCCTCTTTTATCTCCCTGCACTTACCAAAAATGCATATGATGCTTGATGTGTTATGACACCCTCCATGTGTCACCTACAACTGACCTGTAGTGAGTTAGGAATAATCAGCAGAACTCATTTACCTTTCTGATTTACTAAAAACCTCAAAAAAACTAAATCCAAACAGTCTAATTATCCCAGCCAAGGGAAACTAATAGAACAAATTACACACATGACCTGCATGTGTTATGGAAACTGCATAAATCCAAGAGGAGAAGTTTGCAGAGATTTCCTAGAGAATATTCATCCACATTGTAAAACCAGTGATAAATGGTTCTGCATCTGGCAATTATTGTGCCATACTCTGCTCTTTCACAACGTTTACCCTGTTCATCTTAGGCAACACTTACTCATTCCTGAGTTCTCTCACATACCAAGATATGAATCTGCTTCTCATACAAACAGTCAAGGA
The DNA here is from genome assembly GCF_047830755.1 of Zonotrichia albicollis. NCBI lineage: Eukaryota > Metazoa > Chordata > Aves > Passeriformes > Passerellidae > Zonotrichia > Zonotrichia albicollis. The sequence continues at coordinate 7,977,877 of NC_133834.1, forward strand.
TCTGAAATTGCTGAAGCACACTAGCACAGGCTTGATTCAGTATCTGTTTTTGTTTCCTTTCTTTTGTTTGTGGTTAGGGAGAAAGAATCCAAAGTGCATCAAAGTCCATTGGGCTCTGGAGCTGCACCCGTGCCCATACTTAGCACTCCTGTGTTTAGACTTGCATGCTCTGAGGGTTTAGAAGTCACAGCCACTACCCATCTGTATTTGCCTTAAACCAAACAACTTCTTAAATGAATTTTAGGTGTTTCATTTTTCTTTGCATTCTTGAAATAAGTTGGGTCTGATTTTTCTGTGGGCTTTGCTTTCCTTGGCTTCTAAAATAATTTTATAAGGTGTTGCTTACTTGAATCACGTGGCCATTGGCAAGCCCAGCTGTGCCCCTTGCCCAGCAGTGCTTCAGGGAGCTACACACACAATCCAAGGCTGCTCCAAAGGTAGCAAATCACACGTGGAAGCATTATCATGACAATTCACTGGCATTGTTGATGGCTTGGTGGAAGTATCTGCACAAATACATATCGGGGTGTGCTTCTCTATCACACAGCTCTGCTGACTGAGGAGTGGGCACTGTGCCTTTCTCTGAGCTGCTCACAGACATGAGTGCTGCTATGGCCTGAGCCACATTTGGGGGACTCAGCTGCACCTGCAGAGCTGACAAGGGGACAGCTGGTGGCTGGAACATGCTGTAGTTGGAGCCATTTACATTTAGGGCTGCCAAGACCCTTTTACTGGCCCCATCTTCAGGTCTGCTGGGTGTTCTCCACTCTCTTGTAGCATGCAGAGAGCACACAGGTGTATTTATGTCTGTCCTGGACTCAAATCCTTCCAGCCCTTCCTGGTGAGCTGGTGACTAAGGGTGGGCTTGCACTGCTGAGCAGGAGCTGGGCTCCCCTGGAGCAGAAGAGAGGTGGTTTCATGCTGTCCCAGTGGAGGTTTCATGCTGTCCCAGTGGAGGTTTCATGCTGTCCCAGTAATTGTTTCATGCTGTCCCAGTAATTGTTTCATGCTGTCCCAATGACCTGCAAGCATGGCTGGAGGCCAGGAGAGGACAGCCTGTCTGCCACTGGGCTTCCACTCAGTGAGCCTCTGTATGCTCAGGTATGTTTTGAGCTGGATGCCTTGCCTTTTGCTGATGGATGAGGACAGGCACTAAAACTAAGTTATGCATGTTTCTACTCCCTGTCTTTGATCAATGGAGAGGTTGTAAATGGAATTGTTGTCTGGTTGTTTTGGGACATACCTATTTTTTGTAATATTCATCTACTTGGGGAGCTAAATCAAAGGAAATAAATTCAGTGAAGCACTCAATTATCACAAATAATTAATTGTTCTCTAATGTATTTAGGAGTGATATTTAAAACATATTTATTTGGCTTATAATTCATAAACCTGTCAAAAAATTATCTAGAAAGAGGGTTTAATATTTATTCCAGAGCCAAAGGCTAAAGTGCTGAAATTGTGTGAACTGAAATCTTTTAGCAGGATCAGATAGAACCCTTAGTATTTCATACTTCTTAAATGACTAAAAACCTTCCCACAGAGATGAGCTGTTGAAGCTGTGCTCCCCTCAGAGCACATCCCAGAAAAGCTGTAACCACAGCACAGCCCAAGGTATGGAGATTTCAAGTGTTTAACTTCCAATATCAAAGTGCTCTCAGAGAGAGCTTGAAATTCATGCAGCCTGAGGCAGCTCTCCCCAAGCCTCTGTCATCTGTCATGCTGTGGCAGCAGGCAGAGCAGAGATGGAGGGAAAAGCACATTAATATGAGGACAGTGTTGTGTCATTTAAAGAGATGCAATCTGAGCAGAAGCTTGGTTTTGGGTAGGCTCAGTTCTTTGTTTTTCAGTCCATGCTCTTCATTCTTTGCCCACCACAGATAGTCCTTTTCTGTGCTACCCTGGGGATCAGAAAATTATTGCAGGGGTGACTGGCAGGTTTGTGCTCTGGAGCTCCACATCCACAGTCCCTAAAGAGGGATGCTGCAATGGGCTCAAGACCTTTACTGCTCCACACTTCCTTCAACATTTATGTCCTCCTTCAGTTGCAAGCATATTCTCCATTCAGCTATAAAGGTCCCCTGGGCACTGGTGACCCCCTGGCTAGGGAAGGGGCTGGTTCTGGGCACTGCAGCATGAACCCAGTGCTGGTGAGATTTTTTGAAGCCCTCAGTGAGGGATCCACTCCCCTTGCATGGGTAGGACCTCAGCCAGGTCATGGATGTGTCTGTGCACACGAATGCTGAGATGGGGAAAGGGAAACTTGTGCATTCACCATTCTCCTCCCCTGTTTGCAGGTACCACTTTAGGACAGCAAAGGGAACAGAAGACAGAATGAGTTCTGGAAGTAAAGAAATAACATTCAAACATGAACCAGCTTGTTCTAAAGGCAGTTTGTTCTTGACCTCAGTCTCCCTTAGCAAAGCCTGGGCCATTCCTGTTGTTCCAGTGGGTTTGCTTTGCATTTGTATCTATGTGAGAAACCTGTATTTTACAGTTCCAGGGAATAAACATGAAGCCTTCTGTATCATAAATTTAAAAAAAGATATTTAAATTGAATTAGGTAGAACATGAAAGATGCTCCCACCTCTGTTCAAGAGGTTGACTCTGTAATAATAAAACCTATGACACCATATGTAAAAATAGCTGTCATTAAATGAGCTCATCTGAATGGCCTTAAAGATAGGAATATGCTGCCCTTGCTGCCTTGCAAATGAAGTAATTGTGTTGCTTTGCATTGATCTGTGCAAAGTTTAACCTTAGTTAAAGAGATGCAGCCTGAGAAATCACTGTGGAGAGATGCTGGGAAGAGATCAAATGTAGCCCTGAGATTTCAAGCTCCATCACTGTACTGCTCATCCCCTCACAGGGCAGCCAAGCAGATAAAGAATTAATTTCGAGCCAGGAAGATTACATGACTGAGACTGATTTTTAGCCATGATTTCAACACTCCATGTGCAGACATCTCCTGGACCAGGCACTGTGCTGCAAGGTTTTCATTTCATGCTGAGCAGTGCTGGCAGCATCCCCCCAGCATCTTTCAGCCAATTCAGGTGGGCCAGAGCAGTGCACAGGCACTGCCCTCTGTGGGCTGCTGTCCCTGGGGTGGTGTTTCCTGATGGGGATAACCCAGCTGGGGGTTTGGGTGTGGTGTGAAACCTCCCTGAGCCCAAGGACCTCTGCTCCCATCCCTCTGGGAATGCAGTGGGAAACAGTGCTGGCTTGGGTCCTTTATAGTCTGGGGTTGCTTTGTCTTCTCTGCAGGTCACTTTCCTTTTAAGCTGTTTGTTTTCCCCCTCTCTGTCCTTGGCAGGATGAGGTGGGGGTCCAGGACAGGCCTTCCTAGAGCTGCTCCTGCCCTCCAGCCCTGCAGAACAGGTGCTGTGAGCCAGAGCCTCACTTTTCCCACCTAATTGCTGAGTGCTGATAAGCCAGTTTCGCCAGACAGATCCTCCCTCCCACACTGTATTTTCCCTCCTTTTCCCTGGGTGGGTGATCCAGCTCAGGCTCATCGGGAGAGTGTCAGCTGAGCCAGGATCATCTCATTATTTGGGGCTGTAAGCTGATAACAGAGCTTGTTCCCTGTTGTGTGCTTTGCTTTGGTTCTCTGAGCTGTATCTCATCACTCTGTGCCTAAACTTCATCTTTGTGGCTGGCTGCTGCAGGGTATTTGTCAGGCACAAAACCCCTTCTCTCATTACATGACAATAAAAATGGGGGGCATAAACCCAAAGCAGAAAGACCCAGTAATGACAGTCACTGGAGGGATGGAGCTGCTGCTGCTGCTTTGCTGCTCTTTGAAAGCCCCCAGTGACACTGACACAGCCCTGCTGAAACCAGCACAGAGCTCTGGAAAAAGCCTGGTGACTCTTCTCCAGCTGCCTTGCCCTGGTTGTGAAAAACAGAAATGGCACAACCTCAAACTGGTATAATGAAACTGCTAAAATCCTCATTTAAAATAATCTGCTTTAATCAGTAAATCAGGGCTCAGCTATGCGATCATTTTTTATTAGTTAAGCAAGTTATGGTGCAAATACACATTTCAGTTACTTTCCATTAATTAAACCAAGCAGTTTCAGTCAGTGATTAAATTCACATTTGAACACACTCAAATGCATCCAAGTTTTAATTAAATCTGTATTTAACTGGTTTTTGTTAAACTATTTCAACAGAAGAACATGCAAGGTTTGGCTCTATCTGATGCTTCTTAAAGCTGGGAATTCCACAGGGGGGATCCTCAGAGCCACAACATCTGCTGAGCCCTGGGGTGACAGGGAAAGGGAAGGGCTGAGGAGGCTCCTGCATGGAAGGTGACACACTGGGGGCTTGTCACTAGCACAGCATGATCCCCTCCTCTGCTGCCCTGGGAGGGTTAGCAGGGCTTGCTGGCTGCAGTGTTTAGATACAGCACTGGAAGCTGTGACTGCTGTCATTCAAATCTGGATTACATCAAAAACTGAACTTAAAGAGCAAGACTTATAGTCTTGACCTGCAGAATTTTCATGTTTCCATTTTCAATGTAAGAAACATTCCCCATCACTGCTGAGAGCCCTTCAGTGTGATGGTTGTGTACTTGCACTCTCCTGAAAGATGTTTCGTTTTCATGATGCTGTAGTTGGAATTCTTCACATGAGCCACTTGAGCTTCATGGAGAATGGGACAGCAGAGTCCCAGAGTCACAGCCCATCAGACAGAACTCAGTGTGCCAATGACACTGATGCAGATGGACTGGGGGTTACATTCCTGGTTCATTCCTCAGCTGGAAACACACAGGCATGTCTTCCTGAATGCCAGGTAAGTCTAAATGCCCTGCTCAAACAAGTTTCTATGCAAAAAAGTAATCCTTGATGGTTTTCAAATGATACAGGATAAACTGGAAATATACTGATCACCGGCATAGAGCCAGGGTATTACTGTTTGTGATAAGGACAGGCTTGGACAAGAGGTTGTTGTATGAATTACTCAGGAAACCATCCATCTACAGAAAGGAAATCCTGTATTGGGCTGTGTGGGGTTTACAGCTACCCAGTCTGCCTGCAGGCTCTCAGATTAAGAAGTGCTACACCCTGCTGATAGTTAGTGAGCAAACAGACTGGCAGAGGTGGCAAGCACATCTGACTTAGTAAACAAAATATTTTAAGAGAGAATGTGCAGTTACACCCTAAACTCCTTCATGTCCATGTAGTGCCCTGGAGGTCTGGCCCCCTCAGCTGTTTGTGGCAGCAAGACACCCTCTCCTGTTTCCCATCCCCTGCTGCTGTGACTGGCAGAGATCCATTAGTCCACAATAAAAACTGGATTTATGTCTGTCTGATGCTGCTGGTTTGTATTGTAGTTAATAATACCCCATAAAATCTGGGAGTCAGAGGAATGGCAGGCAAAGGATATTTATTTTGATCGTGGCATCTCCTTGGCTGGCCCATCCAGTGGGCTGTGGGAGATATGTGCGGGTAGCTTTGCTTTCATAGGAAATAATTAGAAGAGTAATTACTGGGGCATGAATCCAAGTGACCAACCATTCAGACTTGTATTTTTTTTGCAATCAGTCATTGTACTTTGCTGCTATAGACTGTTTAATAGTGCATTATGAGAAGATGGAGAAAAGCAGCTGCACAGCACTGCTGCAGGAAGGGATCCCCAGAGACTTCCCCTGCACCTGCACAGACTGTGCAGCTCTGGTTCAGCAGGGCACACACTGACCTGGGATAGCTGGGAGGAAACCTCAGGCTTGTGTCTCAGGTAGATCATAAAAGCATCATTCAAATATCATCACCTGTTGGTGCCTTCTGTCCTTCTCCTTCCTTCTGTCTCCCCAGGTGCTGTGCCCGTGTCTCTGACAGTGACTGGTGTACTGGAGCTTGAACAGATCTGTCACACAGATGTATGAAATACTGCCAGCTGTGGAGAAACTTTAATGGATACTCTGACCCACTGCTTTCTTTTACCTCTGCAAATCTCCCCCAGAGCTGCCATGAGCTATTTTTAGCTCAACTTGATTCATAATAACATTATTCCTTATTTAGTGAGCAGGATATCCTGTATATGGGACATTCTGGAGTGAGTGTTTAGATAGCAGATTTAAACAATGGGTGATTTAAACAATGGTAGTAAAAACTGATGTTATGAATTCTCTCTGGTCCCAATTTTGAGGTCATGTTTATTAGTGTACAACCCATTATTTTTCTTGAGTACGCAATATCTATTAAAAACTTCATAAAGCTGAGCACCTCTGGGATGTACTCAGCAATTTTCCCAGAGACTCACCCTGTGCTCAGGGAGTCATGAAGCAGCCAAGGTCCCAGAAAACAAGCCACTGGCCATCTCTCATCAGCCCAAGGCTCTGCAGATTTCATCTTGCCTCTAGCTGAGGAGGAGAGAAAGGACTAATTTAATTTAAACAGCAGTGGTAAAAATGAGTGCTGTGGATTCATTCTGGTTCTGATGTTAAGGTCACATAATTAGCATTCAACCTGTTACTCTGCAGCCTGGGAGGGTCTGCCCCAGCACCACCTGGCCATGTAGAAGCACGTGCTGAGCCTGTTTGCTCTGCCAGGCTTGGTGTGGCTGCTCACAGCTCTTGTGACATCTGCATGTCCCCCAGCCCGTGGGCCCACAGCACTGCCCTGGGCAGAAATCCCACAGGGATAACTGCTGTGCTGGTGAGCTCCCCCGTGGGCAGCAGGCACCAAGGGCTGTGCCAGCTCCTGCAGATGCAGCTGTCTGTCTCCTGAGCATGGCTGTGCAGCTAATCCAATCAGCCCTGCATGAAAAGAGAGCGCAGCCTGTCCTCAAAAATCTGTGTGCCTGGAGCAAGGCCCAAAGGCATGTGAAACATGCTGGGCTTGGGGGTGAAAAAACTCCACAGGCTAGTAAAAATTGAATGTATGAGCCAAGGGTTCACAGAGTTCAACAATATTTTCCAATAAGACTTCTTGAAGGATCGGTTTAATACTAGGACAGCTGTGTTATTTAAACAGTTTGGAGTTTTGGGGGTGCAGGACAAAATAAAGTGATGGGTCACAGGCAATAAGCAGAACAATGGATGGTTTTGTCCCCTCATTCAGCCTTGTGAAGAAATATAGGAAAACATGAAACAGAGTGGGAAAGAAAGATGCTTTTCATTTCCTGGGTTTTCTTTGCAAGATATGGCTGTTGTGGGATGATGTTTCTGAGTAGCAAGGCTGTGGACTTAGCTGGCTGGAGCTGTCAGAAAACATGCTTTTGGTTGTAGGACATGGAATATTTTTCTGGCTGAGATGTTATAAAATTGCGTGCTTTTTCTTCCCTTTACATCTGCTTTATTTTTAATTTTAAAAATCCTCAATCTCTTGATTGTAACTCCAAGAGTCAGAGTTGGAGTGATTAGGAGTTCTCTTTGTATCTCTCAAGTGTACTCTTAACTCTCACACTAGGTTGGTTACCTGTGAATTAATTGAGGCTGCTTGACCTTGGTTACCTGGTTTGCCTTTGTGTGCAGCATCTTGGCTATGCAACATATGCTACTTCCTGTCAGGAATGATTTTTATGTACCTAAACTCATATTTTGTTTCATATAAACACAATTACATAACCAAACATTTGTATGGCATATTTCTTGGTTCTCTGACCCATTCCTTGTTACAGCATTTGCAGCTTGCTGGGTTCAGTCTCTTCTATTCAAGCACTGCTTTTCACCTATGTGGAGCCACCCATGGCACTGTGCAGATGCAGCAGCAGGAATTTTATCACACAAAATTAAACCAAGCAGAATGCTTACATAGATGGTCCTTAAACTTCAGCAAACAGCTTCAAAATTCTGTAAATATTTATCAGACAAACAGAAGTTGAGGATGATGACCCTGTCCCCATCAATATTTGAGACAGTTTAACATACTCCCAGCAAAATATGTGTTTAAAAATCATCTCAAGTAACTGTGTAGATTTAACCCCCGGGGTTATTTCTTCTCTCTTAATTTGTTAATAATTTGGGCACAAGGTAAAAAACCCAAGGCTTTTGAATGATTCTGACTGCAGGCAGCTTTTAGTACGGCAGCAGCCCGTACACCCCCTGGTGCACTGGCACTGATGGTTTTGCTGCTCCTTTGGCACCGAGACCCTCAGGCAGAGCTGGGAGCTGGAGGGACTCGCCTGCAGCGGGCCAGGCCCGAGGAAAACCGTGCAACGTGGAGCTTGTGACACCACGCCGCCGTCCCCTCCTGTGGGGGTACAGAAACTCAGCTTCACACCAAAACACGCTGCAGGACGCCGATGCAGTGAGGGGGGCACGGAACTTGACTCTCGCTCCTCTTTTTGGGCACGGGCAGGGCTGCAGGGGGCTCTGCCCGCCTGGGCGGGAAGGCGGGAAAGGGGAGATCGGGAAATCAGCGGGAGATCGGGAAAGCGGGACATCGGGAAATCAGCGGGAGATCGGAACAAGCGGGACATCGCGAAATCGGAAAGCCGCGACCGCGCGGGCGGCGCCGCTCCCCGCCCCGGGCCGGCCCCCGTCGGACAACGCCCCCGGCCCTCGGGCCGCCGCCCGCGGCATTTCCTCTGAGCTCAGCCGGCGGCTGACGCGGGCCCGGTCCCTCGGAAGAGGAAGCCGGCGGCGGAGCGGAGCGGAGCGGCGGCCGGGGCAGGCAGGGGCGCGGCGGGCGAGGGGCAGCGGCGGGGCCCGCGCTGGGGGCGGCCGGGGCGGCGGAGGAGGGGGCCGGCGGGGGCGGGCGCTCCCCGCCCGCGGGGCCGGGCGGCGGCGGCGGCTCCCCCCGCGGCCCGAGCCCCCGCCGCGCCCTGCCCGTGTCCCCCCTCCGCGTGCGGGGCTTCTGGCCGCTGCTGACCGCGCTCTGCACCGCGCTCCTCTGCCTCTACCAGGCGTTGCGCGGCAGCGCGGCCGGCGAGGGCGCGGGGGGCCCGGAGGACGCGGAGGCAGCGGCGGAGGCGGCGGAGTCCGGGCTGCCGCTACTGAAGGGCTCGGCGCTGCTGCTGCTCGGCTGCCTGCTGGCCCGCTGCTACGGCGCGGCGGGCGGCGGCCCCGGGCGCGGCGGGGCTCGGGGCGCGGCGGGGGCGCGGCGCGAGGCCCTGGAGCGGTTCCACGCGCGGCAGCTGCGGGTGTCGCCGCACGTGCTGGGGCACAGCAAGGCGCACGTGGGCCGGGTGGTGGCCGAGCTGGTGCGCGCCGCCAAGGCGCAGGGGCTACAGCCCGGCCCGCTGGCCCTCAGCCTGCGCGGGGACTTCGTGCGCATCGGCAGCGCCTACGAGCAGCACAAGGTGCGCAGCCCCGACTGCTTCGACATCCTGGTGCCCCTGCGGCTGCCGCCGCACCTGGAGCCGCAGCCGCGCTGCGCTGACGGGCTGGGGCCGTGCGGTGCCTTCGTCTGCGGCCTGCGGGCGAGGGACGGCTGGACACGACGCTGCCGGCCCTTCGCCGAGGGCTTCTGCGTGGAGCTGCAGGGCCGCAGCCACCTCTCCTCGGGGCTGGTGCTGCGCTGGTTCCAGGGCCATCTGCAGCGGTGCCTGGGCGCCGTGCGCTATCGGCTGCAGGAGCGGTGCCGCGTCAGCCTCTCGGCGTGCCCCGGGCAGCCGCCCACGCTGCACATCCTGCCCTGCTCCGACTACGTGTGCTGCCACATCTCCATGGCCGTGCGCCTCATCCCGGCCATCCCCCTCGGCGACGCGCTCTACCTCACGGCCCTGCCGCCCGAGGGCCCCCACGGCTCCCCGGCCCCCGAGGCGCTCTGGGGCCTCAACGCCTCGCGGCAGGAGCAGCGGCTGCTGGGCTGGCTGAAGGAGCAGGCCCCGGCCGCCTCCTGCCACCTCAAGTGCCTGCAGATCCTCAAGGGCCTGCGGGACCTCCGCGGGCACGGCCTGGAGGAGCCCTTCTGCTCCCAGTGGGGCCGGGTGCTCTCCTCCTATGTACTGAAGACGGCTCTCTTCTCCCTGCTGCTGCAGGGGCCCTTGGAGGCCTGGGATGAGCAGTTCCTGGTGGAGCGGCTGGAGGACCTGGTGCTGTACCTCAGGGACTGCCTGCGCAAGCAGGTGCTGATGGATTTCTTCCTGGGCAACACCAGCCTGCCCGAGGCCGTGGCGCTGCCCCGGTTCCTCAAGGAAGCCGCCCCTGTGAACTTGCTGTCTGCTTTTGACGGGCCCACGCTGGACCTCGTGGCCTTCCAGCTGATCAGCACGTGGGTGCAGGCCCCACACATCATCAGGATGTACAGCAGCCCCCGGTACTGGCGCCCGGTGCCCGCCCCGTGCCGCCACAGCGCTGAGGCCAAGCGGGAGCTGCCAGCGGGAGAGTGAGCTGGGAGAGCTGCTGGCACCCGGGACTCTCCATCACACACTCCAGACTTGCTGGTGCCGGGAGAGCTGCTGGCACCTGGGACTCTCCATCACACACTCCTGGCTCCCCAGTGCTGGGAGGGCTGCTGGCACCCGGGACTCCCCATCGCACACTCCAGACTCACTGGTGCTTCAGGAGCCTGCATCTGCCTGAGGATGCTGGGACTGATGAATTGTTCTTCTGTGGTTCTGTTCCTGCCCTGAGAAGAGCGGGCCAAGACTTACTGAAGTTGTGATTTTCATTCTCATTGGTTTTACGTGGGGAAATTCTGACATTTCTGGGGAAATGCCTTAGTCCTCAAGTGTTGCCTTTGGTTTACAGTTTGCAAACTAAAAGGCTCAAACTGACATTTTTAGAAATCTGTGTTAACTTCTTGTCTTAGTGGCAAAATAGCTTTTTCTGAGATTTTCTTTTTATGATGCAAAATCCATGTGGGATTTAAAAATCTTCCAAGTGCAAACAGCACATCCTCCATCCATCAATGTACCAAGATGTTCCTAAAATGTGATAAGCACTAGAGCATGGGTGTGGATCACAGTTTGAAATGCTCAATGCCATGCTTTAAATTTCCTGGGTAATCGAGCACATTGTGCTAAATAGATATGTAACACATGTTAATGTAAACTTGAGGGAAGAAGTGAAACTACTCTTATAACAGGATGAAGAATCTAGTTTTACATTTGTGTTCAAGTGAAGGTTATATTGAAGGATTGAAGTGCAGATAGAAGGAAACAAATAGCACTTTATTTTCACAAAGGCCTTATTTTTAGGATAATTGGCTGCACTAAATATTGCTATTGAGGAGGCATTAGTGTTTTGTTAGAGTGGTGGTTAAATTACCCCAAGGAAAACCTTTTAAAATAAATACTCTGAGGTTCATTTGTTTGGGGGTTCTAGTTGAGCTCTATTATTTGTTTCTGTATTCAAGTATTATTTCCTTAAAATATGCTTTACCTCAAGGACCAACAACAAAATAAGAAATTCTCTATTATATTTTGGAACAAACTTTAAACCAGTCCAAATCTCAGTGCCATAGGTTGACTGTGGCACCCTCCTGCTCCCTGGTAGGAGTTTGGTAGGATTTTTGGATAACTGCCTAGCCAGTTGTCTTGCTTGTGTCAATGTTTGAACCAAATAACCTTGATGGGATTTTCTAGTGCTGTATTATAGCAAATTGTTATTTTTTTATGGGGAGAAGAAAGTAAAATATTTCAGGGTACTTCAGAATTATTTAGCACTGATTCATGGTACAGTAGCAGTCCTGGTGGGCTACAGATTCTGATGCCCTCTGAGTATAAATATCAGGCAGATAATTGCCACTTTTTGTCTGGTTATGTCCCAGTTGCTGGAGTAACCTGGTGACTTGTGATGCAGCCAGGTTTGCAAGTGTCCTTACAATGCAGGTGTACCAGGGTATCAAAAAATTCAGAAATTCAAATCCTTACTTTTTTAGGTCACCTGCTCAAGCTTTTGATGTATTAAGCCCCAAAATGTGTTGCTGAATTGCTGGTGCTCAGGAAGCTAAGCAAGTGCCTTATTGCCTGCAGTGCTGTGTCCTGAGAGAGCACTCCCAAATTGAGAAGGACCAAGTGTAACTTCTGGGGAGCTTTAGGATAGCCTGAAGTAACTAACCTGCTCTTCCTCTCCCTGATGGGTTGGTGTGCCTTACTCACAGTTCTGTGCATCAGAACATGAAACAAACATTGTCAGAATCTATGAAGCTTTATACAAATTTATTTTTCTAAATGGAAACACTCCCTAGGCAGATGTTTGCCTACTTTTGTCTCTTTCTTTAACTGCTCTTGCAGTCATATTTTCAGGTAATTATGGCATAGGTCACACCCACAAGCTGGGTTATTTTTGTATTCGAAGCCCTGTGCTTCTTTCTACAAATACAAATAGTGTATTTATAGGTAGTATTGATAAAATGTTCTTTGCACATGGTATTTAAGACTAAGTCAGCTACATTCTGGGTTGTTGGGTTTTTTTGTAGCAGACCATGTGTACTATTTTTGCAGGCTTGTGTTTCTTGGTATTTAAAATAAGATTCAAGATTCAGTTCTGCAATCAAAGCCATTGAATCTTTTGCCCAAAGAAGAACTAGATGGCCAGCCCAGGGTCTTGTGGCTGCCTGAACTCTTGACATGAAAATCCTTGAGTTGTTAATTCTGGCATCATGATCACTTCAGTCAGCTGTCTGTCTGTTTATATCACTGCATCCCTGTCTCTGAAAAGGGAACTTTTCTCTTGAGAGGGGTGTGAATTTGTTTAGTATGGCCCCAATACATGGAAATCTGTAATGGACTTGGTAAGGACTTCCTCACTAAAATGTGGTAAGGTCAGGAGAAGAGAATTGCATTGGAAAATATATGACAAGAAGAGATGGTAGAGAATGTAAATAGTTTAGAAAATGAAAGTTGGGCTGAGGGGTGAGTGACAATGATGGTAAACTCTCAGTGAGGATGCACTGCAAACAAACCAAAGGACGTGGGGTAAAATTGGAGAACTATTGAAAGCAAGTGGATTTGGAGTGTAGGGTAAAGAGATTTAAGTGGATTTTGTTTTGACAATATTTCCAAAGCAGTTGAGTCCATCAGGGTAAAAAGTGAGGCAAACCCCCAGTTCATTAGCTATGCAAATAGGTCTTCAGTGTGAGTTTTTGCTCAGAAGGCATGCTTTGAGTTGATGATGGAGAAAATGCATGTGTGGGCTTTCACCTTGAGCTTGGGTGAGCCTTGAGGTGAGGGGGCATTCTGCCATGAGGCAATGTGTGTGCACTTGGTGGCTCAGGTGTACAACTGAGATATTCAATGTATTCCCCTTGTCTGCTCTATAGCATGCATTCATGAATAGCATTGATGAAAGGAGCTGACAGAAGTTGGGTTTCTGTTACAGCATTCGTCTTATTCCACAGAAACATGGCAGCACTGGTGCCTGCTGCGTGCTGGGGCTGTTTCAGGGCCTTATCTCCAGGGAGGTGTACAGAGAGCTTGACCCATATGAGTAATCCTGTGGCCCTTTTGCCTTCTTCCTCCTCTCCCAGCCCATGGATACACAACAAGGTTATGCTTACCTGTTTGCTAAGGCTGTAGCTGTTAAAATGTACCATGGATTCAGTAGGGTTGCCTGTGTGTGTGTAAACAGAAACACAAACACAGAAAAAGGAGCATGTTATTTAGCACTAACACAGGCTCTTGGTTCTCTTACCTGCAACCTAATTTTGCAAAGACTGTGCAAATGAAGTTGTTTTTGTTCAACATTGATTGGGAAGAGGAGTCAGACCTGCAAGAGAATAAGTTAATTTACAGTACCAAAATTCATATATGTAATTTCATTTTGTGTTGAAGAATGCTCTCTGTTTCTCAAAGGCATTATATTTTATCTGACCAAATATCTTGCAAACATTCCTCTTTTGATTTCGAATCTCTGTGGAGTAATGTAAATTTTAAGTATCTTTTTGTAATGGACATTCCTGGTACAACTCTTTTTTGCTGGTTAATCATAAGACCAAAGAGGAAACTGAAGTGTTCAGCTGCTATTGTTTTGGTTTTTTAAGTGTTTATAGGCTCAAAGTGTCAGCCCATTTTAATGAAACGTTTATAAATTCATTTCCTATTTAATTCCAAAGTACATTTGCACTTTTATTGTTTCCATAAAAAGTTGGTGGTTTTGTTTGAATATTTCACTGTCATAATAAACAACTGTGTTAAAGCATCTGTGCCTCAAGATTTAAATTCCTTGTTGCCTTTTTTTCACTAACAGCTACCTGCAGAACTGTAATTGGCAGATTTATGTGCTCTTTAGGAGGAGACTCCTGAAGTGGCCAAATGCTGGAAAAGCTGGAAGTCCACACCTTGGGAGCTGTGCAGAGGGATGTGGAGGAGAGCCAGAAGGGAGAGTGGAGCACAGCTGGCACTGCCTGTGGTGCTGCTGACTTCTGAAATGGAGCACCTTGGGGTTTGTGGTTGGCTTGCTCAGAGTTGTTGTTTCCTTGGTTCCAGTGTTGGGTTGCTGCAGATCTGCTCTTTCTGGTGCTTCATTTCACAGTGTCTGTGTGATCCTTCAGCATGGCATGTCCAGACATATCTCCGTGCCAAACAGGGTAGGTCAGGCTTTTATTAAATGTGGGAAAAGTCCTGTTGAAGGCAGCAGGAGCTTTGTGGATGGGCCAGCAAGTTACCTTTATTAGTCTTTGTAAGATGCAACAATTATACACATAGCTTTGCTGGTGTTCCCTATTAATGAAATAACAGCAAGACCCTGAGCTTTTAAATCATTGAATCAAAGCCAGGCATGAAGTGGCTTTCTGGAGGTCTTTGTGTGCCTGCCTTTGCCTTGCAGGAGCTGCTTCTGAGAGGGGCAGCAGTTGCTGGCACAGGGTGGCTAACGGGCTTCTTGCTGGCAAAGTCTGGAGGAATGTCAACATTTAGTGTCAACACTCAGCCACCCAAGCTGGCATGGTGAAAACATATTTAGAGCTTCACCTCTAATAACATTATCTGTTGTTAATGGCTTCCTTAAAAGCAATAGCCCTCCTCTGGTCTCCATTCAATCCATGCTCTGAAGTTATTCTCTGTTTGAAGCCTGAGTTCCTATTCAACAGGAGAGAAACACAGTACTTTCCTTTTGTGATAAATCTGTTAACAAAAAATTAACTGGCCTAAGGACTTGCATGCATGGTGTTTAAAGAAAAGCCTGTTTGCATCCATCACATTGGATAAATTGTTTAAAATCTTTCCATCCTTGTGCAAATACCTCCTTGTAATGCAGCCAAGATAGCAGTGAATTGCTGATTAAATGCTGCTAATGCAAGTTAAAGCTGTCAGAAGGCAAGGGGATCTTATTTGTGCATCCCATTTTCATATGGCTCCAAAAGATTTCAGACACGAGAAATTTCCAGGCTGGTTTATTTCTTGTGTCATCTCTTTCAATGTATGCCTGGTGAGTCTTCCTGAGGTAAGTGACATAATTTCAGTAGCTGGCAAGAAGAGCAGCCAGTCCCACTTTTCTTGGGCTGACAGCACTGGGACACTGGTTGTTGAGAGAGGAATAAGGACTGGCACCCCTTACGGCACCAGGATTCTCCTTCAGTGCTTGCTGATGCTTAGGAGCACGCTGCTGCGCTTGCTGGAGAGCCTGGAGGAGCTCCAGCCTTAATTTTAATAAGCAGGATATGGGGGGCTGACCATGGATAGATCTCTGGGTTTCTCAAATAAAACAGGTGGCTAATTAAGAGACTACCTCTGCTCTCGTGCATGTACCTTCAGTGTCCTGTTTTAAATAAGTAACCAAGAATTGGGGTATTTGCCAGAGCGATTTGCCAGAGATCAGCAGCAGAGCTCTACAGGTAATGTGTGTTCTGTGTCTGTAAACAGCCCGTGGATTCGAGTAACGATTTATATGCAAAATGCTTTAAGATTGTTAGCAACGTGTGCATCAAATGTCACCGTGTACCGGGCTCTGTGGTAAGCTTTGGTTTTTTCCTTTTAAAGGATAGCAATGGTGATTCAGAGACTCTGAAGAATTCGGTGTATTCCAATGACAAGCTACTGTTCTTGACACTTCTGGGAGTTCCTCCCCCCTCTCCCACCCCACCCAAAAAAACCTCAAACCAAACCAACAGAAAAATGAAACACAAACACCCCCCCTAAAAAACCAAAACAAAAACAAAAAACCCCAAAACAAAACAAAACCAAAAAAACCCCGAAACCCCCCCACCAAACCTCTGAAAGAAATGGGTCCAGAGCTGCATAGAGAATATTCATCTCTCTGGGCTGGGCCGAATGTGACAAGGGTTTGTTAGTGATTTCATGATACTTGTGATTGTCTGTTGGCTTTTATCCCTGCCACAGGGTCTCCATGATAATCTGGGCGCAGGGGAGGGAAAAAGGAGATGCAAGGAAACGAGCTGACAGGCTTGATGGATATCGTGCTGGGAAAAGTTACCAAAAGTTACCAAAAATTTATGATGGATTCCTAGGGCGTAAAGTGAAAGAGTTGCTTTGAGAAGTCTCACTGTACTGACTGAAAACAAACAGCAGTAGAAACAGGAAGAACAGCAAACAGCCCACTTCTGCCTGACAATTTCAGTCCACTCCTGTTAGTTTCAAGTAGGGGAGAGGAGAAACTTGGAGCTGAATTCACTGGCAATCCATGTGTGTACTGCTTCAGGGGAGGGCAAAGGAGAGGGCAGCTCTTGGCTCTCTCTTTCAGGGTTTAATCCTGTGCAAAATTAAAATGCTGAAATACAAAACTCCCATCGAGGGAGGGAGTGTTTGGGTGCAGTTTGCCAGTCTGTCTCCTGTGCTCCACCAGATGACAATCAGGGATCACTGGTTTTGAAGGCAAGTCAAAATTCAGTTCGCTTTACACAAGCTGGAAGCTGCTCCCGAGTTTCCCAGCTCCTCCTGCCATGGCAAGGGAGCTGCTGCTCTGCCTGAGCGAGGGAAATGCCGGAGCGGCCGCTGCAGAGGAAATGAGTCATTCCTCTATTTCTGTTGCAAAAGACTTCTCTGTGCTGTGCAATGCGTTTAGGAATATATTCCTACAGCTTCTTGGAAGTTCTCCTAGGACCACGTTGAAGCATAAAAGCATCAGCAAATGAGCGGGCACATTACAGATTTTTTCTTCATTTAAATTGGCTGTGCAGGCTTGGCTTCAACAGGAGGGATTTTCAGAAACCCTGAATTTTGTGCAGTTCTCACCTCTGGGCCTGTTTGCTGCCCAAGAAATGACTATAAGGGGGTATGAGTATGTCTTCTGAGCATCTCTTTTTGTCATGTCCCATGTGAAACTTGTTGAAGTGTGTTTCAAGAAAGAGAAACTTGCTACTCATAGGGATTGTGAATCATGGGCCCTTCTCCAAAAATATTTCTGCACAGAGCCTGTATGTTTTCCCCAGGAGCCACTTGAGCTCAGCAGTCACTCATGCCCTACCAAAAGTAATGGCATCTCCTGAATAGTAAAAGAAAAGGGGGAGTGGGGAGGAGAACAGCACAGTACACTCTGAGAAAGCACCAGGCCCATTTCTTGCCTTTTATTTCAGTGTAGTGTTGTGCAGAGCGCTGTGAACAGACCCTGTTGGCACAGGATGGATGGGGCAGGGCTTGAGAAGCATCAGGGCTCTCTGTGTCCTCACTGCTGCGCTGACAGATGGATGATTAAGTAAAGTGAACTGGCACTCAGTTGTAGCTCCTGCTGTGGGAACCCTGAAGGTCTTGGTAAGAATTTGGCAAATTGTCCATTTTCAAATCTCTTAGGAGTCTGACTTGTTCAGGAATGAAGGAAGTCTTGGCTGAAGCTCTGTGTGTGCCTGAGGATGAGTTTTGTCTGACAGTCTGTTTCTCTCCTGGCTCTCTGAGTGCTGCCTGCCTTGAAATGCAGACTCTCCACAATGTGCTGCACCTGGCTGGGGGCACCAGGTCCAGTAGAGCAGCAGCAATGCAACTTTTCTGTGACATTAACCCCTTGCATTTTACAGGTGCTTCTTAAAATGTTCCCACTTCCAGTTACTGACATGACTTTCAGACATGGTGAGTGCATGAGGGAGGGACAGAGGGAGTCTGGTAGCAAAACACACCGACTTCTGTGGTTTGCTCCTTGAAAATGCTACTAGTGCTCCAGGAAACCATATAAATCTTGTGTGCAGAGCTTGTGTGCACAGCAGCGTTTTAAATTTGCCTCTTGGAATCATTTTCATTACCCAAAGGGTGTATAGGGGCACATAACGAGCTTTTAACACTCAATTCCTCAAGGAAGAATTGTTATGGCCTTCCAAAAACGATCCCTGTGTTAAGTGGCAATTAAGAGCTAATTATAATGAGATGCTGTTGGATGAGATTAGTATCTGACTTGGAATGGCAACAGAGGCATCAGTAGGTAAGCTGGAGGGGAGATGGGAGGAAGGGGTAAGGAGGGAAGGCAGCAGGTGCCCTGCAAGGGGGGACAGGAGCTCACCCTGGGGAACATGGTCACTACTGGGTGGTCATCAGATCAGCCCTCAATGGCAATGTTTCTGAGGGAGAACCATGGGATTTGCATGAACTTTTTCAGCCAAAGCTGTCAGGGTTTGTAACTCCTGTGGAAGATGTGGTGTGAGCCCTGCTCCTGCCTCTGAAATGCCAGCTGGTGAAAGTGCTGCTCACCTGTGTCTGGCAGCTGGAGGGACTGTGAAAATGGGTCATTTCAGAGGTGAAATTTATCTCTTTGGCTGATAAAGACCTTCATAATGAGACTTTCACTTCAAAGGGCTCTGGCAGTGCAGCAGTTTGAGTATGTTTGCCTGACTGCCACTAGAATGGCTGTATGTGAAGTGCATAGGTATTTTATTTGTATAAAACTGCTCACTCTCAGAGGTCAGCAAACACAGCTACCCCAGAAACTTTCAAGTCGCAGAGCAGAAGGTAATTTTGAGTGAATAAACTGTTTCTCTGATTGAACTCAGGACCCTGCACATACCACAGTATGGTGTCCTGAGTGCTCTGGCACATCTTTGTCCCTCGAGAGCACCTAGGGCTTGTTTGCAGCAGATCTCCCTGGTCCAGGCTCACAGAGGGAGCAGGCCCTTGCAGAGAGGGGAGCAGATGGATGCCTCCTTTCTCTGTCCTGCTCAGTATTTTCATAACCTTTCAATGGCATCCCTGTGGAATGGGGACAAGATGGCAGTCACGTGCTGGCCCCAGCCACTCCGGCTCTGCAGTGGGGGAGGAAGCTGGGATGAGATCAGATTTACTTCTGTCCCTTTTCTGCTTGGAAACTTATTTGTGTTGCTAACAAGGTCCCCAACCCAATGCTGTGAAAAGGATGCTGCAGGGAGGAGGAGGAGGAGTGAGCTTCCTCCCTTGGGAGAGGGCAAAGCAGTCCTTGACTCATTTAAACTGCATTGCTGGGGCAGTGGGAAGAGTCTGTCACCCATCGTGGCAGGGGACACAGACTGGGCTGCTGGCACAGTGGGATGAGGTGCAGGGAGGGGCTGGACCCACACCAGAACGTGGCTCAGGAGCAGGGACATCTTCCCTGACAGCGTTGCTCCACCAGCTGCAAGTCACTGGGCACATTCTGGGGCAGGAACATAACACACTGCTGCCTGTGTCATGTAAGGAGCACCCCCAAGATCTAAAGTGTTTCCATCTGATCTGTAAGAGCAGGATTTTCAGTCAGACACCCAGGAGAACCCCCAGCAGCAGGGAAGAATGTTATCACCTGGATTTTAGCAGACTTTTGCATAGGAGCGTGGCTCAGTCTGCAATGAAAACAGGTTTGCCTTCCAAGCTTGGCTCTGAATGGCAGAGCACGGTGTGTGGGTAGTGATTTTGGTTTCCATTAATGTCCAAATAAGAGATTCTTTGGGAGAAGGAAATTTTAATTTTGAAAGGACTCAGTTCCTCTATATTGATTGCATTAACTGGATTTGCAGCCTCCCTCCTCAGCAGAGCTGTGTCCCGCTGAAAACGCTGCAGGGTAAATGCATAGGATGGAGAGGAGGGAAAGAATTCAATAGCAGAAACAGACAGGTGAAACCGGGTCCTTTCAAGGCAGAAATATTCAGGAATTCCATTTATTTTGGGCTACAGCACTGCAGTGCTTTAGAATGCAAATTGCCCCTTTAGCCCACCAAGTTTAGCGCTACTGCACAATACAGTATTTTGCACATCTGCTTAATGAGATGTGCAGAATGGGAAAACCAGATGTAATGGTCTCTGCTGCTGAGAGGAGACGACTGGAAACAGAACCTTTTGTCATAAAAACAGTCATGCCCTTCTGAACCTGTTGAATTCTGAAACTGTCTTGGGCATATTTTTGCAAATCATGATTTGGTATTTGCAGCTGAATGATCCTGAACATGGTCTTGTAGCTGTTCCTTTGCAGCTCAGAAATGGGGTTTGCTGCTGTTGATATTGGATTTTTCCAAAAAATTTAAGCAATCTCTATTTTTCTGTTTTTAATTTATTTCATAATTTGAAAGCTTTTCTCTTATGAGCTATATTTAAGTGGTTTTGGGTGACTTTTCCTGTATTTCACAGCTGCATGGCCCAGGGCTCAGTTATAAATCCTTGCTGATTCAATTGAATAAATGTGCTTGACCACATCTGTTTCTGTGTTAATTTACATCTTTAAGCCACGGCTGGAAAGGAAAAACCTGTAAATTCTAATTCCTTCCCTGTCCACTTTCTAGGTTTGATGTAGTTTTTAATGCTCCTATGAATATGAATTGTGGCTTGCCAAATTAGTGTGAATTAAATGGGAAGAGTCATAGCACAGTTATTCAAACCACTTCCAGGGGATGAGACTGTTCTTCTAAAATAAGTCATCGCCGAGTCAGTAACACAACCAAAGCTCTCAGCATTTATTTTACAATGTCCCTGAGCCTCAGAGAGATGATGTTGAGACAGACTTTGCCTTATTCTATAAAATCCACACTCTGGCCTTTTTAGAAGATATTATCTTACTTTTTAAGGTGGGCACTGAAAGTATCTTGAGTACCTTTATCTGTGAAGCTGTGTCACCTTGAAGCCTGGGTTCTGCCCCATTTGCTGAGCCCCTTCACAGGATCACACTCAATCCCCACATCTGCAGTTCCCACCCAGCTCCTCTTGGTGGAAGTGATTCTCATTCCACTGAGTTTGCTTTCCTGAGAAACAGGGACACTGCTTGGCTTCACACTGATGCTCCTTGTTTCTCAGTCGTTAAATTGAAAAAAATGCGAAGTAGAAATTTACTTCCAAAATAGAGCTGTCTTCCTTAGGAATTTGCTTCAGTGGGGACTGTGAGATATTCTCTCTGTAATGATTTATATTACAAAAATAGCTCTGCCCTATGTCTGCAAACAGTTAGAAATGTGAGCCTGGAAAAGCAATCTAGCAGCTAACTCCTCAGCCCTAGAGCTTAAATAAACCAGTCATAAACAAAATGAACTACAAAAGCAACTGAAGAACTAAACTTCCCTATAAATACAACGTCCTCTCCTCGGAAGTCTGAAAATACTCTAGGCTTTTAAGCTGACCCAGAGCCTGCTGTATTCAGGATTTTCTGGCCTCAAAGCAGGGAGTGAGTTCCAGAGCAGCAGAGTTTCAGTGGCTGTGCTGAGCAGGGTCACAGAGCTCCCATCCGCACTGCAAAACAGGTCCTGGAGAGAACATGACCAAAAATTCCCATTTACACACCTGAGCTAGCAGTCCCCGTGCCCCTTCCACGCGTCCTGCTGGTGCCACTGGCTCGCACCAGTGACCCTGTGTGAAGCCACCGAGGGCTCTGGAATGGAGCATGAGCTCTCTGGGCGGTGACAGCTCCTCCAGGGACAGCTTTCCTGTGGGCAGGAACTGGGATTGGCACATAACACACGGTGCTCGCTTCCTCGGAGCCCGCATGCCCTTTGGCTGTGGTTTTTATCTCTGTTTACTATTGAAAAAGCTTTAGCAGATTATGCTGTGTCATTCAGTTCCCTGCCAGAGTGGATGTCAGAGAAACTAGAAAGTGTGTGAGTGCAAAAAAAAGTGTCTGTAATTTTTTGTGGCACACAGGCAAGGTCATTACACATTATTGGAGGCAATGAGGATGTGAGGATCTTAGATCAAATTTAACTGCTTTATCTGGAGACTTAAGAAAAGAGAAAAATGTGCTTTTTACTGATATTACCAATTAGGGAGCTGCCAGGTGGCCATTTAATAACCCAGATGTGCTGCAGGATGCAGCATCAGCAGAGGCTGTGTGTGCAGTGGAGCAGGGGAGAGCTTTCCAGGGCACAGCACCAGGCAGCTCCTCCTGGCTATGGGAGTGACTGGGGTCTGGGAGATGTGACAGGAGAGGGAGCCCAGGGTGGGAAATGCAATCCATAAAGGGATGAGAGCTTAGGAAAATTGCAGAGAAGGAGAGAAATGCAATGAAAGAAGGAAATGCAATGAAATCCACAGAGCAGTTGGCGCCTGGCAATGAATGGTGCCCTGACTCCACATCGCACAGACACACAGGTGTCCCTGGAGCTGCTGGGCTGATTTAGAGGCAGCTGAGAGCAAAGGCTGGGTGAGTCATGGAAATGGGTTGCAGCACCTTCCCCTTTTGTCACTAGCTGAAATCTGTGTCTGTCACACTGATGTCAGCCCAGTTCCTGCTGGAAACTGCATCATCACTGGCACAAGATCAGCTGCTGTGACTCTCTCGTGCCTCAAGGGACCAGAGCCTCAGACAGAGGCACTGGAGCCCAGGCTTCTTGCTGATCCCTGAAGTACAGCAGGAATGATGTAGGAGAGGGGGGTAACCTTCCACTACAGACTGAGCTGTCTGGGCACAATGCCCAGTGAGAATTTGGGAGAAGGGATTGAAGGGAGCAGCACGTGAGCCTGGGAGGCAGCCAGCAGGGCTGAGCCTGCAGCTCTGCCATCAGCAGGAGGCACAGGGCTCAGCTCAGCTCACTCCAGGCTCTCCCTGCCCCTGCCACGGAGTCAGCCATAGAGCTGGAATAAATACAGGTCCCTGTGGCAAAGCCAAAGCTAATCCTTGCTGCTGACAGACTGGGAGAGAGGGTTGTAGAAACAGTCCTGCTCCTGGTTCCCCAGAACTTCTTGAATAAAACCTCCTGCACTTGTCCCTTCAGAGTACAAACCCAAGGCAGAAAAAAGCCTCAAAATCACACAAGGAAAGAAACTTCTTTGCCATGAAGCCTGTAAAGAGACAAATGTTGCTAGAGATGATTCTGAAGAGTTAATTGCAGGTACCTTTATTGGAGGGATGCTGCTGTGAGGAAATGAAGTCAATTCTGTAAGGACAAGAGAAGCTGGACCTTTATCAGCTGCCACCAGCAGTGGGGAAGCACCAGCTACAGTGGCTTGTCATTTATAAAAACATCTGGAGATAAGAAGCTTATTTTTTGGCAGAGTGGCAGCTGGCTATTCCAGCAGGCTCAAGTAGTGGTAATAAGGATTTGGCAAAAGAACAGGAGAGGAAGACACCTCATCTTAACCTTGCATAGCCTCTGCTCTTCTTGCTTCCCCCTTGCAGCAGGAAGCACTGTGAGCTGCTTTAGCAGGATTCAGATGGAAATGCTCAGAAATAGCCATCAGACTGCCTTCCTTTGCTTTCTTTACTTTTCCAGAGTGATGCTCTTTTCTGTTAACTTTCAGGCACAAAGAGGCTGAAAGTCTTTGGGTAGGTTTGGGCATGGCATGGCATTTTGAACACCAACATCCCTGGTTTGGTTTGTCTGGGAGGCTGCTGAGCTGATTTTGCTGCTTGCTGGGCTGGTTGTAACGACTAAAGTGCGTGCTTTGGATGGAGCTGATGTTATTCCCAGTGTGTATTAGTAAGAATAGAAATCTGCCATAAAATCATGTTCTGCAAAAGCAGTATTCATTTCCTCGTTTTCTGCTTTAAAATATCCTGCATTTGCAAGCCTGGCCATCTGCATCACAGCCATTACATGTGGGAAGTATGGAATGTGTCTTATCACACACAGAGCGTGCACAGCAAAGGACATCCAAAGGTTATGTTGTCATCACGTCAAATGGATCTGTTTATTCTGAGTGCTGGAGGAGCAGAGCTTAATCAGAGCATCAGCCATATGCAGATTTGAAATTAGATTTTACAATAACCACCTGTCTACTGTTTTGAATCCTTGTCATATTCCTTGGGTTAGAGCTGTGCTTGCTCAGTGAATGTGTGTGCTGGGAGAAAATAATCTAAAAGCCTTCATGGCATGATGTAAAAAGCACTTAAATGCATGTTTATGTATCAGTGTGCAAGGGAGCACATGTCTCTCATGGCTTTGTGCTACAAGCTGCTGTGAGGGCATTCCTTTCATGTAAAAATCAATAGTATTGGTGACTCCCCACATAAACTTCTTTTGCTCTTCTTTTCTGGCTCATAATTTTTATATGCGTCAGCCAAAAAAAGTCACTGTGAAGTGATGCAGCATTTGATCTTTCTCTTCTGTAAGTTTTTAAAGGAATAAGTACAAACATGCACATAATGTTTGTGTAGTGCCTGCCACAGTTTTGTGACTCACAGCATTCTGCCTTTAAGGAGTCAGAAAAAAAAATGTCTGAAAACTTAAGCCTCTCTCCTCATTATGTTGCAATATAGAAAAAAAGAAAATCTGTGCATTTGGTTATTGCAAGCTGCATCAAGGCAGTCATGAAAAGAGCAACAATAGTCAAAGTAAAGGTTGACATTTTAAACACTGGCACTTGGAAAGAAGTGGAATTAAAAAGAATTGCAGAGCAAAATTGACAAATAACTTGTCCCACCACTTAATCATATGCTCAAAACTGCCTGAAACAAGCAAGCACTACAGGCTCTTTTCTTGCTTATCTCCACTGTGATAATTATTCTTCTACAGCAGTAGCTGCTCTCCCTGGGGAAAACAGAGTTCATTTTTTTAAAATTCAGAGTATTGGCCCTTCCCACGGAAGTCAATGGCAGTTTTTCATCGAATTCAACGAGAACTTAAAAGGGCCATTAAATGAGATCAGTAATGCAAGAGCTTTCTAAAGACATCCTGGCCCAGATGCTCCCTCCTTACCACAGGGAGCAGCAGTCACAGTGCTCTTAGGCTGGCCGATGTCTGAGCTGTAGTGTCCCCTTCTCCAGAGCAGGAGCTGTTTTCACCACTCACCACAGTGCACTGAAATGTGGTGACTCAGAGCTGTGTTGAGTCAGGGAGGTGCCCTGACTGCCCAGCTGGGCTGAGGTGAAGCTGCTGCCTCTCTGCCTCTGTCCAGGGTTTAGTGTGAATCTCAATGTACCAGGAAGGTGCCAGAAGTGTGGCCTGAGCTTCCTCCAAAGCCGAGGGCATCCCAGCATGGGATTGCTGGGAAGCCTCCAGTTTGTGTGTCCCCAAGGTCACTCTGATCACCAGATCAAGAGAATGGCCAAAAAGCTCCACTTTTTCTGTGCTTTCCCTTTCAAGAGTTTGACCTCAGGGATGTTTTGCTGCTTGAGTTCTCCAGGTCCACCCACCCTCGTGGTGGGATTTGCCCATTGCTGGACCACGTTCTCTCCCACCCTGCCTCAGGCTGGACCCACACATCAGGCAGGCAGGCACAGAATGTTCACTGAGCTCTGTGGGTTACCAGCTCACTCCTCGCTCCAGCTCCTCGCCTCAGCTGGGGAAGGTGTGACTTTGTACGTTTTGACTTTGCTCATTCAGGCTCACAAAACAACCGCATCTCTCTTGAAACTCAGGTGTGTTTTCTCATCCAGCGAACTCTTCGCGGCAGGGCGCTGCCGTGGAATCGCTTTATGAACCGCGGCCACCGCTCGCCGCTGCCCCGCCGTGCCTCGGCTCCACCGGCGCCTCCCGCGCCGTGTCCCGGGGGCCAGGAGGGCTCCGCATCCCTGAATTTCCGCGCGGGGCCCTCTGGAGGTCAGTGTTCGCCCGCGCTGCGCCGGACCTGTTGCGGGCCCGCGGAGGCTCCGCGGGCAGGGCCGGACCGGGGGGAGCCGCCCGCCCGCTCCGAGCGCCGGCCCCGCGCCCGCCGCCCGCCCCATCGCCCGCGGGGGCGGCGGGGCCCGCGCTGCGCTGCCCGTGCCGGTGTCGGTGTCGGTGCCGGTGCCTGCGCGGCCGCGGAGCCGCCGCTGCCCGGGGCCGGCCCCGTCCCCCCGCCCGGGGCGGCGCCGCTGCGGCGCGGGTGGGGCCGCGGGCGGAGGCGCCGTGCGCGCCCGCGGAGCCCCGCGGAGCCATGGCGTACATCCAGGTGCGTGCGGAGCGGGCCGGCGGCGGGCCCCAGGGATGGGGGGGTCTCTGGGGCGGCTGCGGGACGGGAGCGGGGCCCCCCCGTGCTCCGCGCCCGGTGCGGGTGCGCAACTTCGGGTTAACTTCTGGGGAGGAGTTCCCGGAGGCGACAGCAGCCCCCGGCGAGGGGCCAGGCGGGGCCGGGGCGGCAGCGGGGCCGGCAGCTGTTGATAGCGGGGCACCGGGGCAGGAGGGGATCCCCGCGGGGCTGGCGAGCAGCCCTCGGGCCTCTCTTTGCTGGGGGAACGGGATGGCCCCGGGGGCGAGGAAGCCGGTCCCGGTCCCTTACAGAGATTTATTGGAGGGAGGAGGATGCTGACCCTGCGGGCAGGCTGAGATGCCATGGGCCGCCCCGGGCTGGGCACGGTCCGGCGGGCGGGGGCACCGGCGGTGTGTGGGGGGCTGCGGGGAGCCCGGGCTGTGCCGTGATGGATGGATGGGCTGTCCCTGCTCTGGGGGGTTGAATTTTTGTCCAGCTGGTCAAACCCTGAGCGATCCCCGAGCCGCCCGCTTCCCAGCCATTGCCCCGAGCGCAGCCGCCCGGTTCGCGACGAACCGGAGCCGGGGGGGCATCTCCAGCCGGGCGGGCGCTGGTTCCGACCCCGCTACCGACGCCAGCCGTGCCCCGTCCCGCGGGGCCGTGTCCGCTCCGCCCGCTCCGCCGTGCTCCGCGCTCTCCTCCCTGAGCCGCCGCCCCGGGAGCGGGGATGCTGCGGGCGCTGTCCCGGAGCCGGGCTGGAGCGGCCGCGGGTGGAGCCCGCCCGGGATGTCTGAGGGGCTCGGGGCTCCCGGCGCCCCCCGGCTCGGCGGTGTCTCCAGTGGGGCCGTGCAGGCCTCCCGTCGGGGCCCGTGGGTACAAGGGGGATGCGGAGCAGGGCATCAGCAGCACCCCGATATCTCCCCGTTATCCCCACACCGGCGTCAGTCACGGTGGGATGGTGGGGGGTGTGTGGCTGAGGGGACCGCACTGTCCCCAGGCTGTGCTGTCCACTGCTGATGGAGCTTGTGAGCCTTTCCTGAGGTGTCACTGCGGCCTGTGACCAGCGAGGACCCCACCCTGCTGCAGCATCCCCGGGGGCACTGTCACCCTGGTTTGTTGTCACTGCTCGGAGGACCTGGCTGGGACTGGCGGCTCTGCTAACCTGGAGCAGGTAACCCCCAGCCAGGGGCCCTGCAGCAGGTGGTGGGGTTGGAGCCCTGCCCCCAGGCTCGCCCTTGGTGAGGGTTCGCTCGTGCTGGAGACTCCATCTGGCCTGTTCTGTGCTCGGCCAGTTGGGATGACGTGGCACAGCGTGATGGTGCCTCCCTGACCCCGGAGACGGAGCCGTTCTCCAGGGGTTGCTGAGCACATGGCAGCTGCTGTGCTCCCGGGCATCCCCCAGCGCCAGCCCGCTGCTGCAGCCTTCCCCAGACCCCTGTCCTTCCCCAGACCCGTGTCCTTCCCCAAAGCCCTGTCCCTCCCCAGACCTGAGTCCTTCCCCAAGCCCCGGTCCTTTCCCAAACCCGTATCCTTCCCCAGACCCCTGTCTTTCCCCACAGCCCTGTCCTTCCCCAGCCCTGCTCCTCATGCCTGGTGCCAGCGAGGTGGGGGACCAGGTGGTTGTGTTTGCTTTCCTTTCATGGGCCCCTGCATTTCAGCCCTGCATTTCAGCTGCTGTTGACTTGTTTACCTCTCCTGCACCGTCACACTCAGTCCTTACCCCTGTCTTCCCATTTGAGGGTGGCCACAGGCTCGTTCTGTCCGGGTGCTGTGGGATGGCTGTGTCCCCTAAGGATGGCTGTGTGCCCTTGGGATGGCTCTGTGCCCTTGGGGTGGTTCTGTGCCTTTGGGATGGCTGTGTCCCCTAGGGATGGCCATGTCACAGGGCTGGCCTCCTGTGACCCGTGGTGGCCAGGAGGGCTCTTGGCTCTGAGCCTGCCGTGTCCCTGTGGGCTGTTTGGAAAATCCCTCTCTTTGTGTGACACGTGCTCGGCCTTCGATCGCGTGGCACCGGTCCAGCCGCTTTGTTTCAGAGCAGTTTAAAAATCCTCCTTGCAGCTCTGCTAAACCACTGGAGCTTTGGCTGCAACTTTGCATTAATAAGGAATGATAAAGCCCTTTTAGCCATTTAGCATTTTCTTAAACAGCTGGCCCATGGGTATCTGAAATCACTGTCTTGTCTCATTGCACCACAGCTCTTCCAGTCTTTTAACTGCTCCTAACAAGTGCTGGCTTTTTTGATAAGCACTGGCTTCCAAGAAATTTAAAAGGAAGGCTTGCACCAAAACGTGCTCCATGGAAGAGTTCTTGGAACTAAAGGCAACTTCTGCATCCCAGCTTCTTCAGAAAAGGCTGCTCATGTCATGTCATGAGCGTGAAGCTAGGAACCAATTTCTGCATTTGGAAGAGTAGGATGGAGTTTTTTGTGGGGTTTTTTTTAGGGTTTTATTTCATATTGTTTTCTTCTGTGGTTTTGTATTGGTTTGGTGTTTTTTTAGGGATTCCCCATATACAAAGACAGCCAGGGCATATAGGAAACTCTTAGACATTATTGAGGTAATGCAACAGATAAGACATTTCAGCAGATATCAAAAATGCTAGTGAGTCTCCAAAGGAAATGGATCCATTATATGTATATATAAAGTTCCAAGGTGGCTTTGTGAATAAAAAACTGGTTTGTGATGCCTTCTTCATCTGCTGTAGATTTTCCCTGTGCCTTGGGGGAAGTGGCTGCAGTGCAGATTTTTGAATGGGAGTGTGGGACTCAAGCCTTTAACTTCTATTGTTTGTGTTCCTCAAGTCACATCTGAGGATGAGGCTGAAGGTGCCCAGAGACATGCAATGGAGAGTATTCAGTCTGTCTCCCTTACTAGAAATGTTGCTTTAGTGAGTTGGCATTGGAACTCCATTGATATGGGCTGAATGTGGAGAAAAGCCTTTTTTTCTGCTGAAAAATTTGGATATGGTTTGCTGTCAGCAGCAAGTAGTTGGTCCGATTAGAGTCAGGTTACAAAGGAAAATAAAATAAGTGTTTGCATGTGATACCTATTAGCAAGAAGCAATGAGCAGGATTTTCATGCTTCAGAATGGGTTTGGGAGTTTTGATTGTGGGAAGGGAGGAGCAGAAGGAGCTTTGTAGGGAAGGGTTGGAAATGGCAGAAGCTGATGCCCAGTCAGACCTCCCCTTCCTCTAACATCTACAAGGTCCTGTCTTGTACTTCAAACTATCCCAGGCTGGGGCATGTAATGGCAGAAAATTTAAAGTTGTTTGAGCATTGCTAACTTGTTTTTGTCCTTTTCATTTTGTTCCCCTTTGCTTCACCCTGGATGTCTAAAAGGACAGTTGGAACCAATAAATGAGGTGAGTTAATCTGATGATTCACTCCCCGCTCTGTCTCCTTGCTCCATCCTGAGGGGATTGTCTCGTGTTTTCTGACTCTTTACTGATGTCCTAGATATAAGTAATGCACTGCATTTTGGGCTGGTAATTTTTTGGTTTGCAGTGCCCAGATTTTGTTTATGGAAAGAAATGTGTGTTTTACTGTAGCAAAAGGCCATGTTCCAATGAAGTCTTCTCCGCAGATGAGGTTCCTCTGAGGAAACCCCTCCACGTGGTCCACACTCAGGAATACTGCAAATGTCTGGAGTATTTTGGGGAGATAACCATGGAGAATCTCTCATACACTTTATTTCTGCAGTTTCTCAGGAGCATCTCAAGGTCACATTCAGCTGTAAAGCAGTTTGACCTGGGTGCAGGTGCTGTGCCCTTGTGGCTGTGTGTGTCCTACAGAGCCCTTGTGCTGCTTAATGAGCCCTCTCATGAGGAGCAGGAATTGGGGCTGGTGTGGGTGGGAAATGAGCTGAGGTTTGGCTCTCTGCTCCTTTCCAAACAGAGCTCTGAAGTGGGAGGAAGGCTGTGGGGATGGCCTGGGAATGGGGCCACAAGGTGCTGCTGCTCCACTCGAGGGCTGACACAGCTCTGGTACAAGTGGTGCTGCCAGAAACCTGAGAAATGAGAGACTCTTCTGGGTCAACTATTGTTCTAAAAGATATCATTGAAGGTTCTTCATTAAATTAATCATGGTAGCAGAGCAGAAGCATGAGGATAGTGTGCTCTGGCTAACCCATTTTAGTGGTGAGTTTGTTGGGCTGTAATGCTCCATGTGTATGGATTGTACAAATATTACTGGGACATCTACAGGGATGAAGTGTGTTCACATTGCTGTGTTAATTAAATAGATCCTTGCTGGATTAAATTGAAGCTTTCACTTACCTTCTGGTAGTAATTCCTTCTGTTGTATGTTTGCTGATCTATTAGATTGCTGATGTGTGTGGAGGAATATGCATGTTTCCACTCCAACATATTGCTGTGCCACAGTGCTTTGTAAATCACCCTCTTGCCAACCTCCATAATAATACATTGCTACTAGAGGAGAAAATACCTGCAGAGAATGCTTATTTTCCTGCCTTGTTATGGCATCGTGGGGTTGGGCTCGTAACTGCATAGCACTTGTCTGTTGGTATAGATAAAATAAATACAGTTCTTAATGTTCTGTTGCAGAAACACAAACACAAATACAGCTGAGTGTTTTTCCCAATAGCCATTGATGGGCTGTAATCTTGTGCTCTGGTTTGCCATGGCTGCAGGGTCTGCTCGCTCGCCTCTCCGATCTCTTGCTGTGCCGCTGGACTTGCAGGAATTGTTGTCAGAAGTGCTTTGACTGCAGCTGTTGCCAAACAAATGAAGATGAAGTTGAAATCCTGGGACCTTTTCCTGCTCAAACTCCAGCCTGGCTGTAAGTTTAGATGCATGCTTTCCTGGCTTTAACCAAGAGTAGGGCTGCTCAGCTGTGATGAGGGGATTGATGTGAATTGCAATGGGACACCCAGAGGATGCCACTTAGAGAGCAGGAACCTCCTGAGGTGGGAATGCAGGCTACTCCTGGCATGGTGAAAAAGGGCAGCTCTGTTAACTCAAATAGCAAGGTTACTCTTTGTAAAAACTGTTTCTGATGGGTAGGACAGAAGTTGTTTTGTAAGCTGGCATAACAAGGATAGCTGGTTTAGCTGTGCCCCTTCTCTAAAGATGCCTTTCATCTTCAGTCCTATTTCCTCTTCAAATGGACCAGCCCTTTGGAGCACTTCAGCTTGTCTGAAATGTTGATGAGGTTGTGTATAAATACTTTCTTATTCTAGCATGAAGGTGGTTATCATATAGGCAGATGAAAGGCATGGCTCCTCTGTGCTCTGAAGGGGAAATTCATTTAAAGTTTCATTCAGCAGGACTTGATCTCCTGAGTCACCATAGTACTCATCAGAATTTCTTCTCAAATCATTAAGGAACCACAGCACCAGGTCTTATCTGGTGCTTTGATTGGTGTGTTTGCAAATCCACTACAGAGGAAGTCAGTGAAGTCTTTCAGTCCCTCTCAGTCAGGAGTCTGCAGCACAGGGTGACCCTGTGGAGGCAGCAGTGGAGCCAGGGAGGGAGCAGAGCTCCCTGGTGTTTAGTGGCTGTTTTGTCAGCTGGGCTGGGCTTTGTGGAGCAGAGCCTTTGATGGACACTGCTTCAGCATGTCCAGAACTTGTGGCACAGGAGAGGCCTGCTCAGTGCATTGTGTGATGCTCAGGCTTTGGGACCTGGGCACTGAGGCACTCAGGTAATTTTATCTACTCCTGTGAGTCTGTGCTGTTGTTCTGTCTCAGCTCTGGAAGGGCCATGTCTTGGTGCTGCATGAAATAAATTTTCTCATGTTTAAATCTCAGTCTTGTCCACATACTCTTTTGAATTCAGGTAGAAAAGGATGGTAATTAATACTGAAGCAATAAAAATAGAGCTGTTCAGGATGTGTTAGAGTGGTTTTTAGATGTGGAGCAGCATATTTAAGAGTCTGATATATGCTCAGAAACTGATTCACCTGCAATTAATGGGGAATGGAAACAAAATCAATGCTAAATAGGAAAGCATCACGCACAGGAGAGCACAGGGATGAGGCTGCAGTATTGGACGTGGAGAGGTTGGTGCAGCAGCAATTACATCTTGGGAACAAGGAGCTGGGCTTGAGGGGAGAGGGTGATTCAGAGCTTATCTGCTGTGCTGAGCAGCAGAAGGGGCATCCTGTGTGCTTTGGGGTGTGGAGTGATTGTTCCAGGGTGAAGTTTTTGACTCTTGGATTCTCCTGTCTGGCTAAGGGGCTGATGTGAGTGCTGGAGCCCTGTTCTTATCATCTCAAATCTCAGCTCTATGGTTGCTTTGCCCATGAGTTGGACTTTGCCATGGGCAGAGAACATGGAGACCTTTGGACTTGCAAAATGCTCTCTGCAACCTGTATTGTCTCTCCCTGGTCCTGCTCCATCTGAGAGCCCCTACATGGAATGGCCATAAGCAGAGGACAGTGTTCTTTGGTGAAAAACAACCCAGTTCTTCAGCCCTGTCGCACTTCGTGCTTCACCCACAGATGCTCACAGCCCTGGGAAGGGTCCCTGTGACCCCAGCCCAGACCATTTTCCCATCTTTCCATCCAGCTCTGGGTGGTTTGGTGCAGTTTGGGATTTGGTTTGGGTCTCCCTGTTCTGCTCCAGGCTGAGAGAAGGTGAATTCCCAGAGGTGAAGGCTGAGAGGGGCAGCAGGCACCAAAGAGGAGGGCACAGGACAGGAGCCTGGGTGCTGCCATGGCCCAGGGTCACTGCAGTCACCTCTCCTGTGACACCACTGCTCACCTGTGATCTCTGAGGGTGCCTGTGGCACACAGTGGTGGATCAGCTGGACATGAGGCTCATTCATCCTGCTTGAAGATGCTGTGGGCTCCTCTTGAACTTGCATGAACCCAGAGTGGGGCCAGGCTATGGGATAAAAATGCTCTGTGCTTCCAGGGTGGTTTGCTGGAAAGTGATCAGGCAGCACAACAACTGTTTAGGTGGGGAGGACAAAGGGAGAGAGGAGATGGGTCCTCTACTTCTCCCTAAGATGTGATTGAGAGGAGAAGAGGAGAAAATGAGCCTGTAGAGGAACAAGGGTCTGGAAGATGAAGAGGAGAAGAAAGTAAAAGGCAGGAGCCAGATTTGGTATATTTTGTTTGCTGGCAAATAGGAGACCCAAGCTTTTTGTGTGGAAATGATCCCATGCTGACTCAGAATTCAGAAACCAAAGAAGAATTCTGTTTTCACTGTTTTGATCTTATAGTTTTATATCTCTATATGCATTTTTGGGTGTAGGGAATGATGATCTCTGGAGTCAGATGAGTTAGTTAGTCAGAGTAAGAATTTGGACTTGTTCTTAGAATAAGGTTTTTAATACAACCAGTTGTATTAAAAACCTTATTTACAAACTGGTATACACAGAGATCTGTGTATACCAGTTGAACTCCTCATTTTTTTTTAAATTTTCCTCTCTTATTTTTGGAGAGGGGAATTTTGTATTTAGTGGTTTTCCCTACAAGGAAAAACAGGTTTGACGTCGCCTTATTTTTCATTTAGATGCATGCTTTGAATTTGGGAACAAATCAATTTATTGTATTCCTTCCTTGCAGCCTGGAAATGTTTTTAAAATAATCTACGTTTTCAGCTGAGGTCTTTCCATCTTGCTTATGCTTCATGGGCCTGAGACACTGGTGTGATGTAGAATGCAATTTGTGCCTTCCTCACCTTCCTACCCGCTCCCCAGGGGAAAACTGTTTTTATGGTCCTCATTGGTGAATGAGCAAACATATAAATGCCTGTGGTTAATGACCTTTCTATTTTGGCCCCAGGTTTTCCCTTTGGCAGCTCTGAGAAACCTCATTGTCCTGGAAATTCAGCAGTGGATGATAAAGCTGCAAGTTTAAGCCCTTCCTCTTGGGAGAATATGGATTTTTCTCACTTTCTGAATTTTTTGCAGTGGCAGCTTAGGGGAAAAAGAAAAATTCTTGCAGTGAGTCCAGTAGCAATGACCTGAGTGCGTGGTAACTTTTGTTATTTCATGAGGAGCACTTCCATCCTGGTCCTTGCAGAAATGGCCTGGGAATGAGGGTGGATGTTTGAGCTGCTTGTTATGGAATATTCTACACAAACCCCAAAGATAAACAGTGCACACTGTGAGACTGAATTGAAATCAGGACACGACTCCTCTTTCCAAAGGTTCAGATTAAACAGAAACAGAGCTGCTTTAACCAGAGCCAAAGTTTATTTGAGGAAAAATTATTGTGGCTCAGTAGCAATTTCCTTACTAAAGGTCATCTGTATGTTATTAACTCACTATTACGTTTACCCATTGTAGAACATCCTTAATGCCTCTCTTCCTGATTCCCTTTTCACCCTGCCTTGCTCTGTGCATTTGCTTCTCAAACACAAGCATATCCAAATGCCACCTGTGATTGTGTGGACCTGCATTTAAGCATGAAAAAGCTATTTGTGTTCTAAGTACTGATTATATATCAAACTGGATGGTTTGGACTGCCTTTAATGGGCTGCAGAGCTGTGCAAATATTGTACACCCCTTTTAGCAGAGGGTTTGGTTTTCATTATTAACAGAGTTTTTTTTTTTTTTTAGTGTGGATGAGTTGTGTGAGTCTGACTTGGTGAAATTTGCATGGATCCTGCTGTGAACTTTGTGGCTTGGATAAGAATTTCCAGTTGGCTTTGGGGGTTGGTTTGTTTTCTTAATGCTTGTTGGGCTTTTATGCAAGTTTACTGCTTTCAGCAGAATATATCAATTGCTCTGCTCCAGTCATTGGTTACTAATGAAAATGATTCAATATATTTCATTTATACCCAGCTGAGCTGTGCACATGGAAAGGGTGGCTTGGAAGCAAAATTCACACAGAATTCCCCTTTGCTTTGCTCATTCTGTGCTGATGCTTTCCTTGCGATCTGCTGCTGTTTTCTGTCTGGTGGCCTGGCTGTTCTGCAGGATGCTGAAAAAAAAGCAGCCAAATATTTAAAAAGGCATGCCAATAAATATCAAATAATGAATTGTGTCTGCAAGATCAAGTTTTGAAACTTTACTGGCAAACCTGCAGTGTTTTACCAGGAGGTGTGTGGTAGGCTTGGGATCTCTGAGCATGATGATTTTCTGTGCTGGCTCCTTCCTAGTGAAGTCTGTGCTTCCAAAGTGTAGTTGTGAATTATAGCAGGAAGCTGCTGTTTGTGGGGGTTTGGTTTGATTTTTTTTTCCTTAGAGAGAAGTATAATATTGTGGGGGGATAGAATGTAAGACAATGAAGATAGTGCAGAAGGTAAGAGATATGTAGAAGATAGTGCAGAAGGTAATCTCACCCCTGAGGCGTTGCAGCTGTACTAAGTACCAAGGATTGGGAACAGGCCTGCCCTTAACAAGCCACATCTGTGTCCAGTGAGGATAGGTGCTATAAAAGAGTGGGTGAGGAGAGCTGGAGTTTGTTGGCTGTGCTGTGAGGCGTTGCCTATGAGAAATCTCCAGGAAGGTATGGAACTTTTGCAATACGATAACGACATAATATTTCTGATCAACATCTGAGTTAGATTTGCCTTAGTGGCCTGTGTCATGCTGAAATACTGATAAAACAGTTTGAAAGACAGGCAGAAAGGTCAAGAATCTGTTTTTTACATAGATCTGAAGTCAGTTGCTCAGCCTTTTGCTTGCCAGACTGATCAGGAGATACCCCAGACTAGCCCAGAATGCCAGAACATGTTGTTATCCTGTATATCCTCCTTGCGCTGGCTTGAATCACCCAAAGGTCTCTCATTACACCAGGATAAGCAGCCAAAACGAGGACAAGGATGGGGACTCTGACAATGCCATCAGCGAGCTGCCTCCCGCCCTGCAGGACGTGTCCCCTGACAGAAGGCGCTCGTCCTCGGACACGTCTCGTTCCGCGTACAGCCTCACGCGCCGCATCTCCAGTAAGGCTCCTTCACCAGAAATGCAGTTCTTCTGGGGCAGGAAATCAACCTGTGCTGCTTGCTGTCATGTCTCTTGGACAGGGAACCAAGTCAAGTTGAAGGCACATTGGTTAAAAGCTCATCCTGTTGTGCAGGAGTGCAGAGAAAGGGGCCAGCCCTGTTTTTCTTGCTGAAATGCAAGCGGGGTTGTTGCACGTGGACAGGGAGGGAGGAGTGCAGGCCAGCTTGTCCTCCAGCCTGGCTGGTAATTGTGGGTAGGAAAAGGGGGAAACCCCACTGTGGAGCCTGTGCACAGACACAGAATATGAGCACCTGTAATTGCTCTAGTGCACTTTAGTTAACTGTGGGCAGGAAAAGGGGGAAAGCCCCACTGTGGAGCCTGTGCACAGACACAGAATAGGAGCACCCAAAGCTGATGAGCGCCTGTAATTGCTGTAGTGCTCTTTAGTTAATTGTGAGCAGGGCAAGGGGGAAAACCCCACTGTGGAGCCTGTGCTGGCACTGCACAGACACAGAATAGAAGCACCCAAAACTGATGAGAACCTGTAATTGCTTTATTGCACCTCCTAACAATCACATTTGTGTGTTTCTCTCATTCAGGTCTGGAGTCGAGGAGGCCAAGTTCTCCACTAATTGACATCAAACCCATCGAGTTTGGAATAATTGGAGCTAAGAAAGAAATAGTTCAGCCAACTATCCTGCGAAAAACCTACACCCCAGATGACTATTTTAGAAAATTTGAACCAAGGCTGTACTCTCTTGACTCAAATAGTGATGACATGGACTCCTTGACAGATGAGGAGATCTTGTCCAAGTACCAGCTGGGCATGCTGCATTTTAGCACACAGTATGATCTGCTGCATAATTACCTAATAGTGAGAGTGATTGAGGCTAAAGATCTGCCTCCTCCAATTTCTTACGATGGCTCAAGGCAAGACATGGCTCACTCCAACCCCTATGTGAAGATCTGCCTCCTTCCTGACCAGAAGAACTCCAAGCAGACCGGAGTGAAGCGCAAAACGCAGAACCCAGTGTTTGAGGAGAGGTACACATTTGAAATCCCCTTTTTAGAAGCCCAGAGAAGAACTCTGCTTTTAACTGTAGTGGATTTTGACAAATTCTCACGCCATTGTGTTATTGGCAAAGTGTCAATGCCCTTGAGCGATGTCGACCTTGTGAAAGGTGGACACTGGTGGAAAGCCCTTGTGCCTAGTTCTCAGGTAACAGAATTTATCAGATTATTGCCACAGTTTCTTCTTGCTGTTTTGGGGGTTTTTGTGTGTGTATGTGGTTCCTTTGCCTGTTGGCAAGTAATGCTGTTTCT
The DNA here is from genome assembly GCF_047830755.1 of Zonotrichia albicollis. Taxonomy (NCBI): domain Eukaryota; kingdom Metazoa; phylum Chordata; class Aves; order Passeriformes; family Passerellidae; genus Zonotrichia; species Zonotrichia albicollis. The sequence goes on from NC_133834.1 coordinate 8,015,081, forward strand.
AATTAGCAATTGTCATCTTGTTAACGCAGCATCTGCTGGGTTGGGATTATGTGGGCCTGTGACTGGTTTTATAACTCACACTGAGGGAGGGGAGCTGGCTTTATAGTCACGAGCAAAGGTGCTGTCTCAGCTTAAACGAGAACAACTCAAGGCTGCTCTGGAAGTCTGCACCTTTGGGCAGGTGTTTCTTGTGACCTGCTTCCCTTCTCAGGAATGCTGTGATCCTGTCCCACCCAGGTCGTTCCTGTGCTCTCTGAGGGAACCACTAGTGCCAGTTCAGTAATGATTTGATTCAATAAAACACGTAGAAGATTAAATCCACCCAGACCTGTGGCATAATGCATTAGCAACAATCTGCAAAGGAGTGGCAGACTTGTTTTCATCAGATCCCTGAAGGAACTAAATTTGCCATAAAGATTTGTCTGATGCAAGTGGGGTGTTGCATGCATTTTGGGCATTTCAGCCATTCAGTGGGATGGGCAGAGGAGATCAGAGGGTCTGTGTGCTTTCACCTCTGTTCAGTGGAAAGATCTGAGCTTTGCAGCCAGGAATGGTGGTTACCCACCAAATTCCACTAGTGGTATCACCCACATAACTAGAGACACAGAACCCTCTGAAAAACCAAGAGAAGGACATGGTGTGAACAGCATCTCAAGTGTTTTACTAAGGACAGGAAGATTGGCATAACAAGCTTGCCTCTCCCAGTTCCTTCCCAGCTCACAAATTGTGATTTCCAAGGAGTCCTTGCTGGATTAAACCCCTTTGGATGGTTCACTTTTCCTTTGATTTTTAGCTGCTCACAGAAGAGTGCCATAGCCAGAGATTCTGAATGAAATGAGCAGTAAATCATTGACCTCACTGCTGTTTTACACTGGGTTCAAGAGTCTGATTTGGAGTGGAAATTTGTGATCAGACACTCGTGGAAGGGGAATACCCCGAGCAGGGTTTGGAAAGTGAAGCCAGCTGGGCTGGAGAGGGGCTGGGAGCCCTTTCCTCTCTTGCTCAGACTGGCTGCACTCTGCAGAGGGCAGGAGGATCAGGGCCCAGGTAACTGCAGCAGAGCCAGCTGGATTTCCTGAAGCAGCAGTGTTGTGGATTACCTTCAGCAATGCTCAGGCAAGAAAGGGAAGTTTTGCAAGTTGTGCACAAGTCAAAACCATGGGGTCCCTGAATGTGTGTTTTATGTAGGGCATGTCTTTGCAGCCCATTGTCCTCCTGTGATTCCCACCATGCAGTTTTGCTTCTCTCTCTGTTCCCTACTTTTGCATGATAAATACTTTTCTGTATTTTGCATCTCTTTCTGAGTAACATGGACTCATTCCACAGCTAATACAGACCTTGATTAGAAAAGATCATCTCTGCCTTCATGTGCCAAGCTCGGAGCCAGCTCTTCCTTTCCCCCTCTCCAAAGTTTCATTGAAAGCTGCTGCTGTTTTCAGCAGTGCTGTCTGCTTCACCAGCATTCAAGATAAATTATTTATGCAGAAGTTGGCATTTCTGATATTTATAAAAGGAAAGAGAAAGACAAAACTCCATTTGAATGCACTGGCTTAAAAGCCTTTTGCATTTATCCCCTTGCTATGATATGGAAGAACTTAGGCAAAAATTCCTCCACACTTTGATCAGTAAAGTGGTCCTTTCATACCTTTTTGCTGGTTTTACATCAGCTGGCAGACTGCAACTGTAAAGGGATCAGCAGTGCTTATACAGGACATCTAGGGATGATGTTTGGCATCATTTTCCCATATTTTCTCAATGATAAAATTTTTAAAGTTCCTTGAGTAAGGCATGTTTCATCCTAGTGGTGATTAAATTAATTGATCAAAGAGTTGAGATAAATCTTGGAAGAAGTAAAACAAAGCTTATTGCTTCGAAAAAATACATTTTTATGTCTTCCAGTAACAGTGATGTTTGTGCTAGAAATTTCTGAGGGATTTTTAATACCAGTTGGAACCTTCTGCCTGTGGAATGATAGATTTGACATGTTGACAAATTTTTTATACTTCTCACTTTTTTGGTTGATTAGCTGAGGGACAGACAGCCTTTATCAGTTTCTTGTTGGATTGAACCTGAGCCTGCTGAAGTGTGCTTTGTGTTGAGAGATGCTGATAGGCAGGGACAGAAATAAATATCTACGTGCAGTTGCATTTTATTTGGCAGAAGGCATCCTTGGATCCTGGAGAGCACCACAGACAAACCACTGTGGTGCAGTTCTGATCTTCAGGCAGGAAAATTTGCCAGTCTGGGGCTGTGACACGGAGCAGCAGCTGGCAGCACCCCCAGAGCCACAGGAGAAAAGGCTGGAGCAGGTGCTTGGAAAAGAGTAACAGGAGGGAGAGAAACACAGACAGTCATAGACGTGATATGTGAAGATGAAAGACACAAAATACATGAATTTTGTTGTTTTTTATGGAATTTATAGACAGAAACATCATGAGCTGGAGGGAGATGGAGGAAAGTGAATCCAGATGGCAGGAGCTGTGGGGAAGATCCTGGTGGGAGTGGGAGGGTGGCAGGCACTGTGAAAGAGCAGAGAAAGTGGCCAAGTGACACGAGCTAAGATGAACACCTGCTTTGCATTTGCTGTGTCCACCTGGGAGCCAGAGTGTGCTGATAAAGGCAAGTGCCAGGTCCTAGTCCTACCATCACACTGAGCTGGAACCTGCCTTAGCACAGGGCTGTGCCAGCGCCTGTGAGCTGCAAAGCTGGGGAAAGCCAGGAATCTTGTGGTGCATGCAGTGTCAGCAGGGACAGTGAGCTTCTCCCAGGTGGGCATAGTCCAGCTTCTGCAGCCAACAACTCTGTTGGCTCTTCTGGGAGCTGCACCAAGCTCAGCTCCTGAGGCTATGGATGAGATGGACAGCTCCTCACTGTTGGAGAAGTATTTTCATCACAAGCTCATGGAGCTGCAGTGAGTGACAAGCAGAGCATTTCCTTGGAGTGAGGAGGTGCTGAGCAGCGCTGTCCTGCAGTGGGTGCCCAGAGAGCCTGAACACAGCTGACCTGAGATGTCCCCTCAGCCTGAGGAGCCAGAGCTACAGACTGCTGGGTGCCAAGCCCCGGGCAGGAGGCTGTGCCTGCACAGAAACACCTTCTGAGCTTGGGTCTGTGTTCGGTGTTTAGGGGGATTGTGGCATTCACATTCTCTGAAAAATCCCTTTGCCCAGGATTTTTCTCCTGGGAAACTGAGAAGCCTCAGAGAAAAGGGAAACAACTATTATCTCATTTGCTTCTCCTCTGTTTTGCTCATGTGGAATGTGTTTGGAGATTGTTTACCCACAGGTGATGGTTTCATTGGGTTCTGCTGTGAGTTGTTTTCACTCTTTGGCCAATTGGGGCCAAGCTGAGTTGGGACTCTGGAGAGAGTAATGAGTTTTCATTATCTTTTTAGCATTCTCTAAGTATCCTTTTTGTATTCTTTAGTATAGTTTAGTATAGCATTCTTTAATCTAATATAATAAAATAATAAATTAGCCTTCTGAGAACATGGAGCCAGATTCATCATTCCTCCCTTCGTCTGGGGGCAGCCCAAATACAAAAGGGGATTGAGCCCAAAGTGGAGGCACAGGGAGCTGCTGCCTGATGCATCATCAGAGCCAGCAGCTGAGCAGAAGGACTTCTTGTGGAAAATGTCAGTGCAGGTATTGCCAAATCCTTTATCGTTGGTAGTTTTCTCTTGCAGGGTAATTATTGCTTTTCTAAAATGCTGTAGCTGCTCATGGAAAGGCTCTTGAGTCCAGTCCCCATAGGAACACTCTGCACTCCTTAAATATCCCCTGAAATATGTGTGTGGCTTTGCTTAATTGCCATGAATGAAGTTGGCAGGCCTCGCTGAGCTGGGCTCGCATTCGCGTTTTTTTGCTGCTGAAACGAATTCTGAAGCACATGTTCAGGACCCCAAGTTTTATTGACATATGATTCACTTCTCTTTTGGCAGATTTGAGTGGGCAGGAATAAATGTTTTAGACCAGCAGTAATGAGAGCTTGGAGATCATTCTGCAAAAGGAAAAAAAAAAAGCCTAGTTATGGTGGGAAAATAGCATGAAGTTCCTTCTTCCCTCAAATTAAGCCATTTTTGTAGTAGAGAGAGTGTGTGTTGGACTTGCTTTTTTAACTTCATACTATGAGTGCACTGGAATGACCTGTCAGTTGTGATGTTCAGGATGGTACAAGGTGGTTCCATGGGGCCATGTTAGCTCATCAGCTGGATGGTGAAATCACCCTGGAAGTTTTCCTGTAGCCTGTGGAGGAGATGCCCTGGGCAAAGCCTGGCAAGAGGGCAGGACACCCCCACCCTGCAGGTCACTGGAGTTAGGTCACTGTGATGGATGCTTGTCCATCATGATAACAACATTTTTAGCTTTTAACCTGTGGTTTGTTTTCATATTTTGGCTTGTGTTGTTCTATCTTCTTTTATTTCACTCTGTATGTTTGTTTTTCCTTAGTTCAATTTCAGTGGAAATGGAACTTTTTTCCCCCCTTTCCTTTTTGAGTCTGTAAAGCTCCAGCTTTGAAAAATTTTTCTTGACTGTTCTGCCTTTATCCTTATCTGTATTCCTGGTCCCCTCATCCTTTCCCTCAGTGCTGTTCACTCCTTGCCCTTCCTGCAGAGAGCTGGGCTGCTGCAGGTGTGTTTGTGGAGGAGAAGCAGAGAGGAGAGGCTGGTAGGGTCCAGGAGCAGGACCTCTCCATGGGATATCTTCTTCCCAAAGCTCTTTGCACAATAGAGGCTTTCTCATGGCAAAGACAATTTGGCTTTAGAAAGGGTTTTGTGACTCTCTTCATCCCACATCCAGTTGGTGCCAGTTATGTAGGAAACACTGCTCTTATTCATTGCTAAGTATATTTTTTTTCTCAGGTTCTGGTCCTTAATAGCTCAACCTTCCCCAAGCAATGGCTGTGACACAGGATGCTGTAGAAAACCTGTTAAAGCAAGCTGTTCTAAACCATCAGTTTCCTAATGTGCCTGGAGGTACCAACACAGAGCACCTTGAGGAGGAAAATCAATCTGAAACTTCATTAGGAGCAGTGCATGGGTGTCAGTGCTGATGCAATGTGCCCTGCTCCTGTTGGGAAAGGTTTCGGCTGCAGAATTTTGCTGGTGGTGTACAAATGCACAAGGAACAGTCTGGGGGGCTGTGAGGAAGCAATTACCTGGTCCAAACAAGATGTGCATTAATTAAAAGCTCATCTTCCTTTGGGGGAGCCTCTTTGTGTTTCAGAGATGACAGAAAAGAACAGAAAAGATTCTGGTTCAAAACTTCTGGGTTCAGCCCAGGCAGTAACTGGGGAAGGTTCTGGATCACAGGCGAGCCTGAGGCTGCAAATCCAACCTGGCAGAGTAATACAGCCAGGAGTGAAATGTTAATCAGAGCTTCAGGAGAGTCTCAGACATCCCAGACTCGGTGTCACTCCGGCATCTCATCAAACAGGAAATTGCTTTTCCAGGGTCATCTGGGATCTCGGCAGGAACCGCTCGTCATCAGCATAATAATGGCAGCTGGAATGATGCCTTAGCAGAGAGGGGCTCCTCTGCACGGCAAAACACCCAAGGCAAAACCAACAGCTCTGTAGTTTCCTGATGGACAGACCTGGGAAACACAAAATGCAGGCACTTCCTGGCTCTGGGGTGAGCTCTGTGCCCGTGGCAGCTCTTGTGCATGGATCCATCCCCATCTCAGCTCAGCTGCTGCAGGAGCTGGAGCTTTGGGGCTGCCCCAGGGGACAGAACAGGATGGTGATGTTTGTTCTGTGTGCCCATGGATGTCCCTGAGCATGGGCTGGGCTCTGGCAGCACAGAGTGTTCCCAAGCTGGGTGACAAGGCTGTCACATCACCACAGGGAGCCGTGGCACAGTGGAACCTCCTGCCTGTACCTGCCTGTGCCCCCTGCTCCTTGGGGCACCCGGGAATTCTCTGCTTGTTCACTAATCACAGCAGTGACTGAGCATGGGACAGGGCTGGGCACAGAGGGGACAGTGCCAGCCTTGGTGACAGCAGCCACGGATTCCTTCTCCTGTGGCTGACATCCCATCCACTTAAGCACAAGGTACCAACATGCTCCAAACTCAGCCAGCCACGGGCAGATCCTGTGGCTGGGCTGGAAGAAATGCATTTATAACAGCAGAGGCATTGGCTCTGAGAGCCTGGGGAAGGCTGAGTCACCTGCCTGGGGAGGGGAGCTCTCTGTGATCTGGGCCCCCTTTTGGAGACCCCTTCTGGTGCTGCTGCTGCTCCTCCCTGCTGACTCTGAGCTCACCCATCCTGCCCTGGCCTTTGGGCACAGGCTCTGTGTTCCTCCCCTCAAAATAATTAATGCAAATGTGGGCACTCCTGGAGAGCATCAGAAGGTGCTGTTGAGATTTGTGAGATCAGGCTTGATCTGAGACTGATTGAAGCTGCTCATAGTCTGCCTGCTGTCTCTGGTGGATCACAGAATATAGCATTTTGTATCTCTCCTAACTCAAATTTAAGCCTAGATAGCCAAAAGGATTTTTCTAGAGGTGCTGAAATCCCTGTTAGGTCAGGTCCTACAGAAAATTAGGTCCTGCCTTTACCTGTGGAAGGCTGGGTGGGTTGGTTACACTGTGATGGTTGCACTGAGGGGCTCCTTCCATCATCTCTGCAGGGTGATGGGACATGGTTCTGCTGCCAGTGCCCAAGTGGGTGTTACAGATCCAGCCTGGCACTGTCAGTGTACATCATCAGGCTTTTTTTTTTTTTTTTTAATAAATGGATCAGAAATGCAAATGAATTGGAAGCAGGGAGATCGGCCTTCCCTTGCTGAGCTCCACGGCTCCTCTGTGGCCCAGGGAAGCGCCTGCAGTTCTTGGATAAGGTCGGCATATTCCATCAATGGACAGCTCCACAAGTAATTATCTCAAGTCTTAATGCAGATTTTCAGCACTCTAAGCCTGAGGTGCCTGGGAAGGGCCTCCATCACTGCCCCATGCCAGCTGACCCCTGGCTGTGCCAGCAGTTTGGTGTTTGCAGCTGGAGCTGTTTGTCTCTCCCCAGCAGGTGATAAAATCACTGAGCAGTTTCCTCATTTGCACTTCCAAATGCACCTGAATTTTTAGGAATTTAAGCCTGAATGGAACCTGACCAGCAGTGAATGCAAGCAGGGCTGGGTCTGATAAAAATGTTGTTTATGTGTTATAGAAAATGAGCTGGCGTGGAGGGCTGCCTCGTGTGGCTCCTGCTGAGGGTGGTGCTGTGGGTACTGTGGTGCTTCCATCCTGTCCTGGTAATAGGATTAAAAATCACTGGCTGTTCTTGATGATAAACATGTCTGCAGGCTGTTCCAGCCACAGACCTGAGAGGAGCATTTTTGGGCAAAATCAAATGAGGGATGATAGTTTAAATCAATTGGATGGTGTTTAAACCACCTGGGAAGTGAGACTGTTGGATCCTTGTGCTGTGCCACCCCAGGGCACCAGGGTGTGTGTGGGTATGTGAGTCCTGTGTGTGTGTTGGGTCAGGTGTGTGTTGGGGAGTGGCTTTTTGATGGAAAGAACTTAAAACATCACATATTGGCCAGCACTGTGACATGGGAGCTGGCCCAGGTTGAGGCAGGAGAGGTTCCTTCTGGGTGAGGCAGGAATAATGCAGCAACAAAAGAAAATGCATGTGGTAAATGTGGGTGTGGGTGCTGTAGAGTCACAGTGTGACCCACAAGCTGCTGTAACAAAAGGAATTTGAGTTAAGAAATCAGATGCTTTTCCTGGCTGGGTTTCCCAGCCTCAGTTTCCCCCTGGCACTGATTGATGTCTGTGCCATGGGCTGTGCCTCTGTGCTGGCCCACCCAATGATCCTGGTTCTGTGGGTCAGTTCAGGCTGTGGCTGTTCTGAGAACCTTTTACTGTCTACCCATAGTCTCTGGTTTCTGTAATCTCATATTTGGGGCATCAGTGAAGACATTTAATCCTTTTGTTATGATTGCAAACCACTGCAGTTCCTTTTCCTCTTGGGATGGGCTCTGACACCTGACCTGGGCTGGTTTTGGACTGTTTGGGATGGAACACCAGCTCTGCACTCCTGCATGGCCCTGGCACTGGGCAGTTGGATCAATCCCTGCCTGCTGTGTTCCAGTCTCCAGAGTGTTTCAGTGTGGGCATTCTGCATCCAGCAATAGGAGCCTCTCAGAGCCATGGCAAGGGGCAGAGGTTATTTCAAACCCTCACACCTGAGGAGCAGTGATGTGAGCTCTCCAGCTCTTTAATTACTGGTTTTAAGCATCATTAAGGAAAAGGTGAAGGAATGAAGGCAGAACAACAGTCACCTTGGTAAGATCAGAACTGCCTGGCGCCATTAAAAATGGAGCTGGTAGAAGCTACTGACCCTGTGCCCCTGCCTCCTCTTTGCCTGGCACCTGGGGAGCTGGTGAAGGGTTGGTGACTGGAGAAAGATCTCCTTTTGGGGGATAGTTCCTTTCTTGTTTCCACTTAGCACAAGGTACCAACAGATGGTTCCTGGTTGCAGTTCAGAGCGTGACTAAAATTCATTTTTCAGGCACTTAGACAAATGGGATTTATTTAATTTCTCTCCCTTCTCTTCCCCTCTGAGCTGTGTTCTAAATCGTCACATTCTCTTTTCCCTGTAGAATGAAGTGGAGCTGGGAGAGCTGCTGTTGTCACTGAACTACCTACCCAGTGCAGGAAGGCTGAACGTGGACATCATTAGAGCAAAACAGCTGCTTCAGACAGACATGAGCCAAGGTTCAGGTAAAGGGCAGTGCATTTCTCACATTACTCATGCTCAGATTATATGTGCCTCTAAAGCAGAGCAGTGAGGCTGCAGTTTGTGGGGGGACCCAGGGGGATTTGATGCTCAGTTCCTGTTTATACAAGGCTCTGGATTCTGAGTCCCTCTTGCATGCATAGACAACAATAATCAAAGTATTGGGAACACTTACTCACGTACACATAGAACAACACATACAGTGGAGGGCTTGCCAAATTTAAAGTAAAGGCAGAGGTAAGGAGCCAGGAGCTTTGGTCTCCCTGAGCTGTGAGAGGCAGCCCCTGGGCACTGTTCCCTGATGGAATTTTGGTCCCTTTGGGCGGTGCTGTGTAAAGCAGCCCCTGTTCCCTGCTGGCCCTGGCCACTCTGCCTGGAGCTGCTTGGTGCCTCTGTGCTCAGGTGGTCTCCCATGTTCCTGCCCCAGCCTCTGCTGCTGCCAGAATCTTGGCATTTCCCAAAAAGAGCAGCATGTCAAGGCTGACATTAGCTGTGGTTTTGGCAGGGACTGTTTTTAATCTGGCTGCCTGGTTTTGTGCCCACTGCAGTCTCTGGGAGCAGCACAAGTCCCAGCCCTTTCCAAAGGCCATTTCCCAGCTCAGTCCATCCCTGTGGTGCCCAGCCCTCCTGAGCTCTGCTGACTCATGATCCCATAACACAGGGCCTGTGCTTTGTGCTCTTTGCCAGATCCCTTTGTGAAAATCCAGCTTGTTCACGGATTGAAGTTGACAAAAACCAAGAAGACCTCCTGCATGCGGGGCACGATAGATCCCTTCTACAACGAGTCCTTCAGCTTCAAGGTCCCACAGGAGGAGCTGGAGAATGCCAGCCTGGTGTTCACAGGTCAGTGTGGTGCTGCTGGCAGCAGCTGTGGGTGTGCAGGGCTCTGCCTGTCCCACCCTGGGCAGATTAAGGGGCACTCTGTGCTCTGCAGAAGCTGTGCCCAGCACTGCCAGCCTGTCCTAGACTGGAAATGGGCAGAGGAAGAGGAGGAGCATTAATTGCCCTTCTTAGGGCACCCAGCCTGGGCACAGAGTCAGACCTGAGCAGAATGAGAGGAGAGCAGTGAACAGTCACAGAGCCCAAGCTGGCAAAATAACTTCTGGTACTTGCTGTGGTTTGCTGGTGAGAGGGGGCACCCACAGGTGCTCCACAGTGGCCTCAGCTGTTCTGTGAGCAGGCCTTGCTTGTGCCTTTGTTTCTGAAGGGCTGGCGCTGTGTGCCAAGCCCTGCATGGCACAGCTGAGATGGACCCAGGTACAGCCCACGGAGCCTGGGACAGGCTCAGAGCTGACCTCAGCTCTGTCAGCACTGGAGGTGCTGGCTGGGATAGGAATTTCTATTTTGAAGCAGTTTCTGTGTCTCCTGTATTTGTTCTCAAGGCACGAAGGCAGGCAGGAGAGCAGGAGTGGCAGAGCACAATGCTGCTGTCCCAGGCCAGGGTCCTGCTGGGGCTGGTGGCATTCTCTGCCCTTTCCCACCCTGAAAGCCTTGAGCAGGGCTGCAGGGACCCCTCTGAAGGGTGGGGGTCCCTCCCATGCCCTGGCTGCTCCCCGTTTGGAGCTCAGGCACCACCAGGAGCAGGCTCAGAGGGACTGGCTGATGGGGCTCACACTCTTCTACCACACTGGGCTCTCATGCTTCACAAACACTTTGTTTGACAACTTTCCATCATTTCTTTTGGTGAAAAGAATCTGCTTCTGAAAGGATGTATTTTGAAGCATTTTTTAATTTTACTTTTTACATGGAAGATACAGGTGTCAAAGCTGGTTCAAGGAGCCTTATTCCAACCCATTAATTTGTTTTCAAACATGTTGGAACAAAAAGTGATGCTGATTAGCAGCTTAAATGTTGCCCTTCATGCTCAGAAATTTCCTCAGCAGAACACCAGTAATTAATCACTGCTTGGCATGCACATCAGCCTGGCTGCACCTTGCATGTGCTGGGATGGGTTTGCTCCTGGAGCTCCCATCAGGTGCTGCTGTGACAGGCCTGAATCACTCCCTGTGCTTTCCCCTTTGCTGCTGGCAGCAGAACAGGCAGAGAGAGCAGAGCTGTGCCCTTGGAGGGTGAGGGGAGCAGTGTGCCCAGCACAGTGCATGGAGCCAGGATTGATGGTGGCTCTCTGGGTGTTTTTCCCTGTGCAGAGGGGAGTATTCCCAGGGAGCCAATGGGAACCTGGCTGATTCATCACCCTGTGTCACACAGCACTGAGCCTCTGAGTGGGGCTTCATTTTCTGAGTGACATACTGCTTGCTGTGAGTTTGCAATAAATAATCCCAGGCCAGAAATGTCCCCAGCAGCTCCACAGCTGGGAAGGGACGTGTAGAGCTCTGGGAGGACCAATGTGTCACAGACATATTTTATGAAAATTCCTTCTGTTAGGATCTTTTCCTCCTGAGAAGCTTCAGCTTCTCCATATTTTGCTACTTTGGAATGTGGTTTGGAGAATTGTTTACCCAGCATGTGAAATTGTTTTTACCTGACCACCAATGACAGCCACCTGTGTCAGGGCTGTGAGCAGCCACAAGATTTTATTATCATTCAATTCCTTTCTTTGCCAGCCTTCTGATAAAATCCTTTCTTCTATTATTTTAGTAAGTTTTAATATATAATTTTCTTTTAATATAATATATATCATAAAATAATAAATCAGCCTTCTGAAGCATGGAGTCAGGATTCTCCTCTCTCCCCTTGTCCTGGGACCCCTGTGAACACCCCCAAAACAGTGAGGGGACAGGGGCAGGGTGGGCATGGCCCTGCCTGGGCTGGGGCTTCTGCTGTGCCCAGGACACTCTGGTGTGAGTGTGGGGCTGGTGTGGCCAGCAGAGAGCTGGGGCTGGGGTGCTGGTTGTGTTTTTGTGTGTACAGCCCTCTGCTGGGTCAGTGCCTGCACTGTCTGCCACAGGAACCTCTGATCAGGGGACGTGGTGGTGGTGAGGATGCTGAGCCACGTTCAGTGTCCATCCCAGTGACAGAGTGGCTCCTGATGGTGCTGGGGCTGTGTCCCCACTTTATTGCTGTGTGCATTTGTGGGCTCTGCTGACATGAGTTTCTGAAGGTCTGGGGTTGTGGTGTTCCCCACAGAGCTCCTTCTTGGCACCTCATAGTATTATTCAGCTTAAGGGCTCGTGAGGGGCTTTGGGATCCTCTGTTAAAAGATAATCAGGAACAAATGTTTGGCAGTATGGGTATCTTGCAATGTGAGATCTCTATTTTGCATCTCTGCATAGCAGGGGCGTAGTTCTGTTTTGTTGTTTTTTAACTTAGGTGCTTTGGGGTTCCTTTTTGCTGCATTGGTGGTTCTTTCTGTTGTGTGTTTTGTTTGGAATTGTTTCTTATTTCTTCTAATGCATGTCTCTAGTCCATTAGGTCAGTTAATTAAATTTGCTGTTGGGTCAAAGTCCAATTGAAAAGCAAAATAGTCCTGCTTGAAGGGTGGGTGATGATGCCTTGAATGGAGAGAAGAGAGAGCTGTAAAAGCAGCCATGGGAGCCAGAAGTGAGCATGTCTTCAATAATTTAAAGGAACTTTATTGTGGCTTTGTGTTTTGGACCCAGTTTCCAGCTGTCTTTACATTGGCTTGGCTTCATGGAAAGCCCTGGAGCTGTGCCAGTTCCCATCAGCTGGGGCTCCTGCTCCCCTGGGGCTGGTCCCCACTGCACAGCAAGGCACCATCCACACTAAGTGAGATGAATTTTGTTTTCTCCCCTGTGTGTTTTTCTCCTGTGCATCTTGGATCCAGCTGTCTGTGTTCAGTGCATCTGGTGTGGGTTTCTGCACCCTTTGCTGTGAGTTACCCAGGGTTGTGAGTGCAGACAGAGGGGGCAGATGGTAAAGCACCATCCCTGCTCTCCTGGAGGTGCTCTGCAGAGCTGGACTCCACACCAGGCTCAGGGCTGAAGCACAGCTGGGTTTGGAGAGGGCTCTGGGGCTCCGAGATGATGTGCCCAGGCAGAGCTCTGTGTTAGCCAGGACTGGTTGGGCTGGTTCTTTGGCCTTTCCTCCTCCTCAGGCACACAAGGATTCAGTATTGTCAATTATTGGCCTTTACAGACCAAAATGCTTCTCCTTCCACACTGGTGCAGGACACCCTGTCCCAGCTGTTCCTGCCTTCCCTCTGCTCCTTCCTCAGATGCTGCTGGGGCTGTCACTGACTCACAGTCCCAGGCCAGTGCCCAAAATGAGGTGGGATCGGCTCTGGTGGAAATGTTTTCTCCAGGAAAAGCATCCAGGGTCAGGATTGCTGCTGCAAGTGTTGTCTGTTCACAGCTCCTCCCCAAAGAGGCTGAAACCAGAAAAGCCACTGGTACTTATAACAAGTCTGATGTCCTGAACAAAAAAAAAAAAAAAAAAGAAAAAAGAGTGAGGCAACAGCTGGTGGAGAGGATGTTTGATTTTCATTTACTTCATCAAACATGTTGTCTAGGTAATGAGCAGCCATTTACATGTTGTAACAGAAATGCACTCTTTTGGATGGTTCCTTTTTGCCCTTTCTGGGGTTTTTTTGGCAACCTGACACAAATCCCCCATCTCCTGCCTGAGTGCAGGCAAGTCATGGTCACCTGCAGAGAAAGGGGCAGGCTCTGAAAGGTGGGGTGTTCTCCTAAACGTGAGAACAAACCTGTGAGCAAAGGTGTTGCTGTGTCTGATGGCAAGGGGAAGGTGGAGTTTGACCCTGACAGCAGCACTGGCAGCTGCTGCCAAGATCATTTCCGTGAAGGAAAACGAATATTTGAGATGAAGTGCAGCCTGAGTGCTGGGAGGGCTGGATGGGCACCCACAGACCCTGTGCTCTCCCTGCTGAGGGATTTGGGGCTGTGCAGTCAATCTCTGTCAGAAAGCTGGGGCTGTGCAGCAGGAAGGCAGAGCTGAAACCTGAGCCCTGTAGTATTTTGTTAATGATTATAATGTTGTTAATAACAATCATCAGCAATGCTGTTTGCACTGCAGTAAAGCCCAGATGGCCCAATAAAAACCAGCAGCACTCCAGGCCAAACTGTGTCTCAGTGACTCCTCAGCATCTTCTCATCACTTACCATAAAAAAAAAACCAACCTTCAGCACTCACAGGGAGGGGATGTTTGTCTCCCCCAGGTCTTCTGGTGGCTGTGTGTCTTTCTCCATTTAAATGAGCTGTTGGAATGTTTGCATGGCAGGATCTCAGGGCTTGTTACACAGGCAGAGTCCCCAAAGAGGGAGAAATCATCTCCATGCAATTGTAGAGGGAAAATCTGCTTTTCCTTCTGGCCTGGCGGGAAGGGCAGCTGGGCTGGGACAGCCCTGGGGCTGAGGGAGAACAGCCCTGGGGCTCATCCTGCTGCTCCATCCCTGTCTGGAAGGGAGCCATGGCTCCAGCAGGGCAGGGTGCTCTGCCTGGGACAGAGGGAAGCAGGCTGGGCAGGGTGTGCTTGTTGGTGGAGGGACTGACCCAAAATGTGTGGCCTGCACTGGTGACATCTTCACAGTCAGTCCTGCCTGGGGGTGCAGCTCATGGGCACTCTGTCTTCTGGCAGGATTTGCTGATACTCCTCACTGTTCAATGTTTTAAAAACTGGCAATGTCTCTGTTTTCTGTAAAGATTTAGGACCCATTTTCCCATTTTATCTATTTTCTTTTAGTATTTTTGTTCCTGAGAGTGTTGAGACTCTGCAGAGCTGTACCTGTGGTTTCAGTGGCTGCAGCAGAGGGGCCCTGGCAATGCTGTCAGCCCCTTCTATGCCCCAAGTGCTGCAATGTGTCTTCTGACCCCTGCACATCTTTAATGCTTTATTCCAGGGCTCTAATTAACTTCCAGTTAATTAAAATAACAGGTTGCTGTTCAATAGCAACATACCTGGTTCCTCTGTTAGCTTATTTGCAGTTGGCCTTTAGGAAAATATGGGGACCATTTAATGAAGTTTGTATTTTGAAAGGGGAAGAAAAAGTAACTGTTGGTATGTATTGATAATGATGCAGTTCTGGGTATTGGGTGCTTTCACTGAAATGTTTTCTCTGTGAAGCAATGCTGCCTGTTTCAGCAGGATGCAGAGCTACTGGGGCTTTTCAGTGGTATTTTCTTAATTAACAGAATGATTTCCAAACATCCTAATCAGCTGAGCAGGTTGAAATCTGGTAAAGTTTTTGTCCTGAGGCTTCTCCAGGAATGTATCTGAAATCAGATTTCCCTGGCTATGTGGAAGTGTGACCTGGAGATGCCAGCATCACCTCTGCTTGCAGGGATGGAAATCACCTTGTCTGGAATCACCACACATCTGCAGTTTGACTTGCCCATCTCTCCTTTTTGCTCTTGCTTTTGCTTTCCCACATGAAAACCCAACAAACATTCAGGCACTTTGTCTTTTGCACACAGATATAGGGAAGAAATCTCTAATATATGAGTCAAATTAAATTGGTTTTTTCCCATGCAGAAATGCAGGAGGGAGATTTAGTTTCTCTTTTGAAATAGTATCATAACATCTCTTAGATGGAAGGATAATTAGACAACTCACTGCTAGAAAATTGTTTCTTGTCATCTATTAGCTATGTCTTTTGCAAGTATTGGACTGTCTGTATATTTCCCATATCTAGAGCTCAGAAGCAAAATGTAATCCCTGACTAAACCTGTGTAATCCTATCTTAGCCAAAGGAGAAAAAAATGGAAAAAAAAACCCCACTGATGTCAGCACTGTGTTTTCTGGGATTTATACCTGTTTAATTTAGATCAGAATTTGCCCTTTGTGTGTGGTGTTATAAAACACTCCATCCATTCATGCAGCAGCCACCATATGGTCCTTGCCCAGGTGTGGGGAGGGCAGGGAGCTCCTGGCTGGTGCCTCCTGTCCCCAGGCCTTGCTGCAGCTCTGGTGGCCCCACAAGGTCCTGGCAGGACCCTGGGAGGGGTTTGGGGAGATGCAGGGCAGGGGAGGCTCCTGAGGCCCAGCAGAGCCCCTTCACAGCATCCCTTTGTGCATTTCCAGATGTCCCAGTCCCCTCTGGGAGGAGAAGGGGCCCCACTGCTCTGCATTTCAGTCCCTCTGTCCTTGCTGGGCTCCATGGGGGTGCTGGTGGAGCAGGGGACAGCAGAGGGGCAGGCAGAGATGCTGGCTGGGGTCCTGCAGGCCCAGTCCTGTCTGGGGCACTCAGGGAAGATGCTCTGGGGTGAGTTTGGCTTTTTGCAGCAGACTGACTGCTTTAACAAGGAGGAGTGAAATGCCATTAATCAGGGTGAGAGCAACAAGATGCTGACCCTTCCTGACCTGATCTGTTGCTTGCTTAGGAGGCAAAATTAGATTCATCAAGTCTCCTGACTTAGTTAATAAATGTACTGCATCTGATGTGGCAGCAACTGCCTGTCCTGGAGCCCTCTGGAATCTTTTGATAATCTTTTTCTCCTAAGGAAAGGAGCAAGCCCTCCTCCCTCGAGGCTGATGATAGGTGCTTGCTCCTTTTGCCAAGCCTCTTCATTTAAGCGGTGCCATGGCTCTGCTGCCCTCAGCCCTTCATCTTGTTTGGCTCACACTGCAGTGAAAGGAATTGTTCAAACCCCTTGCAGGGCCATAATCTACCTGTGTATCAAAGGAAGAAAAGTCTGGGTGGCAGGAGCTGCTGTGGCAGCAGAGCAGTGTCTGCAAATGGAATGTCTGTGCCTGCCTCAGGAGATGGATGGTGCAGGCAGAGGCTGCCTCTCCTGCATGTCTGTCCCTGCCTGTGCCTGCAGGTGCTGTGTGACTCTGGTGTTGTCAGATGTGTAAATGTGCTTTGTTGGGTCTGGGGCTCATAGTGCAGAGAACTAAGATGCAGTTTTACAAAAAGGGGAATTGGAAGTGGCAAAAGGCAGCCACAGACACTCCTTTTCAGTATGCTCTGGGCTGTTGCAATAGATGATCCCAGCCCATTATTCCAGTCTAATGATGAGGTAATTTCATGAGGTGTCATCACTGCTGCCCTTGAGCTCTCTGCAGGACACACTTGTGCATTCACAGTTCCCCTGCAGCCTGGATCCCTGTGTCTGCTCCAGGATTTCCCCTCCCTGTGTGAGAGCAGGCTATGATTGGCACTCTCCTGGTTTGGGGTGCATGTGCAGGGAGCCCAACCAGAGCATAGGGGAGCTCCCTGCCCTGGGGGAGGTTTTCAGAGGGTTCCTGGAGGAGGTTTTGAGAGGCTCTTTTGCTGTGGCACTGTCCCCTGGGGCAGCAGCTGGGCCCGTGTGTGGCCATGAGCTCCAGCAGTGCCAGTTCCCTCTGGAGCTGGGCAGGTGCAGCCACTGCAGGGGAAGGCTGGAAAGAGTTTAATGTGCTCATCAGACCCTGGTGGAGATTAAACTGATAAATGGGAAGCCACGGCATCTTCTCCCATGATTTTCTCTCCTCTCTACTAAATAAGCCAGGCCATGCTGGAGGAGCAAGGGCAGGGTTTGGGCCATGCCTGTGACCTTCTCAGTGTACATCATTAGCCCAGCTGCTGCTGCTCCTCCTAGCACCTCTTTGTGCTAAACGGCCTTTGAACATTGATGTCAAGCAGTTCAGGAGCAGCTTTCAGTCCTACTTAACCTGGCAGCTGAGCCCCACTGGCTGAGGCAGGGCTGGGCACAGAAAGGGCTGGGCAGTGGGCACTGGGCACAGAAAAGGCTGGGCACTGGCTGCTGCCTGCTTGAATGGGCAGATGTGTGAAGGGGGCACTTTGTGACACCTCACCAAGGGCTGAGGCTGAGTGGAAAGTGCTGAAGTGCTGATGGGTCAGTGCCAGCAGGGATGTGGTTCTGCCAGAGAGACCACACAGTCCCAGGAGATCAGTGTGCTCAGGGGGACTCTGCCCCTCAGCTGCCTGTGTGCAGCCTTGGGCACGTTTTTGCTGGTTTTTCTCTGAGTTACATGTTTTAGTTGCACTGCAGGTGATGGTGGAGGTGGCTGCAGGAAGGGTGAATTGTTGGTGTGGAACTCTCCACGCTGACATTCCCTGCTGGTGCTGCGGGACAGGCAGCAGTGAGGCGCTGTGTGGCCGTACTGGCTGGAACTGCTGAGTAGCTGCTGAGGAATTGCTCAGTAACTGCTGAGTAGCTGCAGAGTAACTGCTTGGCACACCTGGCAGAGCAGAGTTTGCAGGAGATGCAGATGATTCACGGCCCCAGCTGCAAGGCTCAGGCATGTCCCCATCCTGTAAATGATACTGATAGCCTTGAAGCTAGCTTAAGGGAATGTTCTTAGTTAATGCTCCTCCCTGGCCATTCCCAGGATGCTGATGTGGTCAGTCAGAGGATGAATGATTTTCTGAAATGCCAGATTAAATCCTGCTGCTGCAGGTGACTCATGGATGATGATGCAGTCATGCTCTGCACGAGTGCTCAGTGTGCAGCTCTCAGTGTACAGGGAAGAAGAGAGGCATTTTGGCTGGGTCTGGTGCCAGGGCTGATGCCAGCCAGGCAGCCTCATGGCTTAATTACACAGTGAAAACAGTTGACTGGCCAAAAGTGATTCCATGTGACTGGGGCTGGTGGGAGACAAGGGCAAGCTCAGGCTGGAGTGTCCCCAGAGCAGATTTGGAGCTCCAATGCCCACTGCATCCCCTGGGCAGCAGCTCTGGGCTGTGCAGTGCCCTCAGCCAGGCTGGGGGGCTCAGCCTTCCCTCTGTGCAGGAGCCCAATGGGGAACATGGGCCCTGACCCCAAAGGAACAGTTCAGTGGCACCCAGGCCCCCGTCAGTGGGATATGGATCATTTAGGAACGCTGCATCAATAAGTTCATAACGTGAAAATGTTTTATTTACATCATGTACCTTGTCCTGAACAATTCAACCCTTTTAATGGATATAAGTAAAGGTGATTTGCTTCTGTATTTCAGCATTTCTATTATAAAGAATGTCTTTTTAAGAAGCCTTTCTGTTTCCAAATGTGTCCTTCTGAAGAGCAGCTGCAGAAAGAATTGGTTTGACCTCTGCTTCTTTAATTGCTTTTTGCTCTGTGTTGGCCTAGAAATGGATGTTGCTATTGTGTAAATTACTGTGAGGCTGGAAAAAGAGCTCATGAGATCAGGTGTGTAGTTTCTGTCAGGAAAATATGCTTCTTAAATGGAAAGCAGCATCTACCAGTTCATAACCAGAGTCTGGGTCAGTCTGAAAATCCCAAATATTAATGACTTTATTTTCTGCTATTGAGCAGCTCCATGGTGTCACTGTTTCTGTGGACAGGGGCAGATTGAATCTGAAATTTACTATGAGCTCCTTTCAGGCTCTCCCAGGGGATGTTCAGACATGGGGGAGCACAGCTCAGTCACACACCTGGACTCAGCAAATCCTAAATCCTGGCCATTTAGCAGGGAATACAGCAGTTAGTCTCCCAGAAAGGCGTGCCCTTGAACTTAAAAGGCTCTGACCTGATGGGTAAAGCTGAATTTTTGGCACACAAAGACCTCTCCTCATCTGAGGAAGCTGCTGTGATGGAGCTGTGAGTGTGGAAACCTGAGGTCAGTCTAGTGCAGCCTCTTTTGGTCTGTGTGGGAATGAGAATTTGGCCTTGCAAAATGCCTTCCCTACTCCTTAGCAATGAGTCTCTGTGCTAGCTACAGTACTTAATGATAGAAGCAACAATGCTTGTATAATTAGCCCATTAATACCCCAAAGGACTCAGCATGCTAATTACCTGACACAATGAGATTAGCAGGTTGCATTACAAGAATTCAAAATACTTGGATCAACAGTAGAATGGCAGGTGCCCTTAGTTAGCACACCTGCTTGTTTTACAGTCCTGGCATGGAGTGTTTTTGAAGAATCAGTATGCCTGGGGTGCTTCTTCTCCACTGTTAATTTATCCTGTGATTAATTGATGGCCTGTAAGGCTTCTTGGTTTAAATTACTTGGTGCTGTCTCCCAGGATTAGGCTTTATCATCCTTAATTTTACCCAAAAAAAACTCCCAAAAACCCAAACCCAACAACAACAAGACCAAAACCAAACAAACAAAAAGACCACAAAAAATAAGAAAAACATCCTATTGAAAATTTTGGTTTTGGGGGATTTTTACATGGTTTTATCACAATATTTGATTTCTGTAGGCTAATAAATCGTAGCAAAAAAAATAGTATAGTCCTGCTAGCTACACCTGTGATCCATTGCCTTGTAGGAGAACTCATTAATAACCCATACAAGCTGTGTATTAGTTGGAGATGGATGGCTTAGAATTCCTGACTGTGTCCTCACAAGGTGGCCTTTGCAAAAAACACCAACCTGGCCTCTTGACAGAGGCACTTACTTGATAACATGTCCTGATGGCATCAGCCCCAGATAACTGATGGTGACAGGCAGAAGAGATGCAGTCTTCCTGCTGGGGTGGTGAACCCCAGATTATTTCTAAATGTCATTTGAAGATGGACTTACAGGGCTCTGAGTTGCAGGGTAGATTTTTCAGAGCAATTATTTGAACAAATTACTTGGGCATTTGAAGGTTTTGCTGTCACCTGAAATATCCACAGGTAATTTGGTGAGCAGAAGCATCTCTGCCCATAAACTGTGTGTGTCAGAGCTGTCAGAGGGGATGAAGTGAGCTGTAACCTGGCACTGCTTGATCTCAGGGATGCACTGGCAGGTGGATCCCAGACTGGTGCAGGGGTGAGGAACCAGCCTGGCAGAGTGTGGAGATGGCAGAGGGGCAAGTTAAAGTGATGCTGGTCCCTTGGGGGTGTGTTACAGCAGGAGATGCACATCCCTGACCAAGGTGTGTGGTTGGAGTGGGGCTGAGTGCCTTGCATTCGGTGTCCTGCCTGCCTGAGAGGGTGTGCTCACACCAGGGTGATGCCATGAGGGCCCCCAGAGCTGGTTTTTCTGCCAGTGCTGGTTTCCAGCAGCGCTGCAGAGCTGGTGCTCCATGCCAGGCTGAACATGCTCTGGCTGCACCAGCCCAGCTGGATTTGGAGCTCCTGTTGACATTTGTCCTTAAAAATCCCCCTCTTTCCTGAGGAGATTTTTAAATCGTTAATATTCCAGGCAGTGCCTGTGGATATCCTGGCTTCAGCTTGCAAAGACTTAATTTCAACTTTTTAATGAGCTGAGGCAGGGCTTCAGTTTGCAACACACACAGTGCTTTTGCTGGTGTCTGGTGGGAGGGCTCAGCCTCTCCCAGGATCAGGCCCATCATTAGGGTTTGCTGCTGTCTGCAGCCTTTCCTTCCAGCAGACTGGGCTAATCCCAAGGACAGGGTGCTGGGCTGGTGTCTCCCCCTCAGCTGCTTTCCTGGAGGTTTAACAAGTAGCTGCAGTGATAATTATGGCAGATGTTGCTGGGTAAACACCCTGCTGACAGCCTGGCCTGTGTAATTCCTGTCTGGAGCAGGGCAGCCTGTGGATTAGCACTGGAGTGCTTTGTGCAGTGTGTGTTTGGAGGAGGGCACTTTGAGATGCTGCTTCTGCACAGGGTCAGGCTGCTGGGCTGCTTTTGGGATTTCATGATGGCCAGGCAGAGCTTTTGGCACTTCTTCATATGATGTAATTCTCCTTCAAGGCTGGACAGGACTTTGAGCAGTCTGCTCCAGTGAAAGGTGTCCCACTCGCAGCAGGGAATAGGATGATCTTTGAAGTCCCTTCCAACCCAAATCATTTTATGAATCTACGTTACCTACTCATGGTAAATACTGTGGTAACTGTGGATTTGTGTCTCATTTATTTAAATTGTATTTCAGTCTGTAGTACAGCTTATTTTATTCCTTCCAAGCTCCTGTTTCTCTAGTATTTTCAGATGCTGAGTTCCATACAAAAAACGCTGGCACCTGGTGTCACAGACATATTTTATGAAAAATCCTTTTGTTAGGATCTTTCCTTCTGAGAAGCTGAGAGGCCTCAGGAATGAAATGTAAACAATGATTATCTGCTGCTGTGGAATGCAACGGGTGCATCTTTGATTGGTCTCATGTGGTTGTTTTTAATTGATGGCCAATCACTGGTCCAGCTCTCTCAGACTCTCTGGTCAGTCACAAGATTTTATTATCATTCCATTTTCCTTTCTATTTCTTGCTAGCCTTCTGATGAAATCCTTTCTGCTATTCTATTAGTATAGTTTTAATATATAGTTTTTTTAATATAATATATATCATAAATATATATTATATATTATATAATATATATTTGTATACAATATTGTTATAATATATAATAGTATATATTTTAATATATATGGCATATTAAATAAATATATAATGTTATGTATTATTATATATAATATTATATATATTCATATAATATATATCATAAAATAATAAATCAGCCTTCTTAAACATGGAGTCAAGATTCTCATCTCTCATACTGCGAACACCACCACAACCTGGCATGTGCTGTGGGGGTTCATCTGTGTTTGTTTTCCTGGGGCAGGGCTGTGCTTTTCCCTTGACCCGTGTGTGTTTCTGCTCTCCCCAGTGTACGGGCACAACGTGAAGAGCAGCAACGACTTCATCGGCCGGATCGTGATCGGGCAGTACTCGACGGGCGCCCCCGAGTCCAACCACTGGCGCCGCATGCTGAGCGCGCACCGCACGGCCGTGGAGCAGTGGCACAGCCTGCGCTCCCGCGAGGACTGCGACCGCGTCTCGCCCGCCTCCCTCGAGGTGACCTGAGCCGGGTGCCCCACGGCAGGGCGGGCGGACGAGATGAGAACCGAACCGACCACTGAAGCTCCCACCTCACGCCCCGCACGCGCCCCGCGGCAGCTCCGTTGGATTCGCGCTGGCACCCGGCCGTGCTGGCCTCAGTGACCCCCCTGGGCCCAGCTGTGCCCCCGGGGCCGGGCAGCTCGTGCCGTGGCAAGCACGGAGTGGGTGCAGGAGCTGGGAGTTGCCTCTGCTGTCCTTCCAGTCCAAATCCATGGCTCATCCTCTCGGAGATATAAGTACCCGTGTGCTCTCGTTGGTGAACGTGGTAATTAGGCTAGAATATTTTTTTAAACGGTAGAACCTGTGGTGAAATCGATTCTGACTGCAGTTTTGTCCTCGTAGTAGTTTTACCAGAATTAAGCTGCTGTTAGTGTGTGTGTTTGTGTGCCCACGTGGGACAGATCCCGTGTCCCGTCAGCGGTGACCTGCCAGTCTCGATAGCAGTCTGTGTGTGCAGTAGATTCAGTGCTGATATAGCAAAATAAACATTTCCAATAGCATCTGTACTGGGAAAACCAGCTCACGTCCTTTCAAACATGTGCTGTGCAAAAAAAACACCTGCTCCGGGGACTTTGGCGGTTAAGAAGACCCAGAAACCACAATTTTAATCTCTCACAGACTGCAGTGGCTCTTTCTGTGTTGTGTGTGTTTACCCAGGTAGTTCTTCAGGTCACCAAGTGAACTTAGCTACAGTCAAGCTGTCCTGTTGGTTGCTTCTGTACATTTTATTTTTCCACAGCGTATTGTCTGGTATGATGGAGATTGTATATTTATTGAAAATAAAATTCTATTTAATTGTGCCATATGGATTGGAGTGATACTTGTTGAATTCACCTTTGTGTTTAGCTCCTTCAGTTATGCTTATGGCAGAAAAAAAGCCAAAATGTTGGCAGTTACCCCATTGTCACTCACTGCAGATGAACTGGGAGCAGTTTGAGAGAAACTGGGCTGCTGGAGGTGGGTGTGGAGAGCCAGCTGGATGCCTTGGTCTGGCCATGGTGCTTCCCAGCCAGACCCCAATAACACCCTGGGGGTTGGATGTGTCAGACTCCAGAGATGGCACATGGCAAGATGGGCAGCACTCATCTCCCTCCTCTATTCATTAAATGAAACTCCAGTACCTCTGTGCTTTTAATATTCTCGATTTTTGAAAAGGAATAACAACACACATGACTATTTCACCTGTTTATTATTTATCTGCTACAGTTAGGGACAGGTGAGTCTCAAAAAGCAAAACAAAACCCAACCAAACCAAAAAAGCTCAGTGCTTGCTTTGACAGGTGTCAGTGTGTGGGTCAATAATCCCTGCTGCTGTCCAGGTGTTCCTGCTCCAGGGCAGGTCTGTGTAGTTACTCTGATATCAGCACCCCTTCAGCACTTTGCCCATGCACCTGGCCCCTGCTGCTCCCCAGCACAGCTGCTCTGTGTCAGCAGCACTCAGCAGCAGGGTACCGGTGCCTGCAGGGCTCTGCAGGGCCATCCTCTTCCTGAGCACACTGTGGATGCTGGCTATCAATTCTAACCTGCCTCTCTGCAAGGGGAATTTCTTCTCTGTCCTGCAGTGAAGTTGATGGCAAATCTGTGTTCTCTGGCATCTTCCTGGTTTGTCTCATCAAAAAATCACAGTAGAGAGGGACCCCACAGGCAGTCCTGGGCAAACGTGTGCTGTAGGGGGCTGATCTCTGCCTGTAGCTCACAAAGGCTCTGGCAAGGTTTCAGCAGTTACTGTGGTTGACATGAATATTCTTCCATGTGGGGCCTGTGGACAGCAGAACAAGCTCAGGACATCCATGAGAGCAGACACAAGCTTTGCTCAGCATTGGGGATGAAATGTGAACAGAAAGTAATCTTGCCTGAGTCTGTCCTTGAAGTCATGAGGTGTCTGTTGCACAGGAGGAACAGTCAGGATGCCAAAAGGTGGTGAGGGTGCCCAGAGGGAAGGTCAGTAGGAGCAGAACAGAAGCAGACTGGGGAGCTCCTGGCCTGCAGAGCAAACAGAACAGCGAGGTAGGGAGAGGAGGAGGAGGGATGAATCGTGGCCGTGCTGCTGGGGCTGCAGCCATCAGGTGAAGCACACTGATGTTTGGTGAAGCTGGAAGGTAACCGAAAGTGCAGCTGCAGCTGGCACTGCATGCACGGTGTGCCTGCACTGTCCCCGTGCTGGCAGCAGAGCTGGTGCCCGGCTGCTGTGCCAGGCTCGGGGCTGTGCCTCAGGGGCAGCTCAGAGCTCCCAGCTGTGCTGGGGAACGCCGCTGCCATGAGTCTGGCTTTAGAAACCAGCATAAAAATTGGTCAGGATCTCTGCTCCCTCTTTAAACATGAATATTCGTGCTTTGGGAGTAGATTAATATGCTCAAAGGTTTCTGTTCCATAGTTTGCTAAAAGTTGTTTATAACACTGGCTTTATCTGAGGATGGCACACAGGAAAGAAGGGAAAAGACATGTCTTGACTTCTAATAATACAAATTCCTTAATTTTTAGTGCTCTGCTGTAGCAGTAGGCTTTTCCTTGAGCCAGATAATTTCAGATCAATGTATGGAAGGGGGGAGGTGTTCTTAAAAGGCTTTATTTAATATGAAGAAAACTTAATATAGAAAAGTTGTTTGAATGAGTTACTGTCTCTGGAGCAAGTCTGGATGCTTTATTGTACTGAAAGCTTGGTGTCACCCCAAATTGTTTATACTTGAATCTCTAAAAATGGGTCAAAAATGCTGAAAATTTTAATCTGTAGCTAAGAATAAAAAGGGAACAGCACTGAGAATATTCCTAAGCAGTTCCTTCAGTGCTGATTTAAGGCACAAATTGGAAATTGAACAGGACCACTAAATTGTATATCTGTGTCTGTACTATTTCCCTTATGAGTGCAACAGTTAGAAAAGGATTTTATACAGTGATTTTTAAAATCTGAAGTTTATGTCTAACAAAACGTTGACCACAGGAAGGAGACACGCTGGATTACATGGGTACAGACTGCTGTATCATATCAGGTTTTCCGCTGCATGACGGCATGGACCCAGCACGGACCTGGCAGATGGGCACAGAGCGAATTCCTGAAACAGCCTTGGAGCCCCGGGCACAGCTGGGGGATCCTTCTTCCAGGCTCTTTAAGCGTGTCAGCGCATTGCCTTGCTCTGGGAAAAAATCCCAAACCAAACATGGGAGAAAAACCAACAAACCCCACCCCCTGAACCAAACCAAACCACACCAAACCAAACCAAACCAAACCAAACCAAACCAAACCAAACCAAGCCAAGCCAAACGCACCACACAATGGGGCACTGACGCGTTAATAAGCCCCACAGCCCTGCAGCCATTGAAGCCTTTCCCTGCCTCCCTCCCCGGTGTTCGCTGCCGCAGCCGCCGCTCCCCGGTGTGCAGCGGGGTCCCATCTGTCACCCCCGAGGCGACGGACTGTCCGAGGGGCGCCGCGGGATGGGGACACCTAACACCGCCTGGGGGGCGAGCAGGGATGATGTCCTTACTCCTCTGCGGCCGAGGGGGGTGACAACAGCGCTCGGGGGGCAGCGTGCGCCCGAGCCGGGCTGGGGCAGCGCACGGACCCCGGTCCCGTCCGGGCTGCGTGGAGCGGGGCCGGGGGAGGGCTGGGGCAGCGCTGAGGGCGCGGGTCCCGTCTGGGATGCGCGGAGCGGGGCCGGGCTGGGCAGCGCTGAGGGTGCGGGTCCCCTCGGATGCGCTGAGCGGGGCCGGGGCCGGGGGCGGGCTGGGCAGCGCTGAGGGTGCAGGTCCCCTCGGATGCGCTGAGCGGGGCCAGGGCCAGGGGCGGGCTGCGGAGGAGCCGCCGCTCGGGGGAGGGGGCAGCCCGGCCCCTATATCCGCCCCGCCCGGCGGCCGCCCCAGAACCCGCGGGGCCCGGCCCGAGCGCGACCCCCGCTCCCGAAGGGACCCCCAGGCCGGCCGGAGCCCGGCGGGACCCGCAGCCGGCGGGACCCCGAGCGCAGAGCGACCCCCGGGGCTCCGGCCATGGGCCGCGGGCGGGCCCTGTGCGCGCTGCTCGCCGCCGCCCTGCTGGCCGCGCAGGCTTTCCCCCAAACCAACATCAAGATCAGCCAAGGTGAGTGCTCGGCGCCGGCAGCCGGGACTTCATCGGGCATGGTGGGGCAGGGAAGGAGCGTGTGCCTCCCGCAGGGCCGGCAGCTGGCTTCCCCCCGCTCCAGAAATCCCTGACTTTCCTTGAAATCAACTTTCTTCTTCGCCATGGGGACGCGCCAAGGGCAGCCCCGGTCCTTGCTTGGGGATGCCAGAGGTCTCTGGGCTGGCTGTGTCTCTGTGTGCCAGGTCAGCTCTTCGGCCTTTGCCAACAGGCACTGCCGCGGCTCGGGACTGTGCCCTGCCGTGGGACCGGTGTGAGGAATGAGGCAGGAATGAGACACACATGGAGAGTGCAGGGCTGTGGCAGGAATGAACACACTCATGAAAGATACAGGGCTGTGGCAGCAATCCTTGCACACTCGTGGAGGGTGCAGGGCTGTGGCAGGAATGAACACACTCATGAAAGATACAGGGCTGTGGCAGCAATCCTTGCACGCTCATGGAGGGTGCAAGGCTGTGGCAGCAATCCTTGCACGCTCATGGAGGGTGCAGGGCTGTGGCCATGCAGCCCAACAGGACAGGCTCCTCGTTTATTCACACTTACTGCGTGTGAAACAAACACAGGATTCTCTCTTATTCGCCTTCTTTGCTCCGAGCTGCTGCTGACTGCTGAATCTCACTTGGGTTTCTTCCAAACTTTTCCACGGTGTCAGTGCAAGTGGGAGTTGCTGCACAAGTTTGTTTGAGCCCTGTTGGTTTACTGGGGCTGTGAGTGGAAAGGGATTCCTTAAGTGCTGCTTGGTGAGATCGTGAGAAAAGGGATCGATACAAGCCTGGCTTTCCTGCCAGACGCCTAATCCGTGGGAGCTTTGCCAAAACTAATTAAGGGGGAAAAACTCTGCAAGATAACTTCTATCTGTCAGTGCCAGCTGCAAGAGCATTGCTGCTGGGATTGGCTGTAGCCTCCCAACTCCAAACATGCAGAGGATTTGAAGCTGTAAAACCAGCTTGGTTTCATTAAAGAATCTTACAAAGCAATGCCCTTGGTGTGAGAGGATGTCCCTCCCTTCATCTGATGTTTAATATTTTATTGGAAAACTTGTCACAGTGCCTTAAAAACACTTCAAGGTGTGTAAAATATTGCCCAGTTGTGGGATTGCTGTTCATCAGTGGACATACCTTCCCCTGTAGCTCCATACAGCCCCCAGATACAGAGACCAAGGTCCCTCCCCTGATCACATCCTTCAAAGGTGGATGCTCAGTGTGAGACTCTTTCATCTGTTAATGAAAAACAAATATTGCAAGTAACATGAAGGTGGCATTATTTGCCCATGGTGACTGGAATGTCAGGACTTCAGCAGTTGCTTCTAAAGCCATGGGTGAGTGGAGGCATCCTAACATCACACAACAGCACTGTCTTAGTCCCTGCCACGCACTCCTGCCCTCCAAGGCCCTGTTTAAATGCCTCTTCTGTGGGTTTGCTCAATAAGGGGGATGTGGAGGGATGGAGCTCTGCCTCAGCTGGTACCCCAGCTTAGCCCCTCAGGAGCCCTCCTTGCCTGGGCATCTCTTGCCAGCCTTGTCCTAGCCCCAGATGTCACATCTCAGACCTGCAGATCCCTGCAAGTGAGGCAGCATTGCTCCTTGGGATGAAGTTTTCAGGAGCAAACCTGCTCTCCACCAGCTGAGTCCAGGGGAGCCATGCAGCTGGTGGTAGGTTTTTTCCCAGTAGCATCCTGAAATGAAGAGAAGCCCCTTGTGAAACTGGCTAGGATTTTCTCACTTAATTATTTCTAGTTGGAAATAAGCCAGCTGGGGAAGTGAAACTTTTTTGGCAGAGCAGTGCCAGCTTCTGTAAGATTTTGAAAAGTGATTTTCCTGGTAGTTCTACAGTGGGGCTCAGCTAGTAAATAAATAGAAAAGCTCCAATTTGGCACTGACACAAATGCAGAGAGCACAAAACTTTATTTCTGACCCCAAATATTTGTTTTCCAGCTTTTCTGAGTTAGTAACAGTTGCTTGATCTGAATCTTATCCTCAGCCAAGTCCGGACATTTATTTTGATGGAGCTGCTTTAAAACATGGTCCTACGTTTAAAACTGCTGCATTGTAAATAAAAATAAAAAAGGGAGAAAGGATTCTTGCAGTCATTTTTCATCAGGAATTTGGGGACAAATGGATGGAGTGACTGGGGATTGGCAGGACCCCCTTGCTGCAGGCACTGGCTGTGCTGATCCTGCCCTGTGTGGAAGAGCAGATGTTTTGCTGGTCATTTAGACCCAATTCTCACTTTCCTTAAAAGTGAGGATTTGATCTAAAAAGCCCCCAGATGCTTTGCTTGTCACCTTCTAGATCAAAACACCACACACAGCTGCTGGCTGGGGTTGTGAGGCTTTCCTGCAGAGCCATGAGTAGGGCCCTATACTCACAACCCTACATCAGATTTCTTATGGTTTTTCTGCTGCAAATATTTCGAATGAAGCAGCTCCCCTAATTGTTCCTGCCTGATAAACTGGGACCAGTAGTTCTCCTCCAAAGAGACAGACAAAGCCTCTGATCCTGACCTAACAGAAAAGATGCTAATTAAAAGCTGACCTCCCATATTTTCCTTTTTGGTATATTTAACCTTAAATTCCTTCAGGCACCTCTGGTTCACTGAAGCTCATCAAATTAATGCTACCTAATGGGAACCAGTATGGAATAACAAAGCAGGGCTGTCTCAATTTCTGACTTGCTCTCAGCTGCTCTGAGCAAGCATGAGGGTGGTTTTCCCTGGAACTGGGGTGCTTGAGGGTGGTTTTCCCTGGAACTGGGGTGCCTGAGGGTGGTTTTCCCTGGAGTTGGGGTGCCTGGCTTTGAGGCAGGGCAGTGGGACACCCACTGCAATTAGCACTGGGGAGTGAAGGCTCCGTTTGCTGGAGATGCTGCTGGGTGAAGCCCTGTGAATTTTGCCACCATGCTGCCAGAGGTGAGGAATTTGTCAAGGCACTAAAACAAAACCCCAATTGCTGGAACAGCTGGTGGTGCCTTGTCTGGCACAGGCCTCTGGGCTGTCCTTGGCAGGAAGGAACAGCAGCCCCGAGTCTCTGCAAGCAGGACCAGATCCCAGGCTGTCCTTTCTGGGGGTACATACCACCTGTGAGCTGGTGGTAAAGCTGAAGCCTCCTGCTGAAGGTTTGACCCTTGTTCTGCTTCAGTTTTCGTGGAGACAAGGAACCCTGGCCAGCATCATGAGGGGAGGAGGGCTTGGCTCCAGGAATCACATCAGCTTTTGGGGTTCTTGGTCCTGCTCTCCTGCTACATTGAAGTAATTTGCATTTCCTAGGTCTCTTCTAAGGATTTTCCCAGTGCAGTTATGGCTGGGTGTGAATCAGAGATCTGAACTCTGCCTTGCTGCTGAGCTGTCTTTATCTTACCCACTCTCCCCAAAAGCTATTTTGCTCTCCCAGCCCAGCAGGCCTTATCTTTTATCCTCCACAGCCCATAATTGGTGCTGCTGAGGATGGGAGAGCCCCTTGAGCCCCTCAAGGGTTTGTTGCTGTTGGTGCCGAGCTGCCCCCAGTCCCAGCTCCTCTGGAGGGATGCCTGGGGGTCCCAAGGCAAGCTGATGGGGTGACAGCCCCTCAGGGCTTGGCAGTTGATTTGGCCTTGCTCAGGAGGAAAAAAAGACTCTTTGCATTTGTGGTTTGTCACCCGGAGGGGATGTGACAGCAGGGACCCCGTGGGCTGGCTGGTGGCTGTTTGTAGAACACTCAGAGATCCCCATGTGGAAAGAGCTGATGAGAGATGCAATTATCACCCAGAGCTGCCAGCACTGGCACAGGGAATGATTTGGCTCTATCAATGCTCACACAGCTGCTTTGGATTCACCTTGCCTCTCTTTTTCTCTGTGCGGTTGTTTCCTTTGCCACATCCCTTGCTGCTGCTGGCAGTTTTGCTCTTCCCTCAAGGAAAGCCATTCCCCTGGCCCCTCAGTGCTGGAGGCACCACCCTGACCTCTCTGGGCTCGAGGCTGTTACCTGCTTGGATGGTCTGATGGCATCTGACGCCTGCCCTCACCCCCTGCACCCACCCTGCCCACTGCCCACTGGCCTCCACAGCAGCACTGACCCCAGCCACAGCTCCCTGGGATGTGGAACTGCCTCAGGGGGGCTGGCAATCCCCCACGTTCACAAACCAGCAGCCAAGAGAGTTAATCTGTGTGCCCCAAGACCTGAGGGTCCTGAGGGCTGCATCCTCCCCACACGACGGGGAGCAGAACACGGAGGAGGTTGGAGCAATGTGTTAATGCCACTGCTGTGTTTAGACAGCGGCAAATCCAAAGGCTCCAAAAGGACATCCTGCCCCCATAGGGGCCTCTTCTGGGACAACTTCCCCTCTGTGCTGAAAAGCAGCAGGGGAGGAGGAGCCGCAGGGTGGCAGGGCTGTTATCTGTGGTGGGATATCTGTTGGATAGGCTGTTGTCTGTGGTGGGATATCTGTTGGATAGGCTGTTATCTGTTGGATAACCTGTCATCTGTGGTGGGATATCTCTTGGATAGGCTGGCACCACCAGTGGCACGCAAGCCTCACTGGCTGCTCCTGGGCTGGGGTCCTGTGCCTGTGTGCACAGCTGCATCCAGGGACAGGGACAGGGCATGGAGGGGGCTTCCTTGGGGGAAGGAGGTGCAGGCTGTCCTTGCAGGAGGGCAGAACCCAGCCTTAACCCCACAGCCCTGGCTGTCAGCTCCCCTCTCAGCACAGTGGCTCCAGTGGTGCTGATAGAGACAAGAGGAGCCCTTATCTTGGTTTCCCCAGTAGCAAATGTGAGTGCCTTTATTTTAAGCATCCTCTACCTAAAATGATGAAATGATGTCAAGCTAGCTTGGAATGTCCCTCCTGATTTAGGCAGATGCTGAAACTGAGAAACCCACAACTTGTTTAAAACGTGTTTTGATTTCTGCAAACTTTTGCATGGCTCCTGCAGCAGCTGGGTTTTCCCTGGATGTGTTTGGTGGTCATTTGCCTGGGTGAGGTGGGAGAGCAGGGCTGGGCACTGCTGCCTCCATCACCTGCTCAGCTTCCTGGCCAAGCTGTCTCACCACCAGCTGCTGGGTGTCCTGTGCTCTGCCCCCAGCCATGCCTGAGCCAGTCCATGCCTACTCCTGCCCACTGTTCTGGACAGAGTACGAAGGGCACTGCTACCGCTACTTCCCCATCAACAAAACCTGGGCTGAGGCCGACCTCTACTGCGCCGAGTTCTCCATCGGCATCAGGTCAGCCAAGCTGGCCTCCATCCACAGGTGAGCTGTGCAGAAACATCATCCCACACTGACACAGCCTGGGGAGGAAGGAAACTGGGGGCACAGTCCCATTCCCACATCACAGCCTCTGTGTCAGCTGCAGGCTCGTGTTCCAGCCCACACATCCCTCTGCAGCAGCAGCCCAGTCAAGGCTGATGCACAGGTCACACAAAGGCAATATAGAAAATAAATGCCTTTTCCTGGACTGGCAGGAAAACTGGCATAGTATTCCCTAAATTTCCCAAAACTGTGGTTTCTTACTGTTGAAAAAGGGATAGAAGTACAACATGATTACACAGGGCTTTTTCCCTACTCCCTCTCCCCCAGCTCTCACCAACACTATACTCCTCTTGCACAGACCTGGGAAAGTAACCCCCAGCAGCAAGAAGCAGGGAACCCATTTGCCCATGGGTCCTGTGGTCGGATGAGTACTTAGAGACATGCCTGACCATTTGCTGACATATCCTGTTGATTGCTCTGTTTTGCCAGCTGGCAAGAAAACGTCTTTGTGTATGACCTGGTGAACAGCCGCGTGCCCGGCATCCCCACCGACATCTGGACGGGACTCAATGACCTACGGCAGGTGGGAGCTCCCTGGAGTCCTGTGGGAAAAGGCTTTGGAAAATTCACCTCTGTGTTTTCCTCCTGGAAAGCCACTTGGTTTTCTTCTTTGCTCCTTATATCCCTTTAATCAGGAGGTGGCATAGAGTCTGTGCTGCAGCACGTGGAGAAACTTATTTTACCCATTCCAGTCTGCTTTCAAAATAGAAGTGTTACTAGAATTAATAGATTAACCAATAATTACTGATATCACATTTTATTACAGGATTAATAGAAAGAGTATTGTACTGCTGGTCCAAGAAGAGCAAATTAACTGAAAAGGTCTTCAGTGTCAAAAACACTGAGTTCCATTGCTCTCTTGTGCTACTCTGTGACTTTCGGAAGCTGACATGTTGGAAATATATAGTCTAATATGTTAGAAAGAAAAATGGAGGCCATCAGGAGAACAGGCTCATGTCAGCAATTTTTTTGTAGATATTGGAAAAGGAATGGAAAAGGAAAAGGAATGCAGAACTGGGTGGGGGTGTTAAAAATATATAGATTTGATTTCTGGGCTTCCCCTGGTGAGAAAATTGTGAGGGGCTGTTCTTGGCAAGTTTTCAGTAGTAAAACCCAAACGTGCTGTTTGGGCTTTGCCGAGTAGTGTCTGTCTGTGTCCCTGGGCTGTGTGGCACTGGGAATGGGGGTGGGCACTGCATGGGGGTGGCGTCCCACCCTCTGCAGTCACAGCTCTGTGGTGACAGCCTCTCTCTGCTGGCCTCATGGCAGGAGGGTCACTTTGAGTGGACAGATGGCTCCTCCTACGACTACCAGTACTGGGATGGCAGCCAGCCTGACGATGGGATCCACTCCATCCCCGAGGAGGAGGACTGTGTGCAGATCTGGTACAGACACAGCAGTGGTGAGCACCCAGGGCACCCTCAGTGTTATTTGTGTGGCAGTAAATTCAATCCACCATGGCTCCTGCTTTTCTGAAGAGGTTGCTGGCAGGCAGAGGATTTGCATTTTAATTTTTTAGTATTATTTTCTCTTTTTTCTTTACAGTGAAAAGGTGTTTTCCTTTTCACCATGTATTTATATGCATACATACTCATTTTCCCTCTGCTCCCATCTCCCTCTCCCATAGCAGCAGCAGAGCAGGAGCATCAGCTGCCTTGAAGAATTACCAAATTTAGTCAAAGGTCAAACTTTCCCATTTCTCCTCCCCCATGGGAAACCTGTGGGAACACTCATTGTTTTGCCAGCTTATCTCTCCCATGCTTGGGCCAGGACATCTTGCTGAAGTGGGACAAGACCCTGCCTGTGCAAAAATCCCACTTCACACTCTCCCTGCTGGTGAGATCAGCCAGATGTGTCCAGGCCCCCCAGATGTACCTAAATGTCTGTCCATGGGCAGCCTGTGGATCATTTTGGGGGAACAGGGCTGTGTTTGCAGCTGCCCCTCCACTACCAAGTCCAAGCTGGGGCCCAGCCTCCCCTCTCACATCTCCCAGGTGAGGATGCTGGGAGGAAGCATGACAGTGTGTGGCACAAATGGGAGCACATCCAGGGAAAGCCCCCCACAGTGGCACGAGGCCCTGGTGCCAAGGGCAGTGCTTGGTTCCCTCCTTTTGCCTTTTTCCAGCTAATGCTTTGTGTTTTTTTGGAGGGTAGCACTGCGCTCCTGGAACGACAACGCCTGTGGCAGAGCCTTCCCCTTTGTGTGCAAGATCCCCTCGCTGGCCCTGGACTGAGGCTGCTGCTGCTGCCCACACCCCCTTCATTCTGGGTCACCTCAGCTGTGCTGGGCTAGAACAGCCAGGACATGGATGGGCTGGCAGGGCCGTGGAGCTGCCTGGATCCCCAGCCAGTCCCTGGCTGCAGAATCCCTGCTGGAGGATGGTGGGGATGAGCCTGGCACTCAGCACTGACAGGAGCTGCATTCAACAGCAGAGGAGCCCCCAGGCCTGAGTCTGGCTTTGGATTTCAGACCAACCATCACAGTGTGTTAGAGGAAACCCGTGATTTTACCAGTACACCAAACTTTTAGCACCCAAAAATAGCCATGTGTAGGAAATGCTTCTGCCTGTTGATCTGTGAAGAGTGGAGGAAAAGCGTTCTTTTCTGTTAAGTTATGCAAAATGCCTCTTGTCCACGTTCTTTTTCTCTCTGCTAAAATAAACTGCAAACAGCAGGTGGAGGCTCCGCTGTCTTTCTTGCCCTGGAGTAGCAGTGATTCCCTGGGGCCTTGGGGTTTCATGTTGAAGTTGTTTTTCCCCCAACCTGCTCTGTGTGCTGGGGGGAAGCAGCTGCCTAGGAAAGTTCATTTTATAGATGCTGAGTGTTTTTGGGGTGCGTGGGGCAGCCTGTGTGCTCACCCTGCCCTTTGCCTGGCCCCAGCAAGCACAGAGGCGCCATGGAGGTGTGGGGAGCCAGGCAGTGCCCAGAGCCCAGCACATCCCTGAGCAGGGGTTTGGCCCTGGCTGCCTGGAGAGCACTGGGGCAGCTGGAGAGGGGCTAACACACACCAGCTGGGGGCCAGCCTATCCTCACAGCCCAGTCCTGGCTGGGCAGAGTTTGCTGCAGCCCCATGTCCTAGTGGGGTGATGTTTTCTCCCTAAGTCCCTGCTGATGTCCTCTGCTGGCACCACAGAAGCATTTCTGTCTCCCAGGTAAATATTTTTGGGGAGGTGTGTGTGGTTGTGGCAGCTCGTGTGCCTTGTTTGAACTGCTCTGTGTGGAGATGGGACACTCCTGCTTGGACAGGGATGGATTTGCAGGGTTTGGGTGTAAGTGGGGCTGTGCTGGTGCCAGGGCCCAAGGGAAAGGCAGCACTACTGAGGGAACACCAGGCTCCTCTTTAGGGGACACAGCTCCAAGGGCACTCTGGAGCCAGTCAGAGACAATAAATACAGTGCTCCTCAGGGATCCTGGGCTGTGAACTCTGATCCCCCACAGCCCTGCAGCACCCAGGTGGCTTTGCAGGTAGCCCTGTGCAGAGGGGCTCCCTGCCCCCTCCTGGGAGCCATGAGTCCCTTTTGCCCCTGCTCTGGCAAAGCCACAGGGTCTGACACATCTCAGCTGAGTAAAGCATCGCCACAAAATTGTCTGGTCCCCCTTGGTGCCACCATCTTAGAAATGCAGCATTCCAAAACAAAGCCTTTCCAGCGTGATCGCACTGGGGGCAATTGAGGTCAGTGCTGAGGCTCCTGTGGGAACTTGGAACTGCTTCCTCAGATGGCAGTGGAGCTTTCAGCTGAGATGTTTCCACTTGGAGAGAAACTGCAAAATTTGGTAGGGCTAATAATGGTGTTGTAAGTGGAATGTGTGTGCTGGAAAAAGTTTCTAAAATGAGAAAGTGCTGTCATCCCTGATGTTGTAAAAAAAAATATTAATATATATAATACATATAAATCAAATTATATTATTTTTATTGTATTTTAAAATTAATATACACACTGTTAATATATTTATATGGAAAGTTAGCCATTTGTGTAGTTTTCAGTTCTGGACTCCAGCAATAGGTATGTTTCTAGAGGCTTTTGTTTCACCTGAAAATGATAAATTATGTATGGATGATAACAGTGTGTGAAGAAACCAGCTGTTTAAAGAGAAAGCTCTTGGATGCAGCAAGGTGGATAAAGCTGATGTGGTCTGTGGCCGAAAAGGGTTTGGAGAGCCAAGTGTGGAACAGGACGTGTGTGCTGAGCTCCGGGCTCACAGCACAGGAGTGGGGACAGCACAGCCCAGTGTCCCCTGGGGCTGGCCGTGCCCCAGTCTGTCCCCGAGATAGGGCTGGGGGTGGATGGACAGACATCCACGGGGTGGACAGACATCCAGGGATGCTGCTGCACGGTGCTGGCTCCAGACTGCCCTCCCCGGTTTGATTTCCCTGCTCCTGCTGTGCCTCCTGCCCAGAGGAGCTGGGAGTTCATCACGGCTGGGGATTGGTATGCCTCCAGCCAAACAACTGTCTTTTTTCCCTGCAAGTGGTATGAGATGTTTCAAAAGAAAGGTTAAAACCTTCCCTTGGGAAAGTGTTTGAAGATCTGGGCCCTACTGTGGTTCAAAATATTGCTAATGGGGAGCCCAATGAAAGCTGTCACCTCCAATTAACATCTTCATTTCCAGGTAAAAAGAACTGAACATGCATGACCTGAAAGTCAGGACCAAAGTTAATAGGGGCTTTGTTTCCCAGCCCCCCTGTCTTTCTCCTTTGGCTCCAGGGTCTTTGCTTAAAAATCAACCCTCTGTCCTTGCCAGTGTCTTCTGTTTCACAGTAATCAAATAAAATTCAGAAAACAACAGGAGTTTTCACCTCCTTAATGAACTTCTAGTGGATCTGGCTTGATGAAAGATGGGCCACGCCCTTTCTGTCGGCATGGCCGGTTCCAGACTCTGCATGGCCAGGAGCAGCTCCAGATTCCAGGCTGAACTTCTTTATTTTTCTGTTCTCCGTGTCCCATAACCCCTCACTCCCTTGTTATCTTGAATTTCTCCCTTCTGACTCGCTCTGTGGTGCAGGCAATGGGAAACCTGGCAGCAGCAGGGCTCTCTTGCCACCTTTCCTGCACATCACTTGCAAGTGACAGATTCCCGAGGGTCTTTCTATGGCACTGATTTTCTTAGGTGTTGAACACATTCTTTTGTAATGCATGAAGACTGGAGTAAGTGTGAACAGCCTGTGATGTAGCCTGGAAGTGAACCAAAATAGTCCTTCCCCTCCTTGTACCCCATTTCTGAGCTGTAGAGGCAATATTGCCCCCAGCCCTGGCATGGCTGTGGGGAAGGATGGGCCTGCCTGCACCTCTGACCCTTTGATTCCTTTTATTCCTACTTTGATTGTTTCCTGAGACGTGCTGCTGGATGCTGTGACACAGGACATGGATGTCACAGCTTTTGGGCACACTGGTGTGCCCTGGCACAGCCTGGTGAGGATTTTCCTCCCCAGCGATTATATTGACTGCTCCAGTGCCTGGCTGGGCTGGGCTGTCCTTTCCTCTATTAATTCACTTAAGATTTTTTTTCTCCCATAAATGACTGAGAGAATAAGAGCTGCACGGCTGAATCATGAGCTTTTTCTTGTGCATTTCCCTTGGATTTAATTGCCTGAGCAGTGGCTCAGCTCCTGCCCTGAGGCCAGGATGCCGCAGAGTGGTTCCCTTTGACAGAGAACAAAAATATCTCGGGACCAAAACCATGCTTTGAGCAGCTCAGAGAGAACATTACAGACTGGCTGCAGCAGTGAGCCCCCTCACCAAAAACCCCAAGCCACAAAGCCCTGTGATAAATGACATTACCCATCTGTGCAGTGGGGTCAGTGTTAAATCCCACAGCTTTAGCACATCCCAAATGTCTGCAGCAGGGAGAGAAGGAGCAGTGGGGCACGGGGAAGGCGAGCAGGGTTTGTGCTGTGTGGGTCCCAGTGGATGTTGGCTTAGCTGAGGTGCTCCTGCTGATCTGCAGGAGGGTTTCCCATCCCACCTGATGCCATCTGCTTCCTGCTGCTCAGGGAATGAGTGGGACAGTGGGAGCCAGTGGGGACAAACCTGCTGGGACTTGGATCTCCTTCTGGGCAGTGTGAGGGCTCGGCTGCAGCAGCCATGCCTCCTGAGAGAGGCATGAATCAGGCTGCATTTATACAGCCTGCAAGCTGCTGGTGTGTAATGGCACCTGAACTAATTGCCAAAGCCCAGTGAAACTTCCAGCAGCACCAGATCCCCTCAGAAAGGCTCATGGCTGCCGGGGGCTCCTCCAGGCTGGGCCCTGGGATGGGGCTGGCTCAGGACAGGAACTGTGCCATGCCAGGGCCCATTGTGCTTTTGATTGTCTCCTTTTGGCACCCCAAAAGTCTCTTCCTCTTTTGTGGCCAAGGATTTCCAGGTCTCCAGAGAGAACTGCCTTGGTGAGGAGAGCTGGCTGAGGGCTGGTCCCTGTTTGGCACAGCTCTGCAGCACAGTCATCTAAAAAGGGTGGCTATGTTTCTCATTAACCACTTTTGCTTTGCTGGGGCCCAGTAACTTGGCTGGAAACTTTCCCTCCTGGGTGCAAATTGCCAGAGCTGATCAGAGGGAAAGCACAGATCTGACAGGAGCACAATTCCCACTGCGGTCCCTGCTCAGAGAACCCGTCAGCCTTGAAGGACACAGAGCCAGAGCACAGGTGATGGGAGAGAGAAAAGATTCACAGCTCCACCGTGCATGTGGGTGCCTGGAGCTGGTCAGAGAGGACAGGGCTGCTCTGAAAGAGCTGATGCTGCTCAGCAGCCCTGGCTGCTGTCCCCAAGCAGGGTCCTGGGCATCGTGCTCCTGCTGTGCTGGCAAAATGTAGCTGTATTTGGGAATCTACCAAAAAAGTCTAGTCCAGCTCTCAGGGTTACCATGGCAACTAGATATTTGCTCATTTGTATTTCTTGAAAATTATACTGGGCTGCTGATTGCCTCGTTTGTGCAGCTCTTTGTCAGGACGCCAGCAAATCCCTGTTTGTCAAGAGCTGTGAGGGAGCGAGTGCTGCTGTTGTTGAGCAGATTTCTGAATGGAAACTCTGCTGGAGTGTGGGTGTGCTATGACAGCATCCTCCCACAGACACCCAGGAACATACCCCTGGCCTAGGAAGAGGGTGCTTGCTCTGCTCATCCCCTCTGACATCATTTGTTCTTTTGCTATTGCTTGGGTTAACATGAAATCCAAGTGACTTGTGATGGGAGACTCAGGCTGGGACAGGGGAAGGCTTGACAGAGAGCTCTCTTCTTGCATGGAAAGAATTCAAAATATCCTCTGGCTGTTCTTGAGAGTCAGAGACAGGACAGGAGGGCAGGAGATTTACCTGTGTCCCCAAGTGTCCAGGGGAGGAGGTGAGAGGCACGTGAGTGGAGGGGCCCCAAGAGCAGCACCCAGAGCTGAGATGGGCTGACTGTGCTGCTGCTCACAGGGGAATAACCACCCTCCTCTGCTTCCAGAGTACACGCAGACTTGCAGCAATACCAGCTCACATTAAATGCTTACTGGGTTTGGGTATTGCAAAGGCAGTAACTGTGGAGCAGTGGGAAAGGACAATGCAGCAGGGCTGGCTGGAACTTTCAGAGGAGGCTGGAGAAGAGGATAGGGCAGGCTTCTCTTTTTATCCTGAAGGAAAAATTAATTTGATTTGGATGCCGTTTAGGCTCTATGACCCTGGATTCCTGAAAGTGACTTGACCCACAACCCAGCAGCTGTTTGAGAGTTCAGCATTCCTTGTCAAGTGTTTGCTTAGCAGCAAAAAGCCACTTGCCATGAGCTTCTCTTTTGACTTGTTGAGATAATTAAATTAGGGGGTCCCTCCCTGCTCAGAGTGCTGGCGCAGGTGCCCTGTGGAGCACGGGCTGCTGCACCTCATCCCCACCATGGCCAGCTGCCTCTGTCCCCATAGCACAGCACAGGCTGCAGCCAGCAGACACTGGATGTGAAGATCCAGGCAGAGGGAGAGGAAAGGAAACAGCAGCAGCAGCAGGTTAAAGCAATTAAATGTGGTATTTCATCAGTGTGGAGGGCAACTGCTTACAGGAAAGGGCCGTGGCCTTTTATTAATCTCCAAAGCATTTTATGACATCATGGTCCCAAATAAATGCTGAATGTAAATGGTGAATGTAATAATCCAGTATGGTTAGCTGCCCTGGATTTAGATGGGTTGTGAGAGTGATTATAATATAGCAATAGCAATATGATTAACAGCTGTAATGACATCTTAAATGCCAACTTTGCAGCCTGCCCTTTTTTCTGCACTGACTCCATCAAGGGATCAGCAGGAGGGGGCTGGGGGCTGTGTCCCTTTGCATGTGATCCCTCTGATCCCCCTGTGCACCTGCCCCAGTGTTAGGGCCCCACAGCCACACAGGTGAGGCAGAGCAGCTCCTGCCCTGGCAGTAGCACAGTTACTGAAAATCCTTGCTCAGATTTGATGGTTTTGGCTATATTCTGCTTCTACAGCAAGTTCGCCCTTCCCTGCACATTGCCCTGGCCCCTTAGTGCTCCCTGCTGCAGGCATATCCCCTGCAGGGTGACTGTCAAGGCAAAGCCACCAGGCTCCCAAAGCATCCTGGTGCTGGTGGCTTTGGTCCCTTGAACCCTGGGTACCCCCAGGATGTTACTTTTGGGAAAGCACTGGTGAATTTTTGGGGAAGGAGGGGAGTGTGTGGCTTTGGGTGGAGAGGGGTGAGGTGATGATGAAGGATGTGGCAGTCCTTGCGCTCCTGGTTTTAGGAAACAGCCATACAGGACACAGAATGCCTGTCAAGGTGGGATTTTTAACTCCAAAATGCCAGTGCATACTCTCACTGCTCATGGTGTCTGGCAGCTGCAGCCACCACATTTTCCCTCCCATTACTTTCTCTATTTTTCTGGTTTAAACTGGGAAAACCCAAAAAAAGCTGCTGTTTTGTTTGAAGAGTTCAGTGTAGTGAATGACCCATTTTTCTTCTTGGATGAGTCATGGATCCTCCTTTGAAAGATCTCATTATTAATATGCCATTTGGGGCATATGTCTGAATTTTCCAGCAGTTTCCTTGTCTGTGCTGGAATGAACCCACCATCATTAATGGCAGTGGAATTGCTTCCAGATTTATGTCTTTAGAGTCTGTAGTTTGGGCTAAATCACCTTAGTTGTTTCAGGAGAAGTGAGACCATCCAGGAAAAGGAAAGGAGCTACATAAATACTTTTGGCAAGATGGAAACCGATCTCCCTTAGTTTACCAAAGGCTGCTTGGTTTTTCCGTGGGTATTTCTGGCTTGCATTCCTCGTTGGAAAGTCAAGCAGGCTGGGTGTGAGCAGTGCAGCTCACACAGGTGAGTCAGGGCAGGGGGATGCAGGGATGCAGGATGGAAGCCACCGTTCCCTTCCCGGCCTTCACGTGTCTGCTCCAGGCACAGAGGGGTTCGGGAGCCCATCTGCAGCCCCGTGCCAGCTTTGTCATCAAGAGAGCTTCTTGCCACCCTCCCTGGTTTGGCACGTGCTGTGTGTGTCTCTTGGCATCCCTGGTTTCTGAGAATGCACTGCCATATGTTGGATGAGCTATGGGCCGTGGGGATGAATCACGGCTCCCACTGCTGCCATCCTCTCCCGCCAGGATCTGTTATTGATGATGCACAGCTGCTTAGGG
Organism: Zonotrichia albicollis; assembly: GCF_047830755.1. NCBI lineage: Eukaryota > Metazoa > Chordata > Aves > Passeriformes > Passerellidae > Zonotrichia > Zonotrichia albicollis. The sequence goes on from NC_133834.1 coordinate 8,056,432, forward strand.
TGAGGCTGTGATCAGGCTGGGAAGGCAGCCCCGAAGAGCTGGGTTGGACTCGGAGCACAAAAAGATCTCAGAGCCGGGGCAGCTGCTCTGCTGGGGCTCTCCAGACGTGCCAGATGGGCCCCGGGGCGCTGGAAATGCTCAGCCCCGACTCGGACGTTCATGCGCCGCAGATGAGATTATCCTAACGCAGGCAGCTCCTGGAGAGCCGCTGTGCCTGTCACCGATGGGCTGTGTCTGTCACCGATGGGCTGTGCCTGTCACCGATGGGCTGTGCCCTGTCACCGATGGGCTGTGCCTGTCACCGATGGCTGTGCCTGTCACCGATGGGCTGTGTCTGTCACCGATGGGCTGTGCCTCTCACCGATGGGCTGTGCCCTGTCACCGATGGGCTGTGTCTGTCACCGATGGGCTGCTCTGTAGCCAGGCTTCCCCTGGGGCAGGCACCGTGTCACCCTGAGCCTGTCACCCTGAGCCACCCTGAGCCTGTCCTCCTGTGAGCCGCTCTGCCGGCTGAATTCACCTGTAGCTCTGCCCCTTTAGCTCCTTCTGTTTTCACAGGGATTGTAGAGCACAGCCCTGCATCCAAAAACAAACTTCAGGTTCTTCTGTTTACAAAGCTGGGACTGAAAGCTGTGACCTCAGGCAGTGGCAGCAGCCTGGTGGGGTCCCATGGGAGTGAGCCGTGCTAGAACACAGCAGGCTCCTGGGGATGCACCCCAAAGGACAAAGCCAGGCAAGAAATAGGGATAGAGTAGGGGGGAAAAAAGCAAATGGAAGCAATCATCTGACGGGTTTATTATTTGGGGAAAAGCAAACACTAAGACTGAGGTTTTTCTGTGAGTTTCTCTGCTGGAGCTCTGATGGTGCGCTCGCACAGGTCGGTGTGCACTGGGGGCACTGGCAGCTGCCCTGTGCGAGGGACAGGGGAAGGGACACTCATTCCAGACGCACAGCTTGACCAAGGATGCTGCTAAATTATCATTTTCTCCCCCAAACTACACTCAGAAGATTAAGAACACCCGGCAAACGCCTGGATGCCCAGCCCATCACTCGCTCAGGGCCAGAGGGGATGACAATGTCACCAACGGATGAGGTGTCCGCAAAACCATTCCTGCGTGTCCTCCGCGGGTGCCGCTGCTCGGTGGGGACCGGGGGCTACACAGGAGCTGCACCAGCGGCTGCACCGGGGCTGCACTGGGGGTTGGGGGCTGCACGGGGAGTGTACCGGGGCTGCACGAAGCAGCGGCCCCGTCCCTGCCCCACGCGGTCCCCGCAGCCGCCCCGGCACAGCGTGTGTGACACCGGCTGTCCCCCCGCCGTGCCCCGCTGTCCCCTCTGTCCCCGCTGTCCCCTCTGTCCCCTCTGTCCCCTCTGTCCCCGCCGTGCCCCGCTGTTCCCGCTGGCCCCGCTGGCCCCGCTGCCCAGCAGCCCGCTGTCCCCGCTGTTCCCGCTGTCCCCGCTGTTCCCGCTGTCCCCGCCGGCTCTCCGTTCCCATCCGCGGCAGCGTGCTGCCATCTCCCGGCTGCGCACACCACCAGGCGCGGCCGCCCGGCCCCGGTGCCCGTGGCAGGGAAATGTCCCTCAAGCTCGGCTCTGCCGCTCTGTGCGGTGTCACCGCTGCTCCCTTCACCCTGTAGGTGACCCTGGTGCGAGGGGAGAGCCCCGAGCACTGCCCGAGGTGTCACCCTGGTGCCACCTGGCAGCCCGAGCTGAGCATCCAGGAGATCACACCGCGCACTGGGACACCAGCGGCTCTTTCTTCCAAACAACACACCAAGCGGCTTTTTACTGTTTCAGCCCAACAGAGATAAAGATTTTCTGTGATTTTGAAAATTATTTACTGAAATGGAAAGTCTCAGACCCACCTGTTTGCTTCAGGGGCACGCTGCAATATCTGGAGCCATGTAATGAGCCCTTTCCTGGGCTTAAAAATAGAGCTTAGAAGCTGCAAACAAGTGAGCATTCTATTTTATAGACAGTGTTTAGTCTGTGTGTGGCCAGGATTGAGTGGTAACTACCACCACCAGGCACAACAGGTTTCAGGAATGATCTTCAGAAGGTAGAATATCTGATCTCTCTCTGGTGAGCCCCATCCAGAGCTAAGCATGACTCAATCCATCCATCCCCACAAAATCCACCAGTGTGATTTCTCTCAAAACAGATTGTGCTCTGACAGCTCCAGGGTACCAGCAGCTGTAGAGGTTATTTGTTGGAATGACAGCCCTTCTTTTTCATTTGTGTGAGACCACATAGCTCATCTGGGGTGCTTTGAAAAGGAAAAGAGAAAATGGAAATTATTGGAAAAATATAAGTGAGTAGTTGTGGCTGCTGAGGCTGGATGTAGGAAATGCAGTCTGACAGCTCACTTCCCACACCAGGCTGGGGCTGAGCTGCCCCCCACACTGCAGTGGCGTGTTCTGAGCCCCTGGGGCTGGGTTGTGCTCTGGGATCCCTTCTCCAGTGGGAAAGCACCCGCCACTGGCACTTGGTGCAGCTCCACCAGAGGTTTGGCTGCAGCTGCAGCAGGGCTGAAATACCTCCTGGGGGCTCACCCTGAGCAAAACTCTCTTTTGGGATGAATGCTTTTGGGAGAACAGCCCACTGACAGTCATCCTGACCAGCATGTGTTCTACAGGTTCTTCCTATCCTTCCCATGGTCATAAAGCAACGTTTGAGCAGCCATTGAAAAAAAAAATTGCCTGGGGAGATTATCAAGTCAGAGTATGCCAGGTGTTTTGTTGATGCAGATGTGATCCATTTGTATGTGATGTCTCTGGTAGAGATGTAAACTGGTTTCCCAAATATAAGGCTGTCAATAAATCACTATTCTGACACTGAAAAATAAATTTTAGTGATACTGTACTGAAAGGAGGTGGGGGGGGGCATGGGATGGGGCTCTGCTCTGAGCTAATAGCCCATGGCTGAGGATGAGAATGTTAAATTTTAAATGTTAAAATAAAGCTGTTTTCCTTGCCTCTGCCCGAATCAACAGCAGTGAGTCATCCCGGCAGAGCCATCAGCTGCTCACAGCGCCTCAGTGTGCCAAACCTGCTGCTTTCTGTGTCTGCCTGGAGCAGGACTGACCCCAGCCACCCTCAGGTCCAAAACCATCAGCACTCCATGCTAACATGGGCTCAGAAGCCAGACACCCCACGTTTCATTCTCAACACCAAAAGAAGCAGTGCCCTGCTGCTGTGCTGGGCTGGGAGGCTGTGGGAGAGTCCAGATGGATGCTGTGGAAGGGAGCAGGAGATGGAGGCCAGAGCTGCTGCCTTGCCAGTCCCACAGAGGCACCCTGAGGGTCTGGGTGTTGTGGAACTGTTGTGACAGCGATACCAGAGCCCTGCAAGAGGAAGCAAAGCCAGGCTCTGCTTTGAGCCTGCCCTGCAGCCCCTGCACTCTGCCCACCCCTGTGCCACACAGCGCTGCCAGAGCACCCCTGGATGCCAGGCCAGCGTTTCACCTCCCCACCCCAGCTCAGGGAGGATGCATGGGCAGCAGGGTTAGGCCCAGCTGAGCCATGCCAGCCCCTCTGGGCCTGTGGAGCTGCCTGCCTGCCTCAGGGAGCCTGGAAATCGGGTGAGGAGAGGGCAGTGTGGCACTGTGGTGAATCCAAATTCAAGAGAACTCCTGGCCTGTCCCCAGATCCATGGCTGTAACACCCTGCATGCACCTCTTGCACAGAACTGTCAAGGCTGGTGGGGTCAAACGCTTCCCCATCCATGGAGGTATTGTAAAGACATGTAGATGTGGCACTTAGGGACAGGGTTCAGTGGTGAGCTTGGCAGGGCTGGGTTAACAGTGAGGTTAAATAGCCTTAAAGGTCTTTTCTAACCTAAATTATTCTCTGATTCCATGATGAGTGCTCAAGGCTCCCCATGGCCCTGTGGATAGGAGGCACCACCACTACCCACCCCAAAACCTCCTGGCAGGAGGAGCAAGCCAGTGCTTGGCAGGACGGAGAGGGGCAGTGCCAGGGCTGCAGGCGCTGTGCAAGCCCTCTCTTCCACATCTGAACACACACATGGCCAGTGGCTGGGGAATGCCTGGGTTTATCCAGGAAGCTGCAGGACATCAATATCCCAGAGCAGCTTGATATGATTTGGAAAGGCAGCAGAAAAGCCTCAGTACTTGTGATTCTCCAGGCTTGACCAGCACAGCTTAGGAAAAGGTCAGTCCATGGCTGGAGCTGACCCAAAGTCCTTGCAGGTACAGGTGTGGCCCCTAACAGCAGCAAAACCAGAAAATTCTGAGACCTGCTGCCAGGACCTGCGAAGGGTGAGCTCAGTTTGCTACAGAGCTGAATATCTCAGCAGCTTTTCAAGGTCGGTAGAGATGCCCTTTTGCCTTGGAAGTTCTTATCACCGCAGACCCTCTGCCTCCTGCTTGGAACGGGAATGTGGCTGCAGTTAAAGGGGCAGAGCTGAGAGCTGCTGCTGCTTCCTCCCAGCCGGGGCTGCTGCTGCACACAGAGCCAGGGCTTGGAGAGCCTGAGCCTGCAGAATCACTGCTATCATCAACACACCAGCCTGAGCCTGCAGAATCACTGGTATCATCAGCACACCAGCCTGACTGACCCTCTCCCTTGAGCACCAACCCCCGCAGATATCAATCAAACTGCAGGCAGATTAGATCAATTGGATTTCTGCATCTAAAGCTGATGCCCACTAACTGGAAAGCACTCCAGAGCACAGGCAGTTAACAGGGAGGTGTTTCCTTTTGTTTCTCAAAGGAGATAAGGGTGCACAATGAGAGGGGGCAGAGGAGACTAGGCAGCTGAATTAACAAAGAGTTTGGTATGCTTCTGGTCTGAGGGTTACAACAGCCTCAGGAATTCGCTAATTAGCTGTGTCAGATCATTATCTTGCCAGACAGTGAGTGAAAAAGTAATTCAGTTTAAGAACACTTTTTTTTTTTTTGCTCCTTGGAAGCTACTTGGCACTGCTGCATCTCCACGTGCTGCTGTGATGCTGCCCATGTTTCAGTCATGGATTCCCCGGGCTCTGTGGGACACGGGGACACAGCCACCTCCAGCCCCTGGGGTGACACTGCATGCAGCCTTGCGCCTTGCTGCTGCAGGCAAGCAAAGGAGGAGAAAACATCAGGATTTGGGGTTTTTTGGTTGGTTGGTTTTTTTTTTTTTTGTTTTTTTTTTTTTTTTGTGGTTTGGGAGGGGTTTGCTTTGGGAGGGATGTTGGATTTTTGATTTTGTTTTTGTTGTTGTTTGAGTTTTTTTCTTGTCTTTTTTGTTGTAGTTTGCATCCAACAGGTCCCTGAATAACATCTCAAGGATGGGACCCTTTAGAAAGGAATTCAGTCCTTAACTTTAAGTCATAAAGGACCACATGTTTTGGATAATATTGAATTATTTTAAGAATACACCTTTGGTTTTCTGAAGGAGACACTGTGATAAATTATGACTGCCACTCCCAGTCTCTGTCTTTAAGTCTGGCAGGGGGTGCCCAAAGGAGGCTGTGACCCCATGGGGAGCCCACACTGGAACAGGCTCCTGACAGGACCCGTGCAGAGAGAGGAGCCCTGGCTGGAGCAGGTTCCTGACAGGACCTGTGCAGAGAGAGGAGCCCTGGCTGGAGCAGGCTCCTGACAGGATCTGTGCAGAGAGAGAGGAGCCCACGCTGGAGCAGGCTCCTGACAGGACCCGTGCAGAGAGAGGAGCCCTGGCTGGAGCAGGTTCCTGACAGGACCTGTGACCCTTCAGGGACCCCACACTGGAGCAGGCAGTTCCTGCAGCCTGTGGGGGACTCACACTGGAGAAGTTCGTGGAGAACGATGTCCTGTGGGAGGGACTTCATGCTGGAGCAGGGAAAGAGTGTGAAGAGTCCTCCCCAGGAAGGAGGAGGAGGGGTTTGGGTGCCACAGCAGAGGTTCCTGCACATGCTGGGTGCATGGTGAGACAGGCTGTGTCCCCATGGAACCACGGTGGAAATTGTCCCAGACAGGTGAGCAGGAGCCCCTTGCTGCAGCTGGGATCAAGGACAGGAATTCAGTGCCATGTCAAACCCCATAACCCAGCCCAGGGGACTGGGGTTGACATCCTGCTCTGCCTCCCCCTAACATACAGCGCGGGGAGTTAGCTGGAGAAACTGAAACAATTGCTCTTGAATACATTCCAAAACTAATTTAATACACGATGTCTGCTGGGACTGGGTGAGTCAGAGCACTGTGATGGGACTCTGAATGTGCTGCAATTTATTTGTACTGAAGTTTAAATAAGATTGATGGAGCCATAAAGCCATTATTGAAGAGGCATCATGGTGGAGCCCAGAGGGAAAATGAAGCATAGCAACAGGCTCTCGATTCTGTAACATCCTCCCACCTCACTGTGGGGTTGTGATGGTGGTAGGTCTTTTTTGTCAGCTGGTTTGGGTCCTCAGAGAGCTGTGGGTGGCTGTAGACTGGTGTGGATGGCTGGCACTTGTGAGAACCACCAGATCTCTGCAAGAAGATTTCCCAGGAGATGAGGGGTGGCTTGTGGAGCTGTATCTAGTAAATAATGGAATAGTTAGGGTTGGAAGGGACCTCTGGAGATCATCCAGTCCAATGGCCCTGTCAAGGCAGGGTCACCTGGAAGAGGTCACACAGGAATGCATCCAGAGGGGTGTTGAAGGTCTCTGTAGAGGGAGACTCCACAGCCTCTCTGGGCAGCCTGTTCTGGGGCTCTGCCATCCTCAGTGTAAAGTTCTTCCTTATGCTGAGGTGAACTTGTGTTTTAGTTTATGGCCACTGCTCCTTGTCCTGATGCTGGGCACCACTGAAGGATCTGGCACCATCCTCTCGGTACCTGCCTTTGAGGTATTTATACACATTAAAGTCAGTCTGGATTTTCTGGTTTGATATGAGATTTTGTCAGAAGCTGGCCTTGAGGAAGAGGGCTTGCAGCCCTGGTGAAGTCTGAGGCCAGCACAGTGGGGATGATTGCTCAGTGGTTCCAGTGCCTTTGCCCTGCAATGGACCCCAGCAGCAAAGCCAGCCAGGCTGGAAGCTGTAGGCTGCCCATGTGCCACCAATGCTCTTGGAAGCAGAGCAAAGGAAATTGGATGGATGGTATAATAAAACTAGAAAGGATTATTGGCTTTGGTTTGCTTTTCAAAGATTAAGAAGCTCTTTCAAGTGTCTTCATTTATCACCTAGATATAGACCAGCACAGACAAATACATTTATGGTGCAAGGTATCTCTAAAGGTCTTTCTTTATACTTCACAGCTGTGAGGTATCAAACCCTCAGTTCTTTTGTGATGATTCATTCAAAGTAAGCTGTAAAGAGCAGCAGCAAATAGAAGTGAAGCTGTGGCAGTCTGCAAGCACAGGCTGGCATCCCAGGGTCCCAGGCAGATCCCAAGGTCCCAGCAAGTGCTCAGTGTGCTTGGGTGGCAGGGATGGTCAGAAAGGGTCACAGCAAGCCTGCTCCAAAATGTTTACAGTCCTCCTATTTTGGCTGAACCCTCTCCATTTGGGTTTGTAGAAAGGTTTGGTGCAGCTGCTGCCTTGAGGTTTCCAGTGCTGCACATGTGTGGCTGACACATACGGTGTTTCCCACTTGGAAATCTCTTTCCAAACCTCAGCTTCAGGGCAAGAACAGGAAAGACTGGGGATGCACCAGGATTTCCAGCTGGGATGTTTCTATCATTACTGGATGAAAAGTGCTGAAGAAGAAAGCTTCTGGGTAATTCAGTCTGCAACTGGGTGTGTGTGACTCACCACTATGTTGACACGTACTCATTTTAGCAAAATCTGGTGTTTGTTTCACTGGTAGTGTTGATGTACAAAAAGCTTTGAAATTAATGGCTGCATGTTAAAGATTGGTTAGGTTTTACTCCCACTGAAAATGACATTGGTATTTAGAAGACATGCACCCATGGCTCCTTTATGCTCACAGGGAGATTTATGGCCCAGCTGCAGAGAGGCCATTTTCTCTGCAATGAACATCAAAATCTGGTTTCTAGCTCTGCCCTTTCTCCATTTGGGTATGATTTTGTGGCTGGGAGGAAGGTCCTGGAAAGAGCAAACAGTTCAGTGCCAGCTGGGAGCCGCTTGCTCCTTACCAGACCTTGCTGCCTTCTCCTGGGGCCTCTCCTGGGTGACCAGGGGAGCTGGTGATGCACACCATGTGTGCTGGCTGCAGGTGCAAACATCCCCTGCCATAAAAGCTGCACCCTGGAAGCATCACCTGCCATAACAGCACCTTAGGGGGAAGAAGAAGCACCATCCCAGGTACCTCTAAGGGAAATGATGCGGGGTCAGTTTGCAAGGCTGGTGCCTGGGGCTTTGGACTGCTTTTTTAGAAAAAGACATGAGGCAGGAGAATGTGTGGTTAAGGTACTTGCCTGGGTTACCAAGAACACTGAGTTAAGCATGTCCCAGTTTCCAGGGGCATCCCTGTGTGGGTGCCACCAGGCTCAGCTGGTGTGCTCCTTTGCTGGTTTGAAGCAGGGGGCTCTTGCAGCTGATTTTGTACTCATGAAACTTTGGATACAACTTACCCAGGAGCCACTCCTTTAAAGGAAAGTGGTATTTCAATGAGTTAAACACATTTCTGGGATGCATTATTCAAAGTAATCCTTAAATGTGGGGTAGCACCTGCCTGGACTTTCCTGTTCCTGCAGTGGGTGATGCAAGGAGGTGAAAGAGGCTGTTGCTCAATGACTGTGACTAACCAACCCTTCCTGCCACAGCTCCTGCCAGGAGCACACTCCCTCCATCCCACCTCAGCCCTGCTGGAACCTGGGGTGCTCTGAGAGAGCAGACCTGGGCCAAAACACCCCTGGGGAAAGGGAGCTGGGGAGTTCTTTCCACCCTGATAATTTCCCTGATGTGGTAAAGGGGCTGCAGTCATAGGGGAAGGCTGTGCCCAAGAAATACCCTGCTGCCAAAAGAGAGGAGAAGTGGACAAAGTGGGGTGATCCTTGCACTGGATCAGTTCCTGGAGTGGTCTTGCACTGTGCCTCCCCTAAAAAGGTGTAGTGGTTCATTTCGGGCAGGACTGGTGCCAAAGCTGGTGGAGAGAAGGCTCTCCCCTCGTCATGAGGGCAGTGTGCTTTTACCAAACAGGTAAAAACAGGGCTCCTTCCTGCCATTTCTCCCTCTTCCACACCTAGAGCTTCAAACACTTCTGCATAGAGTATATGGATGCCTTTCCCTGTGTTTGGTTTATGTTCTCTGCCATCCCTGCATGAGGAGAGAGGCAAGCTGGGTTTGCTACAGATGAGGCACAAAGTGATTTCAGCTGCTAGGAACAACAGACCGAGGAGACAGAGGGAGCTGCGTGCTCTGCCTCGTGTTTGTAGATGTCACTTGTCATTTCCAATGGCGTGCACGAGTTTGTCAGTTTAATCAAATTGCTCCTTCTAACACTGGATTTGCCCAGGGGCTTCTTTCCATTCCCTCCTGTGTTAGGTATGAGCCATGGGCAGGGAAGGGCTGGGCACAGGGCGCGGTGTGCCAGGGGCTGCCAGCAGCGCTGTCTCTGCCCAGGGCCGGTCCCTGGGGACTCCGGGGCAGCTCTGGGCCACCAGAGGAGTGTGTGGCACTGGCACAGAGGGCAGCAATGACAGCCTCACGTCAGCGGCCGCGGCTGCTCGGCTGTCTCGCCTGCTGGGGACTATTTTTAGCCTTATCGCAGAAGCGCCTCCTCGCCCGCTGTAGTTGCTTAGCAGCCGGGCGGGGACGGATGGGGATGATGATGGGATGATGATGATGATGATGAAGGCACACGTGCAGAGGTTTCCGTGCGGGCTCCTCCGACACCAGCGAGCCCAGAGCTGCGGCTCTGTCCCCGGTTCCGGTGTCCCCTGCAGTGACAATCCCGGGGGTTCCTGCATCCTCTGCCCTGCGCTCACCCCTCGGCAAGCAGAGGCTCTGGGTTTGCTCTCACTGGGGACAGACATCAGGAAAAGGGGCTTGGGCTCCGAACACGCCCCTGAGGAAGTCCCGAATGCGCAGCCAGGGAAATGCAGTGCAATAACCCCTGGCAGGATGCTTTGTTTACTCTTTGCTGAGCTGGTTTACTTTCAGACGAGCTGTTTTCTCTGACGTAATGTAGAATTGCATGTGTCTAAAGCTGCCTACCAGGATTGCTGCTATCTGAGAGGGGAATTATATTTGTGGTACCCTCAGTTAGAATTAAGGCTCTCAGAAGACAAAAGCAGTTATTTTCTCGAATTCAAAACTCTGGTACTTAAACTACATCTGCTCCAATTGATCAAATCAGATCGCTGAGCTACAGATAAGTCTGTAAATACATTAAGCTGAAGAAAGATTTGTTTTATGTCTCCATGCCCTGACAGGCTCCTTTTAAAACAAGAAAATCCTGAAATTAGTCACTGCAGGTACAAATACAACACACACTCAGGACTTTTAGGGGCTGCCTTCCAAAATGGCAGGAGCCCAGGCTGATGCACAATTGTAAGCACGTCCCATAATTTGATAAACCTGAAAAATTAGGCTGAGGCTGTCTGTGCATTTTGGGGCACATCCTATTCCTGTCTGCCCAAGACCCTCCAGGAGATGCTGCAGCTCCTGCTCCTGCGCTTGCATCCCCCCATCACATGTGACCAGACGTGTGAGGAGTGTGTCCAAGCTGGAGAATGGTGATTCAGAGCCACAGGGCTTTGGGCACAGGCAAAGGAGGCTCTGGGAAGAGGAAGGCAGCAAGGGTGTGCAGGGAGGGCTGCTGGAGTGGGAAACTCTTTGATCTGGGCAGTTGAGGGAGAGACTAGAGGACTAAAAGCCCCTTGATAAGGCACTGCCTGGTTATCAGGGAGGGATGGTCGTTGCAAGGACAGCTGCTATTTCAGGCGGATGCTGCTTGTGTGACAGAAGGTCCCTGTCAGGCACTGGGGCTGGAACACTGAAGGCAGGACAGGTTTTCTGCTGAGTGTCAGATGCTGCCAGGAGGAGTCCAACAGCATCCAGACCAGAGGCTGGATTTCTGCTCAAGGGAAATGATCACTGATTATCACACCCTGTTTAGTCTGGAGTAGGGTGTGCTGATGTGGGGAGGAGTAAGGGGTGTGAGTGCTATCATTCAACATGAAAGTCCTCTGTGCATACCTGTGTCCTATTGATTTAGCATAAAAAGGCAGAAATCAAATATCAATTCAGCCTTATTTGCCAGCTTGGTCCCCAGATTATGCATTTTTAGAAAGCCATCCTACATTCTTTGTTCTCAAGAGTTATAGGCTGCCACTGTGGGTAAGTGTCAGCCAAAAATTAAGTAGGGTGTGAGAATGGGGCAGTCATGCATTTTCTGCAGTTGATGGTGACACCAAGGACCTTTCCAGTAGCTCGTGCTTCTATCCAGCTTGCTGGCAATCTAGCACAGAGCTCAAAGCTCTGAGGAAACATAAAATCCAGTGCTGCACAAGTAGTGCAAAAAGAGCTGGTTTGGTTATGATTGGCACCCTTCAGTAATCTTTAATCACTTTAAGATTAAAAGGCAATTTCTGAGCTACTGGAAACTCAACATTTCAGGAAAATAGTTCCCTTAAAGCATGCTGAAGTGATGGAACTTTTCCCTCTCATGTTCTCCTCTTTAACTGATGTACAGTAAAGGATGGGGAGCCAGTTACTGGGTAGGTTTTCCAAACAACCCTGGGGAAGATGGATCTGGCAGACAGCAGCACCAAAGAGTGGAGAGGTAACCAAAGGCAGGTGTGTGTTTTTGCCACGGTCCCCAGGAGCTGATGGAGAATGCAGTGCTGAGGTGTGTGTGCTCCCAATCCTTTGCAAGTGCAGCCTTGTTTCAGTGTCTGTGTCCTGGCTGAACCAGCCCAGTGTGTGCCTGACTGTCTGCACTGACGTGCTGGGGTGGTGCTGGAGAGGTGATTCCTTCCCTTTAATGTGTTTATCACATTAGTACCTGAGCCTCTATCGATTGTTTTCAGGCATCGTGCAATGCTAAAGAGCGCAGGTAAAGCCCCTCCCTCTGCCCCTGTGAGACACTGGGAGAAGCTTTGTGTGCTCTCCTTCAAACCAGCTGAAACCACGAACCCGTGTCTTTGCCAGCCCAAGCCCTCGCTGGGCCTTTTCATGTCTTTAATGAAACACTTTGTGCATCCAAATTCCAGATGCCTCAGGCTCTGCCAGCTGCTGCTCCCCTGGGCTTTGCTGCAGCTGGGCCCAGGCCTTGGGGGCTTTTTCTATCTTGTAAAATAAATTTGAAATAAGAAATAAGGTTTACATGGTTTAGGACAAGGCTTTATCCTACTACTTGTTTGCTTAAGGCTCTTTGCTTTGGCAAGCATGTCAGGAGTGGGAAAGGAAATGAGTGTCACCATTTGTCACACATTTAGTAATGTTGCATATAGAAAGGTAAATGCCAAGTGTACATATGCCATTTTATAAATAAATGCTGGCAAGGAAAGGCGATTTCTACCCAATTATGTGCCCTTTTGGATGTAAATGTTATGGATGTGTGGTAATATTTGGCCATCTGCTGCTGACAGCAAGAATTGCACGGGCATGGCAGGAGGGAGCCCCTTCACACTGGCTCCTGCAGAAGCTGTGGCCAGGAGGGGGGACCCGAGGGACCCCAACACCCTGAGAGGGGCTGGGGTCTGCCCCACATGATGTGAGGGGGCTGGCAGCCTCATCTGGGCTTCCTGACATCTGAAGGAATCTAAATCCATGTTGGAGCTCACCACCTTGGTCTGTAATAGTATCTGTGGGTGGCAGCCAGCAGCTGACCCTGCTGGCCCATGGCAAGCTGTCCCAGGCTGCTGGGGAAGTCTGTCTGTCTGTCTTTCAGTGGCTGGAGGTGTCTGTAGGAATGCACCTGCCTGATGTCTGTGACCCACAGGGTCATGGACCACACCTGGGAACAAAACCTGGGTGAGAGAGGAAAAGGAGAGGTTGAGGAGAAAGAAGGGGAGATGAACAAACACACAGGGTGGGAAAGGTCTAGATTGAAAGGAGGTGGGAAAGTTGGTATTGTGTTTACAAAAACAGTTCTGTAAGGACATGGGATTTGGCAGAGTGTCCAAAGGAAGGCACTCAGGTGAGCTCTGACAATATCTGAGTGTCTGATCCTCCTCCCATCAGAGGGAGCTCTCAGAAGCTCATCCCTGGCACCCCACAGCAGTTCTGGACATCTGAAGACTGTCAGCTTTGCCCACATGGACAAAAGGCATTAAGGAAATATCCCCTGGTTTTTAAGATAGGCTGTGTTTTCTGACTCCTGTGTGGGGGTGTGCTCTCACGCCAAGTGTTCTGAGCTCTCTTCAAGCACTGTGGATTTAATTGGCTTACCAGGCAGGCACCTTGCACCATGGTCTCTCTTGTTGGCAGCCTTGGAGATATTTTGCCATTGTTCTCTTTCACTTGGCACACAAGTGTCTGCACACAGTGTCCAGAGTAGCCAGGTCCAAGTCACTGGTGACATCATGGTCTCTGGAAGAAAAACTTCCTCAGGGAGTAGGGCAGTGTGTGCGGCTTTGGGCTAAGTACAATAAAAAATCCCCTATTTTGTGGAGAAAATGAAAAACATGCTCAGAAAGACCACAGGGAGTAATAAAGCTGACTGCTAGCAGAAAATGTGCTGGGTGAGCCCAAAGTCAATGTGCTTGTACTTAATTCTGTCCCAGCAGCTACATGTGTAGGATGAACCCAGCTCTCAGCAAATTCATCCTTGTGCCTTGGTGGTCCTTTCCCTCTCACTGTGGACCAGAAGGACCTGGCAGGACTGAGCAGCAGCTGAGCTGCAGGAGGGGAGGGCTCTCAGCAATCCTCCTGTCTGGGGAACCTGGCACTTCAGGAGCCAGCTGAGCCCCAGGTACTCACTGCAATTTCCCTTTTCCTTCTTTTTCTTTCTTTCTTTCCTTTTATTAAAGCTGACTGCTGGCAGCAAACTGTAAAGTCCTCTCTGTTGACATTGCTGCAGGAGAATTCATGGGCTTTTCCTGATTTGCAAGGAATATTGCAAACCCCAAGGAAGGGAAGAGTCAGCAAGGAGGGAGGGAGGAGGAACAGAGCTATTCAATGGTCCTGGGAGATTTGCATCTGTCAGCTAATAAACGCAGTAGGATAACAATGAAATTAATTTTAAATCACCTAAACAATCCAAGAGCAATTACTTCATTTAATTATAAGCAAGATGAGGGAAACAATGGGATTTAATTTCAATAATACCTCTACCGACTCAGCTATTATTTTAATTTAATTTAAAGTGACAGAACTTCCTGCATTGCAGTACTCTGCCTGAAAATACCATGTTTTACCTTCACCATTCAGTCAATAAACCGTGGTATGGACTTTGCTTAATATTAAGCACCTGATTGAAAAAGAAAACAGGGCCCTACACTTTGTTTTAAAATTACATTTCTAAGTCTATGCAGCAATTTCTGTAATGAGAGCCAAAGTTCACTGGGAGAACCCAGCCCTAAACTGAATGATGACCTGCTTGCTTGGGTATTACTTATTAAGAATTTTTTTAGGTCCCCCCAAGTATTGTAGTTCCTGTACAGAACACACAGCCATCCCAGGCTCTCCCTGAGGGGGCTCAGCACTCAGCAAGATGTGAGGGGAGTCTTCCAGTAGTCCCAAGGCTGGAGCAACATATCAAAATCTGGACAAGTAGAAAGAGACATGAGAGTAAATGTAACAACTGGATTTGTTGGCTGCAGGAGAGCTGGTGAATGGCACAGCTGGAGAAGTTTGGGCTTGCTGTCTCCTGTTTTTTTGCCTTTTTTAGTTGCAGGGTTTTTGGGTTTTTGCTGATATTTTTAGCATTATTCCAGTTTGGTAGCATTTAACTTGGTTGCTATAATAACTGCTGCAGAAGCTGTCATGAGGGAATTTATTCTGTCTTTGTGAGTATGTTTGCACTGCATGAAATAAAGAAGGCCTGAGGCAAGCTATTGAAGAACAAGGAAAAGACAAAATATTGACTCAACAATTCAGTGAGCATCATCTGCCCACTGTGCTGAACAAGGCATGGGTCCTACAAGAAAAGTCTCCTTGATCATGTTGTTAAAGAATATCTTGAAAGGCAAAGAGACAGGACAACTGGAGACAGCTGCATCGCCTTGAGTAAGATTGATAATTTTTGAATACTTGACTTCACAGCATATGAATATATAAAATTCATACATGATTCATATAGGTATGTAAAGGAACTGATATACCCAGCCATATATTTCTAACTCATGTAAATCTGTGTTAGTGGTTTAATTTATTCTTTTCTTGGTGCTTGTTGCTTTTATTAAGAGCAGCTCCTTCTGATGTCCTGAGTCACTTCAGAGAGAAGGACATGAGGATCCAGCTTTAGCTCCTCCAGGCAGCTCTCTGAGTCCCATGCCTGGGTTGTTGTCAAGGAGACATATCTCTGGCATACATCTTCTCTGTGGTTTCTCCTCTTAGTATGCTTTTCCATTGCTATGGAGACTATCACAAACTCATTTAGCAACTCCCCAGTGCCCCACGAGGAATATGTATTTCATAACTCACTCTTCAGAACAAGAAGTGCTGTTTAATTTTTGGCTGCTCACCTGCATGTCCAGCCTGGCTATGCCAGGGACTGTTTGTGCTGAGCCCAGATGAGCTGACACAGCGTGGCTCTAAGGGCAGGGCTGCACTTAGAGGTGACTTCAGTGGGGACAGTTTGGAAGCTGAGACAAGCCCTGTGTGTGGAAGGTAGCCATGGCTACTTAGCATGGCCCTCCAGGTCCAAACCCCTCTCATTCTCCAGATCTCCAGCTGGCATTCTGCTGGATTCTGAACAGAGGTGAAACCAAGAAAAGTGCCTCCCTCTAATAGTGCAAAGGAGAGGGAAACAGAACCACTCCAGTGCAGCAGGGCTAGCAGGGGCAGGCAAGCAGGGAGAGGATCCCTGGCTGGTTTTGTCAGCCTCCTGCTGCTGCAGATGGGCTGCACGCCCTCGGGACAGCCCCGGAGTTGGTGACAGTCACACGGTGGCACTCGGGCTCCCAGGGAGCTGGGGCACAGCTGCACTGCAGACAGCAGCAGCCCAACTGTAGAAGTGGCACCAGCAGCCTGGAGGAGCCCAGGTGTGTGCACTTAAACCACTTTGGCCAGCGCAGAAGTGTAGGCTTTAATGAGAAAAGCAAGGCATAAGAGAAGTTATCACTTGGGATTTACAGCAGCTGCTGCCCAGGAAAGCTGAGGAGCCTGCAGCAGTGGGTTTGAGCACACCAGAGTATCGTCCTTCTGAGACACAAGGGGAGAAGGATCCTGGCAAAATGGTCCCACAGGGACTTAATGCCATGGAAAGATCCCTTCTAAAGCTGATGCAAGTAAGCAGGAGAAAATAAATGGGGCAGCCTATGAAATAATCAAGTCCCCTGTTCAAGGTGGGAATTACAGCTCTGTGGTGAGACTCTGAGGTGGCAGCTGAGGCTGAGGTTCCCAGCTCCCTGCCCTGTTTCCCCACTCCAGTGCGCAATCTGACATATTAGCATAATCCTCAATTCCAGCTTGCATAAATGTGTCACTCCATGCCCTGCAGTACCTCAGGAGCACACAGACTCTCATTTGGCTACTGGGGCAGGAAGGCTAGTGTAGGAAATGAAAAACATGGCAGGGCTGAGATGGGGACAGTGACTCTGTTACCTTCCCTGGGTAAGTCAGGGTCCATCTGGACCCCAAAGTCTGTGAGTAGCCAGAGAGCCTCCAAATCTCCACCTTAGTGCTACACAGGGCCATAAGTATTCAACAGGTACTAGGAACAGCTGAACCCAGGTCACAGAACATAAATAAATAAATAACATGAAGTAATTAATCAATTCAGTCATTTAACAAAAATGTACAAATTTACATATTTTACAAAGGCATGTGATTTCTAATGAAGTAGGGTTTGGGAAACCCAAAGGATTCACACACACCCTGTCACTTATGCAAATCACTCTCTGTTCGCTGATTTATAGCATCAGTTGGCTGCACATGAAATTGCTTTAAAATGCTGATGTGCATCTCCCTGATGTGTATTGGGCTGTTTCCATGAGCTGCACTGAGGCTGGCTCAGCACAACCCAGAGCTGGGCTGGTGTAGGATGTGCACCCCAAAATCCCCCTCTGCATTACAGAGCCAGCACACTCACAGGCAGTGCAGAAGGAAAAGAGGAGCGAAATGCACTAGAAATCTACCCTGAGCAGTTAATTTCAGTGTCTCTCAGCAGTGATGGGCTGCTTTGTAATTTGCTTCAGTGCTATTTTTAATCTTGTGAAGTTCAAAAGGTAAAGGATATATTTCACTCAAACTTAGATTTGTTGTTTTCAACTTGGATCCCAGATTTGAAATTCCAATTAGTATCCATAGAAATGTATGTATGTACACACTACACATGGGATTGCATTTCAGGGGGGTGGCTATGCCCAAGCAGCAATTCCATGTGCAGCTCTGGTTCATATGGCTACATTTCTCAGAGACACTTTTTTTGGTCTCATCATGGGTTTTCTTCTGGGTGCTTAAAGGCTTGGCTTGCTCTTCAGCTGTGTGTTGGTGAAAGCTTACAGCCAGGATTTATGGATTTGCAAACATGTCATTAAGGGGTTGGTGGATTGGGTCTGCATGCTTGGAGCTAAATTCCATTTATCTGGAGAGTAGGTGTTTAACTAATGGCACATCAGACATGGAATAAATGCAGGGCAGCTTCTAGTGTCAGTATTTTACAAAAACATCTGAATGAATGAGCTGAGAGAACAAAACATCGACTGTTTTTATATTCAGTGAACAGAAATAACAAGAAAAACCACCATGATGAAGCACTATCTTTGTGCATTAGTGATTATTGCAAAGTTAATTTTATTCATTCTGAAGGATCACCATATCTGTAAGACTGTGGAACAACAAGTTCAAAAAACAGAAAGAACCAAATAATTGCAAACCATATGTTGGAATGACCTAATTAATATCTCAAATAAGAATTTAAAGGAATTTGTGCAAAAGAAAACAGTAAGTTTATGTAACATTTCTAGCTGAATGAAAGACTGACTGTGTTTGTTAATAGGGCTGTAATGCTCTGTGTGCATTGGTGCACAGGCTGTGGGTAAGAAGGATGGTGGTGTTACAGGGAGCTGGGAAAAAGTGTAGCATAAATGTGATCTAGGAGAACAATGAGAAAGAGACAGAGAGAGATGTCCTCTGTTTAAGGCCTTATTCTGCTTCAGATGATGAAGCTGTCTTCTATAGCAGAATTATTAGACAATATTATGTTATGTTATGCTTCAAGATGCCAACCTGATCAAGGTCTGACTATTCTAAACATTAAAAAAAATGTAATTTCTGCCTAGAAAGCTTTAAGATACACAGCAGTTTATAGAATAACATCTTTTTATGTGAGCAATCACAAGTACTGAGGACTAAGGAGTATGACAAAATAAAAATTTGAAAGAACACGTCAGTGGGGCTTGATGAGATATGCTGTCTTTCTTTTGCTTATTTCTGAGTAAATCCTTGCAGTTTGCTCTGTAAACATGCAAAAATTGAATTAAAATAATTTTATGAAGGCTGAAAAAAAGCAAAACTTGAAAATCAGAGAAAAGTCAGAAATCAGGTTGACTGCGAATAATGTGCGCTTTTCATGTACAAAGCCACATGCTATTTTTTCACCCTGGCCTGGAGATGAGTCAAAGTTGCCTTTGAAGGAAGCTGTGGTTTGTAAGGCTGCTGTTAGAGAAGCTGCAAATTGTAGTGATTTATACAAGGCACTATGGGAAGATGATTTGCTGGTTACAATGCGTGTATGTTATTTGGGAAATCAGATTCCCTTTTACATAATGCTAGACAGCTCTCCCACACCAAGCTTTTCATAGGCTCAAAGGAATTCTGAGTCCTTGCACTGCATGTATCAGGCAGTAAAAGGCAATTTATCCTCCTTTGATTCAGACTGAATTGTGTCATTATTGAGCCATGGACACAGCCTTTCTCACAAAAGTAGCATGCAATAGCAACCATGCAGGTGAGATTTCAACCAAGCAATGCCTGGGGCCTCAATTCCTCTGGTGGAGACTTTGAACCCTCCTGGGTTTGCTCTAGATAGTGCCAGTGACTGCTGTCACAGGGATGCCCATCCTCTGCAGTGCCCTCCTTGCAGAGGAACCAGGGGAACTGCTGTTGCTCCCTGTGTTTACCCCGATTTTATCCACATGCCACAATCCAAGTCAATTTGTTTTCTGCTGATGAGTGTTTTCCCACCCTGTTAGCATGCTATCATGCAAACATCCAGAGATGTGAAAGATTTTGTCTTTTTACCTGGTTTTGTATGAAAGAAGAGCTTACATGGTCCCTTGGCCAGCAGATGAACCATAGGCCCTCTAGGAATTCCCCTAGGAATTACTTTTGGTTCCACTGCCAGCTTTGCGGTTGGACACCTCAACTTGTGAGTTTCCACAAAAATGCCCTAGAAAGGTTGTGAGAAAACCTGAGTGGTGCTTGATAAATGTGTGCAAAACTGACAGAAAATTTGGTTGTACATCACATAAAATTAGTCCTACAGAACACTGTCTGGGTCAGAGCACTGAACTTTAAGAGATAAGGACTTGCTGCTTAAATCTCTCTTTCTGGACCCAGGGCTCCTCTCTTTCATGCTCTGATACCGTTTTTTTTCTCACAAAGGCTGGTTATCGAGCTGTCTCACGAAGTATGACTCAAGTGACATCTCTACTGATCTCATCAAAGTCTTTTCCAGAGGCTTCAAGGAAAGACGGAGAGATAAGGACTTGGTAATGTCGAGATCTGGAACACATTAAAAAACAGGTAGGAAAATGAGGCTAGAAAAAGCAATTAAAGTTAGAGAAGATTAAAGGATAAATACCTTGAAGGAGTTTACTGTATGTTTCACTTCTGTTTGTGCTGCACCTTTTAGACCAATTTTTCTTTTAATTTTCATAGCACTCCACTATCAACATAAGCACCAAACTGATCTAAATTAACAAGTTGGATTCATTACACCATTCAAACAAATTTCCCTGGGCTTATTACACCTGAAGGCTTGATACTTTCCTGCCAGCCTCTTTCAAATTACCCTTTCAACAAACATGACATAAACTTGGGTCTGCAGAGCACGAAAATTTATATGCAAGAGCAGTTATTTTAACAGGTGGAAATTCTCAGATTGGCCAGAAAGGTGAAGCATCAAGTACACCATTAATTTTTCAAAAGGGCTTCAGAGTGTAATAGTCTTTTACTATTGGCATCCATGGTGAGAGCTAACTGCTTCTTGCTGCAACTCTGCCTTTCTCTGCAGTGCAGCACGGAGCACGCCAGCTCTGCTCCACACTGTGCAGCATTTCATCATGTGCAATTGCTCGTGAGCCCCGACTCAGCTTTTCCCTCCTGCTGCATGCAGTGCTTCTCAGGCTTCTGCCCAGGCTCTCAGGGATCATGCAAGCAGCACAAATCTCCCCAGAGCCCCTGAACAGCCAGCTCTTGCAGCACCATGAACTGATCTGCAGCCAGGCTTGGCTTGCAGGTGACAGAAATCTCGGGCAGGACAGCGCTGGCTCACTGGGCAGAGGAGAGGGAGTTGCTGCTCGTGGAGCACCTTGCAGTTGCTGTGAGTAAAAGCACATTTGATTCTCAGCCAGCACTGTCTACACATCAGACATTCAGCTGTTCCACAAAGTTTGATTTTTCAGAGACGTTGAAAAATTTTTGTAACGGAGTTGTTACGATGCTGTCAATTTAACTACGTAACACACTGCAGGCAGACTATGACTTTCCTCTAAGGAGCTCTGTGTGGATTCCAAAACTCAGAAAAGGATTGCTGCAGTTCCCACTCTCCTGAAACCAACATGGACACTACTGCTTCGGGTTATCTCATCCTTTTTACCCTGGCTGAAATTTAATACATATAATATGACTGCATGTATCCGCAAAAAATTTACTCTCCTACAATTTTTCCTTGGACTTTCAGGACCTAAAGTTTTAAAGATCTGAAACTGGTTTAAGTTATGTATTTATCAAGTCAAAATTACTGCAACAACTACTTGTTTAGAAACCTGTCACTTAAATGGAAGTGCTTAGTTTTTATGTTATGTATGACTGTTGCTGGTAATATGTAATAATATCTAGGACATTTAAGGAAGTATACACTTAAACAGAAAAACATACTGTTAATAAACAGAACATGAAGAAAAAGCTTATATGCACAAACAAGGACTAATGTAGCCCACGATGTAATAAATCTGTGACAGCATGATGTCTGTGACAGGAACTCAGATATTTACTCATATACTGTACATAATGCTAGGGGATGTATATCTCACCTAGGAGATGTAAAATACCTCAAAGATGTAATAATCATGAATAAATTCAGGAGAGCAAGTTCTAAGAAATTTAATGTCTTATATTTGTTGCTCTGTTGTAGAGGAATACTGTTCAGGAAAAGATATCCTCTAAAAGACCTTGAGGAAATGGAGCAGATGGTTGTATGTGCTATCCCACTTAAATTCAAAGTGGCTTTATAAATACTCAGAAAAAATAAAGCAATGTTTCCCCAGTCTTTTATACAAGTAAAAGAAGCTAAAAGTTGATTTTTGTTGATATTCAAATTGGAATTCCAAAACAAAAGATTGACGTTTTACACTAAAATGATTTTCAACTCCAAACTGGTGGTGAACTAATAGTTCAATATACATTGTTATTAGAATTTTGTACGTTGGATTGCTGTATCAATACACGTTATAGGATAAGGAAACATTCCAGTTTGGGATGAGACAAGGTAGGCCTCAACAGGGGCTGCAGCATTTGTTGCTGCTGGACAGTGTCCCTGCTGGGCAGAGATCTCTGTGGATCCCTGCACCTGCACAGGTTTTTAATGAGAGCACAGTGGGAGTCCTGGGGGAGCTCCTGTGCACGCCTGGGGGCTGTGCCTGAGCTGCCAGTACAACGTGTTCTGGACACCCTGTGCTCTCATGCCTGCACAGACTGGCCACACACCAAATGTGCTCTGAGACTGCTGTGCCCAGAATAGTCTGTGGGGCCAGTCAACTAAAATTTGGGTGGTTGTTGCTAGAAACTGGGTTCTGCCATCAAAACAGTAGAATTGGCAGGTATAGGGAGTAAATCCTCTAAGAATCCTTTCTAATTTTTAAGAGGCATCTATCTGAAATACACAGACTACAGGATCTTGGCGACTGGTGCTTCTCTGCTCTGGTTAAATACTGTTTTGCTCCTTGGCTTCTGTCCTGTTTCCACAAGAGGAAATAGCATCTCTTTCCCTCTCATGGCTGGTGATTGTTTTTCTCTCAATCTGTAGCTTTATTATGAATCAGAGGGAGCCAAGGGCCAGGAGTGACTTGCAATCCTCAGCACATGCTGGTTTCTCCAGACGTACTGCTTAGTAAGGAAATAAATTAGCGAGGGGTAAAAGACGCAATATGGTGCTTACCACCCAATTTCAGCACATTAAATATATACAATCTGCACTTCATTCCCACTAAAAATAACACTCAGATTAATGCAGTTTTCTTTGATATATTAAAAAGAGAAATCATTAGCATGAATTACAAAGCAGGGAAAGTGTGGTTCACGGTGTCTGTCACGTCAGAGCTGTGCATTAGGATGGATGTGGGCAGTTTGATGGAGCAGAGCGAGAATACACCCAGGAGTGAGACAGGGCACGTATCTCCACAAGTGTCATTGACTCCTTCTGGAATTTAAGGCAGGTCTTTTAAGTACATATATTTCAATTTTGAGAGAGTCCATATTTAAACACTTTAATTTTTAGCAAGACTTCAGAATGTACAGCTCCAACTGATGTCTGTGCTGGCTACTCAGTATCCGAGTTCCAAACTTGACTGAAATTTAGAAGGCAGTTTTGAAAATCCTGGCCTCAGCTTCCCTGGGTTTCTTAATTCCTAGTGTGATATCTGAATGGCCTTATCCATCTTTGGCTGATTGAAATCTGCTGAGAAAATGCAGTAGGAATAATTATTACTCTATCTCACAAATCTTGATGAGCTTTTTAACTAATATCTTTAATACCATTCAAATTTCATAATATAATAATCTTTGTAAAAACAAATCTAGAATATCTTTTATTTTGGTAGCTATATAATATCTTACAGTGTTAAGGCTGTGCACAAAGGCAGTTTAGAAAGCTGAACATCTCTGATACATTTTCCAAATGGAGACAACTGCACTCTGAAGAGGGATCTGCATTAGATCACACAGACTGCAGCAAATTCACCACTAGAATACAGGATTTCTGATACAAAATTTACTTCACTGAACACTAAATCAGCTGTTCTTAAACTCCTGGTGGATACAGGCAGTTGTTTGTCATAGTATCCAGGTTGCTTTCTTGCCTCCCCTGGGAAAATTAATTGGAAGTGCAGTTAAAAATAAGTTGGTACTATTACCTTTTCCCTTAAGTGATTCATGTTTGTTACCACTGGGATGCTACTCAGTAATGAAACCAAAAGAATCACTTGCTGCATCGCTGGGGCAGAGAATCTGCTTGACTTAATTGGGAAGGGTCAGCAAATTTGCAGCAGGTACTGTTGTTATACTTACAGAAAATAATTTTGTGGTGTATTGTGTAATTTTGGATATCAATCTCAATTATAAAGGACAGGAAAAAAATCTGCCATGGCTTACGGAATTTATTGGTTTTTGAAAACTAATTCACTTAAGATACACAAGTGTACATCAATTGAAAGTCAGACTGATGGCCGGGGTCATTGCATAGAAGTGGCATTTTATTGTGATGAAGCCTTGTGATGCATTTTTTTCTTTTTGTCCTGAAATTGATCTTGAAATCGCTGTGTCTTGCAGGCATTGCTAAGTGAGTGCAAGGCAATAGCAGTGTATCAGCAGGGTGAGGGCTGCCCAGCAGAGTCCGAGGGAGGCAGCAGGATGCCATCTGTCTGAGGGAAGACTCCAACAGAACCCTGGCATAGTACAAGGATTTCTAATATGGAAATAGGCACAGGAGATTTTTCAGAAGTCTCCTCAGGTCTTGCAGTGGTCTCCAGCCTCAGATATTGCAATTAAAAAAAGATTTTGTCTACTCATGTCTCTTTGCTGAATATCTAACTAAACTATTGTGATTTTTCATAACTAAGGAATAGTCTGCTGTCAGGAATTGGACTTAATGAATCAGCTCTTGTAAGTTTCCAGAACTTGCAGGAAAAATAAAAGTATGCCACAGACAGTGTACACACCTTTTTGGGGGAAATGCCCTTAGAATATCTACCAAATGGAGGTGACCTTTTTTCTCTCCTCAGAATTGTCTGCCTCCCTGGTCAGAGACGGGCTATGCCAACAGTGGGCACCAAATGCCCTTCCAGCAGCTGTGAAGACAGCTTTGGAGGATAGCACGGACAGCCGTGGAGATACATGGATATGCATCCGGGCTTAGAAGGGCACGATTTGGCTTTTGAAATGCATTTTTGAAGGTTCCTGTGAGGAAGATGGGGAAACCTTAGGGGTTTAGTGTTTAATGTGGGCCTGGTCAGCTTTCTGCTGATGACTGCTGAACATCAGACTCCCCGTCACCCATGCACGGGCGGCGTGCCCTAATGGGAGAAGCGTGGGGATGGGGATCTGCTCCATCCGGAGGGACACAGCTCCCCACAGACTGCAGCCGGGCGTGGGGCAGCACGGACAGACCCGTGCGGAGGGAAGGGGGGATGGCAGCAGGGCAGGGTCCGCCCTCCAGCCCCGCTCCGGTCCTGTCAGCCCCGGCTGCTCCCGAGTCTCAGGGGCCCCAGGCCCCCCTCATGCCTTGGAAACCTCGGCTTCGCAGTGCCGGGGGCCCCCTCGGGACTCGGGGTCTGGGGTCTGCTGGTTCCCCTCGGGACTCGGGGTCTGGGGTCTACTGGCTCCCCTCGGAACTCGGGGTCTGGGATCCCCGGGCTCCCTTCACAGCTGGGGACTGAGAGCCGCCGCCTCCCGCTGTGTCGCGGGCACACCGGGGCTCCTCAGGCGCCAGGGTGCCCTCGGGGCCCGGGGTACCCTGACTCTCAGGATATCGTCTTAAGCTGCGCCCAGGGGAGGTTTAGGTTGGCTATTAGGAAGAAGTTCACAAGAAGGATTAGACACTGAAATGGGCGGCACAGGGAGGTGGTGGAGTCACCGTCCCCGGAGGAAAGACTGGACGTGGCACTTGGTGTCATGGTACAGTTGACGTGGTGATGTTCGCAGAGAGGTTGAACCCGATGATCTCAGAGGTCTTTTCCAACCCCAGGGATTCCGCGATCCCTTCACGCTGCTGGCGTTGGGACGCCCCGGCTGCCCTCCCGCACGGGTTCCCCCGGCAGCTGAGGGCTGTCACCGGCTCCCCGCAGGGCCGGGGGCTGACACCCCTGTGACCGCCCGGGGCGGCGCCGCCGCCGGCCAGCCGCTCCCGGGGGAGGCGCGGGCGGAGAGCAGCGGGGACCCCCCGGGCGGGGATCCCGTCCCGCGGCTGCCGGAGGCGGAGCCGCCGCCCCCGCGCCCCGTGCCCGCCCTCCCGGCGTGCCCCGCGGAGGGGCGGGCGGCTCATGTCCGCCATCCCGGCGTGCTGCGCGCCCGGGCAGCAGCCGGAGCAGCCGCGGCGGCCGCGTCCCCTCCCTGCGCTGTGAGACAGCAGCACCGCCCGCGGAGCGCGAGTGAGGAGCCGCCGCCCGCGCCTCTCCCCCCGCGTCCTCCTGCTCCTGCTGCTCCTCCGCCCTGTCCCGCGCCGCTGCCCGGCCGGCCATGCCGTCTCGGGCAAGGTAATGAGCCGCAGAGCCCCGGGGTCTCGGCTGAGCGGCACCGGCAGCAGGCAGCACTACCACCCGCGGGGCTGGAATGACTGGCAACCCAGGTGGGCAGGGCTGGGGCCGGGGGCGCGGGCTCGGCGCTGTGAGAGCGGGGCGGGCGGCTCGGCCGGGCCCCACCGCCGGGCCTGGGGGAGCGGGGCGGCGGCGGAGCCACTTCCTGGCGGCCGGGCCTAGCGCGGGAGGGCGGGCGGGCCCAGGCGGCGGGACGGGGCCGCGTCTGCCGGAGGCGGGACGGGGCCGGTGTGTCAGCGCTCGGCGGGGTGGGAGCTCCCGCGGCCTGTAACGAGTGCGGCCGGTGGCCGGTGTGTGCCTGCGGGCAGCGCGTCCCTGCCTGGCGGCCGCGGCGCGGGGGAGTGGGGGTGGGCTCGGGTCCCGTATTCTCAGCCTGGTTTTCAGCTGGAGCACAGCCAGGGAAGAGCTGAGGCTGCAGGAGTACTCGTGGTTTTTTGGGGGTTAACACCGTACTTCATAGGTTTATTTTGGATTTTTTTTTTTAACAATCAGGGGAGAATAGTTGATCTATATAAGCTCTCACCCCAGCCTACTTAAAATGTGTTGTAAGGCTTTAGGTGTGTTTACATCTGGCACGTTTTAGTAAAATTCAAAATCTGTTCATTTCTTTAGTTAGATGTAGAGAGTGTATTTCAGGTCCTTATTATTTCTAATCTATCTCATGCCAGTGTATTTGCCCTGCTGCTCAGTCTTGCTGTTTTCAACGTCAAAATTGTCATGTAGAAATCCTAAAAAAAATTGGTGTGTCTTATGTTTTTTTAAAAAATATGTTTTTAGAGTTTTTGAAAGTTTAACGCAACATGAGACCCGACTTACAAACTTTCCAGTAGAGACCAGAGTGGCACAAGCTTGGGAATGTATTGACAGGTGATGGTCCCAGTCTCATGTAGTTTGGACTAGAAAAATTGGGTGAATGTGAAGGTCACTTCGGCATTTACTGTGAAAAAAGCTTTCCTTTTGCTTGAACAGCAAACAGGCTAACAGCCCAGCCTCTAGGGCCAGTGCTAGAGGCTGTTCAATTCTTAATGGTGTATGGGGCATGGTTATTTAAATTCTAATTTCTTCTGTGATTGAGATACTTAGTCACATAACTTACTCTTTTTTCCTCACTTAAGAACTTACGAACATTATTGGTGAAATTTTCTTAGAGCATCTAGATTTTTTTTGGGGAGAGAATTAAGAAGACTGATCTCTTACTCCTTACCTACTTCTTCACTTCAGTTTTCTTGGCTGCAGTCTGTAATTCTGGGCCCTAACTCATGACCTTTCCACCTGGAAGAAATTGGATGTGTCTTTGCAGTGGATAACTTCTATAAATGGATTTTTCATGAGTTCTGTCTTTTTATCTAGAAAATACATTTTCTGAGGGCTAGGAAGCTGATTTTATCCAATGTAGTATTGCCTACAAGGCTTCAGTAGAGTTAAGGGTGACAGTAAGAGTGTAGCTGCAGAAATGTTTTGCCTGGTGAAAAGGTTTAAGAAGTTACCTCCATGTGTGGCTGTGGTGTGTTCCCTGTAGTCTGGTGCCTCCTTAGCTCTCCAGTGCAGCTGTGTGACCTGGGCTGCTGAAACAATTGTCACAAATTGCCACAAAGCCACAGCAGAGCCGAAGCTCTGAGAGCACCAGGGGAAGTGTGGCAGCCTAAGGGAGCCCAGCATGGATGGGGCCTTGTTCTGTTTCCATCACGCTATGTGATCAAGAGCTTCTGCTGAGAAATAGCCAACACCTCTGTGCTGGTCCTGACACTTCTCAGAATTTAACTGTATAATTTCCTATTATTATTATTATTATTATTATTGTGGGGGATACCAGGAATCAGAAATGTTCACACAATCCCAAGCACAGCACATTTTCATCTATGTGCAGTGCTCCATTTTTTTACATCTCAGAAAGATTGGTGATGGGGAACCTGAGTCTACACTATGAATTTAAGGACAGGTCAGAGATTAAATCAGGCTGTCTATTTGGTCTTAACTAATTTTTGAAAGTGATTCATATGCACGGTTGAAAGGAGATCTGTTATATAAAATTGACAGTCTTTGTTTCTTTCATAATTTGAAATATGATCTTGGACAAACCCCACAACACAAATATACCCACATATTCTTTCCTTCCCCTTTCTGCTGGCTGTTGGTTCCATTTACTTCAGGTGATACTGGTAAATGCTTTCTTGCAGGGTGTGGAAGAGGTGAAGGAAGTGGCCCAAGTAGTGAAAGCTGTAATAATTGTAGCTGTTTCAAGTTCCTAAGGGTAAAAAAAGGAACTGCTGATACATGGGTGTATCATCAGATGGATTGTTTTCAAATGCACTTTTTGGTGAGTGTAAAAGTGACTGATTGATTTTCATTAGTAGGTCCAGATTTCCTCTCAGTTTTCAGTAATTCTGATCAGCACTGGGGCTTGTGGTGAACAGAGTGTGAAACTGAAAGTTGGAGTGCAAAGCTATTTTTAAGAAAAAGTAGTTTTTAATGAAAATGAGATTTCTTTTGTGTGTGTGTGGATGCAGTCATACATCATGGACTGGTTTTCCAGCAGTGTGTGTGCAGATAGAGCTGCCTGTGTTACAGAGGAAGAAGTTGTCCTGATGTACAGGGGGGTATCACTTTGTGCACTGCTGTGTACCAGACTCAGTTAATAGCAGCACAAAAACTTTGTAGACAGATGTTGGATGGATGTGACAGAGAACACTGAAGGATTTCTCGAGAAGACTTAATAAGAGTTTGTTCCCCCTTCTCCTAATCTTTGCAGCTGTCTAGACCTTTGCTTCTTTCTTTCTTTTCTCTTTGTTCAGCAGATCTCACTGCATTTTCCCTGTTACAACTCTTGAGGCAAGAAATAAAATCATTTCAATGTGCAGGCCTTGTATGTGAGCAGAGTTCATGTGTTAGAGTGGTGAGGGCTAATTATGGACTGAAACAAGCAGCACTGCTCTTTGGGAGGAAATGCAGGAGTGTGAGTGCAGGGTAGCAGGTTAGCAAGTGCAGGGTGCACTATGGCATTCTTAGGTGAAAGTGTGAAAAGGAAGACAAAATTTTAATTAACAGGACCTCTCTCTCTCCCTCACCTATTATAAATGTAGGTTAGCAGGGGAGAATATGAAAAAGTGTAAAACAACATCTTTCACATCTGAGCAAGTTTCCAGAAGTGTCCTATTAGGTTTTAGTACTGAAATAATGAAAATGGCATGTGTCCTCTCCTACAGCATAAGTCAGTGTTACAAGTTACTAATTTCTGTTAGCATGGTGCTTGCCAAACCAAGTTACTGCCTGGTCCTCGTGGGTTTAGACTCGATGAGACAAGGCAGTAAAATATGGTCTCCTTCCAGGTAAACTGTGGCCTAAGCAGTCCTTCCAGCAAATTGGCTGGAAGTTTGTAACTGAGGACAAGTAAGTACCCTGTCTTTATTTCAAACAGGTTGTGAGATATTGGCAGGGAGCAAAGAAACTCGTTAGACCAAATGGCCCAAGAAAGTGCTGCTCAGAGCAGTGCTTTGCACATGGCTGTGAGGGGAAGAGCAAGCTCTCACTGTGGAAATTGTCTGGTCATAATGCTGCATCCAGGCAGTGAATGAGAAACAGGTGATGGTAGCAGTGCTGGGTAGAAGGAAAGTTGAGACAGAGACTGTTTCTTCTGTGCTTGCATGTACAACAAAGTGCCTGTAAAATCTTTGTTAGCAATAGGCTGAAACCATTGTTTGCATGGGTGAGAGACCTGAAAGTTGGCAACATAGAGGTGTTTGAGGCTGTTGCTGTGATTACCTAAGAATGGGTGTAGAGTCATGTAGGGTGAAAGTGGAGATGACTTCTGTCCCTTCAGGGGTAGCTGAGAGAGAGGAGAGCAAAGGCTGAGATAGGGCAGGACAGAGAAAAGTAGTCAGTGATGTTAAGGCAGCTTAAAAATGAGATGTAGGATCAGTTTTAAGGTTCCATTGTGAAAAAATCAATGGAAGCCTTGGGAGGAGATTCAGTGGACTGCATGTGTGAGATGCTGAACAGGAATGGGTTCAGTTCTGGAGTTGCAGCCATAATTCTTGATCTCCTTTCACTTTTGTGTTAAGTATGATGATAACTCTTTGATCTCACACCTTCCCAAGCTTTTTTTGGGTTTTGGTAAAATGGAGGAGATGAGATTTGTAATGTAAGAACCTTTGTTTTTAATGTGAAGACAGAGGAGAGTGAGATGTAGGAAAGATTAAAGAAGATGAAAGTGTGTCAGTTGGAAGCAGAAGAAACTTGGAATGTGGATTGTTTTCCATTCAAGAACAGGCATACTAAATCAGACCAAGGGTTCAGTTAGTTCAACATCCTGTACCCCAAAATGTCTGTTGGAGTTCACCTGTGGAAAAAGAGGATGTGTGAATGTGATTCCCTTCCCTGACATTCCCTTCTCATAATGCCCAGTGGGGAACAGAATGAAATTGGTG
Organism: Zonotrichia albicollis; assembly: GCF_047830755.1. Classification (NCBI taxonomy): domain Eukaryota; kingdom Metazoa; phylum Chordata; class Aves; order Passeriformes; family Passerellidae; genus Zonotrichia; species Zonotrichia albicollis. Next base: position 8,086,588 of record NC_133834.1, read on the forward strand.
AGCTGCTCTCTGAGAAGGGAATGACACAGAATCAGAGGTGATTTGAAATGTTGCTGTGATGGCAGGTAGATGTCCAGCAATGGAGCTGGCAGAATTGCAGTGCAAAGATAGTTAATTAGTTATTTCATGAATAGAAAACACAGCCTCTTGTATTTTCTCAGCACAGAGAAGAAGCAGAAGTTGGCTTTGGGGTGGGTTCAGCCAGGCTCTGGCTTGGCAGGATGGATCAAGTGATGAGAAGATCATGGCAAAAGGAATCTCTGCATGCCAGTGGCAGAACAGTCAGAAACTTGGTGGGATGCTGTTAATTTGGGTGAATACAGTGACTCTTTAAAGTGTTAAATATTTTACTGATACAGAATTTCAGTAATGAAGAATTTATTGACATTACTTCAAATAAACTTGGCAAATAGAGCAAGTAAGCAAATGAAGTCAACTGACTTGGGTAATAATAGAGCTCACTCAGTAGAGTTGCCTTGGAATAAATCTTTCATGTAGGTTCTGTACTTGGAAATAAAATCAAATAGAATAATTAAGTGATTTTTGTCTCAAAATAATGTCCATATGGCAGGGTTGTTCTGAAAAAGCTACACATAATGAACAGTATACACTAGATTGTAGCAAGTTTCTTGGACAAAAATTCTTAAGGCTTCCATATAACAAAAATATCAATGCATTTTTGATCTGTTTTTCTTTTTTTTTTCTGGGTAAGTTACTAGTTGCTCTTAGCTGTGCTCTCTTCAGTCAGACAAATTGGTAAGTCAAATTAAATTTATACTTTTGATGAAATGAGATAGTAGACTTATTTTTGAATAGTCTGTTTCCCTTTGTGTGCCAGTGGAAAAAAATAAGCAGCCTTTTTGGAGAGGGAGGACACACTAGTGGCTATTTCTGCTTATTTATGTGGGTGAACTATTTTCTTTTCCTGTTGGACAAAGGCAGGTTTAAAATCACCCTGCAGAAAACTGGATGCAGTATCTTGTGTTTAAGGATATTGCTAAAACAGTGTCTGCAGCCACTTGGTGGTGATGGGCAATCTTCCACCAGAACCAGACACAGATGAAAACTCTCATGTGAGCTCTTGAAGTACTTTGTTTACTCTCCATCAGTGAGCTTTTCAGGTAGAAGTAATGCAGTGTGCCAAATAAACTTTGGAAGCTACAGTATAAGGTAATCATAGTCATGTTCATCCTTGCAGTTTCCCATTTTGATTTAATCTAATATAGCATTTGTATTTTTGCTTATCTGTTGCTAACTTTGTGCTTTGAGACTCTGTCAATATATGATGTTTGTTAGGTGTGTGACGATGTATTTAACCTAAATTTGTTGTTACATAGGCTAATGCTGAGCATTAGGTCTGTCGTGTAACCTGCCATCAGCTTGGTGCAATTTCAGTGTAAATATCACCATGTGAGCAGAACTGTGCCCTCCTGAAATGCAGGCATGGGCTGAGGTGACCAGCACTACAGTGCTGCCCATTGCCTGGGGGAATAGCTGGAGGGAGGCAGAAAATGTAATTATTTTAAAACTTTGGCAAGTACCTTCACACAGAGTGCCTGCCTTTGAGTTCTGAGGGGCTGTCTTTCAAAATAGCAACCACATTCCTGTCATGAGAAATGGTATCTTTGAGAAATGGGTTTGGAAATTGAGTGTGTGTGCCTGTGAGTGTGCCCAGCAGTGCCACTCAGGTGTCTGGAGCACAGGGGCAGGTGCTGGATCACAGCCCCAGCTCTTGATGGCCCTTGGCACAAGTGCCCAGAGTGGTGTTGCAGGAGCCCCCAGTGCAGCTCTGGAGTTCCCTTCCCCCTGAGGAGTGGTGAGTGCCCCTGGGCAGCTGGAAATGCACAGCTCTGTCACTCCTCTGCTCTGCCTCTGCTGTGCAGCTCCTTGCAAGCTCCTTCCCATTGGAAATCCCCTTTCCAGGCAATACAGGCCACAGCAGTTGGTTGGGTCACAAGATACCAGCATCTTTCTAGGATGATTTTTCTCTCTGTCTCATAAAGATAGCCAGGAGTTTCTATTCTATTGAAGCTACATGTTTATTGTAGTGGGAACAGTGTTGTCAGTGGGCATTATTGTCTCTTAAATTGATATATAGGAGAAAAATTACATTTTTTACTAAAATTGGACTCACCTTTTAGTTGGTGATGAAGTGTGAGCAGGTTGGCTTGCAGTTGGCTGTTCCAGAAGCCAGAATGAAGTGAGTGTGTGGGTTTTCCTGGGGAAACAATAGGCTCACGTATTTTACCACAATGGAAAATTTTACAAAGCGTTCACAGGCTGTCCTGTGGGAAGTGGGGTTAGCTGAGAACATGTGTAGTCCTTCAGTTGATAGGGATGCACAGAACAGTGTTAAAAATTGTACATTTAATCAGCTTTTCTACAGACATAGGAATTTCAGTGTTAATGGCTGACAGTTAGAGATGATTCAGTTTACAGCACATTGCCTTAAAGCGATGCCCTTTGGGAAGGTAAAGGTAAGAAGCCATCAGTACTTCAATTTGCCAGCTGAAAATTTGTCAGCCTGTTTCATTGAAAGGCTAATGCTATTGCTCAAAGTGAACTGGGAGGTTTTAGGGCAGGGAGATCTGGGTTCTCTGTGTATGTCTGGAAATTTGTACATGATTTGGTCACATTTGAAGTTCATACCATGTGAAGTGCAGAACTTTCCTGTTCAGCATAGCTTAGGTGAATGATGGTGGAACAATTAAATAAAGATTTTTACAATCCTAGCTAACTGTCATGAATAAAGACTTTTACTAAGGCTTTGCCTCTGGAGTAGCATAGCCTATTTTTCAAATAATCCAAGCAAGTGCCCAACAAAGCAGTAGATGTGATGGCACAGTGAATACTGAGTGAGAAAAACTGTCCTACTGTGTATGTCTAAAAATGAACTTGCTTACAGTGCAAAAGGGAATAATACCTGCCAAGCAAATGTAATATCAACTTGCACTGTGAGAACACAGGTACAGTTTTCTTATTGTTCCAAACTGATAATATAGTGTCTTTTAACATTCTCAGGAGAATAAAATGTGTATCTTTAATTGTAGTTGATTTTGCAAGTGTCAGTGCTCATGGTATTCCTCTTCCAGTTGTACTGAGGCTGAGCTGTGTTGGACAGTAGCAAGGCTTTAGTACTGCTTAAGTAACAACTGCTTATCAAAAAGTTCACCTGTGCTTTTCCCTTTTGGCCTTGAGATGTATTTCCCTTTTTCCTGAATTTGTCTACCAGTTCTAATCACAGTCCTGTCTTGAAAAGGAAAAATGAAAGAAATTTTCTTTAAGGACATGTGGTGTTTATCCTTACACATATTGTAGTTAATTTACAGAAGTGATCTGTCCTGCTTTTTTGCTAAATAATCGAATGAACTATCCAAAAGTTTAAGTAAAAATAGTAGATCTTTAGAGTAGGGAAAGCTTGTTGTGAATGATCTGAATAGTCTGATTCCAAATACACTGGAGGGGAGTGAAATTCTGCTGACTTTCTTTTGGATGGGTATTGATTTATTTGTTTTAATGTCATCCCCCCACTGTTGCTCGTAAGAGTGTATTTAAAGTGATTGGTTGAGTTTACGTTCTGAAGTCTCATGCACACATGTTTATTATTAGAGTCCTGTATGTTTAAAAATTAAACCATTTAGTGTGTCCAGGGAGAAGAGTTGATTTCATAATTCTAATCTTTTCCCTTAAAAGTTTAGCCTGGTCTATATCAGTTTTCTGAATAGGAGAGTGGTTCAAACCTAATGCAGATTTTTTTTAAAGTTGCTTTTTATCTGTAGACATTTACACTTAAGGATCACAGCTCTTAATTTACCTTTCAGTTTTTTCACAGTAAAGTCTGCTTCCTTCCTTTTTTATTTTGTAAAAACTTCAGATGTGATTTTTGTGCTGATGATCAGTTACATTCTTCCATCTAATAAGAGGGTTTATGTTGCTGAGTAAGGCCCATGGCATACTACATAAATGTTCATCTGTAGATTAGTGATGACTTTCACAAATGGTGGGCTGTGTCATCCAGCTGTGATAGATACCTGGACTGGTTGTGTTTTATTTGTCACCTCTGGGAAGTAATGTTTTCCTTGTACAGACATGCAACTGGAAAGAGACTTGAGAAGGTCATCAGAAAAGGCACTGGCACACTAGAATGCATTTCCTTTGCATGTTGCTGTGATAATTAGTCAATTCCTGTCCCAATGTGAATTTAAGGTCACTTTTTAAGCAACAGGTTAGACAAACAACTTTTTTGACATAGTGAAATACATTTGGGATTGTCATTTAAGTATGTTGCATTTATAAGTGAATGTGAATCCCACTTCTGTTATATCCCTACATAAAAAAAATATTTTTCTCTTTGTAGAACTGACAGTGCATCAGCTGACCAGGACAATTTAAAATATTCTTCATCCAGAGATCGGGGCAGTTCTGCCTCCTATGGATTACAACCCTCAAATTCAGCTGTGGTGTCTCGGCAAAGACACGATGATATCAGAGTCCACACTGACATACAGAATGAAGAAAAAGGTACCCAGATTGCTGTTTCACGTGTGATTGTGAGGGGATGAGCAGGGAAAGGCAGGAAGCTGAAATGGTGGAGAAACTCTTATTTTGTTTTGGTTTTTTTTTCCCCCTTCCCCCCCAAAAAGGCAGTGAACTGATTTGTCTCATTGCCACAGTATCAGTGTTTGGGAGATTAGTCAGGCATCAAAGAATTGCTGTGGTTGTTGTGAATACTGAGAAAAGCATGCAGTTGTGTTAGGAGAAGAATGCAAGAAGGGCTTGATGTGTTAACAGAATTAGTACTTTTTTCTGAAGAGTGATATTCTGGATGTGTCTGGTCTTCAGGCTGTAATTTCTTCCTGAATAGTCTCCAGTACTTCTGGTATTGGATTAAATGGGCTACAAGGCTGATCTATTGCCTGTTGCAGCTTTTCTGCACCAAACTGGAATCTTTATTCAGTAATCAGTTCTATATTCTTATAATTAATGTCAGTTTCTACTTTCATGTACCTCAGTCTGGCTTCATGTAAATCATGTGATGTGTGATTCATACATTTTTACTGGTTTTGGTTTTTTTTTTTATCCTTAGGATGTAAATACTATCTCTAGGAAATAACTAAACAGAATCATATCTTTTCTGTAATTATGGAAAATCCGTATTATGATTTTTTTCTTTTATTGCCAAATACAGATATCAAATTGGAGGATTTCTTACTTGTAGAGTCAGTTTTGACTATGTAAATCCTCAGGCAGGCCAGACTCAAGAAGAAATCTCACAGGAATAGTAGTGTGGGAGTTTTTGTTCAGGAACCTAAAAAGTATTTGAACTCCCCCCAGTTCTGACTGTAAATAATTGCTGTATCTTAGGGGAACTTACAGCTGGATGCAAATTATTTTTTTTATAGGTAGAAGGTAGTGTTAGTAGGTGGGGGAAGCATGAAGCATGTTTATCTGCATAGTTTGAGAACCTTAAGATTTGTTTTACTTCAGCAGAGAAACTGCTTAGGAGTTGAGTGTATTTGTCTGTCTGCTAATGTGGAATGTTGTACTGTGTTTAACACAGACTTAGGGGGCATAGGGGGTTGTTCTTGTAATTTGAAGGGTGCTGGTATTTAAAGAATGTACTGGCAGTGCAGTGAAATAGTAAGTTTTGGACAAATTCAGAAAGGTAGTTTGTGGAGTTGCTGGGGAAATGCCATTTGAGAAGAAAAATGTACCTGGCTCTCCCTCCAGTGCTGTATCTTGCAGGGCATGTCTCTGCTAGCTCAGCACTTTGCTGTTTTGTTCAGGTGCGACTTGAAAAGAAGTGATTGGGATATTCTGACTATAAAATCAAGTTCCAGGTGTATCTAGTTCATTTTTATTATTGGAGAAATTTGTAAGCTGAAAGATGCAGAATAGTTTCTCTGTTTACTAAGATTTTTCAGTTCATCTGTTGGAGTCTGTCAGCATGGAATTTTCATTTGAGATTTTCTGTCCTGCCTTCCATATACCCCCTACCTACCTCCCACCAGTTTCTGGTGTTAATAATAAAAATCACTTACAAATTGATGATTTTTGGAAGTTTTTCAGGTTTGAAAACCTCCAAGGATGTGACCCTTATGTTTAGGCTCAAATGCATTATTGCTGTTGGAAGTTACTTCCTTCATAGGACAGTGTGGTTTGTTCTGACAAAATAAAGTGAAAATGGCACACTTGCTTGTTTCTGTTTAAAAACTGAGCTGTAAAAAATAATGTTGTAAATCTAAATAGATACAAACTATCTTTGCTGTAATTGTAGTTAACCAATTACAAGTAAGACTTTGCACAGGGTTTTCTGTAATGGTAGGGCAGCCCCATGGGTACAGGGATGCACAAATGTATACTGGTAGTTAATATCTGCTTTTTATCAAATATTTTGCCTTAAAAAAACATTTGTTAAATCTACTAAGGTCCAGGTTCACTTTTTTATCAATCCTTTAGTCTCAGTAGGCAGCCTCTTATGGGGAGCCACCTCTCCTTTTCCCCAGACCTTTTATACATTGAAGCAGGTGGACTTGCGGAAATATCTTTTCTGAAAGAAACCTTGCATGTTTTTTATTGTTGTGGGATTCATTTTATTGGTTGATTCTTCCCTGTCTTGGACAAGGAAGGCACTTCAGAAATGTTCCTTGGAGGTGAGTCTAATCCATTGAGTGAAGGATTGGGCAGGCTCAGGGAACAGTTTCACTTCTCTGCAGGATTGAGGGGAAGAACCTGCCCTCAAAGTGCTGTGGCAGGCTGGAAAATTTCCAGTCTCAGCATTTGAATATGCTTTCTCTTGTGCATTTAGGGGTAAGATCAACTGAATTACTCAAAATGATGCTTTTATTTTCATTTTCTATTGTTACCAAAGATGTATCTTAAGTGGGAGAATGGAGAATGTAGACTCCTTAATTGAGGGTGATACCAGTATTAGTGAAAATGTTGACCTTTATGTTTAAGGAGAGTTGTTCAATCTGTGCAAGGAGTTCATATTTGTCTTTTCAAAAACTTTCTTTTTTTTGGCCATTTTACTTAGCTTATGTGATGGATTCATAGGAAAAGCAGGATGGAGATTTCATGGACATAAAGGAGCAAGTAAATGAAAATACCTAGCCATGTGTACTGGTAGTTTGACCTTGTATTTTACAAGGCCTTTCATGTCAAAGTAATAATAAGAAAACATTAAATTGATATTAAACTTTATGACAATAGTGGGTTTTTTTCATGTACAAAAAAAAAAGACAGATGAGATTCTTAATCTGTGACCTGGAAATTTACAGGATGTAACAAAACATTGATGCATGTGGAAGTGAAGAAGGAAGCTAAAGGAGGTGGTAGAGGACTGAGCTGCTAATTTCTGTATGAATTGAATAACTCACAGCTCAGCACCCTGGGAAATGTGTGGTCTGAGAGCCTGATCTAATGTCCCATTGGTTTGTCCACAGGTGGCTACAGTGTCAATGGAGGATCTGGGGAAAATACTTATGGTCGGAAGTCGTTGGGGCAAGAGCTGAGAGTTAACAATGTGACCAATGCTGATTTTACCAGTGTTCCGCATGGGAATCGTGCTTTAGCCACAAAAGACATGAGGAAATCACAGGGTAAGGACATGGCTGATTTTCAGGAAGAGGATATCTCTTTTGGCAATATTTCTCATGTTCAGAATATGAAAAGAAGTTCTGTGGTTATGCAGTCTGTATGGATTTTATTTTTTATGATACATGATCAGATGGTGTTGATGGAAACTTGTTTTGCTCGTTTTTTGTCTTGTTTTACTGTTCCTTGTGCTGAGGCTTCCTCCATAGGTTTGGCAGATCTCTCAACGACCTGGTTTAGGCTGTTAATCTTTCAATTTCCTTTAGATGGCTTTTGAACTCTTGCTTAGATTAGGCAGATTTGGCAGAGACGTCTCCAAGAAGGAGAACTTGCTTTGGATTTGTTGCAAATGGATGCCTGAGTAAAAAATTGGTAATTAATGAGCCCCAGTGTGGGAAGAGCAGCAGTGGCTGGGAGCAGCTCAGCTGTTCCTGTTCTCCCTGGGCTGCAGGACAAGCAGTGATCACGTCCTGTCGCTGTGTCCTGAGCCTGCCACTGCTCCTGTTCCCTCTTGCTGAGGAACAGAGGCCAGGGAGGAGCTGGAAGTATCCTAAGAATGTGGCCAAGGTCTGGGGAGATGCAGCAAGAACAAATTTGGAGTTTCAACAGGGTGCAGGAATGCTGGGCTTGTGTTTTTGAGGAAGAAGGCTTCACTCTTCCCACTATTCGAGGGTTGAGTCATAGTTAAAAAAAAAAAAAGTTATTCTAAGCATTTTTTTGAATGGAAATAGAAACTTTATGACTAAGCACTGTCACTTATTGCATCACTTAGTATAAGTAGTAGTTGTGCCACTGGTAAAATCTGCCTGCTTTATGCCAGGCACATTATAAACATGAGGACAGGCTGTTTCTTCTCAAGAATTAATATTTCAGAGGAGAAAAAAGAATGTTCAGTGTACTTTGCAGTAGAAGAGCTGAGGTGTAAGTGGTGACAGGATTGTTTCAAAAATGTGATTTTAGGAATGGGTTAAACTAAGACTTTAGAATCCCATTCTGGTCTAAAATTATGTACTACTTTTAGTGTCTTTTTATGTTTATGTAGAGAAGATAGATTTTGCATTTGAAGAGTGTTCTTTCTGCCAGTACTAAATAATGGTTAATTCAGACTGTTTTCCTGGGTATGTGAGCATCCCTTTAACACTTAAAAGGTTAGGATATATAATTTTGGATGACTGAAGTTGCTGCTTATGACTTGCCTGTTTTCTCTCCTTGAAATGTCAGATTTCAAGAGTTTGTCCTTTTGAACGTGGCTGTCTTTGATTGTTGTAGGTTTCAGCAAGTCATTTTGGGGTTTTGTATCTTCTTTAAAATACAACGGGATTATGCTGCAACAAGATTTTGGGTTTTAAGTTCTTTGATATTTTCTTGTTAGTATATTCATTAAACAATTTTAAAAATAGTCTTCTGTGAGTTAGCATGTGGCTGAGACCTTGCTGAATTTTCACAAAGTGGATATCACAGGTATTTGTTAAGTAGTGCTTTGATTAGTGTAGCTTCTTTTGTGTTCTTGGTTAATATCTTTTTGCTTTTTTTTTTTTCTTAAAGTTATAATTGTGACTTAACAATTAGCTGACCCTATTGGGGAGTAATGCCAACGTAGATTAGCTATGAACTGAATAAAGAGAAAGCTGCTTTAGTCACACCAGATGAGTGATGTCTAGCAGAGTAGAGCAGAAAGCTCTGTAGCTATCTTGGATTTTCTCATTAGTCATGTTGACTAAGAATGCCTCATCACACTCCATGAATCCTCTGATTTGAACCACCATGAAACATTTAATGTTAAACTTACTGAAAGAAATTTTGTTTCCTTTTTTCTAACGAGGGCAATTAACTATTTGTGAATTCATAATTTGTCCCTGAAGCAGGTGAGCTGCATTGTGGCCATCTCTGGTATTGTGTGCTGTTGGCCAGGTTTGGTGAGGTGTTGCCTTAGGAAGGTTCATTCTCCCCCATCATGATCTGCCTGAGTGAACTGCCAGCTCCCTCTTCACACTGGGGGCTTCTGTTCCTCAGTAAATGAAGAGCAGATCTGTTTTCCTGTTTGAAGCAGAACCCTGCTACCTATCAGAGAGAAATTGTTTGTTTGCAGTTGCCTGAACTTAAATCTGGTTCTTTGCTTCGGGAAGCAGCTTGTTTTTTCCACAAGGTTTTCTCAAAGTATTGTTTCTTGAATTATTTTTGTTTATTCTACAAGAAGTCTGGTTTAATCTTATCCCACACCATTTTTTTTAGTTCCATTTATATAGAAGGAAATTAAGTCCAGATTTTTGTGTAGAAGTAAGACACTTCTGCTTAGTTCTGAATGAGTTCAACAGGTACTGGGCTGTGCACATGAAGAAATGAAATATTTTGGTAGCTAAATTGGATTTTACATTTAACTTCCTTTTATGAAAATTTAAAACCAATCAGGTTTTATTTTTAATTATTTTCTTAAAAGACTATTACGACTTATTTATTCTACTCATACACATATTGGATAACACAGTACTGTTGATAAATGCTGTGGGAGAAAATACAGAATTTCTTTTTCCAGAGCGACCGTTGTCTTATTCTGACGAGTCTCGACTGTCAAATCTTCTTCGGAGGATTACTCGGGAAGACGACAGAGACCGAAGACTGGCTACTGTAAAGCAACTGAAAGAATTCATTCAGCAACCAGAAAACAAACTGGTCAGCAATTCTTCCTTTTCCATTGCATTGGGTAGTTCTTGTTTTATAAAACTGTCTTTTTCAAATCTGAGTATTGGGATATGTCTGCAGGAATTATCTTGTTTACAAAGAATTTCGTTCCACAGGAAAGGAGAGGTGTATTCCTGGATTGTGTGTCTTGTTTCCATAATTCAGGAAATGTTTTATTGGGATGTATTGCCTTAAGCTAAACTGCTGAATGCCTGAACTAATGTAGATTAGCTATTATAGGAATTTACGTGGCATGTGTGTGGCTTTCTTTGACTGCTCTTAGGAATAGCCTCTGGATCCCTCAGAAAGGAAACAGTGAGAAAGGAAAGTGTTGTTGTCTTGTTCAAGAACTGCTTCTTAAATTAAAAATACCCAGGTTTTCTATTCTTGTGAACAGCTCATCTTAGAGCTACTCAGCTTTCTAACTAAACATCTCTGTATGTGGGAAGAGAACTAAGTAAGTCTTTGTTTTCATTACATCTTTAGGAGTTCTGGTGGTTTGCTGAAGTCTCTAATGTCCTCAAGTGTTTTTTAAGGATATGGGGATGGGAAGGGAAGTATCCCACTGTGGGTATAAATTTTTAATATTACGTATTTTGAAATGAAATATTAAAGAGCATATTGTCTGACACATCTCCCCCACTGTTTTGGAAAGCTTAAGAGTTCTCCAAGTACTGAAAAAGCAGGAAGTGATGGTTTAATATCCTGCCACTCATTTGCAAGCAGTGCTCTGATACTTTAGCTGTGGGATCTGTGTCTGTCCTTACTCATAAGAAATTGGTTCATTTTCTCATTGTATGTTAATTAACCAGTGATAATTGTGCCCTTTTCCAAAGGACATGAGACTTGAATATGGGGAATATTCTGGTCTGTGCACCTAGGTGTAAGCAGCCCTTGTGCAAGCCTGGTTAACACTTCAGCTTTCCTCTTGTTGCTACAAGGGTTTAGGAAGTAAATGCTTTCCACAGTTATTCTGTGGTTATTTTTAGAGACTTCCATTGTTCTTCATGAGCTTTTTCCCATTGTAAAATTTTATTTTGTAACTGCATTTTATTTAGGTTTATTGGTATCTCAGATTCATGAGCTTTTTCCCATTGTAAAATTTTATTTTGTAACTGCATTTTATTTAGGTTTATTGGTATCTCAGAATATACTGAAATTGCCATTGTAATGTCTAAGTCAGCAATGACAAACTTTGTTGGTGGTCAGAATATTAGAAGTTTGTCACCTAGAAGCTCCTCTGAGCTCACTAATGAGAATAAGATCAGATGTCAAGCGATATCAAGGCCAAAACTTCATAATGGACAGTTCTAGCAGTAGTTCCTGCAGGTCTTGACACTACTGAGTTCTTTTCATCTTCAGGGCTGAAATATGAATTCAGAGTAAAGTGGTAGAAGTCAGTAGTCTCTTGTCATCTAATGGAGTCCAGCTTTAGCTTCTAAATTATAGAGATGTCTTTTCCTTTTTAGCCAGTCTTGCAGGTACCAGACACATTTTCAAAATGCCCTTATGAGTTCTGAGGGATCAAGCATGTGGATCTCTGTCCCTCCAGCCTCAAAAGCATGATGTTGCTCAAAACTTTAAACAAAAACTGGCTACCATCCACAGTGTTAAAGGGGAATGTCTTTCTGAAGAGAAGAGAATGAACCTTTTTATTAACTTGTCATGGAAACTTCCTGTTAATATGTTACACAGTTGCAGCTAATGTGTGATTTTTCAATCAGATCAGTAAAGTGGCAGGGGTTTAGTGCCTGTTAGGAAAACAAGTCTTTCTGGTTGTGTTTGCTGAGAAGCACTAGTTCATCAATAATGCTTCACCTCCAAAATTCCATTTCACTAAAATGCAGGGTTGCCTAAATAGAAACTTTAATACTTCAGATTATATTATGAGTTCCATAAAATTTTCCAGTGATACAATTGATTTATTAGTGTTAGAAATTTGGGCTTTAGTAGATGCTACTCATGAGCTGTGTGATGTGTCTTCCGTGGTGATGTAATGTTGTCAGCAAGAACTAAACTTGGAACAGACCTTGATAGCAGGCTGCCAGTATTTTCATGGCTACTGTAAATAAATATCAAATATAACATCTAGGATAATATTGCAGTGTTGCTTAATATAGTTGATGCTAGTCTGCAGTGGCCATGGAAAGCATAATGGCATTCAAGGAGAGCTGGGAGTGTTGTGTTTAGTGTGGGTGTAAGCAGGACCTATTGTGGAGGCAGTATTGGGCAATTGCTGTGCTTATGCCTTTTATGTGTCTTATATTACAGGTACTTGTTAAACAACTGGATAATATCCTGACTGCCATTCATGATGTGCTCAATGAAAGGTAAATTGAAAAAATGCTCTAAAGGAGAAAAATAATGTCAGTATTAGTTTGAAATAGAGAGGGAAAAGTTTGAGAGAAAGTGATTTGCTAGTTTTGCATGGGTGTCCCATTGCAGGAACAGAATGAAATTGGGGTAAATAAAGGCTCTTAGGCTTATCAACAGTTCTGTGGGGCTGTCTAGAGTACACCTCCCTTGGACAGAATGTGGAGGCACAGGTGTGGCTTTGGTGCTGTGGGTAGTGTGGAGTCTGTCTCAGGTGTGTTCACTCAGCTGCTGGAGCTGTGCACTGCTGTGGTGGGGTAGCTTCCAAAGTGAAATGAGTTTTTTTAGAAGCTGAGTCATTTACATCCAACGAAGAATGTATGTAGAGGATGCTGAGGTTTGTGTGGGCTTTTAGGTGCTTAGGTCAGTGTTGTTTCCCAGACTCAGCTGCATATTAAGAACTATTTCTATTGGGTAGTGTGTTGCTAATAAAACAGCACATTTACATACTTTTATTCCAGATGATTTACTCCATAGAAATTATATTTCTTAGAATTTTATCTTTGCCACTGCTGCCGTTAAGTAGGAGAGAAGCAGCTTCATTTCTGTGTCTATTTTCTTTTGCTTTAGAAAATGCATAATTCTGTTCATGCTTCTGTTTTGCTGCCATGGCTGGAGATCCCAAGTTTCTTTTTTTTCTCTCCAAAAATACAGTAGCAAATTGCTTCAGGAATTGAGACAGGAAGGAGCTTGCTGTCTTGGCCTTCTTTGTGCTTCTCTGAGCTACGAGGCTGAGAAGATCTTTAAATGGATTTTTAGCAAATTCAGTTCATCCACAAAAGATGAGGTTAAACTTCTTTATTTGTGTGCAACCTACAAAGCACTAGAGACTGTAGGAGAAAAGAAAGCATTTTCATCTTTAATGCAGGTAAGACTACAAGTTAAAACATGATTATTAATGATTTTCTCAATTCAATGCTTGAATGAACTTTTTAAACTGGAATGAACAGTAAGTAATGCTATATTGACATAATAAATAAATATCATTACAACTGGGATGCAACTTTCTGAATGGGATTATTTGATTCTGGTTAAATTAGAAAAGAATGACAAGCCATACTTTGATGCAACTTTCTAGTATTTATAGCAAATCCAAGAAGAATCTTTTTGAAACAAAAAGATAAATTTATGTGGAATGGTACACAAAACCCAACCTTTTGATTGTTATATGCCTCCTCCTATTTACAATTTCTAACTGGAATTGTGGGTAGATCTGAGAAGGAGTAGGATGTGTGCAGACAAGGTGATGTCCCTTTTTACAAGTTTTAGGGTTTCTTATTTTGGGTGTAGAAGAGCTATGGCCAGGTCTGTGCTCCAATTTAATAGTTACTTTACAGAGCCAGAAAGCTTCAGCAGGAGAAATAGGGCTTAAAATTGCACAGTTGTTCAGTGGCTAAAGAGCTAAAGAAAAGTGTTCCCTGGCTCTGCCATATATCAAGCAAATGCCCCCTTGAAGTGATTATTTTCATGCAGTGTATGTGATGTCTTTTACATTTTGTTCCTGCAGAAGGAGTAGAGTTTTGTTGATTGAATCAAAGCAGTTTGTTACAGTGTGTTGTCTCATGTTTAATGTGAAATATCTGGTGCCTTTGCTTTTCAGCTTGTAATGACCAGCCTGCAGTCCATCCTAGAGAATGTTGATACACCAGAGTTACTGTGCAAGTGTGTCAAGTGCATCCTTCTGGTGTCTCGATGCTACCCACACATTTTCAGCACCAATTTTAGGGTAAGCTTTCTCTGTGCTTTGTGTTTTCTTTCTACAATGGAAATGTTGGTGCTTTAAGTTGGGTAATGAGTCTGTTTTCACAATTGCTTTCCAGGACACAGTGGACATCCTGGTTGGGTGGCACATAGATCATACCCAGAAACCTTCTTTGACACAACAGGTCTCTGGTAAGTTTGGCCAGAGGAGCTCACGGAGGGTCTCACAGCCTGCTCTGGCTTGCAGATGTTTGGGGTTTGTTTACACCAGTTTGGGTCTTGTGATGTGCAAGCTGACATAAAACCAAATTGAGTTTCTGGCTGCATAACAAGATACTTTGTTCCTAACTTTTTAGCAAATTTGCATTTTCCATTTTTTGCTAATTCTGGAAAAATGCAATGCTTTATTCAGGGTACATTTAAACACCAGTTGGTTTGTGCAATTTTGTAACAATCTTTAGTAAATTTATAGGTCTTAGAATACCCTCTGTGAAACGATATATATTTTTCCTATATACTTTTAGAGAATCTTTCTCACTGAGATACTTTAAAAAATGAGGAGAGTTTTTCCAGTAGCTTTGTCAGTTTTCTTGGGAGTTATTCACAGCAAGTTTATTATTCTTTTTGTATCATAATCCTGGATTCTATCCTTGGTGTTTACTGATGTGGGGCAGAACTGAACCTTAAAAGGATTTTTGCAAAAGGACAGAAGAGAGAGATACAATTTGTATTTCTTTTAAAAACATCTGGTGTTAGTATTTTCATGTAGATGACCTCTTAGTTCAGCAACTTTTCCCTCAGAAATATGCAACTAAAATTTAATGATTGTATGTCACCCTGTATTAATTGGCTTGGTATTTTTGTACAGGATGGCTGCAGAGCTTGGAGCCCTTTTGGGTGGCTGATCTAACTTTTTCTACCACACTTTTGGGTCAGTTTTTGGAAGATATGGAGGCTTATGCTGAGGTAAACAAGACTTCATGGTATATACCGGAGTTAACTGTTGTGATTTTCTTAATAAACCCACAGCTGTGATTTTTATGGCTGTATTACTTTTGTAGAAAATAAAATTACATGGCTTTCTTGATGAAAAGAGGACCAAATTATAGAGTATAATTCAGTCATGTACAATGACCAGCTGCACAAATACTCATTAACTATTTAATTAGTATCACAACCAGGCTTTCAGCCATTGTTGATTGAGAATATAGTGTTGCAGTAAAACTATAAGCAGTTGACCAAGCGGGAATGCCTTTATTTTTCAAGAGCTGATGTGAAGACAGCTCATGACTTTTCCTTGGTGCTTTCTCTAATTGTCCAACCTCAGAGTGTTTCAGAACTTGTAACTGTTTGAGGAAGAGAGGAGATCTTAATGTTTCAAAAGACTAATGATAAATCTGTCTTTTTAAAATAGCAGATTACATTGTGCAGGAAATAATGCAGCAGGAACTGATGGAAAATGAGATTATATTCATTTAATGTACTTCATTTTGACTTTGTAACCTTTGCTTAGTTAACAGGGCATAGAGTTTATCTGATGTTGTCATTAAAGAAAGAGCTTTGGGGTTGGGGGGAGTGCTGTCTTTTAAGGTGTATGTGCTCACATTACAGGTCAATTATAGTGCATTGTGTATGTTAATGTACAGGTCCTGTAGGTAAAATTGTACTTGGAGCATAATTTGTGTCACTCAAAGCAGAATCAATAATTTGGTCAGTGTCCTTCTCTGTGCAGCTGGGCCTTTGCTGGGGCAGCTTTGGGATTCTCAGGGCAGAGCAGTAAATCACTGCTTATCAGGCTGGCTGCTGCTCTGCTCAATGTGTGTATTCTTAGTCACGGAAGAGTTTTAAGATAACGTGTGCTAACATGGAGGAGGTGCTTCCAGGCAGTGTGTTTATCTCACAGTGGGGCAGAGCAAGGCTACAGCTCTGCTAATGAGATCAGCACTTCTGGGAATGTTCCCAGGCACTGGTGCCAGCTGGCATGGGGTAGGCTGTTAGTGAACTCTTGGTCTCCAGATCAACATAGTTCACATGTGGGATGGGAATGGCCAATCAAACACCTCC
This sequence comes from Zonotrichia albicollis, assembly GCF_047830755.1. Classification (NCBI taxonomy): domain Eukaryota; kingdom Metazoa; phylum Chordata; class Aves; order Passeriformes; family Passerellidae; genus Zonotrichia; species Zonotrichia albicollis. The sequence continues at coordinate 8,103,001 of NC_133834.1, forward strand.
ACTCCAGTTTGGGGATGAGAAGTTTTTGAAAGAGTTGTAAAAAGTGTGCAGACAACTGTTGTTACAGTGCAGCAATACAGATGGTCATGTTCCAGAGACCAGGAACTTCATAAGCCTCAGGTTTAATTTACAAGATATAGTCTGAGTACTTTGTTCCAGTGGCTAAACTCATTGCTACTCTGTGACTTCTCGTTGTCATTGTGTGCCTATATTCCACCTCCATATGTGTGTGTAGTTAAGAGATACTGGATAAACACATCTGTAATTGTATTGTACAGTTTAATGTCTGGAAAAGAGATGAAGTATTTCCAATCTCACATTTGGATATTTTACCCATGTGTAAGTTAATGGTGTGTGCTGATCCACAAACCTTGTGTGCTGCAGGACCTGAGCCACGTGGCGTCAGGGGAGTCAGTGGATGAGGACATTCCTCCCCCGTCGGTGTCGCTGCCCAAGCTGGCCGCCCTGCTGAGGGTGTTCAGCACCGTGGTGAGGAGCATCGGGGAGCGCTTCAGCCCCATCAGGGGCCCACCCATCACAGAAGCCTATGTAACTGATGTAAGAGCTCCTTTGCTGTGCCTGTCTTGGTTACTCACATGTTTTGTCACCATACAGCAATGCGTGCCATTGACTGAGCTGATGTAGGTTTTATGAATGTTACATCAATGTCTATATTCTCAGCTTTGAGAAAATCTTATTTTTTCCAAGAAACATGCTACAATGCTTTAATAAACGTATAGATTGTGATAGTGGCACATGGAAGTTGTATCAGAAACTAATTTTTTAGACATTTTAACTTAATGTGGCTGGGTTTGCTTGTTATCTTTGAAACCATGTTATTGTTTATTCAGATAACTATGCCACTATGGAAACTTGAATTCTGCTTATGAGTTTGATTTTATAAAATGTGATGGTTTTTATTTCTGTTGAAATTTTATCTATTAGATCTGATAGCAAACTTTTCTGGCTCTATAGTATAGGATGGTGTAAACTTAGAATAAATATTATATAATATGCTAAGTAGCTGGTATAATTCTGTAATGGGTGAGGAGATAATATAAAAATACCTGCAGTCAAAGTCTTGTGGCTGCTGGATGACCTGCCCAGCTGGAATTTATGCCCTTGCAGAATTTTGTGAGAGACACAACTTCTTGGGTAAATAAGTGTATGGATTTCCCAGTTGAAGACAAGACAGTTATGTAACTTCTGCATTAATCTGCAGGGAATTCTCAAAAGCTCAAGAAAACTCATCTGTCTTTTTCAAGGGGAGTTCTGTTGATGTTAGTTGGAACTGAACAGAACTGTGAATCATGAATTTAGGGTTTGTAGATCTCTAACTGAATTGGAAACCAAGCAGTTGAAAGTTTGATTTTTCTTACACTTCTGAAGTGTAATGTCAAGATGACATTTTTCAGAATAGACTTGAACAAGCTGCAGAGCAGGTAATGGGACAGGATATCAAATGGGTGTGAATACAATTAATTAGCATCTCTCTCTAATGGAGTTTAACTCAGTTGTGTTTTTAATTTTGCAGGTTCTGTACAGAGTAATGAGATGTGTGACTGCAGCAAACCAAGTGTTCTTTTCTGAAGCTGTGCTTACAGCTGCCAATGAGTGTGTTGGGGTTTTACTTGGCAGCCTGGATCCCAGTATGACCATACACTGTGACATGGTCATCACCTATGGATTAGATCAGATGGAAAATTGTCAGACTTGTGGCACTGACTACGTCATTTCAGTCCTGAATCTGTTGACACTGGTTTGTACATGTTTTTATTCTTGTGAGGGACTAGAAAAACAATATTTTTATCAATCTTTAATAATTTAATAAGTTAAAATTCAGGTAAAGTTACTTATTTTTGTGTTTATCCCCAGATTGTTGAACAAATAAATACAAAACTACCATCATCATTTGTAGAGAAATTATTTATACCAGAGTCTAAACTACTTGTTCTTCGTTATCATAAGGAGAAAGAGGTAAGAGGAAGTAACTTCTACAGGTGTATTCCAACAGCCTTCATGCACTTCCTAGAATTAAGCTGTAAAACTCAAGCTGTAAAGCTCATCTTAAATACATTCTTTAGTCTTAACTGAATATCTGAAACTTCTGAAAAGGCAGATATAGCTACTTCTTTGTTTTAGCATTTAGATTTGATAAGAAATGGGAAAGTTTGCCATCATTCCAGGTAGAGAGGTCCTTAGTTCATCTGGTTTTGATACTCAGTGTGTTGGGTGGATGATCTAGAAAATAATTAGTAGAGTCTCTAAGTAAGAGGTACAGAAAACTGAAGATAGGTATCTGTATCAGACTAAGCTATTCATAGATAAAGAAGAGTGATTAAGTCTTTGTTGCTGATTAGTGTGTTTTATGATTGTTTGTTTTAATCAGTTATTGCTGTAATTATGTTCTCAAGGTCGTTGCAGCAGCCCTTGCTGTATACCAAGCTGTATTGAGCCTGAAGAACATTCCTGTTCTGGAGACTGCTTACAGGTTGATTCTAGGAGAAATGACCTGTGCTTTAAATAGTCTACTCCATAGTTTACATCTTCCCGAGGCCTGTTCTGAAATCCAGCATGACTCTTTCAAGAAGCTTATATCCAATGTGGATAATGCCAAGTTTGTTGTTATATTTGACCTCAGTGCTCTGAGTACTATTGGAAATGCTAAAAACTCATTAATTGGGGTGAGTAAAAACTCAACAGACAGTTCATGCAATAAGTGTAAAAAATACTTCTTTACTTAAAATTAATGTATTACACCAGTAGGGCACATATGTATAACTAAAATGATCATATTTGTCTCTCAACTTCCTAAGTTTTAGAAAAACTCCCAGTGTTACAACTCAGGGGAAACAGTGGGTGGATTCTATCTCCAGTTGTTGCATAATGAAAAGCAGTTTCTAAGGAAGAGCATCTTATCAGGGTTATTAAGGGTTTAATGCTAAGATCATCATAGTAATTGCTTTTGAAACTCAAGACAGATAAAAGCAGCTGTAAAGTGTCCTTTGGTAGTATATTAGACATGTGAAAAAGCTTTCCAAATCTTTCCATATAAAAACCTGAACTGCTTTTAACAGACTTCTAAAAAATGGGAAAGAAAATAGTTACAGTCAGAAAACAATAGAGTTTAATTATTTCCTGTGGGAAAAAAGGGAAGGACATTATATGATGCTATGAAAATTACAGTTAAGAGTAGATCCTACTTTTTATGTTTCTGTGATTGTTTTATAGATGTGGGCCCTTTCACCAACTGTGTTTGCACTGCTGAGTAAAAACCTGATGATTGTTCATGGTGACATAGCAGTTCACTTCCCTGCTGTCCAGTATGCAGTGCTCTACACACTGTACTCACACTGCTCCAGGTATGGGGTTTGATAATTCAGCATATTTTAAGAGCACTAGGATGGACTGATGTGGATAGAATATATTGTTGGAGGGATGAAATGGAATAGGCTGTTACAATCAAGCTTTTGCCCAAACTTCCTTAATTAATTTTTACTTTCATTAATTGCAGGGAAGCTGTATCTCAGCCAGGAAAGCATATCCTGGCTCTAAGTTGGCCTTTTATTCAAAGATAGATTAGAAATCTTGTTTGAATAGAGATAACTGAGGGAGAACTCTACTGAAAGTAAATGATGAAAGATTATTTACTATTTTGCCTTAATGAGAGATCTGGGAGGGGTAATGAGATGTAAACAACAGATGTAAATACATTTTAGACCTTATTAATACAAACTGTTGTTAAAGTAAGGGAATATACAATTTTAACTGTTGCTCTTTACATTCTTAGCTGTGGTGATTTTTCACTAAGCTTTGGATACCAGATGCAGTTGAGAACAGGTTACTGACCTGCATGGACTAATAGCAAATTGTAGCTTTGTTCTTTTAGGCTAGGGATCAAAATATTTGGGTTTTGTCAGAGTGTGTGTGTGTGTGTTCATTTAGCTTTCCTTTCCGATTGTTGATGTTTTCTCTCCTCCTTTAAACTTCAGGGAAGTATCTCCAATGTCGGGGTAATTTTACAGTTTGTTTTTCCTTGCCTTTTCAGGCACGACCATTTCATATCCAGTAGCCTCAGTTCTTCCTCTCCCTCTCTGTTTGATGGAGCAGTTATAAGTACTGTAACTACAGCAACAAAAAAACATTTCTCAATCATACTGAACCTTTTGGGGCTACTGCTTAAGAAGGATAACCTTACTCAAGATACCAGGTAAGGAAAATATTCTTAGAAATTGGGAATTTTTTTTTGTCAAGTAGAATACATTAATTCAGAAACCAGGATCATTTGAATTTGTAAAACTCAGAGTAAATTTAATCTGTCAAATGTTTGAGGGTTTTTTATACATTATTAGTGAAATTGTGGAAAAATGTAGCTGGTTGTTTTTATATATGAAAACTAGAGAAGTTTAAACCATTCTGAGAACTATCCAGTAGAAGCAGAACTGTCTTTCTGTGAAAGAAAGGGTTTGCTCACTGAAAGTATCCTTACCAAAATGCTGTGAAAGCTGGGAACATCTTTAAAGTTAAGAAATAACTTGTTTAGAAAGTGTGAGCTATGGTGTGATACTGATGTACAACGTGAAGTAGTTTGAAAGAACCTTTCTGTAACTCTGTAGAGTGACTAAACTCTTGGTTTTTGAAGGAAACTACTTACAACATGGGCTTTGGAAGTGGCTCTTCTGATGAAGAAGTCAGAAACATATGCACCGTTATTTTCTCTCCCATCTTTTCATAACTTTTGCAAAGGACTTTTAGCAAACAGTAAGATATTGCATATTTTTACTTAACTGTCTTTTACATTTCAAAATTAAGTGCATAAATAGTCTTGTCCCACTGATAGTAGCAACTGTACTTGTTTCATTTACTTTAAGGATGCTTCAAGGTTGTATTGTGCAAGAACTTAGACTCTTTATATGATTTTTCTTTTAAGTAAATGCCTGTTACTTAAACAATTAATTTTCTTAAAATAAATTGCAGTCTTAAGAGATTAGACACATCAGTGGCATTTTTGGTAGATCAATTTCCCAGTCACAAACCATTTATCAAAAACACTGGAACAGTTCTGTCATGTATTCAATTCCAAAATCTGTAAATAATATGGGAACAAATGCAGAGTAGTGCAGAAGTTACCTAATTCCAGCAAGAATGACTTTTTTTCTCCTTTCAACTCCTTAATTTAGCACTTCTGGAAGATGTGAACATTTGTCTTCAAGCCTGTAGTAGCCTCCATGCCCTGTCTTCCTCCCTTCCAGATGACCTTTTACAGAGGTACTTGCAGAGAGTTCTGTAAGTTATTAGAATTCTGCTGATGTTGCGGATATTCACCCTTCTTTCCTTTGTGGTGCTGCAGGTGTGTTGATGTGTGTCGTGTTCAGCTTGTCCACAGTGGTGCTCGTGTGAGACAAGCTTTTGGAAAGCTGCTGAAGTCAATTCGTTTGGATGTTGTGTTGAGGTGAGTTGCTCAGACCAACTTCAGTGTAAATAATGGCTTAGTTTCTTCTGAGACACTTAACCTGAAAAATAATGCCGGTGGACTTAGTTCAAAATCAAAAAGCATGAGCTTACAAAGGTAGTTCTGGGTTGATGGTTGGGCTTGATGATCTCATCCAACCCTCTATGATTCTAGGGTTATCTCTCCTATGCTTTTACTGGTCTAAGAACAGTATGTAGTACACAAAGTAATTAATAAATTTGATTAGTTCTGCATCACTTCTTGAAGTAAACCCTGAGTGTCTGTAAGGTCCCTTTTGTCCAGAGCTTCAGCAATATTATGTCCTGTAATTTGCCTTGAAGACCTGAGCTCTGAAAGTACTTGGGTTACATATAGATATAGTGTGTGTGTGTAACTCTTTTACAAACCTTGTTTTGCTTTATTCAAGTACATTACAGCATGGGTTGTTTTCCCTCTCTTCCTGCAGTAACCGTACCCACACTGAAATACAAGAAATTTCCTTGGCTATAAGAAGTCACATGAGCAAAGCTCCAAGTAACACATTCCACCCACAGGATTTCTCTGATGTCATCAGTTTTATTTTGTATGGAAACCTCCACCGAACTGGGTAAGAACTCCTTATGGAACTGAGATCTATCAATGCTGAATTTATAGTAAAAAAGTCTAAGTTACATTTAAAATTTGTATTTGTTACAAACTATGTTGCTTTACTTTCAAACTTTTTTTATACTTTTATGCTTTTTATACTTTTAAATATTTGTAAACATCTTACATACACACCTTTTGGCATATTTTCCTGTGTACATTGCTGCTTGGAAGTTAATTTTGTGAGAGATCTGTTTGTGAAGAATAGGGAGATGAAGTGTGTACAGTATGAACTTGTCAATGCACTGATGTTTCCTTTCAGGAAGGATAACTGGTTAGAAAGGTTATTCTATAGCTGTCAAAGGCTGGATAAGAGGGATCAGCCCACCATCCCTCGCAACCTGCTGAAGACTGATGCTGTGCTGTGGCAGTGGGCTGTCTGGGAAGCAGCTCAGTTCACTGTGCTCTCAAAGCTAAGAACTCCTCTGGGGAGAGCCCAAGATACATTTCAAACAATTGAAGGTAAAGTAAAAAATGTACTTGATTTTGATGAGATTTTTTGGTAAGGTTGTGAGGCAAAGGTGTTCATGTCTAAGGCAAGAGGCACAATGGATTTATTTTTCAGTGCATAGAGATTTTAAAGATTCTGCATAATTACTGTTAACTTGTGGTAGATTTTGAGAGCTAGCGTTGCTATCCCTTTGCACATTTAAATACAATACCCTTTGGTAACTCTTTTTTTCCCATGTTTTGGTAAAATGTGCAGGTATTATTAGGAGCCTTGCAGCCCACACATTAAACCCTGATCAAGATGTCAGCCAGTGGACTACTGCAGACAATGATGAAGGACACAGTAGTAACCAGCTCAGGCTTGTTCTCCTTCTGCAGTATTTGGAGAACTTGGAAAAACTGATGTACAATGCATATGAAGGATGTGCCAATGCCCTTACCTCTCCACCCAAGGTTTGTCTGTTTTGCAGTGCTCATGTTGTCTGGTGAATGAGCAGTGTCTTCAGGATTGTTCAGTTCTTAGCTGTGGAATTCCAAAAAACTTCACAGTTTTCTTAAAAAACTTCGGCTTTAACTTTGGCATAATCCTACAGAACAGGTTAAACCAGGCTTTGTTTCTGGAGTACCAGCTTGGATAGTGGTACAAATCCAGCAAGACTGTAGTACCTCTGATTTGTAGCAGTCACTTATTTGTAGATTGTCAGCAGCCCAATTTGAAAAGTACCACAGTTATTTAAAGCCTTAATTGCTTTTTGGGGAGTGTAGTAATTATTTATAAGCAACACACCCCATTGTGTATTTCTAAGTGCAAAACATTCTTCACTGTAGAAACAAGCTGTTTAATTACCAGACTTTGATGTGATAGCAATACATGATTTATAGTCAGTGCATATTAAGACTTCTGGCTTGCCAGTGTTCCTGGCCAGTTGCATTCTACATGTGATTTCAGACAACTTACATTAATAAAATTAATGATTAATTGAAGACTGGAGAAAACAAACCTTCCTGCCTTTGATATCAATCTTAAGTACTTAACTGTTTAGGTTTGTGCAGAAGAATGTTGTTGTGAAACTTCTTTCCTGTCTCTGAAGGTTATCAGGACGTTCTTTTACACCAACCGCCAGACGTGCCAGGACTGGCTGACACGGATTAGACTGTCCATCATGAGAGTTGGATTGCTGGCTGGCCAGCCTGCTGTCACAGTCAGGCATGGATTTGATTTACTCACAGAAATGAAAACTAATAATAGTATCTCTCAGGTACTCTTTTCAAACTCTGTGGACTACTGCAGAAATATTCACTATGATATTCTAAAAGAAGTAAGCTAAGGCAACCAGTAGTTACTAAACCAAGTGGTATATAAAAGAATGAGTTATTTAAAGCCACATTTTTAATTTGTATGTTTTTATTGTGGTTGTGATACTGTGGATTGGAGGTTAAGATGTACTGAACACATGTGGTCAAATACTACACAGGAATGAATGCTAGAGTTAATTCACAGTTTTAATTGAGCAATTTCTAATTTAGTGGAAACCTTGTGAAACTGGTGCTGCATTAGTGTGAGGCCATCCCAAGCTTGAGGTAGTGTGATGTTTGTGTCATGGGAGTGCCCTTCCTCTAACTAGCAGCAGCCAAGTTCAAGAGTGGGATGGAAGGATAAAGTAGTTAAAGCCTTCTTAAAAGAGTTGAATAGTTTCTTCAGTACTTGATTTGATTTGCTTAAATGTTTTACCAGAGGAGGTTTGCTAGTTCTTTGTTACTTTGTGCTCCCTTACAAATTCTCATACAGGTACCAAGCCACCACACAGTGATTGCTCACCGTTGGTGTTCAGGCTGTGAGTTCACAGCTCAGACTCTTCCCTTGGCTCCCCTGCTCTTCCAAAAGCAGTGCAGTGGATGGGATCAGGAGCACTTGTAGATGTGCATAGTGAAATACTGCTTCACCATTTCTGAGCATTCACCCACAGACAGGGGGCTCTTGCATTAGATGAGTTTGTTAAATAATGCTTTTGGTTTGCATTTAGGGAAATGAATTGGAAGTGACAATTATGATGCTGGTAGAAGCATTATGTGAGCTTCACTGTCCTGAAGCTATTCAGGGTATTGCTGTCTGGTCTTCTGCTGTAGTTGGGAAGAGCCTCTCCTGGATCAATTCTGTAGCTCAGCAAGCAGAAGGACGGTAAGTTTTCACAAATTATTAGATGCTACAAACTCATGTTTTTTCCTTCTAGGGAAAGTTCTGCTTCTGAGTCTTTTAAACTGTGGCATGAGTCAAGGCTGATGAACTTCCATGTCAATTATACTCAGTGATTCTTTTCAGAGATGTTATATGTATTTAATCAGTATCCAGCTCTACTCATTCAGATTAAAATTGTGACAGTCAAATATAAAACTCATTTCTTTCTTTCTTTTTTTGTCTACTTGATTTGAAGTTTACATTAAAAGTTTCATGGACAAGCTTTTATCAAATGCTATAACCTGGAAATTCAGCCAGCAACCTCATATCCTACCTTAATCCCTTTCTTTTGCTGAAGGTGATATGAGTATTGGAGTAAAATAATGCACAAAATCTAGTTTATTTACAAAAAACCCAAAAGCCCAGCCTGGTTCTTTAAGATGCTGACTGAAATATTGAACTGTTTTAGGTTTGAAAAAGCAACTGCAGAATACCAGGAGCACCTCTGCTCCATGACTGGAGTGGATTGCTGTATAACAGGCTTTGACAAGACTGTTCTGAAGTTGGCCAATTCCAACAGTGTGAACAATGCCAGCCCAAAGCATTCCTTGAATGGTCAGTGTTTGTTTTCTTTTTGAGAGAAATACAACTGTGTAAATGTGTACATGAAATAAGAACATTCAGTGATACAGCCGTGGTGATGTCTGACTCTGAAATCTGAAAACCTGTTTCTGTCTGCAGTTAAACTGAACCACTTAATGCCCTTGAAACCAATATTATGTGTAGATAGGAGGGTTTGCAGTACTGAGATCTAGCTGAATGAAACTAAAGGTAATAGGTAAAATATTTTGTAACTTACTAATTTTAATCTAGTTTATTTTAGATCATCATAACTTAAACCTTTATGACATAATTGTATCATAAATGCACTAGTTACTCAGAGATTTTTAACTTCTAAGACTTGGTTGCAGTATTCTGTTTCATCTTTGAAAATGAACATCCTTTGTTCCTAATTTAGTTGTTCTGTTTTGATGCTCCTTTACAGATATAAACTAAATTTTTTCAAAACCTCATCTGAAAAGGTTCTCTTTTCCCTTAGAAAAAGTGTCAGTGGAAGAATCCTGTAAAAGTTGTGTAATTTTGATATTTTCTTTAATTAATAGTTTTTCTTGACAAAAGATGTAGAAATAATGTTTGAGTAATAGAACTGCTGTTTGAAAATATATATTTAAGTGTGTGTTTATATCAAATTTTTTCATTCCATAGGAGAAACTAGAAAAACTGTTCTGACTAAGCCAAGTGAGTCTTCACCTGAAGTGATAAACTACCTGGGTAACAAAGCATGTGAATGTTACATTTCCATTGCTGACTGGTCTGCTGTTCAGGAGTGGCAAAACATGGTCCATGAACTGAAGAAAAGCAATAGTAATACCTCAATCAACCTGAAAGCAGATTTTAACTACATAAAGTAAGGGTATAATTCATTTTTTCCACAGTACCTAAGAGTTCATTGTTTTGTGGCTGAAATATTAAAGTTTTAATGGATTTAAAAATTGGATGTCAGCTTCTAAGTAGAGGCATAGAAAGAAGAGAGGGGTGTTCTTGGGAGGGGGAAAACTTGGCCATGGCATTTACAGATGAGGAGATAACATCATTCTAAATAGCCACTGTAGCCTTCTGGCTGCTGAGGCTGCTTAGTATTCAAGAAATAAATCCTTCATTGAAGAAAAAAAGATGCCAAATTTATTCTGCTTTACTCAGCAGAAGATGAATCCTTTTGCACAACTTAAATAAAATGTATCTCATGGTTCTTAAAAATATCTTAACATACTAATTCAATGGAAAAAGTGTAGGAAAGAAGTGGTCTTGGCCACTGAGTTTTTTAGTTTTGTTTCTTTTTTAAATGAAATTTAGAATTGTAGCTTGTGCATTTATTTCCTGGCCTTTGATATTTTTCTAGTTCATGAAGAAATACTTGTGACATTGATTAGACCTTCAGAGTTTAAAGATAGTTTCTTTTTATTTGACAACTTGATGGCTTTCCATTCCTGCATGATTGTGGTAAACATAGTAAAATCCTTTTGGCTGAAATTTCTTGACTTGAAAATAAAAAACACAGAAGGAAGCAGTGAAATAAAATCTGCAGGTCTAAAAAGGTGACTGCTTCTGTCAGAGAAAGGAGCTTTTCTTTCCCTTTGGTTTTGTATTCATTCATTTGGTGCAGAACTAGTGCCTTTTATTGATGTATGTGATAATTGAGATTTTTGCTTAGAATTAATTATAAATGCTATGTAGGATTTGGAATTAGTCTTGAGTCTTTTCTTTTTGCTGTGTAATATAATTGGCAATGGGAGTGAAGTAAGAAATATGAAAATAAAACTATAAATGTTGAATTACAGATCTTTGAGCAGCTTTGAGTCTGGACAACTTACTGAATGCACTGAACAACTAGAATTATTACCAGGAGAAAATATCAACCTGCTTGCAGGGGGATCCAAAGAAAAAATAGGTATAAATGCATAAATTAACATTTACTTCAAATGCAAAAGTGAATATTTCTTTGTGTATCTGTCTCTATAAATGAGACTAAAACTTCTCAATGCAGTTTGCTGTGTTCAGTGGACTGACCATAATCCTTAAGAATCAGGCTTCAAAAGGATTGGCAGTGGTCATCCTAAACATTGGTGCAAGTTTGTTTTCTGGAGTTAATGTGACTATTTATAATATAAGTAATCTGTGATGAATTTCTATTATGAATATATACACATTTGAAATATATATATTTTTAAAATAAGGGTTTTTTTCCTAACTTCCTTACTGTGAAAAATGCATTATCAGATGGTGAAACATGATAAAATTTGGCAGTTCTAGTTGGTTTCAATTGTTTAATCTCCATGTAGACATGAAGAAGCTCCTTCCTAATATGCTAAGTCCTGATCCAAGAGAACTTCAAAAAGCAGTTGAAGTACAGCTTTTGAGAAGTTCAGTATGTCTGGCAACAGCTGTAAACCACATAGAACAGGAGCAAAAGTGGCAGTCAATATCTGAGTAAGTTGAAATGTGCTATGAATTAATGTGAAAACTGTGAAAACCTGTTCTAGTTTGTTAAACCTAACTTTGTGTAAAGCTTCAGCATCCATGGCAGTTCTAGCTGTTGTGAGTTATAAGCTTACTGAGGAAAAATAAGATTACTTAACATGGAATTCATGTAGTTTATAAAGTACTTGAGTTGACAAAGTACTTCTGTGTCAGTGTAATAATAAAGTATTGTAACATAACTTGTATGATATTGCAACACTTTCTCACCATCCTTTTCAAGATACTGATTTTGTTTTTTCTTCAGTAATTTTGATATCACTATTCACTCTTACAGTCTAGCTAAGAACAATGACTGTCCTGATCCTTTAATTTCAGAAATCTTATCAAGTACCTGAAGCAAACCTCCCGCATTGCCATTGGGCCTTTGAGGCTTTCCACGCTCACCGTGTCTCAGTCTTTGCCAGTGTTGAGCACTCTTCAGTTGTACTGTTCTTCTGCTTTGGAAAACACTGTATGCAACAGGCTGACATCAGAGGTAATTCTGTGTGTTTGAAACCTAAATTGGGAAAATGTCTTTGCCATGTCATATTGTGGAGTATTGAATATAAAACATAGATTAATTGTTTTGATTGTTAATAGTGTTGTAAAAAGACCTCATTTAGTTTTCTTATGTGCCTTGACCCAGGTTTTTGTAAGCTTACATCTCAATTGGACTTTTCTTTATAGTTATAAATATACCTCTCTTTCAATTACACTTACAGTATTTTTGAACTGTTATTGATAATTGCCATTTAGAGTGTTGTTATTTCTTCTCTGATACATTGTAACATGCACTTAATTTACTTCAAAACAACTTAAAAATATTCTAATAAAAAAATCACTTCAGCAATTAAGAACTGAATGTCAGACTTCAACCACTATGAATGTTCTAGATGTAATTTCTAATCACTTTGTTCAGAAGAAATTCTGCTTGATTTTGAGCAGTTCTTAGTGTTGTCCTTTCGAAATCCAACATAAAACATATTTCTCATAGTTACAGTGTGTTTACTATTATAAATAAGAATTTTTGTTGTAAAAATGGTCTTTGGTTTTAATTAATGAAAATGCATTGTAGTGAAGTTGTCTCCCAAGACAACTGTGCAACTTGTGTGCCTCTTGCAGGACTGTCTGATACCTCTCTTCAATGAAGCATTGAGGTCATGCAAGCAGCACGATGTAAGGCCATGGATGCATGCCCTGAGGTACACGGCCTACCAGAATCAGCTGATGGAAAAGCTTAAAGGTGTGTGAGCTCTCATTATGGTGTTGTGAAAAGCAAATGCAGAATTTGAACTTGTCTGCTGAAAGCAGCAGCTGTGTCTTCTTCTAGTATTTTAGATGAAGTACTTTTTAAAAGCTGAGTTTTTTCCTTCAGGTGTCTTGTTTTACTAGTCATTGTCTTGATTAGTCCTGTGATGTAGACAGTGTCAAAAAGAAAAACAACATTGTGAAGTGTTTAATAGTTGTATACTCCTCTCCTAATAACCCCTTAATTGCTCATCACTTCATACTTTAACTGCTTTCACTTTTGAACATTTCAGCATTATGAATAATGGGTCTTCACAAACAGTCATGAAAGCCATTTAAATGTGCAGTATGATAAGAAGTAATGGGAGAAAAAAGTTCTGTCAGGGGAAAAGTAGGCTTATTAGCTAAGAAGAATGGTTATAGTAGAAAATAAAATCTTTTGCCTAGCAGATAATCTATGGATAGAATTTTTGTTTCAGATGGGGTATATAAATATTCTAGGCAGAAGTCCTCTCAATCTCTAAATTTTTACTGATGCTCATGTACACAATACATTGGACAGACATTCTCTGTGTGTCAGACAGTGGTTTAATACCTTTGTTTACGATGTCTTTCTCCCTTCTTTAGAACCAACAGTCCCAATTAAAAGCCATCTCATGGAGCTGGGCTTAACAGCAGCGAAGTTTGCACGGAAGCGAGGGAACATCGCCCTGGCCACGCGGCTGCTGGCGCAGTGCAGCGAGGTGCAGCTGGGGAAAACCACCACTGCACAGGACCTAGTCCAGCACTTTAAAAAACTGTCTGCACCAGGTCAGATAGATGAAAAATGGGGTCCTGAACTTGATATTGAGAAAACAAAGTTGTTATACACAGCAGGTGAGCGTTATGTTGTAGTGACTTGAGGTTTTTTTCCTTATAACCAGGCTGATTCCCCTCACCTTGAAGTCATAATAGGGCAGTATCACTAGGAACTGATTTCATCCCATTAGCTGTTGTCTGTCTGAACACGTTTTCATACGTTTTTTCATGCTTATCATTCTTCAAAAGAGAATTTTCTATGTAAAAATATATTGCTACAAGTTTTATATGAATGTGCTGAATTTCAGAATTGTTTTAAATAATAGCAGTGTACTGAAGATCTGCTTTCCATGATATGCAGGTCAGTCAACACATGCCATGGAAATGCTGAGTTCTTGTGCCATATCTTTCTGCAAATCTGCCAAAGCTGAATATGCAGTTGCTAAATCTATTCTCACACTGGCTAAATGGATTCAAGCAGAATGGAAAGAGATCTCAGGACAGTTGAAACAAGTATATAGAGCTCAACAGCAGCAGAGTCACAGTGGCCTGACTACCTTGTCTAAAAACATATACAATTTGATTGAGCTGCCAGCTGTTAATACACTGGAAGATGAATATCCTAGGATTGAAAGTGAATCTACAGGTATGTTTGTTCTCATTGTTCTTAAAAATAGTTACTGACAAATATAGTGAGGGATATAACATCAGTTATATTGATGAAGACTAAGTGCTCCATCTCTCATGTATTTGTTTTCCTAATACATGTGTCAAGGGTGTGTATCTTGTGCAAAAGGTAGCTATACACAGTTAAGAAACCTAAACTTCTTAATACTGATATTTCATATTTCTGTCACATTTTCCCCATTCAAGTAATGGTGGCCTGAGAAAGAAACTGGGATATGTTTATTTTGTATTGAGGATATCAGTTACTGTCCTGTATGTGTTTGCTTTCAGCTTGTGTATCTGCTAAAGTCTGAGTTAGATCTTTCAGGTTTAAGCACGGAGAGGATTTGTTATGAAGGCCCCCATAAGTGTGAAAAATACTTCAGGATTTTTCATTATCTTTAATCTGTAATTAATCTGAACACTTCTGCTGTTACTGCAGAATGTGTTCTCATTCCTAATTTCCAGCATTTTCTTTAAATGTTAAGATAAATTTAAACTTGGATTTCATAAATAACGTCATTCCTCTCATGCAAAGTCAGAATTATTGTAGAGCTGTTTGTGGATGTTAAACAGTAGGTGCTTTCTGACTTGATGGCAAAGAACATAAATACATACGCAAATAAACACCACCACAGTGCCCTGGGTACTTCATAAAGTCTTCTCTCTGAAGCACTGCTCCTCTGGAGGTCATGAGTTCCTTCCCTCAATTCCACCTCTCTGTGAGAGAGGAAGGAATTTTAGAGTGTCAGCAGTGGTTGTTGGCAAATGGAAACTAAACTTTATTTTGAAGCTGTGTCAGACCTGAAAAATAATTGCATTTTAGAAAATTTTGAACTGTTGGGTATTAATTTTACTAAAAAAATACTGTATGCCCATAATTTTTTAGTGTTATTTTCTGTGCTAAGGAAGGCCTAAGTAGGTTTTACACTGTAACACATACTACTCCATTTCTCCCATCACAGTAAACATTGGAGTTGGAGAACCAGACTTCATCTTGGGCCAGCTGTATCACTTGTCTTCTGTACAGGCACCTGAAGTGGCCAAGTCTTGGGCAGCCCTGGCTAGCTGGGCTTACAGATGGGGCCGCAAAGTAGTTGATAATGCCAGGTAAATACAGCCTAGTGCTTGAATTTGTGCCGTACAATCGTTTTTCTTAAGATAAACCTTATCTGTGTATTTATGATTGCTCTTGTATGTGGTCTGAAGTTTGCCGTAAGCAGAGAAATGAATTTTCTCCTGGTTAGTTGACTTTGTGAAACAAAGCTAACTTAATTCTGAGATAAAGATGATTTCTTCCTTCAAGAGGTTTTATAGATAGACTTGCAGTAGCTCCACAAATACTCATGTAATGGGGATCAATAATTCATTGACTGTTACAGTCAGGGAGAAGGTGTTCGGCTGCTGCCCCGGGAGAAGTCCGAGGTTCAGAACTTGCTCCCAGACAACGTTGCAGAGGAGGACAAAGAGAAAATCTATGGCATTCTTGGGCAGGCAGTGTGTCGGCCAGCTGGCATTCAAGTAAGTGTAGATTTGTTTGTGTGAAAAAATGTTCAGCTTCAGCATGAACTTTATTTTCCTCTTCTCGCAGTTCATGTTAACTCTTGTAAATGTCTTAAAGTTAAAATTCAGACAGCACAAGAAACCATCTGTTAGCTATGTGGTAACCCACCTGTTGGATGATCTATGGTAATGTGATCAAGTAATGCAGTTGCATGAGCTGCTAGGCAAAAACTGACTTAGGAGCTAAGATTGCTTGTAGAACTCATTGGAGGACTTAATCAAACCTGCTTTCCCTTTATTTGCATTTAGGATGAAGATATGACTCTACAAATCACTGAAAATGAGGACAATGAAGAGGATGATATGGTGGATGTGATATGGCGCCAGTTATTAACAAGTTGTCCCTGGCTTTCAGATCTTGATGAAAATGCAACAGAAGGATTAATTAAAGTCTGGAGGAAAGTTGTAGACAGAATCTTCAGTCTCTATAAACTGTCCTGCAGTGCATACTTTACATTCCTCAAACTGAATGCTGGGCAGGTTAGTGTTGATGTGGAAACCAAGTTACAAAGTTTTTTAAATGAGGTTATGAGCTATATACTTAATTTAGAGGAGTATTTCTGTTTTTCAAGGTTCCACTTGATGAAGAAGATCCCAGACTGCACTTAAGAAACACCTCTGAGCAAAGCACGGATGATGTAATTGTGATGGCAACCCTGAGACTGTTACGGCTGCTTGTGAAGCATGCTGGAGAGCTTAGACAGTATCTAGAGCATGGGCTAGAAACTACACCTACTGCTCCTTGGAGAGGTAAACATATGTTATCTAGCTGTTAAAATTGATTTTGAGACATTTTCTCTAAATGCAGAAAGCTGTTTATTGCACTTCGATAAAATTTTTATTTAAGTGTGAGGAAAGGAGACCCTGTCTTTTACTAAATGATGTCACTGAAGATGTTAAAGTCTGCCACATGCTCTGATTGTGGAGTAGATAAGTAGCACAGATTTTGATCCCCTCCTTCCCCCACCTGAAGACATAGAAAGGAGAAAGGGGATGTGGTTTGTGAAGTATTACATCACATGGCCACTCTATAAAACAAACGAGGTGGGTTTTTTCTAGTTATAGTTGGGAAAGATGTGTGACTAAAGCCACGCGTTTCAGAAGTAGTTGTTTTTCATTACACTGCAGTTTCTGGTTGTTCAGGGACTTTCCCTCAAAGGTTATGGAGTTAGTGTGGGAGGCAAAGAAGAGGAGGCCACCTATTGTGAAATTGCTCTTTGTTTTGGGCTTTTTTGTAAATTGGTAAATTTGTACTTCTTTGATTTACATTCTCCCTATACAAAAATAATGGCATGCTTTTAAAAATAAAATTCTATCTTGTTTGAAGAGGAATGAAGTGAATCACCACATGTCCCTTTCCTCTTTCTGCAGGAATTATTCCCCAGCTTTTCTCCCGCCTCAATCACCCAGAGGTGTATGTACGTCAGAGCATTTGCAACTTGCTCTGTCGAGTTGCTCAGGATTCTCCTCACCTCATCCTCTATCCTGCAATAGTGGGAACCATTTCACTGAGCAGTGAGTCCCAGACTTCAGGTATGGAGAAAAGGAAAAAGTGTTCAAATTGACTTATGCTACTATATTTTTATATTCTGGGTAGGAAGATGCTGAGGTGGTTTTTTTGTTTTCTCAGTTTTGATCTTAAGAATATTTTTATTATGGGAACTCAGTGATATCCTTAATCTGATTTACCAGATTTTGCAAATTTTTCTTGTACTTCACCAGTACTTAATGGGGACCTGATGCTGAATAAACTGGAGTGATCCAACTTACTGTAGCTAATATTTTATCATCTGATTTTAATTCAGGAAACAAGCTGCCTTCTGCCATCCCTACTTTGCTTGGTAATATACAAGGAGAAGAACTGTTGGGTGGTGAATGTGATGAAGGGAGCACTCCAGCTTCCCAGGAAAGTAGTAAAGATGATACAAAAGCTGGATTAAATGAAGACCAAGCGATGATGCAAGATTGCTACAGCAAAATTGTGGAGAAACTCTCTGCTGCAAATCCAACAATGGTATTGCAGGTAAATAATTCAAATGTATTGATTGGGTGCTTGAACCACAAATATGTAATTTATGTGTCTTGGGTGTTGGCCTACTGAAAGTTTGCTGTGTCTGTCTTTCTTCCAACTTGTTCATCTACTGAAACAAATCTGAATTTTAGTTCTTTTGAAAAGTGACTCTTGCTTTCTGCAGGTTCAGATGCTTGTGGCTGAGCTGCGCAGGGTCACGGTTCTCTGGGATGAGCTGTGGCTGGGAGTTCTCCTGCAGCAGCACATGTACGTCCTCAGACGGATTCAGCAGCTGGAAGATGAAGTCAAGAGGGTCCAAAACAACAACACTCTACGGAAGTATGTCTGTGTCAATAACACAGGGGATAATCATAACAAGTGTTTATTTCTGGGGAAGTAAACAGTCAAATGAATCAGCAGTGGTGTTGTTCCTGAATCCATACTATCCCAGCTGCTGCTTGCCTGGGACCTTATTTCAGGAACATTTTCTGCTGCAGTCAAATGAGTGAAACAGTCTACCTGTGAATCCATGTTGTGATTTCTTTAGTAATAGCATGTTAGAACCCAATGTATATTGTACTGTAGATGATGAGATCCTTTAGTTCTCCACTTCCAAGTCAGATGAAATGAGAATACACCATTCAGCATGCCTAATCTATTTAGGCATCACTGTAAATGCAGATATTTGGAGCAAACAAGAATATCTTAAACTGATTTTAGTTTTTTTAGTTTTTTAGTATTGAGCAAGTCTGTCATTCTTCTTCACCTGGGTTCTCCTGTGAGCAGAGTAGTGGAAGAGCAGATCCATTCACTGGGCACCTGGCTAAGCTTAAGAATGCCTCTCATATTCTGTAGTCAGGACTGACATGGAATGGGAGAACAGAATGATCTGAATGTCTCTTCTTCTTTATAGTGTGGTGCATCCTCAACAAGTAGTAGTAAAAAGGTCCTTTAATAAAGGAAATCAGTTGCTTAAAGTGATTTCTGCTCAGAGCTTCTAATCAGAGTTTCTGGTGGTGAACAATGCATTTCAAATTTTTTTTTTTTAAGTGTGGTTCAGAGGAACACTTACTCAATATGGAATGAAATAATCTTCATTTTAATATGATCATAACTGAAGACTTCATTTTAGAGAAGTAATAATTTTTGTGAGTTCTTCAATGTCTGTTATTGTTTAATGCTGTCCTTATGAGAACTTGGTTTTATGGCATTAAGAAGAGGTTTTTGTGTGTTTTTTATAACAGGGAGGAGAAAATAGCAATCATGCGTGAGAAGCACACAGCTCTGATGAAGCCCATTGTGTTTGCTCTGGAGCACGTGAGGAGCATCACTGCAGCTCCTGCAGAAACTCCTCATGAGAAATGGTTTCAGGATAACTATGGAGATGCAATTGAAAATGCGCTAGAGAAGCTTAAGAATCCTTTGAATCCTGCTAAACCTGGAAGCAGCTGGCTCCCATTTAAAGAGGTATCACATGCAAGAGGAAGAGTACAATGTGGGATGCTGTCAGCTTTGGGAGCAGAGGCCTTTCTTTTAAATACTGTCTTTCTGAAACTCTGGTATTGGTGTTTAGTTGATTTAAGTTTTAACAAGTTAATTCTGTTTATCTAAGCATAGGCCTTGGGCTGTGCAGCAGCCTTCAAATGATCAACCCTTTCCACTGGTCCTTTCTCAATTATGTCATCTTTTCTAGTTTATGGATCTGAAGAGAAACTAAATATTCACTTGTCTCTCCAGAGCCAGCCTGGTGTTTTTAAAACCAGAACAGAGATTTTACAGGCAAATAGACCTTTTTTGCTTGTGCTTCCTCTTCTGCTTTGCAGAGCAGACAAACATTCAGCTATATAAACAGGAGGTTGCTGAATGCTGCTGCCTGTAACCACAGCTCAGATATTTATAAATACAGGACCAAACCTCTTGAGGAGCATGATTTGTTGTGATTTTACTTCTTGTCACTGCACAGGGTATATTTGCTGCATAGAAGATGTTGTTTAGTTTTTGTAATCTTCATCCTAAACTGTGGATTAGCAGCATGGCAAGGGTGCCAAGGAGTTTAGGAAAAACCTTTGTTTTCTAGAAGATGACCATCATTAAGTCTGGTTTGATGGTGTTTTTCTTCTTACTTCTAACTGTTAAGGTGAATGTCAACCTAAAAGGAAAAAACTTTCTTTGGCATAGGTAATGCTGAGCTTGCAGCAAAGAGCACAGAAACGAGCTAGCTATCTCTTAAGGCTTGAAGAAAT
Organism: Zonotrichia albicollis; assembly: GCF_047830755.1. Lineage (NCBI taxonomy): Eukaryota > Metazoa > Chordata > Aves > Passeriformes > Passerellidae > Zonotrichia > Zonotrichia albicollis. Next base: position 8,123,331 of record NC_133834.1, read on the forward strand.
CAGTCCTTGGCTGGCTGCCATGATGAACACTGAGATAGCACTTCCTGGAGAGGTGTCCACCAGGGACACAGTCACCATCCACAGTGTGGGCAGCACCATCACCATCCTGCCAACCAAAACCAAACCTAAAAAGTTGCTCTTCCTGGGTTCAGATGGGAAGAACTATCCCTACCTGTTCAAAGGTAAGTAATAGAATTTTTCTCATACCAGGTACTGTCTCTTGTTATAAATTAGACTGTATTAAAGTTAGGAAGATTGTGTGGTGCAACTCTAGTTTTATTTGCCTGAATGATAAAGAGAAAGAGGAGTTGGAAGCATTTGCTCTCTCTCTTCCCTACCTCGCACTTCACCAGATATTTTTCAAGGAATTTTGCCATGTGAAACTGTAAGTCAAATCTCTTCTTTACAAGGCTTTCATCAGAAGCAATGCTCTGCTTGGATGTTGATAGGATTAGCTGGATGCAATTTTCCAGAAGCTTAATGTAGCCCCTAAAAGACAACTTTAGAGACTTGTTTTGCCTGCAAGGGAAAGGCCTGTTTGTTATGTTGTAACTATTGTGTGTACTGCTCACACAGCAAGCTGGCATAAACTGGTAGGTAAATGCCATGTAAACACTTTGCTTTAGGCCAAACAACTCATCCTTAATCTACATATTATGAAGATATTCACAGTCTGAAATGTAGTAGGTTTAAAAAAAAACACTAGATTTTGGGCTTTAGGAGAATTCTTTTATTTAGAAGCTAAATTTTAAGCCAATTTCTTGCAGGTTTGGAAGACTTGCACCTAGATGAGAGGATCATGCAGTTCTTATCCATTGTGAACACCATGTTTGCCACGATCAACCGGCAAGAGACGCCGCGGTTCCACGCGCGGCACTACTCGGTGACACCCCTGGGGACAAGGTCAGGCCTCATCCAGTGGGTGGATGGAGCCACGCCTCTCTTTGGGCTGTACAAGCGCTGGCAGCAGCGGGAAGCTGCTCTGCAGGCACAAAAGGTAACACTCTGTCCTGAGCTAAGTGGAGCAAGGCAGAGGAGAAATGCTTGTTTTGATTTGCTTTGTGATTCTAAGTCACGTGGTCTTACAAGGATTGTTTTGTTCATAATAATGCAGGAGGGTTCTGTGTGTTCATGTATCTTGGGACTTCACCAGAAGTCAATAAAATTGCATGTCTATTATTTAGATATAATCACAGTATGTAACATAAAAATGCTCTTCTGGCATGATAATTCAAGAGAACTGTTTTTTACAAATAGAATTAACCTTGGTTGAAATAATTTTAGTTCTATATCTTGTTTACTCATTTCATTCTAAATACAGTCTTTGCAGTTATATTTATGAGATCTACTTTGAGAGTAGAATTAGGCCAAAACAATGTGTTTTCAATCTATTTAGACCTTAACTACTGAATTTTGAAAGCAGTCTTTGAGCTGAAGAAGTCATACACAGTCAAGGCATTGATTTCATATTTCATTCTCACCAAAACTGAATTTGGGTTATGTTTCTGTGCTAATACATCCACTAACATTTTTATCTCTTCTAGGCCCAGGACTCTTACCAGACCCCTCAGAACCCTGGAATAGTTCCTAGACCCAGTGAACTTTACTACAGTAAAATTGGACCTGCTCTAAAGGCAGTTGGGCTTAGTCTCGACGTGTCACGTCGTGACTGGCCCTTGAATGTCATGAGGGCTGTTCTGGAGGAGCTGATGGAAGCAACTCCCCCAAATCTCCTTGCCAAGGAGCTCTGGTCATCCTGTACCACACCAGATGAGTGGTGGAGAGTTACACAGGTGAGTTACAACAGCTGTATTTTACATAGGAGAGGCTGTGGTTTTAATGGGATGTGGGGCACCAACTGCCTGAGGCGTGGTACTTGTGAGTTTGGAGAGCTGGTGCTGCTGTGAGTCTGATGAAATGTTGGCAATTGTGCCATTGAATTTAAACATGGGTATAGACCAGATAAGTCTATGTTATTATACTAGAGTTATCAGTGAATAAAATGAAAACTCTTGTGAGATACCATCAAACAACAAATAGAAAACTGCTTGGAATAAGTTGGGCTTGATTTGTTTTACACTTACACTTAAAATAATGTTTTAAGATGGTAGGCAGTCCAATGTGTTGGCAGAGGATTCCCACAAATAATTTTTTCCTGAAACTCTCTTTTAAGTCGTATGCAAGATCCACTGCAGTTATGTCCATGGTTGGCTACATCATTGGTCTTGGAGACAGACATCTGGATAATGTTCTTATAGATATGACTACAGGAGAAGTTGTCCACATAGATTATAATGTTTGCTTTGAAAAAGGTAATTTAAAAAATGCTCTATGTTATTCAAATAAAAGGTTTTCTTTCTTGGCAATTAAAAGAAACAACTTAATTTTTTATCTTGAAGGGAAGAGCCTTAGGGTGCCAGAGAAGGTTCCGTTCCGGATGACACACAACATTGAAACAGCGCTGGGAGTGACAGGAGTGGAGGGGGTGTTCAGGCTTTCTTGTGAGCAGGTATGGTTGGAGATCTGAAAACTGGGGGCCATCACTGGCCAAATACTGTCTTAGAACTTTGCTGCATTTTGCTGCTGTTTTATAGAGCCTTCACCTTTCTGCTGTGATTTTAATTGGCCCTACTTTAGCTATACCCTGTGGTAGGTATTTAAGAAATATGAGATTGTCTGATCAATGCACATGCCAGTAGTGGTACAACTATAATTTAGTGTGAAAGGGGGACTTTTAATTGTAGATTAAAATGTTTTGTTTTTCCTGAATTTTTTTTTGAGATGTTTTGTTTGCCCTCTTCCTTTGGAACTCATCCTGTAAAAACATGACAGATATGTTTTTAAAAAGAAAAATGCTCTGAAGAAGGGAGATTTTCCCTCCTTAAGTGTCTGTGGCTTGTGCATAGAGTTTGTGTGGAAGGCTAGATCTTCTACAGGCTTAGCTGCATTTGTACCTCCTGTGGTGTTTTTCCTGTCTCTGTAGTAGTTAGGCATAACTACCACCATCCATGGTGGATTTCTGTACCCACTCAAGTGCAGTGTTTTGTCTCTAAGTTTCCACTACTCTGCAAGGATAACACAGAATCGCAACAAGTCTGTTTAAAATACGATGCAGGTCCTGCATATAATGCGGCGTGGGAGAGAGACTTTGCTTACACTGCTGGAGGCTTTTGTTTATGATCCACTGGTGGACTGGACAGCTGGAGGAGAGGCAGGATTTGCTGGGGCTGTCTATGGTGGTGGTGGCCAGCAGGCTGAAAACAAACAGAGCAAAAGGGAAATGGAAAGGGATATTACACGGAGTCTCTTTTCCTCGAGGGTGGCAGAGATAAAGGTGAGTTTACTGCAATAATTTTCTATTTTTAAACCAAAGTAGACTCTGTACTTTCATTTTATTTATTTGCATTTTGGGAAGGGGGAAAACGGGGTCATATATCAGCAACAGTTAATGAATTTTATTATGATAAATTCAGTTTATGTGAAGGGAGGTGATTACATTGAACTTGCAAGTATTTAATTTTCAGTTTCTGCATGCTTAATTCTAAAATATGTTTTAGTGCTTTGCTTGAATCTGGGCTAGGAGAATAACAATAGAGGTTTAGAGAGCAGTTTAAATAAAGAATGTCTGTTAAGATTTGGCAGTTGTAGCACTGGAAGCAGTGCTAGATGAATGGCATTGTTGAAGGGTTAAGTTCTGCCATATCCTTACCTTCTGCTGCCAGTTGGATTTAGTGCAGTTGGTAACATCTGTGTCTTGATTGCAGGTTAACTGGTTTAAGAACAGAGATGAAATGCTTGCTGTGCTGCCAAAACTGGACAGTAGTTTAGAAGAGTACCTGAACCTGCAGGAGCAGTTAACAGATGTAGAAAAGTTGCAAGGAAAACTACTGGAAGAGATAGAATTTCTGGAAGGTGCAGAAGGAGTGGATCATCCCTCCCACACACTTCAGCACAGGTATGGAGGAGCCAGGAGTTCTGTCAGAAATCTCACAGTTCAATACAGATGGTGTTTTAGCAATGTGCTTATGGGTTAATTGTTAGAAATCTGTACATGAGTGAATAGCTGGGTAAAAGCTATTGCAGTAATTAGGTCTCTCCTGGTACAGAACTACTGGAACCTTTTCCTACTGAATAATCTTATTTATGTCCTGCACCTCATACTCCATCAATATAACTTGTGCTAGTCCAAGTTCCCCACTTGATCCTCAAGACAAGAGAGAGAATGTTCTGAAAGTGGTGTCTCATCAATATAATTCACTTAAGGGAGCGATTGATAAATAGCACAAAAATATTTTCTTGATTATTTTTTTGAAGATTATTTGAAAGATTATTTCAAATCTTCAAGATTATTGAAGATTATTTGAAATTAATCAAGTATTTCAGAATTGCATGAACAGGCACAGGCATTAATTAGTTTGTAGGAAAACAGAATTATTTAATAATGCAACACTGTTAGTTTAATGTGATTGATGAGAACATGTTTATTTCCTGGTTAACAGTTGTATTGTCCAATATTGTTCTGTATTCTGTAGTGTTGAGTATTTTCTTTCTCATAGTACTTACTTGATTCTGTGGCTTCAATAATTCAGGTATTCTGAGCACACACAGTTGCAGTCTCAACAAAGAGCTGTCCAGGAAGCCATCCAGGTGAAGCTGAATGAGTTTGAGCAGTGGATAACCCATTACCAAACTGCCTTCAGTAATTTAGAGGCAACACAACTTGCAAGTCTGCTCCAAGAAATCAGCACACAAATGGACCTAGGTACAAAATTATATTTCTGAGGGTGGTTTTAATGGTTTGAAAATAACTTGAGTTTAATATCAGGAGGCATTATGAGTATCCTCTAACTTAAAGGCAACGATCTGTATGTAATAAGTTAAAAGAAAGGGGCTTATTTGAAGGGTGGTTTAGAGCACTTCAAGGTTTCAGTGCCAAGCTGTCTGAAGGAACTTGTCTGTCTTATCCTATCTGGGCATTACATTCTCTTACCTTGTGCTCAAAATTCTCAATATGAATTCTCTATGCTTCCTTTATCACAAGTTTAAAAAAAATAAATTTGAAAAAGTGTTAATGCTCAGTATTTGTATGGTATAAAATGTGTTTTCAGACATATCTTTATTTATAACCTTCTTTCTTAAAAGGTCCTCCAAGTTATGTCCCAGCAACAGCATTTCTGCAAAATGCAGGCCAGGCACATCTAATCAGCCAGTGTGAACAGCTGGAAGGAGAGGTTGGTGCTTTTCTGCAGCAGAGAAGATCTGTGTTACGTGGCTGCCTGGAACAGCTGCACAACTATGCAACAGTGGCTCTGCAGTACCCAAAGGCTGTGTTCCAGAAGCACCGAATAGAGCAGTGGAAAACCTGGATGGAAGAGCTCATCTGTAACATGACAATAGAGAGATGTCAGGATATCTTTAGGAAGTAAGTTGACAGAATAATGGCTTGTTCAAAGAACATAATTTTCAAGCTACTACCCTAATTTTATCATTTAAATAAATACTTTTGTAAGGACCTATCTAATTATAAAGCAAACCAACATTAAGTTGTAATTCTAGAAATTTAGAGTGAATATGAAAAACTGCTTTAAAAATACCGTTCCAGAATTTAATCTGTGTACTTCAACAAGAAAATCAAGTAGCATTGTCCTGTAATGAACAAATGGAGCATTCACCTTTGTGGCTTCAGAGTAGTGATAGTTTGAGTTTTAGAAACTTCTAGTATTTAAAAATCAATAAGGAAACGTTTTTTTTTAATCTAGTAGATTTTCAAGTAGTGTCTGGTTCTTTTTGTCTTGTTAAATCAAGTTGTTTCAACATTATTATGGCTTGACTTAAGAGATCTAGATTATATTTGAGCATTTCCTCTGAAATCTCTTTCCTTTCTTTTTGTCTTCTATGCATTCTTTGCTTCAAGGACAGCTGTCTTATGTCCTTGCAAATAGGCATGGAATATGGTGCATTTTAAGACCTTATAAAAGCATTGTTAGGGGAGTCATCGACCTCTTGCAGTATTTAGAGTTAAGAATCACAGAATCACAGAACAATGAGGTTGGAAGAGACCTCTAAGATCAGAGTCCAACCTATGCCCTCACACCTCAAGTAGCCTATAGCACCAAGTGCCCTGTCCAGTCTTTCTTTAACACATCCAGAGATGGTGATTCTACCACCTCCCTGGGAAGAGCATTCCAGTACTTTATTATTCTTTGGGTGAAAATTTTTTCCTAATATCCAACCTATCCCTTCCCTGGCATAGCTTGAGACTGTGTCCTCTGGTCTGTCAGTGCTGCCTGGTGGGAGAGACTGACCCCACCTGTGTGCAGCCTCCCTTCAGGAAGGTGTAGAGAGCAATAAGGTCACCTCTGAGCCTCCTCTTCTTCAGGCTAAACAGCCCCAGTTCCTTCAAACGTTCCTCATAGGGCTTGTGTTCCAAGCCCCTCACCAGCCTTGTTGCCCTCCTCTGGATGTGCTCAAGCATCTCAACATCCTTTCCAAACTGAGGGGCCAGAACTGGGCACAGTAGGTGATTTAGGAATGGTTCAAATGTGGTGTTCACAGGGGCTCCAGTATGAGGGAAGAGATGAGAATCTTGACTCCATGTTTCAGAAGGCAGATTTATTAGTTTATGATATATATATTTTTTTATTAAAACTACACTAAAAGAATAGAAGAAAGGATTTCATCAGAAGGCTTGAAAGGAATGGAATGGTAATAAAATCTTGTGACTCACCAGACAGTCCAAGACAGCTGGACTATGATTGCCATCAATTAGAAACAACCACGTCAGACCAATCAAAGATGCACCTGCTGCATTCCACAGCAGCAGATAATTATTGTTGTTTTTTCCTCTGAGGCCTCTCAGCTTCTCAGGAAAAAAATCCTGGCAAAGGCATTTTTCAGAAAATATCATGGCTACAGAACATGGAGTTTTTCCTACCTGCAGAGCAGAAAGCAGGGCAGTGCTTTCAGAGAGAAGGGCAGCGTGGTCAGTGTGTGTGTGTTGCACAGGTACGAGATGCAGTACGCGCCCCAGCCCGCGCCCAGCGTGTGCCAGTTCATCACGGCCACGGAGATGACGCTGCAGCGCTACGCGGCCGACATCAACAGCCGCCTGATCCGGCAGGTGGAGCGCCTCAAGCAGGAGGCCGTCACCGTGCCCGTGTGCGAGGAGCAGCTCAAGGAGATCGAGCGCTGCATCAAAGTGTTCCTGCACGAGAACGGCGAGGAGGGCTCGCTCAGCCTGGCCAGCGTCATCATCTCTGCTCTCTGCGCCCTCACCAGGTGAGTTCCCTGGGTAGAGTTCCTGCTGGAGGCCTGTTGTATTGCACTAAATAGTTTGTTTAGTTGTTGTTTTGCACTGGGTGATTGGAAATTTGTACTGAGTATGTTATGTCATGTAGATTGTTATTTCTCTTCTCCCATCACATGGTCTTTCCCTCTGCTAGACCTACCCCCCTGGTGGTTTGGGCTCTGGTTACCCCTCTCCCTGCCCCTCCTCAGTGGTATCCCACTGGATATGGTTCTCTTCCCCTGCCCCCATTCCCTCGGGTATAAAGGTCTCCTGCAAGAAGGTCACACCCTCTTTTCCACCTGGGAGATCACCAGAGCCTGAAGTGTCCCTTCCCAGGCCAATAAACAGGACACTCGTCCCCACATGGAGAAGAGCGTTTCTTTTTGTCCACGTAAGACTGCGTGGGCCAGGGTCCATGGCTAGCCAGAGTGGACTCAGACAACAGCTCAAGAGACACAGATTCTTACAGAGGCCACATGACAGGAACAGTCATTGATGGATTCTGTGAGGAGAGCAGCAGCAGGCACCGTGTCTAAGTGTCTCTGTTCATCCAGGCGAAACCTGATGATGGAAGGTGCAGCGTCCAGTGCCGGAGAGCAGCTGGTTGATTTGACATCCAGAGATGGAGCCTGGTTCCTGGAGGAGCTTTGCAGCATGAGTGGCAATGTCACGTGCCTCGTGCAGCTGCTGAAGCAGTGCCATCTTGTACCCCAGGACTTGGACATTCCCAACCCCATGGAAGCATCAGAAGCTGTTCACTTAGCCAATGGAGTATATATCTCACTTCAGGTGAGTCTTTTGTTACTTTTCCCCATCCTTCAAGCTTCAGCGAAGTCATTCTTAATAGATTCTTCCTTAGTGGGCTAAATGTTTGTCTATGATGCTGCTGAGATTTTTTTCAGAAGTCTTGCTCCTGATTGCTGTATTTGGTTGAGCTGAATAGGCATTTGCTTCTGTTATTTATGTTTTTATTGGTTATAAGAAACTGTTTAGATCTATACATGACAAATTACAAAAAACTGCTGTCAAGTAAGTAACCACGAGGAAGATGTTGGTATCAGCTTTATAGGCACACCAGCTTCATGTCTCCTTTTCATTTTTCTGTTCTCTTGCTGGCAGTCCAGATCAACTTCCAAACTCTTCAAAATGTGTTCTTTCTGTTTTCTGCTCCTGCTAAACTTTACTTATTTTCACCTCAATCAAATAGTTTCAAATAAACTCAGAAAAGCTGTTGTACAGGCCCCTGTCTCCAATATTGGGTAGGAGAAAAATGCATTTATAATTTTGTGATTCAGAAATGTTTCCACATTAATAAAACATAAAAAACCTATGAAGGGCAGTCTGAGTGAAATATCTGCTGAAAACTAATGTGCTTTATAAACTGTGGCTGGTTAAATAGATTTTTTGAGGCTTTTGATTCCATTGTATTGATTTGAGAAATATTTTCCTCTCAAGCTGCACCATTTGGATTTTCATCACTTTATTTTTTTCCCTCTTTGAAGTTGTAACATTTCAGAACTGTTTCAGAAATGTGCATGGCAGCAGTTTCACTGCATTGCAGTGGGGATCTTTCACCCACACATTGTTGTCCTCCCTGTGAGCTCTTAGATAAGATGTACTCACTGAGCTCCCTGCTCACTTGGCAGTCAAGATAACCAATCCTTTTGGTGTGTTTCATCTCCTCTTGGAGACAGAGCATGTTGGTTCTTTCTGTAGCTGCCTTTAGCCCTCTGCTGCATTCTTCTGGGGGGAATTGCTCTGTGCCACTTAAGGTACTGGTTTTTTTCCTTGCATTGATTTCTGTGGCAAAATTATCACTCCCTGGCAAGTTTCTGCTGCTATTTCTTTGTCTAGTTCAATCAGTTTAGCAAATCATAAATTCATTAAATAATTTAATTTGCTTATAGTTATGTAATGGAAAAGAAAAGCTGACATTGATGAAAGCAATTCACAAATTCTGAGCTCTGTGCCCCCCAGCCTCTGCTGGGGATAACTGCCGGGTATTGCTGCTGGTGCTGTGGAGATGGTTGTTGTTACATTGCTACAAATGTCAAAGCTTTGGCTTTGTACAGGGTTTAATGTATTCCTGATTTCTTCAAAGTTGATCCAAGAGCAGACTTTTGACTCTTGGCTGACCACCATCATGTTATATTTTAGATAATGTCTGCTGCATGGTAGTGTAGTACTAAAATGACAAAAGATGTTGCATGTGATATTTTTTTGAGGGGAAAAGTTCTTACTTTTTCATACCTACTTCCCAACAGGAATTGAACTCCAACTTCAGGCAAATCATTTTCCCTGAAGCACTGAGGTGCTTAATGAAAGGAGAGTACACTTTAGAAAGTATGCTCCATGAGCTGGATAATCTCATAGAGCAAACAACTGATGGAGTCCCTTTGCAAACGCTGGTTGAATCTCTTCAAGCCTACTTAAGAAATGCTGCTATGGGTATAGAGGAGGAGACACACACTCATTACATTGATGTTGCAAGGTAAATCACTTTTTTTAGTTCAGGTATGAGAGAGTGAAGATTGAAGAACATTAATTTGTCTAAAATTATTTTTTGTTTGATGTACAGGCTTTTCTTGCCCAAGAATACCTTCAGCAGAGTGCAGGGTATAAAGTGTGCACTTGTTTCCTCCTCTGTGTTTGTGTGTTTATCCTCCATATCCACAGAAATATGGAGATGTGGCAATTTACATTTGCATCTGCTTAAAACTGACTTTTGGTAGTCAACTTCTTCCAAATATGTAGTTGTGATTTTATATTTGAAGTGAAAGGATACTAAAAATAAGAACTTGTTCATTAGTTTGTGGGAGGAACCTGTGAAAGGGAGAGCTTGTAACCATGGCACTCCTCATCAGGAGTGTTTGATGAGCAGCTTTTCCTTAATGAGTCAGTGACTTGATTAAAAAAGCAAAATGAGAAAAAACACTGAGCAAACAAAGACTTGGGCATCTTGTAATGTGGGACAGTAAATTTCTGGGTAGATGCTTGGAACACAACAAGCCAATTCAAAATCTGCAAGTGGTGTTTCCCTTGAGCCGGTTGTGGTGGGTCCATCAGTGGTACAGTGAATCTGTGGAATCAGTCAGTTTAAGAAAATTCTGTTTATTGTGGACTAAGCGAAACCATGTAAATTTTCTTTCTTTTTTTCCTGTTAAGAGTACTTCATGCTCAGTATGGTGAACTGATTCAGCCCAGAAATGGTTCAGTTGATGAAACTCCCAAAATGTCAGCTGGTCAGATGCTTTTGGTAGCTTTTGATGGAATGTTTGCTCAAGTGGAAACTGCCTTTGGTTTATTGATTGAAAAGGTATGGATTTGTTCTTTTTGGAGTACTGCTTGAGTCAGCATTAGGAAACCTCCAAAAAAGCCAAACTAATTAATTTCCTTTACATTGCTCAGCTAAACAAGATGGAGATACCTCTTGCTTGGCGTAAGATTGACATAATCAGGGAAGCCCGCAGCACCCAGGTTAACTTCTTTGATGATGACAATAATCGGCAAGTGCTGGAGGAGATCTTCTTTCTGAAGAGACTGCAAACAATTAAAGAATTTTTCAGGCTCTGTGGTACCTTTTCTAAGACACTGTCAGGTAAATAAATAAATGTTATCAAATATTCAGTGTGCCTTTATCCACTTCTCATCCTGTTCACAAGAACATAAAGTAGTAACTTACCCTAAATATGGGGTAAGGAAGCAGCAACTAAAAATGAAGTCCTGTGCTTTTGCTGTGTTTGTAATTTGGGTATTATTCTTTTAGATGCATCAAATGTGTCATTTATAACAAAAGTACTATTTCTTTCCCTTTAAAAGGAATCGGTTCAATTGAAGATCAGAATGCAGTAAATGGACCTGTTCAAATTGTCAATGTGAAAGCCCTTTACAGGAACTCTTGTTTTAGTGAAGATCAAATGGCCAAGCCAATTAAGGCTTTTACAGCAGACTTTGTGAGGCAGCTTTTAATTGGCCTTCCAAATCAAGCTTTGGGACTGACCTTGTGCAGTTTCATCAGCGCTCTGGGTGTCGATATCATTGCTCAAGTAGAGGCTAAAGACTTTGGAGCAGAAAGCAAAGTTTCTGTGGATGACCTGTGCAAGAAAGCTGTGGAGCACAACATCCAGATTGGCAAGTTCTCCCAGCTGGTGATGAACAGGGCCACAGTCCTGGCCAGCTCCTACGACACAGCCTGGAAGAAGCACGACCTGGTGCGCAGGCTGGAAACCAGCATCTCCTCGTGCAAGACCAGCCTGCAGAGAGTGCAGCTGCACATTGCCATGTTCCAGGTGAGAGCCCAGCACTGCTGGGGCTGGGCAAAACCAGCCTGAGTTACAGTGTCAGAGCACAACAAACATGCTATCTTCTTGAATAAGTTCTAAGGTATTTTACTGGGCTTTATAAGGTATTCTTGTTATAATATATGAGGAACAACAGTGTTACTGCTAGCTTTTCTGGAACACTGGCTGCTTTACAGAAGCAAATTCTGCAACATATAAATTTTTTTGAATCAAAACATGTAATTTTTTTCAATAGCTATTAAGTTGTTTTTTAGAAAATAGGTCATTCTCAGACTTTCTTACCAGCAATGCTGTCCTGTTCTCCCCCTTTTTCTCAGATTATGACTTGAAGGGAGGAGATGGCTTAGAACAGAGGGTATGAGGTGCTGAATGTCATTTTGTACCTTTCCTTCAAAGTTTTAATGCATTGATTGTCTCCTTGCTCCACTCTTTGCTTCATTAAAAATACAAATAGCAGCAGTATCAGTCCTGAAAAATGCTCCTCTGAGGCTTTAGATAAATGCTATTGTGTACCTTTACACAAGTATCCAGTTGTGTTGTACTATTAGAGATCTTAATTTTATAAGGGACAAGGCTTTCTCCTGGTCAGTTGTTAAACCATTTCATAGACCAGTAAGCAAAATTGTCTTGGTTTTAAGGTATCACAAGTGAATTGTTTCTGAATATTGATGGCTTTTTCTTTAGATTAAAAAGATGTGTGTAAATCACATCTGATTAATGGTATAAACATCGAAGCCAGCAAAACATAATTTACAACTACTTGTATAATTTAATGCTCTTGAATGATTTAGGACTTTGAGCTCTTCTGGTACTGTCTGACGTGCAGCTCTTTTAAGTGCCCTTGTTGATAAAGGGTACCAGAGCACTGGAATTGCTGTTTATGATGTAAAGTATTTTGTGCTGAGCAATATTGATAATCAAGTATTGCTGTTGCTTTCTTAAAGTGGCAGCATGAAGATCTGCTCATCAATCGTCCCCAGGCTATTTCTGTCACTCCACCTCGTTCTGCAATTTTAAACAACATGAAAAAGAAACTTCACACGCTCAGTCAGATTGAAGCTTCCATTGCCACGGTCCAGGTATGGCTGTTTGGGGAGGGCTGTCCAGCAGCACATGGAAATGTGGCAAACACAAACTGCAAAATCATCTGCCACTTTCAAATTATGGCTTGCTGTCTTACACAAATATGGGGGTGTTGTCACTGATCTCTTTCAGTCTGTCTGATGGATACTGTTACATTGTTTGATTTTGCTGTCTCATCCAAAATCTTCTTTGGAATAGCAGTAAATGTCTTTCACAGATTTGTATTTTTCTGCAAAGTATCTTTCTTTCTGAAGGCTACTGATGCTCCTTTTCTTTAAGTTTGTGTGCCTTAGATAATCCTTACTATCATTTTTCATAGCTAAATGTCAGAAGTTCCCTTTGTAGAAATGGGCAGATTTATTTTTCTGAGTGTTAAGGTTTGTATGCTGTGGCTTTGCTCAGTATTTTAGATTCCTTTGGTGCCAGTAATAGAGAATGTTTAATTGTTTGTTAAATACTGCTTAGCTTCCTGAATTTTAATTTCCTTTTTTAGTTGTGAAGGTACTGTTTATAATAATTTCTTGAAGTATTTGCAAAATAATGGAGGGACGCTTTGATGTTATATAATTCTTAGTCTAGAAATCTGATTACTTTTGCTTTTTTTTGGTGAGTTAAAGTCTAGACAGGTAGGCTTTATATAACAGTCAAATCCAGTTGTGATGTGTACTGGAAATAAACTTTTAAACAGCATAAACTAACATTTGTCAATCATGAATTACAACGTATTTTACATATATGGCATAAGCATGTCTGCATGTGTTATATATGCATAATTTATTTAAAGCCAGGCTTGGAATGCTGTATATCACTGTGAATTATCTATATGGGCTTTTTTCTTCCCCAATGCAGGAGAAACTAGCAGCACTTGAAGCAAGTATTGAGCAGCGTTTAAAATGGGCAGGAGGTGCTAATCCTGCACTGGCCCCAGTCTTGCAAGATTTTGATGCCACTATTGCTGAAAGAAGAAACCTTGTACTGAAAGAAAGTCAAAGAGCAAGCCAGGTACTATGGATAAGTCCAGTACTCTTGATTCCATGAGTGTATTCACTTTTCATTCCCTACTTGAGGTTTATGTAGAAGATATTTTTCTGCTCTGCATCTAAAGAGCAAGAATAGATAATCAAATACTTCTGGGAATCCCACTTGAAAGCAACAGGAATAATCTTTGTGAGAATTGCTGCAGGGTTGGATGACCCTGGGATGATACTGCAACTGTAACAGAGCAGTTTCTGTCTGTTTAAAATCCTCACTTCAAAGCACATGGAAAAAACAGTGTTTGTCTAATAGGCAGTTGAAGTGAAATAATTTTTCTCACTGTTTGCTTTCCAGGTCACTTTCCTTTGCAGTAATATCATTCACTTTGAGAGTCTGCGCACCAGAACAGCAGAAGCCCTGAACCTGGATGCTGCCCTGTTTGACCTCCTCAAGCGCTGCCAGCAGATGTGCTCCTTCGCCTCCCAGTTCAACAGCTCCGTGTCCGAGCTGGAGCTGCGCCTGCTGCAGAGGGTGGTGAGCACAGGGCAGGGCCTGAAACCCCTCAGAGTCCCTGCAGGGAGCTCTCAGCTCTGCCTTCATTCTCTGGGTTGCCTGGCTGCAGAGTTCATGCTGGCAGTTAAACACTTGGCAGTGCTGTCTACACAGCAAGTGTGTTTTATCTCTGGGTACAGATAAAGAAATGTTTCTGTTATTTTTAGGGCACTGGTCTCGAACATCCTATTGGCAGCTCTGAATGGCTTCACTCAGCTCACAAGCAGTTGACCCAGGAGATATCTACACAGAGAACAGTACAAACAGAAAGAGAACAGCAAATAGAAACAGTTTGTGAAACAATTCAGAATCTGGTGGATAGTATTAAAACTGTGCTCACGGGTCATAACAGACAGCTTGGAGATGTCAAACATCTACTGAAAGCTATGGCTAAGGTATGCCTGAAACATCCTTAAATTTATTCCTCAAACCTGTGTCAGTACAGTTTAAGAAAAATAACAGTTGTAGCTATGTGCTTTGTAAAGTATCTAGAAACAGTAAAATGTTTGTGTATATGGAATTCAAGACATAAAGTTCATGTTTAAGAATTCATAAAACTTTCTAGCATTAGCCTTAGCAGGCTTTGGTTGAACTGAACCTTTTCTCTCTCTTGGCAGTTGAAACATTGTGTTTATAATTCCTTTTGGTTCTAAATCTGTAAAGATTTTATAATTTAAAGATTTATTTCTTCATACATAACTACTGAAAATTACAGTTATTTCTAATCATATGACAAACTGAAGGACTGAAAGGGCTTAGAAATCTCTATTTCATTCTCTTAGCCAAAATATGGCAGCTGACCTTTTTGCACATCTTGGTTACAGGATGAAGAAGCGGCTCTGGCAGATGGTGAAGATGTTCCCTATGAGAACAGTGTTAGGCAGTTCCTGGGTGAATATAAATCATGGCAAGATAATATTCAGACAGTTCTGTTTACATTAGTTCAGGTTATGGGTCAAGTCCGCAGTCAGGAACATGTTGAAATGCTGCAGGAGATAACTCCCACCTTGAAAGAACTTAAAACACAGAGCCAAAGGTAAGAGTTACCTTGTCTCAGGTAACAAAAGGCATTTTTCAGACCTGCTTTCATGTAGCAGGAGCATATCATGGAGCACATGCTTGATGATTTTCTTAGAACTCAGAAATCTTCTTGCAAAATTTGGATTAATTGAATTTTTGGGTTTTCAGTAAGTCAAGTAGTTGCATGAGTATTTACCAACTCCATTATGTTTCCCAGTGTCTACAATAATCTGGTGGGGTTTGCATCACCCTTAGTCACGGATACAGCAAATGAGTGCTCCAGCCCAACTTCAGCTGCTACATATCAGCCAACCTTTGCTGCAGGTAATACTTGCACAAGTACAAACATGAAACCACCAGGAATTGATATTAGAGAGGGAATCATAGCTCTTACTGAACTTTGAAATACAGACAATTTGCTTAATATAAATAAATTCTTAGCAGTGGAATAGAACTTGTTTATGAAACTAAAGAAATTAGAAAATTGAAAGATGGAAAACTGGTGCAGAATTTAAAATGCAAATTTAAAATGCATTTTTTCCTGAAAAACGGATAGGTCTACTTGCTATGCATTTAATTGTGCTTTTTCTTGCCTCTATAAAATGCTATTATTTTGAAGACTTTAAGCACTTTTAAATTTTCTTTACAGCTGTACGTAGCAATACAGGGCAGAAAACTCAGCCAGAGGTGATGTCACAGAATGCAAGAAAGCTAATTCAGAAAAATCTTGCAACATCAGCAGATACTCCTCCAAACACAGTCCCAGGAACTGGCAAAAGTGTTGCTTGTAGTCCCAAAAAGACAGCCAGGGACCCTAAAACAGGAAAAGGTAAGTACAAACCTCAAAGAAACCAACAGCCCTACCACTGACAGCAACAAAAAAATGCCTCAGTGAGTTTCTGTGCAGGAGTGTCAAGTTGCATTAACTTTGTTTTGTACCTGTAGCTGTGCAGGAGAGGAATTCCTACGCAGTTAGCGTGTGGAAGCGGGTCAAAGCCAAGTTAGAGGGCCGAGATGTGGATCCCAACAGGAGAATGTCTGTGGCTGAACAGGTGAGTTGAAAATAAAGTTCCAGAAGTGGTCCTTGCTTTAAATACATGCTAATTAGCAGGTGTGTGTGCTGAATTGTGCCTTCAGGGCTGAAATCCTGGTGTGAATGGGGGTTCTTTTGGGGAAGGGAGCTATTTCAGTGCAAATCAAGGTTGCTGCTGCTGCCTTGTATTGCTGCTGCCTTGTGTTGCTGCTTTTTTTTTTTTTTTACTCTCATATGCTTTTGTTTTTTGTATGGGAGGTTTATGTGGAGCCATGAATCAGATAAAATTGTCTTTTGTCTGTCACTAAGCTAACATTTATTCCACAGCTGCTGGTAGCCAGGGAGAACATGAGATCTGTCCAGCTGCCCGAGGGACAGAACTTGTCTGTGTTCACTGACACAACACACAACTCCTGTCTCTGGGCAACGGAGTCAGGGGACACACAGAGTCAGTTGTCCACATCTATTTGAGAATGGTGTGGCTACTTCCAAGATAGGGGCTGTGAATGAGATGATAATGTGATTTGTTTTTGCAGTACAGCTTCCTGTTTCTAATGTGGACTGCACAAAGTTATGTCTACAGTTAATTCAGATTTTTTTCAGTGAAATACTTACAGGTGGCATTCGACAGTAAATTCTAAGATCACTTAAACACTTTTAAAATTCTAGCTTATTTTTAATTCCTTGTTTGACCTTTTTAATAGGTTGACTTTGTGATTAAGGAAGCAACTAATCTAGATAACTTGGCTCAGCTGTATGAAGGTTGGACTGCCTGGGTATGAGTAGGGAGACAGCAGCTCGGTCTGGTTCAGCGAGGTCAGACATCCACCAGAATCAACTCGGCCTCAGGCATCCGTAGCCGCACCACAGTCGGTGGTGATGCATACTGGGGCTTAATCTGAGGAAACCTAGGAAATCTCGGTGCACTGGGAAGTGAATCCTGCAGGATAGCTGCACTCAGGGATACGCTAAACACAATGGTCTGCAACCCCCACGGTCAAGGGTGAACGCTCACCGCTTGAGCAACACGGTTTGTCTTTCTGCTACGGAAGAACTGCAAACGTGTCTGGGGGTCAGCTGCAGAAAGAAATCAGGATGCTACAAACGGCAGAGTGATTTGGAACTCAATTCCACCTGACCCTGTGAACAATTCAGGAAACACCGAACCCTGTTCAAAGAAAAACAGAAAAATGGGGCCATGAAGAAATCACAGAAAGGGCAGATTTGAGGCGTTCAGATCCTCGTTCCTCTTGTTCTGTGGCAGCAGTGCTGGTTGAGTTGACCAGTTAGTACGGGAAAAGGCTACAAAACGTAAACTTCAGAAATGGACTGAAAGCAAAGAGCTGTACATCAGATACACGCTGCATTGGAAGAACTTCTGAGATAGAAGAAAAAGCCTTTGTTCTCTTCTCCCTTTCCTCTTTCCTTTCACTCCTCCCTCCCAGCCTCTCCTCGCATACACCCCTCTTGGCTTATTCTTGTAGGTTAGGCGTACTTCCAATATACTTTTTATTTCAATCCTTCTACTTCACAGTTTAGTCAAATTAACAACTTAAATTCTGTTTGGTAAACAATTTCTCCAAAAGCACTGAAAATACAGAACATCAACGATTACTTATGAGTTGGATGGTCAAACGCAAAATGTAATTTTGGTTATTTTAAAGTAATTTTTGTGATTCTATTATGTACAGTTTCTCAAAATTGTCACTGTGCATTTAAGAGTAATGATTCCTACAGGCATTTGATTTAATGTGCACTTCCCTCTGCTTGCAGTGTACACTTTTTTGTAATTCAAATTGTCCCTCCAATCTCATTCTACTGTGATTGCTGTAGTTTCTTTCCTACGACGTAGCTAATCCAATGTAATCTTTACCTTTTTAAAAACCAGGATAGAGTATCTAGTGGAGTTTTACATTGTTGATGACAGATAAACAATAAAGTGATGTTCTGGTGGAGGTAGAGTGATATGCTTTTTACTTCATTTTCCTAATCCTTTTAGTTCACACTTGTAAATTCTAGTGCTTCACTTCACAGGGGTATACATATAATCCAAGAAATGAAGGACTCTCAAATTTTTGTTCAACTGGATCTGTAAAGATTTCTGCAAAGTAGTTTTCCTTTGCCATATTTCTTCTATTGATGGCTATTCAGTAATGCATCCATAAGGAATCTTCCACCAAGGTTTTTTTTAATCAGTTCTCAAAGTGTGATTATGGTCAGAAAAGTCTCTCTAAAAATGGCATCATCTTCCTTGGATCAAGGTCCTGCTTGTCTGCTGGTTGTCTGAAAGCCTTCTTGCTTTATTTTTTAAGCAGGACACATTTAGGAAAAGGCAACTTCCTTTTCTTAGAGAAACAAACCCCACAGAATTCAGCTACAACTGCAGAATTGTAAAGGTGCTGATAGCTAAAGCAGAAATGCACTCTGGCATTCTGAACCCAGATAAATTCGCTGTAGCTCTGTATAAAAAGTTTCTCTTTTGTAAACTTGGTGAATTCATTATGGACAGTTGCTGAAAATTGTGGGAAGATCCTTAATGCCATTTTAGTCACTTTTCAGAGTAAAACCACACTTTCAATACAGCATTTTTCAGTCAAAATCCAAGTATTAAAAGATTTGAGCCAAGCCCACTACTGGCATAAAATTAATTTAATTGAAAGGGTTTGCAGCAGTTCATCTGAGTAGGAAGCTTGGCTGGTGATTTTTGGATAATGCCAGCAAACTTCTGTTCCTTTCAGTATTTGCACTATGCTGACTGCTCTGCCTCCGCAGTAGGTCTTAGAATTCACTTTCTCCTCTGTTGCCAACTTTTTGTGGACATGCACTTTGAAGTGTAACAGTTTTCAACAGTCACATGGCCTTCCTTGCACTCTGATTGCCTGATTACCTCTAGGGAAGTCGCAGGCTTTGCATCTACCAGTCCCCGTGCGAACGCATTCCACTGCCGCCGCTTCCTGACCCTCTGCCACGCTCGCCGCGGGAACGCTGCTGGAATGCTGCAGTGAAGAACATTCATGTGCACAACAGGACACTTGGCACTGTTGGTCCTTTCCATTTTTCTCCAGTTCAAAATGACCTTATGAACAATCTGTTGGAGAAGTGTAGTGACAGGAGTGTGTTGTACCTGCTGTTTTGTTTCTTGGAAGCTGGGGGGAAGGGAGGGGTAATGCACTCACCTGTGGCTCATGTATTATACCTCTGCCATCCAGAAATGAAACACTTGTGTGGAGATGGGTTCTTACTGCGTAATTTAATAAAGTTTTAAAAAATAAAAAAGGATATGTGGTTTTAATTTCCTTCTGTGCAACACTGTGTGGGTTGTGAAAATTACAGGGAAGAATAAAAGTGCCTGATACAAACAAATAACAAACCAAACCCCAAATTAGAACAGGATTCTCTAGAGATTTAAATTTGCATAACTAATGCAAGGGAGACAGCTCAGATGTGCTGGAGCTCGTGGGACTGGCACTGTTCACATGTGTGCTGACACATTTTTCTTGGAAATGTTGACAGTATGGGAGGTTGGAACAGTCTTGATGAAACCTAAAATTCAGGTTCTGCTCACACATCCTGCATAGTAAATAAGACTGAATTAGTTATATTCTCTTAAAAAATGCTTCTTACAAAGACATAAGGGTCCTTCCTTTATTTTCAGTAGAACTGGTGTTTATTTTCTCTGCAGTGAGCCACACCTAGAATAATGCAAGTCTAGAATCACCTCTTTAAGTACATACAAACCAGCTGAAGCTATAGGAGTCAAACAATTCAATTGAGGGCAATTTTGTACCTGCTGCTTACCTGCAGTAAATATTAACCAAGGGACCATGCTATAAAGTGATTTCTCAAAGCCAAATTCCACATTTGTTCAGCAGTTTTGTTACCCCCTCACAATTCTATAGGCTCATGGTTGAGATGAAAATTTGAAAATGGAGTTGATTGTTTGCCTCTCTTCCTTCTCCCCTTTTGGAAAGCCATGATGTGAGCATGGCTCTGCCAAATGGGTTGCTGGGGTGTGTTGAACTGGAATTATTAGTGGTGTCCTAGGTTATTTTGGTAGGACAACAGCACAGTCAATACAATGGCACAGTCAATACAACAAATGGGAAATGCAGCAGCTCTATACAGTTAACAGAAGTTAGTTTTGTACTTTTTACGGACTTCATGGTCTGGTTTTGCTTTGCAACAATTGGTTTTGCCCTCGAGGATTATCCTATTTAAATAGAATAATGTTTTGTCTAATTTTTCAAATGTCTGTAAAAGACACAAGTCCCTCAAGCTGAAGCTCTGTTTTTCTAAGTGCTGTAGTCTTTAAGGTTAATTTACTTCAATTATTCATCATTGTTCTGTGCCTGGTACATTAGCCATTCTGTTTTAGTGCACTCAAGTACTTCAAAGGTTTCTTTGCTTTCTTTTTTTTCCTTTTTTTTTTTGTCAAGCTTTTCCTAAAATTAGCAGACACACTTTATACATTAAAGAATTTTACTAGGAAAAATAGTTCAGAGGACCTGCCATCTGTGTTTGTTAATGTGGTCCCAAATTATAAAATGCATTTTTCTTTAGTGAAGTTGTGAGCATACTGTTACCACTTTAGCTAAAGAATTTCAGAGAAATTACAGATATTAGCTACAAACTACTGCTGTGTACGTAAATGCATAGCTGATTAGAGCAATTCTGCCATTCATCAGGCTAATGTTTTATTAATAGCATAATAAATGTATATTAGGTATGCTGAAAGGGTGGAGGCTTGACATGTAAACTTTGTATGCCTGTTCTAAGTGCACAGAGCAATTGCACTGCCCCTTTTAAAGGTGCTTTGAAGCCAGCTTGGGGATTTAATGTTCTGTGCATCTGCTAAGAGGTGCAGGAAGAATGGATCCCATTGCAGCATGGTCTGTGCCATGCATCCAGGCAAGCAACACAGTTGGGTGCAGCTCAGGTAGGAGGTGCTGAGCTGCTGCTGCTCCTGCACCATGGCTGAGATTTAACAATGGAATTTATGAATACTTGTACAGGCACACATTTTTTAATGTGACCTGGTGCCTGTCCAGGCCTGGCTGCTCAGCGAGGGAGGGGTGGGCAGGTGGCAGGGCCTGCCCTGTGCTGTGTGCCATGGCCTCTCTGGCATTGCTGGGCCTGAGGGCACCCAGACCTGTCCCTCTGCCCCTCTGAGGCAGGGAGCAACACCTAATAGGAAGGAAAGGCACCTCCACGGGCCCTCTGGATGGAGAAATGCTGCAAGGCCACCTGGCTGGGGAGCTGGGTTTGAGAGACTGGCTGGAGGTGATGGCAGTGCCTGCTTTTCCGTTGGTAAGTACTTGGGTTTTTTGTGGTGAGAATCACATAAATGGATGAAACCAGGAGCTGGCTGATGGTATCTCATAGCCAGAGCAGTGTTGCTGCAGGGTGCTGCAAATATCTATAGAAATTGTAATGCATCATAGAATCACACAATGGTGAGGGGTTGGAATGGACCTTAAACACCATCTAGTCCCAACACTCTTGCCATGGGCAGGGACATCTCCCAGCACTGAATCTCCCTGGGCAAACCTGTTCTCACCACTCTCAGTAAAGAATTCCCTCCTAATATTTAACCTAAATTTCTCCTCTTTCAGTTTGTACCCTTTACTCCTTGTCCTGTCACTACAGTTCCTGATGAAGCATCCCTCTCTTTGTAAGCCCCTTCAGACACTGGAAGGTTGCTATGAGGTCATGCCTCTGTATGGCTCCATACTCGTTTAAAAGAGTAATAAAATTATTGCTGCCATCATCACTTACTTATGAAATCACCATTTGTGTGAGCTTTGCTGTGGTAAAATTACAGATTTTGAGAGTGAACTCCACAATTTATAAGTGTAAAATGTTACATGAAAATACTGTTAGCTTTTAGTGGCATGTGAACGAATTTGAAAGTTATTCAGTATGGCATCTGTTCTTTACATATGTTGTAGAATGAGTGAGAAGCACCCTGTGAAAGACCAAACCATTCAGGACAGACATGAGTTTGCTTTTACACTATCTTCCTTAGTCCTTCTCTCTTTTGGCTCCCTCAAGCTGGTGCCAGAGCAGTTTTGATGCCCGAGATGTTTTCTTTGCTCTCATTATAGCCTTGCATTGCATCCTGGGCACGGTGATTACGCTCATTAACTCACGTGCCTGAAGCATTTAGAGAGCTGAGTCAGAAACAATATTTATATCCCAGCGCCTTTCTCCTGTATTTATTTCCATGCTGCCACAAGTTCTGAAGGAAATAAAACACCTTGCTGGGCTTTTATGTTACCAAGACAATTGGCCCAGTGCTGGGCACTGCTGAGGCCGCACCTGGGGTGGGGTGACCAGGTCAGGGTCCCTCGGTTCAGAACGGACACTGAGGGGCTGGAGAGAGCTCAGAGCTGGGGAAGGGGCTGGGGAAAGGGCTGGAGCAGCTGAGGGAGCTGAGGGTGTTCAATGGGACACAGGGCGTTCAGGGCATGGAGCTGGGGAAGGGGCTGAAGCAGCGATGTGAGGAGCAGCTGAAGGAGCTGAGGGTGTTGGTCACTGGGGACACAGTTCAGGGCAGGGGGCTGGGGAAGGGGCTGGAGCAGCTGAGGGAGCCGGGGGTGTTCACTGGGACACAGGGAGGCTCGGGGTGACCTCAGGGAGCTGGTCAAAATGGGACTGGAGCCAGCTGGGCGTAGGGCTCTGCTCTCAGGAAATAAGGGACAGAGTCTTAGGATGAGCCTGGGGAGGTTTAGGTCGGATATTAGGAAGAATTTCTTCACAAAGTGATTAGATATTGGAACGGGAGGTGGTAAGAGTCACCGTCCCTGGAGGTGTTTTAAGGAAAGATCCGATGTGTGTCACTCAGTGCCGTGGCGCAGTTGACAAAGTGGTGTTTGCCCGCAGAGCTGGACTCAGAACTATTTTCCAGCGTGACTTTTCGGTGGGGGTGCCGCCCCTACCCCGAGCCGAGCAGCGCTCCCCGCGCGGGCTGGGCGCCGCCTCAGCCGCACTGCGGCGCGCAGGGGGGCACGCGCACGCCCCGCGCGGTTCGAATCCCAGCAGCCAACCAGCGGCCGGCTGAGAGCCGGGACTGGCCAATCACAGCGCTCAGGTGGCCCGCGGAGGCTATAAAAGGCGGCTGCAAGGCGTGCGGAGGGAGGGCGTGGCCGGCGGTGCGGGAGCGGCGCAAGATGGCGGAGGGGGACAACAACAGCGTCTACCAGCTGGTGAGGGAGGGCGGGCGGCCGCTCGGGCCTGCTGGGGGCGGCGGAGCCAGAGCCAGGCCCGCTCTGCCGTACCCGCAGTGGGGGCTGGCGGGGGCCGCTCGGCCCCGCGCTGTGTGACGCTGGGGTTTCGGTGTGGAGTGGGCTCGGGGCCCGCGGCGGGTGCGGGCCCGGGGCGCGGGAGCGGCGGCTGCGCTGCTGCTCGCTGGCCGGAGCCCCCAGCAGCGCTCGGCGTTGCGTGATCTGCGGCGGTTACAGCCTGTGTCCGTCTGTCAGTCCGTGTCCGTGTGTGTCTGTTTGTGTGCGAGCTGCCTCCCGCTGCGGGACCGAGCGCCGCAGCGATCCCGGAGAGCGGCAGGCATTGCGTGATTCAGCTTAACCAAACGTGCCAAGATATGCTCGAATAGTTAAATAAACACAAGACTATATATATAGTGATGCCTCAGTTGGTAAGCGGCTGCCGTGGGAAATGGGGAAATGGCAGTAAAAACCTGTGCGGGGCAGAGGCTGGAGGCGTTCGAGCGCTCGGTGCTGCACACCCAGCCTGGGCACAGGGAACAGCTCCAGGAGCTCGGAGCTTAGAGGGAGGCTCCGGAATTTGTAGAAAATCCACGAGCTGTGTTGTGTTTGTTATTCTAGTGCCGTCGGAGTTCTCATTGGAATTAAGTGTAGCACATAGCTGGGAGTGAAACCTGTTCTGTTAGCTCTGCACGGCAGACGTGCGAGTCTTGATGGCTTGTCCCCTTTCACTGCTCGGGCAGCAGTCGGTTCTACTCACGGTTTACCTGAGTTCTGTAATCTCTGAGATGCTATCTCGCACTGAGGGGACACTGTTAAGCTCTGTTAAATGTGGAACACCTCAGGTGAACTGCTTAGCAAGCTGATGGCAGCACAGGTGGGGCCTCCTTGCAGGAGGGGTGTAGGGAGGAATGTAGGAATCACATAGGAATGAACTGGAGTTGAAAGGTTGTCTTGGGCAGCTTGTGGGAAAACTTGCTGTCCAGATATCATCGGTTGGATTACTTTACTGTGGATTCTGAGTCTTTATCTATCTTCCTCATAATAAACTGGCATTGGACAGCAGCTAGAAAGCTTCACTTTAATGTGGTAGAGTTGTCTTGGAAAATACATTTATTTTTAAACAGTTCTCATATTACAGTTTTCCAGTCACTGACACTGAAAACTTGAGAGGCTTTAAAATGCGACGTTCTGCTAATTGGGGGGATGGGGTATGGTAAATGGGAGATTAGGGGAAAACACCTTGGCAAAATCTGGGAGGAGGTGCTGTTTGGCCTATACATGCTGCTAGGATCTTAACTATATAAAGGCATCACTGCTACAATGTCATAACTTAGTACAAAACTCACAATATTATTACTAATTTAATTACTCAGAAAGATTTGTGTCTGGGATCTTTAATTATTACACTGCTGGTTTTTTTTAGCTACTTCAGTATGGGAATTAATTTGATAATCTGGTTAGTTAAAGGAATTTTCTTCTCTTTGTGTAGGCAGCTGAAACTGCAAGCTTGGAGGAGCAGTTGCAAGGATGGGGAGAAGTGATTCTGATGACAGATAAAGTTCTGCGCTGGGAGCGAGCCTGGTTTCCCCTGGCACTGATGAGTGTTGTTTCCTTCTCCTTCCTGTGAGTACCTGCTGGAGGGAGCTGCAGCATCATTGCATCTTCATCGCTCTGACCAAGCCTATTAAGAAAATTAGTGAGACACCTGGAGAAGTCTAAATAGAAAGGCTTTTACTCTAGGTTCTTTTTCTTAAAACATGTGAACTTTGTTGGAAATGAAAAACAAAAGTAGTGAAAGCAGGAAGTCACATGATTCACATCCTGCTCAGAATGGTTTCTGCAAAAGCTGTTTGCCAGCAGTAGTTGCTGGGGTTTTTCCTGTGCTCAGCTGAATGTTCTTCAGTGCTGCATTCATGTTCTGCCCTCATTCTTTGTCCCCTGCTTCTTGGTCAGATCTCATGATCTCCCTTGGTTCCCCCCACAGCACCAGCAGTATCCTTACAGAAAGCTTGTTTCCATAGGGCCCAATATCCTATTTTGCCTCTTTGCTGTGGGTTCAGGATCAGTTCAGGGTTTTTAAATATTCTTTGTCATGTCTCTTGAGAAATGAGAAAAGAGAAGACTGCAGGTAACTTCAGTCAGCAGGGTAGGAAGATGTTGCCTGTCTGATTGGAGGTGCTGGAGGCACTTGGATGTGCCTTTATGTAACATGGTAGTAAAGATGACCTGACAGCCTTGCTCAGACAGCTGTTTGTGCCAGCTCTGCAGTTTGCCAGCTCTGTCTGTTCCTGCAGTAAGGAGAGAAATTAGAAAAATAAATGTTCAGCCAAGTGAGACAGGGATAATTGGTCTTCTGGCTAATATAATTTTTTTTGTTTTTAGGGGAGATGATGATGGAAATCAAATGGAAACTGAGAAGTAACTTTTAAAAGAAGTAATTGTTTGAAGTTGAGGGTATTCTGTTACAAATTCTGTGATTATAGCAGGGAAGATCTTGTGCTGAGTAATGCTTTATGGAAATGCAGAACTACTCGAGGTTCTGAACTCACCACAATGACCTTGAACACCCAGCACAGTGTCAGTGTGCAGATGTACAGAGCACATGGCCCTGCAGTAGCACTCTGCAGATGTACAGAACAGCCCCACCATGGACTGGGTCATTTCTTTTACTGTTTCTGTTTTCAGGAAGTTCTGTGAAGTGCAGTTGGAGAGCAGAGGGCCCAGCTGGTGTTATCAGACACTTGGGAGATCAACTGCTTCTTATCCAGTTGCTCTTCTGCTGTGTTTGAGTGATGGCAGACTGAGTATGGAGAATGCAGCACTGCTTTAAGTGGAGATTGATGGCCAGAACAGGTTTAGCTGGCTCTCCCAGGAGAAACAGAGCAAATGACCGCCTCTAGAGGATCTGAATTCTGTGACTTGAGCAACAAAATTAGAGCTTTTACTCTGCCTGGTTATTTCATTTGTTCACTCATAATCATCCCTCAGTCAGTGTTAAGTTCACTGTTGGTCAATTTCTGAGAGAACAATAATGCTGAACTTTTACTTCTACTGAACTTTGTACCTTATTTGCTTGCAGCATATTCTTATCTGGTCTATTAAGAGAAAAATGCATTTTTTGTAATTTTGTTTGAGGTTAGGGAAGAGAGAGCTCTGCTGTTGGAAGCTCTGAGCCAGTCTGAAGAAGCGACCAAGCATGTCTGGTATTGAGCAGTTGGAGCACTCAGAAATAATTTCTCTTCTTTCTGCAGGATGATCTACTATTTGGACCCTTCAGTTCTCTCAGGTGTCTCCTGTTTGGTCATGTTCCTCTGTTTGGCTGATTACCTGGTTCCTGCTCTTGCTCCTCGGATCTTTGGCTCTAATAAGTGGTGAGGAAAGCTCCAATTGAAAGTTTATTGAGTGTAATTATGATTTTTGTCAAAATGGATATCTGATTTGTGGATATCAAATAGTTACTTTGTAGAGTCATTGTAGAGAGAAATCAGCAATCTCTATAATACATGAAGTGGGGACAGAAGCAAATGTTCTTCATTCTTTTTCTGAGGATAACTACTACTACAACATACCTTTATTGTTCCTTTTCTTCTGTAAAAATCAGATTGGTTTTTTTAAGAAGTAGGCACATTCTTTACTCTCCATTAAGCATGCTAGTTAGTTCTGCTAGACTGGTTTTTAGTAATGGATAATATATACTGAAAAGTGAAATTATGTGAAAGAGTACTGATTTAATGTTTGGAAAAAAGCAGTAGTAAATGTGATAAAAAAGAGAATAATGCAGAGAGAGTATGAATGTGATTGTGAGCGAAACAGATTTGAAAAAGGCAAGTCTTGTATAAAAGAAATAACTTGAAGAAGAACCTGATTCGAGCAACATTTTGAGTTAAAGGTGAAGTTTAGTATATCTGCTTTGGGATAAATGTTCTTATGTAGATAAGCATTATTTGTGTGTCTCACCCTGGTATGAGATTAAGGTCAGGGAGTCAATTTAATTAACATTCAGTATGCAGGAAAATTACATGGGCACTTCTTGCAGTGCTCAGTAAGATTCAAGCTAAGCAAAGCAAGTGCCAGGATAAGTGCTGGGTGCTTCTTTACTGCTGGAAAAATGCCATGGAGGTTTTTTTAAAATATAAAATTAAATCTTGAATTCTTAATCTGGCTTTTCCCCCTCCCTTTAATAAAAGGACCACGGAGCAGCAGCAAAGGTTTCATGAGATTTGTGGCAATTTGGTGAAGTGTCGCCGCCGGATTGTTGGCTGGTGGAAGCGTCTCTTCACTATGAAGGAAGAAAAGCCTAAAATGGTACTGAGTTCTAAGAGTTAATCTCTGTTGTCTTAAGATGTTGTGTGATTTAGCTTTGTCTGAAGTATTTTAGCAAGGCCTGAATGAACTGGTGTTCCAAACCAGCAGCTGGTACTTCTGGCTGTGACTTGGTCACACAGTTATTCAGACCTGGAGTGGTAAGATACAAAACTTAAAAACTTGCACTTCTGTGTATTTTATGAGCAAACCCTTGATAATTAGATAAAGGAAGACTGGATTTCTCTGGATAGGTAAATTTTTTGGAAAAAAGCTGTTTCCAGTGTGCACAAACTCCAAAAACCTGGATCTTCAATAGTGTGTCAGCTGGTGCATGAGCTACTGAGCCCCTGTCCCAAACCAGCTGTGGGTGCAGCATTGGGGATGGCACAGGCTGGCACTAAGGGATACCTGGGCAAAAAAGAACATGCACCCTGTTCAGCTGATGGTCTGAAAATAAGTGAGAATGGCCAATTACAGATCCTGTAATCTCAGTTTTAACATGCCTGTGCATGGGTATCATGGGTGGAAGAGCCAGAGAGCTTCATGTTAGTTTGAAATGTTGAAGTTCTGTCAAACGCTGAAGGGAAGGCAGAATCCCCACCAGGTCTGTGGTAACTCCTCCCTTTTCACTTTTAGTACTTCATGACCATGGTCTTCACTCTTGCTGTGGTTGCCTGGATTGGACAGCAGGTTCACAATCTCTTTCTGACCTATCTTATTGGTGAGTGTGGGCATGCAGAGCACAAGGAGCTCTCTTGTTAGCTGTCTGAAATGGATTGAGACTGGTAGAAGTAATTTTTAATTAGTGTGGTGGGGTGTTTTTGTCTTTTCAAGCAATTAATGGGGCTTAAGGGAAGCAAAGAATTGCAGAGTGACAGAAGCTTGTTAAGGGAGTATTAATTGTTGTTTTCTCCTTCTCCTCTTTAGTAAGCTTCTTGTTGCTGTTTCCTGGACTAAACCAACATGGGATCATCACAAAGTACATTGGAATGGCGAAAAGGGAGATCAACAAACTTCTCAAGCACAAGGAAAAGAAAAATGAATGAAGGCTTAAGTGTTGTTCACTCTAGTAGAAGGTTTTCTTGGGAACAGTTTTGAGAATTAATGTATAATTAAGACAATAGAAGTTGTATTGCTCACTGACTTTTTTTTTTTTTTAATTGGCTCCCTGATGAAGTGAAAAAGTCATTCCAGCAGCTGCTGTGGGTTTGTCCCTTGCTGTGCTGAGTATGAGTAGGGCTCTGCAGCCTGGAGCTGATCCTGTCTGAGACATCCTCTTTGATGTCTGGAGCTTGTTAAGTGTCTTCATCAAACACCCTGGGCATAACCACCCCAGCAGCAGAGCTGTAATGCCTGATAGTGTTTCTGTGACCGTGTTAGATTTGCTGATCATTAATTGTGGCTGCAGCAAGTGTGAGGCAGTTCTGAAGGCTGATGCTTCTTGGAGACTTGTTACTACTGATCCTTGTGGCAGGAGGACAATTAGCAGAGTGAGAATGGCCATGGCTGAGGGTGCACATCCAAAATGGGGCAGAAGGTTCCATTGTCTCACTGAACCTGTTTGGCTGTGTGTACCTGAGAATGTGTGGAGTAGGGGTCTGGAATATATAAATTTGTACTTCAGTTATTAGCTGTAGTGTAAACTCATTGCACTGAGACTGTAGAAAATGAGTGAGGGTGTGTGTAACCTTAAGAGCTGATTGTTCTGGAAACTGCTGTTGTCATGGAGCCTTTGTAGCACGTTTGGTTTTATGAATGTTTGTCTGTATACAAAATCACTCTGAATATGCTGTTTGACTCTGTAAATAAGCCTGATTTGTTTGTGCTTTTCTATGATCTCTCCCTCCTTTTTTAAAACTGAACTGTTTTTCTTTAAAAAGCTAAAACCTGTGTTAATGTTTTAAAAGTTTACTGTTTTAAATGAACTCTCTTCAGTGTCTATTGTAACTGTTGAATAGGTAAATACAGACTAAAGACAAACTACTTGAACACTTTCTCCTCGTCCCTGTCCAGAGAAGCGTGTCAGTGCGCTTTTCAGTGTAGCAGGGGGTCTGGGAAGGGTTGAGGAAGTGCTGAAGGGCCCAGCCTGTCGGTGGGGAGACCCTGGGTGTGTGCAGCCGGGCGGTGACACGGCGCGGTGTCCCCAGCTGTGCGAGAGTGGAGAATGTGCTGACCCCGGCTTGGGTGCTGCCCGGCTGCTGGCACAGTGCAAGTGCCCTGTGCCCCTTTGGAGTGCAAGCTCAGTACGGCCACAGCCCATGCATCGGCGGGGGCTGTGCTCACCGCAGCGCCGTGTCCCCGTTGTCGCGGTGTCCCCGCTCCGCTGTCCCGGCCCGAGGGCTCGGCTGCGCACTCTGCCCGGCGGAGCGCAGCTTTTTGTCCCTCGCGGCCCGCCGTATACGAGCGAAGCGTCCCCGTTCCCATGGCAACCGGGCGGCGGCGTCGCTCCGGAAGTGCGGCGCACAGTCTCAGCCAATGGGGAGGGCCAGGCTCGAGGGGCAAAATCTCGCGATATCTCCACCCGCAGCTGGCCCTCCCATCAGCCCGCGCGGCCCGGGCTCTTCCTTTTCCGCCATCGCGCTCTCGGTGAGTGGGGCTGGAGCCGCGGGCGCGCAGCATCCGCCCCGTCCCGCCGCCATCCGCGCCCCGCGCCCGCCCCGGCCGCGCCGCCGCGGGCGGGGGGCACCGCGCCACCCGCCTGGCCCGGTTTGAGCCGCCGGCACCGGCCCTGGCGCCGTCCGGAGCCTCCGGAACGCGGGGTGGGGGGCGGCTCCTCCCGCCCGTGGCCCCGCGCTCTGAAGCGATGCGCGGCGGGAAGCGGGAGCGGCGGCCGGGCCCGGGCCGGAGCTGTGCGGAGCTGGGCCGGGCCGGGCGCGGGGCAGCCGCGGAGCCGGTGCGCTGAGGGGCCGGGCGGAGGGAGCGGAGCGCGGGCAGCGGGCGCGGTCGGGCCCGGGAGGAGGCGGCCCCGGCGCGGGGGACTGGGGGCTCTCACCGGGGGCGGGAGTTGGCTGCGCGGTGCTGGTGTCCCGGTGGTGAAAGTCCCCGTGTGCCACAGGAGCTGCCCCGGTGTCCGGGCGGGGACAGCTCGGGGACAGCGGCCCGGCTCTGTCGGAGCGTGGCCGTGCCAAGTCATTCCCGCCGGGCTCCTTCTCGCGAGTATCTGAGAGCTGCTGCCGGGCTTCCTTTGCGAGGCGTTGTGTTTGTGCATCCTGCAGGGTTTTTGCACATCAGTGAGCCGAGCAGCATCTGTTGATTTAATGCCACGTATGGATCTAGTTATTGCACAGGATCGGTACTGTGCAGTTGGGTGTTAATTGGCTTTTAAGGGCAAACTGATTTACCTGCGGAGCTGTCACACTGCTGACAGCTGTCTGGATGGCGCTTTTGAAATCGTGTGTGTGCTTTGATAGAGCCACATTTAACCGTGTCAGGTTTCCTGACGTGTTATGGTAGTAGTGACTCTTCTTGATCACAGTTGAGCGTGTGATCGCTTCTTTAGCTTGAGACTGCTTTTCAAGGTTTAATACAACTTTCTGTCAGTTTTGGATGTTTTCGATGTAAAATCAGCCTTGGCAGGAGCGCTGCTCGGCGTTCCCGTGCCGAGGAGCCGGTGCAGTAACTGCTGCCGTCCCTGCAGGCACCATGGTGCGGATGAACGTGCTGGCCGATGCTCTCAAAAGCATCAACAACGCAGAGAAGCGCGGCAAGCGCCAGGTGCTCATCCGGCCGTGCTCCAAGGTGATCGTCCGCTTCCTCACCGTCATGATGAAGCACGGTGAGTGCCTGCCCTGCTCCCCCGGCTCCCCGAGGGTGCTGCTGGGGTAAAAGATGGAAATCGAGGTGCTTGAAGTAGCTTCGTGTAACACAGTTAAATAGATGTGTTATTGTAGCTAAGTGCTGTGTGTGTCTCTGCTGGTCTCCTGCAGGTTACATTGGTGAATTCGAGATAATTGATGATCACAGAGCTGGGAAGATTGTTGTCAACCTCACAGGCAGACTCAACAAGGTAGGATTTGTCTTCCTGAACTCAGTTCTCTAAAGAAGTGTTTAAATAAAACTTTTTTTAAAAAATTTATGTTTGTCTGCTCCATTTTAAAAAGAACTTGCTGTAAAGGAGGTGGTATTTGTTGAATCCATATAAATAAGAGCAGCATGGATGTTATCAGTTAAAAGGGTGGTTAACTTGTCTGGATTCAAAGTGGTATGGGTCACTAATTACATTTCTTTTAAACTCTGACTGTGTAAGATATGCTCTCAGGGAAGTCTGCTTGCAAGTGCTGTGTACTTCTCTCTGTTCAAAGGCTTTCTGGCCATGTGGTGCTTTCTCAGTTTATTTAGTATTTAAGCTGTCTGGAAGACTTGTCTTAGAGATAGGGGCTGAGTTGGTTTCCAGTTGATGTTTGATAGCTGCAGATGTGGAGAAGACAAATCTTTCTCCTGCTGCCAGGTGGGCTTTGCTTGCAGTGAGGAGAAGTTGAATGTTACAGTAATTGGTGCCTGTGAGGTTCCCGGGGCGTGTGAGGCATTTGTGTGTGTTTTGGAAATTCTTAAATGCTTATGTCTCAAACTACTGAGCTGTGTGGTTCTGTGTGACTTGCTGTGCATCATTGTTTACAGCTGTGCTCTTCCAGTGAGAGTTGGCTCTTCAGTAAAGAAATAAAAAATATTTCTTGGTCAGAATATGTTGGGGGCTGTCCTCATGATGCCATGTGAAAATTGCAGAGTGTATAAGGCAGATAATGCTGACACCCCCAAATTACTGCAGTAGTTACAGTAATTACAGTAGACACAGTGTTTTGTGTCTGTAATAAAAGTGATGTGGGTCAGGTTTGAGGGTAGTGTTCCTTGAACTCTTCCAGGATTATATGGATCTTCCAGGCTTATGGATATAATGTTTCTCCCAATCACTGCACTAAGGGAACAATTGTTTAGTTCAGAAATGTGCATAGTGCAGGAAGGTGTGCTTCTGGTTTAGGGTTGGATAGTTGTTAAGATGATTTGAGCCAGTGAGGTAACTGGGGGTGGTGCTGGTGGTCTTGGTCAGTGATACAATTACCTTGAAAATTCCAGTTACATGTTAATTTCTTCCTGGTTAAAATCTATGTGAATTTTTTTTTTTTTTTTTTTTTGCTAACTGTGTATGATGGTTAGAGGTGGAATATCCCTGAGCAATCCCAGGAATGCTGCTGATGTTACAGCATGCTTTAGTGCTCCCCCCAGGTGTGGGCATCATGTGGGTTGTGTGGCTTCAGCAGCAGTTTAGGCTGTGCAGGTGAGGAGGAGGAGTGAGGCTGAGGTAGGAATGGGAGTGGAATTGCTGGGTGTGAGGTCCTGGTGTAACAGAGTATTTGTGACAGCACTTGGTGAGGTCCTGCAGGCAGGGAGCTGGGATCACACAGCTGCAAATCCATAAAGGTCTTCAGTTTGTAATGGAATCCTCTCTTTCTTGCAGTGTGGTGTAATCAGTCCCAGATTTGATGTGCAGCTGAAGGATTTGGAAAAGTGGCAGAACAACCTGCTGCCTTCCCGTCAGTTTGGGTGAGTACAAGGAAGGGTCAAATGTGTGTTGTGTGTAAAAATGTTACACTCACAAACTGCTTGGGTTACACTCACCTGGCAGCTTTTCCTCTGACAGCCTGGAGTTAAATTCCAGTGTCAAAATCCATCCTCCATATAAATGCCCTTTTAAACCAGTTTTACAGGGGCACTGCTAAGCAAGGATCTGTTTGTTTGGCTTTGGTAAAATCCTTATTTGACCATTTCACAG
The DNA here is from genome assembly GCF_047830755.1 of Zonotrichia albicollis. Classification (NCBI taxonomy): domain Eukaryota; kingdom Metazoa; phylum Chordata; class Aves; order Passeriformes; family Passerellidae; genus Zonotrichia; species Zonotrichia albicollis. The sequence continues at coordinate 8,156,878 of NC_133834.1, forward strand.
TTTAATGGAAAGTAGGACTTTTCTCATCTTTGTTTTGGTTTTGTGAATGGCTGTTACTCAATGGAGGAGTTATGTAAGTTACCAGGTCAGTGAAAGTAAATTGTACTACTTGAATTCACATGTCCTGTGTGCAAGTTAGTCAGATATGAAGTGATGAGGAACTTGGAGTCTCTGTTAAACAAACCTGCAGAACACAGGAAATCTTACTATTATGCAATGTACCTTTCCTTCACAAAGTGTGTGGATTTGAGAGCTGTAATTCCCAGTGCACCAGGATGGCAGAGCTGGAGGAATCTCCAGGGCCTCAGCCAGTCTGTCCCATCAAAGGAAGGATTGATTAAAACAGTTCTGTGCTGTTTCTGTTCTTAAAGCTCCAGCAGTAACTCGTGCTTCTGCTGGCCCTGTGTAGCTACTCTGTGTTGTCATTGGGAGCTTTAAGAGTGTTTTCAGTGGTGGGACAGGAGGTTCTCAGACCTGGGGGCTGTGGGTGAGGTGTGTTGGTACTGCAGATGTTGGCTTTAGCAGTGGCAGCTGCTGCAGGTGCAGATCCTGCCCTGCACCAGGCAGAGATCCCAGGTGAGGAGCTCTGGCACTGTGGCACCTGTGCCTGCAGCAGCATCTGTGGAGGATAGAAGTGGAGTTGGGCTAGAAATCTGTCCAGCAGCTGGACAGGGAGTGCCCAGTGGGAATATGCAGGGGAAGAGGCAAATAGCTGGGGACCACAGTCTGTCAGTGTCCTGTGTGTGCTGCAGGGCTGTGCTCATGAGGGGAGCTGCTGTGCACTGTTGGTAATCAGGCTCACTGTGCTGGGCCTGTTACAGGAACAGGCCCTGCTGCTTGTGACACAGATGGAGGTGGTGCTCTCAGCTCTGCAGCAGCCTGGAGCAGGGAGATAACCTGAACATTTGCTCTCTCTTGGCAGGTATATTGTCCTGACAACCTCAGCTGGCATCATGGACCATGAGGAGGCGAGACGAAAACACACAGGAGGCAAAATCCTGGGATTCTTTTTCTAAAACTTGTAAAAAAAGAGGATACTAATAAATTGTTCAAATGGACTCTGGTGTTTCCAGTGGGTATTTCAATGACTTCAAACACTGCCTGTGACAGTGCTTGTAACAGCTCTTCAGTAGTGCTGGAGGTCCAGCTTCACTTCAGATGATGTTTGGGTACCACACCATCCCAGGTCACAATTCTGTTTCTGTTAATGATATAATGTGAAAGTTACCACTGGAGTGGCATTTTGGGGTCACTGTACAGGGGAGCTCTCATGCTAAACTAATGCTCATCCCAGCTGTCCTGCCTGGGCTGACCTCCCAGGTGTTCAGTACATGTGTCTGCAGTTAGTTACCTGTGTGTGATTCTAGAGTTTCACCTTTTGCCTCAGTAATAGAAATAGCCTTGCCAGAAGGTATTTCCTGTTTATGGTTAAAAAAGTTGTGGGATGTGGTATTCTGGAATAATTAAAATGGTTGGAGTTTTGATTTCAGATCACAAACTTGTTCCACATCATATGGTGAAAGGAGTAACTGAGGTTGGGAGGTGAATTATTCTTTTCCTTCAAATTTCTTCTTTGAAAGTGTTTTGAAATCCCAAAATTTTGGGTAGAGGAGTTGCAGTGCAGCTGCTTTGTATGTTGGCACAAAGAAATGACTGAGATTTCTTTACATTTTCAGAGCGAGGGAATAAGGTTGTCTGAACCTACAGGTAGGGAATATTTAGTATTGAATGAGTTGGTGTTTTCTTCAGGCACATGACAGCACAGTGTCCTTGATGCAGAGAAATCAGATGTGTTTCAAGGCACTGCATGGAGCAGTACAACTTTGTAGAGGATGGGCAGCAAGCTGGGGTGATGGCATTGTCCTTCAACAGCAGCTGGAACTGCCCTGCCTTGTTTCACTTGGTTTGGAGTCAGTCCTACCAGGAGGGAGCCTTTGGAGATGTAGCAAGTGTTTCATCACACTCTAAACAAGCTGGTGAAATTTGTGATTCTGATACAAACAGGTGGAACCCAAGTTTTCCTGCTTGGTGATACATCCCCATGCCCTCCATGTACAGTTGCTTGGGCTGGAAGTGTCCTGCCTTGAAGGTGATACTTCATCACAGACCTTGCCATGGAAGGGGCTCTTCAGGCCCTGGGGTCTGAGCTCAATAACTCTGTAACCTCTCTTGGTTCAGTCTGTTACTCTTCATGGAGAAAAGGACAAGGTGATACTGTTAAGCAGAAGGTTTTCACTCTGGGCAGATGCTGCAGTGTCACTGATGTGGTTGGTGCTTCCTGAGGAAGGGAAGGGCCAGCAGAGCTCTGAGAGTGCTCACAGGGGATGTGGTGGCAGCAGCACCCTGACCTGAGCCTGGCTGAGAAGAGCAGGGGCACAGGATGAAGCTAGTCTAGCTGCTGGGTCACAGCTCTGATGGACTGGAGACAAAACATTCAAATGGCTGGTTCTCAGTTTGGCTGGACACAAATCTGCTCAGCTGCAGGTCTGTACACTGAATTAGAGTAGTTACAAAGTCAAGAGTCTGTTTCAGCCCTCATTTTGTTGTCAAATGGAGCTATTTAGTGACAGGTGGGGTTTTTCCAATCCTTACTGGGTTTCATTCTGCAGTACCAGGCACTGACAGCTCAGATTTTGTACTTGCTCAGAGTAACCCTGAAGATTGTATCAAGATTCACTATTCTTTTTATTAAATCTTGATTTTCTCAAGTCTAGAATAGAACACGTTTCTCATACCTAGTAGAAGAAGGCCAATGACAGTTTCAAAGCTTCCTTTGGATGAATTAACTATGGCAAGTTTCCTGCTAGTTTGACATTTGTTTTAAATCAGTTTTACACAGGACATACATGGCAGTTTTCCTGACCTAGCTTAGCTGTGTGTCCTTTGCTCCCACAGAGACTCCTGAGGTAACAATTTCTGATGTTCTCAGTTGACAGATCAATTGGGAATGAACTGTAAATTTATTCCAGCAGCCAGCCCAGTGACTTTTATAGACTTATTAAATGGAAATTAGAGCTGTGATGTAACAGCAATGACTTGGAGGAAAGAAAGCAGCAGCAGAAGCACCTTTTCCACAGCATATCTACAAAAATGACTGCATCCAGGCTTACCACATGTTGAGGCTGATATGGCTGACTGGGGTTCATGAGATGATCTCTGAGCTTGACCCTCACTGCTGAGAGCTTTGCTGCTGGCTGAGAGCCATGAACTCTGGAAGGTGGCCTTGGGAGCTGACAGGAGAGATCATGACAACACAACAGCTTTAAATGGGTTTGCAGGAATTCTTACTCCCAGATATGTTTAAAATCTGAAAGTGGGGTAATTTTTTTAACCTCAGTGATGTTCAGTGGGCTGAGGGCATTTATATGCCTTGGGCAAGCAGTCTGTAGGTAAAAGCATTTTGGGTAAGAAAAGGATTGCTAGAGATGGGAGGGGAAATGTGCAAAGCTGAAGGTGCAGTGTGGATTGCAACAGGTGATCAGGGGCAGGTGAGAGTTCAGAGAAGGGGTTTGCTACCTGTGGGCAGAGGGAACATCAGGATGGAGGAGCTGAGGGACAGAGCAGCTGACAGGGCAGGGTGGGAATCCCTGAGGAATTCTCTGAGTTACCAGCTTTGCCCTGGGCTGCCCCGGGTCCCCTGTGGTCTAACACCGAAGGTGATGGTGTCACCTCTGTGCCCTGCACACCCATCTGAGCCCTCTGTCCATGCCTGGAGCAGCCCAGAGCTCACCCTGAGCCCGTGCTGGAGCTGCCCTGCCTGCAGCCCCTTCCTGCTGTCCCCTGCTCACAGCCACGTGTCAGCATCACAGCGCAGCCCCAGGGGCACAATGGGTCAGAACTGAATTTGGATGTGAAAATGAGTAAATTGGATGCAGCTGGGGGAGGGTTGGTGATGCCTCTGTGAGGTACAGCCCATTCTCACCTTGCAGTCAGATCAGTATTTTGGGGTGCCCCCGCTCCTCATGCCGTGGCTAAAGAAGAGGATGAAGGATGCTCAAACAGGCTGCCTGCTGCGGATCCCAACACTGATTTACTGGTGCCTGAGGAGGTGTCAGCAGAGGGCAGCAGCCGACCTCAGTCCCTGGAGATGGAGAGGAGGATCCTGCGTGCTGTGCCCTGGTCCACAGAGTTTTCTCTGTCCTTGATGCTTTGAGCCTACTTTAAGGTAATACTGGATGTGAGAATAAGTGTGGATCTGCAAAATACTGCAGCAGGCTCAGGAGCCTGGTGTGTGACTGGATATGCACCTTTTCCTCCTCATCCTTTTGTCTAATGTTATTTAGCTAATTTAGATTAAAGACAAAGCTATGTCTTACTGCCTATTAATGTAAGTATCCATCTCTCAGTAAATATCTGGGTGGATTTAACCACAGTTTGGTCTGGGGAACTGTTCTAGTGAAGTCAGAGGGTGCAGAGGCTGGTGGCCTCCATTCTTGTTCATGCCTCTGATGTTTTCTCTGCTCAGGTGCTGCTCTTGTGTCATTAATGCAGTAATGGGCTGGGATTATCCTCATCCTCAGGACAGCCCATCTGATCAGGCATGTGATGGAGTTGGGACACTGATGCTGTTGGTGCATTTGTGCTGGGGCAGGATTCAAGTTCCTAGTCTGGTTTTATTTACATTTTATCCAGGCTTTTATCTGCTGGTGCTGAATTAATCATTGTGTGTACATTGCTGTGGCATTGTCTGCTTTTGGACAAGGTGCTCTAGCAGGGTATGTGACCCCCTCCCTCCCCTTTCAGACTGCTTTTTTAACAGACTGGGGACAATTCAGTGTGAGGGCCATGGAAATAGAGAGCATTCCTGCCACTCTGTAATCCATTGCTATTTCCTCTTGGACTTTTATAATTTATGACTAGGCATTGATTTTTTTCATATTTAATTCACTTGATTTATTGTTCTCACTCTGTGAACAAACCATGCTACACATTCTCCAGCAAACTCTTTCTCCAGGAGCTTGCAATCCCCTGCCTGCCATCTCTAGATGTCTCTCTTGCCTTAATGTAAGAAAATATGAAAAAGACAAAAGTACTGAAATACTTGGTATGTGATCCTGGATAGAAATGTGTATGTGCAGCACTCCTCCATCTTCAGCTCCCCATTAGATTAGAGTGGGATTGGCCCCTTCATTTGTGGGGAAGAAACGTGGCACAGCCATTCTTGTCTTCCACTGATGCAAGTTAACTCTGCTTTCAGCTGGACCAGGCTGTAGGCAGGAAGGGGCAAGGATTATATCTGGGAGTAGGGGAAGAGTAGGTGATGGATGAGGTTAGAGAGAAGCTGCAGCTGCAGCCACCTCTGGGCACTGTCAGAGTTCATGGATGGAGCTCAGTTTCTGTTTGGTCCACTGCTCTTTGTGCCAGTTTACAAAGCAAAGCCCAGGAACATCAATGACAACTTTAGGTTTTTGGTATCTTTACAAATCAGGCCTTTAACCATAAGAATAAAAAAAAAGGGGAGAAATTAAAGGTTATTTTTTCCTTTTCTCCCTACTCCTCTGCAATGCACATGAGTGCTTGTCTCCTCACTTGCAGTAACATGCCCAGGTGTATTCTTGCACAACAGGATCCTCAGCACGTGATCCCCATGTCTGTGTGGGCAGGAAATCAGCTCTGGCCCTCCTTCAGTCCCTGGGGTTCCTTCCTTAGGGCAGCAGCATTAGCCCCTCAGTTATCACCTGCCCTCCTCATGTTTGAAACCATGTTCACCTCACTGGGGAGGCCGTGGGTGTCAGAGCTGACTGCACACCTGTGGTGTTCCTGCTGGGACCTGTGCTCTGTCCAGGATGGGCTCATGGGTCTGTCCCTCTTGGGCAGAAGCCAAAGCCTTGCTTGATTTCCATGACTGGTGGTGATTTCTGGTTCTATTTCCAGTTTATAGTCCAGCTCAGGCAGCAGGAGTTGGGGTTTTATGTGAAGCCTTGTGCAGTGTGTGTTACATCAGGGGAAAGAGGAGAGGTGTGCATAGGACCACTGACTTCAGCTGCAGGCAGGTGTTTGCTCTGGGAAGGAAGCAAAAATCAGGAGACTATTTTTAGCTCTGAAATACTTTTATTGAATGACATTCAGTCCTTGCCAGCCTTTGATGAGCAGAGAAATAATCCCTGAAGGGAAGAGCCAGAGGTGCCTGGATCTGTGCTGGGCTGCTGGCAGCTCCCAGTGTGGCTGGGACAGCTCCTGGGACAGCTGCAGGGACAGCAGCCACCTGCAGCCACCACCTACCCAGGCATGGGCTGAGAGAGAGGTGCTGGAGTGCAGGAAGGGATATGAGCATGAACAAAAATGATTCTGAGTCCATTTCCCTGAGAGAGAGCCTGTCCTATGGAGCAGAATGTGGGGCTGAGAGCCACAAGCCCATGGCACGTCAGGAGCCAGCCCCAGCCCCAGGCCAGAGAGCCCATCTTGCAAATTGCTGAATTACAAAGCCATTGCTGGTAGGTGGTGGCTCCAGAAATAGATACAGAGATAGCACATAACGCTCCCTGATAGCTGAAATAAAAAGAATTAAACTGTACAAAAGTGTGCTTTAATTGCTAACTCTCTCCTGTCTGCTTAAATCACTAGAAATAAAGGTCTCCTCCTTAGTGATGAGCAGTTCCAGGCAGAACAGACGTGATGGGGGAAACATGTTTGGAATAAATACTGATGTGAATGACACTTATTAGCTACAGTGTGGCATATTTATTTCTCTGTAGTTAGCATAATAGCACAGCTTGAAACGAGAAGGGTTCTTTACTTGTGTCTGTGTGTGTGTGCATAAAAATAACAATGCCTTGTTTTGGGCAGAATGCAGATGATTCTGCTGTGTCTGCAATTAGCTCTGGTGTTTGGGTGGTGCCAGCTGCTGTGGCACTGAGAGAGGGGCCCAGGCATGGCTGTGCTTGGGGCAAACCTTCCCTCCCTGAGCTTTGGGCAAACCTTTCCTGTGACGGTGTTCACAGGGGTCTGAGGATGAGGGAAGAGACAAGGATCTGACTCCATGTTTCAGAAGGCTTGATTTATTATTTTATGATATATATTATATTAAAACTATACTAAAAAATAGAAGAAAGGATTTCATCAGAAGGCTGGCTAAGAATAGAAAAAGAAAGAATCATAACAACGGCTTCTGTCTCGGAGAGAGTCCAAGCCAGCTGACTGTGATTGGCCATTAATCAAAAACAACCACATGAGACCAATCACAGATGCACCTGTTGCATTCCACAGCAGCAGATAACCATTGTTTACATTTTGTTCCTGAGGCCTCTCAGCTTCTCAGGAGAAAAAATCCTAAGGAAAGGATTTTTCATAAAAGATGTCTGTGACACTTCGCACCTTGTTCTTTGGGCAAACCTTCCCTTGCTGTGGCAGGCAGGACTATCGTGGATATTTTCACCCCTCACAAGGGGGAGAGAATGATGCATCTGACTCCATCTTATCAGAAGGCTAATTAATTACTTTATTATACTATATTATTCTGTACTATATTACATTACATCTAAACTGAATCTGCCAAGCACTCAACTCTGCACACCCTGCCCAGAATCTCATGACTGTCAGCGACAGTCCCGACACACACACACACACAGACAGGCCCTGACAGGCCAAGAAGACAAAACAGCATCACTGTGGATAAACAATCTCCATACTGCATTCTACTTTGGCACAAACACAGGCACAGCAAATGTAAAGAATTGTTTTTCCTTTCTCTGAGGTTCGGAGAATGTGAATCCCAGAAATATTCTTGGGAAGAACTGTGCCTTGCTTTTCTCTGTGAAGGGAAATGTGGTGACACAGGACAGAAGGCAGAGCAGCACAGCTGGCTCCTGTCCCCCTCAGTGCCTGCCCCTGGGGGCTCTGCTCTCCTTTGGGTGCTGCAGGGCTCCTACAAGGGCAGAGCAGCCCCTGCCACCTCCCCAGGGCTCCTGGCAGGGAGATCACAGCCAGCAGGCTCAGCTGGAACTGTGCCTAGATTGGGAAACATTCTGATTATCTCACAGGAATCAGCCCCAGGTGTGAGGGTGACTGGGTGAAGGCTTTCTTGTCTCCTCAGGAGCCAGGTGGGGATGGGGTTGGCTGCTGGGATGTGCAGGTTACCCTCCCTCCTGCTCCTGGGAGCCTCAGCCTTGTCCTGCTGCCCTGTTCCTGGTGCTGGTGTTGGGGGTGCTCCCTGTGCCAGGGTCTGGCTGCCCTGCCCCTTCTCCTTCCACAGGTTTGGCATTTCTCACCCCCATGGACTTCTCACCCTGCAGGGATTTAAAAAACATTGAGCAGTTCAGTGAGGGCATCAGACAGTGCTGCTGCCATATCCTCCCTCCCCAAGATCCTGGAGCAAGGAGGGAGGGAAAGCTTTGCTGGGAGTCTGTGCTGGGCAGACACTGCCAGCCAGCACAGGGAAGAGCTTGCAAGAGCTCTTGGAGCTCCTTGCAAGAGCTTCCAGACAAATCTGGCATGTGAGTGGTTCAGTGGGCATCACCTTTGTGTTGCTTTGAAACAGCAATTTCTCCTCTCTTCTGCATTTTAATGTCAGAATGCATGGATATGGACAGTACTGGACCTCTGCTGTCCTGCTCCAGCCTGGAGTGAAGGTGTCTGGTGGATTGCACAGCTGCTTGGGGAAGGGGAGACAGCAGGGTGGACAGACAAAGGGACTGATAGAGCCCTGTTTCCTTAGAGGCATTTCAAATAAGAAGCCAAGGTGCTCTCAGGTGGGCTGTGAGTGCTGAGCACTGTCTCAGGAGCCATCTCACAGGTCTTTTTGTTGAGGGGAATAATTATACTGTGGTAAAAGTATTTACTTGCTAGGTATTTCCCTGCCTTATTGTACTGTATTTCCCATTGCTGAAATGTGAGATGAAAAACCTGGGAGTAACAAACTTTCTGTTTTAAGCCCACTTGATTGAGTGCTTGGTTCAGAAATACCATAAAAGTGCCAGACCAGAGCTTGAAATATCACATTACCAGGTGTCAGGCTGCTTATAACTTCCACTCTGGGATTGTTGAGGAATTTTTTTCCTGTTGGTCTTTTAATGAAAATGCCAAAGGGGGAAAAACTATTACACAAAAATAAAAAATGCTGCTTTGATTGAAAATAAAAATGCTGAGGCAGCAGCAACTTTCAGTAGCACTTCCTCTGTTGCACTGCCCTGACAAAGATTATTTCCCAAGCCTGGGGGATGCTGTGAGGGTCTGCTCTGGGCACAGTCCTGCTGGCTTTGGTTTTGCCAGGGAGGGAAAGGTTACAGTGCTGGCTTGGCTGGAGTCACAGAGTGTTCCCTGCAGAGCAAGGGCAGTGTGACAGCTGAGGGAGCCTGGCTGGACCTTTGGTGGCTGCTGGTGACCTGTGACAAGGTGGGGACACTGCTTTCCTGCTTGTGCTTCCCTTACAGGGCTGCTCTGCCAGCTGTGCCAGTGCAGGGATGTGAGAGAGCTCCTGGCACTGCTTCTGTGCCAGGGCTAGGACAGAGCAGGGAGGGACTTCCACTGCTGGAGGCTCTGAAAGGTGACTTGAGGAACAGCTCTGACCTGTGAAAGGTGGCTGGGGAAGGAGATTTCACCTGTGAAGGGCGGCTGGGGAGTGCCTGAGTGCTCTGGAGCATGAGCACCCAACAGTGGTGCTGGGAAAGAAGGGTGGGCAAGGCTAGCACAGAGTGCTGCTGGAGAGGTGGGGAGGCAATCTCTGACTGAAAGGAGGAGGAAGATGCTTAGTCAGAGTTGGAGATCCGTGTGGCAGCTCAATAACCCCCCTGGGATGGAGAAAATGATGCTCTAGGAGGATGGCCTTGGTCAGGTCCAGCTCATGGTGACTTTGGGTGGCATCAGTGCCTTCAGTCCTGGCCTTCAGCAGTGTGTCCCTGCTGCTTGGGCATTTTCCCAGTGGGGTGGAGTGTTGGGGAAGATGAAACAGGAAAGCCTTATAAATATGATTGCTTGGCAAAAGATTTTGAGAATGTAGAAACTATAAAGGAGATTGAAATGAAAGCAAGCTTTGAGATACTTTAGCTACTGAACAACTAGAAAACAATGGTGTGACCAGCTGAAAGCAATCTCTTTTTGATGAAACAATACCCTCTGCTTGCAGACAGGTCCAAAGATCAGAGCAGACTTTGTTAGCTTAGCAGAAGGGGTCTAAAGAGTAGTTTTTAGGGTGTAAAATGTAACACAGTATGGTAATGTAAAGATTATTCTAAGCTGTATGTAAAGGCTGTAAGATTTGTATCTTGTATTGGATTGGTTATTTTGTGCTGTCAAGGATGGAGGTGTCCCCACCTGTACCCCAGCACTGGGACAGGCTCCTGCTGCGAGCTGTGGTCCCCTGGCTGTCCTGTGCATGGCACAGGAAGGTCCCTCCTGCCTAGGACACACACAGAGGTGCTTGGGGACACCAGGAAACCACCTGGGGAGGGCATGGTGTCCCAGAGCAGCCTGGATTTATGGGGGTTCTGTGCTCCTCTCCAACTGAGCAGCCTGCATTTGTTCCTGTGCCCCTCTCCAAGCGAGCAGATTGCTCCTCTGGGGCTCCAGAGGCTGCAATCCCTCCTGTAGGAATGCTGGCACCTTGCACAGCAGGAAAGGGAAACTCCCAGACGTGGCAAACAATCTGCAGCAGCTAAAGCTACACCAAAAGCATCTTGCATGGAAAATCAGACAGAGCAGGAAAAACAGCACTTACCATCAATATAACACAGCTGAAATCTCTTTCTTGGAGATAATCATCTCTGACTCCAGCAGTAAAAATAAAGGACAGAAACTGGAAGAAGCCAGAAAACGTGGTCGTGGGAGTGAATCTCAGTGAAGTGAAAATTAAAAACACAATGAAAAGCATGGAACTGCCTTGAGTGAAACCAGCTGGCTGCCCAGAACTGCACCCAGATCCTGTGGGAGGCACAGGGGGTGTGGGGAGCAGCAGGGCTGGGGCTGTGCCAGTGCTCAGCTGGGAGGGCACAGAGGGGGCACAGGGAAAGATCAGGGTCTCAGGGTTCCCTTGCAGCCTGGGGGACATCCAGGTGCTTGTCTTTGGCTCCCAGTGTGAAGGATAAAGGGATTTCTTCTGTCTGAAGGGCAAGGGCTGATCCTGACTCCTGCCTGAGATCTGCCTTGAGTTGAGCTGTCCTTCCTCAGCAATCTCCCACATTTAGGGCTGTGCAGGCCAGGCCCCTTGCAGGGCTCCAGCAGTGGAAGGGAAGGTTTCTGCTGGCCCAGAGAGGCAGCACTGCCAGCTGGGCTGATACCTCAGAGCAGCCATGGCCTCCTTATTGTCCCTGCCAGGTGGGATATATGCAAATCAGAGCCACAAACCTGGGCTCCTCATGCTGTTTCCTCCTTAATTTTTAAGTGCTACAGGAGATGCACGGCCTTTTATCAAAGGATGTCAGTGTCTGGTGTGAATATGAATGTCTTTTGACTATTCCAGGCTGACCTTGATGTGTTTGTTATGCTAAGTGTCATAAAAATCAAACTGCCAAATTAACTGGCTGCTATTTCCACAACACCAAGGAAGCACCTGGGGCCCTTTTGCTCCCTGCAGACAATGGCTGAGGGAGGATTATGCAACTCCTGCTCTGCTGGTGGCTGCTCTCTTCCAGAGCTACCATGGTATTTTTAGATGCAAAGGAGAAGTGTCTCCTAACTATATGTTAATCACATTTTCAAAGCTTCAGCTGATATTAAAATGATTCAGCCGTGTCCTGAATTCACTCACTTTTGTTTGTTGCCTTTTGTGTGCTCTGCGTAGCTTTTCATACAACTCTGCCTATTTTCTAGCAAAATCATGGCTTGGGAGCTGCTGTATGACAAAGGATGTTTTTATCCTTTTTTGAAGATCTTTGGAGTTTTCCTTAGCCCCAGCTATCAGAAATACAGACTCATGCATATATATTCTCTCTGCAGGCAAAGAATAGAGGCAGGAGCAGACTTTACAGCTGTGATTCTCAAATTTTATTAAAGGGCTGCCTGACCTTCAGGGGAAAGGAAAGTATTTGAGAGCCATCATATCTGATGCTGCCACCCTGATGTTCATTTATGGCCAAATAACTTTTTGATGGGATTTTTTTATTAGTTTTTCTTGCCCTTTTGTGTACTCTCTTGCCTGATGGGAATGTGCTCAATAAATGCCTTTGTGTGTGTCTCCCACAGCACCCTCAGGCCTGTGCTGAACTCGGGCCTGCAGCCCTCATGGCCTCTGCCCCCTCAGCCTGATGTGCTGTGTGCCAAGCTGAGGGAAAAAGCCACTTTACTGCACATAGTTTGCTGAAATTAGTCCTTTTCTTAGCAAAAAGGTGCCACATAGTCCAGGCCATTGTCTGGTGCTCAGGAAGTGTCCCCAAATCCAGTGCAGCACACCATGCAGTGCTGATACAAGCTGGGAACACAGCAAGGGAGGGTTGCAGCTTCTCCTGGTGAGAATGGCAGCTCAGAGCAGGGCCCATGCTGCTGGGGCCACTGGGGGTGAGGGGGAGTGATGGAAGACTCAGCTGGGTTTTACTGGTGTTCACTGGTGTCCCTGAGCCCAGCTTGGCTTTACTGGTGTTCACTGGTGTCCCTGAGCCCAGCTGGGCATTACTGGTGTTCACTGGTGTCCCTGAGCCCAGCCTGGCTTTTCTGGTGCTTCCAGGCCCAGCTGTGAGGCAGATGAGAGCCATGAGCAGCTCTACACAGAGGCAGGTGATGCTCTGGGGATCCCCACATGGGATGGTGCTTCCAAAACCATGAAAATGGCCTTTCTTTCTGTAGCCAAGAAGCGCTTGGGTTTGCTGTTCCCTCCTGGGCCACATCTGCCTGTGGCTGAGGGGACACTGGGCCCCTCTCCCAGGGATTTTGGGGTCTTTGCCCTTTCCAGGCTGCTCTGCTGGTGCTGAGCCCAGCCTGGGGGCTCAGATGGGCCAGGCACCTCTGGAGGCCCTCAGTGCCCCTGAGGAGGATGGGCTGAGCACAGCTCTGGGCCCACACAAGGTTTAAGGGGCTGCAGACAGGACCCCCCGGCCCTGCCTAGCTGGAGCTCCTTCATTCCCTCTGTCCCATCTCCCCCATTCCCCCTGTCCCATCTCCCCCATTCCCCCTGTCCCATCTCCCCATTTCCTGTCCCACTCATGCTGTCCCTGTAGCTGAGTGCTGCTGGAGGATCTGTGCTGTCCCCCCTCTCTTCCTTGCTCTTCTCTTTTTCCTCCCCTCCTCTTTTAATCCCTGTCTTGCTTGGATTCAACTTTTTTATCCTGATTTTCAAGGACCAAAGCAAAACGCTTCCAACAGCTCAGGAAGCTGGTCAGATTTGCATTTAGCATATTTAAATATTTAAATGTGTAACATATTTAGGGTTGAATTAAAGCAAAGGCAGACAAAATTGGGAGCAGACTGAAGAATGAGTGTGTGTGTGCATGTAGGGAGGAATAAAGACAATGTGCGCAGATACACAGGGAAAATAAAACATGGGAAAGGAGACAGAGAGAGCCTGGTCCCTCTTTGTTGTTGCATCAAGCACACTGTGACTAATGGTGATAATTTCCCATACCCCCCAGTACCATAACAGAAGAAAAAACTTAATTGTCATCTGCCACCCACTGCTTGTAAAGCAGCTTCTCTTAAATAGTTCTTATGTATTGAGTTCAGCTGTCAAAAGGAGCAGCTTTTTTTCGTGGTCTGCAGAATGCATTTCAGTTTGAACACAGCTCCATGCAAAGGTCACCCCATCAAAAACGTTTCCCTCAGCAGTGAGCATAATGGCAAAGCCCAGCATTTCACAGTCTACTCTCACAATTTTACTTGATATTTTTAAAATGTTAGACAGCTGGAGATTAAATTCCCTTTGATGGGCAGGATTTGAGGGAGAATGTTTTGTAGAATACTTTGGGTTTCCCCCTCCTCTCTGCCATGCTGTGGTATGGGCTCCTTAGTAGCTACTTATGACAGGTAGTATGAGCCATAAAAAGAGCAGGAGACAGAGGAAAATTGCCCATTGCTCTTCAGATTGGCTGCAGTTCCTTAGGATATCAGTATGTGCTCCTGTGTGTGCCAGTGTTTTAATGGTAGTTTGGATTCTGGATGCTTAAATTACTCTCCCTGTCAGTGTTTCCATTTACTTGACACGTTCCAAAACGAAAAGGCTTTGGGAGTCAGCCTACAGTGAGAGGGACCACAGGAGTGAATGTCACTGCAGGCAGTGGGCAGGGGTCACACAGCAGCAAAAGGAGGTGTTTTGCTGCCATTTCCCCAGGAGCTGGGGCTGGGCAGATGAAAGTGATAATTACAGGGGTACCTGCTCTGTGTGTGTGCCCTCCCACATAACCCGGCAGGGGAAAACAAGACATGGTCAGGCTGGTTTCTGCTGGGCATCTGAGGGTGGCTGCTGCATCTTCAAGGATATAACTTGCATGTTTCATCCACATTTTTACAAAAACTTTGCTATGTTGTTGGGCTGTGGAGGGGAAGGTTGGAAAAGGTTTTATTTGCCCCTAGAGGAAATGTTTTGTGCTATTGTTCTGTCTGGGTTAACTTGTGGTGACTCTTGCCCAAAGGACTGTGTGCAGACCATGAAAACAGTGCTCTGCATCAGCTCCCACCAAATATGTGCTGAGCGAGCTTCTGAGACAGCAAGGACAGCTGGGACAATGCCAACAGCACCTTCTCTGCAGGAGATGCTGCCCAATACACCCTGAACAAGTTCTCTAGTGGTACAGGTGTTGCATTTTCTCAGCATGCATCAGGACTGAAAACTTCGTGTCTCTCCAGGCCTTATTCTTCTTGTAAATGTTAAATTTCCCTTTTTTAAAGGGCAACTGTACCACAGGTAAAAAAATCTTAGTTACAAAGTGTGCTTTTAAGGCAGCAGAACCTGCTTTGTTCTGTTGTACTGGTAAAAATGTCTGGACAGGCACAGGCATCAAAGTCCTGGCCTGGAATTAGGCAGAGGATGTTTTGCAAGGGTGTTCCAGCTGGGGAAAACTACACAGTCTGGTCTCTTCTTGCTCCTATGCCACTGTGCAGCCCAGAGAGCTCCTTGGTTTTTGCAGTGTTGCTCATGGCTGAGTGACAGGGTGAAGGATCCTTTACTGGGCCCCTCTGCAGGTGACAGTGCCACGAGGTGGCAGTGGCCACCAAATAATGTCTGGCCACAAGCAGGGTGTCCAGGAGTGCATTTGTTGAGCTCTTTGCTCAATGATTTAAGAGTGGGAGCACAAGCCAGCCCCTAAATACCAGCTGAAGCACTGCTCTATCTTATAGCTGTCCTTTGACTTTCAAGTGGACCCAAATTCCAATTTTGCCATTTTTTTGAGCACCTCATCAAAGTCAGGGTGAGAGGAGACCACACTCTTGCTGAGCTGTGCCTTGCTGTTCTGTGTGCACCCTCAGAGCCTTGCTGCCCCTGGAGAGCTTGCTCCTGTTCAGGCTGCTCATTCCCTGCAGGATTTTTTTTGGTGTTTAATGTAATTGTGCTGTTATCCCTTTTCCAAGATATCCCCTTTTCCATTTCTGGCTGACGTTTTGCTCTGGGCTGCCTGGGATGGACAGTGGGAATTGCAGGGCAGATAAAATCTACATTGCTTGAGTGATGGTGGCTCCACTGCCTTCTCACAGCTCTCTGTGACTGAAGGGGCAGAGCTTTCCTGCGGTTTGCTGGGACAGAATTTTAGAGTAGTAGAATCTTTTAGATAATTGGACAGAATCTATAAGATAATTGAGTCCAACCATTAACCCAGCACTGCCATTAAACCATATCTCTCACACATCTTTTAAATAACTCCAGGATGGTGACTGTGCCATTTTCATGGGCATTCTGTTCCAATGCTTGACAACTCTTTCAGTGAAGAGATTTTTTTCTAATGTTGAACCTAAAACTCCCTTGGTGCAACTTGATAGAGACATCTTTACCATGCAGTTGGTATTTTTTGCCATCTTTGGTGTATCCTGTGTAAAGCAAGAACCAGTCCAACAGAGAAAGGATTGTGCATTCTGCAGTCAAGTTACTGAATAATCTGAAGGCAGGCCAGGAGGGTGGAAAGAAGGCGGGAATCACCTCTACTCTGTTTTTATTGGCGATAAATCAAGCACAACAGCAAGACCTTAATAAAACAGTGTGACATTTTAGGTAGAATGTTGCACATGGCATAAATGAGTTGCCCAGCTGTGATGGGAGGCCTCACTTTCCAACAAGGGCTCTGCTGCTGTGACATCAGAGATGGTAAATTCTGTGTGTGCCATGGATTTCTTTAGGCAGACACCTCATTTCATGTTCCTCTCTGTAAAACGGATTTTGTTTCACCCAGCAAAGGTGATGTGAGGAAATGTTTTTGATGTTTTCGGGGTCCTTGTCTATTTTTGGGAGAGTGCCATGAAGGGATTGAATGGCAAATTCTTTCTGTCAGAGCACACCTGTAATTAAACGGGTCTGCTTATCTGTGAGACAGGCTTATTATTGCTTTTTCTAGCCTTGATCTAACAAATTGTGCAATGTGCTCTGGCACACATCTGCTGCTCTGTGCCTGCTGGGGAGGGTGGACACCTGGTGCCGGTGCAGGAAGAGCAGTGGAGCGGAAGCAGTGGCCTCGGTGGGAATTTCCTTTGAAGGTAAAAGCCCTGCATGGCTGTTTGTGAAACCCTGCAGCAGGGGTAGGTTTGTTGTCAAGCAAGAGACACTGTGAAAGCAAATAACTGCAAATTGGCCAAGTGCTGGCTGAGGATCTGAGCGCTGTGACAGGTGAGCTCAGCTGGCAGCAGCCTGGCTGTGTCACACGCTGGTGGCTGCTGGCACAGACACCTTTGTGCAGGGCACCTGCTGCATGTGCTGCTGCTGCTGCCCAGGGCCAGACTGGGCTCTTTGTCACACTCTGGGCTGGGCTGTGGCATTCACATCCTCTGAAAAAAGGATTTTTCTCCTGGGAAGCCCAGAGGCCTCAGAGAAAAAGAAAACATTTCTTGTCTCATTTACTTCTCCTCTGTTTTGCTCATGTGGAATGTGTTTGGAGATTGTTTACCCACAGGTGATTGTTTCATTGGGTTCTGCTGTGAGTTGTTTTCACTCTTTGGCCAATCAGTGCCAAGCTGTGTCAGGACTCTGGAAAGAGTCACGAGTTTTCATTATTATCTTTTAAGCATCTTAGTAAGTGTCCTTTCTGTATTCTTTATAACAGAATTAGAAATTCTTTATTCTATTATATGATATAAATATAGTACAGTATACTATACTATATTGTATTTAGTATAATATAGTATAGTATTCTTTAATATAATATTATAAAGTAATAAATGAGCCTTCTGAAAACATGGAGTCAGATTCATCATTCCTGCCTTCGTCAAGGCATTTCCCAGCAAATACAATAGTGGGCCAGACAGAAAAATGACATACACCATCATGTGCCTGGTTCTGCTCTCCTGAAGCTGAAGGGAGAAAGGGGAATATCCCCTTGTTGGGAGAAAGGGGAAGCAACTGGTTGGAAGAAGGGTGGATGCCAGAGTGCTGCATCTGCCAGCGTGGACACTCCAGTCTTTGTAATATATAAATCATGGAAAATGTCTGTGCTTTTCTCATTGTGTCAGTCAGAAAGCCCTGACCCAGCTGGAGGAAAATAACAATTTAAACAGAGATGCCATCAAGCAGGATGTTCCAGCTCGTTAGAAAACAACTTACAGTATGCTTGAAAGGCAATGCATAAAAAGCAACAGCTCGCTCCTGCACTGGAAAATCTAAAGCAGAATAGGCAGATATGACCTCATCTCTTCATGATGGAAAATTACTGCTTCTTAACCTGATGTTCTTGCAATCCTAAAGCAGTTAGTGGGAAATCAGTGATTTAGGAGAAAGTGTAATTGTGGCTCAGCTCTTACCTAGTTGGAGGAGTCTCTTGGATCTAATGGAAAAACAGTTGAACAAGCTATATTGTCCCCCCTTTTTTTCTGGCTCGTTCATGTGTCTAAGGAGCTTGGAAGGGAAGAATTTGAAGTGAACTGTGTTGCCTGACTCTTGCATTGAAGGCAACTCTGGTCTTGCTATTCAGAGTACAAACTTGTGCTGGGTGCCCTAGCAGTGCACTTGGGAAGCACATTCCAGTGCAGACACTGCCTCAGTGTTTGGGAAAATGAGCCAGTTCCATGATGCAGGCACATTTTGGGGATGATCTAAGTGGTCTAGCAGCAGATGGCACAGATGGCTGTGTCTGTCTGTCCTCCCTTGTGCCAGTGCAGAGTCCCAGCCTTTTGCTTTCAGTGCAGAGCTGGGGCAGACTTGCAGGTGTGCTCAGCTCACAGGCTGTGTGCTGCTGGCAGGGGACATCACCTCTCTGTGCTGGGCTGTCATTCTGGAGGCTTTTGGCTGGAATATGACCTTTGGGAGATGACCCTTTTATGAGGAAAGACAGCAAAGCCCAGCATCCCTGGGACCACAGCCACTTCCAGAGAGTGCACCTAATAAGAGAGTCCTAAGGAAGGAGAGAGTGGTGGAATGGCTGAGGGAGCTGCAATCTGTCATGTGCTTCACTCATTAGTGTTTGGATATAACTTTTTATTCAGCATAGCCTATAGTTCTGAAAACCCCAAACAGGATGAGTCTGTGAGTGTAAAAGCTCAGGAGCTCCAAGCCTCGAGGTCCCCAGGTTCCCCCTGGCTCAGCCAGGGCAGTGGGAGCTAAGCCCTGCCTAGGGAAGGTGCTCCTGGGCTTCAGATTGTTGTTTCACTGCAGGACCCAGGTGAGCCCTCAGCCCTGGGCCAGGCCATGTGGGATGGGACCAGAGCACAATGTCTGTTTGGCATGCTCGGATGTGCAGGATAGGTGAAACAGACCAAAGGATAGGAGGGAAACACTTCCCAGTCTGCCACTTCCCCAGGGAAGCCATGGTTTAATTATTCTCAGTGCTGGGAAATAAACTTTTATTTCAAAGCTGGATTTCTTTTCTGCCCATCAGGCCCTATTTGCTGAAGCTCACTCTTGGCTCTTCCCTGTGCAAGCACTGGTGAGTATCAGTTGAGTTGTGCCTTTGTTTTACTCAGACACATTAAATTCCTTATGTCTGTCTGCAGGAATGGTTCTCCAGGTTCTTCTTTAATGCTGCCTGGCTCTTCAGTCATGCAAAAATGACACAGCATTGCAGAGACCTTTCTTCTCTGAATCCTTGTTTTCTGTCTTGTAAAGAAAACACTGAATTTTTGGATCCCAAATCTAAAGCCTTGTGTTGTACTCTGCAGAGGAAATCCAGCAATGCCTGAGCCCACCTCTGCAGACAGCACAGCAGGGCTGGCTGGAGCTGGGGTGTGTGGCTCTCATGGGTATGGCACAGCCTGCCAGGCTGCTGCTTTTCACCAGGGCTGCTGTCTGGCACTCCTGGAAATGGGCAAGTTCTCCCTGTGGCCTCCATTCCACAACAATTTGCCTTGCAACAGAATTGGTGTTTGTCAGTGTTAGAAAATTCCCAGCTAGAAAATGTCTTCAGGCTTGGAGGGGTTTCAGCAAAGGGGGAACAGGAGCTGCTCTCTCTCCTTTGGCTGGGCTTTGGGGGAAAGGTGGGATGGGAGTGAGGAGGGGGAGCTGTGTCTGAGACCCACCATGGAGCACGAGGGCACTGCTGGGCTTTGGTTTGGGTGTGAGAGGTTTTTCAGGCACCTCCAGGGAAAAGCTGCAGAGTGTGGCTCAAAGCAAACATCTGCTGTGGGCAGGCTGTGCTGGGGTCAGGGGAGCCACCTGTGCTTTGGGTGAATAATTTTCCTTTGCTAGAAACTCTCTTTTATTTAACACCTTACAGCAAGAATTGGTGAGCCTCTTGGAAACTCTCAGAAGATGGGTGGCATGCCCAGGAGCTGATGTTTAATTAAAGGTTAAATTGATGTGTCTGCCCCCTTTACAGTGAGCAAAATCTAGGGAGACTGGAGAAGGCCAGGTATGTCCTGCAAGACCCAGTTTGCAGATGAGAACAGTAAATGTCTGAAGAAATCAAACAGGGCTGGGATGAAATGTAGGTCTTGTTCCTCCCACCTGTTCTACATCTCCACTGTCTGCAGGGTCTGAGTCTCACTAAGGCTGCTGAGATTTCAATGCAGCTCTTGGCCATATGCAGAGCTTCTGATTTCTCAGATTTAGGAGGGACTTGTGAGATTTAGGAGGGAATGTGAGATCTCTCAGCAGGAGGAAAAGGTACAGAAATCCAAACCAGAAGGCAGGTATCTTTATTTTTATATATAGCTTATATTTTCCAGTTTAAATGCAAATATTTGTTCTTGACACCCTGCTTGAGGACAAAAAAAGTGATTGCTCCTTGTGGCTGTGCTGATATTCTCATTTGAGTCTGCTGATAAAATGGCAACCAGATTTAAAAAAAAAAATAAAAAAGGCAGAGGATTGGGCAGAGATGGGATGTTAAATGTTGTGGAGAGCATGGAAACCCTGTGTCAGCCCAGAACTTGTAAAGGGAAAACCATCCTTGGCAGAGACAGCTTAATAGGCTTGTAAAGTCTGGCACCATCAAAACCACAATTTGGGTTTTATCAAAGCATGGCAGTGGAGCCTTGAGAAATGACAGCTGTATTATCTGTCTCCAGATCATTCTGAGAGCAACATCAGGAACAGGCTGGAAACAGTTCAGGAAATCATTTTGTACTGAGAGGGTTTGCTGGGGGCAGAAATGTATAGGGGAAATTGAAATGAAAGAATTAATAACAGTATCAATAACCTTCCTACCACAGCTATCAGACATGACATGAAAATTACTTGAAAGTTGTCATCTACTGTGTATTTTACTCCCATCAGGAAGATTTGAGGCATGAGAGGAGAATCCAAACAAGGCAATTAGAAGACTGGAGCATGTTGAGAAAGGAAGAAATGACTAGTGTGGAGAACCTTTGAATGCAAATTTCCCTGCCAGACACAGAGGCTGGGCCAGATTCTGATGTGTGGAGCAAGCATTGGAGCCTGCAGATTTACAGAGTGGCAGCAGGGCCTGCAGTGTCAGCTGTGTGCACAAAGGTGGTCTGTGCAGGATGCTGATTGTTGCAGCAGAAGATAAAATGCAAGATAAAATCTCCTAGGGGCAGGAGATCCCAGCTAGAGTTTCTCACTCACCACCAAAGTGATTCAAAAACACTGGAGTCATTGCCAATATTTCCAGTACTTTTTCTGGGCTGTGGACCAATCCTGCTTAGTGCAGTCCAGTTTGTGTGAGTGTAGGGGATGGTAAAATGTCCTACTTTTTTCTACCCCTGTGTGTTGACTCTGAGCCATTTGTACTCATTCTCTTGCTCCAAGATGATTGACTCCCAGCCAGAAGCTCAGTGTGCTTGTCCAGGGCTTTGGGACTCTGGACCCAGGCTAGAATTGTCCATAGCTACTGGGAAAGAAAGCCCAGCACGTAGGTTAAACCACTTATAAATGATGGCATCACAGAGGCAGCCAAGCTCTATTTCTGCAGTGACATAGTCACCTAAGCACTGAAACCACACTGGGAACACTCCCCTTCCTGTGGAGCAGATGCTTTTCAGACATTACCTAAGCCCTGAGGCTGGGATGGGACAGACTGCTGGGATCCCATGCGCCAGTTCCAGGTCATTAATGTGCACAGGAGAAGGGATTCAATTTTCAGACTTTCCCAGAGACAGCGAGTTTCTACTGGAGTTTATCTTCAAGCTTAACCAGTAAATCACCCAGAATCAGTGTTGTTTTTTTACCTGTATTTAGGTATATTTTTTGCCACATAGCTGGCCAAACTTGTGGTGCTACCAAGGGAAAGGGGAAGAAGTGAAGCTTGCAGTCTGCATTTTCTGAATTAGCAATTGTATGTCTGAGAGGAGCCAGTGAAGAAGAGAAACCACTTGCAGGAATGATGGTGAATGCCAGGGCACAGGCTCAGTTGCACAGGGCTGAAAATACAACAATCTGTATGTACAGAAGAGAAAAATTGTAGCTTGCTTGTCCCTTTAGGAAGTTGGTCATTACTTTCTTTTTGGTTCTCAGAGCGGTATCTCTACAATTAATTGGTTGAGACAAAGAGGTTTATGCTATCAGGTGGAGCACGGGCACTGAGCTGAACAGCAGGTCCTGTCTGTGCTGCAGGAGATGGGCTGAGGGCTGCCCAGGAGGTGACTGGGGAAGTTTGACAGCTGGAGGGAGGTGGGACACCTGTCTGCAGCTCAGTCTCAGGCTGGTGACAGACCCTGGGCTGCCCTGGTGGCTGTGGGCACACAGTTTGGGGTGATGGGAATGTGGCTGTGGCTGAACCTCATCCCCAATGGGCTACAGCTGTGAGAAGCAGGTGAGCAGCATTGACGGCAACGAGCCATGGAGTGCCCAGGTGTGTAATCACTGAGCAACCAGCAAAGGGAGTAGAGGGCACACAGGTGCAATGCATGAGCCATGAGGGGCACACAGGTGCAATGCATTAGCATGAGAGGCACACAGGTGCAATGCATGAGCCATGAGGGGCACACAGGTGCAGGGCATGAGCCATGAGGGGCACACAGGTGCAATGCATTAGCATGAGAGGCACACAGGTGCAATGCATCAACAGGAGGGTATAAAAGGCTGGGCTGAAGGCTAAGCAGGGTAGATTCTTGTAGCCTTCTGAAGGGATGTTACTCTGTGTGGGCAGATGCCTGAAGCCTTCTGATGAGGTAAGGTGTTTCTGTGTTTGGGGGAATGCTAAAAGTCTTCTGAAACTGTGTGGTAATATTCTGTGTATTGTGGCCATCTCAGCTGTGACATGTGCAGCCCTGGTGACACACCATGGGCTGTCCAGCCCTAGCCCTGGTGTAGCAGCCTCAGATGTGCTGGTGCCCAGAGCTCTGATGGGCACAGACATCCCTGGGGGATGTTTGTGCTGCTGGAGTGGCTCACGGGGAGAATGGGGTGTTCTAAAGCAGAATGGGGCTTTCTCCATGTCTGTTCCTGAAAGCCTGGCAAAGAAGAGAAAATGCCTTTGCAAGGGAAAGTACTCAGTGTATTCACTGGTTACAGCATTTGGTGGGCTCATTTGCTAAAGCAATCCATGCATGCCCAGAGTAAGAAAAGACTGCTGTGGCACTGAGTCTGTGATTCTGGGTCCTTTCTCCCTTTGAACATTTGCTTTTCTTCTGCAATCTGTAGTTGGTTGGGACTTATTCAAAGGTAGCTTCAAAAGATCAAAGGCAGATGCAGTCTTTATAGCATTCATGGCTCTGCCATTCAGTTCATGCAGATATTAATGAGGTGTGTTTTATATGGCCTGACAGTCATGTCTTTCTGCTCACCCTAATGAGATTGTTCTGCTGTCCCTCTTGTTCTAATAAGCAACAGAGTCTCCAAGATCAATTTCTAAAAAGATATTTTTCCACTTAAATATTATCAAGAACAAAACTAGGAATGATAATTTTAAAAGGCATAAGGCACCAGGATCTTCTGTCTGATGCCTTCAAAGCAGTGCATTCTCCTCTGCCTAGCCTGCTCTGAATTATCAGAGGTTTCAGGCTAACACATAAATTTCTTGGCCTTTTATCTCTCTAATTGTTTTCACAAGTTCATTAATGATTTTGCAAAAGCTGTAGTGAAACGAAATGACATGCTCATAAACCTTTAAAGGAGAATATACCCATCTGCTGATGGGAAAAGTCTCATTAGTCTTTTCAAATTGCTCCCAGCAGGTTCAAACTTGTTAGGTGCAGATTCAGATTCCACTTGTTAGGTGCATAAATATGCTTCTCTAATTCAATTGGCTGTGCTGATTGTGTGACAATTGGAGTTTGCTCTGCTTTTAAGTAGCCACAAAAATCACCTTTGCGAGGCAGATGTTTTGAGAGCCAGAACTGTTCTGAAATCTGAGGGTTTTTAAAAAAAAAAAAATCTGTGGAAGTTCTTGGGCTACTGATGTCACCTGTTCTTTTGTTCCAAGAAAATCCTGTGCTGGCTCTTTGGAAGAACACTGGGTTTCTCACTGAGCTGGGAGTATTCAGGTGATGATGATAAAGCTTTTGCAAGGTATTTTCAGGGCTGCAGATGGTGTGGGATTTTTGCTGGGACAAGGGCTAAATGCTGTGTTATTGATCACCATGTGATTTGGGGTCTCTGCCACTTGTGGCAGGGAGGGGAGCAGAGCTGAGTGTGGATCCAGGCAGCTGCACCTGTGGGGAAAGGTGCAGGGTGTCCCAGGGGACACGGCCCAAACTTCAAGGAGATAAGAGAAATTCAAGGTGTTTCTCAGAGGTGTTCTTCAGCAGGGCCTGGGGCATCTTCAGTGGTGGGAGGAGAGCCTGGTGCAGCAGTTCCAGCACAGCAGGACGTGGGGGAAGGCTGGAGAAGGAGCAGGAGAGGAGCTGAGGGCAGCCAGGGCCAGAAGGTTCAGGGCTTCTGCAAAGCACTGGGGACACCCTGAACTGCTGGAGCAGCACATTCCCAACCTCCCTCAACTCAAATCTGTTCTCTCTGTGCTGAGATAAAGAATGAAAATGATTTTTGAGTCTTGAGAGTGCTTTCCTTTGAGCTCATTTAGATGAGGATATTTCTATCACACAAACCTTAATTAAGTATTTGATTTCACTTTTGTATGTGGAGTTAATTTATATGACATGATTAAAATACATGTTATTTATACAATAGGAACTTAGAACTGGAGTAGATGATTAAAACAACTGAACAGCCTCTTCTGAAATTCCAGCTTTGCTTTATCCTTTGACAGGATATTCTAGCTGAGCGTTTTTGAAAGTTAAGTTAAGTATAAGGGTGCATTTTAGATAAGTACATCACCATGCAAGATCCATTTTATGCCTGACACTAGAGGTCTCAGATTGTGACTGGTTTAAGCAGAGGATACTGATACACATTTTGGGCCCTACTGCTCCCAGCTGCCAGAATGAAGCTTAGCTGTCTGGTAGTGTTACTTCAAAGGGTGAAGCCCCTCTGGCTGTGTCCTTGTGTGCTGTGCTGTCACCTCTCTGTGTGAAGCCTCTCAGCACCACCCTGGCATTCTCACTCTAGAAGGTGAGGAGACCTTGGTAACACAGAGGAAAACAAACCACTCTCCTCCAGGAGGGAAAACAGACACATCCAAGTGTCCATCAAAGCTAGGAACCAGAATGCACTGAGTCAGGTTTCTGTCACTGCCAGTGGCAGAGTGCTCAGCACAGAGCTGAGAAATCAGTTTTCAGTGAAGGGGAGCACAGCTGTGACTGTACCTGTATTTCTTGGAAAGGGAATTCAGCTCTAGATCCATGTCGAAGGCCTCACTTTGTGTGAGCCTTTCCTGGAGTTGTAAAGGCCATTTTTGGTGGCTGAAACCAGCAGCTGCTGTCACCTGCACTCTCATACAGAGCTCTGGATCTCAGTGATGTGCAGCCATCAGCCTGGGCTGGCCCAGGAACACACACAGCCACTCATGTTTAACCTCCCTCTCCTGTAAAAAGCAAAGCCTTTCCTGGAGGTAACTGCTCAGCTGAGATGTCTGGGGCTGGGTGCTGCCTGTGCAGGGCTGTGCTGGCCATGGTGAGCTGAGCAGTGGGGCTGCAGGTGACCTGAGTGTGCCTGGCACCTTCTGCAGGTGGGCAGGAGGGCTGGGCTGGGCTGGCTGCTCTCTGAGCACAGCTGGGCTTCTCCTGCTCCTCAGGGCCCCCTGTGCTGCTGCCCCCCCACCCTGTGCTGCTGTCCCACCTGTCCCAGGAGGGTCAGAGAGCTCTGGCCATGCTCATGCCCCTGCATCCCAGCTCAGTTTTATCAGCAGGGTGCTTCTGATTGTTCTAATTCTCTGGAATTAGAGCAGGAACTGTAATGTTTTACATGAGAGTGAAAAACTCTCTAGTGTTTTTCAGAAAGGGAGGTCACAGGGAAGGACTGGTTCCTGCAAGTCTCCCAAACCAGATTTTGCTGGGGACTGTCTGAAACTGCAGAAACAGGATTCAAAGTTCTTTTTTTAAAATAGGTTTGGCAAATCTGCTTGATTCTGCAATAGAGCATCCAGGATAGTTGATGACACTCCTCAAAGCTTATTGGTATTTTTTTGTTTGTTTGTCTGTGAAGATGTTGAAGTCTTGACCTGACTTTTGTGCTTTTGTGATTAACTATGGAAGGGGAAATGCCACCTTTCCCCCCCCTTGTAGGATGACAAATGTTTCCCCCACAAATCTTTTGAGCTCTCATTTTCTGAAAGTCACAATTTCCAGTTACTCTTTACTTTGGGTATTTTAGCTGCTTTTTAGTGCCTAGTTTTGGTCCATTGTTTTCAGTTTCTATAACAGAGCAAGATTCTCCTTTCTTAGCGTAGTTGTGCTGCATTGCTGTGTGCAAAGTGTTCTGAAACTTTTGCATAGGAGGTACAGCTCAGTGGAAAGTCCTTCTGTTACACATGAGAAATTAATTTGCAATTATTAAGTTGGATGACTTCCTCCTTTGTTCTGTCTGAAAATGGCCTGTGAGCAGATTGCTAAATTCTCAAAAAATTTATTGCAGCAAATTCTGAATTTCTTCCTAAGTAACTCCTAGTCTGACCAGAACAAACAGTTCGTGATGTGCAAGTGGAATACATTAGTTTCTTGAGTGGCTAATATATGGATTGAGGTTCCCCAGTCAGTGTGAAGTGCAGGTAGCACAAAACTTGCTTTTAATCTGTGCTTAAAACTGAGATGTTGGTTTGTGACCTGAGTTTTGATTAACTTGAGGGACTGAGCCCAAAGAAAAGAGGGGTGTGGTGTTCAGAACCTGCCTTCAGGTGGATATTTACAGAGGGCAGGTGGCTGCCTGAAAAGAGGGCCTATGCACTGGGGTTTTAGCAGGATGGGATTAGTCTCTGGCAACAGATAATTTTAAATATTACCAGTGAAAAGAAAAAAAATATGGGCATATTCTTTGGTGGAGGAGAGGAAAAGAGCAAATACGAAGTGCTGTGTGGCTGGGAGCTGAGGAAGAGGCGGCCTCAGGATGGGAAGCCAGGACAGCCTGGCCACGTCGCCTCCTGTGTCTGGTGGTGCTGCTGTGGCACAGCACTCCAATGCCAAGCCACCACCCAGCCTGTCCAGCTAGCAAATATTAGAGGAGCTGAAAATATTAATGGGAGCCTAACAGCAAATGTCACCAGCTGTGCCAGCAGCTGGAAAGGGCTGGGCTCAGTGCTGTGGCGCTGGCAGCCCTTTCTGCCCCTGCTGCAGCCTCAGCTCCTCCGTGCTCCTTGCAGGCAGCTGTCAGACAGCTCCATCTGCATTCCTTCTCCCCTGGGGTTTGCAAACACCACAGGAGGGTAAAAAGGAGACACCACTTTTTCCTGTATTGCACTGTGCAGCTTTCTGCCTGTGGTGGTTTTGTTGCCTAGCTTGGTATGAAGGCTGGTGACCATTTTCTCTGCTGTAGTCTAAATTTTGTTTCACAGCACTCTTCCTCTCACCAAGAGTTGCATGTGGGCACACTGCAGCCTGCCTGCCTCAGGATGGGCTGTTCACACAAAGGCAGCGCTGCTGGTGAGGATGGAAGTGCTGGCATTCACACTGCTGCTGCTTTACTGCTCTCCTGCCTCTGTCTCCATCCAAACCAGCTCAGTGGCATGTGTCACAGTGCTCACTTTGTGAACCTTGGCTGTCCTAGGTTAATGCAGCTCCTAGACCAGCTGCACTGGCATCAACAATTAGTGCATTCTGCCTCTGTTAGTGTAAAATAAGTTAAGACTATTGCATGTTATTGTGGCTTTTAAAAGCATGAGGACATACTTGTGTCTGTCAGCCTGTCCCCACAACTGAGCCCTGCTGAGTGATTTGTGCTGCATCTGTGTGATGGTTGCTGATCTGGAGAGAGACAGAAGTAACAATTAGTGAAACCCAAAGGTTCCTGCTCCTGATCTGTCCTGGCTGGGTGCAGGGAGGTGCATCACCCCTGTCTGTGCTGTGCAGCTCTGGAATTGGGGAGCAGTGTCCCTGTGCCCGGGGCAGGGTCAGCAGATGGCACTGTCACACCTGCGGTGCGGCACAGCTCGGGAAGGGCTCCGTGCTCGGCCTTGGCTTCTCTCCTGGCCAGATCCGCTGTCAGTGACAGGGGGACCTTTTGTCGCCTTAATCTCTGCTGCCAGGCCCCTGTGGTCAGGCTGGGGCTGTGTGACCCGTGTTTGGCAGGGATCCCGCGGGAAGGCTCTGGAGAGCTGTCACCTCTGCCCAGCGCTGGGGCTGCTGCTGCGCCAGACACCTTCCCCAGGCACTGAAGGGAGTAAAGGGGTGTCCCCATCCCTGTGCTGGGAGTGCCCAGACACCTTCCCCAGGCAGTGTAGGGAGTGAAGAACTGTGCCCATCTCTGGGTTGGTGGCTCCAGACATCTTTCCCAGGCAGTGAAGGATGTCCCCATCCCTGGGCTGCTGGCACCAGGCACTGAAGGGTGTCCCCATCCCTGTGATGGAAGTGCCCTGATGGGCTCTGCGAGGGGAGAGCTGATGTTCCAGTTCTGGTTTCTGTGGAGGTCACAGGGTGTTTTCAAGGGGCAGGGATCAGTACAGAGGCTTTGTGTCATGGAGAGCAGCACTGGCTTTCCTGGGTGAGCCTGGCATGCCCTGAGTGGCAGCAGCTCTCCAGGGGACCAGCACAGAGCCCATGTGCCATGGAGAGCTGCACTGCCTTTCCTGGGTGAGCCTGGCGTGCCCTGGGTGGCAGTGGCTCTCCAGGACTTTGGAACTGCAATGTGGCTTTGCAGAGCAGCCAGTTCTGCACTGCTGATAAGAGTTTTCTAGGAATCATCCCTTAGGAGATGAGGCTATCTAGCAGTGCTGTGAAATGAGGATTTGCTGTGTGAGAGTTATCATGAGAGCAGCTCCAGGAATCTCTCTGCAGCACAGCCACCATCCTGCTCAGGCTTCTGCTCTCCACACAGAGCTTTTCTTCCAGCTTCTGGAGCAGACATGGAGCTTGACCTCATGCTCATCTGTCCATGTACCATAATATTGCCAGTGACATTCAGTACTTCAGGGATTTTTGGCTGCTGACTTTCAATGACATTAGAAGCAATCTCCATAGCCAGTGTTAGATCCTTCTCTGTGCTGAAGAATATAAAAGAGACTATTGCATTTAATATATTGGAGTACATGAGACACAGCAGCAGTTTGTATGATTTACTGGGGAGACAAAAATGCACCATGGCATGTTCTGTAAATATAAGCCCAAACATATTGTGCTACATCCACTGTAAATTTCCTTTACTGCTAAAGTGTCTAAATTAATGAATGCAGGAATAATGGGTTATTTCAAACAATAGGCTCTGTCATGAGCTACTTGGTCAATAACATGGGAGCACACTCAACTGTCCTGACAAGGATTCAGGGGAGGGTGACCTGGAACAAAGCAGCATGTCCCTTAGGGTATGGCCTGATGCCCTTGGGGTGGTTAGCCCTGAGAAAGAGCTGCCTTGGGTCCTGTGCTGCAAACCACCCTGTCTCACTTCTGCATCTCACAGAACAGACTGACCTTCATCTCTCACAGGACACCCTCCCTTCACCTCACACTTTTAATGTGTATCACACACAAGACAAGTGATTCCTGTGCTGTAGCGTCTGAATCCCTCTCATGCTGCATTCTTAAGTGCTTCTGATCTCTTTTAATCTGGGACTTGGGAAAAGGGAGAATTGCTTTCAGTTTCTTTGGACAGATGCCCAAAAAGGAAGAAACAAATAGATAAATACATAAATTTTTAAAAACAGCAATAATTTCTGCTTGTGATGAGGCTGACAGGAGCTGGCTGATGGGAGGCAATGTGGCATGTCTGTTATCACATCTCATGAAGTTTGATGGAGCCAGCTGGCAAATACCAGCAACTCTCCTGAGTTCATAGCTCACCCTGTTTGTCTTGACATTTCTGGCAAGGAAAGGTAAAGAGCTGTCCCAGCTGCAATAACCTGGGAGCTCTCCTGTGCATTTCTCTTCATTTGACTGCAATGAGAGTCTCCCTGGGCAGGAGTGAATCAAGTGCCAGCATTTGCCATTGTGGCTGCTTGGCTGGGAGTGCCGTGGGAGATGGCACTTGGGGATATCCAGACCCAGAACTGCACACCAGTGTCCTCACAGCTCTCACCTTCCCTTCCTCCCTCCTAAAACCCAGCTTTGCTGTCACCTGGCTGACTCCCAGCACAGCACAGGGCTGGTGTGAGGTGCTGCAGCCCCAAGGGAGCTCAGGCTGAGCCCTGCCTGCTGCTGGAGAGGAGAGGAAATTAAAAAAACTAAAGAAAACCCAA
This sequence comes from Zonotrichia albicollis, assembly GCF_047830755.1. Lineage (NCBI taxonomy): Eukaryota > Metazoa > Chordata > Aves > Passeriformes > Passerellidae > Zonotrichia > Zonotrichia albicollis. The sequence goes on from NC_133834.1 coordinate 8,186,982, forward strand.
ATGATCTGACTCTCCTGCCAGCATCCTATGTTTCCTTGGGCTGTGCTCCAGTGTTTGCTGTGTCTGCACTGTTAATAACACTGTGTTTCCCTGAAGTTGGCTAATTTTTTATTCTTGCCTCTTTTTAAAAATTTGACTTTTAGCATTTGAGCTTTCATAATTGCTGTTAATCTGTTCAATAAGGAAAAATAATAGAGAAGGCAAAAATCATAACCTGGTCTATCTGTGCTCAGTCTTTGAGCACTTTTTTCCTCTTTCAGACATATTCCCCCTCCCTTGGGAATGCTGAACACTGCTGGGAGCTCCTCCTGCCTGCATCTAGTGGAGGCAAACTCTGCCTCTTGCTTTGCACTAGTCCTGCCCTTCCCTGCCTTTCTGACCTGGTGTTTGTGTTCAGCAGCCTCAGTCATTGTCCAGCTCACCCTCCCCAGCCCAAGGGACCTCTGTGTCACACCTTCCCTGGAGATGTGCTGGGCTGCAACTTTCTTATGCAAAACCTCAGGTGCAAGGTGATAATCCTGTGATCAAAGCTGGCCCTTAACTACCTTGTGCTTTGTCATATGCTTTACAGCTTCAGAGTTTTAAAGCCCCAAGTATTTGACTTATGGGAAGAAGTTATTTATTTCAATCCTTTTCAAGTAATTTCCTCTGTCATTGTGCTTTTCCTGATATGGATCCAGACCAGTCCCTGTCCACTGAGTGTCCTCTTCAGAAACATCTCACATGCTACAAAGTGAACAAATGTTGAGGGGAAAGCTGGAGGCCAGAAGATAATTCCTTTTGTCTCATTTTATCCATGTGTAAGATGAGAGAATCTTTTCAGCACCTGATGCTTGAATAATTCTCCTCTTTAATGCCTGAAAGCTCTGCTCACCTCTGCCTTGCTGGCTGGCTGAACTCACACTGCTTGCATCTCCTTCCAGGATGACAGCCAGGAAATCCTTACCGTGCAATTTAAAGACCATGAAGTGCAGGACGAGCAGATGGCAGGTCACATCTCCCCCTGTGAGCAGCCCATGTCACCGTGGCACTGCTGCAGCCTTGCTGAGCTGCTCTCACTGAGTCCACACAAGGAGCAGCTCCAGTGGAGGCGATGCCTGTCTGGGCAGCATCCCAGCAGCACAGACCTTGCACTGTGGCAAAGAATCTGGGCATTGGCAAGGAGCTTTAGTGACAATGAGCTTTAAATACCTGCTGTTAAGATAATCACAATAATCTGTCTGCCAGCTTTTTCCTAATGTGCATTTTCTAATTCATTGTGGGAGGCAAAATTCTTAGACTGGTGGAATGAAGACATGGCACTGTGACTATAATTTACATTGTTAAATAAGTGGAAGGAGCAGCTATCAAAAGCTGAAATCCTACCCAAAGCAGGATAGCTGCCTTCACAGACTAATTTTTTTTTTTAAAGACAAGAAATTAATGTTTTCATAGAAAGGAATTCTTGATGGGAGGAATCCTCAGTTCTCTGAAAGGAATTAAAAAAGTGAATACTGCTGTTGCAGGATTTGCTGAGGTCCTGATCTCTTACAGTCTGCCCTTGGAGCAGGGTATCTTACCCTCTGCTTCTCATTTACTGCTCTGTGGACTGCTGTTCTGCTTTGGAGAGGCTGAAATAACCATTATGGTCATTCCTGTCATCCCAAAGAGGATGTTTCTGAGAAAATTAATTTCTCTTCTATCTAATTGGGAACCTCAAGCAGAGATCTGTCATGTATTGGCCCTTGGTGCAGCAGTCAGGTTGATCCCCCTTATCCTTTCAGCATTAATTCCAACTCCCTGTGCTCCTGTGAAGCCCTCTGCCCAAGGAGCTGTGTCACCATTAATCACAGCACAGCTGGGGCTGTTTGGGGCACAGGGACACCACAGAGCCACTGTCATCCTTCCTTTGCTGCTCGTGGGGCTGGAACAAAGGACACATCTGGGATTTGCTGAGGATGGGGTAGAGTTAGAAGTTTGATAGGGAAGAATCTTCTCAAAAAAACCCCACAAACAGTTGAGGAAAACATTACATCTAATTGAAGCACTGAGCTGAACAGCAGGGCCAGCAGGTAAATAATGTGTACTGAGAGAGGCACAGCCACCCAGAAATCATTCCTTACACAGTTTATTCTCAGGTAATGGAGGTGATTCTTCATTTTCTGCCTTTCACTCTCAAAGGCCCCTCTTTTTCCCTTCCCATGAGGTGAGTGAGGGTGGCAGGGAGTGAGGAACAACTTGTCACCCTGATGCCCTGGTGGCAGCTCAGATCCTTGGTCCACCAGCAGTGCCTGGCTTGCATGAGACCTTCTCACGCAGATTTGGATGGATAGAGCCTGAAAAACACCTTTTCTTTTTTCCCCTTCAGGTGAAATCTGCTGTACCCTCCCCCTGCTCCCTGGTGAGGAATTCCCTCCCATCTGTGCCCTGCAGAGGCTGTGTTTGACACCCCTGCAGGCAAAACCCTGTGAGAGGCAGATGTTTGTGGAGCTGGGACTTGCAGCTCCCTGGCCACCTCTGGGAATGGCTCTTTCAAGGACGTTTTCAAAGCATGTTTGCAGAGGCTTGCATTGCTGCTGCTCTGCTCATGCTGAGGAATAAATTGGATTTGACTATCTGCAGCTGCTTTTGGCACCTTTCACTAGTGCAGAAATTCCTGTTGTGATCTGTGAAAAAACAACCACCAAAAATCCTTAATTTTACAAGAGGTATTCCTGGGAAAAATGTCACTTTTCATATAGGCTGGCTAAAGGTAGCCAGTTGTGCTGTTTATCCAACAGGGAGCATTATAGTTTGCATTTTGCATTTCTAAAAACTGAATTTGCTAAATGGAGCACTTCCCACTGACAGAGCCAGCTTGGACTCTGCTCTTTTTTTTTTCTTTTCCTTGCAAATGGAAACCATTTTTGTTTGTATCACAGAGCTTCTTAGTCCTGTTGAATCTGGCTTAGTGTTTCTCAGGGGACAAGGCAGGATTACTAATAGCTTTTTTCCAACCCACTTTAGTCTCTTCCTTCATAACCCAACTCTCAGCAAAACAGGCTCCAGCAAGGTCTTTGTCCTGGATGACTTTTTGCTAAATAAGTTAGCAATGCTCTACTTAGCAGAATCTCTTCTCCCCCATGGGTGGTTCAGACTTCCTGGGAGCCTGCAGCAGGGCTGGGAGAAAAGCTGTGTTTGAGCCTTAATGCAGCCAATTCCCAACGTGTGGCCTCAGACCTGCTGGGCAGATACAGAAATGTTTTGATCTGAATCAGAAAAATCCGTCATTTTCTCACAGAGAATCTGAAACAGGTCCTTCTTTTTCTCTCTTTCACAGATGAACAGACAGAATGAGCTGTCCACCTTCAGAGTATGGGTTGACTTTGCATTTCAAGAGGAACATTTGTTTCTTCTACATGAAATTTATTAATAAATGTGGTTTTCACAGCAATCTTAGTTCCTAAAAATATGTATCCTAGGGTTTGTTAGACTTTTCTAAATACTTCTATGGAAGTAGGACCATGCAAAAAGGAGCAAGTATATGTGAAGCATATTGTAAATGCTTCCAGATTAGATTCTTTTATTAAAAAAAGAAAAAGGCTTTTTTTTTTTCCCATCATTCAGTGAAATGAATCTTTAGATGACAGATACTGGACTCTGACAGGCATCTCATCTTGTATTGAGGCTAGTGACAGTCTGAAAGGAATTGCTCATCTGAGTGAGCAGCCAGCTTCTCCAACTGTGTTTGTCTTTGGTGCTAATTTCATTTCTTTGCTCTGTTTTCCTGGAACCTGGGCAGGCACACTGACCTGATAAATAACTGGAGCCAGCAATAAAGATAAAGGAAAGCTCTACACTTCAGAGGTCAAGCTAGCCTCCAAATCATATTTGCCCTAATGGAGAACAAATTCAACACTACCAAAAGTCAAATGAATGTTTAGTCACCTGAGAAAATACCATTATAAGCTGAAATGAGCTCTCATTATTTTTTCCATTTTATTTCTTTAATTTCTCCTTGGCTTTTGCTACAAAACTAAAAATAGGGGCATTAGTCACAGGGTACTTCAGAGGCACCCTCAAGGCAGAAGCAAGGTTCTAAGGTAAATCATAGCTGGTGACTCTTAAAATGGATGAAATCACTTGCATTAGGCCTTCAGGATGCATATTTTCATTTACTTGATTTATTCCTATTGTTTAAGCTGTGATGTGAAGTGGCACAGGCACGATGGAGCCAGGCTGATGAGGAACTTTATAGTGAGCTGTCAGGGCAGAAAATCCCATTGCAAAGAGATCCTTTCCTCAGGGCTGCTTGTGAGGATGGTGCAGCACAAAGCTGAGAGAATGATTTAAAAGGGGGAAAAGAAGAACAGAAGATGGGGAAATGTAAGAAATAGGCAGGTAAATTATCTGACATGCTGCTGGCACCAAGGCACTGGCCACCCTGGTGCAAGCAGCTGCAGAGCTGGGCAGATCAGACCAGGTTATCCCCTCCAGGAGGTGAATAAGGTGTGTCAGCCCTCACCCTGCTCAGGTTATCCCCTCCAGGAGGTGAATAAGGTGTGTTAGCCCTCACCCTGCTCAGGTTATCCCCTCCAGGAGGTGAATAAGGTGTGTCAGCCCTTATCCTGCACAGGTTATCCCCTCCAGGAGGTGAATAAGGTGTCTCAGCCCTCACCCTGCTCAGGTTATCCCCTCCAGGAGGTGAATAAGGTGTGTCAGCCCTCACCCTGCTCAGGTTATCCCCTCCAGGAGGTGAATAAGGTGTCTCAGCCCTCACCCTGTTCAGGTTATCCCCTCCAGGAGGTGAATAAGGTGTGTCAGCCCTCACCCTGTTCAGGTTATCCCCTCCAGGAGGTGAATAAGGTGCCTCAGCCCTCACCCTGTTCAGGTTATCCCCTCCAGGAGGTGAATAAGGTGTGTCAGCCCTCACCCTGCTCAGGTTATCCCCTCCAGGAGGTGAATAAGGTGTCTCAGCCCTCACCCTGTTCAGGTTATCCCCTCCAGGAGGTGAATAAGGTGTCTCAGCTCTTATCCTGCTCAGGTTATCCCTTCCAGGAGGTGAATAAGGTGTCTCAGCCCCTCATCCTGCTCAGGTTATCCCCTCCAGGAGGTGAATAAGGTGTCTCAGTCCCTCATCCTGCTCAGGTTATCCCCTCCAGGAGGTGAATAAGGTGTCTCAGCCCCTCATCCTGCCCCTCACAGGAGCTGATTTGATTCCAGAGGTTCCCCATGAGCTGGCCCCTTCCTTCTCTGCCCAGCCTGGGAGATGCTGATGGTTTGTTTCACAGTTATACCTCCAAGCTTCCCTCTGCCTCCTTGCATCCTCTGAGTGTGTGACTGTGAAGGCTGGAAAATGTCTAATGCAGCATTTCTGACAGCCAGACCTGCTTGTTTTGGAGCCAAAAGGAAATTAGTAAATGTCTTTTTTCTGTTGTTGCTGATGCCATCAAGTCACATTCTGTGTCATTGTATCACCAGCATCCTAGAAAGGACCTAGGAAGGGTGAGCCATCTTGGCAATAATAAGGTCTTTTATTGATAAATAAGTTTCTTCTGGAGAAATAATGGAGCCAGCAGGGCCAAACAGTACCTTAATGGCACGTCCAAGTCTTCCTCTTGCAATTTATATCTTGGAAATTCATTCCTTAAACCACGTTTATTTTGTGAAACATTGACAGAGAGTAAGGAGTTACTGTGGAGGCAGATATTGGCAAGGACTGGGGGAAAGCAGAGAACCTTTTATGTGTCCCACTGTCCCCCTGTAAAATCTCAGCACTCTTACCTCCCTTGATATCTATTTTGTGGGCATGCCAATCTTCCTTAGTTATGAGAACTTTTCTGCTCTGTTTCACTGCAGTTATGAAATTCATCAGGGGCACCTGCAGAGCTTAAGTCTGTACACAAAGGATGGGATATTTTGGGTTCTGTGGGTGTCAATTATTTATTATAGAAATATCTTTGTCATGGAACTTCATCTGATTTGTGTGTGATGGCAAAAGTGCCTCTGGGTGATTGTGTGTTGCTGTGGGACATGGAAGTGTGGACATATCAGCAATGTTTGAGTTTCTGTGCTACAAAACATATGTACAGCACATTAGAGCTGTCAGCAAGTTGTAATGAAGCTGATTTTACTGAAGCTGATCTTTTTCACCTATGCAAGATAGTGTGTGGGTTTTATAGGAAGTTACATTGGATCAGCTGAGTGAGGGCTGTCTTACTGTGTTTTGTGGATTTTATTTATTAATTTGTGCTGATTTTGTAATAGGAATTCATTTGGTAGAACTTTCCTGTGGATTGCAAATGCAAAAACCTCAAACTAAATGCCCAAGCAACCCCTTGCTCCTGCTTCCACAAAATAAAAATAAATTTGGAGGAAAAAATTTTAGTCAAAAATTTTCTCTTCAGGAAAGAAAATCCAGGGGATATCATGGTTTGTTTCAATATAAACAGATATTGATCTATCAGACATCTTAGTATTTGGCCAGCTGTATACAGAGGTCAGCAAGAGTTGGGGGCTTTTTCCTATTTCCCCTATGCAGGGGTCAAACGTAGCTCTATGACCTAACAAAATATATTCTTAAGGACAAAAGGACAAATTCCTTTCTGGACAGCAAAAGCTTGATGATTTTTAGTTGCAATGACACATTTATTTCAGGCCAAATTTGGTCAAGTGTTCCATAAGTGCGCACAACATCACAAATGTAAAAGCAGTGTATCTTGTTTGATAAAAACAACCAAGGGGAGTTAATTTGCTATCCTGGGCACTTCTCCATATATCAGTAGAAGGAACAGCACTAAAAAGGCTGCTTCTCAGATTTTAATAAGAAGCTCTGTGAAGATTGCATTTCAGCTTATGGCACAATATTTCATTTTCCTCAATTCTTTAGAATCTTTTCTAACAATGAGTCCACGTGCACGTTTTGTGGTGGCAAACATGCTTTAGGTCACTCAGCCAAATGAAATTTAAAAAAAATTGCTAACAAGGAATCTGAGATGTTGCTGGTAGATGGGTGCGATAGCTCATGTAGTAAACAAGCTGTTAGTGGAAATATGTTACTGGTTCTGTGGATGGCAGCTGTGGCAAGTGGAGATGTTGGTTCAGCTCCGTGTCTGCAGATGGCTTTGAGCCCAGGCTGACTGGCCACGTTCTCCAACAGCAAAGATAAAGTTGTTTTTCCTGTGTTTAGAATAGCCACACCAATCTAACAGCCTGTTGATAACTGGCAATAAATCTCAAAAACTCAACCATTCAAAGCAAACCCTTAGCTCTCACCCAACTCTCTTTCCTGATCTTACGATGGAGCTGTGTGAAGTGCTGGGCTCCTCTTCCAGCCATGCAGCAGAACCAGATTTCCTGGAAGCTGAAGGCAAGAGAAATTCCTAAGCGGTGTTGATTTGAATTTTCTTCCCAATATTCTGATCCTGGCTGATCAAGCATTCACTGCACCAGTGTGGTGTTTCCTGGGAAATATTTGCAGTGGTGGGAAATGTTCTGTCAGTACCTGAGCTTGGCAGCAGCACCTGTGTCAGCACTGCCAGCTGGGTGAGAGTGGTGCATTCTCCGCCAGCAGGACAGGCAGCCCAGCAAGTGCAAACTGCACCCCTGAACATTTCTGTCACTCTGTCTGGGGTGGCAGAGAGTGACCTTACTCCCCTGAGCTGAAAGTTCAGGGCTGGCCATTGCTGCTTTAACTCAGAGTGTGCAGAATTGAGTAGAAAATGTCATTTCTTTTATGTTAAATGAGTAGAAATGTGCAAATAACAGAATTTGCAGCAGTTTTTTAACTCTCTTGAGGAGAAAATAGATCTGTATAAGCTCTGCTGGAATTTATTTGCTTGTTCATCTTCCATTTTACTGTTCATGGACGCCTCTATTGCTCAGTTTAATTTAGGTGATTTTTCAAGGAAAGACAAACTCCTTCTGTGGGTCTGATAAAAAAGAATATGTATCAAGAACAACCAAAAATAATTTTAGGATGAATCAGAAATGTTCAATTCAGCTAGGAGAATTGTCACTCAATAGCCACTGTCACACAGAAGTAAATTGAGAGCAGCAAACACACCAACAGTTCAGGTTCTCTTTATATCCACCTTGGGAGCTGTCTGCACTCTTGAATATATTAAGCAGCTGTTAGTAATGAACAAACATGTAAAAATTAATCTGTTTTTGGAGGAACAGTTAATGAGCTGAAGAAGGGCTAAATTTCTTGAACAAGTAATTTATTTAATGAACAGTTTGACTCAAAAGTGTGATGCCTCTATTGTAGCTTGTAGCTGGACCTAAGGGGCTTTTTTATATTTCAGTCTGGTATAAAGTGCCTCCTGTATATTTCAGTGCTGCAGCAGCCTTGTGGCCTTTTCAGCAGGCTGTGAACAGTGAGATAATGACAGCAAGCAGGGTGGGAACAGTGGGGTTAAGTTCTGGAGCAGCAGCACTGCAGCCAAGACACAGAAAGAATAAAAAGGGGATTGAACTTGTAATTGCAGTAGGAAAAGCATCCTGAAGGCTGATGGAAGGGACCTCATGTGCTGTCCTTCAGGCTGTGAATTAAACTTTACTGGTGGCTCAGGTGAAGCTTTTTTGGAATGAGAACAGGAGCTCCTTTGTCCTGCTGCAGCCTGTCCTGGAGCTGCCTGCTGTCCTGGCTGGGTCTGTGCAAGCCAGAGGCTTGGGCTGATTTTTGGCAGCTCTCATGCACCTTTTACTCCTTGTAGACACTTCCAGAGCAGCCATGGTGCAGGCAGGGACAGCAGAGTATGATGGAGAGGCAGATTGACTGTTCTTATGACAGGTTGTTAATAGTTGGCTTTTCTAGGAATGGTCAGCAAGTGCTTGACTTGGCTGGTGAATCCCACACAGCAATTCCTGTTTTCAGCCTTCCTGTGCTTAAAGCTCAATCTTCTGGGAGAAAAATGCAGATTTCTGTCTATTTGCTGCTGCCTGCAGTGGTGTTTGAGGGAATGGCTGACCACAACTCACACACACAAACCAGGCAGAGCAAATCCCCAATGAGCTGTGTGGGATTGTACCCCTCACTCTGCAGGGTGAGCACAGCACTGCCCTTTCCCTGCCAGGGGAATTCTTGCTCCAAGTCAGCACACAGGACTAATGAGGGATTGTTTTGTTGATTAAAACCACGTAGCATTTGCGGGCTCTTGAGAGAATCAGGTGCCAAGATGAAAATGTACAAACTTTGCTTTTAGTGCAGCCTTTGGAACTGGGAAAGGATGTGGTGAAGAGCAGAAAACAGATCAGTGAGGGGTTCTTGGGGAGGAATGTTTGGTGCTGGTTAAATGGTCAGCCTGCAGGGAGCTAGAGAAGGAAAAGCTGTGAGCAGAAGGGTGAGGACAGCTGCTACAAGAAAAAGGGATTTAGCTGTTAAAAGCAGGACCATACCCAAATCAATTTTTTTTCATTAAAAAAAAAAAAAAAAGAGAACCCAGAGTGAATAAAGCATCAATTTTCCTACATTTTAAATGAGAGCTAAAAAAGAACTCAGTAATGGTATTGGTTGCCATGGTGTTTAAAGGTGCAGCTCCACAGACACTTCAAATAACAGGAGATGCTTTTATCTGCCTATGTGGCTGAGTTAATTTTCATCTGCTGGAATTATTCATTTAGTTTGCTTTAATTATTCTATATTGGCAGTACCATAAAAGGGCCTGATCCTGCCCCCCTAACACAGACAGTATTCTTGCTGACTGCAGAGGAGGAAATGAGGGTTAGGTGCAAGCTGAACTACCCAGGAGATGCAGATGGGAATGCTGTGGCTCTGGGCTTGCAGAGATGCCCCAGAGGTTTCTTGTATGGTGCTTAGGGCAGAACTGGGCAGGGAAACATTGTCCAGGCTCTGGGGGTGAAGGGCATGGAAAATCCACAGAAGAGGGGCTGTGTCCTGCTAGGCACAGGCCCTGATGCTGTCCCAGCTCTGCTCAGGGGGATTGTTGAGCCCAGAAGATTCTCTCCTGTGTCCCACCAGGTTTTGCCCCTGGTTTGCTCAAGCAGGACCATCCCCAGCTGGGCCAGGGGACTTTGGAGAAGCTCACAAAACCAAACCTGTCCCTTGCTTTGCTCGCCTCCAGCCCTGCCCCAGCCAGGCTTTTGAACTCACTCCTTTTGAATGTCTTCTGTGGCACTGGCAGTGTTTATGGACCAAATGAAAGGGCTGCTAGTTAGATTCCCAAACCCCTAAATTGCTGCTAGATTGACAAATTCCTGAATTGCTGTTAGATTGCCATATCCCTAAACTTTGGTTTGAGTTTTGAAGTGCCAAGCACTTGCCTCCTCCCCTGGTGCCTGCTGGGAGGTTGTTGATGGCACCACCCCTTGGGTGAAGGCTGAAATCCCTGCCCCTGCAGACCAGATTGAAGGTGCAGCAGCTCTGTGCCCACAAGGAGCCTGCTGCTTGTTTCTAATTGTTATTTGATAGTGTTTCTAATTATTAATTGTTAATTGATCCTGGCTCATATGCGAAGTGTGTTGATCCTGTGCTTTACTACCTTTGTATCTCACCAGCTCAGCTCCCTCTGCCCCTTGTCTTTTGACTGAGAAAAACCATCGGTACTGGCCCTGCATCTCTAAACACAAATACTTCTTTCCTGTGCTTGGCTTTACTTAAAAAAAAAAAAAAAAAAAAAAAAAAGAATGACCCAAAAGAGGAAGAAAGTGATGGTGTGAGGTGATGCAGCCCTGTGCAACTCTAATATGGCTGTTGTTTGAAGCAGGATATCAATAAATACATTTATAGTGTTTTCTCTCTCAATATTGTCACATAATCTGCAATGAAATGGCATTCAGAGTCTCAAGATCTTTTCCAGCCCCCTGTCTATGCTTTCTTTTATTGATGCTTTTCCTTGTTCCCCTAGAAGCATGAGTCAGGAACCCTGTGTTATTAAAAGCAGTCCCACTTGCACATACCTTTCATTTCCTTTGGATTACATTAATTGCCTGACAGCTAAAAGTGATCTGGGTTTTTCAGTCCTCAGCTCTGGACTACAAGAAATATTTACCAGCTACAGCAGATTTATAAAGATGCCACTGAGATGCCTTGAGACTAACAATCAGAAAACACAGCAGCAAAACAACACAATTTTTCAAGGTTAAATGCTCAGAATGCTAAAAAAGGAATTGCACATAATAAAGCCAAGCAAAGGTTTGAATTCAGCCCATATTTTCCTCTACTTTTGTCACATAAAAAAAATGTGCCAGTGGTTTAAAAATGATTACACAGCATCACATGACAATTAGAAGTTTAATAAGGGAGATTTAATTTTAATTTAGTTTTGGTTTTGTGGTTCAGATGTCTGTTAGTGCCAGCCCCCTGCCTGCAGTGCACAGTCATTTCCTTGCCATGCATGCCTGGCTCTGTGTCTCTGTGAGGCTGAGAGTGGCTGGATGGTGCTGAGTAAAGCCCAGCTCAGCACAGGGGGATTGCCCAGCTGATGGAGAGTCTGGAGCTCAAACCTGTCCTGCAGGACTCTGAACAAACCATTTAATCTTTCTGCACCCCCTCTCCCAGGCACTGTGGCACCAGGGCCAGGAAAGGGGCTTGGACAGGGGAAATACCCAGCAGATGTGAGCTGGGATATAAGGCAGGGATACCAAATTTGCTTCAGTTCATCATCAACTTTGCAGTTTTGCTTCAGTGATAAAAAAAAAAAAGGCTGATTCTCATTCAGCCACAGTCACTGCTCCTTATGCATGTAAAGACTCATCTTAAGGCCCTGCACCATGGCAGGGATGCTGCCCATGGATGTATTTGGGTCTTTTTCCCTTCCTCAAAGCAGGGACTGGGGTTCCTATATCCCCAATATGAAGATGTTCCCTGCCTTGAAGTGACTTTGTGTTTTTTCAAATGAAAAAATGAAACTTTAGCTTCAAAAAATGGAGGCTTACTGATCTTGGTGTAAGTTATAAGACAAAATGCAATGCTCTTTGTACAAACTCTATAGAATTGAACCATTTAAAAGTGGTCTGCAAAGGCAGTAAGAGCCATTCTTTACTGATATCCAGTGAGAGGAGGTGAGGTGAAGTATTATAAATTCCTGTCTGAGTGACCTTGTAGCAATTGTTTGTGTTTGCCAGTGCTCCAGATAAATGCTGCACACTTACATATTTATAAATTATTGTCCTTTGGAGGGACAGGGCTTGCTCACAGGGGATGACACCTGAAGCAGCACACCTGATCCCTCCTGCAGTGCTGAGAACCAGGGAGAAGTGAAGAACCTCCCAAGGGCAGTGGGGATTTTGAGCAGCAGAGGTTCCACAGCCTGGCTGTGCTGCTCTTAGCTTGGAATCCACCAGCATAGATGGGCAGCAGCAGGGAACATCTGGAACTGGGAATTTCTTTTTCCCATCAATGCCTCACTCTGAGCCTGAGAGAGGCTCTTGTGGACTGCCAAGCAAGTGAGTCTTCTTCCTGGGGATGGACAAAACTGCCCCCAAAGGCAGCTGAGCTTTCTCAGTGTGAGGAAATTGTTGAGCCCTTTGCTGGTGTCTGAACTACATCTTTGTAGCCCCACAAGCCTGTGCTGGGAGCAGGTTTGGATACCACCCTCACAAGAAAAAAGGGAGGTGAAAATTCCACAGTGCTTTAGCCTTCCACTGATTGAGACATCACTGACAGGCACTGCTGTCTTGCCAAGCCTTCCCTGAGATTTTCCTTTCCCTTAGGAGGGGGATTAGGCTGAGTCCATTTGCTGCTGGCTTTTCTGCAGGGTGCTGTCTGCAGACAAGGAGGGTGAGCCCAGTTTGGGTTCCCTGTCCCCAGCAGCTCCTGGAATGGCTTTGCAGCAGGGAGGTGGGGCAGGTGCTCAGAACAAGGTCAGCCCTCACCCCTCTCACAGGACAGAGCAGTTTACAGGGAGATTTACACTCTGATTAACATCTATGCCACCTTACCTGTGTGTGTGTGAGAGGATGAGGTATACATCCCAAATATTTTAGGGAAATACATCAGTGCTATGAATTAGAAATGCCTACAGGGGCTTGAAAATTTGGTTTAAACTCTTGTATAAACTGCAAATCTTATTAATTTCGTGTGGGTATATCATGTTGTGACTCCAGGTTTGTTCTTCTGTAATGAATGTGGAAAGCAGATTTTCAGTTCTCAGTGCACTAGAACATCACACCTGTTATTTTCTTCTTTCCTCCCTCTGCCTTTCAAGTTGGAATGAAGCCCTCTACCTTGGAAATGTGTCTGTGTGGGCCTTCAAAGCCTCAGGCTGGCTGCAATAATCCTGCTAGATCCATTTTTTAACCCCTACAAAGAGCTGATCATGTGAATCATTGCTCATGTGAATCTGCAGTGCTGATTTTGTTATTGTTCTCAGTCCCAACTTTCTCTGCTTTTGATGATTCAACTCAGTCTTATCACATGTTCACATTTAGGGAAAGGCTTTGGGGGACTTAATTTTTCTTTAATCCTACCTGCAGCTAACAAAATACTCTGAACCTTTAGAACAGAGGAAGGGAGTGTGTGTGTGTGCATGTGTGTGTAGGCTGACCTGCTGGAGAGATCATTTCTTATCTGTTTACAGATTCACTAAGGCCAGGGAAGGATTATACCCAGTGGTCTTGGGCTCCAAATGTTTAAGTCATCTCTAAAGTGGAGATGCCTCAGCAGTAGATGAGGAAATTGAACCATTACTTTTGCAAATACACTTAAAATGGTATATTTTCCATCTAATTGATTGTTAAATTGTTAAAACAAATTGCTTTGAAGATCTGGTGCTCAGGAAGAGTACTTGTGTTTGTGGGGGTCTGCCCATGGGGACTTTCATTTTGGTATTTTTTGTTCACCTGGACTGTTAACCTAAAATCATCAACTAAAATGTTTAATCCCTGTGTATTGGGGGAGGAAATGGTCTCTAAGTTTTGCACAGTCAATCCAAAGTCCTCTAAGGCTTTGGAGAAATCCCCAACTTTTTAAGGTATCCTCCTCCCTCACCCTGCACACCAGCAGCAGAGCAGCCCAAGCAGTTCTGTGCCCCTTTGTGCCCCCAGCAGCAGATCCCAGCATCAGCCCCCTGCTCCTCATCTGGGCTGTGCAGGGAGGAGAGGGGAAATCATTAAAAATGGGGAGATGCCCAGGGACAGGGATTGTCACCTGTGGGACAGCAATGGGTCCCTCAGCAGTGAGGGGAAGGAGCAGCAGCGCCCTTGGGGGGCTGGAAGAGCTCCACAAGCAAAAAGCACCAGTTGTTTATTAAATCCATTTCCTCTACTTCGAGAAAATTAGGAAAAGGTAGGAGATTAACTTATTTCCCTGAGAGGAACAATGCTCCAGGGAGAAGAGACTTGTTCTCCAGGGCAGCCTTGAGATATGAGGGCTGGTTCTGATCTTCCCATTAGGGAGCAGAAATCATCCTTCCCATTCTGAAGCACAGCAAACGAGCATCTCACTGAACAATTTGAAGCAAATAGCTAATAAAATCTAAAATAAATGAGATTACTGAATCAAATCATAGAATGCAAAATATTTGTGTAATTGTGTAATTCAAAGCTGTTGCAATATTAATGAATTTTATAATAGAATGATTAAACACAGGATTCATTTTCATTTTGCAAATGTGCTTAAGCCTTTAATCTAGCAGGGTATTACAGCATAGGTAAATTTTGTTAAACCTTTCTGTGAAAGTATTTTATTTAAGGAACCACAACAAACCTCTTCCTGTTCAAAGCCCTCATCATCACTCATTGTTTTCTTTAGTCTCCTTCTCATTGTTTTCTTTATTCTGCTTCTTCCCATGCTTTCTGGCTCACCTACTGAAGATAAAATGAGACAATATGCAGCTGACACACTGAGCAGTCCAAGGATATAGTTCAGCACAGCTGAAGTCCAGTTGCCTAAAGCCCCCTCTTATTCAAATCCTGACTTTCCCTTTAGTGTAATGTAGCCTCTTGTATAAAGAGTTTTTTCTCTGAATAATCTTGCTGTTCACCATGAACTGTCTCAGGAGCAAGGTCCTACTTAATGGCAGGAAGCATGGCAAAGAGTAGCCCCAGGAGAAACACAAAACTCTTAACTCAATCCTCACTTATCTCAACAACTATTTGTTTAAATTTCATTTATACATGCTGAAGAGCTGAGCAGAAGGGCAAGCTGTGGGATTTTTTTCCTATGAGGTTTTTTTTTGATCATCTCCTCTTCAATAGGTTAAAAAATGATGCTCAAACACCTTTTTGTTTCTTTTGAACCCGAGGAAAGTTCCAGAACCTCAGTCCAGACTGAACAAAATTGATTACTCCTATCTTCTGTCTGGTAACTAATGGAGCCTTACTTTAAGTTGCTCTACAGAGCTTTTGTGCTGCTGTAAATCACTGCTGTTGTCAAGATGGAAAAGTTTTGAGCTTTCATGCTCAGCAGTGCAAGGCTGCAGGCTGAGCTCTGCCTGCTGGGTCCTGGCAGGGAGAGAGAGGCACAGGCTCCTGGTCTGCAGCGTTTGTGTTTGCACATTTGTGTTTGCACATTTATAACTACAGGCTGGGTTTGTGCTCTGAGTACCCTCCCATTGTTTGTGTTTTTCTCTGTTCCTGGCCAGGCCACAAACTAGAGCAGGGTGTGCAAACATCTCCTGGGTACTGGAGAACCTGTGAAGAAGGAATGGATGTACAAGGCCTAGAAATGTGTGAATATTTTTGGTGCCAGGGGAATTAGTTGTTTGAGCAATTTACATTGGGTTGTGCTGGATTCATTGTCGTGTGTTGTCCTGGTGCTTTTTCTGGAAATAAGATCATTGCTGAGATGGTGTCTGGTGAAGGACTTGCTGGGGCAAATCCTGTCACAGGCAAGGTGGAGAAATCAGTGACCATTCTGGTCCCTTTTAACACTAAAATTGATATAAATCAGTCCTAGGGGAAGGTGTGGGAACCTCTCCCAGCCCTGGGCCACCCAGAAAGCAGCTGTGTGGTGTTACAGTGAAGGTGTGAGGTGTTTCTGTGCTTTTCACTCCCCACACCCCTCCTGCACTGCTCCATCTCCACTCCTTTGTGTCTTCATACACCTGAAAAGAAGGGATTGGTTGTCCTTTTTATGCACAATTCCTCCCAAAAATATTGCATATCACAGAGATGACCAATATCATCCATTCATCTTTATAACATTGCAGTCACTCCACCATCTTAGGAAGGTGTGGTCACCTGTATCCAAGACAGGCTAAATCATAACAATTCAAATAATACACCAAGTGCTTTCATGCAGAGAATAAAAACCTTCCTATAGCAGCAGTGATACTTGCTGGAAATGCTTTTTGTCAGAATGGAAATACAGCCCATTGTTTTTAATACCAGTATGATGTGGTGGGATCCATTCTCTGCAGGTTGATGAAAGGATCTGTGGAAATGCCTTGGTTCCCAAAACAAATTGAGATATTTGTAGATCTAAGCTACAAATGTACATGGATCTGCAGCTCCCCTTTCACTGCTCACAGCAGCAGAGCAGAGGTAGCTGTCATTTCCTGTGGTACACAAACAGCCCTTTGTGCATCCATTTGTAAATGTAAAACAGGGTTTTGGTTCTTGGCTTCAAACCATGAACACACCAGCCTGAGGTTCCTTGGAAGACAGTGGGTGCCATAACCATGCTATTGCCTCTTACAAGGACAACATTTAAAAATTAATTCTGGGGGAAATGCAGGTAAAATGAAACCCAACATCATTCCAACCCAGATGTTTTATTCAGCTTGAAATGAATAAGTAATTTTATTTTCAAATGATCTAAGCCTTTTGCTGCAAAAAAGAAAAGAACAAAATTCCTGTGGAATGCAATATCAGTAATGAATCTTGAAAATATAAAGTAAGGCCAGCAGGCTTTTAGTGCTTCTCCTTCTTTGATTAAGTGCTGCCTGAATTCAGTCCAAATTTACAAAGCGTGAGTTTGCTGTTAATTCAGTTTTCTTTAGCCCAGCTTACAGCACTGAATTGCTGAATTACAGGTGATAGTTCAGTGTTGGCTGCCAGCAGACAGGAGGTCAGGGAGGGTCTGGGGCTGCTCCTGGGCTGTGGGCACAGAATGCAGAGTGAGCCTGGCCCTGCAGAGGCCCTGACTGGGCAGTAGCAGCATCGTGGGCTGCAGGTTTTGGGCAGGTTCATGTTCAACAATGCATGTAGGGACTGTCCAAGCTGCTACTGGATAAGGTTTGACCGCACAGTGATGTTTGATTTCCCTGTCCCATCACTCAAGACTGTAGAAACAGCAAATCCTATCTCCTATGATTTTCTGAAATAATGATTTTCTGAAATAATTTTTCTTTTTTCCACTCGAGCTCAGTTTTGCACTAGAAATTACACAAACCAGTAAATGAGTTGCAGGAACAGATGGGGCTAATTGCACCTGTCTGACAGTGCAAATTTTAGCTCTCTGAGCCTTCACAAGGCTGTGGATCCAAATCACAGCCTGCAAAACAACTGATGGAAAGCCTTTCTGAAAGTCAGGTGTTTGCTGGCTATGACTGGGCTCTTCCTGAAGCTGTTCCATCAGTGACAGGTGATGAGCACTGCTGGAAATTAGGCTGGGAGAATTTATGTGTCTTAGCTTTTGCATTAAAGAAGTATTTGAGCATTCCTGTCATTTTCCTGCACTTTTCCTCATTGTGTATGCCCACCTTGCCTCTGCAGTTCTGGCTGGGTGGGTTTTTTTTGTTGTTATTCTCTCCCAAACCAACGGATCCCTTGGGTGGGCTGTGTGTCACTCTGAGCTGCAGAGGGGGAAAGGTGGGGTGGGAGAAGGAACTGTGGAAATTGCAGCCAGAGTAGAGTCTGAGCAGACTCAGGGACCTGGGAATGGTCTGAAGGAGGCCAGAGCAGTCAGGCAGGGATTAGAAGAAAAGGAATTGCAAGGAACAATTTGCATGTGATTCCTTTCTCTTTGTGACCTAAGTGATTGTCCAGAGTGGCCCCATCAGTTTGAACAAAAAATGGGAGGATAAAGCCTCACCTTTAAGGGTGAAGGTGGGGCTGGGTGGACCCTGTGACAGCAGGACCGTCCCCACACTGAAGGGATGTAGGGCCAGCCTCAAAGCTGGCAACAGAGGAAAGGTGTGGGAAGGCAGAGGGGAACAGGTCACTGAAGGTGCTGGGATGCTGTATTTGTACCTGGGCATCCCAGGGGGATGAAGAGGAAGAGTGATGTGGTCAAATCACCAGGCAGCTGCCTATGGGGCCAAACTGAGAATATTTTTTCCCTGCATTGGCCATAACTAACCTATTTTATTGATGTTCTGTGCTTTTCTGGCAAGGGGATGTTTCTCTTTTGCCATGGTTTGTGTAATCCATGCTCAAGTACTCCTGCTTAGGTGACACTGTATTGTCACATCCTTGCGTGGTCTCCCAGCTGGGAATACTGGGCACAAATCACTGGATCAGGGCTGGCTTTGTGTGTGGCACTGGCACCAGTGAGGCTCAGCTGTGCCCAGGGTGAGGGGCTGTGCTGGGGCAGAGATGCAGTGAGGGAGAAAGGGCAGCTGCAAACGTTCCTGCCCTGCCAGGGAGCTCCCCTGAAGGCTCTGAGGGATCCAAATCACCCATCCTGGGTCCTGCCATCTGAAACAGATTTACATTTTGTCAGCGTTTTGAAGGCATGTGCTCCAAGGACAAATGCTCTTTCACTGTAAATATGGCCCAGCCACCTTCAGGAGGAATTGCATTCTGCTGCTCCACTGAGGTGTTGAACTGTATGCTGAGTGTTTCAAAGCTGAATCTCTGCCATGATTGGTACCTCTGCACACAGATCATGTGGCTCTTCCACCTGAGACTCCTCAACTCCCTGCTTCTTCTTGGATTGCTTAGACTTAAGCACCACTCTGCATTTGAGTGCTGGGTTTTGAGATGGCCTCTGATGTTCAGACCCATATCCTAATGTATCCGTCCCCAGAGGATGTGGTTCCCTGGCTTCCTGGAGCTGGAGCTGTTAGAATTTCCCAGACCTGGGAAGATCTAAGCACACAAATCACCTTGGAGAGCACAGGCTCTCATCCAGCTCTCCCTGCAGCCATGCTAAAATAACTAATTAGTATTTTTTTCATCCCAAAGTTTTGAAAGAAGATACAATTAGTTTAGGAGGACTGTGACTGTGTTAGCTGGTGTGAGGGAGGGATTGTACC
The DNA here is from genome assembly GCF_047830755.1 of Zonotrichia albicollis. NCBI lineage: Eukaryota > Metazoa > Chordata > Aves > Passeriformes > Passerellidae > Zonotrichia > Zonotrichia albicollis. Next base: position 8,206,043 of record NC_133834.1, read on the forward strand.
CTGCCTGTGTTCCATCAGAGCTGGAATAGCCTCCAAGAGCTGACAGGTTTGGGCAGGAGAAGAAGTGCTTGGATTTTATTGACAGCACAGTGAGACCCAGCATTACAAACACTCAGTGTGCCTCTCAGCCAGCATTCTCCTGTAGTGGAAGCATCTGTGCAACCACCAAAGTCTGGCTGTGGAAACCGTGACCTCATTTGAGATGATTTCATTTCACAAAGCCTGTGCCTTTCTCCATGGCAGTGCTAATTCCCCTTGAAATCCTGTCCCTCACAGCTGGATTGCCTCTGCTCAGGCTGTGAGCTGCCTGTTACAGCTGGGTTTGCTGGGAGCATTTCTGTGATTGTTCCCTCATTTCCAGGCCCTGGCCCAAAGGCCATCTTTGTCATCCACAGTCTCATTTGGCAGGAAGATGTTTTCCTCTCAATTCCCTGGTCAGATATTTACCACTGTAACTCTGGCAGAATTAATGTTTCCCCTTGATGTTGCATCAGGGTATCACAGAGGAAGCTGAGAGGGAAAGGCTGGAAGGAGCCTCCAGAGGCTTTCTAGCCCAAGGTGCTGCTCTGAGGAAGGATCAAGTCAGCCCACACAGCTCCCATGACGCATCACACTTTAACTGCTCTCCACAGCTGCACTGAGGGGATTTTTGCACATCCAAAGGCAGTGTATCTCAATCCCTACTACCTTAAGAAAATATTTTTCTTAGTATCCTAAAAGAGCCTTTGCTGCTAATAAAGCCCTTTTTTATTTCTTATTTTTTTCCTGTTTCCTCAGCCACTAGGGCAGGATATAACCAAGAATTCATCATCCTTTAATAATTATGTTTAACGTACAGAAAGAAAGCCAATAGAAGAGCTTGATAGTCTTTTTTGTAGATCAGGCAAAGTGAAGCCACTCATTAGTGCTGATTTTTCCAACTCTTTCCCCATTTTGGGCTTTCTCAAAAAGCCCAAATCTTAGAGGATGACGAAAGGTAAATGGAGCATCACAGAATTCTCTTGGTTAGTGAGCCCCATTCATTTAAACGAAGACTTCTTTTCCTTTTCATTTTGGGAGATTGTTGAACCTATAAATATAAAAGAAAAAATCTGGAAATGTAAAACTCTCACAAACTAAAATCTGAGTTCATCTGAATTTTTTGACAAGCAAAGTTTGAGCAGCTCATCTTCCCATGCTTCAGCTCTCTTTCAGCCACTGCAAAAAAGTTACTTAAGGCAAGATCTATTTTCTCAGTCAGCTGGCTTCTTTCTTGGAGCCTCCACCTGCAGGCAGTGCTGTCTGCAGCCCTCATGTCTTCTTCAGCCTCGCTCTGCATCCTCAGCCTGTCCTGGGCATTAACTGCCAGAACCACTCATTTGTTTCTTCACATAATCCACACATGCTCTTTTCAGAATGACAGTTTAGAAGCAAAGAACCACACCCCAGCTCTGATAAATGCATGATTTTAGCATGACGGACACCATTTTTAATTTTGTGTGCTGGCATTTCTTGAGCATCCTCACCTGCAGTGGGATCCTGGTATTTGCCAGTGTGCTGCAAACACTCTCTGCTTGTGAGTGCACTCTGGGGGTCCAATCCTTTTGAGTGACAGTGATGGATAGCCTGATCAGAAATCCTCCCACTGCATCCCCTGACTGCCTGAATGCACCACAGAGTAGTCAGAAAATTCTCAGCTGAAGAAAGAAACAATTAGAAAGCATTTTTAGAACAGGGAATGGAATGTTTTTCACAGCTGGCAGTTCTTATTTATGACAAGTAATAATTGCCTCAGCTGAAAAAAGGCTCTGAAAATGAAAAAAGAAGGTATTTTAAAAGGGAATTTGGCGCCCTTGGATTTGCAAGTGGGATTCTGCAGGTACTGGGTAGCTTCAAGCAAAAGGATGCTGAGGGGGAAGGACTGGGTGTGCAAGCAGGCACTGCCTCCCAGAGCTACAGACAGGGGCAGCCATATCCTCACCAGATGAGGATGGAAATAATTGGAAATTTTTGTGTTTGTGTTGGGTTTTTTGTCATTGTTTTTCTGTGTTTTTAAAATTTTTTTTTTTATTTTTGTTGGTGAGGCAGGGATGAGGGTTCTCAGGGCTGGGTCTCTCAAAACATCCAGGCATGAAGGAGCACCTGCTACACAGCAGTGTACAGATCCCTGGGCTGCAGAAACTCCCTCTGAAATTGAAAGAACTAGACACTAACATGATGCACTAGCTTCCAGGCCTGTGGTTTCTGTTAAAGGAATTTATGAGGTGTATTTGCAGCTAATGGATACATCTCAGTCACTCACGTGTAAATATATGCTGGAATTCAAAAGAGGTGAGCTCCTGTGGCTTCACAGAGATTTTTTTCCCAGCATCACTCTTTTAAACTACAATTTTCCTTAAGAAATTATAAGACTTAAAGTACATCTGTAATGCTGTAAGATTATAAATATCATGGCCTTTGAATCTGGACTCGGCAGAACAACTGTTTCTGTGTATTGTTTCTCAGCTGGGTGGGTTCTGTGAGTATTTAACACATTTTAAAGTGTCCTGGCAAATACTCTTATCAAAAATTTTCCCAATGAATCACCTGACAGCACTGACAGCCAACAATGAGCAAACAGGGAGATTGCTTTTCAGGGTGGAGATGAACTTTCTCCAGTTCTTTTGTTGCACTTCTCTTGGTGAGAAGAGAAATTCTACCAAGGCATGCTGTCCATAGTATCTCTGACTTGTAAAGATATTTTCCTTTTTCCTAAAGACTATTAATTTTTGTGCAGAGAACGTTGCATAGCCCATTTTAAATGGAAATCATACTTTTTGTGTTTCTTTGCTGTGTTGCAAGCATGGGTTGCACATAACCTTGGCTGAGAAGAAAGGTTCTCCAGCCCCTTGGCAAGGAAGGCAGAAAAGAGCTGCCAGGACAATCCTGCAAATGTAGGAAAGCTCAGGGAGTGCCTCTGCTCTGTGCTGGGTTTCCAGGCATCACAGCCTGACTCCTTCCAGCCTTTTCCCATGCACAGGCACAGAGAAAAGGAGAAGATCTGTATTTCTTGCCCTGGTGTGGCATCTGCATTGATAACACCTGAGAAGTGGCTGGCAAAGTGAGAGCACCCAGAGGGGCTGGTCCTTTATTTATACTGAATTATTCTCTGCAGAGATCCTGCATCCCATCGTGACATGTGGCATTCTGGGCAGCATTTCAAGTTAAATAAATAAATAGAATTAGTAATAATTCCCTTGCACTTTTCTCTCAGCTGCAGGAGTTTGGGAACCCCCAGAACACATTTCTGCTTGGGCTTCACTTTTGAAAGTGCCTAGAACAGCGAGAAGAAAAACAAGCATTTGGCTCTAATAAAAAAATGGACAGTTAATCTTTCCATTAGATATCACACAGACAAAGCCCAGAGCACCCCAATTTCACATCAGTGTTAACAAACCCATAACAGCAAGCAGTTTCCTGGAATCTAAAGCCCTTTGGGCTCTTTAGAGAGAAGTCAGCAGGACTTTGCACATGCTGCAACTTAATATGTTTTATGTGCTTTCTTGGGCTGAGGAATCTCATCATTGTTTTCTGCTGGCACCTTGGAGATTTTCTGGGTCTCTCTGCTCCACTGTACAACTGACTACTTCTGAAAAAGCCATTTTATTGACAGGCTAAAAGGGCTATTCTTGGAGGAGAAATAAGTAACATATTTGTGCACCCCTCTGTCTGCATGGCTGTTTGTGGGGTCACACCTGACTTTGGGCTCCAGGGCTATCAGGACATGTTTTCATCTGACACCTCGTGCAGGAGTCAAAGCAGAGCAGTGCCTGCTCACATCAGCTGAGGATTCAGCCTTTAAAGTGAGCACAGAAATTATTTTAAATCCCATGCTGCTGCAGAAGTGGATCCAAACTGGTTAGGAATAATGCTCTGCTGCTTTTTGTCTTAGGCTGCACAGGTCTGGGGACTGGAGTCTCACACAAAAGAAACCCCCCACTGATTCTCTCCCTAGAGCTGGATTTTCAGAGGCAAGACAATCCCAAAACAGTCAAAACTCTCTGGTGGAGGGAAGGAAAGATAAATGTGAGGGCCCAAAGCATCTGAAACATTAATGTTTTTCTTTTTCTTTTTATTCTGTGAGAGAAATTTCTGTTAGAAAGGGCTCATAAAATAATGAAAGGTTCTCCAGTGTACTAGCATGTGATTTATTATGCCCAAGTGTGCTTTGTGTCTCCCTAAATGCAGCCAGGCAGTGGCTTCTGCTATTAGCATGCAAAGGTTCGAGCATGAAAAAGAGAAGTCTGAGATGGATTTTGGAACCTGGAAAGCAAAATTTAACTCTGAAGGGGATAGTGTGTTTTTGCTGGGAAGGTTGGCAAGGGTGGAGAGAGGAGGGGGCAATTGCCTGGCAGCAGAGGGGCAGCTCCTGCCCCTCCAGAGGTGACTCCAGTCAGGTTTGCTGCTCACTGAGACCTGGCCTGGGGCTGCAGGGCTGTTGCAAAAGGAAGATAACAACCAGCTGTGGTAAGGATTGCCTTGCTGGAGGAGAAACTGTGAAATAGTTTTAATTATATCTCAGGAACCAGATATTATGTGATGGGTTTACCTACGGCACTGGAATTTTCCTATTTTGCTTAATAAATAGTATTTTCAACATAGGTTGGGAGTGGGGAAAGGAAGTCACTGAACATTGCAGTTGTTTTTTACAACTCCACAGGTTTCTGGATAGAGACCTGAGCCAATGGTTTGCTTGCAACCTTTCTAAACACAACCTTTTGGCAGTCAGTCAGGTCTTGGCAGGAGACTTGCAGCTACCTATCACAGAAATTTTCATGTAAGCATGTCAAATTTAACTACACTTTTTTTTTTTTTTTTTTAATTTGACCTTGATTTTGAATTCTCTCCAAGTAAGATTTTTTTAACCTCTGGCTAACTAAGTCTCCTGGATAATTATTTAATTACTAGTTAAATATAGTTTCTCATGTAGAACACACACAGCTGGTTTGCACTTGATCTAAATATCTGTCATGTTTCTTTCTTGTTATATTTTTGCTAGGGTTTGTATCTGCAACAATAGGATTGTGTCCTTTTCAGAGCCAGTACTAATAATTCATCCAGGATCCCAAAACATCAGTGCACAAGTGATGATGCTTGGCTCTCTGGTAAAAGGAGATCTCCTTGGGAAGGTGATGCTGAGCTTGGTGCTCTTTTTGCCTCTCTGTTTGTTCTGTTTTAAGGGGAGGAATGTGCCCATGTGCTGGATCTGGTCCTCATTCAGGGGCTCATGCTGCTTTGGGGGAGAATGTGAAATGGTTGGAGGAAGGGGATGTGTTTGTGTGTGTGTCACCTGCCCTGTGCCTGCCTGCATAACCCACCTGTAGCTGTTCCAAGGGAGAAAGTGTTGACAAATGCCAGCACTTTTCCAGAACACATTGTAATATCAAACCTGAAATATATTTGCTATTGTTTTCTGCTGCCCTGGGTATAGGTCTGTTCCTGGAATATGTATCAAGGGCAATCCCTCTGTTTACAGTTTAAACATGAGCTATAGACTATTTACTCCAACTGCCACTTTCCTGGGAAAAATGTTTGCCATGGCCATCTATTATCTTGGCTGCAAGGAAAGTAAACTCTTAACTGAATATGAAATTAAGCAATTCTTTTCTAGCAATTGGAGTTTGGGTTTGGTGATAATAAGTGTGGGTTTGTGATTTAATAGGTCATTACCTACTTTGCCCATAATCACAAAGTAATAAATAACTATTGGCAAGATGGATAATAGCTGGGTCTGAGAGGCATGAAAAAGATAAAGCAATAGGCACAAAACGTAATTTATATTCATAGAAAATGGCCAAGAAATGCAATCTAAACTGATAGGAGAGCAGATTTTTATTAGATGTCTCTGATTTGGGGAATGGCTGAACACCTTCTTTCACAAGAGCTCATTGTCTTTCTGGTTTATAAAACCTGTTTTGGACATGTTACGTGGGAATTTCCCTTTCTGAAGAGGAAATTCCATATCTGAGGGACCCAAACTCATGATCCCATGGATCTAGACTTCCCCTGGCAGACCACTCCAGGTTTTTGGGCCCAATTAAACAAAATCTGTCAATGCTTCATTGTTCATTTGCTGCCCCATTCAACATCTGCTGCAGCTGCTTTGAGTTGTTCTGACTTCTGGGGTACAAGGTGCAGTTCCTCGTCCCTTCTTTTCTTGTGATACCTTACTCAGTTCATGACAAACAAATAGTGACATAATTTATAGTTTTGTGTTTTCCCAGCCATTCTTGTTCCCTTCTGTGCAGTGTAATAGTCATTATTGCAGCATGTCAAATTACATCACTTGTGTCATAAACTCATCAGGTTTTTATTATCTCTAGACATGCTGTGCAGAGCTCCAGGCTTTCTCTGTAGTGTGCAAGAAAACACATGAGAAACTGAAATCCAAATGTGGCAACAAACAAAGCCTTCCCCAGGGCTGGGCAGGGAGGGTGGTGTGGCCATGGTGTCCATAACCAACTCGAGCTCACCATTCTTTTCTTTTTTTCCACTTAATTGGTGCCAGAAAATGAAGATGCAGGCAATGTGTAGATGCCTTTGATGTGGTCTGGTTTTGAACATATGAAAATACACTTGTGCAGTTCTGAGCCTGACACCAAGGTCAGCTGTGGCTTTGTTCAAATTTTTGGATTAATCAAGAGGAAGTACCCACCCTTTTCCTTCTCAGAGAGGTTCAAAGAGAAGATGTCTTTGCATATTTTAAGGAGGTGAGGAGATGGGGGCAGGAGTGAGATGCCTGAAGAAGTGCCAGTGGATGTTTGTTCACTCTGGAAAAGGGAGAAACAAAAAAACCTCTTCCATATTTCTCACCAGCCTCCCCCGTTTCCAATACGTTCGCTTTATATCAGTGAACTTTAAGAACAAAATGTGCTCAGGGAAAAGAAATTAAAATTGCAAAGCAGTTTCCTTTCCTATCAGCAGAACTGACAGAAAAAATGACAAAATGCTTGTGGGAATGATTAGAGAGAGTGAATGTTCTCATTCATGTCGTGTCGTATATTGCTAATTTATATGTATTTGTTTTTGAACCAATCTGGCAAATTTCAGGAAAGGATCTGCCAGGAATCAATGGGAAAAATAGGCCTGTATTCTTTTGGAAATTAATAATAAGTATTTGCTGTGTTTTCTTTGGATTTTAATGACATGTGTAATGAGTGATGGCTAGCAGGAATGGGAACAGCCAGGGAGGAGGCTCAGGGCAGGGCTCTGCACATTTGGGGCCTTTTGCTGTTTCTGCTGTTGGTCTCCTGGGTGCCCTCCATCACTCAGGGCACCCTCCTCCCCTGCTCCATTTCTTCCTACAGGAAAATGAGGAGGAGTGAGCCCTCCAAATACCTTCCATGAGGGAGGAAGGCTCCAGGCTTTCCATACCTGTTAAATGTGCTCTTGACTATTGACTTTTTGGGGTTCCTTACATCCTTTCTTCTCCTTTCTCCTTTCCTATCTCTCAAGAAATGGTTACTGAGTGATAAAGCAGTTAATAAATACAGAATTTAAATTGGATATAAATATTTCTTCACTTGCTAGGGCAACGCTGTCCTCACTCATCTTTTGTCCACTTCAATTTTCAATGTGTCACTGGTCTGCAAATACAGGATTTTCACCTTATACTTTGACCTTTTCCTTTCATTTTTAGTCCATTATTTGGTAGCATTTCCATGGATCACTCTAAACATCCTCTAATTTCTTCAGCTGTAATTTTGTTGCTTTTTCTGTAACAAGTAGGGAGCTATTTAAGGTTCCAGTGACTCTGATGATTTCAATGACAGGAAGTTGAAATAAAATTCTCCTCAAAAGCCTGAGGAGAAAAAAAAAATTAATCTGGCATGTTCACCTGACTTCTCAGGACCATTCAGGGGCCCAAATCCTCTTGATTTCCGTGTCTTTGGAGATTTGCCTTTAATGCTTCAATATTCTGTAAAGGTGCTGATTTAATTTAATTATCCTTCAGCCTGGTTATACAGATTATTTTTTCCAGTCTTTCCTGGAAAAGTAGCACCTACAACTCCTTAATCACTTCTGTTACTGATTTTATCTCCATTACATCCCAACCTGAATTTTTTGGCAAGGTTGTTGCCTTCTAGGTTTTTTCAGCCTGATTGTCAGGAACATGTTATGGCCAAGAATAGACTGGAAAATATGGTTCTTGCTAGTCTGTTTCTACAGAGAGGAAATTAAATTCAGTGCAAAGAAGCACTTGCTCTCTAGCAGAACTCAGTTAATGTCATGAAGAAGGGAGGAAAAAAGGGGGGGTTAGCAGTGAGGAAGTTAATGAGAACCCAATATGGGAACCCAAGAGAAACACCAGGCAGATGGCAAATCATCCCAGCAAACACTTGGGCTATTTTCCTGTCTGAACCCACTGATCTGATCTGAGGAATGAGCTGTCCCTAATCTGTGCAGCTCATTTTCAGAGATGCTTTGCCAATGCCTCTCACCTCATGATTCTGATGGCATTTCCATCACCGGGGGGCTGCAGGGCAGGGCCGGTGTTTGCTGCCACAGGGCAGATCTGCCTTCCTGCCTGGCCAGGCTCAGTCCCACAGAGCACTCATGGCCTATGGGGGCCCTTGTCCTGGAAAACCCAGCTTTTTACATTTTGGCAATGAGAAATCCCTCAGGTAACCCAGGGAAGGGCTGGGAAGGGCCCAGCGACCCTGCAAGGGCTGCAGACACCAAGCACAGTTGAGGAGAGGAACCTCTTCCTCTTTCCAAGAGACTGAAACTGGAAAGAAATGTTTGATCCAATGGTGGGACTCCTCCATCTCCCCAGACCACTCCATGGTGAGGGTTAAGTCTTTTTTTTTCTCCATCCTGTGGGGTTTTTCAGAGCTGGATATGTCTGGTATGATCATGTCATACTCTGGAGGTGGAGGAACATTAGCTCAGCATTTTCAGAGGAATCAGAACTAACTCAGAACTAATTTATCTAACTAACTAAGAACTAACTTATCCAGAAGCTTGTGTATGGCAAAGGGTTGAGGAGGAAATCTTGGTCTTGGATGGATTAATTTACTGGAGCTGTTTGAAGCCTTTCTGTTTGGCCTGGCTCTTCTGTGCTTTGGTGTGACACAGGAGTGACCAGCCAGACAAATCCATGTGAGAAGCAAAAAGGAAAGGACATTAAAGGGGCATGATCTGTGAATTTTACCCATGTTGTTCTGGAAGAAAAAGTGTTGTAAAGAGAACACAAACAATTAGGGCATATGCTGAGTTTGTTTATCTTCAGAAGCATGTGGTAGGTGTGCCGGTGCACTGGTGTTCAGCAATTAACAATAAAGGCAGACAGCAATTAACCACATGTCTGCTGTGAGTGGTAATGCAAGTTATTTGTATTTAACCTTCATGATTCATGAACCACTTTCATTCTGGGAACTAAAAAGAAAGGGAAGGAACATCTTAGAGCCTGATGTCACCATGTGAAAAATGATCAGACTTCAGTAGTCAGTAATGAAAAAACTTATATACATAAATAAAAATAAATAGATTTCTTCCCATTATTGGCAAATGAAATATGATCATTTATCATACATATACACATATATATGCATACATACATATCTATGAGCATTTTTTTCTGTAATAGTGGAGTTCTATTTCTGGGAATGTCAAGCTTCATTTGCTTTCGGGATCTCAGCTCATATATATACTGAAACCAGTGGAGAAATCTTTATCAGTATCAATAGCTGTTGCATTTTACTGCTGATATAAACACTATCATAGAATATATAGACTTTAGAAGTTTGTGGTTTTTTTGTTCTTTTTTCCCCACATATTTCTGAAGAAATTAGATTTATTTAGGAAAAGCAGCCTTTATAAGATTCAGTATTCAAAGGAAGGTGATGGGACACCCAGGCTGTTGGAATTAAACCTGTTCTGATGCCTCATCTTTTTCAAGGGTTTTTGAATTGACAGCCTTCATGATTAACTGTCACTGGCACAAGTACAGAGCTGGGTTTTTAATAAAAAATATCCTGGCCACAGGGAAAGAAGAGCAAGAAAACCAAAGGATACCTGTGCCATCCTCTGTTGAAGAAGAAAGAGCCACTGCATCAGGATTACACACACTCTAAGATCACTTTTTCTTTTTCCCTGAACCAGAGTTCTGTCACAAAGCTTGTTTTTGGTGGAATGAGGCTTAGCAATAAGTTCATCTCATTATAGGTAAACAGATACATTTTGGACAATTTTCCATTGAGCAGCATATAAATCTAAACTTGTATGTAATGAACTGGCACAAAAAAGTGTACTGGAATATTGATTTTTGTGAATTAATAAGATATTGTTTTCTGTTTTTTATGGATTAATACTTAGCTACAAGCTGTTCAGGATTTGGGTGAAGAATATCCTAGCAGTAAAATGCAATTTTGTTTTGGAGATGGAAATGCTTCAAGATGGAACAATTGAATTGGTGGATGGATTGTATTAAAGGGTAGCAAGGGAGAGACACAAAGTGCCTTTATTGCTTATTCTTTCAATACAAGTAATAAGTATTGATGACCTAAAAGAAATGCAATGAAAGGGTTTTATGAAAATAGTTTGGAGGGCTGTTGGTCTTGTCTGTGCCTTAATGTGTCATCTTAGAAAAACCAATTAAAATGAGGTATTTTGGCAGGAAAACAATAATCTTTTTTAGCATAAAAAGAAATTATTTAAATTGTGTTTCCATTTATGAAAATGTATAACTTAGCTTGGAATCAAAAGCTTATTTAACACTTCTAGCAGAATGAAATCTGCTTCCCCTCCTGCTGTCCCTGTTTCCATTGGGAACTCCTAAATTTTCCAGTAAGAATTTTTTCAAAGGTGAATTTTCTCAGGGGAATTTTTCTTTCAAATCCATCTAATAACCCATGTCAGGGAGAACTTCAGATGTTCCAGATGAGATGGAAAGAGGTCAGGGAATTGTACAAGGAGCTGAAGGATGAGAAGAGTGGTTTGAGCTGCAGCCTGCCAGATTTGTGGGGGCAGCCCAGCCGCGGGCTGAGCACGATGGAGAGGCTGGGGCAGGAACCAGAACACCCTGCAGGGTCTGTGATCCCCTGGGAAGTGCCCTGGCTGCCCCTGAGCTTCCAGGCTCTGCACCACAGCAAGGGCACTGGTGTCACCTGTGGGAACAGGGGTTTGGGTTGTACTCCTCCACAAGGATCCACACTGAGCCTTTGGGAGAAAGCAGCAGAGTTCTGCCATCCATTACTTGTCTGTAACTGCTGAGCTCTGCTAGTGCCTGTTCTGATCCCAAATGCAGGGCTGGGGTAGCTGCACACTGCTGTCACAGGAGCTAATTTCAATTGTTCAATTGAGAGCAACATCAAGGCTGTAATATCCACTACAGGGCAGTCACAAACACAACAAACAAACAGGCACTGGCTGCAGGAAGGGTGTTCCACCAGTTGTTGCTCTCCTGCCATGAGAAGACCTGTAATGAAGCATTCCTGTAGGGAACAGTCTGCATTTGAAATGGAAATAGAGTTCAATATCATCTTGTTAGTACATTTTGGTGTTGCTGGATAAACAGACAGCACATGGAGCCTTGACCCTGGCTGGGCACTCATTAAGCACTGGGTCTGCAGCAGGTTAACTGGGAGAGAGTGAGCAGAGAGCCTGGGGAGTGCCTGAAATCCTGCCTGGGTGTGCTCCAGGAAAGGTGTGAAAACCTTGAGTGTCCTTTGACTGCAAGCAATCTTTGCTGCATCTCAAGGACAGGAACATCCCTGCTCCTAAACCTCCAAACTCCTTGAGCATTGCTGTTAAATTGTGAACATCCCTGCTCCTAAAGCTCCAAACTCCCTGTGCATGGCTGTCAGAGCAGGGCTGCAGGAAGCACAGCTGGGCACAGCCCATCAGGCAGAGCGTGCAGCTGAGCTCTGCGGAGGGATTTGCTGTGCAGTCACAGGATTGCCTGTGAGAGCTCCTTGATCAGAACAGAAATATTTAATCAGCTCTGTCTCCTGTAACTGTCATGTAGAGAAAACAAGGCTACAAATTGGATTTGTGTGATCAATGGGCAAGAAAGACCACTTTATCCACCTCAGCAGTGCTGATGTACAGCACCAGGCTTTGGTGACAGCAAGGTGCCACATTCTGGCAGGACAGGCTCTCGCCTGTCTGGGAACACAGGCTGTTCTGGAACCATACATTGATAATTTTTAAATTTTAACCACAATCTTGTCTTCTTGTATGTCAGTAGAAAATCAGCTGCTGAGTTTAGAAAGAGCATGATTTCTCTTACAGCAAAATCAAGGGAAGAATTTGCACAGATTGCAGAGCAATATTTAGGTACATAAAGATATGGTTTGGAATGTATTTATTCATGTTCATGAATGGATTAGGAACTTGCACGCAGTTTTTCTTTTTAAGTTCAGGGCTACAGTGGAGAGTGTGGTACAGGGGTCAAACCGAACAGAAAGGGGCTCAGAGCGTGAGCAATTCCTCTGTAGCCAGGTCTGGCACCATAAAGCCACTGTTAAATGCATCTTCCAGACTTGACACTTCACACTTTCCAACTTTTGCAAAGCATGAGCATCACAGCAGGTCTTACTGACCCTAATGGCACAGCAAATTTAGTAAATAAATAAATAATGTGCAGCAGAGAGGATGGGAGCCATGTCTGAACTTTGTGTCTTACTGAGAATGGGCATGGTGACTTGGCAGGGTCTTTGGAAGGTTTTCATTTACCTTGATGAATAACAACTCTATTTAAAAAAAAAAATTCTCTCTTTGTATATTATAAATGGACTTGTAGAAGGGGGACTGTGAGTTAGTCTGTCTGTCTCCCCGTGAGTCTGGGAGAGGTTGATAGGAGGGAGAGTGCAGCCTTGGAACCTCCCCAGAGTGTGAAGATCTGTAGGATCCATTTGGAGAGGGACACAACTGGATCTAGGTATGAGAGGGAAATGGGTCATGGATACCAAAGGACAGGTGCTAATATTTGCGCTGTGGGAAAAAAAAAACCCACAAGAAACACCTAAACCCCAGAGATTGGGATCTACAGTGACAATTCCTCACTTCAGGAAATGAAGCTTTTCTGAACAATACCATCTTCTGTCATGCCTAATCAAACTAATTAAAGAACACTACCACACTTTATTAATGTAATTTATCTCCTGCCTGAGGTGAATTATATTTATGCTCCAGTTACTCAAACATCACAGTTCTGTGTTTGAAGGAATGATGTTATTCAGTGATGTTTGTGTTCCACAATATCTGGCAGTAATTGAACAAGAGCCTGGGAAATTGGGTCTTTTCTGCTTTGGAAAAGCTTCTTTGGGGAATGTTCTGTTGCACAGGTGTGTTGGTGAACAGGCTGAGCTCTGGCATGTCCTTATTGGAATGGCAACTGGAGCCCTACACGTGCCAAACCTTTCAAGCCAAGCAAGCCAAAATTCATCTCTAAGCATTAAGGCTGTGAATGGCCTGTTTAACTGAACACACAAATTCACAGCATTTAATGAATCAGGGCTGGGAGGCCAAATTTATTGCAGCTGAAGATCTGGCAGGGAAAGGCTAATATGTGCTGAAGGAGGAAGGAAGGAAGTTCTAGAGACTAAAAACATTTAAGAGAATGTCAATAGAAAAGAAGTATTTATTTTAAAAGATATTAATGGCTTCCATGGATATCCTCTGATGGGGCCACAGCTGCAGGGTTCACAGGCACAGTATCCACCCCCTTTTTGTTGAAAGAAGCAGTTTAATATCATTATGGAGCAGGACACCATGAGACAACAGAAAGCATTCCCTGAACTGACTGAGGGGTTTTCCTGGTGATTGCTTGCAATTTGTTGCTGTCTGCTTGGTGAAAGCATAAGAGAGGAGAGAGCAAGGGGAGCAGCACAGAGCTGCCATGGGCCTGGCCAGGGGCTGGGACAGCTCTGGGTGTGCCAGGCTGGAGGCACAGGGAGCTGTAGCCCTCCCTGCACACCTGGCTTTGCCAGCTGAGCTCAGCTGGGCTGGCCCAAGGCCATTCTGGCCACCTGTCTGTGCTGTTTGCTCTCATTTGAGGCCTGAGAGGAAACCCCTCTGGGCTTGGCCTCAAAAGTGCCCTTGGAAAGGACATTGCAGATGTCCTGTCCACCCCACCTCACCCATGTTTCAGGTGGATAAATGGGCCTTTTCCCACCAGGGATGGCTTGGGCTGCTTTGAGGGCACCTGAGATTTGCAGGTATCTGAAGCCAGAGCTCAGGTATGGCATGTGCAGAGCCATGGGAGAAGCTGGGACAGAGAAAGGTGGGAAGAAAGCCTGGTTAGGGCCATGGGAAAGCAGACATCCCACCTTGAGCTGCAGCAGGTTTCACCCCAGGCCTGTGGAGCAATTGCTGTCAGATCTTTTCAGAGGGACTCTGCTGCCTCTGTTCCAGCCCAAGCACTGGGCACTGATGCACTGACCATGCAGCTTTATTCATGTTGATTTAGAGAATTTCACAGCTACATTTAAAGCACTGTTAGGTAGGATGGAGTGTGGGGAACAGTACCATGCTATTTTATTTTTTTTAAAACTTGGGTTGTGTATTTACTGCTTTCCTAAGTGAGCTCTTAAAAATATCTGACAAGTAGATTCTGTCTTGTAAATAGGTCCAAATGAATTTTATTGAGATTTTTGGGTAAATCTTTGCTACCCTGCCCCCAGGTAGATTTTGGCAGTTTTTTAAGAACAAGAAAAAAGGAGCTTTTATTCTTTGTGAATAAATGAACTACTAATTTCCTTGGGTAGTGGTTAAAACTGTTTTGGATTTTCCTAAAGAGAACAATGACTCAGAGCCATTGATAAAGAACACCTTAGTTCTGTATTAATAGCAAGTGCAGTGGGCTGGATCAGATTGCATCTGCCATTGAGAACACAGAGGCTTGCTTGGAGGACAGAGCAGGACTGAGCTCCCAGCATGTTGTGTTTATGCCTCCAAATCCAAACTACAGATTGGAGATTTGTCCCAGGTCAGAGTCTCCTTGGCAGCCTGTGCACTATTGCATATCAAGTGTTCCTGCATTAAAAAAAAAAGTTGGATGGCAAAAAAAAAAAAAATCCTGGTGCTTTAGAATAAAAGGCAAGTCCTGATGTCTCACACATTTTAGGAACATGTTTCTCAGATTGCCAGCTCAAAATTTAGGGTGAAAACAAAAAAAACCCCAAAGCCACGATGAAGATGCAAGAGAAGTGTAAAGTGCAAACTGAGCCTATGGTAAAAGAATAGAAATTATTTTGAAGTAGAAAAACATGACAGAAAGGTAGCTGAATAGCATGTTGAACATGCTGATTTTTCTTCCTGATGATTAAAACAAGAAAAATCACACTAAAGAGCTGATCATTAGTGTAACTGATTTCAGTGCTATGTAGGATAATTTTTTTCAACAGTAGAAAAATGGCAAGAAATATGCCAAAGATAGAGAATCTATTAACAAGTAAGTCAGCTGGGGCAAGCAGAAATTCATGTAATATGCCACGAGCATGATGAGATCCAGAAAAGGCATAAGGACTGCAGAAAATGGTAAAATCCATGTCATGGAGAGAGGTCATTCTGCTGAAAAAAGCTGCTATAGAAACACAAAGCTTTGGCAGTTCATGCAATCCAGAAACAGCAATGAATTGATACAGGAAGGGATTTTTTTTCCAGATACAAACCTGGCTTTATATTTAGACAGCTTTTCTTGCTGTTATTTATCTGGAGGCTGTTTGTATATTAAATTTACCAAACCTTTGCTGGTTTGTCAGGCTCTGCTGCCATTGGTGCCAGAGGCTCTTCTCAGGCTGGGGTCACCAGCAGCTCCTGCCTGGCACTGGTCCTGCCTCCTGGCACATGGTGGCATCTCCCCACACCAGCAGGTGAGCGTGACCCTCCTGTGGCACAGGTTCTGGCTGGAAGGACAACAGCAGGTGACCTCTGGTGGCATTGCCTCTGTCAAAAAACTGGCAACAGATATTTTCATTAAAAGGGAATCCTGAGCATCTGAGATTTCTGTCTTGGAGTCAGTGACCTGTGCCTGGAGGAAGGGAAGACAGTCACTCAAAAGAGTCTCAGTCTTGTTCCCTGCCTCAATAAAAATGAGAGAAAGCAGGATTGCAGCTGAAGGGGGATTGGGTTTGGGTGCTCCACAGAGGGCACAGAAATAAAGCCCCCTCTCCTCCCTTCCCCAGAAGTGTCTCCCTGGGGAGGGGCAGGCAGAGGAACACAGCAGAATTTAACTGATTCAAGAGCAGCTGAATGGAAGAGTTTGGTCACCCTGCCAGATTTATTGCTTGATTCATTATCTATGCAGACAGCAGCTGCAAAACAGATACTGACTGCAGTCAGTAACTGGCTGACATGGCCCAGCTTTGGCACTTCATGGCTGTTGTACCAGTGTGCTAATTTTGGGTCAGATAATTTTGGGTATCAGCAGCAGCCCCTACCCAAAGGTAATGACCCCATTGCTGTGGGTGACAGCAGCAGGGCAGAGGTGGAGCAGTGCCCTTGTCCTGGGGCTGAGGGGGTGCACAGCACAGAGCAGGGGCTCTTCCAGCATCTGTAAGGAAATACAGATATTGAATGGGAAATTTCCTCCTTAAGCTGTGGGGTATGTGTCCCTTCCCATGCAGGGGTTCTTAAAGCAGAGTGCTCCCAGCTCATTCAGGGACCTCACTGTGCCTTCCCCTGGGCCTGGCTGCTCACAGGGGTCACAGCAGCAATGCTGCACCTTGAAAAAAGAGAGGAGCTCTGTGGGTTTTTTTGGGTTTTTTTTTTTTTTAATGAGGCAGATAATGCATTTTGTTCCACTTGGTGTGATGTGTTTCATACCTCTGTCTTGGCCAAAACAGAGCTTTAATAATAGATGTGGTGAGGAAGCACTGACTGAAGGTTGTGTTGGTTGTATTAAACTCTTGCTGAATGTCCAGTGATGATACAGCTTCTTGGCATATGATTTAAGGAAATTTATCCCATGTATCCCATTTAAATGCCTGTGTTCCCTGGTGCTGTCCCCTGGCCGGGTGGGTTTGGGGTGGCAGCAGGCTGTCCCTTGTCCCCAGGGTGGCTGTGGCAGGACAGCAGGCAGGGGCAGGTGCCAGGCTCTGGGTGACACCTGCTGGGGCTGCTCTGCTGCTGGCACTCATTAACATCCTGTGGCACTTGGCAGCAGCAGGGCCAGTAACCTTAATGGCCTGGCCAAACTCCAGCCTGCTAATTGCGCTCTGCCCAGCAGGCTGAATGTTCCCCAGGAAGATTCAGGTGAGGAAATTGCTCCTCTCCTCCTCTTCTAAACGATGTTACACAAAGGGTGGTTTAGTGCTGGAGATGAAACCTGTTTTATTCAGAAACCTAAATCTGGATTTAAGGATGTGACAGAGCACAAAGTCTTCAAAGCAACGTCCAGGCTCCCAAGCAGGCCCAGGTACAGAATGTGGTTTTTGCCTTCCTGTAAATTTTTCACATTCCTTTATTAAGAACAAATCTCCTGAAATCTGTTTAAGATCATTACTTGCATCAAATAAAAATGAAACAGATGGTCCTGAATGCTGAAGATCTGTTTGAAATGTATTTTCAGCCCACTGTCTGGAACTTGTCTTGAGTTGTAAAGGAATTGAAGTTCAATTTCAGGCTCTGCAACACTAACACTGTGTAACCAAAGGATTCTCCCATCGTTGTGTATCAACCTAAAGAATGGTTGCTAAAGGGAAATATTTGTGCATTTGTTGGAAGCAAAATAACGCTGAGTCTGGGGGCTTCTCTGTGACCAGGTTGTTCTTGCATTAGAGTGAGAAGTTTTGTGTTAAGCTGGACCAGACAGAAAATTTGCATTACCTGGGCAGACCTGGCAGTCGTTGTGCTGTGGTGCTCCTGGCTGGTCCCTGCTGAGTTCACATTCACAGCAGACACTGAAAGCTGGGCAGTGGTGCCCCAGCCAGCAGCTGTGCCCTGTGTGCAGCCTGCCCCTCAATTCAAAGCTGTGTTTGGGGAAGCTCAGACTTTAAGCAGAAGCAATGGTTATGGTTTTTTCCCCACAGGAACACCTCAGGAGGTTAATTCAATCTGTGTTACTCAGACTCCATGCTGGCACATCAGCCAGTTTTCATAGGCAGTGTCCTGCTTCTAGCTGAAACAGAATACAGTGCTTTAAAAAAATTGATAAAAAATATCACACAGCAGCTGTCATGCAGGACATTGTGCTCTCAGATGAGCCATGGCTTTCATCAGGTGGGTAAGATCACCCAAAATTAATGGGGGAGGAGGAAAACCTTCAGCCAGAGCTGAGGCAGAGGAGGGGCTGCATGTGGGACCCCAAGGACAGCGCTGCAGGGCAGGCTTGCCTATTCTTGGAGGAATAATAATAAATAATAATAATAATAATAATAAACAACTATGACCAAACTGGTCAGGGCAGAGCTCATGAGTCTGAATTCCCTCTGACACCCCAGAAGCTGCTGAGCCATTGGCAGGAGAGTGTGAGTGATTCTGCCTCTCCCCAGAGCCAGGGGCTCAGGGTTTGCCAGAGCTGCAGTGCCTGGGAGGGATCTCTGATGCTTTCCTGCCTGGGGGGATGCTGGACAACAAATGGTAAATAAAGTGCATCTAAAATGAAGCTCTAAATGCATAATTTCAAGCATTACAGACTGTTCAATGACTTTATATTGAATATTTATATTTAATTGATATTTATAGTGGATACCAGTCTGGTAGTCAAGCACCTATAAATAAAAAAAATGTTGTCAAGTAAAGGGGGTTATTTTAGAATTAATGGCTTGTAGGATTTTTATGTAATGTATTTTTGTTGAGATCTTATTTTGTTGAAATCTTATTTTTGCCTCAAATCTAGGACTTGGGTTTTCTCACTTCCTCCCCTGATCTTTTCACAGGAAGATTGGAATAGCTGTAAAAAGTGAGGGTTTATGGAGGAGGCATTCTCAGCTTCTTTCTAATAAAATTATGGAGAAAGAAAAGGTCAAGGAAGGTTTCACTCATCAGATTTTCTATCAGTTTTTCTCCTTTACCTTAACTGAAAATAATGAAAAATGAAAGGTATTTTAAAAAATAATCAAAATGAAAACTTCTGTTTCCCAGAAAATAATAATTCAGAATTGTCTCACGAAGAATAGTGAGTGACAGGTTTCTAACCTTGAAAATACTGATTTTCCCCCTCTGCCTCCTTCACCCCCAAGTTCAGCCAGCTCTGGCATCATGCTCAAATGAAGCACTGAGATGTCTCATGGTTACTCTCTTTGGCAAAAGAATGTTTTTGACAGTTTTCTACTCAAATGCCCGATTCTGAGGGGTTTTGGTACCAGGCTGTATAGTGTGGCTGGCTGAGGTTTTCTGATGGTTCAGCCTCTGTGCCTGGGGGGTGGGATTGGAATCTGCATCCTCAGCCCAGATTTTTTTTTTTGGTAAGAAAGTGACAAATTAGAAATCCTTTTAATTTGTTTCAACAGAGTTTGAAAATTATTTACAGGAATAAATGGAAAGGAATTCAACTTACCTATAGGTGCTTTTTGTTCCTTGAAAACACCTTCCTCCTTCCAACAGCTTCCCTATGATCTGTGGGATGTTCCAGGGTTACAGCTCAGTGTCAGCCTGGGAAGTGCCCTGTGTGTTTGTGTTCCTGGTGTCATCACATTGTCTTCCTGGTGTTACCACATTGTGTTCCTGGTCACCTCATTGCTGCAAGCCTGCAGCTGATGTCAGTGGCCTTGGCTGCCTTGATTTCCTGATGTTGTGGCCATTTCACTTGGGTAAGATCTGTCCCTCAGTGTGTTCTGGTGGCCTCAACATCTCATGAAAGCCCCACAACAATCATGATTTCTAAAGCCCTAGGCCCAAGTTCTTCTGTGGGTAAAATTCAGAAGGTAAAGGATGCACTGGTGGTGTGGAAGTACTTTCTCATGGGTGATTAATAAACTCCTCTTTATGCTTATTCTCATTTGATCCCTTCCTTGCTGCTCTCTCTGCAGCAAAAAGATGCCATGTAATATATATATATTCAGGACTCTGATGGAAAATTAGATTTCTTTCAATGTGATATCAAGTAATGTTCCCAGCCATGGGGAGAACTCTATATTCAGTCACCTTTTAGATGCTGTCCATGAAAATCAATCTTCTTTGGTCCCAGTGCTCATATTTGTGTGTATTCCTTTGTGTTACTGTGAATTTTGGCTTTGTCTGCTTACTCCTTACTCTGGCACCTTTATCCAGGATGCAAGTGTTATCTTGCTTTGCAGATGGTCCCCAGACTCTGCACTAAGAATCCAAATGATGGCTGTTTCCCTAAGAGCCTGGCTTTGCTACTGCTGAGATGATCTCCTCTCCTCCCTCCATTCTTTGCTTTGAGTGTTAATGGAATCTGTGTGTCCCCTTGGTGCTGCTGAACCCTGCCTCTGGTGCCAGGCAGGAGCTGCAGTGCCTGAGCAGCCCTGTGAGGTGCTCCCAGGATAAATGGTGAGCGGTGCTGGAATGGCTGAGCCCCACCTTGGCATCAGCACCTCTGCTCTGGGGGGTCTCAGCCCAGGCACTCTCAGCAATTTTAGCATTTTTAACAATTCTTGAATGTGCGTTGTAGTCTTCCAAAAGATGGATTTTGTAACTTCCCTCCCAAAACATGTAATCTGAAAGCCCACTTCAGAGCTTCCCTGGTGTAGATTAATGCACTAGAAATGCCATTTTATGAAAATACATATTGCCAAATACTAGGAGTTTGCTTTATACAAACATCACCAACCCCTTCTTGGAGTTTTGTTCTTGCATTTGGACCTGTGATCTAAGATCATGCATAGCAGAGTTTTTCTACCAACCTTGTTGCAGACACTTTCTTCCTGAACATAAGCTCATTGTTCTCCAGATGTAATTAGACCAAGTGTTATGACAGTTGGTAGGATTACAGCACTTTGATAAATGACTTGTTTCTCACAAGAGAAGGTTTGTGAAAACAAGACCATCCATCTCATTTCTCACTCATTTCCTCTGCCCAGCTTCCTTCTTGAAAATATGCACATGGGCTTGGATGTGAGCTGGGGGAAGGTTTTGGTGTTTGCCACAGCCCATGGCTCCTTCTGAGGGCAGCCCTGCCTGGATCAGCTCTTCCCCCAGGATTTGTCATTCCAAAGCTGGCAGGAGGGCTCTCAGCTCCTGCAGCTCTCTGATAAAGGTCCTAAGGAGGACAAACCTTGGTGCAGACTCCAACCCTCTGCAACCCGACCATCCATTTCTTTCTCCATCTAGTTGTCTCCTCCACCTTTTTTTAGATACACATTAAATTGTATAAAACACTGTGGGAGGGGGTGTCAAAGTCAGGGTGAATGAAGATCAGGGGCGCCCACAGCTCCCCCTTACCTGCACTCCAGATGTTCTCCCACAGCAGCAGTCCAGTTTGATCAGGCAGAGTTTATCATTAATCAGTCCATTCTGATTGATCCAAGGTGCTTTCTCAGACCTCCAAGAGGAGCCTGTAACTTTCTCACCAACCAAGGCAATGTTGATGCTCCCCAGACCATCTTTTTGGCCTTTTTTGCCAATGGGGGCAATGTTTGTTTCTCTCCAGTCTTTGGGGACACCCCCAATCATGGCAATATCTCAAAAATGACAGGAGTGGCCTTCTCATAACATTGATCCTCTCCCACAGCACCCTTGCTACACCTCATCTGGTGCTGTGAGCCTGGAGCCAAGAGATGGGCTGGGAAATCTTCACTTTGTGATTTTGTAGCCACAAAATGTTGATTTTTGTTTTTGGGTTGGTGAAACTGTTGTGGAGGCCAGGGGCACTCAGAGCCGTGTCCTTTCCAGCCACAGCTGCTGCCATGAACCTGCAGACTTGTCCTTGCACCCAGGGGAGCCAGACTTGCCTCCCAGCACAAATTTACCTCCTTACAGACTGTTCTGATGGCTGATCATCAACAGCTAGTGTGGCCCTTTCTGGCCATGCTGGAGCTTTAGAGAGATTTCAAGGTCATTTGGCCATGACTGCTTTTCTAAGGTGGCTGGAGAGAAGCATGAGGACTTCCCTGTGAAGTTCTGCATGCTGGTGTTAATAATTTATCTATTTTCTGAGTAATTTGTGTGTCAGAGCTCAAGATAGTAGCTCTTCAGAGGTTTGAACAATGGTGACCATCCATTCCACTTTACTGCATAGTTTTTTATCTGAAATTGGGTTTTAGGCTTTCCTCTGTTGAGCTCTGTGACTGATCTTAAAAGCTTCTTGATATATTACCCAGGCCTATTAGATTCTACTAGACCTCTCCATCACCAAGAATTGATTTCCCCCTCTTCCCCCCTTAATGCTTGAACTCAGAAGGCCCTTAGGGCTTCTGGCTTAATTAAAAATTAAATTTACAGATCATTTCTCAAATCATCCCTTAAGCAGCCAGTAATAATGATCACCCCTGAGTGGTGTGTGTCACTGTCATTTTAATGTGCTGTGTAGTAAATAGTAACGTGTCCCCTCTGTGAACCCTGTGTGCAGCAGGCTGCCCTGTGCTGCTCTCTGTTTATTTATGTGTATAATGCAGAAATCAGTGTGGTTTGAGTCCTGGGCACCTCTACCACACTCCACTTCAGTCACTTTTCCTTCTGACCATAGCAAAGGAGACAGTGAGTTGCCCCGCATTTACAAACACTTCTGTTTGTTTGGAAAACTATTGTCATCTCCCCCACTTGTTTCCCCTGCAATTTGAAGATTATTTTGGTTTTTTTTTGTTCCCTTTGCTGGGGTATTCAGTTTCTGGAAATTCTTTTTCTTTCAGTTGAAAGGAAACTCATGTTGCACATGAAGGGAGTGGGAAAAAGCTGCCAATCCAAACTGGTACAAAAGGTTCTTGCTGTGATCTTCCCAGCAAACACTGCTGAGAGCCTGTGAGGGGCTGCACTATTACAGGGGGCAGAGCTCATTGCAAGCAGCTCATCCAACCACCTGTGCCCTCTCCTGTGAGCATTCCCTGCAAGCCAATCCACAGGCTTGCTCTGTAAGATTTTTCCTGGGAATAATTTGCCAAAATTCTTTAATCTGTGATGAATCTGCCAAGACTTTTCTCTGATTATTTACTATTCATTCTATGCACTTGATTGCATGAAGCATTTACTGTATTTGTTTTTCTTTTGTTGCTGTTATTTTGTGGATTATCTGTGTGTTTTGAAATAGAGAATTAACATTAATGGATGGTGACTGGTTTTGCTGATGCTCCAGTCTCTGCCCTCATGCAATGGAAGGTGTTTGTGTGAAGCCACTTTGAGCATTTGTGCAATAGCATCTGGCTGAGCACAGATTTGTGCTGCAGATTTGTACAGATGAGACATCAAGGGTCCATCCATGCTTGCTTTCTCATCAGATAAGTGCTTTTCTTCCCTTGTATATTTGTTTGTCCTCTCAACTCCGTACTCCATTTATTGTTGTTCCCGTTCTGTATCCTTTTTCTCTACCATTCTCAAAGGCTCTTACCTGACTATTTGAATTTACTCTGGCTCTTGAGTAGAATATGCTTTTTTCTAACCTGATCTCAGTAGTGCCATGTGAAGCCAGGAACTCCTTGTGCTTATTTCTTGATTTGGCCAGCTTGGCCATTGCTCAGAGCTCCTTACAGATGTTTTAGGGGGCTGTCTGTGCTGTGTCACACCTTCTGAGCTGTTGTTGCCCAACAGCTTCAGCTCCACCAGTCAGGCCTGCACTGTGCTGCTCTGATCTGTGGCTCAATTGTGCTGCTCTCTTCCCTCTCCAGGCACCACTCTGTTCTATTTCCAGATATATTGTTACTCATTAAACTTCTAAAAGAGAGGCTGATCAGAGGACAGTACCAGGGAGGATTTGGCCTAGAGATACTTTGCCAGATCCTCTGCATTCAAGGTTGAATTTTGATGGGGAGGAACGTTTAACAGCTCTGCAAGTGGTCTCTGAGCTGAAACCCTGCAGTCATAGTGAGGAACAGAGTCAGGCAGGGAAAAAACCCTGACCCTTTGAAACCCTTCTTACCAAAGTAATACATAGCTAATAATTGTTTGAATTACTCCTGTGGAAGCCCCTTGCACTCTAAGAAACATCACTAGAGAACAATCAGTGAGCCCCAGCTGATTGCCAAACCATTAACCTCAGCTGCTGGGAGTGCCTGCTCCTGCCTGTGTGAGTCAGCTGTTGAGCTGGTGCCACCACAGGAGTGCCTTCCCTCCACATTCTGGGGGGGAACAGTGTCCAGAGTATTACCCAAACCAGCCAGGGCTGCTTTAAACAGTGGTTTGAATCCTCTGGGATCTGCAGAACCCTAAATCTCCCCCAGAGAAAGTTTGAGATTCTGCCTCCAGTGGGGTCTTTGCATCAGATGCCCTGGAGCAGTGCAGAGGAACCTGTCCCAGGTAGGCTGAGACACCCTGGGCTCTGATCTGTGCCTCCTGGGGCTGGGCATGCACTGGGCCACGGCCCAGACTGTCCTAGAGCAGGGCACGCTGAACTCCTCTGGAAGGGCAGATCAGCTGGGGAGCGGTGCAGTAGCACCAGGCCAAAGGAAAATGCTCACAGTTCCTGTCCCAGAGCTGTTGTGCTGTGGCAGGTGCAGCAGAGCAGTGTCAGTGTGAGCCCCTGCTGTGGTTTGGGGTTAGGAGGCAGGGCACCACTAATGTCCCATCAGCAATTGTCATGTTTGCATTTCCTTCCCAGCTGTGCAGGATGAACTCGGTGCTCCAGCTGCAGGAGGGCTTGGCTGCCTGTGCCCTTGGCTCCCTGTGCCACTGGCACCTCTGCCCTTGGTCCCCGTGCCACTGGCAGCCCTGCCCTTGGTCCCTGTGCCACTGGCAGCCCTGCCCCTGGCACCCTGTGCCACTGGCACCTCTGCCCTTGGTCCCTGTGCCACTGGCAGCCCTGCGCTGCTGGCACAGGGGAGCTCCCACACCAGCCCAGGGGTGTAGGGCATGGAGACCAGGCGGACAGGTCAAGGTGAACCACAGCCAACTCCCCCTCCAGGTAGCTTGAGGGCTCTTGGAAGGAAGGAAAAGGCTTCTCCTGAGTGTTGCTCTGGAGTCTGCCTGTGTGCATGCCACACACAACCCCAGGGCTTTCTCACAACTTGGGCTGTCACAGCAGATAGAGTCTGAGGCATCTCTTGCATCACTGATTTGCTTTTTCCTGTTCCCTTCCCTTCCCTCAGTTAAGGATGTTACTGCAGGAAAGTCCTTGTTCCTGATCTCAGCCCTTTCCAGGGGGTCCTGAATGAACAGCTGAGGTTTTTGGCTTGGCAACTGAGTTGTTATCCTGCTGTTTGAACTTGCTGGATTGATGCTTCCCCATGGGAAGGCAGGAGGGCTGTGTCTCTGCAGGCTGGCCTGAGGCAGCCTGGCATGGCAGCAGCTTCCCCTTTCCCCTTGTTTCCCCAGCACTCCCCAAGGATTTGTCCCTCTCAGTGGCTGCTGCTCGTGGCAGGGTCTGCCAGCACCTCCAGGCTGATCTGGGTACAAATCCTTGCTGGAACAGAAGTCCTGCTCCAGCAGGGAGGGGCAGGGACCACCCTTGCTGGTGTAGTCCTAAATAACAGCCTGTTTATCTGTGCTCTTTGATAGGGTGTTATTTCCTGGAGTAATGTTGAGGATCAAAATAGCCCAGAAACATCTGATTGCCTGTAAAAGAGAAAAACTATAGATTGTAAGTGCTCTGGAGCTGTTCTAAAGTAAATCTGTTCTGTGTAACTGCAGAAGGTTATTGAACACAGCTGGGAATTGTGTCTGTCTTAGATTGGGTGCATGTACTGGGGTGTCCTAAAACCAGTTCAGTCCTAAGGGCACCTGTATATGGCTGAAATACAACACTGTATAGGCTCTCTCACCCTCTTTTCTAGGATCCCTGGCTCTCTAGGACTGTCTGATGTGAACTGCCTGGAACTTTGGCAAGGAACCCTCTGACTCACACAATCTTCCTGGGAGAGAGATCTGGGGTGGGTGAGAAGGAGAATGCTTGTGTGGGATCAGTCAAAACAGGGATTTTAATTCTAATCTCTTATCATAAGGCACGTTCCCATGACAAGCTAAAAAAGGATTCCAAGTGAAAAGTAGCATTAGGGAAAAAAAAAAAAATTCCAGTAATGCTTTTTTTCCAATAATGATTTTTTTTCCCCTCATTCCTTCCACTTCTCCCTCCTCCTTCTCTGTGATGTTCTGGCAAAATTTCTGGTATCTTGCCAAGTATTTAGCAAGGAAATGGTTCAGTTTTAGTATTTTTTTGACAGATCCATCACTGATCATTCTCTGGAGTCTGCCCTGTCTGCTCAACAGCTGGTTCTGCTCAAAGAGTCTACTGGAACTATTTGTGCATATTTGTAAATGATGGATTTAGATAATACCCACAATGATTGTGGAGTCCTGCTGCTTTGGCACAGTAACATTTTACGTTTGCTTTGCACAGGGATAAAGGATGATGCCAGGTACACAGCAGGGGACATGAGCTCTGTCTTCCTTTAATGCCATGTGAGGTCATAGCAGGGGCTGCTGCTGTGGAGGGAACAGTTGAGTCCTGCTGGGCATTAGGGGGGTTTATACTGAATGAAATGAGCCCTGAATCTTCCAGTGCTGCTTTGGGGACTGGTTTTGAGCAGCTGTAGCTTGGGCCAGTTGTGGTGTTCCGATAAATCTTCCAGTGATGGATGCAACAGGTATCATTGGCACAGGAACATAATTATCCCATTGTCTGAAATGTCCCTCTTTGGCTGCATGTGGGGTACAAACAGAATTTCTGGGATTCAGAGGCACTGGTTCAGCTCTTGGGGCTGTTGGGTTTTGGGGATGTGCCAATGCTGAAAGAATGACATTGAGTTCAAACCTGTTGGACGAGTTCTTGTGTCCTTATCCCAGCTTCTCAGGAGCCTCTGGCATGCACCAGCTCAGGAGCAGATTTCCCTCTGTTCCCCAAGCTAAGCACCTCTGATTTGTGCCTGTCCTTCCAGCTGAAGGCACAGTTGGCGTTCCTGTCCCTGGCTGCAGGCTCAGGGCAGAGCTGGTTACCTGTGCACTGCTTTGCTCTGAGCTGCTATTCTCTGTATTGATAAACATGCACAAAAATTCATGTGTGTATCTCTTTAACAAATAGAATTAAACCCTGCTTTCTCCTCTGCCTTCTGCTGTTTCTCCTGCCAATCTGTGCCACCAGTCCCACTTGCAGACCCAATTCCACTAATGCTGTGCTGCCTGGTTTTTGTACACACTTGTGTGAGCTTGTTTGATCTGGCTGTTTCAGAGGAAAACATTGAAGCAGCCCCTGTGCTGCAGCACGCTGCTGTGTGTCCAGCACACCTGGGCTCTGCTGCAGCAAGATAAGCACAGCAGCTCTTTCAAGCTCCCCAGCAGAGCTCAGATGGTCATCTCAGGGGACTGCTCTGCCAGCAGAACTTTCTGCTCGTCCTGCTGAGCCCTGTGTCTTGCCTCCAAGCTTGTTTTTCTCTCTACTGACTTGAACTAAATTAGCTTCTGCTCTTGTTCTCTCTTCCCTCCCAAAAATAAAAAAAGAGAGGGAAGGAAGGATAAGAGCTAGCTTGGGAACTGTTGCATATGTGAGTGCAGTTTTAGAGTTCATCTGTTTTCCTTGGAGGCTGCAGGCGGTGTGTGCAGCCGTGCTGTGTTCCCTGCTCCCGCCAGGCTCCCATGTCAGTGCTCCCAACATCTTGTGAGGGTCCAGCCCTGCATCCTGAACCCCAGTGCAGCCAGCAGGGAAAGTGTCTCCTGCTTGCTCTGCCCCTGAATGCTGCTCTCAGCTGGATTATTGCTCAGCCATGGTGATATTGCGGCCTGATTTATGTGGCCTCTCTCCTTCTTGCTCCTCTGCTGCTTGAGTACAGCCATTATAAAAGCCATCTGCAGCTTGTGCCTTTATTCCTTGGGTTTCTAGGCTGGCAGATGGCATGGACAAAAAAAGAGCCTTCCTCTGTCTAAATTAAGCAATAACACATCAACTTCCAATCACATTCTTATTATCACCTCGTGATCGCACTTTCATAAAATCCCTGTTTCCACAGCTAAGCATGATAGATATTTCTCAGCCTTATGGCTTGTGTCTGAGAGGAGTCTCTGTGCCACAAGCCCTAAAAGGACATTTCAAGAAATTACACACCTGTCCTTGCCTCCTACTTTGCAGTTTGCAACAGCTCTGCCCAGCCAGCCATTTGTTGCTGGTGAAATTAAACCTGGATAAATTGCTGTGTTTGGTGGGGTCAGAGCTCATCCTGGCTGCTGTGCTGGTGCCTGAATGGGCTGTCTCCTGTGCCCTCATTTGGTGTGAGCTTGGGTGTCACTGCAATTCAGAATTCTCATTTCAGAGCTTTTAACTTGTCACCATAAAAAGCAATATTTTGATTCTGTTCATTTAGAGATTTTTTTTTTTCCTTCGTTTGACCTGCTGGTTTATTATCTTTTCCTCATTTGGCCTAATTAAAGTGCTGTGTACAGCAGCTTGTTAGACTTAACTACATTCCTGCATCTCGCCAGGAACTGAATCTTCACTGATGGCTTCAGCAGCAAGATTGGCCCTGGGCAAATAATTTGTAGCAAATCACTTGACTGACTGAACATCACCTCCTTTTTTGGGTTAGGATTTGTCGGTGCAGATCCTTGCTCTTGTTTCTTGTAATGATTTCCCAGCTAACTCCTGGGACTAATTTTGGGCTCAACCCTGCTCCCTGTGACCCGGATTTGGGGGTCAGGCTGCTCCAGCTGGACCTGGAATTTGTAGACAATGCTTTGGTTGCTTGATTGAATCAGTCTAACCACATCAATGCTTAATGTAAATTCCAGATTTTCTTAGACATTCTGAATAGTTTATTAAATCTTTCAGCTTTACTAAAGACTTGCTTTGTTGCATGTAGAAGTTGAAGACAAAATATAGAAAGAAATTAATTACAGAAAATGTTTGTTTTAACCCTGGGTATTTTAGTATATTTTTGTTTATTTTTCAGTATTCCCTTGGTTCTAGTAGCTAGTATCCCATCACCCCATTAAAAAACCTGGTTTGTTCTAACTGGGAGAGACATCTGTACCCAAAACCTGGGGGAGCAGAGATGATGCCCATGTATTGGTGTGGCAGGGGAGAGCTGTGGCCCAAGGTAAACCCTTCTGTCTCTATTCTGCAGCAGATGCTGGAATTTGCCCACACAGAGGAGTTTCTCCTCCTTGGTTTTGGCTGAGTGTGGGCAGGCTGGGAGCAGATGAGTTTTGCAGCTGGGTGCTGCACTCTGGGGCTCTGTGGTTCAGCACAGCCATGCAGGGTCACACCCAGCACTTGTGTCCTCCTCTGGTGCTCCCTCACCTGGGGCAGCGCTGTGCCCTGCAGGTGAGGAGTGCCTCTCTCCCAGGAGAGGCTTTTACTGTGCAGCAGGGGATGAGTTACAGCATAAATGAAAACAAAGCGCTCAGTTCTCTCTGCACAGTGCTCTAATGGAAAAATATGCTGACTATTTTCTGCTCTTCCCTCAAAAACTGATGTGTTTGTAAATTCTAAGCAAGTACTGACAGGTGACTAATTTATTTTTGTCAGCTTAGCAACAAAGCCTACCCTTTGCCACCACGTTCATTTGTTATGGCAGTGCGTTGGCTGACATTGAGATTCATTTGGGTTTTTAATGGATCTCAGTGATGCAGCATCACTGCCATTCAGCTGCATTCCTCTCTCTTACTTCTAAAACTAATTAATGTCTAATTTCTCCCCATTATTTCCTTAAGCTCTGTGTGCATCTACAGACAGGCATTTACAGTTTTCCTCAGGTGGAAAGCCTAAAGCTGCACTCTGGAGGCTCATGGGGTCATTGCTGACTTCCACCAGTTATTTCACAACTTAAAAATGAAAGGAGAAATGAAGAGGAATAGAGGCAATTTGATTTTTTTTTTCTTTCTGGAAGATGCAGTGTGCCATTGTCAAAAAAGATGAAGATTGATGTGCCACCAAGCCCATGGATATGTCAGTGGGTGCTTTCAGAGTCAGTGGGAGCCTGGAGCAGTGACAGCACCGAGCTCTGTGCTAGCTGCTCCAGGCAGGGTGAGCTATGGGAGCACAGGGCTCACTGTGAGCACACCAGCACCCCCCTTATGGGGAGAATGGGGATCCTTATTGCAGGAGTCATCTGGGAACAGATCCAGGGCTGCTCTGACAGGGGGAAAGTAAAAGGATGGACCTTTTGGATTTCCTATTTTGCTTCTCCATTGTATGAGTGAAGATCACCTTCTTGACCTGCTCCTGCTGTCACCTTCCAGAGGGTGTGACCCCAGGGACAGCAGGACCCACCAGAGCAATGCTCTGATGGTCATTCTGGGGCTGGCTGCAGTGTTTGACCCCGGGCAGTGGTGCCAGGATGGCACAAGGGTGGTTCCCATGGGGCTGGATGTGCCCCAGGAGCATATCACTCACCCAGAACCAGCCACGTGTGTTCTTGTCCTCACTCCTCCTCCAGATGTGCTCTGCTCTGCTGATGGCTCAAATCAGCTGTGCTGAATCCTGTCCAAAGCTCCAGGCATCCCTAGTGCTGGCAGAGGGAGCTCACTGTCCTGCCTCCCACTGCCTTTGGAGCTCCTCGTGTGGCCAAACTCCACTGAGCCCACATTGACAGGTTTGCTCATTAGAGTTTCTTGTCAGTCTCCAGCAGGAGTTTATGGATGCAATATGGAAAAAGCCAGAGGACATGGTAGGCATCACCTTGTGCTCATTTGTGTGCTGCTTTCAGCATGTTAGTGTAAATAAGCCTGGTAGCAATCTTGGAAATTATTGGTTGGGATTTTTTTTGCACATCCTTCTTCAGTAAAGCAAATACAGCAATGGCTTGAACAGGTTTATGTCCTTTCACCTTCATGCATAAATTTAAAGCAGCTGAACCTTTTTATTTATTTTCTACAGAGTTGCTGGAAACATCTAAATGTTATCAGTACCCATGTCAAAACATATTTTTATAGCACGTTTCTAGACCCTTTAAGTTCAACAAAGCATTGAACAGCTTTGATGGCGCCATCTCAATTATCTGTCCTCTGTGCATTCCTCTCAGCTCTCAGACACAGCCCTGTGCTAACCATACATCATTATTAGACTGACTTCATAGCACTAATTGACACAGAATGAAATTCAGAGCAGGAAACAGAGAGACTTTAGCATTCAGTATGAACAGACTGCAAATTAGTGTTACTGCTGTAAAGGTTAACTGAGATTGAAAACTGTTCCATTACTGCCATGTAAGCTGAGTGTTTCCCTTTTTTTGGGAAATAGCCATGATTGGCATCTGAGGAGTGGAGGGGATGCAAAGGGAAGGAGAACACCTGAGGAAATCCTACAGCAGATTGCATTTGAGTGTCAGCCTTAATCAGAAGTGGTCACCTGAACTTCCCAGGCAGCTGTGAAACTCCTGAGCTGGGAGGTCTTCAAAACATCCCAAACCCTGCAGGGAAGGGAACAAGTAAATTACAGCTTAGTGAGCTGCAAGTCTGGGACATCTGGAGCCAAACCAGGGTGGAAATGAATGCACAAGTGTACATGGGCACAATGCTTATTTCTCTTTCTTACCTAAATCTGTATTTGTCTGACTGAAAGAAAAAGTTATGGAGCAAGTTCTTGACTTTCAGAAAATTGTCCAAAGTCCTTCTCCATTTTTTTTTTGGCAGTTTTATGTTAAGATTTTACTGTAAACACCAGAAGTGTCTATAGCTGAGTCCATAGAAAATGCTAATTTTGGTTCAGGATGAACAGACACTGAATGCTTGCTGCTGAAAGCAGACCACAGCAGAATTATCACCTGCATTATGCAGATTTTCTCATATGATAACATGGCAATCTTTTCCATGATTACAATATTAAAATACTTAAAACTATGTTTTACCTTCAGTAGCAGACTGCAGCAATCCAAAAACATCAACTAAAGGGTTGGCAATACATATAAGAGCCAATAAAACAGTTACTACTTACAAACAAGCTCATTAAAACAAGCTCATATATATAAAATATATTTTTCTTCTCTGTTACTGTGGTGGCAGCTCATCCAAACCAAACACACAGCCCATGTTTCACTGCAAGGTGAATTTCCATATGGCAGCAGGTGTCATTTCTGCTGGCATTTACAGAGGCAGTAAAACCCAACACCAGGGTGTTGGGAGAGTGCAGGGGGAGGCCAGAGGTGGCCCAGCCACCCTCCAGTGCTCACAGGAGTGCTCACACAGGGCTGGGAGACAGCTCACCAATGACAATGCACTGCACAGCTTGTGGAACAGGGCAGTGCTGTGGAAATGGTTCAGCAAATTCACTGTAAATGAACCACAGAATAGAAATCTGATACTGCTAATCAATACTGTTAACAAGAAAAACTCATCTTAAAAAACCACCCCCTTTTCATCTTATATGAAAAGGCTTCAGAAAGTGCTGTGTAAATGCTGCCTCACACCATGGACCTTTAATTCTTTCCTTCTCCTGGCTCCTTGCTCGTCCATCAGCTGATGTGATGTAGCAGGAGCCCTTCAGAGATCTGACCCCACTTTGTGAAATGAACCAAATCTGCTTTGCCCATCTGCAAGTTACAGTGCCAGGGAGAGCAGGTCTGGGTCCTACTCTCATCCTTTCAGCACAAAGTGTAAAAAGCCAGAGCACAGTCTGGACCCCTCTCACTTTAAATTCCTGCTGCTGTCAAGGTCTTTAGCAGAAAGTTTTTTAGAGTATTGGACTCAACATGAAAGTAGGCAAACACTCTGTAGCTTGAACTTGATAATAAAATAAGTTTTGTTTATATTTTTAAGTGGATAGTGAATTCTGCATTACCTGCAGAAAACATAATTGCATTTTTGCTTCCAGCCCTTTGGCAGGTGTTATATCCAAGAATGGGCTTAGGATAGGTAATTGCAGCTCAGAAATTCATTCCTAAAACTGTCTAATCTCTTGTTCCATCAGCTGAAATAGTGTATGTTTCACTTTGTTTTTTTCATTTTTGTTTTTCTTGAAATGCATGCCAGTGCACCAATTAAGTAATTCCTATCTCAGTTTTAAGAATAATTTATAGGGACATCCTCCTGAGTTAAATAATCTTTTGTGAAAGAGTGCAATGGAAATGTCTGTCCTCACTGTGATCAGACAGCTTGACTCTGAACAGCTGCATTTCATCAAAGATGAATTCATGCCATGACTTGCTAACAGCAGCCTGTTCCTGTCCTGTATCTGTGCTATTAGCTTACCAGGAGATGGGAAAATAATGTAAATATTCAGCGATGAATTTAGCACTGACATATTGCAAAACACAGATGCTGAATCTCAAAACTGTGAAACGAATGGTTCACAGGGTCTGATATTACCCCCAACATTCAGAACATGTTTTGGTTTATTTCTGAATGAAAATATCTTTTTCCATTTTCAGTATCTCCCTGGTGTGGGAATCACTGACCACATCCATCCAGAGCACCTAAAAGTTGTGGGGGGAGCCTTGTGCCATCAATGCCATTATTCTAATCTCATTTAGCTGGACAAGGGTCTGATCCTGGCTGATCTTCATCCATGGAGAAGCTGTGAGCTGTGGACAGGAGTGAGTGTGGCCTCTTGGAATAGTCAGAAGTGGATTTTGAGAAGTGAAAGGCTCAGTAATGCCTAAATCCCACACATTGGACAAGGTACTGGTATTAAATAATTATATCAAGGTATAAGAACAACCCCAGCACTAGCCTGTTTTCAGTGTCTTGTAACAGTTCCCTTTATTATTTAATCTAATTCCTCCTGGAGGTGGATTTAGAGTTTCATTCTTGAAACCCAGTGTTTGCCCTGTGCTCCTTGCTTGCTCCCCAGTGCTGTGATTTACAATGTAGCTGCATGTACACTCATTACTAATGGCAGATTTGGTTTCATGCCATGTACAAATTCTTTTGCTAAGAACCATGTAGTAACATATTCTGTCACTTTGCTTTTTGGGTCATTAATGCATTTGCTTTCCTTCCCCTCCCCAAAGAGCAGAGGGATGAGGATTATGCACTTAAACCAGAGTGTGTGCTTAAGGCTTGTGGCTAGGAGAGGAATTTGTGCATCCAGTGATACACACTGAGGCCACTGAGTATTCCCTGAGTAAACAGAAGGATGCACCAGGCCCCATAACCCCTCTCCGTAGTCACTAGGAGTGACATATTATCAAGGCCAATTGTTTTCCCAAGGAAAGCAGCACCATGGAGCTGATCCATGCATGTCACCAGGAGCCAGCCTTCAAACTGCCATCCTGCCCATTGATTACAGCTCTCCAAGCTGCTTTCCAAGCTCACTGTAAAACACCTCCAGAACTGGGGTTTGGCAGCTCCTGGAGAGTCTGGGTGGGCAGCACCTGGGTGCAGGGGAGAACAGGGTGGCATTATCAGCAGGGCTGCCTGAAGCTTTTGTGTCACTTTAACTTCCACGGGGTTGCCAGAGGGTTTAGTGGCTTACATAAATCATTCCATGCTTCAATTTTTGCTTTTAGAAACTTGTGCTCTGGTCCAAAACCTGACTGTGCCCTTCTGGCTGTGAGCACAGTGCCCTGAGAGACACCACACACACCGGGCTCCTGCACTTCAGGCTCAGAAAGATATTGAAAAACTTTGTCCTTAAAAGAAAACTAATTATAAAAACCCCACCATAGTCTGGGTGCAGTTTTGCATTGAAGAGAGATTTTTAACACAGGGTGAAATCTGTTGTCCTTCAGAAGCTGGTTTTGTTTACCTCAATCAGTGCTGAAATATTCATTAAAGACAGCAGAACTGCTTTGTATTATGCAAAGAAACTTCATATTAAGTGTTGTCTGTATGTGTTCAGCATATGAATACATTTTATTCTTAATGCTCAGACACTGCAAATAGTTGTTGTGAGAAGGATCCCAACAACTTTCTAAAATATGTATTTGGTTAAAAAAATCCCCAACCTCAGTGATATATCACAGCTCTGGATAATTTTTTTATGAAAGACTGGACAAAACTTCCTCCCAAAGTTTTCCAGAGGAATAAATTGATCTAAACAGAAAATATGAGATGGACAAAACCAACCAGGTGCTGTATCTCTTCCAACAGTTGTTGTCTCTTGCTTTTACCAGCACTCCTGTGTGTTTTGGTTTTGCTTTTGTGGATTATGGCCCTCCCTGCTGGGCTGGCTCTCCCTAACCCTGCTCCCCAGGCAACACCTTAGCTGCACTCTTCCAATGTGCAGGAATGTCAGGAATGCCATTCTGGTGGCATTAGTCACATTTTTTACTGAAGTAAATTAAAAATGCTTTTTAAAATGCACAGAAATGGTTTATAATCCTCAGCCTAAGAAGCTAGGGAATTCCAAATTAAAACTGGCTTTGGACATGTGTGTTGGTAAATGGCAGATTGAGCTGATGCCCTCCCACCCTATATTTGTGTCCCACAGGCAGTGTATTTCCTGGAGCCTTTGTAGGAAAACATGTCTGGTCTGCAGTACATCACATTATTAGGATGTTTTTTTCCAACAGATTGTCATAATATTTTAGGGAGTTTGTGTTGATTTTGCTGTCAGGAAATGAAAGTGAGATTCATGAATAAGTACAAACTTATTTGGCATAGAGATAAATCTGGTTTCTCTAACAGCAATAGTGTTAATCTGGAGTAAATGAAGGTGCTGACTCCTCACAATCAGCTTTGCTTATTGTCCAGAAGAGCAGAGCAGCACTTGTGCAACTTAGAACAGTATCTGATAATTTCTGAAAGAGGAGTAAAAAGAAATTACCTGAGAGCCACTTAATAAGGCAGTTTTTAGTCAAAATATTGTTTATCCCTTGGAATTATGCCATTCAAGTTTCCTAATTTGATTCTTTTTGCTATTCTAATGGACACTTAGTTATTAATACCATTATTGAGATGAAACTGTGGTGAAAATTTCCTCACCATTTTTATTCATCAAACGTCCTGAGCATATTCTTCTGCCTTTTGTCATAATCTTCTACAGAACTGCTTGCAAGTGAGCACTTTGCTATTCCCCCAATTGCTATAACTCAATGTGATGGCTTTCAATAATGGAAAGCCCTAAAATATGATGGAGTTAAACAAATTCTAGAGGAAATAATAGGGAAAATATTATTTAGATCAGATGTAGATCTTAGCTTTGGTTTTACCTGTCTATTGCTGCACTAAAAACTATTCCTTTTATGATCCAAATCAACAAAATATAACTATTCCTTTTATGATCCAAATCAACAAAATATAAAATTCCTAAAGGGAAATTTCCTCACCTGAGGAATGAATCAGCATTGCTCCTTTCCATATATCTTATTAAATAGAATATCATTTAATGTCTGTTTTATGTGAGACTTTTAAGCATACTTGGTGGCATTTGGTTTTCATTGCTGCTGAGGTTAGCCAGAAGGAACAGGGGAGGCTGAGGTGGAGTGGGATCAG
The DNA here is from genome assembly GCF_047830755.1 of Zonotrichia albicollis. NCBI lineage: Eukaryota > Metazoa > Chordata > Aves > Passeriformes > Passerellidae > Zonotrichia > Zonotrichia albicollis. Next base: position 8,242,352 of record NC_133834.1, read on the forward strand.
CACCAGCCTGGCTTTTTGCACCCTGGTGTGTGTGCTGTGGGTGTCACGGGCAGGGCAGTGCAGGTGCTCCCTGCTGGGCTGCAGCTGCACTTTATTCCTGCTTATGGCAAAACTGCAGTGGGAAAACTCAGGGGACTCAGGTCCTGTCTGTGATTTAGGGTGTGGTCTGCATGGGTGTGATTGCCTTCCTCCCATCTCAGGTGTCCAGGCAGCCTGTGGGGCACACGAGGTTTTCTTTGGCTCTGGAGGGAAGGCTGGCAGAGTGTGGGAGCTCAGGGATGGCCCTGGAGGGAGAGCAGGCAGAGTGTGAGAGCTCAGGGATGGCCCTGGAGGGAGAGCAGAGTGTGAGAGCTCAGGGATGGCCCTGGAGGGAGAGCAGGCAGAGTGTGAGAGCTCAGGGATGGCCCTGGAGGGAGAGCAGGCAGAGTGTGAGAGCTCAGGGATGGCTCTGGAGGGAGAGCAGGCAGAGTGTGAGAGCTCAGGGATGGCCCTGGAGGGAGAGCAGGCAGAGTGTGAGAGCTCAGGGATGGCTCTGGAGGGAGAGCAGAGTGTGAGAGCTCAGGGATGGCTCTGGAGGCTCCTTTCTTGTCCATCTACAGCCCCTGGGGCTGCAGGGTGTCTGTGCTCAGCTCAGTGACACTTCAGCCTGGCCTGGCAGAGGGGACAGAGGATGTGCCTGTGGCACTGCCAGGGTCCTGGTGCTGCTCAGGGAGGAAAATGCCTCACTGAACCTGGGCCAGGTTAGAGGCTCTGCTGCTCAACACACGACACAAACCCAAAGACAAGGATGAATGGCTGTAATTTGTATTCTGCATTACTGTGTGCATGATGATTTTTGTGGAGAGAGGAGGGACCAAAACAGGTGATATGCCCAAGAGGAAAGGCTGTGCTGACAGCTGGACTGAAGCCAGGTGCATCCTTTACTGCATCAGTGGCCAAAATCAGGAGCACAAGTGCTGAACTCTGAGGGATGCTGCTCTGCTCCTTCAATATTTCTTATCTGCATCAGAGGATGCAGATAAACAGGCTCCCCACTTGGTCCATACCTGTGTCTACACTCACTGCCTGACCTATGAAATAGGCATAAAAATATTTAATAAAACTCTTTACATACAAGGGGAAAAAAAAACCACAAATGCTCAAAGGAAGATGGTAGAAGGAAACTTCAGTCTAGGGTTTCTGCTAGAATAAGCAGGGAATTATTAATTGGTGTTTTGGGAGAGGTAATAACATTTCAATGGCTAAAATTAAATCCTTATCTCTTTGGCAACAGAAATAGAAGACTACAGAGGATATATTGGGAAATGTTGTATTTGTTACCCAAGTTCATGTGGCCTTTCAGAGCAGGAACACTTGCCAGCTCCAGTACCAAAATTTCCAGCAGATATTTTGTTTTTGATAAATCTGAATGCTTTTCTTCCATGGCTGAAGGGTTACAGGAGGCTTTGCTGACTCCATAGGGCTGACAGGGTCCTGGAAAAACAGAAGGAGCCCTTGGGGACGGTGGAGAAGGAGCTGTTTCTCACCACAGCCATAAATAATTTTAAGATCTGAGGGAGTATCTGAAGGTGCCAGCCCATTCCCTAGTGCACAATGGAGGTAATTGTATTTACAGTTGGATGTGAGCAGATTTGCAGAGTCCCATAGAGATGAAGAGGCTGATGTGGTGTGGCTGCCACATGGAGAGAGGTGGGAGGTGCTGTGGGGAAGCTGCAGGGGCTGCTGGAGCTGGGAGGACTCTGCTGATGGTATCCCTGAGTGATGGCAAAATCAAGGAGACCCCAAACACAGTTTTACTAGATAAAGTGCTCATTCAAGGTGCAAGAGAAGCCCAAACACATTTATCTTTCTTTAGCCCTGATAGGGGAATGTCTGAGGACGGGTTTTGTTTGCTCTCTTGGTATTTTATGATTCACACGTTGGTTCCAAGCTTTGCCAAAAGCTCTGACAAATTTTGCTTTTATTAGACATTTCCCTTTTTAGCCCTTCTCTCATGCATTCACAAAGCCGGTGGTTTACAGACACAGCCTGAAGCCGTTTCTGCAGCTCCCCAGCATGCCTGCCAACCCCAGTGAGCACAGGTACTGCAGTACAGCCTGTCCTGGGCTGTGGGGCTGCTGGCAGGGCTCCAGCCCAGCCCTGAGGGGCAGCTCCATCCCTCTGGCTGCTCCTTTCCTGTGCTGCTGCTCAGAGTCACCTCACCCTCCATCCCTGCCAGAGCCCCTCTGTCCCAGACCCCTTGGTGCATTAACAGCTGCACCCCCCTTGTGCTCTCCTGCTGTCTCTGGTACCTTTCAGTGCATAGCAACAAATCTGGGCCTTCAGTTACATTTTGTGTCTTGACACCTTTGAATTTGATTTTGCAGTTGAGGTTGTGTGTAGGAGATGCTGATCTTGGGCAGATATTTGACCCAAATCACCAAAACTCAACGTCAGGCAGCCCTGGCTATGTGTTTGTGAACTGGGGGCTGAGGCAACTCACAGCATCAATAAATTGGTGGAGCTGCTCTTCCCTGAGGTGTGTGGAGGTCTCCAGCAGATGAGTGTCCCTCAGCCTGGCTCAGGCAAAGCTGGTCTTCCTCTACTGCTCCTAAAAGAGCCTGAAGCAAGTAGCCCAGCCATAGGACACCAGGGCACATGAAGACACTCAATCCTTCCCAAGCAATTTTGGTCTTGCCAAGTACTCTGCTTTCTGTGAAAATGAATATTCCTGGGCCTGAGGTGCTATTCTGGAGAGGGTTTCTTGCACCTTCTTTTTCTGCATATTTTCATCTAAAATCCAGAGAGCTGGTACCCATGCTTTTCACCAAGGAGGGACCTTTTCTGATATTTGTGTTCCATGGAGCCACTGAAATATGCCCTGTGCATTGCCCCAGAAGGGATGATTAACTTCTCATTGCATAAGGTGAAGGATTTTCCCACAGGGAATTTTCCCAGGCAGCTTGTACATGCTCCTGTATGATGTGCAGTGTGTTGTGGAGGTCTTTGATCTGGTTGTTTGCAACCTTCTGTCCTGGAGGAAACTGAACTTCTGTAGTGGTAGAGTTATACAAAAATAATATGCTTTAGATGTCTTCAGCCAGAAAAACACAAGAGACCATGCCATGAATATTACTGAGACACCAGCCTGGAACCTGGAGTAGTTCTTGCTTCAGACAATTATTCAGCTGCAGGTTTTCCTGTGGCTGCAGTGATGGATGCTGCAAGGGGAAAAATACCCTTCAAACTTCATGTCCAGTTACTTGAATGAGAAGGGTAAAGAGAATTTATAAATGCTGCTGGAATTCTGAGAGAGGATTGTGAATAGATCTATCCTCTAATAGAAAACTGAGGTGTAAATCATAGTTGGATTTGTTGAAGTTTTCCCCACTGGCTCCCCCTGGCCATGAAAGGACTCTCAGTGAGTCTTGCTCCTCTCTCTCTGCTCTGTGTTCTGTTGAATGCTTTTCTCTGTCAATTGAAAATGAGACTCTGTAATGTGGAGACATTCTGGCAGGCAGGGTGTTAGCAAATCTGTGTATGATGCTCTTGTAATGATGTTTTCTAGTGGGTGCAGCTTTTGTCAAATGAGCATGGACATCCATCCATGGTAATATTCCATAAATAGCGGACACAGCCAAATCACTGGGCAGTGCAACACATGGGCTGGAAAGGATTTAGCCTAGACTTGAGCATTCAATTTATGATAGCTCTTTCCCAGGCCATCCTTACTTTGCCTTTATGAGCCTCAGAATGACTGGGAGAAAGTGTTTGCTTCCAATGGCCCCTGCATTGCTCGGCGCTGCTTTGGCTTCTGGTTGTGAGCAAACGTTGCATTGGTTGTCATCACCCTCCTGTCCTTGGCACCCCATTTTGTTCTCATTATCCAAGATGCTGATGATATGCTGTGCAGTCTGGATGAGTTCTCCTCAGGTCTCTTGCTGCCATATGTCTAATGGCAGATAAGCAGTATGCAGCTTGTTATCTCAACAGAGAGGCAGAGCCTGACTGAGGCTGCTGGAGCCAGGATAATCTGTATTGGCTGACTCTAAAGCATCACTGCAAGTTTTTGGTTTGCTTAATGCACTTTCATACAACTGAGCTGCTGGATGAGGGCAGCTGGGCTGGTTTTTGGAGCGGTGGTTGGAGCAGTAGGATCAGCAGAAGGTATTTCTGAGCAGCTCTTAACTCTGGCTTCACTTTTTAGCTGCAGTTGTACCCTGGCACTAACTCTATTGCTGTTGTGAGGAGATTGATAGAATAACACTGGAATAGTCAAGAATGCAGGGTAGGAGCTGTGCTCACACCCTGTAGGTCTCTCCAGCTATCATCAGTTCACCTGGGGAACACATGGTTATCTCCTAGAAGAGTACATTTCTGCCTCTCAGCTAAAACCACATTTAATCTGATCTTTTCGTGGCATGCTATTACAGAATGCTGAAGTTTCCTTGAGTAGATTTGATTTGTTATTTGTTATTTTTCACCATCTGACTCCTCTAATATGTCAGATTTATGACCTAATTATTTTACTTTACTGTTAGATCCCAAATTAATTAACATTGCAGTGTTGCTGGCTCATTAGCAATATTCATTGGGGTCATCCCATACACATAAGCATATCATCAACCTAAGGGCATGATTTCCTTTTTATATTGTCACATTATTCACTTGTCCTTCGTGCCTCAGTGACACTGTGTTGCTCTGGAGCACCACAAGGGCCCACTTCTCTGTCTCCCTGCCCATTCTCCATCATCACCAGCTCCCATGAGTGCTGCTGGAATGTTTGCTCCTGCTGGGCAGTGTATCTGTTGCAGTGCTCACTCCTTTCTGAGCCCTCTGCTGCTTGTGTGTAAACCACCATGCCTGATGTCTCTGTGGGGATCAGTTGATTTATTTTGCATGCAAAAGAGAGATATCCCAGTGCGTTCCCTGCTTTGGCAATAACCAGGTATCAATATATCAATTGTCAGGTCAGGTCTCCTAAATAACATCTGGCTGAGTGTGCTGTTCTTTATTTGCTAATAAAGCCATTTTTCCTCCTATCATCTTGCAAAGTGCTATTGCTCAGAGCTTGTGTTTTCTTTATGTTGTGGCTCTGAGTCTCATTTCAAAACAAACCTCTAAGCCCCAGCTGTGATGGGATTGTCTGTCAGAGGTGGTGTTTATCAAATATTGCCTCCACTCTGCAAAGTATTAACCCCCAATACCTTCAAGTACTGTGTGTCTCAGACACTTCAGGAACCTCATGGCTGCACGTCATGGTCTGAGACAGCTACAAACTCCTGTGCTGGACTCTAGATATCACCTAAAGATTTGAAAAATGTCTCTCTTTGGGAGGTTTCGACACCTCTGCCCTGTGTTAGATTAAGTGAGGAAGAGCTTTAGTAAAGTTTTGCCATCCTGGTTGTTGCAATCACATTGGAGTTCCTGAGGTCACCACTCTCCATGAGCCTGCAGAGAGCCAAGCCTGCATGGCCCTGGAAGTGGCACCAGTGCCCTCACTTAACTCAGACTGGGGAACAGAGAGCCAAAGGCTTCCTCAGGGTAATTCTGCCTGTCCCAGGTCACCTGCTGCAGAGAGCAGGAGCCAGGTGCAGTCTGGGCTGCCCATCCCTGAGTGTGTGAGATTTGTAAACCAGCCTTTCTCCCATCATAACAGACATTTATTTACTATAGAGAGCCAGGATTTGGGAAATGCCCCTCACCCATGGCCTGTCAGGTGTTTCTATCTGGGGAAGGGCTACAGGACAGGCAGCTGAGTCCTACATAGGAAACAGGAATGGGTTGCTGAGTTTTGAATTATATCACCAATGTTTAAAGAGTTCAGCCCATCTGTCAGATAAAAGTCAAAAGGAATGGATTAAAATTTCCCAGTATAAATTTGACCTCGTTGAAACATTTTCATCTCCTTGACCTGTATTTCATCAGTGTCACAAATGAAATGTCATTCGCTTGTGTTTCAAGTCACAGCCAGATTTTGAGGTCTGAGAATTTCCCAGGGACGGATTTTGTTCATTCCCATCATTTGGGATGAACACAAGGACATGGTGGGTTGTGGTGGCCTCCTGGGGAGGGAGGTCCGGGCCCCACGAGTGCCTGGCAGCAGGAGCTGCTGAGCTGTGTCCTGGGACTGCGCTTTCCTCAGCTGGACAGACTGTAGGGCAGGGCTGGGGCACCAGCTGGGGCTCCCCAGGGTCACAGCAGCTCCAGAAGGGACTGCTGGGTGTGAGCAAATGTGTTTTAACAGTGGCACAACAGTGGGAAGGGTGAGACACAGACACTGAGAGTAAGAATGTGCCAACCAAAACAAGAATGTATTTTCTACCCTGCAAAGAGTGAGAAGTCTCTAAGTAGTAGTGTAGGGGCTGTGTACTCAAGCACAGCCCTCCCAGTGGAGCTTGCAGGTAATGGAGCAGGCAGTAGATCCAAAGGAAAGGGCAGTGGGCAGTATTTTGGTCATGATGATAATCAGAATTGTCCTCATTTATCAGATCTACCCAGTTGCTGGGGTGCCTTGACCCTCCTCTGCCATAGCTTCCTTGGCCTATTTTGGAAATGTCAAAATTAAATTTCCCAATGACCCCTGAATCAATAAAGAGCTCAGACTCCCACACAGCTAAAAGATGCTAAGGACAGCAGAAGCAGTTCAGGACTGTGTAAAGCTCCTAAGCCCTCCATTTAGGAGAGTTGGAATTGATGTGCTTTGCTATCTAAGAAGTTTCTTGCTACAGGCACTGTATTGACATTGCCAGTATCTACAGCCTGTGCAAGGAGAATGCACCTTGAGCAAGGACTCTGGAAGTATCAGTCTGTTCAGGAGCCAGACAGCTGGGAGCTGGAGCCAGATATCATAAAGATATTAACACTTCATTTAATTGCAAACTGCTGTCTCTTTCAATGACCTGCTCAGGAATATGTCCAGAATTTCCACTTTCACTGAAGTCTAAGACTGGAATTGTATTTAGGATTACAATTCCAGTATGCACTGATGAGCTAGAAGAGGTCTGAAGGGAAAATAGATGTAAGAAATTTATTATTGTTGTTAGAGATATCAGGGTTACACAAAGAAAGTTACTCTAAGATTTTGGGTTCTTTTAAGGGGAGATAGATAGGCAATAAATAGAAAAGAAAAATCCTTGAGCCTTTAAAACATGCAAACAAAAGCACCCAGATGCCTAATATACCTCAGTGCATGTCTGCAACCAGTCTGTAAGCGGTTCACTGCAGTGGTCCTTCAAAGTTCCCAGGCTGGGATTGCAAACAATTTGGAAACAAATTATTTAGAGAGAGGAAAGAAAGGGTATGGCATCTGAAAGTGTAATAAATCCTTTGGAGCTTGATCTGGGGTGGAGGAAATACTTGGGAATGTCTCCAGGTCAAAACAAATGTAACAGGATTTTGATTTAGCGAGACCCAAACCCTGCTGGCCCTACTGCCAATTCATTAATTGCAGCCACCCAGTGCCATTGCACTGCCCTCCCCTGGGAGTGTGCCTGTTGTGAGGCTCATAGGATTGGGATTACAGCTGTCCTGGGGAAAGAAGGGATAATGCCACTCATTGGTATGCACTCCAATTGTACAGTTGTTGGATCTCGAAATGAGAAGAACGGCATAACCTCTGTTTAACTAGAATTAGTTTCTTTATACGAAAGGGAGAGAGACTTCACTTGATTAATTTAAGTCTGCTTCCTGCCTTTCATTAGCAAATAAAGGCTTCTTTGTGTGCTGGGGTGGGGGATACTGAGGTGGGGAGGGGGAGATCAAAGGCTGCTGTTTCTGCGGCGCTTCTCCGGATCCAGCCCGCAGGAAGCGGCCGGGACTGGAACTGCCGCGAGGGGACTCAGACACAGATTGGGGCTGGCAGGTTTGTGCTCCAGGCTCCATGAGAAGTCTTAGTCAGAAACTATTTTTGTTTAAAGCGTTTCTCACCCTCTGCATTATTCAAGACTTGAGGCCTTTTGCAGAGTCCCTCCGGCTTCCCCGTGCGCACAAAGGCCCATCTGTGCCCTGGCTGCCGGCCACTGCCCATGGCCAGGGGAGCTTCCGTCCTCCCAGCCCTCAGAGCAAACCCAGAAAGCAGAAAGAGACCTGGCACTGATGGCTCCTGATGCTGGGGACAGGGCAGATTTGCCCCAGAGTTCTACCACTGCCTTATGGGGTTGCAAATGTCTGCAGGAGTCTCAAAAGATTTGTGTTGTAGGTGAAGCTGGATCCAAATTTGTACCAAAATTACGCCTGGCAAATGCAATATGAAGTTAGACCAAGGCAGTTGGTTTTTTTTTTTTATTCTTCTTCTTTTTGCTCATGAAAAAATTATCTGCAAGAAGCATCATGCTTTTCCTAAAGAAGTCACTCATCTTGGGGTGCTTTGTTAGTGTCAGAAAAATGAAGTTTCTGTTACAGTATGCAGACTGAGTGGTTTATACAGACATGAATCTCCATTTGTTGTCCTAGAAGGATGTTCAAGACTATTTTCTAACTGGTAATTAAGGAAAGCAAGAATTTATCTGAGATTTCTTGTGCTTTTGAAGAGGGAATGTCCTGTGTCCCATGGATGGTGTAGAACACATTGAGAATTGCACCAAAGCCAGTCACCAGGCTGGAATATTGCTGTTCTTGAGAGTGTCCTTAGGATAAAAAGCCTTGAGTACTCATGTTGGTTAGGCAGACAGCATAAAGATGTTGGTTTTAATGATGGGGTTTCTTTAATTCTGTCATGGATGTAAAGGTCACATGGAACATGCACTGAAGGAAATGTTACCTGAAGGAAATGAAAAGACTGTTCTTAGCCTTTCCCTTCTCTAAATCCCAAGTGTCCATCCTGGACACCACAGGCAGAAAGGGCGACTGTAGCAGGGAAGTGCTGAGCAGCTCTTGAAAGCCACAAGACCTTGCTGAGCATTGTTTCTGGCCATTGCTTCTCCCTGGCAGAGCACATTCTCACAGTGCTCTTGGTGTCTTGGATTGCTTTGCTCGGTCCTTAGCCATGAATATCTGTGATCTGAAACCCTCTGTGAGGTGAAGAGGATCAGAAACAACACCGTGGAGCAGTGTTAAAGGAGGTGCTTTAAAAAGCACACATAAGGGAGCAGGGATCTTGCACTGAAGCATTTCCTGCAGAAAGGAGAGCTGTGCACTGAACCCTCTTGACTTGAGTGTGAGTCAGAGCCTCCCAGGCACACTCTGGTCAGGAGAAGGGAGTGCTGGCCTCACAGCACTGACTCTCAGCTCAAGATGATCAACTACTTCTTGGAAGGCTTCTGGAGATGAGTCACAGCTCTCCCTTTGCTCTGCAGCCTAAGCAAAACCATGTGATGGGGCAAGAGGGAGAGAGTGAAGGTATTGGCCATGGAGCATCAGGCTTTTACTGTGGGTGAAAATTGACAGGCTCTTGTGGAGCTGTGCAGTTTGACAGCATGACAAACTCTGTTTCCCATTATTTTGGAGAAAAGAAAAAATTTTTGAATGGAAACAAATCTAATGTGATTTTACAATTTCAAACTGTGACAGTACCCAATATTTTTGAGCTGTTAATCCTCCATCAGAACATGAAAGCAGTGGTTTCTAGAGATGGTGAAGATGTGTCTCTGCAGCCTGCTGTGCTCTGCAGGGCTTCCATGGCTTGTGGCTGCAGGGTGGGACCTCTTGGGCTCCTGCCTCAGGTGGGGTGACCCAGGGGCTGCTGTTCTTGAGGGACCAGCAGACCAGGGCAGGTGTATGGGCACAGGGGCTGCTCTGAGCTGCTGCTGAGCCCCCCTGAGGTATCAGCAAGGGTATCACTGTGTGCAGCTTGTCAGACATAGGGGGCATTAGAAACCTTACTTAGAGTAAAAATTTTATTCCTTACTTGGAGTAAAAATGATCCTTCACATTGGGCCATGAGTAAATTTTGAGTAAGTGTGTGGTGCTGTAAAAAAAAAAAAAAAAAGAAAAAAGACAGTGGTCAGAATGAGAGAGCAGAGTTTTGAAAGGCTCCAACACATCTGGAAGTATGAAAAAGATTAGGCAGCATTTTCCTGTGTGTTTGTATGAGCTGAGCTCTGCCACAGAGGAAGATGGCCAGAGGGAGAGTTTCTCGGAGTGATAGCCCTGATGCACTTCACATGTTTGAATAATGCTGGAGTAGAACAGAAGCTGCTCTGGGGCAGGGGTTTTGGGGATGCCATCCTGACATGGCACATCTCAGAGAGGGTGATTTTTAACTGAAGGATGTGGAAAATGTGTGGGGCTGCAGCAGAACACATGAGTGACTGAGGTTGAAGTGTCCATCTGGAAATCTTGGCAGGACTCGTGGAGTTTGTGGTGAAAGCCTGGATTAGGACTGGGATGTGGAACAAACCAGCCTGAGATGATCTTGCATTAACAATTGCCGTGTGGTGTGACATTCAGCTTGCTGTGGAGCACAGGGGCAGTGTGACCTCTCCCTGGGCAGTGACCCAGCACACTGAGGGTCAGCAAACCCAGGGGCCCTCAGTGGGGGATCCTCAGTGCTCAGGGTCACAGCCTCAGAAACTGCTGCCTGCTGGAGCATTTCAGGCACCATGGTGGTGTTGCATGGGTGATGACAGCCCGAGCTGCACAGGATTACCCATCAGATTAATATTATCACTGCAGCTGAAGATGAGTGGGCTGGGAACCTGAAAAGGAAAGGGACTGGTACTGAGTTAAAATTGAAAATTGATACACAGCCCCATGTATTATCAGAGACAAAAATTGTACTACTGAAAAGGGAGGCATATGGGGTGGAAGGTGAGCAGGTAAAACTCTTTGGTTTTTGGGGATCAGTAAAGGAATGTGAGCCAAAGAAGGCAAGGGTAAATAACTGAAAAAGATTTTGCCATGATAACATCTGGGAAAGGTACTTGTTATTGTGTTTGAGTATATTCCAGTCCTTGGTGTTTTTAAATCTGGGAGTTAGTTCACTGAAAGGTCAGAGACTGAGTTGGTGAGAGGGAATTTAAGGATGTCTCCAGGGAATGAGAAAGTCTCAACAGAACACGCCTAGAGCTGAGAAAGCCCTGCTGCCTGAAGCCACGTCTCAACAACCTTTCCCTTCTGCTGTGGCAGGAATGAAAAGATGAGCTGAATTTCTACTGTTGGTGTCAGATACTGGAAATAAGCATGTTCACTTTGGCTTTTATTGGTTATAGCAGGGGAGGAAAATGGAATATTTAGCTAGTGCTGAAGGAGGTAAATTAAAAGTGAAAACTCTCTACTGCTGCTGAAAAACCTGAATTGCTGGCTTGAGAGGAAGCAAAGCAGGAAGGGCTGCTGTGGGCAGTGTTGCTTTATCTCCCTTGCACCAAACAGTGTGTTCAGCACTGCCATACCTGTAGCAGAGCACCAGGGTCACTGAGGCTGGTGGCAGTGTGTGCCTGGGTTCCCTTCCCATCCCACAGAGCTGGCTGTGCTCAGAGGGACACAAGGAAAGACTGCAGCACATTATCCAGAGCAGAACACATTGATCAGAGTCTGCAAGAGGGAGCAGCAGCCCCAGAGACAGGGATGCTGCAGCACACAATGTTCTTGGGCTTTGTTTCCCTGCAGGAATGGGGACCAGAGTTCAGCTATTTATGTCCTTGCTGGCACAGACTGGAAGGCAGTCATCACGAGGGCAGGGGGTTCTCAGAGATTTAAAATCCCAGTAAAATGTTCTGCTCTTTCCATCTTTGAAGGAAGCAGGGATGGAGTGAGCTCACATATGCAAGTGAGGATTGAATTCAGTGACAGGTGAATTAGCCAGGCTTGCTGTGGACAGGAACTCCTCGTGGTTTGTTACAGAAAATATGTGATTTCCTCTCACACTGATCATCTGAGTGCTTGGACAGGGTGTGAGAGGGAGGACTACATTTTCTTTCTCCTTTTTTTTTGGGTTTTAATTATTTAATTTTTTAGCACAAATGAATGGGAATTTATTTCCAGACATGTGTTTGCAGGAACTCCTAGGAGGCATTGCAAACACTCAGGCATTCAGGCACACCCCACAAAGAATAAATGGGGAATTGATAGTTGTGAACAGACTGTAGGTCTGAATAATCGTCCTCCCAGATTCTCTCCAGGGAATGCTGTTGGAGTCTGAACATTGTGGGAGGAGAACTAGGATTTATTCGGTGAAGATTCACTTACCATAAATAAATAAAAATAAATAAGTAGGCTAAATTAGTAATGAATAGTTCAGCCAGCTTTAATGCTAAATAAACACACTGAATTGTAATGAAAATACTAAAGCCTGTTTGAACTGCAGCTAGAAATCCAAGGAGAAATAACTGTGTGGCACTTAAATTAGCACTCATCATAAAATATAAATATATAATATAAAATATAGATTTTTTTTTTTACCTCATGAGATTTTAAAGATTCATCTGTTCCTTGTGTTTGGAAGGCTTGAGCTAGACACTATTCAGTGCTATAGAGTGACATAAATCACTGAAGAGTTATAAAATCCCTTGATGTATGCTCTTGGACAGTAACTATATTTGTAGAGGCTCTCAGGGGGGTGCATTTATACGGATAGGAGACTGTTTTAAATTCACACAGTTATCTCCATATAAAGCATTTTTATAGGATTTTCCACACCATGGGGGGTTGTGCGACTTTAATTATACAACTCAGACTCTATTGGTAAAACTTATAGGCAAAGATAAGCCCTTTAGCAAGGCAGACTCCTGCACTTGAACTTAAAAGAAAATAATTTTCTTCTTGTGAGTTCCCCTAGGAACAGCTGGAAAAATCAATGTGTGCAGGGAGGAGAGGCTGTGCTTGCAGGCAGCCCAGGGAGCTGAGGAGCCAGCCCTGCCCTGGGCTCCAGCCCCTGTGCCTGAGCTCACTCCCCTCGGAGGGGCTGGGGGCTGCTGAAGGGCCACCAAGCACCAATCACCCTTTTGTGGCCACTTTAGACCATTTATTAAACTCTGCACCAGAGCTGCAAACTGTAGAGTGAGGCATGGACTTTAAAGCAGCTTGAATAAAAAATAAAGTAGCCATGTAGTTGAAGCAGAGAAAAGCAACACGCACATGGAGCTCTCAAAAACGGAGTTTTTCCTTTGGAGAAAGTGCAGCTGCCCTTTATTGATGGGTGATGGAGTAAGGCTGGCTGCAGACTGCAGCTGTGGTTGGTGGGCAGGGGATGAGCAGTGATGGTGTTCAGGTCTCACTGGCTTTTTAACCAAGAGAAACCAAGAAAGGCACTGGAGCTCAAGGGGCAGCTGGAGACTGATATCAGCATCCCAGAGGTGGAAAGAAATCTCTCAGTATCTATTCCAGACTGGCAATTTTGTGCCCCTGAGGGTGTGGCCAGTTTCTGGCAGTGATGTGGAAAAGAGCTCTCAGGAGGGAAGATTCAGTAGTTCACTTGATGAAAATAGGATTATCTCCATCCCTAAGTTCAGCAAAGCAGCTTTTAGAGGCAGAATATATCTGTGCTCTCTGACTGCATTACACAACAAAAAGAATATAAGAACTTAGAAGAAATGAATAAGGTATGTAGTATCCCAATGTGAACTGAAAATGAAAAAATGAGAGAGCTTTTTGCTTTATTATAATAACAAGGAGCAGAGTGAAAGAATGGCTCTGCATATGAAATAGAGTTAGGAGGATAATCAACCCAAACCTCCTATGATCCTACAATAGAGGCACCAACACTGGAGGCAAGCAGGAGAGTTAATAAATTAAGGTGCAACCAAAATAGATTCATGGTCATTTAACAATGTGTCAGGGTTCCTAGAGAAATGAGAATAATGTATTTAAGTCTAATATGCAAAAAACTTTAAACAGGAAAGAATAAGGGAAGGAGAAAATGAGAAAAGATTTATTGCAGCCAGCAGCTGAGGTCAACTTGCTTTCACAGGAGAACAGGAGAAGAAAATGGCACACACGTGCCTGGAGGTGGCTGTAGCTCTTCCACCTTCCCTCAGTAGGAACAAAAACACATTGAGGAAGTATCTGAATACCCTTAGGATGAGTTTTGCAAGGGCCTAGGAATGGCCAGGTGGGATTTCTCACCTTGAATACTCCTGGAGCAGTCACTTTCTGCTGAAGCCAGCAACCTTACTCATGCCATGAGGACCAACCCCAGCCCTCTTGCTCTGAGTACCAGCTCTGGGATTTGGCTGCCCAGCCAGCATTCACAGGGGTTTGAGGGTTTTTGTTTGGTTGGCTGTTTTTTGGTGGGCAGGTAGAATAAGCCTGAGCCATTGATTCATTTATTTTTGGCTCCTCTGCACTGCTTTCAGCTTTGAGAAGTTGCTGTGTCTCTTGGGTTTGCTATCAAAGGATGATAATCACCAATCCATCTCAGGCAGGACAGATGGGAATCCATCTCTGTCTGCACACCCTGGCTGGGCACTTTCAGAGAAGCATGTACAGCAGTATAAATCCTTACTTTAAAGCTCTGCCCTAAGGAAAGTGGGGAGAATTTCCCTGTGCAGGGGTTTGGGACGCTTTCAGGTTGCCAAGGGCTGGCTGGCTGGCTGCTGGGAATGCTGTGGGAGATGTCTGTGGGCAGAAGACAAAGCCCCTTTTGCTGAAGGAGCAGCCAGGGGCTGAGCCCTCTCTGGGCACGGAGCTTTTCCTTGCAGAGCTCCAGCTCACCTGTCCCTGCTGTGCTGTAGGATGCATTCTGCCTTTTCCTTCTCCTCCCAAGACCTGTGGCTCATGGCTCAGCTCAGCGGTGCCCCAGAGCCTGTGCCCTGCCAGGGCATGGAGCCAGCCCTCACTGCTGCAGGGTTAATCCTCACACCTTCCCCGGGATGCTTTGCATGGAATGTTTCTCATTCTGCCTTCATCCTCTGCTCTGTGAATCAGGAACTGGGGCAGCACACAGGACCCTTGCTCCTGCAGCTTTTCTCCTCCATTTCTCCTCCATGCAGGGCTGTACCAGCTCTGATGCTGTTTGTGGTGAGGAAAAAAGGGAATAATTCTATTTCTCACAGTGATATTATTTTCTCTGCTTCTCTGAAAGCATGTATGTGCCTAAACCTGCTCCCAAGAGCTGCATTTTAAATTATATATATGTGAATACTATAAAAGAAAACCTCTCATTTTTAAAAAAAATTATGGGATTAAAATAGAGACATTAATTTCAACATTTAATGGTTTTACTGTGGTGATGTTCACAACGCTTCCATGTTCATTTTTTGTGACTTGTTTAGGACTTATTGTCAGTGCTGTTCACTGAAACTGCATATTGTAAGACAGCAGGCTCCTAGATGACATGGATGATTTATAAATACTTCATACAGTCAGAATGTATTTATGCAGGACAACAATTTGTTTGGTTATTTCCAGAGCACTAACAGTTACATTAGTGAGACAAAAAGGACTGAACTTGTGCTCAAGAAGGGCTGCTTTGGGCTGTTAACCTAATGAATCTACAACTGCTAGATAAAAATAGATAAAAATTCTGAGCTTCAGGCTTTGTCTGCTTCAAAGATACCTTAGAAAAATGAAAAATAACTTAGAAAAATGAAATATAAGGTCGTGCATCTTCTAATGATGTAAAACTTCACTGATGTCAGTCAGGCTTGGGAAGAGTTACAGTGTGAGAAATATTCTTGTTCTTTGCTTTATGAAACAAATGTTTGATTTAAACTTATAAATGTACTTTATAAATCCCTGGTTTAAATTTCTTATTTGAGGCAGTAAGTTATCTTATGTCATAGAGCTAAGTCTAAAAAGAAATGTAAGGGAGAAACAGATGTAGACAAACGTGAGCCTGATCCTGCTGTGAGATCTCAGCAACCAGACTGGGATCCTTGGGCCAGCACATTGGGATCGACCCGTGTAACTCTCTCAGCAGGAGCAGTTTTGCTGTCAAACCCAACAAAAACTTGTCTAGATCATGTTTCAGTGGTGCTGCAAATTTTCTTCTCTGAGAGAGTTCAGCAGGAGCCGTGGTGCCCAGGATGGCAGCTCACAGCTCTATCAAGGCAGGTGCATTACTTTGAGTTTGAAAAGAAACTTTGCAGTTAAGCTGTCAGTGTATTTATATGAGAGATTTGTAGGGGAGAATTTTGTCTTGGTTTACTGTTACCCTGTCCAGCTGTAGCTCCTAGAGGTGTGTGCCAGACACTGGCTGACCCTTTGCAAATCCTGGGAGGTTTCCAGCTGTTGCAAAGAGCAGAGCTCGCTGCAGCATTTGGGAGAATCTGTTACTCTCTACAACAGGGCAAAGCTAACACAATTGCAATTATAAAAATGCCCCTTTCACAATTCCTGCCATTTCAGGTCCCTCACTGCAGAAGAACTTCATCAGGATGCAGGACAGGTTCACAGAGCCCTTTTCCCTCCCGTTCCATCATCCCTGAAACTGCTGCAGATCTTCCCAGCAGCTCTGCTGGGTTTGTTTGTTTATTTACCTTCCATTATCCTCCTTGTTGCCCATCCTTTGAGGTCAGTAGATGACCTGCAGATCTGCCCAATTTATTCCTGTGTATGACAAACAGAGCTGGGTCGGCCAATGAGCCGTGATCTCCTATTTCTATTTCGCTGCGGTTGTACGCCCATGATCTGCACACTGCCAGTCACCCACCATATTGATGAGATTAGCTGCTAATTAAAAACCCAGCCAAGCCAGGCAGAGGAAGATGACTCAATTAGCAGAATGTCACTGAATCTAATTTACTTTGCTTATCACAGACTTATTCTCTAATGAATTAGAAACGAAGAGCAGGACACCTTCAGAGGGAGATCGAGGGGCTTAAAGGCTTAAATGCTTTCTAACCCCTTTGTGCTCATGGTTTGGGTTGCAGGGAGTGTGCTGATACTGCTAATCACACACCCAAGGGCTGCTTCCCAATACCTGTGTCCTGAGGGAATGTATCTGGGGAAGCCCTGCTGCTGGCTATTTCATGTGACTGATTAGGTCAGACCTTCCTTTCTGTATAAACCTACATGTACCTATAAGCTGGGAGCAAGCAGGGGCTTTGGATGGCACATAACTGGAATTGTGCTCAGGGATGGTCTCTGTGATTGTGGAACTGACACTGAATGTGGTGTTTGGCCAATGAGAGTATGAGTGATTTCCTGGAAAAAAAAAGCATGTCAGAAATAGACATTTCCCACTTTAACGAGTGTTTTAAGGCACTTCTCAATGCTTTTCTCACTTCAAATATGATGTTTGGATGATTAACAATTAGAATAACACATTTTACCAGAGCTCTTTGGAAGTACTTTAAGAGAGCATTGGACAGATGCACAGCTGAATTTGTATGTTAAGTGGAGACTATAAACCATCATCACTGCTGCTCTCTTCATAGCAGATAACAGAGCATATTATGGCTGATTTAAGTGAGGATATTACTGGGCTCTGAGCTCTTAATCTGATCTGCATGACAAAGCCCACATGGCTTCATGAGCCTTACAGGGCTCACGGGGAGCGTGTGGAGGTCTGGATGTGCTGGTCATGCCAGGGGAGCAGGACTGGAGGCTGGGAGTTTGGTACTGTCACTGAGCTTGTGTGACACTGATCAATAGCTGGCCTTTCTAGCCTGGCTTGGCAAAGAAAAACAATTGGACCAAACCATCTCATTCTCATAGCTTTGTTCAAGTAATGATCAATATAGCACAAAATATGAAAGTTTTAAAGCTTCTAAAGGTATTTGGGAATCTCTCTCCAGAGACTTAACCCACACTGGCTTCTCTAGCAGACCAGGGAGCTGGTCTGGAAACTGCAGTGGGCTGTAAGCTCTTCTGCAAGCACCTGTGCATATGTTGACTGCAGAAGGAAGGGCAGAGTTGGTAATGAGAATGGATGGGATGGGAAGCCTTCTCTATTTCTGTCCTGAATCTGTTACCAAGGTATGAGAAGTGTTGCTTCAGTGACAGTAACTGTCCTTAAAATTCACCACTTTCACTAAATTTATAATGCAGTTTCTGCACAGAAGAAAAAAAAATTAGATGTGGATTACTGTGCAGAGATGGACACAAGTACTTTGCAGTTTTACATTTTACACATTCTGCTAAATGTCCTGCCATTTTCAATCCCTATTTCCTTGTTTCTGGAGAACAGTGTTCTCTCACATTGTTCCTGTCAGACACATGAACCACAAAGCCCAGCTCAAAGATCCTACAGGGTCAGAACTAGATCTGATCTCTGCCCAGTGAGCAGAGATTATTCCCTAAGTTTTACTGGTGACTTTCTTCAGGGAAAATATTGTGAATTCCACAGTGGCATTCCAGACTGGCTCCAAGAAGAATAAGACAGTCATTCATTTTGCTTTTGGGTTGAAGAGGCTGGGACTTTTCCTGGTTTCTGTCAGTGAGCAATTTCTCAGAGGTTTGGAGCAAGGATTACAAAATTCAGATAACTTTAGCATGGCTCTGTTGTTGTAACTTTGGAGCTGGTGTAGTGTTAAGTAGAAGTGTTAACACAAAGAGGTGGGAGTGAACAGAAGTGGTAGAGAAAGCTGGGGAGCTCCTCAAGGACAACCTCAGTGCTGTGAAACAGAGGGAACAAGAGAAGCTGAAGGATCAGCAAAATCAGCAAAACGTATGCTAGCAAAGATGAGGCTGGGCTGGAAATGTGAGGAAGCCTGCAGGAAGGTATGCTGGGTGCTGCAGGGAATGTGTCACAGCAGAGGAAGGAAGGAGAGGTGCTTTATAGGCAGGTGTAAACGTCTGAACACCTATCAGCTAAAAACAAAGGAAAGCTGTGATTCAAAGCCAGTGGTATTAGAGGAACTGGTGGTTTTACACAGTGTAAATCTCAGGGAAAGGACAGATCAAAGGGGAGGGGATCCCAGGATTAGGAGTATTGAACTCAGGCTCTCCGCTGAGGCACTGGGCTGTAAGAGTCAGGGCAGGCATCACTGCTCCACTCAGAACCACTGAAAAGGACTGTTCAAACACTTCCTAAGCCCAGACATGCAGCATTCCTCAACTCCCTGGGATCCCCATGTGCTTTATAAGTCAGATACATCAGGAAAAGGTCTCTGCCATCCAAATATTTTTTTAAGTTATATCATTGGCAAATACAATGGATAAAAGGGACTAAAACCTCTCTGGCTTGTGTGTAAACCAGTGACAATCATCTGCTCTGATGTTCTGGAGTATCTTGTTTAGATTGCCATCATCATGCATGGCTCTCCCATAGCTCCTTCAGGGATTCCATCCATGGGCCCTCTCTGCAGTGGGGCAGCCATGGTTCATTGAGCTGGAGAGCATTTGGAGGCAGACAGAGGCTGTGCGGATAATGAGGCACAGGAGGGCCTTTTATGCTTTAGTGGGAGCTGAAGATGAGCACAGCAAGGGATGGTTTCATTCACACATGGCAAAGCTGCCACCACCAAGTGTCACTTTTAACTCTCACTCAGTCAATCAGACAGAGGTGACAGGGAAGCTCAGACTGGGTGCAAAGCAGGGTGTGCAGCACTGTCCCCACTCCCAGCCAGCTGTCCTGAGGTAACTGGGGCACACAGGACATTAATCCCAGCTCATAATCACCATTGCCATTCCCCCTGTGAATGCCAGCTGGTGATGGTGGCATGGGGACACGAGGGATGCACTGATGAGGAGGAATATCCATCTCTGCTTCTCTAGAGCCACATCCTGGCAAAACATGGCTCTAGAGGGAGAGCATCCATGTGAGGGGAATGAGAGGGGAGAGCAGGGATGGATACAGGGAGAAGCACCTGAGAAGACAGGATGGTTTCTGCCACCTGCAAGAACACGAGTGAAAATTTGAAATTTTGTCTCTGTAGAGCTGAGAAGCTCCTGGGATGGTGCTGATGGCATCCAGGGCTGCTCAGTTTTCCCATGGCTCACCTGCCAGGAGGCAGCTGGTGCTGCCCAGCTGTCCTGCTCAGCAGCGTGCCTGGCTGCAGATTGCAGTTCAACTGGGGGTTTTCTCTTCCTAAAAGTATCTCCTGACATCTGTTTGCCCAGTCACAGTGCTGCTCCTTGCACATTTGAGTGAATGTATTTTACTCCTGAGCCTTTCAGAGGAGGCTTGTGGGGCTGGCCACTGTCTGTGCCCTGGGGATCACCCTCTGCCAGGCCCCAGGAGGGTGTCAGGGCACTGAGGGGGTCAGGATGGAGAAGGAGATTGAGGCATTGTCTCAGCACAAAGATGTGCTCTGCCAAATCCAACAGATTGAGTATGGTAGGTAGGATGGTACCTAGAAATTTTAACATGACCTAATGAACACACTGCTGCTAGACTCTGCTGCAGCCAAGGACCTGTCCTGCAGCTCTGGGGAAAGCCAGAGTCCTGCAGCTGTGGGAAATGAGCACAAATGGGGAACGGAAGGCACAAAAGTGAGAAGGGCATTGGGCATTTGTCCCATCCCTCTGACTGCTCCTGTGTGCTGGGACCCAGAGGTGGGACAGCTGAGCAGCCTGCCCCTCCTGCCATGGCATACCAAGGACAAATCCACAAGGATTCACAGGGAAGGGATTTTGCCCCATTTTCCCCCACCATCTGAAAAAAATCCCTTAAAAAACCCAGCCAACAAACCAATAGCCAGAAAACCTAACAAGGAATCCCAAACCCACAAAAAGCCCTCCCAGGAGTTGTTTTACTTGCCATGGGGAGAGTAAATGTGGGCCTTGAATGCAATAAGATTATGAATCCTTTAACAATGGTCTCTATCTGTGTCAGCCAAATAACATTTCTGTCTTTGACCCAGCCTCTCAGGGCCTTCTACAGATGAATACCAATGACCCAGGCCTTCATTATCCCATCATTACACAAATCCTGCTGTTAATTTATGTATAGGAAAGAACTAGCAGCTACATAAGGCTCCATCAGCTGCATAATTACTGCATATATTATAAAACAGCAGCAAATGCTTCCTGTGAATACAAACCATCTCTGCTCATTAGAAACCTTGCAAGAATTAATTAATGAAGGTGTGATTGTGCCACTTGAAGCCACGGGTATTGTCCCAGTGTGCCTCAAAATTCAGCTATTTTAGGTTTTCTGATGACTTTAATGTGGACTCCAGAGAAACTGAGACAAGCACGTGGCCTAAGCCAAAGCTGAAGGAGGCCAAAATTGGATGCTGGAGCTCCCAGCAAGCCCCATGGCTCCTCCCAGCCTGATCCATGGAGATTTGCACGGCCACATCTGCACTGCAGAGGTGTCTGTCCCTGGTCCCTCCCAGCAGGGATGTGGAGGCGCTGTGTCCAGCCTGGGTCTGGATGCGTTTTCAGTGCTCAAGCTTTTGTGATGCAAGTCTAGATCCAACTTTTAAAACAAATGAAATGATCCTGCAATTCAAATAGAAGAATGAAAGGATTTAGGAATTTTCCACAGTGACATTTGTATTCTAAGATTAATTTGCCAGCACAGCTTATAACTTCCCAGCTTTCTGTTTGCTTATGTACAAGAAGAATGTGCTCTGCTAGACTGACTGTAGTGATTAGTTAAATTACTCATACATCCATTATTTTAAAAAGCTTCTATTCTGCTTTGCATCTGTATTTATATAGTGCCACCTGATATTAACTTTCTGCTTGAATGATGGCCACTAATTCTGTGTGGGGCTCCTGAATGTCAATCAGCAGGGGTTTGAAAGTCAGCTCAGTCTGGAGGGTGAGGGTAGATGGGTCTGTGCTTCCATGGCACTCGCTTTCATTCCATGGGTTTCCTCTCTGGGTGTGGGAAGGGGAGCTGGGCTTTACCTGCTGTGTGATCCAAGTGGGACAGGGGGTTTAGTGCCTGTATCAATGACAACTATGGAAAATATGGAATGGAAAATATGTGCTAAAGGGAAAAGCTCTGCTGGTTGGCCAGGAATACTGGGACAGAGGGGTGAAGAATTGCTACAACTCTTGATCCTAATTTTGGAGGAGCACTGGGCCAGTCAGACACAGCAGCACTGATCATGCATTTTATGTGGACTTTCTAACCAGCCATGGGAATAGCAAACCTCCTTTGAGTCAAATCTGGCTTAAAGGGTGGCAAACCTCCTTTCAATCTGGCTTAAAGGGTGGAAAAGCTGTTTCCCAGCAAGGAAAGTGCTTACTAATTTCAAGATGATTGAGATTTTGAGTTTGTTGCTACTTTTTAAAAGCAAAATGCATGTTCTGAGCAATTGAAAAAAAAATCCAGCTTTGACACTGAATATGCTGCTTTTGTTGGTGTTTTCCTTGTGGACACATGTAAGTAATGTCTGTTTATTCAGACTTGAACTATGTGCATATTCCTGTGTCCATTTTTTCCTAGTGAAAGGCCACTTTTGCTTTCCTGCTGATGGACATTGTGAGAGCCATGGTGCCTCCTCTTCCAGAGGGAGCCTGTGAAGGGCTCCAGAGTGGCTTAAAATAACTCATTGTTGAAGCAGAGGACCAAAGGCAATCTAATCCATCAGGCAGGAACATTTTCAGTTTGACTATTTCTTCCTCCAAAATAAATAAAGCATGTCCTCATTAAAATGAGAGGGATACATGGAAACTGATCAAATTTGATTTGACAAAAAAGATAAAACATAGATAAAATTTATGTATTAATGATCTGGAAGGCATTTACCTTTCTTGATGACCCCCATTTTTCAGGGAGTGTGTTTATTAAAGATACAGGTTGTGAGTTTGTACTTATATTTATGTTTGTTTCTCCCTCACAGGCTCTCTGGCTGACAGAGAATCTTCATTTCAAATGCCTGTTGTCTTTGAGAATTGTCTTCTCATTTATTTACTTTCATTGTGCCTGCTGGAAGTTCCTATTAATAGCAGGAAAACAGTGCCATGCCAGCATGTCTTTATCAGGGGCTTTACAGAAGTTGTCAGTTTAATAATATAGCAATAAATTCCATTTAATGTAAAGCAGGACTTTCCCCACAGCATCTCTAAGTGGTTCATTTTTGTCTTACAAATGTAAAGGTCTTGCCTTGTATTGGTTTGCCATGGTGAAATATTTCAAATATCAGCTACAATGAGGCCTTTTTGTTGTGTCTCAGGCTTCTGTGCTGTCAGGATGCTGCTTCATTATCAATTCCCCATGAATGTTTCTGGAAGGAGAAAAGGAAAACTTCCTTACAAGTGTTGTCACTTCTCTTGTGACTCCATTTGGGTTTTTCTGTGTATCAGATGGCGTGTGGGGGGGACACAGAATTTAATTTAAAATCTTTGACTCGTTCTGTGTAATCTCACCCCAGCATTTTGATAGCCCTGATGTATTTGTCATTTTAAAGGGTATGTAAGCACAGTAAATTTTATACTGCCAATAAAATGTCTTGGTGAGTTCACTGAGAAATTCTCAGATCTTGGAGGCCAGTAATGTTTGAAATACATAGTAACCTCTTTATTGCAACATTTTACACATCTACAAAAGTAGGCAACCAGTCAGTAGCTAGCTGTAAACTGCAGTGCTGCAAGATAAACCTGAAATAGTAAATATTGTATATTACACTGTATGATCTTTTTAGTAGTCTGATTTTCAAAGGGGTCTTGGAGAGAAAATGCATACTATTTCCAGCTTATTTTGAAATACAAATAGTGGAGATACACAGCTTATTAAATGGCTCTCTGACATATGGCAATTATGCTGATTCTAATGATGGTTAAAATCTAGCTCCAGCTAAATGCTAATAGGGTAGCAGCCTTAATTAAATCCACATTTAGGTACTGCTGTCAATGCTTCCTGGCCATCTGAGCAAAGCTCCCAGTTGCTGCCTAACCAAGTTGAGAGTGTTGGGTCCCTCAGGAGAGCATCCATCACAGAAATACCCAGTGATGGCTGGGGAGGGCTGCTCCTGTGTCCTGGGACTCAGGAATTGCCAGGGCAGGCTGTGCAGCCCTTGGCATGGACACAGGAATATGCCCACAGTTCAAGTCTGAATGAACAGACAGTATTTACATGTGTCCACAAGTAAAGTGTCCTTGACAGCAACCCAGGATCTGGTGAGAGGAGCAGCCCCCATTGAGGGGCAGCACTGGGACATCTGAGGGAGAAGTTGATCCAAAAACCACCTGGCTCTGCTTGCTCTGGCTGCAGCAGAGTTTTCTGCCAGCACAAAACACCCCTAGGGCTTTAACTCTTTGCATTCAATATCCCTGTTTATCCTGCAAGAATTCCTTCTTGCAGAGATCTGTTTTCAAGCTGCTTCAAGCCCCTCAGCACTGAGGTGAGGTGTTACATCTCAAAATATGCCCTTTGATAGATGAATTATTCTCAAAGTGAGAGAAGGCTGTAAAGGAATTACATTTGCATGTTCTTGATGGTGTCAAAGAAAGTAAATTCTAAATTTAATTGAAGGAAGTGATGGATTGGAGGTGATTTTGCTGTGCTGAGCAGTTGGTTTGGAGGGAGCTGGTGCTCAGCCACTCCTCTGACATCCCTCCCAAACTGAGGGCATCCTCTGCTTCCCTTGCAGCACTGAGCTCTGGATCATTCACCTCTCTCAGTTCCATTTAAAGAGTCAAACTGTTAAAATGGCTGGGGAGGACTGTTTAAGAAACTCTTCACATCACAAATTGCACAGTAATGAAGTTCTTTGCAAGATATATAATGAAGAGCTTGCAGGTTTCTGTCAGTAGCTAAGTAAATCTGTAATTATCAACCCTGCAAGGTAGAAATTTTGGATGAGGAAGGCTGATCTGGTGCTATAAATACATTGGTTGATAGTGTAATATAGATCACATATGCCTCTCTTGAGAGTTAGAGTTTAGGTGCTCACATTATTGCTGCCTAAACTGTAAAGTCTTAGCCCAGGAAAGTTGAAAATGTGCCCTGGCTTGCTGCTCGTTCATGTCAACTTCACACAGACTCCTCTGGCTTTTGGTCAGTGGGAAGGCTGGGGACCAGGGAAAACTGAAGGCAGGGTGAGACCTTTGCTCCTTCCAGAAGGCACTGATAAACAATTGGTGCCTTTCAGGGCTGCAACAGCCTTTTGGCAGAAGACTTCTTCCTTTTTCTTTTTCTGTGTCATTGACACTGAAGCATTCATTCTTGATATTCCTGTCTAGTTAATGACCACTTGTAACAGCTCTGTCTTCCTGAGGAAGCTCAGAGAGGGTAACCTAAGGGCAGCCTCAAATTCATCGACAGGGAGGCACTGTTGTGTGGGTTTGGGCCAGGACACAGGACATAAATAATGATTTCCTGATCCTAATGGGCAAAGGGCAGAAATCTAAGACCTTTCTTTGATCTTCTGCAAAATTCAGCCACAAAAAGCAGATATTGCTGTTCTGTCAAAAAGGGAAGCAAGGTCCAGAGATATCTAAGAAAATAACTTATATTCCTTGTGTAGACTCACCTAAAAGAAAACCTTTGCCCCTCAGGTGCTGAAGTCATGTTAAGAAGTCTTTATTCTTTTCCCCCAGTGATATTCACCATCTATTTTCAAAGATTAAGTAAATATATGACTTTACCTCATATCACCACATCCCTGCTCTCTGTCTGACTTTCCCTATAGGTGACTGAAGCAAGGCACATGTACTGTCAGCGTCTGATAGGCTTTTTATCATCTCTAGCTGGAAAAGAAGCTTTGTTCTAACCTGCCTTAGGTAGGGCCAGACCCTACCACACAGTGCTGTAACTCACCTGTGGTTGACTGGTGCTTTGGGCAGGACTGAGAGTGCACCCTGAGCTTGCAGTGTGGAGGTTAAAGCTCCTCCTGCAGCACCTCCTTACTCCCTCTGCACAGTCACTAAGCACCAAGTTCCTTTTTAGGGTGTTTTGGCATTTTTTTTCTCCCAATTTATGCAAAGAAACTTCCCTCTGCCTTATAGGACTTGCCAAGCGCTTGTCCCAGTTCTGGCAATCATGTATAAAGAGAGTTGAATGCATCATAAAATGTGTATGGTTGGAGAGAGTTTTTGGTCTTTTGAAGAGGTCTGCTTGCCTTCCCCACAGTAAGGCACTTTGAGCCCTGTGGATGAAAAAGCCCAGCACAGTGCAGAACAATGAAAGCACTAACAGTATCTGGGATAAATCCTACAGGATTAGGCAGGCCTGAGATAATTATCGTTTCCAGCAGAGGAAAGAGGCAGCAAGCTGCGTAGGCTTCTGAGTTTTATCTCTTCTCTTTTTGCCATCAGAAGAGGAACTTTCATGCTCAGTTAGTATGAAAAATATGTAATGAAACTCTACAGCAAGTTACTTAGAAGCTAAATAACTCATTAGTACTTCTGCCCTCCAATTATATCCCAATTTGTGCACCCCATCAGGTGCTGGTTAAATCCTCCTTTATTTTGTGTTTCTGTCCATTACACCAGTGATCACTTGGATGCCTTTGAGGTTTATCTGGGCTGCTCCCACAGTGCTGTGCCTGGCTGAGAGTGCAGACTGGAGCACAGAGCTGCCTTTGGACAGAATTTCCTGCCCACAGCTGTGTACTTTCCAAGATTGCCACTACCAAAGGTTGTCCTCTGCCTTCCCCCAGGGTTATAATTTGCAGTGAAGCAGTGACAGAATCTCAGAATGGCTGAGGTTGGAAGTCACCTCTGCAAACTGCCTGGTCCAACACCCCAGCTCAGAGCAGGGTCAAATAGAGAGGGTTGCCTGGGGCCACGTTCAGGTTTTGAATATCTGCAAGGATGGAGACACCACAGCCCCCCTGGGAACACGTTCTAGTGTTTGCCAGAGAGATCAAACATAAGATTAAAAATGCCAAACCTTTTCTTAGGTTTAAATGGAGTCTCCAGTATTTCAATGAGTGTCTCTTGTCCTGCCACTGAAAAGAGCCTGGCTTAGTGTTTCACTGCTTCCCATCAGATATGTACATGCATTAAAGAGACACTGCCACTCCTGAGCCTTCTCTCCCCAGCCTGAGCAAACCCATCTGTCCCAGTCTTTCCTCACATGAATGATTCCAGCCCTTAATCATTTCAGTAGCCCCTCACTGGACTGGCTCCAGTATTTACTGGTCCAGAACTGGATGAGCAGTGCTGCAGCCCTATTTTCCCAGGGCTGAATAGAGGACATTAATCACCTCCTGTGTCTGCTGGTGGTGGTCTTCTACCAAAGCAAGTTCCTGGAAATGTTTGCCTTCTTTGCACCAAGGGCACATGGCTCGTTCATGTTCAGCTTGGCACCCACCAGTACTCAGATTCTTTCTGCAGAACAGCTAAAGCTACACGTTACTCTGTTTTGCCAGAGAGATAAAGGTAAATGAAAATGTTCTTATCGGTAGAGTGATTTTGCTTTTCTTTAAACAGGCCCTTTGATCAGAGCTGTGTGAAAGAGTCACCCCTGCATGGTTGTACTTTGAGAGGGCTGTAACCTGTGGTACACCTGAGCTGGGATGTCCCAAATGCTTCTCCCCTCTCCCAGCACTGTGTTCGATGAGTGGTTTCTGTCATTTGTGCAAACACAATGTGTGGCTCAGCCTGGTGTTAGCTAGCCATGAACCAGCCGCAAGCACACGAGCAGGTCCATGAGGCAGAGCTCAGCAGAGGCACTGGCCAGGCCTGGGGAGCTGTGTTAGCCCAGCAGAGCCCTCCTAGCAGGGCTAATTAACCTGAGCCTTGCTTGTCACTGCTCTCCTGCTGCCAACTGGTCTGGACAGGGATGAAGTGCACTGCATTTATTGTATGTTGTAAATGTGCCTGTAGGTTGCTGTTTGACTTAGACTGAATTCCATGGAAGGATTTGGATACTTAATTCTGTGCCACCAGCAGGAATTAAGCATCCAGCTCTGCCTGAGGATCTGGGCTTAGGCTCTTAGGTCAGTGTTGCTCAAGAGATATTCAATATGATTCAGTGGATATAAATCACCATTGTTCTCTTTATCTGAAAAAAGGTTGCTTTGATTTATACCAGCTCAGGAGCTGGCACACTGTTTGTGTAGGAGAATGCTTGTATTCCTCCTGAAGCCTGTGGCTGTGTCTCAGAGTGATCTGTATTCCACTGCAGTGTAAAGTTTTTTCAAAATTTGGGAGCCATTTGCAACTTCAGTGCCATGCTGTGACATGATGCATTGCTTTGTAAACAGGGCTTTAAACAACTAAGGTCTTAAATCCATAAACTGACTGAGGCTTGGCAACCCTTTGAAAATCTCTTTGCCAAATAACATGCATTACAGTACCCTCCAAACAAGATCTGACTGAAATGTTCAGGTTCCTTTTGACACTCTACCAAGACATTATGAGACTACCTAGGGCTTATTTCCCCTAAAAATAATAAGAAAAATGTATTTGTGCTATGTGTAAAGTGATGCATCTGAAATACATGACATGCTCACTTCCTTTGATGCTTTGTTTCCTTGAGGATAGCATCCTTTTTGTAAAAAACAAATTATTGTTATCAATTTTGTGTTTGGAGCCTGCTTGCTAAGACATCTCCCAGATGTAATATCCTTCCTGACACACTTCAGCACTTGTGCCTCTTCTCTTCCCTCTCAGCTCCCTGATCTCCAGATGGAGCCCAGTGGGGATGGTTGCTGTAGGTACTGATTTGTCTTCTGTTATTTTTGTGAACACATTTCAATTCATCTGCTTTCAACAGTTGGGATTGTTTTTCCCCTCCTTTTCATGAAGACATGGTTTTATTTTTCTGCAGTTTTACTTTTCACTAAGGCATCCATACAACCATTGTAATTTATCATTTCACAGCACTTTGCTGCTTTTAAACACCAAGTTGTCCAGGAGCACTCGTGTTTGTCAAGTGATGTGGTTGCCTCACAGCTCCAACTGCTGTCCAGGCTTTTGGTAAAGAGCCTTCTCCAGCCTTGATTAGTGTGGTTACATGTGCTGCTCTGTATTCTTCTTTGAGACACGTGCTTAAGTCTTAAAAGCAGGGAAAAAAGTGAGAAGTGAAGAAGCGGAGTTCTTTAGCACAGGTTTGATGTGCTTTTTAGCTATAAAATCCTTAGTCCTGTAAATTTTGCTTGTTTCAAAGACAGCACTGAAAGCTGACTCTGCAAGTGCCCATGAGGTGCCTGCAGCAGTTTGGTTTTCCTACTGCAGCCACTTGAAAAGCAGCAGTTCCTCAGTGGCCATGCCCAGTGATGGCCTCGTTGTGACCACATGCCAAGTTGAAGTGTATTGTGAAATCTGAAAGAAAACAGGAGTTTTAGGGAGGCAAAAGCTCTGCACATTGGTGCAGTGTGTTCAAAAAATAATGAAGAACATTTTCTGGGTACACCTGCATGTCATTCAGCATGGAAGCAGTTTATAACCCAATTACTTCACAGCATCCTCTTCACCTTCCGTTTCCATTCTCTTTTACAGCAGTCTGAGGGCTGTTTCCAAAGTGCCCAGACATTCTTAGAACTACCTGGTGAATCATAAATCTGCAGACAATGTTCTCTGAAAGCCAGCAGACACAAATGATGTAAAATGAACTCCTGCCTTTTGCACCAACACCTCTCAACATTTATATTCTCCCTTAACTGACTTTATGGACTTGAGGAAGGAGCAGTATATTTTGGGATTTTTGTTGTTAGGCTTTGTATCGCTCATTACACACCCAACTTTTCATGTAAGAGGAAAGTGCTCTTCTGTGGTGGTCTAGAGGCCACTTGGTGCTTGAGGAAAACCAGAAGCTAATACCCAGGAAATACAAAACATGTCTGGAGGTGGGACAGTTTTAGACCTTCCTTCTGGGCACAAAGCCAAATCCATCATACATTATTTATCATATACTGAGCAAACAGAGCAAATCAAGATCTCAGCCAAGTCACTGATGAATTAGGATGCCTGTATCATCCCAGCCAACACTGCTGACTGAATGACTGTAAGAACCCATCTGTGCCTGGGGCCACCTAATTGTGGAGGTTATTGGCAGAGCCTGATTTGGGGCCAGCACAGTGGTGCCCATCCTGTCATTTTGTCATTGCTCCTCTCAGATCTATCACTCAACTTCTCTGCACACAATCACAGTCAGAATTGTCTCAAAGGGGAAAAAATTATGTCCAGTAATAGATCTCTTTGGTTCTCTGTATGCATGGGCTTGTGGAACCTGAGTGGTTATTGAACCAACAATCAGTGCCACACCACTGGAGATGGAGGCCTTTTTGAGCTGTGGTTTAATTTTGGCATGCACTGCATGAAAGAGCAGCAGGTTGGAAAAGGTGTTCTCCCCCCTGCCATTCTTCCTTCAGATTCATTCCTAGGCTTTGCTCCTTGGCTGCCCAGGATGGGATAAACAGCCACTGCAAGCCTTTGATAGATAAGCAGGAGGTTCTGAGGGAGGAGGATGTACTGAATGTGAGTAAGAAAGGCTTTATGCAAACTGCATTTTACTTTCATGTCCCCTGGGGTGGGCTCAGCTGAATTCAGTCTCCATAAGGGGCTCTGATGCCAAGATATGTCCAACCTGGAACATTTCCATCCTTTCCTCAAGCTGCACAGTGTTAGCAGGAGTATGAGAGCAGCTGTAGCCTCTGATTCTCAAGTCCTGCTTGCTCCTGGAGCTCCTGAGCAGCTCCAAAGGTCAACTCCTGCTTGTTTCACAGAGAGATGAGGTGCAGGCAGCCCCTCCTAGGTCTAAAACCAGGGGCTGTTTAGAGAAATTTCCTTCAGCTCCTCTGTGGGTGCTGTTGGGTCAGGGAGAGAGCCTGGCGTAGCCCATATTTGGCCAATTCTAGCTCTTGAAAATTCCACCAGACCAAGTGTGGCAAGCAGGCAGATATCTGCCTCCTTCCCAGGCTGTTTTTCTTAATGTATACAAACCTGAATAGAATGACAAAAAAGTGGGAAAATTTACAGACACAGCATACAATAACAGAATTATATTTGGAAAAAAATTATGGAGATTTTGTAGAAAATCTGTAATTTGCCTGAACAATGTGAACAAGCAAATCACCTTCTATCTGACTCATTATGTCTTATTGAGAACTGAATTGTAAGTCTTCCTTGTTCAAGCATGATTAAGACTTACATGTCTCTTGTTGGCAAGATTTCCTATTGAGCAGAGTAGCAGCCAAAGAAAATGATGGTACAATTTTATGTGATTAGGACAAATCCTTAAAAAATCCGGGCAATTTTCAGTAACTATGTCAAGACAGTAACTAAAACACAAACTTTGACACTTGTCAAAGCTTCATTGTTGGATCAAACAAATGTTTCTAATTGGTGGAGTCAAACTGTGTTTATTCATATCTCTATGTTTTCTTCAGTTTTGGTTTTTTCTTGTAAACATCTGTTATTTTTCTGTTACTGCTTACGTAGTCTTTTTGTGTGCATTTCCAAGAGTGAAAACACAGTTCATCTCTCTTCAGCTTCATTTAGGGGGTCTTCTGCACAGTTAATTTTTTCTTGTAATTTTCTATTCTTTATTATTTTTCAAATGAATTCACAATAAAAATTGGGAAATAATTAGGATAAACCAATAGGATTTACAAAAAGCCTTGTGTTGGAGATCTTGTCATGCCAGTGTGGGTATTCTGTACATCCCAGAGATGAGAAAGAGAAAAACAAAAACAAGTCTGCAAATGAATCTTAAGCTATTTCCTTCTTCAGCAACTGGAAATTTGAACATTTAGCTCAAGGAAAAAAATTAAAGCAGACACTAAAGGAAAGAAAAATATAAATATTTGGTAGGTTTGCTAATAGCTTTTGAAGGCATAAACAGTGCTGGGCAATAGAGAGCCAGGGGAAATGCAAAGAGGAGGTTTTGGAGGTGGTTAAGCCAGGCTCAGGCACTGTCCTTGTCAGTCTCTTCTGGTTTGGGATGAGCTCACAAGGGTGTGCTATCAAAGCCTCAGGCTGTTGAGTTGTCTCCATCTGTAAAATGTCTTAATCCTGTTTACTTCCTCATGGATGCCTGCACTTGATTTTTGCTGTATTTGTCTTGGAACCATCCTGAGTTTGCAAGCACGGGGGTTCATCTGCCCTGCTCTGCTGCCAGCCTATTCAAAGATCAGTTCCTTTGTTTCAGGTGACTTTATACTGCTGGCCAAGAGTTTCTTCTTCTTCCTTCACCCCTTGTAGTTCATCCTTCTCTATGACACCCAACCTAGCAGCCTCAAACTGCCACGAGGAAAGGACGGAACCCTGACACACATACAGGTCACAGAGGGGAGAGCTGTGCTTGGGTTTGTTTGCTGTTAGCACTGGACAATATCAGACTCTCTAAAAGCCTTTTTTGTTCAATTTGATTTGCTATCAATATGCTAATAAAATCAACTTCTCACACACATTTCTTTTGTCATATCAGAGGGAGCTTCTTCCAGTCCAGCTCATGAGTTTTTCTCTGGGACATGACTGTGACTGTGTTGTTTCTCTATTCTTGATAGGCAGGTTCATGACTGCACCTAGTAATAAACTCCCCTCAAATCTCAGGTTGCTTTCTGAATGAAATTACTATTACGTTAAATAGTATATATATATCTTTCTTTAATTTATAATCTTCTGCTTTACATGTCAGTCTAATGACTTGGTGCCTTGTTATCACAGCTGCTATTTCTTTTTTTCCAGCAATAATTATCAATTATCTGGTTTCTTTTAGAAGTCTTGTTTTGTCATCTTTCATATTTTTCTGTGCTATGTTACCCTCCACAATTCTCTAAACAAATTTTAATACCAGAAATTGTTAGCTGCAGTTTACATGCCCTTTGATCCAAAATGTCACAGGCTAAATATTTAAGTTAGGCCAAGATGTCCAGAAATATTTTGTGTCACTTTAATTTTAGAGCAAAATTAAACGTTTTTACTCCATTTTTCATCACCCTCCTCTCTTTTGTTTTTAGCATCAATATTCGGAAAACACTTACTATATTTTCTAAAAATTTGAAATCAATGAAATTGTCAGGATAAAAATATGATGCAGCTGCATGAGTGGTAGTGCTGAAAAAATATATTGCTGTCTCCTTCTCCAATCCAATATTATTCCTTGAAGTGAAATCCCTTGCAAAATTAAAGACAAACTCAACCTGGAGAATCACCTGCAGAAATATCCTGACTTGGGCTGTCAAATAACTCTGACTTCTTTTTAGTTTTTTGTGTGGAGACTGGTTCAGTAGTTTGTTTCTTAAGCAAAACTTCATGTCTTTCATAATTTTACCCAGGTTATTTTTAAAACTATTTTGGTGAGACCTAGGGGCAGAGTTGCAATGGTTTTGATCACTGCCTGCTTCACCCAGCAGTTGGCCATGATAAAATGCTACTTACTGCATTTTTTTATCCTGTTAAGTGCATCATTCATAGAGGAGTAACAAAGGTAAAACTTGTAGGAAAAAAAATAACAAAACCCTCAACAATCAAAGTGAGTAAATATTTGCACAAATGAGCACAGAGCAGATGTGTGTGATATTCTGAGGCGAGCTCAGATCCCAAGGATGGGGTGAGGATGGGCCCAGCAGGGAGCTGTGGATGAGCTCCTTCAGGGTGAAATACTTTTCCTAATATAGACTCCTGGAATCTATGAGATACATATACAATATCATCATTTCCTGTAGTGTAACTTATGTCCACTGCTATGAGCCCTTCTGCCAAGATTTAACTCTTTCAAGGCAAAGTTTAATAAACAACCACCAATGTGTTGCAGCTACTAGTCCCCTGCAAATAATAAGCAGAAGGGTTCTTCCTGAGATGGAGTTATTTAAAATGAGCTTCTTAAAGGTATTATCATGCATAAAAGTGCAAATTGGAACCTACAAGCACTGTAACCTCTTGAGTAGGTGTTCTGAAATCCCCCAGACAGCAGCACCCTCTGCAGATGTGTGTGAGGCTGGTGCAGAAGCACGGTGCATTTGTAGGTGAAGCAGTGCTGAACACAGCAACACTGTGCACAACAGGTTGTTTTAAATAACATGCAGAAGGCCCCAAGAAGGAAGCTAAAGCTGGAATTTGATTATGTGTGGGCATTTCCACAAAAGAGAGGTGCAAAGAAGTTGGCTGCAAATGGAGCAGGCTGTTCTCAGGTACCCTGAGGAAAGTCCCCAGTGTGAATGAGGAGCAGTGAGTACAAGACAAGCACTGTCAAGCCAGCTTTCCATTATGGTTGGCTCATTTTAAAAAACTGAGCTGGGTTTTCCTGGGTGTTTAATGTATGCAATATCTATTGATTTCAGCTGGTGTTGGTACATGCTTGACTGTTTCAGAAGTGTTGGAGCAGCTGCTGTGCCCAGCCTGCTGCACATAATTGCTGAGCACAACAATCTCAGGGCTTGTTTGGGTTCCCTGCCCTTACCCAGCTCACTATCTCTTGCCTTATCCTTGCACTGTAATGCCCTTAGGACAGGACCATCTCTTGTGTTGTGTGCAGCAATTGAAGTGATAAACATCCTGGCTCTGCCTGGTGCTTCTAGGAACTACTGCAAAAAAATTCCCATAATTATTTATTAATATGGTATGCATCAATGCAAGACATTTCATTGGCTTTAATAGACTTTGGATCAGATTCCTCAGTACCTCTGGCCTTTTTGAGTTCCATTATTCATGAAGGAACATGTTTAATTCAGAGTTAGGGACTGCCAATATAATGAGTGTACCTTGTGCTTTTATCTGTGGATACAGAAGTTATCCCTGAGCTTGGAGCTGCTGCATCTCCATGGATGAGAGCATGGCAGATTCCCTTCTCAGGATTCTTGTGTTGGTGTGAAATAAAGGTGGAGTTTTCCACCCAGTGTGGAGGATTTTCTCTCTTTTGCCCAATGATGGGCAGTGCTCACCTTGGGCCTAAGTGGCAGCTTTGCCAAGTCAGCAGAGGAGTTTAACAGGTCAAAGCAAGGGTCATGCTCTGCTCCATCCTATTTTCATTCAGGGGCAATCTTCTTGTCAACCTTCCATTATCTTTTCCCCAGCTTTTACTTGAAGATAAAAAGAAACAGCTTATAATTCATTACAGTTCATTAAAATGAAAATAAAATTTATTTTGCATCAAAATGAAAAAATATGACTTGTTCATTATTAGCATATAAATGGTATTTTTTATGTCACTCTGCCACAAAATCACTTACATTTTCAATGATCACAGCACACAAAATTAATTTTTGATAGCCTTTTGTGATTTGGTTGAAAATTCTCATTTCTTTTTGTGCATTAACAGCAAACTGTATCCACTGCTATTCATACCAAATTTTAGATAATGAAGCAATTAAAAATACATGGATTGAAGATCTTATCTCATTTTTCCTCTGGCCTATTTCTGCTTCATTATTCATGAAGGAATATGTTTAATTCAGAGTTAGTAATTGCAGATATATCTAGTATAAATTGTGCCTTATATTCTTTTACCCAATTTCAATTTATTTTAGCAAATAGATCTATGGGGAAAAAAGAGCAGGAAAGACAAAAGGGCAAAAACTACATCTCAGTGTCTCCAAACAAAACCTTACAGGTCTATTGCTTGTAAAGTATGTCTGCAACTCGGGGAAAAGTTGAAGCAATGAAGCTCTGTACTTGGCATATTAATAACCTGGCAATTGTATCAAATGGCTGAATTGAATTATTCTGATTTGAGGCAGTTTGAGAGGCCTCATGCCTCAGTGTTACTGTCATTCTGCTGCTTTATCCACAAAGCCAAAAAGTCCCAAATCAGTGAAAAGCACAAATAACAGAGATATAAAAGTGGCAAATAGCAGAGTCAAAATAAAATTAGGGTGTTTTAGGCAAAGTAGAGGAACCTTTGTTTGCCAGAAAGTGAAAATGAGTTTGGCTGGTGTGTTTCCATGTGCCTGGAGTGAGAAGTGTAACAGCTTGATAAAACATTCAGAGGGGGAACGCATAAAAATCACGAGATCTGTCAGTGGGTTTGGGATCCAAGGCAATAAAACCAGTCCTTGCAGCAGAGTGGGCTGGGAGGGGGCACCCAAAGGCTGCTCTGGGGCCAGGGGCTCCTGCCTGCCCCTGCCAGCAGTGCCAGGGGCTGGTTGGGGCTGGGAGGGAATGGCAGAGGAACGGGGCAGGAGAGGGCTTGGAGCAGCCACAACACCCCAGGGCTGCCAGGACAATGTCCCCAAAGCCCAGCCCGGGTGGGGCCAGGCTGAGTGCCAGAGCTGGGGTGCAGCTGAGGGTTTGGGTGGTGCCTGTGGAAACAGCTCTTAGGGGGGAGCTCCTACCAGGATTAATTTAACCAGGAACTGTGAAGGTTAATTGCTTGTTGGTTACTGCAGAGTCAGGGTCCTCTTGTTGGGTTGTAGGCTGTGCTTAGGACTTGTCACAACAACCTCCTTGTCCTGAACCTTCTGCAGAAGAAGAGAGTGGCATGATATGGGTGAGGTTCCAGCTGTTCCTCTGACCATGTGTTAGAGTGCTCTAGAAGAATCTTTTGTTTGAATTTCTAGGGACACAGCCCCAGAACTTCTTTATACCAGTGGAACTTTGTGTATGAATGTCTCAGACTTGAAATAGAGTTTGTAGAATTAACAATTTGGGTTTATTAAACATTGTGATCAGCACTTTCTGGTGCAATTAGTAATGCAAATATTTCAGCCCAGTTATTTGATTAAATGAATAACTTGCAAAGTGATGCATAGCCTTTTCTGTGTAGTCCTTGATTCATAATTTCAATAAGTTAATTAATTACAATCTTATTTTCTCTCTTAATGAATTCTGGTTAGCTTTGATGGCTTTGGCTGCCTTAAACATGTTGTGAGTGATTCTCAGTTAAAGTTTCAGAGGGGTTTTATGTTCTATAGAAAGTAGGTTTTGCAAACTCTCTATCACTTGCTCTGGTTGAAACTCGCTGTAGGCTCACCACGCGGCGATGAAATTAAATATAATGCAAAATTCTTCCAAGTGCATGACATCTGTTTTCCTGGAATCCTGTCTTTACAAAAAGCAGTAAAAGCAGATTTCCTGGAAGTGGGACTGGTGCACAGAGAAGGAGTTTCCAGCAGAGTTGTGCTGTGGGATGGTTGTGGCTGTGCTGAAGCTGACCCACTGATAGCTGCTGGGGACAGGGACATCAGGGTGCTACCAAGCCAACAGTGGTGCCTCTGTAGGAGGACACAACTCACCAGATGGCCCATGCCCTTCCCCACTTTGGCATGGTGCTTCACTTGCTCCTGCAGTTTGACCTTGATTTTTTTTTCCCCTCCTCTGTCCTGTTTGGATTTGGTCCTTTATCTTTTACTGTATCTTTCCAGATTTCGACTGATTTTGGAGAAACGTGGAAAGAGGTCGCGTGTTTGGAAATTATTCCATTGTCTCAGACCATATCTCCTCCATCTCCTTCTCCTTTTGCTATTTCCTTTTTTGCCACATAAGCGTTTCTGATCTCTGCCTTGCCCCCCCCCCCCCATCACCACAGTTTACTCCCTTTCCACTGTTCCACTTTCCTCCATGCATTTGTGGGAGGGTGGCATGACAGAAAACACCACTGAGCTCAGAGCAGTCATCTGCTTGCCCTCCATCCATGCTGCAAAATAGGTGGCAAAAGCAATCCCAGCAGGTGTCCTTGAGAGAGACCTGGAGGCTGGAGATGGAGAGGCTCAGACTCTGAGCTAATAACCCCTTCTAATTAAGAACTGGGTAATTCAGATGCCCATCAGACACACTATCTGATCATAACCACGAGCTTGGCACAGACCTAGATCTTCCCTCCTCAGTGTCCTAGTCTGCAGTGAACGGTCATCTAAACAGCCCCACAAAGCAAGGCTTCATCAGCTTTGCTTCACTAGAAACTAATTAGAACCATCACCCCAAGCTGGAAAGATACCTTTGAAGTACAAATATTTCCTCAGCTTTTCTTAATCAAGGCTTTCTTTTTATGCCCCTCTATACTTGCTGATTCCAGCCAGCACATGAACTAGAAGTCCTGGAAGGCTGGGAGGGAAAAACTCCTCCTGCTGTATTTCCAATTGGATGAAAACCAAAAATCCATTGGAAATCTCATGATTTCCAGCAAAATGTACTGGCCAAGAAAATCTGGAGAAATTGCAAAAAAGCATCCAGATGTCTGGATAAATCCCTGGAACTAAAAAAAAAAATCTTTGGTGTATTTTCTTTTTGTTCTTAATACAGAGAGAGAATAAAATTTGTTCTTAATACAGAGAATAAAACCTTATTTATCAATATTAGTAAACTGCTCAAAGAGCACGGTGCCTTAAAGGCAAAGAATTAGCTGTGTTGTTTGTGTTGATGAGCTTATGGGCCTGAGGGCTTGTTTGGCCTGGACAAACAAATATTCTAATAGGAAGGCAAATTGTGAAAGGCAATTTTCAAGAAGGTAACCTGAGCAAAAGAGAGAGGGGTGTGTGTATGGTTTTCTTACCTCTCCCACACTGGCCAGGGGATGTGCTCTACCTACAGCCCAGCACTGTCAGTGTCAGGAACAGAGTGCAGGGACACCAGTGCCACTGTCTCCCTTTCCTCATGCACCAGGGGTCAGGACAAGTGGTGGCCACGTGTCTCCTGCATTCCACACTGCCCTGACCTGTGGATGGAGGTGGGTAACATTACCTGAGGTACAGATGCAGGATGGGGCCTTTATTCATACATTTTCAAGATGCCTCCCATAAATTCATTGCAGAGTGGCTCAGATCTCTGAAGAGCAAGCTGTGACGTGGCCTTGCTATTTCAGATGTTTTTGTTGTTTGCTCACTGCATCGTTATTAGCAGCACTCTGTCAAGGCTGCTGCATTAAACATTGATCCACCTTGACAGTGGGAGCAGGGTGTGCATACTGAAGGGCAGGTGTCACCCCTTGCCAACAGCATCCCTCACTCACAGATATTTAACCATTTCTTAGGCTCCCAGGAAAGACACATGGAGAGGGTCACAGGTGCTGAGAGGGCACAGAATGGCACTGCTGACTAAAGCAAGGCAGAGTGGAAAGCTGCACTCTTGAATTTCACACCTGGAAACCTGCCAAGCAAGAAGGAACCTCAACCAGCCTCGCTGCTCTCCTGTTGAGGTGCCGTCTGTTCACTCACATTTGCCAGGTGGGAGCTGCTTATCATTTCACAGCAATTCTGCAGGCTGCAGCCTACTGACCTGTGGGGAAATTACTCAAAGGGCATTTTATAGCACTTGAAGCTTCATCTATACCTAGTGATGGGCTCACTGCTCTAGTTTTGAAGGTGCTTCCTGCAGTGATTCTTTCATGAATTGCCACTTCATGGCATAGTTTCAATTTCTAAACATTCTGGGATCCCCTTGAAATAGCCTTAAGGGAAGTGGCAGGCTCTGAAAGTCTTGATGCCCTCTTGAAAGCAATTCAGATGCCAAATGTTGGTCTTAGTATTGGGAAATGAACAGAGGGCTCCGCCTGCCGTGGTGGTGACTGAGGGAGAAGAGGTCTGACCTTTGAGGATGTTTGAAAGGGAAAACACTAATTGCTGTGTTTCTGTGAAGGGTGTGATGAGAGGCACAGATGGGCAGGGTATTTGTTTCTTTGGCTTCTTGTTTTTAATTTAGCTAAAGGCACTGGGAAATTTCATTGGCAGATAAGAAAAAAATCTACAGCAACCTGAGCAAGCCACATAACCCTGGCAGCTGCCTTTCTGAATATTTTAAACTTCCCACTGCAAAACTCACCCCACCTCCCTAGGTGGAGTAATCTTCTCACAGCCCAGGTTCACTGGGATTGCTTTAATTTTCTCACTCTTTATCCAAAGTGCCCTGAAATACTAATCTCTGGTAGCTTTGTTCCTCCTGAGCAGGGGTGCTGCTCCCTGGCCTCTCTCTGTGGCTTCCCCCAGGTTTGTGCCAGGTCTGCCTGGCTCAGGGTGTGTCAGTGATGTGAATCCCTGGCTGCTACTGGGTGCTCTGTGGGAGCAGGATGGGAACAGTGAGTGCTGGCAGACACCCTTTAGGACATGTCCCCTCTTGGAGCAGGGGTCATGTCCCTGCCACACTGGCCCTTCCCTGCTGCTCCAGGCTCTGCAGACCCTCAGAGGCTCTGCCTGGAGCTCCTGGCAGGGCCATGGGGCTGGGCTGTGTGACTGAGGGCCCTGCCTGGAACTCTCAGCTTGGCCATGGGGCTGGGCTGTGTGTCTGAGGGCCCTGCCAGGAGCTCTCAGCCAGGCCATGGGGCTGGGCTGTGTGTCTGAGGATCCTGCCTGGAGCTCTTGGCAGGGCCATGGGGCTGGGCTGTGTGTCTAGCAGTGCTGCAGGCACTGGGAGGAGGCTGCAGGGCTGCTGTGGTTCTGTGCCAGCTGGCACCACTGGGGCAGGCACTGAGAGGGGACCAAACCAAACACACTCCGATGAAATGGCCCAGATAAACCTTCCCACAGTCCCACCATTCCTTCGTGTTCTCCTGGCTTCATAAAGTACCTTGACTTCAAGGTATCTGCTCACTGCATGTGCGAATTTGGCTTGAACATCTGATAACTTTTATTTGTAAGTCTTAATTTTGGCAGCGTTTATGCGTGGGGTTTTTAGAAATTTATTTGAATTCTCTGGCTAAGAAAAAGTTTGAGGCTTATATTACACAGTTGCATTAACAGCAGTCTGTATGTTAACTACAGTAGTTGATGGGCTTTGAAAGGTTTGCTATAAATCTCCTCAACCCATGGCATTTATATTCACTGTGGCTGCTGCTGCAGGACAGCCTAACACCCAGTGTGTGTGCCCTGTGGGGAACCAGTGGGACTTGTCCTATTTTGGTTCAATCACAAATATCATATATTTTTTCCTCCCTCTTCCTCAAGGGTTTTAAAAATGAGAGCTAAGACAGGCATTTGCAACTTTTTTTTCCCCCAGAGTTGAACTCCAGTGTTTCAACATGAAATTTTTAATCCAGCAGTAACGCCTGGGTGTTGCCTGGACCTCCAGGGACTGCTGGCATGTATTTCTCCAAAACTGATGTGCCTGTTGCAAGCAATTGTTCTCTGAAATCTGTTCAAGCTCTCAGCTTGTTCTCCACAACCCCCCCCCACCAACCTGACAGAGCCTCAGCTGCTCCTGTGATGGAAATGCTTGATGGCACATTAATTAATGCGTCACTTCTAATTTCTTTGCAGTCTTCCATCTACCTGGCCTTACCCTTGTCTTTTCTCATCTCTTCTCTTTGGGTGGTGACCCCTCTGGATGACCTGCCTCCATGGATATGTGTGTTCACCTGTCATGACACTGCTCCTAACAAACAAAGCTTGTGAAAATGTGAGAGTACCCCACCAGGTGTGCCTGGGAGGCCAGCAGCTCACTTTCAGGAGATGCTGGGGCAGGGAATAGCACACACAGCTGCCTGTTCTCTCCTCCTCGTGCCCCTCACCCCATTAAGAAGTGAGCAGTCATCTTCCCATGATGATGCTCCCATCCAAACCCCAGATGTCTCTGAATGCATCACATACATGAATAATTTTAGCACCCTTTCCTGTCTGGTTTGAACTTCCTGTCACTGCAAGAAGAACTCAGAAAGGATCCCATGGCAGTTCACCCTGCTGTGGGTATTCCTGGTCTCCATCAGGAGCTCTGGAATCTCTCCAGGCTCTTACATCAGCTGGCAGATGACTCAGGCTGGGTGTCTGCACTTTCTGTCAGTGCTGAGGACACAGCTGGGCCAGGGAGCTCTGCTCAGCCTCATCTTTCCAGAGTGAGGAAAGAAGGCTGAGCTAGCCCCTGGTGTCACTCCAGTGGGTTCAGGAGGGTATACCAGTGTCCCACGGGAGTCTGTGGGACTGATCTTTTCTACATGGTGTTGGATAAGATTAAGAAGTGGTCAGATATTTTTCTTCATCTATGACACACCACCTCCCACCTTCTATTTCTTCATTCATCTGTGGAAATTCTAGTGTTTGTGCCAGTGAGACCACAGCAAAATCTTTTTCAGCTTGTCCCATTGCTCATTCTGGAAAGCTGGGCCAATCTCATTCCCTCATAACCTTATAATATCAGAAAATGAAGTCCAGGGTTTCCTTTCTTCTCTGTAGTCCTATG
Organism: Zonotrichia albicollis; assembly: GCF_047830755.1. Taxonomy (NCBI): domain Eukaryota; kingdom Metazoa; phylum Chordata; class Aves; order Passeriformes; family Passerellidae; genus Zonotrichia; species Zonotrichia albicollis. Next base: position 8,283,980 of record NC_133834.1, read on the forward strand.
GTCTCTCTTATTTTTCTAGCATTTTTTAGTTTGACCATCCTGGAATTCCATTTTTGGGAGGTGTGCTCCTTCTGGGTGCATTTCTTTCATGTTTTAGTTGTACCTTTGGGGTACTTGGGTTCAGTTTTTGGGCAAATGATTGTCAAGTTGAGAAATAACTCAGTAATACGTAATGAGGGATGTCAGTTGTTCTTAAAGGTGGCAACCTTCTAAAGAACTAAGATAACTTTTATGGGAAATAGATTCTTGTTCAGTCCAATGGACAGAAGAGACTGTGGATTAAGTGGGGCCAGTGCCTAGATAAATTACTGGAATCAGTTCATGGGGGAAAAAATGTCGGGAAAAGTCAAAATGGGCTGCAGGCTGATGTCCTGCTGCCTTCTGGGTGCATGAGTGCAAGTGGGAGCTGGAGCCCAGACCAGTATGTCAAGGATTATTCTTTACACCTGGGTGACTCTCAGGCTGGACACTATTGCTTAACAGAGATCAGCTCTGTGTCTGGTGTTAGTCATGCAAATAGCACTGAAAACCACTTAACAGGGGAAAAAACTACAGAGAAATTGGGAAAACAAAATTGTTACAGTCCTAGAAAGAAAGCTTTGGGTTTTGATTGAGTTTTGAAAATAACTGGAGAGTGAGAATATGGAAAGGTGAGGAAGGACTACTTGGAAATGGTCTGTGAGGAAAAAGCAAATTTAACCAGATTGAAAAGGGTAAGGAGAAAAGAGGGAGCGATGGGCTCAGAGTCTATGGAAAGGGCACAGTGAAGCCAGGAGAGTCTGTGAGAAAATGGAAGAAAAGGTGGTTTTGGAATGAGGAAAGCTACAGGAGTCATGTGAAGAAAGGAGAAGAAAGTGTCATGTATATTATTTTTTTTCCAAGTGATTTTACCTCATTCACTTTTCAAACAGGAGGGTGAAAGTCTCAAGCAGGCAGAAACTCTAAATTTTCATTGCTTTCAGCTTCCAACCACCCTGGAAACCCCTCAAGAGCAGGCTCTCTCAGTAATTCAGCACATCTGCCTCTGGCTCCAAACGTGGGGGAGGCTTGGCTGTGCTCCGGGCAGCTGCTGGGACAGCATGAGAACATGAAACCAGAGCCAGTGCCCTGGAGCTCGGGGAAGGGTGGGCTCTGCTTGCACAGCAACAGGCTGGAGAAAGGTTCCTGCCAATCCTCATTATGTTCACAGGGATTCACTTTGTGGTCTTCCTGCTGACACTGTTTGTGAGGGGTCAGGCACCCCCTAACTGCTGGTGATGGGCAGCTTTCCATCCTGAAAATCCCACTGGAAGAAGTGATTTAGGATTGTGGAAATTGGTAGTTCACCCTAGAAATTCTTGTGTAGTGCTCTTAAAAAGGAATTAATTAATGGTTACATATGTATTTGTAGAATATCCAGGCAAACTCTAAGGACTGAGCTTTTGGGCTTGTAATCTTGCAGAATATGAAGGCTTTTCAGTGGAAATGCACTTGGTTGATAATATTCAACATTAAGCCCAGCTGCTTCCTTGCAGGCATTTTAAGTGTTTGTAATCTGTATAATTTTTTACCTTTTCTAGTTTTGTAATCATGCAGTTTTCCTTCATTGGGAAGAGCAACTTCTTGATGGGATTACTGTGGGTATTTTTTTCCCTCAGTGAAGGTTAAATGCAGCAAGGAGCAATGGGAAGAAGTTGTTGATTTTAACCTATGTTCCCAGGGCAGTCTGAAAGTTCAAACATATGTATGAAATAATTAAAAATTGCTTTGAAAATGATCATTTCTTTATCTGGATCCTGGATTTTTTGTCTCTGTTGTCTGGATCATGCACCACCTGAGCACACCATGCACAAGGTGAGTTGCTGGAGCACCTTACCCTCTCGGGGTAAAATCAGTATTGGGAAAAGCATTTTGTTTTGCCTTTAGATCTTTTCTCTCTAATACACTGAATGACACTGCATTCAGTTCCAGTAGCTACATGTGCCTTGCCTGGTACATGAACATCTCTGGCCAGATGTTCAGGTCATCTGCCAGCCACAAGCCTCTTTCTGCAGACCATTCTCCCAAACCATGTGGTGTCAGAAGAAGGGGAAAGCAGGAATTTTGTGCCATTTTGTGATCCATGGTGTCAGTGGCCTCTTGCATTTGACATTCCAGATGAGCACATTCCCAGCTGGAGCAGCCCAGCTTGCTCTGATTTTGGTGTGTGCAGCACAGGGGCAGACCCTGGCGTGAGATAGACAGGCTCGAGGAGCCACATCACACTCCTGTGGGGTGGCAAGTGCCTGTGCAGTGTCCAGCATGGGGAGATCCCCCCTGAAGCTCTGGAGCTGCTCCATCTGTCCCTCCTGGCTGGCACAGCCTGAGCTTTGCCTTCCCCTCTGCAGGACCCGCTGCAGTGGCAGCAGAGCCTCAGACACGAAGCCAGGACATCTCTCAGCAGAGACAGTGACTCCTGCCCATGGCCCACATTCCCCTACAGCTGTGGAGCCACGGGCCCTTCCCTGCAGTGGTTACAGACTCTGGAATTCCCCAGTGCTGCCTGATTTCACAGCAGCAGTGCCTGGCTCCAGCCCCCTTGTGCTGCATTCTGAGCAGATGTTGGAAAGCTTAATCGAGGCATTAGCTCCTGCAGAGTGCTTCAGCCAGCACAGTGGCATCTTGCAGCTACAATAATCTCCCCTTCAGCACTTCCAGTTGTGTCACTGCTGCAATTAGCAATGAGTTTATAGCACTAAAAGGGACCAGTATTGGGGCTGGTTCCTGGGCACCGAGCAGCAGGGTTTCTAACTTTCACTTGTGATCATTAGGGCTAAGGAAAAATTACACTGACCTTTAAGAAATGGTCAGGGAATTGTTAGAGTGCATGGGATTTAGGAACCAAATGTTCTTCTAAATTCTTTCATATGGCAACCTAAATCTGACATACCTTTAAAAATCTCAGTGTTAAATTTCACTGAAAGCAAATAGATTTTTTCTAGAATCATAAAAAAATGAGGCTAAAAGGGAGTTCTGGAGGTCACTGTTTTCAGCCCCTTGATCAAGGTAGGTAGTTTTAAGTGTCAAACTCTGCTCTTGAAACAGAGCTGAAGTAGGAGAGAGCCAAGAAGCCTTGAAAACACTACTAGAGATTTCAGTGACCATTGAAAAGTGTCATACATAAATAACTGATACTAACTATTGAATGGTCCTCCCTGGTCCAAGTTACTGAGCCCTTCTCCAGGCTCTTCTATTGTCTACAGGGCGTTTTGATGTTTTCTGTGCTCACCAGAATGATGTTGGAGTTGGTACAGATGAAGTGTTCAGCTGACTGCTGCTGGTTACCCTTTGAAGCTGCAACTGTGCAATAGCCCTTTGGAAAACTTTATGGGGACAGTATTTTCTCCTTGAATCCCAGGATCATTTAGAAAGGTGGTGTAAACCACTGGACAATTCCTACTTCAAGCACTGATTCCAAAGGAAAGACTGATTTTTTTTATGACATAAGCTATTTTTTTATATCCCATTTTTATTTCCCTGCTCCATTATTAGCTTGACCTTTCTTCCCCATCTCTAATTTGTTCCCAACCTTCCCCTGTAAAAGAAAAAACTCCTCTATAAAACAGTTACCATGGTTAACTCTGGTTTTTCTGCCCACAGCCCCTGTCCTTCCCTGAGGATGCCCTGCCAAGAGCCCTGCCATGCCCTGTCTGGGCTGAAGGTCTGCATGGCAGTGCTCAGACCTGTGCTTGTGATGCCCCTGTCCTGCACTGGTTCGAATGGCTCTGAAAGAGCATCTGTGTCTTCAACACACACAGCTACTCGTTCAGGAGGTGAGTACAGTGCTTTTTGTTTACATTCAAAGCCTGGCTTTGAATCCCAGAGAAATCTTCCTGCAAATGGCCTGTGGCTCATGGAGGAGCTCTGTGGACACAGACATTCACTCCCAGTGGAGACCTGTTTAGGTGATATTTATTCATCACTCCTGGGAGGTAGGGAGTGAAAGTATGTGCACTCTGACATCCCAACAAAGAATATTTTAGAGGGTTTTTTTCAGTTTAAAAGTGTAACTTACCAGTGTAAATGAAGAACAAAATGGAGAAAAGTCTGTGATGAAATATTTAAGTTCTTCACATCTTGGTTTTTTCATCTCTGTACCTCGGAGGGACAGCTCACTCTCAGAGGCTGCTTTGTAGTGCCGGGGAGCAGCAGCATTTTGTCAGAGCTTGCAGCACCTCCCCTGCCTGCAGCCCTGTGCTGCTGCCAGCTGGGGCTCCCGTGCAGGGGGAGCCAGTGCCCGGTGCTGCATCCCAGCCTCCCACACAACCACTTGTTACCAGAAGCCTGAATTAATCAGCTTGGAAAATTTATTAGGTTAGGAGGAATGACAGTGACCCAGAGAATGAACTCTGGCAGAAGGCTTGAAACAGAAGTTGGGCTTCTGCTTGTCCCCAAGAGGGTTTTGAAGTGTTTTATTCAGGAAAAAGCCTGCAACAAATGACACCACAGAAATGTGGGAATGGCTTGGGGGCTATGAACTGGTGAGTATTAAGGTTGGATTTCCAGAGACATCTGTTTATGCCATCCTTGTCCCTCTGTAAAATTCAGTGGAGAGCATTTTACTGGTCCAGCTTTTACAGTAGGTGAAAGAGAGGCACACAACCCTGTGGAAAGACAAATTTTAGGGGACTACAATGGATGCAGGGGCCCCTGTTGCCTCACCCTGTTCTTCAGCCAAGCTGCCCAAAGACTGCAGCAGCCAGGTTGGTTGAACAGATATGGACACTCTTTTCAAAGAAATATGATAAGATGGGAGAAAGAAAATCAGACCTTCCAGACCCTCTTTCTGCAAAGTCACAGAGGCAAATCAGAATGTCTGAACAGTCTGAACCTGAGCTTTTGTTTCAGGCATCTAAGAGAGTTTTTCATTGATGAGGGTGTCTTGTCTCTACATGTGTGCATGACTGCCAGCAGCTCAGAAAGGCTTTGCCTTGGGAGCCAGCAGAGATGACATCCCACACAGTACAAATGAGATGCCTGCACCATTCCCTGATGTGCTTACAAAAATTCACAGCAAAAAGCTTTCCCTCCCTGCTTCTCTCATGCCATGGCTGCAGTGCAGGCTGAGCCCTCAGACTGGGAGTGGAACTGAGGAGTGCCCCTTCCAGTCCCTTCCAGCCCTTTCCAGTCCCTTCCAGTCCCTTCTAGCCCTTTCCAGCCCCTGCCAGCCCCTTCCAGCTGCCCATCCTGCAGCTGCCCTTCAGGCTGTCTCTTGTGTCTGGCCCGAGGATGCCAGAACAGCTTCCAGGCATCTGCCAGACACAGAGACTTCTGCTCTTTGTCTGGAGAAATGGACTGCACAGCCTGAAAGGCAAAAATCTGTTTGTTGGCATTCATGTAGTATCAAGAAACACGAGAATCTGAGAATTACAGACAGGAACAAAGAACAAAGACATTAAGCTCCCAGTTCTGGTCTTTTTCTGTGCTATTATACCAGGAAGAAAACCCACTGTGACAAATGGACAGTTGAAATAAGAAATGTCATTACACCAGGCTGCTCTATTACAAAAACATGTCTGGGCAGGTAAAACAAAGACATGTGGCTTCTTTATCTTTGGTGTTAAATAGTCCAACTTTCACCTTCAAGGTAAAGTATTTCCTGGCTTGTAATTTGTAGTGGGGTTTTGATTTCTCAAATCAGCTAACATTCTTCATTCATTATAAACATGGATTTAAAAACAGAGAGTAAAACCATCTAGGGCTAATTCATTCCTGGAGATTTTTTATCAGGAGCTGCAGTCTTCATTATCTGAATTTTCTATTAGTTGCTGGAAGGTGTGCATTTCTCATAGAAACTACCACATGAAAATGTGAATAAGAAAAGTGAGGAGGAAAAAAGGGCCTCTGACTGCCCCTTCAAATGGAATTTCACAGCTGAAAAAAGGGCAATACCCACTAACAAGCTTCTGGTGTGCTCAGTTGCATCTGTAACCTTGGCATAGATTTTGAGCTTTTTTTTTTCCTTGCTTCAATATTTAATCCTTCTGTCACCCACAACAAGGTTCTTTAGTGACTTTTGGTCATGCCCAGGGAGGTACTGTTGCTTCAAGGTGCTGTGACACAGACACAGCCTCACATGCCCAGTGCTGGATGACACTTTAGGTACTGAGCTCAAGGAAACCAGGGGATGTGGGCAGTGGTGCAGCTCATCCACCACCCACAACTGTGTCCATGGCAGGCTGAGCAACCCTGGGCAGCAGCACCTCTGTCATTAGTGTGTGATCATGAAAACACAGCCTGGAATAAGGGACTGAGTGGCATCTTTGCAAAACTCTGGGAATTTGAGCAGAATGGGGCTGTGGAGAAGAAGGTGAAATTATGGTACATCAGATCGTGCCCTTGGTCACACCCTGGTGGATGAATTGCTCTTCAGGAAGGAAATAGGTGTGTGGTTATGTGAGTCCTGAGGGTTTGTAATTGCAAATATTATGGCTATTTTTATTGCATTAATATATGAATTAATCTATCATTGATATAACATAAAATATATTAAGTAATTATATTAATATTGAGCTGGCAGGTGAGAGCTGGGTGTAGAGATTAGTTCCTCCTCATCCTGCTATGTTATGCAAACCCATTGGAAAATTATTATCTCATTCACTTAATAATATATTGAACAATATCTCATACTCTCAGCTAATTATACCTGGGTCAGGTGTGTATAAATTAGCTGCTGTCATACATAGCAACCAGGTCTGAAGAGAAACAAATGTCTGATTCAAATCTGACTAAAATCTGATAAATCTGGCACAGCTGGAGCCTGCAGCTTCACATTGGACCTGGAAGGGAGTGATGCTTCCTCTGTCCCCATAGGGAGCTGTGGGATTTAATGGATGTTAATAAGATATTTGGGAGCCACAAAGGCTAGGTACTGAAATGAGCATTTTGAGTGATGCAAAGCTGATAGACAGTTAAAGAAAATGGAAGAAAATGAATTGAAATCTCTGTGAGACAACTCCACCCTGACCCAGAAAGTCAGTATCCTCCAAACTTCACATGCTCTCGGGCAATTCCACTGAAAACATTGACTGCAAATGCCTCTGTGCTTTGTATTAATCCTCAAGGCAAAAGTAAGGTCACTGCTGCAGAAGAAGTGGTAGCATTTTCATTTTAAAACAAGCCTAGGGCTTATTGAATCTTGCTCTAATTAGGAGGTCTTTTTTTTCTCTCTGTTCTCCTCTCTGTGTCGTGCTGCAAGGCTGCCTTGTCTCCTTGGCCTTGAAGTGGGGGGAAAGCTTTTGTTGGAGATTTTTAAACTTCACAGATCTTTTGCTTCTGGCTCGTGTTTGATGGCTGTGCACAGGTCACAGGGAGCAGGCTGTGAGGAGACGTGTCTGAGTGGTTTAGGAGCCCTGAGAAGATGTGTCCTGCTCCCCTTGGTGCTGCACTGGGACCATGGCCCCTTGCACTGCCCGTGTCACCAAACACCAGGGCAGGGGGCTGAGGAGGGGCCCTGGCTCCCTCTGGGAACACTCTGATGGTTTGGAGGCAGTCACTGAAGCTTTGTGATTCAGGGCATTCTTTGGGTGAATTTTAGCTTTCAAGGCTTGAGATTTAAAAGCAATATGTTTGATCCCTGTTAAAAACAGGAATCAAAGGCCAAAGGAAAGCAACTTTACCAGTTCTGCAGGTTGTGGAGTGACCAGCTGCCACAGGGTAAGCCCCCTTCTGCTGTGGTAAGGGAGGCATTGCTCTGGCTGGGGCACTGGTGGGTGTAAAACAGAGTTTCAGTGGTGGGGTGGAAGCTCACTTATGGAGAACTGTGCTTTCACCACCCAGGGCTCAGGCTGGAGTGAGCTGGGTGTTTCTGAGACACAGTGCTGTGTTCATGGGCATTTTGGGGCATTTCTTCTCAGGACTGGAGCTGATGTGGGAGCAGGTCCCTCAGACAAGCAGGGCAGCAGGGCTGGCTGCAGCTGGACTGGAGGGCTCGTGGGCCACGAGTGCACCATGACTGATAAACTGTGTGAATATTGCACCGGCCAAGTGTGCAGGGAGGGGCCTCACTTCTCTCTAGGCTACTCCTTTCTCAACCCAGAATGAACTTTACCAAGTAGGAAGAGGCTCCTTTTTTGCTATCACACTGTCATCATCTTCTCTGGGTTTTTAATTTCCTCTGCCCCTGTCCCATTAACACTAGATAAGTGTGCTAGGGAGATAAAAATCAGCTTACAACTTTATGGACAATTGATTGGGAGAAAAAAACAGAGTGCTGAGCATAGCTGGCTGAAGCCTGCATATAACCTCTTAAAAATTATTTACTAGATACTCAATAAAGTTTACCAGAATAGCCTGTTAAAATTGCAGAGGCAAGAGCCTCGGGGGAGATTTCCCTGCTCCACTCTGTGCCAGCCCAGCTGTGGCTGTTGGTAGCATTAGGAGTAAACACAGCTCCAATCGACACACAGTTGCTTTCTGTTTGCAGCAAATTTAAGTGTGATATTTATAGGCATCTCTGATCTCTTTTGATCCATTCTATCCATTTGAAGAAGCTGTGCTTTGAAAAAAACCCACCGTATTCCTCTCTTCAGTGGTGGAATTAGAGAAAAATGCCAAGACACCAACTTTCAAAATGCTTCTGATGCCTTTAATGTTTATTTTAGTGCCTAAAAAAAATATCTGAGGGCCTGATCCAGGAGCAGACGTGGGTAAGGAAAGCAGCAGCAGACCTTATTGCACATGAGTTTGTGGCTAACATGTCTCTGTAGTGCCAGGCTGGGAGGTTACCACATATACTCCCACCTAGAACATGAAGTCCCTGCTGGAGCCCATCTGATGTAAACACATTTGTACCAAGCATGCTCCCTCTGGCCATGCATATTCATGAGGTGCCATAATGCTCTGTGCAGTGAGCACATTATCAGCTCTGGCTGACACATGGATCTCTAATCTAATGTATGGATGTCACACAAGGATCACAGGAACTTGGAAGGGAAAAGTGTTCCTGGGAGCTGAGCTGCTTTTGTTACAGCACAGAGCAGAGTGGTACCAAGTCTCCTGAGGTTGGGTGGCACTCAGCAGCTGACAAACTGGAGACAAAGGCACCTCCCTGGCACTGGAACTGCTGCTGGTGTCTGGAAGAGGAAGTTGTGCTATGAATAGGAGAGGCTGGTGCAAGAGAGGTGTTCAGAGAAGAAAATAGCATGGCCCCCTCTGAAGTACCTTGGCTGAAGCCTGGGAGACCACAGACTCTGAGTAGGGCTGAAATGGAGTTTCCTGAGCATGTGGAGCTCAGCATGCCAAGGCACACAGTAACCAAGGTTCTACAGCCCCATCCAAATGGTGCCTTCACACCTGTTCTGTGTAGCTACATCGCATGCAACTCCTTTGCCTGTTTTTAAAAGAAAACATGATCTTGAAGGCAAAGGCAATTTAGGATTTGTGCTGAGAACAAACCAAGACATGCTCAGGGTGTGGCTTGGAGGCAGCCAGACCATTCAGCTGGTGCTGGATCAGAAACTTCTCAGCTCATGAGCCTTTCCTGTGCTGCACATATTTACACATCCAGAGGGCTGTTTTGTGCTCAGTACTGAGGCTGAACAGGGCATAGCACAACTGATGCTGCTTGCTTTGTGCACAATAAACCATCAACAGATGGTAGATTGCTTGTATCCTTTCCTCTGTGTAATTTCACAATCCTGCCCTAGCAGTCTCTAATAAGCACCACAGGTAACACAGAGGCTGAAGAACCCACATCATCCTTTCATATTGACAGTGCAGCATGAAGAGCTTTAATGAAATCATTGTTCTATTGATGCAATCAGACCATGGCACATTGTCCCTGCCCGCAGGGGTTTAGCAGTTAAGAGCAATCAGTTAAGTGTTAATCTTGTGCAGCACAAGAGCATGCTTGAGTTCTGAGCTGAAGAGCAAGTGATGATAGAAGCCATATAAACAGCACCCATAAAGGCAGCAATAATAACCTGGTGCCGTTTTTTCAAGATTGTGGTATCCTCTGTAGCCCAGCTTCTTCATCCAAATGAAATTCTACCACATGAAATCCACTGGAAAGCTCATGTCAACTCTGAATGCACATAATTGTTATGCCTCATTAATTTGGTGTTTATTTGAATCGGTTGGTGTGTTCCTAAAATATGTAATCTAGCATTAAAAAAAAAATCTGATTGCTTCACAGAGCTTTGAATGGCTCTAAGTGAAAACTGCTCTGTTGCTCATTTGTCTTTCTCATTGGAGTGCAATGGATAGCTCACAAATGAACAGGACGGGAAAGGTGTTTAATTTATGAACCAAGATGTAGTTCTAAATAATGCCTAATTAAATTCATTCATGACCTGGCATGTGATACCTAGCTTAGCCTGGGCATTGCAAACCATTAGTAAACACTTTAATTGTAATAATTGCCACTGGCAGTAATTATTTTCAGGAAGGCAGCTAATTTCAATCAGCACAGGGAATCTGAAAGGTGAGGAGCACGCGTCCTTGTCTTTTTGAAGTACCAATAAAAGCAGCTGCACAGCAGAGTGGCAAATCCTGGGCAGTGCTTTGTAGGAGCAAGGGTGAGGTTTGGAGGAGCTGAGGAGACATCCCAGGCACTGGAATCCCCCTCCTCCAGCAGCAGCCCCTCAGGCAGATGGAGAGGGAGCCATGGCAGGTGCTGCCAGCCCTGCCATGGGATGGGATGGTGGAGGCTGCAGGATGGGATGACTTTGGAAGATGTAAGGCACAGACAGGGGGATGTACACACAGTACCCTCCCTGTTACTGCCATAGCTGACATGCAAGGGCTGCCTATGCTGTCTCTGGTTCATTATCTGGGCCACAGCCAGCACCCTGCCATGCTGCTGAGGAGGAGCTGCCAAACTCTGAGGGAGCTGTTTAGGCTGGCCTGAACCACCTCCATGTTTGATTTCTGAAAGATGGAAAAAACTGGACCTCAGTCCAAAAACTCAGAATTGAGCATAGGATTGTTGTCAAATGCTGCAATTAGACACAGAGCTGTAGACAAGGAATAAAGTGCACCATTATTTCTTTGTTAAATTAACTTTTCCACCAAAACCCTGTGATGCTCACTGGGAAGATGTCACTTGTAATTTTTTTCCCTGTGCACTCAGCGTGTTTCCATCTTACAGGCACTTTAGCACTGAATTAATTACTACATTAATGGATGTCTATAGTCCATTAGTAAATTAAGACCTGATGCTAATTCTCTTGGGGGGGAAGAGAGGGGTGTCTATTTAGTACCAAATCATTCAGTTCGTTGCCAATGGACTCTAAATGTTCAAAGGCAGGAAGAGAAGTACATCAAAGACACTTTAATTTGAAAAGCATAGGGAAAGCTGATCTCCAGGCCTGTCCATGTTACAGACTGTACAGCAGCACATAAATTAGCTTTGAATTTATAATCAATCACATCACTAGGGAGTGGGTAGGATGAACATCTACCACCAGGCATTTTCTTGAAATAGCACCTGACCATGCAGGTTTTGGAAGGGTACAGGTAACCTGGAATTTTCTGGAGATATCAATTTAAATGAGGAAGATTTTTCCTGCCTGCTCTCCAAATCTGACAGACTTGATCAATCATCCTTGAACTCCAAAATAAATTTAGGAGAAGCCAGCAACACAAGGGCAAAGAAAACAAGGACAGGAGTAAACACAACATTGTTAAATTTGACAGAAGTCTGCTTTGGACCCTGCCCAGAGGTCCCTGAATCCTGAGTTTGTTCCAGGAGTGCTGCTGTTGTTCTGGTGGGGTTTGAAGTCACCCCCTGGCAGTGGCTGCAATGACCATGGCCAGGTTTGTGTGCCCTGCTCCATCCCCTCTCCCTGCCTTGGGAATGGGCAGCCTTACCAAGGCTGCACTGCTGCCTGCTCAGGACATCCAAATAACATCTGCATGCTCAAACCCACCCCTGCCAGAGCTCTGCTGCCTTTTCTGCTCTAGGAATGCAAGCCACACTTATGCATTTTACCTTTAATAGTATACAAAAATGAAATTTGTTCCATAAGGGAGGAAGTCACCATCCAAAAGCTTTTCATGTGGATTTTTCCTCTCTGCCAGCAAAAATATAGCAGTTAATTAGGCTGGAAAACCCAAAGGAAAGTGAATTCTGATGGCCAATCATGAAGTGGCATGGAAAATATCTCCATGACAACAGAAATTTATAGCACTTCAATTTTAATATATCAATGGATAAGGGTAGTTTCACAGGCACTGTGCAGAAGATATACCCCTTTCTTCTTCTCTTGATAGTCCCTGGATTAAATGGGAGCCATGTTAGTGTGGTCCCAGATGTGGCAGTGAAAACAACATTATGAAACCTGAAAGTTCTGAATGCAAATACACCACCAAGGTGAAAACTGACTCTGCTGCATAGGACAAACATTTGGACCTGTTTTTGGTAAGATACTGCAGTATATTGTAGTGATTTCTTCCCATATTTTAGTGCTATGTACCTGTTTACCTACTCAGGGCTCGGCTCAGTACATGTGGCTCAAGGAGGTGCCAGTTCCCAGGAGCACAGTCCCCTTCTTGCAGATGTTGTCAGTGATTGCCATCTTCTCATGTTACTGCTTTATACCCCATAATGAATTCAGGGTGCAGAAGAGAAAAGAAAGGAGAAGATGAGTTCAGATCATTGATACGTATCCCAAAGTCTGACCTACATTCTCTGCTCGTGAGGAGCAGGAGTATTAGGCTTCCATCTTAAATACTGTATTTGATATATTTTGTAAATGCATTCATGGCCGTGAATGTCTCTTATAGGAATTGTCTTCTAGTATTTAGTAGTGAATGAATCATTCACACATCCATGGATATTTCATTGATAATTTCACTAAAATTAATCTATTTGTATTTTAATTTAAGAATCAAATGTAAATATTATAGTATTGGCGGTTGGGAATATTTACCTTTTTATCTTTTAAATCCTAGCAGGAAATACATTTGTTTTGATCAGATTTGATAGGATGCTCCTGCCCATAAAAGAGCATCTCATGACCTCACCTACAAAGAGCTCATCTCTCATTTTCACACACTTGAGCATGTTTTATGTGGCTCCTTCCCACCAGCCATGCCTTGGACTTGGCCTCTTGGGCAGAGCTGGCTGGGAGTGCTCAGAGAGAGATTTGTGTCTATAAATATATGAAAATGGCAGGGTGAGGAACCACAGCCTTCTGGTTTGTTTTCTGTAATACAATATGGAAAGTGCTAACAGGATTACCCTTTTGTGACGAGTGATAACAATATATTAAAAACAAATGTTAATAGGCAGCATGAAATTGCTAACAAAGTAGAAATTTGCTAATAAAATTCAATGGACCTAATTTAAACTTTGATAATGTATCTAGCCTTGAGAGTCCTTTTCCACAGAGCCAGCAGTGGGATGGTGAAGGAGAAGGATTTTCAGTGCACAGCCCAAGGCTGCCCATGCTTCTGAATTCTTACACTGCTTTTCCTGCTGCAAAGTGACCTCTGGCATCTGGGAAGTGAACATTTCCAGGTTTTAAAATAATCCAAGGAGGGTTGAACACTGTCTGAATGTGTTACCTGTGTGGAAACCAAGGTGAGCAGGAACCTACCCAAGCCTCTCTGAGACTCAGGGCTCTCTGGTGATGCAGTGGCAACAAGAATGGGTGGAGAAATTTGCTTTGGGGCACATTTTGTTCACTTCTGTGTATTGCCCTGGGCAGCTCTAAAATTATCCAGGCTCCCAGTGAATCTGCAGAGCTGGGAGGAGGAATCAGAAATCTGGGTGAGCTGGGGGTGAGCAGACTGGGGTCAGAGGAGAGTGGGGAGAGCAAATAGCTGATGCCTGCCCTGCAGCACCCTGGGCTCTAACTCTGCAGGGCATCTGGGCTGGCTTTGTCCTCTGGCCATGATAATAACCATTTCAGTCTTTGGAAAAACTTCGGAAATTCCATTACTAAAAAAAATTAATAGGTTCCAAACCAGCCCTTTTGGGAAGGAAGTGAGAGGCAAAGGCAGAAAGATGAGACAATGCATGGAGGGAAAATTGGTAAAAGCAGACAAAGGAATCTAAAATGCAGAACAAATAAATTAATTGGATAAATAGTAGGACAAAAACAGGCAAACCAGAACAGAGACACATGTCCTGTAATAACTCTTTCAGAACTACTCAGATTAAAGGAGAAAGTAGAGATCAAATGAGCTAATTTAAGCAGATGCCAGGCTCAAAGGATAATGTAAACCTTAATTACTTACTCTTACTCTTCCTTCTCTTCTTAACTAAGTGAATTTCCCAGACAGTATTTTTGAGTTTTGCCAGACAGGAACCCAACTGTACATTTCAACCAAGGGGTTTGGCAAGGTCCTCTTCCTCAGCACGTTCTTCTTTCCGTTTCTTCTTCGATTTAATTATTTTCCAGCCTGGCCTTCTACCTGCTCCCATGCTGAAAATCACTTTAGAAGGTATTTATGAGCAGCCCAGGGAGTGGCTCACATGCTGTGAGGCCCTGCTCCTCTGTCAGTTGGGATGTCCTTTGCTGTTCCTTGACCTCATCTCATCCTCATGGCTGCAGACAAAGCTCCTGCCACTCGTTCTGCTGCACTCAATTTCTGCAAGCTTTTAGGAGCACTTCACATTATTTTCCCACTTGTGTTTGAGCTTCTCCTCAATGTGGGGCACTTGTGAACTCTGGGATCATTTCAGTGGGGTTTGGATCCCCTGGGCACTCCTTTTCCTGCACAGTGAGCTCAGCAGTTGCAGCTGTGGGGCTGCCCACCAAGGGCTGGGAGAGTTCAGTTCTGAGAAGTGTCCATTGCCCACATCACACTTGAGACTGAGCTTCTTTCTACTCCATGTGAATTTTCAAGATGTTAAAGAGTCACTGCATCTCCACAGGAGTAAATGGGAAATGTATGTCAAGTGAGGTACGAGAGAAAATTACATTTTTTAATAGGTTTGCATTTTAAATGAATAATCAGTCCACTGATAAAATATAATGACTTGGGACCACAGAAAAGATTCAAGGAAAGGCAGTGCTTTCCTTTTGTCTCACAAGTGACTCTCAGCTGAGAGAAATAACACTCTTTCTAGAGCAGCAACTATAGCAACAAGAGGATTTGACTGGGTAGAGGTCAGGGAGTATAAGCTGTTTTTCACTGCTGATTTTAACATGCCATCCTCACAATTGGCTATTACTTGTGGTGTTAGGAGCCCTTTGTTGAGATTCTATTTCATCCGGTGCTACGGTGTGCTGAATAATTAAAGCTGTCAGCACAAAAATGAAGTATCTATGCACCTTTGAGAACAACTCCAAAATAATTTGATGTCCCAGTTATCACAAGAAAATGATTAACAAAAGAAGCTATCCACAGGCCAGGAAAAATTATGCTTTGAGAGCATCTCTGTGTATTTTCCACATCATATTGCCTAGAACGTTGTCACCCGTGGCAGTCACATGAAATTTCCTGGCAACTGCAGGTGTGTGGTTTCTGTAAGTGTGTTGAGGGCAAAATTCATGCACCTCCCATCAGAGCAGGAGAGCACAAAGCAGGGACTTGCAGGTGAGGCAAAGGGTGTTCCTGTACCCAGCCACAATGCCCATTACCCCACTGGCCTTTAGGAGGGAAAAGGTTCACAACACATTTTCATCCTCATGGCCCAAGCCATGGCCTGACCTGCTGGGATGCTTTGTGAGTGTTGTCAGATCTCAGTTCAGAGTCACCTGTGTCCCACCAGGATGCAGGCAGCACAGGAAAGGCTGAATGCTGTCCCTCTTCTATTTTTCCCACTGAGCACACCTGTGAGCACTCTAGGGTCTTTTTCTGCTACGCTGTGAGTAGCAGTATTATATAGAATCCTCGTGTTATTTTTGAGGGGTGGGACAATATTGGGAATACACAGCTTGATTTGCAGCCACAATAACAATTAGAGATTAAAGATCATTGGCACAGGCTTCTCCCGACAGGGAATTCAGGAGGAGCAAAGCAAAAGCAGCAGCATTTTCCTGAGGATGGATGGGGGGTGTTCATACACCATAGGCTCTGTGTTTGCTTTGAGTGTGCTCCCTGTTGGTGACAGGCTGTGGTGACAGAGGGATCCCACTGCCATTGGTGGCTTTTTTCTGCAGGAGCTACCAAGGTCTTACTGTAGCAGAATCATGCCAGAAAAACACTTCCTCTCTGAAGTTCCTTACTGGCATTAACACAACCCAGTTATTCCAAGCACTCAAAATCTCAGTGCACAGGTCAGTACAGCAGGCTCCAGCTGCTCATATCGTAGGACTGCATCAGAATTGTGTGGAAAATGTGCAGCTAAATAGAGGAGAATATAGTGGCAGTGATCTCTGCATAACATTCTGCGGCTGGGAGATTTTTCACAGGGCTGTAAGGACTGACTTAGCTTTGCCATAACCTCCCACAGAAGTGCTGTGCTGCTTTCTTTTTTCATTACACCTGCTTTTAGGTCCTCTGCATCATAAAGGAAATGGGTGCCTTGTGTGGTTCTGTACAATAATATCCCTGTAGCTCATGCTGAAGTTAAAGATAAACCCTTATCTTCCCTGGGTTTCTTGCATGAAGCTCCACAAATCCTGAAGCCATTAAACACAGGCAGACTTGGGTCTCAGTGGAGCTGCTCACATATTCTGTCACACAGGTTTGTCCAGGGGCATTTATCTGCTCAGAGGCACAGAAACCTGGGTAATGCCTGTTTGCAGTTATGCGTCCTAGCTGGGCACATGGCTCAGCAGCAGAGCTGCCATTTGTACCCACCAGTGCCCCTGGATGTCACTGTTATGTGCCTGTGCCATGAGTTAGCTCCAGGGGACAACCCAGCCCCACAAAGCCACTCGCTCACTGTCCCATGGTGGGTTGGGGGGTAATCAAAAGTGTAAAAGTGACAAACTCGTGGGCTCAGATAAAGTGCTCATGAGAGATGAATAGTAAAGCACTCAGAGCCATCAGGGCAGCCCTGTGCTGAAGGAGGGCAAGAATATTTCATCTCTAAGGCCAGTGGGAAGAGTAATTTTCCCAGAAGCCAGAGTTGCTGTAGGTTATCCTTTTGCTGGAAACTTGGTTCTATCTGTGTTGAGCTCAGGAAGTTATCACATGCCCAGAGGTTGGGTTGGCTTTAGAAACAAGCCTGTTTGTGTTTGTGCTCCACATGGAACAGTTTAATATTTGGGTTTTTCATGAAGCTTCTGTGTCTGCTTTTAATAAAATGGCCTGCAAGCAGTCAGATTTGCTCTTGTATAGGGGAATAAATAACTCATGCCTTTTGGGGTCCCATTCCTTCAAGGCAGACTTAAAAAGCTGCTTTGCCCTCTGTTTTTGCCTAGGGCTTCATTTCACTCTCTATATATACCCATATATATGAATTCTGCACTAAATACAGAGTGTAGAATAGAGTGTATACGTGTGTGTGTATGTATCTGAAGTCTGGGGACACAGAAATACATCTATATATAAATACATGGAGTTCTGTAGATAAATATACAGAGCTCATCTCTTGGTAGGGAGATTCAGCTGTTGAGAGGCTGTTGCCCTTGCTGTCAGTGTGTCCTGTGGAGGAGGCAGCACAGCAGCACACAGGGCTTGCCTGCAGCTCCTGTGGGCACACAGCTTTGGGATGGAGCCCCAGGGTTTGCTGCTTTTGCTGGGAGAAGCTCACAGGGCTGCAGGAGCTGAGCCCTGGGGACACCACCCAAATCCCATGTCCTGTTCCCATTGCGGCCTTGCATCAATTTATGTTTAACTTGTGACTTTTGCCCCTTTCTTCTTTCCTGCCAGCCTTTAAGGTTGGTTGTGCTTGTTTGTCTTACCAAGCCCTTACAACAAAGCCCATCTCCTTCTGAACAGATGTAAAGTGCCCTGCAATGAGTGTTTGGTGCATTTAGGTGATGCCACCTCACTGGCACTGGCCTGGCTGTCCCCAGCATGGCCACTGCCCATGTGGCACATCCATCATTGCCTGTGCAATGGCAATGGCTGTGCTGCTCCTCCCTGCTTCTTCCTCCCCATCCTGGAAATCAATACACACTGCTAAGAATTGCTAACTAAACCTCCAACTCTTGAAAAAGGATATAATGTGCTTCTTCCTCCCTGCTTAGATCCCTTGTTCAGTGCAATTGCCTGTCCCTCTCCTGCCATTTAGCAGGAGACCATTGTGATCTTTCTATAGGTTGATGATTATTAAGTTGTGTTCATATTGCATCGCTGCATTCTGCTGCATCCTTGGAAATGATGCCCATTGCCACAAGGACAGCAGATGGGCAGAACATTATGTAAAGAAAATTAATCCTCTTGTGGTGGGAGTTCCCCAATATGACAGAAAATCAAGGCAACAAATTAAGTGCATAAATATTTGCATCAAAGTCTAAACCTGCAGGGCACATGGAAAGGGCACATATTGTTAAATGTCCCATTTTTTATTGCTTTATCAGACAGGGACATTATTGCATTGTAAAGGATATGTACTTTCCCCCTCATGAGGAGGAGAGAACTGTACAGCACCAGTAAATCAGGTTATAAATTGCTGAGATATATAAGGCTTGATTCTGAGCCCACTGGAGTGGAGGTCCAGGCTCTCATGCTGAGGAGGTGTGCATTGGTTACACTCCTGCCCCTTTGTCTTTATTTCCAATTACCTAGAGGAAAATAAAAGACTTAGAGCATTACAGATGGTGTTGTTTAAGGAAGTAGGGGCCAGCTTTTTGGTTGTAAATAGGAATTGTTTGGGAAAAGCAATGGCCAGTGCAGTGCTCAACAAATACTGAGGCTGTGTCTTAGCTTTGGGAATGTCCCAAGCAAAGCAGTCTGATACTGAGTGGACAAGCCTGCTGCAGCTGCAGTGTTTGCAAACAAGTGAGGGCCAAATTCATTCCTGCTGTCTCTGATGTGACCAATCTGAAGGGGAAAATATTCAACAGATTTTACAGTCAGCTATTTCTGCTCCAGAAATGCAGAGGAAGCCACAGCAGCGAGTACCTCACACCTCTGTGGGCTTTTCCCCCTTCAAGATCATGTAGGCTGGTCAAAAAGCAAAGGCAGGATCTGCCTTCTGTGAGCTGACACCCTGTGAGAAATCCACTGTTATGTTCTGTGCACTGAGGGATGGATGTATTTCCACCTGCATTTCCATCTAGATCATGTTAGGATCTAAATCAGACCAATCTTTCTGTTTAATGGTTAAATGGAGAATAATAAAATACTTCTATGAGAAAACATGGGACTGCTAAATAAAAAAAAAGGGAAAATAAGCAGCCAACAGCTCCCATTGGAGATCAAACAGGATTATTTTTTTGTCAGATTGAAATTATAATTATGTTTGTTTGGGTTTTTTTCTGTTGTTGCTGTCTTTCATCCTTCCTTAAAGCAGACATTAAACTCAATTCCACAGGAATTTACTTTAGAACCCAGCAGCAAGGTTAAAAGCCTAGACATTGTGTGTTTTACCTGAAGAGAGGAAATGTTCCTGCAGTGTTGTTGAGGCTGAGAAGCAGAGATGTGCTGGAGCTGAGTGCAGTGATCACAAGCCCTGAGCCCTGCCCAGGCTCCTGCTCTGGGAGCCTCTGCCCATCCTCAGATGCTCCTGGCTCCAGGTCTGGGGGTGCCTGGGACTGGTCCCAGCTAAAGGCCAGTCCTTGAAATGGGGAAAGCAGCTTCATGTTAATAGTTTACCGGAAGAAAACCTAATTTCCCACAAAAGTACAGCAGGAAAAGCCCCAGCTCCCCGTGGCTCTGTGCAGGACACAGGGCTGGGTGCTGCCAGGTGTGCAGGTAAATAGGACTGGAGAAAACACTTGGTTTTGGACTGTTTTTAAACAGTGAACCTTTAAATGTTGGTTAAATCCTTATAAAATGGTGCTTAGCCAAGTCCTGTTTCTCTGGAAGGGAAGGACTCGAGGTTCATGGAGGAATATAAATTGTCAGTATTTCTTTATATATTTCTTCCATTCCTTTTATTCAGGATGGAAAGTGTTAATATAAATTGAACTAATTTTTTGCTCTGCCCTCAAAAATCTTTTTTTTTTGTAATAAGAAAAACATTCGGTATGTGAATTCAGTGATGTTTTGCTACAAACCTGTCTGCCTACAAAGAATGTACTGAGGATAAAAGAGTCCAGCAGAGTTAGATTTGATCTAGGGGACTAAAACATCCACAGTTACCAGATCAAGAAAAAATATCCTCATTTTCTGCTCTGTGCAGCCTCCCAGAGCCTTTCTGGGCACTGCTGGTCATGGGGGCTGTTTCTCAGTCCCTGAGATGGTACAGGTGTTGTCAGACAGTGGAAATGACAGGTTTTGGCTATCTGAAGGAATCCAGGACTGATTTATTCCATCTGCAAGAGTTCTGGGGTGCTCACAGAGCAGAGCTGAGCTCTTGGACAGTGCAGAGCTCCAAGGGGAGCATTGCTTCTCCATCTCCTGTGTTCCCCTGCCCTGCTGGTACCCAACCCTGAGGCTGCTGGGGAAAAAAACTGTAGAAAATGCCATTCTCCTTTGGGGAACTTTATTTTGACTGTGCCCTTAAATGGAAAGATTTTGAATCAAAGCTATTTCCACAGGAACCAAGAATTCAGGGTGTTTATTTATCTCCTTGTCACTAATAAAACCAAATTGCCTGTTAAAAATAGTCCTTGTGCCTTATGCAAACAGGCTGGGGATGATGCAGCAGTCAGGGAATGAGACAGGAAAATGAGTGATCCCAAAATTACTTCTCTGTCTGCCACGAGGTTTGGGAAAGGTCTCAGGTCTCTGCTTTGCCTTGTGAAGCCTTGGAGACAGAGCCTCCTCCTGCCAGGAGGTGTTTGCTGCTGCCTGGGGTGTACCAGCCCTGTGGTCACCCCAAACAACCAGGCTGGGAGCCACCAGTGCTTTTATGCAAACATTGTTAGTGCCAAAACCTCAAAGAGGACTTGGGCTCCCAGGATGGCAATCTCCTCAGGAGCTGGTCAGTTGAATATAACAATTCCTGTGAAAACCAGTGATTTATCTCTCATTAGATATGATTTTTTATGCCAGACCCTCCTATCAAAGCCAGCACAGCGTACCTGTCTCAGAGGGTGCTGGGGCCACTCATGGTGCTGAGAACTGAAGAGAGGAGCCACAGAGCTCCTTCCCTTGCAGCTGCACCCTGCTAAACAGCAGCCACAGCGTCTCCAGTGGGAGGAAAAACCAAAATCACTTCATGTGCTGGGGCTACCTAATGGGTTATTCAATTCTGTGAAACAAGCAGCAGGGCTGTTCCATCACTCCTCTGAGCAAAGGTCTGGGTAAAGCTCCTGGTGGGTCAGAAGAGGAATGAGGCTCAAAGTGCAGGAACAGGAGAAAGGATGGGACAAACCTGCAGAAGCAGCATGGCCTGAACCCACACATCATCCTTCAGATTCTCACATTGGCTTTCTAATGTTTCATTTATGCCCAGCTAAAGTAACTCAGACCTTGCAGGGACAGATGGGAAGAGGCAGTGCTGGAGCACATGGAATACATGAGGGAACTGCTACACAGGCTTGCATTTGCAAAATGTTTTTAAATTGCACATTTGTCAGCATATAAATGCAACACTGAAAATCATTAGGAATGAAACAGCAACAGGAAGCTGTGGACACGACCAACAATTGGCCTGGAACCTTTCATCTTTATCCACTGAGCTGTGTCTGTCATTGTGTCCATGTCACAGAGACCTCTTGAGGGTTCTCCTTATGGGACACAGGGCTGTCACCATTTCAGAGACACCAGTGCCTTTTCTTTTCCATATGTGTGTGTGTGTGTCCCTAGCACGCTGCAGCTCTGTCCCCACTGCAGGCAGGAAAGCCCTGAGGCAGCACATGGGGCTCGTGCTAATATTTATCCCTTTGCTGGTATTGATTACTCCCTCAGGGACTTACAAATAATTCAGTCTGAATAACAGCATCCAGAGAGTGCAGCTGCAGTGACTGGTGATGCATCAGACCTGAGGGAGAAGAAAAGAGCCTTCCCTGAAAATTTTCATGCATGGACAGGTGCTCTGCTGTGTGGGTGGACATATTTCACCACCCTTGCCATGCAGTGATGGATGGGTGACAAAACACCTCCAAAAAGACAGAACAGGAAAGTTACAGCACAAAAGAGCTTTCATGAGATTTACCTAACTATGAAGCAAAACCCAGTGCAGGACAGGGTCACCATGCTGGGATCTGATTTTAGGAGCAGTTTTGGGTCTCCAGCCAGCAAAGGCTCAAAGGCTTCTTTCTCTTCTGACACATTCTGATGCTGCAGCTGATTTCCCAGGTAGGTTTGGAGATGACAGGGCTGTCACTCAGCTGTGCTTTTTCACAGTAGTTTAAAAGTCAGATAGTAAGCAAAACTCCCAAGCTCCTGATGATACCTGTCTCAGGAGGGAGTTTTCTCACCAGAGTATTGACTGGTGCTCTGCTAAAAGGAATATATTAAACCTCAGGTCTCCAGGTAACTCTAGCCCCAGCTTTGCTGAAATCCAGAAGAAAAGGAGAGTCCTTGGAATTATGTGTTGCTGAAATATTCTCTGGGGTTGAAAAGCTTTGTCCTAACATGATCAAAAATGTCACAGAGAGAATTTTATGCCATTCAAAGTCTTTCAGTTTAACAGCACCTGCATGAGAGGGGGTCTGAATCCTCACCCACCAGAAGTTGAGCTCATACATCCTGTATCACCTTTTCCCACAGAGCTTCCAGAGAAAAGGTATGAAGAACTAGAGAAAACCAAACTAAACAAAAAATACCCCAGACTTACAGACGATGCTCTCCCTCTAGCATGCTCTTGAGGTGATTTTATTAGCCTTTAAGGAACTGTGTCTCATATTTCCCCCATCCCTCCTTACTTTATAAATACCCTAGAAGACCTTCAAGGGTTGGTGCAGAGCCCTTCATCAGCCCTGTGCAGGGACAGGAACTTTCTCAGCACTGCAATTCTTCCAGCATGTCAGAAAAAATTCCTTTAAACGTCCCCCAGTGTAACTCTTCTGAATTAGTCCTGCTGCTGGTTGTGGGAGGAGAACCACTTGCAAAGCCGGGAATGAATCACTTGAAAATGAATATTAAGCTTGTTTGGAAATGAAACCAAAAGAACTGAGTCAACACAGACTCTCCTCCCATGGGAGACAGGGCTGCTCAGCAATCCCCATATTCCAGCAGGCACGTTGGGTGTGTGCAGCATCCTCACACAGCCTGGCTGCAGGGTAACCACGGTGCCTCAAGGGCTGCAGTGCCCATCCCCTCCTGGGCTCTCCAAATTGCAGGGGGGACTGAAACACAGTGCTCCAAGTTTTCCACTCCAATCCCTGACAGGGGGAATGAATTTTGCTCGTGTTTCCCCTGGCTGTGCCAGCATCAGGTGCTCCAGAGCTCTTGTTCATCGCCATGCAGACACAGTGGGGCAAGGCAGGATCCTGCCTGCTCCAGGTGTGTGGGGTGGCTGTGCTGCTGTCACCCTGTCAGGCTTTCTGGGCTGCCCAGGGGGCTTTTGGCAGTAATTGGTGGCTTTACATGGGAGCTACTATGTAATGCTTGGGGTTCTTCAGAGCCACACTACAAAATAGGGATGAACTTGTCAAAAGACACAAACTGTACTGTAATGAAATATGGACATGGAAAGGGGCCAGACTCAGCTCTTCTTTTCACAACAATTTATTTCAATGTATTTTAAATAGTTAATGACTTTGTTGTTCATTCAGCTCAAACTATCTAAAATAATAAAAGAATTAGAGGGAGAAAAGGAAGTTAAAGGTGGTCAGAAACTCAGCCAAAACATTTGGCAAATAAAGAAACCCAGCCTGCCTGTGTGTGAGCAGCAGTATTTGGGGTTAATGACACTTTTTGTCCAGACTGGAGCAGAGAAAAGGAAATTCTCAAGGCTTAAAAATATTGCTGTAATGTGAACCGCAGTTCTCAGCCAGCTCTTGTTCTGAAGTTATTTATTTGCCATGACTAATTTGCAGTTTCAAATGCGGTCACTGCCTCACACGTGGCAGTGCCTGGGCTCACTTGGAGCCCAGCAAAGGAGCTCTGCCCATTCCCATGGGCAGTGCCAGCCCTGCTCTGCAGCCCAAACCCAAAGCCCATTAACACTGAGTTCCTGAAATGCATTTCCCAGGCGTGCAGGATGCTCACACACTGACACTGAAGGGCGGATGCAGACTCAGATCGCTGCCTTGCTATTTCTCATCTTGCCCTGTTTGCTTTTTTTTTCTTTTTTCGATTAATCAGCCCAGGGATGCAGAGAAGCCAAGTGTCTTGACAGCACAGAGGTAATTTGGGAAGGGCAGGCAGGCTGCAAAGCTCCCAGCAGTGGGACCAGCATTTGGCTCAGCTCTGCTGTTGCCCCTGGTTTTAGGGTAAACACGTTGTTAAGTTTGTTCAGCCAACCATCACTTCCCATTTTCCGTGCCCAGAGAGCAGGATGAGGCAGGCAGTGCTGCAAACACAGGTGGTTTAAGGGTTCTCCCCACCCTAAATCTCCTCTGTGGGCTGAAGAGAGCGTGTCCTGATGCCCCTTTCCCAGCACAGACAGTCTCTAGATCTGCCTTTAATTAAGATGAGAAAGGGGGGCTTGGGGGGATTCTGGGTTGATTTCTGCCACTTTCAAATTCCTTTAGTTCTGTGTGACACACGTTGGGCATGAGCTGAGATGCACCAGGCAGAGAGCTGGGCTAAAAATAAACCCAGAGTGTGACTGCTGTGTCAGTCTCCTGTTGATATTTTTTGGTTTGTTTTATGACATCTTTGAGGCCAGTCAAGTGTGAGGGGAAAAAACAAAAGAGAGAGAATGTTTGCTTTTTGAGGCTGGATTAAGGGTGAGCTGGTACAAATCATGTCATGTCACTGAGTGGATCCAGAGCATTACAGTCTCTGTAATGCTGGTTCACACTCATGCTCATGCACTCTAAATAAGAACTAGCTTGTTCTTATTTAATAATAATTAGCTTGTGCTAATTCTTAGTGCATTATCATATTGATACCAATTTAACTGATGTTAACTAATTAAAGGAATGGACAAATTAAATCAGCACTTACCTATCCATGTGAAAGAAAGGGCTGTGTTGCAGCTTAGAGTCAGCAAGTAGCAGAGTGCTGGCTCCCCAAAGAGAGACTTGGGGAATGTGAGGTGTTGATCCAGTGGAACTGGGGTTAGGGACTTAGTGGATCTATGGAGAGAAGGACTAAATCTGACAAAAAATGCTCCTAAACAGGAAATTCTGCAAAGAAATGCATGCTTTGAAATGCATTTGGACATTGCATCAGTTGCCTGGGGGGGCAAGGTCCCTGCAGTGAGCAGGTCCCAGTGCATCCCCACTCTGTGATGGGCTGCAGTGGTCCCTGGGCTGTCCCTCCCCAGGGACACCTGCCTCCCCACGGCTTGGCTGGTCCTGTTGTGGCCAGTCTGCTGGGAAGTAGCTCACACCACTTTTTCTTTTTTACTGGAGGCAAAAAGTAATTTCTTCCTCTGAAGGCCAGGGCTGGAGCCGTCCTCTGCTAATGAATGCAAACCATCAGTGAGCAGTAATGGAAAATCGGGGATGATGTGGCAGGCAGTGGCTTGCTTTCATGGCACCAGAAAAGCCCTTTTAAATTTAAATTTAGCAAAGAATTTAAAGCACATATAGGCAGACTCTATTAGAAAGTGAAATATTTGATCTTAGCTATTAATCTGTTATAAGAATACTTTCATTTCCTTGCCATGTGTATCCAGTGATAGACTTTCATAAATGAGATCACATTAAAATGTACTTTATGTTTCTAGTTAAATCTCTCTTATTATTATGCAAGTCCTAGTTAGGGAAAAAAAAACAATTACAGCAGCAGACTAAGAAGAGCATATTATTTT
Organism: Zonotrichia albicollis; assembly: GCF_047830755.1. Taxonomy (NCBI): domain Eukaryota; kingdom Metazoa; phylum Chordata; class Aves; order Passeriformes; family Passerellidae; genus Zonotrichia; species Zonotrichia albicollis. The sequence continues at coordinate 8,309,766 of NC_133834.1, forward strand.
AACTCATTTATACAAGTGAAATACTGCTCCTACTTGAAGGCTGTCCATTGTGCACTACTACACACCCTGGGAAGAGGCTGCTCCAGCCATGCTACCAGATTTGGGAAAATTTATGGGCAATGGAAATACAAATAGAGTCTAAACCAGCTCATGTGGTGTGAGGTACTGATATGTGTATAGACACAGAGCAGTATTGAGTAAAATATGTATTTTTATATGGAGTATATTCATATTGAAGTATTATATTTGTATTGAAGCATTTCATATGGCCTCTGTCTTACTGAAATCAAATATATTTTAAGGATGGTCCATAATTAATGAGAGCTATCATTCCTGGCACACTGCACCATGGGCAGACAAGTGTTTTAGGAAGTTTCCATGTGCCCAGAGGGGTTGGGAGGCTCTGCAGCCCTGGTGCTACCTGTGGACACGTGCAGGGATTGTGTCAGCCCAGCTGGGCCAGGGGTGAGGGCTCTGCAGAGCTGCACTGCCTGCTCTGGTGGAAACATTAATTCAGAGAAGAGACCACTGGCAGCCTGGAACCAGCACAGAGCATCATGATGGATGTTTCAGGGCGAGAAGGAAAAAGTGCTTTACATCATATAACTCACTTTGGCTGATTAGGCACAAATGTCTGTTTTAAACCTTCAAATCTGGGCACCCAAACCGTGTCATAATGCTGCCACTTTTTGAATGTCTTTTCACTCCATTCAAGCAGCCTGACAGAGACCCAGCAGGGGCCACAGCATCTGCTGTCATGCTGCTGGAGCAGAAAGCTTTGCTTCCAGATTCACCAGTGCTGTGGATCCAAATGCTTCCCCAGGATGAGGCAGCCACGGTGTACAGTGAATGTGTGCATTGACATCATGCTTTAGCTGAAAAGTCCAGCCTGGTGTCTTCCACAACAGGGTGCAGCTTGAGGCTTGAATCTGCAAAATGCAGGATACTTTTGGATCATATTAATGCTATTAATAAATTAACCTGAAACTCCTTGCCTGTGAATTTAGGATCCTGGCATGACTCTGCTTGGCTTGAGAGCTGGCCAGAACAAACTGGTGCTTTGCAATTTACTCCAGCACATGAAGTGTCTGAGCCTTGTCCCTCCAGAGTCCCCCAGCTCCAGGTTCAGCCCTTCCCCATCCAGGTGGGATTCACAGTTGGTGCCCCAGCTCAGAGCCCTGCAGTCAGGGCAGGGAGCAGCCAAAGGCTGATTTGGCACCAGGATAGTCACAATCATCTTTCCTGGAAGAATGAAAAATTGCCATCCGTGTCTGCTTTTAACTTCAGTACAACTTCAGTACCTCCTTTTTTTTAATCATTCATAGACAGTGAAGATTTACAGCTGTTTGCATTTGTGAAGCCTCAGATTACTAACAGCCTCTGATTTTTAGAAAATAGGTTACAGATTCTTTAGCAGCAGATGAGGAAATGCCAAATTTCAAAATCCTCATTGTCAAGGCAATTAAATACCTCGTTCCTGTTGCACTTGGTTTACTGGGCAGCTGTTGGCAAACTGCTCTGCCCTGGGTCTTGTGTCATTGTGTGAATAACCATGTTCTAGACTATAAATAATAATTACAATTATTATTGTGGCAGATGCAGGGATGTGGTGATGGTGTTTCCAGCAGACAGAGAGCACAGCTTTTCCTGCCAGTGTGACACTCTCAGACCAGCCTCTCCATGGGGAGCTGGGATTCCTGTGCCTTACAGAGCAGATTCTCACTGGAGCCTACAAGGCAAACAAAACACTTGAGCACCTGGTAGCCTGATTTCCAACTCCCCCCTCAACCTTTCCTTTAAAGTAGTGGCCAATGACGCATGGAGATAATTAAAACAAAGGTTGAGGAGTTTTTGTTTTAATATGCCATGACTATTAGCAGCTGGATTAGGAATCAGTCAGCACAAAAGCAGCATACTTCTTATGCCAGCTATAAATAAAACCAGGCTTCAAATTTGAAAGCAGGATTTTTTTTTCCTTTTTCCCCTCCACAGAAGATCTTTTCTTTGTGCCAAGACTAAAATATTAGCACTGTGTTCCCTCCTCTGTTTAAGCAGACCTCATTGCATCTAAGTGCCAAAAAAGTGGAATTCCTGAACAGCAGGTGAAAAGAAAACACAAGATCAAATGCAGTTCTGGCTGCCAAGAGAACCTGCAGCACGGCTTGGGGGTGCATGAAAAGTCATGCAGCTCCTTGTGCTGTCAAAGACTTCTGGAAGGTCATCAAGGAGTTTTTCTCAAGAATCCCACATCAAAAAGCTGCACAGGGAGACAAACCTGCAATACATCATGGGGATGGTGCTAAAGATACCAATCATCCACTTTTAGGAGAATTTAACTTTTCCCCATCATATCTATGGAAGCAGCTCTGTGTGGAGACCAGGGTATGGAAATAAATGTAAGCGCTCACACTGGGTGAGCATTAGGCAATGGCTGGTTTGGGTCCATAACCCAGCAGGGAACTATGGAAGAAATGTGTCTTTCTGAGCTCATCCTTGCACTAAAGGCAAAGGACATGTATTTTGCTGCTCTTGGAGCCAGCCAGCCCTTGCATTAATTTGTATTTCTGCACCCAGCTGGACATCTGTAAGCCCAAGAATCTTTTTCTTTGGCTGATGCACCCTTTGGGGACACAGGGAAGAAACTGTTCCAGCACTGCTCGTGGTTAATGGCCTTCAGGAAACACTTCAGTTGAGCTCCTCGTTGATCCTTTGCCTACCATTCCTTGTCATCACTGGAAAAAGCAGAGAGGCTCTGACACAAAAGCAGACATCTGGGTTTGAAAACAAGGATTTGGATGTTTCTCTGGGTCCCACTGTGCTGGCAGTGCTGGGAGCCCTGCAAAGTTCATCCACCTTCCACCCCTGCACTGAGGGCAGCATGCAGGTGAGGCTGCAGCACTGCCTGTGAGCAATGACAGATTCCCAAAAGGTTTCATCAATGCTTCCCCCACAGTGGCTATGGCTGAGAAATGCCTGACCAGGCAGCAGCACTGGGATCACAGGCTGGAAGTGCTCAGGCCCATTTTCCCTCCTAAAAATCACCAAGCAGCAAAATTCTTTCAAATACAACATAAATTGGTGGGGTTGAAAATAATACACATGCACCTGCTCCTAAAGACAGCCTTTTTTTTTTATTTTAAAACTCTGCATCTGAAAACACCGTATGACAGAAAGCATTATATACACTGCAGTGTTTTTGGTATAATACAGTATTTCATACATCCATTTCTTTTTCTGCAAAAAAATTTGCTTTGTCGGACAAACAACCAAACTCCCATTGACAAAGAATACAGCTAAGGCACATTGTTTCTGCTAAATGAAAGACAAAAGGGTGCAAAAACGGGTAGTGCAATAATTGCTGAAAATCACATTCTACTACAAGAAAAGCATTCTGACTTTGAACTTTGATTACTGGTCAATTTAAGACATTTCAATATCTCATAAAATACTCCTTTAAATAAATAGCAAAATATCTACATCTTTCAGTGTGTTCCATTTGAATTTCCAATTTTTTTTAAACTTTTTTTTCCCCTGTATATACATGGTTTTCTTTTTTCTTATTCAATAGATTACAAAATATTTCTGTACAATTTTATGCATATTATGATCTATAACAAAATAGTTATTTCTTAAAACTATATTACCACCAGTCTTTGAAAATGACAGAATAGGAATAACTTATTATGGACTATGTTAGGCAATAGAAAAATCCAATCAAATCAAAACAGAACCAAAAGGACAAAGTCAGAAAAATAATTTCATTACATTGAATTAATTGTTTTAGTTTCACAAATCTTGTTTTATATGTAAACCCTTTTCAGTTGCCTTTGGGTTGTATCCACATATGAATACCAACATAGGACAGGATGTGGGATTCCTAAAAGCACTGCAGCCTGCCGGGAATATTGGTGCTACTCACTGAAACATTACAGTTCTCATGGAGGAAAATACTAAAGAAACCCAACATATACAAGCCTTAGCAGAAGTCATTGCTTTCTGCTGACTCTGACAACCTTTGAAAGGAGCTCCAAATGCCAGATTTTTGCAAATGCATTTATGACAAAACAACCATGTTCTAAATGTACTGTTAGATTCCCAACCAACACCCAAAATCTGGCCCTATGTGGTGACGTTCTTAAGATTTTAAGACCATACAATTAAGAGGATATTTCTTCTCCCAGCTACCAGTACAAATCTGAGAGGAATGCTACTACAGCATGTTAAAATGAGTGAAATTACTCTACAATTTGTCTTGTGCAACTGACAGCAGTCTGTCCTGTTGTAGTCTGAAGATAAATTAGAAGTTACTAAGTTTGTACTTTGTATGTAATTAAACCAAGTTCCTTATCTACAGTGACTTGCAAGAAACAGAGCTCATAATTTCCTAAGGTTTATATGAATATCTGAGACTTCCTTTTGCCCGAAGGGAAGGTCATTTTCTTTCCTTAAAGACTGCATTTGTAAGCAATTTCCATTGTATTTGTGAAGTGTAAGCTGACAGCAACACAACTGAGCTGTAATAGAAATCTCAAGGTGCCTTTTATTCATTCCGCAACAAACAGAGAAAGTGAGCAAGACACAGACAACACCAAAGTTCCTAACACAGTTTAAGGCCACATTTAGAAAGGATGGAAGTAAGGCTTTCTTTAAGGGGCAACACACTGGATGCCACAATGGGAACAGACACCGAGCGATCCAAAGCTGATAGGATTCATCCACAGAAAAGCTGAAACAACACCCTAGTTTTGGCCAGCAGGTCTGTGCCTTTTTTTGGATCTAAGCAGGAAAATAAAATGAAATGCCATAGACATCCTCCTCTGGAATATTCCCAGCAAACTGAAGGTGCTCCCCTAGCAGGAGTGCTATTGTCTCAGTCAAGGGTGTTAATTACAACAGAACCAAAGACAAGCCGAGTCATTACAATATACAAATGCAGCGCCATGAACCGCGCCTAGAATCTCACTCTGGTATCAGAGGCACCTGTACAGTATCTTGCTGTTTATTTGGCAAGGTTACAAGTAATACTTCTAGGTTGTAACAAAGTAGAAAGAGAATTTGCATAGATTGTACATTCAGTTCAAGGAGATTTCTGGTACCTTTTTTGTTGTTCTCAGGTAAACGTGTTTGCAGACACAGTGAGGTAGCAGCTGTGGTAGCACCCATGAGCAAAAGAAGGTAACCAAGGCAGAAGCAAAGAGCAGAGTGATCAACACACTACTGTTAGTAAGAAGGAACAGAATCAATGTGGTCCTGCAGTGTCACATCATGAGGGTAACTGCTCCCAACGCCACACGAAACTGAGACACCCTAATGCTGCCCTGGTCCTGGGCAGCACAGGCTGTAAGGCCTTGTAGCTCAATTTTAAATGCTCTCAGCCTGATTATTCTTTCCCTTACTGTGATGATGGTGGTGAAGGTTTTGAAGGTCAATCTCTTCTACAATACACCTTCGTGGGGAATTACAAATCAGAGGGTTTGCTTGCCTTTGAAGATTCTGCAGGAAAATGTGCTGTCCTACAAATTCTTCCTTGTTGTCCTCAATCCCAGTTCACATTTCTTTGGCTCCTCTGTGCCTGGCTGCAGCAGCAGCTGCCCTTAGGGCTCAGCAGCAGGTATTTCTGCTCTCAGGAACTCCTCCTGGGCCTCTAGAAGGGCAGTGCTCTGTCCTCTCTAACACTGCATCACTCCCTACCCTCTCTGTCAGCATCAACCCTGGAGCTGCCTTGGCAGAAGCCTGAGGGTTTGGTTTGGAAAGTCTTTTTTACATGAATTTTTCATTTTTTCAAATTGTTTTCAATTGTCATTTAATATGGGCTTAAGTCCTACTAATCCTTAAGACTACACTGGAGGTCTTGAATGGTAGAAATAAAGACACATATGGATCATTATCTTTTCACAACTGGACTGAAGCAAAGGCCAGTGAGAAAGGCTGCCAACCATGTCCCACCAGGTCTGTCTTATTCTCTTATTGAAATATCAAATAACCAAGTCTTCTTTTACATATATCAGATTCTCAGGCCTGAAAATCAGGACAAGGTAACTGCTGGCTTTCACCAACTCCTTCCTGTGTGCAAGTATTGAACTGACTGAAGGCTGCTCTGAAAAGCCAACTTTCCTCATCTGCAGCTGGGTTTCTGAAGAGCCTAAGGGATTTAGCTCAGTCAAGTATAAAACTTCCTGCTCTATGGAAAGTGCTGGAGTTGGCCAAGGTTTCATGTGGCCAGCTCCTGAAGCTTTGGGAGCTGGGAAGATGACAAAGAGGGTGTTAGCCAGTGGCAAGATGGCAATTCTCTGATGCTCTGATGAAAGAGAACTAGAGAAATCAACAGGAAGCTGGTCCTCATTGCTGGGCCACAATAAACATCTGGACTTTGTCTATCTTGTTTATCAAAACTGAGATCTCAGGGCATCAATGGTTTTTGGCCTTGCTGTGTGGAAGGAGCCCAGTTTGTTTAAAGGTTTGTTGCAAAGCAATTGTGTCAAACTTTTGCAAAGTTTCAGCATCTTCTCTACCCTTTCTCTCTCCCTTAGGTCAGGTTTACACGATCCCTGTTCTGATTCACTGACTTCACTACTGTGCTCACTACAACCATGGCTAAGAGTGATGGAGGCCTCATTAGGAAGGCAATTAGTGCTGCAGGAGATGGAGGGAAAGTGAATGCACATTAGGTGGTACTTTTGAAGGTGCTGCAGGATCACTGTTAATACACCATTAAACAACTGTACAGGCATTGTGCACTGAAGCCAGTAGCCAGGAAAGTCAATTTGTAACACACGAATGCACATTCCTGTATCTCTAGGCTTAGCAATAATGAAGGCTTAACAACAGAGATACAGAGGGACTTTCTTGTATAACACTTGCTATCATGAAGGAATTGTTAAAATTCTCTGCTTGCTGAGAGCACAAAAAATGAAGACATAATTTCATTTCTAAAAAAAACCCCCTTGAATATCAGAAAATGAAAATGCAAATATTACTACTCAATGTCCAAATGTCATCAAGAAGGAATTGGACAAATGTGAAAATAAACTGTCATTTGAGCTATTTCCTTTAGCCTTGAGGTTTAACATTACCATATAAACAGGTTTTCATAATGCTGAGACTGACTTTGGACATAACTCATTAAATCACATATGTAGATGTTCTGCATTTTGCCACATTCCCTTTCTGTGTAATACAGATTGATCACAGGAGTGTTACATGGCTGTCATGCAGAATGGGCAGGGAATTTAAACAAGGAAAGCATTACACACAGAGGATAAATGTGTGCATATGGAAATAGAAACCCCTCCCCACTGAAAGGAATTTTGATCAAAGCAGGCTTCCAGCTGGATCCTGTTCAGCAAGGACTGGCCAGTGTGACTGGAAAAGAACACCTGCACATTCAGGTGAAGATGCATAACTCTTGTGTTTTGTACCAGCTATGGCTCCCTGCTCTGAATTCTCCTTTTCACCAAATGTAAGATCTGTGAAGTTATTCTCTCCTGACCACTGACAATGTTCTTCCCAGGCTCCCAGTGCTGCCATTTCAAACCAGAGCAGCCACTATGCAGGACTAAGTTGGGCTTAACAGCATCACCTCGGAGCCAGCTCTGATCCCTGATGCAGAGTCTGGCTTTATATGTTTTTTATTCACAACTACTGGGCTTTGGAACTCAGACACTGAGTCTCATGTATATCTTTTGGATCCATGTCTGCATGAGAACAGTTATAGCAGAGGTGGCTGTTAAGGTCCAAAACTTGACACTGCCCCCAGATGTTCCAAACATGGCAGCTTATCTTTTGATGACTTCAAACGGACAGCATTTACCCCTAGAATACTGTCATATCCTTTATTTATGCTGGATTTGACTCTGTAATCCTCATTTAGCACTAGCACTCTGGAAATTTTGCCTGAGAAAGGACTGCAAGATCAACCCCTTCAGCTCCACATCCTAATCTATATTTTTATCAACAGCACTGGGATTGCCAGCTTGCTACAAAACTTCACTGTTTAAATGCTTCTTGCCTTTCAGAAAATAATCTCATATAAATTTTCTTTGAGATATTTTAAGCCTAGCATATAATGCAAATGGATATATCAGCAACCATCTGTTTTCTTTCCCTTTTTTGTACTAAAACAAAATAATTTGCACCTTATTTTTCAAATGATAAAAGTGGCAGCTTTTTTCCTAACTGCAGAAGATGTGATTGTTGTCACCTTCTGCTTGGTCTAGTTAATGAAAACTTACAAAAAAAGCACTTAAAAACATTCCTGCTTAAGAATAAAAACATCAGATTTAAAAACGAAGTTATCTGCATGCATGTGCGTGGGTGCACCCCTACACATGTGCTTATGTGCAAGACAGACTGAAGATTTTGTGGCTACCTCAGGAGTCTTACTGAGAACAAGCACTGCCTGGGCTTGTTAATGGATTTTATTGTGTGCCTTAAACGTGACCTTCTTCATTTAATCTGCAGGGCTTGGACCGTTCAGTCACCATTGCATCAGTGTGAATAAAGCCCTGGATTTCACAGTGAGGATTGGAGGTCCCCAGAAAATATGAACTTCACAAAGGAATGTTACATTAAAAACAAGCACTGTTAAAAACCCCTACTGAATAAGTAATAACACTGTGATTCTATTACATAAACCTGTTGGCAACCCTGGTTTCACACACGCTTGCCTCTAGAGCTGGTTGAAAAGCTGGAACATTATCTTGACTGGAATATTCCAATCAGCTCTCATTGCTACAAACTTTCCTAAAGCTACTGCTCGTGACTGATAAAATCGAGACAAAAAAAGAAAGGGAGGTGTGAGGGGAGGAAGGCCTTTTCTTAATAAAGGCAGCTTCAGTTAGTAAAATAACATAATCTTCAAGCTGCAAAAGCAGCACCTACTAATTAGTCATTGACTAAAACATAAATAATAAATACCTAAATTGTTCCTTCTATGCATCCATTTTTGTGCCAGATAAACATTTCAATGCTCTGCCTTAATGCCAGCACAGCTGACACCACAATTTCAAGTCCAAAGCAAACTGAAGTAGCTTTAAACCAATACGACAGAGATACCTCAAGCCACGGGGATCTGTGTGTTACAGTCCTACTGCAAGTGTTGTTTAAAAGGGAATTCAACCTTCCTGTGAGGCATGATTATGGAATGATGTAAGGGTCTGTTTCCCTCCTGATGTGGACACTTCACTCTCAGCAGAAAGTTATCCATGCACACAGAAGGGTGAACAGATACCTTCCTTTATTACAGCAACAGGACTTCTTTCCTAATTAACCCAATGGCTTTTGATGGTCTTTTTTGGTTCTGTTGCTAACTAGAGATTAACACAGCAACAGCAACAAAGTGCATGTTTTTGCTAATGTAAAACACATTAGTTGGAGATGAATTTGTATATAAAACCTGTATTTTAAAAAATTATTGGAATGTAAATTAATTTTTCCCTCCTGTAGAAAACGCAGGTTGAAATGATGCAAAAACATGACTATTTAAAACAGGATGCACCCTGCTAGGAATTCTGAAGACAGGCAAGGGTAGATTTTTGACAGAATAAAGTAAAAGCATGGAGAAACATGGCATTGTTCTCCTTCCCCTGGCTTTGGGCAGTGACCCACATCCTGCACAGCCTTCCAGGTGCTCTGGCAAAGCCTGGAAGGATCCTTCTTTAGGAAGAGATGGAGATCTGAGACCAAGGAAGGGAATTAGTGTTAAGACTTACTAGCCACTACTCAAATTAGGGAAGAAACCTGTTGTTGCTGATTTAGGTCCCAATTTTACTGTTTTACTGGTTTACAACTCCACTGCCTGAGAAAAAACTCAGCTCAGCTCATGAGCAAAGGGTGGGAGCAGACACATCACAACCCACCCCAGCCTATACACACACACCTGCTCTGCTGGCAGCCTGTGAAAATACTCAGGTACTGGTTGCTTCCAAAAATGCCTGCAGATTTGAAAGGGCTGAAATGCAAAAAACTTCTTTGTTCTTTAATAAATACTCAGTACACGGACCCTGAACCCGACTGCATGAGACATAAAAGACTACTATAGCAAAACACTGGTTTCATTTAGAGTTTATCATTAAATTTGTCTGAAAAAAATCTCTGAAAGGAATCTGAAAGTTTCTGCTTTTGCTCGTTCTCTCTAACTAGGATAACAGACATCAGCTATGTCCAGAATTACTTTGTGTTATTAAAAACCCAAGTGAGGCTGTACCATAATTACTTCACATTCTCTGAGGTCATGTGGCCATACAGGCTTCAGCCTGCAGGAACCAACCTCCCCAGAAAGTGTAAGTAGAAGGGAATTTTGATGTGATTTATTCATTATAGCAAAATAATGAAAGCCTATGTAACAGCAGAGGCACGGACAAATTTATTTAAAAAAAAACCCTTTAGCAGCTGCTCCTTCACTGCTCTCCCCATGGCTTGGTGCTCCTGTTTCCAAGCCCACGGGCTGGTGGGTGCAGTGGCACATGGAATGGGACAGCACAGGCTGTGGGATGAGGCCACGCTCCCAAAAGAGCTGATGGAGAGGGCAGTGCCAAAGGCCTTGTCAGAACTTCAGAACTTTTTTTTTGTTTGTTTTGGTTTTGTTTTCTTAAAATGAATTCTATTACAACAAGTAACAACAAAAATGTCACTTCCCCTTAGGTTTCTGAGACCTGGTGTGAGATTCACAGAGAAGCAAGGTTCAATTCCCTTTTAAAAACCTACATCGGGGCGGAGCGCAGCGGACGCTACCTCAGGCGGCCGTCGGGTTTGACGGGGCCCAGCTCGGACTTGGGGTCGGGGCTGAGGGAGCTCCAGGAGGTCTGGGCACAGCCCTGCAGCACGGGGCAGGCCGAGGGCCCCACGCTGCACACGTCCACGGCCGACCAGACGCCGCTGACCAGCGAGTCCACCCAGGCGTCCAGGCGGGCGCCCACGAGCCCCGCGTTGCGCTGGGCCTGGTCGGCGCGGGCGGCGCTCACCGGGAGGTTCAGCACCGGGTTCAGGCCCTGGAAGCTCTGCTCCATGTACGCGTTCTTTGGAGGCCCGCTGTGCAGCTTGATGGCTTCCTCTGGAAAGGAGCAAAGCCCACAGTTAGTGCATTGAAAAAACCACCGCTGAGGATCTAAGGTAAACAAAAAGAGCAAGGTTTAGGGGTGAGCTGTAGGCCATTTCCCAAACATTACACCCCAGGGGTTGTGCTCAGCTCTGGCACTCCTCGTGCTCAGTACTATTGGTTCTGCTCACTGTGATTCTCATTCTGCAAGGGCAGCCTCTGACCCTGAAAATGGAGCCACCCTTATTATCAACACGTACAACCAACCCCGGAGCTGCAGGACATCCAGGACTGGCTGCACCTTGAAATGATGAAACAGTTCAAGGACACCTGGTGCAAGAAGTCTGCCAACCCCTGTCAGACATCCAAGTGCTATTATTGATTTGTCTAGGAGAAAGAGCCAAGATCTGAGCCTGTTTTGTTGTGGTTTTTTTTTTCCTAAACAGATTAACCTTGCTCTGCTGTGGAAAAGCCACAACATTTGTTAGCTCTATCTGCCTACAAAACCCAGGTGGTGCCATTTGTGGCACTAAAAGGACAACACCATGGTCTTGGACAGACCAGACCATAATGAAACACATGTAGTCCCAACATGATTCCTGGAAGTGCTCCAGCCTCACTGGGAAAGTAGTCTCCTGTGAGAGTTATATTTTCAAGCTCCTGTGCTGACCAGTAGATCACAACCATTCCCTAATGACATTTTCCATTGTGGTTGCTTTCTTTACCTATCTCAGTAAAGTACAGTACAATACCCCAAATTTGCAATATTGCAGTAAAAATCACTGTCAGGCTGTGAGAATCCTTTCAGAGACCTAAACTGGACACTGTGGGTCAGGCTGCCCCTGCCAAAGGTTGGCTGACTCCTGAGAGTCTGAGTACACCAAGCAGCTGCTTATAAAATCAGGATGAGACCCTTGAAAAATGTTCACCGAGTGCCTGTTGGGAGCAAATTTCCAACCATTTCTTTCCGCTCTCAGCTGCCTTCCCCAGCATCCTCACTCTGGCAGCACAGAGGATATGTTTAGCTCTGCCAACAGACACACTGTCTAGAACAGAAAATGGGCCCATTCAGGCTGCTCCAGGCGAGGAAAGCCACCGCGCTCGGCGAGCGTCAGAGGCCAGGAATTACATATTCACAGCTACAATTCCTTCCACATGTCCTTGCTGCTTGCACTGCAGCCTGACACTGAGTCCTTTCTTCCATGCAGCGGACAGCATCTCAGGTGCTGGAAATAAATCCTTGTATTTATTTAGAGGGAAAAAGGGTATAATTGGAGCTTTGCTGTTACATTTGCAGTCTTTAATGTCAAATACTGTGCAAGTCCGTTACTTCAAATCCCCAATTAAAGTGGTTCAGCACATGCCCATCACAATTATACATCATTTAACTGTTCCTGCATTTATCTAAGCCCCTCTTTGTATTTTAAATGGTAGATACACACAATAACCTGTAGTCAAAATGAGTTCAATCTGTGCACATGTGTCAGGAATGTGCTCTGCCAGAGCACTGCAGTTAAAGAAATAGAACAAGTACACATGATTAAATTTCCTCCTTTGGAAGCAATTAAATATGGAAGACTGTTTGTCAACATTTTAGTTAAATAGGAACATTCTGAGTAAAAATTCCCAAATAAATAAAAGTTGGCATTATGAGCAGGATCATCTGATTGAAACAGGCAATTCAGCAAGCTTGTTGAATCAATGCCTGTTGCACATGTGTTTGATGCATGGAACAAGAGAGATCTTTATTCAGACAAGAAACAGCATGAAATGGAACTTGCTGTTTTCTCTGGCTCAGCCTCGTACGTGTCCCATGCCTCAGGACTTGGTGGATTATCAGGATTGGAAAGGATGAAACCTGCAGGAACTGCAGGACTCAGTGCTGGGCAGAGCAGCAGAGGTTGTGTGAAGGCTACCGCTGCCCACGGTGAAATGCGCTGCTCCAGTGAAGACACAGAGAACCCTGACCTGGCGCAGGTGGGGACTGCCTGCCCCCAGCAGAGCAGCACCCCAAGTGAGGTGTCAGCACACCCTAGAAAGGAAAAGCTGGGCAACAGCACCCTGAGTGCAGAGTCACATGTACTCATCAGCAGGAAAAGCTGGGGACAGACCCAGAGCCCTCTCCTGGAGCCTCCAAGGCTTTGTCAAACAGTTCACAGCAGAGAGCAGGGAGGATGCTGCTCGTCTGAGCAACGGCACATGGGCTGTTCCTCTTTGCATTAAAGGAAAAATTACAGAGAATCATGATTCCATGATTTACTGAGCTGGTACAGAAGAGAGACAGTGAGACTCCCAAACCCTGATATGCTGTAAAAAAGAGGCTGGAGCTACTGGGTGTGCTCTTGAAGCACTGACACTTCAGTCAAGTGTCACGAGGAAGAGCTTATGGAAAAATAATAATGAAGAATGTAAGGCTTGCCTCTAAATATTTAGACATTTAAATCTGTATGGCTAGCACAAACAACACAAAATTAGCTGAATTGCAGACATTAAGCCAGACATTTTGTGCCTGCCCTTTGATTTCAGGAGGATGTGTATCAATGCAAAATATATTCCTCTGACTTGAAAATATAAATTTGAAAAACTTGGTTATTTTTGACCCCTATTTTTATTTGCTCTTCACCCATATGTGAGGACACATTCCTCAATTGACTCTTCTTGGTCTAACTTTTCTGCATTAAACATGCAGCCTATAGCCAGCCATATAGGCTGGGATTTCAGCATTTGTGTGTGGGTTTGTTCATCATTTTGCAGAAAAAGCAAATTAGTTTAGACAGACAGCAGGCTAAGGAATGAAAAATGTGGTTATCTTGGTACACATTAAGGCACTAGACCTGTGGGTTTTTTAAAGCAACACGAACATACAGCTTTATTTCTTTACTTGAATTGTGTTAAAACCCTCTGGCAAAGAGGTAATTTTTTATTGACATTTTGTTTGTTTTCTCTTGCAGCAAACAAGACAGTGCTGCATTTGCTCATTGTGGAGCTAATCGACTCCTTGTCAGCTGGATCTGAACTAAATTTCAAAGCAAATCCCTGTCTTCAGGGTTTTTCTCAGAATGATGATTCCAGGGCATGTCTGCTCTTCTGCAGTCGTGCGCCTGCCTGCTGCTATTACTGCGTTTATCAAGAACATGTCATGTTACCTCTGGTTAATTTAAAGAAATCACAGCAGTTCTGACACAAGTTGCCACCCACTTTATAATCTGTATAGATGCAATTAGAATTGATTGAGCCCCTGCAAACAACCAAGGGCAAAACAAAGGTTTCCCAGTATCTGCTAATTGAGATGATCTATAAATATGGATTAGGTCAAAAGGCCGCTGAGGTGCCTGAGTGCATCACCCATGTCTGCTAATGCTGTCAGCCCTTGAAAGGGGGCATGGGGACCAGGCACTGATATTTCAGGCTCCATGGGAGCAGCAAAGATCAGCAGCCCCATGTCCAGGACATGCCATCAAGCTGGGAAAGCAAAGCAAAAAAGGAAGTTGCTCTTTCTCACTTCTTTCCTTGCTTGAAGGAGGAAGGGCTTTTAATGTATTCATTTATTTACAATCCAGGGTTTATTATCATCTTGAGGCTTTGGGGCTTTTTCTGCCCCAGAAGTGAACCTGCTACTGGCTCACAATAACCTCTTAGGCTTTAATGGAACAGGTACCATCCATTAAATGGATGACAACTCATTATTGGCACTCCAGCTGGGAGAGTGCTGGGGAAACTTTGCTGTGAATATAAACTCAAATTTAAAAATGAAATTGCTTTGGCTTTTCCCTTTCCCATCACTGTGACCCTGAGAGTCAATCACACTTGGCCCTTAAAGAGCAGGGAAGGGGGGAAAGTGGGATGATGGAGATGCAGAGACAGCCTCTGCTGAATTTGCTGTTTTCTTATGATTTGAAGTCTGCTGGGTAGCTTGGATTACAGTCAGTGAGCTGCTGGCTAAGTGCTCTCAATGACACCTGTTGTTTGCTTCTGCCTGTGCAGCCCCTTCACAGGAGAGCTGGACATTTGGCCTTGAGTCTCCAAGCACTCAAATTCCTAAAGCTGCCAGCAGAAGTCCCCCATTCCTGTGTGATCTGCCAGTGATCTTACATGGTTCTGCTCCCTGTTTTGTCTTCTCCACATCCCATTCCCTCTTTGTCTTGGCTCAATTATTCCTAGAGCATCCTGCTGGTCCTTGGCAGCCCTCCTGTGTCTTTACAACAAGCGTGGAGTTCTTGGCTTTGACACACTCAACCATATGGTGAGAACCTCAAAACTGTTGTTTAGAAGAATAAACTGGAATGTCTGTGCAGGAGGTAGAGGGAAGGAGACTCTGGTGGAGAAGGTGAACCTGATTTCTCCAAATGATTTATCACAAATGCACCTAATTTCCTTTTCTTTTTTGCTTTCTCCAACCAAGCAAATACTTGCAGGCACTCCTGAGCCAGAGTATCTGCTGAAGGCAGAGCTGATCAGTGACATAACTCAAAGCAGAGAACATAGACACAGATTTGGATGGCTGGAGGACGAGAAGGACTAGGAAGGAATAAGTAACATTAGATTATAGACTCTCCACTGAAATACCTTAGGGAGCCATATTTACAGTGAAAATATCTCAAACAGTATCCTCAGTAATTCCATGTAAGATCTGATCTCTCATAGATTCAGGTTTTGAAGAGGTCAATGAATCTGTGTTTTTAAAACAATTTACATTCTATCAGCTACTCACATCTGGACACAGCATCAAAGAAAATACTCACTCTTGATTTCCCTTTATGGCTTTACTTGCATGCAAAGAATTTAGGCCAAAATTAATAAATAACTGGAAATAAAAAACCCGAATAAACGAGTGGCATATGCTGTTTTTATAAACTGCTAAACAGAACATCTTTGCTGGCAGCTGTCCCATGATTATTTTTTTGTTTTGAATGCAATTATGAATTCTGAGAGTCATGATACAGGAATGAACGTGTTTTACTTTGATTATTCAAAAGAAGAGCCAGTGGCTCCCTTCATGATGCTGGGAAACCAAAACAACTTTTCCTTGTTGTGCTCTGGGCTGAAGTGATGTGTAGATAAGCAATGATTTAGGAAATACAGGGATTGTTGTCATGCCCATGTTCTCAGGATACAAGATGTTTTTGTGCAAATGCTTTTTAGAATGGCAAAAGCAAATTGCACACAAGATCATGGAGAGATTTTTGTTAGTAACTTTGTGGACTCCACTTTCTATATCTGGAGGGGAGAAGAAAGAGAGGCAAAACCATTTTTGAGGAAATGACATGCAAAATGTGTCAGTCCAGGGCAATCTTTCTGACAAGGGTTGTTATTTTATCAGGGCAGGGGAGGGCAGGGTGGGGGTTGGTGGTGGTGGTGAGGGAGGACGGTTGGAAAAAGGAAAATTTTAAAGAAATCCCTAATAAAACATATCCCCATCTTGTACTGACAACTCTGGGCTAAGTCTGATGTATTTTAGTTTTTATTTTCAATGCTAAGACAGGAAAATAATACTATTCCTTCATTTTAGAAGATTTTTGGCAGTTTTTGAATTGTTTACGGTAAGAGAAATAGTTCTTTTAGAAGTTCTAATTCTTCTGTCAAACTCTCATTATGCCTTTATTTGGCAGAGAAAAATGTTTTTAAAGAATAAAGTGATGACAAACTGACAAAAATCTGGAAATCAAAGGTAAATCATGATTGCCTGCACAGAGCACAATAGTGTCACTGAGACAGAAAGCCTTTAAAAAAAAAACAAAGCATGAATTTGCATTGTAAATGCAATTCTAACAACAGTGCAGTGTCACTGCCTGCCCCTGTAATTAACTTTCTTCTCTACCTCCATGCCTCAGTCATCTACAGATTACACATCACATCATCAGTAGCAAATCACTCCTGAGACTTTCTTCCTAGACAATATTGTTGCCAAGCTTTATATTTCATTCCTGTAGTAGATTCTAGTTACCACAAGAATAAACAGGCTTCTTAACAAAAAATGTGAGCCCAGTGTATCAATGGGCAATACAGGGTAGCTACACAATTTCAGTGGAATTATTCCTGATTCAGAGTTTGAATCAAAGGGAGTTTTGCCTTTACACCATAAAGTGTGGGCTTGTTTTGAAGTCTGACACGTGTTTACCTGTCCATGGGGCTCTCACATTGTAGGGAAAAGCAGCAAGGTTGCTGGCTACATGCCACCTTTCCCATCCAATTTATGCCTTAAATGTTCAATTACCAAAGAACATGGAATTCATTAATTTCCAGCAGACAAGTTGGTAGCAGCTGCATTCAGAAGCAGGCTGCCTCAAACTTTGAAAATGTATCCCTTCTTCACATGGTGTCTGTTCACAATTTATCACTGCCTATTAGCTATTAACAGCAGTGGGTTGGAGGTGGTTTCGTTTCTGCTTAAGAAATGATGCCACCAAATGTTAGCAGCAGAAAACAGTGAGTTCACTCTTGTGCTGGAAATGTGTGGAATCAAGCTCCTGTTGAGTGAGATAAGGGCTGCATTAGCTCTCAGCAGTTGTCTGCTGGTGTTTGCATTACAGAAGCAGCACTTTATGCTGGGAGGTAAATGCCTGACTCAGTTTATTTGCTGCCTTGTCAGGAGGAAGAACTTCTGAAAACTTAATAGGATCATTCATGTATCTAGGAAATTTAAGATGTCTAAAGTTATGAATATTAATACTGGGCAGATGGAAGCACTTGAGCACTTTAAGAAAAATGGTAAAGATATTCAGAGCAACAAACTTGTTTTGATCTTACTGAATAAAAATCCAGGTGTGGGTGTAAAATGTTCCCTCTTCTCCCAGCACAGTGTCTTGGGCACTGGCTGCAGACCCAAAGCATTTGGATGGTACCTGTGCCATGCAAGCATGGGAGCCTGCAGAACCTGGCAGCCCCAGCATGGCCTCTGGATTTGGATGGCTCAGGGCTGCTGTGGCAAGAAAAAAGTTTCTTTCTAAAAACTGTCACTGTGGGTCTGGTCCTGACTGTATTTGTAGATATTTCTGTAACACAGCTGCTTGGCAAGTGCTGAGCAGGTTTTGGCAGGTATCAGGCAGAAGTGAATGCCTGGACCTGACAATATGTCAGGTGAGCTCTGGCCTAAGGTAATTTTGTCTAATCCAGCATTTTGTAAATTAATGCTTTTATTGTTAAACACACAGGCTTTGTCAAAAAAACAGTTTAAACACATGTAAGTCTCTAAGAGGAAATATGAATGAAAAGCAGCACAGAAAGGTCAAATTTTCTTTCCATTTCTAAATGATGGCTTTTATGATAGCTGTTAGATTACTGAGAGTGTGAAGTTCTCTGGATTCCGAACTGTGCATAATTTAAAGATACAAATAGTCTTTTGTTCAAAGTGGCTGTGTTTTACTGACTGGATAGAGATACTTCCACTTCTCTTAGTGCAAAATTTTCTTCTGACTTAGTATCTATAAAATCCTTTTCTTTAATCCTTTTCCAATACACTGCAACTTCATTTGTAACAGCAGCATTTACAGTGAATACAGACAAAATATCTATATTATTCTTGTAGCAAATAATAAAACTTACCTTGTTTGATAGGCTGCTGATTTGAGAAGGTGAGAGGAGTAACGAGGAATTTGGTTTCAGCTACCTGCACCCAGTGGTGCAGAATTTTTATTGTCCAGACACCAGGTCGCAGGGGCAAATTCAGAGGTGGTTTGTAGTGAGTAAACTCAGCACTGGATTCAATAAGAATATCATATGTTGCTGCAATTACATTGATGGGATCCACCCAAATGACAGTCACGGTGACATTGGGGCCTTTCCCCCACTTCTGCATCCCCACTGGCTCATCTGTTGGCCCAAGGAGTCCTCCAAAATTCCTGAAAAGCCTTTCCTTGGCATCCCACTCAGTGCCAATCTGAAATGAAAGAACACAGGGCTGGTAGCATCATCTCTGTAAGCACCTGAGACCTTTATGGCAAATAAGGGCTCTCAAGAGACACAAATCATATTTCTCTAATCACATGAATTATACATACATTTAAAAGCAACAGGACCTAAGATCATAATGCATACACAAATTGTGAGGCAAGAAAGAAGGCTTGTTTTCTTGTGCCATTTCTGATTGATAAAAAGGTTTTCTTTATCTTAGAGTGACACAGCAGGTGATGGGAGCTCTCTCTTCTCACCACAGAAGCAGTCAACAAGGGACCAAGCCAGTGCACAGATAAAAAAAAAGTGACCCATCCTCTCCTGGGTCATGAAAATGTATTACACACTTGAGAGATGGAGAGAGGAACCCTGCAGCAGAGACCTGCCCAGCTGCTGCTAAGAACAGGGGAGACACTTCAGCTGCTGACTTCAGGACAAGTCACATCATATCCTTTACTACAATCCACCCATGAGATGCTGTCTCCTTGTACTCCCTCCCTGCCCCACGTGGGAATTTATTTCTTGTAAACTGTTATTGTCATAATAGTGGCATTAGTTTTCATTTATTCACTAACAGTAAACAGTAAAAAAACAGTAAAGAAGTTGATTCACAATCTAGTGTAAATACTTAATTGACCTTTCTTTTTCCTAGCAGCTTTCATGTTCCAGTGCTCTTTGTATGAATTTCAATGGTTCACCCATAACCTGGGAGATGACACAAACTTCCAAGCAGTTGCCACTAACACTTGTGTACTACTGACACCAGCTGCTCTGCCCAGCCAGCATGGAAATGGAGCCACTGCCTTTCTTAGGCCAATGGGAAGACTTCAGTATCCCAGCACTAAAGCCAGCAGATGTTTATGAGGCTGAGCTCCATGGAACATTTCCATCCATTCTCCTGTGTCCACAGGACTGAGGGCTGCACTTCTGCTTTTGGAGGCAGTTCTGGTATGAAACCCCTCAAAGTCCTTCTGGTCTTCTTTTGCTCTACTCTCCAAACAGTGCAGATGACCAAAGAGTTGATTTCTTCCCTGTATGGAAAGTCTCTGTGGGTGATCTCTGGAGACCCATGCACACACAGGCAGGATCCCCACTTTCAAAATATATGTGGATATTGCAGATTTTCCCAACACAGGGCTGTCCTTATCCCTAAGCTTCACCTTACAAGGGCATGGTCAGAACCTGCGTTCCTGAAAGCCTAAGAGATAATTGTAGCTGATTTGCTTCAGAGATTTTTCTTCTAGATTTCATTTCACTTCATGAGAATAAGTGATTCCAATATAATGCCTAGATCCCCCCAAATCCCCAAAACATAATGATTACCTGATGCCTATTACCTGTACTGGAAACTGTCCAGTCTCCAGTCTCTTCTAAATAAATCCCTGTGGTTGGCAGACAAATTACAGGAGGACTGCAAGCAAAATGCTACAAGGTCAGTAAAATAAAACCCTACCATCCTAACTCCATCTGTCATCACACAAATTCCTCCTACCGGGCTATGACACTGCAGAGTATGAGACAAAATGAGTCTTCCACTACTCTGCAATCAACACAGCATTTGTGGTATTTCAGAGGTATTTCAGAGGTATTTCACCCAGCACACCAGCTAATCAAACCAGACAGCATAGCCCAGATATCAGACCTAAGCACTGAATGCCTCGAGGAGCTGTCAGTGTGTGCTCTCCTGACAAGACTGACTGAATATGTATGGAAATAAGCTGAGAAAGAGAATTTCCTGACCAGGCCTTATTATCTACTCTGCCAACCTTCACTGAGGTGCAGCCATATCACACCTACCAGTGCTCAAGGGACCTAGAAAGAATAAAGTCACAACATGTGAAACAAACCTACATCCTCCTGGGCAAAGAAATCTGTAAGGAAGCTCTTTCCACCACATTCAATATTTCTTACTGAAGAAGTCATTGCAGAAAGATTACTTCATCCTCAAAAATTAAACATTCACTCCTGACACCCAACTATTTCCTCTCTAGTTTCTCATCCATGAGAAAATAAATCAGAAAGTTCCAGTCCCCTTGCTCCAACCTGCAGGTGACACTGCTCCATGCCAGGCTGCACAAAAGATGAGATGTGCTCACACACACAGAGGTTTATCAGACTGCTCTGTGGAAGAGCCAAGGCTGCTTTTGGGGGAAAAATTGTAACACAGTTGTGGTCTTGTTGTTAAGCTTCATGCAGGCGTGGCACTGGGCTCCCTAAAGCAACCCAAAAGTTGCAGCCAAAGGGCTGTGCAAGAGGGGAGGGAAGGACAGGCACCCCAGATCCCTGTGTGGGATCACAGCAAGGCTCCACAGGCACCTCAGGAGGGAAAGGCAGGGAGCTCTACACTCTGCTCATGGCATCTGCCCTTCATGTCTCATTCCCAGCTGGGGACAGACTTTCCCATGCTGCACAGCTTGCAGTACCAGCTGCTTTTAGAAGCACAATATTTTATAGGGAATTTTACTTAAAGCATTGGTTAGAGGTTTATAACCCCTTGAACTTTACACAGCTGAGTTCCCAGCACTGAGATGTCCAGTTTTACAGGGCAAGAGATACTACAGCCCTATAATAAGTTTCACAGCTCTGTAAAACATTGTGAGTAGGCATTCACTTTCAAATAGAATGCACCGAGTATGGATGGAATCAAGCGGTAATGAATATCTGATAAATTATGAAGAGATGTAGCACAGAAACTGACATTTTCCACATCATTATTTTAATCACCTTTATTTTGGGCCTCAAGAGCAAGCACTGTGCACAGGGTATGCTTGGAAAGCTGGAAATCTCTCATTGGCTCAAAATTTCTGTTTCTATCTCTGTTCAAACCCAGATAAAATTTTCCCAAGATAAATTATACCCTGATTATGGGTTTGTGTCTCATTGCTCACCACAAACAGGACCATTAGGTTCACACAATGCACACTAATTGCCTGCCACCTAGTTTATTTTATTCTCTGTGATGAATCACAACTCTTAACAAGACCAGAAACAGCATTTAACTGATAGAGGGTGAGCTGAGACTTTTAGTTCAGTGCAGCAAATCAATCCCCTGCCCTGCACAGAGAAGCTGCCTGAACCAGGCTGGCAGGACACATAGTGAGTGCATTGTGCACGAGCCAGTTTCAGGAGGTGTGGGAGTTCCATGCTTGGAAATAATCTCTTGGATTTCCTGTGGGTTTATTTTCTTTGACTCAGGCTGCAGGAGCCATGTGCCATGGAAATGCTGCCATGAACTCCCCCAGGTGTGGGGCAGCCCAGCTGGCTGAGGCCTTCCCACTTGTCTGTCCAGGCTGTGGGGTGAAATCAGCTCCCTGGGAACGAAGTGGGCAGGAGGCAGGGGCTGGATAGATCCCACCAGCTCTGCTGCAATCTCAGTTGTGCACCAGGGTCACAAATACACTGGGGAGCACACTCAGTGCAGAATATTTGTGTGCTCTTCCTGCTGGCCCCAGTGCTGCGAGCTGGGACAGAGGAGAAAGTTCCCAGCTAAAATAGCCCCATTCAGTTTAAAATTCCTGCCAGATCATGGGGTGAAAGTTGCTGAAGAACAAGAAGTTCTATGTCCCAATAAGCATAAATCTTAATTTTATTTTCTGTGAACACTGATGCTTCCATCCCTAGCTAAACTGCTAAGTTTGTTTTCCACATGCTGGACCTTGACAAAGCAGTGGCATTTTAATAAGCAGTAGCAGATCAGAGCTTTCCAGTCACACTGAAGCTGAAGAAGTTAATGCAGGATTTATAGCAGGGTAACTGAGACAATTATTTGGCTCAGAGGCAGAGATCCCTGCAGGCCAAGGAAAGGCAGAAAATAAAAAAAAAAAAACCTAAAAAATTAAATTATTTACTCTGTACCTCCTGGTCTTTTAAAATATGAATCATCTATGAAAGGAGAGGACAATTAAAGAAGTTAGGTGAGGAAAATAAAATGAAAACAAGTAAGCAGTCACCAAAACTCTTTTTGTTGAGTTTCAAACAGAAGAAAATGTTTCCTTGTGCTCAAAAAAGCTCAGTAGTGATTAAATTCTTCAAAAGTACTAAATAAGCAGAAGAAATACTCCTACAAATCACAAGAATTGGAGCTTGTATGAACATTTATCACTGCATGAAATGGCAGGCTACCACCCGACACATTGATAAATGAAACACACTTTCCATCCATCTCTTTAATGGCACATTAGTGTCATGGATTTGCCATGCACACCAAAACACTGAATCCCACCTAGGCATTTCTTAATTGCCCAAGAAGATGGTAATTTATGGACTTAGGCATAATGACTGCAACACATTTCTTCAATCAATTTTATGCCTTAATTGAAATTTGCGGCTTAACAAGAAAAATCATGAAATTAACTGCTCAGACAATGGTATCTTTAAAACAGAACACAGATGTCAGGTCCTATTAGTGGTCAACTTTCCTGATAAACTTTAGGTAGCTTTTTTATACTCTATGACAGGCACTGGGACAAATTTCTAGAAGAATAACAGGGTTTGTGGGAAATCTCAGCCACTGCTGTGATAATTTTCTCTTTTGTGCTACAACATCAATATTCTGCTCACATGTGGTATCAGTACCTGACTACCACTAATTTTGAGAGGTTTTTCCAGTGTACACTTGAGAGACACAGTTAAACATGTCACCATTTACATCTAGAATTGCAGAAAAATGGAAATTTCCTCAGGAGCCTTTCACAGCACTCACAACAAACATGGTAGCAAAATTTTTAAGTTACTTTTAAATTACTGAGCCCCTTTGACAACAACAAAAGGCTTCCATTTGTTTTTAAAACAGAAGGGAGTGAGAACACTCAGCTTAATGTAAGAAATGCGTGTTGACCACAGACTGAACTGCCAATGGTGTCTCCCATGATGAGAAGGTACACTATGCTAGAAAGCCATTCTCACCTCAAATTTCCATGGAAATACATTTTCCAAAGGCTGCTGATTTACTTTCACTCTCCTGATGCTAGAGGAGTGCATGGCTGGCTATGAACACTCACCTCTGTGAACTGCAGCCTCCCAAAATCACTTGGTGGGCTTGCAATCTTGAAAACTTTCTTAGGCATCACCCAGGTTTCCAAAGTTTCCAGTTTACTGACAGCCAGGTTGGTTGCGTGGTGCCTGATCAGGAAGCCTTGGAAACGGTCAGCAAGGAAGTAAAGGTGGATGGAAACTGGATGGCCCATGGGGTAGTATCTGTAAAACAGCACATGCTCAGCAGTTATGTAAGAGAATGAAATCTCCATTTACTTGGAGCTAATGGCTTAAGAAGCATTCATTTCAACTAGAAAATCCACCACTGTACATTAAGAGATTTCAAATGTGTTCATGACTCATTATCAAATATTTTTAGGCTGTTCCGATTACCCCGTAACGTAAAAATATGTTACTAAGAATACAGGCTCATTAATTCCATATCCTCAGCTCAAAGCTCTTTAGGAGTCCTTGTGTGTGCCAGAGAGCTCCTCTCCCTCACCACCTCCCCTGGCAGAAAGTGGCACCCAGAGACACACACAGATTGTCAGGGTGCAGCACTGTTTGCTCGGATTAACTGAGGATAAGGATGCCCCAGGACTCTGCCTGTGCTCCAGAGCTGCCCTTGCTGCCCCAGCAGGGTCAGTGCCTGTCTGCACAGGACACAGGGAGAGCTGTGTGACCAGGCACTGCCCTCTCCATTCCCAAACCCCGTCCCCAGGGGCAGGGCTCTGCAGGCTGGCACTGCAGCGAAGGACTCCAGGATCCTGTCCCCATTTTAGGTCTCTGTATTTTAGGGAAAAAACCTTCACGTTCTTTAAAGACTTGAGATTGCTTTTGCTGTGATTTTTTTACTCATAATCAAAAAAAGAAAAAAAAAACTTGAAAAAGGTCAAATAACTGGGCAAAACCAATCACTGAGAGATCTGGAAGCCTTCAGTTGGAGCTGAGATTTAAAGACATTGTAGTCACAGCTTCAAATAATTAAAATGTACAGCTGATTGTCTGCTATGGCCTCAGAAACATCTGTAACAATGTTTGGGTACATATGGATGCATAAATAATTAAAAGTGTGCTATTCATAGCTCAGAAATGGAATATTTTGCTACTTTACAGCACTGACATTAACTGCAAAACAAGTTAAACCAACCAGCATCACACCTTCCCAGCAAGTCAGCTGAGCCTGGCTCCTCAGGCTTGTTACCACAATTAAAGGATGAGCATTAAGCATGAGCACCAGGGAGAACTTTCCATTGCACGAGGTCTGCAGCACCCCAGAAGGAACTCTGTAGAGCTGGAGAAATCAACATAAGAAGACAGGGTACCAACAGGGCCAGCACTGATGGACCAAGCAAAACCACTGCAAAGCTACACAGCCAACACCAGCAACAATCTGACTTCTGTTCCCAGTACTAAGACCTCCTGTTTTATATGTGTGCAGCAGCAAATATTTACAATATCCCTGAAATAGACTGAGTAAATTGCCTCTTGGCAGCAGAGAGTAAAAATGCCTAGGGATGGAAAAAATGAATTAAATCGCAATCACACATGAATGTTGCTCCCACGGAAGATGCTGACAGTCCATCTCCTTTGGTACCCGAGCAGTCTGAGGGGGGAACAGCTTTCTGAGGCTGTGGGATGGCCCTGGTCAGGGAAGTGTGCAAGGCAGCTGCTCTAAAAGCATCTCCTGGGCTGCTGTGGGCGGCAGCACGGGCCTGACTCCAAGGGGGAGCCAAGGCAGGAGCTGCTTTCCTCCAGCATGAGCTGGGGTGCTGCAGGCACAGGACCAGCCAGCCTGGGCTGTGCTCAGCCCCACAGCAAAGGGAGCACTGTCGAGGGGCTCAACCCAAACCCATCCTGCCATTACTGCATGACAGACATGCAAAACCACGAGGGGGAAAGAGGAAAGGTATAGGTGCAAACACCCAGAAGGACAGCACAGGATCAGAAGAGAGGAGATGTGAATCATAAACCTGAAGATAAGCCATGTTTCTCTGATCTGAACTGGATGCTGACTCACAGTGTCTTGAGGGGGCTCAGGTAGGTATCAAAACAAAGCCTCCCCTCTGTATCACTGTTTGCAATTCCTCCCTGCACTGTTTCATGAGGCTCCAGCCTGCTGAAGGAGCTGTGCTTTATCCTGGAGACAGCTAGAGTCATGGTGTTCCTATCTATAATCTGAGCAAGCTTGAAAAGCACCTTGAGTTTCTATGCAATGGAAAGTTCCTCAGAAACAAAAGTGATAATTGATATAAATCAGCACCAGAATACTGGCAAAAGGACTGAGAACAAAAGTAATTGTAAAATTATTTCAGTACTGGTTATACATAGTCCCCATCCTCTTTGCTGACTTCAGTCTGCAGGACAAATGACCCAGGACATCCTCAGGTCTGCCTTTATTTCATACAAGGAAGGCATGCTACTAGTGATTATTTCTATCTAATTGTTATTGATCTTTTATTGCTTTGCACTGGTAACCTTCACTGACAAAAGTCTAATAGGAATCTGAAGCACTTATTGCCACATCTTTCTAAATGGGGCATTGCTCAGCACTTCCATGACTAATTTAGGAAGATCAAGGCACATTTGGTTCCCTCTTGAGAACACAACATGGGCAATGTCCATCCATCAGAGCACATGGAGTGTTTGCTGACTTAGGCTCTATGTGTTTTCTATTAGGATAAAAATGGCAGGCTCCAGAAACACATTCTGAAGATGGAATTAAGAGATGGTAAAGTAAGACTTAAAAAGAAGAACCATCTCTGCTTTGAATCTAAACAGCTCCAGATGTGTTTGCAGGCAACAAACATCTACCATTACGAGAGCTTTTCTATGCAAGTCTAACTTCAGGAATTCTTCCTTCAAATCCCTTTTAGACTGAATTCTTCTTAGCCAGGCTTAGAGGTGAAAAGGAATCTAGAATATAGGGTTAATTTCCTTTTAAAGAATAAGGAATTTCATTTGAGATAAATATAACTACCTATTTATATAGATATATAAACACATACGTATATTTTATATATTTGATGCTAATAGATCTTACCATTTGCAGCACTTTTGGCACAGAGAGCTGCACCAAGCAGGCAAACTGAGCCAAGCAAGCTCTTTGCACTCCATGTGTGCTCCCAGGGGAACAAACAAGCAAGGACCATTAACCTGCCTGTGTTCAGATTTGTTCTGAAATCCTGTCCTCTGCTTCTGGTAAGCATAATAGAGGTGAACATGACCTCTGCGGCAATCACACGGAGGGTTTAGGAGCTGAGGCTATAATACACTTGCTGAAATTAATCAAGGGAAACGCAGCAGTGGGGGTAGCACTGCCCAACTGGATCCTGTCAGTCTTCATCAGGCTGGAGAGGAGCTCCTTAAAAGTGCAGCAAACAGGTCACATAATGTCAACCCGGAATAACCAACGCTTTATTACGGCCATAAATACTCCTGGAGATCAGCGCTGCGCACTTGCAGCTGCCTGGCTGTGCTCGTGGCCGTAGGCTCCAGCCAGCACAGCCGGGTAGAACGAGCCCCCAGAGCCTCCCTGCATCCCCTGGAGCAGCAGGGCAGCACTGACCTGCAGCTGTTGTCCCCAGCAGTGTGGAAGGAGCTCTCGGCCCTGCGCAGGCCCAGGCGGGAGAAGGAGTGGAACATGGTGAGGGCCACATCGCTGAGGGCGCCCGGCCCGTCGGGCTCCTCGTACACGTTCTCCCAGTAGGAGCGCAGCCCCGGCGTGCCCGGCGGGTAATTCCCGTACAGGAAATAGTCCAGCTGCCCAATGATCTCCTGGTTCACCACCGCCTCAAACTTGCGGGCAAAGAAAGTTGGCCTGGCAGTCTGCTGTTGGGACAGGACAGGACAAAGTCACTTGTGGCCACAGAGAGAAACACAACTTTCACAAAGGCTGTGAGAAGATCAGAGAGAAGAATGAGAAACAATTCTTATCTCAACTCGCTGCACCTGGTATTGTGCACATGTGGAATGTGTTATGGAGGTTTGTTTACCAAAGGGTGGTTTCTTAATTAGCCAATGGTGATGGTGTTTGGACTGGAGGACCAATTAGGTCCAGCTGTATTTAACTGTCTACAAGAGCAATAGGTTTCTTAATAAAGAGATTATTAAACAGCCTTCTGTGTATCATGGAGTCTATGATAATTATTACCCAGCCAGGGGCCCATTGTGACAATAGACACTGAGTTCCCATTTTCAGACATGAAACTTTGTCGTAAGCAATGGGTTGGAGTTGAGGACATGAACTGTTTTTCTCCATGGGCAAAGATGACTTAAAACATCACCTTTGGGACCATTCGTCGTTAGGGGTGATGTTAAGATTCAGCTAAAAACTACATAATTACTCAACAAAAACCCCTTCAGACCAACAGGCACCCTGTGCTGCCTGGCTCAGGAAGGCTCTCCAAGTGGAGGAGGGCTGGGGAATGCTCTCCAAACCCCCGAGTTAGCCTGGAGACAGGGCAGCACTGGCATGTGTTTTTTGCAGGGAGCAAAGTAGACTGTGGCAGCGAGGCTCAGAAGAGGCAGAGCAGCATTTTCTGTGTATGGATTTGCTGCCAGGAGGTGATAAGAGGTCTCTGGGAGAGGTGCCATTTGTGGCTGAGGTTTCTCCACTTCTGAGTGGTCCTGCCCAGATTTTTTCTCAGCTCTTGACACAATCTTGGGCATATAACTGCTTTATATGCTACTCAAATACCATTAGCTTTCAAAAAGTCTTTGTTTTGCCTTGCTCATATTTGAGCATGGGTCCTGAGGTGCCAAGGAGTTCAAGAGGTCTCCCGGATGGTTGGAAAATTCTTTTGAGGATGCTCAGTTTTGCTCTGAGATGGCGCATGCTGTGGGCTTTGTGGTCTCGGCTCTTTTTGTGCCTCCGTGGGAACAGCAAGCCCCAGCCTTCTGGTGCTGTGGGCTCATATGAGGGGCTCTCTCACCAGAACGTGTCAGAAGCTGCCTTTTCATCTATTCTAATTTTGAACTGTCCTTTCCAGCTCAGTTTACCTGATTGTTTTCTGAAATATCATTGTGGGTTCACAGCCTGGAGCAGGTCAGGCTCTGTAGTCTGACAGGAGTTTTTAAATTTGCCATTTATTCTGTGCTGGAGAATTCCCTGCAATTGGTGTTTAGGACAGCAGAGCTTCCTTTAGATAACATCTCATTTGCTCTTTTTGTGAATGCCTGTGTCACTGACTTCAAGCCTGCCTGGTAGACAGCACATTACAGCAAAGAAAAGATCTCTGTTTCAGAGCAGTCATCATTTTTGTGCTGTAGGGTAACACATTCCCCATCCCACACAGAGCCTGAACAAACATGCTTTATGCAGGGAATCCCGAGGAGCTGGAGGGATGGAATTGCAAATGTGGTGACCTTGAAACAAGCGGCTGTTCATTCTCAATAGAGGGTGCACAGGCTGGATACAGCCTCAAGACAGAGTGCACCCCGGAGCACAGGACTCGCTCTCATGTCTGCCTTGAGGAAACTATCACCACGGAACTGAGCAAACCTTTCAAGACAGTCCTGCCAAACCTGGGTGATCAAAACCTCATGACTAAGGCTCCCAAAATCATGAGATAAACTTTAATATTATCGTGCTGATGAATATAATAACAAAAATGGATTTGCCTTGTGGTGTGTAAGTCTCTAGCACGCACACTGATCAACTTGTAAGCTTGTTTTAAAGATGATAAACACTGCTTAAAGCTGAAAGCCAGGAGTGTTGTGAAATGATGAAAGCACCTGAGTTGGAACATTGGAGAAAACCTTTTGCAATGAACTCACAAGAGTTACCAAGTAACAGTGGTACAGTCAGAGATGCGTCAAGCTTCTCTCCTTTCCAGCACAGCCAAATACCAATGCCAAGGAATCCAAAGAGGACCTCTGTGACCTTACCATGCAGTGGTATGTCTCCAGGGCCAAAACATAGGAGAACTTATCTTTCATTCTCCTGAAATTAAGATCAGAGCTTCCTCACATCTTTCTCCACCTGCCTGATGGAGGGAAAGCTTCCCTTCCCTCTCCCTGCTGCAGCCATGCATTCAGCCAACTCTCCAGCCCAGTACAGGGGGAAGAGCCTCTCTGCAGGTGAGTTCAGTTACCTGGAAGCGGTGGAAGTCTGCTGGTTTGAAGTCATTGGGTGAGCAGCCACACCAGTCAACAATGTGCTTGTACTGGCACTTGCAGCCCAGCTTCCTGTTCCAGTTGGTGATGCGCAGGTTGTTGTCCACCATGGAGTCACAGAACGGGCTGTTCTCCAGCACGGTGTGAAAGAAGGACTGCAGCAAACACAGAGCACAGCACCATATTTAGCTCCTCAAATTTCCATTTTCTCCTTCACTTCAGCTCATGGGCCCAAACCTACTGCAGGTGACCTATTTTAGTTTGAAATGACAGCATTAACAAGCTCTGTTGTTTTGCCACGTATGAAACACACTCTGTGTGCCTATATTCCACAGAGCATGGAAAAATCACAGCACTCCAAAGACCCAACCAAACTGTAAGAACACACAGCTGAGGTCTTGCTCCAATAACCTGGCACAGAATAATTGCACTCCTACAATGACCAGCTTTGGGCACTGGCAGCCCAAAGGACTCCAGGAAAGGCACCAGTACCAGCAATCATTTTATTTTTATTTCAGCTGTGTGAGCAATTCTAAGAAATGCCCATTATTTCCTTTCTTTAAGTTGCTCCCTGGTCTAACAGATTTAGGACTATTTTTCTGAACAATGTACTAATGGCATATTTCAAGTTGTTTCCCAAAACAATTGTCAAAACTGCACTATCACCCTGGTTACTCTGATAAAAACACAGTCTCAGACAGCTCTTATGTGGGTGTCTATCTCCAGCACTCTGAAATGCATTGCTTGTTGAGTGGCTTTGTTCTGAAACACGCAGCTCACTCTAGGCACCAAAAGGACATTCTGCCTCCTGCATTTATGACTGAAATTGTAAGTCTTTATTTGCTGACTCATGGCAGCATGGAATTCCTATTGGGCAATCCTAATTATATCATCATAATAACAGCTATTACATAAACCATGTATAAAGGGGACTGATACAGCAGGTTAACAGGTCAGTGAAGGCAGGGCCATTTTACAAAACCAGCTATGTGTCTTGCAAAGAAAACCTTGTAGAAAAAAGCTATGGAATACCATGAATTTTAGCCCTGCAAGAGACCATTTTTGGAGCAGTGACTTCTCTTTAAAATCAGCAATAGTAAGATCTATAAATAACCAGCATAACATTAGCATGGCTGGCCCCCAAATAATCCCCCTACCCTTTTTAATGTTAAATGACAGCCCAGTGAATATGGATTTTATGCTTGAACTGTTTGGTTAAACCCATAAAGGCATCCATTCTCATTCAAGCGAGAGGGGAAAAAAAACCCTACCCAATTACCCATTGCCCTGTGTCCTTTTATAGCAATACAGGAATTTCTCTAGATAATGGATGAAAAGGTTATCAGAGTAGAGAAAAAGGTGATTTTTAACAGAAATGGGATTAAAAGAAGATTATGCCACATGTGTGGGGAATAATAAACCTCTACCAAAAGATAACAATTGCTGTGCTCCACCAGAAGCTAACAAGCAAGATTTGCAAGACTGGTGTCATCCATCCCTCAAAATGTTCAGGAACCAAGGCAGTTATGGGTTTAGAGGCAGTCATCAGCTCTTCCTGGGGCTGCAGGATGTGGAGCAGAGGCTGGCAAGCCAGGGGAGCAGTGTACCTGCTGGGGCAGGTGTAGCACAGGCTGCCAGCCACAGCTCTGTGCCCTCCCTGCAGATAGCACACATTGCTGGCACATTGCTGCACGCCAGGCAAAGCCCCACACTGCTGTGCACTCCCCTTCTGCATCACTTGCAGCCAGAGCGACTCCTGAGTGATCTAAATGATTTGTGACTGTGCCTTCTGGCTGAGTTTTGAACAGAACAATAAACCTTTGTTTGCAGGGTTTATATTTTTAAAGAAAAGTGCTGGATAATAGCAAGGAAAGCTACTTATGAAGACAATTCGCCATCTCTAATATCCTTCAAAAGCTTTGTGCGGGAACAATTTGCAAGCAAAGGGCAGCTGGATTTTGGTTGTTCAGTAACAGATTAATAGGCTTAGAAGTACAAAACAAAGCCACTTCTTGCAAAAAAGTCCCACAAACAAACAAGGCAATAAACAGCTGCAGAAGTTCTGTCCCTAAAGGGCTTACTCATTATAGAAGTAAAATTTTCATTACCCACTGTGGGATCGTCCAAAGCCCAGTGACATCAGGTGAAAGCCCCTCTGATTTTGGTCAGATCTTTGGGACAAGCACAAACATTGCAGGTTTGAGCACAGAGAGGATTCTTTGCATTCACATACCTCGGCAGGAAGCAGCGTGTAGGAGTAAAACCTCTTCATCTTTGTCACCAGGTCATCATTGGAAAAAGTGACATATTCCACAAACTTCCTGTTGAGGAGGAACCAGTCCGAGCCGCCATCCACAGTGATTCCCTCTGGGATCTTGCGGTCCCCC
This sequence comes from Zonotrichia albicollis, assembly GCF_047830755.1. Classification (NCBI taxonomy): domain Eukaryota; kingdom Metazoa; phylum Chordata; class Aves; order Passeriformes; family Passerellidae; genus Zonotrichia; species Zonotrichia albicollis. Next base: position 8,342,169 of record NC_133834.1, read on the forward strand.
AGGCGCCACATGTGCGTGTCGCACTCCAGGAACAGCCGGTCCAGCCCCTGCTTTCTGATAAACCTGAGGGAATGCAAGAGCAGCCACTACATGTTAATTTGTAGTTTGCTATCACCGGGAGATTTATAAATAAAAAGCTACTTTCGCGAACAAAAAAGGATCAAAAGGTCACTTGTTTATATTTCTGTTCTACTCATAAGTAATGTAGAGAGGTTTAATAAATGATTAATCAGTTATATGTTCTGTTACAGAGGCAAAGATCAACATATTGCTTTTAAACATCATTCACACCTTCTGCTGTCCTAAGGCTGTGCAGGTGACAGAGCTCTAGGGCAGGAAAGTCCATAATGTTCATTAACTGAACAAACCACCACAGAAGAACTGCAACATGAACAGGAGCTAAACACATTCTTCTCTCGCTAAATAAATTCAGTTTTTAAAAAACAGAAAAATATACATAAAGGTAAAATGACCAATTTTCTCCTATGCTATTATGTCATTAATTTTTCTACAGGGATATAGTCAATAAAGAAAAAATACCATTGTATAGGTCTTTGCTGTAGAATGAGCAAGTTTGCTCCATTTTCAGGTCTCTGGGGAGCAATGTTTTGTTATTGCTGAACCATGAATAAGAGGAGCACCTGCAGAACTGCAAAGTTATGGAAATGAATTATTTGAAACCAATATAAAAGAAGAAAGCTGGGAAATCAATCTGTGTTTGAAAATGCTTTGGACTGAATGCCCACTGATCTTTTGAGGCTGTCTGATCCAGGTTTCTGTTTGTTATTCCATTTGGGAATGGTTTTCCTGAAGGAGAAGCAGGGCAGCTGTGAATTAGCACTAAGGAGGGGTAAGCACCATCCACCCTGGCTGGATGTGAGCACTGGGCACATCCCACATGTCCTGAGCAGTAACAAATGCTCACTGACCACACACCAGAGCAACCCACAGCCCCCAGACCCCTCTGGGTGCAGCACCTGCAGGATAACAACCGCTGTGGCAAGAGCCTTCCCTTCCTGAACACACATAGATGTGTCAGGGCATTTCAGGATCAGCAAGCCAAGATGACATTTTAGTAGTCCTCAAACACATGCTACTAAAGGTAAGGGAAAAGAATAAAAGTTAAGGAACAACAAACACCAGAGCTATCTGGAGTCCTGCATCTGGAAACATGAGCATTAACCCCATAGGCCAAATCCCTGGTTCAAGTTCTGTTCTATACCAATCAAAGAACTGAGATGCAATTATGAAATGGTGCATATTAATTTTCAAAAGGACCATAAATGACTCCAGGGTCTATGTCCTACTGATAGCTATGTCTCTTTTCACAGTGTGAGAAGAACTCCTCTGTTAACACAACAGCGCTGAAAACGCGTAAATGAGAGTTGAGAAATTTTTTTTTCCATGAACAAGTTTCTAATTTCATGTTCCATTATGAAGGATAATAGAAAAGTCTTGCAATTTTAATGCAGTGCTCTGGAATGTAATCTTCAAATTCAATATTTATGCAGTTATCTCCAAATCAAATATTAATGTGCCTGAAAGTTTGGTCATTTATTTATTTCTCTTCAAAACTAAATGCTCATTAGAGTTAATTATTTTAAGAAAATAACAGAACTTTATTGACTATATTTAAATAGGAACATAAAGTTCTTTTCCATGAAGTAATTTCTTTCAACTGCTATCTCTACCAATTTATCACTCTTTACTCTCCTTTTCGAATGGAAGGTTCTTTGACTGCAATAGAAACCTCAGACAAAATGAACCACCTGGATACAGCAAAAACTGCTCTACATAGAAACTGCCTCAGCCAGTGTGACATGATCCAGCTCCAGCTCCCTGGTACTGTAACAGCTTCAGCCTTTTTTCTGAACTTGGCAGCAGAGGAGCATGACCACGCTCCAGATGAGAAGGCCCCAGCAAATCCTGACTCACAGCTTCATGGTTCCCAAAGTAGTTGACAGGCTCTTTTTTTTCTATATGTGCACAGTTCTATGGGGTTTTTTTAGCTAATGGCTTGGGAAAGCACATCTCAGGATATGGAGTGAAATAAGCCAATTCCTGGAAGTACAATTGTTTTCAAAACAAACCTCAGCCCCCAAATCTTATACAACTGGGTTACTAGAAGAGAGTAAATGTACTCTCCAATCACTTACCCTCCAGCAAGGCAGCACAGCCCAGCTAAAGAGCTGCAATGCCTTTAGAGATCTCCCAAGAAATGACCCTTTGGCTTGCACTTCTTGAAACCCTCCTAGAAACATCACACCAGGTGTCAGACACATAACAGCTGAAGAGGTGTTTTTCAGAAGGATCACCCTTACTGAGCCTCTTCACACACACTCACAACACCTCACTGGAATAAGGCAAATGTGCAATTATTAGCAAAGCAAATAATTTCTGAGGCCTACGAGGCAAAGATGTGTCCAAGGGGCTGTGAACACAGCTCTCCACTGGGTGATGCCTTGCTGCTCATTTATTTTCCTTGGCAGCCAAGGGGACCAAGTGTATTTCAGGTCTGCTGGAAGTGAAATAGGAGAGGAGCTGGCACAGAGAGCTGAACAGCAACCAAAGGGAAATGTGGGTGAGGCTCCCTTTTGTCCCTCCAGGCTCTCTGCTAGGATGACTGATGCTCCCAGATACTCCAGCAATAGCAATTTTGGCACTCAGGCAGGCAAGAACTTACTCTAAGCATATTGAATACTGCCTGAGGGAAAGGGAGAGGGGTATTTGTATGCCACATAGGCCTTTCCAAGAAATGAAAACCTCTTGGACACGACAAAGAGTTCATAAAGATTCTTGACTAGCCATCCAAGAATGATTGCAGTCACCTCTGAAAAGAAAGAGAGGGAGATGGAGGGCAAAAGCATGACCCTACTGATTTGTTTCTAGTCTCATGCTGTATTTCATTAGTTTCTGGTTATGCTCAAGGGAATACCAAATCAGTAAATTTTATGAAGCCAGGCCAAGCTTCATAAAGAGCAATGAAATGCAAAAAAAAGATGGTTTTCCCCCTTGTCTTTCTCTCTTTGGTCTCACAAAACTGCTTGCAGATAACTCCCAAATTAAAAGTAGGGGAAAAGAAAAAGGCTTAGTAATAGCATTTCCTTAATCTTAGTCAATGTGGAAAAATTCAGGTGTTTCCTGTCACCCTGAACATCAGGTAAGACTGGGATACCTCTGCCAGCTGCAAATGCACTGGCCAGAACAATGACATCCCACTGAAGCAAGGCATGATTGGCCAAATACAGCAGAGATTATCATCAGCTGAAGACAACTGGCCTTTCTCCTAATCCAAACAAAAACAACAGGAGGAAAACAACAATGATAGGAAAAGAGTCAACCAGGAGAAAATAGAATTTAAAAAAGACTAGGATTAAGAAAAGCCTTATTTCATAGAACACTCAATCTAAGACATTTTATGCTTCCCCTTATCAACTTTAATTCTTCCTAAAGAGCCTCCAGTTTTAAGGGCCCGTGATTACACTCAAAAGTAAGGAGGAAACACAGGGTATTAAGAAGGTGTGTCAGCACCTGAGCTCAGCAATCAGACACTGACACACATGAAAGGTGCCCCTGTGCCCTGTGTGTGGATGCAGCCTCACAGTTCCAGAGTTATTTTCACACTTTGCTAAGAAAACCCCACTGCCTGCAGCACCTGGTCTGTCACTGAGTGTAATGTCAGTCCAGGCAGCTCATGATTGCAATCCAGCTCAGGGAACTCCTCTTACTTTGCAGTTTATTTAAATATTTATAAATGCATTTCAGACAGGATTCTAGGATTGTATAACACATAAAGCATTTGTAACTTGTGTAGCACATACTCCTACAACATGAGTATAAACAGAGCTCAGCTCTTATGATATGTTCTAACTGCTAATAAATACTGACACACAGTTACTCTATCAGCAAAAATGTCACAATCAAATATCGTCCTTTTTCAAATTTTTTTCCAAAGGACAGTGCAAACCACAGCAACTTGTAGAGACCCCTGCTCCTGAATGCTGTACTTGCACAGTAAGTCAGAGAGTTTGCTGTTTTCTTTTTCCTGAAGTTTATGAATGAGTAAAACTTCCTAAAGTATCAGAGGCTTTCAGATTGCTAAATGCCATTTACCAGTAATTTTATCACTAAAAGGTTTTTTCTGGAAAGAATATATTTTTTATGGTGAAAACGTTTCTTCCTAAATGTTTCCTGTTTCTGGCCTCTTGCCTAAAGAACCTCCCATTGACATTTCACTGTTAACCAGGTGCACCTACCCAGGGCTTCAGCATCATTATTCAGGATTTAAGAATAAGAACTACGAATAAAAGTTTTGTAACTTTTGTAACAGCAAAACAATTCCTCACAAGTCAAAAACCAATGTCAATGTCAAAGTAAGAAACCGTAGAGCCAGGAGCTCCACTAGCATCATGTCCATGCTTCCCTGAGTGTATGTGGACAAGATGTGCATGCTTTGACTTTATCTGCTCCTCTTTTCATTGTCTTTAGATAAGAATTTGAGGAAGAAGGTCCATTTCAGTGCAAAAAGTCAAGTAAATATTTTTACAGATGAGAAATGTGAGAGTCACTTGCCAGCAGTGTTTGCACAGCCACCCTGGAAACACTGACCAGAGTCAATCAGTTGGGAAGAACAAAACAGTAATTTGCAGTTTAGGTGACCAGCTAGAAAGCACTGAACAATAATTTGACAATTTGAGTGTAGCAGTTGCAAGAAGTAATTTGTGAGCAATCTCTAGGCTACCACACATCTCCATAAACCAGGCGCTGAAAAATTCTTTATAATAAGCAGATTGATGAATCCCCAACCTGTGGAGGGCAGAATCATTCCCTGCCTGCTCAGGGCAGAAATCCTGGCCTCACTGAGTATGCTGAGTCCAGCTGACTCTGATTTCACTCCATTTCCATGAGTAACTCTATTCTACCAAGGGTTAAACAATATTTACAACTGAAATAATTTACAATTGGCTATGTAAACACAATGTCTATATGGTACCAGCTATTCATCTGTTTTTCTGAGGCTAGGATGTTGCAGTGTGTTTCCTGAGACCTTCCTGTCATGCTGAAAGCCTCCAGGGCTGATCTCCCACTCCCAAAATGGAGGTGAAGCTTGAAAAGGGGAACAGTGTCAAACAGAAATAGCACCTACTTAGTCTGTCAAGATGAGGAAGATTTCTACCCAGTGTGACAGGCATCGTGTGGAAAGCATAGAACAAACAATTCCTGCTGTTTCAAAAAGCCTTGAAAATAACTCTCAGTACAGACAGAAATGATGGAAGAGAAAGAATAATTGTAACTTGCTTTTCAATGCGCTTTAACTGTGACATCCTAAATGCAATTGCTATGAGGTCAAAAATGTTACAAGAGGAGAATTCTTATCTTTTGTTAATTCCCTTACTCAGGGTAAGGGAAACACATAAAATAAACACATTACTATCTCAACAATCCCCCAAAGCTTTAATGACAATGCAGAAAAAAACATCAACAATATCAGAAAGGATTTCTCTCTTGACTGAATCTGCTCTAGTAAGATTGGGCTTATTTATTGATTGGGCTTATTTCAGGAGCAAAACCCAAAGCCATAAATAAGCACACAAATTGAAATGCTTTTAGCAGTTTTGCCCACTGTGCTAAACGCTCAGGAGTTACCAAGGAACACAAGGAAATGTCACTCTCAATGTGATGAGTGTTTGTCACCTGTATCCCTGCATGGGCCACAGCAGAGCCATGGGCAGGGTGGGTGTGCAGGGCAGGGCACAGATGCCCCTGGAGCACAGGGATGGGCTTCAGAGCAGGACACCCAGGTGACACAGCCACCAAAAGGGAGGCAGAGCTCAGAAATGCTCCTGGAGTTTCTGTGGCAGAAGCTGAAGTGCAAGTTGCTGGGGAAGATGAAACAGGAGAGCCTTATAAATATGATTGCCTGGCAAAAGATTTTGAGAATATAGAAACTATAAGTGAGATTGAAATGAAACCAAGCTTTGAGATACCTCAGTTAGTGAACAACTGGAAAACAATGGTGTGGCCAGCTGAAGGTGATCCCCTTTTGATGAAACAATTCCCTCTGCTTGCAGACAGGCCCAAGGGTCAGAGCAGACCCTACAGCTTGTCAGAAGAGGCCCAAAGAGGAGTTTTTAGGGTTTAAAATGTAACACAGAGTGGTAATGTAGTGATTCTTATAGGCTGTATGTCAATGCTATAGGACTTGTATATTGTACTAGATTGGTTAGTGAGAATTAGAATATTCAACAAAGAAGAAGATTTATTGTATTGTAACAGGAACCTTGCTCTCTACCCCTTTTACTCTCTTACCCTTCTAAGCTCTTACCCTTTTACTCTCTTACAGTTTTTACTCCCTTACTCTCTCACCCTCTCATCCTCTCTACCCCTCTCTTCTCTGGGGCCTGCTCTGAGCTGTGGCTGCAGCTCCCAGCAGGGCCTTGCACCCAGGCCCTTTGCAATAAACCCCAAATCCCAGCAGGGCCCTGCACCCAGGCCCTTTGCAATAAACCCCAAATCCCAGCAGGCCCCTGCCCCCAGGCCCTTTGCAATAAACCCCAAGTTCCAGCCCTGGCTGCAGAGATCTGTGGTCTCTGTCCATCCTGACCATCCTACCCCCCGACGCACTGACACAAGTGATGGGAACAAGGAACTCCACTGGAAGGATTTTTTGGCAGTCCATGTTTTCAAGGTGTGTTAAACACTTTTATGTTCAGAGTGCAGTTAAACCTGGGGCAGACTACTGCTGTCACACACGCTGGGCAATAGAAAGTTTAGATCATTTACAGTGCAGAAAAAATGGCACAGCAATTTGAATATCTCTTTCAAGACACAAGTTCAGCCTGAAATATTATGTTCAATGTGTCCCTTCTCAACCAGTGAGATCTTTATGGAAGCCAAGCAGCCATGGCACTTAGGGTATTCCACATGAGATGCTGTTGAAAGCTGATGAATACACACATTTATCTGGTCATTATTCCATCTCTATATGGACATGATTAGACTTTTCAAGCTTACAATAGGCACCTCATATGCTATATAATTTGTTTCTGCTTCTTTCATATGCAGTCTTCCCAGAATACCCATTTAATTCTTTAGTCCTAGCACATCTTTGCATTCTCTTTAGAAGAAATTTCTCATGATTCTTTCTTCTTCTCCGCCTTTTCTTACACATTAACTTCCACTGGTTTTGAAAAGCTTTTCTTTCCACTTTCTATCTTTCAAAGGAGAAGTCGCTTTCTCAGAGAAAGTGTTAAAAAGCCTCAATGTTTCTCAATATTTTAATGTTGCAGGCCAGGGAGCAAAATGAAAAACCCTCTGAAATTCTTTAGTTGTAGGAAACTTGCAAAGTCTATTTTTTGCAGTAATGACTCTACTAGGAATTGCCTTGTTTTGTCAACAATTCCATGCATTTCCTTGGGAGCATAAAGCTCAAGAGAGACTTTAAAAGACTTCCCTGTGGGTTTCTTTACCCCACTCTTCACTTACACAGTATCTTTTAAGCAATACTGAAACAGCTTTTAGAAGATCAAAAATGAAATGGCTTCCTCTCACCATAAGGGAGGCCACAACTCAAATGTTTCTGTTTCTTTTTATATTAAATAAGCAAAACTGCAAATTATAGTATGCAGAATGCAGCATGAACTCACCACAGACAGACTCAATGATATTAAACCTGACATTTTACCATCTGTTTGTCTCCAATAAATGTCTTCTCTGGAAGGTTTCTTGTCTTCTCACCTCCTTTCTAGTGACTGAGGGCAAGTGTGAGTCCCTTCTATAAAGGTTTTCAAGCTACAAAATCAGCCACTGACCTTTGGGTACACCAGGGCCAACAACATCTGTGCAGCTTCAGATGATGTTTCCTGTCATAACCTTTTTATAAAATGCCTCAGATGACAGGGCTGCAAATGAAGTGTGCTGCTCAATGTTCTTAGATAGCAATAAGATTCCTGATTATTTTACCAGTGTCTCAATTTCCACCTCCTTCCTAATTCTGTCCTTGCCCCATAAAGGATGGCTGCTACTTCAAACCTCCTCACTTGAAGCACGTTCCTGAGCCAGCAGATGATCTTGCTGTATACTCTAAGAACAAAGAACATCCTGCTTAGTCCCACGTCAAGACATATGGCTGCTTTTGTTTCTCTTTGCACTGACAGCTTAGAGCTCTGTTTTCCAAAACTGAGCAGAAATAAAAGCCCTACAAGGAGGTGAATTGTCAAGCTGAAGCTGTAAAGGCTTTATGGCTCCCCTAATGCTTAGCATAAAGCACTAAGAACATTTGAAAGTTAGCTGTAATGTCTAAATTTTTAAAGTGCAGCCTCTTTGCAGAGAAGATGCATGTTGCTATTTCAGTCACTACACTTCTCATGCAACTGTTGTGCTGAACTACTTCCAAGCAAAAAATAGATCTCAGTCCATGTGCTCCGGAATACTCAAGTGTTCTGAAAAATTTAGCAAAAAAGTATGAGGCTGAGGGTGATTTGTGCCAAAGCAACCACCAAATATGTGACATGAGCAGCAGTGTGAGTAGCGCTAGGACACGTGGTTAGGCTATTCCAACAGCAGTGACAATTAATCCATTCTTTCCCCCAGTGCTTGGGTAATTCAGCAGTGCAATACACAGCAGTGTTTACTGTGAGATCCATTTTCTAACTGACCACCAAACCCCCATCAATGCCATGCAGAGCACACCAACAAACACCCTGTGCCACTGAGGCACAAAGGCATGTCTGAAATGGGGTGAAACAGATGTGTGCCAGCAGTGCAGATTTTGGGAACCTGCCCCAGTCCTTCGGCAGCTGAGGTTTCTGCAGCCTCTGAGAGCTGGGATGGGATTGTGATGCCCTTTGATACAGGTCACCAACACCTCTAAAATTACCTGGAACCCAGAAACAGGACAACACAACTGCAAAAGCAGCAGTAATGAGGAGAAAAAAATCAGCAGAAGAAAATGTGGACACATACCAAAATTTTAAGGGTCTTTTCTTTAGCTGTTTGTATTTTGCCTATGAGCTCAAGATTTCTCTAAGATCTAACAGCATCCAGCCTTCTCAGCATGTTTACAGTGTTTCCCAAATGACTGCTGAGGAAAGGTTTCTATACAAACCCTCCCTTCTTCCTGCCTGCCACTGAAGATGTCACATTTGACTGTCTTTATGTTTTATAATCATCCAGGTGCTGCTCCTGCCAAAAAAGAAAAAATCCTCTGCTATTCCAAATTGCAATAGCTTATACAACTACCAGGTTATTCACTTGCTTTTAATAGTCTAAGACACTGAAAATAGGAGGAAATGTGTTGCCCACTAAGCACTATGTAACAACTCCAGCCACTGTGTGCAATTTCATTTCATACATCCACCTCTGTCAGGAAATAATGCTTCCAGCTGAGTGAAGGAGCCATTTTCATGTCCATTCTCTTTGCTGAAGCTACTAAAGGAAAATCAGTGATGCACTTTTTCATGACTTTGGCATAACTAAAAGAAAACTTAACTCTATAAAAGGAAGCCTGATTTCTCTCCTTATTTGGCAGTAAAACAAGCACTGATTGTGAACACTGTAATTGAGCTGTGCAAGCATTTCAGGTTTGAGATGGCACTTCTAATCGTTCTCTGTTGTATGATCCAAAGACTATGATGACTTAAAATTAAGAGTTTTCAGTTGTTTACAAGGCAGACTTGAAAAGCTTATTGATTAGGTGCCATTGTTCATCCACAAATTAAAATTAAAAGTATCAGCAAGGATTATACATTGCTTTCAATTATGTTTAGATGCTGTGCTCCTGTATTAGCAGCTCCCGTATTTTGAGAAAAACACCTTGGACCAACTAAATCATTAAGGTACACAGGGCAGCAGCCAGTACAGGCCAGCGGCCTCTCCCTTATTGTGGCTTCACTTTGTTATTTTAAACAAAAAATTCTGTTCCAGTGTGTTTTGAGATAGGATATCCAAAGGGAGCTTTATTGCCCAATAAAATGGACACTGGCCTGTGTCCTAAAAGCTGTCTTTTGTTTTTTTCTTTTCTTAACTTTTTGCTGCCAACCCTCGAGGCTGTTGCTTCCCTTCCAGACCTTACTAAGCTCTTGGCCATGCCATACTCTTCATGGGGTATTTCTTTTCCCCTGGGCTGTGACAGGAAAAAGCAAAGAGCAAAATTTAAAAACTGGAAAAATTAGTAGGAAAAAACCCCATCCCTTATTCTCACAATGAGCAAGTCACTGAGGTTAGCTGTGGAAATTCCCCAGGCAAAGGCCACAAGAGGTTGGGAGAACATTGCAAAGCAGCAGCACCGCACACCTTGTGCTCCCTGGGGACACTGGCTGCAGGACACAGGGTGACAGCCCAGGTGGGGCTCACCTGCCTGAGCTGGCAGGAGGCATTTCAGCCCAGAGGAGTTCCCCATTGTGACTGCAGGGATAAACCTGGCTGGTGTGAGCACAGCCTACACACCTGGGCACTCAGTGAAAGCCAGGAACTGTGTCAGATGGGAGAGAAGAGGGTTCACTGACCAGTTCAGTCAAGACTGAGTCACTCAAACACTAAACATGAAATATCAGAATAGAAATCTTCACTTTAGATATTTCTCTCTCAACAGGTGGATGTGGAGCTGGAAATTCACCCACAATACAAACAGGGGATAATTACTTTTTGATCAGCTTTTGGAAACAATGGAATGGATTTTTACCCAACACCAACACGGCTCAGAGGTGTTTGCAGCTGCTGGCTTGAGTGTGTCTGCAGCTGCCTGGGCTGTGCAGGAGGAGAGAAGCCACTCTACCTCCCTGACAGAAAATCTGGGCATGTGCCAAGGGGTGATGTGAAAGGATCCATTCATCCAGTGGTCAGCAGTGGGAGCACTAATGGGACTCAGGGATTAGGGAACCATGGCAGACAGGGATGGCAAATCTGCACTCATGTCCCAAATCATGCTCCCTGATGCACAGGGAATTTATGGTAGAAATCCAGAAAAAAATATATAACACAATGACATGTTGTAATAAGCTAAAAGGTATTTAGTTGTTTATACAAAGAGAACCATTGAACTACTAAATCAGTTTGCTATTCCTGTGATGGAAGGACAAGTGGCACATTTGCTCATTTCATTATTAAATTAATACCAGCTTAGTGTGTTTAATTGATTTAAATTGTTCTGATCCAGCTGAAGTTGGCATGTTTGAACCAGCCTGGTGTTGGTGTGTCATAACCCATTAGTTATTTTCCTTTGCCAGCTCAGGGAATTTGAGAAGACTCAGGAGCACCAGAGGAGCAAGGAGGCAAGAGACCAACTGCATTTTCCTGGCTCTTTCTCTCCTCTTTTCTACACTAACTCTGCTGTCCATCACTATTGCCAGCTAGAGCTGAGTCTGCCAATCACTCTGACACTCTGCATTTCCCCAACCAGGGACTCTCCTGTGAAAACTGTTGACTTGGCTTTAAATATGACTCCTCACAGGATTATTTTTTACTACCTGCTATAGAATTTGTGCATGCACAAGATGAATGCTCGTGAGGACTTAATTTAAACAGGAACATGACAGAATTGATAAATCTGGTGACAAGAGTAAGAATGGACAAGAAGAGAGAGAGACTTGTGAGTTATTCTGCCTCCCTGCAGTGCTGAACACATGACTCAGTGTGTCACATTCTCTGGGTACACTTGACATTTTACAGAATAAAGGGAAGACCTGGTGACCCAAGCAGAATAAAATAATATTTTTAGATGCAAAGCCACTGGGGCTCAGCATATGGAGTTGCTGGAAGTGCAGCAGGACTGCTGTTATGGTACAAAACCAGCAAAAAGGAGCAACAGCAAAACTATGAATAAAGAGGAAAACGGGACCACTGCAGTCAGATGGGAAACTTCTTTCATCTGCAGAGCTTGTTAAAGCCTTTGGAAGATGTTGTTTGGTCTCTGCTGCTCCCCCAAACCACAATGGAAAGTTCAAGTACTACTGATAAGTGGTGGGAAACACAACACATTCCTTCTCCAAGACCTGCGCAGGGTGGGTGAAGAAGGATTTTGATCCAAACTTTAATAGACTGTGACCAGCTCCAGCCACCACCCTCACTCTTAGTGGCACTGCAGGCTCCCAGCGCACCTGGGGCTGTGCCTGTGCCAGGCAGTGCTGCAGAGCTCAGATAACCCAGCCTTGCACACCTGGGGCCACCAGGTCAGTGCTGGGGTGCGGGCAATTGCCGCTTGCTCACAAAACATCAATCTGTGCTGAGTCCACAGGGGGATGCTCAGATGATCAGACTGCTCAGAGCCTCTCTCCCCACAAAAGCACCTCTGACTCTGGGAAGGAGTCCCTCTGTCCAAGAAACAACCATCAGAAAAGGGTTTCCTCCTCATTAACTTCTCTCCCCTGGATTAGGGATTTCTTCAATCAGGTGACACTGTAAACTGTCCCCATACAATAATTCTCAGTGCTCTGGTTAAATGAAGGTGAGAAAGGGCCAGCTCACCTTGCATTGTCCCTGCCATGGGATTTCAAGAAGTTCATGTCTCGGTATCTGGACAGGAATGCCACGAGCTGATCGTTTGTCCTGTGAGAGAAAGAACAAAAGGGGCACAAATTACACTGTGAAACCACTGCATCCAGAGCCATTAATAGATTCATTGTTCTCATTTGGGGACCATTCTCAGATTCTGAAGGAGGTGGTTCCAAAGAAAACTTCCATCCTGCTGCTAAACTTCAGTGACCCCCTCTGCTCAGGAAAGCATACTTGGAAGGAAGCACAGCTTTATTACACCTTTACAAATTTCTTATCAACCCTTAGCAGGTATTTTAAGCTCTCTAACAGAGTGTGCATGAAGTAATACTGCTCAACACTTCTTAAGTATGAAAATCCAGCTGCAAGATAACTGCACTGATAGTTCCATTTTACATGCTTCGCTAGATATTTCCTAGGGAGTTTGGTTCAGTATCTGTTGGCACTTTATTTGTTTTTATTGTGTAATAGAGAAGAGGCCAAGGTTGGAATGCATAACACAGAGAATTTTGATGTCAAAAAGGCAGTATAATTAACAGGAACAAAGGAATTTGGAAGGTTAATTCCAATTAGTATGACAGGCAATCTGACACCAGCATTTTCAAAATTTCAGCTGACATGTCCAAGAATGTATTTACACTTGACAGTTTTTGTGGTCTTCTCTTTCTTTAACAATGGAGCAAAAATATTCTCTATTTATCTAGGTCAGCATATTTAGGAAAATGGAATAAATCAGATTAAAAAGATCTTAATCTCCTGAATTGCATTTGAATCCACAACCTTATGGATACAACACCATTTAAGCAATGGTCTGTGATGAAGTTGGTAGCAGAAAGACTCAAGATAAAGGAGTTGTCAATATTACTGTATTTTGAAAACATTTCATTATTATAAGCCACAGAAAACCAAGTTAAACCTGAATGTGCTTAACTGAACAAAATGTGTTTAACTTCTGGGGTCAGGCTGCAACAACCTGGAAATGTTATCAGCCAAGTAAATAAACTATTTTCATAATCTCATTGATATTATCTAGACCAAATGAATTATCTGTCAATCAAGCATCCTGACAGACAGGGCCCTGAGACCCTTCTCCTTTACTCATGTGAGCTGCAGCACCTCCCAGGCCCAGACTCTGCATCTCAATGGGCAAACTCAGAAACTGCTTTCTGTATAGTAAGCTGTGCAGATTTTCACATTTGCTGCTCCAGTGACTCTCCATCTTACTGGGATGAATAGGCATTTAGTGAATTTACTTAGCAATGCTTCCACATGAAATGGTTTCAATGGCTGACATCTTCGGGTGACTTTCTAGGCAAAAGCTGGCATGCAAAGATGATCTTTAGAAATATAATCAAATTTGGAAGTGCTTGAGCTTTAATTTCCTTACAGGATAAAAATCAAATCAACCAAAGTAACAATCCACACCACTCAATAAAACACCATCCTTTCTAGATTGCTCACCAACCTGTATTTTGCTATTCAGCAGTACTCTACCAAGTGTATCATGACTTGGGGCTGCCACACAAACTTCTCATTGCTTCTCTCTCAGCTTTTAAGTAATTTTTATAAATGTTCAAATGATGCTTAGCTCTCAAAGTAATCAATAATTGACCTTTTCTCTCTTCTTCAAAACACTGGAGGTATCTTGGTCCTACTTTGAATATTTTTAATTTTTTGTTTTAATGAACTCATACAGAGTTTTACTCCTTATCAATTAATGTGCTTCATTTCATGTGTTGACAACATGGAACTAAAACATCATAGTTCCATTTGGTAACACTTTCTAGTTAATTGACATTTAGATTTATGCAGCCAACCAATTCTATGCTCAGCATGGCACCACACTGAATTTCTATTAAGCTTTCATTCAAAGTGCTCCTTCTGGCCCCAACATCATGAGGATGCTGCACATCACCTCTGACTTATTCCATCAGAAGACATTAAAGAGAAAATCAAAGGTATTGAACACACCATCGATGTTAATGCATTTGTTCAAACCCTCCTCACCTTTCAGAAACCTTTGCCTTGAGGGGCAGATTTCCTAAATGCCTCTGGCACCAGCTATTTCCAGTGCCTCTGGCACTCCTTTGGACAAGGATGGAGACGTGGGCCTGCTTTTTCTCTAAGTAAGGCAATCAAAAGCTGAGATTTTCAGCTGAAGACATCACTGGGAGAAACAGCAACTCCACACTGCCAAATTAAATTCTGCCGTAGCTCCACAAATTTCAGGGATAATTCACGGAGCATAAATTTGGCACAAAATCTTTCACTAACTATCACAGTAAAACAGAAGGTAACAAGTGCAACAGAGCCTTCCTAAGAAGGAAATAAAGTCATGTAGAGAGGGAGGGTAGTTCATGCTACTGATTATAAATACACTGATATTACATATCACATTCCTATCAGTTTCCCCAGTGTAACACAGCACGAATACAGAGTGAGGAAAAAGCCCTTCTGCAGTTGGTGCCTGAGGCTGGGCCTGACGGATGCATCCACACAGCTCACTTCTATTTCCTTTTGCAGTTAAACCCACTTGGAGGGCAAGGCACCAGGGAGAAGGATTACTCAGCTGGGTACCTGTATCACTGTCAGGGAGGAGGATGGTATGAGTGGAGAGAGGCTGAGAGAAAATGGGCATTTCAGGTGTGCAGGACACAGGGAGAAATGCAAAATGAATCCTGCAGTGAACTCCAGGAGTGGAGAAAGCTTGTGTGTGGGGGGGTGGGGGGGAGGGCTGCCACGAGAAGATGACAAGAGTGAAGGGAAACAAAGCACGTTTGAGTTCTAGTGCAGATTTGGTGCTCAGCAAGGGCAGGTCTGCCAGCTGGGATGGGGGGGCCTGTCTTCTCCAGAACCTTGGTGAGGTGCTACAGCTCCTCCCTGCAGCAGGGGTGACAGGGCACTGTGCCCACTCAGCAAAGCTCAGCCTGGCCTGCAGGGCTGGGCTCAGGGATGGCAGCACTCACATGGGCAGGCAGGGAGGCTGCAAAAGGGACTCAGCCCCTGGCACTGCTCAGCTGGGGAGTGACTGAGCCCCAGGCTGGGATCCTGCTTGGGGTTAGGCCAAGATGAGAGTTACAGGTCTAAGGGAGAGTAAAAGGTGAGTCCTCTATCCAGAAGGAAATTCAGATGATATTGCCACAGCAAAGCAAAGTCTGCTACCAGGGTTTCCTCATGATTAGCCCCTGGCCTGGGACTGAGGTGTCCCAGGGTGTGAGCAGGCAAACCAGGCACTCAGCAAGTACCTGCTGAGCAAGGCAATAATTTCAGAATATGGCCTATACACTGGGGACTGAAATGAACAGCTGGAGGAGAAGCAGTGACTTTGTGTTTGCATTGTCTGTGCAGAGCAGTCCCTGCACACAACCACAACCAGACCCTGTGGGCAAGAGGCAGTGCTGCTCTTGCTGGGTTTAAGCAAACCCTCCAACCCTAGTGACTAATCCAAGCAAAGAGCAGAGATGCCCTCAGTCTGCAGCTGTGAAAACAGATTAGGAAAGCCTTTGGAGAATACAAGAAAAGGAAATCAAGATATCATTACTTTTGGAGGATAGTGATGGCTAAGAGAAATGTTCTGATTCAGCAAGGTACTTTAACACATGGGCAACTTGAAGGATGTAGGGAATAGCAGCCACTTCAATATTATTATTAATGTGTCAAAATCTATGCAAGTTAATAACAATTTGGCTAAGTTAGATCAAAAGTTCAGAATCTTTTGGCAGCACACAGGTACGGAAACAAGATGGTTTGATTCTGTGTAGGAATTAGATGAAGGAAAGAGAACTGCTCTCAGTTTATTAATTATTCATCTTGATTAACTTAGGGCTATCTAATGACAAATCTGCGGGCTGCTTCACAGGAGGAGTTAGTACAGGGAGGGGATTAGCCCTGGCCATGGTGAGCAGTGGTGGCAGCAAACACAGCAGTAGCTCTGTCTGGTGAGGGGTGCTGGAGAGGCAGGCAGGGTTACAAAAGCAGGCAAAAAAGGAAATATAAAGACAAAAGTGTTTGGGAGAATAGGGCAAGGAGGCTAATGTGGTTTGAAGCAGCAATGAAGGGCCTCTGAAGCAGGGATGATGAAGGCAAACATACAGTCAGAAAGGGATAAGCCAAAACTGTTCCAAGTTCTCCCAGTGCCCAAAGCTTTGGTGTTTCCACCCATTCCTGCCTGACTCATGCCCACAGTTTCCTTTCCCAGGACTCTGTGACTGTGTGAAGGCACAGCCCCACAGAGCCCAGACCTACAGCAACCCCAGCAGCTCTTTGCCAAGAAAGAGCTGTTTCTACAGAAGGAAAAGACTGCAGAGAGAAAAAAGCTGTAATTATGGGGCAAACTCACCTATTCAGAGTTAAACATGATATCAATGGTTAATATGGCTAAACACAGCTAAACATGCAGATGTGCAGAGAAGAGCCTGAAAGTGGAAGAACTGAACACCTTAAATTCTGCTACCTTGTTTTCAATAAATTGTTACAATGATACTTTAACTCCCTGATTCCAGTAAGTTATTAATTTCATATTCATTAAGAATACTGTAGAGTGTTAGGGCATGCCATCACACCTGTGGCAGAAGAGTTCCTTCAGCAGAGTTGCTCACCTGGCTGTTCCTGGCCGGGCCATCCCTCTGTGCTCAGCCTGGCTGCCCAGGCCCTGCAGGGCACAGGGGAGCTGGGGAGGCAGGAGGGCAGCCCAGGAGACAGGGAAGGGGTTCTGCCACTTGCTGCACACACCTGCACAGCACACAGCGCACTCTGAAAGCTTCTGCTGGGGCACAGCAGCACTCAGAGCATCTCCTCACTCCAGACAGGGATCCTGACCTGCTCTGGTCCCTCCGCCAGGGATTTTGCACACGTGTGGGCACGGCATGTCACCTTACAAAAGGATGCAGCAGACAAATTATTCAACAGAAAATAGCAAAAACCTACAAACCCTCCTCCTGGAACACTTACAGCAGGATGATCAACCACACAAAAGCAGCATGAGAAGAATTTGGGAAAAGATTTGCATCGTTCACCTTTCAGACCCTGGATAGAGAGACAGACCCTCTTACAGGTGCTCCCAAGTCCTCCTGCCCCTCCAAAGGCAATTTAGCACAAGGGGAGCTCAGCAGAGCCTGACCCAGGCTGAAGTAAGAAAATAAACCCCAACAAGTCTGCCATCTACAAATGCAAAGAAAGGGGAAGGCTATACTTAGCCCTTGCTATCCATCACAGAACAAGGATTAGCATGGCAGGCCCTTCTCAGCAAAGCTGATTCCTGGAACAACAGCCATTCATAAAACAAACCATAAAAATGAGAACAGCAGATATGATTTCAGAGGCCAACTGCATGAGGAGGGCTCTGGGTGACAGTTAATACCTCTGCTTTTACAACAGTGTTGTCTTAAATGGTTTGTTTTGTCTTTCAAGTCAGGTTTAACAGAGGAATAAGATAATGGAAGAAAACTATTGCCTCAGCAGCTCAGCTGCTGGAGCACTTGGAGATCAGAGCTGGGCTGGGAATTCACACCTGAGTATTCCAGTGCCAGCCTCCTGCCTTTGAGTGCTGCGGGCACTGATCACTCATCACAAGGGATGAGCTCGTCTCCTCAGCCCTGCCAGTGCTGGGTGATGCTCAGGACATTCCATCAGCAACACACTCAGCTTGGCTGTGCTTTCAATTCCTGCTCCCCATTCAACCACTCTCTGTTTCCTATGGAAAAGAAAGGGACTTGCATAGTCAGAAAAGAGTGGAAGTCTTTTTTGGATGGCACACTGCTGTATAAACCTCTTCTAGTGAGAGTACATAAATGCCTGGCTACAAAGGAGATCTGCTGAGAGAAAATAGAATATACTGCACTGTCTGCTTCCTGAGCCACTCCACATACTATTTTCTATAAATTCAAGGCTTCAGATGATATTTATAAAATAAATAAATAAGCCCACTGCTGAGAAGCAGCAGCACATGCTTAAATGAAAATCCTAAAGAGACCATATAAGAGAATTCCACCAAGGATTAATGAACAAATGTGATTAAAACTATCTACAGCTCTGGACTGCTGCCAAAATGCTGCCAGCAGTGTTTGATATGTAAATGCTTAAAACATTTGCTGTGTGTGCTGCCGTTGATGCAAAGCCTCTATAGAGAGTTTCTCCATCTAATTAGAGATATTGGTTTAGCAAACTTTGGAGTCTATAAAACCCTCAATGTCTCATTATTCTTTTGAAATGGAATATTCATTTGTTTGGAATGTTTTCCAGCCATATCCCATGAAACCCTGAAAGGCCCTTGGCTAATGAAAAACTGCAGCCCAGTATCAGCTGATAAACCCTACAGCTTTTATGATAACAAAATTCTCACCACATGCACTCATTAAAACTTTGTAACATCGCTTTTGACTTTCTTTAAATATTCACTGGGAAAAAAGTAAATTACTCAATTTCCAATTATTTTATAGCACGATTTCAACACAAGCATTCAAAATCCCCAGGACCTTATCAAATACACCCTACAATGGTGCAATCACTGTGTCCCTGATCTGGTGAAGCCCTCAACAGTGAGTGCTGAACTGTAGCACATTTGGAGCTCTCCCAAAATGATGCAACTTTCCCACTGTATTGTCATAAATTACTTCATGGGTCAGGGCCCACATGTCCACGTGTCCAGAGCAGAATGTGCAAGGATTACAGCAAGGTCAAGAGCTGAGAGCTGTCCTTAAACTCATTTTTGATCTCTTAGGGGCACAAGTACATTTATTAAGGAGAATTTTCCAGGCAGGCCAATCCAGTCATAACTCAGATTGTCCATCTCAACTACAGATATGTCACCAACTCACCAATGTTTAACTCACTGGTGTTTATAAAACATTTTTACAAAATGCCCTCAGTCCCAGGAGTACCTTTGAATTGATCCTAGGAATTAATTTGTCTGTGACAATGACATTTTCTCAGCATCCCTGCTGCTGCAGTAAAAAGTAAATAAGAAAAACACTACTCTGTAATACCAATTCATATGCAGCTCTTTTTCTCTGATTTTAAAGCCACCACAAGTTGCAAGTTACTATATTTTAGAGTAAAGCTACAAAATACATTAAGGTAGTTTTCCTTTCATAAATCTAATTGTATGCAATTGCTAAATCTGGATTATTTGTATGCTTAACAACAACAAATGCACTGAAAAATACTTGAATAACAAAAGCTTCTGAAGTACCCTCCAAATGTGCAACTGTGTAAGACCTGGTAGATATGAAAATAATCACAGAAAATTGGCTACATGCAGGATGACTTATTCCCTACATAACCTGGTATTGATGCATGCAGATCAGAGGTATTTTGCTAAAAAGGAAGGAAATGTTTCACTTTGATTTGTTAAACAATTTTCTATTTATTTAAGTTTATGAATCATCAGCATATCACCGCCATTATTTATTTTTTCATCTTGCTAGCTCAGAATTTGTGTGCCTGAGAGATAGCCTTTGCTAGAAAGGCCTATAAATGCCTATTTCAAATAAATATTTTTAAGTAAAGGCAGTGATGTGTGTCTAACTTAGATAAGGGCTAGAAAACTTGTTAAAGGCATATACTGTAGTAAAGCAAAATTTCTCTCCCACCACACTCACAAGAGATGTCAGTTTACTTGAACTGCAGGAAAAAATGCTCATTTTTATCAGTGCTGGCAAAAACTGTTTATCAAGCCTTGCTGGCATTCCCATTATTCAAATCTGGAAATTAAAATAATGCAAATCAGCGCAGAAAAAATACAGCACCGTGGGGTTTAGACTCTTCAACTTACACTCCGCTCTAAAATGCTTAGCATTGATAGAATCACATGATTACTCAGCATTATGTCAGCTCCATAGACTCACAGAAATGTCTGATTTGAAAAAGACCTTTAAGATCATCAAATCCAGCTCTGCCAAGCCCATCACTAAAACAGATTCCCAGTGCCACTCTCACAAACTAAGGTGCCAGCCTTCCACTAATAGCTGCACTGACATCTCAGTCAGCAACTTTCCAAGGTAGCTGAGCTCAGGATAAATGGAAAGAATTGTGATTTTCATGGTAAAAAAGTACCAATTTGGTGGATGACACCAGCAAGTCCAAATGCGAATGTTTTTAACCTTTTTCTGTTAAGAGTGTAAGGACTGATTGAATGCAGAGTGAGGAGCTAATGAACACAAACTGTCTGCTGACAGTTTGGCACAGAAAGGCTGTTTGAATATCACACTGTCAAAGGTCTATCACATTTTTGATTTCCATCAATAAGGAAGCTGAGTGTTGACGTAAATGATCATTTTGATGGACAGAGCAGGAAGCAGCCATGCACTTGAAGAGGTTACCTACACACACTGCTATTTACATTGAGACACATGTCTAAAGAGGATTCATGCCCAGAATTGCTAAATTTGTTGAGGTTATTTACTTACTTTTAATCCTTTAAGGAAAAAAAAAAAAAAATCTCCCTTTTCAGCATTTTTCTATTTTAAAACTTTTGTGACAATAAGGGCTTTCTCTCACTAGAAAAGAACCTGTGGAGTGACAGAAGCATTGGAAAATGCACTTTCTGCCCTAAGTGCATATTTGAAGAAAGCAGTACACAAATTACTCATATTTTGTTCCTTAAAATATTTTTAGTACCTTCAATAGTGAGACAAGTTCCCTCTTGTAGATCCTTTAATCAATGAAAAAAAATGCTCTTTTTCTATCCTCTTTTCTACTGATAAACACTATGCTAAGGACTTTATTCTGTTTTCATATCTGTAATTCTCCACAATCAGTGCAGTGCACTCAGTTTATGCTTGTGTAAGCCAGAGCATAAACCCAGCTCTGTGTTCCTAGGATAGGCAGTGGGAAATCATAACAAAGGCTTTGTGGTGTTTCCCAGTTTAGAGGCTGTGAAAAGGTGTTGTTCCATGTAAATAGATGAACATCAGCACAGTTTTCCTCTCACTCTGAGAGGTGCTCTGTCTTTCCCTGTCTGTCTCATGGTAGGCAATTCTCCATAGGAAAACTCCCCAAGCAACCATTTCTGCCCATAAGGCCCCAATATTGTGTCAGAGTGGCAGCAAATGTAACTGCTGCCAATTACTACAGGACTTCTAAAGCTGCTGAAAAATATTTACCAAGATAATTTGCTTTTCACAAAGTTGCCTCTGCCTGTTATTATAATAACAAACCATTCAATTTCCAGTCACTGCCTCAGTGCAGGGATCAGGACAGAGAATTCCCACATTTAACTGCCAGGAACTCTTGGGCTATGGATCCCAGAATATCACTTGTGAGGATGCTGCACTGCAAAGAGTTAAGACAGACAAGATTATTCTATCTCAAAAAAAATCTGAGTTCACTTAATATCTGCTGGAAAGCATCTGAAAAAAGAGAGCACTGAAATACTTGACTAACCAGCTGCTAATACCCAAGGATATTTAATTATTAAAAGTAAACATGATATAATTTTAGCTTTATAAAAGCACTGGGATTTTATTTAGTACAGAATGATGCTCACTGCTTTGTATTTTTCCAGTGTTTCTCTGCTGCTGCATATTCATGTAGAACCTCATCTGCCTACACGATACATCTCATTTTGATGAAAACAATAATCACTGATTAAATAAGCAAGTGGAGTGAGCTTCAGAAATGATCAAGTTCATTACTCAAATTAGTGAGACTTTGTATAAAAAGAAAAAAATCTAGATATTGGGCTGAATAGGAGCTTTTTGTTTGTTTATGCCGTGTATATTTTACATCGCATGGTTTACATTCAGCAGTTTTTTTCACCATCTCTAAAATGAAATTATCAGGAGTTTTGTGCAAAAAGAGAAATTAAAATTAAATATGATTTAAAGCAACCATTCACTTCATCCAATTCACACATTCCCATGTGCATCTGAAATTTTATTTGTACAAGTCAAAACGAAAAACGATTTGCTAATTGTTGAAAAATGGTTTGATGCTTGTTGAGCAATTACAATTAAAAATGCTCAGTTTCTTCCAAGAAAGTGGGAAGAAAGAAACCTCCTTCACCCTGCTCCTGATGGCAGAGCTCTGCCTGGTGGGGTCTGTCAGTCTGGGGGTGCAGCCCTGCTGTCCTGCCACAGCAGAGACCCTGCAGCACCCCCAGTTCCATGGCAGGGATGGATCTAGTCAGCACATCCAACTTGGATTAAAATCCACCATGTGAGCTGTGTGTGCCTCCATCACCTGCAACACTCCTGCAGCTTAAGACTCATGAGATATCTTTGCTTTTCTGGATGTTAGGGGGCCACTTACCCAGCTTTAATGTCAAATGTTGGTAATTTCTCAGTTTTTGAAACACAATTTGCTCCCTTCTGACTGTGATGATTCACCCCGACACCCCACTGTCCCCCCTCTGTCACACCAGAGCCGTTCCCACCCTGCCCAGGAGACTCCCAGAGCCAGCAGGAGCCCACAGCCACCAGGGACAGCTCAGGCAGAAACACCTTCCCTGCTCTGTCCCTGCTGCAGCTCATGCAGGATTCTGGAAACATCTTCCCTTTACTCTCCCTGCTGCAGCTCATGCAGGATTCTGGAAATGCCTTCCCTGCTCTCTCCCTGATGAAGCCACCCTGCCCCAGCCCCTCTTTGCAGCCACCTCTGGCTCCAGCAGGGAAGGCAGGACAGCTTGCTCCCAAATGGTCCAGCCCAGCATCCTTCCCAAAGCTCACAGATGTCACCCTGATTTTTTGAAAGTTTTTCTAAGCCTTCTGATGTTTATATTCTTATAACAAACTTTCTCTCACACACTTTATGTAAATAACTTATTGTTTTGCATTCTTTTATAGAAGAAGAGAAATTTGATAGAGTATTAGTTTGTCCAGTGTCATTGGAGAATAACACTGTCATCCTCCAATCCACTGTCACTTTTAGAAATCTATAAATATTAGAGTCAGAAATTCAAAGTGCTCTTTTTACCTTGGAAGAGCTGCGTGTCTGTGTCATGTTATTTCATGTGACACACAGACACACTCCCTGCTGCCACACCCGGGGCTCCATGTCAATAAAGAACCAGAAACTGCTCATGCTAAGCTTGGGAGCAGCAGGGAGCTGAGACCACCCTCCTCTCGCTGGGAAAGGAAGCAGAAGAGCCCCTTCTAAAAGGGCTCAGGGTATAAAACTCAGCACTTCTGGGTGGTTTAATTTGCAGCGTGATCCTGGACAAAAGCTGGCCAGCTTTGTGTGACACTGCCATGAGAGCAGGTGGCTCTTCTGATGCAGTGGAGAAGAAAGACCTGGGTAAAGAAACATTTCCCGCCATCTCACACTTTCTAAAAGACCAGAGGGAATACATACTCATCCAGAGAGCAGCTTCAGTCTCCTGACTGGAGTTATCCCAAGCAGGGAGTGGGGGGACCCCACCAGCACAAGGTCCCTGTGCTGCTCTCTGTGCCAGGGATGCAGCCCAGGGCTCCTCAGCTGCCCAGTGAGACCCCACTGCTGAGGCACTTCCACAAACTCCTTCAAAAGTAAAGAGAATTATTACAAACAGCCCCTTCCTGCAGCTCCTCCTGGGGCTGCCACTCCCTTTGATCCTGAGCTGCTGAACCAACCTGTCCGAGTGCATCAGTTCAGAGGGCCAGAAGGCAAAACAGGGAAAACGGGGTCAGGCTAATGGGATTTAACATTAATTCTGCACCAAGCCTGAAAAGATGGAAGAACAGGGCCTGGGGGGTGAAAGGGATAATGAACTGAGAGTTGATGGAAAGAAACTTAATTGGTTTTAACAACAAAAAGTCACATTTTGTTACCTTTATTTGGGTTGAGCAATGATCTTATTTTGATAATTTGTGCCACCTGATGACTTGCCCTACTCTTGGCTGGGACTGTTTTGGAGAAAGTCAGTGAGGAATGCAGAGCTGGGATATGAGGCACAAACCTGTGGCAGAGAGGATGCTTGCAATGGGAATGTACAGATCCACTCCCTGATATAACTGGGCTGCTGAGAAAACAGCTGGCAGGCTGGGAGGCTGATGTCCCTGCTCACTGCTGTGCTCAGTGAGCTGCAACCAACACAGCCTTATTCCATCAGAAGAGAACCAGGGCTTCAACTCAAGAGAAAGCTCCAGAAAAGGCATGTGAACTCCAGTGATGCCGTCTGTCACCATGATCTCCTGGCACTGCCAAGGGGACAGGCTGTGACACGGAGCCATTTTCTGGCTGCTCTCCCCTCCTGGGCTGCAGTGGTTCACAAATTATTCTCCAGGCACTTTGTGATGATTCCCAGCCCTGGTACCTCCTGACACACCACATGTACCAGCTTCCTACAGAGAGAAAGATCAGGGTGTTTTAGCCTTCAGCTCCAGCTCTACAGCTGCCACCTGTAACACAACTTGGGCCCCTGGGAACAGCTCCAGAGCCTTCACAACCCCAGCTGTACAGAGGTTTAGCAATGACCCTCACAGGGCAAGCAGAGCCACAGTCCCTGCAGGCCCTTGCCATGGAAATCATCTGAAGCTACCTTGCACCTGACTGGCACAGTGCATTCCATCACATGAATACAATGAGCTGAGCCACTGCCAAAATATCTGAGGCTCCGTCAATTGAAGCCATAAGGTGACACAAATAACCAATTTGCATTTATAGACCTTTTAGTCTTCAGCTGTCCCAAGAATGCATTGTTGCAAGATTACCGGCTAGAAGTGACTTTGGGGCAGCAAACTTTTAAACCAAGATCAACTCTGCATTTGGAAAAGACTTGGCCCCACACCAGTTCCTAATGTGGCAAACGGTGCAATTATCCTGATGAAAGCTCAGGGATGCTTGTGCCTACAGCTGGTTCATCAAGTAATGCTGAATGATGGATATAATTAAACTGCGTGCAGCAGAGTGGAATGTGCTACAATGAACCATTTAGGGCCTCATCCCCTCCCATCAGCCTGGAGCTACAGATGGGCCATCACAAACAGTCAGGGGCACTCAGCGCTGCTATTTGTACAGGCAGGTTCAGAGGTGTCACACAAATGCTCTGTGCAGGTTGGGCAGAATAGAAATATTCCACTGTAGTAAGGTGCAATTGTAAAAGCCAGCTGGGCCCTAATTCTAACTCAGATTGCACAGCAAAATATTGGTCTGGGATTTCTGATTTCTGCACTGCCAGATCAAAGCTCCCACAACATCTCAAGATACAAAGTTTTGACCAGTTAGCACTAGTCAGGATTGAAAGAAAAATAAAAAGAGATGCATTCTGCAGCACATCCCTGAACATGAAGAACACCACACACAGAGATGCCCAACTCTCCTGAGAGCCACCCAAGCACTGTACAGGCTCACAGATCCTGCATTTGGTCTACAGAGCTGCAAGAGATGAAAAATCTTCAACATCAAATACCATTCAACTCTTAGACTTTTAGCCCTATTTTCAAGGGAAAGAATTTATTCATCTCTCCCTCTCCTTCCTATTTCTATATCACCACTAAAAGACTGAATCAGAACAACATTTTGGCTCACCCTTTAATGGCCTTTTCGTTCACAACTATTTAAGAGTGACTTGGGAAAGGTATAACAGCACATGTTGTGTTATGTTCACTTTGAGCTGCCACCAGATATTATTTTGCAGCTGTTTTATTGTAAGTGGCATCCTGAAATCTAAACAAAAGAGTGTCTTAATGGCAATTTCAGCAGATTTTTAATTTCCTGAGAGAATTCAGCAGGACCACGAAGGGAGAGCACATTTAAAATGCAATGCCTTTATAGGAACATTTCCCCCTTTCAAGCACTTTTAGCTTTTGGAATTTTTATGATGATTTCACTGAACTTTCTAAAAAAACCCAACAAAAGTGAGTTGAAGAGACATTAAAATTTCTGCTCACAAACCCTAGGTAAACACCACAAGGACCTGTTCCTCTGCAGCTTCTGTTACACATCTCAGACTTAATCCAAAGCAAAAGTCACTTGGAGCAAAGTTGTGGGAGAGCACACAAGGGTATAACAGCACATGTTGTGTTATCACACACCTGGGATTTCCCTGATGATCAACATCCCACTGCAGCTCAAACTCCACTGGAGCTTCTCACCCAGGAATGTAGTGAGCAACTAAATGCCATGGGAAGGGCTTGCCAGGATGGGGCAGCTAGTGGGGCGTTTTCCTAACCATGGTTTTAAAGTACAAAAACCATTCTGCACAAAGGACTCTTTTCTTGGCTTGGTCACCCCACACTATTTGTCCACAAAGACAAGTTGTAAGTGAAAAACAGGTTTTGTAAACATCCCTGGAGCTGTGAAGGAGAAATACAGAGCTGGCCAGATCCCTCATGCTGCTCATTGCCTTCCTCTGCCCCAACACATTGGTCACCCTCACAGAAATACTATTCCAGGCATTACTGGAGCACCCTGATGACAAAAGATGGAACTTTAGTGCACAAATCACACCATTGTGCTGTTACTGTTTATATATCAGACTGAATGCAAATGAATCCAGGGCAGACTCACATTTAACTCTTTAGGAGACAGACTTTTTTCTCAGTCATAAATAAGTAAAAAATAAATTACATCCAGAGAGCAAATGGCAATCAGATGAAAACCCTTTGGCTCTTTGCTTGAGGACCTCCCTGTGAGCAGCCCCAGAGCCAGGCCAGAGGAGAAGGGGCCGCCAGCCAGGCAGCCCACAGGGCTCAGAGGGGCAGTGCCACCCCACTGCAGCTCTGGCACCTGGGGCTCTCCTCTGCCAGGCAGATCCCCAGGGGCCAGACACCAGCTCAGATGGGGAGAGAAGGGGCTCCATGCTCACACTGTAATCAGCAGTGCCAATACTGCCAAGTACAAGAGCACTTGCAGTAAAAATCCTGTTCTAAAACTGTCCCTTACTGACACATCTCTAATATGCAGGCACAGTAAAGATGCCTGGACAGCCCATTCCAGTTTGGGGTGCATTTATTCCTGTGGCCAGTCTCAGGCTATGGAACACGTCTCAAAATACCCAGAGGAGTTACTATGAGCTGCAGATGTCACTTCCCCAAAGCAAAAGCTGCTTTATGTCCTTAAATCCAGGAGGGGAGGGCAGAAAGAGCAGCCCCAGCTGCTGTGGCTGCACAGAGGAAGGGCTGGGCCTCTCATCACTAACATTTGCCAGCTTGAAGAAATCATTATGTTAACATCAGAGATAAATAAAAATGTTAAGCCACAATAATTTCCACATTTTACCCCACCCATTTGTGACCATGCACAAAACCACTGCTCTCCCAACCATTGATAACTTAACAGTAAAACAGAGAGGTGGAACAACAAATCAAAAAGATAACTTTCGAAATATATATAAATCTCAAGCAAATGTACTGGCAAAGTGAGGAAAGAAGACAAGAAAAGGTTATTTGAGGGATTAAAGAAAGAAGCAAATCTGAAATTCTCAGAGAATGCAGATTCAAGAAAAACACTGATAAAGTTCCTTTTGGACAGGAAAAAAAGATTTCCTGTGAAGCGTTAAGAGTGGATTGACATCTGGCTTGCCAGATAACAATATTCTGAGCAAACAAAGCCACATACAATGTTGGTGACAATCCTGAGATAAAAACCTCAGGCTCTGGCATCTTAACAGACGTTGTAGTGCAAAAGCCACCTGAGCTGCACTCCCCTCTGGATGCAGGGAGAGGATTGAGCACTGCTTCAGCCCAGGATAACATTCCAAAGGGCACTTCAGAGAACACTGCACTATTTGCCCAGTGTCTGGTACGTTATTCTAGTGGCAAGGCTTGCTTTTCAGATCAGCACTGCAACACTTCATATGGGGTGTAAGGTCAGACTCAACCCTGGAAAGTCAGTATTCTTTATCCAGGCTTTCATGTCCAGCACCAATTTATGTAGTGCCAGGAAGGAGATATCTCTAGAGGACTGCTCTGAAGTCTGAATCTCAGTGAGACATGGCATTGTTAAATTAAGTCCAGTCAAATGGATGAGAAGTGAGACAGAGAGAGTGGAACTGCCTCTTGAGCCAATGGCTTTGCCTTGTTTGCCATTGCACAGCTCCCATCAGCCCTGCTGGCTTTGGGATTTCAGAGCTCACAGCCATCAAGAGGGCACAGCTGGGTCTCAGACACTTCTCCCAGAGCCAGAGTGCTGTATGGGAAAGCCAAGTGCTTTGTTTCAGCTCTGAGAGGAGATTTTCCTGTATTTCCAATATTGCATTTCAAGCCTGCACATTGCAAAAGCTGAGATGTCGTGTGAGAGCAGTTGGGGAGCTCCAGTCTGGTGTACCCACTCCAGGCAGTGTATTCTCTTTTCTTCTCCCTGTCACCTGCTCCAAAGGTTGTGTCATTTGGTCACAGGTGAAATGGGCCAGGTCATGGAGAATTTGACAGAACAGAAATCATCCCTGATGTAGTTTTTATAGAATGGTGGTCACCCATGCTTTGCAGGGGATGAAACTGAGCCAGTGGCAGAAACAAGGACATGATCTCCCAGGTAGTTCTAGCACCTGAAAAATTACCTGAAAAAGTGGTAAAGCATTTTTCCCAAAGGTTGAACTTCTTCCTAAAATCTGTTGGTTGTAATTATTTTCACCTACCACAAGAAGAAAACCTGAACATCTCTTCCCTGCACTCCCATCTTTTCACTCTTGGCAAATTTCTCTGGCCCAGGGACCTCATTTAGAAGGCATCACTTTGGTTTTTTATCAACCAATGTCACCTTGACCAACAGAGGGCAATACAATGAAGCAAGTGCAGGTCAGTCAACAGTTATTTTCTAGCCCAGTTTTTTAAATTTCTGTGTTATTCTGGTTGGCAAAGATAATCTCCATATTGGCACCTGCTTAAAGGAGCAGGGCCAGTCAGACCATCCCATTCACTCCCTGCAGTGTGCAGTACCTCAGCTGCTATTTTCATGATGATACACCTTCCATTCAAGCACCAGATCCAAACTGCTGCTGAATGTGTCTCATTTAACTGAGGCTTCTCAATACAGGCCTTTATGGGAAGTACACGACTTCATCCTAAAATAATGCCAAGCAGCAAAACACAAGTAGTTTCACTGGGTTTCATTTAAATTCTTTTGTTACACCTGATTGCCCAGGATGGAAATTGTAGTTGTATCTGCATTCCTGGCTCCATCTATAAGACACTTTATTTTCTTACTATTCTGAAGCACTCCCCAAGCTTCTGCTAATAATTTTGCTTGACCTTTATTAAAGACCAAGCATTAGCTGGCAATTAGATTTGGTGATCCCTTTGGTGATTGAGACTCAGTGATTTACTGTAAATTACAAATAGTTCAAATGTTTCATTATGTTTATTCTTTATACAAGCTCTGTGGCCAGGTAAGCACTGACACGATATTCACTGTTAAATGATCTCATTAAACTCCTTAATTTAAGTGGTGCGACACTTCACCTGCCACATTATCCAAGGACTCCTGCAATGCACATTAAACATTCAGCATGAATAGATGCTCTACCATAGTTCACCTTGTTGGGAGTGAAAT
The DNA here is from genome assembly GCF_047830755.1 of Zonotrichia albicollis. NCBI lineage: Eukaryota > Metazoa > Chordata > Aves > Passeriformes > Passerellidae > Zonotrichia > Zonotrichia albicollis. The sequence continues at coordinate 8,372,064 of NC_133834.1, forward strand.
TTCAGTCCCTAAACATAAGGTTGACTACTTTATGCTGTTTGTCAGAGACAATAAATAATGCAAATAGATAGCCATGTAAAGTAAGAGGCTGAAGACATCAATAGCTTTCCCATAAGGTTTTGAAAGAGGCTCCCAAAAGAAAAGACTTTAAATTATGAAAAAATACCACTAAAATTTAAAAAAAAAGTTGAGGAAAAGGAAGGAAGGTGCTGATTTCTTCCATTTCTTTGTGAATGCAGTGACAGTGAGAGATGATTTCTTGAGAACCCTCCAAATCTGTTCCTTTTTTATTCACAAGCCCAGAGCAAAAGGAGGGACAGTCACACAACCTCCCATCTCTGACTTACTTGTGGAGGTTGCCTTTAACCATTTCACCCCTCCTTTTCCTGCTGAGAATGTTTAACAGAGCTGAATGAAGTCAAGGGTGGATAATGCACCACATCTTTTCACTTAGCCCAATAAATAACATATTGCCTCTTGATTAAAGGGAAACACTTTTGTTGGAGGCATCTTTGTGTTTGCCAGTGGTTTGTACTCAGTAAGAAGCACATGGGTTAGAAACTCCTCTGTGCTACTGCTGGACCTACAGACTCCACAAACAAAACATTCAGGCATGAAGAGGAATAATAAGGGTATCTGGATTTTCCTGGCATGCATATGTTTTATTTTGCATATTTTTAATTGTTTCCTTCACAAAATGAATAGTTCTAATATTTTTCTCCCATGCCTTTATATTTTATGATGCTTAACATCTGCTTCTGGACATCTCTTCTGAAGGATGAAAGGCTCCTGGCAATTCCACTGTAGTCTGTGAACAGACCAGACTGCTCCCTGGACAGATTTAGGCTTCATCATATTGTATTAACCCCACATATTGAGTATGACTTTTTGACTTAGAAGGCTGGATTAGCTTTTATTATCAGAAGAGAAGTAGTAAAGGTTTCAGTATTACAGATGGAATGGCAGATGGGAAGCAAAAGCTTAATATGAAGCAGCTCTGGATAAAAACTATTAATCTACAAAATTCATATGTTCTTATGCAGGGAAGCCTAGCAAAATCCACTGCAGTATGACTAACCAGAGAGAAGTGTAAAGTGCCCCTAGCCCATTATCTGACAAATCATGGCATGGGGTCTGAAGGAAAAAAAGAATCCCCCAAACACCCTTTTTACTATTTCCTGAAAAAACAATCAGCTCTCTCTGGGTTATGCAGGGAGGTAATGCCTTCCTAAAGATTATAAATAATAATAATTTATAGCACCTCCACCATGAAAATTAAATGGACTCATATATATCTTTGATGAGACAAGATCTTCCATGGTTTATAGCTGTAACATCCCATATTAAAAGAAGTACTTAACGTTACTTGTAAGTCACTGTCAGTGAAGTTGCAGCACTAAAAAGGTTTATTATTTTTTGTTATTATTTTGAAGTGCATCATGGGATGAAGAGGAAGCACGTTCCCTGCAGTTCTGGTAACAGAGCTTTGGCAGGGAGGGAGCACTTCAGGGCCTGCCTGGGTGCTGAGAGCCCCCGAGAGCCCCCGAGAGCCCCTGAGAGCCCCCAAGAAGCCACCACAGAGCTCTGAGAGCGGCTGCAAGGGACAAGCACGACCTTCCAGAGCTCCCCCTCTGATGAAACAAGTGCCTGGGATTTCTCCAGCAGAGGTGGAATGACTGCAAGACAGCATGGCACTATCACACACTCCATGAACGCTGAACCAGCTGCAGTCTGCCCCACAAGGCCAGTGGTTGCTGATGGCCATGTCTGGAAGGCACTGACTCCATCTGGCCCTGGGGTTTGATTTGCTCCCCAGGGAACTGGGAACAGTTCAGACTGCCCCAGGTCATGGCCTCAGCACTACACAGTGGTTGGGGTGGGCTCAACAGCACAGGAATGCTGGACACACCTGCAGGCACTAGGGCACAACCACACCAGACCTTCAGCACTCTCCTGCAATTTATCCTGTTTAATTCACAGTGCCATCACCTACTTATTCCTTTATGGTCCTGCATTAGACCACTTTTCAGCATCAATACAGCATTCCTCAACAGGAAAGTGAATAATCAGGAATAACAAGCTAGCTTTTCCCAAAACTCAAGAGATATACAGAAAACTACATACTCTCCTTTATAAGCAAGATTAATATGTCAAAACTGCTAGTTGTCTCCCTGTTGCACATCATAAGTGTTTAAATAGTATGATTTCATAATTTAAGTCCCCATGTTCTAATATCAAGGCAGCCTCAAGTAAGTCTTGTGCTCTAATCTTCCTCCCCAAAATGTGTTGCATTTCACAGAGCATCAGCAATAAAGCCTTTTGTCAGTCCTCAGAAAATCCTTCCTAAGGCACAGGCTCAGGCGTTTTGCCATTGTTCACTTCAGTGGCAATTTCTGTCCAAGAGCACCTTCAGGAAGGGATTCAAACTTTGAGGGAGCTCTTGGAGAAACCTCACCAGTGAAAGCATATTCCTCTTCCAGGAGTGTTAAAACCAAGTTGTATCATCAGGAAATCACCCAAGAAGGTCACTTCCCCTTTCATTGGTTCATTTCAGCATAGAGGGAAACAGAAGTCACAAGAATTTTGTGTTTCCTTCTTCTTAGTAACGCTTACAACCTAAACCTAAAAACAGCTTCAGGACACTTGGGGGTTTTTTGGGTGGCTTTGTTGTTGTTGTTGTTGGGGTTCTTTGTGGGGTTTTTTTGGTTTGGGTTGGGGTTTTAACAAGCTATCTACTTTTGCACAACATAACAAACTTACTGAATGCAGCTCTGAGGCCTGGGTGATGTAAATCCAGAAAGAATATAATTTCATTTAAAACCACAAGCCTTATCGTGTGATGGGGTGTGAAATTCTTAGCCTGATGCCATCTGAATGAGGATATTTAGGACACGGTTGGTGCTGAAGATATAATTGACTCCTAGCAACTTATTTGTCACTTCCACAGCCATTATCCTCCACAGAAAAAGTACTAAAAGAAGGGAGAGGAGTACCTGAATCTATATGCATACCTTCAACTCTTGCTGTTGAAGGTATCAAATGACACTGTTAATCAGAGCCCTGGGGGGGAGGAATCTCTCCATGCCTGGGTTTCATTAGCTGAGCTCCAGCACTTTTGGCTACTTTCCTCATCCTCTCTTGCAGGTACCCCTTTTGTGGGAAATAATGACTGACTGGAGCAGCCTCTCAGTGGAAGTGCCTCCCAGGCAAAGGGGAGACACACAGGGTACAGGCAGGTGGTTGAACACCTGGCTAAATTGTGGCTGTCAGACACCAGCTCACCAACAGGAGTTTTCTGGTGTAAAACAAAAGAGACTACTCCTCTGCTTCTTGCAGCATAGCACAGACATTATCATTGTTTATCATTGCTTATCTCCATACATCCTTTAGGAACAAAACGTGCATCCTTAAAACACTCACTGTACCTGATTGGGTAGTCGGCAGCACTGAGGTTGATGAAGAAATCCCAGGGCCAGTCACTCATCTCCATTAAGTCCTTCATGGTCTGCAGGTAGGTGGTCAGAAGGCTTGCTCCTCCCCAGATGGTGGCCATTCTCCAGGAGGTGACTCTCACGTTTGGGTACTGGCTGGCAAACTGCAGCACTTGCCGGTGCAAGTAATTGGATCGCTTTAAGGAGAGAAGAGTGAGACATTCAAGTTATTCCGTCCAAAATTGTCTCCCCGTGTTCACTAAAGGGCTGCCCTGCTTCTTGACTCACTGAGTGCTGCCATTGCTTTGCCCTCTATTTCACACAACCTGCTTTTGCTAAATGTGCAGAGAACCCTTAATATTTGTTATTACAACTACAGTAATCACTAACCACTGTGATTAGCTATATTCACCATTTGTTATCACAGAGCTCAAAGGGCTTTTGTAAAGGAGGTGACTGCCACCACCTCCCTTTTACAGTGTGTCACTAACCCAAGGCACCTCAGGTCAGCTCTCCATCCTCACTCTGCACCAACTTTAGATACTGCTAACTAAATGTACAACAGACAGACAAGGGGAGATACTCATCAACAGAGAAGGAGAAATGAAGGCTGTTACATAAATAAGATAACAAGAAAGAAAATTTAAGGGAAAAAAAAAAAGAGGCTCCAAACATGTAACAGATGGAGAGACAAAAAGTGACGTGCACTTTATGCAGCAGAGGTAAAGGGAAGATGAAGAAGATGACAAGGATGGGTAGACTGACAGATGGTGAGACAGGCAATTTATAACCAGTGATATATTACCTTGTCAACATGAATGTAATAAAAATGGTCTTTATGGTAAATAGCCTTAAACATGCGCTGGAGCTGCCGGGAAGCTCTGCCATGAACAACCAAGACAAATGCGATCCTGACTGGGTTGGCTGGCATGTACTCTACGGAGTCCTCATCCCACTGAACATTGTTGTTGGCTTTTCCTGTTCAAAAACAAAACACAGGACATCTCTGAGTGTATCCACAGGGCAGGGTGCAGAGAGCAGTACACATTCCAGTTTGGCTCCCTCATCTAACGCCCTTTGTGGGGCAGGGTGAGCACTCATGGGGGTGCAGCCCGTGTCCCACCCAGTCTGCACCCCTCTCCTTTGTCCCCACACAGGGCTGTCCTTTCACCCCTTGGGCAGCAGCCCATGCCCATGGGCCTCATCCTGAACAAGGCTGCACAAGCACAGACAAGTACCCAGATGTTCATGAGTTGTATCAAGTTCCTCCTGAGTACAGAACCTTCCAAGGAATCCCCTCCAAGTTTGTAATTCGTGTCCAAAGTATTCAAACACTGACAAGGCTGGTGTTCCCCCAGAAGGAAACCTCTGTTTAGCCAAAGCTGCTCCTTCCCATGGTCAGCACAGCTCTGCTGAGAAGCTGGTGGGACTCTGCTACTGAACTGCTGCTGAGGATTACTGACAGATAGCATTTATTTGTAACAGCAGATGTGCCCTGGAACATTTAAATGCAACCTGCATGTCTTCACTTTTTCATGGAGGAGTGGGGCTCTTCCAATACAATTTAAAATACCTGTTCATTTTTATTTTAACAGAGTAATTTCTGGTCTTCCTTTTCTAAAGCAAACCTCACAGTGTGAGGTTCAGACAGGATGTGCTGATAAACTGAAGAGCTGGAGGGACATTTCTAATAAGAAATTTAAAGTGCTTTGGTTTTGGTTTGTGTACCCACTCTGCAATTCAAAAACCAGGACACAATGTAAGAAAAACATAATTTTATCCAAAACACAACATTCATTCTTCAATGAAACACCACCATTCTTCAGTGCTCTGACCTTGTAAGGACCTTTCTCAACAAAAATGATTTAGAAAGAACCTGAAATTTTGAATATTAGCAGACAAAGAAGGAAAGTACCTCCAAGTCAAAAATCTTCCTCCTGCCCAAATTTTCCTCTTGCAAATTTTAACTTTTTTATTTTTTTTAAATGAAAGGAATAGTGTTGCCTTAAAAGATACTTGATGTGAGGCTCCCATGCCAGAGGTAAAATTTTCAAATTTCTAAGATCTGAGCTGTTACCAGTTTCTGCACTTAGTGACTTTTCTCCTGTGATGCCCCTTTCTCCTCCCACCTCCACATCCCCACTACCCCAAGGCTCCTCCTGCAGGCAGTGGAGACATTTGCTCCAGGCAAATGTAGGACAAATTTGAGGCTGTTCCTCGGCTCAGTTATCAGACAGCCTGAGTGCAGCTACAAAGCCCACTGCACCTTCCAAAACATCTCCTACAGTTATTAAAAACACATGCTTGTGTCTGTTTGATTTGATATAAGGAACATGAAGGAAGACATTTGCCAAGAGTGAAGTGAGACTAAAGGAGAGGGAAAGACACTTTTCCCCAGGTTTTAGAAACTGGAAACATATGTTGGCAAAATTAAACAATACCAAAAGCTTTCTTCTTTTCCAAATGTAATAATTACAAAATAAAGATTGGACACAGAAAAAAGATCTTTGCCTAATCCTTCTTGGGCATCTCCTCCTTGTTCAAGGCAGTAGTATAAACTTGGAAAAAACATAACAACTGAATGTTTGCAGAGCACTGTTTAGGTGATCAAACAATGGACAATATGATGTCCTGAATTGTACTGAAATGCCCTTGAGTAATTGAAATGCTTTCAGCCACGAGAGAGAGATCCTGCTGCAATGGGAGCAGCACATCCCAGAAGGGAATGGGAACGGTTTCAACATCTCCCACAACTCTCCCTTCGAGCTTCTCCTCAGCAGAGCTTCCCTAGCCCACTTCTCCAGGTCAGAGTCTGTTTCTGCCAGGGAAGCTGTCCATGTCAGAGGTGTCCCCTGTGCCCAGGATGGGCTCTTTGCTGACTGTGTCCAGGGCTACAGGGCAGCGGGGCCGCTGTCCAGGAGCACACACAGACCCCCAACAGCACAGAGTCCCAGAGGCTGCCAGCACTCCCTCCCTGTCCACAGCCCCTCAAGGAACATCTCTGTGCAATAGGGCTGCTCAAAATTAATGCAACTTTATTGCTCCCTGTTGTATTCAGAAATTAGGAAATTTCCAGCCCCATAAGTAATTCTTAACTTTACACGGGACACAAACAATTTAAATGGTATTTCTTTAAAAAACCCTCCACCAATGGTTCACTACGACTCAGAGGAGTATTAAAACATTAGAAAGATAGCTTAAATTTAATTTATTCTATAATTTGCAGTTTGTTTATTATGGCCATTGGCCTATGCCGTGTTCCACTGTTTTCTCCTGTGCAGTTGATGAGCTTTGCCATGCACGTGCTCAGGGTTTCTGCAGAGTGACAGGGACAAAAAGGGACTGTGAGAGAAAGAAAATGTGCTTGCAAAGAGAACTGACAGGGGAATGAAGGGCAATTGCAATTGCAAAAACAAGCCATTTTTCTTTTAAGCTGTTTTCATTTCAAGCTGATGATGTCCCATCAATGAACTCAAATATTTTTAGTGGTTTTCATTACGTTTTTGGATACCTCTCTTTCGAAATCAGTGATTTTCTGCAATGATATGCAGAAGGTGAGGGGAATTTAAAATAGTCATATTGTGGGCCTTTTATTTTAATCTAACTTGCTGTCAATACCCACACTATCATTTATCTAGCAATTACTGAGAACAAAATCCTCTCAAATTTTCACCTGAAATGCCACCTCACTGCATCAGTTTTCTCTAATAAATTCCTGCAGTGACTTATTTTGTTCTCTTCTGTTTTCCTTCTCTAAACATTTTTTTTAATACACTTGTTTCCTTCCTTCTCTTTTAGATCTAGGATTTTTATACTTGCATTTACCACCTGCATGCTATTATGGCTTTTTAAATGTAATCCTATTTGTGGCTGCCTGGAGTTTCACAAAGGAAGAATGCTACACCTTTTCCATCTGTCAGACTACCTGCTACTTTGCTCTGTGCTGTCACTTCCCTGGTTTTAGCTCATGGCTGCTCAGCACCCTCTATTTTGCAACTACTTCACTGATAAAGAACCAGCCTGGTTTGCAAAGAAGATGAAATTGGCAGGAAACATTCAGTTGAGGATCTGCTTACTAAAAAATACAGCAGGACTTCTGACCTGTAAGAGCAATGTCAAGACCTGAATAGCTCCAGCCCCTTCATTTCTGGAAAGCTCATGCAGACCAAAGCCCAGCTCATCATGTCCGTGCCTACATATTGATGAGCTGCCTCAGGTAGGAGCTCATCCTCTGCAGGCTCTTGGGACAGGATACACAGAAAATGCATCAGATGACTTCACTTAACATCTTACCATTCACTAGTGATAAAAATCTAAACGGATTTTAAGAAGCACTTGGATTTGACAGCTACTTGTGTGCATCACTACACTGCATTCTCCCCGTGCACTAAAGCTCAGCCTCAGAGATGATTCCATCTACTCCCTCAGTCACTTCAGTCCTGCAAAAAGCAGCTGCCAACATCACCTTGCTCTCACCCAGCAGCTACAGAGGACTCATGGACAGCTCTGCAGCATTCCCTATTCCCAGCCTTTGCTACACTTGCCACCTCTCAACATTCCATCATCTGCCCTTCAAGAAATATGAGCCAAGCCAACACACGAGAATTTCAGTCTCAGTGGAACTCAGTGGAGGTGCATTCCATCTCACCTAGAAGGCTTCTCAGGGTGAGAGTATTGCCTGTTGAATGAAGTTTCCTACATGTTTAGGGAATTTCCTTTTCCTGAGATAATTTACAGAGATCAGTGCTTTATAAACCTTAATAAAAAGCCCAGAATGTCAATAGAAAGTAAAACAAAAACCATCAGTGCTTTATAAACCATAATAAAACCCCCACAATGTTAACACAAAGTAAAACAAAACTCATAAAGAATATGATTGATACAGTTCCATATTGGGAGCACAGCTCTACCCTCAAAGTTGCTTTGCACATATGAGTCAGAGTGAGTGCGACATCCTCTTGATGGCCTTTGGGCACAGGTGAAACAGCCCTGCCCTTGAAGCAGGACTTGTCTCAAGCTTCCTCAAAGTTTGCTGTTTCCTTGCACAGTGGGAACAGAGGATAGAAGAGCAGCTTCTCACATTGCCTTGCCCCAGAGAAACTGAAACCTCAGCAGAAGGGGAAGTGCACACCCAAGCTCATCTTCCAGCCCTTGTATCAAAGAGCATTTATTGTGCTGCCTCCCCTGAACGCAAAACCACAGCACTTTGCTCTGTCACAAACTTACTAAGAAAAGTAAAATCTCCACTTCTGCTTCCTGCTCAAAGCCTGACAGGCCTGACATCAATGTGTTAGCAGGAAAACCTGTACCTGTTTTTGAAGATAGCAGGAGAATCTCAGCTCTAGTGCAATTTTAGCTTGTATTTTCTATGTCCAGAGAAATCAATACTCTTAATTAAGAGCTTAATCTTCAACTGTTGCAGTATTACTGAATTCCAGAATAATGAAGACAGTGCAATCATTTTCACATTTGTTGTGATGCCACATTCTGCTCAATCATCCTCCAATATAACTCAGAGCCAGCCTGCTGATCTCTTACCTCTGCTGTAATTAATGGGATCACACTTCCCCAGCAGCACAAAGCAATCTTTCAATCTATTTTGTGAGCCATCTTATGTTTTGTAAATCAATCCATCACCTTCTGCTCTCAGTTTGGTATTGTCCTGGCAGTCCAACAGATTTCCTCTGCCCAGGAAATGGATGCTGCTGAGTCCCTCAGAGCAGAGCTGTGTGTGTACCCTGAGCCTTGGTCCATGAATCAGTGGACAGAGGACATTAGCAGAGTTATTGCTGTGCAGTTCAGCTGAGTATTTGCTGCTGTTACATCCATAAATGCAATCAGGAGCCCTGTCATTACAGCAGGACTATGAGCCATAATAACTCCAAAGAGGCACAGCTCTGTAGTCCCTACTTAAACTCCTAGGAGCAGCTCCATCCCCTTCAGTGGGACCATTTCTGCAACAGCCAGCTGAGTGGTAGTTGCTGAACTCAGATTTCCACTATAAACTCCTTTTCAATTGCTCACAACTCAACAACACAGCAGGTTGAAAATTTCCAGGTTTGGCTTCTATCTAAAAACGTTTTCCATTTTGATTAAAGCACAAACAGGTTTGCCTTGTTCAAATGGTGGCAAGACCAAAAATAAATAAATAAATACCATGTTTTCATTTAGGACAAAAAAATTTTGTATCAGACCTAGTAATAGAAGTACTTGGAGGGTTACATAAAAACCACAAAAAATGTCACTGAGCAATTCACCAGTGAGCCAGGACCTGATGAGAGAAGTCTTTGTCTGAGGGTTTGATAACAGAGCATTGCCCTGGGCTGAGCCAGAGCTCCTGCTGGAGCTAAGCCCCAGTGTCCATCACAGCAAGGGCATCTCTTGCCATCAGGCTCAAGGGGGAAGGTCAGACTTGCTCCAGTGAGGACACCCTGCACAGGAGAGCTGACTTCTGAAGCACAGTGTGTGTTAATTGTACTTAGCTGAAAAGACAATTTTTCCTATGCCAGCACCTAGAAAACTTTCTTTAGCAACATTAGTCCCACCTTTGGGATGCCAATTTTCACTTCCAGTCTAAGAAATTATCCACTTGTTTCCATGGTGGTCCTTGGGGAGATCTTCAGTGAAAGAAAAGATTGCAGGTGAGCACTGATTACACATATATATTTTAAATTATTACTATTATGTATATGTAAAATGCCCACTGGTGTCTGGTATGCTCACTGTGCAGAAGATTCCTCTGGTCAATAAGATCTCTACAATAAAGTGGGATGAGCACCTTGTGTGCCCACTGAGCACATCCACTGCCCAGGCCACTGAGGAGCTCCAGCAAAGCAAACCAAGCTCCTGAAGGAGAAAATTACCATGACTGGTCACAGGTGTGGCTTCTCCTTGTGAGTTTTAACTTAGCAAAGTAGGGGAGGTGAAATCAGTTGAGATGATCTTCTGCACAACCTCAGGCATGGGGATTAGAGAGGGATGGTTATGATTACAGAGTGAAGTATTGCTAGTTGTGTTCTGTAGATTTCCTTAAAACTGCTGTTACCTGTACTTTTATCTCTGAGTTAGCACTGAACACTTTGGAAAAAAATTCAGAAATCCCACTGCTATTGAGGAGTGGATATTCAATTTTTTTGCAGTAATGTTTTATCTCAACAACCCTGTTTTACAACTTTTCAGTGTCAGACTCTATCAAAAATTACAGGAACTATTTATGATCCTCTGTAACTTCATATGATCAAGTAACTCATAAGCAAGAAATCAGTGCAAGGCAGGAGGGAAGCAGTGAGACATAATTTAGAAGCACTCAGTGGCTACTGCATTTAACATTAAAGAGACAGATTTCAGTAATGTTCTTTCCATGCTGAGAAGAAGCCCTGGCTTGGAACAAAGGAGCTGCTGATGTGGGCATTTTGAGTCTTCTTTAATCATTTCAGAGGGTGACAGCATAAACTTAGGGCAGTCAGAGGAGAAGAGTCATTGCCTTGCAGATGGAAATTCCCTTCATGAGATCACTGGGAGATCCTCTACAGTGAGTTTGGGAGCTGATGAGCAGCTCTGCATCCCTGAAAAAATTATATAAAAAGGGAATCTCACTGCAATTACAGATGTGGGTTCAGTTCTGCTGTCCATGAACAGAAAAATAAAAGGCATGAAAGAAGAAAGGTAGAAAGATAGAGAATACATGTAGAACTGTTTCATATTCAAAGCTGGATTATTAGAAGATGATTTTGTTCTATTTTATTCTAAGGGAAAAAAACCCCAAAGATATTTCTCAGTTTGGGAATTTAAAAGAAACCACTTCCACACTTCCACCCCAGCTTTCTCATCCTCCCGTTACAATTGTGTAACATTTGTGCTGCATGCAGCATTTCCAGTACTCATTTAAGAACCCATTGGAGCAGACATCATCCATTACACAAATCCAGAAAACACCATGCACCAGAAAATTTGGTGAATGTGCCTTTTCTTCACATCATTTGCAGAATTCATTGTAAATGAAGAAACATAAAAACCTTGAGAACAAGGACAGCAATTTTTTGTATCACAAACCTGCAAAAGCAGTTGAGATAACACAGAACTGTTCAAAATCAACCTTCAGGGTCCATGTATGTGTGTGTGCAGCAGCAGCACACTCATATTCACTAAATATCCAGCAAAAGCAAGCAGCATTTGGTTTGAAGCAGCCTACCATATTTCAAACAAAAAATTTGTTCTATCTTGCAGACAGTATTGAATCATTACTGAAACCATTTTTATGATTTGCAAATGACCAAGTAATTATCAGATTCCACTATACTGCACTTGCAATACACACTAAACTTAATTTACTACAATACTTATCTAGGCAGGCCAATCATCTCTGTAACAAGCTTGCTTTTCTGACTATCCTAATTATGGAAATGCTAGCATTCCTGGGAGACAAATCTCAATTATTTGTAGTTTTGCTGGAGTGTGTTAGTCAAGCATTTTCTCCCTATTCCTACCGACTGCCATGAATAAATAACACTCAAAAGCAACAGTAAATTAATTAATGTTGAATTAGAATGAATCTTGTAATAATAGTGTTTATCATATCAATTAACAGCCAATTAGCACATCCTGATCAGTGTTATTAGGGCGAATACAAAATGCCTTTTAAATGAGCATCAGGCTATTTTTACGATATCCAGTGACATTACTGGACTCCAGAGACGTAAAGTAAAGCAGATCCAAGAGCAGCCACAAGGATTCCGTGGTCAGGAATTGCAGGGACAGGACAAGGAGCAATGGGTACAAACTGAAAGAAGGGAAATTTGGGTTATTAGGATATTTATTTGGATATTAGGAGGAAATTCTTCACCATGAGGGTGGTGGCATGCTGGAACAAGTTTGCTCAGGGAGGCTGTGGATGCCCCAGCCCTGCAAGTGTTCAAGGCCAGGCTGGATAAGGCCTTGAGCAATCTGGTCTAGTGGGAAGTATCCCTTCACATGGCAGGATGATCTTTAAGGTTCCTTCAACCCACACCATTCTTTGACTCTGTGACTTGACATTTGAGAGGCAAGACCCTTGGAAACCACAAAAAAAAGAGGAAGACCACCATTTACAGGTGCCTGTGGGGCACAGCCTTAAAAAGATACTCAAATAAAATAGATTTTCAAGCTTGGCTCTCTGGACAAACCCACAGCCCATTCCCAGCTCAGAGTCAGAACTTGTGGAGCAGCTCCCGAGTGCACCAGTTCCATGACAATACACCCAAGATAAAAGGGAGAACAGCAGTCCTGTGTTTTTTGGCTAACACATCGGGTGTGAGAGTTTTCCCACCGTGTGGAGCCACCCTCCTCTGACAGAAAGCTCACTGCAGGAGGAGACAATTGTGCTCCAAGAGCTGACTTGTGCTTGTTAGGAGGGGAAAGGTTACAAAAGGCAAGAAGTGAAAGGATTGAAATGAAGCATGTGTTTAGTTATCTTATCCACCACTGGTTGTTGCTAAGGATGCTCCCATCAACAGCCCCAAACTGATGAGAACAGGAATTTGTCATACAAGAGAAGTCACCACTCCCAAGAAAACTGATGACACAAAGCCAGACTGAAACATTTATAAAACCTCATTCACAGTTTGCATTTTCTGAACAATCAACTACTGATTTAGGTGGCCTGAATTCCACTCCAGGGGCTGCCAGCTCTCCTGCTGCAGATGGATCACATCTCAGCTGGAACACCAGTGACAGCCTCACCACCCTTCACGCCAAAACCAACAATGGGCCTTGGAGGCAGCTCTTCTCTGAAGAGCCTCACTCCCTTCCCTCCAAAAAGCCTCTAGATTTCTTGTGCAGGACAAGAAGAAAATGCAGAAAATGCCCTTATTTCAGTTCAGACTTTCTCTTCTGCCTAAAATCATCAGGAAGTTTAAGCCTTCAAGGAACAGAAACTTGAAAGTCAATCAGTTACTATGGAACAGCCAACATAACAAATACTAAGTAAAATAGCAACAGAAGTATATCAAGGCTTATAGTTCAAATTAGCATTTGAAACAGCCTCTGCTGATTGGAGTGTCTGTTCCAGTGTGTTTGGAGACTGGCATGCTGTAACCTTTACACCATCTCTTCCTCTCATGCTCACAGCAAGAATAATCAATAAGGAGTGAAAACACAAGCAATTACACACATCTCTACTTCACATAACCTCCCAGGAGATGTTATGTACTGCTGAGACTACCAAGAAATGAATAGGTAGATAAAAGCATGTTTGTTACCTGCCTGATCAATGTTTTCCCTTTCTGTTTTACTGTGCTGTCATCTTTCAAGTCCTATGTAAAGTATCTCTTCCCCCAAATAACCTCAATAAATTAACAGTTAATCATTACAATCAGCTGGTGTAAGGCCAGGACCAAGTGAATTTATACCATATGAGTATCTGGTCTGTTAACTCAAAGTTAATCCTCCCTTTGAGATTCCATTACATCTGTCTCCTATTTTTTGAATGTAGAATTGGAAGGACAGAGTCTGCCTTTATTCTCTGTTCAAGATAATTATGAACATAGTGTTGGAAACAGACCCAAAAAGTAAAGACTTTCACATGTATTTTACATAGAAAAGGTCAAGTTAGGTACTGAGAATAAAGGCTGCACTAGCAGAAGCAAAAATCAACCCTCATTTCTGTTCCCTGTGCCAACATGGTGCAAAATGGGAAAGTTTAGCCTCATGTTTTAGCTGGCACTTGCAGTGTGAGTGAAATTAATGGGAATTTCACAGTACAGTCAAAAGAGAGAGAAAAGATAAATGGCACAGGTCTGTGCAGATTCACTGCAAAGCTGTCAGGATCTGCTTCCCCTGCATCCCTTTGAGTTACACTTTACAGGTTTCAAAGACTAAGCACTGCTAAGAATCTCACACTGTGGCAATAAAAGATGTGCCAGATATCAGATTCATGTATGTGTAGGTAGAATAAATACATATACGCCTTGAGTTTGTATACACAGGCAGATTAGCTAGGAAACAGAGGGAACTGAAGCATTTAAAGTAAAACAGCACATCTAAAAAACAAGCTTCCCCCAGAAACAAGTGCAGTTTCTCCACTCAGTACACATTTTTCAGCATAACTGATTTTTTGACACATAACTGTTGTCAAATATCCGTTATGTCAAAGGACATTGGCAAGCAATGGTTTTGTCAAATGACCCAAAGTACTTCTCATTTGCCCATGTGAAAAGTAACACATGAATTATTTTATAATTGATCAGCTTTTGTGCTTCCAGACAGCATCTGTACTCCTTGCTACCATGTGTACTGCATAAAGGGTTATTGTGGAATGGGAATAATTTTACTCAACAGAGAAGGAAAAAAGAACCAATCTTCTCTGAGTGTATTGCTTGTCAGACAGAGGAACACAACTTAATTATATTGTGACACTTCTACCAGGAAATAGATTCTACTGTAAGCAATTAACAATGGTTCCTTCAGCAGACTTCAAAAATGTAATTGTATGGTGTGCTCAGTTACAATAACATCTGATTAATAAATGACACTGCACTACTTGAGCTAGATTTTAGCATATACAGACAGGTTGAAACACAAAACAGATGGATGTTAATTCTTACACAGGCCACCCTTACACCCCAAAATTGTTCATTAATATGGAAAATGTAAAGGACATAAATATTCACATTTTCAGAAAAAAAAAAAGCAGCAGTGACAATGAGTACTCCGGATCTGACTAAGATGGAGAGTTTTGGTCTGTGCAGTGAATATAATAGCCTAAGTCCCTCCTCCTGAGATGGGGAAGGTAGAGCTGGGCTCTCCTTCCTGGCTGGAATGCTTTCCAGAAGCTGCTTCTGATCAAGAGGGATTAGTAAAGATGGTTTAAGAAAGAAAAAAAAAAAAAAACCATCGGGCATTAATCCTCTAAACATTTCATAGCCAACATATCTTTAACACAATCCCTCTAATCCAATTAGGGTGCCTTGAAAATCATATCTGGAATTCCATGCTTCATTGTGACGGGCTCTGTGTGAGTGAAACGTGCACTGAGCAGGAGCTGCTGAACACCTGCTCTGCTCCAGCTGCAGCTGCACCAAACCTGAGCCCTGACACATCTGGCAGGGTCAGCACTCCAACATTCACCCCTCTGAAACAGCGCAGAAAACAGCTCTCAATACAAAGCTTTTGCCAGCAAGGAACAAATTAGAATGAATTAACTGAGCTTGATATTTTAAATGTTCTCATGGAAATTGTTTGGGCTGGTGTTCACAAGGATGGATATTCACATTTAAAGTGATGGGCAAAGGATAGAACAGAACAGCAGAGTCTTGTTGCTAAAATAAAGGACTTGCACTCCATTATTCCATCACAGAATAAAAGGATCCCATTAACATACCACTAGAGGAAAACAAAGGGAAAAATCAAATTGCCAGCATCAGAAAATGTTCAACAAAAGCAACATAAAGTGATTTTTCTGTATTTCAATTGACATTACAGTTTTGTTAAAAAAATCCAATGCACAGAAAACATCACTTTATTGACTAAATAAGTTACTGGCTGCTGTTAAAAGCATCTGGGGAGAATTTGTATGCAAAATGCATTCTCGCAATAATACCATAACTTATAAATGAGTTATAAATTTCTCTCAGATTTTAACAAGTCTATGAGGCCCTTGGATGTCAGGGAGCTGCTCAAACAGTAACTTGTGGAAGGGTCTTCTCTCTACTGCACAAGAGGAGTATCTGAGCAACATCTGAAACAAAAAAATTCATGCTGACTTTTTACAGACAAAAATAACAATGGAGATAATTTCTAAAATTAACTCTGCCCCTCAGTCTCTCTTCCCATTGTGCAACCTCATTTCACGTCAGCGGCCAGAGGTACTAAATTTGGCCCCAGGCAGTTCCCATTTCCTGCAGCTGGCACTGATGCAGCCTGGGGTTTGAGCAGGGTTTGAGCAGGACCTGGGCACAGGGAGGCTCTGCCCAGGCACAGCCCATCCCACCCCTCTGAATCTGGGGAGCCTGGCAGGAGGGAGCTGTGCATCAGTGTGGATCTCCGGAATAACCTAAAGGTGCAGCACACTGTGAGACAGGGCACACCCCCAAGCTGCTATGCATTTTAATTAGGTAAAACAAGTGCTAAAAACTGCTTGGAAGGTCTAGATGTAACCCAGCAGTATTGTCTTCCCATATTTGGGTTTTCCTCCTGCTATCTCTCATTCTTACACAAGCTATTTGATCATCTCTATCACAAAGGGAGGCTTAAAAGAGTAAACTAAAAAAAACACAAACTCAAACAACTCGTGTTGAGATGTAATTCAGTTCCTCCTCCTCTAAATGACAGAGCCCCAAACAAATTCATTCACAACTTGGCTTTTATGGTACAGTAGGGCATGAAAATCATCAACTGGCTGCAAAACTGCTAAGTAAACCTAATTTAGGAGATGAAAATGTGTGAAACGCAAGGAGCATCTCACAGATTGTAAAATGACATGTTTATTTAAGAAAGAGCCCAGGAAAAAGAAGAAATGTTGGCAGAGGATTGCAGTAACAACCCCAAGCTCCCTGGCTGTCGGGGCTCAGGGCTGCCTTGACCTGCACAGGCAGGGCAGAGCTCAGAGCCTCGGACACCCAGCACACCCCAGGGAGGGAACAGGAAAAGAGGATTTGTAATTGGGACAAGAAGAAATATTATTGGTTAAGGGAAGGAGGTAGTGAATGAGTAGTACCAACATAACTTCATTCAGTTCATCTGCTGAATTCATTTCAGTCCATCTCCTACTCTGCAGCCCCCCTGAAATCAATGGAGAACGGACAGTGTAAAATCAGTATCAAAAGAGAATTAGCATGTCTGAGCCAAATTCTGCTCATGTTCCAGTTCTGAACAATCCCTGATCTATAAAAATGCAGATTAACTTTGAGCCTCCTTAGCAATCCTCCATTATGGCTAAAAGAATCAAAAACACCTGAGCTGCAACATTATGGCTAAAAGAATCAAAAACACCTGAGCTGCAATTTATTTCAAGTATAATTTAATTTCCTGTCTCTTTATTCTGACATTAAAAGAATGATGAAAAATCTCTTCATATTATTTCTCAAGACACTGTTGCTAGAAGATGAACTGTTTATCCACACACACACACACAATTCCTTCTCACCCTTTTTCTATGAGACTGGATCACCCTGCCCCTATTATCACAGCAAGTACCAACTTTATGAAATAATTTAATTTCTGGAATGACTTTTTATGTAAACTAATCCAATGTCTCCTGAAACCAAATCCTTACTGTTCAACAGCACAACTTTGTTAAGTTGAAGACAACATCTGAAATAGAATGCCTGTGCTGGCAACATTTTTATTAGAATAAAATCATTTTGTAAATGAAAAGGTGAACCAGTATGGAAAAGTTAAATATTATTGTAAATGAAGAAGTATTTAAAGGTAAAAATTATACTTGACACTGTAATTACATTGCCCCAGAGTATAATCCCAAAAGAACACAGAGACCTTTTGCCAAAGGTGATTTGAGTGTTAATATGAAACTCAACGTGGGTTCATTTTAATTACATATGTGCCTGCTGAGAACATATGATAGAGTCCAAAAAGCTAATTCATTGTCAGCGTGACAGCAGAACCTAATATTAAATCTTGCACACCAAGTAAATTTTCCAGATTACCAATTACTACACAAAAATAGGACACATTGCAAAAGTGGTAATCAGCATGAAAGCAAAAATACAAAAAAATATTGCCAAACAGAGCTCAGCTCTGGGCCAGCAGGGGTACAGGAAATCTCCAAGCAATTCATTCTTTTTTCTTCAAAAGCAGCAACATTCAGTTCATCCATCTCTAACCCCACGGACACCAGGTTTGCACTGACATTCACAGCATTGATCCTCACTGGCACTGTGTCTATAAAACTCTTTAGCAATATATAAAAGCACTTCAAAGTAGATTGTAGTGTGCTTTTTTCTTTTTCTATACTTAGGCCTATATTTTTTTCATTTAAAAGAAATTACTGAGTGATTTTTTGTTCTCTGACAGGTTTCTGGCATTGAAAAAACATGTTAGGAGTAAGTTTATACCTGTTAATATTAATAGGCATTTTGGTTTACTTTAAATTGTGGATAAATTCATGCACCAGTCAGTATTTTCTACAGAAAGTGCCTGGAATATCAAGAGGAGAACCCAGAGTCACAAGGATGAGCTAACCCTGGGGAAACAAGACACAGCCACAACTCTGAAGGCAGCAGAGACCCAGCCAATACTTGTAACTGCAGCTTTACCTGCCCTTTGCTTTACTGATGCATTATTAATTAATAACTACTGAGCGTTCCCAACAGAGCATTTTAAATAACAGCTGAATTTCTTTATGGATGATTATGAATCATAAAAGTAAATCTGCAATGTTCAAAGCAATAAACAAGCCCAAGTAGGGAGCCTGAACTGATACAAAAACTGCCCTTTGAAGCTGGAGGTTTTGGGGATTCCTAAATGTCTCCTGTGTAGAATTACACAGTTTCCAGTGTAGCTTAATGAAATTAGTCTGAAGAAATGTAGGATTTCCTCTGTTTTGCCTCAGCACAGGCAGATGCTGCTCGAGAGGGAGGTGATGGCATTTCAGAAAAGCTGCAGGGTTGGTTTGGTTCACTGCTTTGTCCAAATGAAGCTACACCAGTTTAGGCCAGCTAACAATTACAGGTTTCAGTTCTCAACTCAGATAATGAAAAGAAAACTGTCAAATCACAACTGCTTCTACACAAGATTTATGCAAATGATGAAAAATATTTCAGCAGCTCTGCAGTGCATTATTCAGGGATTATGCAAGGTCTTCACATTCTACTTGAATTCTGGACAAACAAAGTACTGAAGGTGTACTTAGGGCACCTCTGTGGTATTGCAGCTGGGTGGTTTTAGGCATAGTTGAAATAAATTTGTAATGCTTTAAGATGAAAACTCATTTGGAGATTCTATTTTTCCATACGATAATTTTTTCTATCTCCACCTCAAAAAATGAAAAGCCTCCTACTATTTGAATAAAATTCCAGCATTAATTTTCAAAATTATTGCTGCTTTTGAGGCAGAAAGGAACTCACATTCCTATTCACTCTTCACTAGATTTAGTTACTATCTGAATAAAGATAGGGATTCATAGAAAATAGAAAGAATAACACCTTTTTTACTTTCAGATATTAAGACGGATCATTATTCCTCCTGATGTGTTAGAAGATATTTATCAGTTTGAGTTATGAGGCCTTTCTGACTGTGAAGACTTAAACATCGATTTAATGCCAACTTAAAGACTACTAAAAGTGTAGGAGATTGCATTAGATAAATAATTTAACAATAAAAGGTATATCAAGGCAGACATTATTGCAACCTTCCACCAATCAATCACCATTTTCCATGTTTATCCAATTTTCATCTCAAGGTTCTGTATATCAAATTGCCCAGACACACACTACACAACTGAAATAACTTCATCATTGAATAAAATTGCATAGCCATTAAAATTCTCTAATATCAAGATAGCTGACATTATGTTAAATATTGGCTTCAATTCCATAGTGTAATAAATTTTGACCTAAATCCAATCTTTCATGGATAGCTGATTCATAATGAAAAATTACTGGTTTGTCACTTTACCTTGGGAAATTTATTGTGGAAACTAATATAGCACC
The DNA here is from genome assembly GCF_047830755.1 of Zonotrichia albicollis. Classification (NCBI taxonomy): domain Eukaryota; kingdom Metazoa; phylum Chordata; class Aves; order Passeriformes; family Passerellidae; genus Zonotrichia; species Zonotrichia albicollis. The sequence continues at coordinate 8,392,138 of NC_133834.1, forward strand.
AGGCAGGCTTTGAAATATATGATAAGTAAAACCACAGTTCCCTTCCTAAGCACTCTGAAACAAAGGGAACAGATTTGGTCTGGTTCAAAAACATCAGACATACTGATAGCTACCAGAAAAAGAGAGAAAGAAAGAAAAGAGAGAATTTTTCCTCCTTAAAGATACTTTTGTAGAGCAAAATCCATAGGGAACTCAGAAAAAACAAAACCTTGTTATTTTTTTAACAAAATTGTTTCAAAGTCTCTTGATAAACAGGATTTAAAATCCACATTAATACCAAACTAACTGTAACATCACCATCCCCATTTTTCCTGTGCATGTATCTGCAATGGAGTTAAATACCTGGGCTGAACATGACATGAGCTGTCTGAGGTGTCCCAATGAGCCTGAGCCACATCAAGGAACAAACCCCAAGTTTCCCCAGTATTAGTCCAGGACTTAACTTCTATTAGAGCTAATTTGGTTGGCGCATGCTATGGTGTAATGGAGCATATTCCTGCTGTCCCTCCTTAGTTTAGAGCTCTTTAATCATTTCTAGAGTAACCACATTGCATCTTTCCTTTTTCTTCTTCTTGAAGTGATCCTTCTGCTTGAATGGATTTCAGTAGAATTTTCTGAGCGATTTCCAAGTTTGCACCTTGGGGGACCCCTAACATCCCTGATTTATTTCCTAAAATTCTGCAGCAATGGAAAGCAAATGCCATGACAACATAAATGTTTGCCTGTTTGGCAAATTATGTCTACAAATGGCCAGAAATGATTGAGAGAAATGAAAATGAGTGAACCTGTGTGCTAACTGCAGCCTTTTCAATTGTAAATGATGGAGCTGAATCTAGTAGGATTTCTCAGTAAGATTTCCTTTTTGATGACCAGGTTAAGAATGCCAGAGATGTCTGAAGCTTCCTTGTAATATTCCTCATGAGCCTGTCAGAAGTGATTTTCTCATTTGCTTTTCAGGGATCTGCAAGGTAGAACATTTTCAGAATCAGAACTGCCATACAACTGTTCTTATTCCCAAATGCTGGATGGATGGGCTTTGCTTTGGGCTATAAACTTCCACAGACTGGTAAGACAAGAATCCCCAAATTATCTTTGCTTGCTCCTGTAAGAGCAAAATTGTCCTGTTTATTTCTCAGTGAATTTAAAATTTTGATGATAGAAGTGCATAGAGACATTTTATGGTTCACTGATAAAGGTTATAGAATAAATTTACTGAAATAAGACATCACTTAAAAGGGGTCAGCAAAGCTGTTTTATTACATCAGTTACACCTCTGGCCCACTTTGCTTTGAACATTTCACAGGAAGCTTGGCTTTGTGATCACCTCCTGGCAGAAAATTATAGATTTGTTTACAAAACCACTTCAGCTCTGTGTAACCTCCCTCTGCTCTGGTTTGGCAAGTCCAATGTGTGTTATACACAAGTCTTTTCCACAATGTCTCTCCTCACATTTATCTCAAACACACCTCTCCTTAGCCATTTCTTTCTCTGACAAGGTGGCCAAATGAGCCAGGCTGGGTTCTCCCGTCCAGCTTTCCCTTCTGCAAGGGGGTATATTCCTCACATGTTTTTGAATAAATGACCAAAGAGACTGTCTCAGATGCAGAGAATGACTTGGGGACAGATCCTCAAACCTGCTCAGTGCCACCGGGAAATTCTTCCAGAGCACCTACACCTCAGTCCCATGCAAAAGAGAAAGTACAAATGGGTAAAACATATATTGCAGTAAATTTCTCTTTTGAACTTCCCTTTTCCTCTCTACTATTCACTAAATTGCCCAGAATGAATCACAGCCCAGAAATAGATGCAGAACATGACAATGTATGGTTCTGTTTAGTCATACTCCTGCCGAGCTCCACATGATTGTGCAGCACAGTAACACACACAGAGCTTCAGCCTGGGAATAGCAGGGATTGCAGTGCTCCACTGCACAGCAATATCCACCAGCTGCCTGGAACCTTCCATTTGCCATTAAAACCACAGGTGAGTAAGCAGCCAGGCTGCTTGAGCTGCTGTTTACAAGCAGGCACCAGCAAAGGTGCATTCTCATCAGCAAAGTGTTTCTCCTACAACTTGTAATGAGTTGCAGAAATTAATCAAAACTTCAACAAAACACTTCCATTAGTATGGGCAAGAAAGCCTTCACAAAAGAGACAGAATAACCTTGCAACAAAGAGAATTATATAAAGAATTATATTCTAGTTACACCAAGGGCTGCCCTGAACTTCAGCTGAGTAGTGAGGCTTCCAAAGAGATTTGCAGAAAAAGATCCTTTTAACTGACAGCTCTTTGTGAGGTGCTCTCTGACAGGACCTACAACTGTTGCAGGCTGTTGGGGGAGGTTCAGGTTGGATGTTAGGATGAGGTTTCTCCACCCAGAGGGTGGCTGGGCCCTGGACCAGATATCCCAGGGAGGTAGTCAGGGCTCCAAGGCTGACAGAGCCCAGGGAGTGTTTGGACACTCTCAGGCACAGATTTCTGTTTTAAAAGGCAAAAAGCAATTCAGGCCTTCAGAAGAAATCCTACAAATTCCACAATTTGAAAGCACGTACAATTGCTATGCAAATTATTTTCCAGAGACCACAGAGTTCGAGTTACTAGACAATGATTTTCCTGCAGCATAATTTTGCTCTTTGGCTTACATCTTCCATCATTTTTACAGTAACATCTGTGGATGAGGACAAATGGGTGAGCACTGAACACAAGAGTTGATAGAGATCATTCAGCTTGCAACAAGCCCTAAAAGAAAGGACTGAAAAATTCTTTGGCCTCCCTGGGGGTTGGTGAGAAAGCCAGAGAGGAAAAATGATGTACAATTGCCATGGGCCTTTCAGTAGGGCCAGGACTTTAAACCAATATCTTATCTTATAGTAAAAGTGTAAAATGCTTCAGACTTTTCTGTGCATTCAGCTGAGCCCGATGGTGACAGCAGCAGGGACTGGGAGATGGGAGTGCTCTGTTCCTCCTTACAAAGGTGCCAATCAGGAGAAACTTATTTGACACAACTAAATGATAAATCAGTGAGGTTGGATATTAAAATAGTGTGAGCAGTGAATCAGGGCTATTCACTTCTAACACGCTCTCAAACTATCAAAGACAAGCATTTACTTGGAAGACTAAATATACAATGAGCAATTTCAAAATCTTTTTCAAGGTTGCTCAGCTACAGATTCTTGTCATTCAGTTTTTCTATGGAAGTCATGATTACCCACGGAGAGAAAAGATGGATGTTTTAAAACTACCTTCTGCATAAGAAATATTTGCAACAGAAACAAATTATGGTTTGGAATCTTAAAATGGCAATAATGTCCTGTAAGATTGGCTTCCTGCCTAGATTGCTGGCATTTTAATTCAGAGTTAGATCTCTTAAACAACTCTTCCTCATTTCCAGGGGAAGCCATTACAAACCAGTGATCTCATAAAGCTCACTGACTCCAGAAATACATCAAAGAAATGTACCCTTTTAAAAACCTTCCTGAAACAGGGTGCATTCCCTTTAATTATATTTTTAATACAGTAACAAACTCTGTATACATTCAAGGCATTGTTTCAAGAAGCCACAAAACAGAAAAATTCTTCGCCTCGGCTCAGGAGGAAGAAATTAAATGTCAAGAGTTCCCCCCCCCCCCCCCCAATTATTTTAAAAATAATACACTCAGTGCCATTGGCTTCAAACTAAACTGTGGCAGCCTCGAGCTGCAGCTAGCATGGCATTTCTGGAACATAACACTTCCCCATTCTCAAAATAATAGTTCATCAGCTGCAGATTCCCATGAAAACTGAGTATTTGCTAAGTAATGGTACTTGGAGAAGTGCAGTGGTTAGAAAGACAGAGCTGAATCTGTGCTCCTTTGTCCTTGGTGGCATTTTAGGCTTATAAAAAAAGCAAATTTTTTAAAAGCTGCCTGCTTACAATTAGTATGTTACACTGACACCCTGACACAGTTTTGTTATGGTTGGAATGTTGAATTAGGAAAGAATAACATTGAAGCTTAACTCAAGCTCAGTCCAGTACTAATGTACACAGCTGCTTGCTTAGCACTGAATAAAATTAAGACAATTAGATGCCATGTTTCCTCTTCAGAGTCTGTCTACTAAAATCAGCATAATGGGCCCACTCCAGAGGTCCAACAATAATTTTATATGAAAGAGTAGGGCTCAAATTTTCCTTGTACAGGGGAGGTTGAATTTGGTGCTTTTGTTTTGGGTTGGGTTTCCTGGTCCTTCTGATTCTTCTCCCCACTCCCCCAGCTCATATCTTCATACCAACAATTTTCTTTAGCCATAGTTGTATTTGACTTTCCCCATCAACACTGGGGATCACTGAGAAGCATTAATGATCACTTAAGTACTTTTCTTTCATCTCTGTACATACACAGTAATCTTTATCAAAATACTCACTGAGCTCCTGCTACCCTCACACTCTCTTCGCAGGAGGTTTGCAGCAAGGACATCCTCAGCCATTTGCCTCTCCCACGCTTGCCCACGCTCCCCCTTTAATGCTCCATAAAATGATAACATTTTCCAAAACAGAGGCTTGGTGAAAACTAGGACTGCTGACCATAAATTTTCCATCCCTTCTGCCCCCTATTCCTTGTGTCATGCATTGCTGGCAGCGTTTCCTTGAGATGCCATGTGCCAGATGATTTCTGCAACTCTGCTCTTGGGGACCAATTCTGCAGCCTCCAGGCCCACAGGTGATCAGACAGGCCTAACGTGGAGGAACGTGAGCAGACACTAGCACCACTCATTTTTCTCCTGCCACAGCTTCACTGGTTTTATTAGAGTTGGTTCTGCTTCACACATGTTAAGGGGAAGAGACACATCACTTATTTCATAAATTCATTTAGCCTAAAATGCAACTACTGAATCTTGAAATGGCTCTTTATAATGAAAGCAGTGCTGGAAACATGGTTTGCAGAACAGAACACAATCTCTGTACACGGTGTAATTACATCTTAGTATTCTGCAGAATACCAGTGCATGGCTTAAATGCTATTAATTGTAAGCAGTTTTGTTCCACAGGATGTTGTTTGCTGATAACTACTCAATTAGGGTTATTTTGCAATTAGTCTACTCACAGTAAATTTACTGCAACCAGAGTCATCTGTGGTGTAGCAAATTAAAATGCTGTCTGGGCTGCATGTGCAGTGGCTCTTACATGCTCCTTAAACTGTGTATAGCTCACCACAGTGATTCTGTTACACTAACAGATTAACAGCAAAGCAGCAGCAGCCAATGTCATTTGGAATCCTGAAACCAGCAGAAAAAGAGAAATCTGGGGTTCAATGATCTGTAGATCAAACCCAGTGAGTCCAAAAATGCTCTGCCAAAATGTTAAAAGCTAAACAAACCACCTATTTATATGTCACTGTGTGCATACATGCATATTGAGCAGATGAAATCCTCTATTTGCTTCATTACAGCTCTTTTAAAATTCTGTAGGGGATGCTCTCATTTCCATGCCTTGAAGAACAGCTCTGCTCCACCCCAAAAGTATTTGGCATCTTGTGGCTTCTCCTCTCCCTTCCTGAGAATCACACCTCTTTCTGCTGAGTGGTTTGAAGTCAACAGATAAAAACATTATGGACATTCAGATTGCTATTACCTGTGTGTTGCTCAGTAAGCAGAGCTCCAGAGCTCTTTTCTCTCAGTTTGAAAACCAAAAGGTTGTGTTTCTAAAATAAAATGGAAAATTTTCTTCCCAGCAGCCTCTAAGAAGCAGAAAGCACTTGCTTCAGTGTGCCAGAGCAGCATTATCAGTAAGTAACCAGGGAGAAGGCAGTCTGATCTGCAAAAAACTCTTCCAGTGCTGATAAATTATTTGGAATGAGGGAAACTTGATTTTCCTACTTTATTGTAAGCTGGGTTTACCCCACAAGGATGAAGGTACTGGAAAACCTGTTTGATTTAAAAACTAAGAAAAGACAACAAAAACACCCAGAGGAAATAAATCAGGACCAATGGAGGCTCTCCTTTCCTAGGGACTTCTCATTTGCTAGAACTACATGTTCTCAAAAAACTCTATGTACTTTGGTCTATCTAGGGCCATAGGTCTGGGCCAAGAATAAAGCCAGCTGGGTAATTAATGATAAGGATTAGGCCAGAGTCTCCCCTGGGGATGTGGCAGCTGGGAGAAGCTGGCCCAGGAGGCCTGCTGCAGGTGCCACCTGGGACTGTGATGGCTCCTGACCTGGTGGCAGTGACCAAGCAGGAATTGTGCTCTGTGTCCATCCATGCAAGGCAAGGGATGCAGGGCTGCAAACTGCCATGATCCACATGGAGTGAAAAACAGAGAACTCAGGGACTGAATCCAGGCACTAGCCAGCAGCTAGGCTTTTCTTCACCTCAGGAGGACGGGAAGCAGAAATCACAAGTTCAATATCACGTTGAAATGTGGAGTTTTGTAATGGCAATTGCAGTGCTCCCATTGTTGCTGGGCAGGGTCACAGTGGCCATTCCAGGACTGTGCTCCTGCCCACAGTAATAATGGATTCTGTGTGGGTTAACATAGCACAGATCAGCTCACCTGGGCTTGGTTCAAGGGGATTTTAGCTAGGTACAGAGTGATGGGTATTTTAGAGACAAGAATCCTCATTTAAACTTCTGCTTCTTCCCAGTACCTCTGCACAAGAGGAGGACCATGCACGATGATGGACAAAGAAGGGAGGCAGCAGGTCCACATGCACTGACAGCTTTGGTGAGCAGAGGGGAGTCTGGCCCAGCAGAGAATCAGTGTCTGTGCAGGACTAGGCCAGAGATGGCCCCAGCAAGGAAACATCTGCCACTTGGCTTACAGGTTGCTGAACCCTGTCTCCTGTACCATGTACCACGTCACCTGAGACAAAAGGAACTCCCCAAAGGATGTCTGTGGGTATCTTCTCAACCTGCACAGGCCTGGATTTGTTCTTTCCTCATCTAAACTTGTGCTGAGCCTACACTTCCCATCTCACATTTGCTGAATGCATTTTCCCCAAAACACACTTCTTTCTACAGAGGCCAAACATTCCCTTCTGAGCCAAGGGAGACCTGCAAGCTTCCCCTTGCCCTGCTCTCAGCCGTGACTGGGAGAGGCTGCACCTAAAGCTTTTGACACCAATCTCCTGTGCCATAGCTTTTGTGTTGTGTTTTTAGGGCCAGCTTGCAGGGAAATGCCAGCTCACCTGCTCTGCACGTCAGGTGACTGGTGAAGGTGCCATGTCCTGTTCTGCTCCAGCAGCCATGCCCTTGGAGGCATGGCTGCAGCCCTCAAGGAAATAACACCTGCACGTCAAGCAGGGCACATCATGCTCTTGATTTTAACAATCCTTTCTTTTATCACTGAAGATCCTTATAATCAACTTCCTTTGCCTGTTGCCTTTGGAAACAATAAAACACTTTAAAAAGTAGCAGCTGCTATGATCCTGTTCCTGTTGATAAGCACTGAAGTGAATGTATCACTTAACATTTCTGACAATCCAGCTGGATGGAGTCCTGTCCATGATTGATAGCTGCACTTAGCAGCGTCATGGTTTTGATCAGCTGAGACAAGATCCAAGGGGATTAAAAGCTGGATGACATCTCAATGGAAACCACAGCACTGGGAACATGTTTCTTTGTTGGGATAATGGATGAATGTGCTGCTCCAATACATAAATATTTATACTTCACAGTTTTGCTGAAAACAGACAGGAAACCTTTGTGCAAACCAAGCTGATGGGAACAGCACTCACATGCTGAACACACAGGCTCAGACCCCAGATGTCTGACTGCTGCTGACAAACACCAGATCACTTTTTTAATACATGAAGTGCCTCTACCCACATCTCCCCTATCAGCAATCCCACCAATGGGGTGTCTTATATCCCCGAAAGCTGATGTGCAGTACCTCACAAACTCTCCTGTAATCAAGCTCAACTCCTTTCAAGGACCAACAGAGTGGATGAGGTCACCTTTCATGAGGGATGGAGTCACTCTGGAGGTGAAGAACAGCAGTATTTATGTTCTGCAGTGGGAGGAGAGATATGGGACCACAACACACTGAAACTCAGACAATGGATCTTTAACAGGCCTATGAAATTCAAGGGATCGACCAAATTATACACATACAGGGTCTTCCAGTAGGCACTGGGTGCTTTCCTAGGGTTTTGGGGTTCCCCCATGTCAGCCTTGACAGTTCTGTATTCAAACGTTTGGGAAATGACTCCAAGGTCTGGATCTCCTCCATAGGTTTGGTGACCCAACCTTCTTGCGCACTGGTTCTTCCTGCATTAGCAGCTCATCTCCCATTCCATATGCTGCTGCACTTCTCCACAGCAAAGCTCCCAAATCTGCTCTACAGCAACCTTGTATGGAACACAGGATGTCCAGACTTTCTGCCAAGGAAATCTGGCAGCTGAAATGGTTAACTTCAGCTGTCAGCATAGGCAGGAGGAAATAACCTTGAGGCAAAGAAAAATCAACATTTTCCACATGTATCCATCTGGCTAGGCTAACATGTCTCTGAATTATTCTTTTTAAACAAGTGTCACCACTTGTTAAAATAAAAAACAAAACAAAACTCTAGCTCAGCAAACCTAAAAATTTTAGACTCAATCTTTATGCACCTAATATTCTAATGTGGAATATATCCATACCACATAAGTTTTTCCTCAATTAATCACATTTGGACATTTTCCTCATTTTTCTAGACATATTTGTAGCTCCCAGTCTTCCTGAGAATTTTACTCTGACATTACAATGGAAGCATTTATACCAATGTGCTATGTACATATATGAAAGGCTTCAAGTGTAGAATGTGACCCTGTTCTTGGTTCTAAGAGCACACTATTATCCTGACTGCAGGGCACAAGAGATAAATCCTGTATTTAGAAAAGAAGCAGTAAATATTTATTGAGAAACCTGTTTTTAAGGATGGCAGTTGTTTAAAACTTCTGGAAAGTCACCCTGCATCCCTGGGAGATCACCAAGCAGGGCATGGAACCATGGGTGTGTGCAAAGTTGCACAGTTGCAGTGTCTGCCCCCACTAATGACAACACACCTTCAGCTCTGGCCAGGATATCACTTGCATATTTGTATTTGGGATACATTTACCTACACAAGATTTATAGCACTGGTCCCATAACTAAGACATTTTCTAGATCCCAAAAGTGCAGGGCACAGTCTGTAAGGTGCTGGCCTCCCTCAACTTTCCCACAGAGCACAGAGACTGACCTGCCCTGAAGGAAGAAGGGGGAGGAAGAGGAAGGAATAGCAAGGACATCACAGTGGGTTCCTCCAGTGGCACCTCAGCAGTGCCCGGGGTACTCACTGATGCTCATCCTGTTACTGATGTCTGCTTTTGCTCCATTTTTAGCTCTCTCCTGTTCTCTTGTCTTCCCTTCATCTTGTGCTGCCTTTACTGTCCCTCTTCCCTTCTCCCTACTGAACACCACGTCTCCTGCCTGCTCCATTAATTGTCCCCAGTGTCTGCCCACCCAGCTTGACAATTTGGACTATTGTCATGATAAGAAAGGGAGAAAAAAACACCAAAAGAGACATGGTAAAAAAACCAAAAAACCAAAACCAACAGTCACAGATGCACTGGGGTAGGGAATGAGGGTGCTCAGACCATTCATCCTGGTAAGATGCAACATCTAAATTAAAAGCCTAAGAATCTTGTTACAGGGAGAAGCGCTTTTTTGGATACATTCTCTGGGGCAGCTCCTCTTTTTCACTGTCTGTACAGGGAATTTAACCTCCTAATCCCTGTAATAGCAATGCTATCCTGCTCTCTACCACACTGAAATCACCCTGCAGTAAGCACTGCTTTGTGATGGTGCAGTAAACACGCCATTAGAGGATGTTCCCAATGAAAGGAACTAAATATCCCCTGCTTCCCATGGATCCCCATGGTTATTCTACAGTCTCAAAGCAAGACTTATTCTCTAGTTTATAAATCCCCTCTGCACTTTCAGCCTGGACAAAGACATAACATATCCTTCTGTGCATGGCCAATTACAAGGTGGGGATCTGGATTGCTGAATAAAGAAATGCTGCTGTGGGTAATGCTGCTCCTTGATCAATACCCACTCTGTTCAACTGATCAATGCTTTTTTTTTTTTTAAGGCATTTTACTCTATGGAGATCTCATAGCTGGATGAACAGTGGCACATGAAGCACTTTTTTTTTTGAAAAGTAGAAAAAGGTCAGCTCAGACATGCAAAGTGACAGCAAGCTGAGAGGTAACTCGTGATCTGAGGGCATGGAGAAACCAAAGCAACAATCAAAGCCTGGCTTAGGCCAGCAGAGGTAACTGACTTTCCAGCAGTGATTCTGAAAATAACTTTTGCTGATTCAAGAACATTAAAAATAGAAGTCAGCCACAAAATTGGATTTTTCCCTGTGCTTTTGGAATTTTTTTATATACTTCTAATAATTACCTGGGTTATCAAAATCTTAGGACTCCAGTGTGACATAAAAATGGCCATAACAGCAATGCTACTCATGTATTGGTTAGCAAAAAGCTCCAAAATTCACAATGGCTGTTGTCTGATTACCAAAAACCACACAACTCCTGCACAACATGGCAAGATTCTGACTATTCTTCTCTGTGTCTGTGGATGAAGAACTAAATGAAACAGGAGCAGCAGCTGAATACCTAGATCACATTGTGCAATAAAAATCCGGTGGAAATGAATTCTACAGGAATCCACCAGGGATCTTGTGACATCCACATTATTCCCTTGTTCAAAGGGAATTGAAAGCCTCCCTTGTTGTCGTGGGCCAAGCCATCACACATTCCTGCAATAAAGCCATTTCTGTCAGCAGAAGGCCATTCCAATCCCACAGAATGCCTCCCCCAAGACAGTGTTTGACTTCTCCATCTCCCCACTTACCCTCCAGGGCACAGAAGCGTGTCACCTGCTCCGGCATCAGCTTGCCCAGCTTGTGCTGGCAGTACACGTCCGCGATCTCCTGGCGGCACTGCTGGGACTTGGCGCGGGACATGGCCGAGATCGCCTCCTTGCCCGTCACCTCACACTTGGGGGGCTGGTCGTACTTCAGCTCAGGGGAGCTCATCTCAAGCTTCTGTATAAGCTGCTCTGTGGGAAACCTGTCAACATCCTTCAGGTTGTTGCTGTTGCTGCTGTTTTTTCCCAGGGGATTGCTGAACTGCACCACCTCGTTGGAGTTCTTCCCCAGCAGCAAGTTCTCCTTCATCTTCTCCTCTTCCAGTTTTTTTCTCAAGTGCTCCTTTTGTTTGCTAAGGGGTTTTTTCACCAGCTCAGTCTGGTGTTTTTGTCTCTGAGTCCTGGGAGCAAAGTTACTGTTATCAATAGTTTCAAAGTCCTTGGGGACAGAATTTTCATTATTGCTGTCTGTTCGCATTTTCTCTTTCGGTCGGTGGGAAAAATAGCCATCCTGTAAATGGGGAGAAAAATTACACTCATCTTACTAAACAGTCACATCCCATGCATGGCAAGCATTTCTTACATGAAAACATAGATCAATTACAATCCAACACACTGCAGAAACCCCTGTGTTGGGGTTTGCAGCAGACTGAAGCTGAGAGGCCCCTGGGGTGTCCAAGTCACCTGCACTGGCATCTCTTCCTCACTGGGCCAGAGTCCAAGCCCTATCTCAGATGGAGCAGGGAGGTTTTACACAGGGTTGTGAGCAGTGATTAACCAGACACTTCACCCTGACACCATTAAATATCCATGAGAAAACAGACACAGGTTTCAAAGCAGCAAAAGCAGCTCCTTCAATGCTTTCCTTCGCTCCTTGTGATTAACCATCACAGTTTGGTATCCCAGAACTGCCTCATTGCTCTGCAGAAACCTGACTACAGCCTGAGCTTTATTTCAGTGAAGTAACTTTGACACAAAACAAATCCTTCCCAATTTTGCACTTTTTTTCCCCCCTTGAGTTCCTACACGTTTGAACCCTCCCTGGGAAGGTCAGAGTCAGGCTCAGGTGTCAGCTCTTAACCATCATCCTCCTCCCCTTGATGCTCTTAGATAAATACACAGCTCATAATGTTACAACATTCAAAATCTATCACATAAAGGAAAAGGAATAGACCATGTAAAATATTTGTCTGCATCAGGGATGGGTGAGGCTGAGCTGCCTTTGCTCCAGCTGTGAAAACTTATGGGGGACACAATTTTTAGATCCATGGACATGGAAATATCTCTGTTTGCAAAAGTGAACAGTAGCAGATAAAATCAATGATGAACGGTTATTACAACATCTGAAGACAGAAGTAAAAATATTGGTAGATTTTTTGATTATGTCCTGTTTCCTTTCCACTTGTGGAAGCACATAACCAAAAATCAGAGACTAGGAAATGACAGCATCACTAATGATGACTGATGGGAGCATCTTTTAGCACCTATCAACCACATTTTCTATTCAAAACATTTTATCAGCATGAGCTAATTGTTTCTCACACCTCTTCTGGGAGGAACTATTTAACAGTCAGGGTTTGCAGAGAAAGGAAAGAGAGATAATGACTTATCCCAGGCCATCCAGGGAGTCAGTATCAGTTTGACCTCTGAAGCTTGGCAATGGGAAATGTTTGAGTAGCTTATTCATTAGAAGAAGTTGTTTAGTGAGTGAATAAAGTGATTCTCTCTCCATGAAAATGTCTAGTTTGCAACGAGTTTGAGCTGTCAGACACAGATGAATGCAAAAGAGTTCAAAAACACGCCAACACCAGACAACAACTCACAAACCAAAATCCAAACATTTTTCAAACAAACAAAATACTTATAGTTTGGGAAGAAATATTTTTTTAAAAAATAAAATTCTAACATTTTGGTGAAAACATAAAAACCAAAGAGAAACAAAATAAACAAAACATAGTTTCAACGCAACATTCATTCTTAAAAATGATTGAACTAAAATAAAAAAAAAATTACTTTCAGAGCCTGGCTCCTACCCCTTGTCCTGTATCTTCAATGGATCTTCAAAGAAAAAAAGCCAACTTTGTTTCCTTCAATAAACCTTTTGTAATATCTCTAAGGCAATGCCATGACAGGATATTTCCATGTATCTTGGCAACATTCTCTCTCACAGGCTGACTCTCACTAAATGATTTTTATTTTCAAATTTTAAAAAAATCCTAATCTGTAAAGCAAATGCATGCTATTTAAAAGGGATATCTCTTTGGGAGCAGCAGGGACTAAAAATAAAGCAGGGTCTGTACAACAAGTGTAAAATCAAGAGCTACAGATACACATTGAAACATAAGCACACCTAACAAACACCCCAGCTGGAAAGTCAAATCTAGCCTCACGCAATCTCACACCTGTTGGTGCAAGTGTTAAATGCCACGAAACCTGAAATCTCCACCCACCTTTGATCTGCATTTCCCTCTCAATTGCTTTCACCAAAGCCAAGTGTGAGTTTTACAGTACAATGATTTCAAGACAGGCTCCACACGTTTGCAGTGCAGAGGAAATGAAACTCAGCACTCCCAGCTCAGAACAGCAGCAGCTGCTGACAGTAAGTTGTGCTCATTTGTGAAGTTCAGGGCTACAAGCAAAAAGCAGCACATCAGGTGCTCACCTGGCAACACAAAATGGGTTTTACTTGCTCTGCAATACTTTATTTTTACAGAGCTGGATTAATTGCAGATTTTATTTGTCACAGATGTGTAAGACATTCAAGACAGGGCAGAGTCATCTCACAGAGAGATGATCTTGAAACCAGGCAATCCCAGTTCTGACAGCACCATGGGACATACATCAGCAGGTTCACTGTCTGAATCATCATTTATTTCAACTTTTATCAAACTATTTGTTAGCAGCACCTCCTTATCTCTATGCTTGCAAATCACTGAAGGCCATACCAGGACCAAATGAGAAGTGTAAGCCCATTAATACAGCCTTTATGTGTCCACAGCCAAAATGAAAGCAGTGTTTTCAAACCAACACCTAACACTGCTATTGAAAGCACCATTTTGGTCTTTGCAATAGGCAATTCCCTCTAGGCATAGACCAGAAGAGGCTATGTCCAAAATCAACTCATTTGAGAGGCTACCTTATTACATTTATTACAGGTGTCACACACAACATGTGCACCCCAAGAGCACATATTTCACCTGTGTCTTTCCTGCAGTCCTAACCTCTGTAAAGCCATCCCCTCTCATCCAATCACTCCATGCCTTGCACAAAGTCCCTCTCCAGCTCTCTTGCAGCTGCTTCAGGTACTGAAGATGCTATAAAGAAACCTCTGAAGACTTTGCAGCACCATATTTCCAAGTGTGACACTGTGGATGTCTATCACAGGCCTAAGAGAAGGATTGCCACAAGCAGAAATGTTCTGTCCTGACTTCATCTGGTTCTCAGAAGACACAAGGAGAGGTTAACTGCTGAGTGCTCAATGGCAAGAGCCCTGGCAGGGAGAGTTTTAATGACTTCTGAGCATGCAGTTCAGGAATAACAAGAAAATACTCCAAAACTGGGAAAGAACAGTCTGTACCCAGAAGCATGCATGAGATCACTGCCAATTACATACTGATTGCCATTGATGTTAAAAATAGTATTATAATATTAATGCAAAAATAACATTTTAAGCTCAGAGCCATTTTATGTAATGTGAGAATTTGAATTCTGCTCCAAATCCCGCTCCCTGTTGAACACACAGATTTTAATTCTCCAAACTCCACTTCTGGTGTGTTTTTCAGACACAATGTATGCTCTTTGGTGTATTAGCCACTTCATCTGCAGTGATTGAGGGTCTGGGGCTTAGGTACCCTGAGCTTGATTGAATTCAATGTCCCATCTATCTCAGGAGGGGAAGCCTGGGTTTCTGCAGAGGCTTTGCAATCTACTGAGGGAACCATGGAATAAATTGCTGCTGTCACCTACTATACACCCAGCAACAGCTGCTGCACCTAGCACAAATACAGAGAATCTGGAAGAACTTCCCAGCTGTCTGTAATGACAAATGGATTTTAATGACAGCCTGTTAACATTCTCAGAGGCTTTTGCAAGTACAACCCACACCAGTTCAGCCAGACCCCAGGTAAGTTTGCACACCTGCAGAATGCCTCTCTTCACATTCTGCTTGCCTATATTTGGAAGACACATCTGTCAGCTATATTTGCATCCAAGCTAAGCATGTTCAAGCATAAACATGCATTTGGGGCTACCCAGGTCACAAGTTCCCCTGTACTTTTACAGGTACATTGCTGTATTCTGCATGCTAAAGGCAGGAGGTTAAAGATAAAGACTATGGCTCCAATAGTGGGCACAGGAAACCTCCAACAAGTCAGTGGGGCATCCCACTGCAGGATCAGAACTCTGCAAAGCCATTAGGTACAGCTCACAGAGTGCCCCACTGCCCCTGGAAGGAGTTCCTCTGCCAACAGCCCGGATTAGGCAATTGAACTGGTAATTTTTGCAATGCACAAAAAAACAGCATTAGACCAATTTCAAATCTGCTTTCAGAGAGAGAACCTAACGTGCATTTAAATCAGTAGAGACCCAAACATGGCAGACAGGGGTGTACCAGCTCTGCAGGCAGCACAGGCACACAGACTGTGGCTGAGGGATCCAACTCAAGGCACCAAAGCCAAGGGAAGAGCCCACACTGTGCAGGCAGGCACAGCTCCAGCATCCCCTGGCACACACCTGCACAGTGCTGCTGCAAGGCTCCTTCTGCACAGGCTTTGTGGGGAACCTAAAGGAAAACCCTACTGAGCTCACAAAGGCACACAATAGGAGCTTGCATTTATCTGCCAGAGGTGTTCATTGCATTGTGCAGAGCACTTCCTCCTGACACTAAGAAAATGCTCCCTTCTTAGGAAAAGTTATTCACTGCACGATTTCTTTATCAACAAACTCCTATAAATACTGTACAGACGGATGGACCATGTTCAACCCAGCCCTGAATGGGAAATGTTCACAGTTACAGTTTATCTGACAACTCATTTTCTCCCCAGCATGGAAGGATTTGCTGTCTTTTTGAACTGAGAACACATTCTCACATTTTTCCTCTGGTATCTCAAAGACACAGCAAAACATACCAGAAATGTGCACATGCACACACAGAGCAACAACAAAACACAAAGATCTTCCTCTAAATACAAAGCACTGGACATGCTGGCCTTGAGGACCAGCTATAAATCTAACACCTGTACGATAAAAATACCTATTTTTCCTCCTTTCACATAGTAAAGCACCCAATTATTGACCTCCTGTGAAAATATGCAATGCCTAGGCAGTCCTGCAGGATCACACACAGCTGAGGCCCCAAAGCTGGGGCAGGCTCTTGCTGCTTTGCTGGGGTGAGCTGTTCAGGATCCAACCAGCTCACAGCTCCCAGAGGTGGGGATAGCTCCAAAATCTGCATCGCATGTCAAAGCCTCAGAGACCTGGTCAGCTTTCACAGGACCATCTATTTTATCTGTCTTGTGACTGAGAAGAATTTAAACAGAACTATGAAAAGATAATTAAACCAAGTTTCTGTTCAATATTAATCACAGCTGTGACATATTAGTTGGTAGTGCTTGTTAATTATTTCAGTAAAGAGACCTTCCAATTGTCAGAGGATAGCATCTCTACAATTAAATCTTCTTTTCCTGCTCTTTGTGCATTTGTGGGCAGTTTTTTAGTTGAAATCAAAACCTTTTGCATCCAGAAGCACAAACTTTACGCTGTGGTCACCCCATTGTCTCCTGTCCTACCACACTCACATCTTTCAAACTGTGAAACCACCACTGCTCTGCCTGAAGCCCTCATGCAGCCACATGGATGCAGAGCAGATATCCCATTGTGCCATCAAAACAAACAAGATATTGGGAACTTTAATTGAAGATGTGGTTGATGTGCCATGAGACCCTTGGAAAATGAGTACTTTTGGCAGGTTTGAACAAAAGCAAGGCCAAAGACAGCAGATGGAGGAGAGGCAGCAGATGTTAATGCAGTTATATTTTTCCATATGTTTTTCTGTTTTGCTGTAATAAGTACATTGTACTTTAATTGTCAGTGGCTGAAGACTTAGGAGAAACATTTTGTGAGAAATATATTACGTTACTTTATGCCTTTCATTCAAGAGGGAGGTGCAAAAGGTGAAAATAGATTTATTGACTTGCAAGCTGGCAGCAATGAAAGATGCAACTGCTTTAAACACAGTGCTTTCTGCTATGTAAAAGGAAAATGAGATAAAGCAATAATTTGGGTTAAAAGGGGGATTCTGATACTTGAAAAAGCACGAATCCTTCAGTTCTAACAGATACAGGCACAACCAGCCCAAAACTATTGCAACACTTGGCATTTCAAAATGCAGAGAAACAGATGGACCACCAGAAAGTGCACAGGGGACCCCTCACTGGAACATCTGCACTGGTGATTGTTTGGAGGACTGTTTTTCCCTTCCTTTCCAAAACTGTTGCCATCCATTTTTATTTTTCCTTAACATCAATTTCAGCAGTGTGACCCAAAACTCTAGAAACAACATTGTAAAAACATCATTAATGGAAGTTGCTTTTATCCCTTTTTACATGCATACATTAAGGGAAGATGCTCTGGTTTGAAATTGAAGGAAAACAGCTTCAAAACTTTGGCTGCTTTCCTCAGAATAGTTTTTCTGGTTTTTGCTCTTTTTTTCTGTTTTTTTTTTTTTAACATGTGACTTACGTTCACAGTGATTTAGATTAGGGAGTAAAATAGTATTGCATCCCTCAAGAGACCAAACAGATTTTCACATTCGTTCCAGCTTAGTACAGTAACTGTTCAAAAAACCATAATTATATCAACAGTAATTTCAGATGTTCTGGTTATTAAAAAGTTTGGAATACTGCTAGAGGGAGCTGTGAAAGCACACATCCACAGTCCTTCCAAAACTGACCACTTTGTTTTCTGCTAATTTAAACTTCTCAGGAAAGTTTGCACTTGGACATCACAGACTAGTCAAATGTATTCAATCAGTAACAGAATTTGATTTATAAGCAGTAACTGCCCCCACTTTACATATTTTGCTCACTTTCAAATGACACTGAATCTCATTAGGACTCCAGATTGAGGCACAAGCCTTTGGCAAAGTCCCTCCCAGGGATTCACCAGCAGGAGCAGCAACACTCCCTGGGCTGGGGCAGGTTTTTGTCTGTATATACACACACATTTTAATAGCTCCCATCTCTGCCTTGTAGCAGCTTTAGCTCTGCCTGGGTTGGGCAGTGGAACCCATCCCTGCATGACACAAGACATTGCTCAGTTCCCAGCAAACAAGCCCTCAAAAGACTGTTCATTCAAGCATCTGTCCTGCAACATTAACCAGGGGCACTGAGCCTCCTGGACCCACTTCAGCACAGCCACATCTTTAAACAGAATTCACCACAAAACCAGGAAAAACATGAAGGACTGGCCTGACAGTGCAAAATGCAGCTCCTGAGAAAGCTCAGGAAAACCCTGGAGGTTTATTTTCCTACAGTTTCTCCCCTAGGGAAGGTGGATCTTGCAACAGAGTTCAGACATGAAGGAGCTTACAAAGAAGTCAGTCTTCTGAAATACTTCTTAAATACTTTCAAGGGAAAATATTTAAGTGACTTTTTATAAGAATGTCTATACTTCGTGATCCTTGAACAGAACCTCAGTTGAAAAGACAAGGCAGAGCATCAGCAGACATTAATTAATGCCACACAACTTCTTAACAGGAGCTCAGCAGGTGAGGTCAAGAACTGATAAATCTACATGATTGTTTTTCCTGATGGCTATTCTGATACTGGATGGAAAATGTGAGATGTTCTGTGTTTTTATTTCTCACCAAATTGTACTGCTTTGTTATTTGACAAAGGTACCCCAAAGAAATAGTATGTAAATAAATAACAAAGTAAAAACAGGGTAAAGCTCAATCATTCCCATATTTAAACTATGGACATAATAACCACACTGAATACCCATTACCAGCCAAACTTTCATTTCTATTTTTTTGCCTTCTCCTCTCAATGACCTAACCCATAAAAAAAATAACATGGTTAATCTGAATTCCTCAGCTTTCATCTCTATTTCTTTCATCCAATATAGATTTTATATCTTTCAGAGCAGTAGTAAACACATGAAATTGCTTCCTGGTGACTTGTTATTAACTAGATTCCAACTAAATTCATGAGGATGCCTATTCCAACTCCAATCTAAACAATCTTGAGCAGCCCAGGGTGAATTGCTGAGACACACAATAGATCTCTGGCAGCTATAGAAATTAAATATAATCAGAATATGGATGGTAGAAAGCAAAGACGCCCTCTCACACAAATGAAAACATCCTTGTAAAATACAGTCAGTTTAACACAAATGTATTCAGCCTTAATTAGGTAGAAAATCTATTTAGATGAATACAATACAAAGAATAATAATGAACTTCAGGATTACATTTTGTTACTTGGAGGGAAAAAACAATACAAATAAATGGGAAATAATTGGACCTTATTTAATAGTCTCAGACTATCAGCTCAAACAACTATAATCATTAAAGGCCCTGCAGTGATCTTCTACTGATAAATGCTGTTAAATCAGAATTACAATACAACAAGCATGAAGAGCAAAGCCTATTAAAATGAGCAACACTAAAAGAAATAGATTAATTCAAATCTTTTTTCACCAGCACCACAAGGAGTCTTTGAGCCAAGCACATAGAAATGAAAGGCTTCCACATTTCCTCTTGTTTTGGGTGAGATTGAAATATTAACACTTCCACACAGGTGATCACTGCAGGGGGACTGCAGAGTGGATGTGCCAGATACTGTACCTTCACAGAAAGTTCTTCTGCAAGACCAGTAGTTACATTCATGAAATAAAACTGCAAAAGCCAGAGGATTATTATGGGCTGTGCCACCCACCTCCTTAGCCACCCTGTCAGCAGCTCAGCCTGGCACTGGCCTCAGCAGGGGTGGTCTGTGTGGAACTGCATTCTCAGTTTTGGCAAATTCATTCAGAGCTATACAAATGAGCAGTTTTACCAACATGATGAAAGATGACAGAGTTCTGGGGTCAAAAGACAGAGCAAAATAAAAATTTCTGACACCAAAAATGATGCATCTTAGGTTCAAAAACATGTCATTTTATTGGCTCCAGCAAGGATCATGAAAAATTTAAGCATCGGGAAAAGACATGAGAAAGTTTTCTAGGAAACTGCCCTCTTCCCTTTCTTGAATGGACACACACTTTGGAGACCAAACCCTTTTTCTGTACTGTACTAAACACACTGAGTACACTTGAGCCAAACACCAGATTCTATAGTATATAAGATTATATATCTTTGGCCACAGAGTAGCTTCCCTCTCATGCTGTGAGCGCAGTGCTGTCAAAACAGTTATTTGTAATTACACTGCATTTAACAATGGTCATATTTCCATAACTCCACACTTACAATTTTGTCAGAAACAGGGACTCCCTCCACACACAGTCAGTGATCATATCTCAGCACATCCACATCCACAGCTGACAGAACCAGATGGGCAGCACAGCATAATGTTAACTTAGCTCATAGACTATGCCACACTGAAAAATCAAATCACAATATACTTCATTGTTTTAATGAACATCATTATGCTAGAGCATTAAAAAAATGGAAGGCAGAGAAACAGTGATGAAAAATGACTCCTGTCTATCTAGAAATTCTTGCTTGTGTCTTCCTCATACTTTACTGTTCTAAACAAAAAAATAATGTAAAGTGAGCAGGGAAACTTTAAATTTGCATCTACAAATAGATATTGTGTGGATTTTATAGGATTTATTTACAGATTTTGGAAAGTTGTCTTCTATAACATCAGCACTAGTCCAAAACATGCTGTGAGGGAATAGAACAGTGGTGATACTCAACAGTGGCATTATTTCCACTTAATTGGAATTAAATGGGCAGTGGAAGGATGATTGCAGGATGAGATTACTACTTTTGGCTTTCTCTACAGCTGCTCTTTGGATTTTTTCTTGATTTTGCAGCACTCCTGAATTCCCACCAAGGACTGTGATAGGCTGAAAGGCAAAGACACATTTCAGTTGCAGGGACAAAAGTGTCAGTGATGTCACAAATCCAGTGGTGCTTTCTCTCATGGAACAAATGAGAAATTTCAATCTCTGTTTTTATATCTCAAACCTGGTGTGTAGGACAGGATTTAGTCTTTTATACACTAGAGAGTTCTCTTTTACAAGCATATTTAATAATCTACAGCAACCTTGGTGCACATACTACTACTGTAGTGCACTGTAATTCTTTAGAAAGAAACTGTTTTGAGAATTTTCTGATGGCTGGAACACAGTTTCATTTGCAGAGACAGCAGAATGATAGCTCACACATCATCCTATGTATATCTTTCAAAACATGTATTTCTCATTAGTAATTTTACTATGCCAACCATTCCAAATATCAAAGTGACACCTGACAATTATAATGCTACATGTTCACCAACATAATAATAATGCTTCAGCAGAGTGATATTTGCAAGGGTTGAAAAGGAAGAAAATCTCTACCTAAAACCTCGCGTAGGATGCATCAGCTGCAGAGATGAGGGCACTGCCAGAAATCAGCCTAAGGGAGCTGTTGGTATTACAGATTTGAAGCTAACAGCTTCTAATGCATGGTTTGTAAGGAGGGATCTGTCCACATGAGGCAACGCCAAGGAGGGACAGACACACACAGTGTCTCTTAAGTGATGGGGGCAGATCAAGTGCAGCCACATTCCGCAAGCTTTGGCCCTTTGGGCCATATATATATATCCAAGAATATATGACCATATATCCAAGACTTTCAGTGTCCTGTTTTGTCTGATGAGCTGCTGTCTCTCAGCGATGCTGCAGTGAAAGGTGCAAATTCAGCAAATGTCCACACTCCTGGTCCTTGTGCACATCTGCCGGCAGCAGATCGCCTGCCCTGGAAGCAGCCTGGAAAACTCAGGGCCGCCTCAAGGCTTTCCCGGAGAAGCCCCTCGTGGTAACAGGTTGCACACAATCCCTTTGTGAAGGCTGGGCTGTTTGGGGAGAAGCAGCACGGGAAAGATGCCGAAGCTCGCTCGGCCTTTTGCCGCTCCCGGGCCGCGCTGGCACGGAAATGTTTGCTGAAGGCCGAGCCGGCCGGAATACCAATGCAGGCCAGCAAAGAGCTGAAGGGCAAACAGGAAGGAGGGAAAAGCCCCTGCGACACAAAGGACACAAAGGGCCGGAGCTGAGCTTTCCCAGCAGGGCGATGCCCAGCGCTCCGCACACGCTCCGGGCTCCGAGCAGCGCTCACTGCCAGCCCAGCTCAGCGCTGCCCTTTCTGACTCTCCGTTAGCATGAAATGATGCTAGCCCGGCCGATCTGCAGAAAGCTGATGCGAGCCGAAGCCTGCTGCAAATCCGCATGTGAAAGGATGCGTTTCGCAGGCGGTGAAAGCCGAGAAGGAGCTGTCGTCTTCACTTAGTTTAATTCCTGCGTGTCCTTTAAAGCAGCAAAAGCCGGCATCGAGAAGAAACAACGAGCAACTCTATGGCTCAGATTCTCAGTTTATGCCCAAATAAATTCTATATTCTTCTCAAAGTAGCCCCTTTGAATGACTGTTGAAATGGCCTATTTTTGGCTTCTCGAATTGCTCAAGGAACTTAAAAAAGAGCAGACTTAGGAATGTATTAGGCAACATTTTCTCATTGTGTTGAAATCTCCACGATAATGAATGTCTTGGAAAGAGCAACAAGATTGTTATCATCCTTAACTCCTCGATTGAAGGCATGAGCTGGACTGCTTCCAGTAAACAAGTGGTTCATGTTAATTTTATAGACAGGATTGAAATAAGTTAAGAGTCACTTGAGTTATCTGTTTCCTTTGCAGCTAATGAATAAATGTGGGCTAGTTGGCCAAAAGTCCCCTCTGACACAGAATATTGCAGCAAGACAGTGGTGGTTGAAAATCCCCCGTTCATCTTATCTGCTATCAGTCATCCACAGAGAGAGGGAATGCCAATTGCAATGTTACACATCTATAAATACAAATTCCTCTGTTCTCTACAGCCAACAAGACTGTTCCCACACAAAAGAGTATTATTCAGTGCTGGTTTTACAAATAAGGTGAAATTCTGGCAGTGTCCTCCCAGAAGTCAATGGACAGAAGGAAGTTTTCACCTCCCATCAGCTCTACAGGGATCAGCACGTTCCAGCACAGTCCTGCTCACAAAATACACCACCACTGGTGTCTGAACTCAGAGCAAATCTTGATAATGAGCTACAACTGCTTGCAGTGCTAATTATCCTATGCAGTGCCCACATTCTAATGAATCGCCGATAAAGAACCGGTACTTTTTTCCAATATAATTCCATTTATGTTGTGAACCGGCTGGCAATGAAATTTCTGAAGCTCTAAACACATCTACCTTGAAAACTGTCTCCAAGTATGTTCAAAGAAAGAAGCTGCTGAGCAAGGAACAACAACCAGGATGATATTGCATGGGGCAGAAAAGTAAATTTACTTTCACTGCTCTTCCAGGCACTTGGAGGGGCAGAGTGGGGGAGAACGGTGAAATAAAGGATATCCAACACCAGAAAAAAACCATGCATGAAGTCTGATAAAAACAGAATCAGAGCAAGGAAATGGCCTACCCACTGCACTGAGGAGTAAACTGCAGATACACAGCCCAGTGCACAGGAAAAGGGCAGAGCCAAGAGTGCAAATTGAAAGGCAACTATCTGACATGAAAAACATCATTGACGAGTATCTGTAAGAGATTGTTTGACACCAGCCCTCTTGACTGTCAGCCTGACATTCATTAAGTGCAAAGAAAAAGTCTTCAAAAAGCAGCATTTAATTACTTACTGAATTGCTATTACAAAGCAGTTGTTTTTAATTACAGATCACATTAATACAAATATGGTCTGATCCTGATCATTAGGATTAACTGTTGTGATCTTGTTTGCCAACAATAGAATCTTTGTATTTAAAGTAAAATGTCATTAAAAAGCCACGGGAAGTTCATCATTAATGTGCAAGCAGTGTAATCTTAATTTCCTCCTGCAGATACTGAACTGAGACCAATCATGCAAGATTTTCCAGTATGTAAAATAACTGTCAGTTTTCATTACAAAGAATATGAAGCAAAAGGAACACTGAAACAACAAGGCTGAAACAATTTTCCAGATTTAGAAAAACCCATGCCACACTTTTTCTAAGAGCTAAAGAGATTTTTTTCAAGGGGTAAATTTTCCCAGGAATCCTGGAAACAAGATGTAATGTTGCTTTGTTCAGCACTCAGTTCTGGGCTGGTAAGTAAGACCATTTATTATGATTATTCTGTCTACCTCTCATGTAGATGATGGTACAACCTCATGTCTATGGCAGATATTATTTATTTAAGAAAAACTGACTGAAGATCAGGGGAATTGCCAGCAGTTAAAGATTTTAGTTCTTGATAGTACAAAAATGATCAAGCAGACTTAATGACAAAATGTACAAAGGCAAGAGTAAGGCATGGCTCAGAAAAGGGAATTACAAGGGAAGAAATCTAATCTTCAATAATAACTTATGTCAAGCAAGTGCAGACTGTGACATCAGCACATATGGATGTGAAGGTAGACAGCTTCCAGGAATGTTAAACAAAGGGCTCAGATCTCCAAGACCCTGAGCAATTTACAAAAATTGGGCAAGAAAATTGGGCAAGGAAAACAAAGCAGCTTTCTAAAATGTAAATGTAAATATATAGGTAGCAAAAGTTTTACATATCTCATAAACAATGAGAAAGAATGAGTTTGATAAATATCTAGATTATTCTCTAGAAATTATGGACAGTTTGAAGACATGAACTCTGGATTAAGGGTATTTAACACTCAATCTCCTTCAGACTACAATTTCTGACCCCATCTTGAACCTTCCTGCTGGGCACCCATCCTGTCAGATGCCATCCATGGCAAATACAACGTGGTTTATGTTTGTCTTTTAATCTTATCTCCCAGCTTCTGATTTGGTGTTCAATAGTTCACCTTTTGTCTCATTGCTGCCCTGCCTGGGTTCCAATCTTTGCAGAGCTGCAAACCTGTCAGACAAGGAACAAAAAGCTCATTTCTGAATAGATAAGGGAACATAAAAACAGCCATGGGTCAGGTTCTGCCTGAAGTTAGGACAGCAGGTTTTGTGAAGTGCTGCCAAGATGAGTCAGGCTTCCTCCTCTACTGCCTTGCACATGAAACATCCCAAAACTTTTCAGCCTTAAAGCTCTAATACAGCTTCAGCCAAGGACCAAGGGCTGCACTGCTTCTCCACCTCATCCATCCCTACCTCCACCCAAGGCTGCCCCTGGCACTGCTGGACTGGCACAGGTGTATCAACACCTTAATTTGGCTGGCTCAGGAGCCCTGAGTGGGGTCAAGAAAGCCATCAGCATTTTCCAGATCTTTGTCAGCAATGAAAGTCATCAAACAAAACTCCAAAGCCTCTCCCTAATAACCCCTGAGGTCAACATCTTACCTCTTCATTCTCAGAGTGACACAACAAATTGGGACCAACAGTTTGCTTTCTTCTCTTACTATTCTTTCTCAAGTTCCAGATAAAATGATATTTTCACAATTAGTTTAGAGCTAAAGGACTATTAGTCAAACTGGAAAAGATCTGAGTATAACCAAAACCACGGGTTTGACATTTCTAGCAGTTAACTCCCCAGGACATTGCATTTCTATTGTTGTCAAAGTGCTGGAACAAGCCTCAAGGCTGCACCATGCAAAGCTGAAACAAGGATGGGCTGAGGGCTCTGAGGGTTTTCCAAATCCAAGAGCCCCACACTGCAGTGTGCCCCAGAGACCCCCACAGGAACAACAGAGCCCCCTGCCCCAGCTGCAGCCACAGCAGATCAGTCTGGAATTGTTGGTCCACAGGCACAGGCTGCCCCAGATGGCACAAGGGCACATTTCAGAGGTTCTGCAACCACAGCCATCGTGGCCATGACATTGTTAGTGGAGGCAAATCAAATGGAAGTCACTGGGAAGGCCACAGTGTCCTGAACCAAAGTCTTGTCCATTGTGGCCCTGCTGACCCAGCAAACCACAGCTACAAGGATTTGACCAGATCTATCATGCATTTATTACCCCCACAGCACAGGGTAGGGCAGTTCCTCATGTTCAAAGGAACTTGTATTTTTTCCTATTACAAATAAAATGGTTTGAGGTTACGTTCCCTGCATGGTAACACTGTCCCAGTGTTTATGCTGAACATCTTTCACATGGTTCTGTTACCCAAACTCCCCCCATCATCTATGATGGTGGTCTTGGAATGACAAGAAAGAGGCATTCAAAAATGCATGCAGACTGTATGTATTCTTCAACAGAAATATTTTCATGTGTGTAAAATGAATAGCTAACCAAGCAATTTACAGTCAGGATAAAGCTACTCCAATACAAAAACTTTCTGTCCCTCTAAAATCTGGCCTATGTTATCACAGAAAACAAATAAAAATGGATTCCTTGTTCCTCTTCCAGACATTTCAATCAAATTTTTGACTCCCTGCAAGTCTCTGCCTGTCCTGCTGGTAATGACCTTCATGCAGGAGACAGGGCATGGAAGAGCACTGAGTGTTTTCACAACTCTCTGCCTTCCTTTCATTTGCCATCTCTAACATCAACAGCCCCAAGTCTCTCTTGAATTATCACTCCTCAAACAGACTTGTATTGACACTGGAGATCGTCCTCCTACTTTTCAAGTACCATTAAAGTCCTTATAAAGATGCACACAAAATGGAAATATTTATAAAACTGTGAAACTGAAATATGCTACATATGCTGAAGACTAAAGTAAAAACAGCAGATGTCATTATTATGCATACTTATTATATATTTACATTTTATGTATCATTTACATATTACACACTTCCTCTTTTTTTTCAAATATCAACACACTTGATATTATCAAATAGCTTTTTAAACAAAAGCCTGGAAAAAGCCTGTTTGTCTTCTCTGCAACCTCATAAATTTGCAACATCTCTTATAAAGATCTGTTTTGCAACAAAGTAAGCAAAGGAGTGGGTGGAAGGAAAAAGCCTTTTTTGACAGGCATCCTCTTTGCTGATCCAGTTAAAGGAAGCTGGATATTCAGACAAGTGGTTTAAATGTAAAAAAATTTCCATGTTTTGCAATGGCAACAGATAAAGCTGCTGATGTGGCACCTTCCCAGTGTTAAGAATTGCAAGGTTTGTGATTGGAAGCTTTTCCTGCCCCAGTGAAATTTTAGGTGCTAAGGAACAGAGAGGCAACTCCTGCCGTTTGCTCAGAAAAGGTTAAGGGAACAAAGGAAAAATCAGCACATTTGCTTCATCTCTGACACTCACTCAATCCAGGGTGACTCACGGCTGCTGACAAAGCCTAGGCTCTGGAGGAAGCCTAAGGCTTTTTGGTCTCGTTTTTTTTAATTTCGAAGTGAGAATAGCTGTAATTATCACGTAGCTGACACTCATCCCACTAAAACCAGTATGTGCATAAAACAGCTAATAAAACAAATAAATGAGAGCTGGATGGGAGCTGGTTATGGGACCGGTTCTGAGCAGCCTGCACAGCCCTGCAGCAGCTCAGGGAGGGAACCAGTTCCCAGTGGTTTTCCAGCAGCTCGGCTCCAGCAGAAGGCGTTTCCCCAGCCACAGGAACTGCTCTGGACACAGACTCAGGTCCCTCTGAGGAGTGCAAATATGGGAGCCCAGCACTGTGTGAGCAGAACAATCACAAATGAGTACAAACAGAACTAAGCAGGGCTGACCCACAGTACTGTGAGAATCCAAAAATCAATGATAGTCAGGTGAGAGAGCTGTCCAGACCTGTATGTGAAACAGAGGCATTTTCCATGGGAAAACTACAGCTCATCTAAAACAAAATAGGAGGCAGCAAATTCAATTTGCAGATTCAGCAAATTCAGAGGGAGAAAACCAGGATGATTTATCTCTATGTTCTTGCTGCAGTCTTCCACTAAAATGCAATGTGTCTAATGCTTATACAGCATCTTCCATCCCAAACACTCCACGACACACAGCTCCACTGAAATATTGGACATTTCAATAGCAGCACAAGTAATAAGTAATTTCTACTGAAAAATTAAAACAAAATATCTTCCTGAATTGCTTCAGAAAGCTGTGGGCAAGTATCCTACATAAGCATCAAAACAGGACTCCTTTAACCAACATTTCCTTTCTTAAAAATCTAAACAAAATCTCAGTTGGGCTGACAGTTCATTTTACATATGGGAGGCTTCAGAACCAACTCACAAAGTCTATGTATGAGAATGTGTGTCAATATTAAATTTAGATAAGTCATGAAGTCTTTCTGACAGGGTTCTGGCAGCTGCCAGTTTGTGTTTCACTGATTTTATAGGTCAAATAATAGACATTGTGATGTCAGACATTTGAGTACATGATCATTAAGCAATACTTCAGCAAATCCAAAAGAGCTTAGAAGGTACACATATGGTCCACAGCTGATTTTAGCCACCAGTAAAGCAACTGTATGTTGCTATAATAAGAGATGCAACTGCTGCACTCAGATGACACCATTAATTTAGAAACTACTGAGCAGCAAGCAGGCCCTGCTATCCTGACTGTTCATCTGCAGCAAAGAATGACGTGTCCAGTGAGCCACCCTGGTTACTCCGCGACAAACTGGGACCATGCAGCTTTTCAGCAATGCATCACCATCACTGAATTGCTGTGGTCCGTACCACTGATCAGTGCCACACTGATGCCAACACAATTTTTTGCCTTTTCTTTTACATGCCTTTTAGGTATTCTTAGTGCCTTGAGCATGCATCCTTATAATTCCTTAAGTCTGATAACTTAACACAGTCTTGGTATTCTGCTAAACCAAAAGACCAAACATCCTAAAGACCTTGTAGCTGGGGGCTGGAAAACCCTGTGCTATCTTAACAAACCAATGCCCTCTCTAGAATACACCCTGTAAACTAAGATTAGGCCAGTCTAAAGAAGAATATTGCTTTGGAAAAAAAACTTTGGAAAAATATCATGCTATTCATCCAAGCCTCTCATTGAGACATCTTTGTTAGATATGCTAATCTGTGAGGTCTATAAAATTGTATATGTAATCTACCATGTGTGTACATTTCGATGTATTCACCTTGGCAAAGTGTTGCACCAAAAGATCCTTATTAAATACAGGAAGAAAAATCCTTTACCCTTAAACATGTCAAACTCTTAATTTTAGGATCAAGGAAAAGGCATCAATGTGAAGAAACAGAAAACTGACTGTCATGGTTTGACGCTGGCGCAATGCCAGCGCCCCCGTGAAAATATATAAACACATGTACATAAAGAAGTGACAGAGGATAGAAATATAGGAGAAAACAGGGAGATGATGCTTGTCTCAGGGTCCCAAGAAGACAATTTCAGGTGAGTCTGAAGTCTCTACAGCTGCCTTCCAATAAAGGGTAGCTGTCACCCTGTGCTGCAGCTCTGTACCTCGCTGCCAGCCCTGCCTGGCCCCAAGGAGCAGAGCAGAGCAGATCAGACAGCTGCACTGCCACAGCACACACACAACAGTTATGTGGACACCAACAGGGCACAATCCACCCACTGCTGGGCTCAGCAGCTGTGGAGAGGGCTCTGCAGCTCCCATGGCACACCTACAGGTCACTGCAAGCAGCAGCCACCAACACAGCCCCTGCTCTGCACACCTGAGCCGAACCCTGGAGCTGCGGCCTCAGCCTCTGTCCAGGGCAAACCCTTCAGTCTGACACCTGCACACCCACTGTCCCCACTGCCTTTGCCACGGATTCACCCCACAGCCAGCGAGCACAGCAGCCCCTGCCTCACCCACACCCTCCCAGGGAAATGCTGGCACATGCTGGGAGCTGCACCTTTCCTGAGCACCAACACAAAACAGGGGTGCCACATGGCCCACAGATAAAGCACAGGGAACTCGCTGTATTTTCCCTACATGGTTAGGATAGGTTATATAGAAAATAGTAAAAAAATTAGGTATTTTCCAGGAATTACCTATATGGCTCATTAACATGATTATCTTCACCTGATAACCTCCTAGGAGCTATTACATAAAGCATATGGACAGGAACATAGAAACTTCTCAATCCCTATCTCCTACCATAACCCTTGTCCAGTTGTCTTTGTTCAGATTTCCTTCTGGAAACGATGGAAATGTGAATCATTTAAGATGTGTAATCTGCTGTGCAAGAAGAATGACACACGTTGGGAGGTAACTGAGACAAGCCATAAAATTCTATTTACACTTGGCTCTGAATTTCTGTTGCCATTTGAAGGAGCACAAGGGCTCATTTAGAGCTAACAAATGACAATATTTTGTTTTGCATCTCCTGGGCTTTTAACAAATCAGCTGTTGCAAGAATGCTTTTTAGCTCCCCAGAGGGACTTCTTCCATGTGAAGAAGTTTCCTAATATAGAAAAATAATTAACCAAATCAAGGACCCCAGTAGGTCCTAATGCATACTGAATTTTAACAGTCTATGAGATATGTAACCCCCAAACACACTCTACGTTATTTACATAAATATATACACAAAGGATGATGGTCAAGACTATGAAATTACCTACAAATCCATGGAGAGATATATGTAGCACATCACTGCAAATTATCCCTGCAGTAGGAGGGATGTGGGAAAACCTGGAGGAGAAAAGATTGCTCATGCTATTTCTCCTGATTAATATCTTTGACTAAATGAAATTACATGCTATTGTTACTCTTAACAGAGCAATAGCCAAAAAGGAACCTTTCTGTGGTGCCAGGAGGAACTGACACAACCCAGGGGCTCAGCACCAGCACATTTCCACAGGCTCTGCCTTTTCTAGATCCTCAGCAAACCTGCAGCTTAGATACAAGCCATAAAGACTCTTACAAGATTTCCCTGCAACTAATTTAATGGCTTTTTCCAGCAGATAAGATAAATGAGAAACACACTTAATATATTTTTTAAAATCCCACTATGATTAGTAGGAAGATTTTAATAAAATTATAATTAAAAATATTTTTTTCCAGCCATACTTTATGTAAAATAAAGACCACCAGGAAAATGAAGATCACCTTTTTTTTATTCTAAAGCTCTGGGATTTTCTGTATTTGCCTTTCACCCTTACCAGAAGGCCAGAAAAGACTATGAAGTGATACATCCAATGGATAATACGCCAAGTAATGACAGGTTTATAACTCTAGTTAAAGATTTAACTTTCATACTGAGGCCATACAGGCTATAAAATAAGAACTCATTGCTGTAACCTCCAGTTAACCAGTCTGCCAATTTTATCTCACCCTTTCTTTCTCATTTGTTTCAAAACACTTTGTAGTTGATATTTTGAGCAGACAAAGACCTGAAACTGTGACCCAAGACAGAGCAAAACTGTATCCACCATGATGTGATAGCAAAGGAGGCAAGAGGGCAATCTGGATTTTGAGATTTTAAGATTTGGGATAACATTAAGTGGCTGAAGTACAAACACAGAGCAGATCAATGCAAACATGTTCGGAGGTAAAAGAAACATCTTTTGGTGTTAGTGGCAAACCAAAGACCAGAAATTTTCCTTTGGTACAGTACAGTTCTTTGACTCAACTGAAAAACTATGTTCACTGCTAATTTTTTTAATTTATTTTTAGTACAGAAGAGGAGTTCTTTCCCAGATGTACCTTGGAGATTCTGTTCAGGGCTGTGTTTTTCCTGCCAGCACAACGTGACCGTCAGGCAGCTGCTGAAAGAGCGCCCTGTGCGCAGCTGCAGCCCAGCACAATCGCTACCCTGCCCACATCCCTGCCCATGGGCAGCCCTGCTGCCTGGGGACAGGCTCGGCACAAAAAGGGCCTGTGCAGGAGCACAGAGCTGCCTCGGTGCCCAGCAGGAGCCCAGGGCTGCCTCGGTGCCCAGCAGGAGCCTAGGGCTGCTTTGGTGCCCAGCAGGAGCCCAGGGCTGCTTTGGTGCCCAGTAGGGCTGTGCAGGAGCACAGGGCTGCCTCGGTGCCCAGCAGGAGCACAGGGCTGCCTCGGTGCCCAGTGTGGCTGTGCCTGTGCCCAACTCAGCACTGATGGAGTGAACCAGCCCCAAACTCAGCCCAGCTCCAAGAATCACCAGTTCTCTTACCATCCCCCTGGAGCTGCAGGAAAACAATCTCACCATGAGCCCTTTCAGGGGAATTCTCAGGGTAATTCCCTAAAAAGTAGCTTGTTTCCATAGAAGCCTTCAACATCCCTTGATTGCTGCTGCAATAATTCAGGAATTCGAATAACAATTCAGTAGTTATGTTTGGAAAATAAAGTAACCTACAGAAAACCACCACACACAAACAAACAAATAGAAGTCAAAAATTCCCCACCCAAACAAGGAGTTCTCTGTCAGGGCAGAAATTCAGTCAGTAAATCAGAGAATTTCTACTGCTCAGTAAAGAATTGAGTTAAAACCAGAAAAATGCTTGGAGTAAATTGATTTCCTTTTCTTCCATCTATTAGAGTCAGCAATGGTGGGAGAAAGAAGAAAGTCAAAGTTTTCCTGGTGCTGCCAGGTGGGCTGACAGGCTCCTGCTCCACCTCACTGGCGCTGGCTCCAGCTGGGAGCCCCAGGGCCCTCGCACACTTCAGGTTGGTGCCTGCTCCCAAAGGGAGGGGGGCTTTCCTCAGTCATACACACAAAACCTTTTGGGGCACCTTGTGGAAAAAAACACACTACAGATCACTTTGACAACTTGAATCCCACAGATTTAAGGCCAAGTGATATTTATTAGGGAAGATTCTTGAGGATTTCATAGCTATAGGAGCTCTCTGTACTGGAAGGGGTGGGGTGTGTCCTGGCTGAGAAAGGACCTGGCTTTGGGGCTGATGAAATCATCCCTTCCACACCCTCAGCTCATGGCAGCCCACAACTAAACAACAAGAAAAGTGATGACTGTTTAAGTGAAAAACAGAGTAGGACCTTCTTAACCAGCTCCACAGGATGTCCCACAGCAAGACATGCATTTGTGGGATTCAAAATAAATCTACTCCAATTCTAATGCAGTTTCATCTCTAAAGAGAAGTTCTGCTGGTTGACATAGTTGGTACAGTATGAACTCAACAGTCTAAAGGAAGCAGCTCTCTGGAGTCCCTAAGGATTAGTGGAGACAAATTATAATGAGCACATCAGTGGTATAATTGCACAGCAACCCAAGAAGCAAAGAACAGAAAATTTCGTCTTCTTTGTTGCTAACTAAAATCTTAAAAAATAACAGTTGCAAAAAATGTGTCAGCCAATTACTGCACTTGGCTTGTTTCTAGATGCAAGATTAGGCAATGAGAATTTCCAGCAGCAGCTGCCAAGGCTGCTGGAGCTGATACAAGGATGGTACATCTTCCCCTTGGCCCAAACATGGGCTGGCCATGGCTGACAGCTGCAGGAGAGCCTCTACAGCAGCATTTATGCAATCAGTGCTTGCATGGTAGTGATTTATTTAAATTCAGGTTCAGAAACAAAGGATTATACAAGTGCAATGACATTGCAGGTGATTTTTCACCAGCTCTAAAGCAGGTTTTACTATCCCGCTGTTATATGCACTGCTGGTGAGACAGAGAGATTAGAATTAATTATTCACATGTGTGTATTTTAAATCTACAGGTAGTACCAGTGCACCACTCCAAGGTAATTTCCAAGATGTCTCAGGGAGACAAAGACAAATGCTGAGAGCACTTACTGTCAGAAGGGACGTGTCAGGATTTGCCTCCTGCTTCCCAAAGCTGGGCAATTCCTCAAACCCACTTGAGCACAGGCCATTGTTGCCAGCAGCAAAGCTGCCAGCAGCAAAGCTGCCAGCTGGCCTCTTCCCTTCAGTTTCTTTTGGGCAACTTGGCTTCAGTTTCTACAAGTGCTGTGCAGAATGTGAATGTACAGAATCAATGTACATTTATAACAATGAGATCATTTATGCTACCCTAGAATGTATCTGTGTCTGATAGGTTAAGTATTTGTAAAGCTAATGATCCCTTAACTGCACAATGGTACTCTGGTGCTCTCTGTTCATTCCCATCAGACATTTCAGGGCTTGGTTTATGAAAGAAATTCTCTAAACTGTACCAAATGGAAAGCCATGACAGAAAAATCCTTCCCCTTTACTAGGAATAACAGCAGCTTCCATCATGAGAAAAGTGTTTTGCCTTACCTCTGAGGTGAAAGGATTAATGTAAAACTCTGCTGCTGCTGTGTTCTCTGTACCTACCTTCAAATTCTCTGCCCATTTTCAGCTCATCCCAGTGGTATCAGTGCTAACTGAGCTCACTAACTTCTCCCAACTTTTTTTTTTGGCTGTTTTCAAGATATTTCCTGAAATATGAAGTTAAGGAAATGCTGCAACCATTTTTACTTCTATAGAAATCAGAAACTGACAATGGAGGAAAGCAACTTAATAATTAACACAGCTCCACAAGGCTTTTGTGAAGAGAACTTCATATATTTGGCATGTAGTCTGCTAAGTCTGTGTTTTCTCTTATGGGAATTCAGAGCAGTATGAATGTTCTGTCAGAAGCAGTAAAATAAAAAAGTTGTTCCATTTACTGTGATTACAGAGCTGGTGGAAGACATCCTGATCCCACCAGGCCTGGCTCAGTTGCTGGTTCCAACACACTGCCAGAAATCACACACAAGAAACCCAAGGGGTGCAGCAGGTCACACATTTACTGCAATCTCAAAATTCCTCTATCCTGAAACCCTCTGCTTTTATGTGTGGAAGCACGAACACCAGCCCAGGTTATTTATGCTGATTTAAAGAAATCTTTATGGGATTACACCTCAGCATCAATATAAATGGTCACCTAATTAATGCCTAGTTCAGCTTCCTCCTGTGACTGATGGAAAGCAGTAACTGCTTCTTGCAGAGAAACCAGATTGAATTCTCCAGTCTTTTCCATCTTATATTGATTCAATTCTCCTGATTTCAATACTTTAACTGGCCTAGACTGTTCAGTATCTCTTACAGTGTAAGGAGGTGTCCCAGTGCTGCCTACACTGTACAAGACCTAGCTGTGCTCTGGCTCATCACCAGGTTTAAGCTCTACAAGGAATGAAACAACAGCAGAATTCAGCTGGTAGATTGTGCTGGTAGTGAAGTTCAACTGGACAGATTTGCTGTCTGGGGGAGAAATGGTCCTCTGCACCACAGCAATGGCCGCACATGTTGGAGCTTTTCATATTCACACGTAAAACCAGACAGTATCATGAGAGACAATCACAAACTTTTCCTAAATGTTTTTTTCCTACCATCCTGAAAAAAATACAAGAATCCATGAAAAATATAGAAAGATTGTGTCACCACTCTGTAGTATTTAGCTTTCATCAAGCCTTCCTAGGTACAGACCTACTTCAGTGGATCAATTTTAATGTTGTTACTGCAAAGCAAAGAGTAAAATTATCACTAAATTGAATCTATCAAGTACTGCTCTTGATAGAACAAAAGTGGTTATGTGTTTTTGAGTCACTGGGATCACATATG
Source organism: Zonotrichia albicollis (assembly GCF_047830755.1). Lineage (NCBI taxonomy): Eukaryota > Metazoa > Chordata > Aves > Passeriformes > Passerellidae > Zonotrichia > Zonotrichia albicollis. The sequence goes on from NC_133834.1 coordinate 8,427,518, forward strand.
GTTATTTCTTCTTTCTACTTTTAATCAGGTCTATAAACTGGAAAATTATAGATAAATTGATGAGAAAAAAAGGCATCTTCCTTTTCTCCTTCCATATGTATATTACAGGCAGAAAGAAAAAGATATGTATAAAGACAAGCTTGTTTAATCAGTGCTTGGCTGTGGGCAGTTTCACATTTCAGTAATATCCAGCTTCACAACATTGAGCACTTGCCCAGTGGTTTCCCCAAAAATACTCAGATGAGAGCATAGGTAGTTTTTGTTCAAACACTGTATCTTCCAACGAATATTCTAATAAATACACTTAGATTTTAGTTGAGTTGTTTTCCCATTGGACAGATACCTGATGTTTTTAGTGGTTTAACAGAACTGGATTTCTATTGCAAACCAGGATGAACTCTTTTGCAGTGCTATTCACAAAGCATCAGAAGTATTAATCTGACCCTTCTAAAATTTTGGCAAACACTTCAGATAACCTCAAAGAATTTAATAAAAGAATTGCAGGTTTTTTTCAGTTTCATTGACAAGAAAATTTTAACTTTTAATACTTGCAACCTAGAGTAGTTTTGATACACACTGAGTAATCCAATGCAGACATAAGCTCACTTCTGTTCTTTCATCAGGTTACCTGTAATTTACAGTTCTGTTTCTGCAAGTTCAGTAGGATTGGTTTTAATTTTTTGGGGGGTTTAGGTGCAACAAGACCTTCTTTCTCTACTCCCATAATGAGGATAACATTACCCTACTTCATGGGACATCAGCAAGAAGAAACCCTGCAAGCCCCAGAGCACTGTGGGTGCATGCCCAGAGGAGCCTCTCCCAGCTCTGTGCCACTCCTGACAGCCAAAACCTGAGCCCATGCTGCCAGTCCTGCTGGTGACACTGCAGCACAGAGGGTCTGAAACGTCAGCAGGAGACAAAAGGTTGTATCAACTACTTTACAGAAACATAGCACCAGCCAAAATATTCACATTTCCACAGTCTGTGACTACAACCATTATTAGAGCAATCACATTCCTCCAGAAGTGCTCATTTTACACTCACAAATGCTCACTTTAGACTGCATGACCTAACTTAAATCTGCATTTTCCAAGAGCATTATTCCTACTTTTCCCACATGCATTGATACTTGAAGCCAAATTTACAAAGGTATTTAGGGACTTTGCAGTAGTAATTGGTACTTTAGCAGGGAGCTCAACACCATCAAAGCAGGCATGGGAGTTGTACTTCTATATCATTAAGTACTTCTCCTGTATTTTTACATGTCTATGTATCATAATCCATTCTGAAACAGATCTAACGTATATGTTTGTGCAGAAATATTCTTTGCAAAGTAAATTTCACCACTGCAGAGGAGCTTTGAACTTCAGAATAAAAATCACTGCAAAACTTGAGATTAAAAATATGCCTCTTTGGGGAATATTCTGCAATTGTCCATATCTACCAATGTAACAATTTGCATGGGTGTAAAAACGACTCTCTCCTCAAAACTGGATGGGCACTAAACCTAGGGGCAGCAAAGATTATTATCAGAGCTTCTCAAGGACAGAGCCTCTGCAAGATCCCCAAAGGCTTCTCTGCAAGAGATTGTTATTCTGGTGTTTTCCCCAAAACTGGGCAGTAAAGCCATCCCAGAAGAATGGTTATAAACCAACTCTACAAAGCAATCTGCACTTCATGGTAACTGCTCTTTATCATTTTCCAATCAACACTAGTTGGCTTCTAATTGATTTTATATTATGTCCCTTACCAGAAGTAAGAATATTGTGTTTACTAGGGCAGCACAAAGAGGGCAGGCCTATTCTTACTGCTGTATTTAATGCTGCTGCTAATCATGGAGATTAGACTGAAACAATTACAACAGCTAATTAAAGAACAATGCGGTTTTTGGCATCTTTTCTCAGACAGCACTACTGGGAATTCCTAACTCAGGCAAAGCAGGGATAATTAAAAATCGAGCTCTGGTTTCCCCTGCACTGGCAGCTGGATCATGCTGATTAAACTGCAAATAAAACACATGAAACCAACACTTTGTAGTGTATCCAATTTCACTTAAAAGGGTCTTTAAACTGAATCATAAACAGAGAAACAGTGCACAACAAATTATTTAGCTGAAGCTGGATATAGTCTTCACTGCAGTTGCTTCACAGCTCGCTGTCTCTGGCACAGAGCATGGGACACTCATTAGTGCAGGGCCTGGTGAGCACTTGAATCATCCATGGCCCTTCCAAAGGCAGCACTGCTCAAAACATCACACTAGAAGCCACTGACCTCAATCAAACACCAGCATAAATATTTGGAAGACCCCTGTGGAAAATGCAGCATTGCACCCAGTGACACTCAGGTTGTTACTCAAGAGTAAGACAGGGCTAAACCCCTTCCAGTGAGACTCTGCAGGGTGGATGAGGGGCTGAAGAGCAGCTGGTTTATGACAGCTACAAGTTAAAGACAAACTTGCAGAAATGTCAGTAGAATGAAGCCTTGTTCAAGATTATCTGGTGCTCCTCTGTAAGACACCATGGACATCAGAACATCCCTTTGTCCTGCTCAGGTCTCAGCACCACCTGTGCTCAACATGCAGAGACCCAGAGGCAGCTTAACTTTGTTACAATGATAATAAAAATAATAACCTTGACTCTTGGCTAGTGCTTGCCTGTATGCTTTTGAGCCACACAAAAGCAGTAAGAACACAAACAAACCCTAAGAATAAGACATGAAAGGTAATGCAAAAAATACCAAATTACTTGCCTTAAGCTTGTTTGGGTGTTTAAAAATCTGCCTTAAAGTTGTTACTGTGCTCTCTGGACAAGTACTTAGTGCTTTGTTAAATAACAGGGGAATCTTGTTAAAATTTTTTAGCTAATGCCAAGAAATTTTGTATTCATACAGCTCTGTGGAGAAACATCAGTATTAACCAATTTCACTAACTGAGCATACCTCATATGAATTTGATCCTGGTACAGCTCAACTACACAGAGTCTGTAAATCAGCAAGAGCACCACCTTCCTTCAAAAGCACAACCATTTTTAGCTTCATTATATAAAGTAAATATATTTAACAGCAACAAATAATAACAAAAAGCAGGGAGGTTGCACTTGGCACCTGCAATACTTGCACTAAAGCAAAGTGTTTAAGGGACAGGGTGCTAATGCCAGCAGATGCAGAGGAAGGCATATAATTAAAGGAAGTTTTCTAAGACAAGGCCCTTTCAAGTTTTTGGTAAGCATTTGAGAGTTTGAAAGAATTAGAGACCAAAAGGGGAAATAAATTTTTTCTACCTCCCTACCTACATATGGTGCACAGATTACACAGCAGTCCTGCTTTAGCCACATGTCATGGGAACAGTTTGGAAGGCTGGCTCAGAGTTAATTAAGAATAAAATTATGCTAAAGGTCCTTGTGGAAAAAGCCCAGTTAGCACAGTGGTACTTCAGAGGAAACGCTCAGCTGCTCAAGAAACAACCAGCCTGGGCACAGAGGTGTTACAGACATTGGGCTGGCTTTTGTCAGGAAAATACCAGTGGGGAGCATCTCCTGTGAGCCCTGCCCTGTGCCACCAGGGAACTGTCCTGGTGCAGCTGGACACCGCCCCAGGGTCAGCTCTCTGTGCAGAGGCAGACAGGTACACAAGTACCACAACAACCACAGCTCTGCCTCAGCTTAGTCTATGAGTTTGGTGACATTTAAAAGCTCACAGAGGATTTTCAGAACCTAAACTCTGGAGACCTCAGAGATTCCACTGAGGCTTCACATCTATTTCACCCACACTTAGCCTGAACTGCCACCTTTTATTCTCTTCATTACCTCAGAGTAATTTTTGCATTTCCCTTCATTTCATTAACCTTATTTACCTAAGACAAACTTGAAAAATAATTTTAACAGCCTGGACTATCTAGAAATCAATGGCAGTAAGCAGTAACAAAGGCTGACAAAGGGCTGCAAGGAGAAGTGGCTGTTGGACACCAGTAACAGGAGAGAAGAACCAAAAACCAAAATAAAGAAACTTAGTGGCCTGGCAGGCAACTTGCAGTGTGGTCTTGAAGGTTTCTCCTCCACCTGTATCAAAGAGTGACTGATAAGGACTGGGCAGATTCCTTTTTGTCCACTTTTTTCCTTAGATGCACATATGCTTTACTACAGCAACACAAGATACTCTTTATTTTAAGCTATTTGTTATTTCCTATTACTTTTGTTAGTCTCTGGTAACACATAAAATAAGTTTATACTGGAGAAGTAGCTTTCATATTTTTCTCTGAAATTACAAGTTTGTTCTCAATTCCTGAGATGATATCTCATGCTTAAATGAAATTCTGGCAAAGAAAAGCCAAGCACTTTACAGCTATCCTTCTCCATCTAGTACCATTATGTCTTTATATACCTGTGTAAAAGCAAGCTATGCAAATTTTCCTAAAAATAATGATGCTAGTGTAATTGTTCTTTCTAGGCTATGTTCCAAAACCAATTTTAAACTTGAAAAAACCATGAAAGTGGGATAGCTGGAAAAAAAAATACTTCATTTTTTACTTAATAATAAATGCTTGAAAGGATCACAGCATTTTATAAGGTCATATGTAACACCAGTTATGACACCACAGTAATGCATTATTCAGTGCCAGCAAAGAATATAAATCCTTGTAATGTACATGGGTGAAATGTGGTTTAATTCTTATTATCCTTTGGCTTTGACTCAAAGTTCCTGCTGAGCATTATAATGTTTAGATGATGCAAATTCCCTGGGATGCTTTAATTAAAGCTGCAGTGCAAGGCTTTGCCTCTGGCTGCTGGTCACAGTACCTGGCACTTCCATTTCCAGAGGTAGCACTCAGCAGGCTCCAGTGCCCAGCCTGAGCTCGGGCCCCAGTGAAATGGGCATTTCTGCTGCTGCTCAGGCTGGGACAGACATTCCATCTTTGCTACTGCATGGCTCAGGTTTAGCAGGAAAATATCACAACTAGGAGACTGAGAAAATAAAATTCCTGCTCCAAACTCTCCTTTGTTTACAAGCAATTTCTCTGGGGGACTACATGGATGCTTAAGAAGTTTGCAGCATATCTCAACAGCGTTTCCACTGAGCCAAAAACACTGGTAAAGGAAAGACTTGTGGGATCTGTATTACCTGGTGACTGCCATAATCCTCTCCTGCTCAGCAACAGGGCAAACCCCTGAACCTCCAGGACCTCTCTGCTATGGGCATGCACAACACAGCGCTGGGCTTAAGGAGTAGCTTCTGCCCACCTTTTATGAAAATATCAAAAGACATGGCTTTGTTTAGAAGTGAAAACCACCTCAGATCTCTAAACCCTGCAAGTGCCAAGAAAAGCTTTTTCTGCTCAGTTCTGTGGGACTCTCATTCACAGGCAAGGACAGCTGGATGCCTTCAAGCAGTCTGGCAAACACCCTTCAGCATTTTTAGGAATTTCACTGTCTCTGCACAGCACTTGCACTCCTGTGATTGTGAGGAGCCTAATAGATTCTTCTCTCCCACTGAATGCTGAAGCAGGCATTTTAAATGCAGTTGTTCACATTTGTTGACTCAACGTGCACACATCCTGGAAATTCACCTCCTTTCAGCATCACTGCCAATAAATAATTAAAAAGCCTATTAAGACAGCAAAAGGCAATTCACTGAAATTATAAGCAAATATTTTTGCATCAGGGCCCAGACTTGGGGAAACACTTAAACAGCACCTTCAATCCAAAGCAAGTGAGCATTCACATTGATGCAACTGCCTGACTTGCAAGTCTTGTGTTTACTGAGTAAGAGCTATTACTCAGCTCTGCAAATTACTTTCTCTTGTGGAAACATACAGTTATTCAAGATTTCAAAATATCTAACAAAAACAACAGTTTCATAAGTAGAAAGACAAGTCTGATTTCAGCCTAAGTCCTATAATTTTGAATCTGGATAGAAAAAGCAAATAGTACAAACAGAATTTAGCCTCCACTGTATTTTTTCAGACATCAAAATACTTATTCAGATACACACAATACCACAAAGGCAGACAATAATGGAAATAAGGACATCAAGAAAGTGTTCTACTGCAGGCAGCACATTTGCAAATATTACTGGAACAGAATTAACTGCCACAGAGGGAACACAGACATTAGGCACAAGGAATCTCAGTTTGAAAAACATTCAGAAAAGGGACACATCAAACTAAAAGTTAAATTCTAATTAAGAACATGAAACCTAGGAGGAAAAGCATATGCTGTCAGAGCCACAGCAGTAACATCAGGAGGTGACAAGGGAGGAAAATCTGAAGAGGAACAGGGATATTTAGAAAAATAGCAAAAACTTAGAGAAATGAAAAATCCTCTTTTGGGAACAGAGCATCTCTGCCAGACAGCACATGTGTCTGGCAGCACACCTTGGGAGACAGGCATGCCCTGCTGACCCTCTGTAGTTTGAATTTCCCAGGGTGACCTTCCCCAGCTTCCTAATTCTGCATTTCATGACCAGCTGAGATGATGGGCACGAGGGGCAGAAGAGGGTTTCACGTTCCCAGTGAAAATTAAAATTACCAGCTGGGACACCACTGGTCTTTGACTGACTGCAATGCCCACTTTCCCACTCAACAAATGGACAAATGCCATTTTCTGAATTATGCCAATATTTGGATTGGTGTTGGATGGAGCACAGAGGCTCAGACAGCTGTTTCAGGAGCATTTGCAAGGAAATTATGCTTTTGAAAATACACAACCAATTCCTGGAGGTGAACAGATTAGCTCAAGATGTAGGACTGTCTACCCTAGAAAGTAATTTAAGCTAAAACAGAGCAAGAATTCACCTTGGACCAACAATTTTTGATTAACTTCCTTTGCTGGCAAGCTTAGTGTAAACTAGGCACTATGCCAAAGCCTCCCAATCCACTCTGGAGCAAATGCAATTCGAAATGCTGCTCTCATCCTTTAACAGCATGAACTTCAGGGTGAATTTTCAGGTAATGGTCAGAAGTAGCACAGCCCTATGGATCAGTCATGATACTGGCACTTTGTGTAACAATAAATCAAACCAGGTCTTTACTATCTCCCTTCACTGCACAGTCAAGGAACAGCTCCCAGACTAGTATGTGCATCATGGTCTGCAAGGAAAAACTGCTACTGCTGTGCTGGAACCACAATTCACCAAAACTGCCAATGTTTAGTACGAGCTGGAACGGGGGAAATTTATATTAAATATATTTTTAAATATAGTAATACCCAAACACAATCCCTATATGTCTTTAACATGAAAGAGATCTGCACACCCCTGGATTCACAGGCACCACACCAGCTCCACCAAGTCTGCAGAAGCTGCTTGGCATTTTGCTGTGACTTTGGGCATCCTCCAGGCAATGGACACAACCTGGATTTCCACCCCCTGGCACCACAAGAAACAGAGACAAGCCAGAAACCTGTTGGTCATGGAGATGGAAGCCAGTCACTCCATCAGATCTGCAGGCTGCTCACACACATCTGTACACAGCTCCTCATGGTCACTACTGCTGAGTATGAACCCTGACAAGAGCTTCATTGGAGTTTTAGCTTCTCTGAAGCTGTTGGGCTTTCCAAGTCCATCAGTTTGCCTCAGGCCAGCTGGAGCCATGCTGGGATTTGCAGCCTTCCTTCAGGAAAGCCAGAGGAGCTCTGCCCAGCAAACATGCACCCACTGCAACCACACAGACATCCACAGCTGCAACTGGGGCAGCTCCTCCTGCAGAGCACAACCTGCATCTGTCAGGGATCTCTCAAATAAAAATGCTGAACTAAATAATTTCCATATGAATGGCCAAGTTTTTGTGTGCTAAATCTCCCACACAAACACCAATTCAGTGACAGGAGCAGTGCTGGCACACATCAGCACTTTCTGTGCCAGGCTACCCAACCACCACAGGACCACAAAGGGACTCCTGCACTGGGTGGCATAAGAAATCTGGAGCAGGGACCTGTGCATGTTTAAACTTAGGCTCCTCTTTAAATCAGAATTTAAAGACGAGATAAAAAAACAAACAGTTTTATGTGCGTCAGTTTTGAAAGGCTGGACTATAAAGAGCACAAAGCTATTCAACAAGAGAAAAAAAATGAATGTGAAGAATATGTCAGTTTGATACCTAAAATAAAAAGGTAATGACCCCCATTTGCACAACATTTCTTGTTTTCATAGGCAAAAGAACAGCCAGCACACCTTGAGAAAAGGTTACCAAAAGGCTGACTTGGCGCCTCATCTGTTATTTAAACTGTCTTTTGCTTTTTTGCCCTTAAAAAACCAACAAACCAGCTATTAGCCAAGGTAACTTTTTGACCTTTGCAAGACACTATGTTCAGCTAGCACATGGTGATAACAGTGCCAACACAAGTTCAAAGCTGAGCTGCCAGAGGTGCTCTGTAAGCAGCGATCAAACATCGCCTGTTTCCTGCTTACTAAGAAACCAAACACTGCTGAAGACCACAACCAAATTAGCATCTAGACAATTTGTAAATAATTAACTTAGTGTCATTTTATAGACATTAAGTGCTTGCTCTTCTAATATCATGATTTAATTATCAGCATTTATTAAAAATATTTTATTTGCTGCATGTAAACGCAAACATTAGAAGACAGTCAAAAGCAATTAGAAATGTAACATTTACTACAGAGGATAAAGCACAATTAAATGCTAAAAGACACAGGAACAAAGAAATAATTGTTTCTGGCTCCTGCGGAGTCATAGAATAACATGTGTAATAAACTGTATTATGCATAAGCAGCAAGATGAAAACTATTTCATGTTTACAAATGTTTTACAGCTGACTCTCTAAGTAGAGCAAGGAGCTCATCAAACCTCTTGTAGCAAAACCTTTCTTGGAAGCTCCACTTCAAGCATGGCCTTACAAATTACTAACCCATGACCAATGGCAGCACCTAACAGAAGCCAGCACCACAGGCTCCCCCAGTCTTAAAATTGCTGATTTTCTCCTCCAGTTGAGCAGCACATATTAAGTAGAGAAACAGTCCTGCAACAAGGGGCAGGGAACTGACCTGTCCAGCAAGGGACAGCATGGCTTGCACTCTCCACAGTCTCGGTGCCCTTGCGGGGCACAGGGCAGCGTGGCCAGGGATGCAATCACAGAGGGGCTGTGCCATCCCAGCCCAAGGAGAGGGCTCCTCTGGGGCTCACACTTCTCAGACAAGAGTTCCCCACCAGAGAAAACTCCACTGACAGAAGAAACCCTGGCAGGGTGGTGTGGTTGGTTTTGTTATGCTCTGAGGATATAGGCAATGCTGTGGCTGTGAATGCCCAACACCAGAGGCACACTCTGGCTCTGCCCCAGGCTGTGCTGGTGTGAGAGGCACGACTCTCCCAGCCTCGGTATTTTTTGCTGCATGACAGATTTTGCTAATCCTGTTCTGAGGCTGACAGCTCTCTACACACACACAATGCACTGAGCTCAGGCAGCAATGCAGGCTCTGGCTGGAGCTTTGCAAGGCAAGCCTCAAATTCGGATGCTCTGTCAATTACTGGACACAGCTTCCAAGAGCTCACAGAGCCTTATCTAATGCATGGCTTGCTGTGGCTGGAAATACAGCTGATAGAGGAGGGCAAGGCTGCCTGAGTGACTGATGGGATGGCTCACAGCCAGGGCTGTCCCTGTCATCACCACTGGGATGCCACAGAAAGGTGCTGGAGGGGAGGGGGAGCAGCTGGGGCATGTGGGATATGCCCTTTCCACTGCAAAAATCACCTGCTTGGCTGGGACAGCACAAGATTTTCAGTCATGGAAAGGACACTGAACCACACATTTCCCAAAACCATTTTTCTTTGTTTCTTTTTCCTGCAGAGTAAATACAGGGAGTATTTCAAGTAACCCAAGATTATTAGCTTCCATCCTTAATTTCCCATGGAAACATGTTTTCAGACAAATTTTATCACTTCCACAAATGTCCAGCTAGCAGCTTTGGGAATGACAACTGACAGATTGCCCACTGCCTCAGCATCCTCATCAACTGTGGCAATAAACACTGTTGTGTAAGGCAAAACAACCAAACATTTGTGTCTTTTTCTTGTAAATCTTGCTTTGGCTTCAGCACTACAGCCCATCCAGTTGGAGTCATTTTCCCAACCAGAAGCCAGAACACAGGAGCAGGTAACACAGAGCTTGATATCGCTCTGGGATTTACCAGCTACTGATAGACTTTTACTGAGTCTGCAGCCCAGTTAATTCCCCACCAAGGGATACTGGGGAGCTCTGACATTGAGCCAGACTCCAGGGACTGCACAGCCACATCAACAGGGCTGTGAAATGAGGCAGAGGAGGAGGAAGGTGAATGTGAAAAATGCCCATGATCTGTGCAGCAGCCCAGGCAGGTGAGCAAAAGAATGTTCCATATAAGTCATCCCCCTCCTGTGCACTGGGAACAGGAGCTCCAGGAGTGGATTCTCCCTGTGCTGGGGCTCCAGGACTCAAGGGAGGGGCAATCACAGGAACAGACACAAATCCCAGCGTGTTACATGGAAATGGGCACAGCCACCTCAAAGCTGCCCTGCTACAAAATTACTGTAACTACATCTGGGAACTGCTGCATGTAAAACACAGCTGTGCACGTCTATATTTATCCAATTATTATCTGATGGTTTGTAAGGCATTCTTGGTGCATTTTTATTTTCTATGCTGTCCTTGTCCGTCCCAATAATGGAATTAACACTTTAAACCACTTTGCTATGCAAAAGCTATTTATGCCACTGAGGTCGATTCCCAGCATAACCTGAGGAAAATTGCAGGAGTGTGTGTGGGGAAAAAAGCAGGACCACAAAATCCTTTTCAGTTGTGTTCAGCTGTAGCTATGACAGAAAATGAAATAAAACACAAACACACCCCACATTTCAGTATCATTTCAAACCAACCCCAAAGTAAAGTGCATCCCAGAGGGTTTTCAAGAAATGCTGTGCAGAAAACAGGATAACACGAACCAGGGCACCTGCACACAGCTCGCTGTCCTGCCTGCTGCACAACCTCCATTCTTCCCTGGCAAGCCAACTCACATTTTCCTCACTGCCCACAGGGTGCCTGTGACTCAGCAGGCTCTGCAATGCCAGCCTGGCAGGGGATGAATGGGACCCACCCAGCACAGCACTGGAAAATAACAGGTGAGTTCTTGTTTTGATGTTCTGACAGCAAGTGACACACAGGAAAAAGGAAGCAGCACTAAAATCCTTTACAGCCCTCACTTCAACATTGCAACTGTCACAAACACATATTGTATTTGCAACCAGTGAGATATAAAGTACTTCTTTATTCCTAGATATGTTTATCAGAACAAATTCTACATTTATTTCACTCAAAGAAATGACACAGATACCCAAGCCTTTAATTAGTCTCCAAATATTTTTGTTACTATAACTGCCTGTTTGTTATGAGCAAAGATGTGCCTTAGAGCTTTATTTAAGCAATTAGCCAGACCTCATGCTATCAAATATGAATACTTTGTTTTATCTCCAAAACCATACTCTGAAAAAAATCAAGATTTTTCCTGTTCTGTGACGTCATTTGAAGTGCAGAGTGTAACAGCACAGAACAGCTTTACAGTACAGCAGAATGAGAATGACACATTTGGTTCTCTGAGCAATTGATTATAACTAACATAATTTAGATACTTTATAATTACTATATCTACCCTTCTGTCAATTTGTCCTGTACAATAAAAACGGGCAAGTACAGAACTCCATTTCCTTTCCTTCACCAAACTTAGCTATTGCTGCATTTTGAATGCAGCACAAATTAAAAGAGTACTGCTGGGAAAGATCACAATTTCCCTAACTTTTTAAAATCATACCTTGGAAGCATAAGGTTTTGGTAGGTGCAGTGCTAAAAATATTCATAATTAAAGACAACTGCATAAGAACACCTCATGTTCCTGAAGCTTCATCTCGCTTGAATGGACTTAGGGGCAATTAAAACTTGCCCATTTGTAGAAAAGACAAGTATGTTTTATCAAACAAGCAGACAGAAGGGGCAGACAAGCCACTGGACAGCTCAGAAATGCTTCTGGGAACAACAGGAAATCCAACCCAGAGCTGACATGCAGAGAATACAAGCTGTATTTCAGGCTTAATTAAATGAGAGCAAGGATGCATAGCAAGCTGTGGCTGCAGAGCTCAGGTAAGAACAGAAAATACCCTCCTGCCCATCATGGATGTTCCCCTCTGCAGGTGCTGGCTCTGGGAACTTTGCCCAGGCTGCAGAGAGGAGATTTCATTCCCAGCCCTGTCCATGGGACAGCTTTTACAAGCACCAAGCAGACTGAAAACATGCTGAAAATATCAAACAGCCTGCAAAGAACAAGAGAAAGGAATCACATTATTACAAGCACCCAGGTCACTGTGAGCTGACAGGTGCTTTTTTTATTACATAAATTAGAAAGCTTTATGTAAGCCTTTTAAACTTTTTTTTTATCTTGATTTTTAAAGAGGTTTCATATAAAATTGAAGCTCCCCAGCATTGGAAGAAGGCTTCCAGCACTCAGTGTGTAGCCTTTTCATGCAACAGACTGTTGCAAAGAACTCCAGTGGCCTCCAATGCCAGACGTCTCAGCTTGTTCACAGGTGCAAGTTCAAAGCCATTAAGAGCTTCCATTCTGTGTCCATGGCTGAATCCCATACAAGGATTGTAGGTAACAAAAGTTACACAGTGTGTGTAGGAGAATTTAAAATCTCTCAAAATACTGCATGAGAATGTACCTCAGTATCCTCAATGCAAATAATACCCAGTTAGTGCTGCAGGCAATTTTCCACCTGTATCCAAAAGGGACCCACTCAGCAGATAGATTTGGAGATGTATTCCCCTTAAAATACCTAAACTCTTTCCTGTGTGATTTAACAATGAGGACATTTCTAGCCACTCTGTTTCTGGGCTTATCTTTGCCAAAATCAGTGTATCTGATTATTAGAGAACAGCAGCTCAGCAATTTGATTGCAGTGGATGCTTCTGTGGGGAATGCTTTATGAAGATTGCAGAGGGAAGCTCATGAATTCTACTTGTATTTTCATGTTCCTCAGCAGGAAGGAAAACATGCTGTTTCCTCTTCATTTTGACAGCTGAGTGCAAAATCCTCAATTACTGTGTGCACAGTCACCACCAGAAATTGCAGAATTTTCCCCATGGCCATGTCCCCTCAGACAGGTCAGCTCTTTCCTTGCCTTGGCACATCATGGACTGGCATGGATCCCTCCTCACCCCCCAAACTAATGCTGTGGAAGAAAAATATTCACCTGCATTCTGAAAAGCAATTACCCTGGAAGTTTCCTTTATCTTCACAACAGGATTTTACTAAAGACTCTGTGCTTGTGGTGTTGCCAATCACAATTACCTTGTCACAAAAACTGCAAGACACTCTTTTTCTACAGGCTCCAAGCTTCCTGGATTCATGGAGTTTTTTCACTAATATTTACTAAAACTGAAAAAAAAATCCCCAGGTTTCCAACACATGAGGTAACAATAAAATTCAAAGTAGTTCCAAGAGGTACAAAACCATCACACAGCTTGTAACAGGCACAAAGCCCCAGCGTTGGAAGGACAGCAACCACCACCTCTGTGACCCAAAGACAATCACAAACTCCACTGCTCCAAGGGAATGGAAAACCAGGCCAAAATCTATCTCTGGGCTAAAGCTGTCCCATTTGGCTCCTGCTATTTCCGTGAAATGGGAGATGGGAAGTGCAAAATGGAAACAGCCACAATCTCATTAATGGAGATAACTTCTGAAATTGTGAGAAAAGGAGTCACAAACAGTCACAGCTGCTTCAGATGTAATGTATAAACATCTAAGCTGCTGAAAACAGCTTCCATTCTCTTTTTGTTTGCTTCATCCCAGAGTTTGCTCAGTTTTTCTTTGTGTGATAGTGCAGGCAAACAAGCCTGAGCCCTCCAGAAGAATCCTGATGTGACCTTATCAAACACCTCAGGGCTATCTGGATTTGCCATTAGCCCACAGTGAGATTTAGAGATAGGAAATGGAAGCTTGTCTTTAAATTTTTTTCCAATTAAGACCAAGTTTCTGGGTTTTACCCTAGATGAGAATCATCTGCAACATACTGCAAATAAATTTGCCATTCCCTTGAACATAAGTGATTAAGTAGTTGTTAATCTCTTGCACCAAATTTATAAATTACATTATTCATGCTTTTTACACACCATTTAACATGAGAAAAGCTAAAGAATAGTTGTTTGTGAGCTATATAATCACACTAGGGGGAAAGAAAATGCAACCAGGAAAACCAGAAACTTACCTGACCGTATCAAGTTGTGACACACTGTCCCAGCACAGGCAGGTATAAATGAATCACACTGATCCCCAGTATACTATTTGATTAGCACAAGCAGTGTGATTTGGCAGCTCCAATTTGAACAAACTGCTTTGATAAGCCTCTAAAAGAAAGAACATGAGGGAATTGTGCATCTTTTTCTTGGAAAAATATCAGGGAGAACACTTGCTTATCTCTCAAGTCAATACTTCCCTCTCTTCATTTGCACACAAACCAAAATGTGTCTTTACATGGGAGTTCAAAGAGATCTGCTGAAGCTGAGCACACTGAAGAGCACACAGTCTCTCCTCAGAAGGCACTTGCAGCCATACCTGTAAAATTTCCAACAGCTGTATGGCTGATTGAAAGACCAGGGAAAGGAGGAGAAATTATATGAAAAATTCATGAGAAGGCCTCCAGAACACAGCATGGGTTGGAAATGTCAACATTCAAAATACCAACCAAACCAAGGCGAGACAGGAAACCAGAGGGCAGTGGAGAAAAACTCTCAAATGAGCTGATTCATGCCAAGGTTGAGCAGGAAAGCAGCCAGCAGAGAAGCTGCTCACCAGTCCACTCCAATGAATGTAGTGCAATGCTCTGCTCCCTTCTGCCCCCAAAGAAAAAGAGCAGAATAAAGAATGCAGGAAACTTTTGCAAATTTGGAGACTCTTTACTAACCATAGGAGCTAACATCCTGTTCAATGTTAAAGCTGCTGATGATATCCTTCTCAAAGTGCTTTTTCACAGCAGAGAAAACAGAGACATTGCAGCTAAGACTGCTCATTTCTTAGGATGTAAACCATCAGCTTCCACTGTTAATCAGAACGTTTGAGGTAAAGAGAAATACATCCCTAGAAACCAAAGCTGCACCCTGACCTTCAGCTGAGAAGGTTCTCCAGATGCACTCCTGCCTCTCACAGACAGACAGTCTGTCCCTCCCCACTCCAGGACACGTTCTGCATGTGAGCCACCCCCAGTCTGCAACACTTTGGGACACAAGTGCATTGCCCATAAGAAGTTTTGACTCTCTTCATCTATTTCAACATCAGAAGAAATCAGCTTTCTACAGAAAATAGTTTCAGAAGCAGATCTGGCTTTCAGTAACACTGACAGAAATAACAATACATAGGAGGATACACGTAATTCCTATCTGTATTATTCACTAAATAATGCATTTCTGCCTTCCTTGACCCAAAAAATATTAAGGTCCCTTGAAAATACAGAAATTTTGGGACTGGCAGTCTTGCTGGGAGTCTTAGCAAGGAGCTAATGAGCCAGCAGAGGGAATGCCATGCAGGTCAGAGAGGATGCAGGCTGGCAGGGCAGGGTAAGGAGGAGATCTGTTGGGGCTTAAGGCACTCTCTCAGCCATAATTCACAGCAGCTGGAGCTGCTGATTTGTCACTTCCTTCTCCTCCAAATGAAAAGTTCTCTTGCTCATATTCAGATGTGCATTCTCCCCTAGCACCTTCACTAACACAAACTTGTGTTCTTACACTATTTCAAATATCAAGTAATACTGTAAGTCTTGATTATTACTGTGTATTTCTAGTTCAACAGCATGCACAGATCAGTACTTTATTACAGACGCTGTGTTTTGATACCGCTTTCTAATGCCACTGTGTTTAACAAACTCTTTGTGATCCTTCCTTGCCAGTTCTGACTCACAAGGACTTGGCTCTGAAGTGAGGTCCATAAAATAGATGTAGTAGGCTTGTTGAAACAAATAACAAAACAGTCAAAAGCTTTCTCCAGAGAAAGGCCAGCAGAAGACAAAGGTAGAAATATTTATGCAGTCACTCAGGGGCATTGGAAATGTGTTCTGAATAAACACTCATCTTCAGTATGCAAGCTCCATAGCCCTTGCTGTCTCCCAAAGATCAGCAAGAATGGAAATCAATGATGCTGCCTTGTTAGAAAACACAAATCAAAGCATCAGTGACTTTGTAAAATCCCTTCTGTCACTTTGACCTTCTGGTGCCAGGCAGCTCCACAGATTCATTACCTTTCATTGTAATGTCTAAAGAAAAAATCAGCAGCACAAGTGTTTGAGAGCAACAGCAGGGATTGGGAAAAGGCTGGGAAGCAGAACACACAAAAAGAAACGAGAACACCATGAAAGGATGCTCACTCTGCCTTGAGGACTGTGCCCTCTCTTCCAACACATCCAAGTCAATTCTGCTGCTGTGCAGCTTCACACCAGCTCCTTCCTCACACCCTGCACCTGCTGCTCCTGCCCTTGCCAGGCAGCCCTGTCAGGAGCTGCTGCTACACCTGCACCCTCTGCAGGGACACCCCAGCAGCAAACACCATAAGGATGGTGGGGAACCAGCCCAGCCCTCTCCTTCAGAGAATCTCCTGTCAGGAAGAAGTGGGGTGGGGTGGTACTAACCTGGGTCTCCAAGCTGGTGTAGGGACTAGGAGGTTCAATCTACAAAGAGAGCAGACAGAAACAGCCATTACTCTGGAATAGTGGAAAAGAAGGTGTTCTGAGCTGTTACTGGTCCAAAGTGATATCAGGAACAAACACACCTTCTTCAACAAGGATGGCAGGATTTTTTTTTTTTAATTTTCTTTTAAGATGTACCACTTTTCCAGACATCTGGAAATCCCACAGAATTTACAGAATCTCTACCATATTTGGATGAGCAAAAGAAGTTGCAGTAACAGGAGTACACCAGAGGGCCATGTGCAGGCCCTGACATCTTTGATTTGATTCTCTCTTGCAATTCCTTGATTACAGCTGACTGGTTTTACATCAGACTAATATTTGACTGGTGCTCCCGTAATTTCAAGGCATCAAGACCTTTTCAGAAAGTTGATCAAGACTTGATGGTGAAAGGGTTGGCCACATCCTTGGCAAAATTTTTCCTCTCAACAGCTGCAGTTAGCTGTGGTTATTTTGTTTTCCATTTCATTTCTTCCTAATTAAAGCTTCTCCCGAGCTCTGCACATTATAATGCAAGTGCACTGTACATTTTTTGCAGCCTGGCATCTTCCTTGGTGTCAAAATATGAACTCATAGCTTAGCTTGGCCAGAGGATTCAAACCTCATTAAAGAACTTCTAAACACAAAAGCACAGAATCGTCTATTTAGCCTGTTAATTAAAAGGTTAGCAAGAGATAACATCCCTGTAGGAAACTCCATCATTAGTGTTCTGGGATTAGCACTCAAGCAAAATCTTTAAAAGCACATCCTTTAAAGTATAAGGAACATTTAAAACCTCAGTCCTGCTGGTCCAGGTATTACTCGGCAAGGTCTTGCTCTCCACATCCTGTTTAATTGGAAAGCCTAACAGAGCAGAACCAGGTCAATGGTGCTCTCTCAAATCCATCACATCTGTCTCAATTAGACACTTTTAGAGAATTCTTGTCTATCAGATTATTGGGCTCCTGAGACTAATTTTGAATTTGGATCCATTGTGATTTTCACTTTGGCTAAATCACAGAACACGATGGGGGTGGGGGGGGAAGTGGGCTTCCTCCAAGAAACCATATATTCCTTTAACTTTTAATTATGCCTATGAAGCAGCTTTTAACAATCAGTATAAATATACTAAAGGAAAAACAAGCTATCAGCCCAGGAAAAAAAGTTTAAAGAGGAAATTGGCCTTGAAAGCCTTGACACACCTTTCCTCCACTCAGCAAGCCATGGGTCAGGCAGCACAGGGTGCACAGGTGGAAAAGCCCATGATTGCCTCTGCCACACTGCTCATCAGAACAGGCTGATGAAAGGTTACATTTAACACCAGAGCACCATTATAACACAGATGTAGTAGATATTATCTGACAACTGGCCAAATGACACTAAGAGTGGAAGGAAACTGAGAAACCTCAATGAAATTCAAATATCATGTCATCAGCTAAGCCAGAGGAGGAAAGAAATCATCTGAAGGTGAGAGATGAGGTGAGAGGACTCTTGTCCTTGGACTGCCTTACTCTAAAACAAATGATGGCAACACTCACATGAACTTAGCTGGGATAACCTCATCCATTTTGCAGCTGGACTCTTAAGCAATGCTAGTTTGGTCACAACACTGTCCTCTATTGTGCCATGCACATTTATATCATAACAGGAGGATCACAACACTAGCAGGTGTGTGGGGCAGACAGAATACAAAGTGTGTTTAAATACAAAAAGCAAAATACTGCTGTAACAAAGCACAGCTCAGCTGCACAGGCTCCCCTTTGGGAGATCATCTGGATTTTCTCAGTCGGTGCCAATTTGACTACAGACAAAAGCTTTTTCAACAGGCACTGTTCACTTCCAAATGACAGTATTTCCATAAGAGGAAGTAGCTACTGTATGTATAAAGCATCCTGCAAAGATTAGGGGATTCCTGTCAGAGATAAGGCTTCAGACTATTTAAAAGCTAGACAAGCTCAGTCCAATATTTCCTGAATAGAACGGATTTCTTATGTTAATTACTAATTTCCAAAGCTTCCTGGCCAATGAAAGCTGTAAATATAAACCAGGTTTTGAATGGCATTATTTCACCATGCATCAGCACGGGCCTGTGATCCACAGTTTTTCCTGTTTATTTCCTCCCTCATTTTGGCTGTGGTGAGTTGTATTCACTTGTGCAGTCACCATTGTGCAGCATTGCAAGGGGGATTGTTCTGCCCCATCATTAGAACAAACAACACTCAAATGCCACATTCACTTACAAATTATCTGAGGAAAAGCTTGGCTTTTATGGGCAAAAGTATGAACAATCCAGGTTAACTCCTTGCCCAGCTCACACTTTTTTGCACAATTGCTAGAGATGGTGATAGGGAAAAACCCAAACCTTTCTCCCAGCTGCAGTCCAATGTACAACACTGCTGCCTCTCAGCCTGCACTCCACTGCCTGTGGAACAAAGGGATGAGGCTGGGATGTCTCTGGATGCCACCTCTGCCCTGCACAGAAATGTTTTCTTTCACCCTGTACCTGCTGCCCACTCCACCTGTGCAGTTACAGGTACACTCAGGACAGCTCTTGAAGCCAACTTGAGGGTCCCCAAAACACAACTGCAGAGAATACATCCCAATTCTCCTCTTCAGGCAAGGAAAGGAAAGAAATAATAAGGAAATTCAGGAATAATATGGAATAAGGAAACTGAGGAGGACAGAAAAGGTAGGAGGACATAAAGAGTCAAATTTGATTTTCAACAGCAAAAATTAGTTTTAAAATTCAAGCCCAAAGTCAGAAAGACTTTCACCCTTACTGCAGGAAGAGGCATGTTCTTAAAATCAGCTGCCTATCGCTAGTGCCAAATAAATATCATATTTTGGTAAATCCCAGAGCTCTCCTCCAGCTCCTGTGCATGGCCTGATGCACAGTTATGGATGACAATATGCCCAGGAATAGCCCACATGTGAGGGATGAGGGTACACACTTCTTTTTTAAAGGTACAAGCTCTGTGCCTTGTCCAACCTGCCTGCCCTCGTTGACTTTTAGTTGCTAATGAAAGACAAAAGAGCAAATTATCACACAGAAACACTCAGAAAAACAGCAGAATAACTGGCACCATTCCAAGCAAAGTTTTGGCTGGTCTGTGTATGCTCCACTTTAATTCTAGCAGGTTTCAGCAGCCTGACACAGAACCACAAGAGCTGCAATAACTAAACCCCAGGGACAACAGCAATCATCCCATCTGAAATTTCAGACTGCCATTTTTCAAGTGCTGTGAATCATTAATCTCCAGTGCTTGTGATCAAATGAAATCTGTAGTGGGATTGGAGTGTAAACACTATGACAGTGCTGTATAAACAGCCTGACACATTGATCACCTCTAAAGACTGATCAGGGTAAAATTCTGTTTACTATTGAAAGGTGACACTGGAAACAGCAACTCAGCTCTGGGGTTTGGCCACTGTGTCTTCCATCATGGGTTCATGTCTCACTCCCATAAAGGAAATAGACATGTTTTCAAATACTTTGCAACTTTCCCATAACAAAACTAAAGGATAGGAAGAGTTGGAGGAACTGAGGTACAGACAAATAAACCAAATATTCCAAAGTCATGTGGGAAATATGAGAGAAACCTGCAAAGTCTAGGACCTTGACCACAAGACCTGCCTCTCCCCCATGCCACCAAAGATGTTTTCGAGCAGTTTCAAGAGACACCAGGTTTGACTGTGGTGACTCCATCTGCTATCACACATGGCCTCAGCCTGACTGAGGAGAGCCCAGGGCTCAGACTCCAGGTGCTGCTGGCTGCACTGGAGCTGTTCCTGCACACAAACCTCCTGCTCACTGCCCTCCATCACTCCTGGACTGCTCACCTTTGGTACCAATGCAGCTCTGCTCAGCTTTGGGAGAGGGGCAGAAACTCCAAAGAATTTTTTACACTTGATGAGCAACTTTCAATTTGTAGCCACTCCTCTCCATCCTTGGAGGCAGCATGGATCTGTGTGCGGCTTGCCACAAGGCAATGGCCCCCAGCAGCCGTGCCAGTCACTGTGCCCTCACCCCAGAACCTCAGCACTCAAACTGCAGGAAGTTTCCCAGGTTTTGTGCAGCTGGACCCTGAGACACACAGGAGAACTGACGTGCAAAGTTCTTTTTTAGTTTAATTGATTTGTTCTATGTCACTTTACAGCTGAATCAGTTCTGTCAGTCATGGCACTGGGCAAAGAGAGCTGTGCTGGTGCAGCAGAGGAGGCCAGCAGAGGCAGGAGCAGGACGATACCAAGGAAGAACCAGCAGCTAGGACAGGGTAAGAAGGCAGGTAGCAGTAACAAATACCAGCACCAACACCAAATACTTCTTCCCATGAAACCACAGGTTCAGACAAAAATACAAAATATTCCCCTAAAAGTGACGTTTCACATGTTGTCTCCAATTGCTCTGCAGCCTGCAAGGCAGGGCCATGGAACAGCAGCTCCCTGTGTGGGCAGTGCTGTTTTTACAATTTGCAGTTGAGGGTTACAGCTATCTCAGGGCACTGTCACTTTGTCTCTTCTGCTGACTCATTTTATAACCCAGAGGTTTGTTAGCCTGCCAGCCTGTGGTTTTTATCCTACACTCAAATGTGGCTCAAAACCTTTGTACCTTCACAGAAACGAAAAGTAAAACAAAACAACAGGATTTGTAGGGACTGCCTGGGGTGCCATTTCCCTGAGCTCCTGCCACCTCTCCCCTGGTGAGGGGAAGCACCAGCCAGGTAACCTCCCACACCCCCTGAGGATGGAGGTGACACCAGAGCCCTGGCGCAGCACCAGGGCAGGAGTTTCCCTGCAGACATGTCCCTGCTCTGAAACCCAGCCTCTAATTACAGGAAGTGTTCAGTGACCTTAATTGTAACCCTCAGCTACAAGTCACATTAACAGCTGCCTCTGCAGCACCAGCCATCTCACATGCTGGCTTATTTGGGGAGGAGTGACTTCCCAGCAGTGCCAGCCCTGCCAGCTGGGGCACGAGCTGCAGGGCAGGGTACAGGAAATCCTGCATCACCCAGAAATGGTCCTGCAGAGCTGGCTTTCATCACATTGCCCACTGTCAGAAGCTGCAAAGAGTGAGCATTTCCAGGGTGGTCTGAGCAGAGTGCAGTGACAAGATGTGGCTGTGGAACAGCCCCAGCCAGAGGTTTGGGTGGTCCTACAGCTCCTGTGAGCTCTCCAGCCACCAGAGTGTGCAGGGGCTGCTCCAAACCACGGAGCTGCCCTCGCTGCCAACAGCCTCAGTGGTGCACAGTTTAACCAACCTGCTCCTCAGCAGCAACACGAGCCCACGTGGCCTCTGCCAACCCTTAATTTTGACAAATGAACTGTTTGTGTGGCCAAATTGCAGAACTGATCCTAACTAAACACAAACCGCTGGGTGAAAATGTATTTACTCAAGATCATTTTATCAACCAGTTTGCTGAGAAGCTGCAAAGAATGGGAGGGCATCTTAATCCAGGACACCCACCAAAACTTAAGATGGAGATCAGCTCTATAGAAGTACTGTCTTGGGCAACACCCCTGAGTATAAATTATAGTCTCTAGCATTCAAAACACTTCTACACATACAGGGCTAGCACTGCACCACCTCTCCTCCCATCTATCCCAAATCTGGATATTTTGCCACCAGAAACAACTGCAGCCTTTAATAGCTGATGGCTTTGGTACAAACTGTTCTAATCCTTGGGTAGTAAAATAAACTTGTACAGCTCTTTCAAAGTCAAAAATATGAGGGTCTGTCTCTTCTCCCAAATGAACAATCAAGTGCTTATCCAGCAGTGTTAAGAGCAGATCAGTCAAATCTAAGACCTGCTAGTTCCTACTATATCAGTAAAAACTGTTCTCTTGTCTGCTGGAGTTGTACAGAAGACTGTAGTCATTTACAGAACCTAAACTGCAGCAACACCTACTACTCCTTAGCTTACAATGACAGTCAGTGCCCAGAAATAGCCCAAGCACTCCTAAAAACCATTACCCAAAATAAATCCATACCATCCTACTGAACATTTAAGCCACACACTGAATCTTCTGTCTATTACTCTTCCAGTTACAAATGAAGCTGGAATTATTCCTATCTTCAGTGTCTTTTACCACCTGAAAAGTATCTGCTGGAGCCAGCTCAGCACAGACTTGTGAACATAGCCAGGGCAGCGACTGCAGCACACTGATAGCAGCAGGAGCTTCCCCAGATGTCTGTAAAATATGCCTGGCCACCGAGATGCTGCTGTCCCAGCACTGCTCTGACATTTTGGATATGTCACTCCCCATGAGACATGCTGTCTCACAGGTACAAGAGACAGTTAATGTTTGCACTTATTAACTCCAGGCACACTTATCTTTCAGCCCTGACACCTCAATACAGCACAGCTGCTCCAACACCACTTTCCAAATCTGTGCTTAAGAATGATACATCTGACCAGCTCACAGCAAGGGTCAACTGTCCTGCTTTTCTTAATAATTTATTAAGAGCTGGCAGGCGCCACAGCTTGGCTGCACTGTTCAGTTGTTCTAACAAACTGCACCGCTGGTTTCAGGTGGCAAACGAACTTCAGCACGAAATGCAAATGTGTAAAAAGGCAAGGAGCACTAATCTATTGGATCAATAGAAGTGGGTTGCTTAGAGATGGCAAAGTGCACCGGATGCTGCTGACAAAGATCTTTTCCCCATGCCCCAGCTCATCTCTGAAAGCCCCACACGCCCTCGTGCTGTGAACCACAGCTTCATGCCCACTTCCCCAGCACACGCTGCTTTGGAAGCCTCCAAGAGGGCACCCCAGGAGGTACTGCCTGGATATGATTTTCAGTGTAATTACACTCATGGATGTGGGTTATTTGTAGTTCTACTGATGGAAAAGAAAAAAAAAATTTAAAAAATGACACATGTCCTTACGCAACATTTTAATAGAGCTGGAGAAGTCTATATTTATAGAGTAACCAAGTGTCTTAAACAGCTACATAAAAAGCAAATGGAAGGAGACACTAATTCACTTGAGAGTATAAGCATTGCATTTATAGGGGAAAAAATGTCCTGTCTGACAACCATTCCAGTCAGCATCTGTTATGAGAACAATCTGCCTGAATATTATCTGACACAGGACATGGTGTAAAAAAATCAGCAAGACGACCCTGACCAAATTTAAATATTAGCCTCATTTGAAGTTTCCAGACACATAAGTTACCAGAAGCAAATTAAAGCCTGCACAGTAAGGAACATGTTCCAAAGTTGAAGGAGCAGCTGAAGAGAACAGGGCAGGGCAGTTTCAAAGCCGAGGGGGGCCGTGAACAGAAATCAGCCAGTCAGCACAAGGGCTGCATGCTGCACTTGGAGCTATCACAGGTAATCGAGCTGGAAACCCACATCAAAGCACTTGGAAAAGACAGAGACACGGTGGTGGGCCAGCTTAAGTGGTGTTGGCATCACCCCAATAACAACAACAACAAAAAGAGAGCACATTTTCACCAGATTTGGCACTGCACACAGAAAAAGATACCCCTGCAGTCCCTGCCCTCAAAGCAGAGCAGAGCACGGCTGCTCAGTGACAGCCACTCTGGGCAGTCACCAAACCCTGCTGAGAGCAGCAGCTCCAGGTCTGAGCCCTCCTGAACCACCCAGGGCCCTCCCAGAGCAGGGCACAGAGCTGGGGCCCTGCCCTGAGCCTTTCCATCCTGCTATTCCCATGAGAAGGGCCTTTAAAAGAATAAACTGAGGACACCAAGAGGCTGGGAACACAGCCCTGGGTTTTTCTTGAGGGAAAGGGAAAACCAGCTTTAAGAAAATCCAGCTAAAAGTCTTGAGGGTAATAGAACAAGAAGCAGCCCATATAGCTTCATACAGAATAAAGCCTGCCAGACAAATTTAATTGCTTTATTTGTTCTTTGATAGAGTTAGAGATCAGTGGATGAAAGGAACACAGAGGAGGTCATGTTTCCTGGATTTCAGGACAGCACATGTGTCTCATGAAATCCTAATTGAAAAATTAATTCAAAAAGACTTGGGAAGGGGCAAGCACAGCACTGGAATTGAGAACTGGCTGCAGGACTGTAAACAAATGATAATGATAAATGGCACTGTATTGAGCTGAGGGGAGGTCATATTGAACAAATTCATTAATGACCTGGAACGAGGATTAAAGAGCACGCCAACAAAATCTGATGATTGCATTAAAGCTCGATTGTGTCTGACGGGTGCAAGGCTGCTGGAAGGTGAAGGGGACACGTCCAGCACCAGGATCCTGCTCCCAGATCCTTGGCAGGCAGGGCTGGCAGGCTCCAGCCCCAGCAGCCTGTCATCCATCGCCCGCACAGCGCTGCACATCTCCCTCCCTGCTGGCCACCCTGAAACCAACAGCAATTCCTGCTGCCCAAGGGCCAAACGAGATGTGTGGCAGCAACACAGCCTTGGCACACGTCAGTGCACTCCTGCATTCCTGACAAAAGGAAGGCTGAGACCTCCCAGTCAAACACAGCCAGGAAAAGAAAATCCCACCACTAAAAATAACACAAATGCCTTAAATACCACCAAGTTATGTTTTCATGATCTCCCTGATACAGCTTACAAAATTGTGGGGTTATGGATTAAAGTCCCTGATAAATCTATTTATGACCAGACACTTCCTCTGCATGAACTTACTACATTCCAATCTTCATGACAGGGGAGGAGAACATTAAAGAAACAAATAAACAAAAACCCCTAACCCAAAACAACAGATACAACCAAAAAATCCTGACTCAACAAACTACATTTTGAAAAATTTGAATGAAACTCTTAACAACAGAATTGGGAAACACTGACCTTTAAAGTATGAAATAGATAATTTACTTTTTTCAAGTACAATTGCTGATTTTCAGCTTTGGAAGTATAGAGGGTTTACCACTAGACTGAGTTTTATCAATAAGCTACAGAAAAAGATAAAGAACATGCAGGTAGAACAGCACTTTTGGCTCCCTTCTGCAGTTTTCATGCCAGAACTAAAACATATTTTTCCCAAATAACAGAACCTATCCATCATTTTTATTATCAGCCTGGATGCAGATCCAAGTTTCATCACTTGGTAAGTTCAAAAAACTCTCATTAGCATCTGTGTGTGTAGGGAGCCCATAAGAACACCTCATTAACTCATTAACGAGGATTCTCACAGAGATTAGCTTAGTCAATCCTTCATTTAGCTACCAATCCATTCATGTGATGCTATTAAGCCCCTCATAAACAGCCAAGTGCTTAGTAATACTGTAGGAGCTCAGGTTTGAACCCCACACTGGTGCACACTGCTCTGGACTTGTGCTGCACCACCATGGAAATCACTGCAGCCCCAAAAGATCATTTATTTCCAAATGATGAATGGAGCCAACATGTTGGCCTGAGATGGCACACAGTAACAGTACCCGAACCCCACGATTTCAAACCATTCTTGAACAAACCTTGCTCCACATCACAGTTTGCTGACAAGAAACATGCACAGGCAAAGAAAGGGTTGCAGTATTGCAGTGCAAGGCAACTGCTGCTCACTGCCTGAGTGGGGAAGCATCAGTGAGGAACCTCCCACCTCCATCCTTATTTTCCAGGTTTTTCTTCTTTGCCTTCCCTCTAACCCCTCTTCCATGCATCACTGCTGTCACACCATCTGCAATCTATTTTCAATAAGCCACCTCTGCACAAACAGCACATCTGCCTCTGCCAAGAGAGGCTCCCTCTCTTCTGGAAAAGGCTTCCAGCACTGCTTTGGCTCACTACAGCCACAATGATGACAGAGAGGCAAAATCTGCCACTTGCACACATCAGACAGGTATTGTGTGTTGGTAAACAGCAATTGTCATCCAGATGGCCCTACAGCAGCTCCATTTTGCACTGGCCTTCAGATGGCACAGTGACAACTGCTCCTGTGAGAACATGAACATGAGCCCTTTGATTCCTGCCGAAGCATCTCCATTCCCCCTGCACTTCAGTCACTGCTGCCTCCACACTGGGAGGTGTCAGAGGATCTCAGCCCATCTAAATTCATATCTTTAATACCGATGCACAATTTTATTTTCAAGCTGAATAATTCAAAGAACATTAATTCACTCCCATCTGCTTCAATGAAACAGATTTGTAGCTCCTAATTAGCTTGTGTGTCCACAGCACCCTTGGCTTGGTTTGGGCCGTGGCTGTGAATAAAAGGCCCCACAACTCTTTACTGCAGCTCACTCAGTATCATCTCACAAACACTCAGCTCAGACCTAGCAACTGCTCTGTCACATCCAATCCACTCTGGAAAACACAAAATAATCTCTGTTACTGGAGGATGAACATGGCAGCGCGCAGGATGTGCAGGGGGGCAGAGCTGCCTGCCTGACCCCAGGCAGCTGCCTGGCACTGAAGCTGTGTCTAAGTGGCTTTCCAGATTTCAGGAACTCAGACAAAAGATGCTATTAATGGCACTTGGGGCTGGAGGGGGGAAATCCTTGAATGTAAACTTTCAAGTCATTGCACACTGAGGAAGAAGAGTAAACAACAAGAAAAACTTGCCCACAGTAAGGGATTCTGTGAAAGGGAATTCCACAGCTTAGTAGTGTCACAAGCACCCTAGGAATCTGGAGAATGAGATGGGAGAAACTGTGGGGAGACTGAATTTAAAACTGCACACTGCATGGTTCATTTTGCTGTAATTCCTTTTATTCATTGCTATAATCAACTTGACATGCAAAGCTGTTCCCAATTTACTGACAGCTTTTCAGCTGACATCTAGCTCTCAAGGTATTTTTTTTTTAAACTTAAATAGCTAATTATTCATTGCCTTAAACCAGGATATATAACAATGTCAGGAAATCATCTGTTCAAGTTATATCAAAAAGCCTTTGGGGATTAGTTCATCTCTTTTGTATGCTGCAGAAAACACTCACTTGTAAACAATTAAATCATCATTTGAAATCTGTCTACACTTTTAGCGTCTCTGAATGCAGATTGAAAAACCATATAAACAAGTACCTTATTGTTGCATCTAGAACCCAGGACTGAAAGGTTTTCCTCCACAGTATCTTATTTGGTGGAGACTGAAGGCTGAATTTACAGGCTCTCTGTAAAACCTGTAAAAAAATCTAAAAGAATGCAATAGCTGCTTAAGGAGACCAGTTAACTACTCTTAGGTTATGCTGAGGGCAGAAGACATGCCACAAGGATATCAACACATTTTGGCACAGAGGCACTTGACCTCCATGTAACAGAGTCATGGCTGATAGAGAAAAAGCATTTAAATTTAGCCATAAAGGCTCAGCCATTGGCCTGAACCTACAGTACCCAAACCTCAGAGTAGCCTGCTTCAAGATGCAAGCTCCTGCACAACACACATTAGACAAGACCAGGGACATCACTGGAGCAGAACCATTTAAAACTGGTTTTAGATTATTGCTTTTTGGTCTCCTACCGACTCCTTGACTACATTTTTAAGGGCTGCAGCTTTGTGGCATACAAACACAATGTAAGCAGAACATTCCATAGGAAGAAGCTCCTTTCTCAGTCTGCCTTGGGCTGAGCACTGCAGCAGAAAGTTACCAAGGCTGGACAGTGCTTGTCTGCACATCTCAATACAGCTGTGCAGCCTCAGAGCTTCCATCACCACTCCTGAAAGGCAGCAATAGTATTCCACAACCCGAACTGTTCCTTAGTTTTGACAATTTGCTTGAGCAAATATGTATTTTACAACTACACTGGTCACTCGAGGTTTTCCTTACAGAGTTATCCCTATGCTCAAGAATTTACCTCTCTATTCTACTTCTCTGAATTAAAAACCTGTACAAGTATTGAGATGAAAGGCAAACTTGCTGTTACTGCTTCACCACTAATTGTGTGATTTCATGGCTTTAGTACCTTGATAAATGTTTTGGCTAATTGATTTGAATCACTGCAGCTGTATCCTTTTTAGGATATAATTGCTGACCCAGTCAAGAGAACAAAACAAAACAAATTCTCTTCCTTATGGAATGAAAGCCAAGTAGGTTCTTGTGAAACTACAACTTCCTTTCAGTTAGAGGAAGAAAACAGAGCACAGAGACAGAGGGGATGCAGAGAGCACATAATTGTTTCAGAGAGGAACTCCTCCATGGCCAGGGAACCCACTGAGATGGGATCACTGAGGCACAGAGCCCCAGCGCTCTGGCACTCAGGGTGCCTTTGGCCACAAAAACAGGACATGGCACTTTCTGCCCTTAAGTCAGCGCCCAGATCTGAGACAGAGAGCTACTATGATGGAAATTAAAAATACGACAAGACAGGAATGAATATGACATGAAATATGACATGACAGAAATTTTACATATTTAAAGGGTGTTTCCCAACATCTTGAGTCCTCAGCTGCACAGAAAAACTCACCTAGAACTAAAGGCAGAATGGTTAGACCCAGCTCACCTCAATTGCCTAGAAGAGAGGTTTGGGTTTATTGTTTGTTTCTTTATGATTGTTTGGTTTGTGGGTTTTGTTTGTTTGCTTGATTTTTAAACTAAAACTGAGGAGTACATACTTCAGTTTCTGACATGGTACCTTCAAGTAAATCAACACAGAAACTGTAAACTTGTGGGAAGTTGTAGGCAGGTTCTCACTCAAGCCTAAGGAAAAGTCTCCTATTTGCTGGAGCAAACCAGAACTTCTGAGAAGAGCGCAGACTGATCATCCAGGCTTAGTAAAAAACAGAATTACAACAAGTTGGTACATGTACAACATCTCTTTTCTTGAAGATCCCATAACTGATCTAAAGCGTAAATAAACACTCTTGCTCTGTCAGAGGCAGATAATTTACAGAACATGACATTGCTAATGGTAATATTATACAAGACACAAGTGTTTCAGACAAAAAAAAAATCTGAAGAAGGTGTTTCTCATTCTAACAATTCTGCAACTGACAGGTGACTGCTGGGCTCCAGATAGGAAATTCAGTTTTATCTAGAGGAAACACACCTCAGCTCATTCTTTTGGTAGTTTCCGAGAGCAACAGTTCCTTTAAGGAAAGTCAATGCATATATCAAACACCTCAAACTATAAATAACAAGATTCCTGTATTTGAAAAATAATGTAGGTTTTTAACATTATCTCTCTCCTAGAATAATTATATTTTTAGAGAGGTAACAAGTTTTAAAATACAAAACTTCCACAGCAAAATCTGTCAATGTAATCAACAGTGTTCAGTTCTAAGGAAATGCCTTTATTTTTTTAAACAGTCTATTAATTAACCTTTAGAAGAAACCATTTGATTTATTTGTATGATTTTGATTCAAAATAAACTGAAAATTTCAGGGGAAATAAACCATAAGTCTACTTGAAAGTGAGCTAACATTGCTCCTGCCCTATCATGCATGTATGCTTGAGCTGACACTGCTCATGCCTATCACGTACCATATCTGTACCATATCAGAATTTGACTTTGGGGATGTTTTTAATTTCAATCAAAAACCAGCAAGTCACCACATCTGACTCTGGAAAGGGCATAAGGGGTAGGTGTGTAAAGAAAGGACCATCAAAATAGCAATCACTGGCTACACAGATATCTTTGAAAGCAACCAAACACATCCTCCCATTCATTCATTCATTCATGGCCAGGAGAAAGCCTGTTCCCCTGGAGCAGAGCTCACACTGTCTGAAGGCAGGGCTTTCTCAGTAAGCAAGAAACACCATTGCTCTAAGCTAAGCAGAAACTTAATGCACAGCCCTTCTGATCTGTTTTAATGGACTGAAGGTTAAGAAACTTCACGACCTTCTTCAACATGTGCTAATCAGGATCTTTAAATAGTAATGGATGGGCTTTATCCTTGAGCTCTCCTAAAAAAGACAGCTCATTTCCGAAAAAGGAAGCAAGGAAATGAGCCTCTGAATTTTTGATTGCTAGCTGAGGAAAAGTAATACACAAAGCCCTGAAAAGGAGGAGCTACAATGCTGGAGTGAGATGACTCAGAGTTCTGCAGTTCAGAGCTCAAACCTGCAGACAGCCCTCGGGAGGACAGGAGCAGGGGCCAGGGTGGTCTGGCATCAATCCTGG
Organism: Zonotrichia albicollis; assembly: GCF_047830755.1. Classification (NCBI taxonomy): domain Eukaryota; kingdom Metazoa; phylum Chordata; class Aves; order Passeriformes; family Passerellidae; genus Zonotrichia; species Zonotrichia albicollis. The sequence goes on from NC_133834.1 coordinate 8,458,205, forward strand.
CCATGACTTTCCGCAAGTAATGAAAGATCCAGATGAGAAGATCACTGATGAGGAGATAAAAATACCATAAAGTAATGTTTGAAACACATAATTAATTAAGTGCTTCACAGCAGGAGAAAGGAAGCATTGCTCTCCATGAACACAGGGACTCATTCATTCAAACACTGATGTGCTCAGCACTACCCCATACAACCAAAATGCCTCTTCACCATTAAGGGATTACAACCCTTTACTCTGTTTGTACTCACAGGTATGGAAGTCTCTATTTCAGAGCATTACTCTGCAGTAAGTGACTATTAAAGATGTCCACACCCTTCCCAGCAGGAGACACACTACAATGTTTTTTTGAGCAATGCTCTCCCAAAACTTAGATGGACTGGATTATTTTCCCTCCTGTGCTGCATCACAATGGTTGTGAAAACCTTTCTCTGAATTTACCAGAGCAAGTCCTTTATGCCTTGAATAACTTAATCCTGTAGCAAAGATCTGAGCCTAAATTTCTCATGAAAAATTAAAAATGAAATTTTAAGAGGAACCTCTAAATTCAGTAACATGAGTGGACCACCTACTCAGGAGCCAATAAAAGTGTATTTTTTAAAATGCTTAACACTTTATAAATCCATTGGACTACTCAGGAACTCGGCTTTTTGTATTAATTTCTCCAAAATCCACTTTCTTACTGCATGGGATGTAAGAGCAATTAGAATGCTCTTTCCTTCTGCATGTACATCCTGGGAAGAAAACAATGTCATATAAATCAGACTTTTACTGAAAAGGGAGATTACTGCATAACTTTACAGCAATCCACTACAAACTAATTCCTTCCAATCTAAAGCCAAATATGCCAGCCGATGGTGTCTAAGGAAAATAAAAACTATCAGGCAATGAATAAACTCTAATGGCAACTGAAGAACAGGTCTTGAAGGCAAATCCTTTCATCCTGCACAATCAGTCCTTGTTGATGGCAAGGCAGAGAGCTCTGAGAATGCAAACACTCTCTGCTGGCACCCTATACCATCAGCACCAGGGCTCTAAGTTTGTTATTTCCCCGAGGAGCAGCAATTTTCTGTGTGCAGCACAAGGCAGTGTGGCTGTCCAAGGGCTCCTCACAGCCCAGTTCTACACTGGGGTGACAGCAGCCATTGAGCGTGGCTGCCAGCAGGGACACAGGGCACAGCCAGGGCTCCTGCCAGGCTGCCCCCACCTGTGACACCAGGGGACACTTAACACCTGGGGTTATTGCAGAGGGAGCAGCCAAATTAAACCAATAATGATTATGAGGGTTTAAAAGCAGTTATGAATGTTACAGGGCCTCACTTTTCTTTGCCTTGGACCAAAAATTACTTGAGTGAACCCAATAGGAAGCCGGGACTGACTCCTGAAAATAGCAGCTACCCAAGAGAGGCAGCCTTCAAAATGCACCTGAGACAGGGCTAACCTGAGACCCCAGCTGAACATTGTCTCCATTTACACACCATTTTGTCTGCAGCTCTTGCAAAATACTAGCCAAAATTTTTCTCTTTTCACCTACATGAAACAATTGTGATATTTGCTTTTCAATTTTTAGGAGGCCACCGTAAGTTTTTGTGAAACCATAACATTTTGAATAGTATTTTCCAAGCTCTTTGTAATGGATGCATAGACACAAACAGTCAAGCCCATTGAACCTCACAATTTGAAGCAGATGCATATATATGATACATCAGATCTAACATTTTGCGCCACAATATATTTAAATGTTTCTGAGCTGACATGAGACACTGCTTAAATTCCATGTAGATAATGGATGGACAGTAGAACTCACAGCTCAAAGCTCTGGGCAACTTCCACATCAAAAACAAGTTGCAAAGAGCAGTGGAAGGTAACTGGACATGTTCAGGGCAGGAGTGGAAGCAATCTGCTCTAATGCAGGGGTGTGGGGAAGGAGAGCCATTCTGCACAGCTCTGCTCCCAAAGGAGCCAAAGGCAAGGCCAGTCTAGTCAGCAGACCAAGAGTTACCCCATTCTGCTTGGGCTAGTGCTTAAAAATAAAAAGAAGTGCAAAACAAAACAGTGGTGTTAGGCAAGCAACCTAAATGACAAGTCTTTTTTACTGTCAGGTGTGAATATCAGTACAAGCAGAAGTCTGAAGTATGTCATCACAGAGTATCCTGAAAGTGACAAAAAAATCTCCAGCTAAAGAGAAGCAAAGCCCTCCTACACCTCAATATGTAATGCAAAAGCTCCTTACTTTGGTTCATACATAAATAGCAGAGCTAAGTTGATCACTTATAGACTATCAAATAACCTGTTCTAATTCACATCCTCCCAACAACACCAACAGCTGGGAGCCAGTGGTAACACTTGTCACAGCTGACCTGGCACACCACAGCCAGCTCAGGGTTAACCATGAAGCCAGCTCAGGGTTATACAGATGGTTCTCAAAATATTCTACACACTGTCATTGAAAATTGTGGCCAAGTGCAATTTGAATTGTGTAGCTTAGAAAATCACAACAGCAGCCTGCCCACGTACCAGTAAATAACAAGGATAAGCAACTTATTAATAAATTAAACCAACCTACACAGAGTGCTTAGCAGGAGAGGACTTGTTTGGGATTTCTGCAGGGTGTATTTAAGTATTTCTGCCTGACATAGCTTTTATGTCAGGGAGGTAACACAGTAGAGCTCACTGAACTTAATTTATGCTCACTATGCAAACCACAGCCAGCTGTGAATTTATTAAAATCCTTATTGCAATAACCATATCACTTCAAGCATGAAAGTCATAGTTCCACTTTCAGGCTTAGTCAACTGATTTAAAAAAAAGGAGGGTAGGGTTAAGGTAATAGTGTTAATAGTGTTTAGGTGACCAAGTTGAAAACATGACCAAGTGAGTAGCTCCTACAAAGCAGGGCTGCTCCTCCTTGCAGCTGTCCCAGCAGAATCTCCTGTGGAAGAGCCCAAGCCACGGGTTTGGGGCTCTGATCCCAGCCAGGCTGGGACACCAGGCCTGGCAGCCCAGGGAAACACAGCTGGGTTTTGGCAAAGATGAATGATGCATGCACACAGACACAATGAACTGCTGAACTCTTGGACACAGCCTTCCATCACCATTTTAGAGCCATCCAGCAGCTCCAGTTTTCCATTCACTTGGCAAATAACTGAATTTTTCAAAACTGCTGAGACCACCTGCAATGGCTAAAGGTAGTGTTACCTGTGGATAACATGGAGAGAGATATGTCTCCTTTGATGAGAAGAAAATATGGATCCAGACAAACAAGGGCAGATTCAGGCAGCCAGGAGATGAGGCCTTGATTGCTTATTGTAGATCTGCCACCAACTCTTTGTGAGGCCTCGGGCTACCTTGCATTTCTTCATCAGATGTGGCAGCATATTCATAAGCATTTATAGGGCACCACACTTGTACTGAGGTCAAAGAAAATCAGGAATCTTTTTACAGATCATCCTGCAGATTTCCAGCACTACTATCAAGTGGATTACTCTAACCTAATCCAATCTAAAACAATTTGATGGGAAAAAGCCCCCAGATATTCCAAATTCATACTACAGCCCAACTTCAGCATAATATCATGGGGGTACCTCCTTTGCCTGAGGGCTCTCACCCTTTCAGAGTTCAAAGGCTCACCACAAAAACAGGTGTGACAGCATTTCAAAAAGGGCTGCAACCCCATTTTCTCGTCAAGTTGCAATCCATAGTTTGCAACAGAGCAACTGAAATGACAAAAATTACTTTTGTGATAATCTCTGCATTTATCTTCTTTTTCAAAATCATGTAATACAGCTTTACCCAATTATCGGCTAGAAATTGTATGTGAGAGACAAGGGCATCCCAACATGATGTAAGGAGGAAGCAATGGTGATCCCAATGAAGGGAACTGTCCCACTGAAGGACACACAGCTGAGGTTTCCAAAAGGAGCCAATTTCACTCAAAACTAATGGCATCTGCAGGCCTAAGTGTCAAACACTCTTCAAAATTACAGGTGTTAACAAATATTCAACTGGGACTTAAAAGTGGTAAATGCCCTCTGGATGGTGCCAGAGATCTGCACTCTATTGAAGTTCTTGAAAATTGTGGGTAGTTGCACCCATAATGAAGTGGGTTCCACATATGTACCCCAAAAATCCTAAAGCTCAGCTTGGGAGCAGTCTTTACTTTAAATGATGCATTTTGACTGCCTAGCATCACATTTCAACAGAAAATCAATTGGAGACAGCAGGTGACTGAGAGAAAAAAATAAAATAAAATACAGTATTTGCTTCTCACATGTGATGTTGGCTCATCCTTGTCAATAAAAACAGCCAAGATGCTCCTAATTGTGTCTATGCAACCAATGACCTTTAAAAGAAAAAGTCACTTCATTTCAGAACACCCAAAATTCCTGAAGAATAAAATAAATCTGTTCTGCCAACAGATGACACATCATCACAACAAGCAGATCTATAATGCCATAGGCAGCAGCAGCAACAAATTGTTTTCAGCACTGCACAGATTATCTGAGTAATCTGAGTATTTATGCAAAGCTGTGAGGTGCTGAATGTACACCATGGATGATGCTCTGAGCTGGCCAACTGCAGCCACTACAGCAATGTAACCCAGCCCTCAGCAAAACACAGCACACAGAGCACCCTGCTCATGTTCACAGAGCAGGAGATTTTTCTACAGCACCCTGGCTGTGCTCAGCCTCACTGCAGCACACATCTGTACAACAATAACAACTTTCTTAAAACCATGTAGCCCAGTACAATGACACATGTTAAATATAGCCACGGGAGAGCTGGGAGCAGACATCCATGAATAACTGTATTGATTGCAGTAAAGAAAACCTGGACATACTTGGAGTGGAGACATTTCCTGATGAAATTCTTTCCATTTGGTAAAAACACAGACATTGTCTTACACCTTTCCACACACTAAAACTGTAAAACAAAACTCCAGACACTACTGTTAAGAGTTCAAGTAACTGCTAAACTATTGTTGCAGACAGGGACAGAAAATGGATCTTCCAGTATAAAGAAAATCTGATGCTTTCAAATTAACCATAATCCTTAATATCAAACAGGAGCTGGAAAATTTGAATTTAGTTCTATGAAAATTCTAGATAAAATTTCTTAAATGTTTTCTATGCTTTCACTTTAGGAGACAAAGAATTTACTCTAATGCCCACATTATCCCACATGTATAGTTATTACCAGGTACTGTATATTCAGACCATATTGTAAGGTATGGGATACAACAAGATGACAACACTAATAGCATGGCAGAGCAGTAGTCTCTCTTCTGGTCTCTGGTTCTTTAAAGTCTTACACTGAGTTTTTACACATGAAAGTGCATTTCTCAATGTTAACAAACAAATAAATAAAAAGTCAGATATTCTACACTGACTATCCAATCTGTATGTGAAATTCCTCAAGACTCTGGCTGAGACCCAGACTAAGGTTGATTTTACTACCCCTGAAAATTCAGGCAGTTACTTTATGCAAGAATTACCGGTTTCAAAAATTCACTCTATTGCCAACAAACATTAGGAAACTTCCCCAGAGACAACTCTGCCCTCTGAAAGCCACAGGCAGCACTTCTGAGAGTCACCTCTCGGGGTGGCAGTAATTGCCTGGCACATTATCCTTTAACATCCCAACTTTGTGTGCTGCTGGTCCCAGTTTTCCCCCACAGCAGGTGACAGCAGCTGGCGCTGGTGGCTCCACAGCTGGGCCATTTGTGCCATTTTGTGGGCACCACACAGCACTGTGAGCAAACAGGAACTGGCCCAGGATTGCCTGCCCCAGGCACAGGGTGCCACGAGCACCCAGCAGAGCTGGGCTGAGGCTCCTGCAGAAACCCAGAGAGGAAGAAGGGCTGCAGCAGAGAGAGTACAGCACACACAGCTGGGATCCACAGGGACAAAGAGGAAAACAAAAACCAAGAGTGGCTACAAGATCAGGAACAGTGATAACAGCCAGGAAAAGGGAGGAAGAGGTAGAGAAAGAAAGTTATAAAGTGGAAAACAGAGAAAGATCTTTACAGGAAGCACAGATGGAAGCTCCTCTTTGTGAGCATCCACCTGTCTGCAGGGGCTGGCAGAACACAGTGAAGCACCCAATGCTAGCATCATCTCCATGACAGGCACTTCAGCAAAAATAAAATCTTTCTCTACCTGAAAGCTTAAGCTCTGCCCTGGAACATAATCCTCTGCTGTTTGCTTTTCTGCTCATCTCCTTCCATCAATCATTTCAAGTGCTAGGAACCCACAGTCCTTGCTGTACCCAACAGTTTTCATTAACAATACCTCTGCTACCTTATCCAAAAGATAAGAAATTCAAAATCTGCATTGTAGGACACATCTAAATTCCCCTTAAAAAAAAAAAAAAAGACCTACAAACATGTAATGAACATGCAATTACCTATATTGCTGTGTTTGTCAAACTTCCTCAGGGAATCCTCTGCATAGCATTTAGAATCCCCTTTGCACAAGACTTTCAGCCATGCATGAATTAGATTTGCAGTGAAAAACCATATGAAAAACCCCAACAGGCAGGTGAAACAGCTGTGTTCCAGCACAGAACAGCTCCCCTACACCCAATAAAACTCCTGCCTTGTCATTTACTCACATTTAAGTGTTCATCTTCCTGTTACCTAAGCAGCAGCATGGAAGGTTTTCTGTCACACTGACCTGTACTGTGTGGAAATGATTTTAAGCAGGTAAGCAATGTTGAAAGCATTTCCAACCAACACAGGAGCAAGAGCAGTACATCCTAATTTGGGGGCTCAGGATCATCACCTCACACACCAGTCTGCTGCAACTGAGAAATCAACACCAACACAATGACAGCTCACACCAACTCATTTCTGTAAGACAAAGTGCTTGCCATGAGCAGAGGACATGTGCAGAAGAGTACAAATGAAACCTGCAGCTGTGCAGGACACACAACCGGCTCACTTCAGATGAGACTGGTGAAAATAAATATGCAGATGAAGACAGAGGCTACCCACATTGTTATCAAAGCCCAGTTATTTTGTTTTCCCATCCATTATGCCTAGAATGTCTGGGCAGAGAAAAGCTAATTTATTTCTTTTTCCAAAGCTTTTGCTCTCTCTGCTCACACCCATGTATGTGAGACAGTGTTTAATGCCTGTTCCTCCCTGAAGCACATGTCCCAAGGATCCCCCTGCCTGGGCAGAGCTGCTGAGGGTGTGGTGATGCTCAGCTGCCCTGGCCCTGTGGGGTGGGTGTCCCACTGCTGCAACCCCTGGGGGCACTGAGAGCCCGCTGGTCCTGCTGCCCAAGCACACAGCTGGAACTCTGATGGGCTCCCACCACTGCCAGGCTCTGCAATGTACAGTTTTAACAGGGCTGAGCCAATATCTATAACTGGGATTTTACATGACTGAAGTTCATATCCCAAGCAGTGCCTGCAAGAGACTGTCCAAAGGCAGATCAGGCCACAGCAGCCAGAGACCCTGCAGAGGGAAAAGCTGTGCAGCCCCATCACACAAACCCATCTGACAGGATCTTGAAATAAAGCCTAATGCAAGTTTCTCCCTGACAGAGTCCACCCAGGCCTCTTGCTCTCTCCAGAGAAACAAAACAGGCATTTTGTGTGGAAACACTCTGCTCCTTTGCCTCCTGAAGACTTTGAAATCACACACACTTATTAGTTATTCCATGCAGGCGTGTGAACCTTTGCACTTGGATGTTGAAGGAAAAATTTATCCTTGACATAAAAATCAATCACATTAACAGTGCAACTTTCCAAACTCCTGCAGGTTCACTCCAAAGAGAGCACTAATTCTTTTTTAAACTTTGAATGAGTCAGATAAAGTGTCTGCTCAGGGCTTTGTTTGTAGGAATTAAACATTTATATGAAATCCCTGAGAATCCCTGAGCAGCATTTTGCAGAAAATTAATGTTTCCAGCCAATTTTTATTTGTATTTGTATTCAATACCACAGCATTTTCTTATGGTATTGTATTGTAGCAACTGTTTCAGAGCTCCCAAAATTGTTCTCTCCCAAACTAGGAAAATTTGTCCAATCAATCAGAACTTATGAAGTATTTAAAACAAAAGGATAAATGGCAACAAGAAAAGTTTGACAAGCTGATGAATAATCAGAAAGCTAAAGGAAGAACATCTCAGCAGAAAATGTTACAAATTAGTAATTTATTCCTCACAGAGTAATAAGCCTCTATGAGATAAAGTTCAATTTTTAAAAGGTTTACCATCCCTGCAGCTCATGGGTTAGTTTAACTACCATAGTTAGGAAACTGCAGCATTTTGTTGCCAACATGAGATTTCTGAAAGCAGCAAACAGCAACACATACCAAACCATGTCTGTAAATCAATCTGCTGGGAGACAAGAAGTGCTAAATGAATCAAAACTCCTAGTAAATAGTATGCTGTAAAACAGCTCTTCAAAGATGCAAACAGAGTAACAGAGCTCTGAAGACAAACTGGTAGAGCGATGTAAAGGTAAACCCTACTCAGCACAATTTCAGGAGATAATAATAAAGCTCTAAGAGTCTTCAGAAGGTTTGAATTGAAAGCAGGCAGCCTGACTCTAATGTTAGCTCCACAAAAGTCCTAGGACCAACTACTTTTGTTAAAATAGCAAAATACTCATTTGGAAAAGGCCTTTTCCTGAACCATTTAGATGCAGGGAAGAAGAAAAGAAAAACTGAAAATCTGGAAGTGTGTGGAAACCTGCAGCCAAACATTTCTTTTGTAACAAACTGCAGTTTCCTGCAGTCAAACAGATATTTATGTGCAAAGCTGCCTTCAAACCAGAAGCACATTCTCCTCTCTGGGTTTGTTTGCTTTGCCTTTTTCACAATGCAGAGCATCGTTACATGTGACACAAAAGCCCCTGGATAACCCCACTGGGAGTGGGGGCCTCTCTATGCTGAACATACAGCAAAATAACATTTCTGCTTCAAAGAAAACTTACCAGATCCAAAGAGACAAAAGACTCAATCCAGAAAGAAAATGAGGCACAGAGGCCAGCAAAGGCCACAAAAAAAGGTCAGCAAGAATAAAACTTGCAAGTTCTGTCCCGCTGTATGCAGTGCTACCCCTGCAGAGTCAAGAGGGCTCCCAGCACGGCCTGATCCTTTCTCCCAGTCCCAGTAATAAACTGCAACACCCTCTGAAGTCAGGAGGAGACACAGGACAATGAGGGAAGCTACTCCTGCACTGTGCAGAACAAAAGTCACCCCTATAGGGGCTGCCTCACAAGGCTTAAGTGCAGAGTTCACTTCTCTACAGGAACCAAGATAAAGATCACTCTATATTTAATTTAACTGAGGTGAAGTTACTGCAGCAGTGCTGGACAGCTTGACTGAGGCCTGAACTGCAACTTCTAACATTATTTGAAATTCTTACTAGAACTCAGAAATGCAACGCTTATTCAATTATCAATGCTTTAGTAATCAAAAAATAATTCAGGCTATGAATTCATTTGAAATTATAAAACTAGAGACTCTTCACATAGCATTAATTTATCCATCTTTGGATGCTTTATCATGAATAGTGATTGGTTCATTATATATTCTTACTCTAAGATACATTTTAAATATGGTTTAAAATTCTAGACTGCATTACCAACTGAATTGTGGCAGCAAGAACTAATTTAAATAGAGAACAAATAATTAATACAGTGATAGTTTCTGAAAAACTGCCAGATGACAAAGAAAACCTAACAAGGTCAGCACCTCACTTGCTATGTCATCTTGTATTTCTCCAAGTTTAATACAGGACTTAATTTGGAGCATGAAATAATACGTTTTTCTAACTATAAACATGTTTTACTTTGAGAGAAGGCTCAGAGGTCATTGCACGTTACATTCTGCTGTCATATCTGTCCTTTCAATTTTTTCATCTAGAAAGATGCCAACAGGCAACTTGAAATAGAGGTGCATAAGAGTTACTTCGTGCATCAGCTCCTGCAAGGCTTTAACAGGCATCACCCCCCATGCAAGGTGGGACCTGTGACAAGTTGTTACCTCAGCTGAGGTTACAAGGTTCTGTTAAATTATGATGACATGCCCTGCCTGCTACTGAGAAGCAACTCACACACACAGGGAAAACACTTCTTCAGATCTCTTTAAAAGCAGAGGAATAAAAGAAAGCCAAGAAAGGAGGATCAGCTATTTACTTGACAAAGAAGTGTTACCAATCTTATTCCAGGATTTAGAACCTCAGAGGAAACTCTCAATAAATGCATTGCAACAATAAAAACAGGTGATTTATTTTGAATATTTATTTCTAATCTTTCAGGCAATGCCCAATCATGGCAGGATGCTGCTCATCACTTTCTCACAACTTTCTCAAGCAGTGTCCTGTCAACAGCTCTGGAATGGAATTGCTCATTACTACTCTGCAGACTCATCATTCCTCACCTCTTTATCATCTATTTTGCTGATAACTTCAGCAGACCAGCAAGAGCTCATTTTCCTTTGCAGAAACTGAAGCTTTTATGCTCCAAACTCCTGATGATACAAACAAACACTTGGGGGAAACTCACAGAAACTGGCAAAAGATGGGCAGGATCCCACTACAACCTCTATAACCAAGGAGACTGCAAATAAATAAAAGATAACGCACCTTTATGCTGTTAGAAAGGTCACCAGATTATCAGCATTTGTTTTAGATTAGAGACAGACTACTTCCCTTTCCAAATCTTTATTCTGCTTTCTCTTCCAGCTATCAAAGAAAAAAATCGTGCCAGTTATTTTTGTCATGGAGTGAACATGAAACAAAACTTAGCAGTTTTTGTTATAAATACCACAGACAAAAGTTTCAAAAAGGAAAAATTACAAAAGTAGCAGGCAGGTATCACTTCACAACTAATAGTAGAAAAATTTAAAGTTCCTTTAAAAAAAAACTGAAGGCTTTACATAGCTTTAACCTGAAATCAAATGTGACAAGAGCTGTTGGATGTGCTACAAGAGACTAATAACAACAATTTTGTTAAGAATAAAAAGCTGGTTTGTCACAGCAGCACAACTCCGTGCACAGCCTACATCTCCAAACACCTGAGCTGTGTATGAATACAAATTTCATCTTGTTATTTGTTGAAGTTCTCTTTCCTCAAGATTCACTCTCCACAGATCCTTGTCTTCCTCTAAGCAACAAAACAATGCTCACTGGGAATCTAAAGCTGCTTCATGCAGCATCAAAGTCCGACATCAATCTTTTATTGCAGTAGCTGGGATGGGCTGACACCCTACTGCCTTTCAGGGAGAGCATTCACCCTTTGATCTCCAGCTTCACATAGCAAAAAATCTCCTCCACCATAGAGATATGCATATATATGTACATAAACATATCAATGTACACATATATGTTCATATATATATTTAAGTAAGGGTGGTTGATTTGTCAACAAATGTTGCACAGGGGAGCATTTATTCTAAGAGATTTGTTTATACCATAATTGAGACAAGTGTGTTTCATAAGCAGGGAGAAAATCCATAAGTGCTTTGCATTGGCATACGAAGCCTGAACATCAGCTCAGGACATTGGTGCCTGTGCCACAGTATAAATGTCACAGCACACTGCACTGCCTCAGCTGAGGGCACAGCTTGCTTTGCCTCTTTGGTGATGTGAACTAAAGCTGAATTTGATTTTTTGAGTAAGAAATGTTAAAGGAAACATCAACCTGAGCTTAGAGAACGAAATGTCAACTTGGTGAAAAGCTGCAGGTGACTTTGACTGCAGTCAGTCACTACCAATCACTGCTGAATATTTCAGGTCTTACAGCTCTGCCAGGACTTTATAACTCAAAGGACAACAAGCCTTAAGGTAAATCTTAACTCCTTCAAAGTAATAGGTTGGACTTGATGATTTCAAAGGTCTTTTCCAACCTAGTTAATTCTGGTGGAAAAATTCCCAATCACAACTTCAGAGGAGTTGAGAATTCACTACCTGTTCAATGCTACATATTAAAGGATAATGGACATTGCCATTTTATTTTAACTCATAAGAGATCTTGAAAAGATAGAAACCAGAAATATCAAGCACAGTGTCCTTGAGCCCAGCTAACAGAACCATTAGCACACACAAAGCTCCAGCACAGTGATGTGGATGAATCACACACAAATCTATCAAGAACAGCTCACCTTCAGCCTGAGCTGCACTGCCTGTCTGCCCTTTGGTATTCCAACACCCCACAAGCACAGACATGTCCTGCTAAGGCCAGGACATTACCCTGTGACACCTGCACCAACTTCCAGTTCCCCTAGAGATTCTAGTCTTCATTTAAGAGACCTCAAAATTAGAAAATTCACAAATTTCCTAAGAAATTCCTTCCACATTTAATTGCTTTTATTGTTGATACAGTTTATAGTATTTCAAACACTGTTTGCAACCTTCCCATTACAGCACACCATGTTATGGCATCATTGCAGGGCACAAACTGCAGTGCTCTTTGAGAAGATGTTGACAACTCCTCATCCATATTATTCAATATCTGAAAGGACTGCGAGATCATATCAAACATGAAGCACTTGCCAGGGTCCCTTGCTGCACAAATAAAAGTTACATATCAGAAATACATTTCCAGAGGCATTATGCTAAGCACCAGCTACAAAGACACTCTACAGAGTATGCAAGTGCACAATGTGAATTTCTACAACCACTTTCTTTTGCTATTGATCAAAGTTGGTCTATCTCAGCAAAAAGGTGACAAAACAGCTACTCAAATGCTCAGAAACGATAAATTATCTTTGTTCAGAAAAGGAATGGAAGAACAGAAGTAGAGATATACATCAGTGAGAATAAAAATGAAATGGATAACAGGAAAATCTGATCTTTAGAAAGAAGAAAGGTGCGAGCAAAGAGGAGCACAGATGGACATGAAAGCAAATTTCCATGGCGTGCTAAGGGAGAATCCAAACAGAGAGTTCATCTGTGCCCCAGAATTGTTCTGCAGGTGAATCAGCCACATGGTGTGGGCTGAGGGGTGGCTGAAGGTGCAGGGACAGAACAGGAGCTGAGTTCCCATGGGACACTGTTAGCCTGGACCAACAGCAACTGCAGCTCAGCCTGCTGGGGAATGAACCAGTCAGCTTTCAACAACCAGGGATTTGGGGACGAGCACAGTAACCAGCAAGTCATGAGTTAGTAGCATAGTAACAGAAATCAGCTGCTCTAAAATAATTTAATCCTACACAAGTTGTTTGGAACTTCTCATGAGCTAAGTGACTAAAGTTACCTTCCAGTAGCAACTGATACCTCTAAAAATCCATGAAAAGCATAGTCTGAAATCATTATTAAAACACAAGACCTCTCAAACACATGCCAAGTGTTTCTTTTGTATTTTTTTAACATAACAGCAGGTCCTGCAGCAACAGACAGAGCCTAAGTGGTGAGATTGCTCAAGCTTGCTCTAAAGCCTTAACACACTCCTGCTCTCCTCTGCAAACCCTGACCTTGTCTGTAGGCAAACTGTGAGAGCTGTGTAAGATCAGGGCATCCTGCAGGCACCCGCTGCTCCCAGGGCACATCCGCTGCTGTGCCACAGCTCCAGATCTGGACATTGTTTCTGGCTTCTTCTTCACGGCTACATCATCAAACTCGGTTCTATAAGCCTGAAGATCTAACTCCCACAAAAAATTGTCAAAACAAGGAAATAATTAAAAATAAAAAAGCAGGGAGGCAACTTGACCAGAGTAATAGCAAAGAGTTGCTTTGTCACAACATACAGCCTGGAACCGACTCACAATTACTCCTTTTTCATCAGGTGGAGAAAGTTTCTTACAAAATTGTTGAAACCAGCATAACCAGAGTTTAGCCAGAATTAAAACAGCTGTGAATGATTTCTGTGCTGTTTTTGATTCTGGTTTTGCTCAACCATGAGCCACATAGCTGCCCCCCAGGATGGCAGGCAAATGTCTGTTCATGTGCTCATTCCTCCAAGGATGAGACTTGACCTCAGCATATTGCAGTACCCTCACAGCACTTCCATGAGGGAAGAAATGAGCTTTTGGCTAATTTCAATACATCTGGGTAATTTATTAAGTGGTTATTAAATTGTTAACACAAAAGGTATTGCTCAGCAAGCCTCTTCAACTTCACAGGAAGTTTCCTTGGGTAGGACTGAATTGTTTGGTCCATAGATTGCTGCACACAGAAATTGCAGCTGAGCAATGCCTTGAGTAGTGTCTTCTTATGAACTGTATCACCAGCAAGGAAACATCTGTGTTCATTTTGTTTATCCAGCAAGCTTTGGAGCATTAGAGATAATAGAAAAGCTTCTTCTCAAGGACTTATGCTCACAGTCAGCAGCTGGAAGGCCAAAAGTTTGGGGGTTTGCTGGGGTTTTTACCCCTTCATACACACACTAAAGGAGATTGGTAATCTTAAAAGAAATATCATGTTTGCAACTAGGTGTGTTCAGAAGATGCTCTTATTTATGTTGATACATGCAAACCAAATGACTTCATAAATATCTGTGTTAAATCCTGAAAAAAATGTACAGAACTGAAGCAGCATAAGCTGCTTCCTCTACTGGCAAGTGAGCACTGAGCTGTGGGAAATGTTACCTTTCACTGACTTCCTCCAGGCTGAGACAGGTTTGGGGCCACAGATGTGTGCAGCTCACAGAAAAATGATCCTGATTACTGATGTAGAGAAAAAAGATAAAATAAGCTCCCTGCACCAACTGCTCCAAAACAGAACCAGCTGCTGCAAAGTGAGCCAGCCACAACCCCAGCCTGCAGCACTGGTAACAGAATCTAACCATCACTGTCCACACCTGGACCACCCATCCCACCAAACCAGGGTCTATCAGACAGCTGAAGTAGAAGGGCTCTTCTCTTGGGGCAGGAAAGGTGCCTGCACAACCCACCTGGGCACCTCGAGGGCTGGCAACTGGGTCTTAACTGACAGGTTCAGGTTGGGCTCAAACAAATTCAAGACTCTGAAACCAGAGAAAAGAGCTCACCTACTTCTGGGAATCCTGCACAAGGTGATACCAGCACATGACTTACACTCAGAAGCTGAAGGCAATAGTCACTTTTTGCACTGGAATTGGAATAAAGAATCTGTCACAGCAAAGTACATTTGTGCCATCTCCTTAGTCACAGCAATCCCCAACAGATACTGTGGCAAAAACGCCATCTCATGCTTTTCTTCAAATGCACCTTCCCTCCTGGATTCCTCAGTGAGTCACTTCCCAAGCCATGAATGCCCTTTACACCTTCCAGCTCCTTTGGGTGACTGCTCTATGCAGGACAGGCACCCTGCCACTAAAACAACCCCAAACAACAAACAGACAGGGATGTGTGGCAAACCTCACTGAGAGCAGCTTCAGGCCCTGTGTTTGCTGCCTGCCAGGCACTGGCACACACCAGCCTGGTCCCTGTGCAGGGACTGAGTGCTTCTGCAGGGCTGGGAAGCAGAGACAGCCAGGCTGTGTTTGCCTCCTCCAGCAGAGGCCACACAAGCAGCACTTGCAGAGCTGGGAGGGGAATCCACATCCACTTGCTGCCACACAGACAGAGCACCTTTCTTCTAGACCCTGAGGCTTTTACTTTTCATCAAAATTCACTTCATAGAAACATGGCATCATTTAGGTTGGAAATGACAGTAAGACCATTGAGCCCAACTGTTAAAAACACCATAAACCAGCATTGGAGCTGACACACTGAACAAGCTGATCTGAATACAAGACAATAACATTAATGTTTGCATAAACATAAACTTCAACATAAATGTTTGCAGTTTCATCTCACACTGGCAGATGTCTGGGCTGATCATCACTTATGTGTAATTTGTATATCTCCTTAGGTGGGGATCAATGTATTTAAATTGAATTCTCACCCAGGTAATCCACTTAAATACAAAGCAGGCATTTTAAACCCATTCAGAAACCCCACCCATGCCTTCAGATCTGGCCCAAGGAAGTCCACCAGTCACACACTGAAGCACATGACCTCTAAAAAGCTGACTGAGAGGATCAGAGCTAAAGCAAAATGCAACAGAGATGGATTCAGCACACCTGGCATCATCATAATATTTCCATAATGCAAAACTCAGTGCAGTCTTCTTGCATGAGCATCCTTAGTAATTCAGCATGGGATTAAATTAACTTTCCACAGTTTTCACTGAGACCAAACAAGGCCAGCAGAATATGAAGAGCGCTTTTAAAAAAAATCCTGAATTTCAAGTTTTTGCACTCATAAAACCACTAGAAATGGAGAGTGATTGTTAAATAATTCCACCACTGCCAAGAGAAATATGCAGGAACTCAAGCTGTAACCACCCAGCACCACCAATCTCTATCACAGGTAATTCCATTCAGAACATAGAATAGAAAATAGCATTATACACCAGTTTTACAGAACCAATATTTATAAAACACACTTAAAGAAGTATTACTATAAAATACTTTTTTCCTAGTATCCTGGAACACTTTAGGACAACAGAACAATCTTTATTTGAAGACCCTTTGCACTTTAACAATTTCAATGAAAATACAAAGGCTGTATAAAAAACCCACCCTAACATAAGGATATTCAAAGACTATTCTTGACTGATTTTATATCCACATCTGCACTCCCATGTCCTAATGAAGGCACCATGGCTCTGAAGAACCACAGGTTATTCTCAGTGTGTTGTTTTGCTTGAGCTCTTACACATCTGCATCTCCATCCTATAGCAAACAGCTGAGAACACTGAAAAAGGTGGAATTTAGCTGACAAGGGTGTCTCAATATCAGTCCTGTACAAAAATCTCCCATACACCATTCTTACACAGGATAACGATCAAAGGAAAAACCAACCCTAAATGTGAAGATTTTCTAAAAGAATCTGCTACTGAAACAGCATGAACTTGATGAAATGATGACTTGCCACATCCTAGACTTGTTTAAACTGCATGCTGCAAGGCAAAATCTTTCTAAGCAACATTCAGTCTGGAAAATTCTAGCCTGAGCAACTCTTGCTTATATTTGACCACAAATATTTGACCACTATGGAATACAGGTATGCACGCCTGCCTCTGTTTGCATGAGAGCTGCAAAACCGAGCCTTGAACACGTTTTACTCTAATAAACAGGAAGGGGAGAAACACAGAAACCACCAAACCACCAACTCTCTACTAAAGAGAAGATTGTAACACCTGTGGTATCTCCGTGTTGCTACAAAACTACCATCCCAACCGTAGCAACAGATTTAAACCTTTAAGGATACATTTTGTTCTCTGTAGGCAACGTAAAACAGGAAAATGCTGCAGAAGGGTTTATTTTAAGCCAACAGGAAACAGTATTTCAAACTGGACAACACAAGTTAGGAAGACAGCAATTTACCAATGACAGCAAGCAAGGGGAAAAAAAAAATCCCACACCAATTTATTCAACAGTGAAACAGTATTTCATAATGGAGTTACTATTTACCAAGTGTGGAAGAGAGACCTGAAGCACTTTCCCCACCAGTTACCTTAATCCATTTCCTACCAACACATCCCAGCTGAGCTGCTGAAGTCACTGCCATAGAGCCCAGCTGGAGCAGCCTCTCAGCCACTGACAGCAGCCCCAGAAAAGGAGGGAATTGTTCAAGGACGAGGAGGAAGTGAGTACACGAGGCTGTGCTAAAACTAAGAATAATACACAAACACTTACAGCAAACAAAACACACAACACCCCATTCATTGCCTACCAAAGCCTTGAAAGCACTGAGGTTTAGGTGGCAGAATTTAGAGCAAAGCTGGGCTAGTTCTGGTAACTAAACTGGAATCACACCCCTGAGGCTGAATCCAGGAGAGAATCAAATTCAAGGGCTTCCTTTCACTTATCTCTTCCAGGTGACACCGCTGCACAAGCAGGGAGCACGTGGAGCACAGGGCACGACTGCTGAATACGCTCTGCAAAGTTACACTGGCACTTCAAAAGCAACAAAATGCTCCAGCAATTGCTGAGCTGTCCACATTGTCCAAAAATGGAGATTTTGATGAACCATTTGGCCTGCAAGAGCCTTTTTTCCCTTTCCAGTTATTCATTCATAGGTCCTCAGTATGAGAACAATTATAAATTTACATCAGTGCAACAAGAAAGTGAAAATCCCCTGAAGAACTTAAACTACAGAATAAGCTATTGATAACATTCTGGGAGATCATTGTTCAGACTCATGATGGTGCTAAAATGAACAAACCTCAAACCACTTTGAATAACTGCATCAAATTTGTCTAAAATCTTTTAACTTACATATTTGGTTGCACAATGGCAAACAAACCCTATTAACAATTTACACATAAAATACCTTTAGGTCAAGTTTTGCTGTGTAAAATACATGCTTAAACCCACAGATCCCACAGCATCCATAGAATTAGGGTCCCAAGCTACACAAACCTATCCAAAAGTCCAAATTAACCTGGTTCTTTCTCTGCACCAGTTACCTTTTAAAATGGCTACTTGTTATGAGATTCACTTCTGGAAAACTCCTGTCCTCTGAAAGCACAATAAATGCATTTATATTTGTCCAACTTTTAAACCAGTTGTGCTCTCAGAGGTCCCACGCAGCCTTACAGCTGACCCAGCTTTTTTGTTCTTCACCTCACAGGAGCTTGTGCTGCAGTACAAGCTTCTCCTCCTGCCCATTTCATGTCACATTTCACTGAATCCCTACCCAAGGGGAGCAAGCACCCCTAAACTCACACTCTAGATGCCCACTGCAGCTTCACACAGGGGGACAGGAAAAGGCCAGTGCAATCTGCTTTTCTCAGACATCCAGGGATGAAAAAAATCAACTTCAAAGAAAGCAAAGAGAAAAAAACCCATATTTTTTAACTGGGGGTTGAGGGTTAGGAGCAGAAATCTCTGTTTACACTGTCTGTGAAGTGAGCAGGTTTGAGACCATCTTCTCCTAATAAATACTCATTAATCACTTGCAGCCACTTAGCACAGGAGGTCATGTGGTGGCAGCCTGGGCAGTGTAAATGTTTAATACTGAATTAGATTAGAAAGGCTCAGGACAGTGTCATCACAGCTACAGTGCTACCTGCAAAATCTACCCAACCTTCCTCTGGTTTCAGTATCACTGAGGCCTGACCCAGGCTTTGGGATGGGATGATGTAGTCTTGCTGTGAAGGTGACACACAGCAAACATTACAGAGCTAACTACAGAAAGCCAGATGGCAGTGAGCTTATTGCACCTTTTTACCACTGTGCTGCTGTAAAACACTCTCACCTGTTTGATCACATCTCTGTTATTAGGAACATGAGCACAGGGGGGGATGAGCTGCCTGCAGGACAGACTGCCAGGAACCTCCAGCTCTCTCCTGGGGGACCCACCCAGCACACAGGCACTGCCACGTCCTAACCCTGAACCCACCCAGCACACAGGCACTGCCATGCCCTAACCCTAACCCTGAACCCACGCAGCACACAGGCACTGCCATGCCCTAACCCTGAACCCACCCAGCACACAGGCACTGCCATGTCTTAACCCTAACCCTTAACCCACCCAGCACACAGGCACTGCCATGCCCTAACCCTTAACCCAGCACACAGGCACTGCCATGTCCTAACCCTAACCCAGCCAGCACACAGGCAATGCCATGTCCTAACCCAGCCAGCACACAGGCAATGCCATGTCCTAACCCAGCCAGCACACAGGCACTGCCATGTCCTGCACAGGACATGCAGAAATACACACACAACCATCCCCACCTGTGTGCACACAGCTGAGGAGCAGCACTCAGATGGCTCACAGGAACATTTCATAACCCTCCTCCCCCTGTCCTCTACTCAGTTAGCAGCTCAGTCAGAGCCAGCTACAGCTATAATTATTGTCATAATTATTATTTTAATAAGTATCAATGACTTATCAAAATATTGCACTGAAGACTTTCACGTCTTTTGTTGTAAGACTGCCAAAAAGGCAGCTCATTGCTGAGGTGCTGCTCCATGTACTCTGCTAGCAGGCAGCACCTCCAAGTTTCTATTTCTGCCACTCAGTGACTAAACTCAATTCCAGTGAATGCCAAAACGTAAGCAGTTTGAGGCACAGTAGCTGTGCAAAGTATTATTATTCTCATAGTGCATACACACTAACAGCTTTGTTTACTACATTCACTCCTCCTCTGCTTGTTTCCTTGGTTTTACACACTGTGGGCCAAGTTGTTGAACTTAGGTGCCATAAGGTAGCCACCTGAATTCTTATTTACATATTTAAACAGCTGTCAGGCATCCACAGCAAGTTTTAAGAGCATAAGCTAGCCTGTAAACATCTAAGTCAATACAGTTAGGTGCCAAGATGTATCCCCAGCTAGCCAAATGTGGATCTCTGCAGACAAGATGCTAGTTGTCATGAGATTATTCTTTTCTACAATGCAGGATTAGCTTGATAATAGATTATTTTTTATTTACATGCCTGTTCAAGATGACTCTAACCCAGATCCCTGGTAACACTCCATTTCCACAGAGAACTCCAGTTTACATTTTCATAATTAGCAGATGGCCATTTATTTAGTTAGAGCTCCAGGTATAGAAAAAAAAGTTCCTTAACTAATGACAATTAGCAACTTAAATAACTAATGACAACTACTGGCAATTGTGGGATTCCTCATCATGGGTGTCAGTTGCCACCCCACTGAGCTCACAGGTAGAACACTTAGGACTCTACCTGCCTCTGTGACATGCAGTGGTGCAATTCTAAAGAACCAAAAAATTCCCCTGGAAATGTCATTTTTCAGGTTTGTTGTGCCTCTCCCAAGAAAGGGTCACAGGCTGGATGAAGTTTCAGGGAGCTTGCTTCACTTTAGTCAATACAGCCACGACCTCACACGCTTTTTCTTTGAAAGGAGACACTTCAACTGAACCATGTGTGCTCCTGAAGCAGAAAGAAGGCAATTATAAAGAACAAAGATAACTAGAAACAGGTTGAGTTTTAAGAACAAAATGAGCTACGTCTCAGAAATTCAGACAGCATGAAATCCAAAACTGACCACCACAAAAAGTCAGCAAATAGCATCAGCTTGAAGAAAAATACTCAGATTTCACCAACATAACTGAACCAAAAAGTACATCTGAAGGGCAAGCAAAGGCTGCAGCATGAAGCAGAAATGAGTGCCCATGACTCATTCAACCAAATCCAAGTTAAACTGAAGTTTGCAGTGTCATTCAGCTTTGTAGAATTGTTTTAAATAAGCATCCCACTTACTCTCTAATAATAGAACAGCAACAGAACAGTAGCTTGAAAACAAAATATATGTGGGAAGCATTCACGATCTGACCTCAGAGTCAACCACACACTAGTGTGAAATCCTTTTTAGCTAACTTTTTTAATTAACTGGTATTCATTTATTGGTTTAATTTCATCATAAGGAAAAAAAAGCAGCAAATTATAGACGTGTTATAAATAGTTTGTCCCTTGGAGGAATTCTCTAATCATCTCTAAAAATAAGAAGTCATATGATTTCAGTGTCCTGTGCTGACCCTTTCAGTACTCAGCAAGGTTACACTGTATATATGTTTAGGTAATGCTACATGTTGCTCAATTTTTATATCCAGACAGTTAGAAAAGCCTGGTCTCTTCACTTCTGGAGCACACTCACACTCCGTAAAGCACTCAGTCCTGGATTCGTGGTAAAGCTTGGGAATTACTCCATAGGAAGCACAGGTCCACAAGGCATGAAAACCATTTTGTGCTTCCAAGTGAAGCCTGGAAATACCCTTTACTTGCCCAAAACTAGCTGGGCAGCCAATTTATAATACTGGCCTCTTGCTGTGTTCTTTCTTGATCCATCCATGCTAATCAATCCTTCACCCCTAGGCTGTATAGTGCCAATCACAGAGCAATTCTGAGCAGGAGTCACTGAAGCAGGGTTTGTGGAAGGCCTGTGCTGAACAGGTCCCTGATGGCAATACTGAAAAGTTCCATTTGTGCCTCTGGTTAGCTGCTAGCAGCTCTAACTTGCTATTCAGCCTGTAAACTCTTCAAGACAGGGACCTTTCCTCACATGTGTCTGTGAAGCTTCTAGTGCCCAGATGGTGCCATACAAATGAATAATAATTATATTTTCATGTAAGACCATTATTGTGCATAATGTAAATTACTTTCACTGATCCAAGAGGAAATAATTTTCTCATTTTGAAATGAAAAGAGAGAGTAAAAATAATGATTACTTGTTTGATGCTCTCATTATAACAATAATTACATTTGTGGGTCCAGAATCCCCAGCTGGTCTGTACTGACTTTAATGGAGTTATACCAATGCAGGGCAGCTGAAAAGCTCCTGGTCCTTGCTGGAGACCTCAACTGCTCCACAAGAACAGATCACTCCAAACCCACACTGCTTCCATGAAGAATGGGATGTTAATTAAGCATCAAGCCCACTTAGCAGACTGGGGAAGACAAACACCAGACCTGGCATCTGGAGAAATGGATTCCTACATGCATGGCAGGTACCTGAGCATCACTGCCATGCCCTGCCTTGCTGGCACAGAGGAGGAGGCTTCTGCATGGATGCACACCTCAAGTGAGCTGCATTGCCTTCTGGAGACACTCAACCCTGCTCATGAGAAGGCCTCAGACCCCACATGTCTGTGAGATTCAACCCAAGCCTAAAAAGGAAACACCCGAACACCCACAAAAGGAAACAGCCCTAATCAGCAGCACCAAGTGTGAAAGGGAAGAATAAAGTTGTGACCTGCTAGGGCTTGGCTCCTCTGGAGGAAAGAGATAAAAACCACAATTATCAGACCAAAGAGGACTAGTCTGGAGTACCAATAAGTGAAAAACCCAAAACTACCTGTCACCTCAGCTATGTGGCCCTAAACCCTTTGGTAAAGATGCCAAGAGGTTACTGATGAGAATAAGCAACAAGACTTCAACTTCCCCTTGTCCCACAGAGCCATCGCCCATTTAACATGTGCTCTCTGGAACAGCATCAAAGGCCAACCATTACTTAAAATAAAATGAAGAACTGTGGTTCCAAGTCTAAAACTCAGATTCAAACCCTTGGAACTGCTAAGCTTAAACTCCAGTCAGTCATACACACCAGAACCCACGTGCCCTCCAAGTATCCACACAGGGATGCTCCTGCCTCGCCCAAATCAGACATCCCATCAGCCCAAGCCAAAAGAAAAAAATACAGGACATTGTATTCCAATTAAAGAGTCACTGCAAAAGCTTCAGTGAAGTGCCAGGTCTAATTTTAACACTATAAAGAAAAATCAGGAAGCATTTGATTAAAATTAATCCTTGAGGTTATGTAATTTGACTATTGCTACAAATTAAGATCACTTCATGCTTCCATTGTACTCCTGGCCCTTCAGCAAGCACTAATAAGATGCCAAATCACAGATCATGGACCTCTAATGCTGAAAGCAAGAAGAAATATTTTGAAAAATGTTTCTGAATAGAGCCAAAACACATGGCAGGTAATGAGGGCCTTTTACACCAAAATGTACCCATTTTGCAATAGCTGACATGAAGTAAATGGGATTTGTACATCCCCTGTACAACAGCTGGTCTTCTCTTGCTAAAAAATTCAAATGCTTCTATTTCAAAGGGAACACCTGCAAAATCCCATCACACATTAAGGAATATAAACACAACACAAAAAAAATACGCCAGTGGCCTGGAAAAGGCTTCGGATCCATCTCATGTAACACATTCCTGCAGAGAAGATGCTTAACAAGATAACTGCTACAGGAGCCCAATAGCCTAATCTGGCTCTAACACTCCCCTTAAATGATGCATACATTACTTCTCTTGCTGCAAAGATTTGTTTGTTTTATTAATGCATGCCTTGTTAAGTGCGAAGACTTTGCAAAAATGATTATGCACCTTCCAGCTGCAGATGAATTGTCTCCCCCCTTTGCCATTACTAAATGATGAGTTGTCTCCATTCTCCTTCTCAATTGTTATTAAAGCCATATTACAGCATGATTAAGCGCTTGATATTAAGTAAAACTGTATTTAACAGTCAAGCCAGTACTATGGACCCATTCTCTAAGAAATATATCATTTTTGGTCACATAATAGCTTGATGCTATTCATTTTATTCACAATGCAAAGTACCTTAAACTCAGCAGTTTTACTGAGCCTGGTGTACTAAAGTGAGACTCAGTTTCCAGAGATTGATTCATTCTGGACTGAAGTTTAACACACAAATTATTAGCTCACATTAAGCTTCTTCAAACTTCTCAGGTCTGGAAATTTTTCTGAAAACCAGTTTTTCCCTCATTTCCCATGTTCAGATTAAGTTACTGATCCCACAGGTCTACATCAAGATACTTAGAGTAGAATATATTTACATAGGTACAATCTGATTGTGTCTACATACATAGAACCTATATATTCACTGATTGAAACAAAAAGGATAAACCAGTGGTGGGATAGTGTTATCTTATTACAAAAGTTCCATACCTTCTTGGTGATTTCTCATGGACAGCTCCTCACAGCACTGACACCTTCTTCTTCACAGCCCGGCCAACAAACTCCAACTCTCCTCACCCAGCTCACCCACTCTTTTATAGCACTCATCCTCATTGGACACAGCTGTGCCCTGTTAAGGGCAGGCCTGGTCCTAATTGTTGGTAGTTAGCACAGCTGCAACTCTTCAGAGGTGATATTACCTGCTGCACTATCTTTAGTTTCTTACATTCTATCCCCCCCACAGGATAGTTCCTTTTGAAAACTCATTTGTTTTATGGAGCTCAACAGCTTATTTGACACTTAAGTGCAGCTCTGCAGAGTGAACTGCCAGGGACTACAGTGGCTCTTCCAGCAGTAGCCCCGTTCCTCACTCATGGCAGAGGCTCCCTCCTTCAAGGCACAGCTGCTGCCACCCCTGTGCAAAGCTGAGCTTTAGCACTGGTGCTGCACTGAAAGCTGTGCTCCATCCAGAAACTCACTGGTCCTGTACCTCCCACACGGATGCTCAGCACAGGGAAGGTCCAGGCTGTGTGTTTGTTTCTGGCAAAACAGTGCTGGGAATACACCTGCACAATCTAAACATTCCAGGGGCAAACACACTTCAAAAGAAAACTCTCATCTCCAAACCTGAAAGAATCTCAAGTTTTTATGTGATGCACAAGGTGAATCTGCCCTGGTCTTACTCTAGGAAAAGGCTGGGGGAAATAATTGATGGATGAACCTTAGAGAAAGTGGAATAAAGTAGAGAAAGTGGAGTAAACCCCTCCTGGGTTTTCTTTCCTGTAAGATTCCCATGGTGTTTTCCAGCATTAGAGTTGCTGCTGCTTTGCTTCTAGCTACAACAACTGATCCCAGTTTTTATAACCCTTAGCATGGAGCAGAGCAGCTCCTGGATGCGTTTCCTAGCTCCAGTAGCCAACAGGGATTACAGAGTTTAGGCACACGTTGTAATTTACTTTTTGCTTCTTGCATCTTTAACCTGGTGGAGCTCAGCATGAATCACCAGGAGGTGACAAGGAAGGAAAAAGCAGGAAAACACAGGCTTGAGCACATTCTTCTGATCAACCCATGGAGCACCCAGCCTCACTCTCCACTCTGCCAGGAGAAGGAGAAATACCACATTTCCTACTACAGATATGAAATGAAGGAGAGGCACTGGTGATCCTCAGGACTGTCATCCCTGGCATAACTTTTTCTTGGAATTAAAACTGCTCACTGACCCCAAACACACTTTCTTTTCATTCTACAGCTCTCAACATTTTGAGCTATCGATATGTTTGGCTCCTTTGGCAGCTTCATGCTGAAAGAAACACACCATTGCTTTAAAAGAACACACAAAATTTCAGACTGAAGAAATGCTTTGATCCCACACCAGCAGGCAAGAGCTGTATTTCACAGAACTGACAGTAAGAGTGCCCTGGCATTTCTGCTTTATGGCCAAACAGTCAGCAGTGCAAAGCCAAGGCTAGCAGGAGGCACAAAGGAGCAGCACGTACCCACAGACAGTGCCTTCAACCCCCAGTTCTGAGGCAGGGGCCACAGCTGGGCAGCACAAGTGCATCCCTGTGATGCTCAACAGCCTGTCAGTGCAACATCACAGCAGCAGATGCTCCGCTGTCACATCCCTCTCATCCTCAGCAGCCCCAAAGCAGAGATTTGCATCCCATTTTCTGCCTTTGGGCTCCCAACACACACCATCCACCAGCCCTTTCCACCATCAGCAGGCTGCACTAAGGAAATCCAAGGCTGAGCAGCATGCTTACAGTGTTTTCACAAGAAGCTGTTGCACGCTTTCCAAAGATAAAGACCCTCCCATAAAAATCAACCCATTCTCAGAAGGGAGCTTAATTCTTCTGTGCTTTTGACACTTGAGTTGTGCCTCATGAATAAAGCTTGAGCAAGGGGTGCAGCTGCCAGAACAGTTGCAAGTACACACTGAAATCCATGCTAACCATACAGCTGATACTTTAGAAGTATCTATAAGCTGATTTAATTAAATATGGAACAACTGCAGGAAACTGCTTATGACTAATGAAAGCTCCAGGTGTAGCTGGTCAGGGGATCTAGCACAGTGAGTGTTTTCAGTTGCAAAATTGCTCAATTCAAAATTGTTTCTTCCTGCCAAGTTGGCAATTCCCATTCAATTACATGCAGGTACAGTGGCAAACCTTTTACTACAGTACAATGTTATTTTATCTACCAAATGATAGTGCTTATTGCACATATCTGACAGCACTTAATAAAAATCTAAATATATGTTAAACACCTGGTTTAAAGGATTATGTTTCTTTTCCCACAGATACAAATTACCAAATCCTCACACTACTTATGTCTAACTCAGCAAAGTAAAATAGGGACCTCCATTTCAGTCTTTGACACAGGACTGAGACAAAACAAGATAAATAAAAGCACTGTAGCCTCATATGGCAACTTTCAGACATAGGTTTGAAAAGCACTGTCTTCTGCCAGGAGTCCAAAATCTGGTTTGCATAACTATTTAGTATAAAGGCTCACATAAGGGTAGTTAACAGGGCAAGTGAAAAAAGTACAAAAACCATGATCAAGTACCACATTACAGATGAACATTTAGCAGCATTTCAAAAACATACCCCTCAAAATGCATTAAAACTCACCATTCCACTCACAGACCAAAGACACAATTAATACTATTAATTGGAAATTAATACTATTTTTGGTTAAAATGCAAGACTGAGAATTCTTTGAAAAATCCTTGGAGGGCCCCTCAGATGCACTTAACCCAAGACATGTGGATATAATGGAACCACTGTATTCACACCAGCCAGCTTCACCAGCTGTTGCAAAACAATTTGACATACACAAACTATGGGAAACTCAGAATGAGAAGGATACTAACTTTGCTTGGATATTACATAAATTGCATTCTAATGTGCAAACAACGCAACAGGAAAAAAATCTTTCTTTGCATAGATGATACACAATTCCGTTTCTCAGAGATTCTCCTTGTGAACCGAGTCAGAAATCACGACCGGTAACATAGGCAAGGCTGGTAACTTCACTGACCAATTTAACACAGGTGGCAAGTTTTTAAGGCAGAAGGCTGCACAAAGACAATTTCCCTATCACTTTTCCACCAAGCACACGTTGCAGTTGATAGATGAATACTTAAGTGTGCGGTTTTGTATTCTGACAAAGTAACTTTAAGGATGGCGGCCCCTTCCCGGTGAGCAGGCTAAGCAAAACCACAAGTACCATAAAGTCATCTTGAAGAAGCCTTGCCAAATCACCTCTACATAAAGTGTTGTTAAGTGCTGCCACTTGCTTTGAGCATTGTTGCCCTTTATTTTTTTAATATCAAAGTCAGACATTGTGGCACAGCCCAGTGTGATCCATACCAGTCATTTAGATAATGAGGAGAAAATAGGTGCACTCAGCATGTGTTTTAAAGCATGTTTTCCATTCAGAACCCCAGTGCTCCATCTTTAGGTCTCTGATCAAAACTGTATGCAAAAGGCATGATTCATAACTGCCAGCATCAAAACACTCACATTCAGTGTCTGCCTGTGGCCAGCACGGAAACAATGAGCTCTCGACCCGAACCCAGCACCCGTTCCAGCGCATCCAGGGCAAGCTGGACACTGTGCCAGGACATTGGTAGGACAATTGCCTAGAGTACATGTTCCAACACAGCCCTGAGCCCACAGCAGAGGATCATATCCTAGAAAGCTAGAAAGTCTGGGGAGCTGGAAGCGGGGCTGAAGCTCCAGGTGCAGCCTGCCCTCTCCCGGCCCCCTGCCTGCCCAGGTAACAGCGTCTGCCAACCTTGGCAACCCACAGTGGAGAGATCAGGAAGGAAAAGCTGGACAAGACTGAGATGAAAGCATAAATGACTTGATTGATTAATGGACAGGAAAAGAGGCAGAGGGCAAGGTGATAGAGGAAAAATAGCGGAGCTTAAATAGCTACATTTATGAACACAGCAAATACCAAGATAAGATTATGTGTAGAAACAAAAACTGAATTCAGTAAACTAGAATTTTTAACTTTCACATCTAGAAAGCAGAGCAGGATCAGCACTCAGTGGATGGGTACGTACTACAAGACGTCCCAAACATTAGTGATGGAGTACTCGTGTGCTGGGAGCTCAGCTCTTTGCAGCCTTTTCAGGCCAAACCACTCACTGCAATTTACAATGGTAAATCACCTCTGTGCCCCAAGTTCCTGCTTTCTCTCTCAAGGATGTAAACAAAAATAGAGAAACCGACAAAACTAAACATGCACTTCCAGAGGCATCACGTACTTAATGTAAGCCTACTGCTGAAAGAATAAAATGAAAACCGAAGGAAGCTTCTCCTGAGCTGGAGAATAATGGTACTGGTGTTACATCTCTGAGGTTTGCAAGAACATTGTTAATTTGCTTTTTCACATGCCTAATAGAAAATTCAAAAATAGAAAATTCAAAAATAGAAAACTCAACTGGCAATAGAGCCAGATTTGCAACCCCCTCTGGTTTCAGGCCTGAGACATTTGAATGAAAACCGGAGAGTTTGCAAAAGAATGAGATAAAAGACAAGGTCCTCATCCTGTGTGGGCACAGTTTCGGTGTCCCTGAGTTGCCAGCGGTTAATAAAATGATTGCGTTACATTTCACTGCCCGCCACCTCCCGGGCCTGTTAGAGCTCTGCCATAAAGAATAGCCCCTGTGCGCTTTTCCGTGTGGAAAAAGCAAAGTAGCACTGTAACAAACCCCCAGGACGGTGTGGGGCAGGCGGCTCTCCCGCGAACTTCGGGGATGCTGGGATGCCCGCGGCAGGCAGCGCGGGCAATGGGACGAGAGATGCCGCTCCCGGGGAAGGGAGAGGATCCCACGGATGCATTTTCCGCCTCTGCCCCGCGGCCCCCCGGGCGCTGCCCCGGGCCAGGGCAGGACCGGCCCCGCACCGCGGCACCTGCGGGAGGCGCCCACGCGGGAGCGGGAACGCGAGCCCCGGGGCGGCTGCCCCGAGTTGCCCGCGCCGCAGCCCCGGCAGAAGTGCCGCCAGACGCCGAGAGACACCGCCGCTCCCGCTCCCCGCCTACCAGCGCCTTGCCGTGCGGGGCGGCGGGTCCGCGCCGCTGCGGCTGCCCGCGCTGCTCTCCGCCGCGGTCTCGCTTCTCGCGGCCGCCGCGCTGCTCCTCGCCGGCGTCGAGGGAGGAGAAATTCCAGACGAGGAGGGTCTGCAGGAGCAGCACGGTGAGCGCCGCCACCAGCGCCGAGCGGGAGCGCCGCGCCAGCCGCCGGGCGCACGGAGCCGCCACCATCTTCGCTGCTGCTGCCGCCGCCACGCTCCCGAGAGCCGCCGCATCCGCCGCGGCACCGAGTTTTCAGCCGGGCAGAGCCAGACGTCAGCAGGAGGAGGGCGGAGGTGGGGAAGGAGGGAGGGGGGAAGGAGGAGGAGGTGTTCGCGGCGCGTGGGGATGGGGGAAGCCGGCGGGGAGCCCTGGCGGCGCGGCAGCCCGCGGCCGGGCCGGCCCGGGGCCAGGGGTGGGGTTGGCGGAGGAAGAGGAAGGAGGAGGAGGGTGGGCTGGAGGCGGAGGAGGAGCGGTGCGGGGGCTCGGCGGGCCCGGCGCTGCGTGAGGGGAAGGGGCCGGGGCGGGGCGGTGGCGGCTCCCGGCGGGCGGGCGGGCGGGAGGGAGGGAGGGGGCGGCCGGCGGCGGGCGGGCGGTGACTGCCATCTTCTGAGGGAGCGCGGCCTCACCGCGCCGGGCCGCGGCACCTGGCGGGCGGCAGCCCCCGCCTGCGCACCGCTCACCGGCTGAAAGGGCCCCGATTTCCCCAGGCTAAGGTGATGTTTAGGGTTTTTTTTGTTTTTCTTTTCTGAATCAGAAGGGTCCCTGGCATCATCTCACCTCAGCGGATTGAGAGCGAGAGCAAGGTGCAGCACCTCCGCAGCCCGGTGAGGTCCGCACGGACCTGGCTCAAGGCGGCTGTAGCTGAATGCCCAGTGTCTCAGAAAGTGAACATAACGGACGGGTTCAGCTGCCTTTTCCTCCCGTACTGATATTGGCTTTCTAATCTGAGAGATCTCATTATCTGATGATGGGACTGAAGTAGGGAGGTTTTTTTAATCTGCCTGCACGGTGCTTCTTTTTCTAAGCCTAATTCCACTTTACAAACCAAATCCAAAAGTAAAAAATATTATCTCCTGGTAAGAACAGTTGCTTTTTAAAATGACAGCCAGGTAGGATTTGCACAGACCAGCGGGATTTTGTTTCCATTGGAAGTGCTTTAGTTTCTGATCTGAAGAAAATGAAGCAACTAATAAGATTCAGGAGCATCCTTTATTAAGAGAATTTTCCTAATGATCCAGTGAGGCTACAAATAAAGTTTTACAGTCAGTATCTTTCCTTGCAACATTTCACAAGCAGATGAAGCACGTGTCAGTTTCAAGGAGTGCCACTCCCTGAGTATCACTGACTGCAAAGCATCTCTAAAACAGAGAGGTCAAAATACATCATTAGCAACTTCCAGGAAAGTCAGCCCTGAAAGACTCCTCCTGTGTGACAGCAGAGCATCGTCTGGCTGACCTTCCATTCATGCACTGGAACCGTGTCCCATTTTTGCCAGCTGGGGTGATGGCAGAGAGCCCATGATAACAAATTTTGACAGTGTCAGGCTTCCACACTAGTTGCACATACATCAGATTTGCTGGTCCCACAGTACAGTGAAGTGAGCTGTTAGAACAAAGAAATGAGAAAGGCTCAAAGTGTTCCTGAATATTCTGACAGGTTCTGCACAACTTGGGAAGATTATGGATAATTTTTATTCCGAACTATCAAATAATTGGGCATTATAAACACAGTCAAGCAAATTTGCTGACAAATATAAGGTAAAAGCATCTTCCATTTGGGATTAAGTGATTTTGTCTTCAAAAAGAAGTTATGGTCCTAGTAAATGATTGCTCCCTGAAGCCTTCTCTTGGGCTTGTAGATGGCAGGAGGTGCTCATGGTGCCAGAAAAGAAACAGACTCTGAACAGGCCAAATGACCAAGCATTCCTAAGAGCCTCAGGACCTGATTCCAATCCTGCACACCTCATAGAGAAATGAGAGACTCATCCCCATGGATACCCTAAAATGGCTAAAAGCCCTAACAGCAACATTCAAGCCAGGCAATACCTCAGCACAGGGCAACACTGCTTTCTATAAAAGGAGCACAGCAGTAGTTGTGATGAACTTGTGATCCATAGTTCTTAAAATTTTTATGACCTATTGGAAAATTTCCTCCAGATTTTATGGGGTAACATATATGCTGGAAAATGTCTCAGGGTGTTCCTAATCTCTGTATACAATTACTGTGACTGATAGGGCAGTGAGGAACAGCAGTGCATGCTCAGTCTCACACATGTCCTACTGAAAGCCCTTCTGGAGAGAAGATTTGTATCCAAACCACAATAATTTATAGGCCATAAAGATCTGAGTCTTCAGTGTAAAATCAGCCCTGTGTATGGGTGGGAGCCCCAGCATGAGACACTTCTGCACTGACAGAAAAAGCAGAGCTGAGAGAGGAACAGACTCCTCCTTCAACATCCTCCTTTCCCCATATTTAGAGACATGTAAAATCTGGAAAGGACATTGCAGTAGGTATGGCATTCATTTTTGAAACTGTGGTATAACCAGTGGCCACTAACTGTTCAAAACATCCTTCTTCTGAGCTAAAGAAAACAGCCAAATAGAAGGAAGAGAATATAACTAATAACTTACTTTTTTCTTGTATTGATTCAAACTAAAAAGGGGAAATGGCAAGGTTGAGCATCTTGAGAATATGAAGATGGAAAAAAAAAATCACAGAAATTGAAGAAATGAACTGTACCAATCCAAAGAACAAAATAAACTCAGAAATTGCATAAAAGTGTTAAATTAATTTTCTTATTATAACATTTATGAATAATGGCAGATTGACTGAACTGTGTTGCATCAGAAAATATTTAATCAGGTTACACAGAAGACACTTGAGAGAGTTACCACTGAAAATTCCCCATGTTAGGTGAGAATTAGTATCTAGCACAAAGTTTATAAGAGAAAAACCAGATTTGACTCTTATATAAGTATTATGTTGGTTGCACATAACTGTCAAAGAGATGGTGTTTTAAGCACAGGTAGCAACTGGGACTGGGCTAATTTGCTCTAAAATCCCAAGACAATTGATTTAAATATTTTTTTGCCACTGCACAGGTATGTAAGTTCAGCGTGGGCCTGTTTGAGAAGTAGAGGGTATCAATCTTGCCTACTTAAAATGATGTAATAAAGGAACCATACTCAGTTCCATTTTAGTCTGATCTACTTTGCTAGATTTGCCTATCCTGTTATAAAAAAAATTGTTTCCTCCTCCTAACAGTGTAAATACAGTCTAAAATTGCATCAAGTAACCAGACTTTGTACAAAGAAATAAGTGAAGTTGGGAGCAGTGTTAATAAGCAATATCCTTTGCTCTACTTTGCAGAACTTATGGTCCATCTGGTGAACAAACACTGCAGGCTTATCTGAACTCCAACTCACAGCCTGACTCATCGGCGGCGCCGAAGCACATTCTGTAATCACTGGAAGACTAAGTTATTTCAGAGTGAAGATTAGCATTTTTCTTAAAAACAGTCAAGTCCTTATCACACCAAAATTTAGATTTTGGATTTGTGTTATGAGATGAAGGGGAAAAAGGTGAATGAACTGATTTGTCCAAGAATGGGTATGTCTAAAATACTCAGTCTTAGAATCTGTGAAGAATACAGAACAAATAGCAAATTTGTGTATATTCCTGTGATAGCAAAAAAAAAAAAAATCACAGCACCTAAGGAATGTGCCTTAGGAATAGAAAAGGTTGGAAATAGGCCATGAGAGTGTTTAATGAGTAATCTGCAGTAGCAATGTCATCTGAAGACTGGGTTTCTTTCCTGAAGTGACAAAGTCTTACTTTTATTTTCCTTCCATCACTACCAGAACAACACAAGACTTCTAATCCCTTTAGTGCATATGGAGAACATAGACCTTTTCCCTGGGAGTCTGTTGGTCTTACTAGTCTAAGCATGAAATCTGAAAGAACAAAAGAGGGTAAGGAATTACTCCCTGAGAATTTCACCATCTCACACTACAGGTCACTGCCTGCTCTGCAACAAGTTCCCAAAACATTGCTTTTAGTTTTTAAACACTGGTATATTGCTAGACTTAAAAGGTAGAGGAAGTGTATTTTGATTTTTTTGGAACCACAGAACCACCATTAACTTCATGTTCTGCAATTCAGTCACTCTATGGTTTACATGTGTGTTCTTCACCACTCAGGTATCCTGTACCATGGATGTGCACTCTTTCCTATTTTCTTTTCATAAACAAAACCAAGATTCTTTGCCAGGTACTCATTTTATATCAGGCTACCCTCCAACTGGGTTATAAAATTCAGGTTCTCTCTTATGTGTATGGACAGAACTAAAGTCAAAGGAGATGTGATCACTGCATGCAAGAAATGCCTTCCATCCTGAAACCTTGAGATTCCAGCAAACATTTCTTAATCCACTCCGGTTTCATTTTGCCACATCACAAATGCAAACTCTAGTCTGGTGTCAATGAATATGCAAAAGCCAAATTTTTGACACCAGCGTTTCACTCTGGTAACACTGTCTATAAATTATCAACTGAACATATTATGTCAGGATTCAAAGACAACAAAAGCAGGTTCTATGTTCAGTTTGTATGAAATACCTGATATGGATGTGGAATGTATATTACACCTTCCTTCTGAGAGATAAATTTAGTTCAGGACCTTGGCATATGCTCCACTTCAGGAAGTGAAGGAAAATGGAAGAATTATTCCCTTCACCATCACATTAAAGCATTCCTTTTTCTTTACAATCTCTTGCATATAAAACCTTTTACTATCAATGAGGGGAAATGGCTGTAGATGCATTTTATATACAGCCCTCCATGTTGTGACAGTTTTTTCTTTCAGCCAGTGGTCGAGGATAATCACGGAAGGATTACCCATCTGTTCTTGCCATGTGGCATTCTGTCTCAGTGAGGAGATACTGCAGTTCACAGCTTCCTGCAGTTCTTTTTTTTTTTTTTTTCTGATGTTCTCTCATTAACTAAAAATTGTTTTATTATCCATCTGAGTTGCTAAGTTGGAAAGTCTGGAAGACTCATGAAGGTGACCTACTTTGGATTATCTAAATTAGAACTAACCACTGCCTGTTGCAAACATAACTTTGTTTAGATGCAGAAGGTTTCTTTGGCTTGGGCTTCCATCCTTGGTTTTGCTTTCTTTTTCTGTCCACTTAATGGAAAAAGACAAGTACACAAAGGAAGGTAACCAGAGGAGAAGAGATGGAATAAACAGACTTTTTCACTGAGTGACTTTGTAGGTTGTGTTTACATGAATAGCCAGTTTTTCAGAACACCCAACAGTTTTTAGACTACATTTACTATGATGACATACCCGTGCAAAGTATATGTAGGGATTTATCCCAGTAATCACCAGGAACATGTTCTATGTGTCTAAACTTCTACTGAGATATCACTATCACTTGCTGGTGGAAGACTAACTAGAAAGGAAACAAGGTTTTAAAGAAGATTTCAATAGTCTTTCATTTTTCCTAACACTGGAAAATACAGTATTTTAAAGACAAAGTTTTATTCTTAACCTCCTGATATGATACAAGTTCATCTGTAAGAAAGCTTGCTCTGAAAACATATCTGATTAAATAGTGTGACTGTTCTTCATAAACAGAGCCATTTTGTGGTAATTGATTTAATACAAGCTTTTCTGTCAGGAAACATTGTTTATGATGGTATGTCAAAGCCAGCATTGGCAGCCTCAACAAATCATTTGCTACCACTGATGCACTCGTGTCCCTTGTACACACTGGGCAGTCCCACAGAGCAAAATGTGTCAGGTGGGGCTGGGACTCTTTACCAGTGTGTGACCGGGACATTTGCCTGAGCTTCTGCTTAAAGTCTCCAAACCCTTGGACAAAGCTTCCCAGGGCAGGGAGTGGGGAAAGTGCATTTCTGCCATTTTCCCTGGGAGAGGGGAACTGAACAGGTAGCCTGATTTCCTGCTGCAGTTTCTAACAGCTGAGCTGGCAAAAGAGTGTTTCAGCTTCCCTCTGACACTGGTCTGCCAACACCATGGGCTATGTGGGATATTAGAGAGCAAAGACAATTATACAAATTTAAGCAAACAAACTTGATAACTATCATTAATCTTTCTGTATTTAGAAAGTCATTAGCAAAAGCAGGTGCAAAAACCTGTTTGGCTGTAATTTGGATGCTACAAGAAAAGGAAGTTTTCAGACAAGGTATTTGATGTGCCTTAAAAGAAATACAGGTTGTTTTTTTTAAAGTAAGGCATTAGTCCATGTATGGCAAAGATGACTGTGTCATATATTTCATCTTCTGAGCTGGAAGGGACCCACAAGGATCATCAAGTCCACTCTTAAGTGAATGGCCCATACAGAGATCCAGCCCACAACCTTGGCACTATCAGCACTATGCTCTAGCCAACTGAGCTAATCCAGTGTTGATCTGTATGGTTTGGGCTTCATAATGATTTCTGCTTTGATGAGCTTGAGGGCTGGGAGGAAAAAGAGCTGGTAAACCTATCTGTCCACATCAGCAACCTCACACAAAACACACCAGCTCCCTGCAATTAGCAGAGCCATGCTGCTGACCGTGCCTGAGCAGAGCAGAGGCTGCTGTGCAGTGCTGGCTTGCACACACCTGTAATCAGTGGTTTGTGTGCTGGTGTGTCAGCCTGCAGCTGCACAAAGCAGCTGTGCATGGACATGGCCCACTTACAGCACAGTACAGCACATACTGCTGGAACCACTTTTAAGGAGGGCACGGTTTGGTGCCCACCATTGCAGCTCCATCAGTTTTTAAAATTGATACTCATCCCTCAATAGAAGCACTGTGGATGTGCTGACTCTTCAGTGGGGGCTGCTGGAGGCAGAGGCTGGTTTGCTCTCTGGTCTCACTGAGGGAGATACTAAATTTTGCTCTTTCTATTGCATTCAGGTCTGCCTTTTAAGATGGAGATACTTACATGACTGCAGTTCTGCCTATGGAATAGTACAGTTCTTGCCATGACAACTCAGTGCTGAAATTACTGGTTCCTTCCACCTGTTTCACTATTAAGTTGTGGGTATGACACATGTCTGACAAGTCACCTGGAGAACATTCTGCTCCAAAAGGCCAGGAAGTGTTTGCCATTGTTGTGGTGGTGAGGTGATGTGCAGGAGACACCTGCTTGTGTAGTTCACATGCTGCATTGCAGAATTGTTCAAATACCTAAATGCCTCTATGCACAAAACCCAGGATATACAGGTATAGGCCTTTTGAATAGACAAGTAGATGCCATGGATTAAAGTGTAGCTCACAGAATACAGATTAGGGATTGGAATTTAAATTGCAATAATTTGTCCCAGGACTGATCCTAAAAGGTGTTACATTTCTTGTACAGTCAGAGAAAATAAAGAAAAGAAATATTATTCAGTGAAGGGGAAAATAAGCAGACCCTAAGTGATTACACCGTGCTTTTAAAACGATTCAAGTATTCTCCAAATTACAGTATAAGATAAATTCTTCAGGAAGTCCACAGAACAAGTTATTTGTATATAGTGTGCAAGTCACCCTGAAGATAAAACAAAATGTTATGATGAATTTTAATCCAACTTCTGAATTGTAGTAAATTTTGACAACACACTTGCACACTTGCACAATCCACTTCAACACAATCTGCATTTTCAACAAGGTGGCTCGTGTGACATGTGGCTCTTTTGCCCTGGGATGGCTTCCAGTATTGCAATTTGATGTAATAGTGGTGCATGCCTTTCTTGATTAGTGAAAGTTTTGCATTAGATCTTTCTTTTGCTGAAAAGTATTACAATAAAATATTTTATATCTCTCATGATGTAAATAAGCACCTGAAATTCCACATGTAAATTCAAGCTATTAGGTCTCAACCCAAGAAAGCACTTAATGACATTTATGGTCTCATTGAATTTGGGGACATATGCAAGGGCTTCATTCAAAACATGTACTTAGGAGCTTTGCTGAGTTAAGGCCTTACAAAATGATGCTATACAGATCAGCTACTATTCATAAAATATAATTTAGTGAATAAGGTAATTTGCTTGTTAGCCAAAAAAGAGGCTCTAGATTCCTTCTCAAAAAGTTATATACAGGCAGATGTCACATTGCTCTTACCTTCTTAACTTTGATCCTCCAGATTTACACAACTG
Source organism: Zonotrichia albicollis (assembly GCF_047830755.1). Classification (NCBI taxonomy): domain Eukaryota; kingdom Metazoa; phylum Chordata; class Aves; order Passeriformes; family Passerellidae; genus Zonotrichia; species Zonotrichia albicollis. The sequence continues at coordinate 8,495,827 of NC_133834.1, forward strand.
TTGATGAGACTATAGCTGATCCTATACAATACTGAAACTTCTCAGATGGCCACATTCTTGCCTGGAAACTGAACCAACAAATTTTGTAGCTCATTCTGCTAGACGAGCTCCACTGGAACAGATTCTTACCTCAGACTTAGATTTACCTGAGGACATATGAAAAAAGCAAAGAGGATCTGTATAATTTAGCTTTAAGCCCCATGTAGTGAAGAAAAAGGCATATTATGCATTTCATGCATTATTCTCTACTTTGTGCTGTATATAATTGGCAGAGCTTTTCAGTGAAAAAACTATCTGGCCAAATTCTCAGAGCCTCATGCTCTGCAAAAAATCTGTCTTAAGTTAATCTATTTTAGGAGTAATATTCAAGTTGCCTGTACTCATATGAAAAATTTATTTAAAAAGGTCTAGAAGATACAATCTGCTATTTCTTGCCTGACTTTGTTCCCTGCTGTTGTTGGTCTCTCACGGGATTTCTTGCAGAGTGGTTAAGTGATCTATGCTGAGGTTTCAAAAGCAAAGATAATAGGAGTTCTATTCATGGGTTAAACACTTAGCTGCTTTAATACAAGATGTGTAGGAGCAGCCCCTAATGACATTCAAATCTTGTTATTGCTGTGCTTCAGTATAGTATATACTTGGTTTTGTGGCTGCAAGAAGCAATTGCCAGAGATGACTGTAAATCCTGAACAGCAAATAAATCCCAGCACATGATAAAAATGCCTAATTTTGCTCTTACAGCAGGGCATCTTTGGGCTTCACAGTGCTGGCTCCTGACTTACAGCAATGCAAGTGACCCAGAGCAGTCAGTGGCTGGTACCAGACCTACCCTGGGCTCTGGCTGCAGAGGCACCAGCTCTTAGCTTCACATTGGCTGAACATTTCTTACCCTTCTTTTGCAAAACACTGCTACCTGTTCTTAGGGTCTTGGCCATTCTCCTAAACGCAGTATTGTGACAAGCTCTGAGCATTCAGTATCTTTGAATCACATGTCCAACTTGCTTTTCTTATGTCCTCCAAGGCTTGCTAGCACTTTTCACCATTCCCTGGTGGAGATAATTCTACTGAAAACATTTACAAGAACACTCCTACAGTTCCTCAAGCAAATTTGCCTGACATAACTCAGACTATCCATTTATAAATTTTAAACTTACCTAGCTGGCTCTGTCAGAAGCCTATTAGGCAGCGCTCTCACAAACTGCTCTCCTTTAGAACAGTGAAGACTGTTTGAGAATGGTGATCTTGTCCTCTGACACAGCTGGACTGGAAAGGAAGTGGAAATGAGTGAAAACAGCAACCCCTCACGGGTTTCTAAGTAATTGTGCAAAAGGGCTAAAAACCACTTAGTCTTACTATGGAGAGATGAAAATGAGCCCTCTGAATATGGAGAAACACTTCTGGCTCTGCTCTTCTTTGTCTCACATTGCCATTTGCTTCCTCTTCTAGACTAACCAGCAAAATATTACTGTTGACCAAGCACAAGTGTCACAGAAACAATTAAAAATCTTGTGGAGGAGAAAGTCCTGTATCCTTTACCAGCCCTTGCTAAAAGTCAATGAACAAACCATCCAAGTCCTTCAGCCAGCATGGGGTAACATTGAAAATGGTAAATGCTGTGACACAGCCTATCTGTGCTGTGTCATAATAGGAAAAAAAGAGAAATGAAAATATGTATTATATATCTCGGGACAATATTAGTAGATGTGCTCATGGCCTTTAACTATACATAAGACTGTTGCAAAGAAAAAAGCAATTAATTGTTCTGAGTTCAATTACAACAAGAAAATGTTTAGAAAGACATTAATAAAACTTCCTAGGCACTATTAGGATAATTTATGGAAGTTGTGAAGACTCCAAAAACAGTTTAGATGGATAAGCTGTTGGAATTGCTTCAGTGCTTCTGTTTTTCCCCGAGGTCAAGATGAGTTTTCAGGATCCATTCCATCCCAATATGCTGCAATACTACAGAATGTGCTAGCAGGTGAAGCAAAGGGGCAGGAGCCTGCCAGTTCCACATGGAGACACAGATGAATTTGATGTTTCCTATCTGCAAATCAGGCTGCTAGAAAAATAAACACAGTATTAACATATAGTATTATTTCATTGAAAGAATCGAGAGGAACAACTGCAATAAAAAGATCCAATAATGGCTTAAGAAACGTTTGCAAAGAGCAGAAACAGGAGTCCTGAATTCAGAGTTTGTGGAAGGCTGGCAGCTCCCACCGGGCTGCATTTCCCACCCCAGTGGGCAGTGGCAGCGAGGTTGGGCAGTGCCTGTGAGCTCCAGCAGAGCCCTGTGTGGGCAGCTCCTCTGAGCCCCTCGTTCACAGGTAATTCAGCTTTTAATTGACTGAGCTCAGCCCTCTGGCTGCCAGCAGATTTTCAGATCCTTGTCTCTTGCATGTTGCATGCGCTGCAACTGCATGGCCGAGATTGCGTCTCTCCTTCAGAATTCATGGTGAGCACAGCCATTACAGCAAACAGCTAAATACGGCTTTGGGAAGCCAAATTTCACTTTCATTGCTGTCAGAACATCACTTACCATGGCTGGGCTATAATTTTCAGGCTTGTAAAACCTCAATTGTGATGTTTGGATTTTCTTTAACACTTATTATAAATGCATGAATTTGATTTGTGTAGAATGGAATGACTCTCAGTGGCTCAGGGATTTGGCAAAACCTTCATACATTTCATCAAAATTCTGTTTGGCCTAGAGAGGCATTACAATTCTAGATAAAAAATGTGCTTTTTTAATACAGAAGTAATTTGTAATAGAATGTTCCAAAATAATTCTGTATTAAAGATGTACTGAAACAAAAGCAACATGATCTTTTCCTCTCCACCATGGGAATTAATTCAGATTGAGAAAATGGAATTGGGAGAGTCTGATTTGACACATTTTGCAAAATACATGGTGGGTGAGCGCAGGGGAAGGAAGCAATTCCATCACCTTGAGCAGGAGGCCAAGAAGTGAGCACATACAGTTCTTTGCAGTAATCCTTGGAGCTATCTAGGAGCTTAGGTAGTGTTAGGGAGCAGCAACATTTGTGTAAATCATAATTAGTAACAAAGCAAATTGCAGTAAAAGCTCTTTGGTAAACAGAAAGAGGAAGCCTGCTGAAATTTGCTTCCTTTTAGTAGGACAATTTGGATTATTTATAGGCATCTGAACATTTGGAAAAATCTAGGAAGAATCACAAAATGCCATATTTCTAAAACAAAAGATAAAGTTTTACCCTTTTTGGGTCATATAACTTGGATCTATATTTACACTTGGTTGAAGCCTTTGACTAAGCAAATACATATGTATGAAGTCTTATTTTTACACTTAATTTTGGTGTTTTGGTAAATGCAAATGATGGAAGAAGTTGACATGAATAAATTGGCACCAGCTTAGAAGTCACCTCATTGCAAAGCGAGAGACATTTGGGACTGTTCCTCACCTTGCTACAGGGGAGGCTTCTGGTGTCAAGTCAGTCAGTCACATGTTATCTATCAGGAATGTTTTCAGCTCTAGGCTGAGGAACTACAAGCTCTTGAAGGAGCCAAGAAACAAATGCAATACTTGAGCATGTTTACTGTAAAATGAAGGGCTATTTTATCTCAATCAAATAAACCAACAAGTGAACTGCAAATCTGATACTGAAATAAATCCAATTTACTCTTGTGTAATTGCTTATTTGATTCTCAACTATGACATGAAGTTAGAAAACAAATTGATATTCTGTCACTTCTGTTTCAGTAAACTTAACTCAAACAAGTTGCCCTTTAGGTGCATCTTGGATGGAACGGTACTTTATCTTCATCCCAAGGAAATCAGTGTATTAAATTTGTTTGAAAAATTATTATCCAAACCATGACTCCTTTTCAGACAGTGTTTGAACTGCATACTAAAAAGGCCAAATTTCCCCCGAGAGCTAGCACAAGCACAGAGAAGATAAGTAGTGTATATCCTCCCTCTGCAAGAAAATGTACCAGCAAAAACGCAACAGAAACACAAACTCAGTAAGCACAGAAACTGCAGAAATCTTGAGGGCATGGGCATCTTCATCTTTCCTCATGGCCAAAATACAATCCTGCTGTGACTCAGCATTTAAAGAATAAGCTAAATAGACCCCATACTGTCTCAGCCATGATCAGAATACTAAACCCAGCACCACATCCACAGTGGGTGAAGTTAATAAAGTGAAAGGTGTCGAAACCAAAGGAGTGATGAAAGGGCAGGGGATAGGAGGAACACCCTTCTGGCTGAGAAGTTCTAGGGGCTGAAAATGTTTGTTAAAATAAAAGAGAATCAAGATTAACCCCCTAAACAACAAGGCTAGGTTGTTTAGCACAGCAGAGGTCAGGAAAACTGGCTGGCTGACTCTGCAGCTGGGCACTGCACAGAAAGGCTGGGATCGAAACCGCCAATAGAACACCTCACCCTGGACCTGCAGGGAATAATCTTCATCATCTCTGGTTTAAAGGTCAAATCAAGGCAGGTTTAGGGAAAAAAAAATTCCTTTAAAAGGTCCAAGGCATAACTAATGTCTGTGCAAGCTGAGAGAAGATTACAAAAATGGTCCCTGTGATTTTTTTATATTATTTCCATTTATAAATGTAGAGAAAAGGTTGTTTTGGACAAATTATCATTTTTAGTGGTTCCACTTTAATTATAAAGAATTTCAGATTAGTTCATATGCTTAAAGCTACAGTATTAAAATTAGTGTTACAGAAACAAATATTAGTTAAATAATGAGGTAGGATAATTTAAGACATGGCACTAAGTGCCAATAGGGGTGGGTTAGCAGTTTGTGGGAACTGGGAACATTAACTGAGAATTTCCAGATCAATCCAATTTCACCCATTCAAAAATTCTACTAATGCATAGAATACATTATAGAATGTATTATATATAATATACATTAATATTAATATACATTAGTATACATATAATATTATATATATAATGTATAACAATTATTCTAATGTATAGAACCATAACTACTGCTAAAATATTTAGATTTTGTGTAATATGTACTACTTTCTCTGCTGTGGTACCCCTGGCCCTTAGATAATAAATAACATTTGTTTTTTAGGCTTGTCAAGGCCTGTCTCAAGGAGACTCTGTGGATAACATTCAGACAACCCTTCCTTATATCTTCCTTGAATAAGAAGGTTGCCATAGTGTTCATGCCATACTCTTTGCTGACTAATTTCATTCAGATTTTACAGTGATTCTATGTTTTCTGGTTTATTTTGTGTATTCTTCTGGCACATACTTGGCTCTAAATAAATTACATGCAGAGAGATTTTGTTTTGGAAGATCCTTCTCAAAATCAAAAGTATTAGAGCTTGTAAAACTAAGGTCTCTAAGACTGGGTAAACTCAGATTTTCAACAAATCCTTGGTTCCAAACCATCATCACTTTTTCTGATTGGGAATTTTCTACAGACAAACTACATCTTCTTTTCAATTTACTCTTCACAGTTACTTTAAAAAATTGATGTTTCACTATCAGAATTTGTGCTTTTTAATTGATTATCCACATTGTGGTTGTCCTGTGGAAAACATCCCATGGGAGAGGCATGAGGCTCACAAAGAAGTTTCAAGACCTATGTATGAGCACCTTCAAAGCAGAACCAAAAATCCATTTGCATTTGCACATGTAGCCATTTTATTTAGAACCATAGATTTATCTGTATAAGTAAGCACAGGGCAGAATTACTTTCAAAAAAATCAGTGACTTGAAGAACATTTTTCCCCCATTTCATCCCACTGTAAGTAACACTAAGCGTTGATTATTTTAATAATAACAAAAAATGAAGAAAGAACAAAGCCCAAAGAAGATTTAAGGATCTGCAATGTGCAGTGAAGTGTGGATCTGTGAGTGGAAGCAGGGCCTGCAGGGGCTGTTCATGCTGGGAGAAGCTGCTGTTGCTGTGTCACAGTCACAGGGCCTGTGCTGCTCCCCAGGACGTGCCCAGCAGAGGTCCCTGGGTGCAATCAGCTCTTGTCTCCAGCCAGGAATCCCCTTGCTGTCAACAGGGTTTTACATCCAATCAGGACCCTCCTTGGGGGCTGAAGGTCACAGCTGGGACAGAGAGAAAAGAGGTGGCACAGAAAAATGTGCTGGAGGGACAAACTGAGGGGGATTTGGGTTAGAAGATTCAGAGGCTGGGGTGAATTTGGTGAAAAAACCACAATTTTTGTGTGTTTAACCAGAATTATTCTGTTTAGAACTCAACCAAAAAATTTAATGTTAGCATAACACCAGAACAGAACAACCTCTTCAGTCCCAGCATGTAGTTATGTTTTCCTGCTTTGTTGAAATTGTGGCATAAATACCTGTCCTGATTTACATGTAATGCAGTGTATTAAATTTTTAATGTTTCTTCTGGGCTCAGTACAGCTCTTTCATCCCCACTACCATTATGTTAATGATGTAGTGAAATAACATTGATTTTCAAACTCTCATTTTCTGCCTTATTTAAAAAAAAACCCCAAACAGATGTAAAGCCTAAAATATGATTTTTGCCCCAAAAGCAGAATATCGTTGGCCTGGATTAGGAACAGAGTTGAAGTCACAAACCTGAGTATCAGGAACTCCCTTGAAATGGGAGTGGAAAGGGAATACACAACCTACAAACAACAAAATATATGAAGGAAGAAATGCAATAAAAATTGGGTAAAATTATCTCTTGGGTAATGCTGGATGAAATCCAAACAAAAATCACTGAACAGTGAAGCTATTCCAATTTATGCCTCACTAACATCAAAATACTTCCTTCTTCTCTGTAAACATCCTTTAATTCTTTCTGGAAAATGGAAGAGTACCACATGTGACAAGTGTTCCTAAGCAGCATGCTGAGCACCAAATGTGAACTATAATTCATAATTCATGCTCAATTAATCATAATGTATAAGGAATGGCTCTGTTAATGCTTCTGCTAACTACCTAACCTATTTTGAGAGATGCAGGCAGAATTTCAGCTCTTGTGACTTGCTGTTGTGAGTGATAGACTATGGATACCCCAGCAGCTGTCAAAGTCACCAGCCTTCCCTCAATGAAGAGAAAAGCAATTCTCAGTATTGCAGGAAACTAAGAAAAGCTCTGAAAAGCAGAAATGAAAGTATGTGAGGGTGGAGAACGCTATCTTTTCTCATGCAAATCCCACTGAAAAGCAGCCTGTGTAATCCAAGCCTTGCATCAAACTAAGATTTGGAACAACCTCAATTTAGCAAATGAGCAATTTCCAAGTGATACAACAGAAAGAGGAGAGGTCCAGTGTCTCCAGATATTGTTCTGGAGTTATTTTTACATGGCAGCCAGGGAGCAAATCCTGATTTAGGGGAAGAAGCTTTACCTTCACATGCTACTGTTTTTGTTAATCAGAAGGAGGAGTTAAAAATGGACTGGCTCTTTGCTCCATTCACATTGTGACAGAGGGAACTGATTGGAGTCATTAAAGCCACACTCACAGCTGATGGACCTGGAATCAGCCTCTCTGCCCCAAAATCTGTTTGTGGATATTAGAAAGCTTGACTTCATGGTTCACCATTTCTGAGCTGCATAAGCTGGCAAGAAGAGTGGTAACTTGATGAATCCTTGAAATCCTCTGGCCTAATTTGTGTTGTATAGCCCACAGGTATACAGTGATATTCTAGAATGCCCACAGCTTATTCAGGTAAGTGCTTCTGTTCGAAAACACATATAAAACTATAATGATGAAAGAGGAGAATTGCATAACGAACTCTGATGTGTTCTACCAATGAAATGTGTCTGTTTCACCCTGCCACATAAAGCTTAGGGACAATATGGAACATATTTTTCAAGCTTCTTGCAATATCATTCCAAGAGTCTCCTGCAGCCCTCAGTATTGCACGGCTTTCCAGCCAGGAGAAGCTCAGATAATTGTATTCCAACCTGTCATCACTAGACTTTGGGGTGTTTTCTTTTTCCTCCCTCTCAATTTTTAACAGCTATTTTCCATTCCAAACCAGTAAAACCTGCCATGGAAAGCTGAGCTCAGCATTAGAGCACCGCTCTTGGAAAATTTCTCGGAAAACCTCGGAACAAGTAGCATTCTTCTCTCTTGAATACCAATTCCCGGCTGTTACGAACATCAGGAGAGCACGGCAGGACAGAACCGAGTGCACGGAGCGCAGGGCGGGGCCGGGCTCATGGAGGGGCGGCGCTCCCGCCCGCGCTTAACCGAGACCGGCAGGGCTGGGCAAGGGCGGCACCCACGGGTGCGCCGGGCCGGAGGGGCAGCCGGTGCCCACCTGAGCCCTCCTGCGCTCGCCTGAACTCACCTGAGCTCACCTGTGCCCATCTAAACTCACCTGAGCCCTCCTGCGCTCGCCTAAACTCACCAGAGCTCCCCCGAGCTCACCTGAGCGCCCGCGAGAGCGGCCGCGCCTCCGCCCCCTGGCCGCCAGGTGGCGCCGCAGCACCGGCTCAGGGGGGGCGCGGAGCCCGCGCGGGACCCGGACCGGGATCGGGGTCTGGGACCGGGAGCTGGGATCGGGAACCCGCTCAGGGCCAGCAGCTCGCCCAGCCGCCAGGGAGCGCACCCCGAGCCTGCCTGCAGCTTTTATTGGGAGTAATTTCTCGTGCTGGTGTGATTGCGGCGCTGCCCCGGGAGGTGGGATCTGTGCGGCCGCGGTGGGCAGAGCAGGGTCAGACACCGCCTCATCCACAGCCACAATGAAATTGTTCCTCTGCCACAATGAAAGCACTCACAACAGCCTGATATCCTCACCCACACATGAATAAGCGTACTCAAATTCACAGTCCCACAGAATCCAATTAAACAACGCAAGAGCATAAAGTTACTCATGTATTCATGGATACGGATAGCTGCATCCAACATTTACTTTGGGCTGGTGCCAGTTACAGTAACCATCCCTTATCTGCATTTCATTTCTCAGCTCTACAATTAAAAGTTACATTCAAGCATCCTCCTCCCAGTGGGCCCGCAAGGATGAAACTTTTATAGGTCTGGAAATACTTTATGTATCCACTACTTGTGTTTGTTGTCCAGGAAATCTCCAATGGACTCTGTAGGGAAAGCACAAAACAATGTACTATGTATTCAGGATTTTGTGCCGATCTCAGTGATTGTTACAATGCTCAGAATAGTAGGAACATAGCTATTTGATAATTAATTACACTCTAATTGCATTCACCTGGGAAAAATAGATAACACTAAGGGGCAAACAGAGGTCAATAATATTAGTATAGGTGATCACCAATCTTGCATATACAAGTACCAATTAGTTAAGCAGAGTCAGTGATAATTTGCATGAAGGATCCTGAATGTAGAGATAAATTAAACACATGGAAAATAAGAGAAACAAAGCTACAGCCTAATCTAAACTAGTGATCAATTTTCCTTTTTTGGCTGCAGCAGCAGGTTAACCTCTGGGAGAAATGGGAGCACCCATGCCACCTGCAGAGCTGAACTGTGCCCAATCCACCTCTGCAAAGAGCCCCCCTGCACGTTTTGGAGTGCAGCAGTGCTGTATTAATGTGTGTAAGAGATGGAAAACCAGAGCTGCTCGCTCCTGTGTAATGAGAAGCAGATGGTGCAGTGTAACTTGGCCCAGACAGGGCTGGAACTGGCTCTCTGCTCAGGGAACACAGTTGGGCCATCCACAAGCAGAAGGAACTGCTGGTGAAACTTTCTTACTCAAGAAAGTGGGGCCCTGGTCTTTCATCTCACAGAGGGGAAAATAGATGGAAACAAGGCTTGACTGCTGCTGATTCATAGGGTATTGCACCAAAGCCACAAAGAGAGGTAAACTTTGGGCTGCTATTTTGAGGCCTCTTACTAATCTTCAGCATAGCAGAGCTTTTCCCCAGCCCTTAGTTCAGCAGCAGTGACACAACTGAATGGGCTCTTTCATGGGTTTGGTGGCACAGAGCTCCCCCAGGACTCCTTGTCTTGGGCCTACAGAATCTGGGAGTCACATATGAACCCCACCCAAGCAGCATAAAAATCACTGCTGCTGATCCTGGCATTCAAACACACTGAGGAGCAAGCACTCAAGAAACAACAGCTTAACACAACCAATGAGAACATGAAATTTGCAATTCCTGAATTAACAGCTTCCAACTCAAAGACCTGTGGCTGTATTCAGCTGGTATCAGACCAAATGGCTGGGCATTCCTCAGGGAAAACAAGAGTCAGAGAAGTACAGCACAGCACTTCCAGGGCTGCTGGGTTTAGAGGAGCTCAGCTCTGCCCTCAGCTGCCTTACAATCAGATATTCTCCTCAGGCATTGCCAGGGTAGGGGAGGAGACAAATCACCAAAAAGGAGCCCTGCAGCATGCAGAGAGAGCAGCATGCTCTGCTGCTGAAGTGCAGGGTCTGCTCTTGCACCTCTGTGTTGCCATTTAGTCGTTACAGACTGATTCCCTCTTTCCTGGGACTTGCAGCTCATTCAGTATTTCCACTGCCTTTCCCTTTGCTGATATGTAGTGGGTGAAAGTGCTGCCCATCTGCTACGTGGACTTCTTACATGATCAAGTAAATCTGTACAATTTTGTTATTATCATGCAGACTACTGCCCTTAGGACTGAAAAGCATCTCAGATGGAAGCATGGAACTCCTTGGCCAGGGTGAGGAACCATTATATACCTACTGCTCAAAGGGCAGTTCTTTTAAACTGAACTATGATGAAAGGTACAAAATTGTAAAAACATCTGTAATGAAGTTTCCAGGCCTCATAAGGACTCTGGAACTCCTGCATGGTTGTTGGATAAAGAAAAGAACGTGCAGTCATTTCACAAACAGCAATGGGGCCCCTGCTGTCTTTGATTGCAGCCATTGATGAAAAGACAATTTCTCATTAGCCCTTTCTGAGGTCCATGGAATGAAGAGCAGGTTGCCCAGCATGAGGCCAGGACAGGCCCCAGCAGAACACCTGAAATCCAGCTGCTAATCCAAGAATGCCTTTGCTGGTGGATGCATAAGTGGAATTGATTATGGACCCATCCAAAGCCACATCCCAGATCCTCAGGAGCATTATTCTCACACAACTGTTCTAACCTTGAGGATGACTTCAGCTCTCATCAGCCATCTGCCTTACAATAAGTTGACATCCTTATGTATTCTCTCTGCCAAAAGGCAACTTTTAAAATGCTATTAAAAAAAACTGTGTACAAATTAAACAGTCAACACATTTTACTGCTGCTCAGTAACTAAAATGCTTTCACTATGCTATGCAATCTATAACTGCTGAAATTACTTTCATGTGTGTTTATAAGTCTTCCTATATTTTCTCCTCATTACTCCAAATACATTTTAAAAGCTTGTTAAGATAGATTTGTTGGTATTTTGTATCTAGCTGACTGTGCATGTTAAAGGCTTCAACTGTAACTTTCCTAACTTGAAGCACACTATTCTTTATGCTGCTTGTTAAAACACATATCATTCCAACCATGTGCATTAATTGGCTTGTCTGGGGAAACAGAACTCAGTTTATGAAGTCTGTCATCCTGCTTTGTAGCTTAAATATAAAATAAAATTAATTTTCCTTCACCCAGCCAGACTATTTGCTCTGTGTTTTTCTTTCCCCTCCCCCTCCTCATGCTGCTGTTTAAATTCCAGGGCTGAGTAACTGATCCTGCTCCAGCAGCTGCTCCCAGGGCTGGTGGTGAGCGCAGTGCTCCTCAGGGAATGCAGGCTCTGCCAGGGTCTAAAACTGCCCTGGTAACCATCTGGGGCTGAGGGGTGCTGGCACACAGTCCTGCCCAAGCTAAAGTCTGCCATTTCCAACAGAGGCAAAGGATTATTTAAGTTATTGCACACTGACTTGTGATGTTCTGTGTACACCCAGTCCCTCTACAATGCAGTGGGGCTGCCGCATACCCAAAAAGCAGGGAAACCCAGACATTTCCAGAGACCAAGGAACAACAAACCTGTAGAAAACAGGTGGAGTAACTCTTGTCAGAGCCAACCCTCAATGAGAGATGACATCAAGCTCCTTTGAGACCAACACTGAATAAAGTGCCCAACATTGGTATCTCCATGGGTTCGCCCTAAGGGTTTTCTTTTCCAATATCAGTCCTTACTCAAGGGGCAATGGCACAGCCAGAAGTCCAGAGCAGCCCAAATTAGACTGCCCAGGAGAGAGGGAAACTCAGTTGGCTCACTGCAGAGCACAGAGCTGAAGGATAAAGTCACAGGTCAGCAGCTGCAGTCACAGCAGCATTTCCACTGATTTCAGATGCACCAGGAGCTCTTCAATGGAAGGAAAAAAGGTCTTATTCCTACCAACTGAAACCTGATATACTAAAGAAGGGATTTTTTAAAATATCCAGAACTATAAGAGATCTCTATGAAAATTAACTTTTTTACTATATCATCCTGCTCAGGGTCTAAATCCAGAGCTCCCATCCAGCAAGTCCCAGCTCCTTAAACCTCCACTCTTCTGAGAGTCCCCTTGATAGGCTGATTTTAAGGCAACTCTTCAACAGTGGAACAGTGCAAAGCAGCAGGAACCTGAAGTACTATTCACCCTTTACAATATCCAGGTATGCCAATTGTTTCTTCCTTCTCTAACACACAATTCTGCATGTTATAGAGGTCAGATCCTCTAAAAAGTCTTCTGAATCAGAAGGCAGAATCTTGACTCAATTTGGGACAGAAATCTAAACTATCAAACTTCACAATGCACATGCTACAGCAAATTTTGTTTCTTATCACACAAAATCTAATTTCCCTTTACAAAGAGATCAGTCTAGACCAAGACATATGTCTTCCAGCAAGCAGCCTCTCTGTAAAAACATTCAGGTAAAAACCCTTACTTTAAGAAAGGCACCAGGATCCTCCAAGTTCTCCCTTCTGACTGCACCAGCCCACTCCCCCCACAGTGGCAGGAAGGCCATATGTGCCAAGAGTTATTGGCATCATCTGTAACTAGGCATGCTGCTAGTGATTTAGGAAATCTGTTAATGGGAAATTAATTGGAATCAGGATCAGCCAATTGCACAAATTTTCCCCTTGATTAACACACCCACTTGTCGACAGGATGAATTACAAGTGGTGCCATTCACTGGCGTAGCTGGGGCCCAGGGAATTCGTCAGTGTTCTTGCAGTGTGGTGGCATTTTGTGTTCAGGAACTGGTGATTCTGGCAAATCTGGGGCTATCCCAGCAGGAACTGAGCAGGCAGAGCAAGGCTCAGTCCCACCCAGCCCCTGCCTGTGACCTGCCCTGCGCTGGGGCTGGAGCCGATTGCTGGCTCTGCAGTGACAGTGACACAAACACGGTGTGACCAGCCAGGAGCTCCAACTGCAGCACCTGCAGCAGCCCTAAGAAAGCTCAGAGTGGGGAAAGGTGAGCTCAGCAGAGCCCAGCACAGCGTGTGGTGCCTCCCTGCTGCAGGTGTGACTGCTGCACACCCTCCTGCTGGGCCTGGCCAGCCCTGGTGCCACCAGAGCCAGCCTGCACACAGCACGGCTTCCAACCTTGCTCTGCTGCTCCCTGCAGGCAGCCAGCTCATTGCTCTGGGGTTTCTTATGTGGTCATGGCTGGGCTCCAATCTTCATCTTTCTTATGTTTTTAACTTAAGAAACCTTGGTGAAGCCACTGAACTTGGAGTAGTGCCTGGCAAATGTGGAGTCAAAGGGGGCCAGCAGATGCCCAGCAGAGAGCTGTGGGCTGAGGCCACTCTGACCCAGGAGCACCCAGCACCCTGAGCTCTCTCCTCTGTCCCTCTGTGTCCTGGAGCAGCCTCTTCAGAGTGTGCCAAAAATACCCACAGCAAACACCAGAGGGTACATGAATACTCATTTCTTCAGTGCCATGAGTATTACCAAATTATTTCTGAATAAAAGCCAGACAGGGTTGCCACAAGCATTTACATTTGGCCTAACTCTGCCCCAGCACCACGAGAAGAGCATGGCTTGCTATGATAGCTTGCAGTTGGCCATGGGACTTAAGGCAGGCTGTTTTCCTTCAGCTCAGTGTTTCACAGTTCCACATTAAGTACAGTGAATGCTAATGAGAGAGCCCTGGAGCTGCTGGGGTGGTCTGTAACAGGGGATGACAGGTCCCCAAGGAGAGGATCAGACTCCCCTCTAATGTGACAAGTGTGGCTGTGTGATTCTCTGCTCTCCTGACATGCTTCCCCTGCTGCCTCGTGAGGAAGGACAGCCTTTTATCTCAGGGAAGAGTGAGTGGGTTGGAAGAAGCTGATGATCAGCTTTGCTTTCACATGGAGGGGAATGAGTTGCAAATTACCTGCTGTCAGTGGAAGGCCAAAGCCAGAGCAGAGTGCTGGGCTGGGTGCTGGGCTGGAAACAAGATGTGAGTTAAAAGGGGAATGGAATGCTTGAAGGGTACTGAGTGTTTTGAGGCAGAAAACATTTTGCAGAAGACATGCCTGCATAAGTAACATCTTTATAAGCAGGGATATATGGAGATTAGAAATTGCTCCTAGAGCTCTAAGAAAATGAAGATTTACTGCTTTAAGTAAAAAGGGAAAAGGAGATGCCAGGCTGTGCCCCTGCTTTGCAGGGAAAGCATTACTCGGTGAGGTTTTGATGAATAGCTGTAAGGAAAGCTGAGTAGGCTCTGCTCACTGTCAAAGACAGATTGAACCTGAGCTCCCTTTTGGCAGAGCAGGATCAACCTGTGCCCCTGAGAGAGAGTAGTGGGGTCCCTCTGCCTGCCCCAGTGCTCCCGGGGTGCCCTGCAGCACTGGGTGCCCTCCTGGGCCCAGGCAGCCTGGCCACACACAGGCTGAGGCTGGGCAGGGTTTGAGCACTGGGAACCCCCAGTGGCTGGGAAACTGCTTTAGGCACAGCCCAGGGGAGCACTGGAGCTCTCTGCTGGTGGGTGCAACAGGAGTTCCTGGAACACCAGACAGTGTGGCACGGTCCCAGTGACTGCAGCCAACAGACACCAAACCCATCTCCTGAGCCCAGAGCCAGCCCAGAGGGCTCATGGCACCCAGGCACATCCTGCAGCAGTCACTCACTGCCTGTCACAAATACAAAAATCATGGGCTTTGCATTCAATTAGTACTCAAAGGTGTGAGGATTTTTCTGCATTTAGAAATTTCTAAGAAATTAATCTCCAAACCATTTGCTTTCATTCTAATGCCTCCTGAGGGTTTGGAGGGGGTTATTTGTATGGATTTTTTTTTTTTTTTTTTTTTTTTTTGCTGATTCTTGTCAGGCTTATTCTGAATGCCAAGCTCCTGTTGCTTTACCTGTGCATAAGAGGATGTTGGAAATGCCAGAGATGACAGTTTTCCTTGCAGGAGCCCGGGGCTTCCAACCCAGTCAGTAATGGCAAACACCACCCCCATCATCTTGGAATGCCCACATTCTGTACTGAGAGCACTGTGGATACATTAGTGATCAAACTATGTCAGCTATGATAGAATAAAAGTCTTTGAAGATTAAGCAGGAAAAAAAGTCTTTGAAATAGATATTGAAAAGTTACGTTGTCCTTTTACTTATCTAAATCTTCCAACAGTGGTCTTACAGAACAGAACTGACCAGAGATTTCTTTATCATGCATGAAATGATTTTATTTCATCCTGGTGCAGGAAAGTACATGAAAACCATGCAGAAAATAGTAAAGTTTTAAGTCTGACAGGAAAAAAGGCAAATAGAATGATTCATGCTAAGCTCAGAAATACTATCCCTTCTTACCTGCTGACCATCCCAAACCTGGTCTCTGTGTGGAGCCAAGAATTAAAAATACATCAAACTCCATTCAATTTGCAGGTATCAGAGAGGTATCAATTGGAAAAGATTAACTCATTCCTTCCTCTGATGCCATTTGCAGAAACCACACAGAGCACAGAGAGTCCCAGAAGAAAATGGGATCTCATTTTGCTGCAAAACAAAATTGCACAGTTCTTCTTCAGTCAATCAAGTTGTTAGTAATTAATACAGGAGTAGTAGCATTTTGTACACCTTAGAAAACTTCAGGAGTCATATTACACAAGAGCTCAGTTCCCAACATTAACAAAAATAAAAACTCAACAGATTGATTTTTTTTTTTTTTTTAAATCAGGACAGCTTTTTAAGACACTGCAAATGAAAACATCTTCTGTGATATCTTCCTTGTGAGAGGGCAGGGGCTGTGTTCTCTGAGCCAAAGGTGTGAGCTCATCCACCTGAACCCATGCTTACATCACACCTTTGTGCGATACTCAAGGAGTGCCATCATAGGAACTTCACTTTATATTTTATATATAAAGTTATATTCACGTTATATTTTCCTGGTGCAGCTGCAGGTTTCTGTCAGAACCAGCAGTTTGCATTCCCCCCCACAGTTTGTCCCTGCCCCACAGTCCTGTCCCCTTGCCTGGGCTGAAATCGATGACTGGGCTGATCAAAGGGGACAGGCAGGCCATGGGATTTAGTGGGGGTATTTTTACTGAGATACTTTCCTGACAAATTTGGCCAGCCACCTCTGCAAGATTGAGTGCAGAGGGGACAGCAGGAATGCAATGCCAAGAGTGGAGCTGGGAGCATTTCTGACAGCAGCTGTCATTAAATAGGTGTAACACCAGGCTGCACCTTATGGGGACTAAGGATGTCTGTTCATATAATCTGAAAGTCAGAAACAGTTCTGAGGAAGAGAGTAAAAATTGGAAATAAGTAGGAAAAGGCATTCAAAACTGCAGAGAAATCCATTAATTATCTCTGATTCCAGGCAACAAATCTGATTTTCCTTTACCTCATATCAAGCAAAATCTGTCTGCCTCACTCACATTGTTCTGAACTCTGTTAGAATTTGTTCAAAATCTCACAGCCCACCCAAAAACTCTGCTGGGTTTCATTGATTTTTGTGCTTGGGTGAGATCAAACACACATAACCTTGCAAAATTCAAAAGGCAGATCACGTGCAAAGAAATTACCAGATACTCTGCCTCCCCATGATGTTTGTAGGTAAGCTTTTACACAATACTGGATTTAACTATTCCCACCTTTGATGTTACCAGTTCTCAGATGGCATTTCCCCTTTCCTTTATACTTCCTTTAAGCAACAGTGGCATTTTTTATCTAGAAGCAGAAATCTCTTGGATTCTGACAGATGCTTTCCACTGTCAGCCAGAGAATAACAGGTTCTAATTTCAAATCTCACATTGTCTTTTAAACTAAAAAATGCCAAAATGTTCTGCTAATGGAGGCAGAAACATTTGCATGCAAATTTGCTTCAGAATGATTAAAAAACTATGTTATTGGCAGACTGGAGAAATAACTATTTAAGAAGCCTATCCAATTTCATATTTTTATTGTCGTTTGCTATTTATACGACAACACTGATGTCCCTGGTGTTTAACAGGGACATTCATCCCTTTACACATTAACTGCCTAATCCTAGCAAAATCCCTATTTTGAAGAAAAGTATTGTAATCTTTCCTCTGCAGATGAGGATGTTTCAGTGACACATCTCTGCACCTTGCCCAGGAGCAAAATGCCAGAGGCAAGAGCAGGCTGGCAAACAGAGACCTGGGGTTGGGGCCAGATATGGCTGTGCCAGGAGGGTTTCCCCAGCAGCAGGAGAGCCACAACTTATAGAGCAACAGAGAGGGAGTAGAAAGTGCATGGTGGTGAGGCTAGTGCCAAGAAGAAGGGTGGAAGGGTGGGGAGGGAGCCTGTTGTGGCAGTTTTGTGTTCCCCTTGGGATGCCTTTTGCATTTGGTTTTTTTCAGGCCTTAAGGTGGTGCCTCCTTCCTAGAACTGCTGCCTTGGCTATTAAAACAACACAAAATGGTTTCTCATTTCATATAGACACATCTTGAATTTCCCAGCTGTCATCTGACAGATAGGAGCATTGGGAGAGGAAAAAAAATAAACAAGCATGGTGTATAAACAACCCTGGGGAATAAATTTTGCAGACTCTGAACATCAATGATGTGCAAGTCTTTGTTTGCTGAAGTGAGCAAGTACACAGGGAGAACTGTACATAACAATTATATTAAAACTCTGCATAGGGCTTGAGCTTTAAATATCTCAGAGGAAGAAAACATAAGAGCAAAGATATTTTCAGCTGTTTCTTTAAGAAGTAGAGGTGAAGTTTGTACACAGGGTGTGAACTGCCTTGGGTAATCTGAGAGGTCTTGTATTGGTTGAACTGCAGCCATCCCTGGGCTGTGACTCTGGACCTCACCTAGAGATCCTGCAGGAACCAAACACAAACATTGCTCTCAGGATTTCTGATTAAAAAGCTAAAAACCCCCAAATAACTAATGAGTTTTATTCCACACAGCATTTCTACTAAAAACCAGTGGGGTTTGTGATATAACAAAGGGGACATACACTCTCAATGCTCCCACTGCAGGTGCCACAAGGTTTGCTTGTGAAGGAGAGCTCACATTTTGGACGTGTCTTTGGAGGGGCCAAAGCTCTACAGTGACAGCTCCTAAAACAATGCTTTCCCCTGGCAAGATCTGTAGAGTCCATAGCAATACAGGGCCTCAGATGCATCCCTCTTTTCTTTGAAACAGAAAACCCTTTATAAAAACCTCAGATCAGATCTCAAGACCTGATTATTTATCTTTGTTTTAGAAAGATGTCTTATCGGTAACCACACCTAATTTCTCACCAGCATCCTCCACTCTTTCAAATTTCTTCAAATCATTTGACAGATGTACTCCTTAAGCTTTATTTTGAATAGTTTGCTGACACAAAAGTCCCCAATAATTCCAAAGATCTCAGTTCACTGTGCAACAGACCCTTTTCCCAACCACTCAGTCCCAAGTGTGAGTTGAAGAGCAAAGTACAAAGAGCACAAGGAAAATAACCAAGAGAGCTTTAAGTAGCAGAAAAGTGCCAATCATTTCTTCAGTATAAGTAACATTTTCCAAACACACCTATCAATAACATTTTGCAGCACTAAAGGAAGAGAAAATACATTACTTTATAATGGCACCAGAGTACAGCAATGGTTCACCCCTACAGGAGTGACACAGATGTGACATTAACCCTTCCAGCAGGGAAACCTCCCCTGAGCTGCAAAGACAGTGCCATGCATGTCAGGGAAAACTGTCACACAAGAGGCCAGCACTGCCCTTCAGCATGCCCAGTCCGATCTGGAAAATCTGTTGTAGTTACAGCTTGCCTGCAGCCTTTTGCTTCCAGCAATTATTGATCTCAGCTCTCACTGATCCCTGTGACAGGTTTGTTGGACAGAACAAAACACTCAAAGTAAATGAACAAAATTAATGAGCAAAATTAATAACCAGAAAAAAAAGCAGAAACCTGTTTATTCAAATAATACAAATACTTATATTCCATTAAGCCTGTTTTAATCCTCATGTGAAAGATATTAAGTATTCTGCACTACTTACACCAATGAAACCCTTGGTGGCAGACAGAAGGGGCATGCATTTATTAACTCGAAAGAATAGACCAATATTTTTCAGACAAATTGAGGCAATAAGGACTACAGAGCAATCAGATCTATTTAAGGATCAGCCTGGGAGTTCTTACAACTACAAACAGAAATAGGATTTTGCTGTAAGCATGCCATAAATGTAGAGCCACAGCAGACAGGGAGACAGTCTTCCAGCATTTATAAAGACATCAAAGCAAGGAGGACAGAAATAAGCTTTAGTTCTCAAAAAAAAAATTCAAGTTATTAGGGAAAATTTGTGAAGTTTCACAAACATTCTAAAGGTTTGGGATCTTCCCATTGGCTGTTAACAAAAGCAGTGCTTTACCTACACTAAAGTTAAAAAGTGTACTTCCTAAATGGAGTGGGAGTTGTGTTTCCTTGACAGTCACCTGATAGCAAGAAACCATAAAGGCAAAGAAATTCACAGGAAAGGCTAGAATAAGGTGTATTGCCAAGCTTCTTGGCAGAAATGCAAGCAGATAAAGGCTGTCAAAAAGCACCCCTTGGTGACAGGGTAATGAGGGGCAGATGCAGCAAATCTGTTTCAGCCTTCACCAAGATTTTTCTTCCCTCCTTTCTCTGTTTTTTGTCTTTAAGTGTTTTCAATGTTATTTTAACAAAATGTGTGTTGCCAGAATAAAACAGCATGATGGAGGCATGGGCTGAAATCTTTCCAAAATTTCAACAGATCAGGAAAGAATACTTTCCCAGTGGTTTGCAATGTGCAGAGTTTACACCTGCTGGTCTATACAAGACGACTTTGTACTGATGCTCAGAGTTTGACAGCCAAGGACACGATTCCAGCCACATCTCAGAGGGGTACAAGATGTCACGGGCTGGGAGTGGTGGTAGATCAATGGCAGGTCACAATCCCCCATGAGGAACAGCTGAAGCTGCTGGTGATTGAAACCTGGAGTGTGGTGTGCCCTGGGGAGAGTGGCTGCGGTGCTGGACAGGAGCTGTGCTGAGGGGAGCGCAGCAGCTCCAGAACAGCCGAGAGCAGCCCAGAGCTCCTGACTCACAGCCAGCCGTGCCCACAGACACAGCCTGCACTGCCTGCAGCCTCCTCCCACTCCTCCTTCCCAGCCAAGGGCTGGGACAGCAGCCAGCAGCTTTCCAACTCGGTTCACTTCACACGAGTCACCCCTGGTGACACAGCCCCTCCTGGCTGGCTCTGTGTGTGTGGTGTGTGGCATCCCCTGTGGCACGGTGTCACCCCTTGGCTGCTGCCGCTGAACGCCCACGCCTCAGCAAGGACAGCAAAGGCAGCACAAAGCTCTCACTCAAGCTGAGATAAGGCTGTGTTCCTAAAAAGAAAGGGTGTTTGTGGAAACCCAGGGCACAGGTAATATTTCTCTGTCTGCTCTGGGGTGCCATGGCCCCCAGGGGAGCACTGACTTTGACCCTCATTCATGGCGAAAGTTTCCTAGATTTCAAGTTAGACTAGAATCCACAAAAGTGGGAAATAGATTATAGAAAGCAGTGTAGGTGTATCACTTGGTGAGAAATTAAGGTTTTGGGATTTTTAGTGGGTTGTAGATGGAAGCAAGATGGAGGGCACAGGGTGTGGTCCTGGGTTTCTTCTTCATGCTTCTTCTTCCTTCTTCTTCATGGGTTTAGGTGGCATTTTTTAATTGGGCAGAAAAGTCTCACTGCAGGCTCTTTGGGATCAGTTATTGGGTTAAAAGGGAAAATAATCCAGGTGTCAGTTCTTAATTGGATAGTTCAGTCTTAAAATACCTTGGAACAAGAGATTGTTGGCCATTTTGTGCCTTCTAATGAAAAGCTGCCAAACTCACGGTAGTGAGACTGTTTTACTGATAATAAATAATAAACACTTGAGTCTGAACATGAGCTACCATCTCAAGTGCCTTCAATCCAGACCCAGAGAAACCCACAACTAGTACACCCACAGGTGTTGTTATAACACTGACAAGTTGTATTGTATTTCTGGGGGAAGAACCAGGGTTGAAGCCACCCTCGCCTGTGGGAGCAGAGCTGAGGAGTTTGCCTGCAGCTTCACCTCAGCACTCTCCACCCAGCCAAACTCTGTGCCCAGCTGGGGAAAAGTCACAAGTGAAGGCTAGGATGGTGTAATATCTAAATGGAGGCACGGGAATACTCTCAGTGTAACCTATTTAATATTTATGTTAAGTTGCAGTCAGAAGCCTGGAAGAAAATAAGGGTGGTGATACATTAAAGAGCTGTGATAGAAAAATCCCACAATTTTGTCCTCATACGATCTTCTAAACTAAGAAGTTGAATATGAAGTGTACACCATAAAATGCAACCAGCAGAAAGATGTGAATTAC
The DNA here is from genome assembly GCF_047830755.1 of Zonotrichia albicollis. Classification (NCBI taxonomy): domain Eukaryota; kingdom Metazoa; phylum Chordata; class Aves; order Passeriformes; family Passerellidae; genus Zonotrichia; species Zonotrichia albicollis. The sequence goes on from NC_133834.1 coordinate 8,517,497, forward strand.
ATTTGTGCTTTTCCAAGTTCACCTTTCAGCCACTGTGAATTGCACAGCTGAGCTCTCTGCATGAGAGCTGCTCTAGAAACTTTGACAAAAAACTACATGTGAAATCAGTGGCCAAGTCTCAGGGGCTTCAACAGATCTGAGCATGGAGTCACACAAGCAAGGATGAAGGAATGTAAGAAGACCAAACTGATCCAGACTGTAGGTTGAGTAGATTTCTGTCAAGAGCTACATGTAAGATAACTTGAAACCTGAAAATCAAGAGTGTAGGGATGTACTTATATTTTTACAGATGGTAACTAACCATTCCAAAATGCCCCAGATGTTTTAGTTTGAGTTCACTTTGAATTTTGGACCAGATGTACTGATTTTTTGCTTCTTTCCCCAAAAATATTTCCACAAACTTACCTACACTGTTCTCCTTAGGAGAACAAGGGTTGGAGATGTGTTACTGAGCCACTCTGCATATCATGGAGAAATCTTAAACGCCACAGGGTACATCTAACTGTGGTGCTGCATCTGCATTTAAGACATGACTGAACTATCTGTACATCTCAACCTTTGCTGTAACAATTTTCTTTGAACAACTGAATCAAGAATCCATGAGTCACTTAGGCATTTTTATCAGCCTGTAAGCATCAGCAGCACATCCCAGAGTTTGCCCTTTACGCTTGACTGGGACAAGAGTGACATGCACAGGTATCCAGAGTTTTGCTGTGCCAGCACAACAAAATTTTCTAAAGAGAAGTAACTTTGCACAGCACATGAAAACACTTTTTCCATAGCATCAGCATCCTTTACTATAATCCTGGCCTTATCCAGGAGTAGATCTTGGGTACAAAGGACAAAAAAGCCAAGTGCTGAAGAAGTGGTGCATCCAGAGATGTACTGAGCCAGTGAAGTACCCTCTGCACTCCAGGGAACCCGAGCAAGCCTCAGCCATCATCTTTGCTGCTGCTCACAAAGGCCAAGGAAGGAATATCCCCACACACAGCTGGATTTTGTCAGTCACACAAACACCTCTGTGGATCTCTATGGTGCTTTAGCATAAGAACAGAGAGATCTCCTTGCCAGCACTGATTATTTTTTCCATGGTGAACTTCTACTGTGTTTTGCACATTACATCACTCTCTTAGACTCTTCAGCTGCTCTCAAAACCTGCTGAAGTTACTGGTTCTGGCTTTCATTTTCACTTGGTGAAGTGTAATCTAGAAAGCCCTACTTAGCTTCTCCCACTTGCGCATCTGAATGTGAAGAGAATTCCCAGGCAGAAGCAGAGCTGGGGGAGGAGGAGGTTTCTAGAGTACAGTAAAGCTCCATGGTGTTACTTTGGTGCAAGCTATTATATGATTTCGATACAGATTTCCTGCTCTTGGGAAAGCCAATGCTTACTGAGACTCAAGTGACAGCAGCTCCCTTCCCAAACAAATGGCATCAGTAGCCCCTGGCAGAGCAGACCCATTTGCCACTCTCTGCTCAGCCCACAGCTCCGGTCAGCACAGTCCAGGAGCATGATCATATTTATTTTTTACAGCTGAGAACTTTGACAAACAGCAGCAGGCAGCAAAGGCCAGTCTATTTATATTTCTTACAGTATATATTCTTAAGAATGGCAGTCACCATTATGGAAGATATCAAAAAGCTAGGTCTGACCTTAAATAAGTGTGCTCCTATGTCAGGCAGTCCCAGGAAGGAGAATTTATGAGGCAGATGCTGAATTCAGGGAAGGAAGAAGAGTTGGATTGCCCTTGCCAGAGATGCAGCCCAGGATGCAGTTGCCAAAATTTGGCTTAAATCTTTGTGCTCCTTTAGAACAGGAATTTAACCAAGATTTTATCTTCCACCTCTGGCTTAGACTGGCTTCTGGTCTGTTCCATGGGACATCTAAACCCAGCATGTGAACTCACAAGGCCCCCAGAGTGCAGGGGACAAACTGAGTCCCACATGTTTGCATTAACATTGTATGAGGAGCTCAGCAGAGTACAACTAATTCTGGGAATTTATAGACAAGAAAAACTGCTGGAGGAGCAATTCTGCAGCAGGTTGGATACCTTTTGCATATGCTTTCCTTGATGAAAATCCTGCATAATAACAGAAAATCTTTCATATCTCCTTTGACATTTCAGAGGATGAGACCATTAAGTATTAATTTTCCTTGACAAAGTACACCTTTCTTTTGCAAAAATGAAATCCCAGTCAGAGCACAATGTTGTCTTGTTTACATCTCTTCCTGCTTTAATAGTGCTCTGTAAAATATGCTTATTTATTTTTATGAAGCCAGCTGAAAATTACATTGCTCAAATTTATTTTATGTATTAATTTGGGAAAAAAATCAATAAATTACTTGGCCCTCCCCTCAGTTCTATTACATTTGTTATCATTTATTAAATGGACTTATTTTAAGTTCATTTGCAAGCAAAATAGTGTTAACTGAAGACCCATTCATCATTTTCTTCATAAGAAAATACCAACGAATGCCACCTAATTACCAAAGAAGGAATTTAAAAAAAAGAGAGAAAAGGGGGAAAAAAGGAAAGAATATACACTTTTTACAAAGAGATAATTGAAAAAAGGGATACTTTTTCAGTCTGCTCCTCATCCTGGCTGTGACGCCTCCAGGCTACAGCCATTCTCCCACTTTCCCACTCTCCCACCAATATCCACCCTGATGTTTGACTCGTCCTGAGGGAAGCAGCATTTCCCACGTCACAGAATCACAGGATCACAGGATGGGTTGGGAGGGACCTTAAAGATCACCTTGTTCCAACCCCCCTGCCTTGGGCAGGGACTCCTTTCATGAGACCAGGTTGCTCTGAGCCCCATCCAACCTGGCCTTGCACACTCCCAGGGATGTACAGCTATTTTCAGATTTTTGCTCTAGAGAGGATTGCTTGGGGGGAGAGGGAATCAAGGAAAAAGGAGCATTTTCCTTCATCTTGCACAGAGCTGGTAGAAACAAGAAAAATTAGAAAATGGCAAAGAGAGAAGCAGCATCAATTGTAGGAGGAAGGAGTGAAAGTGAAAAGGGGCAATGTTTTTAAAGCATTTTCCTCCTAGTTTGATTAGCTTAAAACCAGTTTAAAGCAAAAGTTGGCTCTATACAGAGCACAGGCCCAGCAGCACCTCCTTCACATCACTTCCCATTCAGCATGGGGGGAATAACTCCCTCCCTGCTCCTTGCCAGCCACCACTTCACTTTTTCTTGTCTGCTCTCACCACTTCTGCTGTCTCCCCTCCTGTCTTTGTCTCTTCAAGAAGCGTCCTGGAACCCAGCCCAGCTTGTTCAAGCTCCCAACACATCTTGAATTTTAATTCACTCTCATTTGAAGTCATCTATCTCTGTTTTAAACCCAGACACAAAGAGAATGAGCCAATTTATTATTACTTAAAACCAAAACAAACCTGCAGAGAAAGCATGGTCCGCTCTCAGCACATCACAGCATATCCAGCTTGGTGCTAATACTGACTTGAAGGTAAGTGACCTGGGGCCACAAAATTCTGCACAGGGACAGCCTGCTTTGGAAAGGTGCCCTGCACCAGGCACCCAGGGCAGTGTGAAACACATCAGTTAAGAGGAAAGATGACAACAGAAGGTGTAAAAGGAGCACAACCTGTTCTCAGAGCACATTACAGCCTTATCTGGACTCCAAGGCTGCCTGGCAGGTGAGCTTGCCTGGCAAGCAATGTTGCATTTCATTCTAATTGGCATTAAAGACATTGCAATGAAACCCCTTTATAATTCATAAAGAACAAGAAAAAGAGAACTCATTTTTGTCAGTGAATGGAAAATTTACAATAATCGATGAGGCAGGGGAGAACGGGATTCTCTGCTGAACATGATGATAGTTCACAAATACTTTCCATTAAATAAAACAACATTAGAGTATAGAAAAACAAGTAAAGAATTCCAAATAAACACAAGTGGAAAAAGTAAGAGGTGCAACAAATATTTGCCAGTGGCCACCCTGGAACTGCACATTAGCACAAATCATAGAACTATAGAATCACTGGGGTTGGAAAATACCTCCAAGATCCTTGAGTCCAGCCTTTGATAAAACACAAAACACACCAACCAAACTAGCACTGAATGCCACATGGAGCCATTCCTTGAGCCCTTCCAGGGATGGTGACCCCACTGCCTCCCTGGGCAGCCCATTCCAGTGCCTGGCCACCCTTCCAGTGGAGGATCTCTCTCCTTTCTGCTCCTACCTGCTGTGTGTGCTGCCCAGCACCTGTTTGTAAATGATGTGCAGTGGACATCATTTACATAATCTATAAAAAGCAATTTGAATAACCAGTATCAATATTATTTTAGTGTGTTAGGCTTTTAATTCTTGTCATAATTCATTGATTGATCATCTTAATGGGAATTCCTTTCCTATTTTCCTGCAATCCAGCAATCTTTGCCCATTGCAACTTTCTGTCATCAATACAGAAGCTGCAACTGCTTCAACTGCTGATTGCTGAGCCACATTTCATGTTCCCTTCCATGGGAATGCATTTGTAGGGATACTAACAAAATAGTGGATTATTTGTTGCATTTCTTTGATCTATAAATAGGACTTCTCTGCAGAGGATATTTTTACTGTGTTTGGATCAATCTTGACACACTCATTCTAAAGTGTAACCAAGTAATTTTCATCTCATTTTGAAGTTCTCTGCCTGCAAGAAGTAACTATAACAGAGTGAAAAGTCAAATGAGAAACTGGAGGTCCAAGTGAGGCAGCGTTTGGGAACAGGACAGAGAGCTGCTGTGCTTTTCTCCTTTTTATTTATAGCTGAGACTAAAATCTCTTTCCCATGTGTCTTTTCTGGTGGCCTGCAAGAATTTAGTTCAAAGTGACAAAAATATCTACTCAAAGCTGTTTAGTTCAAAGCCAGCACGAGGTGGGGGCAGTGGCAGGAGAGCCTTGCCTTGGGGCAGGTAAAATGTTTCTGTATAAAGGCCTGGTCCTGCTGTTCCTGCTGCCTTCATCAGGCTGCAGACCTTCAGCTTCAGATGATCTCATTCACACTTCTTCTATATAAAGAAATCTTGTGTCACCAGCACATGTTTTTTTTTTTTTCTAGATTTACAAGTCCTATTCGTAACTTGTCACTTCTATCCCTGGAAAACTCATCTGTTTGGACAATTTGGTAATAAAAACCCCCTAAAGGTTATAATTCTCAAAATAATTCCAAAATGGCAGATGTGCACAGTGGAACACATCACCCTGGCACTTTGCCACCAACCCAAAGCACAACCATGATCAAGGTACACACATCCCAGCTTTTAAAATAAAGCTACACCATAAGACACCATTTAGTTCTGCTGCAAAAAAAAAAAAACCTATATAGCATTCAGAGGACAAGAGACCAGCTCCTTCATGTATTGGGTATTTATAGTTAGAGCATTTGGGAATGCAAATTGAAATGAATCAATGCCAGCAGGGATGCCTAAAAGAAATAAGTGAGAATTACAGCAATTAAGAATGTTGTCTCAAAGGAAATTAGTAGAGTCCATTAGTTACAATGCCTTAAAGGAAAATGTACCAAAATAAGAAAGAAAGAAATTAAAATATCAGGAAATTAGCAGAAAAAATTGGGGTGTAGAAAAGATAATGAGCACAGTAGATATTTGCCACCCTTCTTTTATTAATAAGGGAATGAAACAAAGAAATGGTGATAGGAACTGAACCACCACGAATAACAGAGCAATATATTCTGCCACAAGATCAATGGCCAGCTTGCTCAAGGCTTTGCTGATCTAAGTCCAATTTTTCATCAAATTCTGTAGAAACGGGTTCCATGGAAAAGAGTGCAAAAAGAAAGTGCCAGGCTAATAGGTACAGCAAAAGTTGTATTTATGGCACAACACTGCTGGTGTGTCAAAGGGCTTTGAGGAGAAAAATATATGTTTTATACTCTGTGGATAAGTGGATTTCACTGTGCTGGGACCCTGTGCACACTGGCAGACCAGCAGCTCTCATTTCACCTGCTGAGGTGAAAATGGGACTGGCTTAGCCCAGCCTATGCCAGGTGAGGGTTGTTGCAAATCCTGCCAAACCCTCTGAATTCCACACTCACTGCTCAGAGATGGCCCCCAATGGCCTCAGTTTACGTTTCATACATGGCAGAATGGACATTTTGCAAAACTTTGATGGGGAGCCTGAATGTCAAAATGCTGGAAACAACGAGTCTCAATGCAGGACATCTGCCAGCAGGAAAGTGAAACAGCAATTCCTGTTTGAGTCTGTATGGAACCTTGGATAAACAACACTCCACTGTCTGCTGCTTGTGGACTTCCAAATCCCATTCTGATGGTGTGCCTCAGACCACAGGCAGGAAGAAACACAAACCCCAACAACAAGATTTGAATGGAAAGACAAGAACTGCTTGCAAAACATAATAATTGATACTCCTTGCTGATGACATCATGTCATCATGCTGGTTTCCAGGTTCATGGAGAGCATTTATGCAGCTCTGGAAAGGTGTTCCCAATTCTCTGAGTTGCAATGGTTTGCCTCTCCTTCAGGCTCAGCCAGATGAATCCTGATGATCTGGCTGGAGCCAATCACTGCTGCTTGAGTGGGTTCTGGCAGGAAGAGGTTCAGATGTGGAAACTACAGAAACTCATGATAACAGGGAAAGAACTATCTCCATGCCAGACTCCCAGTTAGGATAAACTGGCTTGGCCATATTTATTCTCCTGAGGAGCTGGGCCTGTATCTTTTTTGCCTACTTTCTGTCTGCACTGTAAAATGTCTTTTCAAATAAATGAATTTTAGTGACATTTGAGGCATTCAATTATTTCTCCAAGTGCAAATTCTGCATTCCTTCATCTGTTAGCTCCATATATTTAGTATGGATTGAACAGCACCTGCTGACTGGATGAATCATTTGCATCCAAGCCACAAAATGGGAACTAAAGGACCTCCAGTACTGCTGTTGAAATTGATGCTACTGATGCTGCCAATTCAACTCCTGTTGCTGGTACTAATCAACACCTCTTTAAAATGATTACAGCATTCAGATAGGGCCATAAAAGTACCAGGTGGGATATATTTTGTACTGCTTCCTGGTTTTTCTACACTCTTCCCTATGGGAAAGGATTTATTGGTCCCATCAATCCCTCTTACAGTCTTTAGCATGGGAAGGAGATGTTACAGAGTTTTAATGTCTCATATATTTCCTCAATTACATGATCATTATAACCAGTTTGGCACAAAATACTGTTTTCATCAAACTCGGTATTTAAAGCAAAAAGTAGCATTTGTTAACTTAGCTGCAGATTAATGTAAATTTATATTCATAGATGAAACAGAAGATATTAATTGTTTATTTAAAAGTCTTCTAAACTACATTTAAATGAGAACTTTATTTAAAACCACACAACTTTGTTCTCCAGCAAAAGCTGGCACAGTGAATGCAAGCCAGTAAATCTGAACCTGCTGAATCCAGCTCCACTGCATGTCAGGGAGCTTGATAAAAGATTTTATTTTTTTTAAAGGAGATCTCATATGAACTAAAGAATGGCTCAGAACAAGAGAGTCCCTTGGGTCTGGGGCATTTTCCAATCCTTTTTACACTATCAGAAGTACCTCAGGTGTCTCTGGTATCCCCTAACACAGCCCCTGGGGCTCACAAGGCCATGGGGGGTTTTCCTTGTCACCATCAGTGTGATGTCAGTCACTGATGGGAGCCTGGTGCTGTCTCCTTGTGAGCAGCTGGGCCACAGAGCTGTGCAGCAGCCTGGCTGGCAGCAGGGTAAGGACTGCAAAAGCTTTCCACCCTGCTGGGGAGGCAGGGAGAAAGTGCAGCCAGGACTCTCCCACTGCAGTCACGGCATGGGGTCCCTCTCCAGGGACACAGCTGCAGAGGGTCGCTCTGACACTGCTCAGGGCCACCTCAGCCCCAGCACACACTGCATGGGCTGCCTGGGCCACTGAAATTGCTGCTGAGCCACAGGACCAAGCTCAGAAAAAAGCAAATATAGGTCCTTCTGCTGGAGGTTATTTGCCTGAGTCAGGCAGGAAAGAGGAAAGAAAAATAGACCAAATAATCCAGCTAAGTGATTACACACAAAACCATTGCCAGCTCACTGATGTAGACTTCAGGGAACTTCAGCACATTTGGAAAGTTCATGAGTCTGGCTTTGGTTCTCTAACAATCAACTGAGTTTAACTTGTTCATTATCTTTAATTAAGGAGGGAAGAATGACTTTCTCCTTCACCAGTGTATTTCCCCAGTGCTGCTTTGGCCTCTCAGCTTCACCACAAACTTGGTGAAAAGGACAGCAAGGCAGGATCCTATCTATGCTCTCCTTTTGCATTTCCAAAGTTCAGTGAGCTAACACCATTCTCACAAATTGATTCTGAATTTTAGCAATAGCTTTAATACAAAATTGCATTGAGAAATTGTAGTCCAGCTCTAAAACCAGTTCAGAATATTTACCAAAGAATACTTGCCCTTGAGAAGCATGAAGAAGAAATTAAATCAGAGCTTATTTTTCCATAAAACATTATTATTGGTCCCAGGATGAATATATTATAGTTATGGGCACTATAGACATTCACAGAGATTCCTCTATAAGAGGTTCAAATATTTCTATAAAGTTTTTCATAGGACTTATTGCTTCTTGCCCTTTATACTTTCTCCATCCCCTTCAATATCCCTCAGGGCTGTCTGTACCTCTGCAAAGTCTCTAGACCCTAACCAGATGTCCAGTCACAGTGCCACCCTCCAGTTTCTCCCAGCTGCTCCATCCCTGCATTCTCTCATCCCCACCACAGCATCCTGGTCTCCTTCATGTCTCCTTCCCCCTGCTCCTACATCCATATTTGCTTTTTGCACAATTTCCCATGGCTTTGTGCTGACCTCTCACTTTCCTGCTTTGGCCCTGCCATCCCAGCATCCCAGAAAACACACACAGGTCAGCAAACACACAATTACAAGGAAGGCAGTGTGTGCCAAGTTTCCTTTAACCAACACTGGGAGTGTTAAAGGAGGCTTAGGCCAGTCCCACACACAGTCAAGAAAACCCAGATAGCTGGAAAATGATGCCTCAGACCAGAGGCAACTCATCTTTGCTACAGCTCAAAATTCAGGCACGAAATTTTCCCCTGCATTCTGCTTCTCCCCTGAGCAGCTCACATGATGAATCGTGACATGAACCAGGAGGAAGGTGCAGCTCAGGGTGCTAACAGCATCCCTGTGCAGCATTCCCTGATGTGCTCCTATAAACACAAGGCAGGCACCTGCTGAATGCACAATAATGGGACAGAATTAAGAGAAGCCTAATCTCCAATTTAGCAAAAATCCTCTGCTCATATGTGCACACTCTGCTTTTCTCTCCCTGACATCCAGCTAATATTTCTAAGATCTCCATATTGACTGTTTTTATTTCTTTTTGATAGCAAATGTTCTTCCAGTAGCAATACAGTTAATGGATAGAAAAGATTATTTTCTGAGTATTTGGGATAATGCAGCTTTTCAGCTATTATGAAGCCATATTGTTTTATAGATCCACTGTCTCAGTCTTTCCTTCATGTCCCTTGAATTTGTGTGTGCAGTATCCCAGAGCAGCACAGCACACAAGCTCTCTACCAAACACAGGGAAATCATCACCATGGGAAAATAGCTGGAATAATCTCCTTAAAACTTTTTAATTATGACTTATTCTTACTATATTTTTGAAGGCTTTGGGAACTACTGCAGAGATTGAACTGAAATGTATTAAATATGCAAGAAAGTACTAATGTAACACAAGTTTGAATGACTAAAGTTATAATGTCAAAAAATGTCATGAGAAAAAATGTTAAATTTCAAAAACAAGAAGCAGTGTGTAATACACTTGACACAACAATCCAGCACAGTTCCACATCCAGTAATAGCAATGTTTAATGCAGTCTGAGACATTTAAATAAAGTCTACATAATAAAAATTGAACAGAACTAGAAAGCATGAAAATGACACATCCAAATTCCCTGAGCTGTTTCAAAGTCTCCAGAAGGAACTTAAGTGAATGTCAAACTTTGTTTAAAATCTTTTCCTTACCACAATCTGTTTCTGAAAGTTTTTCACCACAGTTGCTGTCAGGGATGAAAGCAGTGGGAGAAGCTGACAGAACACTTCAGTAGGGAAGGGCACAGATCAGACTGGTGAAGGGGAGATGCCATATTCCCAATTTGCTCTTGGGGAAACCCCAATGTTATACATGAGGTGTGTGTGTCACTGAATGCCCTCAAGTGAACATCTGAACTCCAACTGACAGAGCTATGTAAGGAGTGGAAACAATTTGTTGATCTGCTGAGGTGGAGAAGGGACAGAACATCTCCAACCAGGTTTTGAGGAGTTTGAAATAAGCACCCCAAGAGGCACCACTGCCATTTTGAACACCCTGAGATAAAATATGCCAAGTGCTTCTGGTGCCTGGCTGTGTTAGAACTCAGGAGTGAGCATGGGTGGGACTGAAGGTTTCTACCAAGACTTTTCTCCCAGAGTTGACAAGCTTTGCCTGAGTCCTGCTCTGCATATCAATTCCTCAGCAAGAGAAGTCTCCTGAGCTACTCCCAAAGCAGAAAGCACCTGGCAAGCAGAGACCCAACCAGCATCTCCTCTGCCCTGCCCACAAGGAGCAGTGACAGTGCCCTGTTTCTGTAGGAGGCTGCCCACAGAGGGCAAAGATGCTCACAAACCTTCCTGCACAAATCCCACGAGAGGCACTGCTGTTCTGTGCCACCTGCAGAACAAAACATGTCCATGAGATCCTTGTGAGAAGCCTGGACCAGGGCAGGGTGCCCAGGGTGTGCTCCCACCATCATCCCCTTCCTTCCTTCCCCGTGGATTGAAGCTCAGTGCTTACAGCTGACTTACAGGTTAAGCAATATCTGTTTGGCAATGTCATGTGCAGCAAGGGCTGATGTGGGACTACAGGAGGAGCAGCATTTTAAATGTTATCTACCCTGCCTGGCTGTTGCCAAGAAGCTTTGAACTGGTTCCATTGCCCCCAGCTCCTGTTCATCCCTGCCTGTTCCCTGGCACCTGCAGGAGCACAGAGCTCCCAGGCACTGCCGGCAGCATCACCTGAGCTCCTGCCAGCAAAGGTTACTCACACCTGCCAGCTGGGAGACTCCATAAATTAAGGGAAATAGGGCTATCAATCAGACACACAAAACGTGGTGGCAGCCTCAGGCTTTTGGGTGTTTTCACAGAGAGTCAGGCAAAACAGAAAAAAATAGATTTTTCTCAAGTCTATCTTGGGTCCTCAGAAATAATTTCCTATCTCAGCAGTCCTGGGCAGTGAGAGCAGGAGACAGCAGTGCCCACTATCTTTCCAAACAAATGGTGTGTTATCCTTCCCTGTCTTTACCTGACAGCAGAAAAATCAGCTCCATTAACACAAGGTTACTCTTTGGAAATTTTTCGGCTTGATTATTCCATTTATGTAATTTATTTTGGTCCTCTGATTCCTATTAGTGGGATCAATATTAATTTAAATCACAAGGCATTTTCTCCTGCTCCATTCATGCAGATCAGGCATACTGCATTTCCCCTGCTTGTATTGCTGACAAATTAACCTCAGCTGGGAATACAAAGATCAAGGGAGAAGAATGACTGCAAAGAGTTTCTCCACCCTGTTTTAGGCAGGGATTAAATGGTTAGCCCACAGGTAAACTTCTGCAGAATTCCATACATCAGACTTGGGAAAAAGCATAGCATAAAACTGGTCAATACCAGATCACACTTAAGATAACACCTTCCTCCATAAAAAGTGACCAAATGCTGCAGCAGTCATCCTGTGGGCAGGGATGAAGGATTTGGTGTGGAACCAAGGCGGGACTGGGTGTAGAAGGGGGCACAAACTGAGATAACAGAACTTTAGCTTCCAGGCAGGTAATAAGTTAGACAGGAGGGTAGAGAATCATGGATTCATAGAATGGTTTGGGTTAGAAGGGACCTGGAAGCCCATCTTGTTCCACCCCCTGGAACACCTTCCACTATCCCAAGCTACTCCAAGCCCTGTCCAACCTGGCCTTGGACACTTCCAGGGAGGGGGCAGCCACAGCTGATCTGGGCAATGTGAGCACTTAGAAACCAAGAGGCAGCACAGTGAATCACCTGTGTGGAAGGAGGGGGTAAACACCACGTGAGCAGCAATGCAAAAGGCAGAGAGTGAGACTGGAATAGCAGTGGAGGACCCTGGACAGCCCTAGGACACTGCTCTGAGCAGGTGTGGCTGTTCAGGCTGTGGATACTGAGGCAGCCCAGGCTGATTGCCAGTGCTCATGGCTGCTGGGTCATGAGCAGGTGGCCTGTGCTGGGGCACCAAGCTGAGTGTAAGCAATGAGTTAAACTCCAGATAAATCTGATAAAGTGTCAAAGGCCAAACTATTCACTCACCACAGTGTGTGCAGCTATGGGGGCCACACCACCCCTGGCAGGTACCCCTGGGCATCCAGAGAGATCCACCTGTGAGCTCAGATTTGTGCCTTCAGATAAAACCTGACCCAATCCAGAAAGACCTTCTTTTCAGTTTATTTAAAATTCACTATTTGAGAGAATTTATCGATGTAAGAAGTGAATGATTCACATTTTTCAGGAGTTCCAGATTTCAAGTAGGTTTTTTTAGGAAAGAAATGCACTGAGAGGGAATGTGTTTTATCTTCCAGTTATTTGGAAGGTATAATGAAGATGATACAGCAACTGCCATCTACTCAAAAAATGTCTCTGCCACAATGTCTCCAACAAGTCCCTGCCAGCCAGGGTGGGAAGCTGCTCTCACAGGTGGGCAGGCACCTGGGAGTGGAGCTGCTGCTGCCAGCACAGCACCCACAGCCTCAGCCAAGCCTCTTCTCACCACTGACACACATTTCATGCAGAAAAATGATCTCTGAATCATACTGTGATACAAGCAGTTAGCAGCATTGTTAAAGCAAGTATTAATATTATCAACTAGTGCAGTGTCTGTGATGAATGAACACTGCAGCTGATGCTGAGCCATTCTGAGCAGCAGGGTTTTCCCTTGGCCAGCAGTGGCAGGGCCCCTGCAGCTGACACTGGGGCACAAAGGAGCTCCACACTCAGCAGCTCCAGCCTCAGTCACTGATTCCCCTTTTTCTTGGCAGACTCAGCTGTGCCAATGACTTCCACTGCCAGATCTAAGTTGGTTTTCACAGAATCAAGGAATTAACCAGGTTAGAAAAGACCTTTGAGATCATTGGATCCAACCTATGACCTAACACCACCTTATCAACAAGACCACAGCACTGAGTGCCACATGCAGTCTTAAACATTCTTCCTCAGGTTTCATAACTATAGTGCAACTATTTCCAGCCGTGTACCATTTCAATCAATTCCTTGGCATTTCTTGCATCAGAATTAAATTATCTTTGCTCAGCTCCAGGTTCTCTGATAAACTTCCCACCACTTTGCAAATCTGGCCCTTTATTTTCTTCTTTTACCCCCTGAGAAGAGTGGGGTTCCTTTATTAATCTAAGAGGAATGAAGTCCAAGAGGTTAAGACACTGAACCAACAACTGCTTTGCTATTCTAGACTCAGTCTTGTAAGCAATGAGGGCATGACAGGTGTGACTTTGAACAATAAATTGGTATTGAGTAGGAAGAAGGTGATTCTGTTTAAATTAAATGGAAAGATAATCAAAACCAAACCTGAAGGACAAACTATATTAAAGAACCTAGAAACCATCTGGGCCAGCCAATGTGTTCAGGGTCCATAGGTACCTGACAGCCTGGAAATTCTTGAATTCAGGATGGTGAATTTCCCAAGAGATTTTGTCAAAGTCATGGAGAGAAAAAATGGAGGGCTCTACGTCCAGATGAACAATCTCTCCAAAAAAAACCCTATAAGTAAACAGACAATGCACAAAGAATGGGGAAAAGGTACAATCAGCAGAAAAATCCCACTCAGAGGCTAGAAGATACAGAGAGGGTGTGGATATTTACAAATCAGTCTCAATTACATCTTCAAAGAGCCATAAAACCACACAGCTACAGACCCTTCAGCAATGTAGCCCTGGAGTCCTGAGGCAATGAAAGACTGAAGCAGCCAAACAGTGAAGATGAGTTGTAATTATAACTCAAATACTTTAAATCAGTTTTCAATTCCTCCCCCTTCTATTCCTCTGCTCCTGTTTTAAACACCCCACACAGCTTGGAAAACCTGAGCCATTCCCAGCAGGGCACTCACAGAGTGAATACAGTAAGAAATAAAGCAGTGGTGGCACTGGGCACAACCAGTGGTGCTGCTCTGAGACAGCTGGGCTGAGCATGGACAGAGCAGGCTGGCCCCAGGAGACACATTTGGAAGTCTTAATTTCAGTCTAAGTAGGGGAAGGACATGTGCACAGATGACTTTTCCTGAATTATGCATTGGTGAAGTACATTTTTTAGCAATGAACGCTTTCTCTTTTAGGACTACATCTGACTTATTTAGATATTTTTTTCTAATACATGTTTTAGCTAAAGCAAGTCATCATTCTATTGTCTGATGGGTAACCACACAAAACTGTACTGAAAATAATGCCTAAGAGAGCTATTGGGAAGAGATTTACAACAAACCAGATTTTCTCAGGGCAGTTTGTCTGCCTTATCTCAGTGAAGCTGATGTGGTTACCTCCACTCTTGCATTACAAAATCCAGCACAGACCCTTCCTGCTTGCCTGCAGAAGGACAGAGGTGGTGCCACCTCTGCCTGGGACTGGCAGAAGAGGCAGTCATTGGTAAAATGCTGCAAAAGGCACAGCAGAGTTCAGAAGTTTCATTGTTCTGATGCCTCCTGGAGCCACTGTGTGGGGCCAGGGACCAACTCCAAATTCTGACTGCTGGAGACTGCTTTAAAGCAGTGAAACCAGACCAAGCAGAACAAAAATTCACCTTCTGGCTATGCACTGCTGGAACATAGCAGCCTAGAACGGATAAATTTGAAAGTGTGCCCATCCCTTTGTACACATCAGTAACAACTTTGTTACCTGTAAAATAAAATACTCATTTGTCCACAGGGGCTCCTGCAGACCTGACTGCTGCCCTCAGACCTTGTAACTCCCAGATTGATTGTGGAAGTGCTCCTGGCCCTCTCCAGCACAAAGCCAGCTGTGGCTTTTTGCTTCACATATGGATTCAGCCAAAGCACAACTGCTGATGCTCAGAAGGCAGAGGGTATCACAGCATGCAGAGAGATTGAGCTGTGTGAGAATCTTGCTTAGACATCTATAAATCAGTTAAGCAAAACCACCTGCCTGCCTTCAATTCAGTCTCTTAAAGATTTCTCTGACCTTCAGTCCCACAGCGAGCTCCCAGGGCAGCGGGAAGGGAGAAGCTGCATCCTGCTTGCCTTCCCTCTGCTCTCCCTCCCACTTTCCTGTTCAAGAAGAGAACAAGTGAAAAAGCCTGATGCTTCAGGATTCAGCTTATGTCACCTCCTCAAAGTCATCAATAAATCAGAAAAGAGCATAGGAAGAGAAATTGTGGCCCAGATCCATTATCACTCAGAGTTTCCAACTCTGGAGGTCTTTTCACTGCACAAAGCCAAGTGAGTGCTGCAGCAGTGACCTGACAGAGCAGCCCTTGGTGGCTCCTGTGGCTCCCTTGGCTCTTCTTCCTTTGATTCATTTTAATGAACTATGCAGAGTCTGAAGCATAAATTTCAACCTTAATTCCTTTTTTTTTGGCTAATCCAGTGATTAGAATAAAATCTTGGCTTCAAATTCACGCAGTTCTTTTGGAATATGCCATTTATGTCTGGATCAATCACAGATTATCAAAACCTCCCTAAAGCATTATGTGTGGGGAGTTTCTTGCCCCCTTTCATTAAATATTAAACTGCAAAAATGAGAAGCCTATATGAGCTAAGGTGACATTCTTTTACAGTAAAAAGTTCCTCACATACTCAGCTCTTTCCCTCTTAAAACCTCCCATCATTTTTCCCTATTTGGTAGGTTTTCATTACTTTATCAGGCGCATTATATACATTTTTCCCTTACACACTGAGGGTATCTAGGAATTACATTAACTACATTTGATATGAAAGGCTCTATTCACTCATGTGACTCACAAGGTTAAAAAATCAGTAGAACTGACTGTGAATTAACTGTTTAAGTGGCACAGCATAATCCTGAATGAGACCCAAGAGACACCAAAATATGGAGACCTCAGTTTTATATCTCAGATTGTTTTTCTGAAGATTTTGCTTTTCTCTCAGTGCTGGCTGAGACTGGCTGTTCCATTGAATTTTCAGAGATCTATATAAAATCAGATTGTTTTTCTGAAGATTTTGCTTTTCTCTCAGTGCTGGCTGAGACTGGCTGTTCCATTGAATTTTCAGAGATCTATATAAAATGAGGTGTGGAGAAAGATACAATAACAGGGAAACGGCATCACCTGGATCCATCAGGCCAGGGGTAGTTCTCATCTCATCCTACAGGCTGATCAGACTCAGCTATGAGGTGAGCAGAACTTGGAGGACAGAAGTCTTCAGATTCATAAAAGCTCTTTTCTGTGGCTTTACAGTAGAAAGTTTTGGAGATGAAAGTTAGGCAACAATTTCAGTTCAAACTAGGTGATGTGTTTGTTTTGTTTCCTTCTGGAAATTTCAGTGCAAAGCAAGGACAGCTAGGTATCCCAGAGGAACCCTCACAAGCAGAGGTTGCTGGCTTGGTTTTGTTCTCTGAAAAGGTTTAGGCCTTCAGGAAAAGATCTTTCGAATTTGACTGCACCTCTACAGGGATCTGAGCGCTCCATTGCCCTTGCAGTGTCTTTGGTGGTGAACAGGCAGAATCTTCTGCTTCCACAAGGCTTTCCTTGTTTGTCCTGTCAGTGAAATGCCATCACCTCTTCTTCTGAGAAAATTTATTAATGAAAGATGAGACATTACATTTCATAGTAAAAAATTAATGCTCTGCCAGTAACTGCTGAGAGCTCACAGTATGGAGAGGTGAGCAGCAAGCCAGCTTGCTTCCAAAGGAACAGTCTCCTTAAATATTTGTCTCAGAACCATTCATATCTTCCTGAAACTTCAAATTACACTAAGCTCCAAGTCCCCTGTGTTCATAGCATTTAAAAAGCAGTCATATTTGGAGAATAAGCTTCTGTACTGAGCTCTGTGGGTATCTGACACATGTCTGGCTATGCAGTCTCCTTAAATCTGGCTGAATGACATTACTGAGGGCTCTTTCTAGGAATTCCTGCTGATAATCTGTGTCCACAATGCTCAAGAGTCTTGCAAGGACTTTGGCTTGACAGAGACAAAAGACAGGTTGTATGGGAACATTCAAAGGTCCAGGTTCCTGTGTCTAGGTGCCAAAGGCACGGTGCCTGACATATCTGTCACCTCCAGGGAGTGAGAGCTCCCTGCTGTGCCTCGTGGCTGAGCAGCAGCTCAGATCCCTGCAGGGCCAGAGGTACCACACACAAACCTCTCCATCAATGTACCTCACTGCTCTGAGAATTCACCTACCTGCTCCTTCCATCTCCACCACAATAAATGGCACAGTTTCATAGCTCAAACAGCTCTGTGGAGAAGCACCTCCTTTTAATTGTTCTTGCATGAGCCCATCTTACCTGAAGGTGGCTTGCTCCCAGTGTGTCATCCCTTTTTGAGATGGGAGGGGGAGGCTGTAGGATATCAAAACTGGACAAAGTGTTTAAAATGTGAGCACACAACAGATCTATACAGCTGCACAGCAATGCTTTCTGTTTTACTCTCCAATCTTTTCCTAGTAATTACTCCCATTCTAGCTTGGGTTTTGGTTTGTTTAGTTTTGCTTTGCTGCTGAATTGACAATATAATGGATAGTCCTATAAAACCACCCAGGAAAGAGATCTTGGAGTTAATAGCTAGTTCAGAGACCATCACCGAGTGTGTTTTTCCTCCCATGTGCATCACTGCACATTTATCAATAATGAATTTCATCTGCCATTTTGTCAAAGTGTTTGACAATATGAGCTTGGGGATCCACTCCTGCAAACTCCACTTGCCCTGCAGAGTTGGCTCAGCTGGAGTCAGGACAGGCTGCTTGGAGCTCTCTCATCAGCACAGGGGGAACAAATCTGCTGGCAAACTGCACCAACACAGAATAGTTAAATCCAGTTTAAAAAAAAAAAAAAGTGGCCTAAAAGAGGTACAGCAGGGCTGCCCTTCAAAGATGTGGGAAGCAGGAAGGAACTGGGAGCTGCGTCCCACCAGCCTGGGAGCATGGGGACTGGGAAAGCACACAGTCCCAAATCAACACTGCTTTTGCAAACACCAAAACACGGTGCAAATGCACATTAAGACAGAATACAAATGAACAAGCCCTCAAAGAGACATTGTATCATTTTTATGTTACCCTACAACTCCCTGTAGCGTGATTTGATGTACAGAGGAGGTGCTTTTCCTACTTGGTGCTTTCCCTCTGAGAGAGCTTGCACACACCCCCACTCTACACCCAGCTCAAGGAATCAATAGTGACTCTTATGGTTAATCTGTTTCTCACAGAGACATTTGCCTTCTCTCCTCAGAGTGCCCTGTGTTTCTGCTGAAGGCAAGGACAGCTCCTGTGAGAGAGAGCTGCTTTTGGAGAGCTGATTCAGACAAAGCACCTCAGAGAGAGGAGTCATCTCAAGGCAGTGAATAACACCACAGTTATGAGCCTCCATAAAATAGAAAAGAGCTTGCAGTCTGGGACAGGAGTGTTTAGTCATGTCACAGCTCCATGGTCTCCAACATGATGCAATTGTTAGTCATGAAAGACAAGGAGTGCTCTAAATTCAGGAATTAAGCTTTGCTTCAAAACCTAGCAATGAGAATAGAAGAACTGGGTTTGGTTTTGGTGGACTCTGAGTAGTTCAAGCTTTAAATTCATATTTTAGCAACAATTATTAAAAAAAGGCCTTACATCAGACATATTGGATATTTGCTCAACTTGCGTGTTCAACAATCATGACAAAGAGACCTCAAAATTCAGCCCACAGACAGCCTGGGTTATGCTTCCTGAAGGAAAAGCCATAGCAGTAGACACATGAGAAACATATGGCCTTATCAAGAGCTTTATCAACACAGATGCAGTCAGGCCTGTCTCATGCAGCATGCAGAGTCCAGGTGAGAATCCTGAGGTGCTGCTGGTGGTGTTCCCCAGTCACAGCCTCTCTGCTGAGGTCTCCCTGCAACAGCTACACAGAGGAGCACCTGTCTGTACAGGGGCACACACACCACGAGCTCAGAAGCAGGGCCTGATTTCTGCCAATCCAGGTTTTACAGAATCTGATGAGCTGACAGCTTCACTGGCCCTGACCAGTGCATAATTTTTTTTTTTTTGATTGTGAGCATCTGCAGTCAGCAATATGCAGGATAATAAAATGTAGCTAGAGAGCCTGACTTTCAGGAAAGGAGAATGCTATAGCTCCCTCCTATGGCATGATACATACCCTTTTCCTGGTCATTTTTAACAGTGATCATTCTATTCTAATATTTCATTAATGTTCTTCATTTAGTAAATTAACCTGCAGTGACAATCTCAGGGAAGCCACACTCTGTGCTGTGCCATTCTGCTTTCCCTTGAATTAGAGATGTCTGTCCACAGGAATGCTGGCCATGATATAAATTACTTAAGGAAAATGGATAAAACTCATCAGTCAGGCAAAATAATTTATGATCTTCCCCAAACGATAATCTATCTTGTAATAATTTCCTTCATGAAATGTCATCCTAGAGTTGAATGGCCCAGTTCAGGACCACGTTGGGAAGAGACCAAGTGCACGTAGACTGACACTTTTGGCTCATGAGATTTTCCAATACAGAGGGTACTTACTTCATGGGGTTTCATGGGGTTTCTCTGTCACTTCTTGCTTTCAGAGCCACCTTCCCCACACCACTGCTCTCCTTGATCACTTCAATCCCAATGTTGTTTGTTGTCCTTCAAAGTATCTGCTTGAATGGCAGCCTAGAAAACATCAGTACAGGCAATGAAGCTGATGCCATTATATGAAAAGGGCCATTAAATCACCATTTAAAAAATAATTTTTAACCTACACTATTGGGGTCACTAATTAAAAATCAATTCCTCTCTGTGTTGCAAATCTGACAGTAATTCTGCCTCCAATGGGTACAGCAAGATTAACAGCACATCAGGTAAATGCAGCTGGGAAATGACATTTTCATTAGTGATTTATTGGGTGTGAAATTTCCACCATGGTGAAATATTCATGAACAAAGCAGGTTAGAATGTCTCCATAAATATCCATGTTACTAATTACTGCTGAAGCCCACGCTGGATTAAATGTTCACAAAGCAAAGCATTCACAAGCCACAGGAGAATTCTCTAGGACAAGACTTTTAGGGAGAAACCAAAAACACACAAAACCCAATAAGCAGCAAATTAAGAGCTTTCCTACTAATCGTGGCATATCACTTTTCCCATCCCCAGGAAGACAATCAAACCAACCCCAAAACCCCAGGAGAAAGCAAGGCAAAGTTATACAGCTCCATTAATGAAGAGTGCCATGGGGTGATCCTGGGCCTGACGATCAAATGGTGGAAAAGGCAGCAGCTCCTCCATGCCCCCATCCCTTGAGCTGGGGCAAAGCATGTCCAGGTGAGCATGTCCAGGTGACCTCACCCAGGCTCCAGCACTGGAGAGCCCTTGCTGTGTCCTCACCAGCAGCCCAGAGTGACCAGTGGTGGCCAGGTCACCTTGTCCTCACCCCAGTACACCTCACTGAAATGGCCCCAGCCCTGCTTGCCTTTAGCACCTGGCTGCTCTGAGTTATCCCATGGGACAGAATCAGAGGAAGCTGGATTGCCACAGCGCCCAGAAAGCTTCAGACAGCCCATGCAGCCCCAGCCATCAGAGACCTGCAGCTTCCTCAGGGCATAAAGGGCAAAGTCAGCAGAGCAAGCGGCACTAACTGGAGCAGCCCATGCATTTTCTGTCTGCTGACTGCAGGCGGACAAAGAGTGGCACTGCAGGTATGAGCAATGTGTATGAGCTCATGCCAGTTTCTATGGGCAGCCACATCAGGGTCTGGGCACTCCCAGAACCTGTAAAGGTGAATTTAAGCCCCATTGACTCCCAGCTGTTGCTACTGGGTATTTCTGTATTCGATTAGGTCACATCACAGCTTTGTGTTAAAGCACAACCACACAGATGTGCACAGAGACCACCATTCTCTGGTGGGAGAGGATGAAGAAGAGCCCACCAGGGAGCCCTTGGATTGGGATGGACACCCCATAAACCACTTATGGTGGTGACAGATTGGCAACACAGGGCCCCAGACAGAAACACATTTTGCCTTAACATTTATGAACGTTAGAATGTTTATGGGCAGCAAGATAAATCTGCATTGTTGAGCAACCAGGCTTTTCCATTTTCTTTGCTTTTGTACAAATCTTTCACATGATCAATTGCTTAAGCCAAGGTAACTTCTCTGTCAAATGTGGTACTTGATCACACCAAATATTTCTCATGTTTGGTGCTTTCCAACTGGCACAGCTGCAGTAGGATTCATTTCCAATGGAATGAGCTGCACTGTGCAACAAGGCCCAGAATGGGAGAAACAATCGCTGGCCACAGTTAATAATCTGGTAGGTCTCCTCTGGCTTTGATAGCCCTTGAATAGCAACATGCATTATAAAGATATTTAGAGAAAAGTAAAATCCTCAGAGTGCTTCATGTCTTGTAGATTGGAAGCTCTAAACTGTTTAAAAATAATTTTATAAAATCCAATTTTGCACAGTTTTGACTAAATAGAAGAAACTGAAGAAGCTGATGAAAATGCAAAAGCAGCAAGTTTAAATGAATTGAACCTCAGAAGCTGTTGGAAGATAATGGTTTCAGGAGTCATCCATTCTGTTCACTGCCAGTTTACACCAGGGCTTCTGCATCTCTTTTTCAGCTCATTGTTAAAAGCATCACTACATATTACCAACATTGTTGTTGCTGACTAAAATACTTAGTAATGACACAAACATCATTCAAAATCAAATTATCAGATGTACTGACAACATACTCTAGAATTTAATAGCATGTTAAATGATTGTGGGGAAATGTTCTGTGAAGTCGGTGAAGCAGCAGCAAAAACTAATTCAATTCTCAAATGAGTAAAAGTGAGAAACTGTTCTTATAAAACCAATATTGTAAAAATACATGCTGGCATACACTGCTGACTTCTAAGGGAAGGAGAAGGAATTTCTTTCTCTAGCAATAACCACCTAATTTTGGTGAGTGATGTAGTTCACCTTGAATCAAAACTGCTCCATGTGCCTGGAGTAAGAGTGTCCAAAATAATACATTGAGGAATGTTATACGTTCAGAATACCAGTCATGACTCAAAACTATTTATCATTGATCATGATATGATGAACATATGGATCTCAAGTTACATGAAATTCATCTTAAACTTCTGGAAACTGCTAAAGAGCAAGAGCAGAGCCTGTCTGTTACCTTCTGGAGGAAACAGCACCCTAGCATGAAATTTGCATGGAACATGAAGGTTTCACACTGCCCTAAATTAGTGAAATGTGCATTGATGATCACACAGCTCCATCACACTTGCTCTGGCAGCAAGTCCTAAGAGAACTGTAATGCTACAGCCATTGCCAGCTTCAAACACCTCACACCAACTAGGAAGAGTTTTCATAATACATCATCCCTTGGAGATGGGTTATAATGGTGCTTGAGATTAAGTAACACGTGGAATAGAGAGAATAAAATTATGGAAGTTCTAATAAAATGATGAAAGTTTTAATAAAATGCATGTCCAGAAAAACCAACACAAATCTAGTTATAAACAAGAAAGCAGAGTATGTTTGAACTTTATGCCTCTTATAAGCTCTTTTTTATTAATGTTTTCTTTACAAAGCTCAGCATGTCTTTAAAGCATTGAGCAAGTCACAGCATTCACAGCGGGCCCATATATTGGCTTCGAATGGCTGGTGAAGTGCTCCCTCTCTGTGATAGAAATCAAGATTTATAAACAAATAAAACAGGCAAAAAAGCTATAAAGTTCAACAAATTCATGCTCCCTAGTTTACACGGAGCTGGTTTGTGTGAATGAAGAACACCAAAAACCTCACTCCCATTTATGCATTCATCCCAGCCAATAGATCTGTCCTGCACTGAGCATCCACCCCAAGCCAGGCTCAGGTCCCTGCCCTAATAACAGATGCAGCACCCAGGAGAAGGATTGCCTTCAGCCAGACCTGCTGAGCCTCTGTGGCTTTGCAGCCCTCCTCATCCTCTCTTCTCCTCCTGCAGGAGGCAGGAGCAGCTCTGGAGACACAGGGCAGGAGCAGTGCCCAGCTCCCCTGGGTGCAAAAACTCCATTTCAGCTGGCAACATCAGGAATCCCCCACACCCCTGCACTCCCCAGCAGTGACTATTGCAGAGCTTCCGGCAGAAAACTCAAACTGAAGAAACTCCCCCATATCTGGAGAAAAAGATCATAGAACTCATCTGTGGCTTTGATGAGCAAAATGCCAACACCAATGGAAAGGATTTATCCCCGTGGTACAGAAGGGGAGTGTGACATGAATGTTAACAACATTCCAACACTGCTGGAAGCAGGGAGCTCACACACAGCTCTCCCCTCCACAGCAGACACTGACTGAGGTGCAGAGCCAGCCAGCATCTGAACTGAACTCGCACAGAGCTGCAGGAGAGTCACAATTCATTTTAATTATTGCATATTGTACTTTAGATGTAGCCTTTCCTGCTTCTAGCTATATTATTTAATTAATAACATATTAATAGCCAAATTACAAACCTTACTATTTTGCTGAGATGTCCAGGGTAAAAAGTATCCCCAATGAAAAGCAATCTCTAGCTGCTCTCTGTATTTGGGGAAAATGGGCAGCAAAATTTAACAGATGTCATGCACAATTCTTTTGATAGGAATCCATAAATCATCTTCCCAGAAACAGAATTTATTTGCATTCTAGAAATGGCATCTTTTTATTCTATTTATGAACTCGGTAGGAAAAAAATTAGAGAAACCTAATAGATATTAGATATTCTGTTTTGGGGTTCTCAAATGGAGTATTTAAGAATATTGATTTTTGTAGAGCTGTTACATTGTATTCCTGAACATTAAACATTAAAGTGTTTTAAGGCAGATACTTGACAACAGACATCAAATTTCCATTAGCTACTTTCTTGTGGAGACCTTGCTTTTAGAAAAGTGCTCAAGACAGGGAGACAAATCCTAAGGACTTTTAATTACACTTATAATCCTGTCTCTGTCTAGTATTTTTGAAAATAAAAAAAGCACAGAAAGACAAACTAAACAGCAACTCAGGAAGGGGCAGCCCCATGGTCAGCAATCAGTACCTTGGTTCACTTCCCAGCTTTGTTTTCAGCTATGGGCCACTCAATGTCTTTCTTTTTCTCCCCTAGAGCAGGTATAACACTCTGATCAGGAAATACTTAGTAGGCACATCTGGGAAGAGGCCATTGTGCTGACGCAATTTAAAGGGTAAGAAAGAAAGCTTTAATAATCAAATAGCATATCTAAAAGTCCAGGTAGGAAAAAAAAAAGGTAATTCCAAAGGAGAAGGTAGCACACACAGCCACTCCTAAGTCAATGGGAGTTTTGCCTTGACTTTACTGCAATCAAGATTCCTGCATTAAACACTCAGGGATCCTATGTCCAGTCCCTGCACCAGTTCCATCTGATGCAGTATCACAATATCTGCGCATATTTCACAACACGTTAAAAAAGGTGTACAAGGGGAACACTGAAAACCTGCAGCCAGTGTGCTTGGAGGAGGACAGCGTGCTGGCATGTGTGAATTAGGATTGTTTCAGCTTATAAAGTCATCTTTTATAAAGACAGGAGGATGACTCCTGCAGCATTCACATTACCCACACAGCCAGAATCTTTCAAAGCCCAGCATGCTCAGAATGAGATCCCAAGTCCCATGTATTACATTGATTTTATAATTGATTATCTTCCCAGGGTCACTATCTGGAAAGCTGTAAGACATAATTTTTTTCAACTGATTTGTCTCCCTGGACAGCTGCTGCTTACAACTTCCAACTTTCCAATAGATGATGACAGCACAGTGAAGGATGGCTCAAGTACTGTGGTCTACCCTGTGGGCTGCAATTCAAAACTTTCCTACACCTAATTTTTTTCATGCAGTAGATCATCATTGGGAAGAAAGTGTCCAGATATCCACTAATGTGAAGGCATTTAATTGCTCACCAAAATGTTGTGAGGGCTGATTCAAACACATCTGGTGTGAGGCAATGTGTTCACTCCCACCACTGACCACAGTTCCCCCTGCTCAGCAGTTCATCTGCAGACTTCTTCCATTTGCAGCTCAATATTTCCAATACCTTGGTATTTTAAAGCCTGTCTTTCCAGGCACTTACTGCCTTGTAACTATATAGCTAAGAATCCAAAGTCCACTAAAATCAATGGGAGTCTTCCACTGGCTGTGAGAGCTTAGATTTAGCCTCAGAAAGTTTTGGCAATATCATGTTTTCATACAGAAGTACTGTCCTTATAACCTGACAGCCAGTCACTGTTCTGGGGGCCCCATTGTGGGTCACACACACCAAGGACAGTGGTGAGGCTGAGGATGTGGCTTTGCCATTGCTCCTTGCAGGAATGCAACTGCAGGGAGCAAAATCACACACCAGGAGCAAATAAGTAACTGCCTGTGAGTCTGTCGCCTGTCCCTGCTCATCTCCCAAGGCAATCCATGCAGGCAATTCCCGTGAAGAATTCACTTACACACCCCAGCAGGACATTGCCAGAGCTGTGTGCAAGCAGGGGCCAGCACCAGTGCTCGGCCTGCAGGGAAGATGAAATGGGAAAACCATCCATGAAAGATAGGGAAAGCTAGGAATGCAGAGAACACATTCTCTTGGTGGGGGCTGTGCAGCAGCAGCATCCCCTCTCCCATCCCAGCATGCTTCCAGCAGGCTGGAAAAGGACCTGGCATTGGCCTCTCTGGCAAGGACACCCAGCTTTGTGAGCCTGCCTTGTCCAGAGACCT
The DNA here is from genome assembly GCF_047830755.1 of Zonotrichia albicollis. NCBI lineage: Eukaryota > Metazoa > Chordata > Aves > Passeriformes > Passerellidae > Zonotrichia > Zonotrichia albicollis. The sequence continues at coordinate 8,543,469 of NC_133834.1, forward strand.
CAGAGGCCCTGCAGGTGAGGAGGTCACTGGTGGGGACTCCCACCCTGCAAGCAAGAAGGAACCAGGCTGGTGGTGCTTCTCCAGAGCCCTGGCTCCTCTCCAGGAATGGGATTTGTCCCTCCAAGTGCAGAGGGATCACTTTGTAAGTTTTACTAAACACCACCACCCTAGCTGGCTTTAATTCCTGATTACTTCTTCAGAGGTTACCACTTCACCTTAGCTGGCAATTATTTTGCTGTAAATTAATTACTGGTTTCAAAAGTACCACCTTCATATTTACTGGGCTATATTATAAAGAGCTTTAAAGCTCTAAACCTTTGCATTTTATTCACAGTAGGACAGAAGTCCAGTTATGGTCTCTAGTACAAAACGCATTATACAGACCTACCAGAAACCAATTCCTGCTCCAAGGACTTTACAATTTAAAGCTGTGATTGAACATTTGTTCACATCCTTATCTTGAAGGAGGTAGGTTGTTCCAAAGACTCCAAAGTGATTATTCATCCTATTCATGAATTCAAGAACATGCATATGTATTTGCACAACTGGAAAAGGCCACAAGAGTTGGAATAACAGCAGGAGGATATAAAGACAGATAATTGTGACTAATGCAATAAGCAGTGGTTAGAGAAGAGTAGCTGCCAAGCTGTTGCTGAATATTTTATTGGCAGTCCACTAGGGGAAGAAGTCAAGGAGAGATTTGAAAAAGGACACTGTAGTATTTGTTGGCTATTAGGAGAGCCTTTCTTGTGCATTATTGTAGGAAAAAGCACAAAAATTTCTGATGGAGATTGGATTAATGGCTTACTTTTTAGGGAGTCTTAAATTACCTGGCATATTGTAGAAACATTTATAATTTATATGTAAAATGACATTAGCAATTTACACAAAGCTTAGAGAAACAGTCTAGACAAGAATTATCATATTGAAATCCCAGGTTCACACCACAGGAGTGTGTTTAACACCCATATCCTGTAAGAGGATCCACTACACAGAGAAAGACTTCAGTTTTCCTCCTTTCCCTGCCTCTGTCCTCGTGCAGAGAGGAATCAGGACTGAACAGCAGTGCTGGGAAGAAGCAGCCCAGGGGAGCCACTCTGAGACTGCAGGTGAGTGCAATCCCACTCCAGCTGCACCACGTGTGGATTGCAGAGCATCAGGAGCTGGGCAGGATCCTTCACAGCATCATCCATCACTGAAATGCATTGCAGAGAAGGAAGCTCGAAAACAACATAAAAATCTCTTTCTGCTAAACGATGTTATGGATTGTGGGTTTCCTTCACACGTGTCAGCATTTTACTTTTAGAGGGATGCTTCCCTGTTGTGGCTAAAACAAATGTTGCAAGCAGTAAAAATAGTACAAGGCTACAAAGAGCCATTTATCAGCTTGCAAAGGCCACACAGCTGAGATCTGCAGGCACAGGACAGGAATCATGGCTAGCTCAGAATTACTGCAGCCTCAGGGATGGGGGTGTCATCCCCTTTTATTGCCCATGGAACATTCACATTTCAAAATTCACTTTACTCCCCCAATATAATTTCTAACCCTCCCTATTATCAGCTACTATTTTACATTCCCTTATTTTTCAGGCCATCAAGAGGTGCAGACAACATTGCTTGTCCTTTTCATAGCCATTCTGGGATTTGCAGCAGCAAATTTTGCCCCCAGAAAGCCACACCGGGGTGATGAGCATTGCTGATAAGGGGGTCTAGCCATCCCACAGAGATAAAGGACAAGCTGCCAAGAGCCTGGCTCTATGTGGCATTGCAACAGGCATTGGCACATAGAGAACTGGGAAACTCTTCCTTCAAGGGGTGCAGGGAGGTCACAACCAGCCCCCAGCTACTCTGTGACACCACAGGGCTGCCTGCAGAGTGTGGCACTAATTACAGTCTAGATGCAAATCATTTAAACTCAAGTTCAAGTCCTACTATCAGAACATAAATTGAATCCTGTACCCTCTTCATGCCCAAAACTCTCTGTGCTGGGCCAGGGGGCTCTGGGAGCTGCTTGGGTTTGCTGGAAGGTGCCCTGCCCTGTGTTTGCTCTCCATCCCATGCCAGGGGATGGGGAGCACCAGGACATTCCAGACCTGCAGGTTCTGGAGCAAGACAAACTGCTGTGAGCTGGGGCTGAAAGCTGGGAACAACACAGCAGAGAGAAGGAGGTAATAAATACCAGATGGCAAAAAATTTCCAACTGTTGGTTAGCTGGTGAAAAAAGGGATCAAAACTCTTGGGTTTTAACATCTTTATAGATAGCTGTAGCTAGGCAGTTTTCTTCAGGAGTTGCCAGTACAATTTATTTTAAAATATTCTAAATATAATGCTAAAAATAACAGAAAACTGAATTACTCACAAGGAGTGCCCTTTCTAATAATCTTTAAAACACGTCTATACTTAATGTCACATTTTCAACTTCTGCAAAATGCACTGGAGCAATGGATTCTGTGCAGCAGGGAGGTATTAATTTAGCATTTTAGTGTGAGCCTGTTGTTGCTCAGTTAACTTTAGGCTATTGATGTTTTATTGAGTGAATAAATTAGTCAGGTCCTATTTATTACATATCTTTATTTGGCTTTACATCTTTCTCGTGGGCACTGAGGGTGAATGGAGGCAGCTGAGGCCAGAGACTGGTGAGCTCTTGAGCGCATCAAGACCTTAGACCCTTCTGAGCCACTGGCCAAAACCAAGAACTCCATAAGCTGCATTTTATCTTGTAGGAAGCCTGTGATGTGCAGGGGGAGGCCATGAGCTGCCCGGTCCCACAGCAGCACAGTCCCACTGAGCAGCACCTTGCTGTAAAGGCTTGGTAAGGGCTCTTCATACTGGAAACCAAATCAATGTCCCCAAAAAGGGGAGAAAGTCTCTGGAAGCTCAACATGGAAGAAATGCAGTACCTCATTTGATAATTTTGAACAAAACACATCTTTAAATCCTGGAAGAGGCAATGACTTTGCTCATTCTTTAAAAAACCTGGCAGTTTCAGTGGCATTACTTCACTCTCTCTTGCTCTAGTATGATTTCACTGTCTGTGCTGCACATTGGAGCATTCCAGAAATGAGGAAGCATTAAAGTGTTTGGGTGCAAGCAGCACACCAGCATTTCTGGGATTCAAGCTTCTCCTAGCAACCAAGAGGGGCTGGTTTTCCCCAGAACTGTGCTTGTTTTGGGCAGCCACGCTGGAGCTGAGCTTTAAACAGAAGGCCTAAGTAAATCATTTTACCTGGTTTGTAACTCCTACCATATAACCAAGAAATAAACCTGCTCTTGTACAAATCCTGAGCTGAAGCAGCTGCTAAATCCCTCTCCTCTAACGACTTCTGCTGTGAAGCAAAGTAATTGTTTTTAAATGCTGCTCAACACTTAGCAAACCTAAACTGAAGATTAATGGTTTATAGTTTTCATTTGTATTTCCACTAGAAACAAGGAAAGAAGCCAAGCAAATATCCAATTGTCTCTGTGCACAGCTCTGGTACAGTATGACCAAGCAAATGAGTTCTGTGTTTTCCAAAGAAAAGGAAAAAAATCTGTCCTGCAACAAACTTGCCTTTACCTCTTTGAACTTTGGTTGTTGTGAATTTTCAAGCCAACTGTTTCCCTTTTAAGATTATTTCCTCTGCTTGCAGGAAAAAATTCAAATCCTGGGATGGGGTTATTATAGACCCATCTTTTCCACAGGGTACAGTAACTACTCCTGTGACTTCTGATGCCTCTTCACAGTTCTGTTTAATAAATGTTAATGATTAATATATATAACAATCAGGCTTTTATCTAGAAGAGTTTTAATTCAGTACTGATCAGAAAATTTGGGCTTCCTGGCCTGTAGCCAGTTTGGATTTGGACAGGGAGACTGTGGATGGGTCACTTACTCCAAGGTTTAGATGAAAGTTTCAAGAGTCTCAATGAAAGCAAAACAGTGCTTGAAGCAACTGTTCATGCTTGACATGTCCCTGCTTGTGTGACAGGCCTGAGCACAGAGATTTACTTCCAGCTGACATTTTGCCACTCTTTTACATAAGAGGCCAAGTTGGGAAAAACACAGCACACATAGGTGACACTTCTTATATTTTGGGAATATTTTAATGACTTTTTTCCCGCCCCTATATACTATTAGTAATGAAATTAATAAAGGGCTTTACAAGAAGTATTTCACTGTAGTTAACACAATGAGACACAAAACTTCCAGGAGCACTGGGACATTATAAAAATTGATTTGTAAAACACCATCACTATGGTCAGTGTAGCTGCAGTTACCCCACACAGCCATGTTTAACACATACCTTTACAATTACCCGTGTCCTTCCCTCTTTCAACTCAGATGACACTAAAAATTAGTTTTGCAAGTTCATAGGTTAAAGTCTTCAGTATTTTAAAGCATTTATGGAGTAGAATCTCATATTTGCAAAATTTAAAACAATCTCAAAATATAATTACTTGGAATTTATGTTTGAAAAAAAATGTGCTATAAAATTATAATAAAACAGCATTTTCCACTGAATCCTATGTTATTAAATGCATTGCTTTTAAGGGATCTTTTAAATACTGACTAGGAATATAAATAAAACCCTGCACAGGCCACAGGTCTGCAAAATCTCCCCTCAAGGAGCAGGGATGCCCCAGGCTCTGTTTCTGTTCAGTTGTTCTCCAGAAGCACAAAATCTCTTCTGCTACTCAAAGGGCTCATTTCAGAGCCATGTCTTGGTCTAGCAGTGCTTCCCAACACCTTACACAGTGCTGCTAAGAGATATGTTGATAAAGACAATGGGAACAAAAGGTAAAATGCAGTTTAAGATGAATTAAGGGATCAAGTTTTTGGGCCAGGCAATCTTTTTTGTCTGGGGATTGCTTTGGTCCTGAGAGCCTCACAAACACCAGCAGAAACAATTCGGTGAAACTGAAGTTTTGCCTTCAAAAAAGAAACAAAGAACCTCTGTACAAATATTGAATTCTGTGAACAGATTCTTTTTTTATCACCTACTTCAAAAAGTCATTTTACAGCAAGTAAAAAACTCATGTGTTGCATGAGCTCACAATATCATTTGTCACATTGGACAATACCAGTGCTGGTATTGACTTTTCCCCTGCTGCTCAGTGTAACTATGAATAAGATATTAACTTGTCCCATTTAAGTGTTTCTCCTACTTTTACTCCACAAGCACAAATAGATTTGTGCATAAATATGTACCTTTTTGTTAAATATAAAAATCCATTTTGCAGGGAGGTGGATGTGTAACACAGCAGGGACTATTATTGCATGTACCATGAATTAACTGAATTGTCTATTGAGACATTCATATTCTCAAGACTTCAGCAATTACATCTGTATACAATTGTTATGCAAAGCATACTCATAGCTGAGCACTTAAAAAGATCTCAATGCAACCACTTGGGAATCTACTCCCAAATTCTGTATGTATGTGTGAGGGTAAATGTGAAAATTCTCCTGGCAATGTGTGCACTTTAGAAACTCCTTTTAGGGGCCAGGACATGAGGACAAGAAATGCACACCTGTGACACTGATAGGCGACTCCAGAAAAGGACCAGCTCAGCACTGCAAAACCCACAGTGAAGTCTCTTTCTCAAAACACAACTCCTAAGCCCCTGAAACTGTTCGGAGAAAACAACAGAGCAGTAAAGGAAGTAATAAGAAAATAATGAAACCACGAATATGACACCTATTCACAGATGCCTGTAAAAAGATCAAGCTGTTATTACTGGATACATTTTTAACACAACATTTCAGGATCTCAAGTAAGAGTAGAATAATATCACGTTAGTGCCTCTTGCAAACATGTAACTGCAAAAAGGTGATGCTTCCTCTACAGAGGGAGTGGGTACTGGCTGCTGGTGGGTCTCTGAACCTTCCTACCCTGGGCTAACACATTTTGGGGAAAGAAACTTTATTCTGACATGTATTTAAACTGTCTTTCAATGTAGGAATGTATGAAGTTATTTTCTTTCTTTGACGCCAATCCCTGCTCTGGTTATACCAATGCAAGGGATCTAGGATGTAGCAGACAGTGAGAGAGGATCTAAGATGCTCTAAGTGAAAATTAAAAGCAGTCTCTGGGTAACTGAAGTTTGGAGCAAAGAAGATAAAATCTGATTCAAGTCTGAGTTTTGGTTAACCATGTAGGTACCATGTAATGGGAAAGGATGCACTTCAACACACTGTCATCAGGAGTTCGTGAGTCATAAATGATGGAATTTGATAAGGAAAATGGAGTTCCCAAAATACAAACATTTCATTAGAAAAACCCCAAAACACCTCACACTCACTGACACTAAAGTAAAGGTAACTCTGTGCAGTAGGCAGTATCATTTTGATAGGCTGGGAGGGAAGGAATGTTTTAATAAACTAATAAAGAGATACAGATGATTAGGCCAATAAAACCAGGAAGATGGAGTTTCATTACCCTATCCTGTACTGCACACAGTGCACCCAAGTGTGCACAGCAAATGCAAACCTTCAGCTGTACAACTTCAGGATGTTAAAAACAACAACACAACAACATGTACTTGGGGCAAATAACGGCACTGTAAATAGACATCAATTTCAGCAATCAAGGCCACCAGAGCACAGCTGTCATTAAATGCATAATAAAAACCTCCAACTCAACCAAGTGGGAGGAGAAAGCAAATCAGAGCTGCCTGGCTGCTCTGGTTGTGCTGACACCACACAGAGTTTTAGCACATAACATTAGATATGGACTTGTGGCACTGGACTCTCAGGGCTTTTTTATCCCCTCAGAATTTTGTTGGTGCCTTTTGGAGATGATATGACTTCACATTTGATGTTCAAGCTGATCACTAAATAATTTTCTATATTTTTATATTTTCTAATAGAAAATATTTCTATTTTATATAATTTTTCACCAGAAAGTGTTAAATTTGAGGAACATGAAAGGATTAGAAATGGATAAATGTAAGAAGGACCATCCACTCAACAGCCAGTGTAGCAGCCTATTTCCCAACATGGAATTTTTACTGAGTTGTCTCAAATACCAAAATCCTTTCAGACACATTTGCAAATAACATTTTAACTAATCAATTAGTTTGCTTCCCCAAATGCATAAATGTATAAAGTGAACGTTCATGCTAAAAAAGTCGCCTAACAACAATTAATCATCCACTTTTCACTTAGAAAGTACCAATGTCTTTCTATCAATTTGTTTCCTTGATATTACTAAGTGCAGCAAAAATAAGCAAGGATAAGATTATTCAAACCACTGAGCATATTAGTCTCCTTTTAACATGCTTTGATCAGGCAAGTCACCATCATAATGTTGTTTAAGAACTAATTTGTAAGTACAAAGCAATTAATATCATCCCAAAAGCCATGCAGACTCCTTGCTTGTGAAGAAAACTGCAGAAAGCAATGAGCCCCATCCCAGCTCTGTGTCCTGGCACACCGATGGCTGCAGGTCAGGCACCAGCTGTGCCAGTGCCCTCCCCTGTTGCCTGGTGGCACAGGTTCCCTCTGCTGTCCCCTGCTCCAGCCATCCTTCCTGGGCACTGCTGTCACCACTCTGAGACTGTAAATGCTCAGAGGTTTGTAAAGGAATTCCCATGGGACTAAATACTGCCCAAAGTAGGACTAGGAAAAGATTTAGATTTAACAAAAGGCTTCTGCATTCAAAAATAAATTAATTACTATGTGGTTTCACTTACACCATAATAAATATGTTGTGAAAGGATTCTGTTATCTAAATGTAACTTCTGATACTACAAAATTTTCAATATAAAAAAGAAATCTATGGAATTATCATGCTTGGGACTCTGTGCTCCTGTACTCAATTCTTACCAGATTTACAAGGCATCAGTGATGCTACTCTGAATTAAGTACAAGAGAGCTCTGCTTCACTCTGCAGAACATTTCACTAATAGAAAATGAGAGTCTGCAAGTACCACAAAGCTTCACAGAGGAAAATGGAGACACTCCTTTCCTATGATCCTTTGTAAATGGTCTCTTGAATTCTCAATCCAGCTCTGCCACTGACATCCCCAGACTATTCAAACTCTGTCATAAAAAGTTTCACAGACAATGCAATGCAGCCATGGATGGAGAGGAGAGACATGCTGTGCTGTCTGCCACTGGCAGAGACTCCCCCTACTAACACAAACCCTCAGTGTGATAGCAGCTCAGGAAGTGTGAATATCATGTCCCACCCAAGAAGTCAGGATAACTGTTTCAACCTTTTTTGGGGATTTTTGGGGTTTTTGGGGGGGGGGGGGGAAGGGGGGTGTCTTATTTGGTTGGTTTTTTGTTTGGTTTGGTTTTTCCTTCTTTTTTTTCTGTTTTTGGTTTTGAAGGGGTTTTTTTTTGTTTTGTTTTGTTTTGTTCTCCCAGAATTACAAACAGATTTGGATATTCAGAAAATTCATTCTCTTACTGCTCAGACTGGTGCAGTGTCAGTGACTGGGCACGAGGGTGCCTGACAGACCCTCAGAGGGCCAGCCAAGCCCTCTCAGGGTGCCTGTGTAACTTGTACTTACTGCCAGAGAGCACACAGGTCTGGAAACATCAAAATGTGTCATTCAAACTGATGCAGCACAATGTGAGCGTGTCACAGTGCTGGGAGCGCATGGAGAGCTCCCAGCAGAGCTCAGCCACAGCCTGGGTGCCCAGGCTGCTGCAGGGCTGGCACCCCATGGAAAGGGCACTGCTGCCAGCATCCTCCCAGGGCACAGCTCCTGGGAAATGGCTGAAGTGACAGCCAGAACTTGGAGCTGCTCTCCAGACTGCCATTTAACAAGCTGTCAGGATGACTTAAAAATAGCACAGGATCTAACTGCAAAACAGAGTTCTGGTTTGCTTGTTCTGCCTTCCCTGCTGTGATTTTATCAGGAATTGGCCAGCTTAATTTAGCTTTGCTAGTTGCCAGGAAATAGCATAATTTTGTTTCAAATTTGCTTCTTGGCTGGGTTTTCCAAACTAACCCAGTCCTAACTGCCCCTCAGTGACAGACTGCAGAGCCTGGACCAGGAGACCTGAGCCCTGTCCCTGCTCCCACTGCTGAGGCCACCAGAGAGCCCTTGTGTCCCCTTGTGCTCCCGTGCCCACATTTATAAAAACAAGCTATAGTTACTGCCTGTAAAAAAAGCTGACACTTTTATGAATGCTCAGAAGCAGAAATGCCTGATTGCAGTGTTACCTTGTGAAGGTGTAAGCTTTTGGGGTGAGCTGGGAGGAGGTGTGAAATAAAGGAATATAAAGCACCCGCAGCACTGGCACTGGAGGTGAGACATCTTCACACTGGCTGTGACTTTGCATTGCTTATAGGACTGAGATCCTCCTCCAACTTGAGCAAGAGCTGTTTTGTCAGTTTGAAACCAATCCAGCCAAGGTAAAAATCAAGGTTTAACTAGCACAGATAAAATGAGAGTGATCACGCAGCTCTTCAAAAGGTAATCCATTACCTTGCTTAAAACTTTATATTCAGACAAAACAATAACATGCTTTTGAACAGGATTTAAGATTACTTAAAGTAGAGAGGTCATTTGGAAAATGTCACAGCCTTGGTGAGCAGATCTGGGGATGGCTGAAAGTACCCAGGGGCATATTAAAAGATTAAAAGATATTTAGAATTCATCAAAATATAATATGAGGATCTCTTGGATTTCTGGTTTATCTGTCTCTATCTTTCAGTTTGCCTTTTTGCATTATATTTCAATGTCTTGAACCAGACTTCCTCCTTCAGATACAAATGAAAACTATCCCCAAGGAATTTACAAAATTCTTCTAGTAAAGAAGTGATAACTCTACTATCTGTTTGCACAAAGACTTCAACACAGCTAGTCCCTGGGTAGCTTCTCTTTTCAATTTCCTTTAGGTGTTCTGTTAGAAAAATACTTTCCAATATTTTTGAGATCAGATTCTTTTCTAACAATCCTATTTTTATCTTGCTTTTATGAGAGTCTGAAGAACATTGCTTGGTCATCATCCAGAACTGCATTTCTTTTCATGTATCAAATTCCATCTGTAACTGCTATCCAACTGCACTAAGACTATTCTTTAGCTAAACAATCTAGAAATATTGCTTTTCCACCCATTTTCCTTTTCCAGTCTTTCCAGTTCTGTATCACAGTCTTCCTTGGTAAAATCTAAAACTACCCCAGCCCTGGCTTATTTCTTGTCCCATCACACAAATCAAATTGGTCAAAGGCTCTTTTGCAATCAAAGAACATGAACTTGAGTTGCTGAGCTGTTATGTAAGAAACCAAGCCTGACCTTATTTCCCAGAGAGCACTTCCTCCACCTCCCACCTTCACAGATGTCCCTGGCAGCCACTTCAGGGATTCAGGACTTCCCAGACTCTGGCAGTGGCTGCCTACATTCCCAGTTTCAAAACTGGGAACCAAGATGTCTTTGTGTAAACCCCAAACATGATCCTGCAGCTCTATCTGGTTCTCTGAAATCTTACCTGCCTAAAATCCCCCAAGGTTGATGGATCCTACTCCAGGTAAACTTCTGCTGTCCCTCCTGCTCATGGTAAGATACCTCAAGCAGCAAACTTCTATTTGTTTTTGTAGATTTGAATAAATCCCTCCCCTAAATAGTGCAAACTCTTCCTGTTTTTACTGAAAAAACCAAATTAATTTACACATATATGGAGGATGCTGCTGCTTTTAGGAAGTGTCCCTTGTGCACACTGAAGTGGAAATTGGGAGGTGTCAGACATGAGTTTCTCTCTTCTTGCTATTCTCACATAACCTTCCCCAAAAGAAATAATCAGAAACCAAAATTGTCCAAACTCCAAGTATGGAGAGGAAATGTGGGCAAATAATAATTTTTAAAGATTCTAAGAAACAGAATTTGCATATCTTAAATCTGTAGGCATCCCTGCAAACCATATTTCTTTGTCTTTTGAAAGCAACTTCTCTCTGCATTCACAATTCAACCTAATAAATTTCACAGCAAGCCTGTGAAGTGCACAAATAACAGACCTCAATAAGTCACAGTAAGAATTCGGAGAGCCTAGGACAGAAAGAGGTCCCAAAGCTGCCTTGAAATACCTGATTTCTCAGGACAGTTACCCCCCAGCATTGACACTGCCTCTGCCAATACTCCAAAGGCAGTCTGTGTCTCAATTGCTTTCATTTTCCTCTGCAGCAATACCAGCCCTGCTCTGCAGCACTCAGCACTCCCTGCAGAACATGGCTTGAGGTCAGTTCTGGCTGTCACAGCATCCTCACAGGCAGAGGCAGGGAAGCACCCATCAGAAAGCAGGCATTGATCCATTGATTGGTCATCATCCAGAACTGTATTGCTTTCCATGTATCAAATTCCACCTGTAACTGTTATCCCACTGTACTAACCCTAACCCAACAGGCCATTGGTGTGTATGGTTTGTGCTGTAACACGGGTTTGTGATCTTGTCACAGTAACATAGCAAATACCTAAGTAACACAAGATATAAGAAAATCATATTCTTGGTTGCAGTAACTATTGAAAGCATTAGTTAAGATTTACATGAATATTTATCCTCTCTCAATCTCTAGCAACTCCCCACTTAGCTGCAAGAAGGAAATACTTAGATATGAACATTATCTGGCCCAGCTAAGTCAAAGAAAATGAACATGAATAAAAACATTTCAGGGCTAAAATTATTTCTTAGGAGATTGAAGTAACTGCTTGTTCCTCTAGCAACACTGAGCATAAACAGGGATTAACCCAGGAAGGAGACTGCTTGGGTTTCCTGAAGAAACGGCCAGGACCTGCTGTCCACTTGGAATATTGCACCAGCTGGGGGCATCCACAGGTCCTCATCTTGTAATGTTAAGGACTGAGTGTGATGGCACGGCAAGCTCTAGCAATGATTTTGCTGGTGCTAGATTAGGAACAAACTCCAGTGGGGATGCAGGTGAGAGCTGGGAAGCCTGGGAGAGGACACAGCAGCCCAGCAGGCAGGCCTGGAGCCAGCCAGAGGGAGCAGCCTTCAGGGACACCATGCCAGGAGCACACAAAGGCTTCAGTCTCCAAAGCTGTTTAAAAAGAACACAGAATCCTAAACAAGAGCAACAGAACTCTCCAGATACAAAACACAAATCTTCTGATTTCAAAACAAATCCTGCCTCCCTTCCCACCACTGTGTCCTTGCAGAGATGCCTCCTTTCCCCTTGGCTTTCCACACACCTGCCCTGACTCCCCCAGCCCACATTCCCTTTGTCTGCCTGCAGCAATCTCATCTTCCTTCTCCCACTGCCATCTGTGCCCCCAGCTCAAGCCTTGTGTGTGTCTACTCCTGGAGTTTGTCCTACACCACTTGTCTCCTGCCATCCATCCATCCCAGGAGGTCTCTCTTGCCAGACCTCAGAGATCCACAAAGCAATCCTGATATCACAAATGCTTTTCCTAGGAAAATTCAAAATAAAGGAACAAGGTTCCTCCTCTCAAGGACCAACACAGGTAAGAAACCCACCAGCCCCTTGCTTTTCCTGTGATGTCAGTACACTGAGCAATTAGGAAAGAGCAGTAATTAATCTGAAATAATGGCATGCAGGCAGAGGGACAGCTCAGAGGCAGCTCTGTGCATGGAGATCATCAGGTAAGGTGTCCCATCAGGGAAACAATCAGGGCTCTGCCTCACAGGGAAATGCCAGCCTGCACCTGCTGGGGAGTTTGCTCACCCTTCCTGCAGCTCCGTTCCCACTCCTGCCCTGGGGGAGTCCCAACCCATCACCATCAAGGCAGTTGTGATAGCTCCAATGGCCAAACCACTTCTGGTTTACAGGATTTATATTTTTACTTTTCTCTATTTATCTGAAAAACTGTCAAGATCCTCCTTCATGTGACCAGCAAACTTTTAGGAACACACACACATATCTCATGCTGGAAATGTTTGGAACTACTGACTAATCTGCTTGAAACCTGATTACTTGTTAGTACTTATCTAAAAAGCAGTTCAGGATTCCTATCACAATCTCATTTTTCTTACATCTCTTGGTATTACTATTTTAGGTACAGAACTAAGAATGGGAAAACACAAAGAATGAATATACTTCCCAGAAAAAAAACTGCTCTTTGAATTTTGTTCTAGGAACCAGCAGAAATCCAATCCTGTTGTGCTTTTTATCTGTCATTTTCCCTGGAAGGTGTTATTAGCTCAATTAGCAGAGCTATCCATACTGAAGCTTCTCCTTCTATCTCTTCTTACTTTACAGCTCTTGAATGTAAAATACAAGAGGCAACTTTGAGACACAATTTATGGCGAGTTTGAGAATCTTTCAGTCTTTTACCTCATTACCATACACTAAGCTCTGTATTTAACATTATTCCAGGTTGTGGTAACAGAGCTGCAGTCAGACCCCAGAGCAGAGCCCCTGAGGACATTCAGGCACTCAGAGTGTCACTGCAAGGGCCTGGCAGCTCCTGCTGGGGACCTGCACAGTTCAGCTGGCCAGCGTGGCCACCAGCTGTGGGACTGGGCAGGTGAGGACCCACACAGAGCACGTGGGCACAGAGACCACCTTTGAAAACAAGAAGTTAATGGTTTGATAAAATGCTGGTCCTGCTTTGCTGCAACAAAGTCATCTCAGGCCATAAGGCAGCCTTTCAGTGCTTCCATCATTGTTATTCTATTAACACACTCTACCTTTTATTCTGCCTGAAATAACATTGACTTATACCTTTCCTTAAGGGCAGTTCTAGGATGTGAGTGAACTGCTACCCCTGCAGTAACTGAAACAGAGCAAACATTTTCTATCGAGTCTTCACCTCTTCAAGAAACACACACCTGCGCTTTCAGTGCTGTGCCTGGGAGGGATGCTCACAGTGTCTGCTTCAGCTGGGGACTCAAAGGGAAGCAAATTCCAGGGGCTGCCTGCCTGCTGTGGTTGGCGCTCAGCGGGAGCCAGGAGTGAGTGCCTGACATTTCCAAAGCTGTGCTTTGTGTCTGCAGGAACCAAGCTCTCCTTACATCTTCCTGGGAGCCCAGCAGCTAAGTCAGAGAGCTGCCACACAGGAAAGAACAGTTTTTTCTTCCCAGTCTCCCTTTCCCTCCAGATCCAGTCTCTCATTACTGTGTACCCTGTGCAGAACAGGAGGCTGAAGGATGCAGCACAAGATCTCCCAGCCCTAGGGTAGCCCTACAAACACAACCCCTACAAGAGCAAGACTTTGATAAAGAGCTTCCAGGGGAATTCCAAATGCTGTTAATAGGGTTGTTCAACCTTCTGAAAGGGAAAAAATACTAATAAAGGAGTGAAAAGAGACGAATTGTATGAGTCAATGTGGTCTGTGCAGAGTACATGTAATACTTTTGCAGAAGGCAATGCAAGTAAAGGGGAAGCATTCAGTACCTTGGTGTCATTTGTCAGCATTGTTACCACAACAGGATAGTGGCCCCATCAGGATCTGTAAATTTGTCTGTAGAAGAAAGACGCATTTCAAATACTACAACTGTATATGCAAACACCACACTTTCAACAACACAAATTAGGTGTTCATTTTTGTACCTCTTTTAATAAAGTCTAGTGCAAAATATGTCAAAAGCGTCCCTTTATCTGAAGTCAAAAAATCCTTTATTGGTAGCCTGACAATCACTGCTGTTTCTATAAACTGTGAATCAACTTCCCACACCTTAAATCAACAAATTGCTGTATTATTTCTCTTGTGCTTGTCATCAGAGCACCTCACCTAGAGAGGAAAGAAAGAATTTGTTTCTTTGACAGTGGTTGATAATGAGTATACTCGTAGAAAAGCATTTTGTAAGGGTCAGCAGCCTGTTACAGAGGGATTCTTCTATAGCTTTTCATCACAGAGCAAATGGAGAACATGCTTTTGCTGCTATTGAATCATATTCATTCCTGAAAATTACTGTGCTTCCTCAATTTACAGTGTGATTGAGACAGAGAAAGAAAAATATCAGGTCAGTCCTCACAGCATGTATCAACAAAATCAGTATTACAACAATACAGAAATTCTAAATATCATAAAGCACTAGAAAACATTTTGTTGCCATGTCTCTCCCATTATCACCTGCCATGCTGGACTGTAATGGAGGTAGGGCAAGGCTTCAGAGCACTAAATACATCAATCCATGAGGATCAGGCAATTTGTCTTGTATTATTCTAGCTGTACTGCAGCTTCCATAGGTTGGTCATGACTTTTTTTGAAAAGCAGGTATATACCTCTATAAAGGTAAGCAGGAATACTAGTCTTCTATTTATTTTCTATTAATTTCTTTTGTATTATCTAACATTTGTGGAATGTCTCTCATTAAACCACAATTCTGCATTGAAATAGGATTAGTAATTTTTCTACTCTGAATCTACTGGTGCTCCTACCAGTACTTTGACATTCAGAATTGAATTTCTGCTTCTGAACCCCATTTCAGAAGGTTATTTTTGCCACCAATTTATATTGTATTATTCTTATTAAGAAATTGGTTTAAAAAGAGAGCAATATCAAAGGCTTTTGGTTTTCAAAAGCTGAAGAGCTGATGGGAACAGAGGGAGGCCCATTTCTAACCCAGAACCACAAACCTAAATTGGCACAGTGTGTTAGCAAAACAAAACATTTCAGAAGACCAGAAATTAGAGAACCTAACAGACAGAAAGAATTGATTAATCCTATTGATTCAGAGCAGCACTATCTGCATTTAACACCACCTAGAAATAAGACTCTTCCTAGTTTAGAATTTATATGCCTAATAGAAATACCACTACAATCAGGACAAAGCACACTGGGAAACAGAGCCACCACACCATCTCCAAACAGTACAAGCAACTTTCCAGCTGGAGACCTAATACAGTTGAGACCAAACACTTGAGCAGTTTTGCATTATACAGAAGAATAATAACTTTATATGTAATCTGATATCAGATGATCAGCTGATCTTTAGAGTCTTTTTCCAAGGGTCATCTCTTTCACAAACCTCTGAGACAGACATCTCCAAGGCAACTTTCTAACTCTAGATAATAATCATTATGTGTGTACAAACAGTGGACATTTAGTGCAGATAAGGACAGAACAAGCTCAGTGTTTGGTCCAAAGTTGCCTGGAGAAAAGGGCTAATGGGACTCCAGGTGACTAAATTGATTTTAAGCTACTCTAACATTCCGATCACTGTTCCATGGGCCCTTTTCTCAGTCACTGCAGTTCATGGCCTAGGATATTTAAACTGCCATTCACATTAAAATGTCAGACTGTGAATCTAGGGGCAAGACAGAACCAGAGATTTGCCTCCAGCACCTCTGCTGCACAAGTTGTAACCTCTGGCAACAGGGCAGAGCTGGGACCCAGGAGTAGCAATGGCTGAGTCACTGTTAACTGAGGCAAACTATACCCAGCATCATGACTGATGGAAAGCAAGGATCTTGAGGATAGAGATATCAAAATTTAAGATAACAGGTATTTAAAGAAATAGAACTGAAACTGCAGCATCAATTCTCCACTAAATATCTTGCTGTAAATAAAAATGAATGACAATCTTGTCTCTAACATTTTAGGATGTATTCAACAGATATATCTCAAAGACTCTGGAAGCTAATGGAGCCTGGAATATGAGTTTCATCCTTAAAACAATATGTAACACAATTATGCATAATGTTCTACTGTGTTACAAATTTACAGGAGAAAATTTACTTCTGCATAATTGCTTATTTGACATTAGTGTCTGTGTAACTGAAACCCACAGCTTGTCAAATATTTTGTGCCTTTCCACCTGTAAAACATTAGAATTAGCCTGACTTTTCCAGTCAAATCTAGCCCAAGTGAAATGTCCCTTTTGATCTTTAGGTATTGTTTGAAGCCACCCACAGCAGCCTACACTGTCACCATGAGAAGTAAATGTCCTTCGCAAGGACATGAGGCACAAACAGTACACCAAATCCAGAAAAGAGAGAAACATGTTTCTCAGCATTTCCTGTGCAGTAGAGGAAACCTGATTACAAGCAGCAGGATTTACCCAGCTCTAAGGTAAAATAACGGTTAAGAGAGTCCCCCCTCTAGGACACAAGGTCATCACTCACACATGGGTGATCAGCATCCATCCCCCTCTGCACAGGATTTCCTCTCCTACACATTCTGCATTCATAACATGGGAGATTATGGGGATCCAGAGAGCACAAAGAACCTGCAACAATCCCGTGCTAGGCAGAAACTTGAAGCGAGCTAAAAGAGCACCCTTGGTCAGCAATTAGCTTCTTCTCACCAAAGGATGTACTTAAAAAAAAAGTTGAGCTGAAGATCAAATAGACTGGCAAGTTTAGCTGCTGTCAAAGGTGAGCATCCTCTGCACCTACTACAATTTTCCATCCCAGTAACAGGTATTGTAGCCAAGAGGCTCCAGGCATTGCTATATGAGCACACTATGACACCAAAATAATCAGACTTTAAGTATTCTGAATTCTCACTTGAATGCACTGCTACACTGGTAAGGGATTTCTGGTTTAAATTAACAACAAAGACAATATGAATAAAGATGATTTTGAATTCACAAAGATGAATTTACTTGGATTAAAGGAAGGGCATGCAAACATCTGACACGGCTTAGCTTCCGTTATCTGGCAGCAAAAACAAAGGCAACGGCACAAAATCACTAGAAACTAGGTTAAAAAAGACAGTATGAAAAGAAGATTGAAAAAGGTGAAAACCAAAAGCAAAGAAGGTTAAAACCCAATCCACATACTCTGCCTTTTCATACACATAATTCACTGCAAAGAAAAAAACATTATCTCCCACCAGTGGAATGGCTCATTGCCCCAAGGAAATACAAAACAATTACTGTTACAGAATAGAAAAAGGCCACAGGATATGGGGGAGAATTACTGTCATTGTCCACCTCCCCCCCAAAAACAAAATACGAGAACAACCTTACTGCATATAAATGAAAGATAACACATAGCAAAATGACATCACAAAACCCAAGGTGAAGTCATGTAATACAAACACAAACTGAGTTCTCCCAAAAACAATGGGAATACTCTTCCAAGATTAAATGTTGCCCACTCAAGCAATCAGCCCATGCAAAAACCCCAGGAACATCTCATGAAGCTCTGTGTCTCACACAAAAGAAAATAATTTCATAATGCATGGCAACAAAGGAAGAACTGATCCTGATTTTTCATTGTTATTATAAATTAGGAACCATTTTACAGCACCCACTGAATTTACTGTACCTAGACAGAAACTCTGCAGATGTAAAATGAGGTTCAGGCTCAAGAGGAAATATTGACTCCCTATTTTTGCATCCTCTTGCAGCAGGTCTTTTGTTATTGACACAGGGAAGGAAAACACAAACAGCAAATCACTTTTGACCATGTTTTCAGTTTATGATTAACATAAAACAATTTCCACACTTTTGTTTTTCATTGCTGCTTTGATCCTTATAGCACTTCCATCACATCTAACATCATGGAATGAATATTTTAAAGAAAAAAACAACACAAGTGGCAGGACAAAGTTTGTTTCTCAGGCAGGCAAGCTGCCATCCCTCAGAAGACAGCTGAGTCACAGAGTGTATAAATAACTCTGTCAGGAGAATAACTTAGCCTGACTGTGAAACCACTCAGCAGAGCCAGAAAGGTGGGACCCAGCAGGTGTTACCATGGCTCAAGCAGCTCCCTTTCTCCCCACATCATTTGCAACAGCTTTTGCCTCTTTCCAGCAGCATGAAGGCAGACAGGAATGTTTGTTCCCAAGTGGAGGCATCAGGTTTTGTGAGAATTCATTAACTCTGACAATTCACAAATCTTAACAGTGCTGGGAGGTCCCTGGAGCAGCCATGTGTCGATTAGATGTGAAAAGGAAGGGAGCCATACACAAACTTGATGAGGAGAAGTGGAGGGTCACATCCCACCCAGCAGGATTTCCCTGCTCTCAGACACAACACACCCTTCACCTGCCCCACCCTGAGCAGCCAGGACACACTGAGTAGGAACTCAAGGTCATTGGAACAGAGGCAGCAGAACAGGGATTCTCTGGACCACTCTCATGGAAGCACATAGAAACATTTGCCTGCATCAAGTATTGCTTTGGGGAACAGGCTTCTTTTAAATTAACAAAGCTTATACAAGAGTTTTGTGCATTAAATCATTTATACTTAATGCATGACCTCAGCACTTTATATAAAAATTAAGATGCAAATACACACATGGATCAGCTAAGACTTTTCTTGTACCTTAACTCTTTCTTCTTTACATCCAGAAGTAACAAAAAGGCTTTTAAGCCTGTCCCTAGAACTGTATTTAGCCAAACCCTTCTGGTATAAAGTCTAGGGAAATCCACTTCATTGCCGAGACAGTCACACCACTTCCAACATTAACACAATATTGTCTCATTTGCTGGCATGCTCAAGAGCTCAAGGCTGGATGAAGATCACAATACTTTATATAGCTTCATAAAAATATGCAACATAAGGCACTAAAGCACCACTTTACAAACTGTTTGCTCTTATGTTCCTTCAAATCCATTTGTCTCTCAGAAATTTCAGTCCTCCAAAGAAATTCTGAAAAAAAGCTCCCAATCTAAATGCAAAGTTATGCCATGGATTTCTGACAGGTAAAATATGAGGAGTCCTTTCAGTCCTATCCCAAAGGCTGTGTGCAGTCACCATTTCCACTGACTTCAGGGAGAAGCTTGATGGAAATATGAGCCTAAAAAGAAATGCAAAGGTCCCAAATAAAGATGCAGTTCTGGATGTACTGTTGCTCTAAAGACATGTCTTGAATTACTTGCACTTCTTTAAGAGAAGAAACCAATTCCTTGGTTCTTGGGCTGCCAATTTTTGTTCCAAATCATGCGATGCAATATGAACAGCTGGAAACATCAAAACATATTTTACTCTCCATCTGTAATCTGCCCTCCTTTGTAAACACCATTACAGACTTGAACCCTCAGCTACACCAATTTCTTAATTTTAGCTGGAGTAAATGTAGATATTAGCATAATTCATGGACAAATATTATTTCATTATCTTTTAACACAGGTAACAGCTAAGGTCAAGTCATCCATAGCCCAATGTCCTGTCTCAAAAACAAAGCTTTCTCTGTGTAGTAATGCTTATTATTCTTTTTTATCCACTCCTTTGCCTTCCTCTATCCTCTCCATCTACGCTGCAGATATTTTTCTATTTTCTACTTTATTTTTACGCTCATTTTACATCTGTGCCATTCACGACCCCAGATAAAGATCACAAAAATTATACTGAAGACCTCCACACTGCTGACATTTTCTTCCTATTTGATTTCTATAGAAAGAAAAACTGGGCTTCTACCTACTGTCATCGCATTATCATAACAGCAAAACGTTTCAGGCTTGAACTGAAAAATTAACTTCTCTCCTGTATCTTAGGAGCAATTGGTGCCCTGGTGACAATCTGAATGCAGAGAGGGGCAGGCCGTGCTGCTCGCTGGTTGTGGGACTGGGAGGTTCCTCGCTGTCAGGCATGATCCCACTGCTGCATCCCACCAGGAGAGCAGGAAGGCTGCAGCACAATGCAGCTTTCGCATTTATCTCCCTTTCACAGATGCCCAACATCCATGAATATAAATGAAGGGATATGATGAAAATAAGTTTGTTTGTCATTGAGAGTCAACTGTGAATGACTAACAATCATTGAATAACCCAGTGGGTGTTTGATTACATGGCCTGCATGTTAGGTTTTTGAAGACTAACCTCTCAAAGCATATTTCCATCCTCTTGACTCCCTGTGAGAGGATAAACTTTTCAAAGAAGGCACTGTCCCCTGCAGTATTTGTTTGTACAGTGCCCTAGCACAATAGGGCTCTGTTCTCCAAGCAGTTCTTAATGAGACGTTCAACACCCATTTCCTTTTACAATCACACAATAAACAGTTTGTGTTTAGTCTTCTATTTTCATGGTAGGCAAAAGCTTTATTGATCAGATCCCCTGTTAGTTACTTGTTCACCTCAGCAAGAATCCTCTTTCTAGGTAAGGGAGGAGAAAGAAATTGTTTTCCTCAGCAGCTGCATTCTTGCTTGTATTCACTTCCACAAATAATTTCAGCTAAAGACTGCTTTCTTTTTTCATTCAAGATAGGCATTGAAATTCAATTTGAGAGATGAGTTGAGCAGAAGTGAAATCCTTAGAGAGCACTTCAGCTGTGAATACTGGTCTCAACTTTGCACCTTTGAAGACATTTTCCTGAGCTACTAGTGATCAAGATTCAAACTGAACTGTTAGAAGCAAGATGTTCTAAAGAGTGAGCACATCTGCAATACCTTTGTGTCTCTTTAGATGAAGCACTCTTAGGCAGTTGACTCCCAGATGCACCTATACTGCACTTTGTCTCATCAGTTCTTGTTAACAAAGTGACTTAAGCCCTGCTTGTGCTTAAGGACAACTGGTTTTGTGTAACAAGCCCCCCCCAGGAGCAGCTCCACTGTAGCACCAAACACCCAGAGAGCCAAGCTCCAGCAGTGCCCACCTTTCCTGTGCCCCTGGGAGGAATGGGCAATTCTCCCCAGCAGGGCTGGAAGAAGCTTTGCCAGCTGCAAATCTGCCTCCTCTTCTGCCCTTTGTGCTCCCCCATAATTTTATTTACTGATAATTGGTGTGGCCACTTTCATTTCATTGTTCTGCCTCATAATGGTTTAGTGCCATTTGGTGTTGGAAGGCAGATTAAAAACTTTAATTTTGAAGTGTATAGGAGGGTCTACCACCCTGCTATAAAACTGAGCAGTTATTTATCAATAACACAAATGATGTAAAGCAGTAGAGGAATCTGCAAGACTAAGACTAAAACTCTGGGTTTGTATCCTTTTTTGGACATATTACTGCTATCAGGAAATCCTGATAAATAGGAAAGAAATTCCCAACATTCATTGATAAATGTGTGAATTGAGGAACAAACCTAAGAATATTAATTTTATAGAATACAATAATATTAATTACCATGAACATGCGAAGGGTGGAGATGATGAATTTCCAGAAGTGCTATCTGGCCACTTTTGCAAGTTTGAAAGCTTGGAAAAATTAGTAAATATAACTGGCTTACATGGCTAAAGGTGCTGCTACCAGTGCCAACTGGCAATACAAAGGACAAACTGCTCGTTTTAAATGTAACAGCTTTTGGAAAGGAAAAGGGGTTGAAAAAAATCTAAACATTAAGGGAAAGGAGGAAGGCCAAAGGGTAAAGAAAAAAAGAGAGGATGCTCTCTATTTTGGTTTAGCCTTACACTGACTGTAGTGTTTTTCTTAAGCCAAACCACTTGTCATTCTACCTCAAGAACAACATGAATGAGGCTTTTCAAGCTATGACAACTCACTGAAGTTGTACCTTTTATGGATGAGCATCCATGGAAATTCCTCCTGGTGCCCACTGTTACACTTTGCACTGGGCCCTGTAGGATAACATTGCCCCAGATATGTCATGGTGAATTAGGACATCAGTGGAGAGTAATGAGATCCATGAAACCAACATAACAGAGACAGAAATAGTCCCTTGATAAAGGCAACCTTCACTTCTTATCTGCTTTAGACTCGCTGTCAAGCTGAGACAGCTCACAAAAGTATCAATTTAGAGTCACCTGTAAGGGTGGTTTTCATATAATGGGCAGCTGGTCTGCTCCCAGTGAGTCTGAGCCCACCAAATTATTTCATGCAGCAATCAAATACTAATGGGTTTCTGTTTTAACCTGTTCAGAGCAGAAATGGTGACTGAAAGAGATTAAATTGCATTCTATCATGCATCTGCACAGTCAACAAGGTCCTTTCATCTTGCAATCACTTTTTTTTTCCTTTGTGGTAAAAGGAAAGTTGGGATCTGTAAAAACTTCAAACACATTGCATTCTCCAAGCAGGAACTTCCCTGTCAATTTATCATAGATTTCAGCCTCTTGATCTTTTCTTGGTGTCTCATGATAAGACCCAACGCCCAGAAAGACTTTTCTTAAAGGCCCCACCTATAAAAACAAGCAAGGGGATTTTATTTCATACCTTAAAATTATAAATGCATTATTTATCAAATCATTAATTATATATTTTGGCTTCATAACCAAGATTTGAAGAAAAGCACAATATTTGAACCTACATAATTGCTATCAAGCATACAATCACATTTTTATTAAGCACAGACCCTATTTCTTCCTTGTATTAATATTTTATTCTGAATACATGTTCCAGTTATTTGGCAATATCTCCTTTTCCATTTCAGCCCTTTTTCTGAAAGAAGAAAACTCAGATGTGAAGATTTCCTACTGATATAATCTAGTTCTACTTCTAAATCAAAAGAAATTGGAAATGCAATGTCTTAAAAAAGTGCAAATCCCCTCAGCTCTCTCCAGGGCTCAGACCCACAGGCTGGGGGAACTGCAGGCACTTCAGCCATGGATGCATCTGTCCAGCCCTCTCTAAGTCACAGGGCAGGACCTGCCTTGCCATGGTTTGCACAGAATATTCACATTGCTGAAGGGTTTGCACGGCAGTGAGTTGAGCTGCAGCCCTTCAGAGAGCTCTCTGTTTGTGGGCATGTGCATCATTTTCTCTCAGAACAGGAGCAGAAAAGGAATCTCTACCAGCTTTTCAGCCACCCTAAGGAAACTGCACTATTTTCTAAGTGAAGGCTTGATCCAAGACTCCATGGAGATTTAGCAAGATATAAACCAGGCCAAGCAATGCACATGTACTTATAGAAGACTATAAACTTTTGTGGACATGTGTCCCACCACTTTCCCCTGGTGTGCTATGATGTGCCCCAGGAGCTGTGGGAGCTCTGGCCCAAAGCCTGGCAGGGGAGGAGGAGCTGGGGGAGCCAGGGCACAGGAGAGGCAGCAGATCTGCAGGGCCAAGGGGCCATGATTCCCCCCAGCCTCACCAACTTCTTTATCCTGTGACAAAAGGCAGCTCTTGCACGTTAAATGCACTGACGAGTGACAGTGTAGGTCAGGTTTCCTTCACATAAAATTAGTGTTGCATTGAAGGATCTTTGGGTTACTTTTTTCCTTTCATGGAATAACAAAGCTGTTTGATTCCCACAAACGCACACACAACTTCCAACTCAGACAAGTACAGCAGAAGTAGGAGATGATGACCTAAGCTCTAATCTTGTCATTCATTCAGCAGTGACAAATATTGATAAAACCTTAAATTTCAGAACCACAGCTAAGATTTCAAGCTCAGCTGACACGCTTTGAAGATGCAGATTCAGTACCCTGAGTTACCACATGGGATTTAGGAGTGAAAACCTGATCTTCAGCTTTGCTGTTTCACCTCCCCACTGGTACAACAGAGAAGTCAGCAGATGCTGCACCAGCCCCAGCCTGCTCAAAGCAGGGCAGTGGAGCCAAAAGCAATTCATGAGTACAGGTAACTACAGAAATCAGTTGTAACCAGCTGCTACATTAAGTAGCTGAGAGCAAAGAATCTGATATTCTACTATTATTCTGCATTTCACTTCTCTAGGTATGACTACATTAACAGAAAAACTTTAAAGTTACTGAGACTGAGAAAACAGGATCTTTGATGTCTTTTATGCTTACTTCATTTGTGGTGTAGGTACTAAACCTCCTGCTTTAGAAACTGAAGACTGCTTCATTACTAAATGGCTGTGCATCATGGCCCTTACAAATCTCTATTAAACTGAGGATTAGGCAAGGGCTGGAACAGATAGACAGTATATTTTCATTCAATCTCCTTTAAAATAATGATGCATGCAACTTCATATCATTACTCTTTAATGGTCTTAAGCCTATTTAATAGCACAGTAATATTCCAAAAAGGAAAAGGGAATTATTTCCACATTTAATTTTCATCGCAAAAGTGAATTTGGTTCTTTCCATGGCAGATAAGCAGCTAAAGCTGCTTGGTACCTTAACTGGGATATGACTGCATTAGCTCTGCTACATTACAGCTGGGCTAATGAAACAAAGCAAAATTATTAGCTTCAGACTCCCTGGAGTATCTGGAAGTACCATTTGGCTTGTTTCTAGGGATGCCCACAGGGGCAATGGGATGTGCAGGTGACAGACCCGGGTGGGATCAGGCTGGGCCTGTGAGACCAGCCTGGCTCTCTACCCCATGGTCCCTGGCACAGGTCCTGTGTGGGGCTGCACAGGGACTGGTATGGCCTGGCCAGGGCCCCTCTGGTGCAGCAGGAGCAGGGTATTGCCAAGGGAAGAGTTACCCTACCAACACTTTGTTCTGCCCTTACTTACACTGCTGGAACTCTGCCAGGGCTGTAGATCCACTCCTGCTGCACCTCTGCACAAAGGAGATGACACTTGGGCTTCCCAGCTCCTGCATCTCAAGTGGAAATAAGTGTTTCCTTCTTAAAAAAAAAATTATCACAATCCACTAGTTATTTCAGAGAATCTCCTACTAGTTAACTTTAAAAATATAAGATTCAGATGGAGGTTGTGCAATTGAGAACACAAAGGGTATCTGAGTCAAGGCTCAAAATCTTTCTTTTAATGCAATAATGTCATTGATTTTTCCCTCCTGGGGGCGTTACTATATTCATACTTCATCTTTAATTATCTTCCCCAGGATTGCTAGTGCTTCCACAAGATTCCTTCCAAGTTCTAATTATGCCTACTGGATAGATTAGCCAGTGTTTGATAACCTTTTATAGCCAATGGACTCCAGTTTCATGTGTACAAAAAACCAAGCTGGAGAGGGAAGAGAAGTTGTATCAAATGACTAAAATCAAGTCACTGAAGCAGAACAGCTCTATCCCTGTCTTCCTATGCTGGTACATGAGCCTCACCAGAGAGAAAAGTCTCATTGCCCAGGCAGCAGCAAAGAGCCTGCTTATAAGCAGGACCCAGGAGATATTACACAGATATTCAATATAAAGTTCTACTCTTTACCAGAAAAGTTGTCTGTGGACCAAAAATATAGGGCTATTTGCACTAGGGTTATTAATCTAGGGTAATTGGCACTGTAATCTAAAACATTTAAAGGTATTTGTTGCCAGGCTACACTAGTCCTTAAAATCTACAAGCATTTCATTGACTTTTCCCAAGGATTGTTTCCCAAGGATAAAAACACAATTTTCATTAATTTTTATCAAATATATTATTTTCAACTATGAAAATTCTAAAAAATTCCACCTTTGAAGACATTATAAGTCTGTAAATGTGGACAAAAACACAAAACTAGGGAACTTCACTAGGTAAACACACTGACTTGTAAAATAAAACATAACTTTGCTCCTCATGCAGGAATAAAAATCTGTTGGAGATTTTTTTTACCTTAAGCATTAATTAATGAGGTTTCAACAGTCTGAATGATTTACAGTGACTTGCTCTGACAGGTTATACATGGTGAGTAATGCCTTGTCAGACGCCTCAGTATTTATATTGAGATGAATGGCACATAATGTGATGCACATGCTAACAATGAACATCAATATTTAGTACTCCCAGCAAAGCCTGCTGGTATGATAAATTTGGCCTTAACTTCATATCTATCTGCAGACTTGCCTATCAGCTATTTATGTAAAGAAATATTTCCAGAGAACCCTTATCAAGTACAATTCCTTGGTTCCTGAGCTGCCAAATTTTGTTCCAAATCATGCAATGCAATATCAACTGCTTTGGCAAGAACTTTTACTTCTCCTTGGAGCTGTGAGCTCCACTCACATCCCTTTACAAGGCCCTGAAGTCCATCAAGGCCAGCCAGGCTTGCTGATAAAAGCCCAACAAACACATAGCAACCAGCAAGGCTGCGTGGCACACAGACACCTCTCACATTTATACCCCTTACATTTACACACTTTGCTCTCCATGGACTTGGCAGTCTTGAAAGATCCCTTTCAACCCCAATAATGCTGTAATTCCCTTCAGGGAAAGCAATGACACAACAAATGCAGTTCTGATAAAAGCCATGGAGAAGGAACCATAATGCCAAGCAGCATCACACAAATCAACAGGTCAAACATAGGCAACTGCTACATCCCTATCCAAGTTCTTCCTGCAATTTTGTAGTGTTGTTTCCTGCCACCCAAGCCCCTTTTATCCTGTGATATGATGGTGCTGTTCTCAGTGACTGGGCCCAAAACCTTACTGCTTTGTATGGTCTGAAGTGATCCTGTAAAGGATTCTTTGAAAGCCACTATTAGGATGATGTATGGCCTAATTTTGGTTGCTATAGTATTTAGAGTCAGACTTATGACTGGGGAAACAATCTCCCACTCACTTGAAATGCAGGAAAAGCTTTCAGTGCTGCAAGAAAAGGCTTTCTGGCTGAAAAGCCATATTTTAAAGTTTACAGCTCCTGCTTCTGGCTCAGCACTGCTACAGCAGCAAGGAGAGGGGATCCAGGCTGGCGGGGCCCTCGCTGAGGCCACTCCAGAATTCTGCTGTAGCTGCTTTATGGGAGGAATGTAGCAGAAGTTTATTACCACAAGCACCAAGCTGCCATTCGAATTTTTCTACAGTTTTAAAAGCAGCACGTTTTTATTAAGACAGAAATGACTGTGAGGAACCAAGTGCATTTTAACACAGGCAATGAGATGGAATGCAAGAAAACTGAGCAGACCTTTATGGCTAGCAATAGACACCATTGCTATCAGCCTTTTCTGTTGCCTTTCATCAAGTTTAATGTGCATAACCTTGGTGGCAGAACCTCATCTCATACTCGCTGGCCTTGGGGCCATATAAACAAATAAATCAAACTAAAGTCAAATCTCAAAGCAGACAGGAGAACGTCCTTTCCTCTCTTCATTCTACAGATATCTGTTCATATGACAGAGAACCTCAACGCACTACTGAACATATGCATTGTACTCTATGAAAACCAATACTCATTTTACAAATGAACACAGGAAAGTCAAATTTAAAACCTTCCTCCAGTTCTGGATGCTTCAGCTCATCTATTTTAGCAGGATTTTACAAGTGCTAAGCACCAGTTTCAGAAGCAGCTTATACTTTTACTTAGCTTCACTGATGTTCAAACAGACCTTTAGGAGACATGAACCAGGTTCTCAAGAGCCAGAAAATGGCTTTAAAACAATTTTCAAGGCAGGGAAAATGTCCTGTTATTAATAATGTACCTTAGATAAATCCAACCAAGCCAATCAGAATAACCTATCAATTTCTTGGACATGTGACAAACTTTTACATGCAACCACAACTCTCCAGTTGGGGTTGGTTTTTTTTAGGGGGGGGAAGGATTTTTTTTTTCCCTTAAGAAAAAACCCATAATTTTGTGCTTTTTCAGTGAAATCCTTATATGTTTCCTTCAGAAATCCACAACACATTATCCAGAAGGTCCGTACTGACAGACTGGATGCTAAAAGACTTTTTTTTCTTTTTTTGCTTCCTTGTTTTACTTTAGACATTTTCCCAGCAGTTCTAATCTGTAATAGAATATTAAGCTCTATCTCCTGTAGCTCTGTTGGTCACAGTTACTGATAAGATTTGATTCCTACTGTTCTTAAAATGCAAGGGACAGGCTTTGCCAGGGCATGCATGACCTTTCCAAAGCCATGGCCTGGTAGGAGCTGTGCTGATTACTCTGACCTGTCAATAGGCAAGAGCTGCAAAGCCAGCAGGAGAACACGTTCTGATGCCTGTAGTTAAATAACAGCACCTCAGGAGAGCACATGTATGAAATATCTGAAGGCTGAAAGGTCACTCTCAATGAATCTCCCCTTTCTTGGGAGCAAGAGCTGCCACTTCCCAGGCTCTCCTCCGGCCGGGCAGGCCGTACCACAGCAGCCTGGGTCTGCAGGGCTCCAGGCCACTTCAGAAGAGGAAGTATTTTCATAGATATGAGTTTTTCTCCATAGTTTATCCAACTTAAAGCAACACCAAACTTCTGGCAGAAATCTTTAAAAACCCCAAGGGGTGGAAGTTCTTCAAACCAGCAGTAAGGCCCACCCGTCTTTTCACACAGGTTCTCAGAGACCTCCCACTCTCCTTTCTGGGGCCAAGGGCCTCCAAACACCACCCACAGCAAGCAAAGATTTTATCCCTTCAAACATCCCACAGTTAGAGCTTGAAAACCTTTCAAAACTTACCGCAACATGCTAGGAACCAAGGCATTCCTCCAAGTTTTTAACCTAGACATCTTGGTATACCCACAGGGTTCTCATCACACCACCCTGCTCTGACCTGGACTCAGCAGCCCCAAGCTCCTGCCCCGCTCCCCTCACTGCCAATTCCTGCAAATCCTCACGGCTCCATGCAGCAACTCTTTATTGAGAGTTCTTCATTGAGCAGAACCTGACTTTCAGGAAAAATAGGAGCTTTCACACACCCCAAGGGCAGTAGCTTCTCCCTTTGCCTCTTTCTTTGTGTTTTCTCCCAATTTCCATGCTGCTCTCCTGCTGTTTTGGTGCCTCCACACCTGTTCAAATGACAGGTAAAAATCAAATTGATAGCATGCATCTGTTTGTACATACTCTGGTCTCCGGACACTTGAGCTTACTTTTAGAGAAAGTACATTTAGAATTTCCTGTTCTTAGTCCAAGTGAAGGGAGCTGGTATGGGTATCATTCTCTAAGTCTGGTGTGGTGCTTCTTAGACTACACACATCCATCAGCATAACAACAAGAACATCTAAGAGCTAAACAGTGTTTTTTTACCATGAGCTGTTTTGTTGCCAGCTTAAAGAGCAAGTGTCTCAAAACTAGATCTTTTATTACAAACATCAC
Source organism: Zonotrichia albicollis (assembly GCF_047830755.1). Lineage (NCBI taxonomy): Eukaryota > Metazoa > Chordata > Aves > Passeriformes > Passerellidae > Zonotrichia > Zonotrichia albicollis. The sequence goes on from NC_133834.1 coordinate 8,573,036, forward strand.
GAGCTTGAAGTAACACAAGTGGTTTACTTTTTACAATTTTTTTCATTTTGTCAAATCTGCCATCTCTTGACACCTTCCCTCCCTTGTTCAAAAGCTTTTCTAATCCAGAATGGCATAAGAAACAGAATACTGTGAAGCATACATTGAAGTCTGACTGGGTAATTTGGCAATAGTCTTACAATAACTGTTTTTCCAAACCCAGTAGTACACTTTCTCAGTGCTCCAGTTAGTATATAAAAAATAATGCTTAAACTGTACAACTTCCATAAAAACCTAGAGCAGGCAATGCATTCCTTGACACAACCACACATTTCAAAAATGGGATTTTTATCACAGTATTTCATTTCCAGTCAATCGAGGTCTGCATTCATAGATCATTTTGCACACACATTACTCAGCCACTGCTGCTTCTATCTCTAGTCTGGTAAATATTTTTTGCCTTGTGCAAAGGATATATGGGCAACACAGCCAAGATGAATTCTTGCATTAGTCTTGTAGCCCAGATGACAGTGACATACAGCAAGATATTAGAGCACTATGGTATCAGAAATGTACAGTAAACCTGAGTAAAAGACATAGCCTAGAGTTTTATGGCCTAAGACCCAGGAAAACAAAGATAAAAGGTACACTTCCACTGTAGCATACAGCCAAGTATGCTAGTTTAGTCATTCAGAATAATACACCACATCAATTAAATTTAACCTATTGATTCATCATCTTCCTGGAGCCAGCCCAGGTGCCCGAGATGACAGCTTGGCCTATTTCATGCAGTGCAATAGAGATCAATAAGGAGGTGCTATGCGGTAGTAGATGGTGCCCATGTGTCTAGCTAAGAAAAAAAAAATGTAACTTAGAGTTATCAAACTGTTTTACTGCTTCTAAATGGACATCAGTATTCTATCATGTAATCCAGTAGTAAAGCAGTAGAGAAGTTTGGCTCTTGAAAGTGCTAAAAGGCTGCTGTGATTTTCTAAGGGACAGCAGGATATTGCTGCCAGCAAGTTCCCAGTTCTGGGAGCAGGCTGGTGTCAGTTTTATGGGCACACCAGAGGCAGCTGCAGAGCACTGCACAACCAGTCTGTCATGAGCAAAGAACACTTTGTTTTTCTACACTGATGGGCAATCTTCATTTCTCTTCACAGGCATTAATCCACTGGAATCAGGCATATTTAAAAGAGTTCAGGTTAAGCCATTCTTTCTACAGCCCAGCAATGCTGCACGTACAGCATTTATGCTTCCAGCCTTATCAGCATTCAAAGCCACATCAGTTTAGCTAACAGTGCTAACATTTTTAAACAGCTAATGAATTCTGAGCATGGCCAGCACTACTTTAATTCAAATTTGTGTTATAGTGAGTTCTCTCAGCTCAGCAAAGAAGGCAGTTTAATGTGCAATTAAGGCTCTCTCTGCTATGTAAGCTGCTTCTATTATATCAAAAATCATAAATGAGAAGAATTAGCACATTGGAGAGTCAGTGCAAGGTGATGAAGAAGAGGCAATTTTATGCAAAATACAGACTGTATCCAAGTTTCAGTCACCTTGAAGACTGTGGAAACACCAAACAGCTCATTTAATATTTTATTAGTCAATTTGCCAGAATGATACAGAAGGACCATAGAGCTTTAGCAGAGTTACTGCTGAAAACCCTTCATATGTGACCTGTACTATCCTGTTCTTATTTGTAAATTTATATGAGATGTCGTAAACACATAGATAAATAACACAGAAACAGTCTTGTGATAGTAAGTAATCCACACAAATTCTATCAGAGCAATAAACTCTCTCAGAATTTTATCCTCAGGGCTCCAGATAACCTCATCCAGTGAGAAATTCAATAACTCCATCACTCAAGAACCAGAAAGCAGGGTGGTAACTGGGTTTGGAAGTAATGCTAGTGAAACTCTACAGATGCAGCTTTTCGAACTGAATTAATTTGATAAGAATAGAACACAGATTCATTTCAGGCTTATTTTTTGACATCTTTCAAAGTTAGAATACTTCCAAATTTATATGCTTGAAACCCTAGCAACTGCCTCAATTTTCTAATGTAATATCTTTGTGAGTAGAATCCTGGAAGACAAATTTATTAGCACATGGCAGTATTATTTAATCTAACTCGGTCTGCAGGCTCAAAACACTTAATCTAAATTCCTATGGAATTAACCATATTTAGTCTTACTATGACTGAATTTTAATAACTTGAAATTAAAGCTGGGCCAGTTGGAGGAGGGAGGCATAAAAACTGAGCTACTCATCTTTTGCTTTCAAACACTTGCAAGTTCTTCATTTTTAACAAGTGAGAGAACTCCAGGCATGGCAGATATCATAATTTGGCAGGTATTCTATAAAGATGAAGCTAAAAAATGAATATTTTTCTTTCTTCCAAGTAACTTTCAATTAAAATATGAAAAAAAATTTAAAAGACCAAACAGATCAAGGCATGAAGAAACAGCACTGCTTTATGAAAGCTTAGTGGTTTAATGCCAAGTGTCCCACATTTTTTCATAGCAGAAATATTTTGAGGCATTTGATGGCGTGATGGGCTTGTGTGGAAGTGGGAAAATGGAAAAACTTCAAATAGGTGGCTCACAGCAACACACTGGGAAGATGAACTGTAGGGAAAGGCTGAAGAGAGGGAGGGATCTCTTAGAAGAGAAGGAGACATGGTAGAAGGGTCACACTGACAGCCTGGGTCAGTGTTCAGGGAAAGAGAGGGAAGAAGTCAAGGAAGAGCTTAATCCAGAGCAGGATGAGCTCAAAGAAATGGTCTCAAAAGTTGTCTTAGCAAGTGCACAGGGTAACTCATGTATGCCAGAAGACTCTTCCATTTCAAAACTTACCCTGCACTTACAGGTACAGATTAACTGGGACTAATAGGCTTTGTAAATCAGGACCAGAGGAATACAGTTGTTCTGGCTGCTGTCATTTCTGCTGCTAAGGCTCTAACTATATCTGGGGAGAAAAACCGATCTGGGAAAAAAAAATATCATGGTTTTGGCATGTGATACTAACAGTAAAGTGCCACAAGTTTTCAGAGGTGTGTTGCCATGCTAAGATTGAGAATCAAACAAAACATTGTAACTTAGTGAAGCTGCATAACTTCAGGCATTTATCTTTGACAGGAATGGCCTGTGGGAAGCACATCTCTCTTATTTATACAGAAAAATTCAGGCTTCTAAACTGAGGGTCTGCATCTCCACATCGACTCAGGCTGTCAAACATAACCACAATAAAAAGCACCATCCTATTTGGATTTCTTATTGATCCATGTTCTACCATGAATGGCATTATTTTCTTCCTTGACCTCAGTTCAGGGAACAATTTAGAAGCTTTTCAAAATCTGCTTTTCTATTATTCAGGGACAGATCTGAATTTATTGAACAAGAACTTTTTACAAATCCTTTTTTTTTTTTTTCTGGATTATTTTTGTCTTTCCATCTTCCTTTTTTGTTCTCCTTCTCCTGTCCCAAGGTGGATGTGAACCTCAGGCTGCCTGAGTAGCTTTTAAACATTAAACAAAACACATCAGCTTGCCATGTCTGCCTCAGCAGAAAGTCAATATTCACTCCAGGAGCAATCAAGCACCCAAGCACAGAGGCTATAGCAAAAGGCTGTAAAAAATGTAGTAACAATGCCTGAAAGTGCTTTGAGTAAAGGTTTTCTTGTAAACCTGCAGTTGAAACCAACTTTATATAAGAAATAACAAAGGCTTTGATCAACCTGATCTAAATTTTGATATTACAAACCCAATATGTGGCCAAGTGTAATTTTGAGCCATGCAATGCACAAGGACCTTCTATCAAGTTTACTGGAATTCTAGTAATAAAGTTTTTGTATAAATTTTGCAATTCTATACCTTTGATGTGCACAGAATTTTAGCTAACCTGCATCTCAGGATCTTTATTGCTTCTATAAATGCAAATAGTGAGGAAACAATTGGTTTTTTAGCAGTACAGCTTTGAAAATCTTTAACTAATAAACTTATTTCACATATGTCATTGATCATGCACTGGATGACAAATGCTTTTTATCACTACCAATCTCAAGAAAAGTTTCAATGAAGAAATACCTAAATCAAGAACAATGCACACTATAAATGACTTTTTCCCCAGAACAACTCAAAAATAATGTAGTTAACTCAGCAAAGATTTTAACCTTCATCCTATGAAAGTAGAAATTTTTTGTGAAAAATCTGCATAAATAAAAAAGCTAAAGATTCTACAGACTTGAAAAATAAATTGCATAATATTAAATAGCCCAGATAAGTGCTATATAGTCTCACCCTTAAATAAGTAACCTTGAGAAACACTTCTGAATCTGGAGATTGGGTGGTCACTGTCAAAGCTACATGCTGAGATGCAGAACGGACAGGAAATTGGTTCTGTGCTTATCCAACTCTTGCCACCAAAGGATAAAAGCACCTGTGTTCTCAGGTACTTGCTGAGGTACAAATGATTTAATTTCTATTTAATAGCATTTTATTTTTTCAAAGGGAAAGGTCAAACTAATTCTACTGTAATTTATCCAATAATTCAGAGTCCTTAGAATGCTTTCCATTTTCAGCCATGCCTTGCTCCTGGGAAAATGGTGGGGAAGAGAAAAGGAAGAACTCACAGGAAAAGAAAAAAAAAAAACATTTTGAAGAACGAGGATTTCCTGTAAGGGCTACTAAAGGGATTTTGTAACAGATTAACATCTAACAAGGTAACTTCTGTATATGTAACAAAGGCCAAATTCCACCATGACTTAGGAGGATTCTCAGCATTCCCTGCAGCTGAACCAAGTGAGTGCAACCAAGACATGCCATGAAATAAAACAAATTCTTGTAGAATGAGAGGCTTATGAGATCAAACAGAAAGCTATTCAAATTGAAATGGGGTGAAGCAGGCACCTGATATGGGTAGGTACATCAGTGAACAAAACTGGTTTTCATTTTTCTAACAAAAAAATTAAGTCTTGACATTATAGAGCAGGATTCAATAAAAAAGTCAGAGACTAATCCTGGGAAGCAGGAGTGGGAGGTGAAAATAGGAATTTTACCTGAAATACAATCAGAATAGCAAGCATTCAGCTTTCCACTCGAAATTCAGAGAATAACTGAGCCTCAAATCTCTGAAGGTTTATTTCATCATCTAAAAAAGTACTCCCCAACACAGAGTATTACACTTGCTTTCAGACAGAGCACTGCCTAATTTACAGCCTATTCAATAACAATGTAAAGGTTAGGATCTACATTCTTGCAAGACACCATTGAAAACCCATCTTTGTTCATTTTTAAGAGATGCCTTTTTTCACCATTTACTCTATGTCTGTTCTTTGTACAGAAAAACAAGTAGCATGTTTCAGTTTGATCAGTGGCTCATCCACCCCAGTTTGCTTTACAGGATCTGCTCCCCAGGTTCTGAGCACAGGTGATCTCAAAGGGGAGCCAGGCAGAGCAAGGATTCATCAAGGGAGTTGATGAACCTGACAAGTACCCTGGCCAGCTGAATGCCACCTCTAATGGAACTGTGTCACCAAATGGGCAGATATAATCGTGGCAAGAGGCATAACTCTTTTAAATCAACATTTTAAAAGATCACAGAATGAACTGAAGAATACTCATCAGCACCCCCAGTGCCACAAAACACATTTTTACTTGATAATGTTAATAGTAACATTCTCTTGAAGACTTTTCAAGCTCAAGATGATTGTGGAAAGTGCTGAAGGCCTGAGAAACACAAATCTCATTAAAATTGCAATTTTAGTTGTGAAGAAAGGTTCATTAATATGAGTTAGACTGTGAGTCAGCAATGCTGGCATCCTTGCTAACACAACAGGGTGGTCTCAGCTCAGGAGCCTTAAATGTGGGAGCAAACAGCACTAGCAGAACACAGGCTCTGGAGTGTAAACATTTATCATCAAGAGAAACTGATCCTGCTCCTGACTGTCTGAGCTTTAAATCTTCTATTTTGCAGCATCTGCACAAGAATACTGGTGGAAAAAAATCTACAGTAATGGGTAATGTGTAAACTACAGAGTCGAAACATTTCAGACAAGAAAAGTCATATCAAGGAAACACCAATTCCTCATGCTTTCAGAATATGTAAATATTTTACACTTAGAAAAACATTTAAATGCTTATAATTGCAATGGGTACTTATCCCCTGAGAGCTCAGTTGATTCAGGAACAGACACGTCAGCAAACATGCCTGTTCAAATATAACTTAAAAAAATAAGTGAGAGGAGTAGCTATCATGGAAACAACATTATTTTACAGCAGGTGTTGTGGAAACACTGATCAGCCCCCCAAAAAAGTGACACTGAAAGAGCAACTTCAGCACCTTAAATCAGGATTTACAAGCAGTCACAAACTCCAAATTACCCACAAATTATGATTATCTGTTGCAGAATTACACAGCCATCTTGCACACAAGCATGACTGTTCTGGAGCTCATGATTTTTTTAAAGCCAAACTTCTGTCTTGGCAGCAGAATTTAATCTCTCTTATTTATGGTTCTCCCAGTTCCCCAAACAATTAGGTGGCAGCAGAAAGAGGGAGGCACTGACAGAGGCTGATGTCTCTTCCCACGCCACAGCCATCGGGCACTCCTCCTTTCTGGCACTCTGCAGTCAGGGTGGCATCACAAGGTCGTGATGATTTGTAGCACCAGAGGATTGCAGAAGCCTCAGGCAATTGTCAGAAGCCTTGGCTTCCTAGCAGAGCTCACTGAATTATTTCCAGATTTATTACTATGGCAAACAGCTGCCGAATAATCTCAGTGCCCACAGCCCAGAAAGGCAGAGAGGAGTGAATTAAGTTCAGAGGAGACGCAAAGTTTCTGTCTATACAAGATGTCACCATCACATCAGCACAGGTTGATTTACTTTTTAGTGACCCAACTGCATCCTTTCAGTGCCTGATCATTCTGGAGGCCATGAGAGAGATGACACTTCTCCAATAGCAGGTTAATTATATACTTACATAGTAGGAGACAAAATAGTGATGTTATAGATCAAGATCCCTAATACTGAGGAGAAAAGAAAGGGTATTTCTACAGCTTTTGTTAGCAACTGTTAAATGGGTACAAAAGGCAGAGCTGAGTTAGAGACTGAAATAGAGATATTAGCAGCATTGAAGGGGTTGGAGAGGAGAGGAGGCTGCTGTGATGGAACATACAGGAACAATGATTTTAGGGAAGATTTACCAGCTATTCCCAAAGAATTAACAATGATCTTAGGGGACAGCTATTCCCAAGGGATTAACAACTACAGCAGAGCCACAGTGACAAGCAAGGAGCCAGGCATGATAAAAAAGATAGATGGAAAACTTCCAAGGTCTAGTGATCATGGTAATATTAACTTCTAAATTTTCCTGAGGTAATATGAACTTCTAAATGCTCAGAAAAAGCAATTCTAATTTATTTAGACTTCTTAAGAAATTCACACTCGAATGCAAGTGATAGAAAACTGATAGTAATCAATTATTTTCTACAGCAGTTGGGGATGGAGCAACAAAAAAACATTTAACTCATGGATAAAGACAGAACTACAGTCAGCCTGTAAACCACACCTGAGTAATTTTTGAGGAGTGAAATCACTCAAACCTTAATCACAATTCAGGCTGAAATTTCTGCGAGTTGAGTTTTGTGGCTGTCTCAGCACACACCTAAAGCATCATAAAACCTGCAAGAATCAACAGTAAATAAACAAACAAATAGTTGTTTGACAAAGGATCAAAATTCTTTACAAGGATTCAGCCCTTGGATAGATAAGGCCAACATCTGATAAGACAGGAATTTATAAAAGAAAAGTAGAATTAAACATCAAATTGAAGAACACTTATAGATAGAACTACCTTTTTCCTTCTAAGAGGTCTTGAAAAAGAGAAGCCTGTTCCCATCTTGATTCTTTGGGCCTGGTTCACAACAACACCACACTTCTTTTACTGTGATCAGGTAGGATTAAAGGACCTCATCTCAAAGCAGCCTTAATAAGGACCTCTCCTCTGTGCAATTTACCCATCTATGTTCTCAAATTTAAGTCATAATATTTAATACCTCATTCCCTCATAATATCTGTGAAAAGAGATGAAAATAAACATCACAGAAATGGAAAGTCTTATTTCTATGGCAGCACTGATGGTAATAGAAACCTCAGAGATAATGGTAACATCATTCTCCTCTGCAAGGCCACTCACCAGTTTTTGTGCTATCAAGGAAAAACAAATAAAGGAAACCAGAGGAATCCAGTTCCTAAGCAACGCTGTATTTCTGTACCCCACTCAGGCTCTGGCAGAGGTTTATCTTGCTCCAGGCTCTGAGACAGGGCACAAAAGGTCTGTGGGACTGTCTGGGATGCACAGTGCAGCTTCCAATGGCACCTTATTAAATCACTCTTCTTGGGCTGTTATTACTAACCTGTATGAAGAAAATAATTTCTTTTCCTTTTTTCAGGCCTTTGTGTTTCTCACCTATCTATCCAATAGAGCCATCAGAGCAGTGATCAGACCTTTCTGTGGCTGCACAATGCCAGGCAACAGGAAGCCCTGAATTCAGAGGGAGGATCTCTGATGTGACTGCAATGCAAAATGTATCAGCACCAAACAGCCCAGACAAAACCCCAAATTTTCTTCCTGCCAGTTGCTACATTTGGTGTTTGTTTCTCTGAACACTTCACCTGCAGCAAACAGAGCTTCTCCTGCAACCAGAATCAGGCTAAATTGCAGCACTGCCACAGACCAAGAGCACGAGAGGGCCGTGAGGTGAGGAGCCCCATGTGCACAGGAGAACCACCCAATGCACCCTGGTTAGAAACTGCTGCCTCCTGTCAGCCCCTTGTGCGTGACAGGGTACCAGGACCTGTGGAAACAAGAATATCTGCCATCTGTTCAGGAAGACAAACTAAAACATCCAGGTAAGGAGGGGGGAAAACAAAATCACCTTTCCATAGTTATCAATATTTCTTACACCAGCCACAAAGCAGTGGCATAGACCACCCAAACATCACTGTTACAGGACAACAAACAAAAAAAATAATTGTTTTTCCCTAGCACACAGACACACACAGAACGCATCCTCTGATTGCATAAAGCTCCATGGGCAATTTTGTAGAAGGATTATTTTGTCTTCATGCAGTTGCCTAGCGATAATATTTGTCCATCTGTTGTAAGGCATATCTCCATATCCAAAGGCACAGTACACATTGCCATGTGCTGGAAGGGATGCAGGATTCTTGCCTTGCAAATCAGCCCATTGATCATGATGAAAAATGGCAAAATGCCAATAGTTCATGCACTGAGACATCTCAAGGATTCACAGCTGAATAGCTATTTAAAATAAACCTTCCTTACTTCAAGTCATATTTAGAGCTAAGAATCACCAGACTAACAACTTTTTCAGCAGTGCAATGTTCTTTATAAGTAATAAGCAATGTAAATTTTTGCAAGCTGAAGCATAAAGCCATAACTATACAAATAAACACTAGATATAAAGGCAGAACTTTTGACCTCAGCACAGTTATTTCACTCAGAGGAATATTTCTATTTATAAAAGGTGTATTTGTTCTGGCCCCACTTCTTCTAATGATGGTCTGCTATAATCACAAAGAGATTTGTGGTTGATTTGAATGATTTCTTTTGTTCCTAAAATTGGTATTTGCATCTAAGCATTAGTGCACAAAGTCCAGGTTGTTCCACTACATGACTTTAACCACAAGGAGAAAATGCTCTCCAAACAAAATTTCTCCTATATATCTTATGTTGCAACAGCAGAACCACCCATTACTAAATGGAAATTATCACCTTATTATTAATCTAATCTAACCTTTCAGCAATTACAGCAATTGAACAAATGTCATTAGTGGGCCTGGGCTCACTCTGGTGAAAGCACAAATGCTCTCTGAATCCCAGACAGATGAAATTTCAATTCTCATCCTGGTTTTCAGGAGCCCCATGTACGCCTGCCTTTCTAAACTACATCAACAAGACTGTAGCATTTAGTTACAAATGATTAGCACCAAAGAAACACAGGTTTAACCTTTATGGAGATGTTTGCAGCATAGGCAAAGCACAGCACTCTCAGAGTTCACCACTAATGACTTTAACTCAGTCTAGAAGAGCCTTTCAAGTGGTTAAAACTGATTTAGATTAGATCCTAATTTAGGTCTGGGCCTCTCTTGTGAGCAGCTTGCGCCATATTGGTGCTCTTGTGATATGGGATTACCATCAAAAGAATTAAGGTGCAGCTAGCTAATTAATTTCAATTAATAGTATTTAAAGACACACAGCTGTATACAAACCAGGTTCCCAGCACCAAGGATTGCAGTACATTTCATTCACAAAGTTACTGAGTGCCCATAGCGTGGCCACACTGAGAGGCACATGGCTGGTGCCACAGCCCTGCCTTTGCCTATCTGAGCAGCACAGGAGGTCCCTTGTCCCCTCTCTGGCACAGCATGGAGCCATCCTGCCCTCTACCTGGGTCACTGCTGCCAGGGAGGCATGTAGGATAGGCAAGACAGAGCTGCAATGAAAGGTTCAAGGTATGAGAAATGCAGTTTTCCAATATTTTCCTTCCAAGAGCTCTGCAGCCCATCTGCCCAGTACAGGTCTCTGGCACAGCCTCTGGTGGCTCAGCTCTCCCAGGGGACAACTTCCAAGGCTGTCACTGGGCATCTTCCCACATGGACACTGAGGGGCCAAAGAACCCCCTGCTATGGAGAGTCCCACTGAAGGGACATTTTTTCATGGTAGGATGTTGTCTTGCATATCAAGAGTTCTATTATCATTACAGTGCAAGGATTCCATATCACCAGAGTTTCATACCTTCTCAATGTTACTCATAGGCAGCTCCTCTAAGCACTGACTCTTCCTGGTCCTCACAGTAACCATCTGACTCCAGAGCCCACCAATCCACTCTTTTATACCACTTGTTTTTACTGGCTACAGGCATGGCCTCTTAAGATCAGGCCTGCTCCTAATTTTTAGTAATTGGTCCAGCTGCAACTCATTGGGGGATAAGATTACATTCTATGCCACCCCTACAGTAAGACACCTTTGTGTAGCTGCTGCTGGGGGTTATCTGAAGCCCTTGGTATCCCATAGGATCCTTGCTGTAAGAAGCTTTTCCCTCTTTTTTGTACACAAGTCCTGCATTTACCTCGGTGGTGCTGCTCAGGGACTGTGGGACATAAGTGTCCTAGCTGAGACAGTCACAATACAAAACAACACTCCATTTTCAGAAGGCTTCAAACCCCATTTTTGTTCTAGCATGCATGCTTTTAATACATTCTTTAAAAACTCCTTAGTTTACACTTTACTTGTTGGTCAGGAGACAAACAAAGCTTATTGGAATAGACAATTGCAGGTTTCTCTTATTTTACCTTCTGTCTTTCTTGGTGTCTATGTTAATGACCTTGGTAGAAATTCTCTTGGGGTAAACATGGATCCTCTCATCAAACTTCTCTCTAGCTCAGAGAAGTCACTGTAAAACCTCTCCCACACATCAGGGATGTGCTGCCAGCACTGGGCACTGACTCTGAGGGAATGAGCTTTGCTGACAGGTGGTCTGGAAAAGGGGTACTCACTATAGGAATGTGACACCAAACAAAAGGATCTGCTTTATGTATGCTCTGCCAGGTGTTGGTTTTGAGCAATCAGTGAAGAAAATGGAGAGCTGGATGCTGAGTGTTGTTAAAATCCTATTCTGGGTCAAACTCCAAGGCCACCAACCCAACCTAAATTCTCCTCCAGTTTTTCCCTGACCTCCCCATTTCCAAGTCATAATTGTATCACCTTCTTCCCTGCACAGGAAATTAAAAGTACATAAAAATTATTACCTATGCCAAAAGTTATCTGTACTTTTAATGCACTTTGAAGATACTATAAAATGTGCAAGCCTTGTAAAGAGTGGAACACTGAAATCACAAGCAGGATCTCCACTGAAAATTGATACCAAGAGTTTGGTGCCTTTTTTGAAAGATTTCAACATAATGCTACCAACTCTTTTTGCTTTACATAAAAATACCACTGCAGAAAATCAGATCCCCTCTACCCCCTCAGAGGTGGCAAAATGTAAATGTTCAGAGGTGTCTGTATCATTATTTTAAATGTCACCAAATCCAAATCTCAGCATTACAGGAGTTATTAGCTAAATCCATGTTCTGTACATGCCAAAACATTTGCTCTCTCATCAACCATTCTTTTCTATTTTTCTCTTAATTTACTAAGTTCTGAATTCACAGATGGCTTCAGTAAGTTTAACTTACAGAGAAAGCAATACAGGAGAAAACTACAGCAATGAAGAATGTTTTTAACAAGTCACACTTAAGGAGATCCATAACATCTAACTTTTGAAAGAACGCAGTAAATCCCTCTCACCTGTCACATTCATATGCTCACAGATAATAATGAAAATATGAGCTTATTTGAATAAATTCAAAACATAAAACTGATAATTTAAATCACTAAAGCATATTCACTCTTCCTTTTATCAATTTAAAACAAGTAATTTGCAGACAAAATACCTTCATTTATGGATGGATTGAATACGAAGCAGAGAATCTGAGCACAGAGAGGAGAAATGAAATTCACCTAATAATACATCCTCTCATCAGAGGGAGGAACAAGAAGAACTATGAACAACAAAAATATATGGCTTTATTGGAAACCTGCTCATCATGATGATTCCATTAAAATGGAATACCAATAAAAATGGCAGTGATGTTCTCTAATGAGCCTGTGGTAGAGTACAGGTCTGGGTGTGGAGTTTTAGCCCAAGTGCCAAATGCTGGGCTGAATATTTTGTGTTTTCACAACTCCAAGCAGTTTCTCCCCTCACTTTCAGTGAGTACAAGGGTAACATTGAAGCAGTCCCTTGCTCATATACTGCATCCCAGTGTCCTGGAAATATCCTCCTGGGAGGGGTGATAAGGATATAGCTCTGCATTTCTGCTCTCCTCTTTCAATTAAGGTTTTTCATGTCACCAAAATATGTTTTACATAAATGCAAATCAAGGATTTGTTGCTGAGCTGCATTTGGTATTTATAAACTTCTGAGAGAGCAGGCAGTGAGGCTCGTGGTTTATTGCTGCTTTAAGCCCATTGTAATCTACAAAATATGATCAATTATTGTGGCAGCTCCGAGTATTTTAAGCAAAATCCATTTTTCTTTGTCAACCACTTTATGTGATATGAGATGTTAGACACACAGACTGAGTCATTTTCTCATTAGCCCAGCCAAGCAAATACATCTTTCCCCATCCACTCCTTGAATTTATGTTATGAAAAGATACATATTTTGAAGAAAGCCATTTTCTCTGCATGTTAAAAACAAAATAAAGTCGGAGACTGAGAAGGGGAGAAAGGGAACAGCAGAAAGTAATCTGAATCCCAGAATACATTTAAAGGGAAGAACAATGTATACTTCTACTGGAGATAAGCCATATTGAGCTTATCAAAAAGACAGCCCTTGGATGCCACAGTTTGCATGTGGCTTAAAGATAAAGAAACAATGCTGCTTTCTTCCACTCTCTAATCCTTCAAATGTGCAGCTTTAAAATATCCCATCATTTAACCATGGATTTATGATCAGAAATCAGGTACATTCATTTTTTACAGCTAATTACATTCAGAGTGATTAGGAAATCAGTATATTCAAGAGCTTTTGGAAAATAAGCAGTGAAGTTCTAGGACTGTAGTCAGGATTTCTGTAGCCAACACAGCTTTGCTAAACTTCACCCAGTGAGCTGTGCTGCATTCTATTTATTCAAAATGAATATCGTTTTAATTTCATTAACTGCAAGGAATGGGGATAATAAATCAGGAACTACATTTGTAATGATTCAAAGACTGAGAAACTAAGGCTGTCTCAAAAAAACAAAAGACTGAAATGCCAAATACCAGATTTCCAGCCTCTCCAACACCTGAGTAACTGAAATACACAACTCATCCCATTAAAGCCCAAGACAGGTGTGTGCTTGGCTAAGACCACAAGCTTTTAGATAAATTGATTTATGTGAACAGAGCTCACTCCTCTGCCCACAGCCTGGGTGAGACTGAGGAGGGAATTTTTCTATTCAGTCAGTCAACGGCCAGGTTTTCACTCTGGAAACACAGCACAGGTCTCTCAGCCCTGCACGGTTTTACCCTCAGTAAAACACAGCTGGGTCCTGTGCAGCACAGCTCTCCCCAGGCAAACAGAAGCGCCAGCCCAATCCTTCCTTCCCAAGCTGGAGCAGGAGAGCCTGGCTGTGCCTTGGCCAGGCTGTGACACCAGCACCCTGCAAACGGCTGCAGGAGAGGGCTGCTCTCTAAAACTCCCCTGCACTACAACATTTAGTCTTTTCTGTTCCAAAACACACAATCCCATGCAAAAATGCAAAATTCCATTCAGCTGTACTTCAAATTGTGTTTTAGGGAAACAATAACTTGTTATTTTTGAACACATCAGAAGCAATAGAGATTTCAAGGCACAAACTGTATAAGCAACAAACGCTAATGCCTGCCTGAGCTGCTCTGTAATATTTTATCTGGAGATCTGCCAAATTCTTTGTCTGAAATTCAGCTGAAGTTTGATGATCACAAGTAGAATGGCTGTTTTTGTGTCCCACACGCATATTATCAGGAATAAAAAGACAAATTGTCAAGTGAATGGCACTGCTGCTACAAAGGTGGTATTTAAACAATTGGAGAACTTAGAAGTAAATAGAAGGCAGCCAGCCAATTCCACATTGCTTCAAATGACATTTTCACAAAGCTCCATTTTCCAATTATTTCACATAACATGCTCTGCTCTATGGGATTGGCTCTCCAGTGCAAGGCTGCAACACAAACTCCATAGAGTGCTGGGAAAAGAGACTTCTTAGGCTGTTTTGAAAAACACCTTTTTTTTAAGTAACTAAAGCCAGAAGGACAATTTTCATGCATAAACACAGCTTTCTGGCTGTTTATCACTGCTGTCAGGCAAATATTAGCTGTGCTCAGCATGGTATTTCCCCCAGCTTTATTTTGTAACTTCCATTGCATGCTGGAAATGGGGCTCACCAAGAAAAGTGTTTATAAAAGGTTTACTGCTGAGGATAAACTAATTCATGAAAATTTCAACCACACACTAAACATCCCACAACATGATAACAATTACAATCTCACTTTCTATCCCATCTGCTTCTCCAAGTGCACATTCTCTCCCACTTTAACACGACACTGCCAACACACACAGACTTCTATCACACCCAGTCCCTCAGGCACCCTGAATTTCCTTTTCTGTATCACAGTTAGCCCAGCATCTCATCTCTTTCAGTGATTTTTTTAGACACCCACTGTCTCTAGATGCCCTATGCCCCTTGTCCTTGTTCTTGTCTCCAGGTAGCAGCAAAGTTTAACCTTCTTGCAAAACAGACTCATCAGCATAAACTTCCTTCTCCTGGTTCCAAGAGGAAAAAGAGCAATGGATCAAGAGCTCAATGGATCAAGTGATGGTGATCTCCCCAGCACTATGAATTCTTCTAAAGCCCTTTAAAACAAATCAAAATACTCATGTTTCATTTTATTTATTAAATACACAGTAGTACCCATGGCAATATATCTTTTGCCTACAGATGCTTGCTTTGGCGGGGGGGGGGTCACCAAATACTGAGCAGTCTCACTTTTCACCTGTGGACATTGCCCCCTCTTGACCTAAAAGCTTCTGGAGGAGAAGAAATAGGAATGACTGAATTAGCAGAAAGATGGTCTCTCTCTTTGTTCCATTAGTCATAAAGACACATTTTATTAATCAAAATGAAATGGTTTGAAGTTTCGCTTGCTAAAACAGTGCTGCCACCTCCTCCACAGTCTCCCAACCATCTCTGCCAGTGGCAGATGGGCTCAGAAGAAATCTCCACAGAGCAGCCTTCAAGAGCATGTGCAAAGATTTGCTCCAGAGGAACACAAAGGGAAGGAGCTCTCTTCAGCGGCAGCTGTTCCAGGAACAGCCTCACCAGGTGACTGACAACAGCCTTATGTCATCTCAGACTTATCCACCATGATTTGGATTTTCCCTACAGCTAACTTTTTGAAAGAAGATATACACTGATCATGTCTTGTCTTTGCTCACAATTCAATCTCTATTTTTTAAAACTTAACTTGCTCATCTCCAACATGCACAGGCTCTTTCATCAACTACAGACTGCCTAGACATACACTGTGTGACATGTCCAACCTGAGCACTTCATGCAAAAATCCCAAATCCTGCTGGATTGTGGTCGGAGTTTGTTCTAGTTTGTGTCATTCTGTCCCACTCCTTACCAGCTGGCAAACCAGACGTGAATTTGAGACAATCTCGAGCATGTTCCTGTCAGAAGAACTGTAAGCTGGAATGCTGATCCTGGCTGCAGTGACCTGATCTGCCTCAGTATTCCCTGGAAGACCTTTCCCTCCCCCTGGGTGCACACCATTATCTCTTGCCTGAAGCACTGTGACTGAGCTCTTGCATTTTTAGTGTCTCTTTGCTGTATGTCATGAGGAAACTGGTTTAATAAACAATATTAAACAGACCTGTGGTCCCAGAAAGGTAAACTTCTGCCAGGATAAAAATGTAACAAATCATTACGTTTTAGCTATTGTAAGCTATTATTTAAGGTACTTGCAGCAAAGAAATTAAACTGACAGATACCAAAATCAGTATTGAGAGCAACAGCTTGAAATAGAAAAAGAAAAAATAAAGAGCAAGAAAAGAACATCACCCAGAGATTTAGGTTCAAATGTTCCAAAATTCACAGACACAACCAGCTGCAGCAAATGGGGCATCCTGGGTGCTCCAGCCCAGCATTGTGGCTCACCCAGTTCAAACCACCCTTCACTTCAACACAGGTGCAATATTTCAAGTCCTCCCCATGGAGCTGGAGCTGCCCTAAGAATGCCCTTAAATAAGAATATTCATTTACTGAGCAGCATCACCCAGGGAAACAAGGCTGACTCTAAGCACTCCACTCAGTTGCCAGCCACAAACCTGAGCATTTCTGGGCTCCATGAGCAATCCTCAACTCTCAGCAGTAAAGGGACAAGTTCATTGTAAACATTCCATTATTCACCCAGCCTGATAAAAGGCCTGCAGGCCACCTCCCTTGCCCATTCACAGGGAGTAGCCTGGTTTGCTGATTGTGTTTCCATTCTCTGAGATGGTGATTAGGGTTGCTGGAAGTGGTGATAGCCTCCCAGGACATCATGACTCAAAGCCTGCTTTGGCAAAGACATTTATTTAATTATCCAAGGGGCATTTAGGAAAGTGTTTTTGTTATATATATGTAATGAATGAGCACTACACTGTGGTTATCCATACATCAATCAAGTGTGATTACAGGAGTGACTGCCATGTTGTCCCACAATTTTTTAGAAATTAGGAAATGAGAAAACAAATTTTCTTTAAATCCTGTTCTTTTCCCATCATCACTTACTTAGGCAGATATAATTTTCATTATTCTGTAAATACTAGGTTTCCTCTGTGGTCTCATCCTGTCTAATTATTACTGTCAGAAGACCCATTAAAGACCTCATTCCTAAACATTTCAGCAGAGAACCTAGGGAAAAAAAAATTGCTAAGCACTAGGCTTATTTTTTGCCCAAGTATGAGACACTTAGATGACCATAAAACAATCATTCTAAGTGGACAGAAGTAAAATATCTAAATACCTGACTGCATATTTAAAATAATAATTTATTATGGTGCCATAGACATAAGGTATATTTAGTAGGATTAGTTTAGAAGTATATTTAGAAGTCTATTTTAAAAGTACATCTCATTTCTCAAAGAGAACACACCACAGCCTCTCCTGCTTGAATACAACAAAATTTATGAATGTGGATGAGGATCCTCAGCAGGAAAGGCTTTTGAACAGGATCAGGTTTTTACCTTCAAAAAAGAGCAATTCTTTTCTCCATTGCCAATCCCTCGTTGCATGGGAGTTGTGCTGAATACTCATCTCATCAGTCAGTACTCTGATTTTACCCTTGTACATATATTGAGGACAGAGCGCCTCAAAGTGAAATCACTGGAATATCACAACATACACAATAATTTAAGAGGTTCCAGCCTTCCACTTACTATCCTTTATTATAAAATATATTTGTCCTTGTCAAAGACATTTAGCAGGGTGTGAAAAATAGCCATAATATTTAACACTGCACATTAGCATTGTGTCGCTACAACTTTAAGCTGCAGTTTTTGCTGTTTCATGCCCACTTCAAAACCAAAACCCAAACCCAGCCTTTTTAGTCATTTTGCTCTGCTTGCTCTGAAGGTGCTAAGTCACTGGGGGAAAAAACATTAGATTGCAGTAACTTTCTACCACTTCTGCTTGGACTGTACTTCACTGTGCTTAGTCCCAGCTGTTTCCTGCTGCTTACAGATTGGCCTCAATTCTATTTATCTACAGATATAGGAACTCACATCTACATACCTATCTACACATCAAAAACATAGCTTATTGTTCCCGATTTTAATTATTTAGTTGAAATTCTTTAAGGAGGCCTTAAAGGAATTCTTTTTTTGCAGAACAGAAATACTGAAGGAATCCTGATCCTGCCGGCACAGAGAGCTGCATTTGAGTGCTCAGTAAATTCAGTAAGGCTTGAGTGACTCATGTGTGAGCACATGGCTGAAGAATAAATGTTTATTATTAATTATTTATTAATCTTCAGCGTTTCAGTGCCTTACTGAGTTAGCATAACTTTCTGAATAAATTATTCAGCTTTTCACAGTTCAACCCAAGCACAGCAGAGCTCAGCAGAGATGACAAACCTATGACATACAGCACATACCCACTAAAACCCTTCTCTCTTTGAGCTCTTGATATTTTAATCACAGTTCTACCCAGGGATGCATTCCTTAGCATCAGGCAGTGCAAATCAGAGGGATTCTGTTGTAAATACTACAGAAATTCAGCTGCTGTCCCAGTTGTTGGCACAGCAACAAACTGAACGAGCCCTGGAAGGAGGAGGAGGTCCCAGCACCAGGATGCTCCCCCAGGGCAGGAGGGTCCAGCCTTGCCCTCACCCTCTGGCAGTCTCACAGGGACAGCACAGCAGCCAGGAACACTTCCCCACCTGCAGGGAACTCTCCCTCATGAACCATTGTCTGCTGACCTGAGGCCATGGCATTTTTGGCATTTGCCAAATTCACGTTTTCCACACTTGATGTTGCAGCTCTGAAGAATCTTGCACATGTATAAAAGGCCAGTTTAAAATCTTGCCAAGTTTGTGGCATAGGTGGTGTTGTACAGCCATGAAATCCAGAAGCTCACTGTGTATTATGGTGCTCAAAAACAAAAGTGGGACCTATAAAATGTCAATGCCTGAGGAAAAACTTACCTATAATGCAAACTAGATGAGAAGGTTTTTGAGCATTTCCTCCTGCAGAGTTACCTTCACTGGAACAATTTCTCCACAGAGAAAACTGTGCCCCACTCATTGCTGCAGCTCTGCAGATCCTGCACCCACCCAGAGCAGCTCAGCACAGCACAGGAGCGAGGGCAGAAATCACAAGGCACCCTGTGCTGCTGAGTGAGGCACCTTCATCCACCTCCCCCAAAAATCTATCAGTCCCTGGTCTAATTTACATCGGCACAGTCCCCAGGCACAGGGAGGATTTGGTTCCCCATACAAATTGCTCCCCACAAAGGGATGAGAGTGTCCTGCTTGAAGGACTCCTGAGAGCCTCAAGAATGTGCCTGCAGCCTGGGATTTCTGGCATGCCCAAGGACTCGCCTGCTTTGGGCACTTTACTCTGTTCAGCACCCTTCCTGTGCCTCTGGCTAAACAAGAAAACTACTACAACAAAAAATACAACCACTCAATCCAACCTCCAGCCAACCTCTATTGGCAAAGCAGAAAACCCAGATAAAGGGAGTAAGAGGCAACAAAAAATAAAAAAAACCCAAACCAACTTCCTAATGGATTATAAATTATAGAAAGAACATTCTTTGCTATGTAATTAATGGAAATTTACTATTTTTAAGCTTCCTGAGGGAAATTTTCCATGTCAAATCAATTTGTAGGTAGGACCCAAGAGGCAGAAAATCACAACTGCTTCAGTTTTTTCTTCATTACTCTGTTGCTGGGGGTTTAATTTTCAGTCACGTTCTTTGGTGACTTTGATCTTCGATGACAGTGTTAACTCTATTTGGTTCTCAGTACTGCATTGATTTTAAAAAGCCTTTTGAGATACCCTCACTAATTATTTCAGTGGAAGTTTAATTAAATCTTGTCACACAGGAATAAGCTGCTTCTTGGAATAGCTGCTAAACATTATACAGCATGTAATCAGAGAAAAAAGAGGATGGATAATTATGGTTGGACAGACAAGCACATGAAGAAAAAGCAGAAAGCTTTTTCTAAATATGAATTTAAGTGCAAGAATCTGTGAACCTTCTCAGCCTCCTTTGTGCACAGAAGTAGCAGAGTTCTTGCACTTGTTCTGTTTTCCATCTAGATATTTCTATATCAACACTTCCATTCCCAGATCTCATCCTAATTTCTGCAATAGAAACAACTTTGTAATATAGAAATTTATTGAGATTCCTATTGGAAAGGAATTATTAGCATTTAGTCAAGAATACTTTAGGAATGATGTCTTCCTTCAGACAACTGGTCTGCTCACATTTAACAATGCAACAAAAGAAAAGTTGCAAGGATTTTTTTTCATTAAATTCTTGTGCCCACAATTCCTCCCTGTTGATCTGTAACTGCCTTTTATTTTCCAAATGGACTCCCATAAATTCATAAATAAAGGATATTTGATTTTAGCAGAGATTGAATTTATTCCTCAGCCAGATATACACACACAAAAATGGAGCCTGTTATTTCTTTTTGTAAAAGATTTCACTATTTTTCTATTTCCTTCTGATTCTTTGATTCCCTACAGCAATGAATAAGCCTTTTACTACAGGTATTTCACCCAGCTCTAATGTTGAATGTCACATGTACATATTTCATACTGAGCCAGCAGCTAGTCTAGTATGTTCCACTTGGAAAACTCAGCAAAAAAAGAAATATATATGCCTAAGGTTAAGCAGATACTTTTTGCAAGCCAATATATTTTCATACTAACTGATATAAATATGGCATTCATACATAAACACCACACAGATGATGCCAATATTTCTTTTTGGGGGAAAAGACAGATAACCTAATTTTGAATGAGCTTTAAGATCAGAACAGCCTGTTTGGGAGGTGCATCAACCAGAACAAAACAGGAAAAGGAAAATTAAAGCTTAATGGTAAATGAAATGAAACAGCAAAATGTATTCATTTCCTAACCTGAATTTTGCTACATTAACTGCATAAGACTGCAGGATGAGACAAAGTTCCCTGGAGATTGAATAAAAGCCTCAAGAGGTTTGTATGATAAACAAAAATGGTCAAATTGGACTCAGCAGAAGGGAAGCAACACCATCTGCTTTGAGGGGGAGGGAAACAGCATTGGCAGCCACCAACAAGGGGAAGAAAGAACAGGAAAGTCAGGCCTGGGTCTGTGTTCTCAGAAGCCCCTTAAGGGAAATTAAGGACTTGAACAAGGCATTACTTTTAATCTCATTAATACATCTACAATATGGCTGGAACATTCAAGAACAGGAATTTTCTTTCCAGCCCTTGAACAAATGAGTGTGGCCATCTGGAGAGATTGTTCTTCATCCAAATGGGCTGGAAAGTCTCTGAGAATAAACACTCCTGCTTGGAAACTAAGAATAAAATCTGTCATTTGTACTTTGACACCTTTCTCAGGTCTAGCAGAAGCACCACAGGGCAGAAGTTTACTTCTTGCTTAAGGAGAGAAAAAAATAGCACTTCCTCGTGTTACTTCAGAAGCATTCCAATGAATATTATAGGACTTGTACCCCCTGTACAAAGATGTGGGGGCTCTCTAAATACCCCCAGCAAGAGCTTAATTATCAGATTTCATCATGAACTTCATCATTCTCTCCCTCACTATGCTGCACAATAGTTTTTCCCTCTGTACATTAACTTTATTTCACTTCTGTTAATCATCTTGTGTTCTTACTATAGGCCTCACCCCTGAAATAAATCTAACAAATCCTTTAAAATTTGTCACCTCTAAAGCAATATCCAAGCTTTTCTGTCACACTCATCCTACCTGAGAGAGCCTCCAGCAGGATGCCTGCTATGGTTAAACTCACTAACAAACTCTTTAGAGCAGACCTCGTGTCTGATCATTCCCAGTGAATTTTTGGGCAGTTCAAAGAGTAGTTTGATGGGAATTTTTGTGTTGCATTTCTAAGTGTTGCTCATTATATCAAAAATCCTTTTAAATTTTACCTGGCAAGGGAGGAGGGACAGCTCCTTGTTTGAGTGGCTGGGAGAAGGAGATTTAGGTTTAGTTTTTGTGTTGCCCTCTCCTGAGAGGATGCAGCGAGCCTACTTGGCCCTGGATGAGTGGAGGTACAAGGTAAGATGTGTTGATGTGTGCCACGTGGAAACCCAGTGGATTTTCACATCACAATATCAGAATTCAGTCACTTTATTTCAAAGTAAAGCTTCAGAGCACTGATCTCTCCTCTGACAGGTTTACTTTGCTCGCAGGTTGTTTTCCAGCACTTGCAGGCAGGGAGAGGCTGACCCTGCAGAAGCCAGCTCCACGAGGCCAAGTCCCACTGGCCACATCTGCAGCATCACAGGGATGTTATCAGAGCAGCTTTTACTGGAGTTATGGATGGCAGGGGATGACATATGGATCACCTGCCCTTCTGTCACCAGGGATCAGCAGACACACTGAAGTTACAGATTAGGTCAGCACCGCTGCAACACTCCAGGCTGGGGAATCTATATCATCCTTTATTCTCTGTGGCTTTGGAGCTTCCCACAGATTAATCTCTCCAGGCTGGGGCTGAAACATCCTCCAAACACGTGCTGAAGCTGTACTCACACAAGTTTTCTTGGTTTTTTCCTAGTTCCCTTTCCTTTGCAATATCAGCCTGGCTGACAGCAGCAGAGCAAGGTGTGCATTAGCTGAGGAGGCTGTGGAACATCCCTCTCCTGCACTGACAGGGCTCAGCAAAGTCATTTACTGGGTCTGCCTCATCACCATCTCACAGAAAGGGCCAGCATGTTCTGTTTACACCCCCAGCTCCTGAGGGCACAAGTCCCCACTGTCTATTCCTGGGATAACACCTACATTTTCAGGAATGCAAAGATGTAAGCAATTCTCCTGGGGAAATAGTTAAAATAACTGCATGGAAGGACAGAAAAGAGAAAACTTTTCTTCTCTTATCCATGTTCAATCAAAAGAACACTGGACGTTACCTTGTTTAAAAAATAAAAGTAATATTTCAATATTTGCAGACAGTATGATCCTCAAATATGCCTCTCTTGTTGCATAAAGCTTAGCAAAATGATGGAACGAGACATCACTCCTGTTCTGACTCTGAAGTACAGTATAATTTATTTGTTTCTAATCTCTCTGAGACTGACATTCCTTAATAAATATAAAAACAAAACAGAACAAAAAAGAAAAACACTACCAAACCAGACCAGTAATGGGAAAATAAAAATACTCCAAAGTAAACAGTTCAACCAAATCAGATATGAAAGGGAAGAAAAGTGTGCAGACCTCTATTATGGAGACTGATTAGCAGCAAATGAATAAGCATTAAGGAAAGTCCTTCCACTTGATCTGAGTGGGAAACAACGCAGACCTCTGTAGAAATAACGCCAAAAGGGATTTTCCTGCAAGGTTCTGTGGGAACAGCAGGCAGTGACCCTTCACAAACTATTAGCTTGACTTGACACTTAGTGAAAAACGACACTCCCTGCAACATAATTTCTGATTTTTCTGCTAAACTGTTTGAGACCTCCAGAAGGACACTCAGCAATTTGCTCTGCTGAGCAGTAAACAAGCCCTGCACACAGCAGGAACATGTGCAAAGCAAACCCCACCTGCATGTTCTTCTCCAGATTGCCAGAGGCTGTTAGAACAACTGCATCTCATTTTTTAAAAAGAAAAAAAACACCACCACAGGAAAATTGCATCATTTTCCAGAACAAGTTGTTAAAGCTCCACATAAAGGGGAAGTGCCATCTGATGTACTGTTAATAACTAAAATTAAACTCACATTTAGCATGGCAATAACAAAGCAGGCAGCCAAGCTTCAGTTGGTTCTTTGCAAACATTTTTAAGTTATAAACTGATGCAGGTATTCCAAACCCTGCTCCTAGCCATGTTATTCCTACAAGTTCTGATTTTTCACTAATGAATCCCACCAAAGGCAGCCACAGTCATGTCTGAAAATATTTCATCCAGTCTCTGTTGGAAGGAGTAAGGAAAATGCATAGTGTGTGGCTCATAAAATTTTTTTTTTAATTTTTA
This sequence comes from Zonotrichia albicollis, assembly GCF_047830755.1. Classification (NCBI taxonomy): domain Eukaryota; kingdom Metazoa; phylum Chordata; class Aves; order Passeriformes; family Passerellidae; genus Zonotrichia; species Zonotrichia albicollis. Next base: position 8,597,371 of record NC_133834.1, read on the forward strand.
AAAGACAATTTTCATAGCAAAGTGTTCATATGGAGGAGTTCTGTGATATTGTAGAATTAAGACAGTTAATAGATTTCACATTGATCAGTTTTATTGTTCACAGAATTTCCCAAAGCTCCTTTGGAGAAGGTTTTGCAGGAGATGGTGAAAGAGTCTGGAAAACCTCTGCAATCTGTGAGAGTGTGATGTTATGATATGGAAAACAAGAATCGTGATAGATCAGTCACCTACACCAGGGTAGAGTTTCTTGATTTCTGTTAAATAACACGAGAAATACACTCACAGAAGTGCAGAGTTTAGCAAGTACTTTTAAAAGTGTTTTTCAGTCTTTCATTTTGTTACTTGAAGACATCCTGAGGGGATTTTCAATCTACTCTCTCCCTTTCAGAAGAATCTTTTGGGCAAAAATCTGCTAACTATTGTATGGTCACAAATAGTATAATGTTAAAAAGAGAAAATGGAGCTAAGGGCAATATTTGTTATCTATGATTCTGTCAATTGTATGGTGTACAAAAGGAGAGACACCCCTACCTCTGTTATCTGTGAATTTTACTGAATTTCACAGAACCTTGCAAAGCCAGGTCTTTATGACTAATGAGAAAATGGAATTATAGAATTATCTAGGTTGAAAAACACTTTTAAGATTATTGAGTCCAACTGTTAATCTATTTTTTAAAGTTTTGCAGGCCATTTGCTGGCCTGCAGCAATAGCAGAGATAATTATAGTTAAGATAAAGATTTCCATTTAAAACAATTGAATTGTTGTTGTTAGAAGCACAGAACGATTTCGTTTGGAAAAGAGCTCCAAGATCCTCAAATCAACATTAACTGCCACATCCACCAGCAAACCCTGTCCCCTTGGATGCCTCCAGGGATGGTGACTCCACCACTGCCCTAGGCTGCCTGCTCCAGTCCTTGGCACTTCTTTGGGGAAGAAATGTTCCCCAATACCCACTCCAATTTTCATAGATCTACCCCACACCACTTCAGCACAACTTGAGGCAGTTTCCTCTCATCCTGTTGCTTGTTCCCTGGGAGCAAAGCCTGACCACACCTGGCTCCAGCCTCCTGTCATGGAACTGGAGAGAAATTTATGCTTTCCTCCAGGATAAACTCTTTCAGCCACTGCTCATCAGATTTGTGCTTCCATTTAAAATTAATTTATTACCAATCTTTCTACACATTTGTGTCTGCTACAACTAAAGCACAGCATGGTACCCCTCAGGAAAAGGCAAAACCCACAAATCTTCGTAAATGAGATGTTCTGTGGAAAACCAAAGATGTTTGAAAGAAAAATATCAGAGGAAGAGTCTGTGCCAGAATCCTCCCCAGGACCATTCCCTGTTGTCCTATACATTACAACAGTTCTATTGTCATTATGGTGCAAGGATTCCATAGCCTCAGAGTTTCATACCTCCTCGATGGTTTTTTGCAAGCAGCTCCTCCAAGCACCAACCTTTCTCAGTCCTCACAGCAACCATCTCACACCTCTGACTTCTCTCACTCCTCTTTTGTACCACTAATTCTTATTGGTTACAGGTGCAGCCTGTTATCATCCAGCCTGCTCCTACTCGTTAGTAATAAGGTCCAGCTGCAACTCGTTGGGGGTAAGATTACATTCTACATCACCTTCATTTACCTATACTGTGTCACCCTACAATTCACCCTTTTTCTTTTAACCACAGAGTTGCAGCATTTCCAGAAGTACATATTCAAATAAATTAGCATTATGACATATTTGTACATTTCATTTAAAACTAGGAGCTATACAAATGTTCAAACAGCATATTATAGTATATATATATATATATATCTAAATGTTATTTCAGTTCTATAGCTTTTTACAAAGCACTTATCTTTAAGGTCTTTTACACTCATATTTAACAAACACCAATAGCTGTAATTGATACGTTTTTCCAATAGTTTAGTACTCAAATCCTGTTTCCCCAAATCCACAGGCTTATGTGGTCAAATCCAGTGGTCAAATCCAGCTTCCCTGAATCCACAGGGTTATATGGTTTAGTTCCGAATCCACAGGGTAATATAGCTTAGTCCCAAATCGATGGGTCATCCCAAATCCACAGGGAAATATGGTTTTTAATCCCGAATCCATGGGGTAATATGGTTTCTAATCCCAAATCATAGAAGCAGAAAACATTAAAGAACACGGTTCATAGCCATATTCATTGTGTCTCAGTGTTAACCTCAGGGTATGTTGAACTGAGGGACACTTTATGTGAAATCAATGCCTGTTGTGTACACACAGGCCTTTTCCAAATATTAGTGTACAGATTGACATGTGTTTTAATGGAAATGTCATTTACTGCATGCAGCCAGCTCTAATACTATTGAGAGATGTGATTATATTTGCACTAATGTTGTTATGATGCTGCAGCTGCAGGCTGTGATCTCAAAGCTGTAACGTCCCAAGAGAGTAAGAAGCCTTGTACAGATGGAATTATCAGGGATACTCAACTGATACACAATTAATACTCCTCTAGGAATTGGGAATGAGAGCCCTGGCACCTCTGTTGTGCTGGAGCTGCTGCAGAGTAAATCCCTGCTCACAGGAACACCAAGTGCTTTGCAGAAATAATCAATCGTCATATTTGTTACTACTGACCTGCCTTCAGTAAATTGAGGGTCACACCTAAAGACAGCTTGTCTGGCAACACTTCAGAGAAAATTGGTTGTTAGCAGACTAAATGCCAACACCAACATTGGGAAAAACCTCTTTAAATCCAGCCTATACTCTCAGCTCCCCAACCTGCTGCGCTTGGCAATGAAAGCAAGAACGGGGTGCTTAATGGCCTTTAGGAAGGCCAGTTATCTGTAGGATAAGCTAATTAAACACAGATAAGTACTTAAGAAAACCTTAAATCAGAAAAAAATGTTGAATGAGGTTAGGCAGGAATTCAAAGAGCAATACTCAGGCTTACAGATGCAGATGTTCAATTGGGACATTAATTAATGCAACTTTTCTTTTTTTACACAACTGTGGAAGCAAACACATATTTGTTTATCAAGAGACAGGGACTGGTCCTGGGTGATGCTGAATATTCTCAGATGCCCTGGAAAGAATGGTGTTAAAAAGAGATCTGTGATATACTGAGGAAAACCAATTTTGCAAACCCTGAATTGCCCAAAATACTCTTTATAATGTGTGCAAACCTCCACATGTTTTGTGTTAAATAACACAGAGGATCAGTGCAGAACACAAAGATGTGCTTGTGCTGCTATTTCTCTGTCTCATTTGCTTATTTGGGGCACGCTTAGTCATAATTAAACAATATTGAAGGGATGTTTAAACAATTTCTGTATGGATTTGCCCACAGGGCTCCCAGCAAACCATCTCTTCCTGTTCAAATGAGCAAAACAATTCAAGAGTTTTCACCAGACATGCACATTTTAACTGTCTTTTAATGACAGAATAATGAATATTTTATGGCTGCAGCTTCTGCTTTAAATGAGATATTTTTATTGATGTTGGGATTGTCCTGGAATGATTCCATTTCAAAGTGGGTAGGATTATAATGAGGTATTTTTCTAAATATTTGTTACTTTTTCTGATCATTCTGATAGGTAAAATTTCTGTATAGCTGAATATGCCAATCATTAAAATTACTCAGTTGTAAAGCAAATAGATCTGTTTGATCAAAAATGCAGTGTAACAGATTATGAATCTTTTAAAAATTGTGTATTCACATCTTTGAACATAATTTTGAAATACATATTACAACAGAACCAGCACGCTTATACTTTTAGCAACAGGTCCAGACCATTGAGTCCAACCCATGTCCTGACACCTCAACTAAATCATAGCCTTCAGTGCCACATCCAGGATTTTCAAAACACATCCACATGTTCATATCCCTCTGACAAAGGCATAGTTTAGTGACTTTATTATTTGTCTTAATTTTACAAAGAAATGTTCACCTTTCGTTAATTGAAAGTATTAGAAAATAGCTTAATTTTGAATAGGGAATTAAGAAAATATTCTTACTCTAGAAAACCGGCTTTGAAAAACAAAATGGAACATTCAACACTGTAGTAAAATTACATCAATAAACAAAATTATAGGAAAATGAGATTACTGTAAAGTGGCAACAGTAATGGTGGTTATTCAGTGTTACACTTCATCTTGAAATGATGTATTACCTTATAAGAAAAGAAAATTCTTAGTTCTCATCTGCTAAGAGTTCTAACAAGCAGTAAAAAGAAGGTTTTGGTTCATTAATCACTAGAAGTTGACTCCAATTCAAAAGTTATTTGAGTTAATGATGCATGACCCAAAGGGTATAATATAGATTTAGCCAAGAAGGTCTCATACCTGATGTATGGCAAAATTTGCAACCCCACCAGTCCTGGTGCCTGTGCGGTGCTATGTTCTGATGTTTCTCAGGTTTCTAAGGAAATGGGGTTCAGCATGCTAGAATCATCTGACAATGAGCACTTCAGCAAATACTCTTATTATCACTTTCCTCTCATTTCCCTTTGGAATTTTGCTTTGGAGACACATTTCCATTCCACACTTAACCATGAGTGTGCTCACACATTGCTTCCCCTGTTCTCTGGGGTATGCTCAGGGGCTCTGAGCCTCCTGCCATCACAGCTCTCCATGCTCAGTTCTGTGTCAGGGGATGGCAACTGCTAAGAATAAATTGTGCACTGCAGATCTGATTATGCAGCTCAGTCAGTAGGGAGCTGCCCATTGACTCTTAGCAACTGCATTGGACCCAAGTTGTGCAGTCTCACTTTGGAGAGTAGGGGAGTGATGTGTTCCTAGCAGAGTGCTGGGAGAAGCTGTTTGTTGGGGTTTTTTTCAGGTTTTGTACAGGAAAAGGGAAAGCACATTTCCTTGCTGCATTGTGCTCCATTTTCAGGCCAAGGATAGACATGTGGTGCAACACCTGATTCCCCTGTTTGGAGTTAGATGTCATCAAAATATGGATGGAAGGAATTCAAGAAGCATATTGTGACCTGTTTTGCATGCTCACAAATCTTGGTGGTCTGGTTTGTTGCAGGCATTGTTGGTGGGAAGTTTTTGCAGCATGGTTCTGTTCACCTGGATTTCCAGATGAGGAGCTTTCAGTGATTGATTATGATCTTGCAAGACATATTTCATTCTCAGACAAATTTCCAAAACATTCTCTATTCCAGGGGATGATATTTTGCAAAATGTATGCATTCTCAGCTTTCTCTCTCCTCCCCCTGCATGGAGTTTCTAACAACCTAGAATTAAGGTGGGAGAGATGAGTAACACAGAATTGAAAATATCATCATGGCTCTTGCATATGCAACAACAGCTTTGGAAATGCTAGCTGATAAGTTTTCTTCAGATTTGCATGTAAAAGCACTCAACTTTGCCTTCCCACTTCCTAGTGTGGAATTAAATACATTTCTCTCCATGACAATCAGATTCTACCTCTGCAGAAGTGATGGGAAGAAGGCTGTTATTGTGTGATTTATGGTTGTTTAAGCAGCTCTCATTCTTTCAGGGGTTCATTTATCTCCCTAACGTGGTAATGGTGATAATCCCATGTACAGCAATTGTGCCATATTAACAGGAGGATCAGCACATTCAGGCTGATCTGGGCACTTGGTGAATGCTCTGTTCCCACCTGGCTGCTGAATTCCTCTATGACCTTCAGCCTTTCCTGGGACTGCCAGAAATCTCCCATTACCAAGGGTAATGATACTGAAACACCTTTGTAATAGGATAGGAGATCCTTGGAAGTGATAGACTTGCTGTACATACCTTGCCATGTATGCTAAATTCTCTTCTTCTTTTATTATAATGTTCCTCCCAAGAGAATATTAAGTGGGCAGGGTGACATTTTCTGTAACACAAAGTTCTGGTCTAATTCCACTCTTGTGAAAGTTTATGAGCACTTTGACTTCACTGTCCTGTGAATCATTCATTGCACTAAACTCTGTCTGACAACCATTCCAGAAGATGGTACAACACTTTTTCCTGCAATTTCCTTGTCTACTCATATTACATAAGGGCTTTTTAATCTGAATTGGCAGAGACCAGTGGAACCTCAGGGGATGATTTTGTGTTTTCAAGTCATACATGGTTTAGGTGCTGAGTGTCTGAAAGAGCATTTATTTTTTTCAGGTGATGACATAATGTTTGTCTCAGGATGGTGCAAGTTCCAGCACAGCTGGTTGGAAAGAAATGAAGCTGTTGACAAGGCCTTACTTAAAATGATTCTGTCAGTCCAGGGTGGTTTTCAAGATCCAATGGTCCAAACTAAAGCCCATTTTTAATCATAAAAAGAGATTGAGGAAGGGAATGTCATTTTTTATGGGCTTTTATGGCGTCATTCACAATGGGATGCAGGCTGGGTTGAATTCTGCTCACGCCTGCAATAGCAGTGTTTTAAATCAATATCAATGGTATAGCAGTCACAGTGCTCTAAGGATGTAAAAAATACAACGTTCACACAGTGAAGTAATATCTTTTGTTCAACCAGTGCAACCAGATAAAGCAGGTAAACTTTCAGGCAGCAGTGGTAATTGTAAAATCATCATGTTGATAGTAAACATTAATGCTAATAAAAATATTGCATGTTTCTTAGCAATACAGAGTCAGAAAAGCTTTTTACCAAATATAAAATAATTGCTAAGCTAAAAATTCCATAGTGTTTGAATCACTGCAAAAAGCCTTAGCATTAGTAATCTGTTAGATTTTCGTGAAATACAGTTATTGTAATAATAATTGTGGTTAAAAGCTTAATTATAATCACTTGTACAGGGACTGCAACTATGCTCATGCCAATATATTGGTCTAATAATTTAATTTTCTGCTTTAGAGAAAGCTTACCAGGAAAAGCATAAAAATATGTGTATAGTAAATAGATATTAAAGGAAATCAAATTAACTTCAGAATTCTATTACAGCAGTGGGTTAAAAACATTTCTTACAGCAAAGCCTGGTTCCCCAAACACACCTGGGATGTGTTCTCTGATTTCGAACCAAATGATGCTATTTTTGTGAATAGCTGCCAGCTCAGTATCTTGTGGCTGAGGCTGTTGTGCCAGAGGAGGGGGCTGATCTGGCTGAGAACAGAGTAGAAACCCTGATACACCAAACTGGGCTGGGCATGAATCTTAGAGACAGCAATCCCATGGCAAACAAATGGTTACTTCAGAGCAGGCTGAGCAGGACAGCTCCCTCAGATTTGTTCTTTCCCTCAAGCTAAAAAAGAAGTGCATGCTGTCTAGTTATGGGAGTTATTTTTAGCTGGTTGCATGCTGTTCTGGATATTGTGGAATATTCAGAACAGGAACTCCACTTTTCCTGTCTATCATCTCTTACAGACTTTCCACAAGTGAAGTTTTCTCTATTTGTTTTCTCGTATTTGAAAAAATCATCTCAGCAGCTGTCAGAGGTTTGTGGGGGGAGAGAGGTGTCTGAACCTCTTCACAGCAAAAAATGGTGGCCTGGGACTGCTCAGTGATAAATAATGTGGTAGTTCCAGAGCCAGGTATGAGCTCTGCAGATTTTTTTATAACATCCTGCCACAATTTCATTTTGCTTCGTGGTACAAAATAATGCTATCATGAAATATTAGTGTGTATGCAATCACTGCATGTCATTGCAATTATTCAGGTGTTTTTATGCTCCTTGCAAAGAACTTAGTCAGGCACAGCTGTAAATAAAGAGGCAAAGCACTGGTTAAGAATGATTGAGGCCACTGGGCAAAATTCTGTGTCCCTCCTAAGCAGCACAGATTGTTTTGGACCTGCTGCCCTGTGAGGAAGTGGTTGACTTTAGCCAAGCAGCCCCAAGGTGGAGCAGAAGGATTGAAAACCTTCACCAACACGTGCAGAAGCTGCTGTTCCAATAATGTGCATGAGGGCAATCTGAGCAGCCTGGGGGACACACAGGACTCCCAAACACCACCAGTGTTTGCCAAACCTTGCCCTGTGGTTTGAGCCTTACAGGGAGGGGATGTCGGCCTTGTCAGAGCTCTGGCGCCTGGCTCAAGGCCACCAAGCTGATGGGAGCCACTGCCTTGTCTGCATCTCCAGATAACTGACAGTGATTTTCAGTTTGGCCTCCAAGAACAGAGCAAAAAAGGAAAATAAAGGATATATTTCTTGTTTTGTGACCATTGTCATGGTCTGACCCCTCGGGTTGTCTGTGCCTTTAACTGTGTTGTTTTCCTAGACGAGGCACTGAGTGCTTCCCTCCTAGAGTAGCAAAGCACACACTTGATTTGTAAATTCTTTTTCCCCCTACTCTTTTTGTAAAAGTGGTATCAAAACAACTTGTAATTTTGCTCCCTAAGATTTAATCATTATTTTGTATTTGAAATCTTTGTCCAAGTATATTTTGGCTTCCTAACAGCAGTCATGTTCTTCCAGGCAGAACGACCCAGGTGACTGTAGAATTTTAGAGAAAATTCCCTGACTGCAATAATCATTTTTAACATGTTACTTTAACCATATTTCAAAATTTTTTTGTTGCTGTTCATGTCTTGTTTGGATACAGGCAGGGGACTGTCATACTGATTTCCATCTTGCTCCCACTGCACTGACTTAAACCTTCCTGGTATTTGGGTGACTTTCTCTTTATGTTGTGTGTAGGAGATATTTGATAGGAGAAACCTAAATGGCAAGGTGATGAATTTGTAACTGTGCTTTTTTTTATAAGAAGGAAATTCTTAATTCCTTTTAGTTTTTTTTCTTGACTCTGTTCATTCACTTAGAAATGAGCTTGGAAAAGAAATCAGTGTTTGACTTTGCTGATGGGCCATAACTAGATCTGCACTTCTAAGAGCAGAGTTCCAACTTAGCACTAAACAAGGGACACCAGGATTTCCAAAAGCATTTGTCATCCTCAGCTCTATTGGAAGTCTGAGCTGGTGCATTTGCAAGTTAAACTTTTTGAATGCTCTGTCACTGTTGTCAGCATTTCATTATTCAGTGATGAATTAGCCAAGTAGAAACATTAACTTTTCTCTGGGTTGCAAATTTGCTGTTGCTATTTTTTCCTACTTATTTTTGAGACATTTATTTTTATATAAAAAGCCTGTAGTGATGAGGATGGAAAAAATCCAGTTTCTTTCATTATTTTCTCTTTTTCCCTCAATGAATTCTGCTCTGTGATGTTAATATGAATTAAGCCATTCAAATTTTAATTTTCTAACTTGGTGCAGCATTTCAGGGGGACACTTTTAACTTGACAATGTATTAATTCCTGGGGAAACCATCCAAAAAATATGCTCTGGTTATCATTTCACCCACTCCCATCTTCCACTCTCTGCTGACAATCACTTTTCCAATGGTATATTACTAACACTTTGAACAGAAATACCATTATTTATCTAGCAGGCTTTGGTTGCCTGCTGCTGTCTTGGTTGCATGATTAGACTCAACTTTTTTTTCTTAACTTGCATGTGCCTCCCCAAAAAGTAGATTAGAAAGAAATGAAGTTTAAGAAAGGGAAGAAATTGAAAGTGTTTGACAGTGTTTCTCTGCAGGCTTTTTTCATAGCCAATATTAAGAGAAGGTGCTGTAAGCGCCCTTCAAAGCAGGGTGACATTCCTCCTGCTGGAACAGGAATTTTGTTTCTCACTGGAAGTGCAAAGGTGTCTTTGCATGTGTAAAAGATGTATAATTGCAAGGAAAAGACAAACAGCTCAGCACTGTTTAAAGGGGAAAAAATTGTGTATTTTTTGTCACTTAAAAGAGGAGACAAGATGCATCTCACCCATAGGTGAGCAGCAGTAAGCAGTCACAGCTGGTCACTCATCCCTTGGGGTAATCAAACAGAACACTGGTTCTTAATCTTAATTGAGAAAGTGGCTTCAAGTAAAATGATAACTAATTTTACTGAAAAAAAATCTTCACATAATTTCAGATGTACACATTTTAAAATAATGCCCTCTGCAAATTAAATTAAGTTAACACTGACAGTGCAGCTCTCCAGGATTAGATGGCAGCATTAAGAACTCTGTAAAAAATTTCCATTAGTTTTCTCTGGTCTTGGTTTGCAATCAATATGAATCAGTGAGAAATATGTTGTTGGAATGTAAAAAGCAAAAGTATAATTTCTTATTGATTATTCTAACACAGCCAGACACAAAAGAAAACAGTGCTTCAAATGCTAAAACAGGGAGGAAAGCAAGGTAAAGAGCACAATCAATTTATTGAATTCCAAAAGTTTGTGGCTTGTTTTGAAAAAAATTCCCCATGAGTTTCCAGTGATTTGATTAATGAAACTCTTCCTTGATCTTCTCTGGACAGAGCTGCAAAGAAGGCAGAATTTAGATCAAAGTGTGCATGGAAAAGCCTCTGTCCCACAAGGATGGGAGATCCCAGTCGTAACCCTGTTAGATTGTTTCAGTAAGAGAAGGGTTAAAGGCTAACTGTGTAAGAAACTTTTATACAAACTGTTCCAAAACCTTTTTCCATCAAGATGTACCAGCTAGGTCAATAACTCATTTGATTACTCTGTGTTGCATGCTCTGGGTTACAATAAACTGTTTAAACTCAAGGAACTGTCTGCTCTCCTCATTCTGTCTCTCCTCATTTCACCCTTGAAGCATGCCTTTCTTTGAGTTCTGGGATTTTTTTCAATACAGGACAAAAAGTTGATGAGGCCTTTAAAATGTGTATTTAGAGGCATCAAGACAGAAATCTGGGTAAATGTGGGGAGTTTCCTCTTCCCATTTAACCAAACATTAAGATCTCTCATTTCTGATTAAACTTTGCTGATTAAATTCTTTGCTGATTAAATTCTTCTTTAATTTGGGGGATAGTGCTATATGGAGAGGGCAGAGGTGTTGCATCCTGGCTCCCAACTGCTCCTTGGTGCTGACAGATTGTATTTTCCACCCTCAGCCAGGGCAATGCAGTGAGGACAAGCTTCAGGACCTTGTGTTTTATCTTGATATTTGTGTGTGTTTTCACCTGTAAAAACAGTAGATTTTAGTTGTCAGGTTTGTGTCTGGCTTGTTTATATTTGAGAGAGCAGTCTCTGCTTATGAGGGGAGCAAAATGCAAAAGGAGCCTGAGCTCCTCTTAGCAGACCTGAAATTCAGTCTTACTAAAGTCCCACAGGTGGCCTAGGCTTGCTCAAACTGTTGTCACTGTGGTTTTAAGGACATCTGATGGCGTTACAATTGGAAATTCTAATTTGGATATACATTTCATGTAGTAGTAAAGGGCTTTGATGAGGTAGTGTAAATAACAGAGTCAACACGTTTGGGCTAGTGCAGCTCTGGGGATTTAATGTCATAAGGAAGAAATCCTATCCAAAACATGAGAGTGAATCTGAGGGGCCAGCACTTATGGTAATATATATAGCTTGATGTTGGACTGGGGAATTCATCTGCTTTGGCTGTTCTTGGAGATATTCACAGTTAAATTATCTAAGTGTTGAGATTGTGATCTGGTCTTTTCTTGTTAAGAGTGCAGTGTCTAGTTGTTTTCTACATTTTTAGGGGGAAATATAAAGCTAGAAAGAGGTATTTAGAGTTAAAAGATATTTGTCAGCATATATCTATGGAAATTGCTGGTAAGAAATGGTAAAAAACCCTCTCAAACCCAGCACCACTCACCCTCCTCCTCCAGCCCTGCAATACTGAAAGTTCAAATCTTATCAGTGTGATACAGCTTATGCTCAGAGCTGCTGCATTTCAGGAGGTGCTTCTGGGAGCACTTGTGAAGGAGATGTGGAATCTGTATCTTTTCTTCCTTTTTATGGAATAATTTGCTAAGTTTATTGGTTCTACTCCAAGTATTGGCTCTGGTTTGTGTGTGGATTAAGGCTGTGCTGGTTGACCTGCCCTATATCTTTGTCTTCTCAGCTGTGACTGCAGAAAGTGGCCCTAAGGCACACGTCTCACAAATGATCAGAGAAGCCTTGTGTTTGAGCTTTCAAATCCTCTCATAATTGGAATTTGTCCCTAATACTGAATGACACTGAAAACACCAGAATGTGCGAAAAAAATCTTTGCCATTTTGAAATATCATCATCTGCTCTTTGCTGGAATGTAATTTAATTCATCAAAGTGCTTCATTAATCCAACAGACTCATTCAGAGAGACATTTGATCACATGCATTGAGTCATCATGTCATCCTAACTACTTTTGAAATCATCTGAAAATCTATTCCTGTCACAGAAGCAGTAACAAGACTGTAAATTTGAAATGAAATAGAAAGGCAGATAACTGGATCAATGATTTGTTAATGATGATATTGAACAACTCCCTTACTCTTGATCCACAACAAAATTTTCAAAAACTAGTGTGGGCAGGGTGTCCAAAACTGACAGGGTGCCAACACAGATCTTGTGTGTAGGGATAATGATTGTAGGGCTCTAAGCAGCCATGCCAGGGAGCAAAGCTTTTGGCACAGCTGGCTGTGATGGAAACCCATCTGCATTTCTCCCTGCACAGCTTTGGCTTTTGTTAGATGAGAGGGAGCGATTGTTCCTGACTGTTGCTTTTCAATATGCTGTGCAGGAATTACCAGTGGCAAACCCACAGCACAAATTAGTTCAGCCTTTTGCTCCTTCCTCTGGGCCAAGCCAGCTCCGAACTCAGAGCAGCTGCAGCCCAGAGCTGTGGAGACATGACCCATGGGTGCTTTGGGCTTTGCTTTTGGTATTAGTGACAATGCCAGCCTCACACTGGCACATTGTGCTGCTCCATCACCTGTGCCAGGCAGTGCAGAGCTTGTCCCCTGCCTGTCCCCATGCCCAGATGGGGAAGGAGCTGCTGCCACCACTGCCGTGGGGCTGGGGCCCTCTGCAGGCCCCTCACACACTGAGGGCTGACAGGAAACTAATTTCTAAACCTTAGCTCAGTATCTATTACACAAATGCCTGGGGAAAAGGCCTGAATTTTGGGTTTTTGGGGTTCAGTGACTCAGGTATGCAAAGCTGGGTGTTGATTGCAGATGTGGGTGAGTGACCCCATCTGCCTCCTGCAGTAAATGTCACTCCTTGTAGGGTGATATTTAGCTTTAGCACAGGAGGCTGTGCCTGGAGCAGTGTCTGCAGATGGGCAGCAGGAGCCCAGCCCCTCTCTCCCCTCCTGGCAATCCATTGCTGAATTTGCTGCTGCTGCTGAGGGCAGGGGAGCACCAATGCCAAGGTGTTCCCATCCTGCTGTGCCACGAGGGTGGGAGCAGTTCCCTGGCACAATAGTCCCAATAAATCCCTTATGTGGAGAAGGGGAAAGCATCTCCAAAGATTTGCTTAATGCTTCTCCAAATTCCTGAGCTGGCTCTAGTAAATTGGATATATGGAAGTCATTGCTCTGTCTCAAAAATGAGGTTGCAATCACTTTTTACAAAAGATCACTTTCAATTTCAATGGCCTTAAGCTCCTCATGCCTCTGGGCATGTGCTAACTAATGCCACTGTTTAGCAGTCCTGTTTGCAATATATATTTTGTGAATTATTTCTGCCTAAATTTCCCCAAACAAATTTAGCTTGCTGTTTAAATGAGTCTCAGATACAGTCCCAGGCTTTGCTTTCAACAAGCAGTTGTCTGAACAAAACATAGTGCTCATAAATATTTGCTGAAAGCAAACAGCTGGGGCAAAATTCTGGGCTTTAAGTGGCTGAAATGGCTCTGAATATATTTGTTCTCTGCTTATTGTGATTATTCATCACTCTTCATCTTGAAAGGAGAATGAAGCTGAAATTATACACAGTGCTGCTAAGAAAAACAGAGGCTTTGTTAGAGAAACTGGGTGGTACATGTCTTTAGGTCAGACCCCTTCACTGCTTGTATTTATTTTTTCACTGAAACAGTAATTTCAGGAAGTACTCTTGCTCAATCTGTGTGCAAGCTCATGGGTTTGTTGGGTTTTTTTCTAGTGTCACTGTCATAACAATTTACTGATGAGCTAATATCAGAATCCACGGGCTTTTGACCTTTTATGTCAATCTAAGATAAATTGGTGCATTATCAGAGCCCCCTGTCACTGATGTCAGAATCCAGCAGTTGCCAATCACTAAAGGTTGGCTGACATTTGCTCTGGAGTTTCCACAGCTGTTCAAGTGCTGTGTCATCAGAAAGGGGACTTTGCTGAGGTGACAGCTGCTCTCTGCTACCTGCAGCTGATCCCATCCTGATTTCCAGCTTATTCTGACCCTGCCTACAAGACAATAATTGCCTGGATAATGCAATGGGTAAATGTACAGTGAGAGAACATATTTAGCATTTGATTTTAGGATAGTAAAGGATTTGATTTTAGCCAGTTGCTTTATTCCCCATATGCCAAAGAATAAGGTTTGCCTTAATTAATGAATTTATAAATTGCTCTAACAATTTATTTTTAAAACATTGTCTGGTTTCTAGAAGGGAATAGACTATTAACAAGGAGAAATCTAGAGTTTCATCAAAACCTCTGTGAAAGCAATCATCTGATGATAAAGTCTGGCCACTAAATTGCAGAGGGTAGGTTTTTAAAAAATAGTCGTACCCTCGTCAAGAGGAATTTCTCAAATATCAAACCCTTCCAGTGTGTAGCAGGTACAGGTATGGATGTGTGTGGATGAGTTTCCCAGTGTGCTGGAGGAGGTGTGAAGATCCCTGGTGTTGGAGAGCCTTGGGTTTCAAAGCCTTTACACCACAAATTGCCAGTGAGCAGCTGGCATGGATGGGGACAGCATGCTCAGCATGAAATGTCCTGAATTGTGATGTTCTCTTGTGCTTTTCAAGAGGAAGAGATGGTCCCAGCCTTAACGTTTAGGTGTCCTGCATTCCTTGGGAGATTTAAGTAATTACAGTATCCAGTTTTAAATTACTTTTGTATCTGTAAATGCTTCCTGAGATGCTCAAATGCAAGCAAAGAGTCTACAATTAAATTAGGTAGTCAGAGTCCTTAAACTAGAATTCTTCTTTCCAATACGAAATGGCCTGGTAAGATATCTATATAGATAATATATAGATAATATATCCTAGTTATAGAACTTAAGCTCAATAGGCTTTATTAAAATACAGTAAATGATGAAGTACAAACTAAAAGAAAACGATTTTGCTGGAGTGATTGGAGCCTATATAAAAGAAGGAAGCAGGAAAGCTTAATTTCATAAGACTGGTTTGAAACAACATAAAGCAAGCTAAAATTTCTGGGTTACAAGCACATGGGGAGATCATGGGACCATGGAAAGCTGAAGATGCAACCTGGTGTGTGTAATGCAGTATTTATAATTAATGTGAAAATGGTTGGCATCCCCTTTACCTGCCCTTGTTATACAAGTAAGATAAAAATAAATTGTGCATAGCTTAAACTCTTCATTGTCAGGATAAACATTTCTTGGAGCTGTTTAAAGCTCCAATCTAAAAGCATATTGTCATGGGGCTTGAGCATAAATTGGCAAAATCTGTTCATATGATTAAATTATAAGTCTAAAACCACCTCATGAATAGAATACCTTGTGGAGGAAGCCAGTAAGAATGAACATAGTTTGTTTGATATTAAAGATAGAATAGATAAGAAGACAGATCTCTAGGCAAAGAGGTAAATCACAGTGATTGTTTTTGTATTGGAATACACACCACATGGTATTATGCTGTCCTTGTTTAAGAGCACCCTCCCTCTACAAAAAGGTGAGAATTTTAATATAGTTATGTGTAACTGGTGCTCCAAATAGAGTTCATTGTTAGCAGCTGCAAAATGTGACAGTGTGCAGTGACCCTGGGATTGAACTGTGCAAGGACTTGTCCTGTGCATCTCTGGGACCTGCAGTATCCCAGGGCTGGTCCTTCATCAGCCCACAAACTGAAGTTCTGAAGAGTTCAAATCACTCTTTTGCATCAGAAAAGCTCTGCCATAAAGATGTTATGGTTATTTGTAATTCTCAAGGATAAACTGTGTATCTGATCTTTTGAAGTGCTGATGTGCCTAGTCAGTGATTCCTTGAGCTAATTCTGTTGTAATTAATGAAGACTCTATCTAATCTCTTTACCAGTCTTCAGGCTGGCTCATCTCTTCTCTGCCACCCAGCCAAATCATCAGAGAGCTGGAGCCATTCCCATTGTAACCTTTTAGAGAGATAAACCTAGCCTGAGCTCAGTTCCACAATTTTAATGTAAAAATGCCCTTCTGTTGGGCACCCAGGTGCAGCAGGAGAGGCACAGGAGTTCCACAGGTGGGGTGCTGAGGGTGTTCTGAGCCCTTGCTGGGCTCCTCTGTAACCAAGAACAAAAAGGGAGGAAATTACTGATCTGCTGCTGTGATTTAATCCTGGAATAGAAGCTATACAAGAGCTTCTGTTTCAAAGATTCCTTTAGTTAATTTTGGGTGCATGCTGGGGTCAGGATTTGGG
This sequence comes from Zonotrichia albicollis, assembly GCF_047830755.1. NCBI lineage: Eukaryota > Metazoa > Chordata > Aves > Passeriformes > Passerellidae > Zonotrichia > Zonotrichia albicollis. Next base: position 8,613,673 of record NC_133834.1, read on the forward strand.
CTCTTGTCACTTATTTTTTTGAAGCATCTGCAGAGAAAAGCAACACGTGCTCACTGTGCTATTCTGAACTTGCTGCCTTTGCTGTCAGCCTAATGAGCCTGTCACATGAGGGTGCATTCCAAATGCTAAGAATTATTTGGATGAAATAATACCAGAATGTGTAAGAGAGAAAAAAATCACATTTTCTTTTTAATGTAAAAGGGAAAAAATTACCCAGCAAATCCAGCAGCATCTGCTGCTCTCAGGTCATGGCACAGTCACAGGCTCTGGGATTTGTGGCACAGAAATGGAACTCAGTGCAATTAGAACACACTTTTGGGATCTGAAAACCTGGCACTGTCTAGACCCTTTACCTGATGGACTTTGAAGCCTACACTTCCTAGGGCATTTTTTCAAGCCCATGCCAGCTGACTGGGCATGCAGCATATTCCTGGAATAACATCCATTCTGTACTGGGTGCTGCCTGGATGCTGCCAACCCTTGCTACATTTGGCTCATATTTGGGATTTATGGTACAGTTACTTTGATTTTTCATGGGCCAGACAAGGAGCCCATGTGTATTTCCTAAGTGACCACATAAATATCTCTGGAGTAGCCCAGAGTCCACAGGGGCACGGATGATTATGCGGAGATGGTGATGCTTCCCCAGTGTCATTCCAATTGTGCACTGCAGACCCAACACTGCAAAGCCCAAGGCTGAATCATTAGCCCAGTTTCCCCCCAATTCTACTCTATAAACATGTATATAAATATATCACTTTGGGCACTATTAGAAGACCTGGACTTGACTCCCTCTTGTGCAATAAATGTACTGTGTGACCTTGGATGAGAGGCGGGCCAGGCTTTTTCCACAGCAAACTCTTATTTTTGCATGTCCAAATTATCACAGCAAATTCATTTTGTTCTCCTTAATTAATTTTTTAGGAATGCTGATAACCTTCAGGTCCTAATGGTTCAGTGGGACTTGTGTGTAATTGGTGCTTCTGGTGGATGAGCTCTGTTAGCTCCAGCTGGGCTCTCAAACATGGAAACACAGGAGCACTGCAAAAATCAGTGTTGGAAATGTTGGTCCTCAGCACTCAGTGCACTTTTTCCCAAAAAATCAGAGCTGGGATAATAATTCCTTTGGCAATGCTTTCAGAGCTGTGAGAGGGAAATGCTGCCATGAGTGAGTGTTGTTTATTACTGAAGCATTGTGATGGTTTCTGTGCTCACAATGCTGCTGTCACTGGTACCCCATTCCCAGGTTTGTTACCAAATCTCACCTGTGCTCCTTCTCCAAATCCCTCCTGTTCTCTCTTTGGAATCAGATCTCAGTGGACTGAAGTGGGTCATGACAAACATCTTTAGTTTGATGGAAGAAACAAAAGTTTCACTATTGTTGCAGTATTTAACAAATATTGGTGAGAGGAAAATGGGTTCAAACGCAAGAATTTCAGCACTTCATGCTGGGGCTCCTTTCTGAAAGGGTGTGCAGCACTTTGGAGTGCAGGCTCTGATACTCCCTGAAGATTCAACAGTGCTGCCCTGTGTGTGCCCTTAACTGGGTGCATAAAATGCTGAACAGTTTTCCTGCTGGCACCCAGGATCCACTAGCTGGGCATTATTTCCAGAGATCACATTTCAGAAAAGGAAAAGCACGTTTTTCACAGCACAGAGAGGTTTGGCTTCTTGCTCCCACTGTGATGGGGGGAAAAAAATCACTTTTTAATTCCCACCTGTGTCTCATCAAACTCAGGCATTTACTGGGGTAATGCAGTTGTTCAGAAATTATGCTAAAAGTATCATGAAGAAGGGCTAAGCTGTAATTGAAGTTTTGCTGTTATCTACAACAAGGGAATAGTGGTATAATTAGCTGGTTTGACACCAGATATTCTGTATATGCACCTGAAGGGGGCACAGGGCACAGGCACACTGTCATCTAATATTCCCATCAGAAATTTGCCCTGTCTTCTAATGATGTAAAAATTTTTGTTCTGTATGGCTCTGTCTCTCTTGTTTGAAACACACACAGAAATGTAGAAAGTCCTGCAAATGTAGATAATTAAAATATCTGTTGAAAGTGCCAGGGATGCAATGGAAAGCAATAGCACAACTGGGGAATGCCTATGTGAATTATAATTTTGAGTTTGGTGTTCAATATATTGTCTGGCTATGGAAGTGATCGATAGGAAAGTATCTTAGACTGACAAGCTGATTTTATTTTGTGGATTGCTGCTCTCTCCCCTCAGCTGACGTTGTTTTCCTTGAGTGTTTCTGGGACACAAGGAAAAATAAAAAATACATTCACTCCTGTGTTGTTTCCAATTGATATAATTGATTTTTGAGCAGGACCTTACTGTTTAAAATGTGAAGTAATGCCAGGCTGGTGTGTTTTAGTCTCTGGTCAAGGTGGTGAGATGGAATAAAGAAGGATCTGTATTCAAAAAATCACAATAAATTAATTATTTTGGGGAACCTCTGAACAAGGCTGCCTGTCTCAGCAGCACCTGTGAATGCATATGAGCTAATGGGTGGATCCCCTAAATCAGTATTTCCTGTGGAGAACTCTTTTGTTGCTGATGACATTGAGATAGAATCATGCTGAGTTATGGTAACAATTAAGAGGTTGTAGTACTGAAGCCTGTTTTCATCAGAGTCCCCTTGGATCAAAGCACTTTTATATCTTTCAGCTTCTGTATCCTAGAAGACTTTGATCATAGGGAAGGGATTACTGTGATAAATTTAGCAAAGAATGAAAAATGCTGTAAGACTTCTGAACAGCAAGTAATGACTTTAGCCAGGATCTTGTGTAATTGGAAGGATTTATCCTGCCTACAGGGTACAAAGGCCACAAAATCTTTTATTTTCCTGTTTATAGCCCCTGTCACTTACTGTCTTAAGTCCTGATGTGATGATCTGCCCCTTAAAATAGGAATATTTATGGAAGTGAAGCTTTTTCTTTCCTTTACCAGGAGTCATTTCCTGCAAGTGTGTCACCAAAGGGGTGGCTGGTCTGATGAAGAAGCTGTAGCAGGGACACAAAGGGTTGTTGTGATAATATGGAACAGGGTTTTGGTGTTTTGGGTCGGATTTTTTTTCCCCCAGTGGAGGCAATGGAAGAGAGGAAATAAAGTCAATGGAGAATGAAGGATGCCTCATCCTTTGAAGATCTGAAGAAAAAACTGCCATTCCATATAGTCTAACAGCAAAAACATTGATCTTCAGAAGCAGCTTGAGGTAGGAATAAAAGTCATACCAGAAGGGCTCAGCACTGTGCAGAGAATGCAGCAAACATTCCTGGGGTGGGAAATCTGCATTATTTCAACTGCCTCAGAAAGGCTTTAGGAAGATACCAACTGAGTTTGGTCCTTTGGGGTTGTCTGGAGCCTCTTTGCTGTTATCAGCCAGTTCCTATCCTATCACCAGAAGAGCAGCTTTACTCTGAACACTTGTGCAAACAGAAATATCTTTACCCTGAAGTGTGGCTGCACCACTGCTGCATCTGTGGTGCATCCATGGTGTGGAGATGCCTGCTCAGTCTTTTGGTTGGTTACTGTCAGAAAACATCTTAGTTGGACAATTTTCTGTCCCATTTGGAGGAGGACACTCCAGCACTACTTATGGGCTTGTCCAGAACTTGCATGCTTGGTTGTATGTAATGGATGGATTAAGTACAGTAAGTGCTACTGCCTGTTCAGCTCAATCAGCCACAGTTTTCAACTGTCATTCTGCCCTCAAAGCTTGAGTTTTTCCATTTCAAAAAACACATAAGTTATAAAATTAGTATTTATTATTTAAATTGATTCCTATTTTTCAGCTTAAATATTTAAAATAGATCTGGAATTTGGAGGTGTTATTTTAAACTTAAGATATAGTAGAACTTTATGCCTGTAGCAATGTTGTATAGTACCAAAAGAAATACACCAACATAGATTCTGTGCTTGTGAAGTATGTATTTTATTCTTGTAAACATGTTCCCCTCTTGTAAACACACACAATCAAAAGATACAAGACTTTTACAAGGAATACAGCAGGTCCTTTGTATTAATGCTGTGTCCTGAATTAGGACACAGCATTTTTCCATTGTTGAAACTTTACAGTCAAATAAAACAGATTTCCACCTTTCCAGCCTCCTGAAGGAATAGTTCTGAAGAGCACAGACTGGGGTAGGTTACTGGAGAGTTCTCTGCAGCAGACTTTGTGTTTCCATTGTGTGCTCTGCCTTTTCTCAGGGACTATCCCCCACAGAAACTCCTCACATCTATAACCAGGGTTGTCAAAATCTGACGGAGCTTTCTGGTGATTCTGGGCAACCCCCAATGTCAATGCTTGGATGGATGGATGGATGGATGGATGGATGGATGGATGGATGGATGGATGGATGGATGGATGGATGGAGAGGAACTCCCTGCGAAAACTAACGTGGAGGTGGATAAGCTGGTAATGTGTGCTTGCAGCCCAGAAAACCACTCATATCTTGGGCTGCATGAAAAGAAGCGTAGCCAGCAGGGTGAGGGATATGCCCCTGGATCCCTGGAAGTGTCCAAGGCCTGGCTGGACAGAGCTTTGAGCAGACTGGTCCAGTGGAAGGTGTCCCTGCCCATGGCAGAGGGCTGGCAATGGGATGATCTATGAGGTCTCTTCAACTCCATGACTTGATGAAAGCTAAATAAGATCACCTTTGTTTAAGTTTTTGACCTTAGACTCATTTTCTTTAAAAGTCCAAGGCTGACGTGCTGCCAGGTGCTGCTATTTCAGTTATCAGTCTCACTTCCCATCCCTCATCCAAGATATTTCCCAGAGTTGTGCCATTCACCATGGAGAAAGAATCAAAAGACAAGGCAGTTTCCTTCCTCATTTATCATCCAGGGGACTGAGTGTCTGTTAAGTGTTAAATGAAAGTCAGTGACATCTGTGTCTTAATTATAGCAGACTTTTGGAGCTGGATATGCCCACAAGACTTTATTATAATAGAGGCAGCCTGAAGAAGGGGTATCAACAGACTCATTAGTAACCATGGAAAGAAGGTGTTAATTAGGGAATGTGTGATCCTACCTAAGAGCAATTTGGGGCAAAAAAAAACTGGGTGAATGATTTGGAGATGAGCTGCCAGTGATATATTATATCAAAATTATTGTGCACATTGGACTGGCATAAATGGTAGTGGCATAGCAGAGTGGGATGCTGGTTGATTCACATTAGTGTCAAGTCAGGCAGTTAAAACCCTAAAAATGAAATGAGGAAGTCTAATTGCCTGTTCAGAATCAAATAACATGCACTTTATTACCAAATTCCACCATTAACAGCCCAGAAAACCAATTGTGGCTGTCAGGAAAAGGGACAGCTGAATGACAAATGTAAGGGGGGAGCCATCTGGCTGGGGGCTGGGTTCCAGTGCTGGTCCTGCAGCAGCAGCTCAGCCACAGGGCTCAGGAGAGCAGCTGCTCATGTTAAACACACCTGATCATATGCTGGAGACTCCAGAAACAGAAGTCATGTGCAGGTTAAGGATAAACTGCAGCTTCATGCAGTCAGTACTTGAGAGAGATTTCCAGGGAGATTTGGAACAGAAAGGGAGCAGTGAAGCTTGGCCTGAGGAGGGTGGAGATCCTGTGACTAAAATACTGACAGGCAGAGGCTGAATAATTTTGCCCAAGGAGAGATTTTTCTGCTAACCCTCAAATATTTAGAGCCTTACTTAAAAAGTGGCTTCACAGCATATGTCCAGCTGTGCTGATGGAACAAATTTTAGTTTCTACTCCTGAGAGCTAGGCCCTGCTCTGAGCCTGGCTGATTCACCCCAGGGAACTGCGCCCAGCTCAGCTCAAACTCAGCCAGCTGGGCCAGACTGTCTGTAGGTTCTTCAAAAGGAAATGGGTGTATGATCCTTTTACCCTTCACTAATCTTCTTTGCACCAGCACATTCTGTGGTGGCTTCCCTTTAATGCTGTTCAGTTCCAGGGCTCATACACTGATAGTCTCTGTGCCCAATGAAGTGCCTCAATCAAGGCAGTGCTCTTTCTAATCAGCACAGGCCTCCCAGGGTAATTCAGTGATTTCCTCCTGGGCAATGGGAAGCCATTAGCAGGTTCATACCATTTTACTCTTATTTAATTACATCCCAAGGAGAGGACTGAGCTGGCAGGGCAGCTGAAGGCTGAGGTGACCCAGTAAGGACTCCAGGCATGAAGGTTTATTTTTTAATAATTCATGCAACATACTTGCAGCAGCCTATGGCAGAAGGGCCCTTGGTTTCACTCAGTGCACACATGCAATGTTTCTGTCCATGGCCACAGAAATACCCATTGCTGAGGCTATCACACAGAACCATGCAATGGGAATTGGCTTTTTGGGGTACAGCAGCACTTCCCACGTGAGCTGATTAAATCAGAGAGGGAGAGGATGCTGAGACTTCTTTTTATTCTCTTGGGCTGACAGTGTTTGTGCCTGTCAGAGGAGCCTACAGCAGGAATGAAGTGCACTGTGCTCTGGAGGGATGTCCTGGCTCAGCCCCTGTGCACCTGGCCAGCCTCTCCTCTGAAGGAGCCTGCAGTGATGTCCTGGGGAAGGAGTGGGATTCACTGCTGATGTCCTGTAGCTGGGACTTTGCTGGGAGCTCTTTTGATCAGTGCTGAGCAGCCATCAGTGGCTGTTTCACATTTCACAGGGCTGCACTCACCTCTGGAAGTGTGTTCATTAGAACACACACACAAGGAATTAGGTAAAAAGTGACAAAACAACATCCAGAAATTAGAGGTGCTTGAGATTTGTCTGGTAAAAGATAATGAAAGGTAACAAATAGAATCATACTCACAGAGTTTTAAAAAATTGCAGAGATAATTTGGACTGTTCTATTTCTATTGTACACAGAAGCTTAGGTGACTATGGGCTTTATAAGGTAATTAACATTTTCCACTGATAAGATTCATACTGTTTTTCCCATCTTATTTTCTTGTGTCTTTTATTTTCTCAGATTGCTTTTGATCTACCTTTCCAGCAGAGAAAAATAACTGCTTGCTGCTAAATTAACACTCATATATGGGCAATTTTTTATAGGAATTCATTCTCCTGGTCTAATTAATGATGCCTAAATTTCCACTGGTGCCTCCAGTAATCCTTTGACAAAGGATGTCTTCAAAACCTCTGGAAGTTTTAACTTTTCAAGGAGAGAATGAAGTGAAGCAGGAACTATTTAGGATGGGATTAAGGAGGAAGCGGAATTAATAACAAATGTGCTTTGGAGTGCCTTTTTGATAAGGGAGCGAATCCTATGCTAGCTTCTATGGAAAATATTTTTTACTGGATTGATTCAGATCTCACTAGGACTGATCAGAATATTTCTTTTGATTTCAGTGGTCTTTGGGTCTGGTTCAGGGATTAAGTTCTACCTTGAGTTTGCTTTAAATGGGAGGAATTTAGCATCACTTTAGCATCACTGTTAGCCACAAGGAGATGGAGAATGTACAGATCAGAACCGCGTATCTGCATCATAAAAGGGAACAAAAGGTGAGTCTGGCCAATAACCTCATAAAGAAAAAGCATAAAATGTTGCAATACCTGTAAACAGAAATGTGAACCAAATAGGAATGGAAAACTATTACAAAGTATATAGCCCATACTTTGTATTGTTCTGTTTCTGTGGTCAAGCCTCCCCACCCCTCCTGATGGTTAAACTGTGCAAACTGGAACCATCCAGGCTGGTTTATTTCATTTTGTTTTATTGTTGTTAAGGCCCAAGAATTGAATGGGAGAGAAAATTGTATTGTTTGGCATTCCTGAAAGGATCTGTTGGCACATCTTGGAGCTCTCTGGCTGCTCTGCTCTCTGGGACAGGGCCTTGAATGGCTCAGGGCTATTAGGGATGTTCCTTTTGCTGAGTGCCTGAATGGGTTCAGTCTAAACTTGTGATGAAAAAGCTGGTGCAGTGCAGTGTGAGGAGTTCAGGTGCACCAGCTCCGCAAAATGCTGCCCAGGATTAGGGAACCCCAGCTCTCTTCCCTGTAATATTGTTTTTGAGGTGCTCTGGGCTGACCTATGGGTGGACACAGCACTATTTTAGAGCCTATCTCCTTTGCTGTCAGGGATTCACTTCCTGACTCAAAATCAAAGTAGGCAATTTCACATCCCAAGAGCTGAACAGGCTGGCATTCAGAATGATAGAGAGAAACTTTATCTTGCTTTTAGCAGGGCAATAGCTCTTGGATCCATGGAGGAAAGAGTAGCAAAGAGCTCCACAGAGAGGTTAAAGTGGGAGGGGGACCGGGGGAAATTGTTGACTGAGAAAGGAAACTTGAGTAGGAAAATGAAGGGAACGAGAGAGTAAAGTTACTAGCAGAGGTGAAGCAGCTTGCCTGCTTCTCCCCTGACATCGCACACTGACAAGTGTTTAGTGTTATAAAGAAGACAATTCAAAAGCACACAGAGAGACTCAGGTGCACAACTCCCACTCATTTTCATTTACTGGAAATTTGGGAGCTGCTGCTGTGGATTTTACAGGGTCTCCCACCATCTGATCAGAAATAACACCTATGACTTCATCCCCAGCCTGCTGAAAGCAAGAGTCTCCCCCACAAATTTCAGTGTGTCTTCTATGGAGCTTTAATAGGATGTCAAATGTGCTGTGGCAAATTACTCAAATGAAGCTGTCAGTCAGAGCATCAGTCTGTATTTCATGAGCTGGGAGATACACATCACCTAGAAAGTCTGAAAGCGCAGTTGGCTGAATTAGCTTCTGCTATATAATTATGTTAAACCTGTTGATCAATATTGTGTGCATTCTTAATACCTTCATATTGAGGCTTCTGATCTCTGTATGTTAATGCTGATAATAGTTCTGCTTCTCTCTGCAATCAAAGAGCTTAAGCTTGAGGTTTCTTTCTTCTTGCCTCTTGCTCCCACAGTTAATTACTCCTTTAGCTCAGTAAAGCAAATGGGGATTCTATTATTTTATTATTTTACTAACTTTGAAAGAAAAGAAAGTAAAAATGTGCCCACCAGGAGATGGGCTGCAGGAGAGTGAGCCCATGAGGACCCTATTAGCGCAGTCCATAATAAAAAGTCTTCATAAATCCTTGAAATATTGAAGGCTAAAAGAGCAGCATTTCACCAATAACAGCTTATTATTTACCTGTCTTTAAAAAAGGAATTAAGCAGGATAATCCTGTGTTCATCCTTCCCCAGAACTTGGTTCCTGTTTTCTGTATTGTGCTGCTTGATCTCAGCTGTTTCAGCACCATCACACTGGCCCCAGCTCCAGAGCTGGACACACAGCACAGCTGCTCCTCAGGAAATTCTTCAAGTTTCTTTGGGAATCTCTGAGTCTACCTGCTTGCCATTACACCCCTTTAGAGGTCAGAGGATTTTCAAGGCAATAAATCAGAATTCAATTTGAGACTAATGTATTTGAGATCCCAAGATGATGTTGAATTCTGTTCTGTGCAAGTCAGACTTGAAGATGCCAACAGCCAAGGACCTCAGGAGCCATTTAAGTAGCTTTCATGGTCTATCCAAATATATAAAAAGCAAATTAATGGATAAAGAGAGAGGTGGGACTCTTCTCCTATAGATTCTGATTTATTGAGTCACTGATTTCCCTGCCTGTAACAGAGTGCAGATCACATCTCCACCTCACAACCTTGGTGTCATTACTGTGGTGCAACCCATGCACCTCAGTGTGAACTGTATTTCACAGAGGATTTTAGCTGAAGCTCTGATTTGGCCCTCAATGCATTTTATGAAAACCTTTGGTTACCACAGGGGTTATTTTTTACCAAGTTCTGTGCAGGGGCCCCCTGCATCACCTAAACCCCATCAGTGTCAAATGGAGCAGAGGGTGGCTGGAGTATCAGAGCTGTGCTTGGCATAGCAAACCACCAGCAATGTCAAATTCTGCAAAATGTGCAAAGCCTACAGCTGCTCCCCAGAAAAGGCAGCTCATAATTCCCCCTCTCCTATAGGACTCCCATGAACTGCACAATTTATCACATTCATGCAAATGCCAGTCTAACTTTCCTAATGAATGCAAATCCTAATAATCCAATATATGTCAGAATATAGCCACAGACTCATAATCCTCTCTGTCTGCTGTTTGATTCATTCCATTCAGACCCTAATTTGTAGTAAATCTTGTCTTTGGAAGCTGCTGTGGCTCATACCATTTGTGTCAAGGCCAAACTGGTAACAGGGCTTCTATCTGCTGATGAAATGTTGCAGTCAAACCCCTGTATGTAATGGATTCTTCAGTAAAAAGTGTCACAGGGTGATGATCTCAGCTGCTTTCAGTAGGATTGGAGTCCTAAATTCCTTTTCAAAACATTCACCAGGATGTACAATTTCTTTGCTGTGAAAAATTTCAGCCCAAATAGTTTGAAAAGGTTGAAAATTAATGGGTTTTTTTTTCCCTAATAGAACAAAAATGTTTAAAAATAGATTAGCAAATGGCACTTTTTATTTACCATTCAAGGAAAATTTTATTTTCTATTAAATGCAATTTAAATTATTCTTAAGTTAATTTAGTACAGAAATCCTGTTGCCTGAAGCACCACATTCCCTTGTGCTCACGCAGGGCCACACTTGTTGCACTCAGTGACCTTGAATTAAGCAAATCAGTTCAGTTCAACAACAGGTCACCACCACATTAGCTTCAGGTGAAATAACTCAATTTGATTTTCCAAAGCAAGATTTTTTTCTGTTGAAAATGTTTATTTTCTGAAAAGCTGTTGATTCAATGGAAATGAAGTGTTTAGTCAAAAACCATTCAAATGAACTGGAGTGGTTTTACTGGTCCATTGTGGCAGGACCAGAGCAAAGGCAATGCTCTGATCCCAGGGTGGGCACTGCCAAGCTGCCTTTAAATAAAGCTCTTTGGATGCTGGGCACAGTGAGATTGCAGCAGCACAGGTTTGGAGTCCTGCTGAGGAGCAAAGCAAACTGCTCCATGCTGGGAAGTGACTCAGCAGTGTGGGCATAACCCATCTTGTGAGGCTGAAAATGGGAAATGACCCTGGGCTGGAGCAGGCTCTGAGCTCTGGTGGTGTTTCCTTCACTGCAGGCACATTTCTATTTCTATAGGTGGAATGCTTGCACCTACCCTAAATACCTCCTGGAGGGAGGTCTCTGACACAGCTCCCACCAGGAAAAAGGGCAAAAGTAAAACTGGAATGCTCTCTTTCTTCGCAGAGGGTTTAATCACTCTATCCCTTAAGTGATGCTGCATTATTGAAGCAAACAGCCAAGTACCTAATGCATAATATAGCAACTTGCTGAAATCTTATACATTTCAGGGTGAATCATGACTGATGAGAAATGAATCAGGATTTGCATTTCACACAGTGACTCATCCTCTGCTAAAATAGTGACAGCACCTGAAACAAACCAGTAAGGATCATGTCAAGGCACAGAATACTGGTTCATTTGGGCAAGTACTTACAACATGTTTAGGTTTTAAACATCAGGAATATAAAAGTTTATTTTTGGAAATTATTCTCTTAAGGTGGCTGAGAAGCAAAATATTATTTTGGAAATGTGCAGAAAAGGAAATCACTTTCAAGCTGAAAACAGAATTTATTTTCTTGAACAATGGTTATTGATTTTCTTTTTTAAACATAGTTCTCCTGTGGGATGAAAAAAACCCACTATTGGTAACACACTTGTGGCATAAAAATACTTCACCTAAAATATATTGACATAAAAATACCTTACTTAAGATGTATTGATATAAAAATTGTATTAAATTTTTTCCACGTTTCAGTTCTTGCCATTTTCTAAATCTGCTGCCATGTTTTTGGAGCTCAGATATGTTTTGCTCTGACACCAGAGCTTCACAAGAGAGACCTCTAATTTCCTTGCCCTCTGAGATAATTCACTTTTTTAATTCTAGAAAACAAATTGTGCAGCAGTTTCATGTACATTCAAGCTGTCAGGAATTCCAAATTTATTTTTTTTTCCCCAAACTCTTTGTTATGGTACTAGTGCAGTAGCTATTGTTCCTGTCCCAGTGCTGCTGCTCCTCAGGATCCCAGCTCAAGGCAGGGCAGGGTTCCATCCTGGCCCCTCAGCAGAACTGGCATCCAGGGCAGGCAGGAGCCAGGTGTGCCTGTGCAGGAGGGAAATGTCAGGAAAATTAACCCACAAACACCAGAGGTTTGCGTCCAAAAAGGAGACAGAGGACTCCTTTTACTTTATTGGAATAAAGGGAGAGGCCATGGGGGCATTCCCCTGGAATCTGTCAAATTTTTGGAGGATGCAGCCTCCCTTTTTATCCCAATTTCCCAGCCACATTTCCCTTCTCTCTTTCCCCCTTGGCTGAGGTACTTGAAAGGTTCAGACTTCCCAAATTGCCTGGTATCAGAGATTCCCCTCTAATGTATAACCCTCCTTTTTAATTTTTAATTCTTATGGAACTTAGGAGTTTTTCTCCTCCATTACTTCTTTCATCTCTCAATGTCTAATTTAATTTACCAGCAAACCTAAAGCTCATTTGTAAAAGCAAATATCTTTTTCCATTCATCGATCAGCGGAATCCTTCCCATTGTTTCTTTTATCTCCCAGTGCTCGTTTTATCTACCAGCAGACCCACAGCTTGTTTGTAAAGACAAATCCACAATTCCTCTCAGAAGCAATGCTCCAAAAGCCCAAAATCCAGGGCCCTGGGTTTGCTCATTTGTCCCCAGGGGCCAAATGGGCTCTCCAAAGATGCCTCTCCTACAGGAGACATGATCAATTATTGTCACTCTGATACATCAGTGCTCCATAGCTGGCACCTCGTTTAGCTGTTGGTGGTTGCACATTGCTGCCTCATGAGTTCTGATATGTTCTTTAATGGTAAGTAGGTTAATCCCTCTTCCTGGCTGAAAAACATGATGTTAGATGCAAAAGCCCCCAAAGCAAGAAGACTTACTTGGAAAAAATTACAGAAGTGTAAATCAAGAAAGCAATATTGAACTTTAGAAGACAGCATACAATAATATGACACTTTATTCTGCTGCTGCCTGAGGTTTATATATACTACTGTCACTTTCTTGCTGTTCTCCACCAGTAGTAATTTTCTTTCAATCTAAATTTCATTTCCCAAGGGTTTGCTAAGGTTAAAAGTGCTAGAAAACCAATGACTATTCACTTGCCAAAGGACAATAAATTAAATTAACCACTGTTGGTAGCCAAGTCAGGTCTGAACTATTTATATGTAAATAGGTGCAAAAACCTGATGGCATAGTGCATGATTATTAGCAGCTCATTGCAGACTCCATATTGAAAATTAAATACACTGGGAAAAGCAATGTGTTTCCTTTAAATTCTGCCTGCAAGAAAAACTTCTGAATTTCTGTTTTCATGGTAGCCTGTTATTACTGGCCTTACTATGCATTAGAAACCTAATTATTCAAGGTCAAACTTAATGGGATCTTTTACTAACTTGTTTTATTTTAATTATCTTAATAATCATAACCACATAACCATAGTAGTGATTTCCAATTGATAGGGTAATTTTAATAAGGGTCACATTGCTCTGCTGTTGTCCAGGAAATGACTGCTACTGTAAATGGTATTTAGTGACCACATTGGTGTGCTGAGATCAAACCTCTCAGTGACCCTTTCCCACATCCAATTTGGTGGCCAGGTAATAACAATTCATCTGTCAGTATTGAGTTTCTGTGACACTTCTTTTTCTCACAAGATCCCTGGGATTTTAGGTATGGTATAACCTGAAATATACCATTATTAGGGTGTATACTCATATAAATATATATTTTATATAAATATATTTTTTCTATATTAAATATAAATGTATGTTTATTTATATTTATAGATTTTATAAATGTATATTTATAGAAATATAAATATAGAAATATATTTATATAAAATACAAATATAAATTTGTTCTCTCTGGGATCTCTAGGATGGCAGCTGGAGCTGTACCACCCCAAGCTCAGCAGCATCATCACTGAGAACATTTGATTAATAACAAAGATCCAGCCAAAGTTGTGTTTGATAGCACATTCATATTTAGTTATATTTACTGGTCCTTCTTCAGTTTCACTTCCTTCTTCAGGAGGTCTAAGAAAAGACTTGAAAAGAATGAATCAGCCCTTGTGGGTATCAGGAATAAAAGCTGTAAGGGATGTGAAGTGCCAGTCCCACTGTCATTCAGGCAGTCTGGTGCAACAGCAGGCACAAGATTGTGAGCCCCCAGTTCTGCATTTCCAGTGCTGGCTGCACAGGAAGAGCCACAGCACCAATGCATGGTCAGAGGGGAGCTGTGACACTCAGGGACACATTTTGGTGCTGAGCTACAGAGTTAAATAAATCCGTTAATGGATAATGAACTTGTTTCTGTAATCATCCACACCCCAAGGCAGATGGGAAAAGTTAACTTCCATAAATTATTGAGACATTGGATTTTAAATTCAAGGAACTAGTCCTGGAAGAGCAAACCAGAAACATCTGATCAGACGCTAATAAGGATTAAACAACCACTTGCTATCAGTAAACGTTCCTAACTGAGCAATTCCTGCATTCTGGAGATGGAGCCCTGATCCTGCAAAGATGCCTGCAGTTATCCATGTGTGTGTTGGCTCTGCTCACACTCCTGTGAGCTGACACAGATTCCCCCTTCTCTGTGCTGGGGCTCACCAAGAGGCAATGACTTCAGCATCAAATATCAAACTACACTGGAAGAGGTTTAGTGACAAAATCACAAGTTTGACTGCAGGAAGGCTGGTGGAACACAGATCTGACCACACACCTTCCACCCCTGGAAATGAGTGTAAAGGAGGCCTGGTCAGTAGCTACAGTGTTAACCTGCTATCAAGCCCTCCATTTCTCCTAATAAACACAAGATCCTGTCATCATTTTCTTTTCACTTGTTGGCATTTCAAATGTGTTGCTTACAAAGGTCGTCTATGTTTGGGAAAAAACAGTTTAATTGATTTTATTATTGCAGGAAAATAGAATAACCACTTGCACCTTTGTTTGCAGATAAAAAAATTAATGGTTGCATACAGCTGAATTAAGCACTTAAAGTTCAGTCTCTACAAAATGCTGACAGTGTAAGCTTAGATCAATACCAAAACAATTTACACTTTAGGAGCTCTGGCTCTGGCTATTAACTAGTAATTATGCCAAGTTTACTGTTAAACTGCTTTAACTGTTTCCAAGGTGTAACTGAATTATGGCAAAACTTGTTAACACTGTCAGAGGGGGAGCTCTCAGCACAGTCCCAAGCAGATAAACCTTGCACACCTTGACTGTCCCCAGCTGCTCACTCCATCAAATCCTCCACTCCCCTGACCCCTGCTCTGCTGCAAACTCTTACATTTCAGATTCTGGATCTGCTGCTCACTGCAAGTTACTCAGCAGCGTGAAGAAACTTTTCCTGGGTGAGAAACTGCAGCCAGCACCAGCCCTGATAGGCCCATAATGGCCCTGAGGCAGTACAGGAGCTGCCAAAATTTTTCAGAAGTTGTAGGGAATTGCAACTAAACTTTGGACTTCATCTCCAGACTAGAATCATGATCCTTCCCAGAAAACAAAGTCTACAGCTTGGCTTTGGCCTCCTGCAGGAAAAAAAAAATGTTTTCCTCAGTTAGTAGATGAAGTTCCCAAACAATAACATAAAGATACAAACTCTGCAAATTACTTATAAGCAAGTTACTTTAGTCTAAGTTTACTTATAAGCAAAAGCAAGGTTTAAAACCCCTTCACATTAAGTTCCCTTTGTGTCCTGCATTTATCCCACAACAGCTGCTGAAATTAATCTTCTTTGTCATGGAAGGACCAGTTTCTCCTTCACATATTACCCATGCGATGATGAAAAATGCAAAAAGAAGTTATGCCAAAGACAGCAAGCAGAGCAGTGTGTGAGGAAATCTGTTGTTAATCGAGTTGGACCAGCAAGACCAGGAAAAGGAGAACTAAATGCCCACCCCAGGGTCTGCCCTCTGTCCCCTGTGCCTGACTTTAACAAAAATACATTGTCACACTAATCCTGAAAGTAACTGAGGAGTTTGTTTTAATAATGTTTAAATCAATGTGTACCAAAGGCTCACCTGAGTGTGCTACAGCATGTTCACACCATCACCTCCTCTAATTAATGACTCCTGCTGCGGGCTTTGCCTCCCTCTGCTTTCCATAACACTCCAACCCAAAAAACAGCCAACAATTTATCAGTAGAACATGCACATTCAAAGCCAAAGGACTTAGTCTCATACTTGCTGATTATCTCTATAGCTATATATTTGGATTTATTGTATGAAAAAAGCCTGCCATAGCTCCCACACACGGCACTTTCCTGGCTACACAGATTGGCTTCATCCCTGCCTTTATGCATCGATGTTGTTCTACCAAAACACTCATGCAGATGGGGAAATTGGAGTTATGAAGGTGTGACCTTGTCTTGCTGAAGGCCTGAGCCCTCCAGACTCCAGCAAGTTCTCAGTGCTGGGAGTGGGACCTTTTCCCCTCATTTTCAGAATCTCAAGACACAAACATCAGAAATAATTATGAGTAAAAATGTGCTAGCATGTCTTGAAGTGAAACCATCAATTCTCATTAAATCTTTTTTTGCCACTGATTTATACCTCCCCTGAAACATATGGCATCTCCTGGCTCTTGTGAAATATTTTGACTGACAATACAGAAGCCAGAGAAATAAGAAAATTGTGTCTCACCCAGGAATTCTGAAGTCATTTACTCTGAGGAAAATTTTAGTTATAACCTTCTGATAATTGCAATACAGACTTGCCAAGAAGAAATGGCTCAGACATTCAAAAAAAAAAAACCAAAAAAAAAGAAAAGCAAATACACAGTCAAATATGTCAATTTCTTGACCTGTTTTTTTTTTTCCAGAAACGTGATCAGAAAGTGCAAAACCAAGACTGCAAAACTGATAAAAATCCCAAATCCTATCCACTAAATACTATAAACTGGACACTTACTTGGGCTTCAAAGATTAAAAAAAAGAGGGTTTAGACAAGACAGATTAGCTTTGCAAACTAGAATTCTTTCTTTACATAAATTATTTGATAAAAGATCAGGTTGTTTATGAAGCAGTAAGCACTTGCCTTCAGCATTTTGTCATCTGCTGAGTGCTGTGACAGAGGAGCAGGGCAGGATGGGAAGGATGGCGAAGGATGGCGAAGGATGGCGAAGGATGGCGAAGGATGGCGAAGGATGGCGAAGGATGGCGAAGGATGGCGAAGATGCCATCCATGCACACAGCCCAGCCACCCCCTGAGCTGAGATTTTGTCACCCCAGGCTGCTCTGCTGGGGCTGCAAGGTCCCCACTGTGACCCTGCTCTGGTGGCACCAGGAGGGACCCAGGGACTGGGACTCCATTCAGCAGGGGCTCAGTCTGCCTCTCTTACCCAGTGCTTTATCCCTTAAGTATTTGGCTAGTAAAAATCAGCATTATCCAAAATATCTTCCAGGGAGAGGAGGAAGGGGCAATGTGCAGAACAATTAGCTCTCACCATTCTGTCTCAGCTTCCCAAAGGCTGGGCAGGCTCTGTGATGTCCCAGACCCAAGAACCACATGACTAAATCACTTTTTTAAAAACAAAAAAATTACGATTATATCAAGACACTTGCAAACATAAATACTATTGGGAAAATAAATGCTTTTCAGGAGTGAGGAGGGCCTTCATTGCTGACCTTTTCTTTTTGGAACTGGCAGTGACAAAATCACTTTTTTGGGGGTGTGCAAGCCTCACTGCAAAGAGCAGACAATATATGCATTTTGCTTGTTTTGCTCATCAAATGTTTCTCCTTGCTGGAGAAAGTATATTTGCCCAGGTCAGTGCTGTTCTCCTGCTTTTTATTATGCTTTTTCCTACTTTTTCTTCACATTATTTTCCATCCACCTTACCAGAACGAGGCAGAGGCAGTCCCATCTCTGCATATAACTGCCATGTAACTCTGCACATCAAGGGAAAATCATCCCTAGGCAGAGATGCTCCATAAGAGCCCAGCATGAATAAGCCTCCATGATGGGCAGATATTTTTAGGTGACATTTAGGACCTTTCCTGCATGCTGCAGATTTATAAAATCAGCTAGGCAAGCTCAGGAGGAGGAAGATTGTGCCTGGATCCCCTAGAGGGAAAAATCTTGTGGAGACAGAATAATTCATTCCCACCTCTTTCTCACTCCCTACCACTGACAAGTTGCCAAAGCCACAAATCCCAGGGAGCTGCTGCCAAGTTGCTCTTTCTTGGGAACAATTTTCATGGTGGCTGTGGGACAAGCTGCCCCCCTTTCCCTGTGGCAATCCACCCAGCTGCTTGGAGAGAGTGCAGGATGTGCCAAGCAGGGTGCCACAGCCAGGGACAGCCTGGGCTTCCTCCGAGCACCTCCTGGCTCTGTCCCACCAGGTTGTCACGTGTCAGCTGTGACACTGGCACAGAGATTGGCCTGATGGCAGCGTGCAGGGTGCCATGCTGTCCCTGTGCTGTCCCTGTGCTCCAGTGTGGCAGCAGCCTCTCCTGCAGCAGCCACACCAGCCTGCAGCTCCTCTGCAGGCTGTGCTCCAGCTCACTGCAACATGCAGGAGCCACAAGAGGCACCAAACCACTCCTGCCCACTCAGGTATCAGCCTTTACCTGCCCCAGCCCCCAGCTGTCCCTCCCAAAATCCATCTCACTCAGGTGAGCCACTCAGCAGCATCAAATACCTCAGAAACACACCAGGGTCCTGTCGCAGACATCTTTTATGAAAATCCTTTCCTTAGGATTTTTCCTTCTGAGAAGCTGAGAGGCCTCAGGAACAAAATGTAAACAATGGTTATCTGCTGCTGTGGAATGCAACAGGTGGATGTGTGATTGGTCCATGTTGGATGTTTGTAATTAATGGCTAATCACAGTCAGCTGGCTCGGACAGAGAGCCCAAGCCACAAGCCTTTGTTATCATTCTTTCCTATTCTATACTTAGCTAGCCTTCTGATGAAATCCTTTCTTCTATTCTTTTAGTATAGTTTTAATGTAAATATATATCATAAAATAATAAATCAAGCCTTCTGAAACATGGAGTCAGATCCTCATCCCTTCCCTCATCCAAGAACCCCTGTGCACACCATCACAGGGTCCATCTGCAACCCCGCTTCTGTGGGGAGCCAGGACTGCAGAGGGGTCTGCAAAGAAGGGCACTGGGAATGCTTGAGCTGCACTGGACACCACCTCTCCCTCCTGGGCAGGAGTCAGCACAAGCAGCAGGAACAAACTGGAGCACCTGGAGGGCTGGCAGGGCTTAGCTGGGCTGAATTTAGGGGGCGTCTCACAAAAGGCATATAGTAAATGAGCTTCATGAGTGATGTACTGCTCCCAAAGTAATTACCCTCTGGGGTCAGGGTGGCTGTGCTGAGCTGATCATCTACATCTGTGCACAGTAACTGCATAACTTAGGAAGTCAAACCTATGATCAACTCGGTTCAGAGATCAGGTAAGTCAGTTCTTCCACAGAACATGTCAAATAACCAAAACATAATTTTATTTTTTGTTGTTGTTTAGCATAAAAGGAGGTTTGACTCCAAAGAAGTATGTACATTATTCATCAAATACACTTTCTCAAAATAAAAAAGTCCTGTGCCACATGTGCATTTCTCTGCTGCTTTTCCTATGTGCTAATAGATAAGGATTGACTTTGTGAAATTGCTGCAGCAAGCTGAGAATGTTGCATGAGGAGAGGAATTCTGCCCAATGCACAGGGAATATGGATGTGTTATGTTACTTGCTGTGCATTACACAGATACACAATATTCATCTCAGTCACAACAGCAGCCAGTAAATCCTTCAAATCCCAGACTGTTGTGCATACCTGATACAAAACTGAGCAAAGCTGATGGCTCACTCCTCATGGAGCCCTGACAGCAAAAAGGGGAGGTGGACAAATGTGTGTAAATAAACAGGAGGTGAGGGAAAGCAGAGGGTACCAGAGGGCAGCAGGGGGGAAACAAAAACCAGCATCAAGAGTATAAAAAGCTCTGCAAGGATCAAGTCTCAATCATGAGCACAATACATGTGTGGAGATGCACAGAAGGGATTAAAGTCCAAAAGGGCACAAGAGCAGCACAGCTGTGTCTGAAGATACCCCAAAGGGCATGTAGGAACACTTGTAGTGACTTTAAAACACACCTAACTCTGGGATTTCCCTCCTAAGCCAATAAATTGCTACTTATTGCTCTTAGTGCCCACTGCATATTTGGCAGTACACTAGAGAGAGCAGTAAAGGCATGAGGAGGGTAACAGCTGCATCCCATGCTTCATCAAACGCTCAATCCATTTTCCCTGTGCTCCTGACTGTGCAGGCATCTGAAAAAAAACACAACCACCTTTTTGGAACAACCTCCTCTTCCAAACACATGCTGCTACAGGGAGCCCCTTTGGCTACACTCCACATTTCTCTTTGCCACCAGAGCACAGAGCACTGAGCTACCAAGCCAGCAAATCTCCCCTTTTCCCACCAGCTCCATCTGCCCAGGAGCAGCACCTGAGGCATCCCCAGCTGGCTCCTCACTTGACCTGCACCTCCTCTTTACTGGAGAGAGAGGGGATTCTGTCTCCATCTGCCCTGGGATTTCTAAAGTGCATCTACACAAGAGCTCAAAGTCAGCATTACCTTGTTTTAGGAATGATGCAGCTGCCCCTCTCTTTGGCCCTGCAGCATCCCAGGTCTCCTTTGATCACTCTTTGCCCCTCAGCCTGCTGAGGCTCTCAGTCTCCAAGGACCAGACCAGTTTACTTTGCTTTAAGAGCATATTCTGTGAATGCAAAGATCTGCTGCATGCAAAAATCAGCTTTGTATGGGAATGGAGGTATGGAAGAGCAGCCCTGAATAACAACAGCTTGGAACAAAGTCCATGCTGACCTACAGCTGACCTTCCTGCTCTCAGTCACACAAGGGAGGACTCCCTCTGCAAACCCATGCTGAAATACCTCCTTTTCCAGGACCCCAAGAAAATATCAAATGTATAAAAAGCAAAATCATCTCCTTCCTTTTTTGTTCCTGCATATGCAGGACACATCCCTTGTGTCTTTGTGAGAGTGTAACCGAGTCTCTATGTGACCCTGGGAGCTTGCTGGCCACTCAGTGATTCTGTGCTCAGTGCCATGGGCTACCTGACCTGCATTTCAAAGGAACAACACAGTTTTGTTATTCCAGAAACTCAGCTCATTTCAGAGCCCTGCACTGGCAGCAATCTGTGAGCAGCTCAGCTCCCAGGGCAGATGGGAAGTCAGTGGTGCTGTACAAGGGATATGCTGCTTGCTGGTGATGCTGAGATTCTGGTGGAAAACTAAATAGCAAGATATGCTCAGCAGAAAAAGAACAAAAAAATCCAACCTGAAAATTCTGGGTGTCTGCTCTAAATAGAGCTAAAAAGAATTAAAAGCTAACAGGATGGTCTTTTTCCTTCTTTTATTGTCATTTTGCTAACAAATTGCACTGGGAATTCTCCCATACAAATTCCACCCTTCATCTCTGATAAGGATTCCCAGTCCTACAGATTTCTCATCAATATCTGGTGAGGCCTTTGCAGAAGCATTAGTGTGCAATATGGACCATTCCCTGCAGCAGCTCCTTCCCTCCCTGTCCCTGCTGCTGTCAGGACAGGATCTGCTCCAGACCCCTTGCCCTGCTGGGCACTCCCACCACAGCCTCCATCGCCTGCCCAGCCTCTCCTGGCTAAAGGGGAATGGCTGCTTAACACTGCCAAAAGCCACCCAAGCTGACACTGCAAGCTTCGTATCAGTGCTCCTCTGAAGGCATTTAAATACACATTTATTTATCTTTGTAAGAAAGGAAACACATCCAAACTTTTCTACACACTCTGTGCACCATCCCCTTTCCCCTGTAGCCCCACCAGGTGCAATTAAGGCATTGATTAAAATTAATCCCACATTGTTTGGCTTTCAGGAAACAATTGTTGGGGATTTTTTAAACCTTAAGGTATTATTCAAAGGCATCCTTTAATATTTGCAGGATAAAAGGAATGTAGTAAGTTCAAATCCATTTCCCTTCCATTTCAACATCCTGCACATTCCCATGGTCTTTGTCACTTTTGTACAGAAGTTGCCACAAACTTCTCTGGAGGAAGAGCCCAGATAAGGGAGTTCCTTGGTAGGAGATTTAGCCTTAATTTTGCAGGCATGTTCATTCTAGGATTTGAAGACAGACTTAAAAATCTCTGGTCCAAAAGCAAAACTGAAGCTAGGCATTTAAAATATGAATGTGGGTATTAGGCAATTACTTTTCCTTCAGCTTTCAAAATGTTGCATAAATTGTTAATAACCCCACACTGAGGAAATAATTTTATCATATATGATTAGCTATTTTCTGAAGGAAATAGCAGAGTGAAAAGTACAAATTGACAGAATTCCACTATTTTTCCTCTTTAGAGTTGCAGATCAACATATTCATCTCATCTTCTTCCCTCTCTAATTATCATGCAATGGCATGTCTTGAAGAAAATAAATGGTATGTGCATTTCTGTGACAAGTGAAGCAATTCTCTGACATGTAACTACAAAATACTTGGGAATCCATAGAGGACAAAAAAAACACCCAATAAAAAATTTAGATAGCACCAGTTCTTCATGCTGACAGAGTCTAAAATTAAAAACTGAAAGTCTAGAATAACTGCACAGAATCTACACATAGAAATGAAAAGCTGAAGAGAGCACAGCCTCATCTCATTTCATGTAATGGTTACTGCCATCCATCCACCAGCACCTGTGATAGCCACAAGTTCTTAACAGAAGTTACTCATTTTGGAATTCTCATTTTCCTTACAGGGCTCAGAGGAAGAAGAGTAATTCAACAGTTTACAGCAAACTGGCCACATCTTGAACAAAAGCATGCAAACATCATCTTAAATAACACCACACAGTTACCTCTGCACATCTCACTTCCCAGAGCTTGATACAGCCTTGGCAGATTTTCCTAACAATAAAATGCAATAAATGAATTTATGTCCTGAAGGACTCTAAGCTGCAATGTCACAAAGCCATGAAAGATAAATTACGTCCTAACTAATTTTCTGATTTATTATTCCTCCAACTTTGCTCATTTTGGGATGATGAGAACTCATTTTTCTGTTTGGCAATAGCTGTGTCAATCTTGTTAATAGCTGCTATTACCATCACATGAGCATGTTTGTGAAAACAAGTGTAGTTTCATTCTGACACTGACCTCACAGCACTTCAGTTTTATTACAAACACAAGATCTGTCAGTAACAAAAATTGATGCACTTATCCACAGATTCTGCTTGTCTCCCACTAGCACTTTATTCATTTGTCTTTTGCAGAAGTTCATCTTTAAGCAAGGGCAGATTCATAGTTTAAATTACTGTCTTGACACATCATCTGTTGCTTTGTAAATTCTCACAAAGAACATAATTCCCACAGTCTTTGGGAGATAAAGGATTACTGTTAGCCATCACTGCAGGCACTGTTCTGATCTGAATCTAACTTGAACTGTGTAAACCTAAATGGGCTTAAAAGTGGCTACTGGAAACATTTCCTCATCAAACATTCAGACTGAGAAGAATCTGAACTGAGTAACCCCATTTAATGCTAATAAGATGCTTTTAGGTGTCAGGACTCAGCAGATGGATTTTAGGGTGACATTTTTCAAACCTCAACTGTCTGAAATTGAGGACTTTTTAGCATTTAATGGGGGTAGGTTTATGCCAGTGATTAGGAAAATACTGAAATTCTGTCCACTCTGCCACTTGAAGTGCCTATATTTAACTGTATTGTTTCTGAACATGATTCTCAGTCTAGGTGTCCTTGATTTGGTGCTCCTAACACATTTAAATACATATATAAACAAACAAACACATCCCTTCAAGGATTTTGTACCTGCTTGATGTCTCTCTGTTGGCTTCTCACATCCCCAAATACAATTATTTGTGGGTGATCTTGGTGATCATTCTTCAAGAATGATCTTGGTGATCATCTTCTTGCCAAGATGGTTGATTCTGGAAGAAGCCAACAGAGCTGAAGTCAAGCTCTTCTGAACTTCTGAACTGAAGTCAAGACACTTCTGAGCTTCTCCCCTGGTGGAATCAATTCAGCAACCAGATTGACTCGGCTACACTAGAGTAGGTCTAATTTAGCATTCTTTCTAATTTAGGACTAACATATCAATGCCTAGAAATGCCGGCAACTGCTGCAGTGCCACCTTTTCATGTACTAAGAAAAAAAATAAGAAGGAAATGAGCTTTTTGTGCATTTGCATTTCCTTTACATGAAGGCCATCATATCCCAAGGATATTCCCACAGCAAAGTTTTGTTGTTTTCCCTTGGCAAGAAAGAGCTACTGATTTTTCAGGACCACCAGCAGGTTGTGTGGTATAGTCAGAAGGTCTTTGGAGTAGTCAGGTGAGATTCTTAGAGTATCAGGTGTTAGAACAGACTGCATGGCAAGAGCAGGAATAATCCTGCATAATCTCTTTATGCAGGGAAACCAAATCAAATCAAAATCATCTCCCCCTGCCATCCCACCTTGTGCAACTCTGCTCAGAGCTTTGGGCTTCATTATGCATGGGAGAAAATAAAACTTTTTTACTATTATACCCTCCAGGTACAAAAAAAAAATAAAATAAAAAACAACAACCTGCAGTTGCTTTCTCAGGAGGCAATATGTGTTTTAAAAAGTTAGTACATTTTATCCCTCAGATAGAAGGTTTAGTACATTTTTTCCATTTAAATGAGCATAACTAAAACAGAAATTGCTACTTTTTTTTTTCCTTAAACAATTTGCTGTTTTACAAGGTGCACTTTGCTTGGGTTGTATTTTTGAGATATAGCTATGTGGACAACTTGCTTGTTTTTTCAAAATAATTTTAAAACCTTTCTAATCTTCCACTTTGCTCAGAAGTTGGTATTAGCTGCCTACCAACAGGAGAGAGACAAGAGAAAAGAATGAAACAACAGCCAAAAGTCTCATATTCACTATCATCCCTGTATGACATTCTCTAAAGCCAAGGAAAGCAGCTAATCATTGGAAGCCCTTCTTTTTCCACAAAGGTGTATTAAAATCAACATATGCACATGCAGGCCTCTGTGCTAAGTGGGTGATTAACTGCTTTGTGCTAGATTCTGAAGTTTGTACAAAGCATTTTGCCTTGCCCATCTTTGCAATCCATCCTGTTTTACTCTGTCATAAACACCTGCTGTTCAGACAACTGCATTTAAGATGAGCCTTAACACCCTAAGATGGGCTAAAACAGCGCAATATCAGTTGTAAATTAGAGCCTGAGCTGGGCCCAGGGAAAATGCCATCCCATTGGGAGGCACATCAGAGGGCTGGGGGAGCTGCAGTGAGGGCAGAGCCAGTCTGGAGTTTGGAGAAGGAAGGGAGCCTCAGGAGGTGACAGCTGAGTGCCAGCAGGGGTCAACAGAAGAGATGTGGGTGCATTCACGCCGGGGGAAAGCCAGAAGGAAATGGGGTGAAAAGCATGAGCTGCCTGCAGAGCAGTGAATTGCAGAGCCCTTTGATCCTGCAGGGTTTGGGGGCTCTGGAGGCAATGGGCACTGAGGCTCTGGCTCTGCACTGGGACTGCCCAGACCACTGAGGGCTGGGACACAGCACAAGTGCCCAGTGCAACAATTCCTCTGAAGAAAAAGGCATTTCTCTCCTGCCAGGCTCCACAGGGGTAGCCCCAACAGGTTTGACATCTCAGGATCACCACTTAGCTCGGACTGAGCAGCACATCTGTTCTGCCCTTCTCTTGTAGAAGATCTCGCTCAGCAGAGATCATGTTAAGCCCAGAATGACTTTTACTGCATCATCCTCTGGATGAAAACCTTTCCATCATGTACTGTATTAAAGACATTATTAACATCCATGGCAGAAACACGGGCTGGGTGACACCTCCTATGTGAGGTTGATTCATGCTTGTGCTAAACCTGGGTCTGGTCCAGCTGACACAGGCAGCTAAGTTACTGCACTGCCAGTTTAATATTTTGCCATCTGCTAACTGAGAGCTCTGCTGCCTGCTGGGTCCCATAAAGACTTTTATTTATTGCATTATACATGGCAACATCTGCCACAGGATTCAGCTCAGCTCAGCTTCCTAATTAAACAAACAAACACTACATCTCCTGTACATGATTGGGTCTAACTATTATTTATAAAATCTGAGATAGGTATTTAGAAGATATACATTATCTGTTCCAGATGAATAACTACCCCTCCCACCATTTGGAGAGGGATTGTTAGAATAAGCTCAAGGGTCTCAAACACTCCATTTTATTACAACAAAGCAACCAGAAGTTATTGCATTTGTTGTTGTTTTGCTCTTATTTTATTCCTTAAATTATTCAATTTTACACTAATTAGAAAAATCAGATTATTTCAAATTCTTGTTATCTCCTCTCCTGAGTACTGCCTGTAAAAGCAGAGGAGAACACAAGAGACTTTCTCTGTTTGATTTCAGAGAAGAGACCCAACCTGAGCAACATCACACCATCAGCCACCACCAAAGGCTCAGTGAATGCACCGCCCAAGTCCATTTCAAACTTAATTGCAAAGGGAGGAATCCCTGAACAATATCACTGGCTACACACCTACATCGAGGCTCTCCCATCTGTTCCAGTCACCTGCAGTTAAATCAAACTGGGAGAAAACCTGGATAAAATCCAGTCCTAATGAATTCAGCAGGAATGTCCCAAGTTCTTCATGGTTTTTTTTAAATCAGTCCTAAACAAAAAGTTAAATTTTATTTAAACTTTAATCTTTCTTTAATTCATCTCTATTCTTTTAACAAATCTCTTATTTTAAAGATTAAAGGGTATCTACAGTTCCAAATACACCAGCTTCAAAAAAAAAAAAAAATTCCCAGGTTTAACTTTCAAAAATCAAATGGACAGTATAGCAGAACTAGAGTTACATTCTCCAGTCTTCCACTCTTTCATCTGAGTTCTTGTTTACTGCATTCAGTTGCAAAAATACAAAAACCACACCCAACTGATCTTGGTTTCATTTTAAAACAAGTCCAGTTGCCCCCAGTACCTCTGTCACACCAAAGCAGTACTTTCCTTGTCTTTAAAAATTTGGCCTTATTCTTCCTTCAATGAATAAATAGAAGCCATTTAATTTGCACCCCAAAAATAAGAGTGAGCTGGCTGCCAACACCCCCAGTCCCTTGGGGTCATCCCAAAGAAAAAAATTGTTTTATTTATGAAAGCAACATTGATTTTTTCAGTTAAAATCATTGCCTTTGCAGTATTTTTGCAAAGTCACTGATACCCTGGGAATTTTTTATGCCTATACTTGGTGTTGAGGATTGTGGCCACCCTCCCACCTGCTGCCAGCCAGGATGGGGATCCACAGGATGGGGATCCAGCAGTGCAGCTCCTTAGGGGGCTGATTCAAGGCCACAGCTCCTCTCTGAGGTGCCAAAATAGGCCCCTCTACAGCCACAGAAATTATCAGTAATATAACACAGTAAAATAACACTGCCAAACCTGCTGTTAAATAGCTCCACACCCTGAGCTGTTCAGGAGAGACTTCACAGACTGCACACCCACCTCCACCTCCCAGCACTACACAGTCCTTACCTAACAATATAAGGCTCCACTGTACAATTCCTTTGCCACAACACAAATAAGACAAGATCATAATAAACAACTTATCAGCTCCATAATCCATAGCATCTTTATATGTAACATTTATAAAATCCTTTTTATTTCCAAGCCTAGAAAAACTGCCAACTCTACATATTCAGATTAAACAAGATGTGCTACATGATATGTTTGATATAACTGCTTTTATTTAATTTTTGAGTGTAACATTTGGATATTTACAGGCTCAAGGAAATTATTAATCTTTTTTCTGTAGCACTGGAACTCGCACAATGAATTATTTATGATTCAATCATCACAAACAGATGACCCCCCAACAACATGTGATCTTTATTATCTCTCTTCTCCAGTTCAAATATTAAGTCTGACATTGCTTTTCTTAAGACCCTGTGTTCCTTTGGCACAAAAAGGGGTGGTGATAAAGAGGCAGAAGCTTAATCACTTGCACATGAAAAGATGAGCACATCTGCCAGGTGCTGTCTGCAGCAACCAACAAAGGTCAGGCTCAAAGAGCTGGAAATTGGCCCTTGAGATGACAACTCCCATGTGCCCAAGGAGCCTATGGGCACTCTGCACACGTCCCCAGGTAATTTTTAATTTAAAATGGCACTTTCCCACTTCCCCTGTCCTGTTCTGGCCTCAGCCCTGGTTGCAAGGGAACTCCAGCAGCTCATGGCCTTCAGGTGAGAATGACACCCTCCTGCCCCACTCCCCACACCAGGAGCTTTCTGGGCAGCAAATGATGCTCTGGAAAGGGGGAGAGGACAGAAGGGTCTCATCTCCTGATGAGACATTCTCTGTCCCAGGCAGGTGCATGAATCAATTCTGGAGGCTCTGTGCACTGAGCCAGCTGAGCTGATGCTTCAGGAACAAGTGCCTGCAAGTTTGCTGTGTTACACTGCCTCCACACCTCACACACTGTGGGTGAGCAGGACATTTTAAATACTTAAGGAGATGTTAACAGAATTTGACAATTTGCATCATCAAAACCGTGTCCAGCCCTCAGGAGAATCCTGAGAGGAGTCTGTGACCGCTCACACAGAGCGCCTCAGCCAGTTGGTGAATTTATCTCAAGGCCTTGCCAATCAGTCATGCCCTTCAGCGGGGGAATTGCTGCTCCTGGGTGACATGAGGTGTGCAGAATGTTTGTCACCCTGACAGGGCTCCCCTTTGAGGAGCTGTGTGTGCTGTGCACATCCCAGCTGTGGCTCCCTGCAGCCTGGGCCCAGCTGAACCAAATCCCAGCCTTCCCACACAAAGCAGGAGATTTTCCCTCTGACACAGCAAATCTTTCTTTATGCCACATAATTCCTTGGGCTCCTGGGTCAGTTCCCAGTTCAGTCAGGAGCATATCCCTGAGGTTTGCTTTCCTTGTTAAAGGGAACAGCTCATTTCTGTTCAGAACTGATGTGGTTTAACCTCAGCTGGCAGCTAGGCCCCTTACAGCTGCTGGCTCATTTTACCCACATGGATTGGGATGAGAGCTAAGAACTAAAGTGAGAAAGCTCATGGGTTGTTAAAGGACAGTTTAAATGGTAAAGCAAGAGCTGCACACACAAGCAAAGCAGGAGGAAGATTTCATTCAGCACTGGCCATGGGCAGGTGTTGAGGGGAGCAGGCCTCCATCACTGCTAAGGGTGTTCTGGAAGGAGAAATGCCACCATTCCAAATGTGTGTCTGCTGCCTGTCCCCCTCCTTCCCCAGCTTTATACACTGAGCAGGACATCCTGAGCTCTGGAACATCCCTTGGGTCACCTGGGCTCAGCTCTGTCCCCTCCCTGCTCCTGGTGCGTCCCCAGGCTCCTCACTGTAGGGTGAGAGCAGAAAAGGCCTTGGCTCTGTGCTGAACAGAAATAAATAAAACATCTCTGAACTATCAACACCATTTCCAGCACAAATCCAGAATGCAGCCCCTTATCAGCTGCTGTGAGGAAAACCAACCCTGTGCCAGCCAAAACCAGCACAGAGATCATTGCTGGGAGATGTCCTGTTGACAGGATTATCTTCTCCTCACAGGAAGACAATTCCAAGAAGGTACATGCACAATTTATTCTAATTATCTCCTACAGAAAGCATGAGAGTTTTCTGTGTAATTGTGCAAAATTCTAGTCATTGCACAAAGAATTTTCTCCATGTAATACATTCCTACTTTTTGCAGAGGGCAGGGAGGGGGTGAAGTTACATTCAGTAGGGAATTTTTCACAGAAATTCCCTCAACTGTAGCTCTACTAAATTCCTTTTGGTTCAAATAATAGAATTTAATTCCTGGACCCCTGTCTGACCCAAAGAGCCCTAAATCTGTATCATTCTGCACTTTTCATCCACAGATTTCCATGAAAGCACTGACCTACTTCTTTCTTGCCAAAATACTAAATAAGAGTGAAAATAAAAGAAACAATCCTATCAAAAAACATATTGAAAGTAACTGGTGGGGCTTTCACTTCTGAAGTCACGCAGAATACAGCTCCAAAAAATGACTAGTGAAACTTCAGTCTATTGAAGAGAAAATTGGCAAGAGTAACAAAGTTCTCCCTGAAATGGCTGATTCAGTATGCATGGAAAAGCTAGATAAACATCACATGATCTCCCTGGACCCTCTAGACATAAACAACGCAATTAAAAGGAAACATTTACTTCCACTCTTGATGGAATTACCTGAGGGATAGCAGATGCCAGATAGTTCAGTGTTTATTAGAGGCAAGTAGCAAGTTTGGCAATTGGAACTGGCTCAACCCTCTCTCACATTTTTGTAATTTTATAACACCATATGGTCACTACAGATCTCTCTGACAATCTCCTGGTTTAAGTTCAGCTGTTTCACAGAACATTGAAGCTGAAGTTAAGCATATTGAAGATATAACAGTAAGCAACAAAGATATTTCTGAGAGCGCTGCAAAATCCCTGAGAAATGCAGATTGCCATTTGAATGAGTCAATATTTGTTAATAAAACACTTGGTAGCTTTGGGCTTTGGGTGTATGCTGAACCCCAGCCTCACAAGGCCACAACAAGGCTGGGCTGAAGCACAGCAGGACCCTGAGGTGCTGCTGAGCTCCCTGAAGCCTGGTGGCACAACAGGACTGCTGAGAGCTTGGGAGATGAGCACAGGGACAGAAACCTGCTCAACATCCACTGCCTGCACTTACATTCAGTATTCCAGTTTCAGTATTCCAATTTCACTGCTGCCAGGGAAATTACCCATGGGCTGATGCTTAAAGAGATTGGCCTGCTCATAGTGGAGCCCTGCTCCTAAAACCAAACACGAGCACTGATGCTGACTAGAGGACAGGCAACTCCAGTCATGGTCAATTGGCTTACTGGGTGCCAAAAAAATGCCACTGACTTCCCAGGGAATTGAGGGCAACCAGAGCTCCAGCTAATAAAGTCCTACATTTACTGCATTATCAACAAAATGTATTTTCTAAAAATGCAATGACACAAGTATGACACAGCAATTGGTTTTGCTAGCAACTTATTTAACTGTATAATTTATTGATGATATCTACAGCAAGAAAAAGTATCCACAAGTCCTTGCTCCTCCAAGGCTGAGAGCATAAATATATAAATCATATGAAACAGAAAAACTCAAGAGAGTATTTAAAGCCTGCTCTTATTTTAGCTCCACCGACTTAAACAACTTGACACTATGGTAATGCAATGGGTCTGGGCCTCATTAATTTTTAATCAACCTTTATCCACCATAGCTTTTGAAACGAACTGTTACTAATGACGAGTCATATGTCAGTCTAATGAATGGGATGCAAACTTCCATTAAAATAATGAAATTAGCATGCTTGACTTTTGTTCCAGTTCCATGGCACACAGCCCCAGGTAATTACAGTTTGCACTACTTGCCCATATTAATGTCTGTTTATTTACTTAAGGTCTTTAGTCAGGACATCCCAATTTAGCTCATGTCAGCTGTTTTTTATGAGTCTGAGAGTATTTGTCTTATTAACAAAGAGATAAATACATGCAGGCAGTGCAAAGTGCTAAAACATCAATTATGCACACATGGTGAAAACATTGTGAAAAAACAGAATACAATAAGCACACAATCCCTATTGATATAACACATCCCAGTGTTTCCTGGTGGCAGCAGCAATTACTTTAGGAAAATGGAACAAGGTCTGAAAAGCATCTTTGCTGGGTATAATTTGGCCTCTTGCAGCAACCTTTGCCCTTTAGGATCCCAAGTATAGGCTAAAAAAAGCCCAAAACTAAATTTCCAAATATTATTGTGCTCTGGAGTACAGGAGTCATGACACACTGCAGTGACCTTGTTTTTAAAAGTGTATCACTCTGCCTCTGCAATGTGCCCCCAAGGAATGAAGGCCTTTCTCACTAAATTGCAGTGAAAAGCTGTTATCAATATGTTATTACATAAGGATAGGTTACAGCATCAATAACCTGAGTAGGTCATATTCCAGCTTCACAACAGCTTCTTCCAAAGTTCCTTTGGCAAGCCCCTACATCTCATAATCACAGATAACATCTGAAAGTGATGTAGATCAGCCCTCCAGAGATGATTTTGGAGCAGCTGAGGTTTTGGTGTGAGCATGCTCCTGCGCACGGCAGATTTTACTGCTAACAGAGGAACTTCCTAAAGAGCAGCCTCTCTTTTATAAAACTAAAGTAATCTGCAATAAATAACCTCAAGTGCCAAAGCCAGACCTGTTAAAGGAAGAACCATCACTAAAGCTACCTGAGAAATGAATACAAGTCTCTGTTGTCTCAGAGAATGCATTGGAATCATTTTTATACTTTGTATGTCTCTTAGGTTTGCAGTGAACTATTCTGATCAGTCCTGTGGTTTACAAGCAATGCTGTGCGTGGCTCTGCAGAGAGCCAGCAGCCACTCCTGCTCAGCCCTCCAGGCTGTGCCCCAGGAACTGAACCCTCTGCAGATACAGGGCCTGCCCTGCAATCAGGTTAAAACATTTCCCACTCACACAGAGGCACTGCCAGGGAGAGCCATGGATTCATGCTCCTGGCATGGCAGGAAGAGCCATAACTCTGTCTGCCAGACACAGAATATCTCACCTCAAGAGCAGACAAGGATGAATTTAACAGAAGAAATCTTCCTCAAAACACTAATATTACCTAAACCCAAGTTTTCCCCACACTTCCCTTTTTTCCCCAAAAGCACACAGAATATTGATCTAGAATCTCTCCCCAGTACCCAACTGAACTCTGGTCTGTGAAAGCCCAGAGAAGACAATTTCTCTCTTCTTGCTCTGATGGATCCTCACCTCTCCCTTCCCAGATCCCCCCAGAAGTCTCCAAAAGATCTTTGGTCCCATTGCTGATGAAAAAGTTCACAGCTTTCTAACAATGGGCACAAGACAAGGAGAAAAACATCTTTGCCTTTCACATGTTTATGAATTATGTGCTTGCAATGAATTGTATTCAAAAACAGAAGAATCCATCATTTTTTATACAGAAACTCCCACTTTCTAAATTCATTCTCAAATTCAGCACAAAAGGAATATCTGTGAAACCAACTTTTTTTGTTGTTTTTTCTTTCCTCAGACACATCCAGCCACCTATAAACAGAGATCTGGGACAAATACAAGCCAGGAGAGAGCTTGTGATTTAACAGGAAGGACTCTGAATTACCCCAGCTGACTGCTGTAAAAATAAAGTAACCAAAGAAATGCAGGGTGAGAGCTCTGTCCAGTGCCAGTCACCAGTCAGAGCTGACATCAAAGGCTGGATCCTCCCAGCTCAGAGCTGACCCCTGTGACTGACAGTGCAAGCACCAGCTTGAAAACCCATCAAAGCCTCACTGGAGGGACATGCTGTGCTCACAGAGGACTGCCTGTCCTGCAGGAGAGATCAAGGAGCTCCTGTCCTGCTCAAAGCACATGAGATTTGATGACCCTCTGACTAATCAAAGTCACCCTTGAACACCTTGTGGGGTTTTTTTCCTGAATATATAGAGCAGACAATGTTAAATTAACATTTGTAAAAAGTAAAAACAAAGGAAAAAATTATCAGGTCTGCTTTCCTCTCTGTTGTTATCTTCCTCCTGAAAAATAAAAACATTTGCTTTACCAGATACTGTTCCTGGGAGAGCCAGGCAGAATAAGCAAGCTCATGTTACTGCCTTGTCCCTCTCCCACAAGCCAGAGGACACATTGATCTCAGCTAACTTGATTTAGCTCAATCTGCAGTCTCTCTTATTTTCTATTGCATTAGGCCCCAATCTGTCTTTCAAATTACCTTTGGCAATTAACTGAGGTGGCTAATTCAGGAGCTCAATTGCTCTCTGTTAGTCGTGTAATCAATACAAGCAAACCTGTGCATTAGCATACCTGGTAACTCTGGTACCATAGTTAAAGTTTCCAGGTTTGATTCAAGCCTTAGAGCCCAACAGTCCCTACTAGAGACAAGCCCAGGTGACTTTCTCACATTAATGCAAAAGCTCAGCACAGCAGAGCCAAGCTCAGACACCCAGGGACCTACACCATCACTTCTACCAAAAATTACTTCCCCTTTAATCAGGACCCTTACAGAAGGTCACACAAGTGATTCCTGACCAATTCCTGAGAGATTTGCTGTAGCTCAGTCTGTCAGACAGGGTGTTCCTGTGGCTGGACTCTTACCTGATGCTTCAGGGAGGATTTAGAAACAGATAATCAGGTGTACAAGAGATCAGTTCCCAGCTCTCATTAGGTCAAAGTCAGCTTGAACTCTGAAGCAGAAGCGTTTTTTTTACTTTTTCGAAAGACTGGTAGATTAAATAACCCTGTTACTCTTGTGGATTCCCAGTTCTACCCTGAATTTTTAGACCCCAGTTAACCCTCATGGCACTGAGTCCTAAGCAGTGGGTGAGAATTAATCTCTTTTGCCCTGTCAGAATTTCCTGAACACCTGGTAAAAGGTATTCAATAATACTTGAAGGTAAAAAGGAGAAACAAATATTGTAATTTAAAAAACACCCTGAAACAATTACCAATTACCTTTTCAATTACCATAAAGGAATCAGCTTTTAAAATGTCTCTTTATGTAACTATTCCCTCCTCCCCAAACCTGCCCCAGTTCTGCAACAACTTTGGAGACAGACAACTGCAGCTCACTGTGCTCTGACCTCTTCCCAGCTGGATCATCACTTGTCACACTTCTCATGCATGGAAAAATTATGCTTTCTTTATTTCAGCTGCACATGAAATACCCCACAGTGACACCTCAGTGTCAGACCTGGACAGATATTTAAATCTCTATATAGTGATTTATGTAATTTAAGTTTTTCCTCTGGTATGTACTAGCAACAGCTGCATTTAGCAAAATCCATCACTTTTCACTTGTTTCAAAAGTCCCCCTGAGTGAAACCCTCAATTCAAATTAGGTCTCAAAAAATTAATCAGTTGCATTTGCAAGAATTGCTGTATTTTTAAAATAACATAAAACTTGTAAAGAATAATGACTGCAGAAACAAATAGCTAAAATAAGGTATTTAGGAAATGTATTTGCAAAGTTCTATGAGCTTTTCTGTGGCATATGCTTGCAGTTAGAATTATAAAAGCTAAGATGAAATAGGAAAAATATTTCCTTTCTTCTGGCAATGCATAAATTGCCTTTATTTAGAATTACTGCCATAAATTTTCAGCACTGTCAAACAAGCCTGTACTGTTAACAGCATTCAGTGATTACTGTGAAGAGTAAGACTGAGTTATAACATACCATAAATACATAAGGAAAATGAAATTTTAAATGTCATTAAGCACTATTCCATAGCTTTCTTAAAAAAAAACAACAAAAAAAACAAAAACAAAAAACAAAAAAACAAATATTCTTTTCATTGAAAAGTATTTGTAACATTAGATCTGAGGTAGCAAAATACAAAAGATCCAGATCTGAAGTCAGCAAGATGACTGAAAAGGGCTTCACACCAGGCTCCAGCATTCCAAATCCTGGATTCAGATATCTCTGAACTAGCAATGCCTCAGTTCAAGGGACACACAATCACAAATGTACATTTTTCACAGAAACACAGAACCAGCCAGGCTGGAAAAGACCTCTGAGATCAAATCCAACCTGTAACCAAACATGACTTTGTCAACTAAACCTCCTTCTGCCTTTGTTGTACAGGTAATTTCTCTTTTATAAATGAGCAGTGACATGACAAAGTTAACTGCAAATTCAACACAATATATTGCCAGGTATTTTATGGTTTGCAACTGTTCCTGTACCTTCCTGCTTCAGAGGGAGCTCATTTCTCTATAAAACTTTGATTTACCTTTCTGTCAAAGAGGAAAAATTCAGGAACACCCTTCTATAATCCAAGCAGTAGGGGGTTACAGACATTATGTACACAGATATAAGTAATTAACATACACAGGTATAAGTAATTAACCTTCAGCATTTAATTCAGCCAGTGTGCTAGACTGGGCAGACAGCTACAACTGCAGATTCCTTCAACAATTATACAGAAAAATAATTTTATGTGAAAAGTTGCTTAATTTATTCTTTTAAGTAGAACACAGTAATAATTTTTGCATGTCCCTGTTCCATATTTACATGGGTTCCCATGTCAGTTTTAGGAGCCCCATTAGAGCAGTAAGGCCAGAGTAGGTTCACAGACACCCATGGGGCAAAGCCCAGCCTATCCCTTGGGTACAGGGAAACTGGGAAATGGGGAAATTCCCCCTGAATCAGAGAAATGGGGAAATTCCCCCTGAAACAGGGAAATGGGGAAAATCCACAAGCCTGAGTTTGCAGGGCTGGCATAGACCTGCCTTGGGATTTCTGCCTCACCTTTCCTGCTAGCACTAACTCCCTAAATGCCAACCATAAATTTACTTAACAGGTTGCAAATGCCATGTTCATATTTGCTCAGTCTTCCAGCAGTTCCTGGGGATGCAGACAGCATCATTTTTATCGCTGCAACAAATAACAGTGAATTTTCGTAGTGCCAAGGTTCTGCCTACAAGTGCTGCAGGCAGGCAGGCAGGTGTGTGTTCCACAGGCTGCCATCCTAAAGCTCCCAGCTCTTCCCAGCTGCTGTCAGCCCAGCCAGTGACTTCCAAAATGTATTAGAATATTCATAGCCACTTCCAAGCAGATTAGGCATAGGCAGTAAATCATATGAGATTAATTTGGCAAAACATTTTTATCCTTTCATGTGCAGCTGTTCAAATGTCTGTAGCAAAAGAGATTGTTTCATTCAGCTCTAATATTTGGATTTACCTTTGCAACACAGAGGTGTAGAAGGAGTGAAGAGAGATCAAGAAACTCAAGTTTTATCCAGTATGCAAAACAGTGGGTTTGTTCTAAATCTCTAAAGCACACAGACATACCCACATTACAGACATCCTCCCTGAAAAAGGAGTGGGGAGCTCCAGGATAAGAACAGATCAATAAACACAAGGTTAACAGCAAGAAGCAATTAAAAATAAACCCAAAAGTGTTTGTTGGTTTTTTTTTTAATTTTAAAACCTAAAAAAAGAGAAAAAAATGAAAAGACATATGTAAAGCAGAAATGGATTCCACCTGCCACATAAACACCAAACAGCAAATAGCAAGCACACTTAAAACTTGGATTCTTCAGTTATTTGCTCACCTGTGTTGAACTGAAGTAAATTCAATTCAGGTTCAAATTCCAATTTTTGTGAGACTATTTTTTCTTAATTGAATTACGTTTTCACTCTTCAAGCTTTTAAAATTTAAATCTAATATTCTTTGGACATGGGATGCCAGCTCTGCAGCCGAACTGACTTGCACTTGTGTGCTCTCATACAATACAAACCAATAAATATCTTCTCAGACATCAACAGAAAAAGAGAATTCTTGCTCATTGATCATCCTATGCTTCCTATTGCACCCCACATAAAATGGATATGAATCTCTGATAACACATCTCATGACAGATTAACCAAATTAAATTAACTCTGCTCTGACAATGAGCTTTGATCAGGCTCCCTGCTGGTCCCCAGCATTTACAGGTGCTGGCAAAAGGTGCCTCCTGCCAAGCTTCTGAATTGTGAAAATACCTGCACAGCCCAACCTTCATGAGAGTTTGCAAGGGTAATTCCTGCCCTTCTCACCTTTATGTGAAAGGAGTAATGAGGGACATTAAGGCAACACAAGAGCAGATATTTTAATTGGAAAGAACAAAATATACTTTCAGGTTGGACAATGCCAGGCAATACTTTCAGCTCAGCCACCTCAGTTCTCCCCAGACTTCCTGTCTCCATGCATTGGGCAGTCTCTGTTTGAAGAGTGTCACATACCCCATGGTTTATTTCAGGGTACTCAGATACATTACATTCAGCAGACTGACAACACTCCTGAAGAACGCAGTTGTTTCATGGTAACATATGAAATCGTCATCCTAAAGGCCATTAACACTTCAGCAAGAGCTTTTCCATTGGCATCAAACATACTCTGGGTCATGTTCAACAAGGGGATAGTAATTACCAAGATTTCACTAAAATAAAATCATTTCTTACCCTATCATCTCCCTCCAAATTCTCTTCCTTCTACTCCCTGCTGTCCTGCAGCTATCAGGATTGAAATGTGGCAGCAAACTCTTCCTCCTTGACAGAGCCAAACCCATAAAACAAGTACTTAAATGGAGAACAAAGCTGCATTATGATAATTTTCAGCAGCAAGATACCATATTTCAAATGCAAAAGTGTGCACAAAGGTTAGAAAGCTGCTGGCTTTTCTCTAGAGAAAAAACAAGACCATTTGCTCAGGCAATTTTTAAGGCAGGGAAACCAATACTCTTGAGCTCCTGGTTCACGTCCTCAAATATAATTACCCAGCTTTGTGAGCACAAACAAGGTGCCTGTGAGCAGAAGAGCTCTTGAAGCCTCTCTGATTCAGGAGCCAAAGATTAACAGGGTTAATGAACTTGAACTTTGAGTCCAGCCAACATAAAATGCAGCAGAAAAGCAACCTGTCTTGTAATGTTCCTGTCCAAACAAATCAATACTGTCCCTGTCACACTCTACATCAGCCCAAGGCCTCTTGTTTGGCTCCCCTGGGAAAGGCTGAGCAGGTTTGGGCTCAGCTGCCTGGACAGGGAGAGCCTGCACACAAGTTCTGTGCTCAGTCTTTGTGAGCCTGGCTATTGAATTTATTCAAGGAAAAGGAGCTGCTTCCACTTTGTTTCCATGACAACAACCCTGAGAATTTTGTCTTCATATAAGTGAGTTATTGCTTTTTGTGCTTCCATAGTCTAGGCAGAAAAATTAACATAATATGGTCTCAAGGAACACAATCAAATCTTCCTATCCTCCCAACACTCCTACAGGCAGCAAATTCTTAGATTTCATTACTAGAGGTATAAATAGGTTGAAGAACAATCCTCATATTTATTATGGAGAGATTTAATTTCAACTAAAACCTTCAATTAAAGAGGATTATTTTGCTGACCATGTTTGTGTACACATTAACAGAAGAGAACAGCCTAGTATATTATTGCCTATCTACAGCCTTTTGAAAGCAGCTTTGGGATGTTTATCCATAAACTGTGGTCTCTATTCCTCTCCATAAATGATTTCAACTTTTATTTATTGGTGATGCAGTCAAAATATTTTCAGTGCTACAAAACAAGTAAATTTTTCCAGAACACAAAGATCAAAATCTATACAAGACAGACATTTAAACATAAAACCACTTGTATATATCTTTGAATTATTCAGGCTAAAACTGTAGTGTATGCACCAAAACCCCACAGAATAAGTACAAGGCTACAGGTTTCATTTCCATTGAACCAGCAGTGAAACTGCTCTCCTGTGAAAACTGAGGATTTGAGAGATCCTCATCACAAAAGGAGAACACTTCAGAAGAGTCTTGAACTGAACAGCTTGGTGACTGACTTGGTTGAGAAAATATTTCAGTATATCTGTGAGAAATTCTAAGCAGTCCCACCAGAGAGAAGTCAAATGTTTTAGATTTGTTTCACATCATTCAGTCCACAGTTAAATACTTAAGAGATGTGAAATGAACATAGAAAACAGCTTTTCAGGGGGGGAAAATAAAAAGGGCATTCTCTTTCCATCTCATTCAGTATTGTCTCCCAAGTTACAAGAACCACCAGATCAGAACCCCACATCAGACTGCCCCTAGCAAAGGACACAGATCATGTTTAAAAGTAGCAGTACAGGAATTTCACAGCACAGCCCAGCTGGGACACTTTTCTCAAAAACAAGTGACAAGGCGAGACAGATCTCATTGTGTGCTACAAATTGTTGCAATTCCACTGCCTTCACTGAAAGGCTTATTACACCAGCTGAAAATTTGGACCCAGCACCAGACATTTTTATGATTGTGGCTATCCTGGAGTTGACTCACAAGGAGCAGCTCTGATGGATCCTGGGTTCAGCACTTGAAACATTCACAAGCATGGCATTTGTGCTGGTGTCAAACATGTAAGTGAGCATGCTAAATCACCACAGAACAAGGAATGTTTTAAGGTCAGCTGAGCAGGGGAATCCAACTCTGGAAACAGCAAGGACACAGAGGTTTTTCTTCAATGAGAAAAGAGGGGAAGGTAGGAGAAAAAAACAAAGCACCTGTTGACTAAAATATGGTGAAAATATTGAAGAACCAGAAGAAGACACAAAGGGAGGGAAGCTCCACAGGTGCAGTGCTGGCAGTCAGTGCCTGTAAAGCACACAGCTGCTTGCACATCTGGGCTGGCAGCCAGGAGCTGCTCTGGGACTAACCCCAAACCTGGCTGAACCACCAGGGTATCAGGATTATCAGCCCTGAAGAACCACCAAATCTGACCCTGATTCCTACAAGGGAGGGGCATAAGGGTCACTGAGGCAGTTGAGCCACTCAGACGCAATTTATAAAGCCACACTTTCAAACCCAATGGCTGAATATTCCTGCTTAGCATGGGGAGAAAAAGATTGCTTCCATTTAACCCTCAACGTGTAGTTCAGGCCAATCTGAAACCTTAAAACACTGACAAATTCTGAATTATGGCAATAAATTTAAAATGCAGTGTGTTCTTAAAAGAAATAGGGGAATAGCAGGAATTGGCTGGTAATTTACACAGGAATAATAAATGCAAAAGTCAAGCGGATTTTTATTAGGAATCATTCTAGTCAGAAATGCAAGTGAACAAAGCTGTGCAAACCATCACTCTGAAGAGCAAGAGCTGATGATGTCTGTGGGGATTTAAAAGATTAGGAAACCATGAAGTGGCAGGAACAGATGGGGTTTTTTGAACTGAACTTCACTTAGTTCTAATCTCTCTAATTCCCATTATTATTTTTAGGCAGAAAAAGGTTTCATTTTCCAAACATAATTGCCTTGCTATTTTCTGTGGTATTGCAAGTCTCACATTGTATCCTCCATATATTATTTTTGCTCCTACATTATTTTCTTTTTTATATAATTCACCAAGGCTGATTCTTCTTTCTAATCTCTCTGCAATCTCCTCTTTCATTGCTAAAATGTTGCCCTGAGATGACTGATGACATGTTTGACATTTACATTTTATTGGAAAGAATATAGATTGCATCTTTCTTATCTGTTCCTAAAATATTTCCTCCATTCTCTCACAACACATTTTTGGGGACAATAGTTGCATCCCCATCAATTTTCTCCAATTCATTACAAACTTCTTCGAACACTGACTTTTCAAAGTTTAATATTTGTGTGCCATTACTCTTTGTACATATTGTATGCTCATGAATATTTCAAATCCAATAGCAGTATGATCACTCAACCTTATAAAAGCTCACCAGCATCTTATTTATCATACAGGTCCTGCTTCAGTTCCTGGGATTATGTCCAAAATATCCTCAGAGATTGTTTTCTCTTATAATTTGGATAAGCAAGTGAAAAGCCCTTACACTAACACATGTATCATTTCCCAAGCATTAAGCAATTATTATTCCAGTCAAACTTGAAGTAATTGAAATCCTCTGTGATCAGTGCACCATCCCTTTAATGAGTCTCCACAAGTGTTTCTTGATCTTCCTGCTTAGGATCATACCTTTAACCACTTGTGGAATTAATTTTAACTCTAGCATCTCAAGTTTTTTCTTACCAGCCGAAGACCAAACATGATACAGCCCCCCTACCTGTTCTACTATTTTTTCTGCACACCTCGCTGCTGAGCTCCAGCTGTAAAATTCTACAACATTTCACTGACTAGTTTTCCTTAAAAACTTCTCAGACCCCTAATTTACACAAGATTTAACTCCACCCTGCAGACTGAGAACCCCACCACAGCCATGGATCTTCTGCAGGAATGAACTTGCTGCAGCAAGATCAAGCAGTCCATGAGTCATTTCCAAATGATGATATTGTTGTATCCATCTGCCAAAATTATGTCTGCTCACCAGAGAGTGCTGGCAAGAACAGATGAAGAACTGGCCAATTAATGAACTCTGCACACATCTGTTGGAAAAATACTGAATATTTTACCACCTGCATAGCAGAGAAGCAGCTCCACTGAGGAGCCAACTTCAGCCATGTGAGCAGCAGCTCCCAAAAGACAAGTCAATGGATGGGTGCAAAGCCCCTCTTGGTTTGAAAATATTTTTCACAAATTCATTTGTTAAAAAACTCAGCCTTTTTGTAAGATCCACAAGCTGCCATAGGTTTAAATGTAATTGTACCATAATAGATTCAAAAAACAATTTCCCAGACAAGTAACAGGTGCCCAGGTCTATACTTGCTTCAAAAAGCTGCTCTTAAGCCAAGAGAGACAAAAAGAAATACAGAATTTCAGACTACGTTGCTTTTCTATGCCTGCCTGAAAAAACAGCTCAATGGACTATGACAGAACAGAGTTCTCACCTTCCAGATTAACAAGGCCATGAAAAGCCTGAAACTTCCCATTGCAGGGAGCTAATGAAACAAGGCAAGAAACCTTTTCTCCCTACACACTTTCTTTCAGATGAAGAAGATCCTTTACCCTGAACAGACACACAGTAAAACTCAAAACAACTGTAATCCTAGCAAAAAAAGTCAGCTGCCAAATAGTACAAACTGAGGACAAATAAAAACTCTTTGGTTAGAGAATTCCACAGCTTCCAATAGCTTTATTTAGAATTTTAATCCCTCTAGGCTTCTCTAATTAAAATCAGATGAATTTCCAAGTGATGCCAACATCCCCACCAGCTCATATTCCCTGGGATCTCCATCATTTCCCTGAACTGCCAGTCACCTCTTGGTACCAATCACAAAAACTCTTCATCAAGATCCATCTCTCCAGGTTCACCTACAAAAATTAAGGTCATTTACTCTCAAAGCTCTTGGCTGCTATCCTATATTATCCAAAGTTCCTCTTCCACAATATTTCTCTGCTCTGGGATTGAAGAAAATAGGAACAGGGAGTAATAGGGGATTACATGCAAGGTTTTCATTTTTACACCACAGTCTTTTCAAAGCCAGGGTGAATCCTTTCCTGCAGCACCTGGAAATGCTCAAATACACAGAATGCACAAGGAAACAGTCACCCAGATGTCCACTTCCATGACCCCCACAGTTCAAAACTTCTCTTTAAGACGCTCAGCAGATTAAACTGTCTTTCATTTGGTTTCTTCTCTTAAACACAAGGGAGCCCCAGACTGCCTGATGCACTTTTGTTTCTCCTTAAGGAGGCAGCTCCATTTCAGCAGCATGAAAATCTTCACTGCACATTGTTTGTGAGCTGTTT
Source organism: Zonotrichia albicollis (assembly GCF_047830755.1). Lineage (NCBI taxonomy): Eukaryota > Metazoa > Chordata > Aves > Passeriformes > Passerellidae > Zonotrichia > Zonotrichia albicollis. Next base: position 8,656,862 of record NC_133834.1, read on the forward strand.
TCTGACCCTCCAGCATGAAAGTCACTACATGGTAAACTATTAATAATAACAATGGGGGGGCTATTTTGTGTTTAAGTATCCCTCCCTTACACTGTTCTTCTTTAAAAAACTATGACTCAATCATTTCAGTTGTTAAGGCAAGATAAAAAATCAAAATAATATTTGGGTAAAGCCAAACTCAGCTACAACAGTCTCACAGACAAAGGTGGGTATTGTCTGGGCTTTAAAGAAAAAGTAAAGCCCATCCCAGCTCTGGGAATTCACATTTAACCAAATCTCAGGGTGGAGCAGCCACAAAGCTTTGAGCACCTTTGGCCTGCAGCCTCTGAAGAGCAGCACAAGAGCACAGAGCCTGCAGTCCCTGTACCACCTGTGTCCTACCAGGTAAAACTGATGGTGGTGCAGCAGAGGCAGTACCTCAATGAAGCTCTCTAATGTAATTTTTATTAATAGGATTTCAACGACTGGGGTCTTGAGCTTGCTCCATGGACAGAAGTTGATTTCTCCATAAGAAAACAAGAAGCATTAAAAAAAAAAAAGGCAGCAAGACTGAAAAAAGGTGACTTGCACCCAGCTGAAACCAACAACATTCACCTTTTGCAAGCTACTCAGATAAACAATTACGTTACTCATCCATTCCAGTTCAGGTGTCTTTTCTGTGAATGTTTGGTTTCGAGGCTCCATGAAGAATGTTATTGATCCTTTTAATGGGTAAGGACCTCACTAAGTGATGAACTGTCCACCCACTTTCCCTAATTAAGAAAAATCCAATTACCACACACAAGTGCAGATTGTGAGATTGTAAATGCCACCCATCAGTCTTCAGGAGCTGGTACCACTGGCAATGTGTTCCCAAACCATCTGCACAGCAAAGCACTCATTACAAATTAAAAATGACAACTTCTGCACTTGCAGGACAGCAACTTGACTGAAAACATCAGCCCTTGGAAATGGTTACAAAGCACCTCCAAATTACCACAATCTCATCAGGAGAGTGATGAGCTCAGAGAGGGTTTCCAGAGCCTGAAGCAGAGAGTTCTGCTCTAAGTTCTGTGGAACAGCCATACAGATTGATCTGAAATGCAGAACAGCTCTGCAGAACACACTGAACCCATGGAGCTGCCAGAGGGCAACAGAGCAAACAAGGGCTCATCTGGGAGGTGATGAGATGCCACACCTTGGAAACCAGGCTTCCAAAATGACACTTAGAGGGGCAGAAGCCATGGGAAGGAACAGATCTGCAACATAAAATTTGGGTGAAAAGGCAGGGATTGCCAATGCAATGAATAACATACAAAGAATCTTGAAAAGAAAAAAATACCAGTGGAAAAAAAGATCCTCTTGAATAATTAAAGCAACCCTCAACTCCTTGCTAAAATGCAAATCAAATTCAGGGCTTAGAGCAGAACAGGGCTTTATTTCCTCCCTTACTTCCATTCCTGAAGTTTAAGAACATTGCAATATGATAGTAAAATTATTCTGCATTGATGAAAAGAATCTTTGGAAGGAGAACTACAGAAATTTAGATCATCCTCCCCTAGGATACAGTGAATATGTGCTGCCATGTCTGTCATCGATTAATCTAGGAAAAATAAGAAAATTATTCAAGTCTGCTTCATTAAATAGCCAGACTTAAAATTTCTTTTTCATTTTTTCTTTAACCATTAAAAACAGCATAAAGGAGGAAAATTATACCAAAAGGTAAAACATCTAGTAAGGCAGACAGAGACAGTAATAGCAAGACTGAAAGCAAATTTATAAATGTGAAAGATGATACCAAAGAGACCATAGGAGTCTTAAGTAGTCAAAAAGATTCAGAAGACTGGATAGCAATAGAAAAAAAAAGGGGTAAGTGAGCATATGAAAAAAAAAAAAGAAGAAAATGGGAAAATAACTGCAAATGCCAGGACTAAAAGCAAAGGGTAGGGAAAAGGATACATCACAAGGGAATTACAGGTAGAGCTGGGATGTGGCCTAGAGAACTGCATTGTACTTGTACCAAAGTTGGAAACCAGGGTGCCAGGAGGGAGATCAGCCTTAGGGAGGAGGAGCTCCACCAGACAGGGGCAGTGTAAGGCTGGTACTCAAACCAAGGCTACCACAAGTGCTCTTACAATCACACTGTGTGCATTCATACAGAGCAGGGAAGGTCTGGGCAAAGGAATACAAAATAGAAATAAAACGCATCTCCTTGTTCTGGCCAGCTGAAGTAATCAATTAAAGTCAGAGAAGAAACCTATCAACTTCCATGCAAATTTCACATTATAACCCTTTTTTGAACATGAATAAGTGTTATCTATAATAACAATCTGTTATTATAGATAGATATATAACCCAAACTGTTTTCCAGTGGTGTGTGAACACACCATGGGGGTGGGTCAGACCTTGTGGAAACTTGTGGCACACAGAGAGAGGATCCTGTTGACACATACCACTTTGTGATCCTCCTAGAAACATTCACATCATGCCAATTACAATTGTGTTCTGCCTGGTGTTCATCAACTAGACCAGGAATTAGGTGTGCTCTACACACCATGTATACCTAGCAAGGGAAAACACAAAGTTAAGAAGAGGCAAGAGAAATATGCTTCAAACTCCAAATTTTCACGTCTTTATTGATTTATGTAGTGAACAAAAAGTCATTCATCAGTACTCTCTATTCCTTTCTCTACATAATTCAGTTCTAGTAAATAATACCAATCAAGGTGATTTAAGTTAATCTATATCTTGCAATGTTGATGGTGAATGCCATGCTTGTCTTACAAGAGTTTGCTTCACTTCTTTTAGAACACAATTCACTTCCTTTGAATACTATAAGTGAATTTCCTTGGAGGGCTGAATTCTAACCAACTGAAAAAATACCTATTTAAAAATTACTTGTCCTGTGATGCCTTGGGTTTTCGTTTTCATATTTTTTGCATTCTGCACTGCTTTGGTGTGTAGCTCTGAGCTTCATACTAGGTGTAAATTCTCTTCCCAGGGCAGGTAGACAAAACAATCCTTTTCCAGTTTAAGACTGAGGACAAACATTACAAGTTTCAGGCCCAAAAGGTAAAAAACACAGAGAAATGAAGTGAGCAACAAGGAGGATGGAACTGCATAACCTGAAGCTGGAATTGGACAATTAATTCCAATATGCAAATGGACCAGAACTCATAAAAGTGAGACCCTGTGACCGGCCATCCATTTTGTGACCATTTTGGGTTTACCTTGGGTGTAGCCCTGGCTGGGCTCTTGTGCTGCCCAAGGTGTATCATTGAGGCCTCCTAACTAATCCCTGCTTTATTCTTTAGCTCTTCCCAGCGTCTGTCTCAAGTAAGCCTCTCAAGGCATCACCTGCACTCAGCCCCCAAAACCTCCCCAGGACAGGGGTGAGTGAGGACCTCAGACACAGAGAGGGTCTGGCAGGGTGCAAGCAGTGGATCCCTCTGTGTTCCATCCCCAAACTCCTGCACTCCTCAGGGCACCCAGGATAACATATAAAACTGATAATTAATAATCAGCTTGCCCTGCCTGTGTGTGCCTGCCAGGGATGAGCTCGGGAGCATGGCTGGAAGTCAGGGAGACAGGATTGGGAATTGATGGCTGCACCAGGCAGCCTGGAGAGAATTTATTTCCTCTGCTGGCAAGCACTGACTGTTCCTTCTGCTGGAGAAAAGAGTCACTAATGGAAATCCTGCCACCACCTTAATTATAACATCTCCAGCTCGGTGCCAGATTAATGAGTAGCTGTGGAATAACATTTTTAAAGTTTGACTAATGGTGATGTAGGTAATGCTGAAGCATGAAGGCATCTGCACCCAGAAATGCTCTAGGTTTGGACAAAATTGTCCTATTACACCTGAAAATATGACAAAAAACAAAACAAAATTGGGAATTGGGAATTGGGAAAAGGATTTAAGGCATTTCCTTATGAGGATCAGATATGGGAAACCACCAACACTTAGAAGATTTTTAACTTGAAAATGCTAAATATCACATCTTTCTAAGAAAATGCAAAATACCAATATGCATGCATAAATGTTCTCCATTTCTGTGCAGACAGTGAAACAAGGAGGAAGCTTTTGACACAACATTATAATTCCATTTCACTTTTTTTTCAGCAGCACCAGCTTCCACCAAAAAATGAAAACTGAACAGGAAAAAAGACTTCTGCATAAAGTCTTGAAGCATGAAGATACACACACGTCTCTGAAGTAAAAACCAGAGAAAAATGACATTAAAAGCTTTCCTGTGTTCAAGGGACAAGTCCAGCAAAACTAAGGAAGATTAACTGCTCCAAATACATCTGTGGTCAAGAACCAGGAAAGGAAATAAACAAATACTTCCAGCTCATCTCTATGCATCATAAAACAAATTAAATTAGGTTTTTGTTCACTGTGTTGTGCAAAAAAGTAATTTCATCAAGAGTCAGTGTGATAAAGTCAGGGTACTTCTCAATCACTGCACAAACAACTTTTTCCTCAAAGGTTATCTTCCAAGGACATTTTAAATACAAATACATGTACATGAAGTTTGTGCCTTTCATACCTGGAATGTTTACTTCAAATGTGTCCTGGGATACTAAACCTACCAATATTGTTGATATTGTTCTAGTTTATACATTTTATTAAAACTAAAGCTGCAAGAATTCTCACTGGCATAAGGGAAAATACACCTTTTATGACCACCTACTGGCAGGATTAAAAGACATCTTGGAAAACAAGCAATAAAGCTACAAATAGGAACTTGGTGTATGAGCCCACAGTTTCATAAATATGACAGAAGAGTGGATATTAAACTGATATTTACAGCTCTTCAATAAAGCCAGAATGGCAGAAGTAGAGGTACTCTGACAGTGCCTAAAAAACTTAATTACAAGTTTTGCCACTGACTGACAGACTCAAATTCAAATAATGAAGATGTAAAGTTTTGCCTTTTTTCCAGAGAATACAATTTTCAAATGTTTGCTTTATTCTCTATGTAGATATATTTCATATTTATAAAGTCCACACCTTACCCTGACAAGCTTTAAGTGCTTTTTTAGGTGTAGTAAGCAGGTTAAATAGTTGCCACATTTTCAAAAGAAATTCAACAGTAGATGCAGAAATACAGGAGCAATTTCCAAGATGAAAATTGTGCTGCTAGAAATGAGTTGGCATACATAGAAATAGAGATATATAGATATATATATATATATATATGACTGTAGACAAGTAAGATTGATAGATCTGTATTAAGTTTTTGCTTTTGACAGTAGGATAGAAACCTGTCAAATGATTTAGAGATCATAGCAAAAATGTATTTCCAAGAGAAGCTTGCAATGAAAACTTCCCTCCAAAAGAAAATCCTACCAAGCAAGGATGTCTGGGAAAATTTTCAATTACAAAGGTGAGGAGGGGGGAGAAAAGAAATTTAAAAGCATGGAAGTGATTACTGACTTCAGCACAGGCAATTAATTAACAGAAAACAAGCTTTCCACCTCCTTCAAGCTTCACTTTCAAAAGGATACAAAGTCCTATGGCAAATATTTCTTCTGATCCTGTCACCTTGCAAAGCTGGGCCCAGGTGCACACACTCCCACTGCAGAACTCCTTACTCCCACTGCAGAACTCCTTCAGAATCATTAAATTGTTCTTATAGTTTGTTTCAATTATTAAATTGTTCTTATCTCCACCCATGAGTTTTACTTCTTCTACACCCAGTGCTCCTCCCTAGTGGGTGACAGGAAGCAAAAGAGGAGTGAGTGGCTGCATGGTATTTGCCATCTGAGGTTAATCTACCACAAGATGGATGCTTAAAAATTTTTTAAGTAAGAGGTGCACTTTTTGTATTTTTTTCTGGGCGGATGGATGGCACAGACAGTTATCAATCACATCAGTTAAGAGATAGCTTTTGTGTGAATATTAATAAGAGGTTTAGCGATGTACAGTTAGGTTATTGTAGTTTAGATGCCCTCTGTTCTCCCCAGGATCCCTTTCCCCCTGTATTGTTGCCATCACACAGCCTGGGCTGTGCAGGACAGGTACAAAGAAGCTGCACAGGCGTCCCTTGCATGGGGCAGCTGGGAATGGAAAAGCTTGGGGGTGCTTAGGGGGTGGGCATGGCAACACCTGAACTCCAATCCAGTTACAAGAAAGCAGTTTCCACTGAGAAATGGCAAGGGAGAGCTGCCTGACAGACTCTGGAGGGGCCAGGGCTGGCTGATGCACCCCCCAGAGATATAAAATACTGAGCACCCATCTTGAAGATGGACCAGGCCTGTGGTATCCACAAGGAGCAGTTCCCAGCACTGCAAATTTTCCCTTATGTAGTCCTTTTGTTGTATTTTTGTCAAGGTTTAATAAACCTTTTTAAATTTTCAACGTGAGCAGTTGTTTCTCACACCTCCCCAGCCTTACCAGTGGATCCAGCCCCAGCTCAGGGTGTGAGCCACAATAATTAATGGATCTGGTGTGAGTGACAATAATCAATGCATATGACAGAGATTCCTTCTGTGACCTCTCCAAGACCCCTTAGGCACATTGGGAGGGGCTGTGGCTGCCTGGCACCACCACCCTGGGGCAAAGGATGTTTAAAACATCCACCAAGCTAGAAACAAGCATTGCCATCCTGCTTTTGCCAGGCTCAGGCACTCAGGAGAAGGACAAGCAGGGTGGGAGGTGTTCAGGGCAGGAGCCAAGAGCTCTCATCAGCAGTCAAAGCAAACACATAAATACATGAGAACCAGGACTGCAGGATTTTCTTCTCTGGAGTTTTACAAGAATAATTCAGTTGTAATTGGAGAAGCTGGGATTCATGGAACATTTTCCTTTCCACCAGGCAGATGAATCTATGATTTGTATTCTGATTTTAAATGAGATTCTCACCCATCTTCAGTGGATTTGATTGATACAGCACATGAGGCCACTCAGTGAAATGATACAGTGTAGATCAAAGCATGAAAGATAATTTTCCCTGAAATGTATGTAGCTAAGGGTAAGTTATGACTCTTTGTTTCACAGTTTATGGAACACAATTTCATTTAAAGCCTAAATCTGTCATTTCAGCATTGTTTATCAAAATGCATCCAATACCCTCTCCCCCAGAAGAATGGGACCAAGTCAAAGGCAGAAAATCAAAGCCATACAAAGACGTTATTTCAAATATTTAACCAGCTTCTGATTTGCATAAATATTATCCACATATGATGCATTTGATGCAAGCAAAAGTAATTCATCTGCAAGTTAAATATCCAGAGTGGCAAAAGGTGCTGTGAAATTTATGACAGAAAGACTGCCTGATGTATACCTAAAGATGCTGTGAACTGCCTTCAGCTGCTTGGATATCTATATTTCATCACTTTGGTTTTTGTCATGCAGGAGCTGAAGAATATTCCCAACAATGTTCATTTTTAATCTTCTTTCCTCATTACCTGATTTTTTGGCTCACTGGCACTCTGGGAGTAGATTTTTCCTCAAAATTACTTTCCTGCCAAATTACTATGTGCAGCATAATTAAAACCACTCCATTTTGGATTTTATTTTTGTTTGGTTGGGGTTTATTTCATTACAGAAACACGAGGCTGGTTGGTTCAAAAACAACCTTGCAAACAATGCTGGCACTTCCCTTCCTCCCAGTAAAGCTGCATCATCCCTTTGAGTAAATGTTTACAAACTTACTAGGCTAAAGTGAATTTGGGAGAAAGAAAAGAATAGTCATAAGAAAACACATGGAAAGAGGAAGAAGAAGAGAGATGACAAAGATAAAATTCAAACTATTCTATGCTTATACTTTTTTTTTTTTCTTCTGTAAAATTTTCAGTGTAAATTCAATTAAGACACCTTTCTGGAGAGCAATAGGTTTATGTCAGTCACTGCAGCCCTGGTATCACTGAAAGGGAAATCACATGCCAAGTCTGTCTCCTGTTATCCCTGTGGATCCTTGGATCCCTCAGACCTGTGGATCCCTTGGTTCCACTAAACCATACACAGATTAGGGATGATTAAATCACTCCTGTTTGATCCTTCCTAAAGAGCAGCCCAGGGGATGCCTTGGCTATGGTCAGGATGTTTCCAGGGCTGCTGGATTTCTTGTGCTCTCACACCTGCAGGGCTGGGAGAATATCTGATGTTGTTACAGGTGCACACAACACCACAATGACAAGGTATTGTCAGAGATGTGCTGGTGTTATTAGATCATTATCAGATCTGATCCTGTCCTGCCAACAATTAAAAAAGAAATCTCTCACTGGATCAATCAGTTCCAGTGGACAACAGCTAAGGGAGCAGCATCCAGCAGCCTTTCCCTCCATGGGAAATCTGTGCTTGCACAACCCAGCTACACTCACAAATGTAACATATTCAGTTAAAGCATATTCAAACACACTCATCTTAAAACATATTCACTTAAAACACTCACTCCTTGAGAGGCAGACCTCGGAGATGACATTAAGCCATTAAGTTATCCTGCAGGAGCAGCATTCAGGATCTAATGGGGTAAGGACAGATGCTGTGAGAAGTGCAGGGCACAGTTCAGTGCACTCACATTGTTACAGCTCAGACATTCAAGGAGTGTACAGAACATTCTTGAAGCACATTGTTTGGCTGCCAGCCTCGGGGGAGATGGAAGGCAGAGGGTCTCAGGGCTCTGAACCAGGGCATTCCCTCTCCTCAGGCAGAGGTGCCCAGCTGCCCTGGAGCTGCAGGAGGGAGAGCCAGGAGTGGAGATGTGTCCAGGTGAGAGCATCTCCCACAGCTTCAGCTCCACCACTGCCTCCATCCCCCTGAGGGCTTCCACTGGGGCCTCCATGAGGGGGAGGAGGCATTTCAGAAAGTTTAGGCTGAGGTCCCAGAGGAGATGCAGTGCAGAGAGAAGCTCAGCCTGCTCTTTACCCATTCCTGCTCCTTACCCGTTCCCAGCAGTGGGCAGTGCTCTGGAAGAGCAAAGCAGGGTGAGGGATGCACTGAGGCTCTTTGTGCAGCAGCTGCCCAGGAGCTCTGACCCTGCACAGTGAAATTCTCACATCCAACAGCAGGGTCTGGGCAGGAGCAGAGTGTGCTGCTCTCAGAAGGAAGCACAGACACACAGACACCTGGGTTGGTGTGCCAGTCAGACAGGTAGCACTGCCTTAGCTGGGACACGTGCTGTTCTATTTAATTAAGCTTCAGGAAGGATAGAGATAAATAAAGCAACTCAGGCACCAGCCTCTGTCCTTTCCCTCTGCTTCAGCACCAGGGCTCTTTCTCCTTTCTATAAAGAACATGCAATTCCCTGGTTGAAGCATGAAAAGGTTGAACAAACCCTGCAGAGAGCCACAAGAAATACACTGACTGCCTTTGCAAGAAACTTTTGAGAGGGGAAAAGAAAGGAAAATAAATAATTTTAAATTCACTCAAATACTGCGATTTGTCTATTTACAGATTCTCTTGCCCTACGAGGCAGCCTGCAGGGCAGTCAGCCAGCCAAGGTATTTAGGCAAGATATACCAGAAAACAGGATTTTTCTTCTGACATAATTCATCAATGGAAACAAATTCCTGTTATTACCAGGCATAAAACCCTGCACAAAGCTATAAAAACAGAGCTTTTGTTCTGCTGCACAGGAGGAGAATCAGGGTTGCTTATTACCCTGTGAGAAATGCCTACAGGAATCCTGCAGGAGATTTTGTTAGCAATATTTCAACTATCATCGGAGGGATTTCATTTTAAATTTCCTCTTAATAGGTTTGTCAGATTTTATAATCAGCTAAAAAAAAAAAAAAAAAAAAAGTCATAAATGGCCATAGCTCATTCAGCTACTTAAACTAGACTGAAAATTTTCCCTTCTCATAGTTTAATAGCAATGCATAAGTAATTGAATCCAAGTCAGACCAAAATTAAAGCAAGGTAAGAGATGCACAGGTTTTCACCCTTCTGCCCTATGTCTGTTGATGGAAACAACACAAGGATGATTCTGTGGACAGAAAAGGCAGCCATACTTCCAGACATCACTTATTTTTGGTGTGGAGCCACATCAGCTGGGAGGCTGAAGTGTTGGATAACATTTGAGTCCCTCCCCCATCATTTCAGCTAAATTTGAGTTCTCACCTGCAGCCCTGAACCCCCACATGGTGCTGGGACCAGGGAGCTGCCCAGGAACACAAAACCTCTGCAAAGCCCTGGAGGAAATGCCTGGTGGGATGAGCTCCTCAAGGCAGCCCAGCCCTGCAATGGAACCACAACCCCTCACAGCTCTATTAATGCATCTCCAATTCTCTCTATTATCTACATCCTAATTCAGTTTTTCAAAACTGAAAACATTTCTCCTTTCCTCCTTCCTTTAAATATGTTAAAAAAAAAAAAAGTTGAAGCTTCTTAGGGTCTATATAAAGACTTTGAGAAAGTCCTTTTTTTACAGCTGGAAAAGTGTTATGAATGCTTTTGGTTCCTGACAATTTTAAATATAGGATTATTCCTATCCACTGAAATTATTTTTGTAGTGCTAAAAACTAAAAAACAAAAAAAAAAAAAAAATCCCCAACAAACAAACAAAAAACCATCAAAAAAACTAAAAAAAAACCTTTAAAAACCCACAAAAAACAAAAAAAAAACCAAACAAAACCCACAAAAAGAAAAAAAACACAAAAAAAACCCAAAAAGGCCAAAAACCCACAAAACCCAAAAACAACAACAAACAAACAAAAAACCAACAAAAAAAATACAAAAAACCCAAACAAAACAAAACAACTCTGAGTTTATTCATCTTCAACACTACCAGAGGGGCAGGTCCAAGCTGCCTTGTACAAAGGGTAACACTGTTCAGCTGGAGATTCCACCCATATTTGGTCCAAAATACCTGCTCTATTTCACATCCAACACCACACAACGTACATCTCATGGCCAGCATCAACCCATAAAACCTTCATTCCCTGTCCCACAGTGTCCCTTGATGCTCAGGCAAAGCCATTCACCTTTTCCTCTCCCTGCCAGCACGAGCACCCACATCACACCTGGCAATGAATGGGAGCCACTGTGGGACATGCAATGAGCTAATTGAAACAAGCAGGCTGTCCTGAAATGCATTTATTATTCATCGTGGTGCATTAATAGTGCATGGCACAGGAGTGATCACACTGGAAAGGCGACTGCCAGAGGAGGAGGGAATCTCTGTGTCACTACAGGAGGGTCGACATCTCAGGCTAGGGCTGAGCAGGCATTTACACACAGCACGGTGAAAAATGACAGAGCTGGGGACAGACCCACCACCAGAGCTCCACTCTGAATTATTCAGCAATCCTTTTGTTCTTCTCCACGGAACCTGACAATAGTTTGCATATTTTTAAATTGCCCTGATAAGGCCATGAGAAATGTTCTACTGATAAAAGTGCAGAATACAAATTGGTGCTGGATTTCCTTAACTGCCCACAATAGATCATCCTGGCATGCTTTTCCCCTTAAGCAACCAAATGGAGGGAAAAAAGCAAGCAATGTTTCACTTCCAAGTGTGTATCAGACGAATGTTGTGTTTCAAGATAAAACATGAGACATAAGAGAATAAGGACAGCCCTAGCTGGAAACCTTTTTCATATGTGCAAATGCATGAATTAAAAAAAAAAAATAAAATCAAAGTAATTTCATTTCTTACAGTAATTCTTACAAGACTTAAGAGATGACATCACACCCTAACAAATAGTGGATGGAACAGTTTAAGAGGGGGAGATAAGAACATGGAAGGAGGCTAACTATACCTTCCTTCCCCAAATTCCACCTGGATCCAAATAAATTTTGAGGTCTCTACACAAAATATTTCCTTCCAGACAGGGTATGGCACAGGATGAGAAGGATCCATTCCAGCTCCCACTCCTTTCCAGCAGCCAGGATTGCTGCAGGAGGAAGCCCACATGAAGGGGTGGGGTTTAGCATGGTGATGTTCCCTCTCCCCCACATTCCAGTTCCCCAAAGCTGCCCTCAGGTGAGCAGGCACCACCTGCCTAAGGCAGATCCAAGCTGGGAATTCACTGCTTTCACCCTTACCAAATGTGTGAAAATGTTGTAATGCCCAGGAAAGATCAATTTCCCCAGATTAACCTGTGAAAGTAGGGAGCAGAGGGATGGGAACCTAACATCCTTGGAAGGGATAACACCTAATCAAGTGACTTTCTGATAATTAATTAAAGCATTACCAGTTCTCTAATTGAAAAATGCTGAACATATTCCCTAGAACCTTCCATTATTTTTTTTCCATTACATCAATCATTAAGGAAACCTGCTCCAGATCACCCCTCTCAAACACAATCTTCCTGACAGAGAAAGCCAGGAATGCTGGCAAGGTCAAATGCCCAGCTAAACCCCAGTGAGAGCAGGCAACCAGTGATTAGAGTGCTTGGTAAGAGTCAGAAAATGTCAAACTGATAAATGATGGCTTTCCAGATTTAAGGCAGAGCACAGGCAGTGGAGTGCACAAGTCAATACCGAACCATGAATAATGGATTTGTCTGGTGAGGTGGTCCACATGCAGCCTGTTCTCCCCCACCTCACAGGAATTAACTTGAGCAAACAAGCTTTAGGTAGGCTCAATTTATACAAAAAAAGGGGGGGTTATCTTCTTTAGGTGATAGATGTTCCATAGTACCTCGATCCCCTCCTTTCTTTTTTTCCTGGTGAGTTACAGAGATTTTATTGCTTGTTATTAATAGTGGCTTTAAATATACACTTCATATCAGTGTACTTCAACTCCTTCTCAGATGCATAGAATCCATCACAACACATATTCATAATCACCAGAACAGTGAGTAAATATTTCTCACAATATATGTGAAAGTTATATATGCATAAGTTATTTCTGTAGATGGTGCAGTGCAGGAGCTGCCTGTGATTTGTCTCTTAATTGATGCCTTTGGAGACCAGGGAGAGGGAAGAGCTCTGAAGTGTGTTCCATCACACTCAGGAGACAGCTGGCATCTCTGAGATCTCTTTCTCTCCTTCTTCCTCCCTGCTCCATCATTTTGTCCAATCAGTCTGAGTGCTCACACACTGGCAGCACAGTGGGCACGGGGTATTTCAGTGACACAGAGACAGAACAGGTCTGCAGCCACAGCCCAGGGCATGCAGCACATGGCAGGGGTGCTCATGGTGGAGCATCCTCGTGTAGAGATGCAGCCTGGAAAACAGATCTAAGGGAGGAGGGCTGGGGCCCTGGAGGAGACAGAGATTGTTGTCACTCTCACCTCCTTATAAAGGAAATTAGGCAGGCTGGCAATGAGAAGGTGCCTGCTGCAAAATAACATTTAATACTAATACTTTCCCAAAGCAGAGCTTGGTGGGGAAAGCAATAATTAATACCACCCTATGCACAAAGGCAAAGGAATAGCACAGGGCTGAGAGGCTGATGGCAAACAGAGCCTGTCCAGGGCAGCGCTGGGCTGGGAGCTCACCTGAGAGCTCTTGTGGCCAAGCTAATCATGAACTTCAGCCTCTTGCTACAGCAGAGCCTTATTATTCTTTATCTGCCTTTCCCTGCTTGGATGAGCATAACTAGGCTGTGTCTTCCAAGCACATTATTGCCCATCTTCATTGTTTTAAAATAATCCTTACCCACAGAGAGATTATTCCAGTGAGTCAGAAATTAATAAACAGAAAGAAGTGACAAGCAGTGTTTGCTAATGGCACATCTCCAGTCACAATAGGGTTCAACCCTTGCTGGCACCTGCAGCTGTTAAACCACATCCATCAAAGAAAAACAACTAAAAATCAGGAAACCAGAGGAAGATTCATACTGAATAAACAAGTTACACTACCTATAAATTTTCTCCAAAATGGGTAAAAACTTCTGCTACAAGGTGCACAGGAATGGGAAATATTTCCTCAACCGACATTCCATTTTGAAGTTACAACAAAACAGAATGTAGATACACATCTTTACATCACCAGGTTTATCCACTGCCTGGGTGCTGGGGATCTGCTCTGGTTTAGCAGTTTGACCCCCCTAAACCCAATGAACATTTCCCCCTGAACAGGAGACAGCAGCTCATGGGCCCAGCCTGAGTGGTGCTCAAGGAGGGAAAAGCACCTGCAACTTGATTGCCATGGGCAGTTCCAAAGGCATTCAGGTCTTCAGCTCACTGCCATTCCAAATTAAAACATCAAACTTGCTATTTCAAGGAACTGTGGATGCAGTTTCACTGAACCAATATTAATTCAATGAACTAAAAAGAAAAACAAACAAACAAATATTCCACAGTTGTTTCCTTTCCCAGACTTTAGGGAAATAAGTTTCCCAGCTGTGTGTGTACTGAATATGCTTGCTCAGCAATGGTTTAATGGGCAAACCTGTACAAACTCCTGAACTGTGATTATGGTGGCACATTAAGGTTTTCAGTCACTGGTGGAGTTTATGGTCCCTGCACATGTCCCATAATATATGGCTTGTCTTACACACACAAAGCACACACCAGAACTGCAAACACTTGCCCGTGGGACAGGCTGCTTTATGACTTAATATGCTTATGGTTGTAATAAAATTTATTTTAGGAAAAAGCAGTAAAACAAAATTTAGAGAGTAGAATAATGAGATAATTATGCTCTAAAACCAAATGGGCTTTCTTTATGTCACCATTTCATAAAGTCAAAACAATTTATTATAGCAGTACCTCAATAACCTCACTACCTATTGGTCAGTTGCCACTTCCATTATAAATTCTGCTTTTCAAGACCTTCATAGAGCACAGCAATTCCACCCTGTATTAAACTAAAACTTGCCATATCGACAAGTCATCAGCACAAATGCAGTTCTCCACACCTCAGATGCCTAAAATCCATTTTTAGGATCAGGAAATATTTGGGGAGAGGGAGTCTGGGGTAGAAGGTTTGCTTCCAGGAACACAAGTGAACAATTAGATAATATTGGCTATAGAAATATAACAGCCTTTCCAGGTTCTCAGTGTTTCTGGCATTGCAGGGATAAGGAATGGAACACATCCTTAGGCTGGTTAAAGTAAAGCCCATGGAGTGAAGAGTAGGGGCAGTGGGGAAGAAAGAGGAAGCCCAGATATTTATGTGCTAGGAAAAATTCTGCACCATCTATTTTACAGCTTAGACAGGGAGGCCATGCCCTGAATTTCCCATATGTGCAAAATTTTAATTCACTAGAAGTTGAGGAATTGAGAGCAGTTTCTTAAGCAAAAGAGGAGACAAATGAAGCAGAAAAAAGAATCCTTAAAAGCACCAATAGGCTCTCAGCTCTATATCAGAATCCTCATATAAACAGTAATCTCATAAAAATTAATAACAGGCGTTTTTTCAAGGGAAAGTTAGGAGCATTCTGTAACACTTAGCATGCAAATGAGACAGTAGTAACACATGCATTCAGGCTGAACACTTGATAAGTTCCAAGTTTTTGAAATGAGTCCTACAGAAACAGATGCTGTCATTTCTCATTCCTCCAATTGTTCCTTGCTCCTGCTTCCTTCAGGAGCAGCTGGAGGTTCAGAGTCAGCTCTGGGATGCCTCCCTCAGCACAACCTTTCCCTTTGCTCCTCTCCTTGGGGCAGCAGCAGCCCAGCCCCAGACCATCAGCCTTGGCATGGCAAAACCCAAAGTTTTTCCCCAGCTGCAGGGAAGGGGCTCTGGGGACCTCAGCAGGGCCAGCCAGGGCCCAGCCACCACCTGAGCTGCACATCTTAGAGCCAGGAGCATCCTGCAGCCGATGCTTGGGAAGGCTGACCTAGAGCAGGGACTAGACAGAGCTAAAGAATAAAGTTGGATTTGTTAAGATGCCTCAAATAGATCTGCCTTGGGCAGCACGCCCCAAAATGCACAACCAGTCATGGGGTCTCTCACTTTTGTAAGTTCTCGTCCATTTGCATATTGGAGTTAATTGTCCAATTCCAGCTTTAGCCCATGAAATCCCATCCTTCTTGTTTTCTCTCTTCAGCCCACGTTGTTTGTGCTCTTGGCCTGTGGATCATTTGTCCTTGTTCCCCAGCTACAGAAGGAATTGTTTTGTCTCCCTGCTCTGTGAAGAGAGCTCACCATCCCCTTGTATGAAACCTAGACTTACACACTAAAGCAGAACAGAATCTGAAAAATATAAAAGCTAAAACCTAAGGCATCACAGTCAGGGGAAGAACCGCTTCCCAGGATCCAGCAACAAAGCAAATCTTTCAGCCAAGAGTCTTCATTATTCCATTTCAGCAAAACAATTTGCAAGTCTATTCCCCACATTATCTGTAACCCTGTGCAAGCTTCTTTTGTGTCTGGCTATTAAAGCTGAGTTGGCACTCAGCATCTCCAGTATTAATCAGAAATCAGTAACATTGCCCTGCTGGAGACATTCTACAGAGAATAATGGCACTACAGGGTCATCTAGAAAATCACTGCTTCCTTCCCCATACTGGGGCAAGGCTGCAGGGGAGTCCACACAGTCTAAACTTCCATATTAATTCTGAAGCTTTCCAATTTGCCACTTCTTCACATCAAATATAGATTAGTTTCTTTAATTGCCCTGTATAAATTCATAGCTGAAATGTTTGACTTGCCCAGAACAAATTGTCTGTCAGGATGATGTTTTGCAGCCAAGCAGATAGCTTAATTGGATATTTAACTTAACTGCAGGCTTTGTTTCTTCATATTTCAAGTCTTATTCCTCAGTGTTTGCTGAATTATGCATTCTGAACACATCTCTAGATTGTCGTGACTTTGAGTGTTCTGTTATTCTTTGAAAATAAACGTTTCACTGTTAGCTTCCAGCTCCCTGCCATTCCTACATGATTTTCCCATTTTCCCAAAGACCCATAGCAGGCAGGTCCCTCCAGGACATGAAACAAAAAGCAACTCTGCTGTCCCCAGTTAGCATTTGGAGAATTACAATCTGGAAATATTTATTTGCAGATAGAAACCTCCCTGGCAGTGCAGCAGGGCACATCTGGATGGAGCACAGATTGCAGAGGTCTGGGGAGTGCAGCTGGCAGAACAGGATACAAAACTCCTGCTACTTCCATGACTCCAGACTTCTTACGTCAAGAATGTTCATTTATGGCCACAAACTTCCCCCCAGAGCTCAGTGGGTGCACCAGCTCTGCCACCTCCCCAGCCCAGCCCCACAGAGTCAGAACCACACACACAGGCAAGCCCAGGGCAAAACACTGCAGCCAATATTTCTGTGACCTCCCCATAGAGCTTTCACCAGAAAAACCAAATTCTCACTTCAGATCCCAGCCTCCTTTCCCTTTGCTGCTCTCAGGGTCACAAGAGTGCAGCTTTCTGGCAGATCACTGAGCACTCCCAGTCCAGAGAGGAGCACACCACCCACCCCAGCTGCCCAACCCACACTCAGTGGGAGTGTTACAGCCATGCTACAACCAAAGTAAGAGCCCCTGCAGTGTCCTTGCCCCCACCAGATCCTCAACATTCTCCTGGTGATTTTTTTTCATAATTTTCTGTAATGATAAGCACATAAGAGAAAACAGAACATATACTCAAAATTTATATCCCATAGCATATGGCAAATTGGATCAAGAGCTTAGTAAAGTGAATAAATTATATAGATTGGGATGCTTCTGATTTTATTATCAACTTTGTCTTTGGGCATCTGTTCTCTTTGAAGGCTGCACAACTTTTGCTGATAATGGCCTCCCCTCCTCCTGCTTAGCACAGTGCATGATTCCATTGTCTCACTGATTGGATTTTTGATAGTTTTTCAACATCACTCATTCAGATATTTTTGATTTTCAATTGAATCTAATTGCATGACACTCAGAACCCACAGGTAAGAAGCTTTATATTCTGTGAGATGAGGTCAAAACAATAATGCTGGAAGTCCAGCAAGAGTCAGAAAACCCACTTCCATAAGTCCCATTTGCACTTGTAAGTACATAATACTTTTAGTGCCCCAAGTAAAGCCAACCAGCTGACAAAGATTCCCAGAATGACATCCCAGCATTAGATCTCACACGTGGATTTACAGTCAAAGCAACACTGGTTCTGCCTAGGACAGTCTACTGAAACCCATCCAGGAGTTGAAAGCCATTTGCTGTGCTGATTTTTTCATTTTTATACTTTATTATCAGTAATGACAGGATAACCTTCACGACTCTTTCATAATTTGCTTTTAAACAAGTTCTACTTCATAGTTTTCTTTCACTTCATTACATGAGAGAACTTGGCCTTTTTGAAGAAGTTCATTGCAATGCAATTTTTAATCT
Organism: Zonotrichia albicollis; assembly: GCF_047830755.1. Classification (NCBI taxonomy): domain Eukaryota; kingdom Metazoa; phylum Chordata; class Aves; order Passeriformes; family Passerellidae; genus Zonotrichia; species Zonotrichia albicollis. The sequence goes on from NC_133834.1 coordinate 8,675,001, forward strand.
CTTCTTCAGGGTTGGAATACAGATTTCTGAGAATATAAATCAATGTGGAATGAAACAAATCTGCTCTACAGAACAGGGTGCACAAGATGAGCTGAATGTTCAGTTTAAGTATGAAGGAAACTTAAATTTAGCTGTAAAGCTGTGTCGCATCCTGCTTTGATGAAAGGCTTGCACTGCACACAATACATCACTCAAAATGCCCATGTGGTTGGAACAGGAGCAGCAATGATTTTATCAGCTCAAAAGCATCTGATGAAGGGAACCAGAGTATTTTGGCTATGTTATGATAAAAATTAATAATGAACACCTACTGAAACCAAGACAGAGAACATTATATAGAGTAGATGGTGAATGACACTATATATACACACAAACAGAGCTGAGATGCTGCTTTTCAAATAGTTAATGAATAATTAATGGTTCACTTGATGAAATGAATTTGCTTATTTTCATAATTTCCATACTGTCAAACCCTTTGCACCTACATCAAAAAAAGGGACAGGAGAAGGAGAAGAAAATGGCAATTTGTTTGAAAGCCTGCTTCATTAATATTCAAGATCATCCATTTTAAAGCAGCCATTTACAAATCAAACATTCAGTGTGTGCCATTTTGCATACCAACGACATTATAATATGAACAACATCAAATTTCAATTACAAGAACATGAAGCCAAAATCATCTCTCAAGCAAAAGTAGGATAGATGAACCAGAATGCTCTAAATTCTTAGTGCAGGACTTGATAGAACTTTAGAGCTTTCTCTCTGCATGAAGAAAATCATTCCTTTGTCCCACAGACCAACATGAAGAATATATTTGCTTTCAATAAATGGATGTGATTCTTTTCCACTGGGCACCACTTTCATATCAAATTAAAGGAAGCAAACTAACAGAAAATTACATTTAACTTAACCTGGCAAATGCTTTTGCTCATGTTCTCCCACATACCCTTCACAGATTTAACCCTATCTACTTTAGCAATAAAATGAGACAACTTGAATATATTTATAATACCAATTTCTATAAAATCCTAACATTCAATGTGGGACACAAATGCCAACCTGTAGAGAAGCTGGTAAATGCTATTATTACATAATTTCAGCAGACAGGCTTGTGAGCATATCCTGTCTCTCAATCTGGCCACAGAAATACCCATCACAAGTGTTTTGTAGAAATATTGGCAATTAGTAAACAAAGAATCACCATAATAAGCTAAGCCTAAGTACTGGTAGCTCTTCATTTAGTTTAACCTGTTTTCCAGCATTGACAGTATTTGTTAGTGAACCAGTAAAGACAGAGAAGCATTCTTACATAGGAGAGTAAGACCAAAGATCTCTCTTTAAATTCAGGTAAAAAACCACACACTGTAAATAGAAGTGAGCTTCCCCTCCCAGCAGGGTTCTGCCAGAGTTTGGTAGGAGTTCCAAGTCAGTTATAGCCTTCTCTAAAACTAGAAAAAACTTACTTGAAACAATTGCAAACTATCAGAAAATAATCTAGATTTCAATTGCATAACAAAAAAATCCCTGGGGCTCAAGCATGTTTACTGAAGACATTAAGTCAAAGTTTCTTCATTCAGAACTCCTGGATTCAGCCCAACTGCCAATGTTGAAAGTGTTGCCAAAGCACCACAGACAGAATCAAAAAAAACCAAAAACCAAAACCAACAACAAAACCAAGTCATCCAATCTACCTGGTGACATAAGAAACCTTCTTTCCATGGGGTTTTGCCCAAAATGCACATGGCCAGCAGCAATATTACAATTAAAAATAAGAAATAATTAATGTGTTGCAGTGATCAGTAAACTTGCAAATTATCCAATAATTTTCCATGCTGTCTCTGCCATTAGTGAAGTAAATTGAAACCAGAATGAGCAAAGGAATTTATTAATTCCAGCAGCAAACCAGTCAGAGCTGGGAAGAAGTTTGGTGCCTCAGTTTGCAGCTTTGCCCATGTGTCCCTCCTCAGGACTGCTTTAATAAATGCAGTCCTTTAATACAAAATTACACAGAGCAATCCATCACTACAGGGTAGAATACACCAATTTCTGAGCTGGGGCTTCAGGACCTGACTCAGTTCATGCACTTAGGATCCACATTCACACCCATAATTAGGAATTACAAGGCTGCAGCCAAATGAACCTGAAGAATGAGGAGCTCTGGATACAGCAGAAAATTTCGTACCTAAAATGTTTAGAGAAGAGGATGGATTAAAACATGCACCCTGTTGGTAAAGGGAAAAAGGAATCTCAGTGCCTTTGTGGTGCAGCTGGGATTTGTGTTTATGTAGGTTCAAGCAGCTCCTGAGAGGTTTGGTGTGGACAAGAGGCTCTGTAATACTGATGATGCACAAAATAATTGACTCACACAGCAGTTACAGACCAGGAGCAGCAGGACAGAAATGCTAGCAGGTAAATCAGAGGGTTATTAGGAGGAAAAAAAAAAAAAAAACCACCCTAAATACCTTCTAACCCAAACACTTGATTGCTGGCAGGAGGGAGATGCCTGGATATCACAACAAAGGATTTTGCTGTAGCTGCTCAGCAAAGGCACTCACAGAGGCCACTGAACAGGAGCAAACTGATGAGCTGGAAGAGCAAAAGGGCAAAACAGAGCAGATCTGAGGCACAGAGAGCAGGCACCCAGCTGGGAAGGCTGAGGGATCACAGGTGCAATTAAAAGTCTGCAGACAGGAATAGAAATATTGACCAGCAAGGTTACACAGCTCCAAATGTAGAACAGCAGGTAACTCCACAGAGGGTGGGAGATGCATTAAGGTCAGGATTTCAATCAAGAGGAGCAAGGTAACACCTGGTCAGAGGCTGAGAGGGCATGGAAATGAATCTCTGGATGCTGCAGAGGATCTAAGCTGCTGGAAGAGGAAAATTCTGGTCCAAACTGGACAAATATAACAGAGCAGACTAGCAGGTACTGCAGACATTCTGCATCAATAGACTTGGCCAACCCTGGGTGAATGTTTTTATTAGCTCAACACCTGATTGCTATTTACTACTTCAGCTAAACACCAGAACATTATGAGAAGGGTAGAGACATTTTTATTCACTCAACAAGCCCTGCTGACCTGGAGAGCACATGGCCATCATTTGTGTACCTGAACCTGGTGTGGGTTTTGCTTACAACTCCTCCTTTCCTAGAAACAAAAATTGTTGCTTGTACCACCCACCACTGAAGGACTCTCCCCTTTTGCTTCTATTTTCCCTTCCACATTCTCCCTTAAATATTTTAACAGTTTTTTCAACCTTTAATTCACATTTATCAGCTTGAATCTGGTGTACCTAAGAACATTCAGGTCTTATCCGTAGTTTCAATAACAAAATCTGAGAGTGGACCTACAAAGGCAGCTTTTTCTGGAAGAACAGGAATTTCCTTTTTCAACCAAGTTCACTTACAAGAGTTTCTTCTTTGGTCATGCAAGCCCTTCCTAGGGTACCATTCTGCACAGGCTGAAACATGAGGAGCTTTTCTTGCTGCATGAGTCACTTCCCTGCACCAGCATAGAAACCTCTGATGTTTCTCAGGATGTTCCTTGTAATTATCTGGAGATGCAGATCTGCATGAATAATGTATGTATTGGGCTGGTAACAGAACCAAAATGTGTATTAGAAGTTCATTTGACTCATGCAAAAAGTAAAATGTTAAGGCTTTTTAAAGGACTACAAATGTAAATTCCTTTTGCAGATCAACTTCTGAAGGATTTTTGAGGACCAGAAGTTTAAGAAAAGCCTAATTGCAAATACCCACTTCAAAAGTGTAACAACCAACGTTCCTGAAAAGTTTTCTGCCACTTATGGAATACTGGATTAGGTCTGAAAAGATGCAACTCAAGTTTAAGTAATCTGTCTCCTCAAAATTTCAGCAAATTCCTTCTCTTGAAAAAAATCCCCCAGTCCTAATTGCACATAGATCTGCTTGAGTCCCTGCTTTTAAATGTCAGGGCAGAGCTAAAAGGTGAAATAGGTTCATCAGTAATGAAAGGTGTGGGCAGGAGCTGTGGGTCTGCCCTTGGGCAGTGCCCTGTGGGGATGGATGGGAAGCAGCGATCCAGCCTGGAGCATCCCTGCAGCCAGCCAGGCAACAGCCCTGCAGCTTCTCATGGGCACATAAAACAAGATAAAGCTGAATCAATGCCAGACTGTTTACACAGAGCATTAAAACCATTTCCAGCACAGGGACACCCAAACTCTGCCTGTGCACCCACGTTACAAAGCTCCCCCTTATTGTCAGCACCATCCAATCCCACACAAACCTGGTTCTCAGCAGAGCCTTCACTGCCACCCTGCTTCAGTCCATGCAATTTTACTTTTGGATATTTGGATTTTCTAAGGTGTCTGTTAAGAAAAATGCTTAGGACAAGAGTTAGCTTTCAAAGGTATTTAACCAGACAGGGCAGCTGCATTTGCATCATGTAAAGAATTAAGTACCCAGTGGGAAAACCCTGTTCAGATTTCATAAACAGAAATAAATTTTTTACAAATGGCAGGGAACTATGAAAATGCACTGCTTTATGTCACCAGGTGTATTTCAGGGATGAGACCTGAAACTCTGCCTCCTTCTGCAGCTTCAGCATTAATGCACCAAACTGCCAATGAACAGTCTTGATACACTCTTTAGATCTAAGTGTATTTTTATTTATAAATAAAATAAATTATAACACATAAAATTTAAGAGATGTGGTTCATTACACAGGAGAATAGTTAAATCTGACTGGGCTCCTATGAGCTTCATAAAAGCCAGGATAAAATCTCCTTGGAATAAAAACAAATAACTGAGCAAATTAGATTTCCTGGTGTTTTATCCAATTAATCCACCTCTCAACTCAAATTTGTTAGCTTTTTAATTACCAGTTAATCTCATCCATACAATTAGGAGCTTTCCTGCTTGTCCGGTTTATCTCGGCTGTTTGAGGGGCCTGGGAAGCCCGGAGGTGGCCCGGAGGTGGCCTTGACGCAGCCCGCGTATCAAAGGACGAGAAGAGGCTTCAGTTCTTCTTTCTGGTTTTATGTTTATTAATTGTTTATCTAAAAGATGTTCTTTCAGCCGGCAGAGATCTGCACAGCAGTCAGCCATGGGCACACTCTGTCCTGCCCTCCGGGCAGCCACGTATCTTTATACCCTTTGCTACGTGTACAATATTTATCATTTTTCCCCAATACCATCTATTCTTATAACTCGGTGTACTCTTAGTAATAACCAATAGAAAGGTGCCACCGTGGCCAAAGAAGATGGAGGAGAGGAGGAAGAAGGAGGAGGACAGGACACACCCCAATTCCTCCATCTTACTCCTCTAAACCCCCCTGTACATAAATCCTAAACCTTGTGTCTCACCCTCTAATTAACTAATCTTTCCACCCTTCACCCCGGTGAGGCCCTGTGAAGCCCTCATCCTTGTCGTCTCCTGTGTAGGGTTAAAGTCCAGCTACCAGACACTTCTGGCAACATTCCAGGACTCCCGAGCCCCCCCAAGGGGTCTCGGTGGCTCAGCAACTCAGGACTGAGATCTTGAGATCCGACATCTCCCCCTTCTGTTTGCCCCAAGAAAACCTCTTTTACAATCTGATTCATGGCATCTGGGACGACATGGATGAGGACTAGGAAAGCTATTACAATATAAAATCCTAAACTACTAAAACATAAAATCCTACCCTTAAAATTCTTCTCCAAATGGGAGAAATGTCAAAGAAATCTGCCCTTAAAATTCCTCTCCAAATGGGAGACATGTCAAAGAAATCTACCAGCTGATCAATATATGATCCTTTGTCAGTTTTCCCTATAATAGGTAAATTTACTCTATTGCCTATTGCAATTCAAGATCCCAAGGAGAAAACCCCCCAGAGTCTTTCGTTCTTATACAGAAATATTCAAGACCCCAAAGGGAAAACCCCCCAGAGTCTTTCCGTTCCTCTTGTTTCTCTTCTGAGTTGTCCTTTGCAGTCTGAGTCCCGACTTTTGTCTGAGTATTCGTTTCTTCTTATATCTTGTTGAGGAAAATCGTTGCATAGTTGCAGACTTGTTACGAAATGATGCTGTAGCTCTGCTGAACCGATCTGGCATGTCGTGCACTCAGGGGTTACCTGGTTTTTGATTCAACTGACAATAGGGTTAGAACACACACAAGCCTCCCCAGGAGGGGAGAGGCTTAGGATCCCGAGGGTTTTTACCAAAGGCACCAAGTCTGGAGAGGGCCCCTCCTCACCTGAGACGTCACCGGGGGTCTGGCCCGCCCCCGCCCGCGCTCGGCGCATGCGTGCTTTCCGAGCTGCTCTGTGTCTCTCCCGAGGTAATTTTTTCCTCTCCCTTTTTATTCCGCCTCTGAATTTTCCCCCCTCGGTCTGCCCCGGACTGTCTCCTCCTCCTCCGACGCTGTGTGTGTGTGTGGCCCTATGTCGGTGTGTGCGGCCGTCCCCGCCGGCACCCGCGCCCGCCGCGACTCGCACCGGGTTTTTTTTTTTTTTTTTGCGTCACAACCGCGCGCCTCTTGCGTCTCGCCGCAGCTTTCTGGGATTGCGCAATTTCCCCCATGCCGCTGCCCATGTCGGACGCCCCTTCTGCGCTGGCATGTGACTCTGCCCTCCCGGGTTCTTGCGAGTTTTGCCTGCCGCGCGCGTTTCTACTACTTTGCCGGCCCCCGGGGCCGCTGCACCCCCCGGCCCTGAGCTTAGCAAAGCCATATCTGAACACGCGTCTCTTGTTTTTTCTTTCAGCCGCGCTCCCCGCCTGCTCCGCCGCCGCGAGAAAGCGCCTCCCCCCGGTCCCCTCTCCCCCCCCGTTCTCCCTCTGCTCCTGAGTCCTCCATGCTCTCTGGACTTTTTGGACGCTTTTTGGGAGTTTCCCGAGGTTTCTGGGTTTTGGGACCGGGTGTTTTAATAATATTTCTTGCTCTTTTTTCTCCAAGAGCACTTTTCCACTCGGCCTTTTAAGGCCAGAGCTAATAATTTTTTCCTGGAGCCTTGCTCCCCTCTCTCTTTCAGAGAGTCCCCCCCCCGGACGTCTGGTGCGTCTCGGGGTTATTTCTTCCTGGCCTTTTAAGGCCAGAGCTAATTTTTTCCGGAGTCTTGCATTGCTCCCCCCTCTTTTGAGGGCCCCCCCCCCGGACGTCTGCTGCGTCTCGGGGGTTTTCCTCTCGGCCTTTTAAGGCCAGAGCTAATAATTTTTTTTTTTTTGTATGTTTGTGTCACACCTTATAAGGTGGACAAAATTTCCCATTGTTCCTGGGAAGGTGTGCCTCCCATGTTGTTATTTTTCAGGCTTTCTTACCGAATCTGTTGTTCAGAGCAGTCTGGACGTCTCGATCTGTCCAGCAGATCACGAGAGGTGGACCCAGGGCGCCTTCTGGTTCCAGTCCGGGCTGTTCTGCTACGAATTCTCTTCGGCAGAAACTGAGAGATGGATTTCTCAGTGACTGCTGGTTTTTTTTGCAGTCTCTGCTGGCTTTTTTTTCTCTTCTTCTCTCTTTTTTTTCTTCAGGGCTTTGAAGGTGGTGGTGCCCCCCCGAAAGGTTGTGGTGGTCAGAGCTCACCCAGTGGAAGCCAAATGTCCGGTTTATCTTCCCCCGAAAGGTTGTGGTGGTTCTGGCCCACCCAGGGACGCCAAGTGTCCGGTTTATCTCGGCTGTTTGAGGGGCCTGGGAAGCCCGGAGGTGGCCCGGAGGTGGCCTTGACGCAGCCCGCGTATCAAAGGACGAGAAGAGGCTTCAGTTCTTCTTTCTGGTTTTATGTTTATTAATTGTTTATCTAAAAGATGTTCTTTCAGCCGGCAGAGATCTGCACAGCAGTCAGCCATGGGCACACTCTGTCCTGCCCTCCGGGCAGCCACGTATCTTTATACCCTTTGCTACGTGTACAATATTTATCATTTTTCCCCAATACCATCTATTCTTATAACTCGGTGTACTCTTAGTAATAACCAATAGAAAGGTGCCACCGTGGCCAAAGAAGATGGAGGAGAGGAGGAAGAAGGAGGAGGACAGGACACACCCCAATTCCTCCATCTTACTCCTCTAAACCCCCCTGTACATAAATCCTAAACCTTGTGTCTCACCCTCTAATTAACTAATCTTTCCACCCTTCACCCCGGTGAGGCCCTGTGAAGCCCTCATCCTTGTCGTCTCCTGTGTAGGGTTAAAGTCCAGCTACCAGACACTTCTGGCAACATTCCAGGACTCCCGAGCCCCCCCAAGGGGTCTCGGTGGCTCAGCAACTCAGGACTGAGATCTTGAGATCCGACACCTGCTCATACTTTTTCTTTAAAGTTTACCATGAATTCAGTGGGGTCTTTGAGTGTGTGGTGTTCTGGGTTATTGTTTGGCTTCTTTTTAAAAAATGGTCTGGCTTATTTACCTTCATGGGCATAATATTGAAACCAATAACAATACACCCTCCCTGCTTAAAGGTATTACTGTCTAAAACAGCTAGATCAGACTGCATTTCTAATGCTTTGTCCCTGGTATAAAAGAACAGCACAGAAATCTTCCAGGTTATCTATTGACCAACCCTGCTGTGATGCAGAGGAGTCTTCATAAAGCTTTCCTTGGGATGAATTACAGAACATCATTGTTGGATACTATGTAAGGAATTGTAAAAGCAAACACAACATTTTTAACTCACTTCCAATATTTAAGCCAGAGATTTTAAATAGTATATTTAAATTGACCAAAATTTAATTTTAAAAAGAAAAAAAAAGCCACAAAGCTGTTTGAATATGATGTATACCATCTACCTCTAAACACTCAGATTCCAAAACACTGCTCTCTTGATGTCTTGCCAATACAAATCACAATACTATTTTTTGTTATTTATGAACAAAGGAAGACTGCAAAGCTAGTACTTTTAGCAGCCTTCATTCATTTTTAAGCATCTCACTCTTGCAAGGAAATTGCATTTTGCCAACAGAAACATAACTCACAATGCTGTCCTCCAAATCAACTGCCACCTCGTTTGGTTTACAATGCTTCAGCCAAAAGCTAAAAAAATACAGCTTCAAAATTGAAATTTAAATAGTATAGGGAGTTTTCTTGGTCAGCCAAGAAGGTTTCCCAGCATGAATTGCCCAGTATTTACACATCCATATTTCTGCAAGTACAGCTTACACCTCCCTTTCACTGTACAGCCATATCTGTCAAAGTCAGTCAAACACAGAATAATCATACTTCCTGAGCTTTCCTAGCAACACATAAATCACAAATTCTGCAGACAAATTGAATCTATTAAGGAGTTTATGCTGCTCTCAAGGAGCTCCCTGTACAACCTCCTCTGTCCTACTTGGCTGCAGGTAGGGAAGCAAAGCAAATTAACCGCTGTGGGTAGAGTACATTTATTGGGTAACCTGAACATCACACAAAGATCTCACATGGTTTTTCATTTAGAGAAAAGAAGAGTATTAAACTGGTTTTCCACAAAAGGAAAAAATATCATAAATAAATGGGACAACAAGGTAATTGCTTGAGGCATTTAAGTGCCATTGAATTATGTCATTGATGGCTGAACACCCTCTGAGGTGCCACTGCAGGCAGCACAGCTCCCTCCTGGCCACGCTGCACACCCTGCTCCTCCAAGGCAGCCACAGGAATCCTGAGCATCTGACATCTCTTAATTTATCTCAGTCCAGACTGCATCCAGAGCAAGCCTGGGATTCACACTCAGGGAGGGGCAGCAGGGGATGGTGCAAGGGGAGTATTCAAACTTCAGGCTCTTTAATCTCCATCCAGGACAATCATGAGGCAGGGCTAGGAGGCTAAGCATTATTTATTCTAAACATCTCCTGGCAGGAGACATGGCCTTTGAAGTGTAATTAATTTTTTTTTTTTTTAAGGCACAATTTAATATAACCTCAAGATTTCTTCTAGCATCAAAAATTTAGAAGGAGGCATCATTTATCACAGTCTGGAGGCTGGGAAACTTCACTGCAGGTGCATTTATCCTGGCAGTATCTCTGATATCTTACAGTTCACCTCTTGAAGGGCTAGAGTTATTCCATATACATAAGCACTTGCCAGTAAGATCTGACATCAAAATTAAAATGCAGTTGTGTAAGTGTAAACAACATCTCTGAGTCAAAAAACAGATGGGGTAGATGTTAGCTCAAGAGCTGTACAAAAAGGGAAGGAGAGCTTAAAGAGGGAGAGACTGACATCAAAAAAATCACTTTTACTACATTCCTACTTTACCTTAGGAGGCATTTTGACAGGATTATGTAAAATAATCAAGTTTTCCTGGGAAACCATCCCAGCAGATTACAGCAATATGCTCCATCTGATCTCCCCATCTTTTCTGGGCATTTATGTCAATCTCCAGAGAGCCATGAGGTGGCAGCAAGATAGATGCAGACATTTCGTATATTTTCATGAATTTATTGTAGGAAAAGATTAATCCAATCATGTACAGTCTGACACTGCAGAGTCTGCATCAGAGGCTGCAATTTTATGCACAGTATTTCCATTTAAGTAAAACCTTCACAAAACCTGAGGTGTCCCTGCCCAAGACAGGGCTTTGGAACAAGATGTTCTTTGAGCATCACCTTCCAACCCAGATCTTTCCAGAACTCTTCAGCTGTCTCACATTTCAATCCAAGTCACTCAGATGGGTTTTACATATTCCCTCCCAATTCCCTTCCTCATCTCAAACCTCTGAGCCTCTGACATCTGCATTCAGTATGATGTCTGCATTCAGCAGATTCACCCAGGCTCAGATTGCTCAAACAGAAAGATCTTCACTCTGAAACTCCCATGTATGAGATTTACCATCAGGCCCCTCCACACTTAAAAGACTCCACCAGTCCCTGTGTAGCAGTGGTCTCACTAGAATGACACAGAATTTTGTAATATCGCTGCTGAACAGGAATAACATTTGTGTTCACACTCTGCAATATTTCATTTGTCATAAAAATCAATAGAAATTTTCAGAAAGGGCATTTTGTGCTCTGAATGTGCTAATATGACATTCACCACGCCAAATTAATTCTGCAAGCAACAACTGGAGTTCTGATTCAAACCAAGAGCCCAGTCTAGTCCTCTCCTCCCCCACCATCTGCATTAGGGAGACCCCACCCTTGGTGAGGGGCAGCAGACGGCAAAGGAGCTGTGAGAGCTCCACTGATGGCAGGGATTTGCCATCTCTGTCCCAGTTGATCACTCTCTCACCCCTGAGTAACACACAAATTTTGTCTCCTGTGATTCACTCCCACCCTCCTCTCCTTGCACTGCCCCTCCCAGCTCCTGTCGGAGTTTCACACCCTTGGGCTGTTGTGGCCACAATCCCATTCAATTCCATGCTGGAAACTCCATCCTGGGCAGAACCTCAGCCACCCAGCAGGGTTCCAGGAGTCCCAACCATTGATGGGATCAAGAGCAGAAAAAGACTTTGATTTGGTGAATGCAAACAATTAAGAGAAAGGGTTTATCACAAACCAAATGGCCTCAGATCTTCAGGAGAAATGTCTTGGCTTCAGAGCCCTGGCCTTCTGCCAGTGGGCTTTGCCAATTGAAAACCTGAACTCAGAAGATCTTTAGGTTTCCACTGTGTCAGATCTGAAAACAAATATCTTTCAAAAGGCTTAAAGGATGCATTGGCAAGTTAGTGATCACTTGCAGGGCTCTGCTAAGGATTTTTCAATAAAAACACAATAAAGAGCACAAATGACCCCTGGACTAACACCTATAAAAGCCTTTTAGATCTCCTTTGCAAACCATTCTGCCCCTTTGGTGGGGCCGTGTGCTGTCCCCATTCTGAGCCCTCAGAGGGGCTCTGGCTGGTCTCCAAGCTGTGCCAGGCTCCTGCTGCCCAGCTCAGCCCAGCAGTTCAAAAGCACAAGGAGAGGGGCAGCTCTCCCCCAGTCAGCCCTGGGCTGGTCTCTGCAGCCACCATCAGGTCCAGAACCAGGAGCTGGCAGGGACCCCAGCAATCCCCTTCACTGCAGTGCCCCACAGAGCAGCTCCAGGGAAAATACATCCCAAAAACCAAATATCCCCTGGCAGCAACATTTGCTGCAAATCATCCCTGCTCTGCTTCCCATCTCCAAATGGACCTGGCCTTCTCTGGGTATTCTCCTTCCTACACACCAAAATCACGAGCACTGCCTGGGAGGATCAGTTACCTGAGGGACAGACAGACTGAAGTGAGGATCAGAGATCACCCTCTGCCAGGGGACAGGGCAAAGCCTCAGCTAGGTGTCCCCAGAGCAGGGTCCTGGGGTGGCCAGAGAGGATAAACATCCTCCATGCAGCCTGTCCTCAGCCACCAGTATGGGAAAGCAAGGCCACCCCTGTGGCAGGGAGAAATGATGAGGAGCACTCCATCAGAAGGCTAATTAATTACTTTATTATACTATATTATTCTATACTATATTACATTAAATCTAAACTGAATCTGCACAAGCACTCAACTGAGTAAAATCTCATGACTGCTGACCAACACTCCGCACACACACTTGGCCCTGATGGGCCAAGGAAACAAAACACCATCATTGTGGGTAAACAATCTCCGTATTGCATTCTGCTTTTGTACAAACACAGGCACAGCAAATGAGATAAGAATTGGTTTTTTTCTTTCTCTGAGGTTCCTCACTGCAATTCCCAGAAAATATCCTTGGGAAGTTGTGCCTTGCTTTTCTCTGTAAATGTGGCCACACACCAGAGCAGGGCTGGGACACCAGGGACACCAGCCAGGCAGCAAGGGAGAGGGAACAGCCCTAAACCAGAGTTCAAGGAACAAGAACAGCTCATTCCATCCCTCCAAAAGGCACAAAACCCTGTGTAATCCTGGTGCCTTCCTGTTGACCATGGTTTACTGAAAAAGCACAAGGATTTTGATCTCGAGCTACATTGTTGTTAAAAAAAGTGAAAGGCTTTGGTTTAGTGTTGAAAAGCTTTTAGAGACTAAATACACAATTCATCTAAACAGTATCTGCTCCATCAGGCACAGTTCTGGACAGGTTAATGCCAGCCTGTCACACTTTTCAATGAGCAGCATCCTTATCTTGCCCATATAATTCAACTATTGTACATAAAAAGCAGTGAGGAAAAACCCTGGAAGACAGAAGAATGTTAAAATAAAAGAATTAAAATGCATTCCCACCAAGAATGCAAGTGCTCAAAAAAGGGCACACCACTCCACAGCAAAGCCGTAAAAGCAAATTGATTATTTTGGTTCACTGTCAGAACAAAAAACCCAGCTTTTACTAACACCAGAGGGTTACTTTACTCTTCTTTAAATAAAGGTAGACCCAAACAGATATTATTTAATTTCAGCATCAGCTTAGAGGTTTTCTCTTCCATAATTTGGAAGTGTATGACAGAGCAGGTATTTCACATAGACCCCACCCTGCATCTTTCCTAAGATACTATAAATAAAACACTCCAAAACATCTCTACTCCAGTGATTTCCTGTTTTCCATCACAATTTGCCTGCAGTGTTATTAAAAAAAGTAATCTATCACACAACAAAACCTAAGTGGAGCTCATGTGTTCTATCAGCTCTCCCACCTCACAGGAACAAATTCTATTTTCAATAATGTTAATTACTTTTCTTAACAGTCCTCCTCTTCTGCATTCACAGCTCCCATTTTAAGCCATTGTATAAACTTCTGCCAGGGTAACCCCTGTTTGAGACAGATTAACACAATCAAAGTATTTTAAATTGATTGGTTTATGATTTATGGAGGATCAGAGCATTGCTGGCAGTCAATAAGTGGAAGAAATCTAATTATTTGGTATGCTTCCAGTTAAAACTGTGAATAGTCTGTGTTCATGCAGTGGTTTGGGACTCCTTTTCCTCAGTAAAATGCTCAGATTTTTGGAGGGGGTGTTGTTGCCCTGCAGCAGCAGCTCCTCTCACCCTGGCACTGGGATGGCACCTGGCCCCTGCCCCACTGCTGCTGATGCCAAGGCAGCCTGGGGTTTGTGCATCCTCCGCTATCAGGGGAAACTTCCACGTGGATTTCTGGAATACTGAAGCTGTTTTCAGAGCTCCAGCCCTGCTCCTCAGCACACAGGCTCAACACTGAGCCCCCTCCCAAAATGGGAAAGCTGAGACCGCTGTGACGGGGACCCGGGATCTGGGGAGCAGCCAGGCTTCATCAGGTCTGTCCCCACTGCCACAGTGCTCTGGGCTGCAAACAGAGGAAAAACTACATGGGTAGACTAAAAAAATTAATATGAAAAGCCACGATCTAAGAATCTTATGTAATTTTTCCCACTGAAATATCCAAATTGTTCTTTCCTTCACTCCAGTTTCTCACAAATCCAGTGCAATCAGGAATTTCAGGGTATAGAACAAGTGAATCTTCCTCCCACAATGGTGAGTGGGTAGCCAGAATGGGGTAAGATGACCCTGCTTACATTATCCAGTAAACACCAAGAGCCTTTTGAGGACCAGAGGGTTTTTTATTCTCAACTCTGCCAATGAGTACCCTAAAAAGAAATCATGGCCCCCTTTTTACTGTCACTGTGTTGAGAGTGACACTACAATGATCAATTAATTAGGGAGATCTTATCTCTCCCTGCCTTTACACACTGAATAGTTACTAATGACTCCTTTTAATTCCCATAACAGATTTAACTGGGAACAGTGAATAGTTAATCCATACCTTTTAAAGTCCCCCATAAAAACTGCAATGCAATCCATAGGGACTATTTATATGCTAAGAGAAGAGTTTGACATCGAAATGCATTAAAGATGAGAAAAGAGGATATTAATGCTTATTTTATAAGTGTCAAGTTACTTTTCTAGCTTTTAGAACAAAGGAAAAATTGGTAGATGTGAAGACTGAGCCAACCTGGTCTATTTATTTAGTAGGAAGAATATCTATTCTTTATCAAACTTGTGCACAGAAAACAATGTTGCTTTTTTTTTGCACAATTAGCCTCCTAGCTCCAGAAAACTGCCCAGGTGAAACATCCTCCCCATCATGGCAAGCAGCTAAAAGGGTAACTAAGCAGAATTCCAAGCCATCAGCAAAGCTCTCCTTTCACACCATCCCATGTCCAGAGACACTGCGCACATTGTGTTGAGTTCCCTTTACACCATCCCATAGGCAGCAGCAGGAGTGGATTTAAGGCTGCACAGCCAGGAAAGGCTCTGTTATACTCCTCTTCATTATATCTCATTATATCCTGTCTTTTGCTTTTATTGACAGACTTAGGTGCCTTACTCCATTTTGTGGTCAATATAATTTCCAGCTGAAGACAGCAAAAGGCTGCAGTTTTTAATAAAAAACCCCAGATATGAGGTATTGATGTACACTTCTAACTCTAATTCAGCAGATTAGCAAGGGTGTAAGTCTCATTTCCATATGCATTCTTTGTAATGTGCTCCAAGTACAGTTACACAAACTGCTTAATATTTCTGAATTAGTGCTATGAGCCTCTTGTGGCTGGAGATATTTGTTATTCTAACTATTTTAGGTTGTTAAGCTAATTTCATTTAGATTACTATCCACTGCTTTACACCCTTCATATTCTCCACTGAGAAGCCACCCTTGGTGCATCAGCCAAGGAGTTCCTCCCATCAGGGCTCTGCCAGGAGCCCCTGCACTACAGAAATAACTCCTTTAACTCTTGTGCTGCATGCTCTCACAACTTGTGCTAATAAACATCTGTCACTAAAAAGGTGGCTGGGGAAATCACACCTTATTAGCAAAGCAAGCTCCTTGCTTTGCACTCAGAAAAGCATCATGTCTAATTATGAATTTTACAGGAACTGTGTGATGCAGTAATTGGGATGAATTAGAAGTGCCTTCAGCAAGCTCCATTTAAAGAAAATTAAGACAGTCAAAAGTAATATTCATTATATTTAGCCATTAGTAAATATTTTCAACTAACACAGCAATGGGGAAAAAAAACAATTCCTAGAAGAAACATTTCTGTGTTTTCTGTAATTATTGAAAATCAAAATATATTTGGTAGAAAGCAAAGTAATAATTTGCTTGCACTGGCAAACTTTGCAGCTATGCAGGGTTAGGTTTTCCCCCAGTTAATGAAATATTGCTTCAGGAACCAAACTCATTGCTCATTTCTTTTCTCCACTCCTATTCACTCCACAGATTAACAAGCCATTATTCTAGAACCAAAACATTATTCTATCAGTGTGCAGCTCTTACCCTTACTGAAATGATAAACAGGCATTTGTAGAGCTACACACTTTCAAAGGCATTTATTGCTAATAACTGCTTGAAATTCTCTGCTCCTGCATCAACAACCAAGAAGGACAAAAAAAAACACCAGGAAGGCACCAGCTGCCACCAGGCTACAGTGTTCACTACTCTGATTTGGCCCTTACTGTTTTCATTCAAGAAAAGAAAGCCCACAGCAAAATTAATTCCCACAAGCTCCCTTGATTTGATTTGGAATTTTTTTTAATTGTCACATCTAGTCTGAGTATTAGATGCAAGATAAAGTAGCTACAGCACCTTGTGATAACATCACATGCAGCAAACAGCATCATCAGAAACCTGAGCATTTCTTTATCTCTGGTGTGATTTGTACATTTTGTCCTTGCAAGTGTAAATTACCTTCTTTGCCCCTTGTTTTTTTCCTTTGCAACTCTTATCACTGGAAGGTCATCACATCGTTATCATCCACCATTCAGAGCATGCCCGGCTGCTGATAACAGCCTCAGTGAAGCTTCCATCTCAGGGCTGGGGGGCAGAGAGGGGCTGGAAAAGGAATTGTGCCATTTGAAAACATAATTCAATGGCAGCCTGGCCTGTATGCCACAGATCTGAGCCCTTTAGCTCAGGTATTTACTGTACCACCACTGCAGCCCTGAGACAATCACAGCTGTCATCGGGTGCTGAGAATCCTTTCATTCCATCACACGAATTTAATCAAGTGTGTTGTTTGGAACACCAAATCTGGCTACAAACAACCAGAGGCAGATTTCCCAATGGGATTTTCAAGAGCTCCAAGGAGTCAGGCACACACCTTCACACAGGATTTGGTTTCATTAGGAAGCACTGGGCTCCCTCCCCAGCTCCAAATCCATACCTGCACTCTGAAGCTCCCCAGGGATGGATTCTGTGCTGCCATCCCTTCACAGCAGCTCCTTCTGAGAGGAGTGCTTGCAGGCTGAGCTGCAGGCTGGAAATCTGAAGCTCAGCTTTGTTCCTGAGCTTTAGCTTATCTCTGTTGGGAAGGAAATGATGGAGCCTGAGAGTGCTAAATGTGCTAGGAAAACATGTACCCAAATAATTATAATAAGTCATTAATAAGGATTAAACATTAATAAAATTACTTGCAGAGGGTTCAGTCAATTGCTGGTATCTTTCATGTTAATTAATACTTGGCACTGTATAAATACTCAGAACATACTTTATTACATTTGCACAAGACAGCTTCCAGAGCAATTTTAGGTACCTGCTAATGAGAAATAATGGTTGCCTGAGCAAAGCATTGGGCTGAGCTGAAATCCAAAGCTTTGTTCCAGAATTCAAGAGCTGCCTATGATTCCCAGGGGTGTTTTTCACTCCAACCCATGCCTGGTGCAGATTGTCAAGGTTCTCGAGATACAAGAGCTCTGCCACACACACATGCCCGGTGGTTTTTTAGGACAATATCCTGTCTTGGGACTAGCCCCACAAACACATCAGTGCCCTGTGTATGGATAGATCCATCTCTCTGGTCCACCTTTTCCACTCACCAGGAACAGACAGGCTTCATTCATTTTTCCATACAAATTTGTGCCTTCTCTCCAGACTAAATGCTAGAATGGTTTTGTCTGGCATCCTCATCTCTCCATGACCACCACAGCAGCCCTCATTTCAGCACAAATCCTTTCCAGAAGGGACAACTGGGGCCTATTTAGCTTCAGTCTGGCTGTGTGGAATAATTCATTTGGACAGTTGGTAATGCTACTCTCTAAATGCCAGCCAAACACTCTCAGAGACAGAGGAAAGGCCTTCAGCCCAGACCAAAACACTGATTTCTTCACTGCTGGGCACTTCAGGTGCTCCTTTAGACAGCAACTGGGCACCTGCAGTGGGCTCATGGGGAAATGCTGTCCCTGCTGTGTCTCCAGAGCTCCAGATCTCCCTGTCACTGGGGAGCACTGCCTGCCTCTGGAAATCATGGAAAATCATGGAAAATTATCCTCTGACATTTAGTATTTCATCTATTCTTCTCCCAGTTCCACTGCAGGTCACCTACCCACTTTACCAAGCTGAAAAAGCTGCTGAAATCACTCAATAAATGGGAGGGGGACAACACCCACTCCATCCCCTTCAAGGGAAAAGGTGTTTGCTGCAGCAATAAGGAAAGAAACTTGATGCTCATTTTTATTTTCCCACTAAAAATGGAACTGTAAAACTTAGGTCAGGTGGGCCTTAGAGGCCAGTTAAGATGCTCCAGCTTTATTTCTGCAAATGCTAAAACAATCCTTCATGCTGTAAAAAAACAACCACTCCTTGATAAAATAGAAAAAACTCACAGCTTTTCCATATCCCCCCTAGACCATCAGGATTTTTTCTGGTCCTGCTGAGCTCAGATGATGACAGTACTAGACAGGTTATCATCACACTGTCAGGGATTCTTCAAGCTGCCAGCTGCTGCCACTTCAGCCTGTTTTTCACTAACCACAGCTCGCCCTGCTGCCTGCCAAAGCCTCCCATTGCTGAGCAGCCCCTGCCAGCTGGCAGGGCTCCTTCAGGGACGAGAAAGGCTTTGTTAATCTCTGCCTTTCCCCTCCCCAGAGGAAATGTCACTCAGTGACAGGGCGCTGTCAGCCTGGCAGGTGACTTGCATTCCTCTTGAGAGCACATTTTGTTAAAATGTGCTTAAAACTTCTAAAAGCCCACGGGTCAGAAAAGCTTAACAGCAGCTCTCTCCCAATAGGAGGACAACTTAAGGTTAACTGCTTCCTTAATGTGCAATAGTAAAATAGATTTACATAGGTGCAGTCCTTGGGTTTTGAGCAGCATTTCTTTCTAGGAGAGCTCCACCACAAAGGAGGATGACCTTGTTCAAGCACCCTTTGAACTACCAGCACAGAAAAACTTTCAGGAACAAGATTCCCAGGTTCAGCTCACTGAAGGAGCTTTCTCCCTGCAGCAGGGAGGAAAATCAAACATTTTGTTACAGGGTTTTGCTCAATAATGGATAGGTTTGGTGGGCAAGCACAGAAAACCTGGCTGGGACCAGACTGCACTGGGAAGGAATGGAAGGAAAAACACCACAAACTTGCAGCAAGCAGGACAGCCCAGCCTAAGCAAAAATCCATGTGATAGAAACACTTGGAGGGATGTGGGTTACCCAGGAGCACCAACACTCACCAGGCAAAGCAATACCCGAGGTAAATGTTTACAGAATGGCAGGAGCCACTGGATGCTGAAGAATAAATGTCAGGATAAAACAGGAATTCCCCAACCAATTTAAATATTCTTAGCAATAAAAGCATAGTTTTGGGAATGGGTTAAGGAAAATATCACACAAATATATAACTAGCTGTATTTGCAAAGCCTGAAGGGTCACCAAATGCCTCAACAGGGGTGTACACTGTACAGGGGGGTGGCAGCCACACCTCCCCAAGGACAGCAGGAGACACATCCCAGCATCTCATGGGAAGCAGCAGCCCCCACACTGGGGAAGGTGCAAACCTGAGGAAAATGTGCTTGGGGATGTTCTCTGGAGGGCTGAGAGCTCTGTGCTCCCTGTGGGTCCCCTCCAGCTCAGAATATTCTGTGTTTTCATGAGGGAAAAGCTCACACACCCTGCAGCTTGCTGCCTCTCCCAGCTTCACCTGTTGGTCCAGTGAGAGGTTTCACCTTTTCCTGCAAACCTCACATGGAGCCAGACCAGGCTGTCCTTCTGCTCATCCTGCTCTGTGGGTCCCATAAACCTCACATGGAGCCAGACCAGGCTGTCCTTCTGCTCATCCTGCTCTGTGGGTCCCCGCAGTCCCCACCCTGCTGCCACCCCCAGTGTGTGACATTCCACTGGGACATTCACACCCTCCAAGGGCTTTAGATTGAACCATTCATTATTACAGTCATTAAGATCCCACTTCAAGATTTATCCTCTTCCCATGTTCCCATTAAACAAATTGGATGTTAGTTTCCAGTTATTCATTCTGCAGAGGCAAATCCATCAGTGAACTAATACAGTAATTTTGCACATTAGCTCCACTCCTGCAAGAAAGATTTATATTTTTTCCCCCCCAGTTTTCACAGAGAGGGGCTGCTCAGCCATGCAGAGGCACTGCAGCCCAGGCCCTGCCATGGAAACCAGATCCTCACCAGCAGCTGAACATAAAAGTGACCTAGAGCCAAAAGATCAAAAGCAGGGACTTCTGAAGGAGTTCTCACACTCTGAGCCAGAATGTGTCTTAGCAAAACCTGATCCACACATCATTCCTCATCCTCAAAACGGTTCAAACTTTATTTCCAGCTGATTATGAAGGTCATGATGAGTGGGGGAATAGAATGGACATCCACATTTCCAGGTTTCTCATAAATTTTCCATACAATTAATAACTTGTTTTTAATAAACTGAAGACATTTTTGTTTATGCTTTTGATGAAAGACTGCAATATTCAAGTGCCTCAGAGCAGTAAAAAAAATAAATAAGGCAAAGGAACATTATCCAGTATACTGACACAAAACTCATAGAAGGTAAAGCACAAGGGAAAACAGCAGACAGAAGTGAAGATGCCAATTCAGGCTATATGGAAGAGCAGAAGTATAAGCAAAGAGCTTTTCAAAAATCTGTGTCCCTATTCTGAACTCTTAATGAACTGCCTCCCTTTTTTCAAGCCAACTCCTTCCTCTGCTTCTAGGAGAGGAGGAAAACACCACCAGCTGGCAGTTTTGAACTCTTCCTGCTTGTTTCCATTATTTAAAAGGAGGCATTCCAGTAATTCTGCATTATTTCTGGATGCACTATTTGCCTCTGTTGAATAGTGCATGAGTAAGAGAAATTCTAACAGCTCTGAAAAAAAAAAAAAAAAAAAAAAAAAAAAAAGAAGCCACATTTATCATCCTGTAAAGGTTCAGAGCTTTCAGTCAACATCCAGAGTAATGAGGTCTTGGTATTTCACTCCTTTAAAAGTTCTGCAGCAGAATCAGGGAGGGGAGAGCCAGGGCCTCCCGTGTCAATGCTCCTCCTGAGCTGATGCTGTACCCAAGGGACTCCACTCCTCAACAGAAAGAGAATTGTATCTCCATTAGGATGAATGTCCAGACTAAAGGATGTGTCTAATTTTAATTTGCTATGCATCGATAATTGAATTTATACTGAAATTGCTGTCATTTTATGTTTATCATATTCAGATCTGATGAGCCACTTGAGGAGTAGGAATTACTCCTCTCAGGTTTGATTTATTTATGATATCTTTTCTCCTTACTACAAAGGAAAGAGAAAAATCTTTGGCCCGTGCCCAGGACACACACTGAATCTGCTTTGTGTGTGACATACCAGGGAGTCACATTTGTACATCTCACTTCCAGAGCTATCTCCAGAGATGTTACTGCTGCAGTGGATGCCTCAAACAGGAATTCGGTGATGCACCTTTGGTTTTGCCTCCAAATTAATCCATTCTCTGCTTTTTCACTGTAGCTCATTACATGATCTACAGCTCAGCACACATAACACCCTCCAAAGTCTGCACAGCAGCAATGTGTGCTCCAGCACAGTCCCACTCCAATATCCCACAGCTGCTCCTCCTGCTTCAGGAAGGTTCAGATGTGTTCTAATACTTCAGTTCCCATTCTATCAGCAAGGCTTTACTCTCCCTCCTTGCAAGCATGCAACCCCAAATATCCTGCTTGGCTCACACCTTCTCAGACTGCAGTCCTGAGAGGGAGCATGGGCACACTGAGGATCATCCAAAGCAACAGCAGAGGCAAAAGATGCTCTGGATCACACATGGCACACAGGAGATGATCTTCCTTAGATCACAGCAGGTCAAGTTGAAATATTAACTTTCATTTCAAAGTTACATTTCAATTCTTGAGTGCTGCCTGGGATCCATCCATAGTTATCTCCTGCTAAGAGTCCTCTAAACTACCAAGTAGACCTAATTTTGTTTTCTGTTTGGGGTGCCTATTAAAACATCTCTTCTGTTTTGAGACCAAGAGAAGAGGGAGGAGGTAGAAGGCAGAAAACCTGAGAGATGTCACTAAAAATCTTCAAGTTACTCCATGGTAATTTTGAATAGCAATATTTACAAAGGTCTAGGGAGCACCAGGTTATACATACTGCAGAAAACACACTGAGTTTTGGGAATGGCAGTATGGCTCAATGCAAATTAAGAGCCACTTGTTAGTACTTCCTGCTGGAGGGCATATGTCATCACCACATGGCAACTCATGGAAGTGTGAAATAGGATCATTATCCACTCCTGCCCCCCATTCTGAAATAACGATAATGAAAACAATCTATTCCTCAGTCCTCCCAGGAGCAGAAAAACTTGGAGAGGAACAAGAATATTAAAATTAAAAAAAATATCAGGGGAGAAAAGTGATTTTTCAAACTCCAAAGCAGTCTTCAAGCTCAAACACTTCCCTTGCAAGTGCATTTTCAGTTTAGCAATAATTAGATCCCCAGTCAGAAGCAGCAGTGGTCAGAGCAGCACTCATTTACAGCACCTGTAACGCAGTGCCAAACAGCACCAGAAGAGCCCAGGCTGAGCAGAGGAGCCCTCAGAACACATCTGAGCAAGCACTGAGCAAGCTTCCCCAGGCTCACAAAGCCCAGGAGGTTGCTGCAGGCTCTTCCCTGCTCTCCAACAAACCTCCAGGCAGACCCAGCACACTCCTGGAACAGGGCAAGACATGCAAGGCTGCAAGTCTGTAACTCCCTGTCCACAGCAAGCAGAACCAGCACCAGTGAACACTTCCAGCAGCTGGAAGCCACACAGGAACACTGAGGCTCAGGGCTACCCCAAAAATGAGCAAGCTCCTCATGGGAGAACTTACCTGGTAGTGCTGGAGAAAGGTTTGTAGGTTGTGTCCTCACTGCAAACTCAGGGTGCACTGCAGCCCTCCAGGGTGAAGACACACATGGAAAACATCTCATCTCATCTCACAAGATTTAGCAGCTGGGCAGTCATAGCTTTATATTTATGGGAGTTTAAGTGCAATCTCCTGTCATAACAGGGGAACTTCTCAGCACCTCTTTCTGCAGGGATTTTGGTCATAGCCTGGTCCCTCCACTCCTGCAAGCCTCAGACACCTCTCATCAGCCCTCGCCCTGCAGGCTCCTCTCAGCAGCTGACCCTTTTATCCCAGCACTCCATCCCACTGATGAGCCAGGCCTGGGAGCTCCTGCTCAAACCTTAGCAGTCCAGCAAAGCTGCTGCCAGCATCAGTTTAAGCTGTGAAGCCATGTAAACCAGCTTATTTTAAGAGTGAGGAAGAGGAGAGTACAGGTGATGGCTCTCTGGGATATTAATCAATAATCAGGGAAACTTTCCTGCAGCAGGGAAGGTGCATTGTCCTTGCAATGCCTGTCACAGTTTCTCAGGAGCAGCCTGGCAGGTACTTACATGTTCTGAAATGCAATAAATCTGTCTGGCCACTGATTTCCTTCCCCGGTTAAGACATCCTTGTGGCCCCAGCTAGCTGGGCTGTTCAGAGATTTGGGTTTTGCTGGTCCCACCCCCAGGTGCAAATAGTGCTGGGATTGTTGTTACCCGCAGGAGATGTTATTGCTGTCAGCTGGGGAGGATCACAGCCACCTGAGCTCCCTAAAACGGCTTCCCTTCAGTGCTGGCAGCTTTTTAGCAGGGTGTTTGGAAGTTGCCACCCTCAGTTTATTTATTCAGGTTTCTCTGTGCTGAGTTAAACTCTGCAGCAGCTGATTCACAGCCCAGATCTCCTATCTCTATGTTTAAAACACCTTCTTGAGATGCTGAGATCCCTTCACCCAGTCTAGCAGGGAGGAGTGACTGGAATCTGAATGATGTCCTACTCTCCAAATGAGGGCTTCAAGTGACGAAGGTGACATTGAGTGTAAAGAAGTGGAAAAGATTTCAGGAAAAACTGAGAAAGGTCTCATTTATTTCCTAACCTAAAAAAGGAGGAAAAAATTCTAAGCTTCAAACCGCTCTAGAGATTTAGAAAATTCCAGGGATGGGGCAGCCACAGCTTCTCTGAGCAACCTGTGCCAGGGCCTCTCCAAGGTCACAGGGAAGAAATATTTTTCCTAATATTTAATCTAAATCTACCCTGTGTGTGTTTAAAGTCATTCCCTGGCCTGTCACTACATGCCCCTGCCAGAAGTCCCTCTCCAGGATTCTTGTAGCCCCTTTAGGCCGTGGAAGATGCCACAAGCTCAGCCCAGAGCCTTCTCTTCTCCAGGCTGAGCCCCCAGCTCTCAGGCTGTCCTCAAAAGGGAGGTGCTCCAGCCCTGGCATCAGCCCAGTGATTTCCTCTGACTCATTTCAACAGATCCCTGTCTTTCCTGCTTATTTTTTATTTTTTTAATGTCACCAAATTAAATGAAATAACCATAAAAATCAATTAAAATAGTTTAGATCAGCAATTTACAGACTTTTTTTATTAAATTGGAACTTCTTATTCCTTTTAAAACATTATAGTATTAAATTTACTTATTTAATATTATTTAATTTATATTAATATATCAGTGTATATTAATTTATAAATATAATTATCTATAAATATATAAATACAAATAATATATATACAGCAATATAAATTATATATAGATAAATATAATATAATTGGCTTATAAATATAAATTAATTTCTATTAATATATAAATTAAATTATTACATTAATAAATATATAATCAAAAGAAAATTATATATAAGAAAAATTCTATCAGTATGTCTATTTCTAATATTTTAAAATGTGCTTTTATTGAAGTCAACACTTCTTTATTAATTTAATTCATCACCATTTTTGGGGTTATTATTCCCAGGGCTAACCAGACTACTCAGCTTCTGTAGGAAAAAATGTGATTACATGCAATAAAGTCACCAAGTATTTTCATCTGGAATATAAATGGAAGTAACCTTTCCAACAGAATATATTAACATATGCCTGAGAATCCATTGGTTATTCTGAGACTTCTTTCTCTCAGTCTTTAATCACTAATGCTATCATTTTAAAGTCACTTTTACAAATGACAAAAGGGCCAATAGCTCTCCTGAGAATGTGGGATTTTTCTCAGTCCCGACAAGGACTCACAACTGAGTTATGTCCTAGTAATTAATTTTTAAGCAGAACTGTTGTCCCATTCCCTAAAATGATAAACAAAGCTGACTCTTCAGAATTCTCTTAAGCTCCTTGCAAATGAAATAATCCTCATCTAAGAAGTACAAATATGCAGATGGCCTATTACGTCTTATTCTTTCAAGCAGAAGGAAATGAGAAGGAACCAGAAACTAACAAATATCCCCAGGCAAGGTTTGCAAGACCCTGAAGAAAATGGAGAAGCACATCTGTTGCTCTTCTTCTGGAAGATGTGCTGAAATGGTCTGCCCAGGGAGGTGGTGGAGTCACCATCCCTGGACGTGTTTAAATAAAGAGTGGACGTGGCACAAAACTGGATGTGGCACTGGGTGCCAGGGTTTAGTTGTGGTGTCAGGGAACAGGTTGGACTCAATGATCTTGAAGGTCTCTTCCAACCTTGTGATTCTGTGATCTCTTGTGGTGTGAACAAAACTGATCCAACACACCTAAAAAGGGTCATGAGGGGGGAGAGGAAACTGAGAAAGTTGTCAGGTGCTCAGGAGCTGCATTGCCACAGTGTCTTAAAGACCAAACCTCTCTGATCCATCTTCAGTCAATAAAGCTCGTGCTCCTGGCTTTAGGAGAAGATCCAGAACTGAGGATTTCAGTGCTGGAAATGCTTTCTGTCAGTCCCTTTTTCCAAGGAGCACCAGGCTGTCTCCTTGAAGGAGCGTGCAGAGCCTTTGTCCAGCAGTATCCCCAGCCAGGGTCTCTGTACAAATCCCAAACGGGATGGGACTGCTGGGAATGTGCCTTGAGCTGGTTTATTCTCCGCCATCACTCTCATTCCATGGTTATGACAATGGGAAGGCTTGAGGTGGGCATTGCTGTGTTTTACCACAACCCTATCCTCAAAAAAAGTAGTTGGGCTCGCTGTGGTGAGAGAGCTGTGAGTAAACTGGTCTTACTGATGGGGGTTTAATTATTCTGGTATTGACAAAGATGAGAATTAAAGGAGGAATCAACCTGGCGACTTCCACAGGCAGTAAAAAACAAGTTTATCTTTCACTGTGTATTGAGCTGGTAGCTATGATAAATTCAATAATGGTCTGTGGGTGTTTAGTGCTTTATGATAACATATCATTTGGCTTCAAGCCACCACAGTCTTAGGCTATGAAGCTAACAAATTAGACTTCAGACAGCATTATGTTGCTAAGCTCAAATATTCCCAGAAAGATGGTGAGAGAAGAGGGGGGAGAACAAGGAAGAAGTGATATTTAAAGCAAACAGAGTAAATAATGCAATCAGGTTGATCCCAGCAACAGCAAAGCTGAAAGTGATAATGGAAGTTACTGGAGTAAAGCAACAACATATCAAATATAGACAGAAAGCAATTACAAAAGGTATAATAGAAAATTGAAAGGACAAGCTAACTGATGTAAAAAGCTCACAAAAGCTCTGTAAACATTCAAGGGGGAAAAGTTGTTAATAATAATCCATGAAAGCTCAGGGAATACTAATCATCCTTGAGTTGTTCTTCATTTGTACAAGGACATATGGGCCAATTCCAGGTTTAAATAAATGACTGAATGACAGAGATTAAACTCATTGAGGCTCTTTTCAAAGAAAAAAACAAAAAAGAATTCTGGCATCAGTCAATAATGCACCAGAAATAGATTTACTGGAGTTTCAGAGATTCTCTAAAGCCACTAATCTATCTGCAAGGAAAACATGACTTACCACACATAAAGTGAACCCACCACTGGGTGTGATGTGGGCCAGTGCTGTTGTGCTCAGCTCAGAAAATTTGCTGCCTTTCAGGCCTTTTCTACATCACTCATTTTACTGCATTTACCTTTGCAAGAAGCCAAATTTAAATTACTTTCAGAGTGGACAAAAATAGAACTACAGATGCTGTACAAAGCAAGGAATACTGAATAGCAGGAAAATCAGACACCAGTAATCTCAGGGTTCAATTCCACACTCAGCTTTTCTGGACAAGTCAGTTACTCAGATTTCTGGCAGAGTTTCTAAAGCCATCTCACCTTCAAAGCCTCACTGCTTAGTGCACGTTTCCTCAGCACAGGGGTACTCATTATTTAACAGAATTGCTAATTCTACAATTGCACTTCAAGTGTCTTTGTCTGAGGAACAAAATTCACAGGAAGATGAACAGCAGCAGGAACCAAAGTGCTGTCTCAGATGGGCAATGCTGAAGGCTCACAGATTATTTTCCCAGTATGGACATTTTCTGATAACAAAGGAAAATACAAAAGGGTAACACCACAATGCTGAAGATGGCCTATTTGCTGAAATTTCATCTCTTTCCTTCCTGAGTAAAAAGTAACCTGGGAGGGGTGGGGAGGGAGCCTTGGTCATTTTATCAGTACATAAAGAAGCAACACACATTTGAGAGATTTCCTCCTGAAATTCTGCCCTCAGTGGGAAGAGAAGCACTGAGCTCTATTTTAAGTATTTGTTTTCTTGCTTTTAAAGCCCATTGTTGTTTTTTTTTTAATTGCTGTATCTTTAACACTGGCAATGCTCATGCTAATCAAAAACAGTTGTTCTTGGAGTGTGACAGACATCTAATAAAGAAATATAGAAATTAGGCTGAACCATCTATAAAGAAATTCTATAAAAATTCAATATTAATGATGCATTTCAATCTTAAACAATAGATTTTTATGCATCACTGATGAATCAGTCAAATACATGTAATATTCATTGTTACTTTTGACAGAAAAAACAAGTAATATGCAATCTCTATCCAGAGGGCCTTTCTCTCATTTCCCACAGAATTCAGCCATTTGCCCATATTTAGCTCACCAAGCAAATAAATTAATCATTTTTTCACTACTGTTCCTGCAAAAAAGAATAATAAACACCAAGTCTTGAAAGATTTCCAGTAAGTCAACATACTGTGTTAGTCCCAGCCTGCATTTATTCTTTGCATTCACATAAATTAATGAAAGATGCAACAAGCAGCTTTAACTGATGTTTTCAATAATTTGAAAAGGGCCAGTCCAGCCAAGTAGTGGAGTCTTAAGAGCACAAACTGGAACCTTGATGTGCAGAGTGAGTCAAACCTGGGCATTGCAGGCAGCAGAGGACAGCAGGCAGTGCTGACCCCAATCCCCCTTTGCTGCTCACAGTGATCTGCCCACAGCAGATCCAGTCTGTGCTCCAGAGCTCTCCCCAGGGCTTGCTGAGGGGCTGGGGCACTGCAGAGGGGCCAGGTACAGCCCCTGCACCTCCAGTGTCTGCACAAACCTCTGGCACTGCCCACGGACACAGACCTGTCTGTCTGTCCTGCTTCACGCTCCTGCCTCTGGGCATCGCAGAGACCACACTCATTCTTCTGCTTGGGCCTGTGTATCTGGTTATTGGTTTCTATAAATAATTGAAGATACTGATTCCTTGGCATTTAGTTTTGTTTTAGAAAATTATCTCATATTTTAGTTTTCCCTGTTTTCGCAGAGCACAACTCCTCTGCCAAATGAGGAAATTCAAGATACAGTTTTTGTAGGAATTAACATTTCAACAGCAGATTAAACCCCAAAACACAGGACTCATAGTCAGCCACAAGTGTGATGCAGAAGGCAAAGAACAGAATTTTGAGAAGAGACACTGGGCAAATTGTACATTTAGAATCAAACATTAAATTAGCAAGAACTGTCACTTTTCTTATTTTCTTTTTATTAACAGCAGTTCCAATGTTTAAGTTCAATCATCAGTCAGTCTCACAGTTCAGAGATCAGAATACTTGGAACTCCTTTGAGGCACATGGATATGTGCATTTCTTCCTCATACATTCCCCAAAGTAGCAATAACTTTCTTAACATTCACCAGCTCAAAATAGAAATATACTGAAAATGTACAATTTATCATAAGTCTTAGAACACCTTGTCTTTTCCCCATATATTTCATCACAGCAATATGAAATTCAAAGTCTTTAAGTAGAGCATGATAATTTATTAGAGCTTCATCTCAAGCTCTATACATAATGCTTTTTCAACCTTCTACATTCTTGTTATGGTCCTGACAAATTTCCCTCTGAGAGACAGAATCATCACCAAATGAAGTTTTAATTATTTAGGCCCAAACTCTCACAAAGTGCAAAAAAAATCAGGGTAAAACCTTCAGCATCCAAATTTCTAAGAAAGGTAGGGTTTGTAAGCTTAAACATTTAAATGTAAGGGGACTTTTATTTCAAGTAAAAAGAGAAACATTGCCACTTACTGGCAGTACCAATGCCTTTGCACTATTTGTAGGCATTTATGTGCATCTTCAAATGCTCTGTTAACCTTTATAGTATTTGTCAATAAAAAGCCCCATTAACATTTAAACTGTGTATGTCTTCAAGCAGGAATCAAAAGAGAACCTGTAAGAAACAGGTTATTTATTACAGACTACATTATTGGGACTGTACACATTGGAGATTTCAAAGAAAGTCACATTCCTTACAGTTAAAAAACCCAAAAGGTAAAAAAAGGTTAAAAAAAAAAAAAAATCAATCATTAATTGGGAAAAGGCTGAGCATGGCCTGAGCAGGAGATGTGACCACCAAGGGTGAATGGCAACACAGAGAACACAGTACAGCTTTGGGAAGGGTAGTGCAGCTTTGGCACCTGCTGGAGCCACCTCAGGAACACCGGAGGAGTAAAGAGATCACTCTGAACAGGAAACTAAAACTGAAACACTGCTTTTGCAGTAGGAACATCAGAACTTACCTGATATTAACAACTAACCTTACCTGACATGGAGAATTTGTCTTCATTGGGCAAAAACTTAATCAAAGATAACATAATCACTGGACAAGAACTGAAATCAGACAGACTCTTCAATCAAGCTGCTGAACTGGAAGTGACAATGACATAAGTCACCAGCCCACCTATGTCCCCTAAAATTCTGTTTCAAGCAACACTGATTTAGCAGAATCCCTGTGTGCTACTTCTGTAAAGTGAGTATTTCAAAAGGTAAGGAAAAATCATTCCAAAACCTAGAGACTGAAACTGAAATCAAGTATTATCTATTACCACTGTTTTTATAAATCATTAATAAGGACAGCATGACCTGTTCCAATGAAAAGAAAAAAAACATTAATTGTCTTCAAGTATGAGAGATGCACTCACAGTGACAGCAGAGGCATTCATTTAATCACTTTACAACACGGAAATCTATAGACTCCATAGAAAATTTACAGCCAAAATGGAGCTAATGTGACAAATGGTGCTCATGTAGCAAAACCAGAAAATGTCAAGTCTGCAAATTCAACAAAGATGTGTTTTAGTGGCTTTGCCTCCTCAGGCTGCAGTCTGACAGAGCACCATTCAGCCAGTCCCTCCTTTCAGCTCACGTCCGTCTCGTTTTCTGTTTCTTGGTTTGTCTCTTTGCGTCCTCGGAGCCGCCGGTGTCAGAGCCTGCCTGGCCCAGGGCACGCACCCCCTGCAGCCTGGCTGTCAGCTGCAGCAGCAAGGGAATCAGCTGGGGGGGGAAAAAGGCAAGCAAGTTGTGGTTACAATGGTACGTAAGGGCTGAATGGTACGGTTCTCTAGACTTGTAGCCCCAACCAGACTCTATTGCATCAATGGCACATCTATGGCAGCAAATCTTGGGGAGGAATCAAACCAAACTTCTGGGAATTTCTGATAAATAATCACTTTAGGTTCTGAGTGAGAGGAAATCAAACTGCACAGACAAGTTTAATTTCTCTTTTTGGTAAAACAGAAATCCAATCATATTAGAAAAAACTAGACAACCATAGCTTGATAACAAAGACAGAGGAAGTGGTGTAGCAGATATTTGTATTCCTCTTGAGAGCTTTTGAACCAGGGAGGGTATAAAGCTAAAGAGACCAGACCTGAAGACTTGCAAGACTTTTTCCAGTCCAATTGTGCCTGAAGTTAATAAAACAATTATTTAAATTCCTATTATCACTGAGTCTGGTTATCTGAATTTTAATGATGCTGTATTGTTTTTTTCTCAAAGCAAACAAGTGAGAAACCAAAATTCAGCCACAGCACAGGAAGTCACCTCCACACAAACCTTTTTCAAAGGAAGGTAATTGTCCAAAAATATGGACAAAATCTACATTGTGGCTTTTCTTATATCACATAAGGGGGATGTGACTGCACTTCTGTCTGGACAACAAACTCTCACTGAGCACATGTATCCATGGACAGGACAGTAACATTTGTGCAGGAGCAGGAGCAGCCCTGACCCACCTTATCGTGGTTGTACCCAGCCAGCAGCAGTAGCAGCGTCAGCGGTAACGCGATGTAAGACCCTTGGGCGATGTCTTGTTCAGGCAGCTTTCTCTGCAAACAGTGCAGATCATGGATTTTATTTTTTTTTTCAAGTTGACTGTGAAATCCCTCAGCTCTAAGAAACATCAGCAATAGGATCATGAAGCACATCCAGCCTTTATCTCACCTCCTTCCAAGTGCTGTTCCAAGATTTGCTTTACTTCCCACTTCAAAGCCACCTCTGGATCAGTCACTCATGTATTACCCCTTCTGAGGTGTCTGCTTTGTGAAGCCAATTCACTGATGGCCAGTCTCCACTGGCAGCCAGCCTGGTGTGTGCTTTGGTTTACCTGTCCCATGCTGCCCACACCTCTGTGACCCCACTACAGCAGCCATGCCAGCACAGAACCTTTCAGGCACATCTGCACCCTTCATTTCCTGCTGCTGTTCCACATCCCTCTCCCATTCCACTGGCAACTGAACACACAGCAAATCCAAATTACTGCCACTCATAAACCTCTTTATAGTTACACTAACACTAAGCTTGGCCAAGAGCACCAAATACATGCAGGTTATAACACCAAATACTGCTCCCAAGGTGAACATTGGAACATGAAAATATTGAGTACTTACAGTGGGACTGAAGACCAGTGTAATGTGTTTATGATATCCAATGGCAGTGAAAGAAACCTGAGGCAGGGTGTAGTCATACTGTGATTTAGACAATGTAGAATCCAGGAGCACCACATAATTCTGTGGGTAAAAAATACACTCAGGCTACAGCATCAGGAGCAGTCCAAGATAAAAACCACATTTAAAGGCAAAGAACAGTTAAACAGGCTTCAAATCTTCCAAGACATTGGTTAGTGCAGCATGAATACAGCTCTGCAGGCACAAATTACACTTCAGTGTCCTTAGGGAAAAGAATAAAGTGATCTAAGCTAATTTTCCAGCAACATTCTTACCTCTCCATCTCGGAGTAGTGGTGGGAAATGAAAAAACAGGGATAGGCCTAAGTTGACTGTATGAATTGGGTTGTCAAGATTTTCACTTTTGTAGAGCTTCACCTGTAAGTGAAGGAAGAAGCACAAACAAAGCATTTCCAAATTTATCATGTGTTTTTATTAACAGAAAGTTGTCAAGTAAGAACACCTGGAAATGTTCTAATCTGGGATGTGAAAATTCACAAAAGAGTCTTTTTATAGAACTTGAAATAATTTCGGAACAGCTGCTGTCTGACATTTTCACACAGCCAGTGTATGAGAAGCAGTCTGTGCTGTGGAGCACAAAACTGCTCTCACTTGTGTCTGGATCCAGGCTTAGCACAACTTTCAGAGACAAGAATGCCTGCACTGGAGGCCAGGGTGATGACATGCACCCTTTGACAGCTCACATGCTGTATATGCAACACAAGACCCCACCTAATATGAAGAAGGCACAGGCTTGGACAGCTTCTATATAATCAAAATTTAACATCAATTCCTATTGGCTTAGGCTGAACTGCAAGGGTTTAAATTTCCCCAGGAAGATGGGACACAAGCTCAGGGGGCTTTCAGTAAGGTGACACATTTTCCCTTCACACCTGCTCTGAGTGTTGGATCCTTTGAATGTCTCCCAAAAAACCCAACAGCTTAGCAATGAGATCTTGGCAGGTGAGATGCCAAGATCTCAAGAGATAACAAACTAGTGTGAAAGAAATCCAAGCACTGAATTTATATTGGTAGGTAACATTTTATGGAGCTTTTAAACCTGAGAAATGATACTGTAACTCCTACCCCACTAACACCTCTTGCAGACACTTCCAGCATTTGTGCCCTAAGCCAAAAGGATCAGAGGTGTTAGCAAGCTTTTTCAGACCACAGTACAGTGTCCTGAATTTTGAAAATTTCAGTTTTCATCTCTGTCTCATACTGTCCATTATAACGTACTTTTAAATTCACACGTCTTGTGGTATCACTGAATTCACATGGTATCTTCAGGTTTTGACATACAGGTCAAAAATACCAGGTGTTTCAGGAATTAATGCAGTTCTCTGATACAAAGGACTCATTTAACCCTTGTTGTTTTGATGCCCCTACAGACAGAGCATCCCTAATCAGGGAAATATATCCCAAAATGTACAAGCCAACCAGAGAAGGTATTTCTTAAATATATTCCCATGAAAAATGGAAACATTAAAGCAAAACATCAGAAACACTGCAATCTTCATTCAATCTGGAATTCAAATTCACCTTCATTAAACTATTAGTTATAATTTGAATTAAATGTGTGCTCTGGCTACTGAACCATTTCCAGTGACCCTGCAAAAAAAATCATTGTGAAAGCAGTAACAAATACACTTGACAAAGATGAAAGGCCTGAACTTACACATAAAGTGGAGAGATATTCAGAGGCTGTAATTACATTTCCACTTAAATCAAACTGATTAATTTGCCGGAAAGCGATAATATTAACGTCATCGATGTCACTGTTCCCAACCTGCAACAGAAAAGACACTCAGGTTTTCACCAACAGAGGGACAGTTAGCAAAGGAAAGCAACACAACTGTTAACACAGCACAAACACTGCTGATCATTTTAAATAAAAAGTGGATTTTGTTCTATACTAACCACAGGGAAGCTCAAAGCTTTCCCACTGCAAGTCCCTGCTCTCCAGAGTGCACAGCTTGCAACTGCAGACTTGGGTATTAGCAGCATGAGGCTCATGACATTAAGCTAAACTAAAAATGGAAGTCTAAAAAGCACAAACTATTCTGGAAAAGGCTGAGGTACATCCACAGGACTGCCTGATCTCAGAACATTAGTCTCAGGATTTGCACGTGTGCTGAGAAATGCACAGAGATGTTTATATAGTTGATTCATGTGGAGTATTTAACAAGATTCCAACAGTTTTCAATGCAAAGTTATTACTACATTTTATAAAGATAAAAGTGATAGTCCAAATTACAATTTCACCTACATCAAGACTGCATGATTTGGACCCAATAAAACATAACAAAATCTCTCTGTCCACAACTAAATACAACTGTAGGACAATATGACAATTTATGACATCCTCAAGCTAGCACTGCTTTGTTCCACATTAAAAAGAAATGTTGAAAGGTATTCCATACATTTATTCTCTTGTTTCTGGATGCACAGCTTTCATGACTGTGAAAGAATCCTTCCCACTTGTTTACTGTTTGGGCTTTATCTCACTTCAGTTTTGAGCTATGGTGCTGACACACAATATGGGGTCTGTTTTTAGGCAGCTAACTTGCTGAAAAGCACTTGTCTAAACAGAATGCTTTCACTACACTGCTGCTGACAGAACAGACAGAATGCCTTAGACAGACCCATTTCATATTTAAGTGATGCTACAAAAAAAGAGAAAAAATTACCTCAATTGCTCGATGCTGTGGTAAAGCTCTTTCTATGTGATCATTGCCTTCAGCTTTGAGTTGGACATGATACACACAGCCAGGCTGAAAGCAACATTCAGATGATAAATCCCCACACTGAATAATACATACTTTAATTTTAGAGAGCAGTAAAGAGGATTTTCTGACACTCCATTTAAGATACACCACCCAAACAGATTTAACTCTATGCAGTTAAAGTTTTCCTTATCTCAAATAGAAAATTCAGCTCAATAACACTATTAGGAGTGTTTACTGTCAGAAAATAAGAACAGGCTATATAGAACTTTCATTGCTTCGTTGCATCAGTGTTAAATCATCTGCAGTGATGAAGGAAAACACAGGATTAAAATCTGACCAAACATTGCCTTTTACTTTAGGAAATTGTTGGTTCTTTCCATAATAGTGCCATAAATTCAGCTTCCCCATTCCCTGAAGAACAGCTTACTTCACATACATGCTGTGCAACCACATCACACACACACAAAGTCCTGCTAAAAACAGGCTGTTGGTATCTTCACAGGAGAAACTAAACACTTCCCCACATTCTTTTGCCTATGAAAATTCCCTGCTGGTCACGCAAGCATTGACCAGGGGATTGTGTCCTGTCACACCAACAGCTCAGTGTTTGTGGAGGCCAGCACAGTATGCTGCCAGTAAATTCACAGACTTACACCACAAGCTTTTCTCTTCCCCTTTTCTCAGGCTCAATGTTCACTACTTGACAGTGTTTCTTCACACAGAGAGACTCAGGGCAGTCTGAGTTAGCAAACATGATGGGAAAACAGAACCCAGTGGGTACTGAACAGAACCCATTTCACTGGTCCATTGTCACAGTGACAAAGAAATGACAGAGCCTCCTCCTCCTCCTCCTCCTTACCCGAAGGCCACGGAGCCTGAATTTGCCCTCCTCATCAGTTATTGTGTCCTCTCCATAGATGCTGCAATCCTTCTGTCCCACAGCTTCCACTGACACTCCCTGCTCAGGCTCTCCATTTAAAGAGGAAACTGTGCCATAACAGCTGGAGGTATAAAGAGAACATTTGCTACAGATATGCAGATGTTGTTTAAATGAATATTTAAAAGACTTTTTAGTGTTATAATTGATGGTAAAAGTACTTAATGTATTTACCATAGCATGAAGAAGAAAAGGGGTATTTATAATGTATGTGCAAAACAGTTTAAAACATCAGAATCTGCTGCAGTTCAGAACACAACTTTAAGAATCCAAGTTTCCTAGACTCCATCAACAGCAGTTGTTTCTTACCCCTGAGGGTAAGGAAAGCAAGGATCCTGATTCAGATCTCTGAATTGGTCTACCATACCCAGAATAGTCCTCTCCTCTCCCACTGGAGGCAGCACAAACCACTCCCAGTGCCACTGAGACAATGCTTTCATAGCCATGGTTCCTCCTATAGCTCTTGCTATCTGGGCTGAGCAATATATCCAGAACCACGAAAAATGGCCAAAAAAAGTACTTATACAAAGCATAATTAAGATAAATTGAGACTTGGAAAGTCTCCTCCAAACCTGCAAGAACAGAGGTGTGCTGGGAGGAAACACATTTGGCATAACACATCCTGACACAGCCCATAGGATTTTCCATGGATTCCAGCTCCACTGACCTGTAAGCTGTTCTGTAACCAGTTATCTGGATTTTGAGATTTTGTCCTTCCTGCACTTCAATCATTTGTGATGATGGTTCAAACCGAAATTCTTTCATCATGGGTTTAAAGTAATATTGCCCTGGGCTCTGCAAAGAGGCACAAAACAATCTGTTTACTCACAGTGATGCAAAAACTCACCAACTCCAAACAAATATGCTTTGCAAGAGCTCTCTGGAGAGCTGAAGTGCTCTGTTCCAACCACAGGTGAAACCTGTCACAAACTGTGAGCAGTGAAAAACAGGGAGCACACTGGACAATAAACTGATGGAATTCCACCTGGTGACAAAGTGTAAAGAGAGAAACTACAGCCCTAAAACGTTACCACAAGACCTCAAGGACAGGAAAGTGACCACAAAAGAAGGATGCCTGCAAAGAAACCATTCAAGCATGTCTATGCACATATAGATCAATAATGTAATTAGATTTCCTTCCCCCTAAAGACTATCCAATGAGTATCAGCAAATTGGCTTGTTTCATGTTTACAGACTGCAAATTAGTAACTAAGATCAATCAACATCATCTATGACCTGTTGGGGAGAAACCTCCCGCCATGTTAGATTTCACATCTTTCACTTGCTAAGATTTTAAGTGCTGTTTATTCTCAGGGATCTGCACCTCTCATGGTGGGTTAGGGTTTCAAAGGACACCTGGCACTCAGGAGAGCCCTGTTTGGGAGGGCAGAGTGACACAGCCCCACACACAGCCATGGTCAGAAGAATCATTTCAACTCACCAGATTGGAAAATGTCAGCATGCCATCGTCCTGTGTGAGGAGGTTGGAGCGGAACACCCCTCCACTGAGGGACAGGAGAACTCCAGCAAGAGCCTGGTCATCCTCTGATTTGATCTGTTTTTGAAAAACCAGTAATTTTAAGTGAAAAGCCCCTTGCAGAGTGCACAGGTGAGCTGGCTCTGAGCACTCAGCTGTGAGCAGAACTCACCACATGTGTGCTGCCCCTCCTGCCAGACCACAGGGCTGCAGGACCCCCTGCTCCCAAGCCCAGGGCACTCACAGCCCGTGGGACACCATGTGCCACCACAGCAGCCATTCTCTACCACAGAACACACAGGGAGGCCAGAACAAAGCACCCCGAAGACTGGAGCCAAGCCCTAGCTGGACCAGACTACACCTACACCTTGGATAAAACTCATTAAAACAAGGTGATCCAACTCTATAAAAGCAATTTGGAATCTATAAACCTTGTAAAGTATCTTCTGCATGGCAACTCATGGTCTACAACTGAGCTCATCCACTGAGATTTGTCTCCTCATGACAAAAATTATTATCCAAATAATAATAAATTATCCCAAAATCCCATACCCATTTGTCTTTGGAAGACATGGATTGACTTTTTGCCTGTCCAGCTCCAACTGCACACACTATTCATTTAGAACCCAAAATGTTCAGAACATTACCTCAAATGTCACCCCAGCAAGAGCAAAAGCTTTGAAGTCTCCAACTGTTCCTTCTACTGCAGTCAAAACAAAACCTTCCTTCTGAGCAGTGATTGTGTATTCCAGGTCACTGTGGAGTGGCCCAACACTTCAAATAAAAGAACAGAACTTGTTTCAGAAAGAACACTTGGATATCACACACACATTGTCAAGTAACACTGCATTTTAACTAAAGAATCCAAAGTTCAAAACCAATCTGTTCATTACCTGTAAGTGCCTTTGTCATCAGTGAAAACTGTGATAAGTGCAGAAGTTGCTCCCTTCTCACTAATGACAATCTCAACACCTTCCAATTCAGGATGGATTTGCCCTTCCAGAAATAGGCCTGCTTTTCCATGAATCTCTATCAGCTTCCCAGGACAACTCTCTTGGTCATTGTGAAGGGGATTTCAGACAAAAAAAAAAGGTCAAGTCACATGAAAAGAGGCACTTAACATTTCCTTGTGATTTCAAACAAAATATGTTCACTTAAGAACCTGAGGACATGATGGACACTGACCTAAGAAGCAGCATTAACAACTGATGATAACCCTGACGATTTTGAAGTTTATCTTTTTTTGTGAATATTTTTATTACTGTAATTTAGTGAGGGAAAAAAAAAAACTTTAAGAGAAACTTGAATTTGCCAACAAATTCAAAATAGGAAGCTTGTTTTTGCACAACTCTTAGTGGCAGTACTATGAACAATTCTGAGAATCTGGTGTAATACCCAGAATCCTGGCCTTCCTCTTGTGCTAGGTGGTTTTTCAGCACTTGGAAGAATATTCCGCTGATAAAAACTGTACTTGCATCCTCTATTAAATAACTTCCAAATTCCAGAATTAAACTGGCCCAAAGAAACAGCTACAACTGAAACTTCCCTAACATTACTTTTCGAGTTATTCATATGTTTATCTACATACATTTCAATAATAAAAATCCAATTCTTTCAAACATAAATTATTCATATTTACCTCCACTAACAACTGCTTCCACATAAGGTGGGTAGAAGAGCAGCTCTTTTGATGATGGTGTTACAGTAATTTTCTCTCCAGACCTGTAAAACACAAATAAGATATAATTAGAGGAAAATTGAATTAGCAGCACTCATGTAGAGCAGAGTGCAAGAATGCATCTAAATACTCCAAGAAAAAAGTATTAACAACAACCTTCTTACAGTGGTGCTAAGATTCCTTGTAGCTCAGAGTGACCAAAGGCACCCAGCCAGTAGCTCTGTCCTACCTGGAATTGTGTCACTGTCCTGTTTGACAGAAACACCACAAAACAGTACGAAGAACACACCTTGTCCATTATTGGAGCTTGGTATTACCTTGCCCAATATGAAAATTCATATAAGAAAGGTCCTTGGAGCTCCTCCACCATCTCTTGCACTGGTGGCTTTGTTCCTTCCTCCTCCTGCCCCTTCTTTTCCCTCTCCTGCCGGCGGCTCTCGATTTCCGCCAGCTGCTGCTCCCGGCGCAGCTCCTGCACAGACCTCAGGGGCCCCAGCACCAAGGCAGGCTCACTGTCAATGGAGGACCTGAAAATATGGAGAAAACAAAATCATCTCCTGCCCTACATGAGAAAAGAGCTTGTTGTATCTGTTAATTACTGCCTTTACACCACCACAGACAAGTCCCAGGATATTTTTTTAACCCATCCCTCTTTAACTGCCCTGTTTATTCTGAGCACAGGAGTGGTAAATTTTTAGGCAAAAGGATCAGTTTGCAAGAGTGTCTTTAACCAAGACTTACACTAAAAGAAAGGCTGGAATATCAAACCTAAGAACAAGCTTAATACAGAAAGTACAAAATAAATAAAAATACTACTAAGCCTGCTTTTTTTCCAGAACTAGGAACTTCTGTCTCAGAACCTACCTCTCAGGAGCAGAGAATACAAGGAGAAAATAACTTCTATCACACATAAATACTTCCAAGAGCCAGAAATTCCCAGGAAAATCACCTATCTGCCCTATTCATTTGAACTACCCAGCCATTTGTCACTGTCCACTGAACAGATTACTAGATAAATTCAACTAAGCTTTCAGAATCAGCTCAGAATAATGCATTTTATTTCACTCTCTCTGATCTTGCATCCTCTCTTTTCTAGCACTTTCTTCTAGACTCCAATCATCCTTTGTATCTTATCAACACTCCTCAACAGTCTGAATTCTCAGTGAGGACTGAACCTAAATGACCACAATCACTTTTCCTACAGCCACTTTAGATTACCAGGATAGTTCTCCTGCTTCAGCCTCCACCCATATTCCAGCGTTTCTTTTTAAGAGACATAGTTATTATTGCTCTATCACACTAAGTTTCATCAAGGCTTTATATTCTTTCTCTGCAGTTCAGACACAATACAGAAAGATGTAATTTTTTTTTGTCTGAAAGCCTATTAAAAATTTGTACAGGCACACACAATCTCAAGATACACATAATACATTACTATAGTCTTATTTTTAAAACATACCAAGCCATTATCAAGAACTGATGAGAATCAGCTTTGCTTTTGGTTGAGGTTGTTTGGAGTTTTTTGTTAACTCAAAGTTAAAGGGTCACAGCCATGGATCTGGTACACAGACTTGTAAAAACACATGGCTTGCTTTTAAACCCAGAGCTGTTCCCTTTATGTTGATGGCACTTCACAAACTGGAATTCAGATGAAAAGCTTGAGGCAGGATTGATCAGAGATACCTGTGGCAACTAAGCTGCCTTCAAAGCACTGGCCAATAGTCTCCAAAAAGCCAACAAGCTGAGAAGGTTGGTACTATATTCACCTCCTCACTGAGTTGTTTTTACAAGCCTAATGGCTCTCTGCTGTCTCACTGTCTCCTTTGCAGCTGCTGGAGCTGCCCAGCAGTTGCAGTGATGGGGTCATTAATGTTGGAGAACTCGAGGCTCTGCAGGTAATGTTCTCTGAAAGATGTTTCCTGCACTCAAAAAGTTTGAGAATCCATAGCCTAGAACAAGTAGACACCAGCAGAGTATCAATAAAAACACTCATCATTACCAGACACTTTCAGGCAGATTTGGCACCTCATACAATTAAAGCTGTTCACAAATCAGTGCTCCCTAGTGAGTTGTCTGTTCAGCTAAACATAAATTGGTGCATTAGTGTGCAATCACTCTGCATGTTTTTCCTTTTATAACCCTCCTCACACCAGTTACAATGCTCTAAAGCAGCAGACTCTCATTCTGAGGAAAGAAAAAAGGGAACAAATATATGCCAGTGTCTTAAAGAGCTCAGACCTAAGTAAAAACAATACCCTCTGAATTCTGAAACATCAGTTCATTAAAGTACATAAACACTCAAAAAATCATTCCTTTTAACCAAGACACAGAAGTAGGGAGGGGCAATGTTCAAATGATGACAAAATGCTCAAAATGAGGCTGGACTTATCTCTCTCCAAAGAACTCAAAGCACATCTTAGCATTAAAAACCTCTTGCAGCCTAAGCTAGGATGACATCCCCTTAGAAAGCAGCCACTGCAGCACTAAAACTGGAGTAAAGCTTTATGAGAGAAATGTTTTTTTCTTCCACTTTTTATAGCCCCATGATTTCTTTGTCCTTACTTAATGGTGACAGTCACATCCATCAGTTTATCAGTTACAATCGTGCCAAGGACATGGTGGCGAACTGCAGTGAGCGTCAGGATACTGGGAGAGGACCTGCACATGGAAGGAACAAAGACATGAATTCAAAATCCCCTTCCCAAATAAACAAATCTTATTTAGCAGAGTCTGTGCTCTCACCCCCGAGATTGAAATGCTTTATAAAAGATGATACAGAAATTACACGGCAAAGCTGTAGTGCTGGGATGGTCATGTCTTGGAAAGGGAGCATTTCCTAATTTGAGCCCCAAAGCAATTCTTCCCTTTGAAGAATTCTTCCCTAATTCTTTCCCTTCTGTTTCCTCTCAAGCTGAAGCTGATTGGATTGATTTAATATGTCCAACTGTCATTAAACACATCACCAGACCATAATCTATAAATAACTAATAAATTTGCCTGACCATGGAAGATCAGCACTGCTTACTTGTGATAAGGGTGAACATTTGTTTAGCTTGCAAAAAATGGGGTGAGCAGAATTCCACCAACAGAAGGTCGTGGTACCAGTGACATGCAAGAGTGCAAGGGCCTCTCAGCAATCTTACTGTGCTATCTCTTGCCTTTCAGTTCTCAGAAGTGAGCATCAGTTTTCACTGAAATAACTCTTCTCTGCTACAAAGTAAACCTAACACTAAACAGACAGCTGACAAAAACACCCATCTAAAATAACTAAAGCATCTTTAAACCCTCTCATTAGTTGATTTTTATTACTTTTAAGATAGGAAGGGCAAGAGAACACATGTGAGACACCTTGCCAGAGCTTCCCTCTACACATCCTGTCCTGCTGAAAGCAAGCAGGAGAAGGGAGCTTTATGGAGAATCATGCTGTAGGTGAAGGGGAGGAACAGTCACACTCACGTGTCATAGGTGTAATACTCGTGCTCAAACTGGTGGCAGGAGCGTGGGGTCACCTCATACACACCTACAAACAGCAAGGCAAAGAATGACCCCTGAAAAAGTCAATTTTTAGAGCAGAGATATAGAAACAACTACAAAATTTGACTGTATATCTGCTGCCTTTCACACAGACACCTTATAATGTGTCTGACAAACAGAACCTATATGAATGAGATTATTTTAACATGACCCTCTTTCATCAAAGATTAAATACTTCCATCACCATGGAAAAACTAGTAATATTTTATTTCTGGAATCTAGATTTGGTGAAGGATTAAACTGCAGAAGAAATGGAGAATTCTAAAAACTTAGAACAGATTATTTATATACAGATGTAATTAAAACAATGCCTTTCAGAAACCACAACAAATTTTTTGTTTAGTTCCCAGCAGTATTAGCTAACTGGTTATTTTTCATTTTAAAACTAATATTTTTAAGCTTTTACCTGGCTTTGAAAGACAGAATCTATTAACTCCTTTTGACAGGTTATAAACACCAACATTCTCTGGTCCATTTCCATCCTGATAAAATTCCTGTGAAGCCACAGCACAATACACTATTAACAACTACCAAACAACAAAATGAAAACAGTATTTGCCTAAAGATACATCAATGCCATCTCTTTTGTAACATCTAACATCACAAGATTGTTTTACTTAAAAGACAAATCTTGAAGCACCCTAAACATCAATGTTCCATGCTCTGTGACCCTCCAGAGACAGGAGAAAGCCTTGATTCCAAACATAACCCAACCTGCCTTCAGGAGGTCATTAAAGACATACAAGAACATTTGTTTCCTACGTACCAGTGTGATTGCATGAGAAAGAGAACACCTCAGCATATATCCAGTCTGCCTGAATTCTACTCCTGACACATCTTCCTCCAACACTTCCAGTTCCAAAGATTTATTCTTCCAGCACCAGTCTTCATGTGCAATGCTTACTGGAATATACACCACACAAAGCATTTCAGAAATGTACAACCGAGTAAATACGGGCAGGTTTTGGGATATGAGAAATTTGTGTCTCTCTAGCTTCCCTGGCAATAATCTGCAAAGGTAAATACACAACAATGCCTGTAGTAACAGACCTGGCTCTCAGCACTGCAGCATCACCAGGAACCCAACACATTTATCAGGAAAGCTGTGCTATGAAAAGGAATAATGAAGCCTGGCCACCCTGAAAGTCCCCAATGGGCACCACCATTGTGACAGGCAAAGCAGCCTAGAGGACATCACAGCCTATCCCAAATTTAATCTTGTGTTCCCACTGCAGTACAAAGAGTGAGGTCTATATACTCCTTTCCCTGGAACACAATTTATTTTCACAGGCCAAGGCAGCCTGGCCCAAAATACAGATTGTTCTTCGGAGCAGCACTCTGGAAGCAGAACTAGAGTCTGTCCCTGTTCTTAGGCTTGGGACAAGCTAGTTCATGATAAAGCCCACTTCCCCCTCACCAGCCATGCAGACCCTAA
Organism: Zonotrichia albicollis; assembly: GCF_047830755.1. NCBI lineage: Eukaryota > Metazoa > Chordata > Aves > Passeriformes > Passerellidae > Zonotrichia > Zonotrichia albicollis. The sequence goes on from NC_133834.1 coordinate 8,718,863, forward strand.
AACTCAGGGGAGCAGTAACCTTTGGGCTGACACAGGGTTAAACATCTAACATTTAGAAAACCTGATGCACTGTTGTAAGGTATTTTTCCAGATTCTCTCAAGTTTCACAGCTGTGTTGGGCATGCTGCAAAAGGTATCCATGATAACAGAAGAGCTCACATTAGGTCACAAATTGAGCTGCCAAGGTGCCCCCCAAGCCATTCCCCTGCTCCTACCTTTGTACTTGCCCGGGAGCACCCCCTCGAAGGTGAAGGGCACCGAGTCCTTGCTGCCCTGCAGCTGCAGGCTGCGCTTCTCCCCCGGGCGGCTCACGGCCTGCAGTGTCACCGTCAGGTCCCCGCACGCGTCTGCCAGGGAACACAGCCCGTCAGTTGCGCCCCAAACACTGCCAGCCACACCTAAATTAAATGTTAGCCCCCTCCCAGCACAGGATGCTTCCTGTTAAAACTTGTTTCTTAGGCATATATCATGGGTTTTTGCATTCTGTAGATTTTGAGAGTGTTAATCATATTCTTTTATCTAATGACAAGAAAAAACTTGAGATCAACATGGAATCCCTGGATTCACCTCACTCTGCAGAGACTTAAGAGATGAGTAAACACCTGAGAGGCAGAACACAAAGTGCAGGAGGATTCAGAGAGGAAAAAGGAAGGGTAAAAATAACAAAAATCAGGCTCAAATCATCATCTGCTAAAATCAGTGGGTAATCAAGGAAAATAGCAGGAGAGAGGAACCTTAGACTAAAATAAGACAAAAAGCTTATGAAAGAAACAGAGGTTGAAAGCTTCGACCAACAGCTTCAGCATCTATCCTACAGTTTTTACGTGCACTGCTTTTTTCTTTTTCTTGTAAACTTCTTTTTCCCCTCCAGTATTTCCCTGATTGATGCATCCCAAGCAGCAGTCAGGACCATTTCCTTCCAGAAAGGTCCTTCCATTTCCTTCCATCCATCCTTCTGAGGAAGGAAGACTTGTTTATCCCTAGCAAGTATCAAAAGGAAGTACATAACTTTACTCCAAACTTACTTGGCCACAACATCTCCCAAGGAGAGCTGCTTTTTCCATGTGCTGCAAGTTACATTTACTTATCTGCTGATGGGACCAACCACAGTAAGGGTCTTGATGTCAACAACACTCACACATGCAGTGCTGAAGTTCTCCATTCCACTGCCATTTCCCTTTCACACTTACCTAAACAAGAGATCTTCCCTGAGACAGATGCCAAAAACTGAGAGAAGGTCACATCCATCACTGGTCTGTCAGTAACAGTGACAGGGAACATTTTGGGTTTCAAAGCCAAACCTGCTCTGGTCTCAGCCTCTGGAATAATTACCTGTGGAGTACATGACATCAAGTCCAAAAACACCCACTCTGTTGTCTTCAATGCATTTATCAGAAATTAAAAAATGGAAATCTACTGTAAATCCCAGGCAAAGCAAAACCAGCCTCTACAACATGCTTTCCAAAATTTAAAAATCTTCTAAAACACCATGACAGTCCTACAATGAAGAAATGAAAGCTCATTCTCACCTGAACATTGTATGCACCCGATTTTGCCTTGAAACAAAATGCTCCATGAGGGTCAGTTTCTGTTGTAGCCAGTGATGCTTTGTCTTTGTCTTCAGGTATCATGGTCACCTTGTATTTACTGATCTGTTTGACTGTGTCAGGGAATCGAGTAACTGAGATGCGGCCACACACACTGAACCTGTTACATAAAAGCCACTCATCAGAACAAGTACCTTGATTTGACAAAGATGATAAAAAAACCCTTGTTTTAGAACTTCCTTAAAAGTAAACCTCACTATGTTGAGGTAATAACACCTGAATTGGAAAGGATTTATCCTAAAAGAGAGATTTGCAAGCAACTTGCTTCAATCTTCCCTGCCCCCAACCCAAGCCCTTTTTCCTTTCTTTTTTGTTTTGTGCTAAGCAGGCAACAGATTTAGGATTTTGTGTTAGGCAGGCAACAGATTTCTCCCCTCAGGTTTTAAATAGTTTCAAATGTTCTGTGACAAAAACTTAAAATATGATAGGTAATCCACTGGAACACAACCTTGGTACACCTACACTTGTGAAAGCACAAGACAAGAAGACAAATTAGAAGCTGGTAAGTTTTGTTCATTGCCTTCAACAGCACAATATACTTAGTTACTGAATAAATCGTACCCCATCATTGGGCAGCACACAGAGTTCTTCCTAACTGGCTGGCTATGTCTGTATGAGCTGACAGCTATTTGACTCAGTCAATTCCAAGTTTTCCCTTCTCCAGAACACTGCCACTATTTCCTCCTCTGTGTCCTGGACACAGAACCACAGCCCTTTAATCTTCCTCAGCTCAGACTGTATCTCTCACCACTGCACAGCCTTAGACACACAGTCAAGGCATCAAACAAGAAAAAAAGCAATTCAGATAAGGCAACAATGACCTTGAGAGTGAGCAGTAAAACGCAGAGGTTTGGTACAGCACTGCACCAGACAGCTGTGTGACTCCAGATACCCTCCTTCTGTGCAAGAATCAAGTGGCAGAAATCTTCTCTGTTGCTTTCTTGGTTCACATAACATTCTAAAATTCGTAATTTACCCATGCCTTAGTGTCTTCACTTGCAAGGAAGAGCTTATTAAGAGGATGCTCTAAACCTGACCTATTATTGAGCAAAATACTGTGCACAAAGCATGCACTCATGCTGCCCTATTTACCTTTAATTTCTTCAGCAATATTTGGCTCCTGACAACACAATTCTGGGCATGGCATGGAAATGATCACCCATTTTCCTCATCCACACATCAAACTGCATTTTCATCCTGACACCAGTCCTTACCCTGTTGCAATGATGTTTGCCAGCTGAGGTGTATTTGGTGCAATCTTCACAGTAATGGTATCAAAAAAAAGGTGTTCTTTCCTGGCATGAATTGTGTATGTACCTGTTGTGATGTTCTCAAGGCGGAAAGAGCCATCAGCTTTTGTCTTCACTGTAACAAATAACAAGAGTTAAAAACCAGAGCATATGCTAACCTTATGTATCAACAGATCCAGAGGACGTGCACTGCTTTAGGCTATTTTTAATTCACATTACACATAAAATAGTTTTATGCTTTTTTACTAGATGAACCTTCATTTCTGTATTTCAAAGTACAATCTGGCATATGGTTGAAAGCAATTAAGAAATTTTCAACTGCCAAACAAATGAATATTTAATGCTCTCATCTAAACCAGAAAATGCAAAATTTATCAACTGCATGAAATGCACTTCAATATTTCAAATAAATTGCAAGAAAAAGCAGTGTATTGTCTTGAAGGGTTAATTCCACATCATACACTAGTCCTGTACTTGAGTCTTATAAAGGCTTCCCTGTAGCAACAAAGAGCATTGCATACCTTTAATCTGATTGTTCAGAGTGACAGTGGCATCAGCAACTCCTTCTCCTTCAGGACCATTCAACACCCTGCCTGTGACAGAGAAACCCATCACATGGAAAACAGGCTGAAATGGGAAAAAATCAACATCATTCTTTACTCAGGAAATGCAAACACACACCTACAGCAATCAACACCGTTTTCTCCCCACGCACATATAAAGCAAATTTATTTACAGCTCTAGGAAAAAAATGTACCAGGATAATCACAGTGAAAGTACAAAGTGATCTCTAGGCAAACTGTTCCCCTAAGTACAAAACACACATTCTCAATTTATCTGCACTGGCACAGCCCAGAGGGCCACAGTCACAGACCATAATGCCATTACACAAGGCACTCTGGAAACCAGGAAAACCTACAGGCCCCTCTCCAGAGATGTGACAATCTCAATAAGGAAATACAGGCAGCCTGTTTGCAACACTGATATGAAAGTGAACACAGCAGACAGCTCTGCCCTATTTCGTTTCTTCCTATAAAAGGGACCAAAGTACAGAAACACAGCTGTGCATAAACAAGTGCCTTCAACTTCTTACAAAGTTTTTCCACAATTCAGCTGCTTTCTGCTAAAATCAGTTAGGCTTTTACAGGAATGAGTGGCACAAAAGGATTATTCCCTCTGTAGGCCTTACCTCAATCTGTAAACTGTCATGCTCTACAAGGAAGTCCAATCTAGATGGAGCAACATCAAAGGTGATTCTCTCTCCTCTGTAGAATGGGATCTGAAAGAAGACACATGGCTTTGACTCCCAAGCTGTGATGACAGAATGGTTTTCCTCTATAATTTTTCCTGTTCTTACTGACATCAGGCACCTCTACCAAGGGTCAAATGAGCTGCAAACCTCTTGGAAAAAAACTACTCAGAGGCATGGAGACACAACTATGGGCAATATTTCAAGACTGATGGAAACCATGAAATTATCAGAAAAGAAGAAAAAGTAACTCTCTAGTCAGAATGCAGCATACTTGGATGTGCAAGAGCTAACGGATAGGAGACTGTATGATTGCTAGAAGGATTAAAGGAATGAGAGAAGCCTGAATCCCATTTGTAGAGCACAGACTGAGAATACAGGACCATCACTCCAGGCAGTGCACAGGGAACATGCTCCCACAACATCCAGATGTAAGAAAGAGAATGGGAACAAAAGGAAACAGCTTAAAGGAGAGGAGGTGGCAATAGCTCACTCTGATTTAGAAAATGAAAGTTAACAACCCACTCAATAGAAAAGCAGTGAATTTCTAGTCACTTACCACAGTGTATTTCCCACTCGGCAGAGAAAGGAAGCTGAAAGATCCATCTTCTTTTGATACAACATTGCACAAATAGGATAAAGATTCATCTCTTGATTGGAACCCATCCACAGGAGAAATACTGCAGCCCACAACATCCTGTAGTAATAAATGCAATACAACTTTCTGTCTCAAAGAAGAATACAGAAAGTAACTGGGGAGGAAGAGGGATACAGGAGGGTTCAAAACACTCAACTCTGAAAGACTGATGGGAAGTATAAAACCATTTCAGAGGCAAAGTTTGATGAGATGGCTTAAAATTCATGTATAGGTAAAACAGGAAAAAACAGCAAATAAACAACTTTATGGTAACAAGGACAGACCACTGGAAAATTTAACATCCCCAAAACTGTACTATGTGTCTTAAGTGACTTCAGTTCTGTGGACAGGGTTAACATCGCAGAACAGAGCTCAGCTCTACATGACCAGATGTTTTGCACTCATTTCTTAATGCATTTGTAAGGTGGCAGTAGAAGCTGTGGAACTTTGTCTTTCCATCAAAAGGGCAAAGGGTAATAAAGATGTCATTGTACAGCTACTGTACAATGAATTATGAAATAATTCCATGGAGGTCACGTTGGATTACAAGGGCCTTGCTAGGGGAAAAAAAAGAAATCACACAAAAGAACCAAACACAAAAATACAGTTTAAGGAACTGTACAAGCCAGTGAAGGACAGATGAGTATCAGGGCAATATGAATCTAAAAGCTATTTGATTCTTCTTATTTATAGCCATACTCATATTAAAAAGGTACTGATCAAGCATTACCTCTTTGGAGACTGAAGAGGAGAAAAGGAGAAACATGACCCCTTTCATGGGTTCTCCATCACTCCTCACAGACCCAGAGACGTTGTAGCCTGCAACAATCAGGGGGCTGGCAGCGTAGGCATTGGAACTTGTCACCCGCACCACTGTCTTGGCCTGAAATACAGAAACAAACATTTCAAAAGCAGCACCTAAAACCAATCAGAGACTGCACATTCAACAACAGGAACAGAAGCCAGAGCAGCAGAACTCAAAGAGGGTCTCCAGGCTACTCAAGACACTAAAGCAAAGATACTTTCTAAAACATAATTATTCCTGCTTCATTGATTTAGGAAATGGTCAGGATATCAGAGCTCCTCAAAAAGCAAGCTGTGTGGGAGGGAAGGATTTGAGCTACAATATTCTGGCAAAATGTATGGGATAGAAGATGGAAAGCAAAAGCAAAAGCTCATTTTGTCCTTCCCTGGCTGGCTTCACTATCTCCAAACTGGGTCTGTACGAGGCAGTTTCTTGACTACCTGAATTAGATGTAGAGAAACTTCAGTAACCCTGTCCACCCACAAAGCCCCTTCCTCACTCTAACTGATCCAGACAAGGTCTAGCAGATCCATCCTCTCTATCCAGGCAAACCAGAACTTGTGTAGGTTCTCACCTCTTTCAACATCCAGGTAGGATGTGATGCAAAGATTTCATATTCACCAGGAAGCACCTTAAAGAAAGCAAACCTGCAAGGAAAGAAAGGGATTATGTCTCTTCAGAAACAGCCACAAACATCTGTTCACAGAAAAACAATTCAGACTCTATTCACATGCTAGAAAAAATACTTCAGAACTCTTACAGTCCCAGCCAGTACGGCAGAATTGAAAGGATCTTGTGCAAAATGAACAGATGAATTAAGTATGCACCACCCACACTCACTTTCCTCCAGGTTGTGTAATAGTTGTTTGTATGTTTATGTCACTGCCAGCATTTCTCAGTACAACCTGAACTCCAGCAGGACCTAATGTCTGACCTTTGCTGAGAACCTGTCAAAATAAAAAGAAACAGAAGTATAAATGAATGAAAATAACATGTAGAACTGAATTTGAATGTGTTTATGAAGGTTGAATTAGCATAAAGTGGAATAAATTAAGATAAAGGAGTCTAACCTTTCCATTCACAGAAAATCCTGTGAACACAAAGTTAATATCACCTCCCTTTGTGCAAATGTCATTAATGCCATCCACATGGATGTCTACACTGGTTGGTTCTGGAAGAGAAGAACAATGAAACAGCATGAGAGTTAGTGAGAGAGCAACCCAAAGAAATTCTGCTTCAGCTTTCCACAACTGCCACAGAAATGTGTTCATTCCAGCATGGCAAGTGTTCCTCTGGAAGCCTTTCTTCAGCAAAGGTAAAGCAACCCCAAATCCTGACTCTGAAAATCTTCCTTCCCTCCTCCCACTGCAGCCATTTCTGTCAAAAGCCCACATTCCTTCAAATCAGTTCAAGGGTTATTCTGTCAGTGTCTACCACCCAGCTTTACCTTCCCCAGGTACAGTAAGCACATGTCAGTTATTAAACCATGCAATATGGTTCATAGGTTTGGAAAAGTGCTCCATTTTTCCCGCCAGCTGCACGTTAGAGATAAGTCCCACACTGCAGATACAGTGTCCTATTGTAAGAAGACATACAGCCACTCACCAAAACTCCACCCTAGGGGAGGCTCAATTTTAAGAATGAAATCCCCCTGAAAAAATAAAAAGCAATAACTGTCTTTATTGATCTAAATTTAGTTTAGCTTACATATGAGAAAGAAAGTCAGAACACAAGCATCATGCTGCAGAGAGGAACACAAGACTCAGGTGCACCAATATCCACCATTCTCCTTTCCTCCTGCTTATGTTCTAAGCAGCTGCCATATCTACCCAGACAGGCTGGGATGCTGGGCTCACATCCAGCCAAGAGCAGAAATTAAGTATCACCGTGTTTATCCTGCTTCCAGCACAAACTTGGCTCACAGTCAAGCAGCTCAGGGCTAGAAAGTGTTCAAATCTACCTCCACCTGCCCCAACAGATGGGCTCTAAATCAGCCTTTGATATTTCCACTGGGTCATCCTTGACCATTCTGCCCAAACACGGGATATCAACATTCCAATCCTCTTGAAAGCTCTGATCCAAAAGGGTATTAATCAATACAGGGATCCTATTCATATCACAGAGCACCACATGTGTTCTGCCACACGTATTCTGAAGTTCATCCTTGGAAAGGCTCAAAGACCCAAGAATGAAACCACCAGGATCAGAAAGCATGTTACATTCTTAGATTGGGAAGGGATTATTTGTTGGCTGGACTACATAACCTTCAAAGGTGCCTTCCAACCCAAACCGTTTTGTGTTTCTATCTCTGAAGCCTAAGTTAACTATCTCCTTAAAAGAGCAATAACACCTTGGCTTGTATTTTATTTAATTTGAATGTAAATACCTTTCCAATCTAAGCAGACATCAAATTACTGACACATTCTGAGTCTCCTGGATCACTATTTCCATTAAACATTTTTAATATTTGCAATTAACCATTCAGGTTATTTTCATTTCAGTCATACCAAAATACCTTCTCATATACATTTATTCCCATTTCTACAGGTATAAAATCTGAAAGCTTTATCTGTACTCTATACTGCAGCCACAGTTAGCTGGCTTTTCTCTTCATAATTAGCACTGGGAAATGAAGTTGGTGCTTTACAAAAAGAAACAGCTGAAACTTTGATCCAAACCAAACTAAGTGATGTCCTGATTCAAATGTTTCATGGTGGGTGTTGCTCTGAGATTGAATCTGCCGGCAGATCGAGGTGGAGGCAGCTGCTGCCTCCAGCACACAGGGGACAGCGCAATATTTGTGGGGTATTTGTGTCTTACCTTGTCATAGAGGGGAATCATGAAATACCCATTGTTCGGAGCACAGTCTGTCTGGTATTTCAGAGTACCATGTTTTGTATATAACTTAATCTAAAAGAAACAAACAAAACAGACACAAAGATTTTTTTTTAAAGGCGAGGAGCGCTGGAACCAGGCACCTTCTAACCCAGTGCTGTAACACAGCAGCAGCAGCCGTGCCAGGGGGCAGCAGGACACGGTTTATGACACGCAGGCTGCAGAGTGCCAGGGTGAGGAAAAGCCGTAGCTCCACCGCCACCGGTGACCGCGGCCCGGGCGGCAGCGCCCGGCACGCCCGGCAGGCAGCCGGGACCAGCGGGGCGGCGGCGCCCACCTCGATCAGCGAGTAGTTGATCTCCACGTCGGACTTGACGAAGCCGCCGCAGCCCACGACGATGTCCTCGGAGCCCCGCGCCAGGGCGCAGCACAGCGCGCAAAGCAGCGCGGCCGCCACCCGCGGCCGCATCCCCTCAGCGCCGCCACAGCCCGCAGCCAGCGCTGCCGGAAAGGCCGGGCCGGGCCGGGCTGGGCCGCCACAGCGCCTCCTGCCGGCCCGGAGGGCTCCGGGCGCTGCCCGGGGCCGCCCCGCTGGACCCGCCCCGGCCCGGCCTCGATCCCGGCCCCATCCCGGTCGCGGCCCGGTGATGCCTCCAACCGGGATTATCCGTCCCCAGCTGCCCCTTCGCACCCTTTGTAGGCGTAGCTGGTGCCAGGTCACTTCGACAAAATAAATTCTTTTCAATAAAGAAAATAACTTGTGTTTCAAGCACTGCGTAAAGTTGTATCTCATTAATATAAATATGCATCAGGTAGGAGGAGAATATGTCTTAGGTGGGCGTGTTCATGTAAATTTTACTGTGTTAAAAAATGTTGGTGCTACCCCCTTGGCGTGCTGAATTTGTGGAAAGAATAAACAAAATACTTTCTAAAATACACGTTGTGTCTGTGCTTAGAAAATTCCTATAAGCGGCGATCCCGGGGGCTCCGGGAGCGCGCCGCTGCTGCTGCCGCGGCCGGACTTTGGCCGCAGCGGGACGGGGCAAACGCGGCCGGACGGGGCTCTGAGCAGCCGCTCCCACGCCCGCCGGGACCGGAGCTCTGCCCAGCGAGGGAACGCCGCCGGCCACCGGCCGAGGGTCCCGGGAGGAGCGCCCATGGGTGCGGACACTGCGCTGTGCGGGCCCCGAGACGGCCCCGCCGCGCCCCCGGTGAGTGAGCGGTAGGGGATAAGGGGATGAAGGAGTGAAGGGATGAGGCCGCGGCACCGGGCAGCCCCGCGGGGCCGGAGCGGGTGCGGCGCTGGGGGAACGCGGCCCGCACTCCGCCATGAGGGCAGCTATGTCTCCGCCAGGGGCGGCCGCGGAACGAACTTTGCCTCCCCGGGACGGTGTTCACCCGGACAGACCGCACAGACCGCTCGGCTGCAGTAAATGTGCGGAGCTGCGAGTGAGGACCAGCCCGGACCCACTACAGACATACCTTTAAAAGGGCTCTAGTGAGTCCATCAGTCCGGACTCGCGTAGATTTCCATCCCCAAAGTTGATAAACTCCCCTAATAGTTTGCGAGTCATTATCTGCTTCCTCTTTCCGTCATGGGATTCCTGTCCCCAGCCTTCCATCACGTCCTTCACTTCTGCACTGTTTCTGTTTCAGGACTGGAACCAGACATGGCATACAAACATCCCAGGACTGCCCTGGTGCTTCCAGAGCTCCATCATTGCCTGGATCCCTTGTGCCTATCTTTGGATCTGTTTTCCTTTCTACTACTGGTACCTTCGACACAGAAACAAAGGCTATATCAGGATGTCCCACATCTTCAAAGCCAAAATGGTGAGGGGTAAACCACGGGGTTTGGTCCTAAATTATCTCAACTTTGATGCAGAGCTTAACTTTCCTAAATTATTAATTCTTTCCTGATCCATCTCTGCTGGGGTTTTTGACATTTACCAGCTCAGGTCAGTATAAATCAAGTGAAGTTTTAAGAAGACATCTCATAAGATCTTCTCTCCTGTATTTCCATTTGATTCCCTGACACTTCCATAACATTCTCCATCTCAGACTTGATTTTCCACCCCTCCACTCTTACTGCCTTGGATCAGTCAGTTTGGTAGATTGTCCCAGCATTTCAGTTCATTCCAGTGTATGTTTTCTGTCTCTGCCCCAGGTCCTTGGATTCATCCTGGTAATACTGTGTTTTTCTAATGTTTTCTTCATGGTGTGGGAGAAAAGCCAAGGAATCCCACAGACGCCAGCACTCTTCATTAGCCCTGCTGTGGTGGGAATCACAACGGTAATTCCCCCCTTATTTGTCTGCAGATGGCCAAGCTTAGCCCTCCTGGGATAGAGCTTGTGTTTCCCATGGTTGTTGCTGTCTCTGAGCACAAATTTGGCTGGTGGGATGCACTTGGTTCCCCTCTGCTGTGTGACACATCAGGGGGTTGGAGTTGGGGCAGAGCACACCTGGCAGGAGCTGAGGTTTCAGTAGGGTTTACAAAGAGGTCTCACAACAATCAGACAAGATTTCATTTCTCATAACCACAGTATGTGATTTACTATGGTTTAGAATGAAATGTGATTTCTGTTCAATAAATCAGTGCCTATTCTCCCCTTCTGTTATTGCATCCTTATAGCCTCAGTCCTTCCAGCGTGTTGGCCCAATTGTAATTTTATTACTTGCCTTCTCTGTAGACATTCTTGAGTACAAAATTGCACACAAAGCTTTTCAGTGTTAGCCTCTTAGGAACAATGCTGCAGCTCTGAACATCTTGAAATGTTTGGGCAAGATGTGATTTTTCACTATTGTATTCATTAATTTGATAACAATGTTTGGCATTCCATTACCAGGTATTTATTTGGACAAATTTGTACTTCCTCACAGGTCCTTGCCTTGTTCCTTACCCAAGCAGAAAGAATGATGGGCATCCAGTCTTCAGGGGTCCTATTGATTTACTGGCTGCTCTCATTTGTGGCTGCACTTGTGATGTTTAGCTCCAAAATTCAACATGCCCTTGAAAGAGTAAGTGAGATCACACACCTTTAATGCGCAGACTGCAAAGTCACTTAACAACAGGGCTGGGTTTGTCTCATTGACTGCAAGGGGGAGAATAGAATAAAATTCTTCTTTTAAAATATGTGCTGAGAAAAATGTTCGTATTTGTGGTGGATGTTTATTTGCATGAGTAGAACATGAGAAGCTCTTTCTCTGCTGGTTAGACATGAAGGTTCTTACCTCATTTTCACCAGTGCTCTGTTCCTTAGGGCTTCCTGGAAGACCATTTCCACCATGTTACCACTTACCTTTATGCTGGCCTGGTGCTAGGAGAACTTGTGTTATTCTGCTTAATTGATCACCCTCCCTTCTTCTCTAAAGCTGACAACAATCCTGTAAGTACAAGGAGGCTTTTCCTAATGCTGTGCTTCATTGCTGGAACAGGATCTTAAATATATGGGGATACACAGGCACATGAGTATCTGGGTGATGTAAGATGCATCATTCTGTAAAAAAGCTGACAGTTTTAAAAAGTAACTGGCAGAATTTGGGATAACATTGCTCTGTCTCTCTATGTAAGCTTTTCAAAACTAAAAGCCCATCCATACTCATGTTTCTTGTCACTGAAACCAGTGGATAGGGCTTCTATTGCTTCCCCTGGTGCTGCAGTACTCTGCTGGTGATATTGAGTATGGAAAAGGTCTGTGCTTAAGAAAATAAATGTCTTTGTGTATGAGGAATTATATTCTTTGTTCTTCCATCTGAGACATTATGCAAAGTCAAATTCTCAAAAATCTTCCAATCCCGTTGAGCCTCCACAATAACTTACTCTGGTTCAATGGGCGGGGAGGGGGATAACTCTGCTTGCTTTTCCTGGGGCAGCACAGAAGGGAACTGCATTCATCTGACACATGCCCTTTTCTACCTATAAACATCACACGTGTTTTCTCTCCCATCAGAATCAGTGCCCAGAAGCCAGCAGCTCTTTTCTTTCCAAAATCACATACTGGTGGTTCTCTGGGTAAGAAAACAAAAGATGTGCTTTTGCTACAATAGCAGAAAAAAGCAGCAGCATCAGAGATCAGAGAGGGTGTAGATGGCAGCCAGTAAGAAATATCTCAGCCCCTGAGTTAGCTCATGGAGTGAGGATTTAAATTATTTCTTTAAATTATTTCTCTTGTGAGGTATTCCCACAAGATCAAATTATAAAAATTTAATTTACTTTTCTCCAAATAGTTTAAAACACAAATTTGTGATTCTAGATAATTCTCTTCTGCCTCCCAACTACCTCTCCAATGCCCTCCCAATCTTGAAATAGATCTCATCAATCTCAAAAGATCACTGTACACCAACCACAGCCCTCTCTGCCTGCCAGACCTTGGTCTCATCTGCCTTTCATGGAGCCCAGAGAAAGTTAAATTAACTTTCTACTCCACTACCCAAGACTCTGAGTATGGATTAGAAATTAGGGCTGACTTGCACATGCCCATTGTGCTGACAGAAGATAGCCTAGGGATTAAAGCAAAGCTGCTGCTCCTGGGCATTCATTGTGGGACAGGACAGTCCTGAGTGCTGGTGTGATGTCCAGTGCTCTCTGTGGTGCCCTGCCTTGCTGCCCCTGTGTTCTGAAGGAGTCACACACAGCACAGATCCTGCTGTGCTCCCCTGACTGCACTCTGTGTCCTCCAGGCTCCTCTGGAAGGGCTCTCAGCAGGCCCTGGGGGTGGATGACTTGTGGCCAGTGAGGAAACAGGACTGCTCTGAAGAAATTGTTGCCTGGGCAGAAAGAGAGTGGAAGAAGTGTCACAGCAGAAGCCAGCAGTGAGTATCTGATCTGGAGAGCACATCATGGGCTCAGCTGGGCAGTTCAGGATGATCTAAGCAAATACACTCACAGGTACTGCTGTGTGAGTCCCTTTGTGCAAAATCTGATTTTAAATGTTAAAATCTGCTGGAGAACATCCTTGCCCTCCTGGAAGCACAAAACTAACTTTCTGTGAGAGGGGTCAGTTTTTGATGAGCTTTTAAACTGGACATGGTGTGAGACCCAGTGTGAGATATTTAGTGATTTTTTTGAAGATAGAAAATTCCCAAGCTTTCTCCACTTGTAAGTAACTTTCTTATGGTTTCTTCCTTCAGGAAAATGGAGTCTGCCACATTTAAAAAGGGTCAGAAAACTAAAACTGGTATAGCAGAAGCTGAAGAGACAGAGGCTCTACTACAATCCAAGCACAGCCAGAGTGGGCCCTTACTGAGAATGTTTTGGAACATGTTTGGAACTTATTTCCTTCTCAGCACTGTCTGCTTAGTTATCTGTGATGTCTTCTTGTTCTCCACCCCAAAGGTACTGAGGTATGTGCACATTTAAGATGTATTTCTGTCACATGAACAAGATTGCTGTGTGCATGACTCAGAGATGTGTACGTCAGCACCCACAAACATACAAACAATGACGGTTTGAAATTCTCTCTTGCTGATGAAGGGAGCTCAGGTGTCATTTCTGCCAAACCCACTGTCAAGTCAGGAGGAAAAGACACAAAGCCACTGTGTGAAGCTGTGCTGTCTGCACAGTGCCTGCACTGCTGTGCTCCAGCAGTGGGAAGGACAGGATGCACCAAACCATTTGACAACATCATTAGAACAAGAGATATTTGATGGTTCAATATTTCACATCACTTGCCACTTGCTGTAGTCTTAAGGCTCCGTGTTCCCTGGCTAACAAAGAGCACACCTGTGCATCCTACGCATCTTAAATAACTTTGTTAGTTGATGAAATGCTTTGTGGGTTCTGTTGGTACAACACCAGCCTGCATTATGTTATATTTTCATGGGCGCAATCCTTTCTTAGTCCAGATTAGAAGTTCTGGAAATGTCAATGACTCCCTTAGGTTACTGCTATCACTTGGCATATTTCTGACAAATTCATGAAAGTCAGGAGCCATCCTTAACACTGAAAATGAGGTCTACCCAGAGAGGATGCTGAGATCAGAGATTGCTTCAAAACCACGAGTGGCTAGATTTCAAAAATCAGAATGTTATATGTTCCAATTCTTCTGCTATTCACTGATAAACCTCAGCCAGAGAGAATACAGAAAAATCACCAGCATTTCTGCCAGTTTATTTTTGTGTCTGATATTTCATCAGTACTGTGTGGATTCAGCAACATTTGTCTCCTGTCTTGCAGCCTTTTCCTGAAGTTCATTGAAGATGAGGCAGCCCCAGGCTGGCTTGGCTACCTCTATGCCTTCAGCATGTTCCTGCTGGGCTGTCTGCAGACTCTGTTTGAGCAGCGCTACATGTACATGTGCCTTGTGCTGGGGCTGAGACTGAGAACTGCCCTGACAGGCCTTGTGTACAGGAAGGTGAGCCTGCAGCTCCTTCTGTAGCTTTGCTTTTTTGAAGCCTTACCTTAGCAGTAATGATGTGCATTGTCCATAGCAGTATCAGGGGAGATGTCATTAGAAACTCATTTTAGCATGTAGATTCATCTCTGAGCAGTACATGGCAGGTGCATTGTTCAGAGCTTCCCTATGAAGGAAAAGCCAAGAAAAGGAAAGAGCAAAAATCAACATGGACTTTCTTATGCTGTATGTACATGTATAAACAACATGTATTTCTTGTGATGCCTGGGGAAAAGGAGTAAATGCTTCATCTTGAAGTGAAATCACATGGCCCAGGCAGCAGCACGGTTTCAATACCTGGGATTTGACACTTTGTTCTCTGTGAGGAAAAGAATGTTGTTTGACTTTTGGACCAAAGCTGTTGTTTGATAATGCCTTTTCTTTCTTCTCTGCCCTGTCTAGATCCTGGTTATGTCAAATGCCTCAAGGAAAGCAGCAACCACAGGTGAAATTGTTAATCTGGTATCTGTTGATGTGCAAAAACTAATGGATCTGATTATCTATTTTAATGGGACCTGGCTGGCCCCTATTCGGATTATCATCTGCTTTGTCTTCTTGTGGCAGGTAAAATATGACAGTATTTATCATTCCCTTTCTATTCTAAATATCAAAGGAAAATGAGGTTTCAAAATTATACTTACTAGTTTGAATTACATGAAATTGCCATATTTTTCTTAGCTCTGTAGCACGTTGGATTCACTTTTCTTTCTGAAAGATATTTCCATTGATACAGAATCCTTGTCTGATCCTTCAGTTCATCTTCTCCCCTGTGTATTCAGCATTCAGTCCCTTTTAGGAGTCTGTGAGTATGGTTACTGTGAGCTGACAAACTTCTGCTTCAGATTTTCCTGTCACTTCTCTTTACAACCACTGGGTGGTGGCCCAGTGTAGGCTGAAAGTCCAGTTCCAGCCCCTTGGCACAGTCCCAGAACATAATGAGAAATGGTCTGAAATAGCAACTTGTCATACTTCATCCTGAAGCCTGGTTACCACAGGATGAGTAAAACAGCTTGAAGCAAAGTTACATGACATTCAGAGAGACTACTGGATATTTTGAATTTCATAGGTATCAAGTTCAGCAAGGACAGAGCAAAACCTGAATTAGAAATATTGGATAGTAATCTAAAAGATCCATTTTTAATCAATGTACAGTGTTTTCTCAGCAGTACAGAGCCCTGTTGTTTAGTCCCTGTTCTTGGCCGATAGAAGCATGAGCAGTACAGAGACAGGTGATTCACAGGAGATTTCCAGAGGCCTTTGAGGCCTTCCTTTACTACCCAGGCTGGATTGTGCCTCATGCCTGGCAGGATGCTGTGACTGTGAAAATCAGTAGCCCTGGTACAGACTGTGGTGAAGTCATCATCTCTTTTCTAATGCCAAGCTGAATGTGGTTGGAGCATAATTACACTTTCTTTGCTGGTGTTCACAGATCATTGGTGCAGACAATACCTGTAACTCTGTGTGTTACTCCCCTCTCCAGCCATCCCTAGGGAGACGTAACTAACCCATAAAAAACAAGTGCTGATACACAATTGTTATGAACCCTGGGATCCAAGAGCTGTCCCAAGATAATGGCACAAGATAATGCCACCATTTCATCTCATGCAGACAAGCTGGGCTATTTATGCTGCAGGAATACTTGGTTGAGGGTTTGGGTTTGTTTTTAAGGAGAACCGGGTGTTGTCCGGGGTCACTTACTCAGGGCAGCCACAAGATGTCCTTCTGAGCGCATCCAGGGATGGACGAGAAGAGCCGGGCATGGCTGGAATTGCCAGCGTGCCTCTGGATCGCCTTCAGCAGCGATCCAGCTCCTAACAAGGGAGCGAATAAATTCAGCACAGCCTGATGACAGGAGTTATCCGCCTTGGAGAGTTAACAATCCACAGTGCTTAGGAGCACAACTCCCTGGAAAGGCAAAGGCAAGGTTACAGTCAAGGCTTAGCCAGAGGGATGTTATGCACAAGTTCAAATAAGAGGGAACGTAAGCAAGGGAACAAAAAGCAATCTTGCCTAGTCATCACCAGAAGTTCCTTCTCTTTTTTTCTCTCCTGGCAGCTTCTAGGGCCATCTGCCTTGACTGCAATTGCTGTATTTCTTTTTCTTTTGCCTCTGAATTTTGTGATCACAAAGAAGAGGAGTCAGTTTCAGGTACATTTTGCTTCATAAGAATGAAGTGGTTTACTGAGTTATGTGATTACTTATATTTATTCACACTTACCACAACTGTCTGAAGTAACATAGGAGGATTTGAAGCCTGCAAAATTTCTTGAGATTTAGAATAATCTCTTCCATGTTCAGCCTTTTTACTATGTTTGCCCTACTTTTCTGTTGTTTTTATGTACTGCCAGTAAAAACAAAGCTCTGAAGATGATAAGTAAAATATTTCCCAGCCTAGAAGAGTCATAAGCAAAACAGCATACACAACTCAACTGCAGGGAAATTTATTCAGGACTTGGAGGCAGGAATAAGGTATTTTTCTTCAGAATAATTGCACCATTAAACATTCAACCTATTAAATGATAAAACTCAAACATTTATTACAGGAAATCCAGATGAAACATAAGGATGAGAGGGCCAAACTCACCACTGAAATTCTCAGCAACATTAAAGTAATCAAACTGTATGGCTGGGAGAAAACCTTCATGGAGAAATTATTTGGAATCCGAAAGCAAGAACTTCAGGCCTTAAAAAGATCTCAGATTCTCTTCTCAGCATCCCTGGTTTCTTTCCATTCATCAACTTTCCTGGTGAGTGGATCACCTTCCTACATAAAACATGTGCTGTTACTTCCCTTTTCCTTTGTACTCCTGTCTGGACAGATTTTTCTTATGGATGGCTAAAGATTATATCTGCCTGGGGGTCACAGGACCTCCTTAAAGCAGAACAAACATCCAGTGATCCAACTTGGCTCTGTCACCAACACACCAGACCACACCTTATCCCTCGAGGGGATAACCTGGATTTAACCAGATGGGTCCCAGAGTCTTGAAGGGCCTGTCACCCCTGAACCATTCTGAAGCAAGTGCTTTGCTTGTCCTTTGCTCCCTTTCAGATCACCTTTGTCATGTTTGCTGTCTACACCCTGGTGGACAACACACATGTGCTGGATGCTGAGAAGGCCTTTGTGTCCTTGACACTGATCAACATCCTCAACACTGCCCACTCCTTCCTGCCCTTCTCCATCAACGCTGCCGTCCAGGTTAACTGCAGGCCCTGTTCCTCTTCCTTTGGCCATAAGGGGTTTTTACATATCCCCATTATCAGGTAAAGGTAGGGATTTCTTAGGGCTCTGCACATCAGCTGTGTAATTGCCACTGTGAAACAGTGATGTGCAAGGGCTTGCAGCTAAAGGTACTTTGTAGCATTGCTTTTCAGAAAGGCTCCTTTATATTGACAAAATAGTCAACAAAAATTGCTCCTAAGTCTTTTATAGTTCAGCACAAGCACCATTAGATCTCAGAGGGGCTTCCAGTTCTCTTTTTAATCACAGAAATCAGAACAGGTGGAACAAAATCTCCATAGGGGAGACCCTGCTAGTCCAGGCCAGAGAGAAAAGCAATTCACTGTTCAGTAAGAAATTAGGAAATTAATTTCCCTCTTACACTCTAAGACTGTCACAGATTTTCATGTACAAAAGCAATCACTGGAAAGATTGCAGGAAGAATTGGATGAAAAAGTGCCAATTTCATTGAACCAGAAGCACAGGGAAGGATATGGAGGTTTTGCTAAGCTAAGTGGAAATAAAGGCAGGTAACAGGAAGAGCTGCTTTTGGCCATCTGCAGCATAGCACTAGTCAATATTCTAAGTGGGTCTTCAAACTGAGTCTTTACTTTGGGGTTTTGCTCCCTTTCTACTCTAAATCTTATTTTCTTCTGTGTGCTGCTTCATTTCAGGCCAAAGTTTCCTTAAACCGTTTAGCAGCTTTTCTGAATCTGGAAGAACTGAATCCTGAGAGCTCAAGCAGAAACACTTCTGGCTGTGGTGAGCTTTTATGTTAGCACTTTTGTCTTATAAGAGGAGTAATTTCCGTTATTCAGCTTCTACTCAGGGTGTCTACCATAGTCAAGAGAAAAACATTTGCCCTTTACTGTCACTTTATCTCTCTGGCCTCATTATTTCTAACAATGAAATCTAATCTGGTGATTTACCCCTTCTTTTCATAATAAAAATTGATTTTATGTAACATAAATACGTACTGAAACATAAAATCACATAAATTGGGACATTTCTGTAGCTATCTCTGCATTTACAAGTGGTCTGTTTCTCTTCATGTTTTAGTACAGGCAAGTATCACGATAAGAAATGGGACTTTTTCCTGGAGCAAAGAAACTTCTCCTTGTCTTAGAAGGTACAGACTTACCCTTAGTCATCCCTCAATACTGTAAGTCAGGGTGGATCCTGGATGAACTAATTCCTCAGGGCCTAAGTGAAACCAGGGTGGAATATCCAGAGGCTTCTGAGTTTGCTTCACACTCAGTGTTGAATTCTGAAAATTATAAAATCAGATAAAACATAATTTTGCTTTTATGTTGAGGAGCACATAAATGGGAGGGTGCCTGTATCTGGATTTTGCGTTATTATATGGGGATTGTTTTCTTTATGCAGTTTTCTTGCCTAAATATGAAATTACAGTGATTTAAGGTAAAAAAATTAGAACAGATGGAATGCAGATATTATATATGACATCACTACATGCTTATTTCAAAAGGCATTGACATTTTGGAAAAGAAAAGCTTTGAAAAGTTCTGGTGTTCAGGAGTGTTCTACATCCAGGGCTTTGGGCTAGCCTGTCTCCAGAGTGAGGATCTGGGTATGAAACTCAGATGGGGATGTGGGCGAAGACTTTGTGGTTGGAGGTGTCTGAAGGGATGAATTCAGGGAATTTACTCAATACATACCCGACAATAGCACGAATTTTGATAATAAGCACAATTATTGCTTTCAGAAAGTGTATCTAAAATGTGGTAAGAGATGATCTTTTTCCCCAGCATAGAGCTGAGTGTGCCCCAGGGCTCTCTGCTGGCTGTGGTTGGCCAGGTGGGTGCAGGCAAATCCTCCCTGCTGGCAGCGCTGCTGGGCGAGCTGGAGGCCACTGAGGGCTGCGTGACCATCAAGGTGAGTTTCCTCTCAGCATTTGCTTCTAATCAGGCTGTTTTCAGGAACTGGAAGCATCACTTACCTCAGGAAAACCCATTTACTGCTGAATTTTAACACAGGCTCTATGTGTCAGTCCACATATAGTCTGAAGGCACTTCAGACTTCTCAGATGAGCCTGAACTTTGTGAATAGGAACTGGAACAACACTTCAAAGATCCAGTTCTATTTCTCCCTGGACAGTGAGCTGAAGTGTCATCCTGGTAAATTGCATCCTGTACTTGCACCTCTGTTCACTCCCCTGTAATAACAGTGCAGACTCATATTTTGCAAAGCCTTCTGAGAATTGTCAGTGCTGATGATCATTCCAGATTTCCACAACTGAGAGAGCTTTTCTTCAAAGATGGGTTCTCACAGTGTCAAGTTGAGCTTATGGAAAAGTTTGCTAACATTCTTCCACTTTTATAGGACACTGCAGCTTATGTGCCCCAGCAAGCTTGGGTTCTAAATGCTTCAGTGGAAGATAACATTCTGTTTGGGAAAGAGATGGATGAAACCTGGTTCAACAGAGTGACAGAGGCTTGTGCACTGCACCCTGATTTGGAGACCTTCCCTGCAGGGCAGAAGAGTGAAATAGGAGAAAAGGTACTGCCTCGTCTTTATGTTTTGGCCAACTTTTCCCTGAGTAGCTACAACTTCAGGTGTCCTGCTTAAAACATCTACCTCTGAGTAACCACAACTTTGGGAGCTGTGATGAAAACACAGAAAAAGATAAACTCACAAGAAGCAGGTGCCCAGGAATTTCTGGAAAATTAGGCCATGATTTAATTTAATTTAAGCCCACTATCTGACGTCCTAGGAGGAGACATAAGAGATGTTTAAGAGAAAAATCAACACATCCAGGTCATTCTTGGGTGCTGTTTTGCAGGAAGGAGTTGTTCAAGAGACTCTGCCTCTGCAAGAGCCCTGTTGGGAGGGAAGGAGGGAGAGAGGGAGGGAGGTGCACTGATTTAAAAATGTCATAAAACATCAGTGTAAAAGGAAGTCAGCAGTTGGGAAATATGCTGTAGCTTTGAAATGAGCAGAGTCAATGTATTTTCCAGGGAATCAATCTGTCTGGGGGGCAGAAGCAGAGAGTGAGCCTTGCTCGGGCCGTGTACCAGCGGGCTGCCATTTACCTGCTCGATGACCCCCTGGCAGCTGTGGATGCCCACGTTGGGCAGCACATTTTTGAACATGTTCTTGGACCCAATGGTTTACTGAAGGACAAGGTGTGTATGAACCTGAACTGTAAACACTTGCACAATGACTCTCATGAAACGTTTCCAGTAGGGTGGGTTGCTCAGGTTATCAAGGCTCACAAACACTGTTTTGTGAGGGGATTGGGGAACCTCTCTGCAGGCAATCTCATTTAGGAGGAGGAAGGCTGCCTTTATCCTCATGTAAACCACATGCCTAGTGCCAGCCTTACTTTCACTGCAGGTTTACAGTTCTTTGGTCTTCTGTCCACATCCTTCCCTCCTTTTGAGATTTACCTCTAGCACAGTTCAGAGGAGCTGCCTGATCTCTTCCAAGTTCTATCACCATCATGTCTAATCCCATTACTTTTGAATAGTTCAGTGGCACCTTTACAGTTCTCATCACTTAAACACTCCTCCTCCATTCTTTTTGCGCTGGTTGTGTTTTGTTTTTCCTTGGTATTCCTCTGCTGTCAAGCTATCTGGAAAACAAAACATGGTTACATGAGAAAGAATGCTAGGGCAGCTCTTTTGGATTCACACTATAAATTGCCTAGAAACACTCTATTTAGTTTCCCATTATGGAAGGGAAACAGGAAGAAGGCAGTTTCTTGTATTACAAAGTCCAATTAAAACAAACATATATAACTATAAATACTTTTCTCTCCATGAGATTAGTTGCAAGTATCAGAAAATAATTATTGTATTGAAACAGAATGACTTTCTAAGAACAATGTACCAGACATAAGGTGTACTCAAAGGGCTTGACTGTATATTAGAAATGCAGAATATGTCAATTTATCTAGGAAAAATTACTTTTCTTATATCCTTTCCTCCAATTACGTGTGCAAATATGCTCAGAAATGTAAAGAAAAGGAAATACCCTTTAAATCCATTCAGGCTGATGAATTTTTGAGGCCTAAATTTGATCCTGAAATACTGATACCAGTACTGACAGCAGAACAATTGTGACTGCTTCCTCTTTATCCAAGCAGACTCGTGTGCTGGTGACTCACACAATTAACATTTTGCCTCAAGTGGACAATATTGTTTTTCTGGTGGATGGAATGATCTCAGAATCTGGTTCCTACCAGGAACTTCTACAGAGAAATGGAGCCTTTGCAGATTTTCTTCGTTCACACATTACTGCAGAAGAGAAGGCACCTGCTGGTTTTCCAGGTAACCCAGATGGGTTGGAATCATTCTTCCTAGGTCTATCAATCAATTGTTCCCTTCATATCACATCTGTTTTATTATGGACATTTAAAACAGAGATCCAATCACAGTAAGGTGTTGCTTTGTGTGGGGAAAAACATGCCTGTCAAATCAGCTGACTCATCACCTCAAAATTGATTCTTGAATTCATATTAGTAGAAAATAATCAAGCAGTAAACTATTACTCACTGTGCGTGCTATTCTTTGAGCCTCACCTTGATATTTCTACCTTTAGAAACAATTTTTAAATGAATCTTTCCTCCATATATTACGAGTCTTTCAAAGGCTGTATAGGACAAAACAGGATTATAAAGCCTTTAGAAATACGTTTATTTCACAGCTATGGGAGACATCAAAGGCACTGTCACCACTGGGAATAGTCCATCTCAGCAGAAACCCCTCAGGTAAGCTTAAAGCAATCTCAGATACTGAAGAGTTTACTCCAAAAGCCCATGTAAGCCTAGATAGAGGCTCTTACTGAGTATGATAGAGGTTTGGGGTTGATCTATAAATAAGTAACAAGAGCAAACAAGCAAAACTCAAGAATAGCTAAAAACCTGCTCTTGAGTGTAAAAGTTGACTGACATTTCTTCTGTATTTCACAAGGAGGCACAGCAGAGCTCAGGTACAGGCTCCTTGATACATTTGGTTGCTGATCACTTCCCTGTGGGGCTGTAAGGCCAGACTGATCCCAAACCAACCTCAGTGAATGCTTTTTTCTGCTCCTCAGTGACTTGACAGAGCCCAGTCCTTGTGACAAACATGGACAGTGGCTGGGGACACTCTGGAGGAGCCTGAAAACTGCAGCCCTCAAAATAGGCATGGATTTAAAGGTAGATGGGTGGCTAAAATTTGAAAGGATTTTTGTTTTCTTCATCAAGTGGTGACTCAGTAAAATCTGCTGTGGGAAGGGAGAGCACTCCTGTGAGCCCAGCCTGCACCAGTGCTGCAGCCAGCAGTGGAGGATTGACCAAGGCAGAGAGAACTCAGCGCGGCAGGGTAAGCACAGCAGCACCTTCCTGCAGAGGCAAGGACACATTCCATGGGGAAAACACACCCATGGCAGGCAGGCCAGCTCCCTGCCTCAGCTAAACACAGCCAGGGCAGGCAGCTGGGCTGTTCCAGTGTGCCCTGTAACTGAGAAGAAATGAGAGCAAGAAGTCAGCAACACCAAAAGAGGCAGCTTTTTCTCTAGGGAACCAGCACTAGCCAGACTGGGATCTCCTCTCCCCAGTTCTGTCTCACACCAGCACACAGGAAAACCACTGCCTGACATAAAGAAAGCCTTACATGTATTCCAGAAGTAACATGAGCCTATTGCATAACATTGATCAGTTGATAATAATCATTCATCAGTGATTTCTTTATGCCTTCATACTCATCCATGAGGAAAACAAAACAAGAATCAACACGGTTGCTGTGACTGTGACATATCACTGAGAAATCCCATTATAAATCACTCCTTGCTTCAGAGCTGCTTTTTTTAGCTAACAGCCTCCTCTCCTCTCCTCTTTCTGCCCACGTGTCTCTGCAGGTCAGGGCTGGGGTGTATGGAGCCTACCTGCAGGCAGCAGGCCGCGTGCTGTGTGTGTATGTGCTGCTGTCCTTCACCTGCCAGCAGGCTGTGGCCTTCTCCAGGGGCTACTGGCTCAGCCTCTGGGCAGATGACCCCGTGCACAATGGGACACAGCAGCTCACAGAGCTCAGACTTGGAGTCTTTGGTGCTTTAGGAGTGGTTCAAGGTGTGTTGAAGTTGCTTGGCTAATTCTCTGTATTCCCAGCTCTCTGTCCCATATCCAGGATGTGTTCTGAGAATATAAACAAGTGCATACCCTTGGGCTTTCACCTTCCTGGGCTTTTAGTCCCAACCCTAAAGGTTTTTCTTTTTTATCTCTTTTCATCCTTCCAGCATAAATTAATAATATCAAAGTTCAAGTCGGGCTCTTCTTCATGCTGAATTGTTGCCCCCCACACTGCTAAGCTGAATAAAATCTTGGCTTAGGTCACATAAAAGAGAGAGAAGAGAAATTTCTGGACTTCTACATTTATCTTTTTCTTTTTAAATAGCCACCATTCTTTTGGTCACTCTATTTAAAAAGAAAAAAATATCACTGAGTAATTTAAAGTAATCCCAGTCAAGCTTATTTTGTGATGAATGAATAATTTGTCCTGCATGTTTTAAGGTCCTGAATCCATGCCCCCCATCAAGCTGGCTTAGAAGATCTGAAGGTCTTAGAAGGCCACTCTGTAACTACCCTACAGAAAGGGCAGCTTACCCTGCAACTCTGAGGCTTGGTTTAATTCCTGCTAAAGAGAGGTTTCATTCCTGAAACCTTCCTGAATGCACACTCACAGGAGTAATGGGAAATCACCATCCTTCTAAGAACTCCAAGGTGGGTTTGTTCAGACCTAGTAATAATTTCTTTTCTCTTACAGCCCTTGGCAGGTTTGCCTGCACAGCAGCAGTGCTGCTGGGGGGTGTGTTGGCCTCACACCAGCTCTTCCTGCAGCTGCTGAGCAATGTCATGAGATCCCCAATGCTCTTCTTTGAGCAAACACCCACTGGACACCTGCTGAACCGCTTCTCCAGAGACATGGATGCTGTTGATTCTGTCATCCCTGACAAGCTCAAGTCTGTGCTGGGATTCTTGTTCAACTTACTCGAGATCTACCTGGTGATTGTGGTGGCTACACCATGGGCAGCAATGGCCATAGTAGCCTTGACTGTTCTTTATGCAGCATTCCAGGTAGGAGCTCACAGGTACTCCTGTGACACAGGAGAGGCTGAAGCAGCACAGCCCTGCAGAAAGCCTCCTTCCAGTTCTTAGGAGGGAAGGCATGCAGAAATCAGTTTCATCATCTCAGGTCACATCTGAACAAGACTAATGTCAGTCCCTTTCCCACATCACCTCAGCCTTCCAAAGCACCCCAGGGTCCTCACAAAGAGGCTTATGCTTTTCTGATATCTAAAACAAATCTTATCTAGGCTATATCCCTCATATCCATTAGTGGGAACCACATGAAGACCAAAAGCATTTTTCCTTTCCTGCAGAATTCCTACATTACTTTTTAATATATCCAGGTTTGCCAGCCAAGACTGAGCATTAGGGGAGGGCAAGTACATCTCTGTTCTCCATGGGGCAAAGGGCTCAGCAGGAGAAACTGAGTGTAGAGGTTTTGTGGGTTCACAGCAGCCTGGGACTTCTTTACCCCAACCAGATTAGGAATATCAGGAATTAGAAATAGGATTATTCCTAATAAAGACAGGACATAACAGAGATAGGAACACTGGCTCATCTTTTAGGGCCACATCCTGCATACACATAAGGTTTTGTAACACAAGGACAGTACTATTGCACTTGTTGAGGCCTTCCCAAATTTCCTCTGGAGTACCTCCACAGAGGCACAAGCCTTCCAATAACTGTCCCTTCCTTTCCCCTTGTCCCAGCACTTCTATGTCAGCACCTCCTGCCAGCTGAGGCGCTTGGAGGCTGCCAGCAGGTCACCCATCTACTCCCACATCTCAGAAACCTTCCAAGGCAGCAGTGTGATCCGTGCTCACAGAGACCAGCAGAGGTTTATTTCAAAGAGCAATTTCCTAGTGGATGAGAACCAGCGAATTTGCTTCCCTGGAGCTGTTGCTGACAGGTACAAATCTGCTCCATGAGTGTTCTGTAAAGAAATCCTGGTTTGGGAGAAAGGGAGAGGGCACCCAGCAACAGCTCTGTGCTCCCTCCTCCTGCAGGTGGCTTGCTACAAACCTGGAGTTCCTGGGCAATGGCATCGTGCTGTTTGCAGCCCTGTTTGCAGCCATGGGCAGGACACAGCTCAGCCCTGGAACTGCTGGCTTCTCCCTTTCCTCTGCTCTCCAGGTAACCCAGTGGGGAAATAATACCCTGCTTGCCTTTATCAAAAGCAACTGCATTTTAATTTCTGTTTTGAACTACTTCTGTGCCTTTTTAGATGCCTTTTCCTACCAAATCCTGCTGTCATAGCTGGAATCCAGAGCATCTGGAGCACATGGCCCCTTAGGGAAAGAACCTCATACACACATATATGGGCCATCTTCCTCCTCCTACACCTGAACTCACAATATAAGTCAAAGCAAACCCTGGGCAGCTGAAGCAAGGTCTTCAGAACCTGTCTTACCTGCTTGTAGACTGGTTGCACAAGAACCTAAGAAATAGCTACACCATCTTTGAGCATCCAACTCAGTAGCATTTCATTCTCTATAAACATGCCAAAAGGGCTATGGCAGGACCTGGCTTTCACTTTAAGCATTTTAAGGTTTTCTTATGTAATCTAATTTCTGATATAATTATCTGATGAGGAGATCTTTAGAAATAAACACTAAGACAAAGTGCCAGGTATCTCCTGGGCACAGGTCAGGGCTCATTTTGTCTTCCTAATGCTTGTGTTCCACTGTGGCAGATAACTGGTGTTCTGAACTGGATGGTTCGCTCCTGGACAGAAGTAGAGAACAACTCTGTTGCTGTGGAGAGAGTGAGGGAATACCTGAAGACTCCTAAGGAGGTAGCTAATCCACTGCTGACCTTACCAGAAGGGGCTGAACATCTCTGCAAACTCAATGAGTAACTTTGCTGTTCCACCTGAAAAACCTCCAGTTTTCCCCTTCTAAAAGGCCAGTCATGTTTCCTTTAGAGAACTGCAGCATTTGGGGTTTATCCAACTGACTGGACTTGTTTTATAACCTCAGATCATTATTTCCTTAAGACAGTTACGCACTGGATTGCCATTAAAATAGCTTCACTTGTTAACACTCATGGAATGAGACATTTCCTGCCCATATTTGGAGTATTTATTGACTTCAGATGCAACTCACTGATAAGTAATGGCTCCTAGATAGCCTTTTAACTGCTAAAAGTCTCCAGTACAGTAATTTTTTTCTGTAATCATTAAAATTATATCTCCATATGCTGCCCTGAGATAGGAGGCTTTCACAGCCCTGTTTATAGGGGCATATAAATTTTTTTTATTGAACCACTCAGTTTCAGAACTCTGACATGCAAGCAAACGTTCATCCCCATTTTCAGTAAAGAAAATCCAACCAGCAACTTGGGATAAAGTAAAAACAACATCTGCACTATGAAAGATAGAGGCCTTTTTTGGTTTGGAAACTGCAAAGAGATTGGGGGGCAGTTGGCATAGGTGTTTTCATGAACTTCCCATTCCAATATTGACACTTGATTGGCAATGCTGGAATGGGAAGCTCATGAAGACACCTGTGGGTGAATTAAGTTCATGAAGACACCTTGATTGGGTAATTTAAATCAGCTTAAACACTGCTGTTTTCTTCCATCTCTTCAGGCACCCTGGACTCTGAATGGCAAACTTCAAGGGCAAGTTTGGCCCACTGAGGGGAGGATTGAATTTAGGAACTACAGCCTGTGCTACAGGCCAGGTTTGGAGTTAGCACTGAGGCGTGTCAGTGTGACCATCAACAGGCACGAGAAGGTAAAAACCACTCCTGGAGCAGTGTGAGCAGAGCTGGGCTCTGACCAGACCCGGGCATCCAGCCCCTGCCTGCACCCAGCTACAGCAGCCTGGCAGCTGCAGGGAAGCAGGAGCCCATCTCCCACACTGCACACCTGGTCCAGCTTACTACAGCAAAGGAATTCTACTTTTTCAGTCTAGTTCCACATCAAGGCCCTGTTCAAACTGCTAAGTCTTGTAATTATTCTTCCCTTCAAAGGCTTTTGTGATTCCTTTTCTTACAAAACAATTGTGAGCTATAAATGCTTCCATGTAAAGAAAGTATTGCCAGACAGTGTGAATCACAAACAACCCTAAAGATCTCATCTGTGCAAAGCTGTCTCCCATCAGAAGGCCAAGAGGAACTACACATGTTTGTCCATCTGTGAGAAAGTAATCAAAATCCAAACCAAAGTCCTCCCACTGCATTTTCAGATTGGTATCACTGGCAGAACAGGAGCAGGGAAATCCAGCCTTGCTGTGGGCTTGCTGAGATTGGTGGAAGCTGCAGAAGGAGCCATCCTCATTGATGGACAGGACATTGCCCAGCTAGGTCTGCATGACCTCAGAACCAAGATCACTGTCATTCCCCAGGTATGAAACTCATTTCCAAAATATTTGAGCAGTGTCTTCAACACCTGGGGAGGGTTTATAAAGATTCGGTGAGAGGAGGGACACTGAGCAATTTCCAAGCTGGAAATAACCTCTATGGCATGTTCATCTGCCATTCAATATAACATCAGCCACAGATTCCTACCCAGCAGGCAGGACCGAAGAGCTCATTTTTATAATTCATTTCAGGAGTTGTTTGTACTGTCTCTGTGCTCAGGATCCAGTTTTGTTTTCTGGCTCCCTAAGAATGAATCTCGACCCTTTAAACCAATACACTGATGCAGACATCTGGACAGCTTTGGAACTGACCCAGCTCAAGAACTTTGTTGCAGATTTGCCAGAGCAGCTGGAATATAAGTGCACGGACCAAGGGGAAAACCTAAGGTACCTTTCTCTGCAGAAGGACAGTGGCAGGGCAGTGCCAGCCCTTGGGCTAGAACAGAGCTGGTTGGATAAGGAGGCTAATTCCTAAAAAAAAAAAAATAATCATTAATGATGTCCAGACTGAAAATTGCTGCTTTACTGTCCTGTTTAGCAGCATGAAATCAAATCCTAAGACACTCAGGAAGACCTTTCAGACTCAATAATTGTGCTGGTTTCTATTTGTGCAGTACCTAAAACCTTACAATCTGTTCCAAGTGCAGCTCTTCTGGGTGCCATAGCAATACCTTCCCCTCCCTCCCTTAGGCTGTTTCATGCTGTTGCCTACCTGCAGTGCCACCAGCCTCAATCACCCTTTCAGAGAAAGGGAACAATCACCTTTTCATTACTGATTTCAAATGAATCATCTGTTCTGACCCCAAGGAAAAGTGACTACTGGCCTTAGTTTACCATCTCTCTTCCTACTTGCAGCACTGGTCAGAAACAGCTGCTTTGCCTGGCCAGAGCACTCCTGCAGAAAGCCAAAATCCTGGTTCTGGATGAGGCCACAGCAGCAGTGGATGTAGAGACTGATGCCCAGATTCAGTCCATGCTGAGGGCTCAGCTCAGGGACAGCACCGTGCTGACAGTGGCTCACAGGGTGAACACGGTCCTGGACTGTGACAGGTAAGGACACCTCTGAGCAGGGGAGCACTCGGGCAGCTGCTGTGACTGACACCCCACTGTGCTGCTGAACAGCACCTCCATTTCTGTCCTCTTCATGTTTAAACCTCCAAGCTTTGCTTTGGCATTTGGAGGATCTCTGTTAAACCAGCAGGGCAGCAGCAGGTCAATCAGAGATCCTTTACTCCCACACAGAGCCCTTCCTGCTGTGTCACAGCCCTCACCCCCCCACTGACAGCAAAACCATGACTACAGCTCCTTGATCACCTGAAAGATGTGACACTAAAACACCCAATACCCCTTCACAAATCTCACTCCAGTCTCAGCTGCAAAAACCCCTCCTCCCAAACTCCACACTTGAACAGTCACTCATCAGAAATCCTTTCCATCCCAGCACTGCTTCCCAGCTGAAAAGCTGTTGGAAGGCTTAGCTGAATAACCAGCAAGTACTGGAATTTATTTTAAAACTAACTAGAAATTAGTAAATTTATTATAGGTGCTAGTGTAATCCCAAATTTACACTTCTTTTAATGTTCACAGGATTTTAGTCTTGGAAAATGGCCGGATAGCAGAATTTGATACTCCAGAACACTTAATGGCTCAGAAGGGACTGTTCTACAGACTGATGGAAGAATCAGGCCTTGCATGACTCACCCATAGCACCACCACCAGCAGGAATAATTGACCTCATAATTGAGTTATTTTGGTTTCTCTCAAAAATGCCTGACACTCAACCAGAGCTTGTTTGAGCCAGAACTGCAGTGAGTAGATGGAAAGGGGTAACTTGGGATACATGTTATTTCCATAGGAAACTCAGCAATTCCACTTCCATTATGTTTCCAGATACCAAAACCTCACTTGATTGCTGAAAACAAGCCAGTCAGGACTTAAATACTTTTCTGGTATAAAAGCAAACAAGTCAAAAGAGAAAGACCACAGCATTTCTAATTTATACTGTAAATGGAGCCCAAATATCTATCATACTTTAAGATTACACAGATTATTTTTAAAAGCCAAAAAGATTTTATGGACAGCAAGGAAGAATTTAACTGGTAGCAAGGAAACTTAACTGTTTGCAGTTGATGCTAAGCTCCAGGCAGAACTAATGTTGTGTTTTGTCAATGTCTTAAGGACTGCTTAGCCAGGCACTGTTCCTACACAGCTGTGGACTCCAAAGAGCAGCTGGAGCTCATCAACCAAAGTGCACAAACACTGGGGCAGGAGAGCACAGGCTGCCTTTGTCACCCTGGGGATCAGATCCACCCCTCCCTCTGCAGAGCAGAGCCAGCTCCAGCAGGGGCTCAGCAGGGCAGGACAGCAGGACAGCACGGGGAGTGCCAGCAGAGCATCCATCACTCCTGCCCAGGGCTTGGAGCATCCCCACTGCCAGGTGCTCACAGCAGGGCATGTCCAAACATTGACACCAACATTTCCAAACTGAATTTGGCCATGAGGAATTTGCAAGGTTGGAAGTGCTCACCTCTCTGATCCCTGCAGCACGCGAGGAAAGCAGCAGGATCTCACCTGTTGACCTGATGGTTCATTCCTGGTTTTCCTCTTGAGTGCAAGTTGACTCCTGCATGTGCCACCCTGGTGCTGCAGAGGCTCTGGCATGGTCACCTGTCAGGTGTTGCTTTAACAAACCAAAACAGAAGCAAAAGCTTCCTGGGCTTCCCACAGTGTCTGTGGCAGAGCTGTGCCCAGGTCTCTCCTCAGGAATCACAGCATGACAATGTGACAGTCCAATAAACACTGGTCTTTACTGTGACTTTTGTTAAAGCACCCATTTTCTAGAGAGCTGAAATAAAAACAGAATCAAGTATTTAAATGGGTCTCTTCAGTAAACTACAGCAAATATAACACAGAAAGGGGCAGTGGGGAGGGGATGGGAGAGTTCCAGCTGCAGAATCAGAATCAGCCCAGACTGGCAAAACCCAGCAGTTCCTTCTCCAGCAGCTGCTCAGTGGCTTCTGCACCCAAGTCAAGAACAGTTTAGAGTTTCTGCTGGACAAGTGCCTGAGATCTGGAGGTCCAGTGCCTGCTGCTGCTCAGGTACCAGGAGAAAATTATTTTCCTCTACTGTCTCCAGCTCTCATACTTGAGGACACAAACAAAACAATTCCAAACCCAGATACAAGAGCACTCCAAAGGGTTATCAATGGATCTCAAAATCAGGAGCATTTAGAAATACTGAGATAAAAGTCAGGTATTTTTCCTTTTTAACTAAGGCAAAGAGGAACAGAATTGCCCATGTTGCTGGGTAATTCTGAATCAGACGCCTTTTCACGTTCCATAATCTCCAATATAAACATCTTTAAATGCTCATTTTCTGTTCCTAAGGTAAAGAGGGAAGGCAACAGGAGACAATAATCAAAACATCCTTTCACAATGGTAACCTTTGAAAGGGCACAGTTTTGCTGTCAGCTAACCCAAAGTAAGAGCAAGCAAAAATATCATCAGCTTTCACACATCAAGTTGTGCTGCAAAGACAGAAGAAAAGCAACTCCCCAAATTACATATGAAAAATCCATCATGTTTCAGGTGTGCTGGAGTCCCCAGGGCTCTGTCCAAGTACTGTGATGAATCTAGAGCTCAAGTCTCACAGAAGTTATCTGGAAGTTGATAAAAGCAAAATATATAAAGGAGTTAACACTTGGAGATACCATGTAGGAGAGAAATGCTACCTTAGAAAATCCTTGTCCCACAATTCCAAGTTTAAGGCAATACTGAAACTGCTAAAGCCAGAAAACAAATCAAAATGTCATGCATTGATTTACACCAAGTTCAGGCCGTACATGTACTGTGCAAGTCACACTCCCAGTGCCCCAGATGGTCACAAGACACACAAGGAACGCCAAAATGTTAAAGGTGTCAGTGACCCCAAGCACAGTTGTTGCTGTGCCACATCACTGTCACACTGCAAAAGGATCTGTGTGTGGGTCAGCACTGGGAGCACTTACAGAAGGAGCTCTGCTCACACACATCAATTAGGGTGGTTTCTCAAGGTCTTCTGAAAATTCTGAGCTGTTTCTTTGGCAGAATCAGCTTTTCCAGATGTGAGAAATCTTCCATGTTGCAGTAAATAATGTCAGCCCAGAGACATCAATGTGCACTGAAGTCAGATACAGTAAATTCAACTGTACAGCAGCTCCTCTCCCTCTCCCCTGCCAGGACTGGGGTGGAAGGGGAGGATGACCAAGTGTTCCTGGAGGATGACAAAGTGTTCCTGGAGGATGACTGTTCCCAAGCAGGGAAGGTGTCTCAGTGGCACTGGCAGTTCCTCCCTGGGTCTCTGCAGGGAGCTCCATCTCCACCTGAATGTGCCACACCAGCCCTGCCCTCAGCACAGAGCCCCTGTGCTCTTCTCCTATAATCGAGTGCTCCAGGCATCATCCCACCCTTCTATCCCATCCCACAGTGCTCAAGTGTCTGGGGATTTAAAAACTGTAACTCACAGCTCATCCCCAGACTCCCCAGTCAGCCCCTGCTCCTTCCATTTCCACAGAGAAAACTCACACCAAGTTCAGGAGCTGTGGCAGCCACAGCCCACGGACACCATGGGGGTGACAAAGGTCCTCAGCACTGGGGCTCCTGCTCTGCTCAGCCTTCATTATCACCTGATCAGTACCACTAATTTCTACTTGCAAGGCAAAAAGCTGAACTGACAAAGCAAACCCTTTGTCAAACACAAGGCAAGAAATAACACATTTTCTTTCAAACAATTTTTTACTGCAAGTTCTTTGCAAATATTTGCATTGTCATTACAAAAAATACCAAACAAATTTTCAGTCTATTCAATTTCAGAGTGTCATAATTTACAAAAAAATAAATAGCTTTACTCTAAGGACAATTGTCTAGTATTAAGGTCAGCAATATCAATCACAGAAGTCCACATTCTCAGTGCTGAGTATCTGGATCCATCTGACTTAGTTTGCTTTCTTCCAGCATTTTCCTTTAAAATAAGACTAATCAGAACATTAGAAAAGTAACTTTTTTCTTACCACAAAAAGCTGAAAATTCAACATAGATCTTGAAAACCAGACTCCGTTGCCATTTTAATTGTTAGACCCTTCCGACACAAAACTTTAAAAATGCTTCTTTTTTTTTAAACAACTGCAACAGAACATTTTCCCACAAAAATTTAAGAGTCAACAGCAGCAGCATGAAGGGCATGTTTCTTTGATATAAGGCTAATGGTCCTTGATGTGGCAGAGCTGCTGTGAAAGCACACAACTACCAAAGGCAAGGGTGTTACAATCAAGGTCAGGCAAATCCTCCCTGCTCAGCCCTGTCCCCACAGGTGTCACCAGCACTGGGCACCCCAGTAGGAGTTCTGAGGGAGCTGGGGGTGACATCAGCACACAGCAACACACCAGCTGCTGCACAGTTTGGTTTGGAGTGATTGTCATCCCAGACATGCTGGAACACTGCTCTGAAGTTGACTGTGCTTTTCCACATCAGCACTGCTGACATGACAGTGAACTTGCTGCTCTATGCTGTAAACACATGAAACCTTTAGGACAATGCATAAAGCATTAACCATGTACAGTAAATGCCATCAGGAGAAAGTCTGGCACATGTTTTATTTCACAAGAAGAAAAATCTTTGGACTATAGTACTTTATGCCACAAAATGTTCCAAGTGCATCCCACAATAGATGGCTCATGAAATGAGAAATCCACAAACAAGCAAATAACTAGCATTTGCAAAAATGTTTTCAACAAAAAAAAAAAAAGGAGGGAACTTCAGAACATAAAAGATATGAGAAAAAAAAGCTTTTCTGAATTTCTCTGATGAATCACTCGGCTGTACATCTGAGTGTATAATGACAGATTTCAGGCAAAAAATAGGAGTCTCTGAAGTGTTTTCCACAGTGTAAGAGCTTCTCCTAAAGGTGGCTAAAATCAATACTAAGGAGAAGTAAAAAATAAGGAAAAATTGCATCTTTATGTTGCTTCCACTGCCACGCTCTGGCTAACTTCACTGTGCCTGAAACTCAGCTCTGTGGTTCAGTCCAGCTCAGGGGAAGTTACAGTTCTCCAAATGTATCACCTCCCTCTTCCCCACAGTAAATAGCCAAGTCCAAGTGCTACACCAAGCCTGAATCTTTGGCCATGCTATAGAAAATGCCTTTTTCCTGAAGTAGTTGGTCTGGGGTACCACACTCCACCACTTCTCCTCTCTCCAGGACTAAAACTCTGTAAAACAAGAAGAGGGGAAAAAAAAAAGGGGAAAGATAGTCACAAGAAGATCCAGAAAGCCAGTGAACATGGATATATGTGTACAGAGACTGCAGCATAGCCATTATCTGCAAGTGCTGACAGTGTGAACAGGCTGAGGTGCTCACTGTCCCTCCCCAGCTCTCTGCAGATGGTCTGTGTGGTGCCTTGTTTATAGAGCACATGGTTACCCAGCCATCTGCAGACACAGCACATGGTCACTTATCTCCTCCTGCTCAGGAGGCTCTGGACTGTGCTCTGAGCCAGCCAGAAGCGAGCTGGCAGCACCTCTTGTCCAGGTGTGTGAGGGCCTGCAAGACCTGGGGTAACCTTCCCTTAACACCCCTCCACACTACCTGCAGCTGCACAGCTTCTGTGACAAGCAAAACCACCCAACTGGCACAAGGAAGTGCACCAGGTCAGCTGGAGTGTTCCAGCTCCCCCATGGATGGAAGCACTGCAGAGATGGTCATCACCAAGGCAGGGGCTGCGGCCTGGTGCCACCACTGCCACTGCTGAGCTGGGTGTTCCCTGCTGGCAGTGCTCCTCTCTCTGATCTGTCCCTACTGACAGCACAGAGGGCTACAAAGGCACACTGAAATTCTAGCAGTGCTCACTTTGCCATTCTGTGATAAAAGGGACAAGAGCTGAAAACTGAAATGTGAGACAACAACTTGGCCCTCAAGCCCACCTCAGCAAGGCAGCCAGCACGAGGGAGGCTCTATGAACTGTAACCAGAAGTGAGGGAAAGTGGAACACCAAATGAACTTCAGAGGGCAGGATCTGCCCCTTGGACTCCCTATGCTCTCTGTGCCTAAATTAGCGCAAGACCCAGGAACAAACTCCTGTCCTTGCCTTCTCCCCAGTTTGCCCAGGCAGGAACAGCACATAGCAGTGTGACAGAGGGACCAGAGGAGCTCCGCAGGGCAAGCACAGCCACCACGAGGCAGAACACACACACATCCTAGGCCTCAAAACAGGGAACCCAACAAACACAGATTGCCATTTAAGTGGAGCACAGGGCAGGGCACACAGTCTGCAAGGTAAGAGCAGCACCAGCTCACCTGGTGTAGTCCATGATTGTGTTCAGACGATGTGCTATAGTCAACACAGTACATTCTTCAAACTGAGACTTTATAGTGGACTGTATGAGCTTATCTGTCTCAAGATCAACAGCAGCTGTGGCTTCATCCAGAACCAGGATTTTGGACTTCCTGAGCAGAGCTCGTGCCAGGCACACCAGCTGGCGCTGCCCCACACTGCACAGAGGGGATGGAGCAGGGGAGAAAAGTCAGGACAAGTTCAGAGCATTCACTGGTGCTCATTTTGAAACCTGGCAATTCCTTGTTCTGAAGATAAGTTGAGTCTTAGTATTTCCCTGAAGAATATCTAACAGCATCTGAAACTACACCCCCTCAAAGGAGGTCCTGGCAATGCAGAAGAAGCACACAAGTGGTTTCAGCACAACTGCATCAGGCTGGTTCACTGCATCAGGGCAGTGCTGAGGACTGCACTTTAAATGGTTTCTACAAACTGAACATATAAAACCCTGATAAGGTGCAAATAGCAAGTGAACAGCTTCCTTAGAATAATGCTGCTGCTTAAATGTTTTCCAAGGCTGCCCAAGCTGTCTTGCACTCAAAGTATTTCTTAAAATTATTTGAAATTCTCAAACTCAAGAGCAGAAAACATGCTGAATAAAACCTAGTTGTCTGATTGCCTGGTCGCACATTAAGAATTCTCCAGCTGCCTCCCCAGATTGTGACACAGGGCTGGGGCATTACAGCTTGCCCAAGCACACCCATGATTCAGTTCAGCACACATTTCCTTTGACCCACCTGAGGTTCTCACCACCCTCAGCACACTCATGATTCAGTTTATCAGGAAGGGATGATACAAAGTTCTTCAGGTGAGCCAATTCCAAAGACCTCCAAATGTCCTCATCAGAGTGTCGGTCAAAAGGATCAAGATTCATGCGCAGAGAGCCAGAAAACAATACTGGATCCTGCCCATGGAGAGAGGAAACTGACAATGGACACAGAACATGGCAAGGGCTCCACAAATATTTCTTAGAAAACAAAAGGAAACAACATGTACAGATGCAGTTGCAAGCAAGCTAATATACTGAATTGAAGAGTGAAGACTCATTTTTTTCCAATAAAAAGTTACTCTCCCTCACTCTTATTCTTTTTGGGGGCTTGACCTCTTCCCTTTGCAGATTCTTGCAGTCCAGACCTTTCCATTAGTCAATAACTCATGAATTCAGGAAAAAACCCCAACAAAACAAACAAATCAAAACACCCAAACCCCAGCCAACTTTGTTTTTACTGGACCTCTAGGCTAAAATAGAGGCCTTCCCTGCTCAGCCTTCTGTCAGCAGGGACTGCAAGGTCAACTTTTCACTTCTTAGGGAATTAACCATCTGTAAATATTTCAAAACTCTTCAGCTGCAGCATGAATGAAATTACTCCTTTTTTATCCTCAGGAAAAAATACTACTCTGGAAATATTGATGCAAAACAATCAAAAGAAGAGAGCAAAGTCCACCCCCAGATTTCCAAAAGAGGTGGTACAGAAAACCTTTCACAGTGAGCTCACTTGTTTTTGCCAGTGTGCTGCAATGGTAATTGAAAACATCACATTTTATGGTCTTTTAATCAGAACAGGCAATAAAGGCTACAGAGTAAGAACAAAACCACTTGAGACTAAATCCAATGCTCATAAAGCTGTATTTCCAAATGTTTAGGACTATCCAACCCACAGCTGGCTGGGCCAGACTGGGATGGTTTCTGTGCAAGAACAGCACTGATAGCACACACTCTGCCCAGTGCACAAGGGGATCCCAAGCAGGTGCTGAGCTGGGATCAGCCCTTCCCACTCAGGCTGAGCTGTCTGTAGTCTCTAAGTGATCAGCTCCTGAATCCACAGGCCAAGGTTTTGCTTCACAACAAGGCTCAGCCAAGTTCCTACTTGTTACCTGGCACAGGCAAACTGAAACCAGCCTAGGGAAAGAAGCCTGGTTTCAAGTCCATGAAAGGGCAAGCTGAAATGACTGAATTTCATAGCACACATCAGAGGAGGAATAACAATTTGGAATAACAGTTTTCTCCTCAGTGATTTATGGAAGGAGCACTGCAAAGAGCAAAGAAGTTTAGGTAGTGACAGAATTTTGCACCTACCTGAGGGATAATGGTGATCTTGAACCTCAAGTCATGGAGCCCTATCTTGGCAATATTAACCCCATCAATGATAATTTCACCTTCAGCTGCTTCATTAATCCGAAACAAGCCCAAAGTAAGTGAGGATTTTCCAGCTCCTGTTCTTCCAACTATTCCAATCTGTTGGGAAGAAATACAAGAACAACTTACTCTGAGAAAGAGTTAAAGCATTTCCAAGCATTTCCACCTGAGACCAACACATTGTCATACTTCTGGGGTTATCCACACACCAAAGGCATTCAGTTTCACACTGTATGTTTTACTTCCCAGTCAGACTGAAGTCTTGATCAATTCTTTTCAAATATAAAAGACTGCTACTTTAGTTGGCTGATGCACCTCTGACCATCTGTCCATTCTAACCACTTGAGGTAGCATTCTGCCCATATTTGTAGGTACAAAGTGTGCACTCAGGAGAAAACAAATGCCCAGTTGGCTACCACAAATAAGGAAGCTGGGTAGTAGATCTCTCATAGCTACCTTTTATGCTGCTGTGCAAGGCCACACTATTAATAGACATCAGAGAATCCACACAGGACTGGGCAAGGAAGCAGGAGGAGAAACACACAGATTCAGAGAATCTGCTCTCAAGTCCCATTTTTTCCTGCAGTCTCACCTTGCAATTGCTGCCTTACTGGATCAGGCTTCCCTCCTTGACTGTAGGCTATTTTCCTGAGATTATAATTAACTTAATCTCTCTGCAACCTACTCCTCTTTGCTTATGGCAAACAAATTAGCAAAATTCCCTGGGAAGGGGAGACAAGACAGGATAAATTCCACCTCCCAATGAAACCAGGCCAAATGATACTTGGCAGCCCCACATAACAGTGTCTCCTTATCTCTGATGCAGAACACACCCTGCAAAGGCTGAGAGCCCACAACATCTGCAGGGCTGATTCCAAAGAAGCTTTTCTAGTACTTAAGAGCCCCAGACACAGAACAGAACAGGGGTAAGCCTCTCATGCAGACCTGTGAGCTCAGCAGCCTGCCATGGATCAGGCATTACCTTTTCCCCCCCGTTGATGGTAACGTTGATGTTTTTCAGGACCAGGTCCAAGTCCTCGCGGTAGCGCAATCCGTAGCCCCGGAACTCCACCTTCCCCTCGTGGGGCCAGCTGCTGCCTGGGGCTGTCTGCTCAATGCTCCACTCAGCCTGCAAGAGCCACACAGACACCCCTGATCAGCTGCTGCAACCAGCACAGGCTCAGAGGACTCACATTGCAATTAACAAAAATCCTTCTTAGGGGATAATTTGCAAAAGGAACTGTGATAAGAAGAAGAGAGAAGTCTCAGGACAGGTGAAATGGTGTGAGTAGCCAAGGGCTTGGCTATCTCAAGTCCCACTTGCTGGATAAACTTCCCTCTTGCCAATGGCAGAATCATGCAGGCAGCACACCTTCAGACTACCTGTCTGCACAGCCCACCATGGCAAGGACGCCTCTGGGGCAGCCACAGGTGCAACTAGAAGCAGTTAGGCTGAGACTGCACTAAAACATCCATAAGCTGGTAAAAAGCTGCTGCCTCAGCCTCCCACAGAGGTGAGAAAGCAAAGAATACACTGCATTCACTGCCACTACCAAATAAAAAGGCTTTTACATGTATAAACACTGGTCTGCCACCAGAACTTAAGGAAAATAATTTAGGAAGGGTCTTCATAATGTTTGGCTGCAAAAATAGTGACCCAGGTCAGGTTCAAATGCAGGCAAGGCAAAGAGAAGACCCAGCGAACTCCATAACCATAAAGGGAACAACTACACATTAAATGAACAATGTGATTTGAATATAAAAAAAAACCAAAAACAAACAAACAAAAAAAGTAAAACTTGTTTATTCCCCACACTGAGTGCAAAAGAGAAACACATAAAAACATGATGTTTGAAGTTTTAGGAAACCAAAACATTTATGCTACCCTACTGCTTAGCCTTGAACATAAGAGCACATTTCCTAAACAGCACTGTGTAAATACCGGTGCAAACACCATAAAAGCACCAACAGGAACTTCCCAGTGGGACCCAGCCCGTCCCTGGCAGGCACCCACAGCCCTGAGCTCTGTCCCACCCTCCAACCACTCAGGGGGCAGCTGAGACCTCAGAACAGGGCACTGGCTCCCACAAGGGTGGTGGAGAGCTCACTGTACCTCCTTCTCCATTTCAGAGTATTCTTTGACTCTTTCCACAGCAACAATGTTGGTTTCCAGCTCGGAGGACATGCGAACCAACCAGTTCAGGTACGCTGTGATCTGCAAGGGGGAAAGCAGGCAGAGAGCAGGTTACACTGAACAGGTTACCTGCAATAAATGAAAAATGTGGAACAACTAAAGCACTGCAATTTCAGGCGAGATCTTAGCTAATCAGTGCTGGACAGGAGGAAAGCCTAAATGCCTTTAAGATGCACAGGATGAGACCCTGGCCACATCCCCTCACACAGGGAAAGCAAAGAAGAAACTTCCCAGCATCTCCTCAGATATTATTTGTAATTATTATTTTCTATGTTCTTTATATTAGTTTTCCATCCAAAGCCCTATCAAGGCTCTGACTTCCTGATGCAGTCTAAGGATTCAGAGGTTTTGCTGTTTTTAGGAGAGGCAAAATTACCTGCAGTGAGTAGGACACCGAGAGGCCAACCAGGCCTGCACTGAGTTTGTTGCGTGCAATCACTGCAAATAGTGCTGCAAACAGGACAATGCAGTTCCCCACGTACTCCAGACGGACTGCCAGCCACCTGCAAAGCACAAACACATCCCTCCAGTGCTTCACCCACAGAGATCAGACATGTGGACAACAAATTACACAGCTTTTTTTTGTCAGATTAATGACATGGCATGTGTGTCCTGCTAGTGAAACAAGCACTGCAAGATGTCTGAGGTTCTGCTTCAGCAGTGTGTGAATCTAGAGGCATCCAAAATTAATTAGTCTTTCAGGTGCATAAATTCCTTTCTATTGATCCCTATGTTCACAAAGCAGTAGTAGTAGTTAAAATTACTACTGCTTTATGAACATTGGGATCAATGGAACAAAACTTTTAAAATAATATAAACCAAAAGCAAGGCAGGAACTCTGTGAAAGGTGAGAGATTCAGAAGTCATTTTAATTGTTACACAACTTTTTCTGTAAGATTAATAATACGGCATGTGTGTCTGGCTAGTGACACTGCAAGATGTTTGACGTTCTCCTTCAGCAGTGTCAATCTAGAAGCATCCAAAATTAATGAGTCTTTCAAGTGCATCAACTCCTGTCTTAACGACAACTACTTTCTGAACATTGGGATCAATAAAACAAAACCTATAAAATAATATAACCCAGAAGCAAGGCGGGAACTGTCAGAAAGGTGAGAGATTCAAAAGTAGTTTTAATTGTTACACATCTTTATTTTGTAAGATTAATCATAAGGCATGTGTGTCCTGCTAGTGACATTGCAAGATATTTGAGGTTCTGCTTCAGCAGTGTGTGAATCTAGAGGCATCCAAATTAATGAGTCTTTCAGATGCATAAATTCCTCTCTTAACTACAACTATTTCTGAACATAGGGATCGATAAAACAAAACTTTTAAAATAATATAACCCAGAAGCAAGGCAGGAACTCGCAGAAAGGTGAGAGATTCAGAAGTAATTTTAATTTCATCACAGAAGTTCGAACAAAACATCTCTGAAACGGAGCCAAGCATGCCAAGAGCCATGACAGATAAGGAGCATGTCCTCCCCAGTAACTGTGCAGCCCCAGTGGTACCTGTTGGCCACAATGCTGGGGTAATAAGCCTTCTGGTTCTCGTCCACCTTGATGTCGTTCTGGTGGATGAAGCGCTTCTGCTCCTGGAAGGCGCGGATGACGCTGACGCCCAGCAGGGTCTCGTTGAAGTGCGAGTACACGGGCGAGCGGCTCACCGACTCCAGGCGCTTCAGCTGCCGCGACGTGGCCACGTAAAACCTCTGCCAGTGAGAGCACCAGAGCCACGGTCACTGCAGGAATGTGCCCCCTCCTGAGGGAGTGACAAAACTGTCCTCTGTCCCTCAGAAAGGAAAGAAGCCCAGAAGTTTCTCTCCTGGATTAGGTGAAAAAGCCACCTCATAGGACCAGGGGGATTTCACCTCAAACTTAAGGATAGCTAATTGGACAGGAGCCAGAAAGTCCCACCTGGGCAATTTACTAGAAAAAGAAGAGAGCAAAGAAACTAACGCCTTTACCAGGGGCAGGAGAGCCTCTTGCACCTGGATCGGTTTTTCTCTGTAAAGAGTTTGTTATTGCGCCTTTTATTAAATCTTTTTGCATCCAACACTGCCACAGAAGCCATCCTGCTGATTTTACTCCTTCTAAGGTAGCTGAGCTATCTTGGGTGTGAAATACATCTCCAAGAGCTTATGAGACCTGCCTCAAGGAGACTCCTATTTCAGGTTACATCCAGATTGTGTCTGGAAAGACAAGGGGAATCATAAACAGTTCCCTGCCATCTGGGCTGTTAGTGACAGAGATTCAACTTACACGTGGGAATACAGACCTTCTCCAGCACTTTCAGGGCTGAAGGACCATGACATACTGTGCTGCCTTTAACCAACTGCCAACCAACCCATCTCATGCCACAGCCATTTTCTCCTCTTTCTTTTATCAGCAAATTTAATTCAACAGCATAAAACACACATATCACCACTAATGGAGCCAAAAGGATTTACAAATTCAAGAGCCAAAGTCAAACCCCAGCTGCTTCTCTTTGAACTGTGCTGGCTCTTCCAGTTTCTAGGAGTGAAGGCAGAGTGAAGAAAGCACCCCCTGCCCACACAGGGTAAGAATGAATAAAAGGCTGACACCCACTCTATTGCTCTGCAAACAATATTCTGATGAAACAGGCACATGAGCAATACACACACACACCCCTCTAAAGGCTACTCTCAGGTTTGGAAAGAAGTCTTGGAAAAGACTTTCCATATTTGGGCTCTGAGCAACAAGCTGTGCAAAATTTGCCACAAAATCTAATGGCATTTTTATCAAGTAGGTATTAAAGGATTACCCTCTGCACAGAAGTCATTTTACACTTG
Organism: Zonotrichia albicollis; assembly: GCF_047830755.1. Classification (NCBI taxonomy): domain Eukaryota; kingdom Metazoa; phylum Chordata; class Aves; order Passeriformes; family Passerellidae; genus Zonotrichia; species Zonotrichia albicollis. The sequence continues at coordinate 8,761,796 of NC_133834.1, forward strand.
ACAAAGGAAGGAAATGCTGTGCTAACATCAGATTATCAGTAAACCATGCAAAGTACAGTCAGTCAAGCATGACTCAAAGCCAGCACATTAAAATCCTTCCTCATGCAGGGTAAGAACAGCCTCAAATAGTAGAGCATGTGCCTGCTGGTCCTGGCTCCCCCAGGGAACACCCTTTACCTGCACGAAAAAGTAGACAAGTCCCAGGGGTGGGATGGTGACAGCAGCTATAGGCGTGGCCAGCAGGATGATGATACAAGCCCCAATGACATTGAAAGTGGAGCCCATGAACATCTTGATGATGGGTGGGATGGTGGAGTCGATGGTGTCGATCTCCTTGGAGAAACGGTTCACCAGGTTCCCGCTGGGCGTGCGCTCAAAGAAGCTCATGGGGGACCGGAGCACGTTGTGCAGCAGGTTGAGGTGCAGGTGCCGTGATGCAAAGATTCCTCCTATTGACACAACCATGGAGTAGCCAAACACAGCAATACCTGGCAAAGGAGACTCATTATTAACTGCTGCCGTCTCTCAGATAAATAATTTTCCTCATTCTGTCATCATTTAGCATTAGCATGTTGTCACTATAGGACATGGAACAACACACTGCTGTTCTCAAGGTGAAAAAAGGGAAGTTTGTTTTCTGACTCTTAATGTTTATAGATTTCTAAAAGTGACACTGGATTGGAGGGTGAAAGTGCCACCTCTCCAATCACACTGGACAAACCAACAGTCTATCAGATTTCTCTTCTCCTATAAATAATGCAAAACAATAAGTTATTTACAGAAAGTGTGTGAGAAAGTTCATTACAAGAATGTAAACATCAGAAGGCTTAGAAAATCTTTAAAAAATCAGGGTGACAGTATGTCTGTAGTGCAAGAATCCTGAGAACCTGGGTACACTTCAGGTAGACTCAGCAAATACGTCACATAGTTAGCCACAAAGAGGACACAAAACAAAACATCACTGCAGCAGCCTCCCCAGAGTGCCCTGGGTGGAGGCACAGGCAGCTGAGCCAGGCTGGGCTGCAGGGAGGCAGCACAGCCACAGCCTCCTGAGACAAACTGCCCTGCGGGGGCAGCCAGGCTGCTGACAGGCCAGGGAGGCTCTCCTCAGATCAGACATTCTGTCAACAGTTCTGACTCATCAGCCAGCAAACACTTCTCACTTTGAGAAATTACAGTTACAAATGAAAGGAAAAACACATTTTGTAACTGAATAACTGTATAGGTTGGTTTGCTTGCTTTTTTTAAATTCAAGTTTTTCATTTTTCTGTGAAAACACACACTCAAATCCTTAGCAAAATGCTGCTGCAGAGACCAAGCGCATTAGAAACACTGAACCAGCAAATCTTAAAATACACAAAACCAGGCAAACCTTGAGAAATTCCCAATGCTCCATACACTCCCAGTCTGAGAGTTGTGTTCTGCTGTGTGCCATTGATAACAGGATCATCTGTCCATAAACTCAGCCAGTAGTTGGAAGACAAGGAGGCTATGTGATTGCACATAAAGAGGAAAATGGCCAAGAAAGACATACAGAGTCCAATTGCTTTCATGTACTCCCAGTACACTGATGCCTTTACCTGAAGAAAGAAGACAAAAAGAAATACTCATTTTGCAGCTAGGTTTCAAAAGCAGCAACTCCCCCTCATCCAACACCTATTTAAAGCCAGCATCCCTCCATGAGGCCATGAAAACACAGCAGCTGCACTCCAGAGAGGCACAGCCTGGGAACACAGGCTGCAAAGCATTCAGTGGAGACATGCCAAACCCAACACTGCCCCAGGGCAGGCACACATCATCCCTGCCCTGTCATCCAAGGGAAGGGAGGAGTAGGGAGGGACCTGCCTGAAGTACCACAGAGCATCAGCAGCAGAGCCAAAAACTTCACTGAGCAGTTCCAGCTTCTGGCTCTCTGTACCACAAGATTATAAAGCCTTCAAACCAACCCTTGCTCCACATGGCTTCTAGCCTGTGATCTATCTTTAACCAACAGCAAGCAACCCAAGCTTGGATTCAAGCAACATTGCTAGGAGCTGTAGCTGCCACTTTCCCAGGAACCTCAGTCTCAGGTTTCTCAAAAAGCCCTGGGTATCCTGGGATTAGACACTTATGTCTACAGTGGAAACTTGGCTTAAATTCATCTGAGTCAGTGTAGCTCCTCACTGAAGGGCAGTTTTCATTAGGTCACCTAATTTGTCACAACCTCTCTCCAAGAAATAGCTGCAAGGTTTTCATTCCTCCTCCTACACTTTGATGTGGTCAGGCCCATCATCTCACACAAGCTGTGTGTTGGCATTCTTCCTGCAGGCAAATGTGGGGCTCAGGTTTGGGAGCAGAGGGCACAGCAACACTTCCCTCAAGCATTACACAACAAGCAGCAAGCTCAAGAACTCACTCCACCCGTTCTCACAACAGTTATGTGGTCTTCAGAAGTTATTTTCTTCTGAAATAGATTTTTCCAAAACTGAAGAAGGGCACAGGAAGTGGGAACTGGAGCCTTACCCTCCCAGTCTTTGCTGTGTCAGCCTCTGTCAGTTTCCAGGAATTCTTCTCAGCAAGTGGCTTCTGCAGATCTGCTGTGCTGCTCTGTGGCTTCCCAGTGTCTCTGCTGTATGTTGAAGAGTTACTGAGCTGCCTGTTTGAAGACATTTAATTTTTAATCTTAGCTTGGCACAGGACAGGTGTTACCTCACATCTAGGCTTTGACATTCCACAGCTCCAAGCCAGTGGTTTACATTCCTATGGAGATGTCCTAACCCCACCACAGGGCCAGAGGTTCCTTGAGACCCCCTTGTCCCTCAGGGCCCTCTCCCACCCCTCCCTGACAGCACTCAGGTCCCAAATACCCATGTCCAGATGCAAGTAACAGTCACCAGATAAACAAGTCTTGGTTGCACAATCACTCCAGAATGAAAAATGCTTTGTGACCATCAAGACCAGCCTTTCCAAACCCCATCATCAGCTCAGCAGCTGCTGGAGAGTGAAAAGGGTATCCACAGTCCCCTCAAAACAGGCCATTTAACTCCCAGGCACTCATCAGCTTCCAGAAATAGAGTCTCTAGGGCACCATAAGAACAGAGGCACTATTAGAGCACAGTGAGAATGAGGCATAGGCCAGGAGATGGTTTTGGAAAGGTGTAATCAGAGTGATTGCAAGCAGAATAGCAGCTGCATTAGGTCAGACTAAAGGTCCCCTTGGCACTTCATCCCATCTGACAGCAGTAAAATGCAGAAGCCTTAGGAGCACACACCAAAGCTGCACCAGCCAATAAAACACTCCCCCTTTTAGGCAAGCCAAACCCACAATATCTTGCTACAACACAGGAGTTTCTTCCCATGGAAAGAACATCACAAGAGCTGTGTGTGTGTGTGCACATGAGTGTGCATCGGTGTGTGCAGCTGCAGGGGGGCTGCAGCCCCAGGGTGTGTGTGTGCACATGAGTGTGCATCGGTGTGTGCAGCTGCAGGGGGGCTGCAGCCCCAGGGGGTGTGTGTGCACATGAGTGTGCATCGGTGTGTGCAGCTGCAGGGGGGCTGCAGCCCCAGGGGGTGTGTGCACACATGAGTGTGCATCAGTGTGTGCAGCTGCAGGGGGGCTGCAGCCCCAGGGGGTGTGTGTGCACACATGAGTGTGCATCAGTGTGTGCAGCTGCAGAGGGCTGCAGCCCCAGGGTGTGTGTGCACACATGAGTGTGCATCGGTGTGTGCAGCTGCAGGGGGCTGCAATGCCACAGGAGCCAGGGGCAGCTCCCAGGCACAGCAGGGACTGAGCCCAGCCCCTACAGAGCCGCACCTTGCATGGACACACTGAATGGATCCCAGAGCAGACCTGGTCCTGCCCAGGCAGAGAGGTGGTGCTGGGTTTGTGGGGTGTCAGGTGCCTGCTGGACCTGGAACCACAGAGCAGCACAGCTTTGCCTTCCTCAGGCTTCCTTTCCCTCTAACAGACACCATCACCATCAAATTATTGTTCATCCACATCTGAGTGACTGGATTGAATGGATGGGGGGCAAGAGGAAAAGCAAAAATAAACCACACACCTATGTATCAGCTTTCCAGGGGCTTCATTCACAAGGCCTCCATTTTCTATAGGTTTGCCTTCCTTTGCAGATGGACTGTCTGTATCTGAGAGGGTGAAAAAGCAAACATGGAAATGGGTTAGGCAAAGAGACACAAGCATTTCATTTCAATCCTGATGGCCAGTTGCAGTCTTAACGTGCAAACAAAGCAGGGAGCACAAGTTATTTACAGATAATAACAGAAAATTGACCAGGTGAACAAATCAGTTTAGTTAAACTCCCAACAGGGTTAATTGCCAAGACAGGGAACATTTATTTTTCTAGCAAATGTAGGTCAGTAATAATGTAACATAATTATGAGGACATATTTTATGTTCAAACATGCAATACCAAGTCACATGTGACCCACTCCATGGAAACAAACCCAACACTCCAGCCACTCCTTTTCAAACCACAGCTTCTACACAGTTAGTTATAAATTATTTTTATTTTAAAAAGCAATGAGAAGACATTCTATAAATGATGGAGTGAAGCTGTACGAACAGCAGCCATGTGCTAGTAACTTTGAGTCTTCCTGCAAAGTTGAACAAGAAGAAATGTGCAAAATCCTGGCGTTTTAGGCAAAATCCTGGTGTTTCAGGCAACTGCAGGAATCAGATGACTTTGAGCAAGAAATCTTTCCATGAGTTGCTATCCCACAACATCTTGCTTGTACCAAGATGCAGCACACATGAGACCAGAGCCTAAAACACTCCAGAAAATGTCAGCTTGAAACAGGAACCTTTTCTGAGCAATTTAATTCAGTGTAGTAGAGTGCCATGTGTAAAACTAGGTTCAGCTTATGTCAATTTTCCCTGTAAAAACCAAATGCCTGCCTCCTATAAAGTTATCTGTCAGTAAATGGAACTCTATTTTCATGTATGGAAGTTAATTTGGAATTTGCAACAAAGAGTTCTGTGTTTTTGAAGGATCTGTGTATTGTTCATGCAAAGGTATTGACCTGAATATACTCAAAAGATAGTCAGGAAAATTTGTGCAAATCTAGAGTCTGACATTTGCATGTCTTTATACAAAAGCAAAATATATGCCTAAAACAGAATCATCCACACATTAAGTGTGGACCGCTTTCCTTTCTGTGTCTGGAAACTGAATATTAGTTCATTACTTTAACAACCCAAAAATAAATTGTTCAGCGTGGTCTTAAAAAGACAAAAAGCAGAACACATGAAAAAGTTCAATTATTTGGTTCTTATTTATGTGAATAAGATCAAACCTAGATGGGACTGCTGGTTATTTTAAGCCCTTGACAGCACTTGTTTTGAAAGGTTCCCATATGAAAACCAGCAAGCATTCCAGCAACATACTGCTTTAGAACATTGCTGAAGAAAACAAAACCACAAATAAACCATCCTCCCCCTAAAAGCTCAAATCTGATTTCATGTTGTAGGCTATGAAGATTTCTTGCTTATACTGAATTTAGCTCTGAGAACAAAAAAATGCTCAAGACTGCCACAGTAAATCTGACGTACACACTCAGGTACAAGCCCAGTAGTGAGGGTTCTCCCAGATAGCCAGAAATGATGAAAGGGAACAGCAGTGAGCAGTGAATACACATTTGAGAACAAAAGGACCCTCAGGACTCAATCCTGACTGATGCTTCCCTTGGTACACTCACTACATTTCTAAGTCCAGGGTGTACCTATAAAACTAATTTAAAGTTTCCTCATGGAAGCCTGAGACACAGAATTGCTGCTGCTGAGTTACCAACAAGCTGCCACACAACCAAGGGCAGGCAAACCATGCAGATACCTCCTATGCACTGATAAAATTCCTCTAAGAATGACTCAGGCTCTTGTAAATAAACTGCAGTAATCATGTTACTCCAAGGCAAGCACTAATGCAAAGGCCACATGGCAAACAGTTACCTGTTTCCAGAGGTTGAATCGTTCCTTCTAATGAAGGATCTGACTCTAAAAGCACATATAATTAACTTTTTAACACACTCTACCATTTTCAATCTTTACAACCTCACATCCAAGCAGAATAACCTAAACCACAGAACCCAAGGCTGAAGCAAATTTGCTGAAATGGATCTATTTTTAATCCCAAGCCACAAGCACAGTTTTCCCACACAGAGGAGCCCCATGAAGGTGAGGATGGCAAGGCAGCACACAGACAGGGGGAACCCTCAGGAAGCCCAAAGGGAGAGGGAGGCTGGGAGGGACCAGAGCTGCAGCCAGACCCAGGGGCTGGCTGGGACAAGAGGCTTTCCCAGGCCTGGAGCAGCCAGAAAGCACCAACCCACGGTGTTCCCAGGCTGCCAACAGAGCTGCAGACACCAGGGAGCCTCTCTCGGACAGTGGGAGTGCAGATACCCTCCAGCCAGCTCAGCCTGGCCCCATCTCACACTGCTGGGCTCCTCCAAGAGCCTGGGACTCCCAGCAGCAGTGACCTTTCACACATTCAGTAAACATGGATGTTATCCCTATGAATCACACAAACAATGCCTCTCCTTTTCACTTTCTACCACTGGCAGAAGATCACTTGACTAGAACTGATGAACAAACTCACTGCAAAGAGGCCAGCCCTGTGATAATTCCCTCCAGATCACCACAGTGGCAATGAAGTTAGAAGTGCCTCTTATGAGAAAACTGCAGAGAACCCGGGCAGAAGTTAAAGCACTGGCTCACTTTCCAAAAGAAGGTTCAGTAATTAAATGGAAAAATAAAGTAATTTAGTTTAATGAAAAGGATTTCAAAACCTACTTTTCCACATTTGAAAATGGGAGGAGACAAAGACTAAGAGAACAAGGCTATTACATGAGGCAAATCTTCACATTAAAGTGAAGTTGTTAACTGCCTAGGGAAGCACAGAGAAAGTTAATTTGCCTATGAATTTCACACAGGCTGAAGACTGCAACAAGTCTGACTGTGCCCCAGGCAGCTACAGAGGCACCTACAGAAAACACCCAGAAGTTAAGCTGCCCCCAAACTCGTGTCACACTTCACCCCAGCCAGCAGAATGCAGGCACCCCTGGCACATCTCAGTGTCAGGAAATCACCACAGGCCATGAAGAAAACAGGCTGGAGGCAAAGACTCAGTTCCCCTATTAAAATCCAATACTGTAACTGTCTGTAGATAAAAGAAAAATAAATCTGAAGTGTATTCCTGTACCAGTGCAGCTCTACAGCTGTTCTGTAAAGCAGAAGCAGGAGTCAAGGACAGCAGCTAGAACATTGAGCTGCTTCCTCCTCCTCCCCATCCCCAAAGGAATCAGTTGCATAGAGAAGACACATGTTATCAGAGACAGGAAGGGTGTATAAACCCCAGCTGGCCTTTTGCAGTCTCACTACCATCTGAATTTTGCACTGAGAGGAAATTTTACTACAGGTCTGTTATACATTTTCCTGATTTTAAGAAAGAAGGTGTGTTTAACCTCACAACCTTCAACATCCTCAAGAAATAAGCACCTCTACCTACATAAGCAATGACAAGAAACAGGAATTCAACTTTCCTATCAGTACTGCTCTTTTTCCTGTAACAGGACTCCCTTACTAACATGACAGACAGCAAGAGAGTTTATTTGTGAGCTTACCACTGTTCTCCATGGTTTGTTCAGCATTAGCATATGTACGGAGAAACTCAGCAAAGGCCCCATCCTGCTCCAGCAGCTCCTGGTAAGAGCCCATCTCAGAGATTTCTCCATCAGTCATTACCAGAATTGTGTCCATCTGAGGCAGGTAGTTGATTGCATGGGTTACCAAAACCCGGGTCTAAAAGGCAAAGGAAAAATAAAGGGTTTCTATAATCTCAGATTAGTGAATACCATGGTTGGACTACTGCTGTTTACTGCTTGAATTCTGTGTATAACAGAACAGCAATGAGGGATGGGCATAAAGAATTTTAAGAGAAAATTGTCTTGATTTTTCCATCAAATATTTTTGAATTACAGAAACCAAAGCACCTTTCACTACAAAAATGTCAGTGCTTTATAAAAGTCCTCTAAAAATTGCAGAAGAATCCTTTCATTTTTCAGCTGTTAGAAACAGAAATCTAAATATGCAACTTGACAAACTTGGAATCATTTGAACTCAGCCAAGAAAAAGCATTCTCTAGAGACATTATAACATACTTTATTTTTCAGGAGTCCTTTTGGTCCAATAACTTTTTCAAAAATATGTTTCCCAACATGAGCATCAACAGCTGATAAAGGATCATCCAGTAAATAGACATCTGCATTGCAGTAAACTGCCCGAGCCAGACTGACTCGCTGCTTCTGTCCTCCAGACAAATTCACCCCCTGAGGAAACAAGAAAACAGGAGCCTTTATTTACAGCTGAAAGCAGATGTCTTGCTACAGTTCATAAAAGACACAAGTCACAGGTGGTATTTAAATCAGAGGAAATTCAACATTGCATGAAACAGATCTTCATAAATAATTTCATTACCACAATAGCATAAGCAACCAGTCACAATCCTCTTGCAGAGAAGCACATCTCTTCTGCTCTCACTGTCAGTAAAGGGCTGGCCAAACCAAAAAATAGTGTTTGCTAGTCCTGAAAAGCAATTAACCCTGACTGGCCTGCCTAGCTCTGTACATTCAGAGCTGCTTTTCTTCTCAGCAGTATTTCTGCAGTGCTGCCTCTGATTTAAGAAACAAACTCTGCTCCCACTGCACACTGTGACTGGCCTGCTGACCACCAAGGTAAAGCTGCACCTTTGCTGCAGGTGGGGCTGTCAGCTCTGTGCCCAGCTGGGAGAACTGAGCAGGAGAGCAGCAGCTCAGAGCCCCCAGCAGCCACAGCCCCTGGCACAGGGACAGCAGCTCCTGCTCCACAGCTCTGCACCATCCGTGGATGCTCCCAAAGCCCACACCAGGCTTGCTTTGGTAACCAAGGGCCAGATTTGGGGTAATGGTGTTCTTGTGGACTGGGATTTGGATTTTTTGGAAGGGCTGGGGTTGGAGAACTGTTTGCTTCTTTTGAACAAAACTGAAATGTTCAGAAGAGTTTTGTCTTTTTGTTTCTGTATATTTTTTCTGCTGTATAACCGTGGCAACTTAGAAACTGTCACTACAAGATGGTTTTATATTTGTCACTGAGCACAGGATTCCGCCCCTTTCAGGCTTAAGGAGAAGGAAAACACCGTGTTCAAATCTGCCTCTTATTCTAGAGGATTCCTGCTCTGAAAATTTTAAAATTCAATACAACTTTGAGATAAAGTAAAATAAGAGTCACACAGCCTTAACTACAAGCAACAGTACTGTTATGGTGGAGTGGGCACTGAAATACCTTTTCTCCAATTTCTGTTTTGTCTCCTGAAGGAAGAATCTCTATATCAGGCAGCAGGGCACAAGCCTCAATCACACGCTTGTAGCGGCTCTCACTCAGCTCCCTCCCAAAGATAATGTTATCTTCCAGAGTTGCATTTTGGACCCAGGCTTGCTGGGGAACGTAGGCTACAGAGCCCTGCAAGAAAAATAAAAGTTCAGTATACTTTAGACTAAGAGACTGCACAGAGAGTCAAGGCACAGCAGGGCTTTGTGAGGCAGGCAGCGCTAATCACCCCACAAATTAACTACGGTCATTTCCAAACAAAGCCTTTCTTGGGCTCCAGCCTCCTCCAAAATGTTATTTTTATAATCCTCTCTACAAGTGAATGTAACAAAGTGCACTGGTGGAAAATAAAGGGCTTCAAACAAAATACGATTAACATAAACCTGGAGGAAACATTTGTTTAGAGGACGTTTGCACAATCACTGCATGTCAAAAGTCATTACTTCTTTCATATAATTATAAATTATGTTGTGCACAAAAGAGTTTAATCTGGAATGCAAGTGTTTAACAAATGTACCCCGGCCAAGAGATTTCTGTAGAAAGCAGAGGAAGTGGTTTCCATATAAAAGTCACTTCAAAGGAGGAGACTGAGATAAAGCAGAGTATTTTGCTTTGTGTATCAGCTCTATCTTCTCTTTCTGCACTCATAATTAGTGACTCAGATCGCAACTAGTTTATTTTTCCACAATAATTCTGAAGGTGGCCAAACCTACAGACTTTTAAATGCAGCAGATTTGTTTTGTTCTTAAAAGTAATTTTATTTCCAGGTCATTTTTTCTCTGTTAGCTCTGTGCAGCACTGATGTCTTGGAAAGAACAAACTGCAGCAGCAGCTTTTCCACGTTCAGGTGTCTGGGTGCACCCTCTCCTTGCAATTCTCTGATGTCTGAGAAGGCAGAACCTAACACTGCTCTTCCTCAGAAAATATTTAACAGGGTCTCCCCATCTCATACCCAGACTCACCAGAGCACTCACCTTTGAGTGCTCCAGTGTTTTATTTGGCTAAATCTAACACCAACAGATTTGGATGCTATTGGATAAATGACACAGAGTGCAGGCTAATGGATATACATGGTTTGCCAGGAAAGCAGGCTAAGAAGTGCGTTTATTTGCAAGTCTGTCTCTTCCCTCCTCACACTTTCTTGGAAATCTAGAATCCCTCTGGCAATACCCACAAACAGCTGAACAACTCTGCAGACGTGTCACACCTTGACAACCACGTAGCCTTCCTTCTTGTCCATCTCCCCCAGCAATGCAGACAGCAGTGAGGACTTTCCACAGCCAACTTGACCAACAACAGCCACCAAGGAGCCTTCAGGAACAGTGAAATTAATGCTGAAATAAAGTGCACACAGTTCAGCCTTGCTTGCTGGCACTCCCCAGTAGTTAAACAGTCAGTTGAACGGCCCATCTACAGCACGAACCATCCGGTGCAATGTGAACACCCTCTGCAAACACTGACTCAGCACTGAAACTGTAACTGCCTCAAAACCCAAACCCCTCACTCAGAAAGCACCAAGCTCTCCTCAAACTTAGAATACAGAACATAATATGCAATTAGTCTGAAGGGGAAGAAAACAGAAAGAAATAAAGCACTGTGACCCAATCTCACCAGGATTTCTCTCAAGTGTTCTATGAACACAAATGTAAATACAGCAAATTTTTGTCCCAAAGAATTTGCCATTTAAGGCCCAAGTGAAAGCAGCCAAAGTTAAGGAAGGGAGCAGGGCCAGGGCAGACACAGCCTGTGGCTGCATCACTGTTTGCTTTCTGCAGCCCAGGATCAGGGACAGCAGAGTGCAGTGAGAATCAGCTGTGGAATGGAGCCTGAGGACACAAACAGGAAGGAGCAGAGCTGGCTGAGAGGGGCTGAGCTGGCTGCACCCTCTAGATGGAGCTCAGCCCATCTGCAGCAACAGCCACTGCTGAAATCCCCTGCAGCTCTCTCTGCCCTCATCCCTACCTCTCCTGCGACGTCCCCTCGTGCATTCCATAAACGCAATAAACTGTAAATCCCTCCAGTTCATAAAGCTCTAATTTTAAAAATATTTATATATAGAACTGATGTTATTTGTTCTCTTTCTTCATGGCAACAAATTCTTCTCCATATGTACTTTATAATTCAAGTATAGATCATCTGTGGTGCAGCAGGATTATGGAATGGAATAAAGAGCACCAATCTTTACCTGTTCAGCAAAGGGGGATCAGTTTTGGCCCAGCTAAATGTTGCATTCTTCACAACAATGCATCCTTCAGCTGCAAAGATAAAACTCATATTTATAAAAGTACCAATGCAAACAGCTAAACTGAGTGCTCACAATTCAAAGTCAATCCAAACACACATGGGCAGAGGTATAAAGTTACTTTTTCAGAAGAACAACAACCCTCTGCTTGCCAAAAACTAGTGTTCTGCTTTTACTGAATTTGGCAAGACAGCAGAGGTCCCAAGATTACCCTTTGAGGAATCAGGAGGTACATGAACATCAGCTACACACACAGATATCAACTAACTCAGCTGCATCTCCAGCCCTGCCAAATCAGTTGTGGAGGGGAAAGAAACTATCTGAGAAGGAAGAAGAACCTGTACATAATTTTCATTTTACAAACTCTCTTCTCTGTTTTCTGTCTCAAATTTATCAGCAAAACCCACCAAAAATGCAGCAGATTTGTTTTAGCAAGCAAAAGAAACCACCCAGAACCTGCACACACTGATTTGCAAAGAAACTCACCCTGTTTGATGGGACCCCTGACTATGCTGTCTGGATCCAACTCCTCATGGGACAGGAACACCCTGAGGCGCTTCAGGGAGACACTGGCCTGCGTGGAAAAGGATGCAAAACACTTTATACCCTGCTCATTACCTTTATGTGCTCACTGTTTTGTGCCACATACACATTATACCATTATTATGCACTCCCAATCCCTCCTTAAATCCACTGCATAGTTGGTTGGATAGCCAAACTTTCACTGCCCAACCCCCAAGAAATTTGTGGGTGATGGAAGGAACACCTTTCCACCACAACTGGGATTATTTCACCAGCACAGCACTTAACACACAGGAACTGCAAGGTCCCTTCCAGAGGTGCCCACATTTCCCCTGTGCTCATTCTCCAAGCAGGGGGATGTTATCTTTCCACCCAGGGCCTCCTCCTGCACACAGAACACCTGTTAACGACTGAAATCTTACTTCTACAATGTTGCTGATGACCATAGGGAGCATGTTCAGTGGGAACCTGAGGATGTTGAATAACGCCAGGGAAACAAAGGCCTTCTGAGCATCCAAGATGTTGTTCTCGTCTATGGTGACATACACAGCAAACGTGGACAGGGCCACCTGAAACCAAGGGCAAAGGCTGCAGTGAGGGTCCATGTCTTAAAGCCACCAGGTCAGGAGCACAGTGTGACAACTGCAATCATACTATAAATCAAAGAAAGAGCAATGTTCTGATAACTTTCTGGTCCTGACAACACTTTTTGCAAAACAAACATATGATTAAAGTCTGCTGTCGTAAGAAGTTGATGGCTCCTCTTTAAAAAGAGCCAAGTGCTCACCTTCCTCACACAGCAGAAGTGAAACCACAAACATTCCAGGCTATTTGAGGTCACACAGCAGCAGAAGGGAAGTAGAGAAATTATCTTTTTTCCTGATCTCTTTCAGTTTTAAGACACTCCTCAAAGTATCAGATATTGGATCAGTAACATATATTGACAGAAAAGTTAGAAGCACCCCAATACTAACCTGTTTATAGTTTGTATAGACTACTACAACCCTAGATTTCCAAATACAGCCCACTTTATCATGGACAAGAAACTTGCAATGTTATTGCACTACAAAGATGAAGCCTTTTCTGTTTTGAACTGTTTCAGTTTCATACTGAACAAGGAAATTACACTGAACCACTGTTATCATGAATCATAAGCTATAAAAATAACTCAAAAAATCCATACACTTATTTTTAAAAATGTATTGAATATATTACAGTAAAATAAAGCAAACTAAGTAAAACCAGATGTTTGTTTTCACAACTATTCCCTTCATAGTTTTATCTTTCATGATAATACCCTCACACCTCAGGATATCACAGGATCCAGCTGTTTTTTCCCACAGACTGCCAATTAAAATAAGAAATCAAAGTAGATAAACTTCTGGCATCCTCCCTCCTGAAAGACTTGAAATAATGAGCTCCCCAGGTAAGTCTCATCTAAGCACAGCATCCACTGAAGACATCAGAGTTTCTGTTAACAAATCTGGCTGCTGTGAAGACATGGATTGCTCTGGGTGCAGCAGCTGACTCAGCTGTGCCTTGTACAGTAGCTTGTTTGTACAGCCCTTAGTTTGGACAGCCCTGTCCCAGGGAGAAAGCCCTCCCATGGAGATCAAAAACAAGACAGGGCCAAAGAATAACCTCCCAAGCAGCATGTCTGCACTCTTGTGTTAGCAGCAATGAGTCTGAAATTCACCCTCAGCAGCACACAGGGCAGCAGGGGAGGCACTGCAAACCCAGCGGGTCCTGTTGACTAAAACAATGACTAAAAACTCTGGCCTTGGAAATGGGAAGAAGTAGAAGAAATAAAAGTTCTCAAGGTCAAAAGTGCTTCCAAACAGACAACAATTTTTTTTTTTTAGCAAAACATTAAAAAAAAAAACCAAAAATCCAAGCAACAAGATGCTGAAGAGCAGCCTTGCCCTCTGGGTTGTGCCCCAGCAGACCCAGTGCCACACACCCACCCCTGTGTGTACTGGGACATCCCACCAGTCTGCCCCCCCAGGCTCCACCATCAGCACTGGGGAGTCCACCTGCAGGGTTTTATTTAGAAATTTCATTTAATAATGTATTTACATTCAGATAATCCCAGACTTCTTTTAGAAAAGCATTCACTCAAGTATGCGGCTGATGCTTCTCTGCCTTTCATCACGCCCCGAGCATAATGTAAACACTAAAAATGTTTGCAGGGAAGGAATCTGAGACTGGAAAGTACACTTAAACACCTCCAACTGGAACAGCACATATTTTATCCTAATGTAGTCATGGCTTTTAATTGTTCCTGCAGACAAGAGCAATGGCCCCTCATTCTAATAGGGCCTGAAGCAAATTTGATGTGATCTCACTCTTCTCTCCCTTGCATTAGGTGAAATGTAAGCTAACCACAAACACAGGAGGGATGTTTGGCATATCATGGATTTTTATTTTTTTTTAAGTAAGAATTTGAAGCCATCTCAGGCCACACAATGGTTTTTCCTTTTGCACATGGTTCTTACACAGATGCTGGGAGAATCCCAGCCAGAGGCACTCCTGGAGCCCAACACCCCATTCAGTCAGGAGCTCTTGTAGAAGGACCTGCTGCTGCTCAGAAACACACTGAAATAAGGGATTTTTTTATTCTCCTATATCTGACCATACATTTCATCTGAGATTCCTCAAGTACACTACTAAAAATAGGAGGGGATGCAGAGGAGGTTTTTATTTCCAATACTTGGACATTAACTTCTAGAACACATCCAACCTGGCTGTTAGTGAATTTCAAAGAAAACAGTAGTGCCTTTCCACAGAGAAATGGACCCCTAAGTGTCCAAGGACCCCCCCTTCTGGAGGGCATTTTGGCTTAACTCAATAAAAAACAAAATCAAAAGAAGTTCTCAAGTGCTGCCTTGGAAAGCACAATCCCAAAAAGGAGAGAAGACTTCTAGATTTGTTTCACTTACCAAAAACGGAGCACAAACCCAAGTGAAGGTTGCCATTGCAGCAAGGTAAGCAGATTTTTTTAGGACTTTGAGTTCTTTCTGTCTGATCTCTAATACCTTCTCTTTAAAGGCTAATTCCCAAGCATAAAGTTTCAGAACTTTAATCCCATTGAGAATTTCATTCATCAGCTTAATTCTGTTGTCTTTGCTCTTCATTTGAGCCACCTAAAAACAACATTGCAAAAAATAATTAACAGAGCACAATACTTGGCAGAACCTCAAAGTTCTGAGCTTTCTATTTTGCAATGGCAAATTTACCTCATTATCATCAAAAGCTTACTTGCTTCCCAAGCAGGAAATCTGAGATACTATCTGAACAAACAAATATGCAGAATTAACAAGATGTTTTAAACCAATTAAAAGAATGCTTCATGTAACTACAAATCCAAAGCAAGATCAAAACAAGTGTGGCACTGGTTTAAATGTGATTAACCGTGCAACAGGGAGCCCTGGGACTCAGGTACAATATGCAGTTAAAAAATAAACCAGTGTAAGATGTGCAGCTTGCTTCTAACCTTAGACCAAACTTTATTTTGCTTTATTTTCAGCACTATCAATGGCTTTTTTCTTCTTCATCTCTCCAGGAAACAAACACATCCTGGAAACATGAATATTTCATTCATGGCCATTAGGTTCATTAGGCAGACAGCAGTTTACTTTTGCACTTTAGTTTTAAGGCAAGTTAAAAACTGAACTAATTCCTAATAATTCAATCACTGGACATCTCATGAAGCTGTCTGAAGTGCTACCTTGGCCTTCACTACTGCAGGTTTTTAGACCATTACATACAGATAAGCTGCAAGGCTGAAAAATACACAAGTTTGTTTATTCTGAATACACAACACCTCTGACCTTTCTTTCTCTTCCATTTTTTAAGGGCTAGTTAGAGGGATGGGAAAAAAAAAAAGAAAAACCCTCCAGGAACAAGTCAAAGAATAGATGTATCTTAAAAGCACTCTATAGAGATGCTAACCTGATAGGTTTTTGTCTTCATTGCCATCACAGCATTTATTGGAACCAGAAGGATCATGACAGCCACACCTGCCAGCACTGAAGGACCTAAATTCTGAAAAGTATATCATTGTAAGCATTTATTCAAACTAATTTTTTAAAATATTAGCTCAAATCACTGCATACATTACAGAAAATCATTCTGAATTAGGCTTTCAGCTTGGGAGAAGAAGAGAAGGATCACGTGGAGGCTTAGGTTAATATCTATATATTTTGACTCTTGAAAGAAACATATATTTTTATATACATATATAGCCCTCATGTAGGAGTACATATAGATCCATGTCTCAAATGTATCTCTACACACACACAAATATGTTTTAACAGTTTGCACTTTTTGCTGATTTGTCTTCTCTTCTGAAGAAGAGTCAGCCCAGTGCTGTGTGAACCAGAAACAGCAACATCTCAAATGTTACTCTGAGCACAGAGCCAAAACCACTTTTATTTAAACCAAGGGACAAGTGAGATCCTCCAGGTGCTGCAGTCCCCCCAAAGATAATCGTTCCCCTCTGCATTCTCCCCATATGAACTCAGAAGTGCAAATTCAGAACCTCCTGACAGCAGTGACAAAAGCAGCTCTGAATGGCTTCTTAATAAACAGCATTTTCTCCTCACTGCTGCACACAAAGGTCTGAACAACAGGTGTGTGTGGGCACAGAATCAGGGAAGCAGCACAGTGCCAAAGCCAACACAAGGAACAACACAGAGTGCTCACCCTCCACAGCAGGTACAGCGCCAGTATCACCTGCAGAGGGGCAGACCAGATCATGTTGATGTAGGTAGCCAAGTCCATGAATCTCTGAGCATCCACAGACATCAGATTCACAATCTCACCCACAGTAGAAGTCTTCCTAGCAGAATTTGTGATAACAAGAGCCTACATGAAGGTAAAAAAGCAAAAAACCATTAAAACAACATGAGGACAGACTTAGTCATTTGTATTTTATCCACAGAAGTCAAATGCTTTACACAACTGCATCGTTTAAATCACAAGTAATAATTTTCCTCCTTCATATTCTGTTCACCCTGTACATCCTGCAAAATGCAAGTTGAACAGTTTGAATCAATCAGCTGGGTTTAAGCTGATATAGAATTAAAGTCAACAAGCAAACTTGGGGGTATGGGCTGGTGGGTTTATTGCTTGGGGGTACTGTTTACCTGGTTTGTTACTTATTTTTGTTTTAGTCTAAGTGCAATCTCCACTTCTTGTGACACATTTTCCTCACACACAGCTATCAGTTCACAGTTTTCTAAAATGTTCCAGCTTATTCTAAGATGGCACTGCTGGTAAATCCCAAAGGAAGCTGTATATGTAGATGCATCTTTAATTTTTGCACCAACTGAAGCAATGCACACCCCAAGTCTAAATGAGGAAAGTTTTCTTACTTGGCAGTGAGAAGAAGAATGTTAAGCAGTGAATTAGAAAACTGCCCTGGCTTAAAGGCTTTTATTTATAAATTAGACATGCTCTTATTTCTATTAAGAGTTAGGAATCAGCATACCAGAGTCTCCTGTCTTATTACTCAGACTTAAGTGATGCATTCTCACAGTCACAGATATTGCATATTTGCAGTCACAGTATTGTTACATATTTAAAGAACACCTACCTTTCTATAAATTACACCAACAATGGCTGTTTTGAGCCTCATTCCAGTTACAAAGCAAATATGAAAATACTGGTGAAGGATCAGAGTCTGAAGACAGGCACAGACAAACAGCAGTACTGTATAAAAGTAGCCCTGCCAGTTTGGGGCAGCCTTGTTGTTTACAAAGTTGAGCAGCAATCTGTGGAGAGAGAAATGAGGTCTCTTGATAGATGGAAAACAAAACCAAATGTCATGGTTGCAGCCTTGGGTTATCCCAAACATTGCACAGGTCATGCAAGCACCTGAAGTACCAAACTTCAACAAAACACTTCAGCAAACTTCTTAGAAACTGGAGATCACTTGGTATGAGCATAGATCACTCCCTCCTCAAGGTACCAGTGTGAAACCTCAATATCACATAGCTCACATGTACAGCATTCTCTTGGGTACAATGAGAAGCCTCATAGCCCCTGCAGCAGAAACACAACCACCTGCAGCTCCTTTACTTCCCAGCTCAAAGCAACACAACCCTCCCAGCTCCTCAGCTCTCTGTGGAACCACACACTCTGATGTGTAGGCACAGAATAATTACAGGTTAGCACTGAGCAAACTCTCCTGCTACAGCTGATTGTGTTCCTGCTCTGCCTTTCCGGTGCTGAAAAGGAAAAGAAATTAAACATTTATTGCATGATGTTGTAATTTGAAAACCAATGGACTGAAATCATGTTTGCTCCCTTTTATGACATCTCTTCCTCATTGTATCAGCTGAAGGCAAAGCAGTTTGGGGAGTGAAATACCAGCATGTCTTAAAACCTGTTCCCAGACATTTAATACAATAAAAAATATAAGGTCTTACTTCAGAATTTCCGGGCCTGCAAACATCAAGAGATCATGTGCAGCTTTAAAAAGGAAGCTCATGAGAAAATATGGTCCAAAGGTTTTATATAACACCTTGAATAAAGATGCTTCAGGGCTCTTCTGAGATGGTTTTATAATCAAAGCTTCAACCTCTTCTGTCACATCACCATTTGAGTCCCCTGATTTTTGCTGCTTTTTGGGCGCATATAACATGTTTGGTGGTTGCCTGAAAAAAGATCAGGTAGAGAATGTAGCCTTTATTCAAGCATAAAGCCAACTGGAAAAAGGTTCCCTGTACAAATGACATGTAAATGAGCTGCTTATTGTGATTCTTAACAGCTGAACGGAGTTTTACTGTCAAATGTATTTAATCATACAACAACTAAATGAACTGGCTGCTCAGAAATGGTTCTTTGCTTGGATAGGTAACATTCCTGGAAATCTCTCCCTTAAGCCTGCCCTGGGGAATGAGGAATAGAGCTGTAACTCATAAGCTTGAAGAGCAGAGGACATTATTATCCTAGAACCCAGTGTACTGAACTTTCATCAAAACCAACACTTCACTGTCCCACCAGAGTTAACAGACTGAAGCCAGGTTAATGCCAAGACATCCCCAATGGACTGAACACATTCTTTTATTACATCTGGCTTATACTAAACTGCATGCTCTGAACTTCTGAGGACAAGCTGGATGTAAAACACACTGTGTGAGCAAGCACACAATTTCCCTTCAATGAAAAGGTGCTCCTATTTGCTGCAGCCAAGGATGATGAAAGTAGGATGGGGACCACAGGCATGCAGGCTTTCTAATTTTAGTCATCTGGCTGAGATGCTCAGACTCCCTATATAGTCAAAAGAAGGGAATAAGCTGCTCACTTTGACACCCTGAACTACCCTCCCGAGGCTTTGCCAACTACAGAGGGAGCCCAAGCTCCCAAATCACACCGCAGAAGTTTGTGTGCAAACACTCCCTGCCCAGGGGAAAACCACACATCAAAAGTCACAGTAACGAGTTTTGGATCATGAAAGATGAAGAGAAAGTCGATGCAGCTCTTCATAAAGAAGAAATAAATGCCCCACTTGGTTCCAGCTCTCTCAGCACCCAAGGACAAACAGGGGCAGCCTTACAAAAGCAGGTTTGGTAACAAACAACTAACACCTCTAAGCAGAGGCTGAGTCACTTGAGCTCTTAAACCTCTGTGTCTTGGCAGAACTGAAAGCCAGGATAACTGAACTTACCTCTTGGTCTTTGACCACTCTTTTGCCCAGTTTCTAGCCAAACCTGGCACTATTTCCTCTGATTTGTCCTCTTTATTTAATGACCACAAATCTTTGGCTTCCAAAGGGCTCCGATAACCCTGAATCATCAGCCTGCATGAGAAGGAATCAGCAATATAAATTTAACAGTACCATCAATGTTTGTGCATATATAGAGATAGACCTATAGATACAGCCCCAGAACAGAGCCAGCTCTCCACAAAGATGCAAGCAAGCATTAGTGCCTGCAGCAACACAGGTCAAGATGCTAAAACATACATCCTCCTTTCTTTACTGGGAGAACTAGACACCAAAACAGCTAAGGAGCCAGGATATGCCACTGAATTCAAATTCCAGGGAAAATAAAAGAAAGGATGAAGTGATCTCATTTGAAAATCAGCCAGGCAATAAATATTCCCATGCCTAGCAAGTTTCAAAATCTTTATTAGCCTTTAATTTCATAAAGCAACTTCTTTCATCTAGCTTTCTGTTGGAACTCTGGCCAAGTACCAGCCACAACTACACACCAATATTATTTTACATGCTTCTGTGATTTAACTCACAAATCATACAGCATAAGTAGAATTAAGTTAATGGGAAAAAAAGAGCCTATTGGACAAAAAGATGTAATAGTTTCCAATGCCTTAGTTTCTAAATACAGCCGACAATTTCTCCTTTCTTATATTTCCCAAGGATTTTTTTTTATTATATTCCTTCAAACATATTAAATACAGACTAGCAAGATTTAAATTACAAAGACCTTACAAAGGAAGTTTAAAAATATTAATCAAGCTTTCTAAAAATTTAAGCTATCTACAAAACAGCCAAGCAAAATTATTGTTGCATGATTACTGCTAATTTAGCTCTGAAAGCAAAGTGTCATCTGTCTTTAACTGGTGTTTTATGCAACAGCTTGATCTTACCCAGTGATCCACCAGAATGTGATTCTGGAGAGGAAAGAAGCACTGAACTCTGGACATGGATTCTAAAGGAGAGAAAAAGAAATCAATCCACATACAAAATGACTGCAGGGCCAAAAGAAACAAGCAAAGCAGAAAAGATGTTTTTGAAATTCCTTTTGTCCACAGTATTTTTTTCACATGACTAAAACTTGCCATTCATGCTGTTGAGAGCAAACACAAGCCCAACCTCAGCAGGCTCCACCAGGGACACAGAACAGCAGTGCTCAACCAAGAGTGCTCCACATCAACAACACAACAAACAGCTGGAGGAATTTCTGGTTTGGAAATATTTGGTAAAAGGGCATAAAGCAGAATTTAAAGCTAACTAACATGACTTCTTTGCTCTTTTTCCCAACAAAATGAAAGGTTAAAATTTGAAGTCTGCCCTATTTCCTGAAGACATTCTAAATTCCTAGAAATACTCAGGACAGAAAAACAAATCACTGAGGTCTCAAAGCACCTTGTAATTATTCCAACCATGATCAAACAAAAGGTTTCCTCACACCCACAGTAACCTGTCACATGTATTTAACCCCTGAATGAGAGGAAAGGAACCAAAAGATGAAGAAGACCCAAAGACTCAGCAATCTGCTCCCCCTCCCAGGCACACAGACTGCCATGGCCAGGCAGAGCACCCTGGCAGCAGGACACTGCTGGGGAAGGTACCTGTGGCACTCAGGAAGTGCCCAAGGACCCTTTCCCCAGTTACAAAGGCAGTATTTATTCCCCCCTCAGACATTTCACACCTTCCTTCATCAGTCAGTGTTGCTGAACTGCCATCAAACCAGAATCAGACCTTGTATAAAACTGGAATTTCATGCCATAAAGCTCATACATACAGTTAAGAACACAAGCCAAACAGATCATGTCTAGGTAAAATTAAATATCGACATCCAATGCACCCTCTAGCATTAGCTGCTCTTGTGTCTGAGCTGGTTAAATCTTTACTTGACACAAGAGTGATAAACACAGAAATCAAACACATCTGCCCAAGTTGAAAAATCTTTCCAGGTCTAAATTCTTCCCTGTGTTCAAATGAAAGTGAATCCACATGCTACTGCCTGCTGAACATATCAGATAACCAGGAGTACAGCATTTCAAATCACCATTTCCCACTGACTGCCAGCAGCACTACTGAATATAAATACGTAGAACTTATCCTTCAGGAATTCTATTCAGCAACAAGGGCAACTGTATTTTTGTGCTTTTTCTCACATACAGCCCCTCCCTTCCTCCAGTTTTGCAAGTTATGGGCTTGTTTTGCATCACCAAGTAAAAAGCAGAATTTTAATTATTTATCATGTTGGAGACTATGGCCCTGTAGCTCAAGAATACACAGAATATTGCACATATGATACTTGGCACTCTGTACAGACTCACTCACAGGATCATTTACTGTTTCAGAAAACAAAGGTGGTTGCTCTGGAAAACAACACAGGATGAGCTCTACTAATACCAGGAGAAAGTAGATACAGAAGGTGGCATAACGAAATGGATCCTCCTGCAAAGGAAGGACATATTCCAGTTAGAAGGCTTGAGGAATTTATTTTAATTAACATGTTATGATTAAACAGAAAACAGCTCCTTACTGTAAGTTCGGCAGACTAAGTGCTACACTACTCACCCCCATGCAAATTAAAGTCAATGTCTATTTTGGTAAAGGGAAGGTAATGAGAGGGGAGAGGATGTCAAAGACACATTTATTTTTATTCAGTCATTACCATTAAAATACAAGCATTATTTCTTATGTAAAAAGTTCTCTTTAACACATGGTTTGTGCCAACACAGCCCAAATTTGAAGTCAGTGTATTCCTTAAAGGAGCAAAACATTTATGCACTGGGTAGCAAGGAGTACTGAAAGCCAATTTTTTAATTCTCAGAATTGAAAAAATTACAGAGAGCAGAATTTACATTACACTTTGTTCCACTGAGTGCAAACTTTAGAGGTTCTTTCAGTTTTTAAGACTGGGACTGATGCATTCACATAAACCACAGAAATCAAAGCACAGGTATAGATGGGGACACACCCCCAGTAAAATCCCATTCCCAGCAGCTAAAGACAAAAGCTGGGTCAAAGTTCTCAAAACTGCCAATGCAGCTTAAAGGTTTCAAGAAATAAAAATGTCATTTTCAGGCAGCTCCACAATTAGTCTGATACTTGAGGTGGTCTTACTACAGGGGCAAACTGTCATAAAAATATTTCACTTTGATTTTGTCCAAGCAGGTGAGACCACAGCAGCACTGAACAAAGTGTTTCAGGAAATCCACTGCTCAGTCAACAGGAAGGTGACAAACACCCAGCCCGAGCAGCTTGATAGCAAAGATTACAGAGAATTTGAGAGCCCTCGAGCAGACACATCCGCTTTCCCCAACAGCCAGCCCAGTTCTCTTGGCAACTGCTGCTACAGTTAAAATCACTCTGAATTTCAAAACAGAAGACATTAATTCCTGTTTCTCTTGCTGTTGCAACCCAAGGAAGGCAGGTACACTAAATGAATCATTAACTGATTTGACTGGTGTAATTGCCAAGCAACTATTCCATCGTTGCAGCATTGGGGATCATTTTCAACTGAATGAGGCTAAAAGTCACTTACCAAACTTAAGGCATGTTTTATTTTGGATATAAAAATCACTGTGGCACATAACAATGAGATGAACCAGAAAATTGTCATTACACCAGAAGACTGGACTCCTTTTATTCTTTCATATTGTATTAAAAATGTGGCCAGCAACTGCAGATAAATAAAATGAAAATATATTCGCAAATTAGGTTTTACAGTGTTATGCACATGTAAAAGGTACTGTGCTAAAATCTGCTTATTTAACATTTCTAACCCAGTATCTCCCAGACCTTCTAAACTCCTGAAATTTAAGTGTAATTCAAAAATACATTTAAATAGGAAATTCTCTGTATCAGTAAACATAAGGAGTAGACAAAAAAGGAAAAAGGAATATGCATTAAATAGAAATAAACAATCACATATACATAAATACTGCCAACCTTTACTTCTTTATTTTTCTGGTTCTATATCTCAAATCAACATGGAATTAAGGCATTTCCTGACTAGCTCTTCTTAAAATAAATAGATTTTTTCCAAACAAGCTATAACACCACACAACACCAACCAAGTATTAGTCTATTTCTGTATTTTGTGTGTTTTCAGAGTCCTTTAGGAAGCTCTACATCTCACTTATCTACTGCAACATGCATTTTCAATCAGCCTGACAAAAGCTTGGCAGCTGCATTATTAAATGACCATAAACTACTTAACAGCTCTTGCATTTGTCAGTATGTTTGAGGTCTGTTTGGGGATTTTGTTGTTGTTGGGGTTGTGGTGTCCCCGTGAGCATCATGTTTAATCATTCCAACTCTGTAATAAACCTAAGGCAACTGACAGCAAATGAAGAGCAAGGCATCTGCCTTGAAATGCAGAGATGTTGGTGTGAAAGCAGAAAACCCCAGCACACCCAGGTCAAAGGAGGCAGCTGGCGACACCTGTCAGAGTTGTGGCTTTCAACGCTTCCCACTGTGCCCTCAAGAGTAACAAAGACAACACACTCATGAATGTTATGTGACAGTTTGTATGGAGATACTTCCACAATGTCCCCCAGGTTCAGGGGTTTGTATTATCCAGGTTGAATCAGCTCTCTTGAGCTGATTCCTCTACCCAATGCCTGAGCCAAACTATTCAATGGATGCTAGCTCAGACCTACCAAAATAAGACAACTGAAACTGCCTTGTGTGCTGATGTGCAACACACTGAGCACAGATAGAGTGTTCAGTGAGAGTCTGATTTTTCTCTTTTTTTATTAAGAGTATTTCAGAGTCAATATTTCACAGTTCACCTACAGAGTAAGTCTGTAAATAAAGGCTGCAGCTCAAAGGGTTACAGCACTGTGAATAGCACAGAGATTGTGTTATTGCTTACAGCTTTGCATGGACAGGGGCTGTGCAGGAGAACTTACCATTGTTATACCCAATACTGTAGGGCTAATGAGAAAAAATGGAGCTCGAAAAATATTTTGACTTCTTTCCCAGAAAGAGTAGAAAAGGTCTGCCCAGCAGACTATCCACAGTATTAAGCCCAAAGCCTGCAATAAAAAAGTGCCTTTAATACATCAGTTCACAAAGATAATGCAGCACAATATATACATGAACACTAGATCTTATGTATTAGCAGGAGTCATAATCAGATCATATCATTTGGGCAACTCTACCACATGCACCAAAAAAAAGCAATTTGGCTTTAATTATTGAACTCCTACTAGAAGAAAAAAGTTTACTGGTTTTTAATTCCATGTAATTCAGTCTATTATGAAGAAGAAAGCTGGTCTCCTGAATAACAGATTGCAGAGAAAAAAAACCTCTCCAATATACCATGTTATTACAGCCCTTCTTAAAACTTTGCACTTATTCTACAGGGAAGAAAAAACCAAAACCATTAAGTACCTATTTCACAATAGAAGTGGAATGGAACACCTGCAGCAGCTCTAGAAATGTATAGTGTGTAACTTCAGAAGCTGACAGGATAATAAATTCTTTCTATGATAGAAATAAGGGCTTTGAGATTGAGTTGCCTTAAAACAGTCTTCTCCAACTGCTCTTTAAAAGGATTTGCATGTTATTTGCTATGCCAGGGTAACTTTCAGAAAGTCTGATAAAAGGGCAAAGGAAACAGGAAAGGCTGGGAAATCAAACACAAGCAGAACAAATAAGTTACCCCTGAAGCGTGCACACAGGTCAAGACTGATGCTAGAACAGGGCTGAAAAGAGGCTGCACTTTGCAGAGCAGGCTGCTGAGCTGAGGTTTCAGGGGCACTCACCGTTTTGGCTTTGTTCAGGTTGGACACCTGGATGTAGCCCCTGTCATGCCAGCGAAGGTACAGCGAGTACACTGGGAAGCAGAGCCACAGGTAAATGCAAGGGATCCACACCAGGACTGTGTTCTGAAAGCACAGGGTGAAGTCTGGATCTTCTGTGTGCCATGTCAGATTCCAATCCTGGGGAAAGAAAACAGGCTAAGTTGCAGAGAAAGCCAACACTGAACTTCAGTATTTGACAATCAGAAACAGGAACTCAGCATAAAAAATCCACAACAACAAGGCACAGACTCAAGTAAAAGGCTCACCCTTGTAGCTTGCTTCCTCCTCAATAAGAAGAGGAGGGAAATTGACATAATACAATGTTTTCTTACTTCTCTCAACATAATTTTCAAGCCCAAGGTAAATCACCATACAATCAAACCAAAACTGATGCTCACAGTAATAAAACCATGACATTTTAATTACTGGCACAAGGACTATTCACAATGACGGACTATTTAGTAGTAACATGAGCTTTCATACCATATTTAAGATTGTTCTAAGTTAGGAAAATCTCTTGCAGCAAATTTTACCTTTAAGTCATTGACCTTGCTGAGAACTTACCACATGCAACACCTTCTCTCAAGCACTGTAGATTTTTGACTCTCCAACAGAATAATGCAATGCACAACATTGCAGCTGTAGATGGACTGTTTGTCAACAGCCAAAGCATTGCTCCCAGACTTCTGTTTAAAAGTCACTGAGCCAAGAGCAGCAGTCCCATGCCCAAAGGCTTGTTGACTGTAGTGTTAACTTTTCAGTGGCAAAGCACTTTTTCAGGCAGTTGCACAGCTTACACTACACAAAACACCAGTACCACTATTGGGACATAATGTCAGTAATCCTACTCCTTTATAAAAGCCTGAGCTGGCCACTGAAACAGGTGCCATCATCCATATTTTATAGATGAGGAAACAGACCCAAAAGGAGCTGTAGTGCCTGTTCCCTCTATTCCAACATCAAAGCTGAAAGCAGATCCCACTGCCCAGAATCACCACACTTTGATCCTTGTTTGTCCCCATGTTCCACTGAATAAACAGCTTCAAACACAATTACAAAGAGAACATAGATCTAAAGAGAGAGGGAGGATACATTTTCCTTCCCCATTTCCCTCAATTTCTATCAGAATCTAGGACCTGATACAACAGACAGCATACACAGGACACTCAGTGTTATTTTTCTCCACAGCACTCTAAAAATCCTTCGCACTATGTATCATTTTTAGTTCTTAATTTTTAGAAAATCTCTGAGGAAATTCCAGGGCATTAACACTGGCAGAACACAAGAATGCCCAGTTATGTTTGACTGTGCCTGTGGAGGGGTCACAAGCTGTTCGTGACAAGGCGGTGGCTGTGAGATCTGTGGCCAGCCACAGCTTACTGAGTTTCCTGACTGCTTAACTCATCAGGAATTTCAGCTGAGTCATCCTTACATTTAGCCACCACACAAATGCTTTTGGCTTTCTAAGTCTCAGCGGCACTACTCCAGCACAACAGCCAAGAAAGGCTCATGACTCTGCAGAACAGTTTACAATCCACAAATTAAGATAGCTATAAGATTATACAAGTAAACCAACCAGATGCAATCAGCTTTACAAGGAACAAACAAAAGCACTGACATCTTTTTATTGAATAAACTTCAGGAGATCTACACACCCTTTAGAAAGCTGTTAACTTCTTTTTCCCTGTTTGTAAATGCTTTCTATAAAATTAATCTGGCAAATACCAGCAAGGTCAGGGCAGGTAACACATGTCACTGCCACGTGGCAAAACAAGAGCAAGAAGTGCTGTATGCATGACTGCTATGCACACTGGCTGGAGGATATTCTAAAAACATGCAACCTTCCATTTGACTTTCATTTTACAAGTTACCTGGAGGTGTTTGTTTCTGCATAAAAGGCAAGAGTGCACAATGCAATGGTACTTCAGTGTTCAGAACAGAAAGACGGGACAAGTGGGCAATTTTGGGCAAGACTACTGCTATAATTTACAGCAACATCAGCTCTCTCTTTCATATGTTTCCAGGATTTCATCCAGAAGCTGTTGCTATCAAGTAGAAACACGCTCAGCTTTAAAAACACTCCTCTGTACAAAAGAAACGGCAACACACAGGTGAGATGCAGAAGCCACTTCCATTTTACATTCATTTCAGGTGGCAAAAGGAAAGGAACACGTGAAGAGAGACACAGCAGCATTTTCCTGCTGATCCCCCTCAGCTGTGTAGCACAGACAGGAGCAGAGGGGCAGACCCACCCTTGCTCTGGGCACCCCATGTGCTCACAGAGCCACATGTGAGGGGTCACAGCTCCCACAGTGACAGCAGCCACGGGAGGGTCCCCGTTGACCCCAGCCCAGAGGCACTGGGGCACTGCAGGGACACAGCGAGCAGGGACACACACGCCGAGCAGGGACACACACGCCGAGCAGGGAGATGTCTCAGGACACAGCAGCAGCAGCTCTCAGCCTGAGCCCAGCTGGGATCACCATCAAGAGGAACCCAATCCATTACAAAAGGATGGGTTCTGCATGGAGGACACCACAGCCTCAGGAGGTTCCACTGCAGCTGGAAAACATGTCACTCTCATCATGAAACCAGCATGAATTCACATTTAAATGATAGGTTCAGTTACACAAGTCTAGACTAGTTGTGCCAGTGGAAAGTACATGCTTCTCTCCTTTGCTTTATATAAACCCAGATTCAGTTTTGGCTTTTTTCATCACAAACAAAATGCAGAAACACTCACTGAAGCAGACCTTTGTATTTAACAGACATTAAATAGCAAATTAATGACATTTTTTCTGACTCAAGTTTTAGAAACATTGTTTTAGCAAGTTGTACTAAAACATGAAATTACTCCATTTTTCTCAGCTCAAAGATTAACCATTTTCATTCTGACCCATTGCAAAGTCACATCAAATGGCAGAGATACAACTTCTGAAAGCCTACACAAACTAGCAGCCTCCTGCCATAAAGGAAGAGGAGGAAAAAACAGGGTAAAGTCTACAGCTATTAAACTGTATAATCTGGAAGCAGCCTTCATTTTAAGCTGTGACTGCAGGAACCCACTGGAGAAGAATCATTCTGATCCTTGTTCCTTTCTTGCTAGATGTTGGGAGAGATACACTGTTGGCTTAGTGTAAATATAGTCCAGAAGAACCATAACTCAGATGTTAAATAGTTTCAGGTTGGTTTTCTTTTCTTTTCAAAAATTCCTCAACAATTTTAAAGTTTCCCAGAACAGCAGATGGGTATTTTTAATTTTACCTGACCTATTTCTCAGTTTTCATTTCTATCATAAGCACTATGGTTCAAAAATACCAGTCCACAGTTCCAGTTCCCTGTAGCATTTTTTCTCTCATGGCACAAAAAAGCTTCCTATCACATCTGAAATGAAACCCTCTGCCTACAAGAGGGGCACAAAAATGCTTGGCATTCCCCAGAATCAAACTGATCCATTCACAGGTAAACCGCTTACTTAACAGTGCATAAAACCTAGGAAAATGAAGAACTATACTAACTCCTGTCTAAAATTTCAGGAACAGGCAAGATAAAAGCATTGGCAGTAGAACTGTAAGACAAAGTTGCAACACAAAAGCCAGTTATTGTGACTTTGCTGGGGGAAGACAGGCCAAGGACAGTTGTATGCCTCCGGGATGGCTAATCTGAGGAATAACAGCATTTGGTGCTGGCTGCCTCTCCTGGCAGCAGGAAAGGCTGGAAAATGAACAGCCAGGGGTTGCTTGTTCTCACACCAATAATCCCACTTGACCCACAGCACATTTCAGAATTCTCACTGGCAGAAATGGAGAGACCCAAATTGTTTGGTTTCATGCCTGCTGTGTGCAAGTGTGCCAGAGATGCAGGCTGTCAGCCACAGTGTTAAATCCACCTGCATGGACCAAACTGTGACTGAAAAGTGACTTAAAACTTTAGCACACAGCTATGTAAAAAATGAAATTACAAAACCACATTGGAATCTTAACATCATGGTAAACACTCCCTCAAACGGAGCTTGACACTGACACTGTGTACCCACTTCTTCAATATCACCCACAGAAGAACCACTTCCCCTGTAATACCAAGATAAAGTTTCTCAATCTTATCTCCCCAACAATAAAAAAGACTCTGTTTAATGCAATGTTTACATTTAGCTGACTGAAAGTAATTAGCTCTCTCACACACTATCACTGTAATTGCAGCTGACAACTTTCATTATAATAGGATCATCACTTTCCCACTGAAACTGGAAGTCTTACAATCTGCCAGCTCTAGATACAGGATTGAAAAATGTCCCAGTGTAGCACCTATAAAACCATGAGCTGACTGAACCACTCTCTCTCTCAGTGTAGGCTAAAAGGCAGTGGCCTCATGGCACCTATCTAGCAAATTTCCTGCCTCTCCCCAGACAGGAGATTTGGCAGATCTGGCTCAGCCTTCATCTTCAGAGAGGCTGCATCAGTGCACAAGAGGGAGGGGGTAAGGGAAGTGCAGAACAGAACCTCTCTCTTTAAGGCTGCTTTAAAGGAGCTCTGACCTTGCTTTAAAAAAGTCCCTGATACCTGATATGCCATCTTTGTTCTGCCATTCATGTTTTGGAGTCAGGTCTGAAACCTGTGCTGAGGCTCGGGTTTAGAATGGAGCCTGAACAAGCACAATGATCATGGCACAATCCTCACGAGCATCAGATCTGCTCTGCTGTGCTCGGCCCACATCACAGGGAGTGACAAGCTGGTACGACAAGCAACAGATATCTGTACAAGAAAAGTACTCCAGAATCCCTGCAAAAGTTTTCTAGCCCAGCTTCCCAAAATACCATGTGCAGACTGAGACCTCAGAAAAGGGAAGACACCATGCCTCTCCTTCACTTCAAATTCTGAGACCTAAACTTTATTCTTGAAGAATCTTAATGTTGTCAAAGACAAGATTGTTAGAGCAAGAGGTGAAAAAGTTACAAAATATAATAATTACATAAAAAACAAGGGTCCTAAATTTTTTATCATGTATATAAAGAATATTGGGGGGGGGGGGGGAAACCAGTGTTTCTAGTGATGAGAAAATGCCCTTCATTTCTCATATGTTTTCTATTAGAAATGGTTTTAGCAAGTTATAAATGGTTTTAATGGTTTAAGTTCTCAACAGTAATTACTTACATAATGCAGATTTGACTTGTTAACACAGACAAAGAAAAGTCTCTATCTTCCAATAACTGGTCCTGAAGTTAAATCAGGTGTCTGTACCTCTTTGTCCCAAACCCACACATGAGTCTTTCCTAATATTTACAAAAAGTTGAGATCCTTTATTATTGAAACCACTGCATCAGCTAGAACTGTGCTAAAATCCAAGGAAAAAAAAGCACATTTTGCTTTTTTATACCCTTTAGCCTAAAATAAGAAGCAGATGCTAACAAATTGCCAAAGAAAGGAGCACCTGCAGCTGTGGCATTTACAGGAGCTGAGCTTTGAAAACAAAGAAGCTAAAAGCCACCAAACTATGGCTATTTTTTGTGTTAGAGAAACATATAACAGATTATATTAGAACTTGCAAAATTAAAATTTAGCCTCTCTCTACAGACACTGCATTTCCATACCCTGCCATATCTGCAAGTACCACAACAAAACATTTGGCCACTTGACAACAAAATATTTACCACTTCTAGTTTCAGAACCTATGGATTTTTACTTTTCTGCAAAGTTTTTCACTGAAATCACTGTTACCTAAAAGGATACAAGAAAAAGATTCCTGCTCTCATCTCCTTCTTGCACCAAACACAGCAGCTTCTGCTCAATAATGCAACAGCTTGTACCTTGAGTTCAGACCACTGAGAAGTCTGAACACACCTGGGAAATAATCCTACCAAGGGACTAAGGTAACAGCTTAAGTTGGGATAAACTGTATGTGAAGGTAGCACAGGTGCAAAGAGTGAGAAAACAGTAATGCAAGGAATTCTGACTCTATTAAAAGTAAAGGTCAGTACCCAGCAGGAGGCTTTTTAGAGATGTGACCCAGAGCGACTCCAGCCAACCCCAGCTGACCTTCACTCGCTCCCAGTATAGCTCAGTGTTCAATGTAAACTGCATTGTGATTGCATGAAATGGCACAAGCCACTCAGGCATTTTGCCACCTTTTTTCCCTCATTTAACATTTAACATTTCTGAGCAATTCTGAATTGCCAGCTGTAGAAAGGCAGGTGATCTGTTCAGAAAATCCCCATCAACAACAGATTATCAGGCTTAATTTCCCTGGTTTTCCTTTAAATTGATCTATTCTGGATCAAGGGATATCAGTTTCATTTCTAATCTAAGTTTAATTTTTCTATGCACATTTCTATGCACCCTTGTTCATAAATGGAAGAAAGCTGACAAATAAGCCTCTGGCTTTTATTGCTAAAAAACACAACAGCCAAGGCATGAGAATCATGCAATGTGCTGTTAATCACATAAAGCACCATTTTGTGTAAAGGCTTCCTTGTTTATCACTCTGCTCCTCCTCTGTTCCAAATGCTGTGCACATATGACCTTCCTGTGTCAGTGAATACAAGCATTTCGTGACCTGCACACTCTTCAGCAGAGACCAAACTCATGGCTTTTATCAGGCTCACCCAGGACCCTCCCACAGCACCTCCAAGTCCCTCCCACCTTGCCACAAACACTGAAAAGCACTAAAGACATATCTTGCAGAGCAAAGAGCTGCGGGGCTCTGAGAGCTGTGCCAATTTACTGCCTATCTGATGTGTGACAGCCACGGATCTTCAGAACTTCATGAAATTGCTCCTTACATAAGAAGACTGTTTTTTATTCAGATGTCTATTTTGGTAAAACTGCCAGTGTCTTCATAAATAACATAAGCACAGCAGGTGTTTGTGTCACACAGTATCACTTCACAAATGTCAGTTAATAATTGCAATGCATTAAAGAATATTAATACTTTTCTTATTCTATCGAGCTACATTACAGATCTCTCCCACTACAACAATGTCAACCAAATACAAAACCTCTTTGACAAACACTAAGAAAATACATTGATTTAGGCAGACAAACATGCCCAAAAGCCTCAACCAGAACTCTGCACAATGGCAAAGGAAGCAAAGCCCATTCCAGGCTGGTCCCTAGATTTTGTGTATGAGGCTCTGCCTTACCTTCACTCACCCAGTCTGTTCTTCTGTAGTTTGTTTTCACACAAAAAGAGCTAAACCTGGCACAGTGTGTGGATACCACTTCTTTACTAACAGTGAAGAAGCTTCACAAAAGCTTCTGAACAAACAGGGAAGAAATAGGCCAGGGTTTACAGCTTGAATCATTACAGGATTTTCAAAACAAAACAGAGAATCTCAAAACTTGCTTTTCTCCTAGGAGTGAATGCAATGACTCACTTTCAATCATTTCTCAACAACAAAAAGCCCAACTAAAAAACTGGAAAAAAATTCTGCTAAATTTCCACTGAAATTAAGAACTTCTATTGAAATTAACTTTAAAAAACAAAATGTCTGCCTGTGAACAACACGATAGGAACTTATATGTATATAAACCATTTATGTCACAATCCCTTAAGCATTAGCAAGAAACTCTAAAGTTTCAGATG
Organism: Zonotrichia albicollis; assembly: GCF_047830755.1. Taxonomy (NCBI): domain Eukaryota; kingdom Metazoa; phylum Chordata; class Aves; order Passeriformes; family Passerellidae; genus Zonotrichia; species Zonotrichia albicollis. The sequence goes on from NC_133834.1 coordinate 8,795,008, forward strand.
CATATTTCACACTTCTTTTTCATAAAACCCTACTGTGAGCTTAGAAATCCCAAAGTATCACAAAAAACTGTTAACCTCTTCCTTTAGCAATTTCAAACATGAAAAGACTTCTCTAAGCATGATACCACAGAGTTTAAAAGCTCTGAAAAAAAACTGAAACCAAGATTTTATTCAAAGACAAACCAGCAGATTATTTCAAAATGCACATGCACTGAGACTATGCATGTGCTGCTATCTCCAGACAGGCAGGTCAGGAGGCCAGAGTGTACAGTGAGTTCTACATTTATCCTGCTTACCTGGAACCAGTGCTCCTCACCCTGCTTCACCTCTGCCTCTCTGTGTGCTGCTATTGAAACAAGGTAGGCTGTGCTCAGACAGCACTGATACTCCAGCCAAAGCTATCTCAGTGTGTCAGGTCACAAAGTTTTACAGCTTGAACGGGCCCTTAAATTCACTGAACTGGAATGCTAGTAGTGCACTACTTTTTTCAAGCTTTTACTGTCATCAACAACTATCAGTAAAGAGTAACTTCATCTTGCACAGCTGTACCTTTCTTTATATGATGGATGGAATACTGATTCCAAGACACTCAGTGATGGTAGAGCGAGCAAGGATTAACTGTACTTGTCCAAAAAGGGAGTCTAAAGGAAGCAAGATGCAGTAAAGTTCTATAAAAGAACTATATACAGTAAAATCTGATTGCAAGTTAACACACTGAGTAGTGTGGGAATCCTTAAATTCAGAAGGCTTTGGGAAAGTTGTAAAAGGTAGGTCTTAGAAACAGCAGAACTGCAATTAGAGTTAAGCAGTAGCTTCAAGATTTGTTAGTACCCATCCTTCCCAACAGGAATCCCAGGACAACTTGTTGCTGTGTTGCAACAAGTAGGGCCACAGAGGTGAGACAGTGAGAAAGGAAAGGAAAAAACATCATGAAGATGGCAGTCTTCCTTGGGTTCCTGACCTTGCAGAGTAAGTATTAAATAAAACCAATCTGTTTAATTCTCAGACAAGAACTTTCAACAATAACATTCCTTGGGCGTGCAAACAAGAAAAATCCTGGCCAGCAAAGCCTAAGAAGATTAGCACACAGTTTTAAGGGTCCATTAGGTCCTTTCAGCCACAGTCTCCCCCACAATTTAAAACTGACCTGCCCTCAACTCAGGATCACCTTTGACAGAAAACACATCATCTCCTTGAAGCAGAGTTTGCCACAAATCCCTCAGCTCCACCAGAAGGCTCCAGGACAAAAACAGCTGATGCAGCCACCACAAGAATGCAATAACACGAGCCACTGTGTATCCAGCTATCACCCAGCTCTGAGAAGCACAAGAGTGCTGTTCAGAAGCCAGGAAGAACAGCAGCTCAACCACAGGACATACCTAAAAGCCCAGTAAACTCTGCATATACATAGACAATTTCTGAAAATCCACTACAGCTTCAGCTTTAAAGAGCAGCAATAATGGAAATGTCAGAAAAAGCAGCAGCCAGAGTACCCAAAGGCACCCAAACTGGCATTTCTACTCTCCCCTACTGGGAATGATGCAACAAAGAGGAAACAGAGTGTTACTTGTGAAGACAAGGTCAGCATGAAGAAGTTTTTTCCAGGCACATCTAACCCTCACTCAAATGCACAATTATTCTTCTGCAGAATCAGAAGAGCCCAGAAATCTAACAACCACACCCACAGGATCTTTAGCTGCAAGAAATGAAAGACAGACTCCATGTGATTTGGAGAAGGATGTCAAATCCCAAACACTGTGAATGAATGCAATTAGTGAAAAAAAATGTATGGAGTAGTTTTTTACAAAAATACCAGAAATGGCTATAATACACATGAGAACAGTTTTAATAATAAAAGAATCTGCTGTGAAAAATCCTATATAAACTGGTTGCTTCCAACTTCCTATGTGTGGCACAACTTCTCTTGTGCCTACCTGATGTTACAATTTCACAGCTCAAAGAATGAGCTGGCAGCTCTTTGTCACAATCCTACTACTCTCTCCAGTCAATTTCTCCATAAACTCATTCTGAAACATGCATTCTCCTAAGCCCTTCAAATGAAAAGTCTCATTCTAGGGAAGAGAAAAAAAATATGTATAATGACAACTCATAATTAAGGCAGTTCTGAGAAACCTGAGAAATAGCAGAAAAGAGATGTTAGTATAAGCAATATAAAAGCAAGTTAGCAGAGTCACTTTTGATCAGCTGGAAAAAACTAATTATCTTAGTCATGATGATTTTAATATGATGATATGTACTCAGTAATATCCTAACTGTTCTTGAGATAAATAGTACAATGGTATTTATTGAGACATCTGATTCTGTTTATTTTTTCACTACTAAGGCAACTCAATAGCTCAAAACTCTCTGGCAAACATCTGATGACTACACAAGTAGTTCTTATGTTGACTTCAGTAGCTCTCACTCCGGATTTATCTTCCTAACTTCCAGCTCTTTCCTTCCTCCACGCAACCTCCTTCTACACACAACCAGTTTGCTCCTGCGATGAATTTTCCCTCCGGTGCTGCTCCAGGACCGGCGTGTCCCCGCACAGGAACCAGAGTCTCAGCTGAGCGAGAGCCACCGCAACGTGCCCGCACCGCTCACCTGTGCCCAGGTCACGCACAGCACAGCACCTGCGCTCACCACTCTTCGCTAAAGAAGAGCCAAAATACTGCTGTAAAAGGTGCGATAGAACTGCTGGAAGCGCTGCTCCGTGGCCTCCTCCAGCCGCTCTCGAGTGCGGCCGGCCGTCAGATACCGTTACTGTTGTTACCCGCACGCCCCGAGGAACGCAGCGAGCGGCCAAACGCGTGGGCAGAGCCCTGTCCCGGCACTCGGAGCTCGTTCCCAGCGCCGGGCAGGCACCGCCTGGCCAGTTCCCCTCCAAGCATCTCCCCGCCGGAAGCCCCGCACACGAGGCGCGCCCGCTCCGCGACCCGGCCGTGGGGACACCGCGCCCAGGCGGAGACCACGAGCGGCCGGCACAGCACGGCCCGGCCCAGCCGGCCCCGCCGGCCCGCGGCCGCTCCGCGCCGGAGCAACACACCCCGCACGGCCGGGGCGCACCGCAGCACCCGCGCTCTGCCGGAGAGCGCCTGCACCGCCGGCTCCCGCTCCCCCGCTGCCGGGCGCAGCCCCTCGGGCTCCGTCACCACCCAAGCCCCACCCGGCTCCCCGCCATCCCTCCGTGCCGACACCGGCAGCCGCCACCGCCGAGCCAAGCCGCACCCGGCCCCATGGCACCGCTCACCCAGAAGGGCTCGGAAGCGTCCGCGCTGCAGAAGCTCTCGATCCCCATGGAGCGCGGCGAGGCAACCGCGGGTTCCCGCGGCAGAGCTTTCCCGTCCTCAGCTCCCCGGCCGAGCGGCGGCGGGCGGGGCCGGGCCGGCACCGGCAGCTCGGGGCCCTGATTGGCTCCGCGTCACGGGGATGCCGAGCCCCGGCCGCCGCCGCCGCCCGCGCTGCGCGGCCCCGCCTGGGCGGGCAGGGCCGGCCGGTCAGCGCCGCGTGCGGCACCGCGGGTGCGCCCGCAACGCCGGCCTGGGCGCGGCCCGCGGGCTCACCAACGCCTCCGCATCAGGGTGGGCGTCGGGCCCGGGAGCCTCGGCCGGAGCCCGACGCGTGCCTTTGTCCAACGCAGAAATGCCCCGCGGCAGCGGAGCGGAATCGCTGCCCCTGGGGAGCACCGTGGGTTCGCCCGCCTGCCCGGGTCTACTGCCCCAGCAGCCTCCAGGGCCCTGCGCCTCGCATCCGCACCTGCCCGCCGGGCTGGGCCGGAGCCAGCGGTGGGCATGACGGTATCGCCCTCTCCGAGGCGCTGCTCTGTCCCCTGGGAACAGGGTCCCCACGTGTCCCCCGGGGAGAGGCACCGCAATGCCCCGCTGGCACCCGGGCCCCGCAGGGCCCATGGGGAACGCCCCAGGGAAAGCCTAAGCTCACCTTCAAATAGCTCACTTCTCAGCGTGAACCAGCTGTACTGGTTTCAATGCCCTTGACTAGTTCAAGTTGACTAGCACGAACAGAACCAAAACAACTTCATCCACAACCAGGTTTGCATCAAAATACGCAGTAGTTGAGCTGACTGCACAGCCCTGTGGTTGCATTGGGTTGTGTCTCACGGTGTCTTCACATCCTATTTAAAATGCACCAGTTAAATCCGCAGTCAGCTCGCCTGACTACTGTACCAGAATAGCCCAGCTAGAGTATGGAGGTACATATGTAGGCATGGCATTACATGCTGCAGGAAATAGCAGGGTGGTTACATAGTACTCTTCAGTAATATCTGAAATCTTCAATGACACAAACCTCAATTTAAAATGCTCTTGTCCATCCACAGCAATCACGGTAACAGACAAAATTGTTAAAAAGAGACAGGTCTTGTTTGTTTAATGTGTGACTTGAAAGCAGGAATCGCACACACAAAACTATCTCAGGCTGCTTCTTTATTCACCTGCCCTTGCAGAGCTGCAGTTTCAGAGCTGCGCTAGTGGTGGCCAGATTGTCCATCTGGCTGCAATATTTCTGCTCTGTCCCCCTGGATCCGGCATTCTCAGGGTGTCAGGTCGAAGAGCAGCAGCAGCTGAGTCCAGCCCGCCCAGCTCCCGTCTGCCCTGATGAACGGAGCAGAATCTTCACAGAAAGATCAAACCACACACTGGGTGCCAGAACTCCTACGAGTTTGTCAGTTTAACCCATACCTTAATTCATAATGTTAAAATCTTTTGTATTGCAAGAGAACAGCTAAATGTTCAAGTATGATTCCCTTTATTTTTATATCCAAAAGTAAATAAGCATGAAGTGAGGAGTGTCTAGAAAGATACATTTTTTACCCACATGTTTACTGTAAGCTAAAAAACTAACAAAATTTAAGTTTCACATTCCAAATACTTTTCTTTCAGCCCCAGACTGTCCCAATGTCACAACTGCCATGCTTCACGTCAATGATGTTTCTCCTCAAAAAATTATTCTTGGATTTCCACATCAAACTAGTTCTCTTCTAATTAATTCTATTTCCTTGTAAACCAAAACACAGTGAAAATACAGAGTAAATAATTAATGTGAGAGGAAGCCAAAGAGTTCAGAAGAAAAATGTAACAGATCCGAAATATTTTTTGTGGAGGAGAAAAACTAGAGCTGACATGAGGCCAAACTTGCAGAAATACGGAATCAAATCTCAGAGTACCAGAAAGTCACTGAACGTGGATTTCACAAACCATTGTTGTAAACAGCATCTTTTAACACAGAGATTAATACAACAAATAGAAACTGAAATCTTGTCTAAAAGGGAGATTCCCTTGTAAGCAGAAAAAAGAACTACACAAAATTCTGTATTATTTTTTTGGTAGAATACAAATTGAAGCAGCACACAAAACTGAAGCAGTGTGGAAAACTGCAACTCTTTATTAACGGGAAATCAGGTGTGATCAAGAGTGACTCATAAGGTCATGGAGAAGTTTGGAAGGATGCAGAGAAACATGTTTAGACTGAAAATGCCGTAACATTAAACATGTTGTAACATTAAAGCTGTTTGTCCCTGGAGTCACCCTGGGGATCCGGGCAGCAGGCTCAGGGTGGCCATGGGGCAAGCACTGCTCTGACTCACTGCCAGCAACTGGTGGGCTAAGGAAACACAATGACTTCACCACCACTTCTGATTTTCCTAAATTTTATTTATTGACGTCTACCAGAGAGGCTTTGGAAGACTGTCATATAAATATTTGCTTTGAGAGGAAATGTAAAAACAAACAAAACAAAACAATCCTAACAAACTCCCCAACCCCCAGACATAAGCCTTGTCTTAGCCTTTACTGCCTAAGACAACTCACATTTTCCTTCAAGCCCCAGCAGACAATAGCAAATCCAGTTTGTTCACCCACCCCGGCTGCATTTCCTTTGGGAAATACTTCATGCATTGACAGAATAAACACTCTTGACTCATCCCAGCAACACGGAGCACACACACAAGCCTCCAGTCACGCCAGGGATCCTCAGGCTTGCAAAACACCCCGTATACAGTTACATTTTGGCAAGTCCTTCTCATTAGAAGCTCAGCTTTGGCGAGTCCTTTTAATCAACAGTACATCTGTCTAGGCCTCCGTGCAGAACTCCCCCGCTGCACACATGGAAGAAATTCTCGCTCATTTTCCATGCTTCCTTCCCCGATTTTTGCCAACCTCTGAAATTACAGAAGGAGAAAGCGTGGCACCCCTGACACTCCGCCCAGCTGACGGGGCTGGACAGCAGGAGACACCGAGCGGTAGCTCCACGGGTAGCACGGAGGCGCTGCTGATGCTGGTTATTCTATCCCGGCACGACCCGGCCCGGGGGCCGCTGGCAGCAGAGGGATCCCCCGGGGCTCCGCTCCCTGAGGGGCCGGACGGGAGCTGCGCTGTCCCGTCAGGGAGCTCCCGGTCCCGTGCTGTCCCCTCAGGGCGCTACCGGCACTCGGCCCCGCTCTGTTCCCTCAGGGAACTCCTGCCGCCTGCGCCCGGCCCCGCTGTGTCCCCTCAGTGATCCCTCGGCCCCGCGCTGCTCCCTCAGGGAGCTCCCGCCGCCCGGCTCCGCGCCTGCGCAGTGCGCACGGCGCCATTCGGGTGCCGGCGGCCATGGCTACGGTGGCGGAGCTCAAAGCAGGTCGGGGCCGGGGTCGGGGATGTGTCGGGCCGCCGGGAGGGCAGGAGCGTGGATCGGCCTTTCGCGGCCACCCGGATGGGTCTCAGAGCTGCCGCGGGCGCTCATGGGGGCCCCCGTCCCTTGGCGCTGCCCCCCCGTCATGTACTGCGGGCTGTATATTTCCGTATATTTCAGTATTGGTGCAGTAACATCCTGTTTCCAGTTGCCAGAATGTATGCTTGCGACTAAAAAAATAAAAAACTGTATTTGTGACTTTTCTGAAGGCTGAATTTTATCTGGGACGTGCCTGGCTGGTGGGTCCTGGCACGTGCGCAGGTGCCGATACCTTATCGCTGTGGCGCTGGCACACGCCAGAGCTCTGTTTGTATCGGGGCTAATTAATGCTGCTGCTGCTCCTTGAATGCGTTTGGCTTTAAATTAACACGCCTTTTTATGGTGGTAGTTCTAAAGGACACACTGGAAAAAAGAGGAGCTCTTGCCCAAATCAAAGCGAGGATCAGAGCTGAGGTGTTCAATGCCCTGGATGACCACAGCGAGCCGCGGCCCACGCTGTCCCGGGAGAACCTGCTGATCAATGAGCTCATTCGGGAATACCTGGAGTACAACAAGTATAAATACTCAGCATCTGTTCTGACGGCAGGTATTGGCCATGAATTTGTCTTATCGCTGTAATAATAATCAGTGATTGTTTGGTTAAATAATTCCATTGATATTATGGAATCAGTAAGTGTGACAAGCTGCATAATCTTGTCTTCCCTTGGGAATTAAAGGGGTACAAACAACCTCTCCACAGCTCTACTTGCAGCATTTAGCCAAATCACTCCATTCGTTTTCAAGAAAACTTACTCTCCTCTCCTTTACACTTGAGGTAAATTGTTTGACACAGTAGTTGATGCAAAGGCAAGAAAACTTGATAACAGCCTGCAAACTCAAATTTCTTGACATGCTTAAGAGTAGTAGTTTAGAGAAAGAGTTGTTTGCCTGATGAATTTATCTTTATGCTGTAAAATTTCTTTAATATTTTTCTTAGATTCTTTAGGAGTGAAGATAAAAACTGTAATGTGCTATTGTAAATTATACCTATATGAATCACTAATGCTTAAGTGAGTTCCCTGAATTACAATACACTGTTACTTATTAATAGTCTAAAAGGGAGGTGTGTGTTCTCATGATCTTTTCAAGTCTTCTATTAATTGGTGACATTTTTCTTACCAGTCTTAAGATCCAGGGATTTTGTTTTCCAGAATCCGGCCAGCCTGAAGTGCCCTTGGATAGACAATTTCTTGCCAAAGAGCTGAATATAGTTGAAGATGCAAGCGGAAAATCAGTGTAAGGAGGAATTTTGGAATCACAGTTATATTCTGTATGCCACTATATTTTTCTCTTTAGTGTAATTATAAAACAGATATAGATGTTCTCACCAATTAAAATGTAGCTCATCCCACGCATGTTCTCAAATGCTGGATTCAGCTTCAGGATGCCAAACATGGGGCCGTGTTCAGGCATACTCCAAACTAACACTGCATTCTGCCAACACTGTGGCATTCTCCAGAGTGCCCTTGTGCACCAAAACACAACTCTCTTACCAGTACAGTCTACAGAAAGCAGATCTGCTCTTTGCATATCTGAGTTGCTGTGTGGAGCAATAGAAAGATCAGATATAAAATCGGAGTGCTGCAATGAAACTGCATTAGTGACCTGAGGCTGAGGCAGGTTCAGACACATTCAGCATTCTCTGTGCTTGTGCTGTCTGAACCTGTCAGTGCTTGGGAAGAGCCAGGTTTGAGATGTGCCATGGTAGACTGGCACACCAAAGTCTGATCTGTTGTGAGCGTGTGGATCCTTCTGATGCATGGGTGAGAATGTGGATCTGTGCTGAACACACTCCAGTTCTTCACCTGCCGGCGGAGCTGAAGTTCAGTGGGAAGTGTCCCTTAGTCTGAGCTTTTTCGGGCAGTGTTGGTGCTCAGGGGGAGCTTAGGTCTGTGCTTACTTATATAATGATACCTGGATATGTTTTAAGTTATTAAAGACATGTACATATTTTATAAATATTAAGATCTAAGAAGTCCTGGGGGAAGGGTGTATTTTTAATGCTCAGTATTTCATAGACTTTACAGACTACTTTTGAATTTCTCCCTTAAGCAGACCTCTCCTGTATGGAATTCTCTCTCATTTCTTACATGCTGGTAAAGAAGAAAGTACCCAGAATATTCTTCCAAAAGCATCCTTGCTGAATTATCCAAAGCAGAACCTTGGCAAACCACTTGCTGAGAGAAATCAAAAAGGTGTGTGCAGTGTTACTTTTGCAGAACTTTTATCTGTGACCAGATTTGCTAGACCATGGATATGTCTATAATAGCATAACCATGCAGCTGGACACTGTGTGCCTCCTTCTCTGTGCAAGGAGTGCTTTCATCTGACACCAAATGCCTTTTCCCTAAAAGTTCAGCTGGCCAAATTGTGCTCCCTTATATTATTACAAACCTGAAAAGGGTCAGCTAGAGACAGTTTCACTATACTGGGAATTCAACACAATATTTTAACCAAAAATCTCAATAAAATGTATTAAATAGTGGGCATATCTCTGTTTCTTATCTGGTCTAACCCAATTTCTATACAAAGTTCTTAACTCTTCAGCTGTCAGTTCTTTACATGGCCATAAACCTTTTCTGAGAACATAATTCAGATCCTATTTGCCACAAGAGCTTAAGCCCAAAGTTCATTGCTCTACAGTACATGCTGCTAAATCTTACTTGCCTTTTCTGGTCTGCTTTTGGACTGGTTACAATGAATACCACCTAAGCTAGAGAATGAAGAGGTTCATTGGCCCAGCTTTTTCCTTCAAAGAGACTTCTGGGCATATTGCTTCATTTTTTACTGTGCAGATTTATTACTCTCCTGTTAATACTGTGAACTGTTTGGTTTGTATCCAAAAATTTCAAAAGTATAAAGCCTGAGATATACTGATATCTAAAAAGGGTGAGAAGTACTCACAGTTTTTAAACAGTTAATTCATTGAGACAATGATGTTTTTCTTCTGCCAGAAGAGGGGGCTGAAGAAACAAAATTTCCTTTGCAAAACTACTATAAATTACCTCTTTGTTAGAAAACAATTATTCCTATCAGAAATTCTTCATTTTTAAAACAAACTGAGTGTATAGGAGAATTGTTTTTAAAATAACTTTTGTTTCTGCTGACTCTGCAGGGTCACCCTGCCCTGTTGACTCCAATATAACTTCACATGGAGATTTAATTGGTTACTGTTAGTTACAGAACTCAGGATCAATCATGAGACACAACAGCACATTGCTTTTTTCAGAACTAAACAAAAACATAAATTTTTAAGGCTTTGGACCTTTAAGTAGATATATTCTGAAATTACTTCTGCATGTGCTTGTGGAGTATGTTAGTAGAGACCTAAAGGCAGTGGGTTTAAAATACTAATTATCCTACTCTTTTCATTAGGCTGCATATTCAGAAACTCAACCTGCCAAGTCTTTTATTTAACATCTAGCTTGCTTTTCACTTTAGAAATTATCTTGTTTATTTAGATGTATGAGTATCCCAGCAGACTGGGGATCCTGAGCAAAGGTGTGAAATGTGGTGTTTCTTTACCTCATTCGTACAGCTGAGTTGGACATTGTCTGAAATCTACTCTCAGTAATACAAAGCTTTTATATCCTACAGCTGCATGGGAACATTAATCTGTAAAATTTCCTAAATCCCCTATGATGATACTGTGCATCAAAGTTGGTAATAGTAGAAAAGAGACCTTGGAGCTCCAGATCATGAGAATATTTTTGTCTGTGTTTCATTTTCAGACAGAATTCCAGAACCAGGAAGGATGGCTGGCACGAGCATTGAAGAGCCTCTTATTTTACAAAGCATAAAGAGATGATATCTTTCATTTTATAATTTCTCATTTCAAGGTCTGCCAGATTTAATTTAGGACATTCTTCATTGCATACATTTCTCCAGTAACTCCAGTGGGACCATTTTAGCTTGTAACATCTTCTCATGAGACAGGATGACAAGGTCATGCTTACTGACAATTTAAAAATGTTAGCAAAGCTCTCTTTCTCCAGTGCTGATAGAAGGAAGACTGTATAGGAACTCACATTAGTGAATCCTGTGTCCAGAATTGCACCTGAATATACTGAGTTTATCCAATAAATTTTTATATAATAACTTATAATTCTTACATTTATATCTTTGTGTGTTTTTCCTGTGTTTCTGAATAAAATTTTTCAATTTTATTCTGTGTGGTCTTTTGAGAGTGTTCAAACTAAACATTTTAATCATTCTTTTTAAAAAGAAGCTGCAACTTTCAGATAAGTAAGGGAAAAGAAATTCTAATAGAAGAATTGAAGTGATTTAGAGGGATAGTTGTTTTTAGTTCTCCAGAAATGGGGACTATATTTATCTTCATTCCAGCAAACAAACAAGGGTAAGTTTTTTCCATCTGGAGTTGCTATAAATTGTGCAGTGTAACACTGGGTATATGGGAGGCAAAGGAACTTCTGGGGTTTTTTCCCAAACAGCATGAAACTCTTAAGTTGGGCAAAGCTAAAAATAAAGTTGATAGTAGATAACTGATTCCCAGAACTCTTTTTTAGCTGAGATATTTACATGTTTTGAAATGGTAATTTATTTTAAAAGCCAAACTTGCGGGGATACATAAAAAATAATATCTGTTTTTTTCTCTTCTCATTTTACCAGAATGCATAAATTTTAAATATATCCAGTGGTACTGAGAGGAGTTTTGTATAAATAAATCTCCTTTATTGTTAGATAAATGGTACTGTGGAGGGGGGAAGAGAGGAGGAGACCCTGCAGTTTGTGAAGGACCCCAAGTTGTGAATTCACACTGTGAAATTTTGCCTTTATCTTGATTTGAGCCAGTTAGCATTGCAGGGCTACTTTTTATTTCTCCCAGCAGCCCGTACTGTGATGTGGGATTGCAGAGAGGCTGCAGTTCCATCTGAAGCCTCAGCAGTGAGCTCATCTCCTCCGTGTGACTGGCAGTGCTGGCAGCTCCTCCTTGGCTGATATGGGAGTGTCTCAGCAGTGCTGCCAGGAGGGGAGGACGTGTGTTTGCAAATAAACCTCAATCAAATCTGTCTGTAAGTCCCCTGCAGCAGTGGCAGTGACCACTGGATCAGGCAAGGCAATCTCTGTGTGCTCTGTGCTCACACCTCTGTCACCTTCAGCTGCTGGGCTGAAGAGCCATCCCTGAATTTTTCCTTTGATTTTCTGGAAGTTCAGTGCTAGACCTGTGTTTTCCATGAAGCAATGGATCAAATTGTTATGTGTATTTGGATTCTGAATTGTCTTTTCAAGGGTAAAGAAAGGCTCTGAAAACACAAAAGCTCAATCCTTCTCTGCTATGCAAATGTTTCAGTGTAAGCAAAGCCACTGCTTCTGCTTTCTGTCTTCCCACCATAGATCATTCAGATGCTGCCCAGGTGCCATGGAGCTCCCTGGGAAATTCATTTTTGTGATAGAAATTTTAAAAAGTTGCCCAGGCTGAAGAAGACAAAAGGATGTTTGGTACCTGCCCTTTCCCAGGCACACAGCTCAGCAGGCTCCTCTCTCTCCACAGTCAGGAAAGCAGAGGCTGCTACAAGGGCATCCTTCACTGAGCTTTGAGGTAAAGATGTATGTCTGAAATCAGAGACAAAACACATTTGAAACAAAGGGAATCCTTGGACTGTTCTCTCTGGGGATTCACCCATTGTAGACACTGTGTTGGACACTGGGTGAATTTGGTCTGTTTGCTCTGGGTGTAACTTGAATTTCATCTAATTCTCCAATACCCTCACAGCCCACATCTGGGGGTTAGAAACAATCTCTTGTTTCAAAGTATAATCATTGTACAAGCAAACTAAAGGCAAATTAAAATGTATTTCCAGTGATGTTTATTTACAACAAAGCTTTGAAATATGTCTATGAAAATACACTGGTCTAATAATATTATTAATCATCTAGCATTTATCTTGTCAGTACATGAAATATGAGAGTATCTTTCAAGACACTGACATACAGCAAATCCTCTGAATGTCACACTGCCTGCCTTGTTACTGGGTGAAGAGGAATTGCAAATCTTTCCCACATGGATGCACTTAGCATTCCTTAAACTTTTAAGGTGAGATCAATATTTAGATCAAAATATTTCGCAGGCCTAGAGTCACAGGTTCAGGTTTTAGAAGAAATTGCCACCTAGGTGAGCATACACAAAAATTATTTTCTTAACTTCAGAAGTTGCATAATTGCAGCCTGGGATGTCTTGTATTAACTGCCCTTATTCTTTCTACTGACAACAGAAAATTTAAAAAAAAAATACAAGCATAAAGAAGTTTAGGGTCTTTAAACAGCAAAATGCATTTGTGAGTTTTGTTGGAGATTGAACATTAACCAAGAGTGTTATGGAGGGAATGCCATTAAAAGAGGCTGTTTGTTGTCTCAGCACATTATCACAAGTGAAGGTGACAAGGAGCCAGTGAAGTCTGGTGTGGATATCAGATCTGGAAAGCATTTTGGAAGAACTTAACCTACAAGTTTTAAAAATAAAAAATTCTTCAAGACCAAATTTTTGCTCTCCCCTTGTAGGAGAGCAAACTGTGTCTCTCAAATGCAGGGCAGCCGTGCTGTTTGAGAGGTTTTAGTTTCTGTCCTGCACAGAGGAGATTTTTTGAAGCTTTATCAGCTCCCCCTGAGGAGTCAGTTACATTTTCCTTCCTGAGCACCCCCATGTCAGGCTCCCGATCTCGGTGTCACTGGATCAGTTTTCCGGAGGACTGATTAGCCCTGGGTAATCACCTTTAGGAAAAGAAACCCCAAAAGCTTTGTTCACACTTGCAAACACACCCTTTCAGCAGCAGCTGATTCTGACCTGCTCTGTGCACCTCACACTCTTCACCTGACACCTGCAGCAGCGAGAAGCACAAACACCAAGCAGTTGGTGAGTGCTTTCCCTCATTGGGCTGTTCTCAAGATTGATTGTCCTGGCTGGGACACAGACTGTCCCTCCTGCTGCAAGGGCACAGCTTGACACAGGGGATAATCCACCAGTACAATTACCTGTTCTAATTACATTGTCATCTTGGAGAAACATGGTTGGTAAAACTTGAGTAAAAACATTTTTAAACAAAACAAAAATTGCTCACCTGATGCTTTATTTAACAAACTAACATCACCATCTGTGCTTTTCTTTTTTCCCCTCTTGTGTTCAGGTTACATTATGGTAAGGCAGCTAAAAGTTCACTTCTTTCCTTCTTGGGTCCTCTTTTCTTTTCCCCAAGTACAATATTTACAGTGCAAATTCAGTAAGGAGATGTTTAAGGGTAGGCTTCTTAATGCTTTATTTCTTTCTAGAAAAGTAATTAAAACAAATAAATAAACAAATCAAGGGGGTTTAAACAAAGCTTATTTTCTTGTAACAAACTCATCATCCTCATCATGAAATCCACAGTTTTCATTTAGAGGCAAGTTTGGTTTAAAGCAAACACCACAACTTTCAGGAACCCCCAGGCAGGCTGTCAGATTAGTATTCTCTTACATGAGTTTTAAGTGAAGGGTGGAGGCCATGCTTATACTCATCAATTCCTACCCCACATGGCTTGAGAGTGCAACTCTTTCAGTCCCAGCAGTAAGCAGTAATATTTTTTTGGACTTTCCAGCTCCGTTTAATGTCACATCATATATCACCCTCCAGCAGTGCTGCTGTTAAACTCCCTCCTCGGGCAGCAAGCCTGCGTGTGCAGGGGTTTGCAGAGCAGCCAGAATAATTTCCACTCCTTTTTAAGCTACTATTATAATGTGTCTGCTTTTGTGAAACAGCTGCATGTGTTTAAAAGGAACTTCTTAGAATAACTTTGATGAATGTTAAAATGATCATACTTTTCAGAGGATTCCCTTGCATTTCATTGTGTTTCTAACTAAAACCTAAGTTTGCAATCAAGAAACTGCAGGGGAAAAAAGTAAGATGGGGGAACTACCCTGCCCTGTGAGGAACATTCATTCGGCCAACAAGGACAAGTTCCTTGGATTTATGTGGTGGTGATCATTTCCCTGGCTTTGCTCCAACAGAGTCACACATGCACAGGTCTGATATGGCACTGCTGGGTCCTGGAAGGCTCTGCCTGGCTCCGTGGCAGCCCCACACCTCTGCAGACACCAACCCTTCCTCTGGCAGGACAGTCTGTGACCTCTGGGACTGTGTCACTGCCCTGGCAAATCTGGTCTTCTCCAGCTGAGGCATAAACTTGACCCTGCATCTGATATTTCTGAAATGTTGCAGAGCAGAAACCCCAGGGCTCTTTCCCTCTCTCCTCTTTGCCCAGATTTTTTCACCTCTGGCCAGAACTAGAAGGGGCTACAGGTCTATCACACCTGCAAGTTCCTGACCCAGTGACAGCAGAGGGTTTCAGCCCAGCCTCCCCTCACAGGTATTTTTTAAGATGATGAGACCAATATGAGCCCCATCCATCTTCCCCAGGAGGGTTTATTTTCCAGAGAAGACAGAGCTGTTGATGTTAAGAGAAATAATTTCACTCAGGCCTGTGCTCTGATCCTTTGGGTATACACCATATTTAGTCTGTTGCTGAGAGGGGGTTGTTTCGGTATTTTGTATTTGGCACGTCCATGGGAATTCCTAGAGGATCCTAGCTTTCCCTTTTTGGGATATCTCCATCCACAGGTCCTACTGCACAAGGCTGTTGGCTACTAGGGGAGGAAGGAGGGGGGACAGCTGGGACTGAAGGTTTGGGGGGTGTGAGGAAGGTTTGATGAGGACCAGAGCAGTCCCTAACCCCTGCAGCTCTGGCTCCCAGCAGCCTGTCCTGCTCCTGCTGCCAGCACACGGTGCTGCTCCCTGTTCTGTGTGTGCCCCCCCAGCTCTCCACCACTTCTCTTCTACATTTACGGGCACAGGGAGGTATTTCTAGGTATTTCTTAAATATGAACAAGTATTTACAGTCTTTCTCAAGAACTGAGCTGCACACTGGATTACAAAGAAAACTTTGGCAAATCTGCTGGGAAGGTGGCAAACAACCCTCTCGTTTCCCAGGGGCAAAGGAGGCTTAAACCAGCCCCAGGCTCCAAATGTCACATAAACACAGAGTGACCCAGAGCCACAGTCCTGCTGTGTTAGGAATAACCCTCTTTGCCCAAGCAACCCCTAAACCCAGAGGCTTGGCTCTAACAAAATACACTGACAGTGGGTAGGAAACATCCTGTGCCACACAGGCCATGACCTGTCCTTTGCCCTTCTAGGCACAGGGCCGTGAGGGACAGGGATACTGCCAAGGCAGGAAGGAGTTAAAGGTCCATCTGCTTTGTCAAACAGCAGGGAAAAGGGTGAAACCCTGAACTTGTGACTGAGGGGCACCCTTTCATACATCTTTTTGAAAGCCAGAACCAGCTTGCTTCCCTAAAAAGTGGTTTGGAGCAGGGGCCACAGCCCAGGGTTAGGCCCCGAGCTCCTTGGCTCAGGCTGTACTTTTCAAGCCAGGTACCAAAAGGATTTTCCAGCAGGATGTGGTTTCCAGGGCCCCTCCCCACTGACAAGATTCTCCTCCTCTATATAGGGAGGCTGCAAAGGCAGCAAGGACTGGGCTGTCCCGGCTGCTGGCTGTGTCTGCAACTCACTCTGCTCCCCCCATTGGACACCTGTGAGTACCAGGGGGGCCAGGTCCCTGCTGGGGACAGGGCTGGGGGCTCACACGCTTTGGGAGGGGGATTCCGCCAAGTTAACTCTTACTCTGCTCTGCAAACACATCCAGAGCACGAACCTGGGCATGGGAACAGACCTCTCAGATGTGCTCGGGCGATTCGTCCTGGGTTGTGTTACTGCTTGGGTTCTGCTTGCCATGCATAGGGACTGTGCATGCTGACAGTGGGCACAGGTGTTCTAGCCTGCCCCAGGTCACTGCTGGCACTGCCATTGCTGGGTCCAGCCTGAAAGACACCAGAAAGGCTGCAGAAGAGCCACAAGGTGCAGGGCAGTGCAGGTGGTCCCAGCAGCTGCTGCAGGTAACCATCACTTGTGCATTTGGGAATGAAAAACCTGAGCTGCTGAGGTTCCTAACCTCTCAGTCCTAATAAAGCACTGCTGAAAGAAATTGCAACCAAATAAAATAATCAGTAACTTGTTCTTTAAAGAGGAAAAATGCTTAAAAATTAGAATCACTTTTACTTAAATGCCTCAGCATTACATATGTATGTTTTTGATACGCTGCGAACAAATTTGAAACAAAACTAATCCGACAATTTATTGAACTAATTTCAAAGGTGACATGCCTTTTTTTAAAATGGAAAATAAAGCAACAAACTTCTAAGAAAATCCCGTTAGTAAATTAAAGCGACAGTAGATGGCAGTGCAGAAAGCAGCTTCAGCACCATCCCACAGGTTCACAGGCTTCTTTCACCTATATGTGCATGTGTGTGTGTTTGAGTGCATGCACACCTATAAAAATGCTGGTATTTATGTGAAAGGCATATATGTTTGCATAATTAAGAAGCATGATGAGATATTTTCAATATAAGAGAATTCAGAAGGCTTGTCATTATCTCATACATCCATATCAGTAAAACCTTTTCTAAACTACACTTGTTGAAAGACAATCCCACCTTGTCCTTCACTCCCAGCCTTGCCCTGGCAGGCAGTTTGCAGCAGGACTGTGTGGATGGACTGACTGGCTCAACTCCCCAAGTCCCCCCTTCCCTCCAGCCTCTCAGGCAGGGCTGAGCTGATGAAGCCGCCGAGAGCAAAGCTCTGATTAAATTGTCACTTCAGTTTAGTGCCCAATTCTGCCCTGGCCGTGTTCACTTGGATGTAAACAATGAATTTTATTATCTCATTTGCAATTGACACACTAGTCCCTAAAAGGTATTTGTTTTGAATTTGTTATCATTACATTTTTGTGGAACGGGGAGTATTGAGCAGAACATCTCCATAAAAGGCAGCGTGGGGATGTATGCAGAGATCCCAATGCTCTGGAAATCACAGAGACTTATTAGTTGCAAATCTGATGGTTTTTAAGTATGTTAATGTCAGGAGAAGGCAATAGCTAGAGACAGCTTTCCAGCATGTGCAAAATCCAGTTAAAATTATGGATTATTTGTGAATTACAATCAATATACAGAATTTTATTTAGTTAATAGAATGACATTACAAGAATTTGAAATAGCTGGTATTTTCCAGATAAAGGGAATCTAGCCTTTTTTTTTTTTCTTCTTTTCTGACTTTTACAGTTTATAACACTGGCAATAACTAGGGCCAATTTCTTTTGAAAATTAGAAAATTAATCAAGTGTTTATTCAGAGTTATGTAGTAAATCACATTTAAAAGGTGAGATGATTTTATTATAAAATGAGGCACTTACAGTGAATTTGATTGAAGTATATGGAGAATGCATTACCAAAAAAAAAGGTGAAAGGCCAGGAGGGATTGATAGCAGTGCTCATGATAAAGCTGTCAGTGCTGGGCAATTCCAGTTCCTAAATGAAAGTCACAAGGTTAGGATTCACCCCTAGATTATCTTTTGATTATCTTTTTTTCCAAGCAGTGCTCAGTTGGATGATTCAGTTAAGCACTGGAAAAGTAAAAGATAAGGAAACTGAAAAGATCATAAGCAAGAATTACTGTAGCCCAAGAAATGCAGTTTGTGTCAAGAGCAGGTTACTGCTACACTCTTCCATCAGAAACTACTCCTGAGAGCAGGACTTTGTTTTTTTAAATAATAGGTTCTATGTTCCTCTGTTGCAATAATTATTCCCTGTACAGATGTGATAAGGCTTTTTATTGACATGCACATCCTGCAGAGGAAGGGAGAAGTGCCCTTTATCTTTTCCTTAGGGGAAAAGCAGTCCCTCCAAGCTCTGACTCAGGAGGCAATTCTGCTTGGCCAATAACCTTTTAATTAAAGTGAACTTCCTGGGAATATTTATATTTCATTCTTGAAATAATATACTCAGGACAAACTAGTTATAGAGACAGGATTCAGCTTCTGTCATTAACATGGAAAGAGAAAGGACAGTGAAGGTCAGGCAGATATCTCTATAGTGGGACAGCAGACAGAGGAATAGCTGTGGAAGCATCCGTGTGTGTTTGTGTGTTCAACAAGTACAACAAATGGATCAGGTTAGGTGTAATTTGGCACAATTCTAAGGCAAGAAACTTCACATCAATGGTATTTTTGCGATTGCTTTTCCTCCTCCCACCCTTGGGATAACTCACCTCCGGGTATAAAGTGTACACTCTTGTCCATGATTTGGGCTAAATGGATGAGAACTTCCAACCACCTCTTGCACATGGACTGGGGTCTCCATTTCTCTCAGCCAGCCCTATGGGTGAAACCCAGGAACTGGCTAAAGGGTCAATTGTGCCTTCCCAGGGAATGTTCTCAGCAAGCTGCAAGGATTCTCTCCCCTTGGCCCATACTCCCAGTATCAGTCAGTGCTGTCTTGATCAGAGATGGACCAGAAGATATAGTGCCAATTATTAATCACCTTCAGCATCTCATTAGCAGTTCATTAGTCCTCACCAGGACAAATTTAGTTGAGTTTGTGGAGCTTATATTCTACCCCTTTCATTCAGATGGAAGACTTTCCTTTATAATGAAAATGAATAGTGCACATTAATAAATAAATTCAATTATTAATAGCCATTAATCCACATTTCATAACTGCATTACCTTTTTTTCTGTGGTGATAGTCAGAAGCTGCTAAAACTTTATCCTTAGATTCCAGAGGTTCAGTCATGAAAAGTTCTTTTCACATAAATCCATGTTTTCTCCTCGCTGTGTTTCAGAGTAGTTCTGGGATCCAGTTCAGACTGTCTATTCACTAGTTCTTGTAGGGGATCTATTCTTACCATATTCAAACTAATCCTAGTGTTTGGATCTAGGGAATGAGAACCTGTATTTCCAAGTTCTGCAGTTCTTTCCACCTTATATACCTTCCAAATGGATCTTGCTTTGAAAAAGATTGAGTTTAAGACTTTCTGCACCTGTACATACAGGAAGAAGTAGGAGAACAAAGTCAAATGTTCTAGCAGGAAACTCAGACCAGCTCTGAGTTTCATGCTAGAATCTGTGGAAGATGCTTTTGAATTTAGCCTGTAATAAAGAGAGGAACTTTTCCTTGGTCCTTGGGCAACAGAACAGACAAACCTCTGGGATGTCCCACTAACAGGCCAAGAGTTTTAGCTATGGTTGGGTTTTTGAGGTGGATGGTCAGGATGATTTGGCAGTTTGATTTCCATCTTCATTTTCTGTGAGCAGCCTCAGAACAGCAGGATTTCACCCCATGAAGCTCAGCTCTGCAGTTCAGTCTCACTATTGCTGTTTCTGAGAGCAGTACCTAATTCCTATTGATATAAAAGTGCTGTCACCTGGCATTTAGCCTCAAGCAGCACTCTCCAACCTTTCTGCTGCTTCAGCATGGCCAATGGAGCTCTCTCCTGGCCATGGGATGGGCTGAAATCCCTGTCTCCACTGCTGCAGCAGTTCCTGCCACGCTGCTGGGGCAGTGGGGTGGAGAACATGCCTTGCCTGCTGCCACAGCAGTGGGAGAGGCCAGGGCAGCCCCTGCTGCTCCCTGAGCCCTGTGAGCTGCAGCTCTGGGACGGGCAGAGCTTCCATGGCTCCCCTGTGAGCAGCTTCCCCCCGCAGCCGCCAGCTGGAGGGCTCAGCAGGAGAGAATACCATCTCCATTATTGGAACTGTGCAGCTCTACCAGCCCTCTTGGCAGCCAGGGAGCATTTTCTGCCTTAATCCACACAGAGGTCAAATAGTTTCCTCTTGCTCTCTTCCAAGAATCTCCTGGGAGTGAGCAGAGGGACACATCCTACAGATGCTCCCTCGCAGAGCCTCGACAGTGGGGAGCACTGCTCAGGGGCCAGTGGCAGAGAGCAGGGTCTCCCTCACACATTGACTGCACCTTCATGGATTATCTGGGCAAATTTTCCTCTTTGGGATTTCCAGGCAAGGTTCTAGAGCAAGCACTTTTTTTTTTTTTTCTTTTTTTTTTTTTTTTTTTTTAAGACAACTGTTGTTGCAGGACTTTAAAGAGCTGGGGCATCTAATTTCCGCTGGATTTCAGTGGGATATCACCTAACCTTCTTAGGCACCTCTAAAAATCCTAGTTTTGTTTTTAAGCTTTATGTCACCTTCCACATGATACATGTTTCCTTCTCAGACCCCTCATACAGTGTGGCCTTGTAAAAAAACTTTAATCTGTGGGAAGGCTTCAGGGACAAATATTTGGAAAGCAAGCTCTGGTACTCCCAGAGCACAGTGTGTCCATTTGGCTACATACCACAGAGCTTGGTCCTTACAAATATTGTCCTGCTTATGGGTTGACTGCTGACATCTTTAGCAGTCAGTTCTCCAAACTCCCTCCAGATTCATGTTTTTTTGAATGCTGTAAATATTAAACTCATTCTCAATAAGGAAATGAAACAGCCTCTGTCTCCTAGAGATGTTTTTCTTGGGCACACACTATTTGTAGCTCCTCCCCAGCTCTCCTCTCTGCTCCACTGCACAGCAGGTTTCCCAACCAGCACACTCTTTTTGCCCTGGAGCAAACCACAAATCCTCTGTGTACTCCTTGCTGCATTTAGACCTGTGCTCCCAAGGGACAGAGCAGAGCACTTGCAAAGCTCCAGCACTATCAGCACATCCAAATTTCAGTGGCAGAGCAGGAGAGCATCTCCCTGCTGTCTCAGCACCATGCAAAGCAGCCTAAAGTCCCCCCTGGCTCTCACCTATGGGCAGATACATTCAGCTGCTTTATCCCTGTGCAACTGCATGGCATAGCTGCATCATCCTTCCAGTCAGAGTTCAAAGTATCTTTTAGCTGAGGCAATTCCAGGCTTGTTTCATTTCTTCTCTCTCTCATGTGATAGACATTTACCCTTCAGAATTGATCAGCTCCTACTGTCTGACCCATGGGGAGGGGCTACCTCTAAATTACTTCTCCTTCACCAGCAGTATTGACAACAACATAATTTTTTGGCTTTTTCTGTTGACCTTGTCTTAATCTTACTCTTCTCCAAATTAAACATTATTAAGTGATTGGAAATAGCCCTTTGCAAGTAAGGTTCATTTCTGTCCTTGCTGGAACACAGCCTGGGAACCATCCTTCTACAGCTTATTTCATTATTGCACTGATATTTCAGTGTGTGCCAACAGCATTTGGGTGATTGGAAATTTTGTGTTTGTCTGAATTCAATTAACTTTGTGATGGGCAAGAGCTGAGGCTGCAGGAAGGAGTTCAGCTGGTGGCCCTGGTGCAGTTCTGAGTGTCTCACTGCACAGGGACTAAGTATCCATGTGGAAATGTCAGATATGACAGAGGACCTATAGTGCTTTGGACCTACTGCATGGCAGATTTGACAAATGTGTTTTGTCTGAAACACCTCCACATTTGCCTTCCTTTATCCCTTTAAAGTAGAATATTTTGCTTCCTCAACAGGTGTCTGCTGAGTCAAAATGGCTCAAAAACCTCTCAGCGATGATGAGAAATTCCTCTTTGTGGACAAAAACTTCATCAACAACCCACTTGCCCAGGCTGACTGGTCAGCAAAGAAACTGGTTTGGATTCCATCAGAGAAACATGGATTTGAAGCAGCAAGTATCAAGGAAGAGAAAGGGGATGAGGTGGTGGTTGAACTGGCTGAAAATGGAAAGAAAGTGACACTGAGCAAGGATGATGTCCAGAAGATGAACCCTCCAAAGTTCTCCAAAGTGGAGGACATGGCAGAGCTGACTTGCCTCAATGAAGCTTCAGTGCTGCACAATCTAAGGGAGAGATACTTCTCAGGTCTAATTTATGTGAGTAGACCCAAACCCACACAGAGCATTCCCCATTGCATGTGACCACATCCCATGGACAGCGAGGTGGATCCCAGCCCCTGTCTGGGATAAAGGCCTTGTGTAACACTGTCTTGCAAGTACTAACCCCCAGCAATGGCATCCTAACCCAAAAATGTTCCAAATTCACTTTATTCCCCATTATTCTCCTGCTTCTTTGATAATTGCTTAATTACTTAACTAAATTAAAACATATTAAGGTTTCTTCATAAAATTTACAGATTCCGAAAGAATATTCTTGGCTTGGAAGGTACTGTCTGATAGGGGAACAAAATCTGAGTCCTACTGTTTGGGGGGAAAAAATTGAGAGGGACTTTTAAATTAATTCAATGTAAACCTAAACAATTTTACAGCAACTTGCAAAAAGAGCATACAGAAAAGGTAAATCATGCAGTTTTACTCAGGCAAAACTCAGTCAAAACTGAAAGGCAGCTGAAGAGTTCTGGTTTGGTGGTGCTGGAGTTAAACTTTATGTGCGGATAAAGGGACAAACCCACTGGAATTCAGGCAAGAGTACTTGCATGTACCAGTGTGTCACTGAAGCAAAGTCAGGCATCCACTAAACCTTATTGTCCCTCATGTTGATCAAATTACAGATCAGACAAGCCTGGACAAATTATAATCAGTCTATGTTCATGTGAGTTATGACAAATTATATTATATTATTCTGTCTTTCAGTCTTCACAAGTACATTAACACAACAATATTTTGATATTGATAACCCTGTAATCTATCTACATCAACAGTTAGCAAACAGCATAGTAACAAAGCCCAAAACTTTTCCAAGGAATTTAACTGTTATCTTTGATTTTACATGAAGGATCCCTCTCCTGTGCTGCAGAAGTTATCAACAGTTACAATCTATGAAAATTTTACTTGCATGACAGACCACTGATGAGTGAAAGTACAGAGCTTAAGCCCAAATGATAGTCAGGGTCTTATTATGAGAAATGCTAAATTAGAAAGTAGGAAATTAAGCAAAAAGTAAGATAGTTATATGGACTACAACAAAGAAACTGCTTACTTGTTATGTGCAACTTCAAAGAGCTAAGCTCAAGATCTTTCATTCAGGAATGTAATAAAGTGCACATTATCAAGTTCCTGAAAGAAGCTAGAGTTCCTATCTTTTTATTATTTGAATTTATTGGATTTTAGGTTTGCAGGTGAACATGTGGACCCATGTGCTATTATATCAGAATATGCAGCCTTAATGATTAAAATAGACTTTTTCTGAAAGTGTTCTGCATTGTTGCAAGAATTAAAATTAGTAGAAGGTTAGTGGGATAAAATGGGGGATTGGGTTATTTGTTGTTGTTCACAGCAACACTGCATAGCTGTTCTAGGGTTTCCATTATGTTTACTTTATGGAATTTTAATTTTCTACAGAAAGAGGAAATTAATTTCTAAGAATGGATAATGCAATTAGAAATCAAAGAGTTCTTTATGGAGGCAAAAATGGAAGCATATCTGAAATTAAGGTTTCTTTCTCAAGAGACTAAATTTTAAGATGGTAAAGTTTCAAAGACAATAATTTGACTTGTAGTGCAACAAGTTATTTGTATTTTCAGTATGCAAAACCTGCTTGAAAGTGCCCAGCTTTACACAGTGCTGCCCTACTAGATGCTGCCATACCTTTTTAAAAACAGAGGGGGCCTCTAAAGAGAATCTGAGTCTCTCCCACTTGCAAGACTAACTGTAAACAACCATCTCCTGGCTTTGCCATGTGTTGCCTAATTTGCATCTCTTGGAGTCCCACATATTCCAAGAAAACATGACCTCAACATTTTTCTCTCCAGAGCATCAGTGATGCAAATGGGGATTCCCAAATCTAAAGAAAAATAATAAATCCAGCTGGAAAAAAAAATCATCTCCCCCTTGCATTTACAATAAATAATATTAAATAAAAGGATTCAGTGCAGAAATTCACAGGGTTAAGAAAAACACCCCGGCCTTTTGCTTCATCATAGATAATTAAGATAGAAGGGCAAGAAGAAACACGAGCCACTAACTCATGTTTCACATTGCTCAGAACAAAAAGAATCTGCTTTATCCACATACAAATTACACCAAAAATTATTATATAAGCATGAAGAACACATCAATGCAACTTCAGTGGATTTGAGAGTAAAATCAAATTCCTTGTATTCATAGGCACTACTTGTTCAGTTTTCACTTAAGAGTTAAAAATGCTGTCTTTAGTGCCCAAAGCTAAATATGCATGTTGGAACTGAGGTGGACTCTTCTGCCCAAACCTAGATATTTACAATGCAGATGTGTATTTGTGTGCCAGTCCCTTGTAAATAGCCAGCAGCAGCAATCTGAGGAATACCCAAGCTCAGCACTCCCATGGAAGTATCCCTAAGATATTTCAGATTATGTTTTTCCTCCAGACCCTCTGGGGAGAGATTCAGCCCCTCTCTAGACAGGCTGTGCCACAGGGAGAAGGATTTAAGGCATGGAAGCTTCAGTGCCCCACTTTCCATCACACCCTTGGCCATGTCAAAACATCATTATATTAATCCAGCTCTCCCAAATCCTTGCAAAGCATACACCTAGAGCTACAATCAGCCAAAATAAGAGGCCTTCATTAAATTTCCTGAGATGAAGAGGGATTCATTTAATGAAGAGGGCTTCATTAAATCTGCTGAGGAGATCACAGTCCAGTTAGAAATGAGGATTCTTGAACTTCATCAGCTCCAGCTTTTCCTCTGCCTTAACACCCTGCTTCTTGTGCCTCAAAATTAGCTCTTTAAAGCTGTGTTACTGTGTGCCTGGGTGTGCAAACAGCCTTGCATGTGGCAAGGCAGGAAATGCCTCGAAATCTCAGGGAAGGGAGGCCTAAATAATTTCCTTCATTTCCTCTTCTAATTTTTTACTTGGGTGGGGACAATTAGTTAAGTGTGTACAGTAAATCTATTTTTACTACTAAAAAATGCCTTGCTGTCCTTTCCCTAAGGGCCTTGGTGGCCATTCTAGGATAAAACTGTCACTTTTCAGGTGTGTTACCCTGGCAACACTAAAACTCATTTGGACATGAGCAGCAGACTTCCCAATGAAAATCCAGCCTAGCCATTCCCCACCGAGGGGCTCAGCCTGGGGATTCTGAGACCCAGAGGGGATTTGAGCTGGGTTTTCCTGGGCTCAGCCTGGGGATGCTGAGACCTGGCAGGAATTTGAGCTGAGTTTTCCTGGGCTGGGTTGGGGATGCTGAGACTTGGCAGGAATTTGAGCTGGGTTTTCCTGGGCCAGGCTGACGATGCTGAGACCCAGAGGGGATTTGAGACAGGTTTTCCTGGGCCAGCCTCGGCATGCTGAGATCCAGAGGGGGGGATTTGAGCTGGGTTTTCCTGGGCCAGCCTGGGCATGCTGACACCCTGAGCTGGGTTTTCCTAGGCCAGCCTGGCGATGCTGAGATCCAGAGGGGGGGATTTGAGCCGGGTTTTCCTGGGCCGGGCTCCCACAGGCCCAGGCCGCGCTGTCGCTCCCCGCAGCCCCCGGAGCAGCCAGACTGTGCCGTGCCAGGCTCAGGCCCTGGGTGCTGATACCATATAAAGTGCTGGCTGTGCCGGGCCGTGCCGGGCCGTGCCCTATTATGGTCAGGACAGGGAAATCCCTGTGCCCGGGGAGCAGCGACAGCTCCGGCCATGATGGGACACAGCCCCGGGCTCAGCGTGGCACCCCCAGGGCTCTGCTTCTCACACACGGCAACAAAATCACATTAATAACAATAAATATTTTTTAAAAAACGAACAAAAAAACCCCACTTCTGCATATATCAGAAACAGCACAATTCCATTATTTTTTTTTCCATAGGCCAGTTTAAATATTGCAGTACTCCTGCCTAATGTAAGAGACTCTCTCCTAATATGAGTATTATGTTCTCATAACTTGGGTGTTTGTTGGTTTGGTTTTTTTTGTTTTATTTTCTTATTTTGTGGGTTTAAATTTTATTAAATTAAATACCCTTAGAAATTTCTTTTAGCAACTGTTTGTGAAATACGGCTCCTTATCTAGTATCGTATGGTATTGCTTCTGGTCCAGGTCAAGAGCTGGAATATTACGAAATAAAGAAAAATTTAAAATATATAAATAAAAACCCAAGACAGAATGGATGAACACCTATCAGCTGTCAGCCACTATTCTTGTTTATGTATTTATTTTTATATTAATACCTCCATTAAATTCTAAACAAACCACATTTTTCCTGACGTTTTCTGCAGAAATAGTCATGCAGAGAAGGCATGGTTAGTCTCTCAGGGCATCTATTTGGAACTTGAGCAATTTTATTTAAGTACTCTCATCAATCATCAGTGTTACGTGGTGTTCATGGAAGCTTTTTCTAAAAAAACCCTTTAATCTTCTTACCTAGGATTTCACTTTACAAAATTTGATGCCTACCTGAGCAGTTATTTATATCATATTCTGATAAGAAAATACACATATAAATATTAATTATTACAGTTATCACCATACCCTTACATGTGATAAGGGCATGGATTATGTACTGAAAATAACTGAAGCTAAGGAGCTCTAACATCAGGTCATGGTGTTTGTGCAGATTGTGGAATTCACCTGCTTCCAGCAGCTCACTTTTTAGCAATAATGATTTGTGCTCTTTGAAACCACGCATACACATACATTCAGAAAACCTGCTTCCTTTGTTACCCTGGGCAGAACACAAAGGAGCACTGCTGCTGAAATCCCATTAATTCCTTGCAGCCCCTGCCTGTGTTTCCCAGCCTGGACATGGCACATGGTGATGTTAAACCCAGCTTTTATTTGAATTCCCTTGCAGACTTATTCGGGTCTCTTCTGCGTTGTGATCAACCCCTACAAGCAGCTGCCCATCTATTCAGAGAAGATCATTGACATGTACAAGGGCAAGAAGAGGCACGAGATGCCCCCCCACATCTATGCCATTGCTGACAATGCCTACAGGAGCATGCTGCAAGGTAGGACAGCCCTGCCACCCTGCCTGGGTGCCACAAACACCTGGCAGCTCCACGTGGGCTCCTGCCAGCAGCCAGCCAGGAGAGAGCTCTCACAGACAGCAGAGCTGCCTTTCTAGAAGTTTCAGAGGAATTCTTTGGCAGGAGCAGCAGTCCACAAACGCTGTGACTCAAAAAGGAAAAACAATCCTTTCACCCATCTGTGTGGAGGCATGTGGGAAGGTTTCAAAGTCAAGCAAATAGTTTTGGCAAATACGGGCATGGAAAATGCTCCCTCTCCACTAGTGGAGACTATTCCAAAGTTAGCTGTGAGCGCTGCTGGATCTGTCAGCATTGCTGCAAAGCAAATTCAAACAGGGTTTTGGGGCTACTTTCCCTACAGCCTGATGTCTTGAACCCTGAGTTGAGATGTGGGATGGCAATGGGCAGTGGGAAAGCAGTCGGGCCCCAAAGGGTGCAAACAAACCCCCAAAATTTACAGAGCTCTCCTTCTCCTGCAGTCACTTCTGACAGACTGAGGGGATTTCATCCTAAGGAAAAACTTCCATTCAGGGATCAAAAAGCTAAAGTGATGGATAAAGGAGGCTGCAACACCTCCAGAATATAGGGTATGACCAGGTGCCATCTCACATTGACCTTGGGTGCTACAGGAAACCAGGAGCTCTGCAAAATATTTTTAAGTTTATATGCCTTCATAAGGACCCTGACCCTACAGAAATTCTGGCTGACAACTATGCCTCAGCAAGATTCACAGGCTTGGCCCTAAAGTTTAGGGCTTCCCAGGATTAGGACTTTTCCCCTTCCTATGGCTTGTATGACATTTCTTTCCTGGAGCTACTTCAATCTTTTTATTTAAGTGGATCCCAGAAGGCAGACCTACAGTGCAGCAGAGGAGGACCAATAAAGCAACAAAAATATCCTGAAAACAGACCTTCCTACACACTATGTGATATAATCATAATTATAAAAAACTTACTTGGCAGAAGGTCATCCCACTAAGCCACAGTGGCATCTCTGCACTCCAGCTTCCCTCCTGAGCCCTGTGCTCTGCTTCCAGCTCTTTCCAGGGCTCCTGAAGCCATTCCTCCCTCTGATCCTTTATTTAAGCAGCAAGCCTTGAGGGGAGCTCTGGAAGAAGCTCCTGGCTCCTGCAGACCATCAGTTGTGCAGGGTCCTGTACTTGTCTCTAGAAATGAGGTGGGGGAAAAAATAGAAAAGGGATATAAGCTATCTGTAGGAAAGGGAGAAAAAACTGACTGCAGCCTATGCTGAAACAGAATTGTCTTGTCCTGACAATACATGAGTTTCCTGCCTAAAGTGAAACTAATTCAGCACAGATGAGCCTGACCCAAGCAGCACAGGGATGTCTCCCAGACTGTCTCCTGTCCCTCCCAGCATGTTCTCCTGAGCAGTGGGAAGCCACTGGATCTGGTTTGCCCTCACTGTGGCCATTAACTGCACTTAGAACAGCATGGGTTCAGCCGTGCTTCCCAGGATGGCTGGAGGGAGGACACAGCAAGAGTGCAGGTTTTTATCAATTCACTTCTTTTGGGGCTCAGAATAATTTCCTGGCCCTATGAGCTTTTGGGAAGTTACTTCTTATTATTCATGTGCCCCCACTGCAATTCTTCCTGGTAGCAGAGAGGAGGGGGAGAGCAAGTGGAAAGGAACAAGGAGGGAGTAGGTGATGAGCTGAACCTTTAAGAGGATGCTCTTTCACTGCTTCCCACCCCAACCACGCACAGCTGGCACGGCAGCCGGCAGTGGAACCAGCAGAGCTCCCAGCACAAGCCCAGGACACCCACGTTTCACTTGCACATGTCATCTTGGAGTCTCTCCATCTCTGAACAGGGCCCCAGTTGCTTTTAAAGCTGTGCTTTTGTTTGTAAAAACCTACTCGTGTTTTGTGCATGAAACTAATCCAACCCTCAAAATAACTCTGGTTATTCAGCCAAAATTCTGTTCATGTTGGGGTGGTGAAAGTGGGCGTCAGCACGGTTCTGAGTGAGCCCTGCTGCACATATAGGCACAGAGAGCTTCAGGGGGTTGTGAGCATATTTCCTAATGGAATATAAACAAAAGTTCTTACCCATAAACATGGATCAGAGCACTAAAAGTTTTCCCTGTGAAAAGTCAGTACTGCTCCTTATCTGGAAACTTGCATAGTTTCTGCTTGCCAAAGTAAAATATGTTGTAGATTCATGAGACTGAGGAAATATATTCTGGTATTTCATGACCAGGGCCACTTGGCCCAGAGCAATCAGCTTGTTCAGATGTCTCAGGGATCCTTTATCTCTTGGTGAACCAAGCCTCTGTGTCTGCAGATCCCTGGTCCTACTGCAGGTTCATCAGCTGGGAATCACAGCCCTCTGCATTCTCACCCTCCCCTGTGTTGGCACAAACATCCAGCAGAAAACATGAGCTGTGCACACTGCATTCCTCCTCTGCTTCAGAGACTTACTTGGTTAATGTATTCATTAGGGATGATGTTTAACTCCCATCAAAGCTCTTCTGATAAAAACACTTAGCCACAGCTATCAGCAATCAGATAATCAGACTTTCTTCCAAATATGCAGAAAAGCTGACATCTCACAGGACACAGGAATTATCAAAGATGTTGGCCGGGCAAAGATAAAATTTCCACTTGTTTCAAGTGGTTCTGAGCACCTAAAACCCTTTTGCAAATCACAGTCATGCTGTCTCATGCTCAGCCAGGATTGCTGAGTGTCTTGTTGAATCTGCTGATTTCCATGTCACTAATGCAGTTTGATCAGTGCCCAGGCACAGCCATGGATGCTCATTTCCAGCCAGAATGAGAATAAACTGTCATTTTCTTTAATCTCAAAGGCTGAAAATTCTACAAGAGCATTTGTGTGTGTGTTACCACACTGAGTTACCACACTGAACTGAGCTCTCCTGGCTGAGTTTACAGACTAGCTATGGGTGATTACTGCTACACTTGGAGACTGCAATCACAAAACATTTCCCCCTGCTCCTGCACCCTCTGCTCTCTCCTGTTTGGGATGAAGTAGCTCCATACAGAGAGCTTGATCCCCATCCCAACTCTTGCACTGCCAGCAGGATTCTTCATGCAGCCAAGATGCAAAAGTGCTCCAGGTGAAAGCCACCCCTGGGTTTTGCTGTGCTGAAGTGGGTCCACCCTCCTGGGGCACAGTGGAGTCTGTGAGTGCTGGTCACAGCAGCAAGGAAGAGGCTGTTCCAGGGAAGAGGAGCTGGAGGTGGCTGGATGTCCCTTCCTGCAGCACTGCCAGCCTCCAGGGACAGTGAAGCTGAGACACTGCTCTGTAAGGAGGAGCAATTCTGCTGCCTTCTGTCATCTTCCCTGCAGAAACAAAAAATAAGTGGTAGACAATACAAATGTGAAAAGTCATGTTATGCAGAAGTAGACACAAAGTTTTTGTGTAGGTGGTTAGGCCTTCGTTAAGTTTTCTGGCAGTAAATCATCATGGAGAAGATATATTACAGCTTTCTGCAGATTCAAGGAGATTATTTTCTGTGGAGCCACTTTTATGCAAGCTTGAGTTAAAAATGGAAAAACAAACAACCTGGTAGTTACTCAGAGGTATGGGAGGGAAACACAATTCCCAAGGTCTTAGAAAAGGAGGCTGCTGTGAGAAGCCATCTGTTTACTGTGTCCTCAGCAGGACTGTGCAGAAATGTCCCCTTTAGGCAGTGCAGTTATTAACAAATGTAAAGAAGCAGTAAGTGAGTGGGGGAACGTGGTTTCAGTATTTTTTTCCTTTTATGGTAAAGCTGCCAACTTGCTGCTTCATTGTGATAAACCATCTGATTTTGTTTGTGATTAAGCAGAGCTAACTGGTCTATCAAGAACAGAGGGGCAGGAAATCTTACAGGCAAACTGGAGGTGTTTGGTGAAAAAGTAAGCAGATTCCAGAAAGAAAAAAAAACAACTCTG
Source organism: Zonotrichia albicollis (assembly GCF_047830755.1). NCBI lineage: Eukaryota > Metazoa > Chordata > Aves > Passeriformes > Passerellidae > Zonotrichia > Zonotrichia albicollis. The sequence goes on from NC_133834.1 coordinate 8,826,408, forward strand.
CTGCATGTTTAGGAAAGCTGGTGAGGTTTATAATGTAAGTGTAGGTCTCTATTAAAAATGGAGGAGAAAATTAAAAATAAATGTTTCAACATCTAATAGAGACATATAGGAGGTGGATGATACTCTTCCAGGTAGGGTCAAATTTTCTTAAAAGGCATTAACCAAAAAGATATTAGAATCTAGAAGACCTATTCTGTTGCTTTTTAAGCCCCAGGAATTATATTTAAGGAGTTTTATTTCCAAAGCTCTTTCTCTTCTGATAGATAGACCACATAAAGTTGCAGACTCACAAGTAGGTCACAGTCTTTTCTATACAGAATGAAATATTCCAGAACAGAAATAAGATTAAATGAGTGGAAGAGCCTTTGAAAGTAAATGAGGCCAGTGTCTGCAGCTCAGGCCATTACAGAATAGGACTGCACTTCCTGATACCTTTCATCCTTAGGGGTGCAGTTAGAACTGATGCAGGAGACAGAAGAACGTCTGGAATTCCCCCTGTGTGAGTGTGCACAGCACAGTTTGCCAGCACGGCGTTTCTCCCATGATTAACCTATCCCTGAGGACATTTGGTGCCACTTCTGACCTTCCTCATCCTTCCTCTGCTCTTACACATCCCCAGGCTGCCCCTGCACACAAACCCCTGTGTGGGCCACTGTGTGAGACACCTGTGGGAGCCTTCCCCTACTGAGGAGCAAAAGAAGGGCAGCAATGGGCAGCAAAGAGTAGTGAGAAAATACTTAGCTTGGAGACCAGCTTTTTCTGATGTTCCCTGAGCTCAGAAATTCCACTGGCAACTCAGTATCAAGAGTCACTTTTATTTTCTTTATGATATTTATGGGTTAGTGATGCAATATCAATATATGCCCATGGTTTCTATTTACCCAACAATGTATTTTTAGCAGAAGTTCTTCCATGCTTTCACTTTTTTAACTTAAAAGAAAGCCTAGCTGATACCCTGCAGTGAAAAACAAACATAGCTCACAGCTCCTCTCCCCCCAAATGTTTATGTGGAAGAGTCCTGCAGTGCTGATTGCTGACAAATACCTCCAATAAAAATGAGCAATGAGTCATTTTGTACCAATTTACCAAACAAAGCAGTTAAGTGGCACCATTTGTTGTGTGATGATCAATAAAGCAGTTAATGTTATAGCTATTGAGGAACTGGGAGTAAAACAGTTGTTTAATATCAATCCAGGCCATTGCAGAATCCTCTAAGGCTTTTCCCAGACTGGCTGTGGGCCAGACAGCAGTTACAACTTGAGAGCTTAATCAATTGGTTTAAACAGGTTTAAATAATCTCATGGTATTTATGACATTCAGGGTCAGCAATAGGAGTGAACAACAAGACAGGTATTCCTGCAAGTGACCCCACACACTGAGCAAGAGCAGCTCATGTCTGAACCTCTGAGTAAAGCTTGGTGCTGGCTCTGCTTTGGGTAAATAATGCCAGACCATACAGAAGCACTGGATTCTGCCTAATTATCTGCCTCAAGCCTCAGATGTGTAAACTGAGCACACTTTTCAAAAATGCATTTGACCTGCCTGGGAATTATTTTCCTAAGTCAGAATATTTTTTTTACAGTCTGTAAAGGCAAACTGACAGTCTCAGTCAAAGAAGGACAAACTTCAGGGCTGGGGCTGATTGCTCAAGGCCTTGTTTAAGTCTGCTTCCAAGTATTTCCAGGGCTGGAAACACCACACCTCTCGGAAAGTTGCCCTGGTGTTTGTCAAGTGAAGGAAACAGGTGTGCTTTAGAATGGATCTCAGCAAACATGCTCATCATGCCTTTTGGCAGAAAAATCTGTTTAAAAGTTCTGAAGGTAGAGAGAAACTCCAACTCCAAATGAATAAGCAGGGAGGATTGCTCCAAGAGCAGGTCATGGAGATGGGCTGCTATCCTGACCCTTCCTGCAGCGTTACAGAACTCTGGACACTGGTGTGCTGAAACCTCTCACACGCCTCACCTAGCAGAAATGGAAATTTTGCTCCTCCTTTTTATAAATCTTGATCCAAAATGTGTTTGATGGTCTGTTCATCGTAAAAAAAACATGAAGAATACTTACATATTGTTGACATGCTCTTGCATAATCTAAAGTATCTTGTTTTGTCTTACTCTTTGGAAGATCTCCCAAAGAAATTACTTGTTCTCTTGATAAAAGTTGTCTCTCAGTCTGAAATGAAAAACAGGCTAAATTATTCAGGTATTTGAACTGCTTTGCTTTCAAAAGTCAAAGCTTTGCATGACCAGCTTAAAACATTTTAGTTGTTGATGCCTTATCTGTCCAGACTTTGTTTCGAGTGGGCTGCTGGCCATAGTTCATAAGCATAGTAAAAACTTGAGTTTCAGGTTTGAAATTTTGTTATAATCTTCTTACAGAGAGCCTGATCTTTTTGCTGTCCTCATTACAGTTCATCTCTGATGGAATTTACAAAAAATATTTTTGACCTCTTAACCTTTTGTTCATTTTTTGTACAAAATATTTCCATTAGAGATGGTTATTTAAATTCAAGGGCAAATTAAATAAGATGTGAACCCAGTACTTTTTACTAATCATGGTTGGCCAGATTTTAGAAGGTCTAGGCTGTTCAATGTAAATCCTTATAAATATAAGTGCTTCTGTCAGAAAAGCCATTCTCCCTAATTAATGGATTCTTTTTTCTTTATTCACAGATAGAGAAGACCAGTCTATCCTGTGCACGTAAGTAAACTCATCTATTTTTGTACATCTCAATGTCACAATATCTTTATTCAAAATTGATTCAAATTCTGATGGAATGGACACATTCTCCTCACCTTCAGTAAGCTTGAACTCCAGTCCCAAACCTACTTCATTAGATAGACCTGTTCATAAGATAAAGAACAGGTATCAGTGTCACAGGAAATCTTTCATGCATAAAATTATTTCTTTAAATTGACTTTCTGAACTTGGAGATTTAACAGTTTACAGTGAACTACTAGGGAGTGTGGTTAGTGCTCCACAAAATCCTACTGGCTTTTCATTCCTGACTGTTTTGAAAAATCACTCAAAATGTTGAACTGGACAAGGATGTCCTGCTTGACCCTCAGTTTTAACTCTCTTTCCATCCTTCTGTTGCTTATTAGTTGATTTTATTTGCTTGAATGTCATCAAGAATGCTTTTGACAAAATTTTGTCTTTGTTAAATTTGGCGTTTTCCAGTTTTCCTGATAAAAAAATGGATCTGATTCTATGTAAATGCTAATACATTGGCAGAGCTGGCATGTGTATTATGTATAGCAGGTTCATGCAATGATGCTGTAATCTGTCAGGTTTAGGTTATCTGAGAAGATGTGGCTACTGGCTGAATGTAATATTTACCCTCAAAAAAGCACTGTAACTGATCACCAGCCACAACATTACTTTTGACGGCCACTGCTGACTGGAAAAAATTATCACCAAATAAAAATTGTACCCTGTGTCTGGTACCACAAGGGGTACCATAGCTCTAACCTCTATTACAACAAGACTTCAATATTTGTAAGTATACCAATCAAAAATCTGCCCCCAAATGCATTAATACTAAAAGAAATCTAAAATTCTTGCAATGATGAAGTGAAAATTGACCATCACATTCTTCCCAGGATGAAACATGTCATGGTTATTAAGACTAATTTACAATATGCATTTCCTTCTTCTATTTTTATACTTTAGTTTATTTTTCCACTAGTAAATCTTCTTTTAACTTTGGAAAATTGGTACTTTCAAGAAAGGGACTTTCTTTTGCAAATCTATGTCTTTTAGTTAATGAAAATCCATTAAAGGATCCACTTCTTGCAGCTGCCATTTATTGAAACTACCTGGCCTTCTTGGAAACCTAAAGTGTTTCACACCAGAAATACATAAAATAGAGAAAATTAAATGCCTTTTCCATCCAGTAATATATAAAGCAGAGAGAATGAAATGCCTTTCCCATTTTGAAAACAGCACAGCAAGTGGTTCCCCAAGATGGTTGGAGTAATTGCTGTGTGTTGGATGTGCATCATAACCCATAGCTTAAAACTGTCCTAACACATCTTCTAAAGCAAAAAGACTGGCCAAGCTAAAGCCAATGTACACAACTTCAACCACTACTGGTTTAACATTCTTGATTGCCTTATTTGTGCAGAAAGAAGAAAGTTCACTTGGCTTGCAGCTTGGCAGCTGTCAAGTGGAAGCAATTTGCAGTATTTTATAGAATTGTTAGAAATTATAAGAAATTATCTTCTGGCCTAAAATATGTAACAATAACTGAAGACCTTATGGCATTGATCTGCCAGGATTTTTTTCTTGAAATAGCTACAGGCTTGAGCTTTCCAAGGCCTGGTACCTAAATTGTAAAAGAATAGCTGTAAGGATTCATATGGATCCTCTGAAATGCTCCTGGGACAAAGGCAGGGGAGCAGATCTGAGAACTGAGCCTGATTCTGTGTTTCTTACTATAAATATACCCATTCGCAGGACTTTACCCTCATTAAACCTATCCTAATGTGGTTAAGTACTGTTTGCATTCTTTTACAGTCCCTACATTTGTGTGACTAACCATGGTATGTTTAAAATCTCCATCTGTCTTCAATGCTCATGGGTTCCAGTGCTTCCTCAGAATTCCCTGCCTTCCCAGATTTCATTATTTCTCTGCATTTCATTAATAACCACACTCATACTGCCTTTGGCCTCCTCTCCTCTGTGCACACACATCCTTTTGCTGTTAGCTCTTTCCCATGGGTAGCATCACTGAACATCCTCTGGTGTCATTCCCTGCCTGTTGCTCTCTGGCCCTTTACACTCAGCCTCAAAATCCCACAAATCTTATCATGCACATTTACAGCACAAAAAACTTTATACCATGGCTATGTTTACTAATATATCTGTGGTTGCATTGTCGTACCATAGCACAATGTAGCATAACATATATAATATATACACAATGCATAATATTTTACTAAAGGGATGAAATATGAAATCTTACTCTTTTATGTGTCTGAAACTTAGGACAAGTAAGACTTTTCCACCCTTGTGTCTTGGTCTGTACTGTTCTGAGCAGCCTTCACTGCTCTGTCTGGCTGTAAGGATTTCCTGAATTCCTGCCTGTGCTTAGGCCTCCCCACTGTGCTCTCTCTCCTGTTTCACCTCTGAGCTGGCCACAGAATAGTCTGTACTCACTCTTAGTCCATACTGACCAGCACACAGATGTTGTTGAAGGAAAAGTCCCAAGAAATCTGTCCAGGTACTCAGAGACCTGAGCAAGCTCAGTGCATCAGCAATGACTTGACCTAGGCCATGGCCAGTGACCAGACTTGTGACTTTTCAAGCTTCTTCCATGATAGTAGAGGCACAAACCCTCAAATGAGACTTCTGGCCTCTTGTTTGATTTCTAAAGACACAAGTGGATTCTCCTGGAGTTTTCAAAATGTTTTTTACTAAAAACTAACCATGAGAGTTTCAACAATTTCCTCATAAACCTGTCTGATCTTGGGGTTATCATATTTTAGCCATTTTCTGGAAAGAGAAGGTAGAGTATTTTCTGGAAAGCAAATGTAGGCTTAGAGGACTGTACACAACTTTCAGTTTTTTAAAAAAGCTACCTTAAATGAAAGAGAAAATCTGATCAAAGTTCTGTGTGTTTGGGGTATTATGAAGCCCATGGAAACAAGTACTTGTGAAACACCTGTACCTATAATCAAGTACTTTTTCATTGCCTTTCTGGTTTTTAAAACTTGCATTCAGTTTGAGTAGCTTCTAAAAAAAAAACATGGAAGTAGCAAGGTCATAATTTGATATGGGAACAGACAAAATATTGAGTGGGGCAGTGCCCTGCCCTTTTCCCATTCTTCCCCTCTCTCTCTCTGGACAAACCCTCCAGAGCCTCCCCCAGCCACGGGATTCCAGCCCATTTCCTTCCCTGACGCGCATCAAGAAGAAAAATCACCCAGAACATCTCCAAACTGCAAAGCCCCATTAGTCAAGAGACTCCTCCACGAGAGAGCTGAACTCTTCTTTCCCAGCTCAGTAAATCTCCAAGGCTGGAGCTGGCAGTGGCTGCTGCTTGGCCCCTGTCCCACACAGATATCTGTGGAGCTCCAGCCCCAGGCAGAGCTGCTGACCCCGCTCTGAGTCCTTGGGGAATTGTTTTGTAAGTAAACCCATAGGATCAGTGGGCTGGCTTCTGAGAGAAGTCTCCAGTGGGGTACAGCTGGTCTGGGGCAAAGTTTTTCATCATGTTTGCACATCTCATACTGCAGGACAAAGGCTGCCAAGCCCTAATGTGATTTAGAGCACCTCGTTGAGTGCCCTGCGCACAGGGGCTTCCCACAGTGCCAGCACATTGGGATTAAGGGATGTGTGAACGGGCAATTCTTGTGGTTCATTGCTTACTGAACAAACGCTGAAAATAAATTCTGCTGTTGCTTTGCAGATGTTTCCAAAAGTGGAATTAAGCTAAGTCTCATATCATAATACTAACATGGAAAGCTTTCAAATTTTCAACAACAACAACAAAAGAAAATACACTTTTAAAACTCATTTTTCTCAGTTGTTCTCAAATGTACAAGTGTCCTAGTTACATTGCAGGCTCAACTCCAACAGTGGAGCCAACCTGCTAGTGTCACCTTGTTCTTCTTAGGAAACCTATTCTAGCTGGGATAATTTTCATTTAGGTGAAGGTAATGGAGTCATGGAGGATTTTGTAGCTAAAGAGGTACAAAAACTCTGTTATAGCTGAGCACTGTATATGTGAGTTTATGTGCTTCAAATCCCGTGCTGAGGTCCTAAAACAATGACTGGCAAGCAACAAGGGAAGGATAAGTTGAAGTTATACCCCACATTGTGAGAGTGGTATTTTTAAGAGAGCAACCTGTTAGTCTAATGGAGCCCTTTGGTCTGGGAAAGCCAAAGAGTTTCTTAGGAGGAAAACTTGCATAGGAAGTAGCTGAAGTACTACTGTTGGGCTGCTCAAAACTGTGCAACTTGCTTTTGATCTTCTTTTTTGCATTGGCCATCTGAGCTAGGTGCAAAGAACTGCAGGAAGAAAGACCCATCTTTAAAAATTCAGTCACTGAGTTCAAGAGAGAAAGCAGATTTTAAAACAGGTGGGATCTCTCATACCATCTCACAATGGAAGTTATTTCTACCCCCTCAGAAATGATAGTACTTCAAGGCAGAGGGAAAACCTGTTCTGGATGACCAATTCTGTTACAACTCAATAGCTCTAGGAAGCTGTCCACCTGTGAACTAAGATATTCACATGCTCTCCTCCTCTGGGTCTCCCTGGGTAAACTTATTGCTATTTAGAGGCATTGACCTGACCTAGCCATTCCTCCCCATTGGTACATTTACAAACATGGCATTTCATCACTGAGGGGAAATCAGACACCAAATGGCTGTGATACATCCTTCAGAGTTTCAGGGCTACTAATGTTAAATGGATACTTGTTTGTCAGACCTGTCTGTTGTCATGCACCTTTATGACTGATCTGATATGTTGAAAATATCAGCTAGAGACATTATTCTTCATTACTTATTGACCTTGGAGACTTTCCTCCTAATTAACCTAAAGCAGAGTTCTGTGTGTTTTCTATTTCACACTGAGGAACTTTTTTATTGTCTATTTCAAAAGAAAGTTAAAGCCTCAAAATCTGTCTGCAGAAAACAAGAAAGCCCTCAGCCTGCGCCGAAGCAAAGAGTTAAGGAGCATTACAGTTTGATGGGATAATTACAAGTAAAATGATGCCATATATGGTAATACTCACAGGGATTTAGGGAAAAGCCAAAAGATGGGCACTGTTGCCCTGGGAGAAAGGAAATGCAATGATGATGTGATGAACTACAAATAACCCTTAATAAAATGGAATAGTTCAAAGCCCAGGGTTTGTTTGAAGAAAGTTGTTTTGGTTGTTTTTTTTCCAAAGAAACAAAGATGTAAGGTAGATTTATTTGAAAAGTTTGTATGCATAGGTCTTCAAATTGGTGTGCTTGGTTTGGAATTGTTCCCAGGACACTTAATTCTTATCAATAAAACATAGAAATGTTTTAGCACTGAAGCCCAGACAGAGACGAATCCAATCTCTAAACTGTGCAAATTAACTCAGGTCTTGTGAAAAGGAATCTATTAATCTCACTTATTTGTGGTTGAAATGCTCAAAGCCAGAAGAAACAGTTCTTATCATGTTGTACCTCAGGCAGGAATTGGTTCTGGTCTTCTAAGGTTTATATCAATGTCATTCTGTATTGAAAGTTCTGTCCAACACTTCTCCATATTTTTATGTCCATTTATCACTGGTCCTTTAGTAGGGAAAATTAATTCCTGCATTTCCTAATTAGGAAAAGAAGCAGAACTGCAGTGGATTCAGCTAAACAGTTTCAGACTCAAAAAAGCTGATAAATATCTCTGGGATTTTTGAATGTATTCTTCTTTTATTATTCTAAAATATATTTTATTATAGATCCAAAGAAAAAGAGGTCCAACTTAGATTGTTGCCCTCCTAACAGCACCAGCTCAGTTGAAAGACCTCATTTGTTACATCCACACCCACTTTGACTGCAAAGCAGGACAGTATAATAATATTTTTGTGCATGTAATCATCAGAACCAGAGGTATCTGAAAGGCATAAGATGATGCAATGTAGAGGAAATTGGCTGGAAATTTCTATTGAGAAAAGACTCTGTCAACCTGTAGTTTGAAAACCATTCTTACTTTAGGAGAGGGTTTAAGGGTTGTTAATAAACTTAATCTGGAAGTCTTCCAAGAGAGAAAAAGTTACCACTGCCTTCCTGCTTAGCAAGGGACACTGCATGGCAGAGCTGGGGTGCCAGTTCTGCTGCTCAGACAAATCCCCACCATGTCCTCAGGGACACCTCAGGCAGTTCCATTCCTGCTCCCACTGAATTCAAGGAGCATCTCAATACAAAATTCAGATGAGGCAGGATCAAGTCAGAGACTTTAATGCCAGAGTTTCAGAAGAGAAAACCATTGTATTACTGCTGATGTTTTCTTTTACTGCTGTATCACATCATAGTTAATGTTGTATTTTTTGATCTTAAAATATAAGCAGACTCCCTGCCAACTCCACTTCTCATAAGTGTTCAGATGCTGCCAAAGCAAGATGAACTGCTCTTCAAAAATGCATCATGTTTTAGAATTCCCTTAAATGGCGCAATATGCACTCAAAATACTACGAGGACAGAGATATAACTCTGATAATGCATTCTTTGCAGGCTGAAGTCAGGTGCATTTGGGAGGTGCTGCTCTGGGATACATAAGAACCGAGCTGGGCAGGTTCCAGCCCTGTTTTTATACTCTATGTACATGGCAGAAGGACTCCACTGGTTACCTACCTTCTTTTGTGTTATTTTCTCTCCCCTCAGAGGTGAATCTGGTGCTGGCAAGACAGAGAACACCAAGAAGGTCATTCAGTACCTGGCTGTTGTCGCCTCATCACACAAGGGCAAGAAGGACACCAGTGTCACTGTAAGTGAGCTCCCCCATCCCCAGCTCTCCCCAGGCCTCTGGGGCTGTGCCTGGGTCACTCTGCAGCTCAGGGACTGGGGCTTGTCAAGCACTGGCATATTAAGTGTACACAATTACGTCACAGCCCTATGTTTATGGAAGAAAAAAATTGTTTGACATCATCTTAGGCATCAAATCAGAATGTACTGAGGGAGAACAGAAATATTCATAGTTTTCCATAGGCATAGCACCTATTTATATCCCAGTATGAAGGCCCTGAAGTCTGCAAGGGCTCAAGTCCTTGTTTTACCCTTGACCTCTGCCAGCTGAGAAGTTTGGGAAAGCCTGTAACAAACACATTGTCTAGCTGCATCACAGAAATGGATGCCAGCATTTAAACTTCCAAAGTTTTGATTGGATTTGTTAGTAAGTTTTCTTACCAACTAGCAAAGAGTCCCAGTATAAAACTTGTCTTTTTTTTTTACTGCTCTGTCAGAGGTAACAATTCTGAAAGGCACAATTTTTTCTAAGTGCTTTGTTCCTTCAAAATGTTAATAGTCTTGCCTGAGAGATTAAAGTTCATTTTCTTACTTTGAACCATATACCTGCTCAGTTCCTGGAGATCATTACCATGGGTGAGGCTCTCAGCTGTCTTTGCTCTTCTCAGTGATACAACTCCAGGTCCTACATAATTTCCAGCCTTTCGATTGTAACTCAAAATTTCTGCAAAAAAAAAAAAAGAAGCAATTCACTTTCATCACAAAACAGGCTTAATTCAGGACAACATTTCATTGTGTCACAAATACAAGATTGGGTACAAGATAAGTAATTAGTAGGGAAGTGGGAAATAATGTAAAATTCTCACAGCTGCCCCTGCCCATGTGTCAGCAGAGCACAAGGTGTGCAGTGCTCCCTCTTCCACCACAGATAATTGGGTTTTTATGTACAGTGGATTCTAATTAGGAGTAGGGGAGGGAGTAGATGTCCTTTGAGTAGTATTTTCTAGAAATCTGTGATTTAATTTAGTGGAAACAGTACAAGACTAATGTTTAATATTTAAAGTTTATGAAAAAGAAAAATAAAATCTTCCTATTGAGTCCCTGCTCAGTAGCTGAAGAAAATGAACTTGGGGTGCCAAGGCCATCCCTAACTGCAGACTGCTCTGGGGAATTATGTAAGCCTCAGGACCAAATGTGCTCTGAGACAGACCTGAAGGCAAATACCCATCAGAGAAGAGCTGAGAAAAAGTCTAATTTGTTCTATATCATGCTGACAAATAGTAATTCAATGATTGGGACTACTGACACTGCAATTTCAGTCATTAAAATATAATGAATAACAAAATGCACCAGAGAAGAACTAGAGATATGTCATAAAAATATTTGCCCTTGTCCGGTCCTGAGAGACTCACCTGGGACTGGGTCCAAATCCCATCTCTTTACTTCAGGATTTTTATTTTCTTCAGTTAATATGCTCCAAGTATGTTAATGGTATTTGTACCCTTGGTATGTCTGCAATAGATTGTTCATATCTGTATTCCTGGTTTATTTGCATGGAAACTGTACTGGTTATTTTAATACAGGAAAAACAATAAAAATATCCGTCTAATGGAAATTATACTGACACTTGTTTTATACCATGTTATTCAACACAGCAAGGTCCATCTTTTGCCTACGTGAGTAACTTAGACTGTTTGGTGTGTGTTTAAGGCACTGAGTGTAGATCTGCATGCTATTGTTGCACCCCAAAAATTTAAGAGAGATTTTGTTGAAATATGTTGTATGATATGATAAAAAGCAACAATAGCACCAAATGCTCTCACGAATCAACCCTAACTGTGTCAGGCCCCATGGTAAAGAATGGGGTCTGACACAGGCAGGGTCATCTTTCAAATATCACTCTCTTCTATATCTCTGTGTGTGTTCAAATTGCCATAGTTTGAATTCAATTTCCCACAATCCTGGAAGAGCCACTCAGCCTGAAATTTAACAGTGTGGTTTCTCAATGAAATACCCAAACGCTTTCTGTGCTTCAGGTTGAAGTTTTTAGGACTGTTGTGAAATAATTGCTAAACCTCACGGTGTTTGATTTGTTTGGCTGCATGCTTTCCATTTGTTATTGCTTGGAATTTTCCATTTCCATGTAACTGTTGAGAATTGTTCACCACCACAAGAGTTAGCATGTTCTCAGCTTGCTGCTGTGGCGTGTACCAGAGCGATTCCCACTGCAGCACCTGTCTGCAGGTGTGTTACAGGGCCCCCTCTCTGTGTGCCATACACATAGCAATGCTTTGGGAATACAGGCAGGTTTGCTGGCACATTCTTGGTGTTCCTGTGCCAGGCAAATGAGATTTATTTTCTTTCATGCAGTCTTTTTTGCCCCGTTCTGACTGCTGCCTCCTGTAGGCCCCTTAGTTAATTTGGTACTTCCTTTGACAATCTCTCTGAAAATAAAAATTATTTCATGGTTAGCATGGGCAGCTCTGTAGAGTCTGGTGGACTTACAGCTGCACGAAGTGCTGGAGCCAAAGTTTTATCCCCAGCTCTATGGCATAGTTCAGTTCTCAGCAGAAGCAGGTGGTGTCTGTCTCATTTTAACAGACAAGGTTCTATTGTAGATACCATAGATTCAAATGAAATACTGCCTTAATTTCTATTTAAAATTATTTAAATAATATCTTATTATCTACCAAGGACTTTTTCCTTTTCAGGGTGAGTTATTTGAAATAATTCATATTACTACAGAGTAATACTCAAAGAATAGTGTGGCAAAGTAAATGTGAATATAAGCGATCTCATAGGACAGAGTTGAATGAAAAGTTTTGACAAGCTATACACATATGCAAAGTATTTTTTCAACTTCATTGGTTTGCTTAGAAATAGGATTAGGTAAATATATAGAACTAAATGCATGCTTGTTTCATTGCATGATTTGTTTCCTTAGCAATTACTAACCACAATTAACAATATAATATGAAGATTGTGTGTTTGCATGCGAATTCATTATCCTAGTTTGAAATAAATCAATGCAATTCCATATTTAACCTACATAGCCTTGCATGGATCATTATTAATAGACCTGATAAAATCTGCTTTGTAGCTTTGTGCTGCATTACATTAAAATTATTCTCAGCAAGTTATTCTAATTACATTGTCATTTGCTAGCAAAGGGTCTCAATAAACTAACTTGGAAAAGACATGCTAGAGGTTCCTTTAAGAATATCCCTCTAAAAAATTACATTAAACTGGAAAAAATAATTGACATTGAATGACCCTTTTTTAAGGAAGGCCAGTCATGATGCTAAACAGATTAATAGAGTTTGATCGGTCATAGGCAACAAGGCTGGAAAAGGGTCGTGTATACAGGGAAGCAATTAATTACACAAATAGATAAATACAAAGCTTAATAGATAATGAAAACAAATCCACATTAAGTGCAGTATTCAACAAAAAAAAAATTAGAGACTTAAATTAGATTTCACCTTTCTCTGCCGTGTGCTAGTGTTAGTTTCAACTAAGTAATTACAAATTTTAGTGTTAACTGCTTCTGAATGAATTTTAGGGTGAGCTGGAAAAACAGCTTCTCCAGGCTAACCCTATTCTGGAAGCTTTTGGAAATGCCAAAACTGTGAAGAATGACAACTCCTCCAGATTTGTAAGTAGGAGAAATGCTGTGGTCTGTGGGTCCATGTGGGTCAACTTTAGCAGAGAGAGTTTCACAGATCCAACCCTGTTTCCTCACTGACCTTGTGGAAATCAAAGTGGAACAAAGATGTTGTCCTACCCCTGCTTCCAAAGCCTAGTCCAGTAGGGAGAGCCCCTTTCCCTCTAAGTGCCTGAACAGAATGTGGGGGGAATCTGTACAGAGGGAATATCAGAGAAGGTCACTTCCTTTCAGGCTGTTCCACAGGTCACCCCAGCAGGAGGGAGCCAAGCATGTTATTCCAGGGAGGGTGATGTACACATCTTATGGAACAGGCTAAATACTGGCTAATACTGGAAAACCTGGCACTTCCTGAGAGAACAGCCCAATTAAATCTTCTTTTCATTCACAGGGCAAATTCATCCGCATCAACTTCGACGTGACGGGCTACATTGTGGGAGCAAACATAGAGACTTGTATCCTTTGCAGTGACTGCCCAGGCTGCGAGGAAGGCACATAAACAAGCTCGCTGCATGTCTAAGAAAGGCAAACACTGCTGAGGCTGCTCTAAACAAAGACGGAGGGAAGTGGCCCTGTTTGTGCTGATATCAGCTTCTGTCCTGCTCTCAGTTTTGTTTCCAGGGCTGTTTTCTCAGCTATAGGAAAGGGAGCTATTCCCCAAATACAGCTTCAGGAACTGGACAGCCCATACCTAAGGCAGTGACAAGGGATGTTTTTGTGCCCAGAGGACTCGTCTTGCCAGGATGCTAAATACTAACTGCTGTGTCAAATGACACACCCAGAGCAGTGAGCTGTGTATCAATAATAACCTCAATGTATTTTTTCAGGGAAAGTGGACTGAGAAATTCAGCTCAGTCTGACCTCACTTGTCAGGCATGTTGCCTGTTCCCTTGGTATGTTTATGAGCTAGTATATTCTAATGAACACTTGAATTTGCAGGTGGTTTCCTCAGTGTTGCACTGCTCATCTTTGCATATAGAAAGAGCTTCTTGCTCCAATAAATGAGAAAAAATGATGCAGCTATAAAGAAGTACCTTATCCCTTAAGTGTAGCATCAAGCAACAAACAGTTTATCATTCTGTTCTTATTTTGACAACTGATCTTTAGAGAAAATCATTAACATTTTAACATTTTTGGTCTTAACGGAAGTTTTATCTACAGCACTTTAGCTTTTAAAGAATGAATCCCTGACTGGTATCGAAATACTTACATTATTGATAACTTCATTTTTATTAGCTTATAGTCACAAAAATGGTCCATAAATATAACTTGATTTTATTACTTTTATACCTACAAAACTCACCCCAAGAACTCTTTTTTTTGAGCAGCCCCCACCATATGTTGGAAGAATTATATTGGTCCTTCACTTTCAAAGTGGTATGAGTTATATTGTGACAATTAGTTTTAGATCTTGGATTTTAGAATAATTTAGGTCTGTTTTGCTTACTGCCATGATTACCAGCATTTACCCTGCAACAGCAAGTAGGAGATTGATCTGCTTATTGTGATAAGCATTATCCCAATACCAGAGCTCCTGCCACAGAATTAGACACATATTCATGTTAGACAAGTACATGGCAAATATTTCAGCAATGCTATTGATGGTTCTGAGGCTAATGGCACAATTAAGAAAGGACTGAATCACGTTATTGATTTTTTTAACACACTTTACAAACAGATTTACTTGAAAAATCCCGTGCAATTCGTCAGGCTAAAGATGAAAGAACATTTCACATCTTTTACTATTTGATTGCTGGAGCTTCTGAACAGATGAGAAGTAAGTTCCTTACTAATGATTCTCTTATCTCATTGAATAGTCTGAGCAATGGCTTGCCTAAGTATTTATCTTAATTTCTGTAATTACATGTCATTCAATCCTTACTATAAATAAATGCAATATAAATAGCTATGTATTTTAGCTAGACAAAATTTTCTCAAGCGAATTATAAGAAAGCCTCAATTCATGTCCACCTGTTTGAGGCAGGTTGTTTGTAGTTTACAAGATATTTTAATTTACAGGAGATGTAGACCCATTCAGATCCCATCCTGAATAATATCAAGAAGATAAATTGGGAAGAGTTATTAATTCCTTTAGAAAAAAAGAGATTGGGGGTTCCAACAAGAATATCAGCTCATAGTTTTAATATAAATTAAGAGAATGTTTTTGCCACAGCATGTTATTACATTGTGAAAGCCACAGCTTCAGATGTATTGGAACATGGTTCAAATATTACATATTTCCCTAAATCACTCTTTGCTAAAGAATGTACAAAGCAATGGGTTACTCTGTATTTCCCCTGGCTTTTATGTTCCTTACCTAAGAATCTGTTGTTGGCCATAGAATAGGGTTGAACAGTCTGTTAGTTTGGCCCACTTTGGTTGTTACCTTTTTCCATTTTTATTATTACAGGATATTAATCCCCACAGGGAGAGGCACAATTCTGAGTAGGTTACATATGGCACTCAATAAAAGCATTTTGGGAAGAATGGCTCAGATTTGAGTCCATAGGAAACAAAATTGCCCCAAAGTGCAGAGATGTTCTCCAGTCACTAATGGAAACTAGAAAATTAATGCCATCAAAACAGTTGTTAAATAGTTATTTTGAAAATATTTGACAAAACCCTAAACTCCTCATACAAGCAGATTTTTCCTTTGGTGATAATTTTGGGATTTTTTCTGTTGTTCCTTAGGAGAATTCATGAACCAAGAGCATTAAGTAAATGCTCTTAAATAAAGCTTTTCTTCTTCTTTTTAGATGATTTGTTGCTGGAAAACTTCAACAATTACACCTTTCTATCCAGTGGCTATGTGCCTATTCCTTCTCAACAAGATGATGAAATGTTCCAGGAGACCTTGGAAGCCATGAAAATTATGGGCTTTACTGATGAGGAGCAGACAGGTGAGAATTGTTGTCAACACTGTATTCAACATTTACATCTGCAAGTGACACCACATAGAGATGCAAATGCAGAGGTTAATTCTGCCCAGAATAATCACTTTGCAAAGCTAATTTGTGTTTCTGAAAGGGAATATTCCCCATTGGAACCCCCTACATATCCAAAAAGAGATTACTGAGACTAAGCCAGCTCAACAATAATGACCATTTAAAGCCATTTTTCAGAACTTTCCAACTAGCATGAAAAAGTTGCAAAATAATCTGATTTGTTTTTGAACGAAACAGAACAGGCTCAAATGGCTCATATGTACTCCATGATTGAGAAAAAAGAGAAATAAAAACAAAGAGGATGAAACAACAGCTGAAGAGTCCTGAAAATGTGGAGACATTCCAAGAGACATCCACCTGCACAGCTTTTACCTCTCAGTGCTGCTGGGAGTGTGCAGGGCTCTCAGATGCACATTGCCATGTCCCAAGTGACACCTGGTGGCAAAAGCAGCGTCCTCCCATTGCTGAGCCTTGCAGCAGCTGCAGCAGCAGAGCACACCCCTCAGCTGCATCAGTGGCCCAGGGGTGCTGGGCAGAACCCCAGCCCTGCTCAGCCTGGACGATGGTGCTGGGGCACTCTGCTCTGCTCTCCTGCACTACTGCCATGGACAGCAGCATTCTCCACTGCAGCAACAGGAGCCATTACTTTGCTGTCTGAGCCCCTCTGATTTCGTGCTCTAAAAAAGAAGCCCATTAGGACAATATTCTTCTCCTGTATAAATTAGATAAATTTACAGATAAACAAATGGAACTCCTCAAATTGATACAACCTCATCTGGAACATATCAGTAGATTTTACTACCTGAGATTAGGTGGTATCATATTTATGTATGTTTTAGTTGTCAAACATTAATAAATACATTTTCTGGATTTTGACATTAATCCTTTTAAAGATATGTATACATTTGATTTTAGTTGCACAACTAAATATCCCCATGTCCCTGAATAACTGGAAACATATTTTTGAAGCTGCTGGTAATTCAGATTTATTTTTTATTTTAAAGACTCTTGAGTGACTGAGCAGGGAGGATGCTACAGGCACTGTGAGTGGGAGACAAATTCCTGGGATGTGGGGATCTGCCTGGGGAGCCAGCATAACTTACTTGAGGTGCTGGTGTTCCCAGAGTGGCCCATTTGCTCCTCTGCAAAGATTGTGGAAATTTTTGCTCAATCATTTCTCAAACTCCTGCAGTTTTAAGGCACAGGCCTTTAAAACAAGCCTTACTCTTTCCAGAGAGGTACAGACTATCAGAGGCACTAGAATGTTATTGCAGAGAACAGAGTTTTCAAAACATGGCCAATCTGTTCCTCATTTATGTTATCTGTTTCTCTTACAGCTATTCTGAGAGTTGTTTCATCTGTCCTCCAACTGGGTAATATTGTCTTCAAGAAGGAGAGAAATACTGATCAAGCTTCTATGCCAGACGATACTGGTATGACGTTCCACTTCAAAATTTAGTTAAAATTAATTAAAAAATTAATAAAACAGTAACTGAAGAAGCACTCTTTATCAGTATTTTTTTATTTAACTGCTATTATCTGTGCAGCTCTCAGGCTTTAAAATATAAACCATGCTTAAAATCAGCTCAGTTACCATTACCTTTTCTAGTAATCTTGAATACATAAATTGATGAATGGTGAATTTGTTGCTTGGATCACAAATGTTACTTTTATGGTATCATCTCTTGTATATACAATACAGAAGATTTTAAGGAAGATAAATAATTCTGCATACTTGCTGAGCTACTCATATTCACACTTAGTGATCAGCTAAGAGGCAATTCAGTCTGAAATAAAATCTCACTTTTTTATTCTAGCTGCACAAAAAGTGTGCCACCTGATGGGAATTAATGTGACAGATTTCACAAGATCTATTCTGACCCCAAGGATCAAGGTCGGACGAGATGTTGTCCAGAAAGCTCAGACCAAAGAGCAGGTACCACATGCACTCTGCTCTGCTCTCCTGAAGCTCTTCTCCCTTTTCCCATTTCTATTTCTCCTTACATCTTGTCTAAAGGGAAATATCTGTTTTCTCTCTCATTTCTACAGAAATTACCAGTTAAGTGGGTTTCTTCTTTCACTTACAATCTCCTCTGACCTTTTCCAGGCAGACTTTGCCATAGAAGCTCTGGCCAAGGCAAAATTTGAGCGTCTGTTCCGTTGGATCCTGGCTCGCGTGAACAAAGCTCTCGACAAAACAAAAAGACAAGGAGCTTCTTTCTTGGGGATCCTTGACATTGCTGGATTTGAGATTTTTGAGGTATGTACTGTGGAAGACAAGCTGATTAAACTCTTACACATCCTTACATTTTAATTATTTTAATATGCAAAAATACAAAATAGCAAATACCATTTTGTCATTAAGTTCACTCTTGAAGGTCTCTTTCTAGCGTTACGAATTCACTTCTTTCTTCTTCACAGATCAATTCCTTTGAGCAGCTGTGCATCAACTACACTAATGAGAAACTTCAGCAGCTTTTCAACCACACAATGTTTATATTGGAGCAAGAGGAATACCAGCGAGAGGGCATTGAATGGAATTTCATTGACTTTGGCCTGGACCTGCAACCTTGCATTGAGCTGATCGAAAGACCAGTAAGATTCTCTCTCTGTGGGTGGGATACTCCAGAGGTATCAGTTATGTGTCAGTGCAACAAGAGATCCTTTATTTCCTGGAAGGATCTGTAACCTCAGGGGTGAGGAAGGTGGTGCTCTGTCTGTGCCTGTGCTTGTGATGATTCTGATCTGACACCACTCCCATTGCAGACCAACCCTCCCGGTGTCCTGGCTCTGCTGGATGAAGAGTGCTGGTTCCCCAAGGCTACTGACACGTCCTTTGTGGAGAAACTAATCGCAGAACAAGGCAACCATCCCAAATTCCAGAAGCCCAAGCAACTCAAGGACAAAACAGAATTCTGTATAATGCACTATGCAGGAAAGGTACTGGACAGATTGAGCTGTTTTGACTTAGGGACCTTTTGTTCTTTGATACCCAAAGGATCAAAGAGAAACATTCTGGTACCTGCATTGATGAGACATGGCTTTAATGATAAAATGTGCTTATTAAGTGTTTTAATTACACAACACATGAAATAAGATTTGCAAATCATGGTTGTGCTAAGCTCACAAGAAAACAAAAATTACCATCACTGAGGTTATTGAAAATTCAAGTAATTTGCAACATTTTCAAGCAAGCAGACTTTTTAAAGACATCAGTACATGTGGAATAAATACTCAGCCTGACTTTTTAAAGACATCAGTACATGTGGAATAAATACTCAGCCCTCAACCCTAGAAACCTTTGCACATTATTTGTCTGATTTTGTGTTAATAGAGTGCCCTGTGTTCTTGGACACTCCAGATTTCTTATCAAGAACAAATTCTTGATGTAGCACTCACTGTTCCCTGCAGGTTACCTACAATGCAACTGCCTGGCTGACAAAGAACATGGATCCACTAAACGACAATGTGACTTCTCTGCTGAACCAGTCTTCAGACAAATTTGTAGCAGACCTTTGGAAGGATGGTATGAATCACAAATCTAAATCACTGATGGGATTTAAAGGGAGAAACTCCTACCAGAACTTTTTGACAGCCATCCCCTGCTGGTAGCACACAAGTGTGAACATGATAAGCATAGAAGAGACTGAGCTAAGAAATAAGAATAATGTGTTCTAAAGACATCATTAAAGATAAAAATTCATTAGAAAGTTTTAAGCACTATCAAAAATTTCCTTAATATTATTCAGCAACAAAATAAAAATTATTCATTACACTGTTAAAATGTTGCTGAACATGTAAAATTGTAGACCTCACTTAGTAGAGGTTATTGGTAGGTTTTATGAAGGATTTAATATAAGATCTGTGGAGTTCTATTTAATTCATGGGCATAATAAAATATATTCTAGATATTCAGTTGCTCCATTCTGTCACTACTTAACAAAATTCACATTTTCATCTTTGACAGAAGTAGACTATTTACCCAGAAGGACCCAGAAGTACATTTGTCAGAATGCTTCTATTGCATAAAAAAATATACCTGTCCTCTTTGGCAAGCTGCAGTGTAACCATGGCAGTGACGAGTGTGATGTGAGGCAAGGAGAATTTATTTAAACTGTTCCATTCTTCTTTTTCTATTTCAGTGGACCGTATTGTTGGGCTGGACCAAATGGCCAAGATGAGCAGTGAAAGCTCACTCCCCAGTGCCTCAAAAACCAAGAAAGGCATGTTCCGTACTGTTGGACAGCTCTACAAGGAGCAGCTGACCAAACTGATGACCACCCTAAGGAACACCAACCCCAACTTTGTCCGCTGCATCATTCCAAATCACGAAAAAAGGGTAAGTTCCAAATCATGAAAAAAGGTAAGTTTCAGATGCTCGGTTTTCAGACTCCTGCCACATTACTCCTGCCGAGCCGCTCACTGCACGTGGCACAGCTGAACAATGTCTTCAAACACAAACACGTGGATGGTAACATTTTTGTAAATCTGTGTTAAAAATACCTTCTGTTCCCTTTTCAGTCTGGCAAGCTGGATGCCCATTTAGTGCTGGAGCAGCTGCGCTGCAATGGTGTCCTGGAAGGGATCCGCATCTGCCGCCAGGGATTCCCCAACAGGATCGTCTTCCAGGAGTTCCGCCAGCGGTACGAGCCCTCAGCCCCAGCTCTGCCCTTAGCAGGGCTGTGCTCCTGTCTGTCTGTCTGTCTGTACCAAACCACCCAGTGTGTTTCAGTCTCCCTAACATAGGCATCTTTTGGCAGATATGAAATTCTCGCTGCAAATGCCATTCCTAAAGGATTCATGGATGGGAAGCAGGCTTGCATACTCATGGTGAGGAAAACCTTTTTGATCCTATTATAATCAGGCCTATGCTTTTTATATAAAAGTGTTGAGACTGAACAGAAACGAGAAGTGATTTTTAGTACCCTAAACCTCAGAACTGGAGTTTAAAAATATCCCTGTTTTCCTCCAGATAAAAGCACTAGAGCTTGATCCCAACTTGTACAGAATTGGACAGAGTAAAATCTTCTTCAGAACTGGTGTTCTGGCTCACCTGGAAGAAGAGAGAGACCTGAAGATCACAGATGTCATTATCGCCTTCCAGGCTATGTCCCGAGGCTACCTAGCAAGAAAGTAAGAAAATGTGCTGACAGACAGAATGTTTTCTGCAGCAGAGAATCTGCAGGGGCTTTTAGTGTTCCATAGAACAAACTGAAGCTACTGAGACATTTCATTATTATATTGCATTAGAACTTGTGGCCAATGAAGGTTTCACCTCCAGCTCGGAAAAGGCTGATCAGTGTAATGACAGGGAAGCAGTTACACTGTGAGCCTGCTCACACCCTTCTGTGCAATAAGCTGAGACAATGACCCCTCATTTAAACATCTACCAGCAAGAAAGGAGCATTCCAAGCTGTTACTGAAGTCATATCCACTACAAGTAGCAGCACCCTTGGCATATATAAAACATAAAATAATTTCTTCCATGGCTTTAGTGTGGTGCATTGATCATCTAGCATGATCTGAGTTAATGTACATCACAAAACTATCAACAATAATGCCTTTTTTATCTGCATACTATCAAGGCTTTCAAATTGCCAGACAAAGAAATATGTCTCAAGAATGATAATCAGTGCAAGATCCGAGTGCCTGTGTACTCTGGAAAGGTGTTCACACCCAGAACTACTAGATCTATACATCTGTGCCTCCCCATGGAATGCAAACAGCCAAAAAACTAAAATAAAATATCAGACAGCTAACCAGAGTTATCACCCTTCCTCAGGAAAGCACAGGCACTGTTAAAGCAACAGAAGAATTTGTGCCAGACTCCCCAAACCATGTGGCTCATCAGCAGAGTCTCATGCCAGAGTTTGCTTTGTACCTTGCAAGCACCTTCTATTCTCAGACTGAACCAATTTGCTTTGTGTTTTTAATCACAGAGCCTTTGCCAAGAGACAGCAACAGTTGACTGCAATGAAGGTCATCCAAAGAAATTGTGCTGCCTACCTGAAGCTGAGGAACTGGCAGTGGTGGAGACTGTTTACTAAAGTGAGTAACTGCTATTTCTCCTCACTTTTCCAAAAGAAATGCACATGATACCAAGATACACCTTGTCAGGCACACTCCTTGCTCCAAAGCCCATTGCAGCTGGTGTCAAAAGCCTCATTAGTTTCACAAAATCTGGGGTTAGAGACACCCTGGATAATTCTATAATACCATTAACATTAAAGCTGGTTCTAACTTGAGAAGAAAACAACCTAGTTAGGCAGAAATTCATAAAAAGGCAGAAATTCATTTGCATGCTTGGAGACTTTTTTAATTGCCACAACATGAAATAATTTCATGGGGGTGGATAATGAGAACACCGAGTAAAATGGAATTTTCCAAACATCCAGTGATGTATCTATGGGGAACCAAGTAGCTTGGAATTCCTAACTGGGACACTAAACATCCTCCTGCTGGGAACCCATGCAAATTAAGTCTATTTTCCTATTAAAGAGGCTTGGGTGTCTCAAGAATGGCCTTCAGTTTGGATTCAGAAAACTTTTTCTACTTGGATTGATAACAGTCTCCTCTGCAACCAGAAACAGGCAGTAACACACAGCTGTGTGTGCACATTGCCTTCCCATGCAGATGTAACTTTTGTACATTGTCAAGGGATGAAAATAAGCCTGGACACATTTCAGAAGTGACTCTATCAGAGGCAGAGGTGCTCACAAGGCCCCAGGAATTAACACAGAGACAGCCAAGAGCAACACTTCTAAGGCTTGGGGCTTTAAAGATGTTCCCATCAAGCTTGGCTGGACAGTATCTGCCCAGTCTTGAGCAATAGCAGCACTACCATTAGTGCCAGTCAGTCCTTGAGTCCATGCTCAGCAACACAAATGCTGACAGGAAACATTCTAAAAAACCTTTCCATTTCCAGGTGAAACCACTGCTGCAAGTCACCCGCCAAGAGGAAGAAATGCAGGCCAAGGATGAAGAGTTACAAAAAACTAAGGAAAAACAACAAAAAGCAGAGAGTGAA
Source organism: Zonotrichia albicollis (assembly GCF_047830755.1). NCBI lineage: Eukaryota > Metazoa > Chordata > Aves > Passeriformes > Passerellidae > Zonotrichia > Zonotrichia albicollis. The sequence goes on from NC_133834.1 coordinate 8,849,484, forward strand.
TTGAAGGAGCTGGAACAGAAACACTCACAGGTGATTTACAGCTCTGAGCCACTAGCTGTTCTTTGACCATGTCTAGAAGCTGTTATAATAAAGGTATCTCTCTCCTTTGCACTTGTGATTGTCTTCATAGCAATGGTCCAGAGCAAAAGGTCAGTGCAGACAAGCTCCCAGTCCCTTCAGTAAAGGCCCAACATCCACACAAGAATGTGTGGTGGAGCTGCCTGCCTGCACCCCAGCAATGTCCAGGAAAACAACCAACTTGCACTCCAAGCTTAACTTCCTCTCCATTTTATTTATGCAGCTTGTTGAAGAGAAGAACCTCCTGGCAGAGAAGCTTCAGGCAGAAACTGAGCTGTATGCTGAGGCTGAGGAGATGAGAGTCCGTTTAGCTGCTAAGAAACAAGAGCTGGAAGAGGTCCTGCATGAGATGGAAGCCAGGATCGAGGAGGAGGAGGAACGCAGCCAGCAGCTGCAGGCAGAGAAGAAAAAGATGCAACAACAAATGCTGGTAAGGAGAGATAAGTGACAAATACAAACAGTAGCTTGGATCTCACTGGGACACAAGAGAGACAGAAAAACCTCAGATCCTAGGACAGTGCTTGCTGCACAACCCTCTGTAGGATGTATGTCTGTGCTACTGAAGGAAGGACAATCAATTGATGCTCTTTCCTCCAGAGCGCTCCTCTTCCTCATCTCAACCCTAACATTTTCTCTAAAACATTAACAAATCTTTCCTTGTATATTGTCAAGTATTACAGATTGTCTAGTTCTTTATAAAAACAACAAAGTTTACAACATACAGTAATAAGCATTAAGCATTTTTTAAGAACTGTAGAAGTAGTATTTGATTTCTAGAATTCATGTTTTGTGGGTTTCTTTTCCCCCCCAAAGGACCTTGAGGAACAGCTGGAACAAGAAGAAGAAGCAAGGCAGAAACTGCAACTTGAAAAAGTAGCAGCAGATAGCAAGATAAAGAAAATGGAAGATGATATTCTGGTAATGGAAGATCAGAATAACAAGCTAAGCAAGGTGAGTTCTAGGTCCACTTTCTTACTCTGAAAATAGTGGAAGTTGAGAGAAAACCTTCTTTTCCACTGGAATGCTAGGAACACTCTTGACTATCTAATCTCATGGAAAAGAAGGTTTTCTAGTGGAAAAGAAGGTTTTCTCTCAACTTTATAGTTGAGAGAAATAGTTACACTAGACCATCAGTCCTGCCTGTATCAAATGCATTTCTGATTATTTCTCTGTGCCCATTTAAACAATCCAAAATTGTGTAAAACTACTCTGTTGTAGCAACAATATTTTTGAGCAAAATATTTACAGCAGTCATGCACAATCAGTGGAAGACATATCTTCTATCCAAGAGCAGACTAAATAATTCTCTTGGTTTTCAACTAATTTCAATAAAACTTCATTATTAAAACTGGAAAATAAGAATGTCTTCCAGTACTTTTTGAAAGGGATTGCTCCTGTAAGCTGGGCCCTGTACTTAGCAGGCATCAGAGAGAGCCCAAGATTTTAAGAGCAGAAGCTTAGAGAACATAAAAGTCATAGACACCCCTCCATAGCTCATCTGTAACTGAAAAATTGAAATGTATCACTTCAATCTCAAGAAGTACAGCATAAAAGGACAATCTCTTGGACATTTTTGGTTGGCAAAGAGTTGATTTATAATCACCAATGACAGACACGTTTGCTAACAGAAATATTTTATTTTTCTTAAGGAAAGAAAACAACTTGAGGAAAGAATAAGTGATCTAACAACAAATCTTGCAGAAGAAGAAGAAAAAGCCAAAAATCTTACAAAGCTCAAGAACAAACATGAATCCATGATTTCTGAACTTGAAGGTAATATGAACAATAGTCTATTAGGGTTTGTAGAATTTCTTCTTTTTCCTTGGCACAGAACAAAAAAACCTCAACAATCTGGAGACATTTTTAAAATTGTGTGGGGTATTTCCAAATTTTTTATGCTGAACCCAGTTTGGTGATAATCACCAAATCTTCACGCTGCCAAACAACAGAAATCTTTTATTCCTTATATATAAAAGAGTAGAGAGAAAAATGAGGGGAAAAAATGCTTATGTTGGAGAAAGATAAAGAAATTATTCTTCAGGATGGCTAGAAATAAGGCATTACATGTCGCTCCAAAAACACAGTGACCTGTAGTTAAATGCATGGCCACACTGGAGACCAGAACCATTTGTTTGAGTTTAGATTAAGGACTCCTGGCACTACCACAGTCTGGTGACCAAAATCCCTCCTTTTCCAGTGCGGCTGAAGAAGGAAGAGAAGAGCAGACAAGAACTGGACAAAGCTAAGAGGAAGCTGGAAGGGGAGGCAAATGATCTGCATGAGCAGATTGCAGAGCTCCAGGCACAAATTGCTGACCTGAAGGCACAACTGGCCAAGAAGGAGGAAGAGCTGCAGGCTGCTCTGGCCAGGTACTCACTCCTGGGTCTGCACACGGTGGAAAGCCCAGGCTGGAACTTATCTTGCCCCTCCCCAGACAGTGAGAAGCTCCAGCCATGAATCTCATCTCTCAGTTCATCCCCTCCATGTGCCTCCCCATTTTCCAAATGTCCTTTTGTGAAAAGTAATTATGCTATTGCTTGTTCCATAGACAAATAATCTATTTTATTGAATTACCTCCAGGTATCAATGAAAACTGCTCTTCCCACAGGCAAGGGCAGTGCTGTCAAGTATGATGAAATGTAACAATTTAATTCATAGGCAATAGGCAAAAATTAATTAAGAGCCTGATCTTGAACCACTCCAGAATCTCTGTGGATTTTTAAAATAAATTTAAGAGGGAAAACACTCCACCAAAACTTGCTGAATCAACTGATCAGCATCTCCAGACACTGCATCCGGCTAAAGTACAGCTGTCTGATCTTTTTTGCATCAGTCTCCCTTTCTTTGGCACTTTCTTGCACAGAACTTATAAATCTTCAGTGTATACTGACTTCCTCAAAGTGAAATAGTTTGTTATTACTTTTTTACATTTCTAAAATGAAATGTTCTTTTTTCAAAAAGGCTTGAAGATGAAACTACTCACAAGAACAACGCCCTGAAGAAGATCCGTGAATTGGAATCTGTAATTTCTGATCTCCAGGAAGACTTGGAGTCTGAAAAAGCTGCAAGAAACAAAGCAGAAAAGCAAAAGAGAGACCTCGGTGAAGAGCTGGAGGCTCTTAAGACAGAGCTTGAGGACACTTTGGATACCACAGCCGCCCAGCAGGAGCTCAGGTATGGATGTGTAGCACAAGGGACAAAAAGGAACGTCCCCAAGCTCAGTTCACGGGCATTGCAGTAGGGCTGGAACGCTCTTTGCTGCTGCTGCTCCACTGATGTCTGTCACCTTCCAGAGCAAAGCGTGAGCAGGAGGTCACAGTGCTGAAGAGAGCCCTGGAGGAGGAGACCCGAACCCATGAAGCCCAGGTCCAGGAGATGAGGCAAAAACACACTCAGGCTGTGGAAGAGCTCACAGACCAGCTGGAACAATTTAAACGGGTAAACAGAAATCCATCTCATTGAAAACCACTCCTAGATAACACAATTTACTCTTATAAATCATCTTTATTTATTCACTTCTTCACATGCTTGTAGGCTAAAGCAAACTTGGATAAGGCCAAACAGTCACTGGAGAAAGACAATGCTGATCTGGCTAATGAAGTCAGGAGCCTGAATCAGGCCAAACAAGATGTGGAGCACAAGAAGAAGAAGCTGGAAGTACAGCTGCAGGATTTACAGTCCAAATACACTGAGGGAGAGCGTGTTCGGACAGAACTCAATGAAAAAGTCCATAAATTACAGGTAGGAAGGAGTTTGATGCTTTGCTGTGACACCATGGGACTGAGAAGCCCAGTTTATCTAGAGGAATTACTGCCCTGCAGCCAAAATGCTCATTTTTTGTCAACTTAAACTCCTACCTCAATTACCACACAATTAATCAACTACAACCAGTCCATCTCATGGAACAGGGAGCTTTTAGTCTCACCACCCCTCTGTACGTGCTGCAGTCTGTAATGCCATCACTGATTCAGTGACCATGATGCAGATCTGACAGTTTCTTTCTGTTTGTTCATTTCTGGCTGGTGGGGAAGATTAACAGGTGTGTGGCTTTTGGAAATATATTAGACAGCTATTAAACACATGTGCTCAGAAAAGATGACAATGAAAGGAGAATGCTCACTTAGCTACAGTTTAAGAAATAACTGAAGATCATTTTAAATGGTTCTCTGGTAGATGTTCAATGTCCAGATATACTAATCAAGCTTATTGTTGCATCTTGTTCATAGCTGCAGTAAGTTTTGCTTTATTATTTTAAGATGGTGGATAAATAAGAAAATATAATCAAATGCATCAACTTCTGTCAAACTTGGGAAGAGGAAGGAAATCCACCAAAAATCCCCATTCTCCTTTGCAGTTCATTGAAAGGAACATACTACTATTGCTTTATGAATATGACTAGATATAGGATAATAAATACTGTGGTAAACTAGGCAAAAAATGGCATTAGATAAGATTTCAGACAAACCCAAGGAAACTAAAGATTAAGGAAGATATTGAAGCTTTGCAAAATAACTGAGTTTATTCTCTGTGGCATCTCACAGGTGGAGGTTGAAAATGTCACCAGTCTGCTCAATGAAGCAGAAGGCAAAAATATCAAGTTGACCAAAGACGTTGCAGCCTTAGGATCTCAGCTACAAGATACACAGGTAAACTTGCATCCAAGATCAGCTCACCTACAATATTCATAAAATGCACAATAAAAAGACCTAAACTAATGACTGTCTTGCCAATTGCTGTGGTGACTGCAGGAGCTGCTTCAGGAAGAAACGCGGCAGAAGCTCAATGTGTCCACCAAGCTCCGCCAGTTGGAGGATGAAAAGAACAGCTTGCAGGAGCAGTTGGATGAAGAAACAGAAGCAAAACAAAATGTGGAGAGACATATTTCAACACTGACAATACAGGTATCAGTGCCATAATGAAATCATTAGCCCCATCACTGAGAGCTGTGTTGGCAGTTGCAGAGGATCTGTAGAATTATCCTGGCACAGCACATGGACCTTCAGGGAATTTGTGCTGTTAGCCCAGATGGCACCAGTGGTGCTCCAAAATGCAGGCAGCAGTCCCCCTGTCCTTTAAAATGTCATCCCTAGGACAGGTACAAATGCAAGGTAGCTCCACACATAGTCTTGCACACAAGGCCTCTATGTGCATCCTAGGTCTGTGCTCTGCCTCATTTTATGGAGGCTGGTGATGGGTACCTGCCACCAACTTCACACAGGTCAGACTAGGAAAGCCTCAGGTCTTGGCCGTCTCCTGGCCAAGTTTTTGTCTGTCTGCCAAGTTTTGTTGTCACAGCTACAAAGATTTGTCCTCTGAATTCAAATTTCAGCTCTCTGACTCTAAGAAGAAGATACAGGAATTTACCACCACAGTAGAGTTCATGGAAGAAGGCAAAAAGAAACTTCAGAAAGAAATTGAAAGTCTCACACAACAGTTTGAGGAAAAGGCTGCTTCTTACGACAAACTGGAAAAAACCAAGAACAGACTCCAGCAGGAGCTGGATGACCTGGTGGTGGACTTGGACAACCAGCGTCAGTTGGTCTCTAACCTGGAGAAGAAACAGAAGAAGTTTGACCAGGTATGGACTTCAGATTTTCCCTTGCTCTGTTATCACCTGTCTGGAACTCACAGAGTGTCCACTGGGACACAGGGACAAAAGAATTAACTAAAATTTAATTATACAAGAAATGTTTAATTTTGTATTTATGTGCCTTTATCAAAAGCAGAGACTTTTCTCTGTCATTAACAACTGACAAAACAGCTGCAATAGAAAAGCCTGTTATTAATGACCTCCTGAATTCACACTACCTTTTCACAGATGCTAGCTGAAGAGAAGAACATCTCCTCCAAATATGCAGATGAAAGGGACAGAGCAGAAGCTGAAGCTAGAGAAAAGGAAACAAAGGCTCTGTCCTTGGCTCGAGCACTTGAAGAGGCTTTGGAAGCCAAAGAAGAACTGGAGAGAACAAACAAAATGTTGAAAGCTGAAATGGAAGATCTCGTTAGCTCCAAAGATGACGTTGGCAAGAATGTAAGTTTTGGCCTTAGAACAATCTCCACAACAATAACTTAAAATAGCAGCTAAAAGAATATATAATTGTTTCCAGTGTGGGAAATTCTCTGCAGCACACAAATCCATTCAGCAAGATCAGATATTTCATAAAAAATTCAAAGGTTTTTCCATTTGTGTCCAAACTTTCAAGGGACTTGGCAAAGTAACTGTAGGCTATGTTTATTTTTAACATAACTTCAAGCATGAAGATTCTAACTGATATGTATTAGTTTATTACACTTCTTTGAAATGGTAAACTCTGCAAATCTTATTTTATTAGTTATATTTGACTTTGCCACCTGGCTTATATTTACTTACATAACTGCAGCAAATTTCCACTTCTGCATTGCCAATCACTTCTTTTATTACAGATATATGATTATATTATTTCTAATATTAAATGAATTAAATTGTGATATTTGACTAGATGAAAACCGAAAGATTGGGATAAAGAGAATCTCGTTGTTTTAAGATGGTTTTGCAAGTACAAAATAAAACTAATTTAGCATTTTCAGTGTAAATTAGATGGTTCATTGTCCACACCTGATAGTTTCAAATGTGGCCTACACTGCAGGTATACTGTGTATAACTAGAATTATTCTCATTTGTCATAACAAATCTATTAAATTCTCATTGCCTTAAAGGTCCATGAATTGGAGAAATCTAAACGGACCCTGGAACAGCAAGTAGAAGAGATGAAGACACAATTAGAAGAGCTGGAGGATGAGCTACAGGCTGCAGAGGATGCCAAACTCAGGTTGGAAGTTAACATGCAGGCTCTGAAAGGCCAGTTTGAAAGAGATTTACAAGCCAGAGATGAACAGAATGAGGAGAAGAAAAGACAACTCCTCAGACAGGTACCATTGCCAACTACTGTCTTAAATATATAACCAAGCCAGTTGAAAGGCCCCAACCTAGTGCCATTATTAAAGTATCTCACTAACTAGAATGAAAAAATCATTACATTGCCTTGAACTTGGTGATTAAAACAAAAAAGAGGAAGAAAAAAAGGGTTATTGTACTAAAGAAGGCAGGGAGGGTTCCCTGTTTCAGTAGCAGATGCACAGTTACCAACAAATGTAGCTATTTAACTCTACAATCAATATAGTATAAAACATATGAATTGCTATTTCTGGCAGTCAGAACCACATTCTCTGTATTCTCAGTGCAAGTAAAAAAAGACAACTTCTAATAGATCTGCCTTCCCAAGGTACACTGGATGCATACAAAAGCATTGGAGATAAAACTTATTGGATAAAACTTATTGGATAAAACTTATTCGTACAGAAATGCTGTGACAGCAAGGACAACTGCTGTAGTCATCATCTTATAATACACACATTTCCATGAATACAGGACCCAAAATGCTGAGTCCTTTCAAAAGCTTTTAATTTTGGGACAAAATGGGAATCTGTTTAAACTGCCAGGGAAGTCACAGTTAACAGAGATATGGGGTCTGTACCCACTATTCAGAGTGTTTAAGAGTCCCCAAGGACTTTGCTAAACTGAACTTGTTTTCCTTAATGATCAGCTCCATGAATATGAAACTGAACTGGAAGATGAGCGGAAGCAACGTGCCCTGGCAGCTGCTGCCAAGAAGAAGCTGGAGATGGATGTTAAAGACCTGGAGAGCCAGGCTGACTCTGCCAACAAAGGTCGGGAAGAAGCCATCAAACAGCTTCGCAAATTACAGGTAAGTAACCCCAAAAAGACAGTTTTTCCCACTGTTGTGTCTTATACAATCACAATACAGAAGTTAGGTGACATCTGTGAGCTTGATGCCCATTACAGATGATTGGTCAGAGGGGGAATTTTAACTAGACTGCCACATTCAAATATCAGTATTTGAATGCTCAGTTTGAATGACAGTGGAAAATTTCACAGGGCAAATTATTAAAATCTTGAATTTCATGCTTCTGACTTACCCATATGGAGGAAAACAAAGATTCACATGAAAAGAAAGGACTGTAAGATAAAATCTATTACAAGGCTTCAATCTGGGCTCTAACACTTGACTCTTGAGCATAAAAGACTGTTCGGAAATCAGGTTGTCTCTGAATTATCATGTTCCTGTTTATATTTTAAACCTCCATATCAACTGTTCTGTCACATGCTGACAACTAAACAACAAAAATGTTCTTAATCAGAAACATTACAATTCTACATGTACTCAAATATTCAGAGGACCATAGGCATTACAAAAGATGCAGTGTTCAAGTGGAAGCATTGCCCACCTTGGAATAGCATTTCAGATCTTTCCAATATGTGCTAACAGATCTCTGCAAAAAAAAAAAAAAACTTCAGCAGCATTATGACAATGTAACTGTGTATGTGTTCTGTTCCATCCACATTTCTTTCAACTGAAATTGTAACAAATTTGTTATTCTTTTCAACAAGGCTCAGATGAAGGACTACCAGCGAGAGCTGGATGATGCACGGGCTGCCAGAGAAGAAATATTTTCTACAGCCAGAGAAAATGAGAAGAAAGCAAAGAGTCTGGAAGCAGAACTCCTGCAGCTTCAGGAGGTAAAGTGGGAAACCTACAGCAGAATGAAGGAGATTACACATGGCCTTCAGTAGCAAAACAGAACTGGCAGTGAAGCAATCTAACAGCTCTTAGGGACCGAACTTGTAACAAGTTCCATGTGCTCCACACACTCCACTAAAGCTGCTGGATTTACATCTGAGCACAGTCAGATTGAGCTGAAAAAAATCACCTTGGAAGAAGGTACAGATCCCCAGCCTTAAAGGGAAATGAACTGTATGATCCAACACAAATTGTTTTCAATAGCAATAAATTCTTGAGGGCTTAGTGCTATTATTCCTACCTGTATTAAATGGCCATCTTGTGACTAAAACAAATAAAACAGAAACCCGCTGACAGGGTGGATAAAGTGTATTTCATGGTACTTCCCTAGGATTTATGACATGACAAGAATTTATTCTGTTACAAGACAATCCATCTCATACCAGCTTTAGAAAATTTACAGTCCTCTGAATAATGCTATAACTACTTGAACATTTACTCATTTCCTTACTATGCTGCTTTTTCCATTTCTCTAGGACCTGGCTGCTGCAGAAAGAGCTCGCAAACAAGCAGACCAGGAGAAAGATGAGATGGCAGAGGAACTTGCAAGCGCTGCCTCTGGAAGGTAGGAACACACCAAATTACACACAAGGCTCTGAATGTGCTACTAATGCTGCCAAGAAAAGTTTTGCTCTGTTCCCAACAGCCATCTGCCCTTGACAAGACAACATGCACACATATGACTACTTCCATTGAAATATCTAGTTCTTTCCTGAATTATTGGCAGCTCACAATACAATCATAACATATGGTCAGAGCCAGAACTACTCACTTTTCAAATTTACATTTCCAGGACAAGCCTTCAGGATGAGAAACGGCGCCTGGAGGCAAGAATTGCTCAGCTGGAGGAAGAGCTGGAAGAGGAGCAAGGCAACATAGAGGCAATGAATGACCGCATGAGGAAAGCAGTACAGCAGGTACAGCTCGTTCCAGCACACAGTTCTGTTCATATTCCAGCAAAAGCTGCTTGTGGTTCTCAGTATCTGGAGGATTGCCTTCCCAAATTGCCACCTGTCATTTGTCTGAAAGCATGCTGCACTTGTGACAGCATCCCTTCCCTCCTTGCAGGCAGAGCAGCTGAACAATGAGCTGGCAACAGAGCGCTCAACTGCACAGAAGAACGAAAACGCTCGGCAGCAACTGGAGAGGCAGAACAAAGAGCTAAAGAGCAAGCTGCAGGAGATGGAGGGAGCTGTGAAGAACAAATTCAAAGCCACAATTGCTGCTCTGGAGGCCAAAATTTCTTCTCTCGAAGAGCAATTGGAACAGGAAGCCAGGTACTGGTCTCCAGAGGGCACTGCTGTCCATTTATTGTTCCAGTTAATGAGACAGAAAATAAACAAAGGCAAGCAGGATTTATGTCAGCAGGTTCTCAGTGCCACTAAACTTGGTAAAGTCTCTCACTTAACATTCCTGAGACATATGGCAAGCAACTGGAGCTGCTACAGTTTCTGATTAAGATTCATTTTATTGCTGAAAAGTTCTACTGGTACCATAGGCAAGGATCTGCTCCCCTACATTTTAGAGTAACTGCCCTATGACTCTGCCAGGTTAATTGCCATAACAAATTGTGCCACTTGTTGGATTATTCCTTCAGGAAATCACCTTGTGTTTCAGAACACATCTCCTGGAGCACCTCTAGCATACAGCAGGGACATATATTTGGTTTTGTTTTGCTCAGAAGAATATGCCTTAAAATTTTCCTTAGAATTCAAATTCACCTGTTAAATTCAGTAGGACCTTTAACACAGGGGTTCTTGGTGCTGATTTCATGAACCACAAGCCCAAGGCAGGTGGAGAGTCCAGAGCTTCCACATCACCAAACACTGCCCTGTCATTGCAGAGACAAGCAGACAGTGGCCAAGACGATGCGCCAGAAGGACAAGAAGCTGAAGGATGCACTGCTGCAGGTGGAGGACGAGAGGAAGCAAGCAGAGCAGTACAAAGATCAGGTACAGACCATGTCACAAGGGCACAGGAGGTTTTAGGTTTTGCCCTAAGAAAGGAAGATTCCATGTTGTGCCTCAAGCAAATGCCCTTCTGGAAAGCAGACTGTGTGCTTGCATTCTATGCTGGGAGAGCCATACAGTCCTTTACTAAAAGATGGGACAATATAATTCTTCCATGCTACATCAAGTGCCAAAGCACAAGTCCTGGTAATCAGCCAGATACAACGGTCTAACTGCACAGCAAACAGGACTGTGCACAACACCCTTGGTGCAACACAAATAGAGAGGCTGAACATATTTTACATTAAAATTTTAGCTTTCTCTAATGCAAATCCATCTGCAAGCCAGAAAATCAGAGGCAGGACTATGCAGAGAAAGAAACAATGAGGTTGTGTCTGAATACAGTAGCTATCAGCAAAATGAACTCCCACAAAGCCAAGTTATTTTCAGGCTCGAAGCTTCCATCTTTGATTTAGGTCATGCTTCAGTACAACTCCCAATGGAAGCATGAAATTAAAACAAGGAATATAAAGTATTACAAATTAAAGCATTACTCTGAAATCTCCCTTTAGGCCGAGAAGGGCAACGTACGGCTCAAGCAGCTGAAAAGGCAGCTGGAGGAGGCTGAGGAGGAGTCCCAGCGCATCAACGCCAACCGCAGGAAGCTGCAGAGGGAGCTGGACGAAGCCAATGAGAGCAATGAAGCCCTGGGCAGGGAGGTTGCAGCACTAAAGAGCAAGCTCAGGTAGAGTACCCTTGTTTGGGATAGCCCTTCCCACTCACTGAGAGCCTTGACATTTAGAGCTGAACTACAAAAGTGGGAAAAAATCCGTCAGGTGAGGAACAGGCACTGCTAATGCTGCGAAGTTATTCACTCCTCGTGCTAGCTTGGCACTCAGAACAAAAGGCCCAAGTCAGGAGTGAAGTGCATTCCATAGACTGCAGCAGCATCAGGATTTCAGCTGAGATGAACTGTGATAACATGGCCAGGCCTTACTCTGCTCTAATCAAAATCCTTTTGGCTTCAATTGGAAAAGAATTAGGCTTGGTTGCTTTTGAAAACACCCCTTATATAACGGCTGTATCTATTTGTACAGAAGCAGTCACAAAAGTGTAGAAATGCTTGTGCTTTTCACACTTTCACACATGCACAACTCACACATAATGACTGTGAACAGTCTTGGACATCACAGGCAGTAAAAAGCAAAGCAGATTAAATTATTCTTATTCCAAAGTCTCTTTGGACTTCACCACTATGGGGTTCAGTGTCATCAGACCAAGGAAAAGATTAAAACATCCCTTTGCATTTTCTTGTTAAAACTGCATGGCAAAAAGATAAAGCTGTGATCAGTCAGCTACATCCCTGAGTTCTGCACTCACTGGGTTTGAAAACATGAGCTCACTGAAATAGAGGCTGACTTGAGTTATAAAGAAATTGCTCTATCTGCATCACTACACGATAAAATTTTGCCTTCTACCTAAGACCAACAGTACATCACATGAAAAACAAGAACCTGTTTACCTGTGTTCTCAAAGTAGTTTGCCAGACTACTTACCAGTAACGTGCTTCAGTGTTCCTGGATGTGGATTCCCTTCCAAGTGAAGGGTTATGGATGTAGCAGCCTTTTCCACTAGCACCACCTTGGGTAGTTACATGCTCCTGGCTGCTTTATGAAGCAGTGGCTGTGTCCAGCCCTTTTACATAGAACACTATATAGCTCATTTTTGTTTTATCTAAATGTTATGTAATTGGCTGTAATGTACTTTGTTTAATTATTTAAAAGTAATTACCTACCTCTGATCATGACCATGTGCCTAGTTTAACTGCCAGGACTCTTTATCTCTGTTTCAGAGGGACACAGGAACCTTCGCATGACTAAGCAGGTACCATGCCTTCAACTTTGCAGCTAGCTTGTATTGCACAAATTTCCATTTTCTTTGGCCCTGGTTAAAATTATGTGAGGTTTCTGCAAACTGTGAAGGCTTGGATATCTTGGCATTAATCTGTTTTATCAAAAAAGACAAATATTACAATAATTTAGCTACCATCAGCTGTTCATCAGTGATACATCTTTCTTACAAGTAGGTTATGTACTGACATAGACTTACCAACGTTGCATTCTCACAAGCTCTACCACCAGAGTACCTAAGCAAGTACTCTGATTTTTTTTGCATGAATGGTTTTTTTGCACATCATCTTTGTGCACTGCCATGAAAAGTAAGATTTTTTCAAATAAAATACACCACTGATTAGTAAAATTGATTAAAAGGACTAATGAATATGGAGTGTCACAGCATGTCATTAGAATTTCACAGTATTTCTTGTGCCTACTGTAATGCTGACCTAAGGTAAGAGCCCATCTAATGCACCTGAGATTTGGGAAGACCGTACTTGCATGTGATTTATCACACACCACACAATCACAGACAAAAGAGAAAGCCTTGCCTTTCATGACATAGCACTCTGTGCCTGTATTGCTTACAGAGAGTTATTACTGAGGCCTTTAGAGCTGTTTTACAGACATTGAATTGCTTGTTTACTGTATTAAAACACAGAGCACGGACACAGACATTAAAGCTGACACTGTAACCTAGCACAGCATTATGTTATACTTATTAGCACATTCTTTGGACACAGGAATAGTACCTGCACTGCAAAAATTAAAGAGCTATTGCCTTGTAATATTTGTATACTTTCTATTTTACATATGCTGGATTTTTGCTGTGAATACACAAATATTTAAAGATGATGTCTTGTCCTTGCATGTGCCTTTTAGTTAGCCTAATATTTCCAGTCAGAATGTTACTCAAGCACCACTCCAGCAGCACCAGTTCAAAGGCAGACTAAATACAGAGGTGCTGAGCAAACACTGGTGCTGAAGGCTCATCCCAGATCCACACACTGTTCTAAAGGCACTAATACCAATGACAACCTGAATGTTATCAAACACATAAACTTCTTGAAGAGGAACAGATATAAACAAAATGGTTTATCCACAGGGCCAATACCAGTTTAAAGAACTGGTAAGTTTATGCATACTGCAACAGTTTAATAAGTAGTCAGTGTATGATAAGGAGTTCACTTTGTAGCTAAAATTGTTGTGCACAATTTGGTGAGACTCTTGCTGTCATTCCCTCCAGTCCCATGTTCTCTCACAGCACTTCAGTGAATTACTGAAGCACAAATGACTTGTGGGTAACCAAGTCCACAGACAACACAAGTCCAAGGGTGTGGAGAGCTCTTCCTTTATTAACAAGAATTAACAAATCTATTAACCTAATTAGAACCTATTTGCTAAATAATGACAAATCTCTGGTGCTGGAAAATAAGAGACCCTGCTGTTAGACCATGCCAAGCACACACCAGGACAGAAATGACACACCCCTGTGCTCAACACATGCCATCAGCACCAGAACACAACCATGGTTAATTGTCAGCAGGTCTTACATGAAGTTTTATGAGCTAGCTAATTGCCTGCTCACACTGAAGTAAGTTTAAGGGCAGAATTATGGAAAACAGACTACATGTCACATTTCCATCTTGGAAATGCAGATGCATGCCTCTGAACTAAGTTAGTCCAGCCAATGTTCCTACCCTCTTCCCTCATATGGAAGACTGAACTTTGGACTTGAATATTCAGCTGCTTCAGAGAGGGCACTGGCTTAGTCTTCTGCAAGGACAAGACAAGCCTTTAAATATTTAGGCATGATTGCTGTACCCAAAAGTGCAGTCTCGGATCTATTTAACACCAAATTAGTATTTTTGGCACAATATCCAGTAATCATGAATTGATTTTATTGCTTATATCTGTGGTCTCAAGCCTTTACAAAGGTTTGCTTAATGAGGGGCAAGTGAGAGGCCATGTCACAAAACTGAAATGCTTTACAGCACATTAGCAATGGAGGCCATGGGACAAACCCATTGTCTGTCTCACTTGCTCACACCTCCCCAAAAATTAACCTTGAGGACCAAAGTGTCCCTGCCTTGGGATGTGCCTGTGAAATATATGGGGATGGGAGGGAGATGGGAGAGGAAATGGGGATAAAGTGGGAAAAGCATCTCCTGTAGGACACTTGCACTGCTAAGCATCAGTCCCTGGGTTACAACAGTTCCAAAGCAATGACTGTTTCCTCCCTCTGCTGGGAAAGATTGGAGTGACTGAGAGCCTGGGTGTCATTCCTGTCACAGCACCTGTGGTGCTCTGACCAGTGCAGCCTGTGCACTGTGGGCTCAGAAATGTCTGCTGCCATCCACAGCACTGCCCCAGGCCCTGCAGGAACCGGGGGGCAGAAATTCTGTACAAATTGCTCTGTCTGCTTGCTCTCCAGAGGGACAGGAGGGACACTCCTCTGCTGTGGTGTGTGAGCACTCCCTTCTTCACTCCTTTCAAGTACCTTCAGTTGCAGTTCCCTTAGGGGAAAACAATGAAATGAGGGGAAGAGCGGGGGTGATTTGGGGCTGATGTTTAGAGGAGGAAAAAGACACAAGAACAAGAAACCAATCCAATTTCCAAGCAATTAGAAGTCTCAACCTGTTCACAAATTACAAGTTACAGGACAGAAAGTGGAATTAGAGGCCCACAGCTCTTGGCTTTTCTGCATTTAGAACCATCAGCCCCACAGGTCCTGTTACAAAATTCTACTTATTTGTGAGGATTCCAAATGACCTGGCACCTGATTGTCTTTTTCTATTTTTCTCCCCTCTTACTGCAGGAGGGGAAATGAGCCAACATCTTTTGCCCCACCCCGTAGATCTGGAGGCAGAAGAGTAATTGAGAATGCAACAGACGGAATCGATAACGAAATGGATGCAAGAGATGCAGATTTCAATGGAACAAAAGCCAGTGAATAAACACGCTTCAAAAATTGCACTGCAGCAAGGGGAGGGAGGGAGGATGATATTTAGCACTGTATAAGTCTACTCTTAGTGTCAAGGTCACATACACCCACTCCTCTGACAGATAAAAGCACAACTGCCTTGTCTCCAATGTATAGATTGACACTAAAAGTACTCCAAAACTTTTCGTACCATGAAGCATTTGAAAAGGTGGGGATTTTTAACAGTCTACAGAGGATTTGTGAGATTGTTGCAGGGGAAAAAAAGGCATTGGTCAGTTAATCTTTTCTTAAACTTTCATTTTGTTTTGAGTATTCAATTAATATAGGGTTTTCTCCTGGTTACTACACCCCTGATGCACAATTCACAAGGTGGAAGTGCCTTTTTAATCACTTACTGAAAAATATCATTTGTTCAAATTAAGTCAACTGTTACAGTTTTATATGCACCATGGATGTGCTTACACACTAATAAAAGGCTATAAAAATGACTTCACTATTCTCGTGTACAGGTGTCACTTGAAGGGAAGGGGGGATGCAACAGAGCTTCTCTAAAACTGAAATACTTCTTACAAAAGTTTGTCTGTAATCATTAGAACAAAACCCTGATTTTCTTCAAAGTAATGCTTCTGAAGAAATACAAAAAAGTCTGAGCTGGAAGTAAAATGGCATAGCCACAGGGAACAGGTTTGATTCCCTCAGGGACACACAGTGCTGAGGTCCCTGGGATGCATCCAAGGGCTGACAGGCACGGGACCTGCAGAGACCCACAGCACTCAGGTGCAGGAGCTGGAAAGCAGTGGGGGCCCTACCTGTCGATCTGTGGCAATGAACCCAGCCTTTGATGTCTGTTACATGCAGAAATATTTCCAGCCAAGCCTCTAGAGCAGGCTGAAACCATTAGAAACAGCAGCCCACACTGAATGCAGGGATCCAAGCCAAGCTATTCTGCACTAAGGGATCAGCATGCAGTTACTTTTTATTTTTGGAGCACTCCAGCAAGACCACAACCTACTCTTGGGAGCTACCAGGACCTACCACAAGCCCTTGCAGCTCAAGCACTTTCAGACAGCAGCAGCTCTGTGGTCACACCGGGGCAGTAGGGAGCCATGCACAGCAAAGCAGGATGCTAAATCACTAAATCCAGTGCAGAGAGCTTACCTGATGCCTTTGATTGAACAGCAAGTGAACCTTAAGCAGTGTGACTACAGGGAGAGCAAATCATGCACAAACATCCACCTTGACAGCTAAAACCATCATCTTCTAAACCTAAGCATTGTTTCACAAGTGCAGAGATCAAGAACTGGGGATTCAGACTTGGCACCATTCAGCCAGCAGAACCAGAGCCCAGAGAATTCTCTCTCCTCATGAAAGAGTAAAGGAAGAACCATTTAGAGCAATAAAGATGACAACCTGAGCAGAGAGGGGTCAGGAGTTACTGGATAAGATTTGATCATGGCTTGATCAGGCACAGAGCTGTAAAGATGCTCAAGAGCTGCTTGTCAACACACGCTGTGAGCCTGCATGGGTGGGAACAAGACAAGCAAGTCAGACCATATTAAATGGTTTTAAGCACCAATGCTTGGAGCAGAACCAGCAAATTGAACATGTATAAACCACAGTAATAACTTGCCAAAAAAACTCAAAATGCATCAACAACTCGAATTCAAAATAAGCTTTATTCTGCTCCCCAGTTTAACCAACTTCAGAGGTGGACTGAGAAATGAAAATCATCTGTGATTTACATATTCTAGAGAAATAGATGCCTCAGTGACTGTTTTCACAACATTTCCTTAAAAACAAACAAACAAACAAAAAAAAAAAGAAAAAAAGACCAAAAAAACATCAAACCCATTTATGTATTCTTTTGTCAAGTAAGCTCTCCCTATCCACTGCCACAAAAAAAAAAAAAAATCCATAAAAATTGTTCAGTCATGATTACTTTTGCAAGTAAAGGCTCCCATAAAATACATTAACACTGGGAATGAATCTCCTCCATTTAAAAAACAAATGCAGTAATATTCTACAGGGGGTAAAATTATTTAAAAAAACATTCTCTACTCATATACAGTTCTCTAGCATAAAGGGCTTTTCAGGTTAAAAAAGCATTTCTAAATTAGTAACAGCTGACATATTCACATAGAAAAATAAAAAATCACTAACACCCAAGGCACCTTAGTGAAGGGAGGTTTATAAAGCAATAAAACCCACCTATCAAGATGTTAGAACTAGAAACTTGATCTAGTTTGGACTCCTACAACCACCAGGCTTTATAAGCCACTATGGGGTTAAAAAAAAAAAGTCTACATGCTATTAGCTCTGGGATCTCCTGAGCACTCTCAGCACTAGACATGTCTCACCTTTAACTATGACCTGTTCTGAATGAGAAAACATTGCTTACAGAAACATCTTGCCACTACAGGCAGGTTTTTGTGCAGCAACATTCTGGTCAGCAAGCACCCCATGGGGAGCTGAGCAGCTTCCCTGCAGAAATACACCTTTCACCACATAAAAACATCTCTCTAATTTGGATGACTGCAGCACACAACACCCATGGTAGAAAGCAGAATTCCAGCCAGAACTGGTGGTGTATTAACACCAAAAGCCAAAGCCTGAGGAGCTGCATAGTGAATATTGCTGTGTTGTAGGCAGGACAATTGCTTTGGTAGTGTCAAAAGAAGCAACCTTCAAGGAGCTATTTACAGCAGCTGATGCAGGAAGGAATTCCCAGTCCTGCACTCACACAGTCAGCATTGCTTTGTTACACCTTGTCACCCACAGAACTTGCCCAGAGGCCACACTGGAAGCCACTGCCAATTGTGACTGCATGTTCAGCTCTCACCTACCCTGACACTGCTGTCTGCTTGCTCACTGATATTATCTTTAAAATTAAAGTTTGAAATACACATTTCTTCTCCTTTCCCAAAGCCAGCCAGGCTTTTCACAGCAGCATCTTGACAACACTTTGTGAGGGATGGCTCACGGCTCCTGGAACGTGTGACGGCCGCGTTCCAAACTCCAGGCGTTTCACCAACCTGCAAGTGCAAAACTGAAGTCAGGGCATTTCTCACTCAGTGTAACATGCTCAGAATAACTGCTCACCTCCAGAACAAACCACTCAGCTGAGATGAGTGAACAGCACTCTGAGCACTGCAAGAACTCATTCCTTAACTGGGCTGAGCTTTCACTCTAACACAGGGCTCTATTTCACTCTGAGTAATGAACACTATCTTTTACAGGTGCTGGAATTTCAGTTTAGCAATGCAGCAGCAGACAGATAATCAGCTCATGCATATGGAAATATATGGCCCCTGAGGCTTTCTTGCAGGAGCTTTCATGAAGTTTCTAGGAGAGCAAGTACAACATGGAACATTCCTTCTAAACAACACCACTGGGCACTGGGTACCAGCACAAACCAGCACAAGGGTCTGGCTAAATAATTACATCTGAAACAAAGTGTACTATGGGCACTTCACTTTTCTAAACACAGAACCTAAAAAATGCGAAGTGCAGGACTGGCAGAGTTTAAGCAGACACCGAATGGCAATTTGCAATAACCTTGCTGATTTTTCTTCATTTGATTACAAAAAGACAGCTGGTTCAAACATTCAGAGAAATGTGTACGTTAAGTAAGGTAACTTCTTGTCAACAGCTATTTAAAAACACATCTTAGCAACTCCAAAGCATTCTTAGCAACTCTCATTCTCAGTGGACTCACTATTCACCTTTTTTCCAGTTCTCCCACAAGTGAGAATCTTAACTATGATAAGAGAAGTCTCCCTACATGCCATAACACACCTGAGACATCTCTTGTACAAGAAATAAAGCATAAAACAAATTGAACCAATAAGCAAAAACTGTTGTACTTTGTCCCAGTTAAACTGATTCATAATAAAATACATCTTGCACTTGCTCCAGATTTGAGGTATTCAAAATTTGACTGAAGCTAGTCTTCGAATTTCAGCAGCTAGTGACTCCAAATTTTAAACTGACCTGAAACATTCAAATCATAATCCTGAATAACTGAATTTCACATACTTTGAAAATGTGTCTACCAAAACAAATAAATATCAGTCCCCAAGCTCCAACACCAACAGCTGTCACTAAGACACCAGCAGAGCCCAGCACTCACCCTGTGTCACACAGAGGCTGATGAGGACTCAGACGTGTTTCCAGGACATCTCTGTTCATGTACATGGACACTGAAGGTCTGCTTGGAGACTGGTCATACACAAAGTTTCGGCAAGATGCAAGCTTGGACTCCAAAGCCTGAAGTAAACAGACGAGGTGAATGTCAGACTGACCATTCTCTTTCAGAAGATGGCAGTGCCACACCAAAATGGCACTGAAGTGTGTGGGTTTGGGGTATTTTTCTTTCTTTAAGAGTGAGCTGTCCAGTAGAGGACAGATTACTAAAAATTCATATGAGCTATTAGCTTCCCTAGACATGTATGAGGTGGTACACCAGAGGGAATGAGCCACAGATATCTTATTCTCCATCACATGCTCCCATTTTAAATCACTCCATCTTTACTGAGTTGCTTTCTGGCTGTATCAGTTCTGCAGCTCTCCCATCAAAGCCTCATACAAATGTTTGTAACAACACAGCACCAAGGCATAAGGAGGGTAACACAAGTCACGAGATAACTTTCCCAACATCAGCACTACCTTAAATGTCAAACTACAGCTTAGCAGGACATCAGGCCTTGCTCAAAAGACCACTGGACTCTTAAGGCAAACTTCACCAGAAGCCTTTTGGACAGCAGGTACCACCCTGCTAACTTCTCTGCCCTTCATGGGAACAGATCCTATGTCAATTTACTCATGCTGACATATTTTTTCTGCACATGCACTTCCAGAAATTCAGAGGGAGATCTTATCCCCATCTGGATTAGAACTTAAAAAAACAAGCATGGTCCATTTTTAACTGGGAGTTGGTCAGAAATGTTTGAAGTCCAGACCAAGCCCAATGCCACACTTAGCTAACCTATGGGCAAGAGACTCTTTGCAGTCTCCTCAGAACAGTAGTGCTGGCTGCAGTTTCCAAGAGCTCCAGCTTTCCAAAAGCATTGCCTGGCTTTTGGAAAATCACTCACCCCCACTTTTCGCAGCAAGTCTCCCACAATATTAAGTGCAGATATTCTTGCAGCTGGTGTGAGAGGGGTTGCACCATAACTGTCCTCAAGACCTGCAGGGCAGGTTAAAAAAGGATATGTTACTCATGGAAAGGAAAAAATAAAATTGACCCTACTGTCTTAGAGAAAATGATTCAAGGAACACGACTAAAGATCACACGGGTTTTTAAAGCCTTTTCCCTAAATCAGACCAACATCACTGGGACAGTTGTGAACTAATAAAAAGCCCCAACTGCTCATCTTATCCCTCATTATTACCAGAGAGTTCAAGTCAATTGGAAATGAACACACTATGAATAAACTCAAGAAAATCCCAGTCTGTGAATATTGAGACCATGGTAACTTAATTTAGGTGACACTACACTACACACTGGATTCTGTGGCTAAAGGAGGAATGAAAAGAAGGGAGCAAACTGTAGCAAAAACAAGAGCATCAAATAGTATTTGTGGGCTGGTTCCCTGCCAGTCACCTCTCCTAAAGGTCCCAGGGGTGGGAATGCTGATGGGTGTCCGGCGCATTGCGGGTGTTGAGGGCACAGATAAGGAGGCCTGAACTGCAGTGTCTGTTCTTTCTGCTTCCAGGGGAGCTCTCATTGGTGTTTTGGGCTTCTCCTGTTTCTGCTGCACTGCAAGCTCTTGTCGTAGATCTGTGAAGGAAGCAACAAAAAACAAGTGTTGGAGTAAGCAGCCACCAAGATAAAAACAGGAGGTAATCTTCTGTCAAAAGATTTTTCTCTTTATGGAAGTGAGGTAAAGTCACTTATCCTTGTAAAAGCTCACTCCAGGCATATCTGAACTTGGCACACCTTGGCTACACTCTGGCTCTCTGCAAGGTTGAGATCCTACCTGTTCTATCCTTTTTCTATCCTGGTTTCCACATGAAGGAAATTGAGCTGAGGCCAGGTGGAAGCCACACCATTATCTACCCCAGGGACAGAGCACTTCTGTCCCGCAGCCTGGCTGTAGCTTATGGATACCACTCAAGGGCACAGAATCCAAGATCTGAAAACAGATACTCATCCAGCTCCAGGGTCTCTCTCTTCTCACCCAGCCTTGTTGACAGATAGCAAAAAGCCAGTGCATTCCAAGGCAACCAGAAGTCAGTCACAGCCCACCTGTTTTACTTCCCCATTAGTGCTTCACTGGCAGCATTTCCCACAGCCCAGGAAACAATGAGGTTAATGTGTATTAGAGCTGACCTTCATGGACACCAGCACATGCCCCAGCTGGACTGGCTCAATTCCCTGAAGCCCTGATTAGGAAAAGGCTGGAACAGACTTTTATTTCTGTGAGTGCTCTGGAATCATGTCAGGAGTTCAAGGAGGGGGCAGAATGTTCTTCAGTTTCCTTACTTGTTTCTACATTTCAGATACCAAGTTTTAAAGAAGCACAGTTAAAAGCCCAGCTCTAGAGGACTGAACAGCTACAAGGCAGTGGGAGAGAAAGGAAAAGATACAAATAACTTCTGTCTAACCTCTAGCTTCATCTTTCAGGCGCTGCACAGACTCCAGAAGGTTTTCTTTTTCATCCAGCTCACTCTCCAGAAAAGCATTTCTTTCAATAGCCTGGTTTAAACGCTGCTCAAAATCCTCCAGGGACATAATAGTGGCTCTGAAAAAGAGTGCATTAGGTGTCACTACCAGAGGACTCGAGGTAGAAGGACTCCCTCTCTTACAAAAAAATAGACACTTGCATTTTTGTTTCATTTGCTTTGTTTCATTATTTTTTTTAGCTTGTGATATATGAAAGAGTGCAGTCAGAGGAGTGGAAGAGGTAAACAAAAAGTTATCACATCGCCCATCTGCAACAAATCTCTTCAACACAATAATCATCAGACAAGTGATAGTTCAGAATGGCAATGCTAACAAGTAATGTCACAAACAGCTCAGTGCCACCATGCTTGCAGGATAGAATAGAGGTGGGAAAAAAACCCACAAAAAGCAGATTACCTTTTTGCTCTTTCCAAATCATCATTTTCTTGCTCGAGTTCTCGAATGTATTTCTGAAGCTGCTCTTTAATAGCTCTTGTCTGTGCCAAGTCATCTTCCAGTGCAGAGATCTGCCTGTATCCTTCTGAATGCTGCATTTCAATCTTTTCCTACTCAAAGGCAAATCAAACAGCACATCAGGTACTTAGCAACACATGTTCTCTTTTTGCAGCATTATCTGAGCTCCTTGAAAGGCAGAGACAGACACTCTGAAAATTTTTGAGAAACATCATTTTCTGTATAGTAAAATGCCAATAAATTCAATTGTTCACACATCTCTGGGCTGCCAGCAGATAAGAGTTCTTCCTGTCACTCCTTATCAAACAAAAGTGCTGGGGAACAGTTCCCAACATTCACAGCACAAGGCCATTCCTTGCCTCTACCAGACAGCCTGGCTCAGCACAGTTTCTAAGCAATACACAAAGCACACAAGAGAAGCCACTTATTTTCAACCCTAATATGAAGTCAGGCAATATTTAGGAGCCAAAGTAAGAAGAATAAAATAAAAATTCCAGGTGTGGCCCTGTTACATGCTGCTGTGGAATCAGCAAGATTCTGCACTGCCCATGCGGCTTTACTAGCCCAAAGCAGGTTCAGAATTCCAGAACATTTCAGGTACAGGTACACTTTTGGGAACCTAAACCCAACTCTGTCTCCCTCTACACCACATATACAAGGGTACATTTAAGACAGACATAGGCAGGGAGGAAATCTTAGCTGCCACATCAGATCTCTTCTCCTGCACTGCCACTAAATGTGCAGTTAGTTCCACAGTATGTGACATGGGAAAGCTTTCCCATGTGACAGGGAAAGCTCCAGAGCACACTATTAAAATGCCTTATACTCAACCACCTTGCTACCAGACCACTTCAACATGCCACAGGTTTTTTTGGAAACTCCAAGATTGCTGGGTAAGCAACATTCCTGAAGTGCTCTCCAGACAGAATTCAAGTACAAAACACTTGAAGTCACTGGAATCAAATCCATGCACTGGAATTTCAAAACCATGGCAAGTAGTCTAGTGTGAATGATAATGTGAAGACAGCTATTTTAGCACATGAAATGCATAGACAAGGAGAAGGGGAAGAGATATCCATCCTGAACTAAGAAATCCTCATTTGACTGCAGTGTGTTGACACTGCTGTAATTCCAAATCTCTGAAACACAGTTAAGA
Organism: Zonotrichia albicollis; assembly: GCF_047830755.1. NCBI lineage: Eukaryota > Metazoa > Chordata > Aves > Passeriformes > Passerellidae > Zonotrichia > Zonotrichia albicollis. Next base: position 8,873,283 of record NC_133834.1, read on the forward strand.
GCCTCTAAGCTCCAAGAGGCAGATTACTTTCAGTTAGTTTCTCAGGACTCACTAACCCTGCAAAGCACCATTCCCATCAGTTTTAGGCAGTGTGAGCTCTGATTTCTGAGGGGAGCAGGCACACACACTGGGCTGGGCAGCTCAGAGCCACAAGCTGTGTGGGCCTGGCAAAGTTCACTGGTGCTGACCTAGATGCAGATCCCAACCCTTGATGGGCTCAGTTAACACTGCTGCTCAATAGCTTCATGAGATTAATGCTTTGCTCTTGAATTGATTCAGATAAAAGACCAGAACTGCAAGGTCTGAGTCTTTGTTTTTAGCCAATTGTAATAAACTATCAGCTGATCTGGCCCTCAATGGTGGCTCTGTTCCTTCACTGCAGGCTGTTGCTGCAGTTTTCAGGCTGCATGAATAGCCAATTGTTGAATGGTTTATTTCAAGCAGAATTTATTTTAAGAAAGTTATCTACTGTGAAGAATCATTTCAGATTTTCTAAAATATGGCTACCCTCCACTTTTTCAGGCTCTGTATTGCTTCCTACTATTTTCATTCCTCAGTTTTGCCTGGTTCACTGTCCTTTCCTCTCATCCCAGCTACTCTAGAGAAAGTAAATCATCTACACACTCCTCAGTTAAATGAACTATGGGTTTTATTTTTAAAATTTTTGTCTTCTCCCCAAACCCGTCAGCTTCCATGGGTTTATGTGGCTACCTGGAACAGCAGACCAATACTGCATACAACATGTACTACCCCTAATAATTCTAAGGTGCTACAACAAGAACAGGGATTAAAGCAACATAAATACAATAAAACAAGTCTTGGAAGTCTTGCTATCAAAAAGCAGGGAGTGGAGGAAATGGCTAAGCTAGTGCTAGAGTGACAGGACATCTGCCTGGAACAGAAGAATATTTCCTTAAGACAGTAATTTGGACAACATTTTAAACAAAAGGCATTGCAAATCTGGATTCATCCAGTGATTAATCACTTATACAAACACCTTCACTCCCATTAGCTCATTATTGCATCCAATTGAATAGAAGAAGTGTAATTACATTAACCTCTGCTTCCACAGAGATTGAGCTAGCCCTACAAAACACAGTGTAGTATTTCTTGGGTGACTGTAACTCATCTGTAAATAAAAGGCTAAATTAAAACTTTAAAAAGTCACACCAATTTCAGAGATGATTTTTTTCCAAACTTAAGAGAACTTACGAGTATTTCCTGAACCTGTCAATCAGCACAGTACCATCTCATCACTCTTCATACTCTAGATAGCTTCATTGTTTCTTAAGCTGCTATGTTAAGAAGCCCCATCTCAATAAGTTCATATTCTTTGTTTTATAGTCCTGGAAGTTAATGCCTTTCTGCTGGTTCTTATTTTCACAGAATGCTAACCAAGTGCAAAAAGAAAAACTCATTTTTCCCTAAGGACAGACAGATTCAATAACAAAACCAGGACTGGAACTGTTTTATGACTCTCAATTCTATGTGTTACCCACCAGCTGCTGCTTCCCAGCTTATCTGAAATGTCAGATAATAAATACACAACTATGTAAAAAGGGTTTTAAACTGAGTTTCCTTACGTAATGCAAAGATACAGCTGCAGTGTTTGTACTTAGATTGTTCTGCAATATTATCTGTGACTGCATGATGCAGACAGCAGAAAGCTATGAACAAAAGCACTAAATAGATGGAAGAAGGAATAGAACAGCAGCTCTCTTGTGTTCACACTCACTCTCCACTCCACTGTTGACAATTCTCTCCCTTCTGAAATCTATCCTGACACAGAGCCACAACCTGTGAACAGGGCTCCGGGAACGCTACCAAGGAACACAGAAACCTCAGAGCGCAGAACAGGCTGACATTTCTGTACTTTTCAAGACTTTCCTCTCTGCAGTCTTCTGGTCCATTTTTCTGTAAAGCTGAGGTGACAGCACGGGGCAGAGTCTGCAAACACCTGCCCTGCTCCCCCCTGCCCTGAGGATGTGCCCCCCAGGTGCACCAGCAGCAGCTCTGACCTTCACTGACTCCAGCTCCATCCTCAGGCGGTTGTTCTCTGACAGGAGGTCTCTGTTCCTGGACTCTGTCTGCTGCAGTTGAGCCTCCAGCTCAGCTTCGTACTCTCGGCTCCCCTCCTGGAACTCACGCAGCTCCTCCTGGGTATTCTCAGCACTGGAGAGAAATTCAGCAACAGAACTTATCATCATGAACCATGGAAACAACATCTCTTGTACATTCAAGGTAAAAACGACACTGCTGTTGAGTACAGAAGGTTGTATGCTCTTCTCTGTATTCAACAGGAAGAGAGAAACATGCAAATGTTCCCCTGCCATGCATGGGAAGTCACCCCATAGCAAAATAATAAGTCCAAATAAACAGAAAAACCCCAGAGTCTGTGTTCACACTGTAGATGTTGAGGATATGTGGCATCTCTTTAGTTTGTCAATTGTCCACTGCCATCTCACATTTATTCCATTATTCAATTCTATTATTTATTTGGAAATCAATTTGTTATTGATTAATAACAAAAAGTGAGGAACAGAGAGAAAGATGAAAGGAAGTGTTTTATTTTCTTGAACAATTCTATTGAAACAATCCTCCAACAAGCTAAACAAGCAGCAATGAAAGAACTGTGTCTTTGCATGAAGTGTTATGAAGCTTATCCAATCACTTGGAGGAATGAAGCCACTGCCTTACCACTGCTTGTATTTCATTGCCAACTCCTTCCAGTATTTGGTTTCCTCTTCCACTGAGCTGAAGTGATGTCCTTCTGAGTCTTCCATAATGAGTCCTCAAAGTCTAAAACTCCTGTTTCATTTTCCCCCCTGAAAAATAACAGGGTCAAGTGTGAGAACTCAGGCAGTGAGCAGCCTCATCCTCCTTGCTGCAGAGCAGAACACCCCTCCTCCCACATGGTTACTCCTGGAGACTAAACTAAAACCCAGCCTTGACAGGACTCTGTCACACAGACCATAAATGTGACAGAATTCCTGCTAAGTCTCCCCAGTTCTCCCAAAGCTGCTGCAGGCTTACACCACATTCCCAGCACTGAGCACCTTTGGCACCTCTGGGTACCCAAACCCCAAACCTGAGCTGCAGCTGTGCCCGTGCACAGAGAACACGAGGGAAGGAAGGCTCAGGCACAACTTCAGCTCCAAACACACTGCAATTCAACAACCCTAAAGACACCTAGCATGAAATTAAAGAGAAACTTCAAAGAGACAGAGATTAGATACTCAAGATTCTGATTTCTTGAGTTAACATTTAAAGGAACACATAGTTTCTTATGGACCTCACTGCTGGACAGATGAAAAATTTCTTCCTAGGTCAACGCAGACAAAACTACACAACTTTAAACCTGAACTATCAAAATCCATGTATAGCTACAAGATATCTGGATACCTCAGAGAGCCATGGGAGAAGGGAGGGTAAAAGCTACCCAGAGGTTTTAGCAGGATACCACTGGCTGGGATAGGTATGCAGTTAAGATAGCAGCAATCCAGACAATCCAGCTGTCCCTGTGCCAGCACAAACCCAGTCACAGGACACAGTCCCAAATGGGAATGACACACTAAAGAGCCACAGGGGAATCAAGTCCCTTAAGCTGGTCACTCCCACTTGAGGACTTAAGTATCTAAACACTGCAATTAAATGAAATAAATGCTCTGCGAAGTGCATGACACTCTCTGTTAAAGGGTCAGTAACAAATATAATTTCATACTAGTTAGTCTTGACAATGGAGAAACATCAAACCTAATGTTCTGCATAATCTTCCCATGTCCAGCCCTGGGTGAGGCAAAGATTCCACTCAGACATTATCAATTTAACCAAAGTGATACCAAATAAGAAACCAAATAAGATCATGAAGAGCAAATAGAGGTGGAATTGAACAATTCAGAAATTCAGGACAGTGACAGTTGTCACAAAACTGCATCACAGAAATCTAGTGACTGAAGAAACACCAAGTTACAAAGTTCTACCAAATTTCAATTCCAGTTCTGCTCAGCAAAACATTTCCTAGAGGTAATTCTAACGGAACAAAGAAGAAGGGATGGCTGAAGACATCACTTAGATGCCAGCCCTGTCTTCTACTCTTATTTATGATAGTCATAAAATGCTAGAGTAGACCCACTGAGCAGCATATCTCAGTTAAAGAAAATGTGCACACACTGCACATCTATTGAACTCTATGAAAGAAAATATCTTTAACCTCCATCAAGACTTTGCTCTCCAAAAAATTATCAGGTATAAAGAGGATTGAGTAACAGCCACCTACTTAGTAACTACTGAGACAACCCCAAGTAGCTCTTACCTCTTCTATGGACAAAAGCACTCAAAGCAGTCTGGCAATCTAAAGCCCAATTCCTACATACCCCAGCAATGCCACAAAGCCCAGTTCCTCTTCACAGCCCAAGTAATTATCAGATTATTGAGCAAGGAGTAAGCAGCGTCACAGCTGAGTGGGCTGTGCCTGCATACCTCAGTGCACACTATCAGCAACACAAGCGCAGAAATTACTGTGTTATTTAAAAGGGGAGTTGCCAGGTCAGGAGAAAAGTTACTAAACCTTAGTTTTTATAACTGAGTTTGACACAAAATGTTCATCAGCCAAAGCTGTGTGTTCCTTCAAACAAACAAAAGCATTGTATAATGTATTGATACATTTCCAGCACAAGGTCTCAAGGCTGAAGAACACACTGAACAAAAAAAGAGGAAAAGGAGTGTGAGTAAGGAGTGATTTTCCAAATAGCACTCTTGCCCATTAAAAAGAAAATCATGACCAAGCATAATTAACATTCTTGACCTAGGATAGTTTATGTCACATCTCCTCTGTTATTTCTAAGTGAACTGAAAGTGCCTTTGATGTTAATAAGCATGTCCTTCTGCTCAAGGCACTGTGTACACACATACTGATCCTTGCAGCACACTCGTGAAGAAAAAAAAATCCAAAAAGGATTTTTTTCTCACACAAGCATTATAATAAATCAAATATCTGTGTTTGGACAAACAACAAAAATAATTCAGGAAACAAAGATGAACTGCAAGACATCTTGCTCTGAAAAGCTCTCAAACAACCCTTTGGAACAAAAAGACAGTTTCCATCACCTTCAAAATCTTGAATATGCAGATCTGGCTCCTGTGTTTTTGCATTACACTTTGGAAGAACTAAAATACTGTAGTAACTGGCATTTTTTGAGATTGTAGGGGTGTATAGAGAACAACTTTCCTTAACTGATCCACACAATCCAAGAGAACCCTGTGAACATTCCCAGAGCACAAAGGGGCTGCACCCCTCAGTGCCAGGGATGTCTCTATGGACACGAGATTATGGTGTGGGCCCACTGAGGATTCATCCATTAAGAGCTTGCTCTCCATCGTGGTCACCATTACTAAATAGTACTTATAATTTCAAATTAATTGTTCAACTGCAAATACATGGAAGGACAGTGGACCTGTACTTATTCCACAGACATGACTACTGTCCTGTGCCACAGGCACATGTTTTTCGCTGCAACATTCAAGGAAAACTTGTTACTATCCTTCCCTGTGCTACACCTTAGCTCAAACTAAGCTGGGATTTCAAACTAACCAAAGACGAAAAATACAAACTGAAAAGAAAACTTCCAAGTTTGAGACAATGTATTAAAGCTTTTTCAAATTTTTTTTTCTGAAATTTGTCTAAGAAGAGTGCAAGTAAAAATCATGTAAGTCTTGTTAAATTGCCTTAGAAAGGGTAGGGCTATGAGTGGTTTTCCCCTGCTGCCTTCTCCCCTTGATTTTTAACAACTTGGAGACAACATGCAAAATGCCTGAAGAGAAATTAATCAGGAACTCCTCGTTGTCTGGGCTCACTACAAAAGCAAGGAGAGCAAAGGGGGGTAAAGGAAGTTTTAGCAATGCTTTTTTTAAACACTGGACAAAGTGGAAAAAACGAGGAGAGAAAGTCGGAGTCTGTAAGAGGCACACGCTGGCTGCACCTTGCTGTTTCCGCACACACGAAGCCAGAGCAGACATCTGGCCAGGCCTCCTGCCCGGTCACAGGCATTACTGAGCTCCACATCATGCAGGAAGGGGAAGCGATCATGGGTGGGGACGGGAATTTTGCAATAAAACACGGCAGCATAAACGCTGCAGAAAACAATTTCATACCAGCGACAGCAGAATTGCAAAACTCCTCAGGAAAAAGCAAACATCAAGAAAAACAACACACAAAATTATCGAAGGAACTTCAGTTTGGGAATCAGTCTGAATTCACCCAAACTCATGAGTGGCCCCTAGATTGTTTCAGTCCTAGAACAAAGGACTCAAAACGACCCCGATTCTGAACTTTTTTCTTTACAAAACATTTAGTTCGGTGAACAATGCTGGCCTACTTTTGTAGCAATGCCTAATGGTCCAAGTCAAGGAAATTCGTATTGTAATAAAGAAGTGAAACAGTACCACAAACACTACTGAATTATCCACGACAGAGATGAAGCTCCTATTAGACATTATTTTCCTAAATGTAAACCAAAACAAACCAGCTCTTTGCTCCCGAAAAGTAGCTTTCCCATCCTTTGAAATTCAGATTTGCTTAAAATATTCCCCTTGAAAGGGTCCTCCTGTAACACATGGGCCTGTTTTCTTTTGTTTAAGCCATACAAAAGAAAATCACCACAAAAGAGAAAGAAAAGGGAGAGGTCACGGGAGCACCAGGATTACCACAGAATCCCACAGCCAGCACTGAAAAGAGTTATCGGCTTCTCCGGGGCTTCTCCACCAAAAGGGTGAATTCAGCAAAACCCTCCTCTCCTCAGTAACCAGCCCAGCTCCCAAACTTCCAACTTTCCTGTGACTCCTGAGGAAACCCCACACGGTTCTGCGCTGGAACGCCTGACCTTGGTGCTTCCAGCTGCAAGCCAAGAGCTCAGCGGGGCAGCGCTCCCCAGTCCCATTCCCGGGCGGGGGCTCAACCAGCGGGTGCGGCTCCTACGCTCTGCTCCCCGCCCCACCTGCGCCCGCACGAGCAACTCCCGAAGCAGGAGGAGGTTCAGGTCCGCGCGGGGCCGCAGCCGGCCAGGTTCCCGTGTCCCTGATCTCTTGTCCCGTGTCCCCCCGGTCCCGTCCCGGTCCCGCTGCCCCGGGCCGTGCCGGGCTCTCACCGCGCTCCCGCCGCGCCCGCACCGCCGCTCCCGGCCCGGCCGGTGCCGCCGCCCCATTGGCTGCCGGTCACGTGCCACGGGGCGCTCGGCCAATCAGCGCCGCCGGAACGCGCTTCGGAAACTTTGGTGACTTTCAAAAGGCGCCGGGGGGCGGCGGCCGCTGCCGGTCCCGGTCTAGTTCTTATTGCCAGTCCTGATCTCATTCTTCTTCCCGTTCCCAGTCCTGATGTCATTCTTATTCCCGTTCCCAGTCCTGTTCCCAGTCCGCTTTGCTAAATACCCCCCGTCCATGTTCAAGGACCTACAGTCACATGCACAAGGCTCCGCATCTTCTGAGGTGTTAAGCGTGTAAACCAGCACGCTCCTTAATTTTAAAGGCGTGATTGACCTTAAAATTGTCTAAAAGAGGAAAAGTTTTACATTCATCCTTTTTTTTTTTTTTTTTTTCTCAATTCAAAAGACCTCTGCTGCAAAAGCAAGCAGCGAGACAGCGCAGGTATCTATTTTTAACGCCGCCCAACATCTTTAGCCCAAAGTGCTTTTCCCGGCCAAGGACAGGTTTCTGTGTCGCAGTCTATGAAATATTAGACACTTCCACTCATCCCCTTCCCGGCATGATGTCACCATTGCAGGAAACTGCGGCATGGGGCAGAGCTGGCTGCAGCCCGGGAATCCCGGGCAGGATCGATAGCAAGGGACCCGGGACAAGCAGGGACTTTCTCAAGCGCCCCAGGTGTGTTCCTACCGACCGAGCACACAAACACTCGCTCATTTGTTTGCGGAGCCAAAACAAAAACACAAATTATGGCACGTGTGTCTCTGCGGCCCGCACAGGCGGGGCCATGTGTCACCGAGTGTCACCGGGTGCCAGCTCAGCCCCACACAGCAGAGGGATGGGCACCCACGTGCGGAGCCCGCCCCAGCTCCATTCACCTCTGATGTAACACCGGGCCGGGAGCACGGCCTGGTCAGAACAGACTTGTCTGAACTGGAAATGCACCTCTCCCAAAGGCTCTGTAACTGAGAGGATGGGTGCTTTTCTATAAATATTGCACCAGAAGGAATCTGTCTGTAACTCAGATAACTTTAACTGAGAAAGGTGACAAAAACTATTCTACTTTCTTGTTAGGCATTCAGCAAAATAACTCTATTTTCAGTTCAGATGTTCAGTAGAAGTAAATGGAGACATACTATCATAAAACTATGAAGAGAAAACTAAATAAGGCATTTTAAAAATTGGGTTAATAGCATTTGCAGTTCTGTCATTACCCAAGAATGTTTTTATTATCAGATAAGTTGCAAAAAATAAACCACATGCTATTGCAGTATGTTGCCAGTAATTAAAACAAATTATACACTGTTCACAAGTTTGGGACAAAGGACATTTTACTTCAACACTTTAAGCGAATTTTTGAGGACAGTATGACTACACAGATTATGACAAAGGTACAGCTGAGGTTTTTAATATTTCTCATCTTGAAATATTTGTAAAACACAGCAAAATTTCTCAGATTTCAGAGGAAGCTGAGAGCCTCTCATCCCATTCTGAAACAGTGAAACAGCACCCTAACAAATGCCAGGGGCTCAGCGGCACTACTGTACAAAAGCAATAAATATTCTTAAAAAAGGTTACTGTAATCACTGTGTCTTGTTTGCAAGAAGAACAAGAACACTTGTCTATTTCAAAATTAGCAGAGGAGGAGAAATTATTTTATGCATTTATTTTTAGTTTACTGATTAATAATTAATAACTGGCAGATCTTTGTGGTGCTAGGATTCATATGCTGGTTATTTTAATGAAAAGGCCACACTGATTCTTCCATGAAAACTAAGTGGACAAAAATTTATCCACTGTAATTCTGGTAAGGTTGTAACACCTTATCTTTTGGCAATTAACTTCTGTTGGAAAAAGATACTTGCTTTTCTTAGAGAATTAAATAACTCACACACCACCCACTCTATGGATGGACCAGAAACTGCTCACCAATTGTCATTACAAACTCCTGAACTGCTTTTTGTTTTGTTCAAATGAATTACTGACACCCATAATATGTGACAAACATTTTAGAATATCATATAGAAATATTGCTGTCACTGAAGAGCAAGTATTTAACAGCAATAAAACAAATTTTTCTGTCTCCTTAAAGATGTTATATAATTCTCTGTAATCTGTATATGCAGAATCAGATTTTCACATGCTTAAGCAAGAAACAGATTCTCAAACAGATTCTCACTACTTTAAAAACCTTCTGATATCTCAAACTGACACTTTTTTATGAAACTGTCAAATGCTCATTAACAGCACTGTTTTTTTTAAGCAGAGCAGAACGCAGCAGCTCTCTCAGCCTTGGCACACAGAAGTGACACTCCCAGTGACCCTGGCAAGCCTGGCTGTGGCTCTCAGCTTTGTCACTAGGGCTTCTCCTTGCTGCTGCCTGCAGTCTCTTAGGCCAAGGTGCAAGTAAATTCCAGCTTAGCCTAATACCACAGTTATAATCAAAAGACACTGAGGCAGCAAAAAGCAGATGCCAGCCTGTGCTGTCACTAACCTCCCTCCTTGAGGGGCTCGGCCACCAGCTGAGGAGCAAGCCCAGCCTGGCCGCCAGGACTGGCTGCATCACTTTGGCCCAGCCTTCCGAGGGAGCTGTCAAACCGTGAGACAGAACCACGTCTGTGGAAAGACAAGAACAGGAAAATTAGGAATAGAGGTAGGGTTCTTGAGACAAGCACTATTAGCAACACAAGGATTCAAGAGGAAATATACCACAGTGGAAAGTTACACAATCCTGAAATGAGCAAAGCCCAGTGACCTCTAGTGAGGCGGCAGTGCCACCACATCAACAGAGCAGTGACCCTGAGCGGATGCCCAAAGCTTTCTTGATGTTTCTTTGGGCGCCAGACTTCAGGTGCTTTGTCAAGGGGTGGGGACACACTAATGCCTAACCCAGTGGGTTCTTAGAAGGTTGTTCTTTTTTTGTTAGCCAGTTATTGCTTTGCTTTGTATTTTCAAGCTGTATACATCTGACTTGGGGAATAGCTAATGATACCCAAGGCACCCAGAGAAAGCACAGAGATGTCAGACATGTCTCTTAAAATAAGCAAAGAGCAGATTTCTGAAATATCTGCAGCAAGGGAGACTCCACAGCCTCTCTGGACAATCTGTCCCAGGGCTCGGGCACTCTCAGGGAAGAAGTTCTTCCTCGTGCTCAGGTGGAACTGACCGGCATCCATCAATTCCTGAGCAGAGCCCGGTCCCTGCTCTGAGGCCTCCCTGAAGGCACCTTCACGCTTTGTGCGTGTTTTAACCCAGCTCGTGGGCGTTTTATCCGGGTTTCTGTGTGTTTTACCCGGCTTCGTGCGTGTTTCACCCCGGTTTCTGTGTGTTTTACCCGGGTTTCAGTGCGTGTTTGACCCCCTGGCAGCGCTCCGGACCCGCCTCACGGCCGCTGCTTTAAAGGAGGCGGGCGCGGGGCGTTACGACAGCCGGCTTTGCGGCAGTGCGCTGCTTTGCGGCGCGCGGCGGTGCCTGACGGCAGAAGGAGCGGAGCGGGAGGAGGGAGGACAACAAAGGCCGGAGGGGCCGCGGCGGCGGCGGGCGCGGGGCGGCGGGGCCGGCGCAGGTGAGGCGGCCCGGGGGGCGCGGCCGGGCCCCCGCCAGCGCGGGGCTGCTGTGGCAGCCAAGGGCCGGCCCCGCGCGGCACGGCCCGTCCCGCGGCCGGAGCTGCGGCCGCCTCGGCCCGGGACGGCCGGAGTCCCGCAGCGCTCCGGGGCCGGGGGGCGGCCTGCGGAGGGAAGGGGAGGGTCGGGCTGGAAGCGGCCCGGGAGCCTCGGGACAGGGAGGGCAAAGCGCGGGCACGTGTGGATAATGTCACCCTTACTGTTTTCAGTTATCGTGTTAGTTCCGAATAAACCGCTGCTATCAACCACATGCGAAAGTAACGAACTCTGGAGTTGTAAAACTTGATGAACTTGATGTTGTAGGCAGCATAAATTTTGGGTAGCTAGAATTCGTGTGAATAAATATTTCTGCTTAAAGGAAAAAGTAAAACTTCTTTCGAGGTTAAAAACAATGCAGAGGTAAATGTAGTGCCATGTAATGTGTTCTATGTTATTGTGTTTAATATTAAGTACAAAAGAACCCAAAGGAGTGGAGTGTAATGAATGCAGCACGGAATTGGAGAGTAAAACGCTTCATTACTAACTATTGTTTTTCTGGTACTGAGCTTTATGTTTCTTTCTGTTTCTGTAAAGCTAAATTGAGGATTAGCAGAAGTGCTTGTAAGTTCTTTTAATAATCAAAGCTCTGTTTAAATGCTAAATACTGTGTGCTTAATACAGGTGTGTCCTGTATAGGTTTTCTTAACCAATGGAAAAACAGTGAATATGCAGCTCAATTGTCACAGCCAAGTTCAGTTGCACCTGCTGTGTATTTACAGTTGAGCTGTTCTTGCCCCCTGGATTTGCTTTCTAGAAGAGTGCACTGAAAGTTTGGGGGTACTGTTTTATGTGAGCAGCTGTGTGACTTCAGCTAATGCCATGGACTTCAAGGTGTTTCTCCTCAGACTGGTTCTTCTGTGCTGTGGGTCACAAGGAGCATTCCTGTGTTAAAAAGGAGTTAAGGCCTTGGCCATAGGCAAAATTAAATTTAACATAATTAATGCAAGCTCACTAATAGAGCAGTAGTGGAATTCTTAAGACCACCCTGATTTTTATCTGTTTTGCTTTAAAGATTATTTAAAGCATGCTTTTTGTTTTTTCCTCTTAGCAGGTGGGAAGAATGAAAGGAAGGGGGGATGAAAGGATGTTGAACCTTTTTGTTTGGCTGTATGATGGAAGGAAACAGGACGGAGAACCTCTGCAATAGATCCTTGGGATGGCTTCAGAGACAAGAGAATGATGCTAAGCCATGGCTCTGGAAGCTTTCTGATTGCTTTTCTGCTGCTGAGAAGGCTTTGCCTTGTAGTGCAAAAACGGTAATTTCTGCCTGCCCTGAGGGAGTGCTGGGGTTGGGGACTGACTCCAGGGGTGTTAATGACTGAGGGGGTGGGAGGGGAGGCGGAGGAGGAGGGGGCAGCAGCTGCCAAGGTGAGTACAAAACCTGCCTGGGGGTTTGGGGCCTTGGGTTGTGTTCACAGCTCACAGCTGTGGTGGTGAGAAGGGACAAGCTGCTTTGCTTGTCAGGCTTTCCTCTCCACAGCTGTTTGGGGCCATGCAGCTGGCTGCCCAAAAGGTGGGTGAGGAGCTTCTGGGGAGCTCTGCCAAGTTATTGCTGAAGAGCAGAGTGGGGAGGTCATGCTTCCAATTCATCTGGTTAGTTTGGAGGCAAATTTAGCTCTCTGAATTATTATTATTATGTAGTAGCTGCAGCAATTGTGGATACTGTTCTTCACAAGATCCTACTTTTCCCTTGTTTCCATTTCTTTAAATGTTCCTTTAATGTACGTAATTCTATGCATTTAAGAGGCAAAGGGCTGTGGATTAGAAGGAGTAGTACAACACAATTAGGTACTTGAGCAAGTGAGCTCTAACTGCTAAGAAACACTCTTCAGACTCATTTAATCTGCCTAAGTAAAGACATAAGAGAAATGGATGAGCATTTGCTGTTTTCATGTGTTGAGGATTAGGAAGGAAGCTGCCATAAAATCTGGAATTTGGAATATAAATCAGTTCCAGACAGATTTTTGGCTGAGTTTATCTTCATGAGATGTAGCATCAAGTAGAGAGTAATGAGTAATTAATTATTCATTCATGTATGGTAGGAAATGCATTAAATTCAATTTGAAAAATAGAAGTTGTTCAGAAGTTTTGTAGCAATGTTCTGTCCAGGTTACCTCTGCTGACCTTGGCTATTCTGTGCTTCTTTTAACCTTGCTTGGTTTTCACTACTGGCATTTTAAAAAACTTTCTCTTTTAGTTTGTGCCTTTGTGTTTACATCTTGATATCTGAAATCAGAGTAGACAAGAACCACTTAGTAGTTGTGAGACTGTAGCCTTCTTTGCCCTCTGCTATATTACCTGCTTGATGTAATTTCTAATTTTTTAAGTCATATTCTTTTAATACATTACTTTCACAATTTGAATAACATTTTTACATCTTTATTCAAGCTAAAATATGACATCTTACGGATCTGCAACTTGTGAAGTGGTTCTCTTAGCCTAAGCCTAACAGTTTTCTGCTTTTTTGATAGTGTTTTGTGGACTCTTTGCTGTTTGGTTTATAGCTCTCTGGGTTTGTTGCTTCCAAAGTCTACTGATATCAGTATTCCTAGGACTGGCACATGTAACTGGCATGGTTCTCTTTAACATTTTACATGTTCAGTCAGTAAGGTGATAGTAGTCATAAAGATAGCACGTTAAAATCATAATAGTCTAAAAATACATGCTTCTTACCCTATAAAATTGTTTTATTCATGTACCTGAATGTAACTGAGCTTTCATTTTCCAGAAAGATTACATGGAGAACAAGAAAGCTGCTGTAGAATTGAAGGATGCTCCATCTCCTCATGCCGGCTCTAAATTGTTTCCAGCAGTGCCGCTTCCCGATGTTCATCCTCTTCAGCAACAGCAACTTCAGCTTTCCCCTGGCCCCAAAGTAAGCTGCTGTGCTCATGGCTCTGACTCTTCTTGCACTCCACAAATGCATTGTGGTGGTGGTGGAGGTGGGAACCTGGTTCACCCTGGCACAATATTAGACTCAAAAAGCACTGGGACGATAACTTGTCAAGTAGGGTCGGGATTTGCTTATCAGTCTGCATCTTCACTGAAGAACCCTCCAGCTAGAAGCAATTTGGCAGGAATTCCCAGTGAGTTCTCTGGTATGTGTGTAGAAAACAGTGTATCTTCCTGTCAGCACCTGGCCTGTTGTGGAAAACTCCATTTCCAGCCGTGTCACGGTAACGTGCACAAGCTGCATCAGTTCCCAGCCCTGCCGAGCTGCCCATCCTCCTCTGGCTATTTCCCCTGTCCCGAGTTCACCGCGGGGGCTGCGGGGCACTTGGACGAGCACGGGTCACAGCCGGAGCTGCCGCCACGCGTGTGCGCCAACCCTCTGCACCTAAACGTGGTGCCCCCCGTGTGTCTGAAGGGCTCTCACTACTGCACTGACTGCTTGAGCAAGGTTTGTACACCCCTCCTTTCTCCTTCCTTTCTCTGCTGCGTGATTCGTGTCAAGAGTGTGTAGCTTGAGTGAAACAACAGCTCCTGTGGGTGCAGCTTGCACCCCCCCTTGGTTGTGCAGACAGCCTTTTGGAAGCTGAGCTCTTTCCTGAGATGACATTCAGTGCAATGGGAAGACAAAAGAACTATCACAATGTTCTTGTAATGTACTTGAGTGGAGTTTTAACTTCTTTCAGTCATCTCTTTACAGCTCCAATTAAACTGTTCCATGGTAGGGACTCTGGGAAAAGGCTAACAGCAGTTAAGATGTACCCTTGGGCAGCTGATCAATAAAGAGCCATTTGTAAGTCAGGCAATTCATCTTATGCCTCAAGGATATTCTAGTCTTGGTTTGGTGTGATAGATGTTAGTTCAGTCTTCCCAAATTTGTACTTTATACTTTAGTACCAATTTAGTAAAATTCAGAACTATTACCAAGAATTTCTAGTGAGATAATTAATAAACTCAGCTTTGCAATATCTGTTACTTAAACTTCTAAGTTTAAGTTTCCAATATAAAAGTGAGTTATATTTAGTTCATTTTAATGAACTAATTGGTCAATTCAATATATTTGGAATTACCACACCCTCTACTCTCCATGTGCAGGTTTTGTATACTAGGTCTCTGGTTTTTGTTGTTTTTTTTAAAGGATACATATTAGTACTACTTAAAGGTGGCATGTCTTGATATGTTGAGATTAGTAGAATCTTTCCTTGCATTTGGAAATCTGGGATAGAAGCTTCCTTCATGCCATCATACTGTTGTTAATCAGCATTGCAAAGGAAATCTGAACTGGCATTTGTTGCAGAAAGGAAGCAGAGTGTTTGTAGCATGGAATAGCATGTGTTAATATTGTATACTAAATAAACAAGTGTTCTGAAAAATTGTCCCAACAGCCAACCAGGAACAGCCTAGTTGATGCTGCTAAAATCTGGCCAAATATTCCTCCTCCAAGTGCACAGACTGCACCTGTTCCTATCCCAATCTGTAATGGCTGTGGAACCAAAGGAGCAGGAAATGAGAAGAGTTTGATACTGGCAAGCAGCCTTGGCAAATCACCACAGAAATATGGTAAACCACATTTGTTTGAAACTTCCATTTAGTAGATGTTCTCCTTTTAGCTACTGTTACACAGCAAGAGTTCTCTTAAATTGTATTATTATCTGGAAACTTCTATAAAGTCACAGAAGACTAAGCAGTAAAAAAATACCTTGTGTCTGTTTTGAAAATTCATTACTTGGTTTTACATGTTTTGACTACTTATCTAATTTACTGTATTGTTTACGTAGAGTTTTGCTTTTACTATTTTTGTTTTTACTGTTTTAAGATCTAGAAAAAGAAATTCTGCTGACTTGGAAGCTGTTTTGTTTTGGTGATATGTAAAGAAATTGTCTTCAGCCATATTTGTAAAGTATTTTCGTAGTCTAGTGTCCATTGTCAGTCCATATGCTGTAAAGGTGTAACATTTATTCTCAAGTGCTCCTAAGAGGAAAATACTGTGTGAAATAATTGCTTGGTCTTTCTGCAATGCTAGTACTGCTTCAACTACAAAATCATAGTCATCAATACCTAGTATAAAAGTTATAAATTTTAAAGTCACAGAATATTAAGAAATTGAGAGTTTTACTGCTGCTTTAAAACTGCCTGCATTTTAAGGTGAGACACATCAATCAAGTGTCTTTTACCAAATGCCATTGCAGTGAATCTTTTTGGTAACCAACCAACATACTCACAAACAAATATGATTGTCAGGTGTGCCTTATTTTAAATTCTCTAATTTGTAGCTTGTTTTTGAACTGTGAGGATTCTGTGTTGTTCCTCATGTTTCTTATCAAGTTGTTTTGTGGGGATGGAATGGTTATATAATGTTAGTTCAAATTTAAATCTATTTTCAGAGTGCTGAAACACCAGCTTAGCCTACAGTAGCAAAAATTCCATAGCTCACTCTCCTGAGCTGTAAGATACTTTTTTAGTTCTGTATTGCCTCGATTTTCTCTAATCCCCATCATGGTACTGGTCATGTCATCCATTTGGATTTCTTATCTAATCCACAATGTAAATTTGAACAGCTTCCATGTTTTGCTTCTGTTACTGATACAGCACCAAGTATTGCACAACTTCAGACAGTTTTTTTGTGGCATTTGGTAATTTTTTTACAATACATTACTTGATTGTTTGAGAGCTTAAAAGTGAAGTCAGAGTTGTCGTGCATCTTTATCCTAGTCTGACAGTGACTACATTTTTGTTTAAGACTGATTGTTTGTTGGATTCCTTCAGAGAGTAAAACTGAACCTGCATTCCTGGGAATGTTGTTCATAAAACTTCTCATGTGCAAAGATCATACTGTGCTAAGTACAATATTTTCAGTATTTGGGAATAAAAATGAGCTGTGTTCTTACACCTGCACAGGGTCCCCAGAAGTTGCAGTAACAGGCCAGGTTCTGGAAAATTTGCCCCCCATTGGAGTCTTCTGGGACATTGAGAACTGCTCAGTTCCCAGTGGCCGTTCAGCTGTGGCAGTTGTGCAGAGGATTCGGGAGAAGTTTTTTAAAGGTCACAGAGAGGCAGAATTCATCTGTGTGTGTGACATCAGTAAAGAAAATAAAGAAGTCATTGAGGAGCTAAACAACTGCCAGGTATCCAACCAGCACCAGCTTGGTGTTCTTGCTTGAGAGTTTGTGTACTTTGAGTGCGCCAAGATTGATTCACATTCATTAAAGCTTTATTTGCTTCTGTGGGTTTAGTGCATCTTCAGTTTATGGATGGGCTCTCTAATACTGATTTCTTTTTGCTGCTGTGATAGTTTTTAAAAGTGAATCTGCCTTCTGTTTTCTGTAGGTAACTGGTTTAGCTTTAGTTTTAGTTTTCACTAGAGTGTGTTTATCTCATCCAGTAAAATGTGGTGGTGAGTTTTTGTTATCCTTCAAATCTGTGATCAAATTATTAACCTAAAAGCTATGGTTCTGTGAAATTAACTTTTTTACTTTGTTAGTGAGTACTGTGCTGATTGGTAAGGACACCTGTAGGTTAGTGCTGTTGTTTGGAGTCCCTTTACAGTACATATATTTTCCATTGATACCTTCTGTTTCTTGGTATTTTTTTATAACTTTTTGTGTTGATTTCTATGTCAGAAATTTCCGCCCTGTAAATTACAGATATGTTAACAGGTTGACAGTTTTTTGGAATGTTTTTGAGGTGTATGAGTTGTGATCCTTAATGCAGAGCAGCAGAAGTCACCCCAAAGACATTGCTGAACACCTAGGGTTGAAGTTTAGTGCTTACATCTCTATGTATTCTATTCTGTGCATGTGTGCATTAATTTACCTAAATTAAGAGTGCATGCAGGAGCTTGTATTTTAACTTTTTTTAAAATTCCATTGAAGTAAGCACAGTTCATATTGAAGCTTTTTTTCAGAGTGTATTTATGTATTTCCACAGGTGACTGTTGCACACATCAATGCTACAGCCAAGAATGCTGCTGATGACAAACTCAGACAGAGTCTGAGGAGATTTGCTGATACACACATTGCACCTGCCACTGTGGTTCTTGTGTCAAGTAAGTGTTTGTGGTACTCAGCTACAGTGCTGGCTTCAGGTCCTCTCTTCCATGGTATTTTTACATATGGCACTATTTTGATTTCCAAGGGTGGTGTTTCAGCCTTAACTGACCTGTTGAAGAATTCTTAATGTCAGTGGCATCAAAGGAAGAGCAGGGACAGTAAGATGAGAACTTGGCTCAGTTCAGTCACTGTTATGATTTGCTGCCTTTTTGAATATCAGTAGGTGTGTGTGTGTGACTACTGTCTAAACTTAGCTTCAGCAGGAAGCTCATAAATTAAAACTCATGGAGTTGTATATATGGTCTGAGCAAAATGTCTGTTTTTAATTCTCATAGCAGCATATATTATATATCAGTTAAATCTGGAATCCATTCAGCTGTTGAAGCTAAACAAATGTTTGTTATAGAAATACCCAGTACCAGTCCAGTGCCCTGCTGATGAATTGCTACAAGCTGCTGTTCAGAGGAAGCCCTTGTCTTTAGACTGAATGTGAACTGCTGATTTAAATAATGGCTGAGAAGCCTTGTAGCTGTTGGTGCTTTTTCCTTGGAAATTTCCAATGAGAAATAGAACTGTTGAGTGAGATTTATGGGTTTTTCCTCCAATTATATGTTTTAGATTTTTCAAGTGTTTCCTTGCCTGTTTCCTTTCCCCCCTCCAGCGGATGTGAACTTTGCTTTGGAGCTGAGTGACCTGAGACATCGCCATGGTTTCCGAATCATTTTGGTACATAAAAACCAAGCTTCAGAAGCACTCTTACATCATGCCCATGAACTTATTTGTTTTGAAGAATTTATTTCAGACTTGCCACCGAGGTTACCACTGAAAATGCCGGTAAATATTTTAGTTCTTGGTGCAGCAGACATTTTCAAGTGTCAAACTGCAGTTTTGTTGTAATTTAGGAGGAGAGCAGGCTGAAATTACATGTGTGTTAATTATGATGGGGAATGTCTCCTGTGTATTTGGCCACTGTCTGTATGTCAGTTGCTACCATGTGAATGTTTGCTTTCTGCTTTCAAGCAGGAAGAGTGAAATACTAAATGTGAAAGTAGTTAACTAAAAAGTGAAATAATAGAGGCACATTCTTACTAATAAATATTTTACCAGGTAGTGTATCATGCTTACTTTTCTTTACCTTGCAGAAAGTTTGGGTAAGAACTTAGTTGTGCACTAAGACATCTTAGTAATGCATTCTTAAGTTTTTAGTGATTGTGCCTTTTCTTGGATTTTTGCCTTCCTTGGTGATTCCCTCTGGATCTGTTGTGGTGTCTTTGTACAGCACTTATGACTTTTTCTTTCTTGAAATAATTTCCTGACCTATATATGCTTTCACGTGCATGTATAGAATATACAGGTTATTAGATAGTTAACAATGGTGCTTTCTCATCTAGAGAATTGATAGGGACTCTGTAATCTATTCTGACTTTATATTGGAGATGGAATTTTGAGGATCTATCCTGGTATGAGAGTTTTTCAAACAAATTGAGTGCTGCAAAAGGGATGACTTGGTGATGGGATGGGGGTGGTGGGAGGAGGGCACGGTCACCAGAACCAGTGTTAGAACTATTGCTTTTGAACCAGAGGGTGTTCTGGCATCATCAAATTTAAACCTTCCTCCCTTTTGACAGGCCTGTCATACACTGTTATATGTCTATAATCTGCCAACAAACAGAGACAGCAAAAGTGTCAGCAATCGCCTGCGGCGTCTGTCAGACAACTGTGGGGGGAAGGTGCTGAGCATCTCGGGCAGCAGCGCCATTCTGCGCTTCCTGAACCAGGAGAGCGCGGAGCGGGCGCGGAAGCGAATGGAAAATGAGGATGTTTTTGGAAACAGGATTGTAGTGTCTTTCACTCCCAAAAACAAAGAACTCAATGAAACAAAAAGCTCCAGCTTTGTGGGAACTGACAAGGTCAAGTCTCCCAAAAAAGTTAACAAGAACACGAAGTTGTGCCTCCTCAACAAAGATTCAAATGATCCGTCTGCTGGTACCAAAGGCTCTGCTGGGAGGGGATTCCAGATTCATGGATCTGTCATCAAACCTGCAAATGTCAAAAGTTTACAGGTATTGTTGTTCTGCCTTGTTCCCTATTCTTGCTTTTCTGTGTGTTCTGAGGATTGTTTCTCTTACTGCTTTAACTTGTCAGTCCTAATAAATGAACAACTGTAATGTGTGGTGACATTCCTGAATGAGGGCTGTGTTCATCTGCTTGGGAAACAGGCAGTTAATGTTGTGGTTGTTGTTCCCTGTCCCTGCCACGTTTTTGTCAGTTTGGAAATACTGCTGGTACTTGCTCTCAAATTCTAACCACTTTTGACTTCTGCACTGGTGATAGGTAACATCTAGGGTGATCCATTTTGCTTGTTTTAAGAGAGGTAGGGTTAGACTTATAGTGTAGCAAACATTCCAGCACTTAGCACTTTACTATCTTCTGCCACAGAAAATCAAAAATTCCTTGTTATGAAATACCAATGAAAAAGAAAAAATGGTCAGTCATCTAGCCTTCCATCAGAAAGGCCTCTGGCAAGGGATGAGTGGTGCTTTGATGCTGACCTTTTTTATCTGTTTCACATAGGAGCTGTGCCGCCTCGAATCAAAGAACGTCAGTAGAAATACTGAAAACCAGCAAGAACGTTTAAGAGAACAAATTCCTTCTCCTCAGAGTAACTCGAATGCAGCAATTTCTGTGTCTCTGGCAACCAAAAAAATGGGAGCAGGAGAATCATCCTCCAAAAACAGTCAGAAGTATGTTTAAGAATGAAAAAAAGTAGATGTTAGTTACATATTTTTTAATGCAAATTCTGCAACATGATGTTTTTTCTTTTTCTTATGTATATTTGTAAATAGAAAAGAGACCTCTGCTTCCAGAAGCATTACCAATTCCCCTGTAGATAAAAAAGATAAAGATGAAACTGTATTTCAGGTCAGCTATCCTTCTGCTTTCAGTAAGTTGACGGCCTCAAGACAACTCAGTCCTTTACTCATGTCTCAGAGTTGCTGGTCATCTCGGTAAGTGTCTGTCTGTCTGTCTTGGGAGGGAAAGTGAGACTTCATCAGTGTATACATTGATTATTCACAGCTTATTTGCTTGTGCTGGAATTTGTTTTGCCTTCACACGTGTACTGGGAAAATCCCTTTTAGGTTAAGTGCATAAATAAGCATTTGTGCCTATTATCTGATTTTAACATGTATATATTGGAGTTGTGCAGTTCCTTCAGCTCATAAATATTTTTATTTTACCCAGGAGTATGTCTCCCAACCTTTCAAATAGATCATCTCCACTCACATTCAATGTAGTGAATCACACCGGTGGTACAGACTGCCCTGATCCCTTTGCAAATGGTGCAGACATTCAGATCAGCAACATAGATTACAGATTGTCCAGAAAAGAGTTGCAGCAAAACTTACAAGAAATCTTTTCAAGACATGGCAAGGTAAAGGCTCAAATTCTTTTATTAAATCTGTTTTTATATAGTTCCTGTATATGTATTTAGGGATGTGGTTTTAGGTTCAGGTGAGCAGAAAGAGAGAGGTTTTGGAGCAGGACTTTTAAACTTTGTTAAAAGGATGGATTGTGGTTTTGGTTTTTTTTTCATTAAAAAGACAGATAACCACTTGTACTAGGTTTTTAATTGTGTGGTCTTCATAGATCTGATATTCTGAAGTTTTTAATATAAAATTCTTACTAAGTGGCACATTAGTATGTAGGGATGAGACTTAAGCTTTAACAGGATAACCTTTTTAAGCTGTAGAGCTGAATTCCTAATGTCAGCTTACAAATCACAGTAAAAACTGTTTTGAGGCAGAAGTGATCAAAAGCAGGGCAAGTGTGAATTGATAAAAAGCAATTATGGAAGGTGAGGTCAGCGGTCCTATTTCTGTCAGATCTGTGGATGGCATTTTTCTGGCATAATCTTTACATTGAAAGATGATGCTTGTGTTAATGAAATACCATGAGTTTGCTTTAGTCCAGGATCACTGCCTGGCCATTGTTTGCATTGCCCTCATGGTTGTGGTTCATCACACTCCTTTCCCTTGTGGTGTTGGCTCTTGGCCAGAGCAAAACTGCTCTGGTGGTGATTTGCCTTGGGTTGATGTTTTGGTGTAAATGTATGAGGTATTTTCTTCCTCTCAGGTAAAAAGTGTGGAGCTCAGTCCCCACACAGACTACCAGCTGAAGGCTATGGTTCAGATGGAGAATCTGCAAGAAGCCATCAGTGCTGTCAACAGTCTGCACAGATACAAAATTGGCAGTAAGAGGATCCAGGTCTCATTAGCAACGGGAGCTGCTAGTAAATCACTCTCTCTGCTTAGGTAATAAGCACTTTGGCATCTTCTTAATTGTCCTAGCATGTATTAGTAGCTGAGAGATTATTTAAAATACTCCTTAAAGGGATAATAGGGAAGTAAAGGAAAATCTGTTGTGTGACCTGATGAATGTGTTAAATACAGCTAGGCTGGTTTTTAGTTTAGCATTTCTGCACTGCTTATATTCTAAGTTCCATCTGAAGACTCTGGATCCCTATTTAAGAGGGTTTAATAGCTATGCTACTATTCCTGCATAATACTCATACACCTTTAACTTAATTGGTGCAGCTGAGTTAAGATTACACTGAGCATCATTATTTCTTCTTTCTTCCAAGAAAGTGTGTATGAATTTAGTTTTTGAGGGTGGGTACACAGTTGGAAACACCAACAGCATTTCATTTGCTGTTGGAACATGATACAACTTGAGTGCTGATGCTTGTGAGAATACAAGTATTTATTTTTTTCTTACTGAAAGAAAGCATTAGGAAAGAAGTTGTTGTCATTTATTCACAGAATCTGAAACCATTCTACAATTATGTAGTACTTGTCATTGTATAATTTGCAGCTTTATTTAATTCTTGCCTGTTCAAAGTTTGTAATGTAATGACCAGGCTGGTAACTGCTAATGCTGCAGCTTTGTTGCATTCTGTAGATGCTCAGATTTTGGCACCACCTATGAAAGCTGCAGCTCCTTCAGAGACACGACCTGATGAATTAGCAGAAATGTTACTACTTGTGCTCACTGATCTAAAGTGACAACTTTTGTACTGCTGGAATGGAAAGGAACACACTTTGTCCTGTTTTATGTATAGTTCATAAACTGCTTCTGTAAATATCTTGCTAATTTAGGCTGGAGTCTAATAACAGATTAATTTTATGCTAATGAGGCAAAACTTCTCTTACAGCTCAGAAGCAATGTCCATTCTGCAGGATGCACCTGCTTGTTGCTTGCCTGTGTTCAAATTCATAGAAATCTATGAAAAAAAGTAAGTTCCTGGTGACTTCCTTTTTAGTGCTTCTAAAAAAAGAATCTGATCATGTATGATTGTTTGCAGTGACTTAGATTAGCAGAGTGGAGAATTATGAATTTTTGTTCTTAGGTGCTGCAGCATATTTTGTACCCAGAGGCAATCATGGCAAAACTGTGTTGCCATCTTATTGCATTATTGCAGGGGTTCCACACTGTTGTCTCCTTATCACAAAAGTTTCACACCTTCTTGGTGTTTCTCATGAGCAGCTCCTCTGAGCACTGACTATTCTTCTAAAAGCAGCCACTGACTCCAGTACCCTTCTGAACCTCCCACCCCACTCTTTTCTAGCACTCTGCTTCTCATTGCTTACAGCTGTGGCCTGGTAAAGTCAGGCCTGTTCCTAATCTTTGATAATTGGCCCAGCTGCAACTCCTTAGAGGTGAGATTACTTTCCATGCTATCTTTATTTTCTTATATTCTATCCTCCTACAAAACTGGCCTTTTTTTAGGGGGATTTACTTTCAGTGTTTTGCTCAGTTCTTCTGCACTGATTGAATAGGTTAGTTACCTTAACATTCTGCATTTAATTGTTTCTAGCACATTCCTGTTTATTAAAAGGCAGATGACAGCATTGCCTTAGCTGCCTTTATAAATGCCTTTCTTTCCATGTCTCCGTGTCAGGTTTGGCCGTAAGCTGATTGTGTCAGACCTGTACAGACTGACGGACACCGTGGCCATCCGTGACCAGGGCAGTGGCAGGCTCGTGTGCCTCCTGCCCAGCAGCCAGGCCAGGCAGAGCCCCCTGGGATCCTCCCAGTCACACGATGGCTCCTCAGCAAACTGTAGCCCAATAATATTTGAAGAGTTGGAATATCACGAGCCTGTTTGTAAGCAGCATTGCCTGAATAAAGACTTTATGTAAGCTGTGTATAAAATATTATAAATATTCAAATAGTTGAACAGCATTTATAGTGAGCCTGTATATTAAAATCGAGGTGTGTGTTCTCAAAATGTGCTCTAATCACTCCTCATATGTTCACAAGTATAAGGCAGAAAGTAGTGAGATGGGTCAGGGGATTTTCTAGGCAGTTCTCTTGGGTTGGTGTGTCCAGGTAAGATGATTGTGTTCTAGCACTGCTGCCAGGATTGAGCACATCTTTAATGGAAGCTGGAAGGTTCCCTGCATTCCTCGGTTGTACATAGTAGAGACTTCTATTACCTGAATTTCATTATGTAATTATTGCTGATTTTTTCCTCCAGCTATATTTAGTAAGTGATTCATAGGGAGTTGCAGGTTTCTTAAAGCCATGTATTAAGTTTTTTGTTTAATTCAACAGCTGCCAGGTTGTGCTAGTAGAGCAGTTATTAGGTGATTATTGTTAACTGCCTGGTATGTGCTGCTAAAATATAATGTGAAAGTTTTATTAGGTAATAAAAATATGGTCTTCTAAATGTTACTTCTGGAAGTTTGCTGTAGCTGTATTTTTTGGGGAAAAATTATGGAATTTGCTTGTACTGTACTACAAGTGCTATTGTTACTAGTAGCAGTATATTATGTGCATACAGTATTATGTTTAATATCTGTGTGAGCACAGATATTATGTTAAAGCATATAAACCTGAACCTCTTATTCTTGCAGTGAACATGAGTTTGATCCAGATTCTTATAGAATTCCTTTTGTGGTTTTGTCTCTGAAGACATTTGCTCCCCAAGTTCACAGTCTTCTACAGACACATGAGGGTACTGTGCCTTTACTAAGGTAAAGTATTTTAATTTCTCTTTTTAGTAAGGTCTGATGGGTTGAAGATTTAAAACTTGTTAGGAATTACCTGAAGTTTTTATGACAATTATTATAGTGATATTTTAGTGTATAATGGAAGCTTTTTTTTGCCTCCATAGTTTTCCTGATTGTTATATGTCAGAGTTCAATGATCTTGAAATGGTGCCAGAAGGCCAAGGTGGTGTTCCCTTAGAACATCTGATTACCTGTGTTCCTGGAGTTAACATTGCCACTGCCCAAAATGGCATTAAAGTTATCAAATGGATACATAACAAACCACCACCTCCTACTGCAGGTAAGTATTCCTGCTTAAAACTTTCTCTTAACTAATTTTTTTATTGCTAAAAAATTAAGCTAGTAAGTTCTGCTAATAAAATAAACATGTATAATTGTTTAAACTTTTTATGAGGAGAAACTTTCAGCTTGAATGTTCATACTTTCCTCTTGTGCTGTAGCTTCAATCCATGAGTAAAGTGTTTAGTGGAAGAGTATTTGTGGAAGGTACAATAATGACTTTTTTGTTTGTAGATCCTTGGCTGCTGCGTTCCAAGAGCCCTGTAGGTAATCCCCAGCTCATTCAGTTCAGTCGAGAAGTGATAGATCTGCTCAAAAGCCAACCATCCTGTGTCATCCCTGTCAGCAAGTTCATCCCAACCTACCATCACCACTTTGCCAAGCAATGCAGAGTGTCTGACTATGGCTATTCCAAATTAATGGAGCTGCTGGAAGCCGTGCCTCATGTGCTGCAGGTGGGTGATGTGCTGCTGGCCACTCTGGCCTGGGCAATTTTGGTTGCAGCCATCTCAATTCCTGGCTGCTGTTGTAGAATAGGTGCTGGGCAATACCTACTGCCCCTTGAAGGAGCTGGTTGACTCAGCCTTGGTGGGTGTGTTCTTTTTTGAGATGCTGTTTCTGTGCCCACCCTTTCAAAACAACTTCTGGGAAAACCTCAGGAATAAAGTTTGAAGCTGCTTTTGACCTATGGCTGGTGCTTGGGTAAAAGTTCTCAATTGTGCTGTGTGCAGCATAAGAACACTGCAAATGCTGAGTGCTCTTGATTTAGGCTGAGATTTGTAGCCTGTGGCTTGAAGGGATTTCTGTGAGAAATAAGTCATGTAACCTTATTACAAAACCCCTGTGGTCACACTCACTTGCACCTTTGAACAGTAGCTGGTTGTAGGATTTTAAAATAACCAGCACAAATGTGCATAAGTTGCAGTAGCACTCATGGATGAATTTTTGAATTTCTCAAAGTAGTTCTTGGCACAGAAAGTGAGGGGCCTCATGAGGGTCCATTCCAGATGCTGTCTCTATTACATTCTTTTTCTAGCCTACCTATACTAATACTGGCTTTTAAATGCTGAGGGTGCTGGATGTCAGTGACCAAATCTGGTTTTCTTTCAGATTCTGGGCATGGGTTCCAAGCGCTTGTTAACGCTGACACACAGAGCTCAGGTGAAACGCTTCACTCAAGATTTACTGAAGCTGCTCAAGTCCCAGGCCAGCAAGCAAGTTATTGTGAGGGAATTCTTGCAGGCTTACCACTGGTAAGTTACCCTAATGAAACTGTGCAGGGCCTGCCTGTTAATGGTGATTTTAATACCTAGTGCAAGAGGAGTCAGCACATAAAATCTCAAAACTGTGGCAATAACATTGCCTTTTCATTGCAATATGGAAGGTCACACTTCCAATGAAAACAGAAATTAAAAGCTCTCTGCCATATTTTATTTCTTCCTTTAGTACTTAAGGTTCATTTAACTTCATTGGGGTTGGAAATGGATTATTGTATTTCATTAGTTCTCTTCAAAGCCATGACTGCAGCATTGAATTTAAGCAAGTAGGTCATGGCACATTAACATGAACAGTAAAGGGAAAACTTAGCTTAGGCTTTTTTCAGAAGGAGATATTAAATGAATAGATTAACTGCCAGGAGTTACTTTTACTGCTTTAACAGGATCTAGCAGTGGCAAAAATTAGGAGTGATACCTGTCTGGAACTCTCTGTGCTAGCATCCTAAAAAGTAGGGGTTTATTTGGGTTTTTTAAACAACCAAGATGGGTATTTTCTTTAATAGGAAGATAGAACTTAATAGTTGTGTGCTTTAAACAAACCATGGCATCTTGGAGCTCCCTGTGAATCTACCTTCACATGTGTGCTGTAAATCATGTGCCATGGAAATTTTGCCATTTCCACTCTTGGCAAAAATACATTATTGGTTTTTTATAAATCTACTTAATGTAGAGTCAGCACTGGCCACTTGTTGAATAAGAGTGTTTGTAAAGTGTTCTGGCTCCTGAGAGGTTTTGATTGGAAAAGTGGGAAGAGTAAAACACATTTCAATACATTATACGGTATTGGCAAGCTTAATATGATGTTTTCCAGGAGATGGTCTCTGCCTTCTCTTGAGACCTATTCTTGTTTAAAAGAGATAGTTACAGCCATATAACATATTGAGCAAATACAGAGAATACTCTGTAGAAGTGCAGCCAGCTGGAGCTGTATACACAGCACAATGACGTGTTCCTAAAGCACTTAAAACCACTGGCTGATATGTACAGCTCTTTGTTACACTGATTGTTCATATGACAGCAAATCTTACCTCTCTGGCTGGAATGGATTTCAAAGTTTCCCTTTGTTTCCCAGGATAGTATTGCCAATGTGGAAATTGTTTTTATGTTTTTTAGGATTTGAAGCTTACTTTCCCACCTTACCAAAAAATGTATTTTTTGCCTCCACAGCATGCATTAATACTTATATTACACACAATTTTTTGAAACTTTCAGGTGTTTCTCTAAGGATTGGGATGTTACTGAGTATGGAGTGTGTGAACTGGCTGATATTATATCAGAAATTCCAGATACAACCATCTGTTTGTCACAGCAAGACAATGAAATGGTGATTTGTATTCCTAAAAGAGGTATGTCCATGAAAGTTTCTTGTGCAGTTTCTAAGTAGATTGTTCTTTGACTGTTCTAAAGCTTTAGTAACTCAAATGTGTAGGAGTGACTTGGATTTTTGTATAATGGTGTTTCTACTTTTATAACTTAGCAACTAAGTTCTAGCAAATCGAGATTGTCATTCTTTGAACACTTAAAATAGAGCAGGAAAGCAGGTGGCAGAAAACATAAAATGTTACTACTTCTGCATGTAGTTGTGCTTTCTGTGGAATGATTAGGCAGTGGATTGTTTTCATACAGGAAAAAGTACCAACATATTTGGCCATTTAAAAATCTTCTAAAGGCCTGATAACCTGACTATTTTGGACTTTTAAACATGTAAGCCTAATAAAGGTCTCAGTGGTAGAAGAAAAGTGACTTGGCATAATACACGATCCTGCTGAAAACCAGCCACTGTTTGCTTATTGTATTCTGTTACATTTCATAAGCATGTTGGAATGTAGCTCTTGCTTTATTTTTTAATTTTAGAGCGTACCCAGGAGGAAATTGAAAGAACCAAGCAGTTTTCCAAGGAGGTGGTGGATCTGCTGCGGCACCAGCCCCATTTCCGAATGCCCTTCAATAAATTTATTCCTTGTTACCACCACCACTTTGGGCGCCAGTGCAAACTCGCTTACTATGGGTTTACAAAACTACTTGAACTCTTTGAAGCCATACCAGATGTCTTACTTGTAAGTTCCAAATCATAAGCTGGTCTAAAGCATTTTTCTGGAGTATTTACAACTGTTTCAGCTGGGGTTATATTTCTCATAAACTTTAGTGTGAGTTATAAACTCTGCACCTGTAATGTTAAGACAGCCGTTTTTAAGAAAATCTTAATGCTGTTTTGGTAAAATGGTCCATGGTTTTGAGCACATTCAGGAGGCTGTTTGTTAAGAAATTCAGACAAAACTTGGTGTCTCAAAATCGGAGCTAAGTTTTATTATAGTTGTGCTCCATTTGCTTTAAAAAAGTAAACAGTTTTGCTGCTTGTTTTATTATTTCAGACAATACAGTTTTGCTTGCTGTACAAACAGCTTTTGAGGTGGCTGAGTCCTGATGCACATCAAATCCCTGCCTGCAGGCCCTGAGTTTGAGCTGCAGCTTACACTTTGCTCATCCAAACTGCATCAGTCACCTCAGCCAAGTGTCTCTTGTGTTGTGTAGGTGCTGGAGTGTGGGGAGGAGAAGATCCTGGCGCTGACAGAGGTGGAGCAGGTGAAGGCAGTGGCTGCCCAGCTGGTGAAGCTGCTGCGGGCACAGAAGGACAATGCGCTGCTGCTGGCTGAGCTGCTGCCCGAGTACAGCCGCACCTTCGGCTACACCCTGCGCCTGCACGACTTCGACGTCAGCTCCGTGCCAGCCCTCATGCAGAAACTCTGCCACGTGGTGAAGGTAACCCTTGGCCCTGGCTGTTATCCCTCTGGAACATGGGAGGATTGTGTTGTCACTGTTGTATTTTCTGAGAAAGCCCTTCGCCAGGATTTATTCTCCTGGGAAGATGAGAAGCCTCCGAGAAAAAACAAACCAATATTATCTCATTTGCTGTTCCTGTATTTGCTGCTTTGGAATGTGGTCTGGAGATTGTTTACCAACTGGTCATTGCTTGATTGGTGTCATGTGAATTGTTTTTACTTAATGACCAATCCCCATCAGCTGTGTCAGACTCTGAGGAGTCAGGCATGAGTTTTTCATCATCATTGTTTGTTGCCTTCTGTCTGTATCCTTTCTGTATTCTTTAGTATAGTTTTAGTATAGTGTTCTTATATATAATATCATAAAATAATAAATTAGCCTTCTAAGAACATGTAGTCAGATTCTGTCATCTCTCACCTTGTCCAGGGAACAACTACAAATATCACAGTTGTGGTAAGGGGTTCTCACAGGACGTGGCTCAGTACCTGTAATGAAATGTTTCTTCTGGAGTACAGCATTAAGTCAGGAAGGGGAAATTCTAAAAGGGTTTTAAATGAAATTTCTATATTCTTACGATATTATCTTTGCTCCTTTGTAACCTTGCAGCATTCTCTGGGAATACTTACGTTTATTTAACAAATGATAAGTGAAAGATTCTATTCTAGTACTTATTTTAAGAGTACAAATTTGTTTTTTTCTCCCCACCTGATTTCTACCTGTGAAAAGATTTTCTGATAACTGTAGTAGTTTTCAGTCTTCTAATGCTTTCAGTTCCTTTACTTTTTTCTTTTTTAGCTGTGGTTTAAGACTTTGAATATAAATACACAGGTGGTCTTCTGTGCCAGTGGAAAAGAGGGGTTGCAGTTCCATGGATGTGGGCACATTGCTTTAGTTGCTCCAGTTTTGTTGACTTAGCAGCTGGTGGTAGGCTGGAGCTCAGTCAGGACCAGCTGGCTTGTAACAAAGGGTAAAATCATACCTGCCAGTGGACAGAAACTGCTGCACAGCTGTACAGGTTTTGTATATTTAGAGTAAATATTTACATGTAATAGGGTGCTTGATTTTGTGTCTTTTGCTAGGGGAATATCAGGTACAGCTATGCTCAAATAAACCCCAGCTATACATCTTACTTTTAATTCAGTCACTTCTGTGTCCTTAACTTCTTTCCCAATTAATTTTTCCAGGTGGTTGACACAGAATCTGGCAAGCAAATTCAGCTGATAAACAGAAAATCTCTGCGGACTCTGACTGCCCAGCTGCTGGTCTTGCTGATGTCCTGGGATGGAACATCCTTGCTCTCAGTTGAGCAGCTTAAGCAACATTATGAAACAGTCCACAGTACTTCACTTAATCCATGTGAATATGGATTTATGACCTTAACTGAACTCCTGAAGAGTCTGCCTTACTTGGTTGAGGTGTGTAAGCTTCTGCTTTTCTGAAATGTTTGAAAAGCCATTGTGCCTGGAGGCTATGGGAGTGTGTGCTCTAATTCTTTCTCCTTTTTTTTTTTTCTTTTTCTGCTAGGTTTTTACCAATGGTGCAGCAGAAGAATATGTCAAGCTTACAAATCTGTATGTTTTTGCAAAGAATGTGAGGTCCTTACTTCACACCTACCATTATCAGCAAATTTTTCTTCATGAGTTCCCAGTAGCATACAGCAAATACACAGGAGAAGTGCTGCAGCCTAAAGCATATGGATGCAATAATTTAGAAGAGCTCTTGGGAGCAATTCCACAGGTGTGAAGAACTCAGTTTTGCACAACTACATTGAGATTTCTGTATGAATTAAAAGCAGTTACACAACCACAGTTTCTGTTAGTTGGGGTGACTTACTGGAATAATTACCTTCTTCAGAGAGGCTTATACCACTTGTATTTTTAATACACTGCTGAGAAATCAGGAGAAGAAAATCAACCAGCACACGTGTTTTGGTGAAATTGTGCTTAAGAACTGTTCCTAGTAAGACTGTAAACATCCCTGGCATCTCTGAGTGAGAGAATTGATTTTCTGTCTGTGTGAAAGAGTGGTTGTACAGTACTGAACCTTCATTTTTATCAGAGTGCATTATTGGGTTGGGAGTGAATTCTGGGACCTTGTCACAAGTGCCATGTTCTTGTCATCCGCATATCCTAAGTGCTCTGGGATAATTCTGTGACATAGTTTGTGGCTAGAGTATTTCCTTCAAGTAGGCCAATCTTTCTGAAGAGTGACAAAAAGGAATTTTTCAGTTCCATGTTAAACATTTAGTTTCATTTATGTTTGTTTAGTGTACTTTCTGGCACTATAGTTTGCCTTTGGTATCAGTTACTTTGAGCCTTTACTTGACTAGTGTAGTGCAGATTAGCAATGTGCTTTAGGTTACTGTTGGAAATCATGTCAGTGCAAAGCTGGGTGAAAGGCAGTGAGCAAATTAGCTTAGCATGGGCTGATGTTCAACTCTGCTTCCTTCTTAACAGGTGGTCTGGATTAAAGGACATGGCCATAAGAGAATTGTAGTCCTGAAGAATGATATGAAAAGTAAGCCATTGCCATTTTGAGCAATATCTTGATTTTCTTTTATATTTTTTAAGAGGCAGCTTGAGTTAACTAACCAAATGAACTTCCCTTTTTGTAGCTCGTTTTAGCTCACCTAGCTTTCCCCCTGCTGATCATGTAGATGATCATGGAAATCAACTTGCTGACAATAATGGACATATTATGGAGACCCAAGGATCCACTTCCTCAATGGAACTAAATCTAGGAGGGCCTAGCAATGGTAATGCAAAGTTGGTTTATATAAGGAATTTATTGTCTTAGGGGAAATAAGCAGAATAATTGAAGCAGCACAGGGAAAGGTGAGTTAGTAAATCTGAGCTTGGGTGAATATTCATTTTGGCTTGAAAGTTTGGTGAACTTCCCTGAGTTTGTGGTTGGGCTTGTGTTCTGAGGTGCTGGTCTTTAAATGTGTGTGTATAAGGAGAGAGCTTCTGGGTTCTGCTTCCCAGGGATTTGGTGGAAATTTAAGTGTATGGACATGAAGCTAATGAGGGATGAGGGTCAGCAGCAGCTTCTGCTAGCATTGTTTCCTGTATTCTGATGAGAATTTACTTAGATGCTCTTGATGCAGCAAATGAATCTGAGATTCAATAGAATTAATTAAATTAGGTTGGTGTTAGTATTTCAAACAGAGCATAGTTCTGAAATCCTCGGGTTTGCATCTGGAGACTTTACATTTACCTGTGACAGCAGTGACACCTTCACAGCTTACAGATGCTCTGAAAATGTTCCCTTATCTTTGTAGTTTCTAATCAAACCGAGCAGGAACTTCTTTGCCTCACAAACACATCTCCTGTTGATCTCCTGTGTGAGCCAGTTCCTTCCTGCCTGCCATCCCCCCAGCTGAGACCTGACCCCGTGGTTCTTGAGTCTGCAGACCTCATCCAGTTTGAGGAACGCCCTGCACCCCTCCCAGGTAAGACTTTGCCTCCCTTTGTTGCTTCAAATCAGGCTGATGAATTCTCTCTATTTTATTGTCTAACAGCAGAGAAATTGTGTTTTTTTAAAAAACAGCATCAGTAAATTGAGTTGTCTTATTTCTTTTAGAGATAATGATTTTAACAGAAGAAGAAAAACAGACAATTGTTACCACAGCTCAAGAAAAGCTGATCTCTGGTTCTGTGGTGTCTGACACCACAGAGAATGCTTCAGTGCCTCCCTGTCAGTCCTCTGAAACCCAAGTAAACAAAGAAGCAACGGACAGCCCAGCCAAAAAGCAACACAAAAACAAGGTCAAATTGGCAGCAAACTTCTCACTTGCACCTGTAACCAAGCTTTAACTCTTTCTTTTTAGTGTGAAGGACAAACACCTATGGACTGTGCACAAAGTAAAGCTGTTTTGCTAGCCCATGTGTATTTTAATGGAAAACCTAGAGGAATTAATTTGTATTTAATGTATTCTGTGAAAATTTTGTTCCTTTTACACTGAACACAGCTGTTAGCAGAGCAGATTTTTTTCTATTATTTTGAAAAAAAATCTGGCATTTGTTAAATTATTCTTAAATTTTACAGTTTTTCATAAACGTGTTCAGTAAAAGCAAAATATTAATCCAACAAACATGGAACAGATTTTATTTTCTTTAAGCCTTGTTGGTGATGTAATCATACATGTAGCATATTGTATTCTATAGGCTGTTGCTTACTGGTATTGTTTCAGACAGTATTAATGAAATGCATGATTTGTCTTTCAAAAGCCTGTTGAGAAATTTTAACTCGCTGACTGGGGATGACAAGAGTGAGGGGAGCTGATTGTCCTCCCAAGGGGGAACTTGTTCTCTGACCTCTCAGGTGACTTGTAGCTGCATGGGAAATGCTTGTTAAAGATGTCTGTAGGAGGCTGTGGGTCTGGTGTAAAACTTGTTTTAAATGTGTTTTTGCTGTAGCTTTCAGTTCATTTTGGAGCTTTCTAGGACACTGATGCTTTACCCTTCCCTCATATTGGGTTTGTCTGGCATGGGTTTGGTTAAGGGAAAGACTGTCTTGATGTCATGAGTGTAAGATACAGACACACACATTTTCATTGTGTCTAGAAATGAAGTGAGGAAGATTCTGAAATATGCATCTAATGCATAAATTACAGATAATGGAGCAGGTCTTATTAAAATGGCTGGTGATGGAAGGCATTGATGCTATTTCCACCTGTAAGGAAAGTTCTAGCTACATGTGGAAATGCTAAGGTTGTTCTGCTTAACCTTGTTTTCTCTTTTTAAGCATGTTCAGGAAATGGGAAGCTCCTTGGATGATGTGCTGTCTTTTAGCTGTGTCTGTTTTTATTCTGAGACTTACTCCTAGTGTTGGCAGCTTTTTGAATTCGTGGTATCTTGTGTTGGCTTTTGCCAGGGCCAGCTTTGGGAGGGAGGCTGAGTCAGTGGATGCCCTTAACTCTAGTGAGCAGAACTGTCCAGGTGTGAGACTTTCTACCCATTCTGGGTAACCATGGCATTTACAATGGGTTGTATTTGCCAGGCAGCAAATAAATGCTTGTAGTATTGAAAGAACCTATACTAGAAGTTTTCCACTGGCCAACTGAGGCTTTTTTTTTTTAGAGGGATTCTATTGTAATATGCAAGAGATGGAACACAGGCTCTAATTTTTCAGCCAGCAGCAGGAAATGCCACTGAACAATGGCTATGGACAGAATTTTACTAGTCAGATTTTGTTATAAAATCTTTTATATTCAGGCAAGTATTACCAGTAGTGAGTTTATAGCCATTGTGAGTGCAAAGAAACACTGGGAAGTTTTTCTGAGCATTATGGCACAGTATTTTTGAGTCCACAGTAAACCTCTACAGACATACTGCTATGAAAGAAGAAATTTAGAAGTAAGTTTTCTTGGAATGTTTTTAGTGAGTTAAATGCAAGAAAATCTGCTTTCACCTTACCTTGGATAAGGTTGACAGTGGTCAGTCTATAGATCTTTGTTTCAGGAGAGCATGCATTGGAGAAGAGACCTGCCTGGAATGGTATTTTCATGAGATGCAGCTACAAGTCATTTGGAGCACTAAAGAAAACCAGGTTTTTGCTTCTGAGGAAAATATGGTGTTTATCCAAGTAATGTGGTGGTTATACCACCTGTGGAGGTCAGCATATCTTATCTGGATTCATGTGTGATTCTGCTGAAATTGCTGTTTGAAAGTAATAGAATAATACTTTTGAGAAGTTGTGTTCATAGTGTAACAAAATAGCTAATTGAATTGCAATATATTTTTTTATCCAAAGGGTTAAATGAATGATGTGACTTACAGATTTAAAAGCATTGCAACCATGAAATTCTTTAATTTAGCAAATAAATGTACTACTTCAGATTCATGTTTGTTTAAAAGAAAAAATGTCACTGAAGCCCTCAATTTATGCACTATTTTTTCCTTGGAATGGGAGAGAGAAGAAAGACTTCTTTTCTTAGCTGTCTACTTTGTTTGGACACTTTCTTTTGTGGCTCAAGTGCTGTTTTGTGTGTTGGGACCAAACAGTTGTCAATAAAATTTTCAAGCAAGCATAACTCTTGTCCTTGTCTCAAAACCTGTGGGGGGGGGAAAAAACCAAACAAAAACCAAACCAACCTCTAGAATACTTAACCTGCTGTGTCATGGTAAATTTAATTATTGAGACAGAACAGAGCTGGGGTTTAGTGAGGACTAAAGAAACATAAATTGTGGAGGTTGAAGCTTTTCCCAGATTTTGCAATTGAGCTGTTTGCAGATGCAGTCAGTGCCTCTTACTGCTCTCCATGCAAGGTCATGTGTAGGGTTTATTTTGAAAAGGAGCTGTGCTATTTATCGTGCTAAAGAGAAAAAATGGAGAAAGGGATGTAAATCCAGCAGGTGGATGTCAGGTGTTCCTCCTCAGTGTCCCTTTGAGATGTTAAAATTGTTGCAAATAAGGTCATGTGAACAGTAATAAATTTAATGAGTCTCTTGAGTTATAATGGCTTTTTCCAGCTTGAAGATGGTAATTATCCAGGAACTACAAATATGGCAAATTTCTTTCACTGGAGTGTTTTGAAATTTAGAATCTTAACAAAAATTCAACTAAAGTGAAGTGTTTTGTCATCTCACAGCTTCATGGACAAAACTGAAGACCTGGATGAGCTGTTCCTGACTTTTTTGGGGGGCTTTTTGGGTTTTGTTTTGTGTTATATTCTTACTCAACAGAACTGTTAAGTGGAGTCTGCTGGAATAAATGTCAGGCCTGTTGCAGATAAGTAACCACTTGACCTTACAGGGTTCCTGTTCACTAAACAATTTTAAAGTAACTACCTAAAAAACTTACTGGGAGATTCTTCATAAACAATGTAATAAATATCCCTCTTGGAAATAATGAATTCTCCTCTCTGAAAGGAGGAACAGCTGGTTTATAAAACCTTCCTAGAGCAGCACCACAAACCCTATAATCACCACTGTGTAATTTCATTTTTCAGTAGTTGTGAGTGTTTTTAAGTAAATGAATGAGTAAAATCCCTCATAGCACCTGGTATGTGATTACCTTCAAAAGATGAGTTTGATTTTAAATGCTGCTTTGGTTCTGTGCTGCAAACATTCCCACTTCTTTTATTCTCACTCATTTTATGTTAAGCCATCTGTTTTAAGTTAGTAAAAAAGTGGTGATGGAAGTAGGTTCCATTTTTTTTTCTAAAATTAATACGGCTTATTTTGCTTGCCATAATGTAACAGGACAGACTAGTTGCATGGCGAGCTATGGTTTAACTCCTATTAATAGCATTTTCCTAGCAAGCATCACTTCAAATGCTGTATTCCTTCCTGTATGACTATTTTTGTTTAGTATTACTTAGGTGGATAAAGACAGAAACAAATCCTAATTCAAGTTATTATCAAAGTGGCTTGTAGTGCAGAGTAGTAACCTTGTTGTTTTTGACAAGTGTAGCAACACAGGAACTGCATCCCATTCCACTCCACAACCAACTTTTCCTCAGTAACAGGAAGAAACAAAGGCTTAGTATAACACAGCAGCTTAGTTTATTTGGAAATATGTTTAACTTGGAAGAGATTCAGTAGGCCTGGGGAAGGTACAAGGGAACCATTTGCTGGTGGAATTGGTGATTTGTACAAACAGCACTTCAGCACTTTTGTTTTTCCCAGTAGACCAAGATCCTTTCCTGAACACAGTCATGTTTACCAGAGTGTGTAAAATCCACCTTACACATTATTCCACACACTCTTCCACTGCCTGGCCTTCTTTCTGAAGTGATAAATAGCCAGGATTTCCAGAAGAGATACTGGGTGCTTCCATCAATGTCTCTCTGCTGACAGTGACTGATAGCTGAAAATCAACTCTGAAATGATGCCAGTTACTCCATATAATCACCCAAAGATACTTGTCTGATACTCTGCTGATTTATATACGGGGATTGTACAATGTGTTGTGCTCACAGGATCATGGAAGTTACAAAGCCCCTAGTTGTTCTTGGGATATTCAGTGATTTAGTCCGGCTTTTAAAAATAAGGGTCAAGAGTTTTACACTTAATTCCTTCCTAAATTTAATTTATTTAATTGCAGCCATTAGCTTTGCCATCAGCCATAAGGGCTCTGCTGTGTTCTAGATAGGCAACACTAAAGCAGTGTTGAACACAGTTGAGAATGGGACCTTACAGTCTTAAAATTCCAGGACTTTATTGCTAAGCAGCATCACTGACCCGCTTCTGAAGGAACCACTTGTGCACTGCAGGCAAGCTCTTCAAACCCACCCAAATAAACAAAGAAATTTGCTAATTAAAAACAAAAACTGGCATACAGAAAACCTTCCAGCTGAGCCAAGCTAGAACTTCTGAAAATGAAGTTCACTGTCATTAACACTGCTGGAGTTCAAGTCCCTCTGGGGCACCGGCTGCCAGTGCTCAGCTGTGAGAATATTGCACATTCCTACTTGCTGTGTTTCTCCTTGGTTTTAATTAAAGGAGATTGCTCTGTAGCCTGGTCATGAGTGTTGCTTCACAGGAATGTCTGTTTCTTGCTAATGAAATTTTTCATGGAAGCCAACATTGCACTCACTTCACTTCATCCCCAGGTGGATTCTGTGCAGCCTGTAGGGATCGCCCCTCTCATCAGCACAGCCTGGGTTAAACACTCATGTGCAGGAGTCACCTCGGGCCTTAAAAACCATGTGCAAAGTCCTTCTGGACCCTTTATTGGTGCCATTCACAGCTGATCCCCCTAAGGTTTAAAGTGGGTGCTTCACTACAGCTTTTTCCTTGACTCCCATTTGCCTTTATTAGTGACACTGAGCATCTGCCTCTTGCCCTTAGAAACTGACAATTCCTGATGTCTTCACTGGGTACCAGCAAGAGCCTGTGGAATTTTACAGGAGCCAGTGGGTGTTTCTTCCCCTCCAGTGTGTATTTTCTCCCCTAAAAGCAGTTTTCCCCATAGCTGTAAATGCACACAGGTGCCCTGCAGAGCCCAGCCCACACCAGGTACAGACTGTGAAGCTACAGGGTGGTGTGTGTCTCAACAAGGACACAATAATCATACATGAGACTCAGCCTTTGTTCTCCTTCCTGCATCTTTGGTCAAAATAATTAAAGTGCTTCATGTCTCAGTGGAAACCTTTTGTGTTTTTCCCTCTTTGATCCTTAAAACTGAAGGTTACTTAGTGATGTTGGTTCTTTGTCTCAAGTGAGTCTGCAACACTGAAATTATCCTGGAAATGCAAGTGGTTTTCATCAAATCAGTCAGTGCTAGGGATTAGGTTTTATAAGGATAGTCTGAGTTACTTTAGATGGTGTCTATTGCCTTCAACCTTAATTAGATACTTTTTCTCTCTAAAAAAATAACTGTTTATCCTTTTGGGGTAACTGCTGTTGATTTTTTCTCCTTTCCTACACTGTGGTTCCTTGGTATATAAGCACACACTTCACTTAGCTGGCTTCACAAAATGGAAGTTCCTTTTGCAAAATGTTACTTTAGGAACTTGTTGCTATCTTTTGTTATTTCTAAGCCTGAGATTGTCACACTAGATCCATGTACGTTTATTTTACTATTTACACCTATCGCAGTACATTTATATGGAATACCATCACACAGACAAACCAGCTACTGACAGCTAATATAAAGATATTAGATTCCACAAGCTTAATCTGCATAGAGACCAGAAACACACTTAATGGTGAAACACAGACAAGTATTTCTGTATTTCCCTTAATTTTAAACCCATTTTACACAGAATGTGATCTTCCTGCCACAAATACCTACTTCTGTACTTGTATATTTGTCTTGTGGCCAATTTGTATTGGGTGTCTTGTGTCTTCCTATGCTTTTTCAATGGATAGTTGCTATTTCTTGTGGTCACAAAATATACAATTAATACTTGTTTTAAGCATGGTTTCAGTATTAGTTAAATTTTGTCTTCTGTTCTTCTCCCAGCAATCTCTCAGTGATGTGTAATCTCCTGCTGCATGTAGCTTATAAAAATGGGCAAAACCCTGGGTGAATATTTCTCTCACTTCTTGGGAGTTGGAGATCTAAAACAGAAGTGACACAACCTTGGACTGCATCATCAGCTTGCAGATTACTGTAGCTGTGCTTTGCTAAAGCTTTGCCAGGGATTTATTTCCCCTGCTGGAAGCAATATTAATTTGACTTGACTAACTCGGATATCATATGGGATATAAAATTCTGTAGCTACTTGCAGCATCCTTGTCACTGATCTCATTCTTTAGGAAGAATTTGAAATGAAACTCCACAGCAAAGTAGTTAAACATCACACAAGTTTGGGGTTTTGTATGCAACATCAGTTATCCTACAGTTGCTTCCTCTATCAGTTGTGCCATATATAGCATTGCTACTTGTGGCTTTTGTTTTGAAAAGAGCCAAAACAGGAGAATTTGGCAATTTTTGAGTGCAGTTTGTCACGGGGAGGAAAGTGTACAACATATTCTTCTAAAGTTATAGCCCATTAAAATTGCTGTTTTACACCATTCTGGATTAAACATAGCCCCTTTTCATTCACCTGTATCACAGGGGTGGTTTTTGTTGACTCTACTGCTGATCTCTTCTGGTCCCTGGACAGCCACTAAATAGATTTCTTTGTTTTAGGCATGCGTGTAGAGTGATCCATGCAACAGTGAGGAACCTGCCGTGGTGCAGTCCATGGGTGGCACCTGGGCAGCTGCTCTCAGCAGGACGCTGCTGGTTCCCCTCACCATCCACTTCCACTCAATGGAAACACTGAAAAGACAAGCAGGCTGGGAAGCCCAGGGCTCTCTCTACATGATGCTGCACTGCGTGGCCCCACAACAATCTTTGATAATTGCCAGCCCTGCCTTGGCGATGGTGGGCTTGCTTGGAGGAGGTTCTGCCTTCTTTTCTGCTGGGCTGCCTGCAATGTTCAAAACAGGACACCATTAGAAACAAGAGCTGCTCAAACCCTTCCTTCTACTTCTGCCCTAAAGGGTGCAAACCTTTCCTGCCCTCTCTCCACCCACCATGAATTTTTTAGGTCCTGTTTGAACAACACTTTGCTGGTTTGAAACTGCTCAGAAAGTCTCCTCTCTTCAGGGAAGAGTGTTTAGAGGAGCTAAACAATCCATGCATC
Organism: Zonotrichia albicollis; assembly: GCF_047830755.1. Classification (NCBI taxonomy): domain Eukaryota; kingdom Metazoa; phylum Chordata; class Aves; order Passeriformes; family Passerellidae; genus Zonotrichia; species Zonotrichia albicollis. The sequence goes on from NC_133834.1 coordinate 8,913,633, forward strand.
TCAAAGGGAGGGGAAACTTTTATCTGGTTCAAGGCAGGTGTCCCTTTCACAGCCATGGGTCCTTCCACAAAGTCATTTCCCTTTTTAATTTCCAGCAAGGAAAGGAGCTGAAGGACAAAAGTATTGCTAGGATTTATTCTCTCGTTGGCTTGGATGTTGTAATTAAGGGAACAAGATAAAGGTAGGTTTTCATTTTTCAGGGTGAAAAGAATCTTTTCATCTTTAAAACTGCATTTAAAAGCAATGAGAAAGTAAACAAACAAGGGAGATGAGTCATGCTCCCTGTGACTAAGGGGGTATAAATAATTAGTGATGCATCTTAAAATGTCTCTTCTCAACTTCAAGGTCATCCCAGTCCCTCTGGAACTCTTGAGCAAGATCTTGATCTGTGCAAAATGGCACAATGTTTGATTCAAACCTCTTCAGCTGCTGGACCTCTCCAAGAAGGGCACTGCTCTCACTTGACTCTGCCTGAGAGCTCATCTCGAGACAGGGCAAAATCAATCCGTGAGCTGCTACAGCTCCTGCTGAGGCTGTGACTGTTCTGTTTGAAAGCTGCACTAAAAGCTTCTGAGGCACCATGAAATCCACTTTGTCTCTCAGAAACCAGTGTGTTTCCATTCTGCCTACAAGTGGTTTGGTTGGGGTGGTTCAAAAGCCTATTTCTGATGGTAATATGTAAGAAATTTGGGTCAGCTGTAGAACTTTGCAGTTTTTTCTCTAGTTTCCATCTTGACTGCAGTAAATCAGGTGAACTTTGCTTCAGATGGACCTGAAGAGGTTTTTTTCCATTATTTTTGCAGAAACGGATAGGAAAATTATTAATAAAAATCAAACTGCTTAGAAAAGCAGATTGTGGCACTGTGTACACAAATATAATTTGCATATTTAAAACATACAGAGCAATCTGAAGTGGCCATAGATGAATGAAATTCAGTTTTAAGGGGTAATTTGCTATCTCAAGTCTAAGTGGCCAGCAGCTGCTGACACCCTGAGTTGTTCCTAGGTGACCTAGCTAGCTTCACCTAGCTTTTGCCAGAGTGAAAATGCTCTTATAATCAGTTGTCTTTGGAGTTTTTTCTTTTGCTCTTGTTTTTTTCTTAATGGTTAGGAACTCACTGGTAGGAGACTGTGTTGCTTTGTCGATGGGTTTTAACTTGGTGCGAAGGAACTCAGCCATCTCCCTGTCTTCTTCCTTTTCCCTGGTGGAAAAAAGGAAAATAGAAGAATGAGTTTTCTCTGTAAACGGGACAGCAAAAGCTAGAACAGCTAGGATCAAGTCACTAGTAAACAATTAATTTCTTTGCTATTTTTAGAAACATTTAATTTTGTCGCTTATTAAAAAGCAAAATATTTGCGTAAATGAAAACTGCTGCTGAGGCTTTGGTGATGTGCACACAGGGCTCAGTGAGAGCTCTGGTTCAGCTCTAGCTCAGGCTCCTTGTCAGCTGCTGCCTCTGGCCAGCTCTCCTTGATCAGCTTTGCCAAATCCTCTCCTTGCCTGCTCAGAATGTCAATGTGTTGGAGGAGATATTGTCACTTTGGATAAATGGATTGAGTCTCTGCTGCTGAATGAGGGGGAAGTAGGAGCAAAACTGACTCTGTGGAGCGCTGATCTCAAACCAAAGATTGGATTTGGGTGCTGGAAGTGAACTTCTGAGGAAGCCTACAACTTTGGGCTAATACTTTGGGAGATGAAACCCTTCAGAACCTGCCCATGTCTTAGGTAGGGTTGTACTGCTGGGTCCTTTTTAGTTGGTTTGGGTTGTTTTTCCATGACAAAATGGGAATAGGAGTAAACCTGACAACATGAATAATTTAAAAAGGAGGATTTTAGATGTCTACAAATATGCCCCTTGTAGAATTCCATTTCATGTCTGCTTCTTATCCCAAGAGAATTCCCTGGTAGCAGCATAAATCCCTTTCTTTTCAATGGTAAATGCCCAGGTTGTTTCTGGTAGGAAAACAAAGAGACCAAAGCTCACTGTTATTCATGAGATGACCGAATCATTAATGGGATAAAGAGCCACAGAATTAGAGTAATCTAATTTTAATGGTTTTCCTATGGAATGGAGAGTAGGCTTTTAACTTGGTAAGTTGTTTTGAAGGACCAATTCTCTCCCATTAATGTTGATTTAAATTTTGTCACTTAATCTATTGTATTATTAGGCTTGTGGAATGCCACTAAATAAGTTCAGTTGCTCTTGGTTCTTACCTTAATCTCTCCACCTCTGCATCATCTACAAGAAAATCTCTTTTTTGTACCAGTCGATGAATCTTCTGAATCAGCTCATCCTCTCTCTGCTTCTCCATCTTTGTTTTTTCTTTTTCTGGTCAAAAGGAGAGAAAAGAGTGTGTTACTGTGGGCTCTGGGGAGCGTGAGGGGGTGGTGTGGGAGGGTGCAGATGTCTGAGGATCAGCTGCTGATTGAAGTCAATGGCTTTCCAGCCTGAGTCACCAAAGCCCAGCAAGCTGGGTCACTGCCTCTGCTCTCCTCTCTCGCTGCTCTGGGCTCTGATCAGCTTAATGGGCTGAGGCTCCGTGGGGTTTGCTAAGCCTGCTTTTAATTTGCAATGACTCTTCAAGACATTGCTTGGGAAATTTTTAAGAGCTTTGGCAAGAAAATAGTTCCAGATGCTTTGTTAAAATCCAATGCGCAAACTCCATCTGACCTCAGGGGAAAGGAGATCACACCAAAAGGAACTATTTCTCTGTATTTCTCTGTGTTTCAAGACAGTTTTGGCTGTTGAAAACAACACCTTTTTTTCTATTCTGACAAGGCAGGTGAGCTGCAAATCCACACCAACAGCATCAAATGTAAAATGTGGAAAAATAAATGCAAGTTTATTTCCCCTGTACTTCAAAACTCTGAGTAATTAATATTTGTCCTTGTTAATTGGCCAGCCTGGAATGGCTAGGTTGTCTGTAAACAACAATTTTTGTGGCATGAAGGATGTGCCTGTTGCAAACTAAAAGTCATAAATGTTAGGGATTACAGAGCTGTCGTTTCAGGCTACAAAGCAAATATATTTAAAACAGAACTCTTCAGACCTTGGAAGTGCAGCAGAGATGAGAAAGCCAGAGGCAAATCCAGGCTCATGTATTTCTCTGAGAAGCTGAAAATTTTGAACAGCTATGAAGATGCTTTGTATTAAATCAAGATTTTGGGCTTTGGGCAGCAGAACTGCCCAGTTCAGTACAGTGGGAGTGGGGGAGGCAGAGTGAGCTCTGCAGTCTGATCATCTGAGCTGTGTTGTGGCTGCTGATTAAGTTATAAGACACTTTAAATAGCCAAACTAATCAGACACTTGAAAACTATTGTTTTTAGTAGATTTAAGAAAAAAAATAATGCTTAGAAGTGGCTGCTTTTTTCTGCTTTATCTGTTATGGCTAAGGAGCAAGGACTCCCCTCACTTCTGAAGATAGAAGATCCTTTCCACTTCCTCTCAATCTATCCCTTTCCTAAACTGAGATGTGCTCTCCCATTATATCCTTCAGGAAACTGTCTACTAAAAATGTTAGTATATGTGGCAAAATATTTCATATTCTATGTACTAAAAGACTGATTCCACATCTACTGAAACTGGCTAGACTGTGTCCACTGAAACCAAAGAGCAGCTCTCCACACAAACCTGTATTCTTACAGGAAAATTATGGTGGAGATCCTGTGAATGAATCCATTTCTGGAAAGCGTTTTTCCAGGTCAGGCACATGCTGTGTCAGCACAAAGTCACTGCCAGCAGCTGCTTTGTCTTTGTCAGGACCAAGCTCCTGTGACCCTGCCTGCAGACGCTGCTGCTGGAGCTGCACCTCTTGGACTCCTAAATGAGCTGAGATTTGTGAAGTTCTAAGGAGAAACTGCTCTCTGTGGGTCTCTGCTTGAGGCCTTGAGACTGGAAAATCACTTATAAAAGATTAAAAAAAACCCAAACAGCAGGAACACCACAAGAATGAAAGCTGATTAACCCTATCTGTTAGCTCAAAGTACAGGAAAGCTGCAGATCAGGAAAGTGAGGCAAGGGGCAGCATTCACAGATATTTTCCAGGATTTGTAATCCTTTCCATTAGAACAAATAATGAACCAGCAGCGTTGCTGTTAAAAATTAAATGTGACCTCTACTAAGAAGTATAAGGAAAGAAAAAGTGAGAAATATTATTAATCTATTTCTGTTAGGTGCAAAATGTGGCAAAGGTTTCGCACAGCTAAAAGTGATGGTTTCAGAATAGATCTCTTTCCTATGTCACAAATACCGTTCTCTCTCCTTTCTAAGGACAAAGTTGTCCTTCAAAGTTGCACAAAAAAATAAGAGGAGGAAAAATGAGGATAACCAAAGGATAGACAAAACTTGGACTTAATAGTTAAGCAGGAGCAGTTAAGCAAATTATTTCTGCAGGGTGCTGGAGGCTGGGCAGTAACATGTGGTGTATTGGCCTGCTGCAGTTGCTGAGTGTTTTGCAGGATCTATTTTTTCCTTGAATAGAGTGGGGTTGTTGTGGATCATCTGAAATGGGAAGGCTGTAGAGAAATGGAATTCCTCACTGATAGCAGTTGGAGTTCTGAGCCACAGACTGCAGAACTGCCCACAGCTCTGTCCCTCCTTCAAACACTGAATTTGCAGAGATTTATGGCAAAACACAAAACAGAGTTTTGGGCCTTGCTTTTCATAGAAACCTGTTCTTCTTGATCCTAGAAGGTAAATTTAACTACAGGTGTGATAATGGATTGGTGTAGCAAGGAAAAAATCAATCACATTCACAGTGATGGTTATAAATCCTTCTCCTCTCCCTCTTTTATCTCTGGTATCTCAGCACTTGTCTTTTTTACCTGACAATCTCTGTGCCACTTGGTTCCCTTGAGATTGCCAGGGGAGTGCAAGAAATAAGGAATGTGCTCCTTGTTTGAGTGATGTCTGCAGGGTTGCTGCCATGGGAGCAGGGAAATACAGCATGAAAAGAAATTTAGAGACAGAGATTAGAGATGGGCAGGAAAATGGGAATTAAAAATGAGGACTGGAGGAGAAAGATATGAAACTGCACCTTGTGGGGAGGAGGTTGCTGGGGCATGGGTGGGGATGGTGCCAGGAGCACATCAGGTGTTATCCTGGCATTGGGGGGAGACAGCCATTACCTGGGATTGCTACCAAAGCCTGCAGCTCCTGCTTAAGGTTCATAATGTCTTTGCACAGCTGGATGTCATCCATCCTGCAGAAACAGAAAAAGCATGGTCAGACATGCAAACCCCACTCTGTGCTGATGGGATTGGCCAGGTCTGATCTGAGTACCTGGCCCTGGCCTTGCCTGGGAGCTGCCAGCCTCAAAGGGATCCTGACACTCTTGGCTCACCAAGTTTCACAGAAAGCAAAGGGTATTTAATACTAAATGCCCATTGAGCCCTTGGTTACTTGTCTTACTACTAATTTGTGTGTAGGTTCATACCTGTCACTGTGGATAATTTAAAATTTTACTTTCTTGAGCACCAAAAAACATTCTGTATCCATAATGGTCCTGGGAAAAGACAGGTGAGCTTTATTGCACTTACTGCAGCAAGAGTTTTCACCAGGGAAAGAGCAAGAACAGCAGAGAGCCTGGGAAGGGGCAGCAGAGGGTGACAGATTATTTGGCACAGCCAGGGCAAGGTTCATATTCTACCAGCAGCTTTCCTTGTGACCCTACTAATAATTCAGTTCTAACAGCAGAGATCTGGAAACTGACATAATTTGGCATTTATCTGAGGTTCTGTGCCTTGGGTGAATGTCCTCCATGGTTATTGTTAAATGCTTCAAATCCTTGATATGCGCAGAAAGCCCATTAATATTAAGACACAGCAGACAGCTTTAAAAAAGAAAAATAACATTAGCAGAAACTGCACCTTCAGCTCTCATTGAAACTGCTGCTTCTCCTGAGAGCTGCCACTGAATCACTGTCCTGGAAGGCAGCAGCATCAGCATCATCCTCCTGGCACAGGTTTTGTCCCAGTGCCACAGGGGCAGCCAGGGCTCAGGTGTTGGCTCCAAGGGCACATCTGGGGCTTTCATTTGGAGATCACCCCCTGAAGAGCACAAACCCAGCCTGTGTGATTAATTGTACATTCTCAGCTTGGATCTCACCAACACCCTCCCTGCCCACGGATCTCTGGGCTCTGTTTTGCACAATCCTGTGCCTGAGGAGGGGATTTGCTGCTGCCTGGGCCCCTGGAGCAGCTGAAGTGCCATCAGAGCAGGGCTGGCACTGTGTGTGTGTGTGTGAGAGAGCCCCCAAAGGACAATGCAGCCAAATCATTGAATTAAGTGAGGAGTGGGAAAAGTAGGTGTTTCTGGCACAAATAAGACTTTAATCACACCCCAAGAGCTTTTATTCTCCATGCTGCCTCTGCCAGGATTGCAGGTCTCTGCAGGGAGCTGTCCTTCAGCTGCTTTGCTCTTGTTAGTAAAACATGTTGATCCCTCTGTTATTTGCTGCTTGGGTTAACTCCATCTTGCCTGTTCTGCTACTTTCCCTGTGCTATGACAGCTATTCCTGCTGCCTTTTCACCCTCTCCTCCCAAAATACAACCATGAAGTACCTCTCCTAATCATCTTTATTGCTGACCTCTTTTCCTTCTTTGTGTACCCCTGTCACTTCCACTGGGATCTGCTCTTCCACTGCCCATCTGTCTTGTAAGACTTGGTTTTGTTGGGAAGAGCAGCATGTTTGCCTCAGGACGGGAGCAAGGTCCTTTGCTCTGTGTGTTTAGGACACTTGGAGGCAGAGATGTTTTCACTGATGAATATTCTAACTTAGGCTCCCCATATTATTCACTCTCATCCCAAGCAAAGCCTGCTTTACTCTTGAGATCCATCACACTAAATGGTGCTGGAATTACTTTTATCAATTAATCTTAAACTGTCCTCCCAGGAGAGTGAGAATTCAAAATGTGCTGGGATATGAGCAAGGCTCACAGCTCTTTATCTATTCAGTGCTCAAGCACTTTGGGTGGCATGTTGGTACATCTGACTAAGATGACCATGCCTAGCAAAGATGACATTTTCTTGGCAAGAAATGTTCAATATTGAACTGCTGTAATCAAATTATATCAGGCCACACTCTCAACTAGTAAAGAGAACAGTGAGTTTCTACAAAAGAGATCTCTGTGATAGACAGAGAGGATTTTTTTCCGATTCAAAAGATTTGGCTTCATTCTGAGAAGTTCTAAATACACTAATTAAATACTTTACTATATCACTTTGGCTCCCTGCCCTCACTAAGGAACTCCAAAAAGCTAATGGCACTGCTCTTCTCTGAGGATTTTCAGGAATTTAAAATACCACCAGCAGTATTTTCCAATTGAGCAAGATCATTCATGTTCAGCACTCCCTACAGTCCCTAACTTGTGGCTAAGGTACTGGCCACATGGTGCAACTTCAGTTACACTTTCTCCCCATTATTTTGGCTGGTTTTCAGTCTGACTACAGAGTATGTAGCTGGTACTCCACGGATATTCTCAGCATGTCTTTCTCCTGAGACCTAAACTTTGTAAACTTTTGTTTGCCTTGTAACACACAGCAGAGAAGTAAATCCGTGGCCAAAGCACTTTAGGTCTGTAACAGCTCTGTGACCACAGGAATTCCAAAAAGGCAGATGACCTCTCCCGAGTCCCAGTTCTGCAGGCTGGTGCATTGTGCTGATGGGCAAAACCTGAACCTACCATCTGCACCAATCCCCTCAAGCACATGGAACATCTTTCTTCCCATCTGTGTCCAACAGCCTTTGTGCTTCATCCACTCCACAGTGCTGATTAGCAAAAAGTAATAAAAAAAGAGGTTAAATGATGAAAGAGAGGGCTGAAGGACATATGGGACCATGCCAAACTTCATCCATCTGATTTAATGAAAGCAGGATCTATGGTTCCTTGTAACTATAAACCATATCCCACATCTGCCAGAAAATAATACTGAATGTGAATGGTCAGCAGGGTTTGACTGAGAGCATCTTGGTATTACTGTCAGACCTCTTTAGGAAGTAAAAAGTGCTTTTGGAAATGTTAAGGAATGCAGCAATCTGCAGGGTAGAGGAGAAAATATTCTTGGGTCCCTTAACCTACAGAAGTTCTTTCTCTTCTCTGGAAGAGTTGGTACATTCTCTTCAGTCCCTCTGAAGACACTTTTCACATTGTACAAAAAACACCAGTGAAGCAAACAGCAGTTACATATGGCAGTTTCTCCTCCAGAGCTGAGCTTTAAATGTCTGCCCAGGAACCCTAAACACATGAGTTATGAGAATGATAAAACATTTCTCTGGTTAGGAGCCCAGACCCATTCCTGGAGTAATTGCAACAGTATTGAACTAGGGATGGATTCTCAGTGTGCTTTGTGGATTCCTGACACGCTGCCTGCACTTCTGCTCTTCCCTTTCTTGATGGCTCATTGCAGAACCCCCTCTGCATGCTTGGAGACAGCACACAAGCACATATTAGTCTTTTCTCTCAGGGTATTTCAAGCTATATCATCACAACCTACAAGCAGATTCTCTGTTTGCCAGAAAGAAACAACAAAAAACCCAAACCTCATAATGAAGAAACAGCGGGAGCAGAAGATTTTCTAAACATGGCACCAAATGACAGGAAAATAAGTGGGTTGGGGAGCCTGCAGAGCCCTGGCACAGTGACTCAGCCCCATGACATGTTTCTGTGTCCAGCCAGCAGGGGAGAGTGCCCTGGGCACTGCCACTGCCATGCTACAGGGAGGTGACAATGAGTCACCTCTGCTGGCACCATCGGCACCAGGGCAGCAGGGCAAGAGAGCCCTCCCTTCCAGCTGGGCCTGGCAAGCCCCTGGGGCTCTGCAAGAAAATGGGAGGCAGGACTTTCAAAAAAGAGATATTCTGTTCCACACACAAAAGAATTGTTTTGTTTTGTTTCAGTAGAAATTATTCTTCAGCAGCTGAATTTTTCTATCTTCTTCTCAGCCAAGGAAGAAATCTGAATTCCCCAGTGTATGACCTAGGTGCCATCTAGAGACATGCATACGAATAAAGGAAAAATTATAGTGGAAGCTCAGAGAAAAATCACTTAACACCCCCCTTAATGGTCAGCCAAAAAAAGACATGTCCAACAAGACTGACAAATACTTCATACTTGAGTGTAAGAACTATTAGTAACACCAACATAAGCATCAAATATCATTTCCATTGATTTCAGGATGAGCAGAGCAGTTCAGTGTGTCTGGAGAGCTTCTGCCTTTGCTGAATGACTTTCAAAGCTAGAAATAGATCTGTGCTCCCTCCAGCATGTCTGTAAGAGGAGGTCTGAGATTTCCTTTGTTTTCTGTTATTGGATTAAAGTGCTTGAAGTTAAAAATGGAATGTAGACCAGGTTTGCTGGTTTCCTTCCCTCCTTCCAGGAGGGTTTGCAGGCACTAAGATTATTTTTAGTTCTGTTTTAATACATTCCTGCCCCAGGAGTAAAATGCTTGTAATTGTTGGAGTTTCTGAAGATTTGATAGTGCCAGTCCAGGAGCTGGCCAGAGAATCAGGTGTCATGCTAAGTCACAGCTGACATGATTATGTAACCAAAGGTCTCCATGCAGGGATAAAAAGTCATCTCCTTGGTGGTGAGCAGGCTGAAACCAGCCAAGAACCATCAGCAGTGATGGAGAAAATTGGGGGATTGAAGGAAAGAGATGTGTAGAAATAAAGAGAATTGCTTTAGGGATGGGGATGATGTCAAGCTGCAGACTGGAGGGCCTTGAGGGGAGGCTGCCCTTGGGTACTGCAGGTGCTCATGGCTCTGCCAGAGCTGTGGGGGATCTGCAATAGTGGAAGTGTCCTTGGGACTACCAGAGCACTATAAATGTACAGAATCACTGAACTCTTAGAGGCTGGAAAATGCCTCTAAGACAATGGAGTTCAGCAGTTACCTCAGCATGGCACCACATCCCCAGGTGCCACATGCAGATGCCTTTTGAACAATTCCACAGATGGTGACTCCCCCACTGCCCTGGCAGCATGTTCCAATGCCTGATCACCCTTTCAGTCAAAACGTTTTTCCTTATATCCAATCTAATCCTTCCCTATGCAATTTGAGTCCATTTCCTCCTGCCTTGTTGCTTGTTACGTGGGAGAAGAGATCAACCTCCACCTGATGCTACATTTGACTCCTTTTTGTCCCTGTCAGCTTGGCTTAGTTCCTTAAATCTGCTAATTATAAATCTGTGAGATCACAGGCAACATTTAATGAATCCAGAACAGGTTGTTTGAGTCATTTTGGTGTGTGTTTGTCACTGATATTGAGCTCAGCACCTGGTGCTGCTGGTGCTGCAGGACACAGAGCTGGCAGTGAAGGGAACAGATTGCTGGCCAGCCTTGGCAGGGCAGCTCCCAATCCACAGCTCCTGCTCTGCCAAAGGAAATGGGTCTGACTCTCACAGCTCCTGGTTTGAGCTCTACTAAAGGAAATGGGTCTGACTTTCCTTGCTGGAAGTGCTCTCTGCTGGAGGAACACTGCACAGAAGCTGCTGAACCACAGCTTGTATTGAATTGTACTGAATTACACAGTAATGTAATTCAGCTATTGTTTCAGAGAATTGAAGATGGCATTTGAAATTCCTAGTCCCAGAAGGGTCATATTTAAGGTATATTTCACATAAATTCAGAACAGTGTCTAGAGGGAATGTCTGTTTTTCATTTTCACTGGGGCATTGCTCAGTTCTCTTGAGCTTGGCCATCTCCTGTGCCAGTTACAAAGTTCTGCCATGGATCAATAGTAACAAGAGGAATTTTCCTGAAATTGCCCCACTGTGGAGGGGAATATTTCTCCGTGTGGCTAAAATTGACTAAGTTAATTTGTCTAAAAACGTATAGACAGTAGAGAAGTCAGATTTCAATTCACAAGTATCAGCCCTTTGCAGCAGCACACAGAAGATTCTATACAAAAAAATAGAGCCTGGTTCATTTGACCTGCTCTGGTAGTTCTATTTTTGGATATTAGGCACAGGAAGGAGGAAACTCTAGGGCTGGCTGTGCATTGTCATTGTCTCCAGCAGAATCAATGATACATTTCCTTCTTCATTTGCCTTCATGTTTGACCTTTTCTTATTTTTAAAACCAGAAAAGCAACTATTTGTTATCCCAGCTGAAAATAATATAAAGGTTTCTGGTATAAAATTAAACACTCACAGTCCCTTCCAGGGCTTTTCAAGTCACTGGTTACTCTCCTATTTATAGCAGCAGACCAGTGACAAGGACCACTGAAATACCACAGGGCAAGGGGCATTTTACTGCAGAACATCCTGGCCTGGAGGAAGCTCAGCTGCCCAAAAGGGGGGCCAGGCTCTGTGAGTGCCTGATGGGCTGGGGGCTCCCAGGGGACAACCCCTGCCCCTTCCACTCCTGCAAACCACAGCACAGGTAGAGCTGGGAAATGAAGAACAATTTGGGATAAAAGGTTACATCTGGAAATACAGTGCTAAATTTCTGCATGACAAGGTCGAAGATCAAAGCTGCTGCTTCTTCTATTACCAACATTTTGTGACAACCACAACACATATTCAATGTAGAAAATGCTGTTTAAAGAAAGTTCTCTATTAAAGAACTGTTTTTCTAGCTATTCAACAGAGACAATAATGGAAATCTTTTCTAAGACAAAAGCATTTCAACTACCAAGTTTACAATTAATTAAATACTTTCCGAATGATAAGTTTATCATTATGCACCACTAAAAAATTGCTTTTCCTTTCAGAGTATTTTAATGCACCATTTTTACAACCTCACATTGAAAGTATAATGTTGTGTTTTCCTCTGGGGTTGATGGCTTGCTGTCAAACAGGGCAAAGGAGATGGGGCTGCAGAGATCCAACTGAACTAAGGCGTTTTCCTTCCTCTGGCAGAGCTGATCTCTGCACTTTAGCTTAAAGTGCACAGTGCAGAACTTTGCAATTCTGTCCTGAACTCTTGTTCTTGAGGGTTCCAGGCATGTGAGGAGCTGGGAGGCTTGGCAGAGCTGGACCTCAGCAGGCACAGTGACATCCCTGGGGCTCCCACACCCTTGGCAGTGCCCTGGAAATGCTGTTCCTAATCCCAGAGACCTCGAGCTTTGACCATTTGACATTACAAAAGCACCTTGTGCCATTTCATAGCTTGCAGTTCCCTGGTTATTTCCTCAAGGGCTCTGGTTGTTTCCAGTGTGCTTGGGAGGCAAAGCTCAGTGTGACACAGCCACAACCTCCCCCTGTCATGCAGGAGAGCCTGGGCCACACCCGGCTGCACCAGGACCTTACAGCTGGGCTGGGTGTTTCTCCTCCTGGTGCCTTATCTCCTGAAGCTGACAACCTGACATTTCTATTTATTGAATAATATGTATCATCACACAGCTGCCTCCTCCTCTACAGCCTCCCCAAGTCCATCCTATGTTCTGAGAGCAAGATACAATCAGGAAGAAAAAAAAAAAAAGGTAGGAAATCACAATAAGTGATGCTGTATTGTTAAGATTTCAGAACTGTGAAGGAGAGAAGATTTATTGCTCCTTTCCATGAAAAGACAGATCTTATCAGAAAACACTGACAACAACAGCTCTATTCATGAGCAAAAACCTGGTTTTGCTGGTGTTACTTATTTACACTGCAGTAACAGCAAGGTGCAAAACTCAGAGAAAAGTACCAGGTACGAACACAGAAGTAAACAATCCTAAGGGAATTCCTGCTTAGCCTGAGATGGCAGAAAACAGATAACATCCAGTACAAAGGAAAAAAGGAAAAGCAAAAGAATCAAAAGTACCCAAGAAAGCAAAAGTCAGAATGCCTGCTTAGCAATAATATAAGCAGTGAGTTAGCACTGCTCCTCACACTTCTGCCAGCCTGTTTCATCTCCTTCCTCTCACTGTCCCTTCCCAGGGTGATGCTCAGTGTGGGGCTCTGTTGCCACACAAGGCATGAAGCCACTGAGAAATCAGAGTTGATGTCACATTAGTGAGACACTTTTAGGAGTGTTAAAGTATTTAGTTCAGAAAAGAATTAAAATTTGAAATGAACTTGGTTCATACAGAGACAGCAATTACTGCTGCCTTTTCTCACCTGAGAATGGAACCCCCATGAACACATTTTTCTGTTACTTTGCAGCATTGCTTTCTGAGCTCAGCCAGTTATAAGACTGTTTGTTTCGTATTCCCACTTTGTGTCTACTAGATTTACTGCACTCATTTTAAATTAAAACATGGGATTTCTCAGTTGGTTTATTTAAGGTTGCCATCACCAAGGGAATTAAGCTCTCACTTCAGCAGTTCTTGTGTATTTTGGGGTTGTTTCCCTTTGCAGGGGTTGCATTAAGGCAGGCAATCAGCAGAGAGGCCTTTCTGTATTTAAAGTACCTGTATATTTAAATAATATACCTGTATAAATAATATACCTGTATATACCTGTTAAATAATATACCTATATATTTAAATAATATACCTGTATAAAATAATTCTGTATTTAAAATAAAATGTGCTGTGCATACTGAACTGACACAAAGGTGAGACTTCCTCTGACCTCTGTGGATGTCCTGTTGTTATTCAAAGGAACACAGAGTTTACATTTTCCCCATGAATTTGCCCTAAGTTTGAGATTCTACCATTCTACCCAATACCCTCCAGAATGATCATTACTGACTGTCCCACCTCAGCTGCTTCCAGCAATGGATACATCAATACCACAGCAGGACAACTGAGATTCATGGAGTTTGCAAACCAAGAGAAGGATAAAGGTTATAAAGGCAAGTAAAGAAAAAGTAAGCCTGATTTGAAGCAAGAAAAAAATACCAAACTGGGGATAAACGATGTACTCTGGACAGCAAAGTCAAGTTGCAGCAAACTTTTCTACACAAAAGGTCTGGGATTTCAAGTAAACAAACATAGTAGTGTAAAATGGTCCAAAATCCTGACTAGAACTATGCAGAATTTGGATGATGTAGATGTTATGAGTACTCTGGAGAAAAGGCAGTCATCTACTAATGTGTAGTGAGAGTGTACAAAGACAATGACCAGCTTTAGTTCTGAGCCAGTGTGGAGGTGAATTTGGCCTCTTCACAGTATTAGTTTAGAGATGTAATAATCACACAGACATTAAGCAAATACACCACTGCATTTATAGCATTTTTACAGATTAAAAAAAAAAGTTTAACAAGTAAAATGTTTTCAGTAATTGCCTAAAGCAATCTAATAGGGCTTTATATTTAATATCTTCTATTCCCTACACATTAAAAAACTGCCATTCAGTAGCACCTACATGGCAGAAATAACCATCCCAAGACAGCTATCACAGGTGGAAGCAACTTGCACAGTTTTAGTTCAAGGTCATCCAATAAAGCTGGCTTCAGGCTTTGCTTTCCATCTGGAAAGCCAGCAGTGGCAGGCACAGGCAGATCTCCCACAGGCTGTGTTTCATGAGGACAGTGGAGGCTGTTTTATAAGAATTGCATGTCTTTCCAGAGGAATTGCTGGTGAGATGATCTCACCTTTGCTAGTAATATTTACTGGGTGCAAACATGTTAATGTGTTTTAAAATGCATGAATTTTGCACTACAAATTATTTTGAAGTTCAGTAGAGGTCTGGGGGTTTTCTGCCTATCCCTGTCAGCTAAACTGAGCTAACACATGCATCATCCATTTTCACAACCATGTCGGATTTCACAACCAGCAGATTTTCATGCCCCCAGCAGTCCTAAACTGCTTCTGAAGCCAAACACATCCACAGCAGCAACACATTAAATGTGTGACACACAGGATGCTGCCCCAGCAGCTCCCTCAGCTCATGGGTCTGTCATCTCACCAGGAAAGAAGAAAATAAAGGAAGTGGGACAGGAGCACTGGAAAGGAAGAGAGAGTGTGCATGTTCTGACGTGGTGTGTTTGCTTTCCTCAACAGCACAGACAGATTGAACATTCACAGCTTGACCCAAAACTCTTTTTATCCAGAATGTTTTCAGGAAGGAGCTGAGAGAAGCCTGAGAAGTGAAGGAGGGGGATGCTGGCAGGCTGTAAACTGATGCTTGTCTGTACATATTGTCTCCTTCAGATCTATATATGCTGAGCTCTCAGCTATTCCAAAAACAAACCAGGAAGAGCTGGAGATAGCATCTGATGTCTTCAAGGTATATTTTCATTTCCTGGGCTGGCTGGAGACAGTCACAACAGCTCCTGGCGTAATTTTATGAAATTTGATAGTATCAGTATCATTGAAGGAGAGATGCTACAAACAGCCACAATTCCTACATAACCTGGCCATATCCTGAGGAGGTCCATCCTGGGCACCAAGCAAGGCAGGGTCCTGAGACAAAAATAGCATTTGATAATGTAATTACAGACCAAAGCACAGTGCATCTGCTCCGCTGTGACTGAGGTTGCCTGAGCTAAAATATGATTGTACAATATAAATTGTGGCATTACCTAATTGAGGAAGGCTTGATTTTATAATCTGAAAATTGTCTCCTTGTAGACTTCAGGTAATTCTTCATAGCAAGCAGGTATTCAGCTAGAAGTGATCTGGATTTCCTGGGTATGAAGAGCACAGCTGCTTTCAGCTGCCCTCCTTTTGTTTTCAAGGAGGAAACAAAAATAAGGAGCAAAGCAAAGGACACATTTACAAAGGTTAATACCTGACTTGCAATTGGCACAATGGTTTGGGAAACATCATGACCTGTTAATCCATTGCTTCAGCTCATTTTGCTTTCTTTGTTTCTTTTTATTGATAAAAAGAAAAGGATTATCTGAAAACTGGCCTCTTATAAAGTATACACTACAGGATGAACTATTTCACTGTAGTATATAGCAAATAGGTAAGAGTTCATCTGCTTTCCTTGCTTTTCAAATCAAAAAATTTCTGGGCTCAGGCTAAGAATAAGCTGTCACATATTTAATTTTATTGAGTTTCATGCAGGAGAATTTTAAAAGCTGTGTTTTGCAATAAAAATTATTACATTTTGAAAAACAGAGATGTCAGTTAGAGTTTCTGTCGTGTATATTTTTGCTTCACTTCAGAGTTCCAGAAAGTCACACTGTTTAAATGTATCTTTGTGTGACAACACTTCATCTTTAAATGCTTTAGTTTTAATTACTGAAATGAGGGTTACATTATGTTTAGTGCACCAATAAGGAACTTCCACTTCTCTCTGCAAGGCAGAGGAAAGAGAGTGTACAAAGACTGCAAAGTAGCACAAAAGAGTGGAAAATCACATGTATTGAAACTGTACAGATATTTATGGTCTTCACTTAAAATTGTTTGCTGTTTCATTTTTAAACAGGGTAAAACCTGTTCCCACTGCTCTCACAGATGGTTTTTTCTCTATTTTGGTGAAGTTTTTTTTTTTTTAATACAGTGATAGGCAGGCTACAGAAATATCTGTGCTTGTCTGAGAGTGAATCCTTGGTCTGCCACTAAAAACCAGGATGTGCTGCTCTGTGGGACTGGGGACAGCATTTGTGGGCCTGGCATGGAGAGGCAGTGAAACTGCAGCAAGTTCATAAATGTATCTTCTGAATTTTAAAGTAATTGTGATGGGTACTAGCACATGTCCAGTCTGTGGGTCCCCTCCAAGCCAAGCTGCTCTGTGATTCCATGAACAGCCAAGGACTCCTCCTGCAGAATTTGGGTTGTGTGAAGAGACAGGTGCTGTACAAAGCACAGCTGAGGAACTGCCAGAAACAGCCTCACCTTCCTGATGGCCTCACACAGGAACAGCTTTCCCTTGGTCACACACAGAAGTGTGAAATATGCAGCCCAACTCCATGTCCATGAGCATCCAGAGCCTGCTGGGTTCTTTATCAGTTGGGTTTGTTGGGGGTTTTTAATGGCTGATAAACTAACCTGGAGCAGTTCTCTGCCCAATGTCCTTATTTCATGGCCACATTTGCATCTTCTTCAAGGAAAATAGCAAATTCCATTAGCAGCCTTAGAGCCTATTCCCTCCATGGTTAAACCTGACAGAGGAAGAGCTTGCTGTGGTTTCCACCAGCAGCAGGCCCAGCTTGCAGCGTGTTGTTGTCTCATTCTTGGGTGAGTATTTCAAACACAGGGTGGGGTATTTTTTAGCAGTGTTTTCTTGTCTTATTCTTGAGTGAGTATTTTTAAATGCAGGGAAGAGCTGTGGCACCTGCTGGCGTGTGCAAGCAGAGCTGACAGGCTGTGTGTGCTGTGACCCTGAGGGCTGGGGACACTGAGCACAGCTTTAGAGCCCTGCTTTCTTTAAGCACAGCTACAGTCTACTCTTCCTGCTTTAGAATCTGTCTGCATGTGAATAAAAAGATCAGACAGACAGCGAGAAGAAAGAACCATTATTTTAAAAAAAAGTGGCTGGAAATGTGAGCTGTGCCTGGATGTGCAAGTGCTACAGAATCCTTTCACTGTGTTCATGCTTTCATAAGAACTATTTAAAAAATACCAATTTAACCCAAGAGAATTTCTATTCTGTTGCTAACAGCATGAAAGGCAAAGAAGGGAATACAAACATACCACACAGTTTCCCTAATGCTAAGTATGTGTTTTATCCTTTTGCTCTAATTAAAGGAAAGGCTAAAGCAGATGCAAAAGCTAAAGAGCTGTGGCTCTCATTAAAGCTGCCCTGGCACTCTGTGCTCTGAGTGTAGGTGTAGAGCTGCTCGTTAGCAGTGTTCAAAGCTGAGCCTGCCTAAACCTGGCTGAGGAGGCTCAGCTGCATTTGGTTGGTTGGACAGGTCATTCCCAGGGGAATCCAGTCCTGTCAGAAGAAATCAGTTACTAAAATTCATGACCTACATACAGACTTCTGGTCTTTGGATGTTGGCAATTCATTGCTTCAGAAATCAAATGAAAAAAAGAATATGGCTACATACAAAGTCTTCCACAATATGTCTATGAATTAGTTTATGTAATTTGCTTAGTGAAACAGATACAAAACTTGGACCACTGAGGTAACCATGACATGTGCTGTTAATCTCAGCAACAGGTCATTAAAATACATTTGTCATTGAAGACAAATGTAGCCAAGCCCTTCTGTCAGTGCAAACCCCCAGCATGAGAGGCAGTAAAGAGCAGGTGCTGCTGTATTATTTGGGTATCACTAGCTTGGGTACCACTGCTTCTCTCTGGCCATTCCATTCAGTGGCATTCACAAACTGAATTTAACTGCCCCAAGGATTAATGAGCAGTGTCAGAACACTTTGCCACACTGCAGGGAGCAGCTGGGCTGGAAGCTGTGTGAATATCCCTGGAAAAGTGGTCATTAGGTCTGTGCAGCTGAAGGAATGAAAGGGTCTGTGGCTCTCCATGGCTCAGAAAAGACAGAAACTGGGGTCCCCTCTGTCCCCTGCCTGCTGTGCCAGGACCTTGGGCCAACCTCCTGCAGGCTGGAGCTCAGGAGCTTCCCTGCCTGTGCCAGGGAGAGGCTGGCAGTGCTCTGGGCAGCTCCAGGCAGGGTGAGAGGGTGGGACCTGGCCCAGGAGGAGAGCAGCTGCACAGTGTGAACACCAGTTGTGTTCCCTTTTCAATAAGCAAGCTCTCCTGTGTTAAATCCCTTACTCAAACACCTGCCAGGCAATACAGAGCAAAGAGTGTGAGCATGGGGGAAATGAAAAGAGCAGACTGGATACCAGAACAAACAGAACAATCGCTCTCATTCACTGGGGCAGTTTATTTCAGTGCTTTGTTTGATATAGAAAATGTCAAGAGAAGTGCAGGGTTCAATGATGAGGCTTCTTCCAGATTAAATTTATGTACAAACCAATAACCAAGTAGTGATTTGACTATCAGGAGCAGGAGTGACAAAACCTTTCCTGTTCACTTTATTTGTACCACAAAGGCATTACTAAAGGTCAGTGCCACTATAACCAGTCCTTACTCCAAAGGTGTCTAAGCAGTGATTCTGGCAGAAGTCTGGGATAACACTCAAAGATGTGCTGTTTGCAGAGGGGTGAGGCTTCCAGCTTCTGGCAATGCAATCAGGGCACTAAAGTTAACCTCCAGTGTAAGAGTCAAAGCACCAGCCCCCTGTACTTGAACATAAACGGAAAGCCAGTGAGTTTTTTCAGGCGACTGAAGCTTCATTAATGCCAAGGGTCTGAGCTCAGCAGGTTTTAGAGCTACTGAAGTTCTTGGCCTGTCAGCAAAGGCATTTGTTTCTGACCTCAGATACTCACAGACTGAGGATACTTCAAAATAATACATTTCTAAATTTGATGACTTAGGAATATTAACCCTATTGCCTTCACCATCAGAATTGAATTAATATTAACAAACCTACAGTGAGGCTCCTATGCCTGACCTTTTTGGAAATCCCTCTTGGAATATTGATATTTAATTTGATATATCAGAAAGTGTTTTGTGTTCATAACTTAATGGCTTCCATTTAACAAATGTCAAGTCTTGGCTGCTATTAGTGCAAAGCACAGTGTGCTGCTCTCTTGTGACAGGAGCTGTCTAAGACCACTAATGAAGCAGGAATAAAGCCTGAATTAGGTTAGACTGTGGAAGCTTCAAATCCCCTACCTGTTGATATTTTGTTCAGACAAATATCCTTGCCACAAAGGACTGAAATCAGGTAGGAAAAGATGCTGCAGAGACAGGCACTTTGCTAAAGTTTCCTTTTGTAAGAGATCCATTTTATGTATTCTGCAAATCGTGCTGAATAAAAAAAAGGTGCTGAATAAAAAAGCAGTAATTTCCTTTGCAACTACAAAAATCATTTCCCAACGGCATTTTGTAAGTGCTCACCTAACTGGGATGCTCTTTATCTTTCTCCCTTTTAAAATGTCAAGCAGATAAAAGTCTTCTAAATACCATTCTTTCCTATTTTGATTAATTTTGCATAGTGTTTTCCCAGAGGGATTGATACTTACATAAACCTGAGTTCTGATTCTCTTCTGACTAAGACTTCCCGAAGTCTCTGGATCTTTGCCATCTCAAGCTCAATTTCCTCAGGCATCATTGTTGTTTCAGCCATTGAAATGATGTCAAGTTGATCTGTGTGTGGAAGCAGAGAAAATGAATTAAGCCAGTCAGACTGTCTTAATGGTGTTTTTCAGGAATGTAAATTAAATCACAGAGCTACCTAACTATGGAGTAATTAATTCAAGCAGCAAAAAATACTCTAGCTGAATGCTGTGCTGACTGCTTTCTCTATTGTTTTTTCTGATTACTTGCAATGTAACAGTTTAGAAGGGAAATACTCCCTAAGCCAAAGTGACAATCATTTTGTTAGTCAGGCTCAGTCATCCCTCTGAGGAATCCCAACCCCATCCACAGCCACCATTCCTGAACTGATACCACTGCCACAAAACCCTCTCAGAGCAATCACCTGCAGCTCTGCAGAGTCCTACCTTGGTGCAGGCAACATAAACCCATGAATATTCCCCAAATTTAACCCCTCTAACTCTCCCTGCTGCTCACCCTGGAGCTAAAGCCCAGCCCCACCAAGAGGAGACAAGGATGGGCTCAGAAATGATGCAGGAGCTCATCCTGCAAGGGCATTAAAATGGGAAAAAGCACTTTGCAGTAATAACTTGGCAGCTGGTAATGCCAGGGTGCTTCTGTGATTATTTCTCCATAATTGATGTGTTATCTCTGTAACCCAGAGAGAAATAGGGCTATGGACAGAACCTAAAGCAACCAATTTATATGAGATGGGTTTGGAAAAGAAACTGCTTGGCCTCTGGAAAACCCCATTCCAAGGGTTCATCATACTTGGCCTTCACGTTAAACAAGAATTTAGACACTGAAAAATAGGTTGGCTGCATATCTTGGTACCCAAATGTTGAGATATTCCTGAAAAAAAAACCTGTTTCAGTTGTATTGATTTGAAAAGGGAAATATAGAGAAATATACAGAGGTCAAATTATACTCAGCATAATTATGCAGAAAACAGCAGACAAAAAGCACCAGAAAATAAGCTGTTCAATTAATTAAGAGAAGACAAATTCTGAAGTCCCTCATGACAGACTAAGCACAGCTGAGAAGAATTTCTGACAAAAACTTGGAGTAGCAATGAAACTACAAAATCTCAGCAAATAGCCCCTGTATGAGCTTAGTTCATGGTTCTCCCAAAATGGAGGCAAAGGAAAAACATTCTATACTATATAAACAAAATCTATTTCCCTTGTATTTAAATATAGATTAAATATTTTTTAAAGTTACCCTGCTAGTATTATCTGCAAATTTTGACTTCCTTTCTTAATTAAGAAAGTGGAGAAACAAAAATAAAACATCTTTTTTTTTTTTCAAGATAACAGAATCTTGAGAAAAAAAAGTGAGACAGATTTTGAAATGTCTGTCATGAGAGAACAGCCATGTTTCAGAAGTTGTTTTTAAACTCAAATTGTAAAACTGGTCTGTGAATAAGGCTGTCTTGTGTGTCTGAACACACAAATGCTGCCTGTACAAGATGGATTTCCCTATTAGAAATCATTGTGTTTGTTGGAGTATATTTAGATGATGTGTAGTCTAAATGTCATGAGGTTCTCACAGGCCCACCTCTCATTTTCACGGCTTGCCAGAAATACAACAGGAGATGGGAAGTTATTCTGATGCTACCATGAATTAAAGCCAATAATACTGGTAAAGAGGAATATAAACCATAAATAAATTACACATACATATCATAAAATTAGCTCTCAAGAGCTCAGAAAACAGAAAAAAAAAAAAGGTAACTAATTTACTTGCACTCTGCAGCTCTAGCTGTAAGTGCCCTGGTGTCACTGCTTGTGTGAGGTCAGCCTCCATCCTCTGATTTCAACAATTCAGGAACAAACAAGCTTTTTGTGATGTGCTTAAAGCAGCACAGGAATTAGTGTGACAGGCAGAAGTCTGCTCTGACCCCTTGCAGAACAGAGATTCTCCTTCACATCCCACTCAACATGTCCTTGAACCAGAGAAAAGATTTTTGAAACCGACCCAAAATTCTGCAGTGTTTCCAAAAGACTCAAAAATGCAAGCAAGGCAACAGAAGTTCGAAAGTGGGGGGAAATAAACACAGAAACCATCAGACATCAGTTCACAGCTTGTGTGCAAGGCTGGAGATGTGGCTGAACCCTGGAATGGAGCACAGGTGAGGACACCTGGAGAGGCCAGGGCAGGAATTGCCACCCCAGCCCTCAGCACTCCCCACAGACACCAACCTCTGGCTCTCAGCTCCTCTTCTAACATCAGGGATAACTGGCTCACCTGGGAGCAGCTGTGCTGAAGGATAATTAATTATTTTTCATAAAATGGTTTGAGCTCCTGGGATGTGAACCACTGGGGAAGATTATGTTAACATTATTGAGCCTTTAAGTAAAGCTCTGACTCTGTCCCAGTGAGCAATGACACCTCTGAGGCATGGTTCAGAACAGCTTCACACAGAAGTTTCTTACATTTTCAAAAAAGAAAGAATGAACATTTTATTTTATTTAAAGCAGGTATGTAGTAGTCAACTATTTTTTTAGCATATAGTGAGCTTCTTCCTGGTAATGACACAAAATTCATAAAGTAAAAGTGGAGACAACAATGAGATTAGTCACAGCCAGTGACAGGATTAAACTATTTTGTCTGTTCTGCAATCTCCAGGATAATTTTCAGTGACAAAGAAACAAGTAAAATGATATTATTGTGTGCACAAAAAGATAGCATGAAAATAATTACTATAGGGAAATAAAATTATCAAGCAATTACACACAGTGAGAGGGACTGAAGAAGTAAGCCTGAAGTTATTAATGCATAACTTTGGTTCAATTTAGACACAGACTGGTATAGTTAAACTGGGTATTAACTTAATGATCACACTTCATCCTCAGTGTGGCAGCCAGAAATAGAACAGTGGCCAGCTGTGTTTAAAAGCAACAAAAATCCAAATTGCCTATTAAGTCAATAAGTGCAAAGAAAACGTTAAAAGAAGCCTGAATTGACACAATGAGAAATGGGAGGACACCTCACACCTGGTGCCAATAGTTTAGAGCCATTGGGAAGGGATGCTGTGATTAATTACCAGCCCAGCTCCTGCTGCTGTCACTGGTGGTGGTCCCATGGGACAGGCCCCCTGTGCTCTGCAGCCATTAGTGCTTTAATTGTCACTTGGGGCTGTCATTGTCACTGTGAACCAGAGGTGAGGCCTGGCAGTGACACAGAGGGTCCCAAATCTCTGCTGTGGAACCAAATGATGTCATTGTCACTCTGGGCTCCAGAACAGCTCAGGCACTGGCAGGGGACACGCAGGGAGAAGCTGCAAGGGTGGGATCCACACCAAGTGCAGGGTCTGCTCCAGCTGGGCCATCTGGATCCTCCTCTTTATGGCTGCTCTGAACCCAGTCACACCTTCCAGAGCCTCTTCTTTATGGCCCTGCTGCTCTGAACCCAGTCACACCTTCCAGAGCCTCTTCTTTATGGCTCTGCTGTTCTGGAACCCAGTCACACCTTCCAGAGCCTCTTCTTTGTGGTTCTGCTGCTCTGGAACCCAGTCACACCTTCCAGAGCCTTCTCTTTATGGCTCTGCTGCTGCTGGAACCCAGTCACACCTTCCAGAGCCACCCCAGTGACCCAGCAGGAGGAGAGCTCCAGCACAGGGCAATGGCCCAGCTCTCCAGCACTGCTCTTCTCCATCCTGGCCATGGCTGAGCCATCCTAAATGAGACTGTCCAGCCCATGGCTGCTGAAGCTCCTCAGAGAATGGTGGCACAGACCAGCTGTGAGACTTCTCTGATGTGGAAACCACCCAGCAGCAAACCTGCTCTTCAGCCCACCCAATGATGGTGCTCCAGCTAAAAATTTTTTTAAGTCATAAAAGTCAACTTCATTTTTAAGTCAAGTTCATTTGTTCTGAACTGGACTTAAATTGAGCACTTTGAAGCCTACTTCTCCTCCCTTAAATTGTATAAGACAATAACAAGACAATCCATGTTAAGAAGATGTTCATGGATAAGTTTTGCTCCAAATCTGGGTCAGAACTTTTGGGGCTTTTTCAAAGAATTCAATTAAATTCTCAAGCTAATCCTGTTTCACTGAAGTATATTAAGTGTTAATAGAGCAGAGTACAGCAAGTAAACTCCTAATGCTACTTCACATATCAAAATCAAGACTCTCAAGACCATTATTAGTTCATGAGACAAAGCAGAAGTAAGCAGGAGGCACAGGTCAGAAACTGATGAACAGAGAATCAGCTAGTGCCACTTCAAAGGAGCATGCTTGGAAATTTAAATAGTTGCATAACGCAAAAAAATTAATTTATTATATTTGAAAATATTCCAGATAAAAATATTCATGTGAAAAGAATCAGATTATTCTCATAGTTGGTCACTAACATGTCACCTGGAGGCATGAATGGGGGCTAGCCTTGCAGCCAGCCTTTTACTGTACCTTCTGTTGTTGCCTCACAGTTGAATTTTTTCTGTTTGATTTAATCCTTCTGGTGCAGGATGCAGTGGCTAATAACTAACCTGTACAGGAAAAACTACATTTAATTCCTTATTTCTAATCTAGCCTGCTGCAGCATTCTATTGCTGTGAATCCTAACAATTACTGAATTTGGCATGTGTGTGGCACATTGTATTTATTCAATGCTTTGTGATGGAATTACCATATAAATACAATACAAACAGCTGCAATGTCTTTTGTTCCTGGATTGCCTGAGAGGCTGCAGCCTTGTGCAATTTCAGATGGGTAGATTGGGGAAAGGGGAAAAAGGAGCAGTGAGCTGGTTGTAGTGGCAGTGGGCACATCCCACACCCCTTTCACTGCCTGCCTCTCTTGGTTTGGACACTGGCAGCAGTCTGGCTTTGGGAAACATCCCAGGAATGTCCTCATCCTGCTGCAGAATACAGCTCACAGCCATTTCAGGGGTTCTTTCAGAAATGCTGTAATCTTCTCTTTCCCCTCAAGGCAATCTCTTCCCTCTGCTTGTCAATTTGTTCTCCTGTTTCTTCTCTAGCACCAAGAACAGGCTGGTGATGGCACAAATTCAGTAAATTTGGGATGGTGCTGCTGGTTCATCTGGCCTCAGCGGGCAGCACAAATACCTGGTGAGTTTTAGCACTGTGGAAAAGCAATCTCCAAAGGCAACAGGAGTGTGCAGAGGCTGTTACTGGAGGAGCAAAAAGCTGATGTGCTGCTCCAGTCACACTCTGATGGCAAAAGTTCTCAGAATTCCTTTGCTTGCACTGCTGTCAATGGCACTGAATGCAGGAGATAACACAGCTGAATTTTGCTTCTAGCAGGAAGCTGATTTGGTTTTTCTTCTTCTTATTGTGCCTGTTATCATTTTTGAGTCCTTATTGATACTTCTCCATGAATGGAGCAACACATTTAAATTTTGGGCGTCTAGCATGTAGAGCCATGAACTGCACTCTGGGCTGACAAAGGAGCACAGCTCCTTCACAGCTGGCCAGATGTGCTTTGTCCCTGCAAGCAGTGGTAGCCCAAACTTTCTGACAAAATTGTTTCTGCTGGAAAATGCCAGAGAAGTGGCATTCAGGGATAACACACTGCATTCAGTACAGAAAGAATTCTGTGCAAAGACCCTTGTTTCCTTTCAGTGTATGAGAATCCAGAACAGCCTTGCACTTCTAGAAATGCTAAATTTCAAAAAAACCCAGAAGTTTCAACTGCAATGCAGCTTCCAGATGCATTAGAGCCCTGAGATGCTGGCTTAAACCAGGCATCAAGGCTTCAAATATTTTTGCCAGACAGCAGGGCACCCAGAAATCCCAAAGGGTTTTTTTTTAATGCTCCATGTCTCAGCATAAACCTCTGGGCTGGCTGAGTCCCCTTAGAGCTTGGCTTTGCAACAGGCAGCTGTGAAAGCTGGCAGCTCCAGGGATCCTCTTTGGCAGGAAGGGTCCAGAGATGCCTCCCGAAAGCTGATTAAACACCAGGATCTCTGGGAGTGCCATGGTCACCCTACATCCCCGCTTCACAATAATTTGGAGAAGAGGAAAAAGAAGTGGGGGGTTTATCTGATTTGTGGGGAATTGTGGTGCATCTTTGCTTCCAGCAGACCTGACACACAAAGCACTGGCCAGCTCAGCCCTGTACTGTGCTGTGTAAAGATCATTTATGTTCTGGGACAAACTGCTGGACTCAGGCAGTTCTTTGCATCTGCAGCTCCTCAGGCAAGAGATCAGAATTTCATGTCTGTAGAGAGACACATATGATTAATTCTTTTCTCTATTCATCCATCTCTGCTCATTCAAAACCCAGCACAGATCATTCTGTTTGCCATATAATCTCCTCCCCAAGAACTATTAAATCATCTGCTGTGACTGGTGATGGCTCTGTCCATCAGCCAGCTCTGGTCTGGGTGTAATAGCACAATTATAACATTGGGATTTATTTTGTCCAGTTCATTAATACTTTTTTATTCTTTAATTATCACAGATTTACAGCACAGACATCTTCACACATAAGTTTCTACTTCCAAAGTATTTCACTCATACTATAGCATATGACCCCATTTTAAAATTAGGTGAGCAGAGAACATAAAAAGCACTGTGTGCAATTGCCCACTGCACTTCCAGAATCACGGCCCAGTCTGTTCCACATCTAAGAGCCTCTGGTTATAAAAAGATTCTTTCAGTTGCTTATCCTGTATGTTCTTGTTCTTACCTCCAAGCTTTGACCTTTTATTTTTTATTATTTACCTTTGCAAGAAAGCCTGTTGGCAGCAGTCTATTCTTCCCCATTTCAGCCTTTTGTATGCTTGGTCTCACTGAGCTTTCTCTCGAAATACAAATGCCAGATTCACAGAGTTGAATGTTAACTCCTTCCTCTAACTCTGAAAGCCCTTTTGGTTCCTTTCCTGTGCTATTATCCTCAAAGACCTGCACACAATGTCTCCTGTCACATCTGATGGAGGTGCCTGCAGTTGTCCCCTGCCCAGACAAGATTCTCAGCTGCTCTCCATCTTTTAGGCTGTGCTTCTGTAGAACAAGTTGCACTGCACTGAATACAGCTGGTTTAAAAACTGAACCTGAAAGAGACCCTGCTTTGAGTTTTCCCACTGAACTACAAATCCCCCAGCAGAAATAGACAGTCAGTGATAAAAGTGATTGCTAATTAAGGATGGTCTTCAGTACTTTGCTAACTATAAGTTTTACAGTTAAATGATGGTTCCAACTTTCTAATTTAGGGACAATTTTCTGCCCTTGCTCCCTGTTAAAATATATATATCAGCACAAATCCATAGTGATAAGATCTATAAAGATCTTGCCTCTTAAAAAAAGCATCAATTAAAGTCTTGTTTGTTATCCTGCAAAATTTATAAGCAGTAATTATTCTTGGCTTTGTTTTTTGTCAGTTTATGACAGTTTCAGTTTCCTAAGTGGGTAATTATGCAACCCTTTAATCTTACACTTCCCCCAGGAAAAATATATCTCTAGTCTTAAGGAACTGCTCTGTGCATAGAAAGCCTCATCTTGGTTGTAATGATATCCTGAAAAAACAGCTCATCTGGCAATAGTTGTTCTTCCTGCCCTGACAATGGGATCCTGTGAATCATCACCAGGCTGGAGTTCTTGTAGAAATTTAATGTCAGGCATAGGTCTCAATGTGATATTCAGACTTAATGAACCTCAAAATCTATACTGCTATCCTATACTTGGATTATAAATTCCATTTGTTCTACCTTGCACTTCAGCTTTCAGATTTCAGCCCTCTCCTGGCTTCTGATGCTGTCAGCCTTGTGGTGTCACCTGCTCGTGGTGATGGGGACAGGTCCTGTGAACCAACTCAGGTATCTGCAGGCACAGCAGGGCAGGCTCAGGAAGAAGAGAAGATTAATTTGACTATTATCTGGGGATTTACTCATTAAGGTAGGATTTAGCTGTCCGAGGTCCAGTGTCCACTGCAGTCATTCACTGCCCCTACAAAGATTGCAGACTCTCTCCATGCAGGAAGCCATAAAGATCCATCCTGTCAAATTAAACCCTCCCTTCACCAGAGAGCTCCATCTCTGCTTTTATGTTCCTCCCTCCTAAGGGTGCTTGTGTGTGCAAGGAACTGACTCAGTACAGTGGGACAATTTGCTCCTTAATTATCTGTAACTAGAGCCAGTTCTAGCTGTAAATCTGTGTTTGATTTGGTGCTGGTTTGTAGCAATATCAGTATGATTTTCATGGTGGTGTTTTCTACTCCTGGGAGTTCTGCTAGCTTTCTCTATTTTTATATTCTTTGATTTGTGACTCACAATACTCTGGATACTCTGGGAGGACTTTCCTCAGTAGTACCTTTTCTTGCAGTAGTTTAAGAGCTAATGCAAAACCACATTTACAGACTAGGAAACAGGATTTCAGTACTCACAACAATAAACGACCAAGAAGTCAGAACTTAACATTGAACTAAAGTTTCTTACAAAAGATAAGGAAAAAGCAGCTTCCTAATAAAATCTGTGCATAAACAATGAATAAAAGCCCCAGGCCTGATTTGATTATGCCATAATATTGTCATAAATACAGATTTTTATTTGTGTGATAGAAATTTGCAGGATGTAAATAAATTCGGGATATGCAGAAGGATGTCCACTGAGATAAATTACCTAATGGCACTTACAGGTTGGATCTTGAAAACCCTCAGGGGCCTTGACACTCCAATTACAGGGCTCAACTTTGCTACTTTGAAGTCGATTCCAAGACTCTGTCTGGGCAATTTGCATGCCCCAGCCAATTTCCATTCACTCAGTGATAACAAGGGTGCACACATCTCTCCAGCTGGTTAGAGGGCAAACGCATAAAAATGAGGAAAACATAACCATGAAAACAGCAAAGGGAGTTGGAATTAATATCTCTTTATAAAAACCTTTTTAAACTCAAGTCCTATCGAATTAACAATCCCCAGACACATTATTCATGGATTCACACACAATTCTCCACTCAGCTGAAACCAAATCCTCTGTATTAATACCAGCTGCATCTCTGAGTTGAGGCAGTTTTCAAATATCCAGATTCTAAATTTGGCAGATTTAACTTATTTTCCCTTCTGGTGGCTGTGATAAGGTCACACCAGCTCATGCCTTCAGATGCAAGCTGGCCTGCAAATGTCTGCTCAGAGGCCAGCTCAGGATCATCTCAGCACAGTCCTTTCACACATTAAACACAAATACTGAGCAGCACAGTGGGTCTGTCCTGGAGCCTCAGAAACCCTGACAGAGTGCAACAAGGATTTGCTCACACACAGAAATTTTCAGAGCAATTCCAGCACACTGGAGGGGCATTGTCACCCTTGATTGGTGCCTCCACTGCAGAGCCCAGCTTCCAGGGCCTGAACTGAGCCACAAACTCTCCAAGACAACTTCAGTCCATTTGCAAAATAGCCTGTGGTATCTCATCCAACCAATTTTGTTGGGCATAAAGAAGGATTAAGTGGGTTTGAGTGGGATTTAAAGAAAAGCTGTCCACATAATTAGGTCTGCAGAGATTTATGACAGACTTCACAAAGTACTATAATTGAATTGTGCAAGGACATTTCCCAGACTTCCTACTGTTGTTTCCAATTTTAAATAAACTCTAGTTTGGGTACCAGTACCACATTCCTTGTTACCAGCTGCTCTGACAACAGGACTTACACATTTGGCTGGTGATTTCAGGTGAGGTGTGAAAGCAATTTCCCCCAGACCACTTTCCATGTCAGTCTGGAACTAAGCAACCTAATTTGTCTTGCTGGAACTGAAATAACAGAGTGGCATTTTCTCACCTCTTTCTAGGAGATGTACCACTGTGTTTTCATCAGGGATTGTCCTACTGACCTAACCACATGGAAGGGTACCCTCATTATCCCAGCAGGACTAAAACCAGAACCTTCCCCTAATGTTCTCTTCTTCTGGTTCCTCACTCTTCTCTCTGCCCCTACACACAAATAAACAAATAAACAAATCTCTGCATGTGAGACAAACCAGCTGAGTTCTCAAGATACTGTTTCATATACCATATACCACAGACTTAGAGAAGATTTTCGTAATTACACACCCAATCTGGAATGCGTTCCGTTTAAAATGCTGCTCAGAGAAATTCTCAGTACTAAGGCAATGTGTGACCTCATAACTCATGTATGAACTCACTCTGTTCTGAGAAAATCAATACAAACACAAATACTTGGTGCAAAGTTTGAGGTCTCCTCTACGAGAAGTCACTTTTCTAATGAGGCAGGTGTTAGAAAAATGATTTTTTTTTCATCTGAGCCACAAATTTCGTCTCAGTGCACCTCCACATTACAAAGGGTGAGATCAAGATTTTTTACATATGCTGAACATACAGTTCCCTAAGAATTAGCCATCACAAACCCAACAGATCAGAATCCTGTTTCTTAAGTTGAAATACCCTATTTATGAATTAAATATAAGCCTAAGAAGAGCTAGAAACAAATTTGTCTTTCAGTGAAATATTGGGATACCACCAGCATAAAATCTGTTGGTTTTTAAAATGAATTAAGCTAAATTGTTTCCTTTTTCCTTCTTCTTTTCCCCTCAGGTAACCTTTCCTATTTGATTTTATGGCTTTACAATGAGATTTTCCTATTTCATTAGGTGTTTATCTCCCCTGTTGCTATATGAAAACTTGCAACCAGCAAAGAAAATAATATTGGCTCTTTTCAGGAAGTGTTATCAGACAGAATGAATAGACAAAACCCACTCACTATAACCTGCCTGAGACCACTGTTCATACAGTAAATTCCACAGGATTAAATAATGAATTCACCTTTTGCTTGCAGTTTTAAGCTCTGTGCACTAATTCTTACATTTAATGGGAAATTATTTGTAAAAAGGAAAATACAAGCTCTATTTAATTATTTCCTCAGAACTGATTATGCAAAGTTAATGACCTTCTGGATTAAGTAAGCCTTTTGTGATGAATCTCATTTTTACAAACATTTATCTGAATTGATTATCTTTGACCTAATTTGTGCTGGTGCAGACTGGGGTATAAAACAATGCTCAAGTACTGCTATAAACAGTTCATGCTATTTTATTTGCATCTGTTTGCACATTTTTCAGTTTGTTTGCAATATTGATTCATTTAGAAAGATACACATCTCAAAACAGCCATCTCCCATGCTGCCTGTTTCTTTATTTGACTCACCAGCAAACACCCATTTATCCTAACCAGCATCTGATAATGCCCTGTGGGTTAGCCCACAAAAATGTCATTGTAAGAATGCTGTCCATTCTTCTTGGAGAGCAAACAAAAACCTCCCCACTGTTATTAGGGAAGGATGTTCCACAGGACCTGGAAACTGATGAGAATCCTGATCATTTGTCTAGCAGGCAGAAAATGGTTTCTAGCTTGGATATTTTGTCTTTCTACCACTCCAGAAAGGGGAAATCTGGGGAAATTATTGAAAGGATATTCGATGAGATGGGATCCTGTTTTTCCTGCTCCTTGTATATTTTACTCCACTGCAAAGGGCACTGGATGACCCCCTTATAAACACACAGAGAAGTCTCTTCTCTCTTGTGCAGAGTGAATGCAAACATGCCACAAGGACAATATTTTCTTTGCTGTAAATACCTACATATGCGGAGGACTCACAAGAGACATTTTTTTCTTGCTTGCAACACAGTGATGTAACACCTTCCCAGCATGAGAACAGTTACATCAGATTTACTCTGTTGTGGCTAACCACATAATTTCAAAACAATAAAATTAAGTGCTATGATTTTCTCCACTACAAGAATGCTTTTACAAAGATATTTTAGACTCTTCTACATAAAAGGTAAACTACATAAAAAAATAACCTACTGAGGAAAAAGCTCACATCAGCTACTATGAAATGACTGCAACTAAATAAAACTAGAAAGATGCTTGAAAAAATCCTTTGCCTGGGTAAGAGTGATGCTGGAAGAGTTCTTGTACATGTTCTTTGTTTCTGATAGGGAATTACCCTGAAATTTCAGCTCTCTTGCAGGATATCTCTGCTGAACAGACACAACTTGGACCACACAAGCTGAGAATGTTTTTGTGCATTAGGTGTGTCCAGCCTCAGATCCTGCAGCTCTGCATAAACAAGCCCTGGAGCAGGGTTTGAACCCTGTCCTTCTTTCTCTGAATGAACACAGGAGCTGAGGCAGAAAGCTGCAGTAAAGCCAGGAGGAATCAAGGTGGGATGAATTAAGCTCATTTATTCCAGCACACTGTGTATATCAAATACAAGACTGAGCACAGGGGAAAATGCTGCTGGAGCCAGTGCAGGAGCTGGCACCCACCCTGATCAGGGAGTATATGGAAATAGTTCCATAACATGTAAACCTTGAAATAGGCCTTAATATTCCCCTCCTCACCAGATGATTGTCCTAGTACCACTGTTACATCGCTCGTGAATACTTTTTTCACTTTATCAGCAAATAAATAAAGGACCACAGTGGTCACTGGCTGCCTGCAGGCAACTCAGTGCTTCTCACACACAAGAACCAGTCACTTGTCCTCGCTCCAGTGACCTCCAGTGCCTCAGAGGCAGAGAAAATAACAGCCAGAAATCAAACTGCATTAGTTACCTCCTTCTAGAGGTCTGATTTGTGAGAACAGGCACTAGCTTTCCTAGCAGCTCTCCAATTATTTGAAGAGAATGCAAAAGAGTCAGGAGTTGCAAGTCCCATAGTAGCCAGCCCTTGGTATCTGCTCATTGATACCTTCACACGGGGGGGGCTGTGCAGGACAGATCAAGTGCTCAAAACAATATTTTATTTTTATTTTATTTTTCAAAATAACCTGTGTGAGACGAAAACTTGCTTGACATTTAAATAAACCATGATGCTGACAATGCAGCTGCTATTGGATTTCCATACTCCTTTCACCTTTTCCCATGATGCTATGAATTGAAAATACAACCTTGTGCACTTTAAACAGCAGTTTGTCCTTCAGAGAACGAGGAGAACATACAGCTGTGTGCAGCCTGGTGGGGAGCTTTGCACAGTGGATGTGATCTGACAGCTCTTTCTATGAAAAAATGGATCCAAAGCAGGACACAAAAAATGAGGGAAAATTGCCTTTGAAGGTCGAGCCAGGAGCCCTCATTGTCAGTTTTATTCAGTGGCACTGGGTTACAGCTTTATCTGTGAGGAGCTATTTCAGAGTGGCTCAGGGAAGCTGCCAGGAAGGCTCTGGAAGGGGTTTCTGTGCCCAGCCCTGCATGAGGCTGGAAATAGAAACTGGAGCAGTTCCTCGCTGTGGCAGGTACCTTCCCTCGTGTGGATCTCCACTGAAACCATTGCACATTCCCATCTGCAACAAGGCTGAGCTGAAGCCACGCTCCAAGGAAAGCAATTCATGCTACATCACTTCATTTTACGTCATGGAGATTTAAAAAGCAGTATTAAGAAACACAGATTACTTGTTCATTTACTTCTGTCATTTTGCTCAGTGGTCAAAGGAAATAGCCTGTGGATTTCCATTTTATTCCTCACCAGAGTCAGATTCTGATCCTGTAATACTAACAAAAAGCTTCAGCACTTATGTTTCAAATGCTGTGACAGTGCCAGCTACAGTTAATGTTCAGGGATTCAAAATTTATTTAGTTTGGTATTCTTAAAAGACTTTTTCTATCCTTACTAATTTTTTTTTAATTCCAAAACACTAAGTCAACAAAATGTTCACTCTCAAAGAGTCTTGTAAAACCTCTTTAGGAATAAATATATGAGCATCAGTTGATAAAGAGCAGCATATGTGCAAGTGAAATAATAGTAAAATGGCCACAGGCATTTCAAGATTTCACACCTTCAAGACATTCTCCTATGAAATTATCTGAAATAATAGTAAAATGGCCACAGGCATTTCAAGATTTCACACCTTCAAGACATTCTCCTATGAAATTATCTGACTGCATACCAGAGAGTTTGCTTTTCTGTCTCTCCCCACCATGTGATGTGATTCTCTAACACAGTTTTCTAACAGTGATCTAAACAGCTTAGCTGGTAGGTAATTTTAGGTAACCTTAGAACCACTGGGTAATTATTATAGACATACAAGTCCAATCCAGTAAAGACCAAAACTGATTCTGGTGTAGAGAGCTGCTTCAGACAGCAAAGAAACTGGTTCACATAACAGATCCCACTTCAGCAAGTAAATAAATATTGAGAAAATGCTCTTCAGAAGCCAAGGAAAAAAAGGTGTTTCTCATTTGATGGGACAAGTAATTTCTCAGAGGGATGAATGTTGCTATTCTTGAGGCCATGGGCATACAATGTGTACAGTCTGAGAGCAGAGAATCTTACTGGGATCTTGTTCCTCAGTGTATGAGGCACACAATATCTGCAGGGAGCCACAGGCAGAAGCTGTGTCCTTTCTTAAAGATCAAATAGCCAGAGCAGAAAAGCCAAAACCATCTGGTTCTTTCTCACTGAATTCTGAGGTGAAACAGCCCAGGGCTCTTCAACTCACACAAATGATGACAGCTGGCAAAAAAATGTTTTGTACTTGCCTTTCATCTGTGGATGTGGAGTCATTCTCTAGCAAGCTCTGTCTGCACCAAGTAAATTGCTTTTGCATACTGACTTTTGATTCACTTTTCTTATGCACTAATACTTTCTTCCTCACAACTGGCACTGGGCAGCTACGAGTTTGAGCTGCTTGAGGTCTCAGAGGCAAAGAAATGAAGGAATTCAAGCAGAGCTTATCTATACCTGAGACAAATCGATAGCTGGCTGTCACCTTCTCTTTGCATACCAGAAAGAAAGAAATGTCATAATCACAGGATGTTTCACCCCTTGCCAAGGCAGAGACAAATGGATCCTGATTTTACTGGCTTTCAAATCACCATGGCTTGCCCTTCACTATCACATCCCACACACTGTCTATGCCACAGACAACATCAGCCTGAAGGAAAATGTGTGCTCAGAACCTGCCAAACTGCAGAACTTCAATCCCCTCCCAGGCACCGTGCCCAGAGGAAGCTGTTTGGGAATCCATGCTAGAGGATGAGGAGAGAAACTACAGATTGGATAAGGAAGGTGGGGACAGAAATGCATAACTGAATTTCTGTGACTTTCTCTGGTGTGAAAAAGGATAATTTGAGGAGCAGCGCTCGCTGCAGGGGCTCCAATGTGTTTCCTAATGATTCACTGCTCAGCCAGGGAGGCTGAAGCACCACTACCCTGCCAGTGCAAATGGTTCTCCAGGGAGCAAATGCTCATCCCTGCTTGCCACAGGGACAAGTGAGGGCAGAGACACCAAGCCCGTGGGGCAGCCTGACACAGATTCCCAGGAGAGCCCTCCTGGCAGTGACACAGCCCCAGATTCCCTCCCCAGAGCTTTCTGAAGAGAATCACAGTGAGCAGGGCTCTAGGAGATTATGGTCCAGTTCTGCTTTTACTGAGATCAGTGAGGAAATTTCCATTCATGCCAATGGAGCCAGCATTGTGTTTTCTATTTTCAACCAAGAAAGTGTCAATCAGGCTCCTCCATCCCTTCCCAGGGAGGTCAGGTCACTGTCCTGCTCTCTTGGCTTCAACTCCATTACTCTAAAACTCATTTTGGCCTCCTGGACTGCAAGGACAGAAGTGGTAGGTATTGACTGTTGATTCCTTCCTTGGTTTGAGTTGTTTTCTACAAAAGATGAACTAATCTGTTAAATCACTTCATAGTGAGATCTTTTGTTCTAATTTTACCAGCATATGAGAAAACCCAAATGTGGGTGTAAAAAACTACTAAAAACCCTAATCAATGAAGGTTTGGGTGGTGGAAGGATTCAGGGCAATAAAAAGATCTTTAAACACTGCCGATATTTTTACAATGACAAATTCCCTCTTGCATTTTGGTAGTGTTTGCAGTCATTAGGCTTTTGCAATGAGCAGTTTGTGCCACTGGAAATCATTCATCCTCATTTAGTAACACATTCTCTTAAAATTATTTTCTCAGATATTTTGCCCTTTATGAGCTGACAGAATGTTGATAATTCATGTTTCGTTTCTGGTCCTGTAGGGCAACTAACATAATTTATCCAAGGGTGCTCCCCCTGATTTCTCATAGTTTGCCCTCCAAGCATGCATTTTTCATCTCTGAGTTTTGAATCCATTTATAATGTGCCTTTTAAGTAGGCAGACAGCAGAACATGTTTCATGGAAATAAATCAGCATTATTTATTGTCTCTGGGTCTATTTTATTAAGTAAGATTTTTATGAAAATGGAACATATTTGGCTACAGAAGAAAAACCCTCTGGGAATAAGGATTAAAGAGTGCTGAGTTCCAAACTTTCCTGTACTCAGTAACTACAAGAAAATAAAGAGTGCTGAGTTCCAAACTTTCTTGTGCTCAGTAATGACAAGAAAACTCTAGTAACCTCACCCAGGATACACAGTACTGTGCAGTGCATGCCCAATCCCAACTGTAAGTTTTGATTCTTGTTTTATAACCACCCTTGAGGCAGACATACACACATTCTCACAAGTGGTTTCTCTGATGAAAACATGCCATGCAACTAAGACATCAGTTATCAAACACAGTAAAAACAAATTACACAGACTGAGTCCATAATCCCACAGGCTACCAACAGCAAGGATGATTTGTGTAGTTCAAAGTGTCCTACTTTCCAAATCTAACACATTTTTTTTCTGTAAAAAATTTTTAAAGGAAATGAGAAAATTCATGAGCAACAGTCTCAAATAAGACACTTTAGATTGATCTATGACTCTTTCAGCAATTATTGTTGACACTGGTTTGCCTATAAACACTGCATTACACGTTAAGTGTTGATTTCCTGCTTGGGCACAGAGTTTTGGATGCCATTAACCCCCAGATTTACAAGTGCCTCAGGTGAGAGAAATGTCTTTGCTGAGACATGTGAGTGGATGTGCAGCAGTAAGATCTAGATCCATAATAACCACCATGTTTTGGCAAAGCAGCCCCTATCCAGGATTACACAGAAGGGGTCAGGCTGGCAGGGAACATCTCTCATGCTCATCTCTCCTTCCCTGCTCAGGCAGGGTCGTTCCAGAGCACACAGCACAGGATTGTGTCCAGATGGGTCTGGAATATCTGCAGCGAGGGAGACTCCCCAGCCTCTCTGGACAATCTGTCCCAGGGCTCGGGCACTCTCAGGGAAGAAGTTCTTCCTGGTGCTCAGGTGGAACTGCCCGGGCATCAGTTCCTGCCCGTTCCTGCTGGGCCATTGCTGGGCCAGGGAGCAGAGCCCGCTCCCTGCTCTGAGCCCTCCCCGCTCACACTGACAGGCGCTGCTGAGGTCTCCTCTGAGCCATCTCCTCTGGAGGCTGAGCGGCCCCAGCTCCTTCAGTCTCTTCTTGTTCCTCCCAGCCCCTCTGGCTTTGATTACATCAGGATGGATTTGGTTGTGCAGAACCTTGGGACAAGTTAGGCAGTAATTAAGCTGCATTTTTTTGTTGACAAACCCTGGACACACATAGCCAGACAAAAAAAGTGAAGGAAGGGCAAAACTCATGAAATGTGCTAGGGGGACTATGGGAGCAAGGGTACCCATTAACTGATATATTTCTGTTCTGTGGCCCTGAGAAACCCACATAAAGCATCACCTGGAAGAAGCTGCTTTAAGAGTCCCAGTTTCCCCCACTGTTGACCAATATTTTAGTAGGAATTCACTCTGAGGCACTGAAATATTTCCAGTTCTCCCTTTTCTTTCTTTCTCAGTAGCTGCCTGGAGCAACCAGCTGTGGGAGGGGGAATTAGAAAAATGAGACAATGTGTATAATAGCATAAACTGGATTAGTCTCACTCTGTCAATCATTCTCTGGGCTCTTTGTGAAGCAAATGAAAACCCAAGTTACAGCTTTCCTTCATGAGCTACAGGGGATGCAGCAATGACCTGGTGGAGGTTATTAAATGGAACATTTTAGGTACACACTGCCAGCCAAAATCACCATTGACTTAGAAAAACACTAAGCTGTGTAGGGGAATTTTAGAGCCACCTGACTGCCATCAAAGCAGGTGAGCTTTACAACTGTTCTACAGAAAACAGCCTCCATCCTTTCTAGAAAACCCTTTCTGATTTTCAGTGTGGGAGTTCTGTCTTGGTTCCACAGATCAGACACAGCTGCTTTTCCTCTTGAAGTACAATACAAATATGTTAACATTAAAAATAATGAACAAGATAAGAATCTAGAAGTGGCAGCATCCTTCCAATCAGCTGTCTTCATTGATGACAATGTTTTGCCTGATATTTTCTAAAAAGGTCTAGGGTTCACTATTAATGTTTTATTGCCACTCTCCACTTTTTGGTCACTTTCTTTTCAAAAATTTTACACAGTCGTGGGTTAGGGTTTTTTTAAATGGAGACATGGAAAGAATATTAATTACATTCTCTGTTGGAAGCCCATGTTCAGACCTTCAGAAAGCCAGCATTCTTGCTGTTTCTATAAAAAGCAGCATAACTGTGTGTATCCTTCAGTTAGCCTCTTTCCCACCTATTTAATAGATGGCCTGAATAAGCCTAATTTGTTTTGTGTCTTTTACTGCCTGTAATAGATACAATTAACAATTATGGGGAATTTACAGTGACACAAGGGCATGACTGTTCACTGCATGAACAGCAGTGGTGGTTGGGTCATATAAATTGTTTTTGTGCCTCTGAAGCTTACTTTTTCTTTTTTTTTTTTTTTTCTATTTTAAATCAGAGTGGAAACATGATGAGCTTGGGTTATGAGAGTATGATGGGCAGGGTCCTACTGCATCCCTGACTGACTGGGGAGGGGTTGAAGCAACAGGAAGTTTTTATGCAAAGCACCAACATGGGTTTGTGGATGTCTGTGCAATATGTGGGGTGTTATGAACAAAGGCCCAAAGGTATTTGTTTGAATATTTAACTATCAGATGAGAGAAACAAAATATTAAATAGTCTGTGTTTTCAGTGCTCAGCAGCAGAGCACATAAATACAAACAAGAGTCTTTCTGCCTTACAAATTTAGAAAGATTTTGAAGACAAACTAAGTGAATGTGGTGAAATAGGTTTTCACATGTGTCAGTCCAGGATGTCAGTGAACCTGGAGCCTGTTCTGTCTTCCTGCTGTTGGAAGAAATCAGAGTGATCTCAGAACTAGATTCACCCCACTGGTGCTGTTCTGGAGTGCTCTCACAGCTGCTTGCCTGGACAGAACCTGTGCTACAGCACCCACAGCAAGAAGGGAGAGCAAGAAAAGCCACCTGTGAAGGGTTCATGCTACTGCTGGGAATCTCCAGCCTCTGCATTACTGATCTGTAACAGAGTCCCTTTGCTCTATTCTCCACATCATATCCCAGAACAGTCAAAAAGGTGGATCTCTGCAATACAGGAGTGTGGCAGCTCACCTCCAATGCTGAGTTACCTTTCAAATGAAAACAATAAGCAAGTTTCATGGTGCACTAAACTGCATCCAAACATAACCTTTGCAGTTTTCTGGCATTTCTGCTTCCTTATGCTGATTCGAGCTGGAGGATTCCTGGCGAATTTTGCATTTAGCT
This sequence comes from Zonotrichia albicollis, assembly GCF_047830755.1. NCBI lineage: Eukaryota > Metazoa > Chordata > Aves > Passeriformes > Passerellidae > Zonotrichia > Zonotrichia albicollis. The sequence continues at coordinate 8,952,958 of NC_133834.1, forward strand.
CCAGCCCTCATATAAATTGCAAGAGGACAGAAAAGCTCAGCAGAAATGTATCTGAGAAGTGCAGTGTCCAAAAGGACGGTGAAAAACTGCTTTGTTTCTCTGTGGCTCTTTGCCTGGTGTGCATGCAGTTATTTAATCAGGGCTTTATGAGCCTCTGCCAGCAGCAAGACAGATGATTCTAAATGAAGCTGTGCACTCAGTAATAAGGACTGACCAAAGTGCTCCAGTGCTCTGCCTCAGAGCAGGCTCCCAAAGTCTATGTTGTAAAAATCATTTACTGGGAAGGCTGTAACCACATTATTATTATACAAACCTGACAATTCCTAAGCTTGTATTCTATGTGCATGCACTAGAAAACAGATGAGTTGCCCTGTACATAGTAAACCACCATTTTTAATGTTCTCTAGTCCTTGGAAATTTCCTCTTGTATGTGAAGAGAAAGGCTTCAGGGACTTGTTAAAGAGACACCTTTAAGCAATTTAAGCTTGCACAGATCCTGACACAGTCAGGTCACAGGGCATCAGATCCTCAGCTACTCTGAACCAGCTTAACTCCACAGATGACCTGGCTGAAAGAGGCCATGGCAGGGTAGAAATATACATGATGTACGTTCCATTGCTGTGAAGAAACTCATCTTCGTTCAAAACCAACCCCCAGCAATGCTTTCAGCACCACGGACAGAGAAGCCAGCACAGAGCTCCCATCCCTCTGACAAATCGAGGAGCAGCTGCCTGACTTCCATGACGTTCATTCTCCCTGCAAGGGACATAATCACGATGTACATTCCCGTGTGATAAGGCTGCCCTCCCATCACAGGCACTGACAGGGAGCAGCACTCTGCTGTGCAGTGCTGCACAGATACACAAGTTCTGCCTCCAAAGACATCCTGGTTTAATACCACAAATCCTCAGAGTAAAAAGGGCAAATTCATGTGCAGTAATAAACTTCTGCTTTTGTTAATACTCTTAACGGGCATTTCATATTTCAAACAATATGCAAATACCAAAGGCTAATTGTTAACATCGGTAAAAAAGGGGATGACAGTTTTTCAGCTCCTTCACAGACAGTCTGGCGAGTACTGTCATCACGCCATGCAATTTAGAATGACTGTAAGGAAGCATTACAGTAAATAGTAAGATCTATTTATTTTAAATCAATGCAAAAGTGTGACCAGAAGTCAGTGTTAGCATTTAAATAGGGAAGATAGGCAGGAATAATCTAAACCAGTTACTATAAATAGCATTTTCCACAGTATTTTTAAAGAGCTGAAGCCTAAGAGCAAACAAAAGAAATCAATTATTCAAATATATAATATAATAATTTTCTCCTTTTCAAAGACCAGATTGTACTCTCTAGATTAATTCCTATTCCTATCTAAATTGTTATACACAGAGAAATACTCTCATTAAACAGAAAGTAATGTGCAGAATAGCAGCTCAGAGCAGAGCCAGGGTGCACACCTGGACACTGGGTCCTAGTCCTGCCAACAGCACACTCTGGTGCTGGTACCAAGCTGTGATTTGGGTGGCAGCTCAGGGCTGAGCACATATTTTTAAGCAGATCAGATCTCCCTCTCAGCCTGTACATTGCTCTCTTCCAAACAGACCACCTTTTGTTCAAAACTTACAAGACATAACCTTTCGTGGCACCTCAGGATAGCAGTTTTTATTATTGTTATTACGAGTGCTGCACTGCACTCAGCTCCTGAGTGCTGGAACAAAACCAGACCCAGTTATGAGAACAAGAAAAGCACGTCTGTATCGTGCCAGGGAACCTGCAAAACTGTTGCATGTGTCTGACTCAACCAACTCAGTCAACAGAGATTTCAGTCTTTGAGTCCATTTTAGAAAGTGTGGAGTTTCTCACTGCTGAATCTGTGCCAGGCACTGCAACAAAACCAACACTGCAACTGAAGCACCAGTCGGAGAATTACACCCTGTCATCAGCATATGGTAGACAATAACATAGCCATGGAAAACTGAAGCTAGAGGTGAAGCATCATTCCAGAACACAGCACTCTCTGAAAAGTAAACATAGCAGATGCACTGGCTAAAATGTGCTACCAAGGTGCTGCAAAGCCATGCCATGTTTAAAAGCATCCAGGTGAGACTTCACAATTCACATCAAAAGATGGGTGGGGAACCAAAGATATCAGCAACCCCAGTACCAGCCAAGTTTAAGGAGTCACAACAAACAGCACACAAAGATTAAATTTCTGTGGCCAAACCAAACACTTGATGAAACTTAGAAAATATTTTTCTTGATACTGCCTAGTACAGTTTTAGTGACTAGCTTTTCAAGATCTTTTGTCTCAGTGGTTACCTGGTAAATTATAAAGGGTTTGCAAGCTTATTAGGTTGTAAAGAAGACAGTTCTGCCAGTAGAAGAATAATAGCTGGTACCTTACAGAAAACGAGGTCCCATGGATAATGTGAATTGGCAGTGATGTATGTTTCAACTACTCTTTCCATCAGCACTTTGGACAGGTTATGTCAATTGCTGCTTCCTGGTAAATTACGATTTCAAGAAAGCTTTCCCAGCACACAACATTTGTTGAGCTCATCAACACAGTGCAACCACTGAAGGTGTGAATTAAGTGCTGTATTGCTGCACCCTCTGCCCGAGATAACGAGGGAATAAAGTGATCGTCATCTGCGCTTCCAAACTTGAAACACGTTAAAGACTACCAACCTTTATGAAAATCTCTATGTTAAATCCCACCTGCTAAGAAAAGGTCCCGGTAATCCCGGCTCGGGCACCCGCTCCCCGCCGGGCTCCGCGCCGCCCGTGCCGCAGGGAGGGAAGGCTGGAGCCCGAGCGGGGCTGGAGCGCCCGGCGGGGCTGGAGCCCGAGCGGGGCGGGAGCCCGAGCCGGCCCGGCGGGGCTGGAGCGCCCGGCACAGCCGAGCCGTGAGCCCCACACAGCCCCCGGCCAAGCCCCGGCTCAGAGGGCAAAGCGGTCACACGGACCCCGCTCCCCGAGCGGCCCGGGCTGGGCTCGCCCCGCCAGCAGCCCCCGGGACCGCCCGGCCCCGCCGCAGCCGGGGCTCCCCGGCCGGCCGGACCCGCACCCGCGGCCCCCACTCACTTCTGCCCAGCGCCTCCGCCTTCCACTCCGTCTCCTCCACCGCTCCGTAGCGCCGCGTGGGTCTCTCGGCCTCGGCGCTGGCCGAGATGGACCTGCGGAGCTCCATGGCCGGCACCCTCAGCCCATGCGGCGGCGCGGGCGCTGCTGCGCGGGGCTCGGCGCTCGGTGCGCGGCGCGGGGCCCGCGGGCGGGGGGCGGGCAGGGGCTCCGGCACATGCTCAGTGCGGGGCCGGGGCGGGGGAGCCGCCGCACAAAGCCGTGTCACACCTCGCACATGCTGCACACACGCCCCGCCCGCCCGGCCCTGCCTCCGCTCGGTGGGCACTGCCCGCTCCGGCTGCTGCCCGGAGCCCCGTGCCCGCGGCTCGCTGCTGCGGCTCTGCCCAGCCTTGCCCAGCCCTGCCTTACCCTGCCCAGCCTTGCCCAACCTTGCCCAGCCCAGCCCTGCCCTGCCCTGCTCCCCTTACACGGCCAGGTTCACAAACCCGCTCGCTGCCGGGGCACAGTGGAACTGTCCATCTTTTGGCCGGCGCAGCGCTGAGCACATTTCTGACCCGAGCAGCTGGGGAATAATGGTGACATCCACGGCCACTCACGGCTTTTGCAGTCTAACACGTCTCAGGCTCCTGTACATGCAGCCTTTGGCTTTCCTAAAAGTCCTGCACTGACTGGAATGACACTCATTCCAGCATCACGTTGCTAGAAGCCAGAGAACAGCATTCAAACAAGTGATGCAATTTTGTGTCTCTCATTTTTCATCAGCATGCAGCTTTGCTGTTTATGCAGCCTGCTGGGAATAAAGGAAATGACTTTGCAGGAAGCACAAATGCGGTGATTATTACTGTTATTACTAAGTTTTTTCTTTTGTTGTAGGGGAGGTTATATGGATGAAATCCCTGAACAGCATTTTACAGTTGGAACCTGCCTTTCCTAGTGAGATCACATTGCACTTTACTGTGAGTGGCACAACTTCTCACATAAAGACAATGGAGCAGGAGTTAGACAGGCTGTCCAGCGCCCCACTGCAAATCAGGGGTTTAACACTTTTTGCCTCACCTATAAAGAATCATGGGATACTCTGGGTGAATACTGGGAAAGCTCACTTGTTTGTCACCTCCTTTTGCCTGCAAAGTCTTGTCCTTAATCATCAACACTTCAGAAATACCTCTGGATTCAGTGGTACACTTACTAATTGGACTGGCACACAGTGATGCTATTGTGTGAGCAATTTTGTTTGAGGAGTGCTTCACATGCCAGAGGCAAGAACACCTCCACATTGCTTTTAAAACTGTAACTGAAAATTTCTCTACTTGTCTTCCTGAGAATTGGAGTTAGCCAACAAGATGAGCTAGACAGTTTTAGGACATCTTCAGGGCACTCTGATTTCTCTCTGTCAGCTGAGCTCCCCGGAGATGTGCCGTGAATTGAGCACCAGACGTGCTGGAGCAGCTCTTGCTGGCTGTGCAGTGCCTCAGCCTCACTGGCTTGGCCTTTGGAGCCAGAGCCCAAACAGAGCTGTGAGTCAAGCAGAAGAGCTTGGCAGGACTCTGCACAGCTGATTTGGGTGACGGTGCAGCTGCCTGCTGGGGTGGGCTGGACTGACTCACTGGTAGAAGTGAGGAACACAAGTGTGGGAGGAATAAGAGTCCATCTGGAATCTGGATGAGAGTGGGATTAAGGGAAACAGGCTGATCAAGGAGAAAGGCCAATTTTTGGACTATTTCATTTCAAACCATCCTTTCAAGTTTTTTAGGTAATTACAACCCAACTGCATTGTTTAGGAGATGGGGGAGTTATCCTAGAAATAGTTGAATATTTAAAGCTCTGCTTTTGTTAGTATGGCTGAAAAACACCCACTAGGCAGAAACTCATGTACAAAGAATTTACTTACATAAAGCAAAGAATATATAAGGTGATTTATTGTAATTAGGAAGTTTTCACCTGCCCATTTTGAGAAGTCCCAAAATCCAGTAACAGTCCAGTTCTACAGAGGTTCTGCACAAATATTTTTGGAAGAGTAGGACCCAAGTATGTATCAATTATTTGCTAATGTAATATCAGCATTTTTGTTAATGTGACTCTGGAGTATTGCTGCTGCTGCATTTGCCAATGGAATTAAATTTCTCTCCTAAGATGATGTTTTTCAGTGGACCTAGCAATAGAAATTATAAATGCATTTCCTTACTCATGAAGACTGGTTTTCTTCTGCTGAAAGCACTGTTAATGCAGAAAATACAAACATTTGGGTATTTTCTCACTGCTTATAACATAATGCCTGGTAGAGAAACAGAGGTGCACTTTGCTCTTGCAATCATTTCCCTGGCAGCTTCAGTTCCCATTTCTCACTAAATCCTGCCACCAGGAGCTAGAGCTGGGCAGGAACAGTTGGCAAATCCACTCTCCTATCTCTTGCTCTCTGGCCTCTCTCAGACATCACAGATTCCCCATGGCAGATATGACTTACTTAGATTTATCTCATCTTTTTTTAGTGTGTATAGAAGGTCAGAATACACAGCACAAATCTGGGAGATGCAGCAGCAAAGAGGCAGGGCATAAATGTCTGGTAGAAAGAATGGAAAAATCTGTGCACTTCAAAAGCTGCAGTTCTGACACAGAAATTTCAGGAGCATACTTCACTAAACTCTTTTCTTTCCCATTTTACTTTTGTCTTAGTGACTTCTTTCTACGTTCACTGTCTTTTTAAGGTACAAATTTCACAGAAAAAGCTGCTAGAGCATTTATCAGATACATTACTAATACCACGAGTAGTGAAGCTGCCTATGTAAGAGCCTTATTTTTGGCAATGGGAGCCAAGTCCAGTGGTATGACTGAAGTGACTGCTGTGCAGGTGAGTCACTGTGCAGGTGGCTTTTGCATCAGTGATGGGTGTCCATAGCTACTAAGGAAAAACAGATGTTTGAGTTCAGTAAATATAGATGTTGACATAAATTGGTCTGGGCTATTTTAGACTTGCAAACACAGCAGGCAACAAGTAATATTTCAGCCTGTATGTGGGCATGTCCATTTTGAAGTAATAAACATCCTGTGTAAATTTTGCAAACACAGCAGAACACAGCTCCGGGCACAGCTCTCTCAGGGCCTGAGCCTTTTCTCATTTCACACGGTCCAAAATGTAAAGGTGACTTTCTGTAAGCTCCCATTTTACTTACACAAGTTGGTGTCTTACAGAGAGAGCTCAAAACTGCCTGCAAGCTGTGAGGCACCCAAAGGGACTGTGCCACTGTCTTGCTGATTCATGTCCCTGTGCAGAGTCCTTGCTCCATTACCCCAACAGGCAAGTTCACTTCTGTGGGCCATTTCACTACTCCCCTCACTGGAGCTGTAAGCTATAAAGTCACTGCCCTGACTTCTGAAGGGGTTTCTTTACAATTTTAATTTCTCTGTATATTGGTACCTGTGTTCCATTGGATTTTTTTTGCCAATTTCTGCCCCAAAACAGTAAGTAAAACATTGTATGGGTAATTGCTGTGATGTATCAGGTGTAGTTATGAACATATAATAATTCATTACTGTCTGATGACCATTAGATATGGAACTAATACAAAATCCTTCAGTGTCATTGGCATGTCATGGCTAATCAGCTGCAGTTAACAGTCTTGTTACATTTTGGATGTAAAAGTATGTGATGCATGAAATGGAAGCAGCTGGACACCCTTAGTAGGTGAGTGAAGGTGGGTTTTAATTCCCAGAGAGGTGTAAGCAATGGCAAAACAAGAATACCACAGGGCACCAGTCTCTCAGAGGTAGATTTCTCCAGGCCAGCATAGAACAGGAAAAAACAAACAACTAGAGGTGGAAAATTGAATCATCGAAATTCATGTTTTCTTTCCCAAATATTTCAGCAATGAGAGGAAAGATGTTATCCTGGCAAATAAAAAAAAAAAAGAATAATGAGAGTTTGTTCTTATGTATGCACACACTATGGGCATGTTAGCTACAGCAAGATACTAATTCCAGGGAAGAGTTATAACTTAAATTTCTCTGCCACCAAGTTACACCCTGTAAAAGGACACACAATTCAGAATGAAGCTGACACTTCCTCCACAGCTAAAGGATCTCATGTGCTGCAGAACTTTGTGTGCATGGTTTGAGCCCATATGGGCCAAACCCTGTATTTATCACAGCCATCTGGGTGCTTGTGCATTTGGGTTCTGTTGTAACTGGATAAAGCACAGTGACAGAAATGGGGAACAGTTCTCATTCCCAGCCAGTTCCCATTGTCCCAGTATCTCTGGTGACTGAACTACTTGCCAGGGGACATATCCATGCTCTCTCTTGGTCCCTCTGTTTCTGTCAGGCTCTAGGGTGTAAAATGGAAAGGGACTTCTCAATATCCCATTTTTAAGGTCTTCTGGCAGAGGGGAGCATTAGCATAGGTGTCCCTGTTCCATCTTTTACACAACCCCCAAGTGTGTGCACACTCACCTGCTGTCATTTTTCCCTGTTGTTTTACAGCCCCACTTCATGACTGGCTTTCCCTGAACACAGCAAACAAAACCACCCATTCTTCAGCTCCTGAAGCTCTCCTGTACCTGCTGCTACAGCACAGCTGTCCTTGAAAATGTCTTTTCTGACCCTACTTCACACCTCATTAGACTTTTCCAGGCCCAAGGTTTCTTTCAGCACCTTGGTGTAATTGCTACTGGTGTTGCAGAGGAGGGAATGATACATTCTGCTCTATTCTTTGCACTAAACTGTTCTTCTACCTGGATACAAGGTGCAAGATTTTTAGGCATGACCACAATAAATTAATAAACTGCAAAAAGGCAGTGTTTATTAGGGTGGATGATGTTGGTAAGTGTATGCAACACATGCAGACACGTAATCTGCATTCTTTGTTCTTGTTTAACATGGATTACAGTAACTTCAGACATGGTGGGCTTAGCAAGTGCCTGTGAGTTCTCAGTGCAGCTTGGGCATTAAGAGAGAGCAGACATCCTTGGCTGGTTTAGAACAGGAATGTTAGGCAGAGATAGAAAAAATATTATCTGAGGCATATGTGAAAGGCACTGGGATTAATACAGCATTACTGTCCACATCTCAAATTAGAGGTTGCACAGCAAAAAAGGGTTTGCAAATGAGATTCAAGAGTGATATAGCAAAGGGCTAACAGAGCTAAAGTTATTCCAGTTTACCCAAGGAGTAAACAAAAACTCTGCTTACCACTACATGCACACAGAAGGCTTTGCCTGCTGTACCTAGTCTTTAAATCTTGTCAGAAAGGAAGTAACATTTTATTAGAATGTTTAAGGCTAGATTGATGTGGGTAGGTAATAAGATTTCATAAGAACACATAAATAATTTCTTTGAGACACAGAATCCTCTGTCATTTGAAGTGTTTGGCTTAGTTCCTAGAAGATGGCATTGGAGTCAACATCACTGGTTCGATTCAGGAAGAACTCTTTGCTTTGCACTACCCAAGGATTCAGACTGAGTGATGTTTTTTCTCCCTGTTGGCCTTGAAGTCTGTGAAACAGAATTTTTCAACTTGAACTCTTTCCATAAAGCTTCCTCCTCATTCTAAATATACAAGAAGTTACAGCAGGGAATGGAGGTGGTGTCTCTCTTCCAGTTGTGGAATACATTACTCCCTTCAGCCTCAAATCTTCTGAACCATTTCCTTCCCAAGAGTATCCCACACAAACTTGACTGAATTCAGTCAGTAAGGACCCCATTTCTAACCTCTGTTCTCTAGAAAATTTGTTTATATCTTATTCCTACCTGAAATCCTCCATTCCTTCTGCAAATATATTAATTATCTAAAGAAATATTTATATCAAAATTTTGAATCTTTTTAATAAAAGTCCGCTAGCTTCAGCATAAGACTTTGGAGATGGGAGCTCTGTTCTGAATTTATTCAGAAATGGCAGATGACTTAATGTATGTAACTAACCTCTAAATGCAGTGAATAATCCCTCCTTAGTTTTTACTCTGCTGCTGTGTTAAGGTCTGTAACATCAAATTGAGCTTTTAGCTGTATGTGCTCCACGAAGATCCCATAAGAACTTTACAAATTATCTGGCTTTGTTTATACACATATGAGTTAAAGACAGACAGAGCCAAAGAACAGCATTTAATATTTATTAAGCCTTTGCAAAAACATAGACAATTTCAGTCAACTCGAAATTCATTATTTTAGTAAAATTCAAGTGTCCCTTGCACATCTCACTGGATTGGCACTAGCAGTAGAGGCAGCAGCACAGGCAGGAAGCACTGGCACTTACAGCAGAGGATTGGAAGGCTGAAGCTGCATAGATTTCAAAGGTTGTTCTATAAAGAGAACTCAGCACATCAGATATGGTAACAGACTAGAGGCAGTTTCACCTTTGCTGCAGCAGGAACTGGTTATTTTATGCCGTGTTACTGGGTGGGTGCTTCTGGTGTGAAAAAGACAGAGGCCTTCTGGTGAATTTTCCAAGGATGTGTTTAGCATACTAGTAAGCACAGAAGGTTCATTTACATAAAAGATTTGCAGTAGAAAAATAAATTTTGAAATTCTCATTTTATCAAATTCAAATCTCCACAGCCATCCAGAATAACATGGAGCTGGAACTGATATAAATGTCTGCTCATCCCATGTGCTCTTAGAGAGGATCCATGACTAAAGATATCACCTGTCTGCATGCCTAATAGCTGCTGGCAGTGTGTTGCTCCTTCCCGAGCACCTCTGTGATGTAAAATTCTGTTCATCCTGCTGGTTGTGGAAATCTGCATGTTCAGCTGGCAGTAAGATCAGTGCAATTCCTGGAAATAGTCATAAAGCCCTCATGACTGTTTTTGAAAGGGTAGCAGAGACACATTAGGATAAATCTTGCCCATCTTTTTTCTTATTTCTTTTTTTATTCCCCCAGGAAATTACTGAGTTGTTAGAAGAAGCAAACAGAAGTTTACACATGCGTCAAATAGGGTTGGACTAGTTGACCTGGGTTGGAAATACAGATGTCCTTTCCAACCTCAGCCACTCTGTTATCCTGTGAAATTAATTTTCTAAGCCAAAAAGGTATCAAGGAGTAATGAAGGCTCTAACAACTAAGGGATTAAATCCTCAGACTAAACTGTCAGAGGAAGAAAATCTTTAGAAGGTCCATTAATTTATGCATACTGAGAAATTGTCCCAATGCAGCTTCATTATTTTGCATTTTGTGGGTCTGAAATGTTTGTCAGACCAATCAGTGCTCACAATTAAAAGGGAAAAAACAAAATTTTTTTAATGTGAAAAGGGACTTGTGTTACTTAGCTGTCAAATGCCTTAAGAGAAATGGAGAAATTGAAAGGATTATGCAGGATCTAAAGTCTACTGAAATATAAGAGCCACAGGCTTCCATTACATGAAAGAACTGTACTTCAAGTAATAAAAGATGGAGAGAAATCCTGAACTCCCCAGCCAGAGAAACTTGAAGACAAAACAGGATTTAGCTCAAATTCCCAAGCAAAAATCTGGTAGCACAAAAGCAAGAGCAATAAAGCACAGCTTGTATAAGCTTCTAAGCCATTTAAAATAAAAGATGGATCTTTCATTTATTAGTTTTTCCTGATGAAAAAAGGCATCAGCATTATACAGATTATGAGTTATAAATTCTTGATTCATCTGGAAATTCAGTTTCACCTACTATACCCATGAAGAAAGATTTTTTGCTCTGAGTTACAGCAAAATATCACATACTGCTTACAGCAAACCAACAGCATTTCACTCCTTGTAATGACATTATTTTCCAGGTCCCTTCTCCAAGTGAATGCTATTAATCATTAAACACATAAGGCACAAGCAGAAATAAAAATAAATAGCATCTGTAAAAAAAAGTTAAATAATTAGCACACCTTACCAGAAACTTTTAGCTCTTACTAAATAGAACAGACTTTAGAATACCAGTCTGATCCCAAAAATATCAACAGGAAAAAAACACTACTGGAATTGCTTCTTTATCCTGAGGACTTTATACACACAAGAACAGTAGAACAGCTATAGCTGTCTGAAGCATCTGTTCACTCATTTTTTAAATAGACAGACAAAATTCAGTCAGTTCCTCTGTGCATTCCTACTCCTCCTGGGATGTCCAGCATCAGGACTGCTCAATTCACACTTGGTGATTCATGCAGCAGGGGAATACAACTCACCAAGGAAGAATACAACTACAAGGAATCTATTGACACAGCAGCCACTCCTCTGAGCTCCATGTCCCAGAGGGACAGAAATGACTTTCAGTGCACATTTCAACGTCCACAGTTCAACCAACCAGCCAAGCTGGAGATGTCCATGGCAAAGCTGTCAAAAGCCAATTAAAACTAATTCCACCTTGAGGCTGTAGGCAGGGGTGCTCTCCCACACCTGCCTGTGCAGTGCAGATGGAATTGCCGTGACTGGTCCATGCTCACAGGGAAGGCACCTCCTCCCCTGGCTGCCAGCAGAGCAGGCTGTGCAAGCAGCCCCTGCCCTCTGCCCTCCTCTCACTGCTGCAGTCCTCTGCCCAAAGCCATGTGGGCACTCTGCATCACTCTTGAGCACTGGGTTATGCTAAACAAATTCATTTCACCTGAAATAGATGCTTGCATGAACCCTTTTCCTTCCTCAGCTAAGCAGCACTGGGCTCCTACAGTGACAAATAATTGTTAGTAATATATTAAGTAGTACAGCTGCTGGCCAAAAGAATGGATATTTATAACCTAAGCAGGCTTTGGTACACTATTTAGACAAGGCTGAGGAATTCAGACATTCCTCAACGGGGTTTATTATTGTTGTAACAGAGGGATTCAGAGTCTTCTCTTTAGAATCAGACCCATTAAATCAGATACTCTTTCAAGCTTACAATTTAGTAACTTCAAGGCATAAAATCCCATTCTAATATAGCAAGGGCTCCTTTACTGGTCTGATTTCAACTCACTGCAACCACAGAAATTTGCACAGAGATACAAATGCACATTTTAAAAATACCCGTATCCAGACCTGATCCTCAAGCTGACAAAGCAAATCCATGATTAATTTTTTACCTTCTCCTAGTCTCCTATGTATAATTACCCAGTGTCTTCCATGAATAGGAATGTTTAAAAGCCATTTGAGGAAAAAATGGAAGTTCCTGACATACAATATAGCTGGATTCTGCCATTCATGCTACCTTCCTTCCTATGTTCTTTTTCATCAAAATTTTAATTATATCTTCAGCATGATGAAACAGCTGAAAGGAGTAAGGAGTCAAGACTCCCATGGCCCTTGAGGAGCAGAGGAAGCTGGGGCTGCACACAGAACCAGAGCTCCCTGCAGTGCTCGGGGGGTTCCACCATGCAGGAGCTGCTTGACTGACCCCAAGGGTCAATGGCAGCACCCACCCCAAAGGGCTCTGACCAGAGTAATCTTTATTCTCCCAGCTGAGATAAAACATGTACAAATATAGCCCAGGTTTGTATATTCTATGAAATAATTAATTTCCTATATAAATTTTCATGTAGAATAAAACAAGTTGGCCCCATAGAAATGTGGGCTTTACAAACACAGCACTTTTGTTTCCTCTCAATGAAACAAATTCAATGCCACTTTTTAGATATGGAATCCATTAAATTTTGTTCTGCAAAGCAATCTTGCATTGATAACAATTGTCAAATCTGACAACTGATGATTTAATGTTCTATTCTCCTTTTTCTAGCAATTACAAGTTGTTTGAAAATTAAATTACAGTTAATATTTCTCCCCAGTGAGGCAGTCTGACAGGATGTACAAATGCTTGCATTGCCCTGTAAGTCAGTTGTTTCCAGATGAGATGCGCTGACAGCATGAAAATAATTAAATGTCAATATACAACTGGCCTCTTTTATGAAAAATAAACAGGCACAAAGACAAACTGTTCCACTGCTTATACTAACCACCAAATGTTGAAATAACTGCTTATTTTAAACACAACATGAGGCTGCAGTGTAATTTACTGACTTTCACAAACCCAGTTTAGCAATTTAGAATGTGTTCAGAATGAAAGTTCTTATTTGTCTGATGATTCTTCATCTGCATTGACCTTCTCTCCTTGGAGCCACATGAACGCTGACTTTGCTGTGCCATCTCCACTCTGCTGGGAAAAGCAAATGAAGGAAGCCCAGACAAAGCCACAGAGGCCAGTGTAAGCTGTTCTCAGGTGAACTGGGATCAGAATGAAGTTTGACAGCTGTGGGGGAAGGAGAGAGAGCTCAGTTAGTGCTCCAGGCACTGTGACCCACCCAACAACTGCACTGCTCCTCCTGGGGCCAGACACAGTGGGGATGGGATGGGATGGGATGGGATGGGATGGGATGGGATGGGATGGGATGGGATGGGATGGGATGGGATAGGATATAGAATAGGATATAGGATAGGATCTCCAGGCACTGTTAGCCACCCAACAACCCCACTGCTCCTCCTGGGGCCAGACACAGTGGGGATGGGAGAAGATCCCAGGTTCTATGGCAGGGAAAGGCTCACAGAGCCACCCTGAGAACTCACCTGCACAAAAGGCCAGTACATCAGTCCTGTCTGAAAGGAAAATGAATAATTTGTTATTCTTATGGATTTCAACCACCAAGATTCATTTTTTCCACATTCAGTGATGACTGAAATGCATTTGAGTAAAATTACTAAAAGGTGTTCAATTACAAATGGAGTTGCTTAACCTAGGGTTTGCCATATCAAACTTCTCATCATCTTCATGAACCTCTATGCTCTGAGTTTTTCAAACACATTATTCCAACTCATTTTAGATACAAAACCCTAAGCACAGTTAATTCTTCACAGGCATCTGACACCAGACACAATAAACGCATTTACCAGATGGGTGAACAAATGTTTAAACATGTGAACATTTGTTTCAGCCATTAATGAAAAATACCACTGAACACTATTTATTTCACACTTGCAATGCTCCTTGTACTTACTCATACACGTAAGGCATATTTAGAAAAATCAATGGATAATTTACTCATAGAACATAAGGCTGATAGAAACCTTATGTTTTGATAGGCTATAGTGGGCACTGCTTTTAGAATCATCTTCCATAGGAATAAAAATAATCCTTTTCCATCCTACCTATATAGTTCTACAATATGAAGAGAAATTCACATTGCAATCACATCTTCCCCTGTTACTTTTTTTTCCCTGCTAATCCATCCATCATTCTTCTTGCATCTGAGAAGCCTTTAACATTCTCAGCTTGCTCAGCTCTGAGGTAGCACGGATAATTTTGTCTTGTGTATGCAGAAATGCAAATCAAAGCCAGCTGTTTATAGCAAAGCCTTCTTAAAACAAGGGGGCTTGTTTCTGAAAGTGAGAAGATTGTCACTGAAAAGCACAGCCTAAAAATGATTCTCTAAGAAAGTGTCCCTATAATTAATTATTTTAATAGGTCTACAAGCATTGTCAATAGTATCACTAACTAAACACTGGTGCGTGGGTAGTTCTTAAGACAAAAGATAAAAAAAAAACCCTGAATCAATGTTGTATTGTAAGGCTGTCATTCAAGCAGAGCTGGGTGTAAGTGTTATGTATATAAACACTGTACATTTCATTTTTTTAAATGGCATAATTTCACCCATCTGGTAGCACTGCCTGACCCAAACTGCCCTCACTTCACGTGACTGCTGGTACTTAAAGCTTCCTACACATAATCAAATAATGGAGTGAAAGAAAGAAAGAGCTAAAAAAGAGTCCTTTTTCATTGTTGTTTAGCTGTGAAATAAGCAAATTGCTTGCCTCACCTTATATGTATTCCAAAATTTCTTTTTACAGTCTGAAAAGATGTCCTCTTTCTTCTGAAGGACACTCATACCTAGTGGTAAAATATTTACAACAATCAGAAAAAATGCAAAAAATGAAATGTTCACATTTTCCAGGGACATCCCAGACCCTTCTCAAAATACATTATAATATCTTTGAAAGAAAAGCTGATATTGTTACACAAATACCATTCTGACTATGTAATAGTGTTACATCAAATCTCCTCATCTATTGACTCCCAGCACTGATACCCAGGATCAGCTGGGATTTATGGGGTGTACAGCTGTTGTGGCATCTGTTTCTCTGCCACACCACACACCTCTGGTGGCGTGCTGGCACAGAGAGGATAAAAGCACCTTTTGCACCCATGAGAGGAGAATGAGGCATTTTGCACATAAGCAGGGGCTCCTCAGGCCGACTCTGGGATCTTCCATGCCTCGGGGTTATCAGTATCTCTCAATGGAAACATTGTTTTACTTCTGCCCAATTCAGGGACTTTTACTGGACCTTTTCTGGTCCTTCAGATCTTTCTGGTACTTGGGCAATTCTAAGTTGTGATATAGTTAAGATCTTGAGCAGAAGTATCTGGTGTTTGACTTCTTTTTTTTACTTCATTTCACTTCAATCACAAATTGAGTATTTTCCCTGTTGGAGTGATAGAATGCACATCTCCCAATCCCAAACAAAAAGAGGACCTGTCTTACTGGCTAACACATTAAGTGAGAGCATTTAAGTACATTAGTTTCACCTATTAATTTTCTTATTCCCGCATGTTTATTTCTGAAACAGATACTAGATATCTTTAAAGTATCTTGTTACTTGCTAGCTTTTGAGATTAGCCTTTAGTAGCATGCTTTATTTCATAGACTCTCACAGCAGAAGCTGGTTCCCTGAACAATGGCATTTCCTGACATCTACACCTGTGTTTTGGAAAACGAGACAGCTGCTGCTGAGAACTGAGCACAGCGATTCAAGCAGCCAAGGATGCTGCAATCCGCACGAGGTGCTCTGCATTCTTTGCTGCTAATTAAATCTACGCGCCCGACCGAGCTCAGGGCAGGCCTCCTTCGGTCCAGCACCGCTCCTGGAGAGCTCTGCAGTGCCACAGGCGGTTCAGCGCCCGCGGGCATCCTCGGGGGGGATGTGCCGGGCTCTGCAGAGCCCCCGGCCGCGGCCCCTCTCCCCGAGCGGCGCTTTGTGGTGCGGGAGCGGCGCGGAGAGGGCAGGGGGTCCCCATTCCCCGGGCCCTTGGGATGGCTGTCGGTCCCGCTGTGCGCGGGTCGCGGTGCGGGGCCGCTGCCGGGGATGCGGGGCCGCTGCCGGGGATGCGGGGCCGGCGGACGCGCGGGGCTCTGCGCGGCTCTGCGGGGCAGCCCCCGGCACTCACCCGTGTAGAAGGCGAGGACGGCGACGGGCGCGCCCAGGAGCTGATCGCAGAGCACCTTGCCCAGCACGGCGGGCGGGCGGCGGCCGGGCAGCGCCCGCTCCAGCGCCCGCAGCCACACGTAGCTGAAGTTGCCGTGGAAGGCCAGGGCCACCAGCGCCACGCGGCGCGTCTGCGCCCAGTCGGGCGGCTGTCCCCGCAGCAGCTGCTGCGCCGCGTCCCCCGCCGCGAACAGCCCCCCGTAGAGCAGCACGTTGCACAGCCACGGGAAGCGCCGCACCCCGCGCAGCAGCGCCCCGGCCATCGCCGGCCGCCGCTTCCGCCTCTCCTTCCTCCTCCTCCTTCTCCTTCTCCTCCTTCCCACGGGCCCGCCCGCCGCCGCCCGGCCCCGCCATCCCCGCGGCCCTGGAGCGCTCCCTGTGCCGGGCTCTGCACGCCGGGCCCCGGTGCGGGTGGATGACCCACGGGTGACGGCAGGGCAGCCGGGTGTCAGCTCCGGGCTCGCTTCCCAAGTGCTGTGCACTCACCCCAGGATGTAGGTGACCGTGTCGCCTGGGTTCGGTCTAAGCAGCTCTGTGGGGTCACTGTGCATTAGTGCCACAACTATTGAGTGACACATGAACACCAGGCACTGTTTCCTTATTATCTTTGTAGCTATTTCCTTGTTGCGTGCTTACGTGAGCAGACAATGGCTTTTTCTTTTCAGTTTTTGCCCTTGTTTTGCAGTCTGAGCAGGCCTGGTGCACACCTGCTGAGCAGCAGCAGCCCGTGGGGCTCCCCTGCTTTGCCCTCTGCTGCTGAGACAGCTTGAGGAGAAAGGCAAATGGTGTGAGGTTATTGAAGAGACTCGTGTACACAGCTTTGTACACACAGAATCAGTGCCACAAAGCGGATCTGAAGCCCACCTAGTGAGGTGACACTGAGCAGTGACACCACGTAGTGAGGGGACACTGAACAGTGACACCACGTAGTGAGGTGCCCTGCAAGACCTTGCCCACGGAAGGAAAGGAGCGCGTCCGGGAGCGCCGGGAGCGGCCCTTGCTCCTGGCAATGGGCTCAGGCTTGACTGAGGGAACCATCTCCAGGCAGGAGGTGGTAGTTCGCTCTGTGACCTGGATTAGTGTCTTTGAAACTATCATGAATTCTTCCACGAACAACTAAAAATAGGCATGGATGGCTTGTAGATCTAAGTAAAATTTAATAAGCGTTAGAGCGCGCTGCCCGGCGCTCGGCGGACACGCTGTGTCAGGGCCCGGGCCGGCCCTTCCCAGCCCTCATCCCAACACATCCCTGCGCAAACAACGCCAGCTGCAAACAGTGCTAATGAATAACAGCAGTGGCACTAACAGGACCAGGGATATGTACCGAAAAGTAACTCCAGCTTAGGAGAACAGAAATAAGGTTGAGGAAAAGTCCAGGGTTTGGATCTCCGGGGGCTGCTTGTGGGACGGGAGCCCAGGGTGCGCTGTCCGCTGTGCTTGTGCAGCGCTCCGGCGCGGGATCCGTACGCGGAGGAAAGGCTTTGGTGCACCCGTAGGCGACAGTGATGTGGCAACCGAGAGGTTCGTGAAGGCTGGAGCCATGCAGAGCCCTGCCGGGGTCGGCCTGCCAAAACCCGCCGCGGCCGGGACTCGAACCCGCGAACTACAGCTCCACTTCAGAACCAGCGTCCATCGCCGCTCGGACTGCGCTCCCTGCGCATGCGCTAAGAGCAGTCACTGACTCTGGCTCTCTCAGGGACTGTTCCACCAGCTGGCGTGGGGGGGAACGACCTCAGGCGGTGCGCGGAGAGAAGGGCCGGCCCCGGCCCCGCCGCCCCGTGCGCAGTGTGCCCGCCGCGCATCCCCCCGCCCCTGCGGCGCGGTGGTGCGTGCGGCGAGGGGCGGGCCGGTTGCCCAGGTGAGCGCGCGAGCGCGGCCCGCCCCGCGCGGCCCCGTCAGCGCTGCCAGCGTGGAGCGGCCGGGGCGGCAGCGCCGGGCCCGTGGCCATGGACGGCTCGCTCGAGAAGGTCTGCGGGGCAGCGCCGCCGGGCTGGGGATAGGGACAGTGACAGTGATAGTGACAGGGCCAGTGACGGGGCCGCGCCGTGAGCAACGGCCACGGCGGGTGCGGTGGGGCCGGGGCCGCGGGGAGGGGCGCGGGCCGGCGGCGGCCGGGTCTCGGTGCGCGGCGCTGGCCCCGGGCTGAGGCGGCTTTGCCTGCCGGAGCTTTGGGGCATCAGCGGAGCCCCCGGGCGTGTCCCCCTCGGCCCCCACAGCCGCCGGTGTGACCGGCATCCGTGTCCCGGATCCGGACCTAGGCAGGACAACTACCAGGAAATGCTTCAGGAGCGGGGTTTTCTGCTTTCTTTAAAAAAAAAGATGGAGCTTGTTTCCTGTCAGTGTCAGCCTTCAGCAGGGTAGGAGAGGAAATATTACTAAATACATTATTATTTTACCAATTTTTTTGAATTGACATGGAGACGTTCGCTGCCCCGTGTTTGCTCTGCTGCCCGTGCAGAGCACAGAGCAAATATTGGCTGTGCCGCGCTCGGCCCGTGAGCCCGAGGCTGCTCCGGAGGCTCCTGCCCGGCCCGGGCTCCTCCTGCCCTCCCGGGGCTGTCCCGGCCCTCGGTGGCCGTGGGGACCCCGAGCCTCGGCAATGCCCAGCGCTTGCTGTGCTGGAGGCTTTGGGTGCGCACGCCCCTCCTTGCGTCATTACTATGTGCTGCATGCTCGGTTTGTGCCATCCTTGGGGTGGTCCGGAGAAACATGAATGGGATGTGCTCCAGCGAAATGGTCAGGAAATTCAGGACTATCTTTCTGACGTGGCAAAAAAAGTTTGATGTATTACAAGCTTCCTGAAGAATACAGTGTTACAGAGTATTAGTGT
This sequence comes from Zonotrichia albicollis, assembly GCF_047830755.1. NCBI lineage: Eukaryota > Metazoa > Chordata > Aves > Passeriformes > Passerellidae > Zonotrichia > Zonotrichia albicollis. The sequence goes on from NC_133834.1 coordinate 8,972,046, forward strand.
TTGAAAGCTTAGGTTCTTTACTATTGCTGGAAGAAGTGGCTCCTGCTTGTTCTGAAAAATTTTATATAAGTAAAATTTCATTGAAATAGTTTGGAATATGCTGTCTATGAAAAAGAGAACCCTGGTGTGATACAGGGTTATTTAAAGAAGTGCAATAGTACAGGGCAAGTGTAGTACTGACCGAGCTCTTTGCTTGACCAGTTCATAATAAGAAGCAATAAACACACTGTAAGAATGATGAAGATGACCATGTTTTAGTTATTCTTGATGTGAGGAATTGTCTGTAATGGCCTGCAAAAACTTGACTGTCTGATTTTTCCATATATGCAGATAGATATGTGTCAAGAGTTATCATTTTATTTACTTCCTCTCTTGTTTATCACGGCTTTTTTCCACATGTGTGATAAAAGCTGTAGTTCTCTGTATAATAAAATGCCATAATACAATTATGGTCTTCTAGATATTTAGCAGTAAGTGCCCTCGTGAAATAGTCTTTGGTTAAGATTGTGGTAAATCTGTACAATTTGCAGTTTATCAAGTCTTGACATGACATGTCAGAATTCTTCTCCCTAAATGTATTTAAAATTCCTCGAGCCTGGGATACATTTTCCTGCAGATAATGTCTGTCCACTTATCTCATGGACATTATTTAAGCATTATCAAAATAGATTTGAGACTTTTATTTGAACCATGGATTCTCTCCCTGCTGTGTATTTGTGCAGGGTGCCAGTGGTGTGATTAAGTACTTTTAAACTTGTATTAACATTTGTTGCAACTTTGTATTTTTCATAACCATTTTGGTACAGTCACCTAATGAGCTGTGATGCAGTGATGTTGGGTGACTGCAGGCTTTAGGGTCTTGCAAATGGAAAAAAGATTTTTTTAGCAGATGAGAAACTTCCTGAGAATAGAAAACATTGCACAGTAGGACTGCAGTGAAAATCATTGCAGAATCTGACTCACAGGTGTGCACACCAAACATCTCTTGGTTTGAGTTTGCAAATTACTTTGTTTCAGCAGCTTTTTTTTTTGCATTATTTAAGGTATTGTGTGTCATAAATGATATAATTATGACTGATTTTATCTGAAATTCAGTAATCTTTTGTTGGGTTGAACTTGTTTCAATAATTCTGGAAGCCTGTGTTAGATTTCAGAAGTTTGCCTTAACAGAACTATTCTATTCTTTTCCCCCATTTGGATTTTGATAGAAGTGACCAATCTTCTGAAGGATTTTAAATTTCAAGTTAGGTGACTTTGTCAGTGGTAAAACAGTGCAAATTCTTTCCTTGTAACTCCTTGCTATCTCTACAGCAGTATTTTCCCTAAACATGAAAAAAACTGTTTTGGTTTCTTGCTCAGCCTGTGGCTCCTGCCTTTTGTTACTGAGCTATTTACCACAACATCCTGGTAAGTTTACAGAAAACTCAGGCAGCAGAGCTGCATTAAGGTCCTGGCACGTGTCAGGGGAATAAATCAAGATTAAAAGAGTGAATATCTGTAAGCAGAAGCCTTGTGATTACACAGTGCCATTTTTATTCAAGCCAAACAGTCATGAAGTGTCTGCTTTTTTTTGTTATCTTAAACTTTTCCTACCCTGGAGAATAAAAACAATATTCTTTTGGCTGAAGAATACTGACATTGTTTGGGATTAATTTACCATTGAGAACAGATTTTGTTTTTATGGTAAAATTTTCTTTTAAGGTGTTACAGTAATGTAGTGGGAAAATGAGTTCCCATGAAACAGGGAATGAGCTACACCTGTGAGTTGCTTCTCACAACATGAGCTTATGTAAACTGTTTAAAATTCATCCCTTTATTTCATTAGGAGTACAGCCTGCAGAAATGCAAAACCAGGACTAGAAAACATTGGTGTAGAAGCAGCATTCTCCCTTTTGAACTTCCAATGAATTTTCAGTCTTATCACAGTAGGAGAATGGCCCCTTATCCTCTCTGCCCAGTTGCCAAGTGAGTCCAAGGTGTGACATTCTGCCTGTAAAATCATAAACAGTTCACAGTTCAAAGTACTTAATAAAATAGTCCCAGGTTGGTTACAGAATGGGGAAGGGGCTGAAATCAAAGCTGTTGTTGGATTAGCACATTGGGAGGCCATGAGTGATAACAGCTGAGGCAGGCTGAGTGAGGGGTGCCAGGGGCTGAAGGAGAAGGAGGTGCTGGATGTGAGTGGACCCCAGCAAGGAGAAAGTCATGGCTGGTGCCTCTTAGAGCTTGGAAGGATTTGTGTGAGTGCCCTGGCCAAAGGCTGCCTGTGAGCCGGGGGAAGGACTGAGAGCAGAAACTTCCTGCAGCTCCTTTAACCCCTCCCCACCTGTGCTGGGAGTGTTCAGGAACTCCTCTCACAGCCGTTTCCAAAACCTGTTCAAGACCATGAAAAAATACTGTTTATTACTGCTCTTGTTATTCAAGTGTGTTCAGAAACCTTTCTTAACTTAATGGTTTGTTGCTGCAACTTTGCCACACCTATTTTTCTTGCTGCTCAAAAGCAGCAGAAAGTCTCCTGCTTCCCAGCTCCATGGCCTGACCAATGTGAGCAGAGCAGGAACATTCAGAAGGTTCAGCAGGTAAAGGTGAGCTTCTTCTCCTTCCAGAATTCAGAGGAGAAAATAAACTGCTGCATATCCACTTAGCAATTGGAAAAATCAGAAGAGATTAATTTTCTAATTCAGCCCGTGTCAGCATTCAAAGACTTTGTGGATTTTGTAGCATTTTTTGGAGCTTAGTGTAACTTAGGAGTTTTAAAGGTGTATTTTATGTCGTTTTTCTGGCAGCTTATTGGCAGCAGGGTTTCATGTGTGTAATTAGTGAGTGAGCTAGGATGAGTCACAAGGTAGGGATGTGCAGTTTTAAACATCTGATGTCATTTCAGCTGGTGAATTTTATGTTAGCTGCAAACAAAAGCAGCTCAGCGCCCTTTTTATAATGTCTCTACATCTCAAGTCCTTATTTAGAACAGATATGAATGTTTGCATGTGATGCTAAGGAAGGTTCAAACAAGTAACTGCCTTCCAGCCATTGATGATGTTTTATGGCAGTCTGAATTAAATTATGTGAGATAATCACAATCAGTAGATTGTGATAATTTACTCTTTTAAAGGCTTGCAGGAACCAAACTGGTTTTTTTTTTTTCCTGGACTTCTTTCCAGACTTTCTTTGACATGGTGCAACTCTGGAAACCACTCAAAATGTATGAACATGTTGCCAAATATCAAATTTATATTTTTCCTTTGGCTATGTCTGTTTTCTTCTGAGTATTGAATGCTTGCAGTGTGTGTTGGGTTTTTGCAATCTGTGATGAGGTCTGGAACTTTTTGTATTTGTACTGCTTTGTCACTCAGTGCTTAGGTTGTGGTCCTCATACCTGGTGGTTGTACAAGTCAGCATAGAAGTGTCAAAACCTATTTATTCCTGAATGCTGGGATTTCTGATGGTAAAATATTACTCACTACTTGCTCTATTATTTTGTTCTTCCCCCAAACATTTGTTTCTGGCCACTTCCAAAGCCAGGGAATAGAGAATTGTCAGTCTTGGTCTGATCACTGTGCCCATGCCCAGCTACTGATTCCTTCAGCCACCTACCACTTACTGTAATGTGAGTTAAATCTCAAAATATTTGGTTAAAAATAGTCTTTGAACATATGGTAACTCTCAACTTAATTTTTTTTTCCTTTCTTGATCAGTCCTCCGGATGAAAATAGTGTAAAATCCTCATGTAAATGAATCCCACTACCTTCTGTGATTAAATTTGCTTTTGTGTCTGCATCTGCCTGAGTGAATGTGTTTGCCTGTGGGATTTCTTTCCTTTAAATAACCCCTGTCCTTTCCCCTGTCCCCCCAGCCTTAGCAGCAGCCTGCAGGGGTAACCACCAGTCTGTCTTTGGTACGTGGGTGCTGAATTTATGGAGGTTATGGGAGGCAGGGACTCTGTAATGGTACCTGAGTACCTCAAGGGGTTTTGCCATTTAATGTGCTGGGGCTTAGCAGTGGTGTTGCCTTCTCCCCTCACACTGGGGTATATTTATTTTTAAATATAGGTAAATCAGGCTCTGCCAAATGACACCTTCCACTTTCTCTGGAAGCTTCAAATGGCATCAAATCCTTAAAGGATAAATGTTCCTGTCCAGGTGTCTGGTGTCAGTGTCACAGGCTTCTGTCAGGCCTCTTGGGTTAAGGTTTATGAAAGAGACTTCATTCAGCCAGAGCAGTTCTTTGGGAAATACTTTGAGCTTGTCATCAGTTCAGGGCAAATAAGTTCCATGATTTTTAAACTCTTCCATCTGGCAATATCTGTGGTTACCTGAGTTCAGCTGTGAGATCAGGGTTTTGGCCTGTTCTGTGCAGCTGGAGGATAATTGCTGCATGTCAGCCTGTCTTAGCTGCCTGCTGCAGGTTAGTTCCACTCTTCTGTCTACATGAAAGGAATTTCTCCAATTAGTTAAGATTAAAAACTGGTTTAGAGGTACAAGAAATATGAAAAAATAGATTGCCAAGGGTATTTATGTTGGGTGTTTTCTCATCTGTTTTGAAAACTACCGTTGTAAAAGTGTGCTGGGGAAATGGCAGGGACCGATGCCATTTTATTTCTTATCCTGGGCAGTCTCAAAGGATACTTTCCTGTCTTTCTAGATCCAAATGTTGAAGTTTTAACCCCTTCTAGGATTTATTAGATTGTAGAGACTGTAGTAAGACAAATGAGTTTTGATCTTTTCTTGAAAGTTGCTTTCTTTTTCCTAACAGATGGTGGACCCTACTCTGGCAGAAATGGGGAAGAATCTGAACGAAGCAATGAAGATGCTGGAAGACAATCAGAGGTACAATAAAAAACAATGGCTGTTTGTGCTAAGGGGAGGATTATTTGTGTCATTGGCATGAAGCAGAGAAACCCCTCATTTTCCTATAGTTTAAGGTCACGTTGTCATTCTGAAGCTTACACCTATACAAATCATCTTTGTTTCTCAAATGCTGGGATTTAAAAGTAAATGTATACATATTTATGCATGTTCTCTAATACCCAAAACAGGTCTGTTTTTCAAAGTTAGGATTTTTTTTATTTATTATTGCAGTGCCAGCAATTTTTGTTTCCTGTATATATGAGATTCTTCTCTAAGCTTTCTGTTACAGAACTGAAAACCCCAACAACTTGGGAACTCTTTAATTCAGTCTGAATGAAACTTTTGTGTTGATCTCATCTGGTTAATTTCTAAACTATTGTCAGTGAAATAGATACATGTCAGTAAGCATTTCTACAAGTCAAAGTCAATTACATATTTGATGTTATCAAACACAAGCTAAATACAGAGTTTATTCTGTGTCTTTAACTTAGGAAAGTGGAGGAGGAAAATGAAAAGAAATATGCACGGAAGGATATTCCTGGACCACTCCAAGGCAGGTAGGCAGCAGCATTTTTTAGATAATGCTCTTTTCAAAGTCTTAAACTACACACAGCATGTTTGTCTTCCAAGCAACTTGCATTAATGGAAAAGTTAACATTTTTCAGGCATCATCATAAATTTCTTCCCATACTCCCATAGGGGGGAAAAAAGTAATACTATAATCATACCAACTATTTTTATTCTCATGTAGAAAAGAGAAAAAAAGATTACTTGTCCACAGTGACTGAAAGTTTGAACTCTTGGAATCTGATGAAATAGTGGTGCCTACAGCTGTGATTGAGACTCAAAGTAAACATAAACTTCTATTGAATTAAAGCACCCAGATTAAAAAAAAAAAAACTGACACTGATAAAGTAGAAAACAGTAAAAAAAAAAAACAAAACAAAAACCAACAAAAAACCCAAAACAAAAGAAAAAAAGAACCAAACCCCAGGAACCTCCCACCTTTTCAGCACAGCTGTCTTTATAAATTAAACAGCTCTTGTCCATAAGGCAGGTAAGACCATTGTACCTGAAAATGAAGATTTATCTTGGTTTTGTTCTCTGTGGGAGATGATCCTGCAGGAGCTCAGGTTAGCACTTCAGAAAGTTTTGCAAAAGCTATTTAAGTCTCTGCTGTGCAGGAACTAACCCTGGTTTGGAGTGGAGACACTGAGTTATCTTTTCTGTGAACAAAAAGCAATTTCAGCTATCAGTGTAGCTGAAATACTGTAGCTGAATAATAATGCATGGGGCTTGGCTTTCTTAAAGTTCTTACACTTAATTTCAGTTGGAGTTAGAAAAGTTGAGGTGGATCTTTTCCACTTTTACCATGTCATGTAAGAAATCTGACACAGCTTGTGTCTGCCACAAACTGAGATTTGTAGGGAGTTGTTTAATAGGTGTGCTGAGTTATGAGCTGAGGCTGGTTCAGGTGAAGTGAAATGTGGATCCTTAGCTACTGCCTTGCTTGGCTGTGTAGCAAAAAGAATTCAATGTTGGCAAGTCAGGCTTTTCAGACCAAATTTTCAGGTATCAGTAGATTTGTTTTTCTGAGTCTCCTGCTATAAACAAGTAAGATTTTTAATTGATTCAGCATCTTCATCTTTGTGGTCAGTTTTCCTGAGACCAAGGAACCATTTCTCTGCTGTACTCAGCATTCAGTAAAGGTGGAGTGTCCCAGATGGCCTCTTTTAGATGCTGAATTTTCCTGTCTGTGTCTCTTTAATGTGGTTTTGTTTCCCCTCCCAGTGGCCAGGATATGGTGAGCATACTGCAGTTAGTTCAGAACCTAATGCATGGAGAGGAGGAGGAGGAAACTTCACAGTCCTACAGGTGAGGCCAGTATCAGTTACTGGATGTGGAAGACACCTGATTTTTTAATATTCTGGTCACTATAGAACTTAACCACTTAAGCTCTGTATGTGTTTCAGTATATATAATTTCTCTATATATTTCAGTATATATACTGAAATATATGTATGCATAAGTATATATATTATGTATTTTAAAGTGTAAAATATTGTGCAACCAGGTAACTTTTTTAAGGCACCTTACATTTTACAGAGAAGCAGAATAATGCATGAGGCTTGGCTTTCTTAAAATTACAAGGCTTGCATTACTAATTGCTAAATGGAGTTATACAAGGGAAATGTTTCTCATGTGACAGCTCATTTCCTCCACTTCCTGAAAATTGTTTAATTGTTTTAAGTCTTAAAGATTTGAATACCAATAGATTTTTATCATGTATCTCTGTAGATGTTAAAATGAAAGGAAATAAAATTTGTTTCCATTTTTCAGTAAAATGGAAATAGTACTAACTGATCTGCAGAGGATTATTGAAAACTGACATTCAAAAAATATGTTCATGATTAAAAAAAACCCCTAAACAAATAAAAAATAACCACCAAGCAAAAAAACCCTAATAAAGAAAAGCCATGCCTCTAAAAATAGAAATGTAGGTGTCCTGAGTTTTCTGTGCATAGGAGAGGAGGGTATTAATGCACTCTCAGTCCCAGTGCAGATAAGGTGCTGAGTTCCAGCTCATGTTGGCTGTTTCAAAAGCAGGAGCTGTTCCTGTGAGCAGCTGGGCCAAGTGAGGTGCTCTGGTGCACTGGCAGCTTAGTGTGTCATACAGGAGGGTGGCTGTGATCTGCTGCACTTCTCTCTGCTAAATATTTAAATTGCAATCAACCAATTCTGCCAGTGTGCATTAAAAATCCATGAAGCCCATATTGCTGGAATGCCCATGCCTTGGCTTTGACTGGCACTTCCTCTGTTCTGCCTTGCAGACTGCAGAACGTTGGTGAGCAGGGTCACATGGCTCTACTGGGACATAGTTTGGCTGCTTACATATCTGTGCTGGACAGAGAAAGACTGAGAAAACTCACAACCAGGATCCTTTCTGACACTACTCTCTGGCTCTGCAGGCTTTTCAGGTGAGGCCCTGGGAATCACTGGTGTCACAAGGTAGTGATAGTGTTTAAAAATAAATGTGATTTGACTGAGGATGTCGACTAAAGAAACCACCAAACTTAGAAATCCTTGGAAGGTCTGAACACAACCTTAACCTAGCCTAAAGAATATAGGTTGCATTATCTTTAAAATTAGCAATCCAGAATTTAAATCTATATTAAAACCAGAATGAAGCCTTTTGTGTGTTTCCTCCCACACTCCACTTTTAATAAGCAAGGTTTTGAACTCTCTAAAGGCAATCTTAAAGGAACACAGATCTTCCTTTCTTTCTTACTCTAAGTCTAAATGAAAATATATACTAGGCTTCTCTCATTGTTAATCTCAGCCTGTTTCATAAAGGCTTTCTTTTAATCTACTTTAACCTGGGAAAAGAGAAGGTTTTTTATTATCTTCTCTGTCCTGTATCAAGCTTTTTTGTTGGTCAGTGTTATTTTAGTCCTTCACTGACTGTTGGTTTTGTTGCTCATATTTACTTGGCTTTTCTGGCAGGTATGAAAATGGATCAGCCTATTATCATGAAGATGATCGTGAAGGTCTCCTGAAAATCTGTCGGCTTGTAATTCACACCCGCTATGAGGATTACACCCTGGAGGGCTTTAATGTGCTCTACACCAAGCAGCCTGTCATATACATCAGTTCTGCAGCCAGAACTGGCCTGGGCCAAGCTCTCTGCAACCAGGTAAAGTCAGTCAGGGGATCTGGGGGTGTTTAGCTGCAATTAGAACCTTCCTGGTTCATATTGTCTGCATAGCTTTGGGAATTTTGGCAACTTATTTTTCCTCAGGGTGGGAATAACAGCAAAGGAAGCAGAGTCCATACTGGGCATATCCTCAGCTGTAGTAGACCATACATTTAAAATAAAAGCATTTGTCTGGGAAAAACACTTTGAGTTTTTATTTACAGCCTATGTTTTGCAGCAGTGTTACAGTGGGAGGATGAGAAGTTTTCTGAATATTTCCACTGAAAGCATCCTGCGTGCTAACTTTGTAAAAAATGAGTGATTGTTTCTAGGTTGCAGTGTGGTTTACACAAGCTGTTGGTCATGTGAGATAGACCTGAGCCCAAACATACATCATTTGTCCTGTGCTTTTTCCTTTTAATTTGATTATAAGTTTTAGCAGAAAACTTACTTTATAATATAATATTAAGGTTTCTATTGTCAGACTGGTTTTTGTGTCACTCTGTATTTGTGAACACATGAAAGGAGTATTTATTTCTCAGCTGAAATTCCATCTTTTCTGTTGCAGTTAGGGTTGCCCCTTTCCTGCATGTGCCGTGTGCCTTGTAACACCATGTTTGGATCTCAGCACCAAATGGTAAGTTTGTTTTCCCTAGGAGCTTTTTCTGTGCTTTGGTTGCTTTTTAAGCCTCATTAAATGAATATCAAGTATGCTGTTAGAAAAATCTGTTAAGACATTTATTTTTTTGACTTCTAAGTCTTCTGTGTTAAGGCTATGTGAATCATAGATGGAAATTTTCTAAAAGCAGTTTGTATCTTGGTCTTGTCATTTGTAAAATATTTTAATGTCTTTGAAGTAAAGTGCTTTTTAGTGCAAGATTTCTAGAATAGGAGTATTGGAGTACTTTCACAAGCTGCATGGTGAATTTGTGTTGTATTTTTCACAAATGCTTTATTCAGATTATTTCGGCTTTGAGAAGAAGAAAGTGCAAGCCAAAACCAAGGACATAGAGAATTTCTTTTCAGAACTTCAGAATGCTGTTTATTTTCAATCTTAATGCATTTTCCCAGTTCAGCAGAAATAATTCCGTGTTTGACAGACATTGTTTTCTTACTGATACCAGGATGTTGCTTTGTTGGACAGACTGATTAAAGATGATGTTGAGTGTGGAAAACTGCCTTTGTTGCTTGTGGCCAATGCTGGTAAGTGCTGTGGACAAACAGTCACAAAACCCCCCATACTACTTCATGAGTACATATTCAATAAAAAACCAAAACCATATAAAATTAAAAAATAAAAATTTTCCTAAACAGCTCAGTGGTTGCATATCAAGAAATATCAGGAAATATCTTAATGACCACACAATAATTATCTGTCCACAGGGGATTTTATTTAACTAGTTCAAATTTGGATTGTGCTGTTACAGTTCTGCATATGCCAGTTGATGTATTAGTATGACTGTAACTTCCTTTAGTGAGTGCAAATCTCTTGTTAAAAATCAGTTTTACACTAACACTTCAGAATTTTTTGATGGATGTGCTATCAACTTTAGCTTGAAAAATATATTTTTCTTCTAGTTAATTAAACACATGTACAAAATTTGCTTTAAGTATGAATGAGGGAGGTGACTGTTTCTTGCCTGGGGCCTGGAAGGTGATCTGAGTCCAAGAGGCTGATTTGGTAAGGCCTCAGTGCAGGCTGATCCTCTGTCACTGCCTTCTCCCTGTTCAACCAGGGACGCCAGGAGCTGGGCACACGGACAAGCTGGGCCGCCTGAAGGAGCTCTGTGAGCAGCACAAGATGTGGCTCCATGTGGAAGGGTATGGAACTGCACACTTGCTGCTCTGCACTTGTGTTCATTACAAAGTCTGACTCATAGACACCATCTAATTTACCAGCTCACACAGAGCCATAGGGCCAGCTTTAGTTGGTCATAGTAAGCATTTTATATGGTTATAATTTTGTTATTGTGAGATAGAAATTGATTTACGTACTCAAGATGAATTAATTGGAGAGGTAATTTCAGCGCAGATTAGTGATCACTTTTATTCAGATGGTAATCTTATCTGCCCTTGCTTTGAAGAGCTTGAAATATTAATAAAAAGACCTTCTAGGCCAGAGAGGCCTAAAAAGACCTTCTAAGTTAGGGAGGACATTATACAGTAGTTATTGAGAATGAAATGGCACTTCAATGAAGATGGTCAAGAAGGCTTCAGCAAGAGCCAGGAGAACTGGGAGGAGGAATTAAACCAAGAGAAAAATAAATTCCAGGAACTTGGACAATGTCAACGACGACTCCAGTGCTCTAAGATTATATTTTTTGAAGCTGAAATGAGGACAGTATCTCCTGGTATTTTGTAGAATAGCTGTATTTGCATACTATTTATTTCTGATACCACATTGATGCTAAATTATGAATATGACCTTGGGTGATGATTTCACCAAATGTTGGACTGAAAATTTTTAGAACTAAGTAGGTTTTTACTTTTGAGTTTTCAATCTCAGAATACCAAGTAGCAACATCTCCTGCATTGTTAATGAAATATATATGAACAAAATTTACCTCCCTTTACACATCAATATGAAATATTTAAACTGAGATTAAAATGCTGTCTCTTAATACATATTTAATATATGCTAAACCCACTTTTTTTTTTCCAGTGTAAATCTGGCAACTTTGGCTTTAGGTTATGTCTCCTCTTCTGTACTGGTATGTTTCACTGTATCTAGAAACTTTAAAATGGGCTTATGTAAGGTTATATATGGCTTATATTGTGCTTATTGTAATAAATTTCAGGCTGCTACAAAATGTGACAGCATGACTCTGACTCTGGGCTCCTGGCTGGGGCTCCCTGCAGTGCCTGCAGTGACGCTCTACAGACACGAGGATCCATCCTTGGTATGTTCAGATTCTCACTCACCATCCTCCAGATCCTGGCATTCTGATTCTGAGCAGTGTGCTGCCATCTTCTTCATAGGCATCTAAATAATAATTTCCAAAGCTGGCAAAGTGGCAGCATTGAGGAGAGGTTAACAATGCTTTGTTTGTTTTCCTCCTCAGTCCTTGGCAGCGGGGCTGACGTCGAGCCAGCCCGTGGAGAAGCTCCGTGCCCTGCCCCTGTGGCTGTCCCTGCAGTACCTGGGCCATGATGGCATTGTGGACAGGATAAAACATGCCTCACAACTGGTGAGCAACAGCCCAGCAGGGATTTGTGACAGCTCTTGACACGTCTTTCTGGTTATTGTGATGTGTTGTAGAAGACTCAATTAAAATACTGCAGTTGTTGATAGTATAACATTGGGCTTCACCCATGATGAAAGCACAGGAAAATGTTTGAGGCAGGGTTTGTGCTTTTACTATTAGATTGTATGTATATTTTTATAAGTGAGGGAAAAAAAGTGTTCTTCCTAGACAGTGAAGTAACATAATAATTTCCTTTTTTGTCACTTCTCTTAACTATTTTTGCTTGAAAGCTCTTCAGAGAGACTTTATTTTCCTACTCAGCATTGTGTTGATTTAAGTACTGGTAAATTACTTTTAGTAAAAAGGACCTCAAAATATTTCTTGAGGTACAAGTGCACTATGTTTGGAGTCCTTACTTTAGTAAAAGTTAAGGTCAAATATAATGTGTTAGTTACAAAATGCAGTGCTTATATGCAAAATTATTATTTCTTAAAGGTCACACTTTGTAGTCAGTGATCTTTTTCTGTTGCAGTCCAAATTGACAGAGGAAAACTGGATGAGTCTGACATGTTGGAGGGGTTTGCACAAAAATTGCAACTGTTTAATGGTTTTCAGAATAATTTATAACTTCTAAAACTGCATTTCTCTCCTCCATTTGTTCTCCTTCTGCTCTGGTCTTCTAGAGTCAAAGGCTGCTGGAAAACTTGAAAAACCTGGATTTCATTAAAACTTCGGTACAGTCTGTTTTTAATGCTTTGGTTGTATATCTTAGTTTCTGCCTGTTATGATAAGAATAACTTTAACTAGAATAAATTATTTAAAAATATTATGTTAATCATAACCATTGTTTTGAAGATGTTTGGGATCTTTCTAATTAAGTCCTGGTGTTCAGTGAAAGCTCATGGCTTGGTTGTGTGACCTCTGGATTGTGTTTGTTCCATTGCTCTGTACTGGTGCACCCATGGGAGTGCAGAAGAGCATCCAGAAGTTGTGTTCAAAGCTTGATTTAATTCCATTTAGAACATGGCTTTGCTCAGTAATACATCTATGAAACCAGTTTCCCTAAGTGTCTCTAATCTATTCTGGCTGCATCTCACCCTGCTGTTGAAATCATCTGTGAACCCTCTGATACTGTACACAAAAATTATCCCAGCTGAGGTTTCTACACCAGAAGAAGGTTTGGAAATCACAGCTAATGTATTCATTCCGAATTCAGTTTCTGTGAGATGTCCTGTCCAACAGAGTTTGGTTATTTTACTGACCCTCACCCCTGAATTTTAGTTGATATTTGATGGATAGAAAATTTAGTCAGCTTACTGAGTAAGCTGCAGAGTATTAATGGCCTTGGGAGTTCAAGTTACTGCATCACTTACTCTCATACTCAAATAAATCTTGGCATTTTTAGGATTATGAAATAGCCTCAGACTGTCTCCAGGAGTGGCACAGTCCATCTCTCTAAAGCAGGAGTAATTACAGTCTTACTTTTCCTGCTGGAACTTTCTTGATGTTTCCTAGTGATTCTGGGCTGATTTCCAAGAGAGCTCAAGCTTTGCTCAGCAGTGTAAGGAGTTGTATGTGGTGTTAAATCTTTAAAAAAGCAGGGGAAAATATTTTTTTTCTTTTAAGGTTGAAGATGAACTGAGTTCACCAGTGGTGGTTTTCAAGTTTTTCCAGGAATATTCAAATAGAGGTAGGTGATTTATTTAAAACCAAACAACAACCAAAAAAACACCCCTCTCTATACAGTACTTTAAACTACTAATTCAATAAAATGAATTTGAGAAAAATGCAATGTAGTGCAGTTCTCTCATGTAACATGCCTTTAAAAGGTTGTGAATGCTGGTCATAATCTGTGACAAATCATCCACGTGATAGCTTCTTTTTTTAGACAGACTGCAGTGTTTTAAATTTTCATAACAAGTAATTTTCTGCCTTATTGAGTGAGAAGATTTGCATATGATTTTGATCTTGGGAGCAGATGATGGAAGTCTCTTACAAGCTGCAGGCTGAGTATGAGTGTACTGGTGGGGAGAGATTTTGGTTTGTTCAGGTTTTCTGTTCCTTTCAAACATTTCATAGCTTGTGGCAAGCACTACATTGCTGTGGTTTACTGATTACAGTTCCTGTTGCAATTTTAAAAGCAGCAGAACACATTGGGAACAGCTCTGGAAATGCTGTCACAGGTATTAAATATGTGCAGCCTCCTGTGACAGGACTTTGCTTTGTGAAAACACTGGTTGTATTTCCATTGGGGCATTTTAACTTCAAAACTCAGAAGTATTTTACTGCTTTGTTGGGTTTTTTTTAGCTATTGCATTCAACTCTGTTTTACTTCCAGTATTTATTGTGTTCAACATATTTTTACAAAAACATCCATGTTTATCTGCTCCAGGCCAGGTATATGGTGTAGATGTGTTACATTAGCTGGGAAAAGTAATTGTTTTTTATCTAAATTTTAGGTTGTCTTTTATTTAATTAAGTAAATAAAAATCCACTTCTGTGATTCTTGTGTCTTTGGATTCAGATCAGACCTCACATGCTGCACAGGCCTCAACTATTCAGCACCCCATAATAAGCAATGAAGGGCACATTTATGACACCTTCAATCAGTGGGTAAGAATGAAGGGGAGTGACAGGGGAGTAGTGCAGAGGGTCATCAGGAGCTATAAACCCTTTGTTAGAGTAGTTTGAAAGATTTTCTTGATCTGATTTCCTTTGCAAAACTTGTGGCTGTTTAAAAGATTAATTTGCTCTGAAGCAAAGTTGCTCTCACATTTCTGATCATTTTACACATAATTAGTAATGAAATCATTCCTGAATCTTAAGCTCTTGGTTGTTCCCTTGATCTTGTGGGAATATGTGTAAACTTCAGAATTCTTTTAAATCAGCCAAATTCTCTATGTCTGTGTATGTCAGTGTATTGTTGAACAGACAGCTGCCTTTTCCAGCTCTTGAGTTAATTCTAGAAGCCTGTGCTGGCAGAGCTGAGCACGTGGCTGGTTTGGATCCCTTGTGCAGTAATCATGGCACACCTAATGGCAGTGACAGTTTTGTAGAAAATTCTGACTTGTAACACTTGCAGCTTGTCCCAGATTTCCATGGTTTTAAGGATCTGTTGAACTCAGTCATCTCACCACAGGGTGAAGTATTTTGGTGCAAGAACTGATTTTGAGGGAAAACTGCGTCTGTGTTGTTCCCTGAGCTGAGGCAGGGCCTGCAGGAGCCATCCCTGCCCATTTCCCTGACTGTGCCTTGTCCCTGCAGCTGGGAGAGCAGCTGGCACAGCTGGTTCCTGCCAGCGGGGTGGACGTGGTGGAGCTGGAGGATGAGGGCACCTGCGTGCGCTTCAGCCCACTCATGACTTCTGCAGGTAATGTTCACCCCACCCTGTAAATGCTGCCCTGTGCTGTGAATGGCACAACAATCTCCTGGGGTAAAAGCAGGTGTGCTCAAGAAGCTCCTCAGGATATTCTCTTGTGGGGAGGATTTTCCTATAAACAAACCAAAACCACCTCAGCTTTATCATTTTGCTGCACCCAGCCCTGGGTGCGTGAATGGGAGCCCAGTTGTTGTGTGTCACATTGCCTCACTATCTCTGCAGAGAAACACTTCCTGGTTACTTTTTAAACTCATTAGGAAAAGCAGTTAAATTCCTTCTCTCAGCTGCTCAACACCAGATGCCTTTCTACGCAGGTGTAGAAACACTGCAATGGTGCTTGTGTTCAAAACACAGCTACTTAGCTGGAATAATTATTTACCAAGCCTCCAGGGTTTTCTGTAACTATTGATGGAGGAGGGGATACAAAAAAAAAATCTGTGTTTTGGAAAGCAGAAGCACAGAGCAGTGTGCAGGGCTCAGGGGGTGCACAGTATCTCCTGTTGGCTTGTGTGGCTGAGGGGCTTGGGCTGTAACAGCTGACACTCGTGAGACAAGGTTCTGGTGTACACAGAACAGCAGATTTTAGAGTAAAATTGCTTGGTGGTGCTGTGATGTTTTGTTTTAACCACCATGGAAGCTAATTCATGTCCAGCTGGGCTACAGGAAGAGGATGTTTGAGGGGTTTTTTTAATGCTAGCTACTGATGTAATGTAAAAGGGTATTGTAACATATCCTTATTAATTTGTAACATGAAAAAATCCTTTTTATTAGTTTTTATGAAATCCTTACTTTCATTTTGATGTCTCAGTGCGTAGATAACTGAACCAAAAACCCACTTACATAGACCAAGATATTCAATACTATCTGTAAATTATATTTGTGATTAACTTGCAGAGCAGCTCCTTTACAAATCCTTCATTCAGACATCTGTGTCACATCCCTCACACTTACCACACACTAACGCTTTGCTCTGCAGTTTTAGGAACTGAAATACAAGACATTGATCACTTGGTAGACTGCTTAAAAATGAAGATTCCAGTGTTGACAAGCACTCTGCAGCTGAGAGAGGAGTTTGAGCAAGAAGTGAGAAGAACAGTTAGCCTGTTGTATATTGAAGATCTTGGCTGGCCAGGGTTAGGTGTTGTGAGGTAAATTATTTTCTTCATGCTGTGTTTGCAAACTCTGTGCTTGAGCAGACAGGACCACGTGGTCTCTTCAGTGGTCATTTGGATGTTTGTTTTGTTTACTGATTATTTCTGGCTTTGCACCCAGCTGAAGCTTTTGAGTGCTTTTTAGGAAATTGCCTTTATAAAGTAATTTTCTTTTATTATTTCTTAAAGAAAAGCTGAAGAGCTGCTTTGGGCACCAGTTATAACGCTGGAAGCAGTGTGTGTGTGTGGGATATGTACTGAGCAAGTGCATTGCACTGTCTTTAGCCAAGCATAACTTCTATTTCTGTCTATAATGGCACTCATTGATATGCTGAATAGACTTAAAAAACCCTCCAGGTGTCTGTTCTGAGCATTTGATGCAGCCCTCTGGGAAGGGTTCTGTATAGTCAAAACAGTTCAGGTGTAATCAATATAGCAACCAGAAACCTATTGTGTTGAGTTTGCAGCAGCAAGCTCAGCCCACCCCCAGTCCCTGATGACAAATGCCACTAAACTTGCTGGTAGGAGCTGTAATGTTCTGAGGGTTTTGTTTGTAAAATACAGGAGTTTGTAGAAATGTGCTAAATGTGTAGGTCCTTCTGTATGTACTGTAAAGTGAAATTGCTATCTCTTGGCTTGGTTTGAAGGTACAACTATCACAGTGATGAGAAGAATGATGACAAACAAGAAAAAGAGCTAGAAAAAATCAATACAGAACTTCTGAAAAAGTTAAATGAGCTGGAGTCAGATCTCACCTTTTCTTTGGGTAACTGCACTATTTAAAGAATTTCTTTTCAAGCTTGTAGTCATTCTCCGAGCTGTGCTAGAATGATTTGATAGGTCATTATAATGCAGAATGAGCTGCTGCCCATGTGATTATTGCAGAAGGAACACCTGTGACTGTTCCCTCCTCCCCCTGTTTCAGTTCAGGAGTGCTCACCAGGTGAGCTGTTCTCAGAAATCCTTGTGAAAACTGATGTGTGGGGAGCTAGACCAAGAAGGGTTCCTTGCCAGAAAGAACAAAAGCTGCAGCATTCCTGGGTGGAGATGGAGCCTCCTCAAGTGCTGCTGATGTAGTGAAGGCAGATCTCATTCCAGACTGGCACTGATGACTTCACTGCTCTCTGTGTCTCAATTATAAGCTTTAGATGACTTTTGTGATAATTAGCAACACTTTCACATTTACACAGTGCCACATGACAGCTGAAAGTATTAATTAATTTGCTTCTTCAGAACTCTGATCTTTTTCTAATCAGCTGTCAAAAATTAAGTGCCCTATGGTTGTGGAACCAAGTAATCTGTAAATGGCTGAAAGTTAAGGAGCTTAAAGCATATTCAGCACTAGTATTTACAACACAACTCCTTGACTGTATAAAATATCCACTGTTTTTCTTACTCAGATGATGTTTTCTGTCTTTGAAAACCCCCAGGGCTGAACTTTCTTGGTCTGCATAATTTATACCCACACAGATGCAGCCCTTAGGTACTGCAGGGGGGTGTGTACTGGCATTTCCAGATTTACAAGCACAGTGCTGCAGCCCTTGCAGGATTGCAGATGTGTTCAGCACAAAGCCTGACTCTCCCTGTGCCCCCAGGTCCGGAATTCGGAGGGCAGAAGAATTGTGTTTACATTGGCATGGTCACAGAGGATCTGGATGTGTCAGAGCTGGTGGAAACTATTGCAGCAACAGGCAGAGAAATTGAAGAAAATTCAAGAGTATGTATTAATAACTCAAAAAATTTTGAAACACCTTTTTTCCTCCCCTTTCATATTGGCTTCAGGACATGGTTTTGTTCATTGTGAAAGTAAAAGTTGTGCTTGCCCACAAGAGTTTTAATGACTGTGGAAGGAATAATGTGTGTCTGCATACAGAGAGTTATGGATTATGATATTGTGAGGATGTCTGGATTTGTGTTCGTGGTCCTGTGTGCAGTAGTTCTAATGAAAACCTTCATTCAGTAGTACTCAAGTAGCCTCATTTTATCATTCAGATTTGAAGCTGTCAAAAACAAAAGTGAAGGTGTAAGTTGATTGTGAGCTGGTGTTTCTCTTCACTGCTGGATGTGGTGGGATTGAGATTCTTTTTATACCAGCTTTAAGATGAGACTATGCTCTAAAATATATCAAAAACTTTAAATTGGTGTCTTAAACCCAGAAATTTTAAGTTACCTATTGAAGTAATAAAGCTGATGATGCAACTTCTATTTGTCAAAGCATTTGCCTGAATGTAGTTCTCCAGATGTTCTCTAAAATAGAATTCCTAAGTGTCCTACATTACATCTGTCCTTTCATTCTGCTAGTGTTGGGCATTTAATCTTCTCACCTCAAAAATAAATAGAACTTCAGAAATCCTTTGCCTATTTCTGCTCATGGGAATGTGTTGATTATGGCAATGAATTTTTTCTAGCAGTGACTTCCTGCCCACTCTTGACTCCCTGTGCTGCTTGGAGGGTCACATGAGGAAAGTTCTGTCTGTAGAGCACCTTCAGGTTTTTAACTGTTGTAGTGAAGAGGTTGGAACTGAATGGGCCCCTCAGATTCTGAAGGTTCCAGGGAGAACAGAGTATTGGAAGAGTCAGAAGGGTGCAGTCCTTGGGACCAGCTGCAGTGAATCTGTGGATCTTCACCATCTGATCCAAAGCTGGGATGTTGTGAATGCCCCTTGCCCTGCTCAGATGAGGAGGGTTGGTACAAGGAGGAGGATTTTACAAGAAGCCCACATCAGTCCAGCTGCCCTGAGACATGCAGCAAAGGCACTGACAGACAGGACCAAAGCTGGGGATGACTGGGCCAGAAACACAGAGGTTCTCCTTGGTACTCTGAATTCCACCCCACTGCCCTCCCTGCTGCAGCCAGGGACTGCCAGGGGTCCTGAGCTGCCATGGGGGTCAGCTCCTGGCTGAGGGAAAAGGAGCAGCTTCCGCTCTGTCCTTTTATTAGCTGACAGGAACACAAATTTTTGGCATTTTGGAGGAAGTGCCTGTCCTTGTGCAGTGTTAAAGCCAATATCAATATATGGAAGTTGGCATTTGTCTCACACAAACAAAGATGGAGTTTTGTTCATTCCTTGTTCCTGCAGCTGTCCCAGTTAGCTGCCTGCCCTTTGCAGTATAAAACCCTGCTGCTGCTGGCAGTGGCAGCTCTTTATGAGAGCAGAAAAACAACATTACCCTATAGGCTGACACATAGCTTGTTACTGTGAGGCTGATTTAAGTCCTGGGTGTTTCTAGGAACCAAAATGTATTCTATAAACATAAACATTCTTCCCAGACATTCATCTGAGGAACATTTATATGCTAAGCAGGTTTTCAAAGAATTTGGGTCATAGGCTCATTTCTAAGTGGAAAAAAAAAAGTACCATTCCTGTTTAAAATTACATTATTTCCTCTGGGTTTATGTGTTAAAAAGTCCTGCAGTCAGCATATACATTCTTTAATTTATAGTCATAATGAAATAGAGATTGTCACATACTGTCTTAAATTAGAAAAATATCTGGCTACCCTGTCTCCATCCTGAAAACCTGAACTAAAAAGACAGTTTCAAATCCAAGTAATACATATCCTTATTTCTGGGTTTCATTAGCTCTTGGAAAACATGACTGAAGTTGTTAGAAAAGGGATACAGGAAGCACAGCTTCAGCTTCAGAAAGCAAACGAAGAACGACTGCTGGAAGAGGTGAGGCCCCACACAGCCCTGTGGTACCCTGAGGTAACTCATCCCTGGGCTCTCTCACCATCTTGGGTTGTGCTTTGCAGGGGCTGCTGCGACAGATCCCAGTGGTGGGCTCTGTGCTCAACTGGTTCTCTCCCTTCCAAGCCTCACCCAAGGGAAGGACGTTCAACCTGACAGCAGGTAGGGCTTGGGGCACCTGCAGCACTGGGGCTGCTCAGTTCTGTGCTGAGCCTGCAGCACAGCTCCTGTGCTGTTTGGTCATGAGGGACATCATCCACCCTCAGCATGGACAAGAACATGCTTTGCACTATTCCTCTAACACCCAGTAAGAATCTCCTGCTCTCTTGTACAGGCTCTCTAGAATCCACAGAATCCATGTATGTATCAAAGGCCCAAGGAACAGGCACCACTCCACCACCAACTCCCACCTCCAGCCTTGCAAAACAAAGACTTCCTGGTAAGTTTCTGTGTCTAATTTCTAAAACTTCCCTGACACAGGAAGACCCACTTGACTTTCCATCTTTTGTAACATCTGGAACTAGAGCTCATCTTCTACCACCTTAAAAACCTTAATGTACCCATGGCACAGGACATTGCCCCAAGCTGTTATCTCTCCACATATTCTTCCTGGGACTACAGGAAGTTGTCCAATTAACTGACAACTGCCCAGGAGGTCTGAAATCTTCCTGTGGAATATTATGAGGTTATTGAGCTTTAAAAATGAACAGGTAAACAAGCCAAAAGTTTTATTTGAAATAAAAGCATGAAGTCATGTACTTCAGCATCTGCATTTCTGTTGTTACCAAACATTCTGTGGCCCAAGGCATTCTGAGGTGAAGATGTGTTAAATCTATGGCGCTCTCTGCATAGTTGTATCAGTAATTAATGCTGATTTGCCTGGCCAGAAGCCCAGTTTTAACTCACCTTGTGGGCTGATGGCTTCCAGCCTATGACTTCCAGTTCAGTTGTTTAACCTGGAATGATTTCAGTTTGTAAGCAGGCAGCTTGGCTTCAGCTCAGATACAGTAACAGGGGCTCTTGCTTTGCAGAGCTGTCTGGGTCTGTGTTCAGGGTCCAAAGTAGCAGGCAAACAAAACCAACTTCTCTGCTGTTAAAAAATTCCAGTACTTCCTTTGGAAACTGAACTTGTGCACACCACTGTTGGTATTTGCTGCCTGCATGGGTACTGAATGCTTCAAACACTTCACAGGTCAGAAAGCTTTCAAAAGGTCTCTGAGAAGCTCTGATGGGTTCAGTGAGACCAGCTCCATCAGCCACTGTGATGACCTGGACAAGCTGGACCAGAGACCCCCAAATCTCTCCCCTGGCCAAGAGCAAGGACCTTTGGAGATGGAAAGAGCAGAGGAGCAGAAGGAGGTGGTGCAGGCAAAGACAGACACTGAGGACATTGACAGTGACCAGTCACCACCAGACTGCACCAAGGCAGAGGAGCAAGCAAGTCAAAGATGAAATCCAGAGTGTGGATTTCAGACTGTGCTGAGGAGGGCCCTGCCCAGGGAGGCAGCTGGTACCGGTGCGTTGAAGATGTGAGCAGTGCCACACAGTACAGTAATGACTACTGTAACTTACTCACTGGGATTTTGCACAAATACACATTCCCTCCCCCAGGACAGAGATTTGTCTTATTGTACACTTGTTACAGTTGCTTTAATCCTCTCCATGTTGGTGTCACCAAAGCTGTAGTGAAATTTATTGAGTGCTCATGAACGTTTGTAAACACACGTGGCAGTTATCCTTCCTGCAGGAGCCCAGGCATGACAAATTGCTAACTAACCACTCAGCCATGCACATGCTGAAAAATACAGCTGCACCCAAGAATTATAAAATATCTTATGTTACTCTACTTTATAAAAAACAACTGCCAGTTGTTCACCTTTTTAGTATTTGAAATTCAGTTTAGGCTCTCCTGCAAAACTTCTCCTGAAGTCACCCTGGTTCTGTGTTGCTTTTTTCTGTTCCCTTCCCCACAGCCTGCCCAGAGCTGTGCCTGGGGGCCCTGAGGATGGAGTCACTGAGGGGCACTGGGCCATCACCCCTTGTTCCTGCTCCTGTACCACTGCACCCCCAGCCACAGCCCACGTGGGACTGAGTTAGTGAATTTTCAGCCTTCTAGAAAGCAATAGTGCCTCTGCATGCCTGGCCAGCTTCCTGCCCCTGCCCTGGGAAGGAGCACAAGGCACTGTTACTTTCCTTTGCACGCCATTTACACACCAAATACTGAACATGTTCATGCAGTGTAACTGGAGTTCTTTCTGTTGTGTATTTTTAAAGATAGCTGTAGTAAAGCTTGGAAAACCAATACATTTGTGATGGTTTCAACACTTATTTTTTGAATAACAGTAACTTACTTATAGTAGGAATTGTACAGAGTCAGAAGAAATTATTTAGGTTATTTACATACAGCACAACTTCAGAGTGTTTGGGACTACTTAATGCACAAGCAAAGCTTTGAATAAATCAAAATCCAAAGTGTAAAACTCTTCTCCCAAACAATCACTTCACTGCAAATTTTCAGTGTGTCTTGTGGAAAAGCCATCTTTGGCAACAACATGTGCTTTCCCCAAGTAACCTGATGGTGATACAAACCCTCCCCTCCCTCTAAACTGGATACAAGTACTGCAGTTTGCTGCATTTGGGATTTCTCCTCCCTCCCTTTTTCCCCCTTAATACCATAATGGCAGTAGTGGTAGTGGGACTTACTTTGATAATCTACAAATTTGAGGGTTTTGAATTTTACTGGCACCTGATTTGACTCTCAGCTTCTGAAGCCTGCAGTGCTGGGATGCCATGAACAAGGTTAACTTTGCTTGGGTAATTTTGGGGTAATTTATGTAAATCAGTGCAATTTTTTCTAAAGTGCAAAAGCAATTAAATTGACTAGTCTTCCTCCTTGGTTTCTCTAGTGCAATGAAGTATGTTAATAACAGTAATTTGTTGGGGATAAAAGTTATCCCCAGAGAGATTAATTTTTAATGTTTTTATACTTGGAAATGTTAAATCGGTAGTTTTGTTGGAATGAGCTTCATTCTTTAAATAATTACCTGAATGTTTCAATAAAGATACTTCAAATTATTACTCTGGAATTAAGTTATTGTTGAAGGACACTTTGCTACATTCCAGCAAACTCTTTCTTTCCTTGTGTGTGCCAGATCACTTAATGAGGTGCATACCAGTGCAGTGACTCACCTTGTCAGTCTCCAGCATTGCCACCTCTACCTGCCCATCAAATTACTGCACTGGAGCAACAGAACCTAAACAAAGCCAAATTCTTACTTCAAAGAAACCCTGATTTCTACATAAGTAATGCAGAAAAAGCAAGTTACTTCTATCAAAATATTTTATTTTGAAAAGCACAGGAACATTGGTATTTGTGAGCAGCAATATGCTATTTGCAACAAATTGCTCTTCCTGCAAGTTTTATTTCCTTAATGCAATTGTGGGGGTGGGTTCCAGGTTAGATTTTGTCAGAGCAAACCTGTTCCCACAACCCTTCTTCATTTTTTTTGTAGATTCGAGGCTTCCTGTCAGGAAACAGGGACCGAGATGGAAATGGATGTTCTTTCAGAAATGTTAATGTAGATCTAATGTGGGAAACAAAGTGGGGGGGCTCAGCCAGGGGTGACGTGGAAAGGTTCTGAAAAACAAGATGGGAGCAAGAGCTGCTTGACATTCAGGATACAATGTTCTCATTATCCTCTCCTCTAGAAGGATACTCCCCTCCCTCCCAGGGACAGCAGTGCACTGGGAAAAGTTTTGACATACTGTGACACCCCTCTCTCTACTCAGCTAGAAGGCAAAAAAACCCAAACCAGTTCATTTCAGGTACCTGTAAAATCTGTGCATCATCTTGTTCCAGCCAGAAATCCACATGTGGGAAAGGCCCCCAGAAATAAGGCCCAATCCGGAGCTGCTCTGTCTTGGCATCGTAGATGTTGGTCAGCTGCAAGAACAGAGGGGGCTGCAGAGGCTGCCCCAGACAGGGAGGGCTCCCCTCAGCCTGAGTCCCCCCCAGCTGCCCCAACAAACAGAGTGAAATGGTGACCACAAACCCAAATACCAAAGGATATTCTCCTCAGCTCTGGATGTCTCATTGCCCCTGACTGCTCTCCCCATCTTCACCATCTCTTACTCACTGGTGCTCCTGTTAACGTGTGGGCTGAACGCAGATCCTCATCTGGCCCTTTTACTGGGAAGGTTGCAGGGAAAATCTCTGCTGTTTTAACATTCACAGCTGGTAGGGAATAGAGATTAAATACTGTAAGAATTAATTATTTTGAGGCACTTCTTTACAATGACCATGTACCTAACAAATCTGTGTTGCAGAACTGCAGAACCCATCACACATTTTTATTTCTCAGACCCCAAGCCTGTGACAGGATGTTTCTACTTCATTTCCTTTGGCAGCATTTCAATATTCCAGAGATGAGTGAACTAATTAGAAAAAACGCTGAGTAATCAAAGAGAAGAAGATTAAATTCTAAGTACAAATTTAGTGCAATAGCTCGATGCTGATAAACTCTTAAGTGCAGTTAAAGGAAAAAATCTGTTTGTACTTGTATACAGCTTCTTCATGTGTGCATCTCCCAGCTGTGGCACCACAAGAAAAGCATTTTTGCCTATGTCTCTAACAGCAGTGTGCAACTTTTAGAGTGGACTTTTCTCATCCATTAAAAGCAGTCCATTTACTATTGGAATCTAAAAAGCAATCCAGTGACCAAAAGAAAATTCAATTCTAATTTAACTGACTCACCTATTCCATAAATTATTGGAAAGTGAATATCCTGTTCTTCTCTGTCATTTAGTTCTGTAATGAAGAAAAATAAGTCAGATCTGTAGGGCTTTGGATTTTAGTCTGAGCAGCATTTATTTAATTGTATATTATTGGAGAGCAAGAGATCTGATGTTGCATAAGACAGAAAAAGCCAAGGAAAACTAAATGAAATATGGAAAAGAAGGCAGAGGAACAGTAACAACACATGTAGGACTTGCAGCTGTCTCCTAAGAGAACAGCAGCTCCAGCCAACTGCTTCTGCCAGGACAATTTACAGGGAAAAAGCCCTGTTTCTTGGGATATATGTGCCAAAATAACCTGGCCATGACTATGAGCTGGGTGCAGTGCAGCAGCAAAACTGAAAATTACACATCTGTATGCAGGATTTGTGCTGTTCTTTCTGACAGGACAGAGAAAAAGCCATGTCTGAGAAGTTCCCTGCCCTTTTATTTCAGGACAGGTACTTCCAAAGCCAAGGGAACATTTCCTTACCTGTTACACAGAAAGTTACTAAATGAACATCCTCTGGCTGGAGATCGAACGCTCCTGTGATGACAAGGGCAGCAAAAATGTCAGTGAGGGGGGGCAGTGCACTGCTGTCTGGGGTGAGGGGCACACACTGAACCCCTGCCCCAGGCAGGGCAACACTGCAAACTGGGCTCTGCACATTTGCTTCAGAATAACAGGAATTTACAGAGACAGGCCATTTGTAACAGCAAAAATCTGCTAAGAAAGTGCTCTGCCACTTACTCCTTCTACTGACACTGGTTTAGCTCTGGCATCATATCAGTTCTGCTCTAGTCTGCTCTACATTTAGCAGGTTATATTTAAATGTTTTTTTCCTAAAATGTTAAACAGATAGTGAACAAACCCAGTCTTTCATCAACTGTAAATTAGTTCTGCGTTTCATCATTCCAAACACCAAAAAAACCCCTCTTTTAAGTTCTGATAGCAATACAGCATTACTGATTCAAATTGTACCTTGATGCATGAAAATCAGAAGGTTCAAGTAAGTTAACCAAAATACTTTGTTCTGCACAGAACTCTCACATTACACAAAACACCCATCAGGTGCTGTAGCCACAAGGCTCATCCCAGGGTTTTATTCCTTTTTTGTTTACCCCCTCAAACACCTCCCTCCAATCCTGACACCTGCCCATCCCTGCCCCTCCCCATTCCAGTGGGGCAGAGGCCTCTCCAGAAGTGACAGAGTGACAAAAGCACAACCCAGAGCACTCCCAGGTAATCAGGTACTTTACACTTCCAATTGTGAGTGAAGCACTGCCATCACTCCTCTGGACTATGGATTTTATATAAGACCTGACATTTTTCATCAGACAACACCAAACAATAATTAAATTTCACCTCATCACATTAAGGTATGAACTGAACGGTAACTGATGAATCATCCACAGGTACAGATTGGGGGAGTGACAACACTTGCCCATGATCCCAAGAAGATGAGCAGGGATCAAAGCCCAGCTGAACTGCACCCAAGTCTCCAGAGGCAGCCGTGAGCCAGGGAGCAGTGACAGGACCAGAGCCTGTGCCAGGCACTGGGCATGGGCAAGCCCCAGCAGCCCAGCCCCTCTCCACACCAGTTCTCAGGCAGAGAAAAAGACCCTTCATGTGAATCCACACTTCTTTCCAGTAAATGACTGGGGACTCAGACTGCAAACAAACTCCACCCAAATCCAGCCAGAACTTTTTTTTTTTTTTTTGGACATGAGAGTGCAAAAAACGTGAACTTACTAAGAAGCTGATTAGTAAGTTTTTGTGATAACTGCCTATCATCATTGAAACCTCCAACTAGGTGCACTTCCAGCCTAACAGAGATGGAATAACAGGAAACAGCAATTAAAAAGACATCTCAAAATGAATAGCTTTATAAAATAATCCCCAGCCCAAACTGCAAAGCAATCATTAGAGAAGCCTCACTGATTACAATCACATGCACCAAGCTGGTTTGCATTACACAACAAATTATGATAATTCCATTCTGAAAACTTCAGGGATCACCCAGGAAGTGGCACAGGAACAAGCCTGAAGAGGCATTAAATACATGCAATTCTATCCCAGGGGTATCTCTGGTTTGGACTGAACTTTGTAACCATCTTTCAGTTAATTAAACTTGAAGGTTTTTGATCTCATGACCTCCTCAGAACTATTCTGGACCATGCAGCAGGGTTCTTCTCTAAGCAGTGTCTATGTAAAGTCCTTACAAATCATGAATCTAAGTTCACAAGCTAGCTTTTGTTCTTACCAAACCACAGGGGCAAAACCCTCCACATCCAGAAAGAAGCTTGGCTGCTAAATTCTGTTTTGGAGCTTTTTACCCACTGTCCTATCCTCCACAGCTTTTTTTTTTAATAATGTGGACTTACAAAATTCCCTGATAGACTGTCAGATGCTGAAAAGAATTTACAAACACTGTGAAGGGAAAAATATAATATAAACCAAAAACCAGTTATATGGAAAATTTTGCAAATCTGGAACAATGTTAAATGGGAAACAATAAACACAAACCTCATGGTGGCATTTTACAGAGACACTCTTCAGAACAGAACCATGCTTTAAACCACTGCTAAAAACACCCCCAAAATCATCACCACGGAAGTGATTTTCACTTTGCATGCGGCTGCTGATCAAGAGGTGTTTCCTGCACAATTCCCTTGCCTGGACCCAGCACAATCCCCTCTCAATTCCCCTCCACCCTAGCTGCAGCAACCCTTGAGAGCAGCAGAACAGCAAGGGAGCAGAGCTGACCTGCCACAGCCCGTGGAGCTGGAGAAGGATTTCACGGAGCTCATGATGAGCGACACCTCGGCCTCGGTGTCCGAGCCGTCACAGTGGGTCAGGCACGTGGCTCCGCTGCCTGGGGAGGGCACACGACAGACAGGGACTCGGGGACAGCACACGACAGGGCCTCGGGGACAGTGCCACCAACCGGGGCAGTCCCAGGGATGTGACTGGGGCGAGGCACCACCCTCTGCAGGGGCCCTTACAAAACCAGCACGGCTCCTGCGAGGGCACGTCTTAGCAGGCAACATCTCTAATGTCAGAAATCCAGGCACACAAATTCCACCAATTCTACCCCTGAAACACCCAAACCCTGCTCTGCCAGACTGCTGGACACAGCCCAGGGCTGCAATGCCCCTGGCCACAGGAGCAGAGCAAGTTAAAATCTGCTCAGGGAGTGAGGAGAGCACAGAACCTCTCACACTGAACACACCAACTCTGAGTGAGTCTTCAGTTAACACATGATGTGACTTTTGGAAATTCAGGTTTGTAGTAATGTAACTGCAGTCTATTTTATTAATGCCACATAAACCAGCACTAATTCCTTATTTCAGGGGTACAGGCTTTGCTCTGAAGGTCCTCTAGAGATACCTGTGTGTCGGAGCACAACTATGTGGCAGGTAGTGGCATCATCTGATCCAAGAATGGAAACAGAACCTATTTTAAAGGAGGAAAACACTATAAGAACTCAGCTCTCACAATCACTGCTTCAGTACAAGAAGAAATGTTTATGTTCCTACACACCATCTTTAGGGGTAGTCACTGCAAACTCTCTCTGCTGGACATAGAGAAGGCCTTTGGGTTCCACGATCTGAGCTGGCTGACTTCTCAGAAGTTTTGCCTTTTCCTAAAAAAAATGATAACAAATACTACAAATGATAACAGATACTACAGTGGCTGAATTCTCAGGTGTATCCATTACTTCACAGAAACATCACCTCTGAAAAGCAAAGGGACTCAGCTCAGAGAGAAACGCATGTGTTTTGTATTATTACAGAGTATTCTGAATTTTGAAAGTTTTATGCTTTCCTAACAGTGGCCAAGTTAATAGTTAAATCTCATAATTCCAGAGAGCTGCAAAACACCTTTCCCCTGTTATATGGACCATAAAATGGAGGCACTATAAACAGCTTTTGAACTGGGAAAAGATTACATTAGATAATACCAGAACTGATCTTGGAAGTTAAATCAGAACAGGAAACTTGAAATATAGAAGTTTCGGACTTCTGCTGCCATATTTCAGAACATTTATTTTGCACTTATCAAAATACTATTGTTTATTAGCTCGACTGGTGTGTGGAAAACGTGGATTCCTGGGCTATGACTACTGCAGTGCTTCCTCACAGAGCTGCTGAGGACAAAGTGAATTTCCATTCTGGGCTCAAAAAACACTTCACAGCTTTATCAAATTTGCCCTGGTTTTCTGCATAATCTCAGGGTCTGTAAAGGAACACCTCCCTAAGCAGCTCTGCTCACAGTCCTGGCTCGCACTCGCCGTTAGGATTACAACATTGGCAGCAAGGTCAGCACCTTCCTCACAGTGCCCACCTTCCTTTTTATCGCCAGTTTTTGTCATTTCACGCAGAAAGAGCCCGCTCGGCCCCGCGGGGCACCCGCACCGGCACGGCTGAGCCCCTCCGCCGACACCGATTTATTTATTTTCCATCACCCCGCGGCTCTCCGCTGTCAGAGCGCGGGGAACGCGAGGGGTCGGGGTCGCCCCTGCCCCGCTCCACCACCTGCCCCGCCGGCCGCGACCGCGGCTCCCCCCGGGGGCCCTTCCCGCTTCCCTCACCTCGAGGTGCGGGTGGGCGCGGATCATGTCTCCCGTGGGCCGGGCCAGGTCCACCCGCGCTCCGTTAACCAGCAGCGGCATCTCGGCGAGCGGCGGGCCCGGGCCCGGAGGCGGCTCCGCGCTCCCTCCGCAGGCCGCGCCGGGCCGGGCCGGGCGGCGCCGCGCGGGGCGCTGGGAAAGCGCGGCCGCCGCTCCGCCCGCGGCACCGCCCGCGGCTGGGCCCGGGCACAGCGGGACCGCCCCGGGGCTGGGCTGGGCCCGGCCCGGGCACCACGGAACCGCCCCAGGGCTGAGGCCGCCCCGGGCACCGCGGGACCGCCCCGGGGCTGGGCCCGGCCCGGCACGGCGGGACGGCCCGGGGCTGACGGAAAGGCGCCCGGCCTCAGCGGCCGCGCCTGACGACTTTAACTCTGAAGGGTTACCCTGAAGAGATTCCCCGACCGCTGCGGGGCATCCTTAAGTTGTGGTATGAAATAATAAGAGTTACAAAGCCACAAATTTACAAATCGCTGAATTATTGAGGTTGGAAAACACCTCAGATCATGGAATCCAACCTCTGTCGGAACACTACTGTGTCACTCTACCATGGCACTGAGGACCACGTCCAGCCTGTCGTTAAATTCCTCCAGGGTTGGTGATTCCACCATCCAATGGACAGCCCGTTCCAATGTCTTGTTCCACCCTCTCTGTGAAGAAATCATTCCCAACGTCCAACACAAACCTCCCCCAGCACAGTTTAAGGTTACATCCCCTTGTCTTACTACTGGGCACTTGGGAGAAGAAGCCAGTCTCCACACCACCATCCTCTGGCCCAACAACCACAAGCTGGATTTTCAGACAATCCCAAAGAAAACTGGTTTTCCTCAAAGATCAGGGTTTGTTTCCTCCAGTTGTCTGTGGAAGATACTACAAGGAGTAACGATGGTAGCAGCAGAGTTAATTCACCCTGCAGGGATTGTGGTCCTGCCCACAGCCCAGCGACAGTAACTGCCCAGGACAGTAACCCCAGCTCGGCCTTTCCATCCAATTTCACAGGAATAAACTGTCCCTGAAGTGTTCCAGGCCCAGTTGCACTGGGCTCTGAGCAAACTGGTCTGGTAGAGGGTGACCCTGCCACTGACAGGATGGCTGGAACTAGGTGATCTTTAAGGTCCCTTCCAACCCAGGCCACTCTATGACTTAATGTTTCTATAGTAGAATAAGTGCTTTCTTCAAAAGATACATTTCTCATGTGAGACAAAACTGCACCTCAGGATGAACACTCCTCTCACAGCTGTTGGTATTTACAAAGTCTCTTTAGCAAACCACCAGCACCTGCCAGCACACCTGCCTGCCATTACATGGAGAAAACCAGAGCTGTCACAGCAAAGGTGAAACACACTCCAGAAACACTTAAAACTGTGTAACTTGAGTACAGACTGTTCAATGTCTGCACATTACGTTTACTGTTTTTTTGTTTTGTTTTGTTTTTCATGATATGTGGAAGCTCCTGACTCACATATCTAGTATTACAACTGGGCAAGTTTTCCACACCCTCATTTTGGAAGTAGTGTCTGAAAGTGTTGCAATGTGAAAGGCATCTTTCAAACATTCAAAGGATGTTTTCCCTGCTGCTGCTCTGAGGGTTCTTCTGTGCCAGGAGAAAATACAATTATTTCAGATGGAAATCTATTGTTTATTACTGAGGACTGACAATAAAGAGGACTACAATTAAAACCAAAACTTCTCAGTTTATACAATTTTGCGGTGTCATCCCCAAACTCCTTTCTGCAATCTGTCAGAATGAACACCCCAACTTTGAGAAGTCAGGCTCCAGAGAGGGCACCTCAGTTACATACAGACATGTGGTTTTCTCAAGGATGTTAAGAACTGCACTCTTTGCATCAAACTTCATTGGCTCCAAATAAAAACGTTGTCCTGAACACCTCCAAGTTCTAATGCAGGGCAACTGGAGTTTAGTCTTAAATACATAAAATTTTCAACTAAATGTTACACGAATAACATTTATTTTTTTCCCATTGTTTATATTCTTACTCAAATCTAAAAGTCAGCAACCATAAAAAGAAGACAAGAAACCTCTGTAGAGAAACTCTACACGGACTGACAGACACATGGACAACACAAGGACAAGGACACCACTGACACCATCACGTCCTTTCCATAAGGGAAGATTTTTTTTTCTATTTTCAGCATTCACATATAAAGTTCAAATATGGCAAATAAATACCTGTCTTGGAGTGCTTCCCAAGCACCCCAAAGAAAACTATCTACAAATAATACATTCAGCTACTCCCTCATTTTCAACACTTCCAACAACCACCACTTTCACATGTCTGAACTTTCCTGGCTGGGAAAGGTGTGTCAGCTACAGATTTCAGGAGCGATAGTGTTTCTGTCTGAGCACACTTCCCACTAGCAAGTGGCTTCACCAAGCATGGTTCTACTGAAATAAAAGCTGAAGAGATGTGTGTGTAAGAACCACTGCCAGACTGGATTCATGCCCTGCCTACTGAGGGATCTCCTGGTTTAGGGCATATTTAAGAGGAAATTTCCATAGAGGTCCCTCTAAAAAGCAGCTTCAAGCAATGTGGCTACTGACTGCTTTACCCAGTACAGAGTAAGTGAAACCCAATTAAATCAGGACAGGTTTTTTCTTTCCACTTTCTCAAGCCTCACATTGGGTGCCAAAAAATGGCACCCTAGGACAAGAGATTACACCATTACTGTGAAACCAGCTCCAAAAGTCATCAGAGTTGGAACACTGACAGTGGAATTCTGGCCCCCACACAAATCTGCAGGAAGAAACACCAGAATTTCACCCCTGATACATAAAACCTTGTAGAGAAACATTAGTAAAAGAAGTTTTGAAGAGTTGGAAAAAACTATTTAAAAAAATCCTTCTAAGTCATAAAAACCATTTCAATGTGAAATTTGTAAAATATCACCCTATTTATTCTCTAAGCTTTTCTAGCAACATATAGCTTCACTTAAACATATCTGTAGAAATCTGATGACTAAGAAACAGTAATTTTTCTTGAATGTAGTTACTTAAAACATTTGCCAGTTTGGAAAGTTGAGCTCAAGTCTCTTTCCAGAGCAAAACATTGCACACAATTTTCAACCTATTCCACACTTTCCCTTCTGATTGCCCATGTCACAGTGGGTATGGCACGTAACAGTCTGCAGGGGAGCCAATGCTGCTCACAGGGCTCCGTGTGTTGGACTCATAAGAATGTGGTGCAATTTCCACCACACCATCATTTTGAGGAGTTTCTCCTTTCAAAAAGTCATCGTCTTCATCTTCAGAAGTACCCTGCAAAAATGTAAAAGGATCAGTGAGAGTAGGAAGATACTGTCAAATCTTAATAGAGACCTGGATTTACACTGTGACTGCCACAACCACTTGGAATGGTAAGAGAATTAGATGTACACTGATTATGTAATATGGGAACTGAATGACATCTACAGGGTGGATTTCCCACTGACATAACTATGTCCATTTTCTGAGCACATTTATAAAGCTTTCAGATGGCTTCTGTGCTGCAGGAGAGGGAAAAGTGCTCCCACGGCAAGAATGGATCAATTCCTAAAGCTTCCAAATTTCAGCCCAGTTTCCCCTAAATGTATAGTGTACTCTTATCTACTTAAAAAATATATTCTGCAATAAAAGCAGCTGATAGCTGAACTGTGTTTGGCCAGGGAAGATTACCTTTTTAATGGGTTTCTTCAGATCCTCAAGATCTTCAGCACTCAGCTCTTCCCAGAACTGATACATAGGATCAATGGTCTTCTTTGATCTGAGAGAGGAAACAAAGCACAGAATGAGTTATTGTATTCACAGTAGGGGCACATTTTCATTTAAACCTTTGACAATCTGGTTAAAACACAGAATATGAAAGGTACAAAGGATCAGGGAGGAAAGCGAATGGCAGAAACACTGTCAGTTTCCTACAGGCTGTATTCATTATTTTCTAGAAGGCACAAAGGAGTTGTTCACTTTTCAGTTCTACCTTTTGAGTATGTAGGGGTCAAAGGGGAAGAAGCTGTCGAGGGGGTTGGTGCAGGTCTGCACAAGGTCGCCCCCGGTGCCGCTCCGCACCACGGGGATGAACTGCCTGTTGTTCCTCTCAATAATGGTGTAGCAGAACACCAACTGGTATTTCCTTTAAAAAAGGGAATAAAGGAAAGATAAGCATTCCAGCACACCCAAAACAAGATTTTCAGATGGATGGTATGAAAACACCAAGTTATTTTTTAACAAATATCACTTCTAACTTCCATTTTCCAGCTGATATTAGGAGTTTGCAAGAGAGTCACAAGGTAAAGAGTCTGTTCTCTTCCTCTAAGCCCCTATACTTTATTCCAAGTACAACCACAATGGCTTAACACAGAGCAATCCATGTCATAGGACTGCAGGATTCCATTGAAACTGACCTAGGAATAAACTTTTCCCACCTGGAATATGGGCAGTGTTATGTCTCAGGTAATATTGAGGACTGTGCCTAACAAAACCCTGTGCTGATTTTAGATACACACAAAACCTGTACCAAGCTTTACTGAAGTAAAGGAGCAGGTACCTGGTAATGGCAGCAAACAAGTTGACAACAGAAGGGATACAAATCTTCAGGGGGTTTAGCTGACACATGACAATGCGCTCAAAGTTTAAACTCTGCAGATATGACAGACCTTCAAAACAAGAACAATTAGCAAATATAAGTTAGACAGCATATAAACTGAACTCAGTTGCTAAGAATTTCCAGTGTGACATGTCTGCACTCTGCATATCACCACAGATGCACATCCTGGGGCACCCTCACAGCAGAGGTCTGACCCCAACATGGTTTGCACACATGTCATCTTATTTAGAGCACAACAAGATAAACTTGCCATCAGATACCTGACTGAATTTACCACTATTAAACACAGTAACAGTAAAACTTCTAATGAATCCTTTCAAACCTAATATGCTCACCTTTCCTTAGATTTCCATCCAGAAGTTGTTTGTGACGGAAAATAAGTGTATAGAACACTGCCTGACACGTGGAATAGAATGGCCCATGGAGAGCTACATCACAGTAGGCATTAGCTCCTTTATCCTGATTGTCAATGTATTTATGCAGCCAGTTCACCAGAAGATCCAGACATGCTTTTACTGTACTGTAGTGCAGGGAGAAAAAAGAAATGTAAAAATAACACCTGAAATGGTGTAGAAAAGATGTTCAACAAATATTCAAGAATCTCAATGGTTATAAGAACATCGGTAAGAAAATCTCTTTGTAGAAAAATTATTCTGAGTTTTCTCCTTTATCTCAGCGTTAAAATGAATCAATCAGCACTGAAAACCCCAAAGGTGAAAGGACAGGATGCCAGAAGAGATGAATCCATGAACACACAGTAAACAACCAGAATCCTTGGTTACAGGTAATAGAGAGCAATGCCTCCCATGTCCACCAGGTAATTCCAACATCCAACTAACTCCAATGTTAAAGTCACCACACCCACCCTGACCAGCACAAAAATACAGAATGTGTACTTAAAAAGGAAGACATTTTAACCATTCTCTATCAAAACAGTAGAACAAATGACCTCCCTGTTCCAGTGCCTGCAGAAAGTGCCTAACACTGGGTACTGAAAACATCAGATACTGGGAATCCATGACTGCCTGAAGTCAGCACAACCTACCCCTGCTCAGCACTTCTTGGTTAGTGAAGCCCTAAACAGCAAGCCATGAAGCTCAGCAATCATCAGTCTGCATCCTGGATGTGTTTTCCTGGAAGCTTCAAGACAATACTGAACCAGTATTGTTGAAGGGACAAACAAGACCCTTGATTCCGGCTTACTGACAAAGCAGTGGGAATAGAACCCCAATTCTCTACTTAAGCTCCACAATAACATGAATTGTTTGGTTCTGCTCATGTATGAAAACAACTTACATAATGGGAATAAATTTAGCTCTTGCCAAGAAGCTGCCAATATAACTCCCAGCAGTCTGCCTGATTACTGAAGGATTGTTTGGATCCTGCAGTTTCTTCCAAAGATGGTCTAAAAATGCTTCAGCCAACCCCTGGAAAAAAAGATACACAGACATTGTGAGATGACACTGTTTAATCAAGAGATTCCTAATACTCAATTCCCATAATTTCCACATTCAAACCATTACAAAAATCTACCAATAACTGCAGTAAATAACCACACCTACACATGATGGAAGAGCACTCATTTCTGTGTCTTTTTCTATACTCAGTTGTAAAAGAAAGAACAGTTTGTTGAGAGAGATGGGATAATGGAGGGGTGGGGGAACAACTAACAGCAGACACAATTTTCAAATCAAAGAGCTAACAGACAGCATCTCTGCAATAGTTTGGGATGCTGAAGAAATTTGCATCCATGTCCTGGGTGCAAGAGTCCAACTGATTCTTGTCAAAGAGATCAGTTTTAACCAAGTTTGTTCCTTCACGCTTGCTAAGATTCCATCTGTAAGTGGTTTATGAACAACATGGGAAGAGAAACCACAAAGAAAAAGAAAGGAAACAGAGAAGGAAAAGAAAGTGAAGATACTAATGTACTTGCTATCTTCAGAGTAGAATTGCAGCAGAGAAAACTGTTTTGTAAAAGAAAACCAAAAGAAACATGCAGAAATGACAGAGGACACTGCATTTTAAAACCAGCTTTTACTCACCAATTTAAAGCTACAGATGTAAAACATGAAATACTGTACATGACACGAAGCATGGGTTGGTAAAATGAGCTTGTCAAAAACAGAAACCAGATCCCGATACAAATCCTTCGTGTTGTTGATGTCCAGCTTGCCTACACAACAAAGAAACAGAAGAAAATGAGCCATTTCAGGGGTTTTTTCCTGCCCTCATGCTGCAGAAGTGGTATTTATATCTTTCTACACCAGTAAGATTATGTAAAGAAAAACTGTCAGCCTGACTTCTCGGTTTATCTGACATCTAAAAATCCAGGTGTACAATTCTACTGCTTTTTATGGTGGTGTAAATGAAGAATCTCTCTGTGTGAGTGTGCACATATATAAAGCTGCTAGACATGCAAACTTTGCAATAACGTCTTAGCTTAGAAGAGCAAGAAAAAAAACCCACAAATAAATCACCTGACTTATGCGAAGAAGATACAGCATAATGGTTTCTAAATACATAAATCTGAAGAATTCAAACCCTTAGTACATAACAGTGAAAGATATTTCTTTATTCTTCTTTCTCCTGCAACAAAGGCAATTGATTGATGTGTCTGGTTGTTCTGATCTACTTCCAAATCTTGTGATGTTGAAAGGATCCATAATTCTAACACTCAAGTAGAGCAAATGATAAAAACATTTATACCCTACTACAGTTTGGATACAATATCATGTTAATGGAATCAGAATGTCTCCAAGCGAAGACTAAACCTCTGAAGTCCTCACTGTACCTCTCCCAGCACTGGGCAGAGGCTGGAATGTGAACTACAGCCTGCTGATGGCACAGTTCTGCTTTATCTCACAGTACAGAGAGAAAGAACTCCTCTTATGTGTTTACTTGTTAGCAAAACAACAAATTGGTTTAGAGAGCAAGTGTTCTCACCATCCACATGGCAAACATCTCTGATGTAGGAGAACAGGATGGTCATCAGGATGTCCAGGCGCTCTGCAAGAGGATGGGCCATTCTCTCAATGTTGGGAGAGACAGCTTTGTTTCCTTTTCTGTCTTCATCTTCCTCCTGGTAGATAAAATGGCACATGCAGCTTTTAAATACACAAATCACAGAGACAGTAATTACAGGAAAAGTCAAGCTAAGTTTATCTTTCAGCAATATGCTAAATTTCATCTTTTTTTTAACAAGCAGTATCTCATTATACAGTATAAGCACATTTTTGCACACTAAGCCAAGTATCATGAATTCTTTAACTAGCTTTATTGCACAGCTGCTTGTGTTTTCACATAATGAAATTGATTTGCTGGATGTAGCACTGGGTGTTTACATGAATAAAGCCAATACCTGAGAACACATTAATCATTTGTTGGCTGTTCAGGTTTCAAGAGCAGTGTGCAGTGCAGTAACAGCAAACTAATAATGAATTTCTACACTTAGTTCATTGCCACTTCAGAAGCGATAATTTTGCTAAAAAAAAATTAATAGGACAAGATAACCAACCATGTCAAAAAGTCCCTCCTCTGTAGATTTTTCCTCACTAGCACAGTTATTGGCAGTTTCTTCAGCATCTTCAATATCTTGCTGTGGAGTGCTAACCTACAGATCCAAACAAGAAATTAATTTCTATAAAACCATGACAACAATATGAAATCAGGTATTTTATTATTTCTATAAAATACATGACCACATAAGTAAGTTCTTGAGTGGATTTTGTCTTGAACTAAATAAACATTTTATAAAGGAATGATGTGCTATACACAAATGTACACTCCAAACTTTCTGAAACTTTACCCCCCAGCATCTGCTTGGCCCAGACTGTTACACAGTGAGGCAAAAAGCCAGGATTGTTTACAGTGATCCTGCCTTTTTTAGGACAATTTACTTCAAAGAGATGACAAAACCAATCAAGCACACAAAGGGAAGCACATTCACATTAGCACTGATCACCACAGGACAGTTATTTGGATTCCAGCAGAGACACCAGGCAGGCTGTAACAGCACACACCATAGTTACCCTCAGCTGTGGGAACACCTTTATCCTAGGAATGAAGTGTAAATTTGCCTGGGTTTATACCCATGATCACAAGGGCATTTTTTGTAGAGTCTAATAATGAAGTGTATTTCATTTCCTACTCTGTGTATTTTAATGTCAATCTTCCATAAAATATAACACAGAATAAACTTACATCCAACTTCAGCAGCTTTTCAATAATAAGCTCCAGAATCTGAAGCCTCAGAGTTGGGAGGTACACAGTAACTCGCAGCAGGTTATGGACATAACATTCCTATAACACAAAATTAATTGGTATCAATAACAGCGTTAACAGAAAGTCACATTCTGCAAAGGACTTCTAGAAAACAAAGTGTTTTAATTTGTTACCTAAAGACCCAGAAATAGGTTTAAACGGATTGTGTTCAATCAAGAGAAAGTTAATGTATTAACTAATAAACAAGACAACCTGAGACTCCTCATCAAGGAGGTCCATGGTGTGCACTGATTAAGAAAGCAATCCAGTGAAAAAAAATATGTGGTGATGTCATTAAAGATGAGCACAATGCTTGTGCACAAGGAACTCAGAATGCTTGGACAGCCTTACACTAAACAGACATGACCCCATACATGGTTATTATATATGTAATTATCATATATATAACAAATTCTTGAAAAATCTGCATGGACTGCCATCAAATCAGTTGTAATACTATACAGAACATATTTAGATAAACAGATGAACAAATCAACAAAAATAATCACAGCTCTTACCAGAGTTCTTTCTGATTTATTAATGAAAGGAAAGAATTCCACAAGTATCGGCATGAGAAACTGTGGTGTCCTATAAATAATTAAAAACCAAAAATCAGACCTAAAAGTTATAGGTTGGCAAATATTTATCTCCAGCACTCTAAAGATGTACTGGAACAAGCTTATTTCAAAGGAACTTTATTTTAAGGTAAGCAATTGTATAAAATGTGGTTTGGCAAGGATCACTGGACAGATAAAAAGTGGCAAACTTTCACAATGCACTTGTTAGAAGCCACTTCAAATATCACTACAGAATATAGAATACAGAAGCCACTATCAACACTTCTCCTACTGCCCATTTCTGTTAACAGGATTTT
Source organism: Zonotrichia albicollis (assembly GCF_047830755.1). Classification (NCBI taxonomy): domain Eukaryota; kingdom Metazoa; phylum Chordata; class Aves; order Passeriformes; family Passerellidae; genus Zonotrichia; species Zonotrichia albicollis. The sequence goes on from NC_133834.1 coordinate 9,011,132, forward strand.
CAGCTGCTGATGCCTGACAGAAACTTCATAATGTTTGTATAAAGCATTCTACCAGCTAGTGAATACTGGGAAAATCATGCAATGAAATGAAGTGTTATACTTCCAATTAAGAGGAAAAAACCCAAGCTCCCAAGCTTGAAATCTGCAAGGGAAGGGCACACAAGCCCAAGGGATTCTGTACTTACGAAGGAACGTATCTGGCAACAGTTTGCAATGCTCTGTGGCATGTATCGAAGTTTGCAGAAACGTCTAGAGAAAGAAAAAGAATTCTCATGCACTTGGTTACAGAAAACTAAATCAGGAACCAGTAAAAACAGTTCATATCAACTACACAATGGAAAGATTCCCAAGGAAACTGCATTTGCCAAAATGTTCTTTTGCAGGGGTGTATCTTGAGGTAAATAAATTAGAAACCAAACAGCTCCTGACTTTTCTGTGGCTTTGAAACAATCTAGGACTACAAATGTTTCCCTATGCATTCTATTCCTACAGATACTGCACCAACAGGAATGGTTTCAAAGTAATAAGGAGTGGGTCAGCACACCATTGATTCGAGTACAAGAAAGTCTTTGACCTGGGAATTTAAGGATGTTTCTTCATGGTTTACTTGAACTCAGCTCAATCAATTTTGTAACAAATTGCATGCACTGGATACTTTTTTAGTAAAGGCACTACAGCAGCATATATATCTATATCCTTTGTACTCACTTTCATCATCATCATCAGAATCTGAAATATCCACATCATCTTCTCTGATGGTTATTCGAGCTAGCAAAAAAATGAGATTATTACATGAAAATCATATAAATCTTATAGGTAACAAATTCAATAGCAAACACACTGAATAACAGTCTCCACCAGGACTCAAACATCAAAATTAGCCACAAGACTTTCTTAAAGAGTGTTTTATTTACAAAACCAGGAGGTTCTTGAGAACATCTGACATGATCCTCACACTTCAGCTTTTGGTTTTTAGTAGTAAAAATATTATACAGTTCATTCATTTCCATGACATCTTCAGAACAGGATCTGTATTAGAACCTAGAACATGTCTTCTAAAATCTAGGTACAGAAAACTGTCTGTATGACAACCAACATGCAAAAAACTCAATAACCCAATAATTAATTGTGTTAGGGCTGTATTTATACAGAACTTCTCTACCAGGGATGTTGATGAGCAAACAAAGCTGAGTAAGAGAGCAGTAACTTACGGGGCACAAACTGTGCCACGATCATCCGGAGGCAGGGCCTGAGATGGACAGTTTGTGCTGACACAAGGTTGCCAAGAAAACCCAGATATTCTTCCACTACCTCTCGGCTCCTTCTCAACCATGGCAGCTTCTAAAAGTAAACAAAGATCAAGATGTCAAAGAAGGATATTTTGAGTACTAAACTCTTAATCTTCCCATGTAGCAAACAAACAGATACTTACCAGCAAAATGTTGACCAGTTGTCCAAGCTCTTTGGTCAAATATGCAACAGAAGCTCGAAATTCATGCAGCCAGTTAATGATCTGGGCATCCTTAGAATAGGCAGAAAAAATAGGTAACTATTTCAATAAACAGTACTACCTAGCAGCAGAAAATAGCAAAATCCTTAGAAGTCAAAGATTAAGACTGTAAACAGAAATTGCTTTCACACTTGACATGAAGGGAATTTCGGTTTGTGCCTTCACCAGTGGAAGTTCTTGAATGCAGAATCTATTCATGCCAACTCCTCAACCAACAGCCTGCCATGAAGGCTTCAGTCAGACTGAGGAAGGCATGAAACGTCCCTCACACAGAACTTAAAACAAATGGTATTCCATCATCATTTTCTTTTCTCTTTTGCTGTAGTTTAAGCAGAAGGGAAACTCAAGTCTTGAAACAGCAAATGTGGCAGGTACTCACAGCTATACAGAAGAGCTGTGAAACAATACTTCTGTACTAAATGCATATGTATGTTACTGCCTAATGAAACCAGATTTAGTGAGAACAGAGGGTAAAATTCAATGCAACTTTAATGCTATGAAAGTCAGAAACCACAGTCTGATCTACAGAAGTGTCTCTATAATCAAGCATCAGTGACCTAAAAAGATGGTATCTGGAACAAAGACAGACTCAAAGGGTAGAGCAGAGTCACTAAGTATGAGACACCATTTATAAAGATCCTGCATATACAGATATGTATAAATAGACTTTTTTTTTCCCATTTAGGGTTTCAATTCTGATGGTTTCTGCAAAGAAAAAAAGCTGTTAAATACAATTTAAAGCAAAGGATTAGTGTAAGCACCAGAATGACTTGTCAGGTGATTACACTCAGACAGACGAACTTTAAATCATCAGACCCCTGACTATGGAAGTCTTACCTTTATGTCTGGATCTGACAGCTGATGTTTTAACAACTCAAAATCTGTGGTGTCACCCTAGCAGGGGAAGCAAAAATAAACCAATTACTTTCTTTTTTTTTCTTTTTTCAGTAAAAACTAACAATTTCATCAATGTATCTGAACAACCAAGTACTGAACAGGTACATCAAGAATACAAAACAGCCAGCTCAGGAAAGCCGAAGCAGCAGTAACAGGGTGTTGTCCAGAAGACAGCCGAGGCTGCTGGCTCATTTTCAGCTGCTCTCCTGCAGACACAGCTGGATCCCGGGCACACTTAGCATAAGCCAGGCTTTACACGCACCCAGCCACCCAGGTTGACTCACGGGGGAAATCTTTTCGCTCGCACAGCAATACCACCTGGCACAAGCCACCCTCAGTTTTTCCCTCTAAGCCTTCAGGCACGGTCTTGCGTAAGGCGAAACGAGGCTTCCCACGGAACGACCCCAGGAACAGCAGCCCGGACGCGGCACAGCGCCCCGAGAAGCCGCAGTCACCTTTTCGTACTTAAGCAGGATCTCGGTCAGGGTCCCCCCGAACCGCACCGTCTTCCTGGGCGGGGAGCTGATGAACTCGTCCGCTCCCAGCATGGTCACGGCGCCTGCGGGAGGGGAAGCCGCGTGAGCACCGCTCGGAGGCCCGGGGCACCTCTCGGGCCCCTCCTCGGCAGCGAGAGCCGCGGGAGCGGCTGCTCCCCTCCCGACGGTCCCTCCCGCTGCCCCCTCTTGCCTTGCGGCGGCGGCCGCGCCCCCGCTACCGGGGCCAGCGGCGCCTTGCCCCGCGCCCGGCGCGTCCCGGCTGCCCGCGCCGCCACATGTCGCTCCGGCGGAAACTGCGCGGCCGGGCGGAAACCGCGCCGGGCGGCACCGCCCCTCGCACCGCCGGGCTGCACCGCCGGGCGGCTCCACTGAGCGGGCACGGAGTGGGCACGGAGCGGCACCGCCGGGCGGCTCCACTGAGCGGGCACGGAGTGGGCACGGAGCGGGCGCGGAGCCGGGCGGCTCCACTGAGCGCCGGGAGGGAGCAGCCGCGGCGCTGCCCCCGCCCGCCGTGGTGCGGCCTGACCGAGGCAGCCGGACAGGGACGCGGAGAGGTCGTTTCTCTCCCCGTACGCGGGCGTGAAGCCGGGCAGAAAGAGCGGGAAGCTTTACGTTCGTCACCGTTCTGGCTTTAACACTGACTCCCAGCGTGCCGGGGTGCGTGAGCAGAAATCCAGATTAATTCCCATCCCGGGGTGGTTCACAAGCGAGCGCTCCCCAACCCCTTGGGCAGCTCGCCGTGAGCGGCGGGAGTCGCTGGCAGCCCCTCACAGCACAGGTGACACTAAGGGCACGGCCAGCCTGCGTTATCAACTAAAAACTGCAATCCGAAGGAGTAAACTAAATGATCCGAACAACTTAATTGAGATTAAAGAGGGCCAAGAATCTGCCCTCAAAAAAGCGGAGTTTGACCTTGGGAAGTAATAATGGATTTGCTAGAACAGAGGCACAGGAACTTCAGGTGAGATTTCTGGATGTCTTCATCCTCCCTGTGCAGACTAGGTCTATATTAAAGCACCAGTCATTGAACAAAATATGTTACGGACTTTTCTGTCTCAAGCTAGTAATTGGTTTTGCTCCCAAAGATTGTATACACACACAAATTCTACTGCTAGAGCAACCCAGGTAAGTATGAACAGAGATTTGTATTTCCTGTGTAGTTCTTCAGTAACTTCCATTCTGCTCAAGGCTTACTTTGGCTGAATATGTAAAATTTACTTCACCTACTCACACAAACTAGCAACACGTGCCAGGATTTGACCTTAGCCCTCTCTACTTGGTATACACTTATACTTCTTTTCTACACAAACTCCTACTGTAATAATTACATCGCTCCCAGCAACTCTCGCAAGTCACACCAAACAGATTTTTGTAGGTGTTACAAATAATTTAATCTTTCCCTGATGAAGATGTTCCCATTTAAGCAGACACTATACACCACAAGAAAACTTCCATTAGATGCAGTCCACGTTTTAAGTCTAACGAGCATTTAATCCATTGACATAGTTGGAAGCTGGGGATTGGCATTTTTCCTTTAGTGGAATGTAGGATGACATTTTGAGCTAGTTTTAAGACTTAACTAGATGGAAAAGACTCCTGTAGCCACCCTTCTGGAACTAGTTTGGTTCTTTGTGATTTTGGCTAAGATTTTAAAAAGCATGCATGGCGCTTTCCTCAATGGCTAGAGGAATTCTTTTAGCTGTACAACTCTGTTCACATAACAGCAAGCAGTCCTAAACATGTCCAAGAGCTTCCTTCCAGTCAACAATGTAGAAGTTCTTTGAATGGACTTTGTGCTGCATTGAGCAGAGCTGATAAGGATATCATGAAACTAAAAGAGTGTTAAAATATTTGTTAATGTGTAACTGCAGATGATTCCAGTTTGTGTTTAGTATTAGCCTTCCTGGTTTAGAAGGCAAACTGATTGCATGAAACAGTAACTGGATGCATTTTCAAAAAGAAAATAGTTACAATACTTACAACAGGTATCACTGCTCCACAGCAAGTACAGTGTGTCTCCTTGCTTGGACTCACCATCTCAGCAACCTTCTACTGCTTTGGTGCTTTTCTGTGCTTAACAAGCTCCTTAACTGATGGATCAGCTCCTACATTGCATTTTTAAAACTTATCCTATTCATACTAGTAAACTAGTTGGAATTCCACATAACTTCTGAGTGAAATTGCACTCTAGCTACCATCTTATGCAACAATCATTAAGTACTGGTATTAGATTTAGGATTAATTACAATGTAATATACAAGGAATGCAAAAGCCTGCTCAATTCACTCTAGTAATTATTATTGCAACACCTGAATAGAAAATTTTGGTTTTCACAGAATAAGTATGTGAACTACATATATGAGTTTTAGCTTAATTTATAGCTACTAGTAATCATTCCACTTATTAAATAGCATATTTCATAATTCACTTTGAAAGTGAAACTATGGGGAATCAGAAAAAGCATTCCTTTCTGTTCAGAAAAATGAAATGAAAAAAATTATAGCAAATGAAATCTGATCTACAGGTTTTAAGGGAGGAGCTTGTTTGGTTTTTTTAATCAGGCCATTGTAACACTGCAGTGGTGTCACATTGCAGTTCCATTAAAAGGAGGGAACAAATTGCATACACCTCCTAAAAACTGCAGATAGTAAAGGAGAAATCACACTGCAGACCTTCAAGTTCAGTGTTCTTCTGAATTTGTTAAAAGATAGAGCATTTGGAAAACATTTAAAAATGAGAACATGCCATAAAAAAGAAGTTACTCCAGTAATTTTACAAGAAAATACTAAAAGACATTTCAAGAGTTCATAAGGAAGTACAGCCACAGCGTTCTTAGTAAATATTTCCTTAATTCCACCTCTAGTATTCAATGAGGTGTGGCATAGAACAATTGTGCACTGAAATTTTAAGACCTATCAGTATTTGCTGATGGTGGCACCAAACTCTTAGTGTTAGTTCAAAACCAGAAGAACTCCTGAGGAAATTCTCCACACAATTTTATCATTAGCTCAATTTTAGGTATCACTAGCATTAATATAAATGATTTTCCAGGTACTGTTTGTTAATGTTTAATAATGCCTTGGAGTACTTGTTAATCAAGAGAGTTTCTTTTGGTCATGTTTCCTCTCTCAAATGCTTCAGCATTAGGAAAATAATTTCCAACATCACTGGACTAAAAATGCCTCTTGCAAGTCATCATATTACATCATTTGTAACTACTTGTATGCTCACACCACTGGTGTTATTTGTCTATTTATAAAATCTCAGATTCCAGGTTATTTCAGCATAACAATGAAACTTTTTAAAAGAGACACTGTAAATTGTGTATTTACACTATAAACAACTTCTACTACATTTGCAGCTTTGCATCCACAGTTTAATATACACATTTTAAAAGCACCCTTACAAACAAAAGTATTGCACTGGCATTATAAAAATTCACAGTAAGTTTAACTTCCAGACCTTGGTAAAAAAACAGTGCAAGAGCTTTTCGTCGTGCAAGAGCTTTTTATCCAAACCTTTCAGGTTATTAAAAATAATAATAATAATTACAACAATAAAACCAACTATATGACAAGCTGCACTGATTTTTCAGTGAATCAGGTTCAATTCTCTTTTAGCTCTCACTTCTTAAAGTGATTTTGTGAGATCTTTTTTCATAATTTCAAAGCATATCCAGTCCAACACTGAAACAGGTGCTTTTGGCAGAGACATGGTTCCACGTGTCCATTTCATGGAGAGTCCACAATGCTTGCAGAGGTTATCCCACAATGACAGAATCCTGCTGTTTGGGGTAGGGAATCTCCTTCCATAATTTGCAGCATTTCCCCCACTGTTTGGGGCAGTAACTTCATTAGTCGTGTGTTCAACAGATCCTGAAGGTAACACATGAAGAAAAGGTTACTCCAAAATAGGCTTAGAACAAGTGGCCATATAACTCTAAACTGTTACTTAACTTCAATCTTAAAAGTACTTTTCCTCATGTTTAACAGCCAACTGGGACCCAAAGAAAAGATCAAGTCACCAGCCCATCTCCAATAGTGACCAAGTGTGATGTCTCACTGAAATACACAACATTTCCTCAGGATATCAAATACACAATATTTCCTCAGGATATCAACTGCCCCAGGTCTGCCTGAGCCAAACATATTCTCTTTATATTATCATATATCTTCTGCTTTGTCCTCTGGATTTTTGAATCAGTCAATTTTTATCTGTCCCACATCAAGTAATCCCACATTTCAGTCACATAGCACAGGACAGTTTGTTCCTGCCTTGCCTTGGGAGGGAAGCACTTCATACCTGCCCCATAGTGACTGCATAGACCCCTGGAACACTTTAGATTCTGCATCTCTTTTCAGGCTTGAGGATCCTAATCTACTTGTTATTCCTTCAATAGAAGCATTGCATATAATGAGAACTCTCCTTTCTCTAGAAAATAATTTTCAGGACAGGAGATCAGAACAACGTGTAGTGTTTGGTTGTTTTTGTTTGGTTGGGTTTTTTTTTTTTTGTTGGTTTGGGGTTTTTTTGAGGGGAGGAATTTTTTGTGCATGTGGTGGTTTTGGGGTTTGTTTGTTTGGGTTTTTTGGTTGTTTTTTCCTTTCTGAATGTGTGTGTGTGGTGGTGGCTTTTTCCTCCTCGTGCAGACGATATCTGCCCAAACATGTTTAACCCGTTTGGTTAAGTTCATAAATATCTCCTGATGGGGAGAGGATTTGGTCTATCAGCAAGGAATGATCTGAATCAGACAGTTGTTTACGAGAAGTTCTAAGATACTTTAGGTGAACTTACTTCAAAAGGGAACTCTAAATTATCTTTCAAGGTGAAACCATTTGTTATCCTTTGTTTCACCTTGCAAGTAAAATCAAAGGGTTTATGTTCCAATCCATAACATAACTGCTGTACACCTCCTGTTTGGTTCCTTCTGAATTACCATTACTGAAGTTTGTTTACTGTAGCAACAGAAGCTGCTGGGATATTTCATATTAAATCACTATTTATTTATTTATACATCCCTATAGGACATATAAATCTAATTACAATCAGGAATAAGATTTGAAATATTTCAAAATAGTGGATAACTTTCACTACTAGGAGTTCATTAAAACAGAAAACATATCCATGTACACACATTGCATCTACAGAGATAGCAGGTTATCCACTGAGCTCAATACCTGCAATTGCCATGGAATGGTTCTGCACAGTCATTTATAAATGCAAATCTTTCCCTGCAAATAGGGACCTGCCAATTTTAGACCCATTTCAGAAAAAAAAAAAAAAAGAGAAAATAGAATGGCTCATTTTCAACAGCCTGTTTGGTAATTGCAGGTGTAGTTAATAATCAACTAAAGGGCAAGTAACAATCTTTGAAAGTTGTGTTGCTGCTATTATTTCCTGCCTCTTATAAGTTTTCTATTAAGGAATAATTACCTATACTCAATCTCCCTACTGTTAAAACTTTCTCTCAATAAAAAAATTCATAGCTTTCATGAAAGAAGACGATTTTCACATGAACTTTTCTGTAAATCAACACTGTCTTCAGAATTTAGTTTCAAAGAGGAGCAGGAAAAGTTGATCTTGTACATAGTGAATCAGAACAGCGAGATGTTTAGAATCCTTGAACAGTTCAAACAGTACAAAACTGTTTACAGTTCCTTCAACAGAGGATTTTACATAGGGAAGTGAAGGCTTGACTTTTTTCCCCGCACACATTTTTAAGGCATTAAGCATGCCTTCTTCCTAAATGAATATACTAGGGTGTATTGAAAAGCTTCACGTTCTTCAACCATTCTTTGAAATAGGATCAAGACACTTCCTTTACACATCAGGTATTATCACATCTTTTCTAGATGACTGAGGTTCAAGACAAACAGTTTAACTGATGATTGCATTTGTGAGTTTCAACCTCTTACCTACAGCTCTGTCCCCAAGTTAAATCCAAGTCAGCATTTCACCTTTCTTGTTCTCCAGTAAAGCAACATTTCATGGTGCTAACGAGGGGTCTTCCCCTCGCAAGAGCTCGTGTGGGGCGGTGGTTAATGGCCATTTCTGGCAGCGTTTGGCTGCTGTGAGAACAGTCCAGAGCCCCACGGTTCCTGTGCTGCTCCCTGGCAGCAGCTCCGCACGCAGCCCCACCGCCCTGCCCGGGCTCCGCTCCTGCTCGCCCGCTCCGTTCTTAGACGGCGACAGGAAGTGTCTTCCCGCCCTAATCCCACTTGTGCAATCTTTCCCACTCGTTTTTTTACCACCCGAACTGAGAAAGATTCCTCACTACTTTTATTTTAAGAACTCAGCTGCGTGCAGGTGGTTTAACCTAGCAGGTGTTCCACCGAATCTGGGGCAGGACAGCCCTCCCGAGCTCTGGCCGAAGCCGGCGCTCGCCGCCGCTCTCCCCTCCCTGTCCCGTCCCGCTCTCTCTCACCTGCCGGGCTCGGCGTGGCGGCCGCGGGGGCCCCGGGCGCGCTGCAGCTCCAGCTCGGCGGGGCGGGCGGGGGCGAGCGCGGCCGTGAGGCGGAGGCTGACGCCGTTCACGAGCCGCCGCAGCAGCGTGTCCCCGCGGCCCTTGGGCGCCGGCAGCCCCACGTCGTCCCGCAGCTCCTCAAGCGGCACCTCCAGGTTGCCTGCGTACCAGAACACCCACCAGACCAGGCTGAGGAAGATGCCGATGCCGCCCGCGTAGATGAGCAGGTCGGAGAAGAACACGTCGGCGAACACGCCCGCCAGCAGCACCGCCAGCCCCACCGCGTCGAAGGCCAGCGCCAGCCAGAAGGCGGCCACGCAGCGGCCCAGCCCGCCCGGGGCCGCCATCGGGAGCGGCGCCACCGCCGCCTCGGGCCGCGCGCACCTGAGGGGAGGCGAGGGCGGCGCCCACCTGAGGGCAGGGCCGGGCCGCGCCCTCCCACCCGGGCAGGTGCGGCCACGCCCCCCGCGCTGAGGGGCCGCCCCCACGCACCTGAGGGCTCGGCCGGGCCGTGCCTCCGCAGCTGCCCGCAGAGGGCGAAGGCGGGCACACACCGCCCTCAGCGGCCCCCCGAGCCCCCAGCCCGCCGCGGTGCGGCTCGAAGGCTGAACCGCAGCGACCGACGGCATTTTGGAGCTGAGGCCTCTCTGCGAGTAGTGCTCGCTGCCGTACCCAGGTGAGCCGGACACGGCTGGGCCCGCCTGAGGCAGTGCCCCCTCAGGCACCTCAGAAGGGAGGCACTTCAAAAAAGGGGTCTGCGGATGAACAGCCAGTTCGTTGATCTCCGCACTTGCAAGGGAGGCAAGCTGGTCACAGACAGCAGAGATTTGCAGGACAGTTACAATGTGCATCTGCAAATGCATATAGACTCCTTAAACTGTGTTTGAGGAGGCTTAAAAAGAGCAGCTGGAATACAAATTCAGGTTGACAAACAGGAAGCAAGTTGTCAAGGCAGGATGTAAAATTCAGTAAGTAAAACATATATTTTAAAGGCAAGACACATATTTCAGTTTGTCTTTGTATTAATGACCTGATACATATCTCTTTACACTCCCAAGTCCTCAAGCACAAGAACTGTATTTAGATGTAGGATCTCCTGTGCCTGCTCTCACAAGGGCCTTATATCTAACACCTTATTTAATGATGCATAAACCACTGTTCCAGCAACTAGAAATATCAAGCCAACAGGAACTGTGACCAGGCTTAATAGAATGGGTACTTTCCACATTTTAGTGGAAATAGTGTGCATTAAATGACACTGCTGCCACTCTTCCAGGGACAGTGAGTGCTATTGGTTTACTGGGATTACTATCACAGCTTTTGGTTCACAAAATAGTTGAAAAGTTACAAAAAGATCAAAAAAAGGTGACACCACAGATCAAGCAGAATATTTTCATATTCTTATTTAGGACCCACTTTCTTCCTAGGTAGCCAATGTCTTGATATGAGGATAAAAAGGAGACATGGTAGTTTTTTGAAGGAAAAAGTAGGCTGGTTACTTCCTGTTGATTAATTTTGTCTCTTACTCTTATTTGGAGTTTTTACCACTTTCTCCTATTTGCAGTTTTTACCTATTTGCTAGGATTTTCCAACACAAATCTGCCTCATATTCTCACTCTGCAAAGGACAGACAAGTTATCATATAGGGAACAACTGGGCAGTTGTGTAAAATTTCCAATATATCACCTTTCAGTCCTGAAGTATGTATTTTTCATGCCTTAACAGGACAAGTTCACTTGGCTGGCACAACTGGAATTCACACAGCCTTTGGCTTTCAGATGGAAGAACAACAGTTCTGTGATCATCATGCAGGAATACTCTCAACTGTTCTGGTAGCAGAAATAAAGCCCAAAACTGAAGGTAAGATTTTGCTTGATGTTGTAAAATATATGTATATGGTTAAAGCAAAACCTCTCTCTTCCCTTTGACACCTGAAAAATTTGAGTGTTTTTGGTTTGGGCCAGCAAAAGATAAAAGGTGATGGGACCATTAAGACAGGGAGTTTATTTGTACCAGCTTGGAAATTAGAAGGAAACCAATGAATCATTACAGACCTTGGTGAAAAAAAGCTCTTGGGATCAGATTTCCTAAGAAGGTATTTTACTTCATCAATAAATGTGTTTACTGAAAAAGATGATACAAAGTATGTCAAACAGACAACGTTCATGCTGACTGCGGCACGCGCGCCTTTCCGGGTGTCTGCTTCTGGGGTCTTGAAGATTTCCTGGCTGACTGTGGTGACTTGCCAGCTTTGGGTGTTGCAAAAGACTTTGCTTCAGGTTTTTTTGGAGACTTTTTCATGTCTTTTTCTTTTATTGCTTCCTTTGGCTGACTGACCTGCTTGGCTTTTTTCTCTTTCGATGGTGTCTCCAAGTCTGCACTCTCTTCTGCAACCTCAGGTTTTGATTTTGGAGTATCCACCACTAGAGATGTTTTCTTTCTCTTACCAAGGGGTGTTTTGGTTTTCTTGCCCAACTTGTCACCTTCTTCTGAATTTGGTCCCATTTTCTGTATTTAACATAAACAAAAAAATTACCATTCCACCCAAGAAACATATTTCGTGTTTTTAAGAAAAAAGATCAATGAAAAGCATTACAAATGACAAATAATTTCAACTGAACTGTACTCTAGTCTTGAAATGTGCTAACACATACTGTTCCCTAAGGAACAATGAACAATTGAAACAGTTCAAAATCTTTAGCTTTAACTGAAATGCAAGTTTCTTAATATTATTCAACAATTACCTTCAGGTCAGCTGAGCTCATTGTTTGTATAGGCACCAGCTGTGGAATTTCTTCGTCATCACAATCACCTGGTTCTTGGACCACTTCTGTCTTTTCTTTTATCACAGGCTCCTGGGTACCAGCAGCAGCTTTACTTTCTTTTGTCACAGTGACTTGACTTGATTTCAGTTTTTTAGCTGTCTTCTTCACTTTCTTGGGTTTTACCTTCTAGAATTAAAAAGAAGTACATCTCAGACATATCCCCATGCCATTTCTAAATGTATAATAACTGTTTTAATGTGGTTAAAAATTAAATGGTGTACCAACATTAAAGAGTTTTATTCAATAGACCTGGACTCATTTAGCCATATGTAAAATATGAAAAAATGCATTATATGCAGAAGTTTATTATAAGTAGCTCACAACTACAGTAATGTCAAGCTTACAGTCTCTAAGTTGAATATTCATGGTCCCAATTTAATTATAGACATATGAATATAAACAGAAGTCAGTACAAAGGAATAGCCAATTATTATTTTTTAACAAGTCTGAGGTCCCCCTATACACACAAATATATGAGATTGAGAATTATTCAGATGCCACTGATTAACCAACAAAAAACAGATGCATAATCTGAATCCACATATAGATTAATGAGTGTATTTTCAGAAGGTAAATATGGATAAACAATAGAAGCAAAGCTTTAAGAGTGAATCTCAGGTCCCTTGAGTTTAGGTCTAGAAATAATTTATTTACAGTTTGCTTTAAAACCTGTAAGGGAGTTGCCATAATTTCATTATTATTGCTGAGTATGTGAAGCACTGAGGTAGGAGTGTCTGACCAGTTTTAGCCATAAAAACCTGGGGTCAGTTCTAATGCATTTAAACACAAAATAACAATGCATAGAAGGAAAACAGAGAACAACTAAATGTACAGATTGAATTTATGCAAAGTTTGAAGAAATTTTGGTTACCTTTACTTCACTTTTCTTGAGGGATGGCTGTTTGTCAAGCTCATCCAGGTTGGAGATATTTGCAGTGAATATTGGGAGTGCAACCGATTTAAGTGTTTTGAGGTGAAGAATTTTGACATTTTTCCATTTCTGCAAAAACAAAGCCCAGCATATTATGTAAAAAAAAGGCTGAAGTGTGAACCTATTTGTCTGTAATGCAGTCAATCAGCAGTACCTTTGGTAACTTGTCACCAATCACTTTTGCTGCTGCAATGATATTCTCAAGTATCTCATCCACTTTCATCCCAGTGTGACCTATGCGCATTGTACTGGAAGGAAAAACAAATAATAATTATATATGGGCAAACAAACTTATTTCAAGTCACTTGTTTAGTTTAGGCATGCATACCCAGAAATGCAAAAAGCCCACTTATCTGCAATTATCATAAAGGAGGGATGGCCATTGAAGAAATCTTTTGTGATAGCAGTTAGAAGGGATTCACCTGTATTCATCTTTCCAATATTTAGGCATGCAACTTCTGCCTTACATTACAAAGCATTACTACCAATTTGGATCCTTTCAGATACACAATACATGAAAAAAAATCTTATTAGACTAGAATATTTTGGAAATAGAAAAATATTATTAAATTAGATTAAAACTAAGATTGTACATGCACTTTGACAGTGACAGGTGCCTAGAAATTCCTTAGCTAAAAGGAAAAAGAAACAAAACCCCTCAACTTCACAGTAAAACTTAAGCAGAACTATTAATTTAGCTATACAGGTAAAAGTTCAAAATGCCCTCCATTTGGAATGGTAACCCTTAATATCTTTTTTTCACATACTAAAGGAATAAAAATAACTCACTTAAAATTCCTACAGTTAAGATAGAACCATCCTTCAAGTGATGTATTAACCTATTTGTACTTACTAACAGCACCCTTTGTTGTTAACTGGGAGTGTAGTCCCTTGGATGTGTTTTTCCAGTTCCTTGGCAAGATCTTTGGCTTTCAGGTTTACAGATAAAGGTGCCCTAAAACAGAAAGGGAGAGGGGTAAAAAATAGCAAACAATTAGAAATCCCAAAAGAAAACCAATTCCTCCATTACTAAGAAGAATCTGATCTTAAAAAAGATAATGAAAGAATGGATTTCCAAAGTTTAAAGACCTACTTTTTCTTTTCATAGAAGTGTTTGCCCAGATGTGAGGGCAAAAGCCTTCGAATTCGGTCATCAGACAGAAAGAGATCAAAACTGTTCAGGAGGCGCCGCTTGGCTTCAAACATTTTATATTCCTTTTTGAGGGTTTTGTAGGAGATGATCTGCAACACAAGCACCAGTTTAGCCCCTGCTGCTGAAAATGCAACCTGAAATGCTTCTCAGAACTGCACAGATTAAAGCTGCATAACTGATAGTCCATCACAGTGCATTCTTTCAGAACGCTGAAGACAATCACAAAGTATCCATTTCCTATTGCCTTAAAGTATCAAAAAATACAGATCTCTTGCATAGTAACTGCACATCACAAAACAGAACTTGCATACATGAATAGCATCCAAATCAAGGTTAAATATAACATGTTGTTATACAGTTTTATTGCTGGTGGCATAAATAATCAAACGTGAATTCTCACAGTTGGTTACTCAAACTAAATATTGAACATTTATCTAGAAATTGTATTTTATTATTAAAAATCCTGTTTCAAACTGAAGAAATTATTCTGAGTAAACTTTGCCTTTTAGAAACATCACAGTTTGAGTAGTCAGAAAAATCTTACTGGAGTATGTGAATGAGAATTAGAATATTAAACAGCAGAAAAGAACAACTACTTGTATTCTTTATGGTGATATAACACAAAATAAATGACAGTACTGTATTATACCAACAAGGACCACCCTTACCCGGCTAATACTTCTGATCCCATTCCTGAGTAAAAGTTTCTTGTACAGATTTTCAGTCTGTTCTGCTGATAAGTTTGGTTCATCCTTTGTGAACAGGCAAACATCAGCAGTTTCTGGTCGAATGCCATGGGGCAGTGGTCTACAAGGAGAATATGAGATGCATTAAAAATGTCTAATAAGAGAAGTTTTCCCCAGAACTAGGACTACACTGGAGATGAGTCCCCTTTAACAACCTGCCTGTACATACACTTTGTTAGCTATTAAATATTCTCACTGGAACCTACAGTTGATAAGCATGCAGAACTCTAAAGGTGAAACCATAAAACACCACGGCTCCAGTCAGATCCAAGGTGGAATCCTCTATCCTGCCAGCAGCCCATTCCACACAGGTCCGAGGAGGAGGAGGATCCTTCATGCTCCTCCCTTCATGCCATGGCTGTATCCAGGCATTAGAAAAATAAGTTATAACAGCCCTGATAAACGGATGTAAACTTTCTCAATGTAGTGCAGCTACAGTCTAAAAAGAGACTTCTAATTCATATTCAGGTTTGGTTATCAAAACAAAGAAGTATTACTAATGATTTGGTGGTGGTGGGTCAAGACAAAGAAGGTGATTCTAGATATAGACATAGGTAATATCTAGATATTTTCTGTACCTTAAGCACTGAAAGGCATTGTAAATGGCAACCCACAGAACCAGCAGCCTGCATGCAAAAAGCTGCAGTTATACCCAAAGCAGGATATAAAAGCAGCTTCTGAGCCGGCAGTTCTTAGCCACGGCATAGAAGCTCCCAGGACAAGGCCCTGGCAGTCAGACCCCTTAAGCTCAGAATCTGCAAAGTGTTCTTTTCCAAGCCCTGTAAACATGCGGCCGGATATCAACGTCTTACATTCTGATGAGCTTTGCGGCCTGCGGGACCTTCCACACCGTCACGAGGAGATGAACGCTCTCGCCCTCGTTGAGGAGCAGCGCGTCTCCCTTTGCCTTGCTTCTGGAGAAAGCCAAGAGAGCCTCCACCGCCTTCTTCACCTGCAACGGCACCACAGCGGCGCCGGCCGCGGGTCAAGCCCGGCCCGGCCGCGCTCCCGCCGGCCCTGCTCCCCGCAGCCCCCGGGCGCGCCGGTCCCACATACCTGGGCGCGGTCCAGCGGGCTCCTCCCGCTCGCCATGGCGCTACCGCTCCGGGCACCGGGACACCGGGACAGCGCTCCCGCCACGTGCGGCCTCCGCGCCTGCGTGCGCGCCGCTTTCCGGGGCGGTGCACCCGAACGCTCTGCTTCCGGGGCAGGGCTCGCTGGGCTTGGGGCTGGCCGTGCGCTCCGTGCTTTCCTCCCCTGCGCACGGCGGCAGCTGCGGGCCCGGGGTGCGGCGGGCCCGTCCTGAGCTTGCAGGCAGCTTTGCCCGGCAGGGTCACCGGCTAACCGGAGCAGAGTGCCGGAGGCCGTCAGTCCATCTCGCTTCGGCACCACGGCCAGCCGGATGTCAAGCCGGATTGCTCGCAGTTGTAGCCACCGTGTCTTCGCGGTGAAAAACGTTTAGTCGGGCTCGCCTTGTTTTATGGGTGGTGCTCTCGTAGTCCAGCCCCGGTTGCTGCTGGCCCCCTTTGCTTCCAGGGCTGGCTCGTGTTTAGCCTGCTGTGCTCCTGGCGCTTTCCAGAGCTTCCCCAGCCAGTCATTTCCCAGCCTGTGTTGCCGCAAGGGGCTGCTCCTTCCCGAATGCAGATTTGCATTTGGCTTTTTTGAACATTGACGGGTTTGTGTTGCCGAGTCTTTCCAGCCTATCTAGGTCTCTCTGTTCATGCGGGTAATTGTTGGTCCCAAGTTTGATGCCCCCTGCAAACTTGATATGACCGTACTTCAGGTCACTGTTGGAGATACTAAACAGAACATAGTCCTGGATAAATATCAGCAGCGCTCCATTTGTTACAGGCCTTCAGGTGGAGTACAAGCCATAATCTCTGCCCTCAAGTCCTGTTACCTGAACAGTGGTTACCCATCTAGCTGGCCCCCCAGCACACCATCGTGTTTATGAAAAATTGAGCGTGTTCTCCAGATTACTTCTTTGCTTTTACTTCCCATATTTCTGTCCTTTTGCACTGGAGTGCTGTCATAAGTTCCCTGTTTAGCCAGGCCAGTCTCCTGATAGATCTACTTGTTTTACTGAGTATTCAGGAGGAACTGTTTGTATGATTGAGGAGGTTGTCCTTAAAGACCTGCTGCCAGATTTCCTGAGCTCCTTTGCCTTCAGAGCTGCCTCCCATGGGATCCTGCCCACTGGTTCTCTGAATAAATCAGAGTCTGTCTCATGGAGTCAGGGACTGTATTCTGCTGCTCATTTTCCTCATCCTCTGTCTTGAACATGGCTATTTCCAGCAAACCACCGATTATCACATCAAACCACTTCTTTCTTGTGTGTGACTAATGAAGGCAGAACTGCTGCATCTCCTGTTCAGTTTAGAAATGCACTGACTGACTGCATGGAAATGGCTTAATTGCAGAATGCTTATTCCATTGATTTCCATGCTGGATAAGTAGATTGTTCTGAGATACAATTTAGCCTGGAATTATTTTGGTCTCATTCTCACAGTGCTGTGTGTGCCCTGGCAGCCCTGGGTTGTCTGCATTCATCACACAGGTAAGCTGCTCTCTGGATAACACAGCTATGCATAACCAGGGCTTAAATATGTATGAAATTAGGAGTCTTAGTCATTCACTCTTCTTTAGATTTTTTTCCTGCTCTTTGCCTTTCTATGTATGGTTTTATTCCTTCTCATCAGATGTCTTCCAACAAAATTTGTTGCTCCATCAGTGTGGCCAGTGCGAAGAGAAACTAAAATACCCTTGTTTCTTGGCAAGCTGCTTTATGTAATGGTTTATATTTTCTTTCTGCTGTTTGTGCCCTTGAGCAATAGTAGAGTAGTTGATGACATCAAGACTTATCCAGACAGGAAAGAACTATACAGACATATACTGATTTTAAAGAGTGAAAAAAACATCCTGGAAAATGGAAGTTTTCCTTTCCTATTGTGTTATTTGAACAAAACCAAATCAAAACAAAAAAGAAGCTGGCTAAGAAAATGTCCTTTGTTGCCATGTCATATGAAGTACTGATTAGAGAAAATAGGAACACACAGGGTAGCCAAGGAGGGCAGGCTCATTAAAACCTTTTCAGTACTGCTGGAATTTCTGCATGTGATAATGCCTGTGGTGCTCTATATTCTGTCTAGTAGCCTTGCTTCTATCTTTGCACATTTTAGGGCAGCTGTATTTTAATAAAATATCGACATTAATGTGACATGTTAAAACAAAATAGAAAAAGTCAGATGACTGGAACATCTCTCTGAAAATGAGCCAGGCTAGTCCTGTAAGATGTGATTGAACAGCATGTTTGAAGACTGACTTTACTGGGTCAGTATAGCATAAATAGGATAAAACTGCAGGGACTATTATTAGTGACTCAAATTTGAATTTTTCACATATCAGTCTCACCCAAGTATATTTTTCGGAAAAAGTTTTGTTTTGACATGATTAAATTTTACCAGATGTGGTTGAACTTACTTAGTCTAATCATTTTCTCTTGAAAGGTACTTGGCATAGCTAATAGAGCTGTCTTGGAAAAGTTAAGTTAATCTGTGAATAAGAAATATTTCAGCTTAATACAGCATGCAACGAATATAAACTATAAAAGAGCACACTTTTAATTTAGCAATGTCATAAATTTACAGTTACTCCTACAAGGAAGTCAGGTTTGTTACTTTTATTGGTCTTATTGCTGTAGCTCTCAATTTAACTTTTTGGATCATGAAAGTATGTATTTTCTTTAAAAAAATTTGTATAGTTTATTTAAATGCTAAGATGGAAAATTATTTCAAGACGTTCTACCTCATTACTTATGATGTTTTTTATATGTCTCATTTTATACTTTCACACAGCAAAAGGTGCAGCTGTTTCTGCTGTAAAGAGGTTTTTTGGGTTTAAGGTTACTCAAGTTTCAGCTCCCAGCTTGTGTTCCCCCAGACTGTTTGATGGCAATGCCAACATCCCAGATCTCTGTGAGTGTAGCTCTTGCAAGAACACCAGCACAGAGAGTATGCAGAGATTCAGACAGGGCTAAGAAGTGCCTTAGAGGAGAGCTCAGAAGGAATCTCCCCACCAGAGCAGAGCTGAAGCTCTGTTTTCTCTCCCCCGTGCTCCTTTGCAGTGCTGGAGGCAGCCTCAGCTGTGCCTGACTCACACGAGGCTCTGGCGCCTCCACAGCCACCAAGGGGCTGCTCCAAAGGACAGTCCCTGGCACTGGACAGGGCTGCAAAGCTCTCTGGTTATAATCTTTGCCTCACATCCCTTGCAGGGGCTTCACAGATGACAGGAACGCTGCCTCAAGTACCTTTTGTCACCCAGCAGTGAATCTGTTGTGTCTCTTATTACTCTTATTGAGAAATAGGTGGGCTTTTTTAGGTGTATGGAACTGACAGGAGATGTAGAAAAATTTACATTGGAAAGAAAGCCAATGAAAGCACGTGGATTATCAAGTTATATATACACAGACAACAGATTTTGGGTTGTTAGCATAAATTTCTATTTTATATTAGGACTAGAATCCTTTCTAGTATTTCTTCAGAGGAAAAGTCGTATCTTGTCAGGTTTATAGTGTGATAAAATAAACACAAGGAAATAAACATCTTCACAATATAAAATCTTCAGTAGTAACTCCAGTTTTGTTGGTATATTTTTTTGTACCAAATCCTCTCTAGAGTATACAAAAAGAGCAGAATAAGTAAGAGCCTTTAAGTAGCAGTTCAGGAAGAAAACAGTCTTGTCTGGAGCACAGGTCATCTGCTTTAACAGCATCATTCCAACAGTCTGCAGTACGAACCAAACAGCCAGAGTAATACAGATCAAATACCTGGGCATTGAAACAATCTTTTCTTCTTAGGTAATAGCCAGTAATAAACACTTATAAAAACACATTTCTCATCATTAACATGATTTTTAGTGTATAGACTGGTGCCATAAGTAGTCTAAAATAGAAGTTCTTCATTGAGTCATTTTCACTGGGCTTTTTATGCCACTGAAGAAAGTCTGTAGAGGGGCATAAAAATTGTGACCAGCAAATATCCCCATGGATAAATCTCCTTAAAACAGCTGTTTTTCTTACACTATTACACCATCATCAATAGCTTGCTGTTCAGGAATACAATTTACTGCCAGAATAAATGTTTCAGGAACGTGGATCAGTTCCTGATTGTCTGCTAAGGTGACCAAGGTAGCTGGAATGGTTTCCTACACACAGTTGATGGCAATGCTACTCAACTGATCACTGCCCCCATTCCTCCAGCTACTGTGCTTTACTTCCTGGAGTCTGCAGAAACAAGGAATTATTTTCCTGTTGCCAAATAATTAGTACTGCTGCACATTCAGATTTTTGTTTTGTATTTAGTATTTGTTACATATATCAAAGTTTTTGGTTCAAGAACATACAAGTTCTTAACTTATAGAATAACTACTTATGTAAGTTACATCATGGCTAAGCACTCAAGCCATACCTACACTGCACACTTGGAGTGATCCTCATCAGTAGCACACTGCAAATGCCATTATACTGAGGGAAAAAACCCCAAACTCTGCACTCAGAGTTTTGCTGATATGAATTAAAGCTACACCATGGAATACCCTGCCAGTAGCCCATGCAAGCCCAGTTACCCTGGCAGTGCTCCCCTAGGGGTTCTGCACCTTCAATCCAACTTCTATTTCCTTTTTTCCCCTCCTTCCTTTCAACTGCTGTTGCACAGCTCCCTGGTTTTTGTATCATCTTCAAAGCAGCATATCAAATTTTCACAAAAGGAAATATTCAAAATGGTAATTTAAAAAAGTTTATTACATCAGTGAATCAGCAAATAGTGTTTATTTCCAACAAAGCCACATTATCTTTTTTTCTTCTTTCATCTAGATTTAGCTGTATTTAATAGTAGCAAAAATGGGACTATAAAATGTAGAATGGAGATGAAATGAAAAAGTTGAGATGTAATCTGAGGACTACTCAAATACAATGTACTTCCAGCTCTTCTACCCGAAATGCAGCCGATTTGTGTACATTTATGCCTTACATTTTCATGTATTTGCTGTAGAATGAAAAAAAATTAGACCCAAATAGAAACCTCCTACAGGATAGGAATATCTTTAATTGCATAAGATGGATTCTGTTAATGAATTTATAATAATACAACCTGTCAGTTTACAGACCAGGTGACATTAACTGGAATTATGGAAATGGTAATCAAATGCACTAGATGGGATGAATAATGGAAATACTGACTTTCTATCTATTGATACTCCAACCCACCAGATGATTATTCAGTTTAATATTAAATACTCAGTCCAGCCTCAAAATAATGAAGTTTTAAAATCCCACGTTAAGTTTACTCAACAGTGGAAAACTGATGCTGGAGCATTATTTTGTTTTCAGATACACTTCAATGCCTTAAGAAAAAAAGTTTTAAAGGACCTAGCAATTTAGGGATTTAACTGTAAGTATTCTCCAATAATGGTCACTGCAAATTTCAAATCCATGAGCTTACTTCAAGAAGTCAGTCAGATATGTGGAAATCTTGTCAGTCCAGAATATGAACAAGACAGGAAGTTTCCCTGGCTTTTAATTTCTTCATTAGTTTAAGATCCAAGGAACTGTGGGTTTTGTTCACTTGGTAAAAACAACAACAAAAAAGTTACTTTTAAACCCTGATTTACCAAAAAAATAAAAGCCCAGAGATTTGCAGACATAATAAAATTTATTTAAATTCCATGCATTACGGTAGCTACAAGTGTCGTCATATGAAACTGAAGGACAATAACTTCTTCTGTCCATACAATGTAGCTGTAAGTGAAATGAATGGGAGTTCCACAGTTACAAAGAAACAAACAAAACAAAAAAAAATCCCAAAAAAGGTAAATCTGTTTCAGTTTTGAGTTTCAATTCAGATACAGTCACTAGACTGCAAATCTTTGGGGGAGAAGAGGGGCTCACCAATTTTACAGCTGAGAATGTTTATTTAAGATATTCCGAAGAAGCTCAGAAGATACCTTTTAATAATTACTACTAATACTCTGGAAAATGAAAAAAATCCCTTAGCCTTCATCCTAATTGTTAGAATCAGGACAGCAATTGCAGACAGTCCATTTTCAAAGTGCAGCTAAATAGGGTTTTATTATGCAGCTCCTTCAAGTTGTACTGAGTAAGCTTTACTTTGAACCAGTTTTGCTTTAATTTCTCAAGAAAAACTTCACTGGTCCTCATAAGCTTACATTGCTTTTTGATATGCAAAAATTTACAGACTGTGCTTGATTCTGACCCTCCCATATTTCGGTATGTGCAAACTCTTAGGGATTTAAATCGTCTCTCTCCCTCTCAGTTCAGACTGATCTTTAAAACAGCAAGGATTATCCAGCCCTCTAAATTAAAGACAGGGTGAACTGAGTAATTTATGTAACTGGCACTTTTTAATTGGCCCAGTTCTCCCACAAAATGTAGCTCTTATAAATACTAATAGGCACTATTGCCACAGATTCTCTTATTTTTGCAAGTTTCGCTGATTTACTGTTGTTAGCATTTTCTGCAGTTAAGAATTTAATAATGCTGAATTTTTATAAAGACACAATATGTAGTTCTAGCCTTCAAAATTGACTTCCTGTGTCTAGTAATGATGTTAGGTCAACCTAAATTTGCTGAAGATATTAACAAATGTAAAGCTAATGAAGGTGCCACATTTGCATGAATGTTTTTTAATTTTCAGAATGCATTCAAGAAAGGGAAGGGGCAAACCTAATTATTTTAATACAAACTTGGTTGAGTGCCCAATTGCCTCATTTAAAACTGTGTGTGTGGGGAGAGGCTGAGGAGTTTAGAAAAGTCCAAGTAACCAAATATCTGGGTTACTGGGAAGTTAAAAAGCTAATGCAACTGCGTTACATCGGATAAAAAACGTTATTCAAAAGCAATTCCAATACCGAAAAAGATTTCAAATTGAATAGTTTATTAACATGGTAGTCATCTTTGTAACATGTGCACACACACTCGCACACTCTGAATGATCTGCCTGGAAAAAAGAGGTCTTAATAGAGATGCTGGGGGAAATTAAACATTAAAAATCCTTTAGATTTTCATAATTATAGGCAATTATGTCCACATCACTTACAAAGCTATTGCCGAATCTTTCCAAGGAAGCAGAATTTGGGAGAAAAAAAAAATTGTTTTTGGGAAAATTCAACAGTGGCATAGCAGAGCTCTCAATATGAGAAAGCTGACATAATGTGGACCTTTGCTGTGAAATTTGTCTTTGCAAAATATGGGGAGAAGTTTATCAATGGGCAGAAAATAAGACGGCGGTGTGAAGTAGGCTTTTGCTGAGTCGATTTTCCTCACAGTATTGTGCGGGGTCTTTGAGAAAAATGCTTAGTCCTTCTCTGGAACCAGTTTCAGAACTTTTCCAATTGCAATGGTCTTACCTAAACCAAGGAGACAAACAGCAGTGTTATATTTACTGTGAAAGGAATGCAGACATCTCCAAGAACATAAAAACCTGCCCCAAAGTACAGGCTCTTAAGCATTACAAATCACAGAGAATAAATTATTATGTTGTGGCATCAGTGTATTTTAAAAGCACGATAAAGATTTTTAAATAGCAAGCCTGCTATTCTGACAGCAAAGAACACAATGTGGATTGTGGAGAGCCTGTTTCTACACTCTCCTCAGGAGAAAGCAAGGCAGAATCACTACCAGATCTGTTTACTCTTCTCCAAATACTTTATTTTAAATGCATCCCACAAATCTGAGTTTTACCAGGGTATGCATGTGAAAACCTAACATACAACTCCCCCGATATTTTTCAACTTTAAAAAGTGGAACTATGGTATTCACATTGTAGGTGGACATTCCAGGGCACATTAAAAAAGCACTGCTGGTTATTTTTCAAATCCAGTCTTTTGTTTCACAATGCATATTTCTGTACATTACTCAAATAAAACTCTGTTACTAGCAAGGACTCTGCACAATGACAACAATTTGCCTAGATTAACTCTTCCATTGTTACCCAGAGAGTGATTTCCACTGGATAAGAGCATTTTAAAACCTCACTGCCTGTGGCTCTGAGTCCAAGTAAGCCTTTGCAGCAGCCAGTGCCTGCTGCTGAAGCAGCCTTACCCTCATCCCTTAGGGTGAAGCGACCCATCTGAGGGAAATCTTTGAATGTCTCAAGGCAGATCGTTCCTGCTGTCCTTAAACGGGCAATGCAGACTTGATCTTGTTTCACAAAACGGGGCCGTGTCTTACTTTTTTCTCCTGTTTTTTTGTCTACCAAGCAGATTAAGGCCTGGGTAAGAAAAAAAAATAACAGTTGTAAGTGCTAATATAAGGGTTATTTTTCTGTTTTATAGAAACAGAATTGGTCTAAGAAAGAATATCGTTACTAACAAATACAAGGAAAAGTCTGCATGGTTTATTCAGTCACGACGTACACCACTTTGCAGAATGCTCATGCTAACAGTTACAGCCCTTTGTGTTAGGGCACAACCAAGAATTGCATTCAAGGCTGGACCTTTGTTGCTTTAGATCCTCTACAAATTTATGACACGACAGAACTCTTCATCCCAACAACTGGACTGTTTATATTCACATCACAACTTAAAGTGACACTTACTGTTATCTCAACTTCTTCAATACAGGTGTGGATGTGCAGCACTGCATTATAACCTGGGCAGATAATGGATTTGTGCTCAATTATCACTATCTGTAAAACAATTCAAAATAAAAAAGTGCATTTTTCCTGATTTCAATTATAAAAGAACAGAATAATCAATGCAGAAGTATATTAAAAAGTCTATTGAACAATATACACACAAATTTTTATCAGAGTTAAAATTTTAAACTTTGTAATATGAAAGTAGAAAACTGAAGAACTAGCCTCATGAGGTCTTGCTTTCACCATTTTAAGTATCTAAAACTTCACAGAGAAGTTACATTCAAAACAACTTATATTTTAAAATCTCTAATTAATGATGTCAGTGTTAAGTATATATGTTATTGCCCATGTAGAGATATGGCAATGAATAAGAAATCTGAACTGAAACTTCAAATTACTGAAGTTTTAGATTTGGCAAAACATAAAATATTTCCATGGTTTTTACCCCTCTATACAGCAATTAAAAGTTGTTATTCTACCTGGGCATCAAATGTGCGTCCAGAATGACAAAGGTTGTTGAGATCACAGAGAATAAATCCTGGAAGGATCTCTTCCTCTTCAATTCCCTTCAGTCTGATCTTTAGATTTTCACCTGGGGCTACTGAGTCAGTTTCTACATCATCAGAAAGAATTCCAAGAACTTCCACATTGTGCTTAAAGAAAACAAAACCATAGTTTTTCATTGTGAATATTTTAGTCAGATACAAAATAATTGTAATATAACAGTATTTCAATAAATAATTCTATTACAGTTTAAGTTAATTATATTTGGGTCTGTCAAGCTTTAGAACATTTAAAATATTTGAATGATGAATTACTAATAACTGAATTTTTTAAAAGAAGAGTTTTCTTTTTCAAGTTTTTTTTGTTCTGTTTCCCTTTGGGAGAAAGAAAAAAAAAAAAGGGGGGAAAGAAAGAAACTCTTGAGCAATATTAACCCACAGCAGGTAACAGAGGCCAACAAACATGAAATAAAATCCAGTTCAAGTGAGATAATTTGTAGTCCAGCATCTGAGTTTTCTAAGGCAGGAGAACCCAAGTTCTGACTGCTGAGGAGCTACACAACAGCCCCTGGCCCCAGAAACATCACCCATGGAAAATGTGAGAGCTTAGCTGGGCTCAACAGAGCAACAGAACATCTTCTGATTTAAAGTAATGAGGATCTTTAAGAACAAAGCTCTCTTTTTTTTTATGGTAGTAAATTTTTAAAATATCTAAACCATACCATACCTTGTTTGGCATCATCACAAGCTGTTGTCCTTTGCAAATAGAGCCCGACTCCAGCTTCCCAAGGACCACAGTGCCCATGTCCTTCACAAAGAGAAATCATTACATAGCAATTAAAACCATTTCCCTAAAGAGTCCTCTATTTATGATTTACCTCTGGGTTTGATTACTTAACTCTGTGAATATCTAGCACTGCTAGACTTAGTATTTTGGAAATTGTTGTCATGGAAGATTACAGATTTTAGGAGTTTCATATAATGCCAAAATTATTTACTTCTCTTCCCTCCTCTATTCTACAGTTGGAAATGTAACATTAACAAAGAAAAAGATACCCTCTAAAAGTACAGTAAATAGTCCATTTACTGCTTTCTGAAAACAGCCTCTTTATACTTTCTGTATTATTATTTTAATCTGTACCTTATATTTATCCACAATTGGCAGCCTGATTGGTCCATCAACTGAACGGTTGAAGTTTGGCAAATTATCCAGGTATGGAATAAATGGTAATCCACTAAAAAAGCAGAAGGCATTCGTTTCAATTCCATGAGCATGCTTCCATTTTAAAAAATTGTTCAAAATGGATAAATGCAGTCAAACAAAAACAATCATATTAATCTTATCATTTAGAAAAACGACCTCTAAGACAGCTGAATCTATTATAGCATCCCATCAGTAGTGTCCACTTTACTTCAACCAACATATTAAAACTCAGGAAATGCAAGTTTTTAAGTTACACTACAGGCATATTTCACACAAATTATTCTTTTGAGACTCACAACAGATGTGTAATATATTTCAGCCATAAGCTAGGTCCAAATGTGATCTCCATTAATTCTTTTTAAAGTACACTGAACAATATTGAAAAACATGACATCCACTGAGAGGCATGGCTTGTCCCTAATTACAACACAGCTTCAAGCAAACTGCTCCCATCACACCATTACTCATTCCAGCAACGTCAGCTGCAGCATCACTGGCAAATTCCAGTGCTCGTCAGGCACTGAACTCACACAGCCAGAGAACACTGCTAATATTTTACTAATAATCTTCTGCAGCTTGCAAATGCTTTTCCTTGGCTGTGTTGCATGGCTGTGTTCTTGTTGCTCTGGCTGTATTTCCTCAAGCACTTTGGCACACAACTACAACATACCACGCTCTGCTACCTCCCAGCTTCACTGAAGCATTTACTTTTATTGAAATATAGCAAATATTCAAGTTGCTCAATTTAAGATACATACATATACCAAGGACAGAATTCTGACTGTTCTTTAAGGTTTGCTCCAGTCAGTCCTGAGCAGGGCATGAAATGAATGTCCTTTTTGGGATTGAAGCCAACTTTCTTCAAAAATGGCACCAGTTTCTCTTTACATTCCTCATATCTATTAAAATGACAAGCAGATCAAGGTAAATTCCACTTATTCCAGCATAACATAATCCCGTGCTTTAAAAAACATGCAGACATTTCAGTTCCATCAGTTAAGTTACTGTGTGAGCAGCAAGCAAGCCTAGTTAAGGTCTGGAGGTCCATTTGCATTTCTCCCCAGCCTTCCAGCACAGCTCAGAATTGTGTGTTCCCCTATTCCCCCTCATTGCTCTGCCCCATAAAGCATCATCAGTGCCCTGCCCACAGTGCAGTGACAGGGCTGGGGAGCAGCAGCACCAGCTGCCACTGCTTAAAGCAAGAGATCCAGGCCAGGACAGCAGGACAGACCACAGACACCTCCTGAGCTCAGGCTCCAGGCTGGCACTGCAGCTCTGCCTCAGTCTCCTACAACTAGGCTTAATCCAGTTATTTCTGTCACACTGCCTGCTCTCAGTTTGGGGTGAATTCAGGAATGTCAGAGGGTGGGGGCAGGACCAAGACAGAGAATGGGGTGTGCCTTTGTCTCTTAGTGCAGCAGGTTGACATTCCAAGGTTGAACAGGCCCTCATGGCTTCCCACTAAACTTCCACAATTCTGGGCAGAACACACAGCAGCTTCTCTGACAACTCTGGCAAACTCAAACAATCACTTCCTTCTTTAGACTCAGTATAAAGTTTCCAAGTCAACAATTAAACAATGCTAGAATGCATGAGGGTTTGTTAGATATGTCTGCATGGATCCAAGCAGTTGATAGTGAATGTTTGAGTGTAGAACTTCCATCTTAACTGAGAAGCACTGTCCTGGGCACTGAGCTTCTGGTTTTCCTGCCAGTTTTGTAACCTCTGCCTTCAGTCCACCAGTCAACCATCCTTTCAGCAATAATGCGATACAAAAATTACCTAGGAATTATTCTATTGTAGTATCTGTCAGTGAAGATTAGTTTTTTAATATTAAACTCACCTTTCATTACTCCAGTTTACAGTTGGATCATCCATTTTATTAATAAGAACTATTAAATGCTTTACACCTGCTGTTTTTGCTAACATGGCATGTTCTCTTGTTTGTCCACCTTTCTCAAATCCAGTTTCAAACTCTCCTTTTCTTGCAGAAATAACCTAATTAAAGATACATATTTTAATAGAAGTTCTACAATTCTCTCAACAGAACAGTCAATAATACTGCCTTATTCAAAAAACTCTGGGTAGTCAGACCTAGTAAAAGCTTCTAAAATGCATTGGTATATTCTCAGTATTGTCCATTAGTTTCTGCACTGACATGTAAAAAATTCACACGACACCTGTGGATAGCTTTAAGAAGCAGTTAAATTACTCCAAAACTCACTCATCTCAGTAAATGTAACATTTGAAAATTCTGCCTGCTGAAAGTTACCAAAAGAATAAAGAAGTAAACAAAACAAACAAACAAAAACCCCCAGAAACTTCATTCCACATCATATGCAAAGTAAAAGTATCTGATTTCTCCTTACCAGCACAGCAAGATCAGCTTGAGAAGCCCCACCAATCATATTTGGAACAAAGCTCTTGTGTCCAGGAGCATCTAAAATAGTGAAGTGTTTCTTCTCCGTTTCAAAATAGGCACGACCCACTTCTACTGTTTTACCTTTGTCTCGTTCTTCTTGGTTTGTGTCTAAGGCCCATGAAAGGTACCTAAAAAATCCCAACCCAAACACTCTGTTGTTGTATCAATTTTTATTACATTTATACATAATTTCTTAGTCATAAGGGACATTTACTCTTGCTTATTTTAACCACCTCAGCGTTGCTAAATGTAAAGTCACTACTGGTCTTGGAAATACTGAACTGACTGATTTGTGTGTACAGTGAGCTGCAGAGCCCATTGCCAGCTCTCCTTCACACAACTATAAAGATTAATTTCTAAAAATTCTAATAAATATGTTTCACTTTCTAAGTTCTTCAGCTGTGATCTAACCTCATATAATTTAAGCTTTGCCTCAGTCTCAGAAGCACCTCAGGATCAAATACAAAATAATTTTTCCTTCTCAGCATAATTAACTAAAACATTAGTTCTGACTTGCACATATTATTATTGAGAATTATAATTACTAGTTCTCATTTATTTGCACATATTAAGCAGAAGTTGGCTATGAAATAGACACCATCTTCATTCACACTATCTTTAATCGATTTTCATTATACAGACTCTTGTCCCCTCCTAATAATTTTTCCCACTGGTCAATAACAAGTTAGCTTTCAGTTAGGTCAAGTGAAATTTAAAAAAAAAGCTACTTAGATCCTTCAGGTTTTGTGAAAACTGGTGACTATAAAGAAAAAAATGAATGATAAAAAGTGGTAATAACTCAACTGAACTGGTTTAACACAGTAATATTTTTTGCCATTACCAGCAGCCTGTAGCCATCCTTAGCTTTGGTTTTGTAGTGACTGGGGTGTCTGAGGGGACGCTGCTTGCACAGCAGTTCTTGGTGAAAAGAACCCTGTCACCCTTTCTGCTGCCCTTCCCACAGGATTCAGTGAGCTCAGGTCAGTGCCCATCCCCTGAGGATGCTCTGCCCTAGGGAAGTCTTTCACTGCTCCTTTTCCACAGCCCTTTGAACCCCTTTTATCCTCCTGCCAAAAGGAGAAAGCTTTCAAAAGGGAAATCAATTTTGCAGGAGTTGTTTGAAGCAGAAATGAGGCTGCTACATGTGCTGTATATACTCACTGCCCTCACAAAACCAACCAACCAAAAAACAACAACAAAACCCAAACCAAACAAGAGGCCACAAAAAATCCAGCCAGGACAAGAGCATCACCAGCCTGGAGGAAGCCAAGGCTGCTGGGACAGACTAAACCCAGTTTCATTGCAGTAAAGGGCAAAGGGTGCCACTATCTTCACAAAGTTCATACCATGTTTCTCTGTTTTTTTCTTTAGCTTCTCTTTCATATTTTTCAAGTGTTCTTTTGTCAACCATTCCTGTCAAATACCTAAGGAGAGGGAAAATAAAAGTGCAATTTTACACAAAGCAGAAAGGTATTTCCAAATAGTAACTTATACAATCCCCACAGATTATTGTGACTAGGAAATGAAGAAATGAATTTTTTAAAAAATTTTCACAGAAAGGACAAAATTTAACCAATGGTATAAAGCTGTTTCAAATTTCATTTTAAAATACAAAGAAAAACAGCCATGCTCTAAGAAAGTGATTAATTAAAAAAAATTGATAATGTTTGCTTTTGCATAGTTGCTTCTATTAAATGAAAATCCGACAGCAATAACATTAATGTGCTGGAATTAAGAAATTCCAAAGACAGTAAGTACCTCAATTGACAGGGACAGAAACATTGTTATAAAAGTATTAACATATGCTGATTAAAGCCACAAAGAAAATATTACTCATTCTAATTGAAGTTTTTTAATTCACAAGAACAGGAAATCTAAAAATTAAAGTTTCCTTACATTATTTGTCCTCCAATAGTTGACTTGCCAGCATCTAAAATAAAATTAATTCAAGTCATCAACAATGTAAAATTCTAGAAACAGCAGACCATTATGAACTAAGTAATCTGGTTTGTTTCCAAAGGATTTATTTTTTGAACCACAATCTAAGTTTTTGGAAGCATCTTGCACTTTCCCTTGTTCCTATTATAATTTGTTGTCAATTAAA
This sequence comes from Zonotrichia albicollis, assembly GCF_047830755.1. Lineage (NCBI taxonomy): Eukaryota > Metazoa > Chordata > Aves > Passeriformes > Passerellidae > Zonotrichia > Zonotrichia albicollis. Next base: position 9,042,040 of record NC_133834.1, read on the forward strand.
TTACACCAAATTTTGAACATGCCGTTTTCATAGATATAAATTCAGCATTATCCATAACAAAACCCCCTCAGCAAGCAGTGGTGCAGCTCAAGCCAGGGTCAGGAGTGGAAGCTCTTGCAAAATCCCTTTCCCTGCTTCCTTTATCCCTTGTCCCTAACTTGTGTGGGCTGCTCTTCAATATTGGGCTGTACCTCTGCCCACAGCCCCTTTACTTTATGTGACTCTATTCTGAATTTGCCCAAGGACCCAAATTACAGTACCTTTAAGGTGGCAAATAACTACAGAAATGAAAAGACGGAATTTACTGTATAACTTGTGATTCAACAATTCTGCTCTACTTCTGACACCACCCAAGTTTTTATGAAGCTTGTTGAAACTATTAAATGAAAATATTTTGCTATAAATGCTTCTTTTAACCATGAATTTTATTAATGTATTGCTCTAACTCTACTAATTTTAGTATTCAGAATAATAATTTTTGAATCTAATAGCAAGAACCCTAAAATAAGCAGAAAAGAAGCATCATTTTCTGATTTTGTTCTTCAGATCATAAATACACACATATGACTTGAGCACTCAACAGGAGCAGTTACTTGAGAAATCATGAACACAGGCACTGCTGTGTCCATGAGAACACACTCTACCCTTGGCCCCCCACCCCTGAAAGACCTTTCAATTTGTCCTTTCCCAGAGCAGCTTCATTAGAACGAATGCTCCTGTGAGCCTCCAGACACGGAGAATACAAAGAACAGCGTTAATTTCTAATCCTCTGAGTTCTAGACAGTACACAACAGACAGATCCAAGTACTTCACCTTCCCTCCAAACTCACCTACGTGTCCAATGAATACTACATTGACGTGCTCTTTTTTAGGAGCACCTGGAGGTGCCACCACAGATTTGGGTTTTGGTATCTCCTCCTCCTCCTCCATCATTTCCTGAGCGCTCTCTTCAGAAGGCCCCGCATCCCCTGCAGGGCCACCTCCAAGCTCTGCTTCACTGGGCTCTTCTTTGTGGTCCCATGACTCTTCTGGGGACATTTCTGTCTCTCCATTTTCCACTAAAAATGAACCAATTAGATATATTCAAATAGATAAAGAAATTAAAAAGAATTAAAAGGGGAAAAGCCCCTGCCCCAAAGGCACAATCACAAAGCTACCAGGTCTGTTAACATCTTCCTATAGGAAAAGGGAGAACTGCTGCTTGCTTCTGAAATGATTAGTACCAGGAGCTTCCAATCCAGCTTGTATGCTGACACAAGAAATCTAGGATATAGAAACTTCTGTTTTAACAAGGCAACAATTTTACAAAGCAAAAGCAAATCTGAAGATCTACTCAGAGCAGCACAGTAGTCTGAATCCACAGACACACACTACCATATGTTTAGAAAGCAAAGGAAAGGGATTATAGTTTAAGTTCACTCATAAGCCTTAAAAACAATAAAAACCATACAATTTCTATGTTCTGATTGTTCACATTGCTGACCACTTTAAAGTTTTTTGCTAATCACCATTCCACACATGTTAATGGGGCTATTTGGTAATATGAAATTATTTTTTAATAAAGCACTCATCATTTTACAGTGTCCAAGCAATCCAGTTGCAGCTCTCAATGCACACTAATGTTCAATTACCTCTTTCCTCACCCAAGTATAAAGATACAAATAGTCATCCAAGTATAAAGTACAAATAGTGTACTTTGTTGGAAGTGTAAAGGCTCTACTATTTTGTTTGCAGTGATTCAGCAAAAGCACTGTGGTAGTACATTATAGTATTATCACAGTAAAAAGGAACAATTCTCATCTTACCAACAGACTCTGAAATTTCCATGTTAACAGCAGCATTTGAACCTAGAAGAAAAAAAAAAGGGGGGAAAATGAATCATTAGACACATACTTAGCATGACAGTAATCAAGAACAAAGAAAAATGAGTGACTAAATGAATAAAAGGATAGCTCAGATGTTTTGGCACTTGCCAAAGCTTTCTAATATACAGGTTCATTTCAAAAATTTTGCTTCATACTAGCTTTATGATCTTCCATAAGCCACTTTATGAGCCTTTCCCAACTGCCTATGAAACTGTAAATAAATACAGATAATCACATTGCCTTACAAGAGCAGTATGAGGAAAATGAAGATTGGAAAAGGTTCATAAAGATTAAAAAGAGATTATTTGCAATAATTTAAAAAAAATCATGTAATGAAGATCACAAAAACAACTACCTTCACAAGAGGCTGTCTGCTCCTCTGGAGAAGGCTCTACAGGTGCACCTGCAGAGAAAAAAAGTTTATCTTTTAAGTACAATGATGTGACCAATTTCCAAACTTTGCCATAAAAGACCATCTCCCAACTTTATTGCAAGAATTGTGTGGAAAGAATAATGACCCCTCCCTGCCAGGTGGTACTAAACACAGCCTCCAAGCACAAATACTGCTAAAGAACACTGCCTAGACATGGTGAAAATAAGATACCACTTCTAAAAACAAGCCATTTTCCCCCCTGAACGGAAAGATACACTTAAAGCAAGCAATTTTCTATACACAGTATTTTACTTGCCCATCCTTTTTGAGTATGCTGGCTGTTGGTAAGTGTTAGTGTCTAACTGGTGTTCAAAAACAGCAGAGCAGTTTCATTGTATCCAAAGACACAATGTGGTGTCACAACTGCAGGGAAAGGGTCTTACAGCCATGTCTACACTGTCTACACTATTCTTGTGCCTCATTTCCATTAAATGTTGAGTAGAAAATAGAAACCAATTATTAAAAACAAATTCTTAACCTCTTCTGTAGTTATTAAGGTCAGGAGATGATAAATTCATTCAAGATGTTTGGTAAGTTTGCCAGTCCTCTTAAACACCAGAGCACAGTTCCATTACGTGGAGGGCAATCCCACTGGTCATGTGCCTCTGTCAAAGCCACAAGGATGGTTTGTCTGACAAACTACTCAACCCTCTCATGCACTAAACCACACCACTACATTTTATGCTGAGGTGTAACAATTATTAAACCCACTAGGAGTGATACATTGCAATTAACACAGCACTCAATGTTTTGGGACGTTATATCACATGATCAAGGGGCCTTCTATAACTATACATAAAACCTTAACCTATTTAGTTTTCTCTTGGTATAAGTTCAACTTCAGCATGCTTTGAAACAAGTTATCTTTTTTTTCAACCACATACAAAATTCATACCCTCTGTTTAGCTGTACTCCAGCTCTCCTTCAACTGAAATCTGAACCCAGATCTTAGAGCATCACTTGCTCTATACACATGATGGGACCTAAAGATGAAACAAATCCCCTGAAAAGAACAAAGGCACCCAGAGAAGGAGCTGCTCCTAAGCCTCTTTGCTTTCGCACTGTTTGCGGATTTGCTGCAGACTCCTCTAAAGTGGAGCAGCGCCGGGAGAGCTGGCAGGGGGCCAGAGGACAGGGCTTTGCAGGCAGGGTGAATGTGGGTCACAGCACAACAGCCAGTGGGCAGCAGCACGGCAGGGAGGGGGCACAGCAATGCCCAAAGGAGAGCACTGCCTGCACTCCTGCCCTGCATCACACATGAGCAGCAATGCCCAAAGGAAAGCACTGCCTGCACTCCTGCCCTGGATCCCACATGAGCAGCAATGCCCAAAGGAAAGCACTGCCTGCACTCCTGCCTCAGATCACACATGAGCAGCAATGCCCAAAGGAAAGCACTGCCTGCACTCCTGCCCTGGATCACACATGAGCAGCAATGCCCAAAGGAAAGCACTGCCTGCACTCCTGCCCTGGATCCCACATGAGCAGCAATGCCCAAAGGAAAGCACTGCCTGCACTCCTGTCCTGGATCCCACATGAGCAGCAATGCCCAAAGGAAGGCACTGCCTGCACTCCTGCCTCAGATCACACATGAGCAGCAATGCCCAAAGGAAGGCACTGCCTGCACTCCTGCCTCAGATCACACACGAGCTACAACTCCCCAAAACAAACCAACCAGGCTTGAAGAGAATGAATTGATACAGTCAGTAAAAGCATAAGAATAGAATACCCCTAGATCCTTTTAAAGAAATGGTCTATCACTCCCATTTGGCAGCTGGAAAAGACTCCCAGCAGCCCATTTCTGAGTGTGGTAAGCAGGTGGTACAAAATCTAGGTATGAACCTAGAGCCTCCATTTTGTAGCATATCAGAAGATTGTTGGCTATTTCACACATACTGTGGTTGGGATGCATAAATATTTTAATTACAAGATCATTTCAACAAGCTTTTGATTTCACTCCAGAAGTTTGTCTGTAATGAAAAATGTATCAAATGGCAATATTAATGCACTTGCCTTGGAACAGACGTTCTGTGAGTGGTTGGAGAGCTAGTTAATTTCTGAGAAATATACTGTCAGTAAAAACCATTCATAGAAACTCAGTTTTTACTTTCCGGTCTGCAATACAGCAGGTATGCAGACAGGAAAAACGTTTCTTCACAACTAACAGAGAAGAAGTAGAATAAAAATTTCCTCTGTAGATTTTGTACAGCACACAAGAGTCAGTAAGACAGTTTGGGCATGGATGCTAAAGAGTAGCAGTGCCACACAACCAGGGGGGAGCAGTCAGCTAAAACCACAGCCTTTTATTGAACTCTGGTCACCTTGGCACACAAGAGGCAGACATGCTTTGGAAGAGGACACTGAATTGTATCAAACATATACTGTTTCTTCAAAGCAGAAAGAAACATAAACCACTCACTAAAAAAATTATTGTTAAGAAATGAAGTAAATAAAGTAACTTAATTTCAAAACTAACATGCTTTAAGTGACAAAAACCCCCACTCTCCACAGTAAATGTTTACTTCTGATAAACAATTTCAGGTTATGTCAGGTTATTTCAGACAAAGGCTCAGATTTACCATCCTCTGTGTGGAAGTGAACAGATTGCCTGAAATGTGCCTTAAGACCATCATGTGAAAAGAAGGATGCAATCCTACTGCTTCCCTAGAGCACAGGGCTGGAGTATTTTGGTCTGTCACCTCTTGTCCTCTGTGAAGATCATCCAGACAGGAATCTTTCATATGAGAGGGACTCAAAATGTACTTTGTAGGAAATCTGGTTTTAAAGTCAGGACATGCCTTAAGTGATGCCAATTTTTAAATGCCTCAAATTGCTGGATTTATGCACGACAAGCAGTTGCAGGATTTTACACCTAACCATCTCCATGTCTCCTTCAAGTGCTAAGTCAAGAACTGCTGTTGCAACCTTATCCATGGTATTACAGGCACTGAGTGGCTTATCTTTAGTCCTGCTCAACATCAGAGCCTTAGGACATGTTTTGGAATATCTCAATGCCAAGGGCAAAAATGGATACAGATGCTGCATTTATCTACTGGCGCCATCAGACAATGACATTATGTAATTCAGAGTCTTGTCTAGAAAAGGTAATTGTGGGGATTTTTTAAATGTAAAATTCACTGGAAGAGTATGCACACTACCAATATAGAGTCCAAAATTGCACAACTTGTAAAACACAGTGACTGATGTCTTTAAAATACATCTCATGTCCTAAAGAATCCACTCTGCCTACTTCATTCACACAACATTCTACTACTGATAAGTTTGTTGCATATCACACCAAGTTTTGTACTTGTTTGCATTTCTGTTGTACAATAACCAAAGCTGCACAAGGACAACAAATTTGAAGTTATCATCCAACCTCTGAAAATACTGTTTTAAAAGACTATAAGATAAACAATAGAAAATTGCTTTTTAAATTTATATTAGAATGTAGCAAGTTTTTCATACCTAGAATAGGTACAACTGATAGGAATCAATATTAGAATAGTGGCTATTAAAGTCAAACTCGATTGCAATAGTGACAACCTCCATCTTTACACAAAACTCAGTGTTTACCAGATGCCCAGAAAAAGCTGATAAAGGTCTCCACAAAAGTAAGAACTGCCCAGTGGTTAACTGATAATTCCTGAACATCAGTTACCTGAACCACAATGCAAATGAATTCACAGAATTAATGAGAGGCATAAATTTGGTGCAATACACAGCAGCACTCAGATCCAGCCTGCTCTGCTGCTGGAGTGATAAGAACCCAGACAGGACTGGAACCTGACAGCTGGGCTAGGATACAGAGTTAGAGAAACTGCACCACACAGCAGAGAGACTAAAAAAAAAAAAAAGTAAAAAATAAAAAAGACAAATTCAGCCTGAAATATCTTCTCTACAAAACTTAGATGCCTGTATAGTGAATTGGTTACTGCTTCTCTAATACAGGCATCAAGTTCCTTCACAGGAATTCCTGGAGAGGGAAGAAACACATGACACCCACCTTAGGATTCTCATCACCTTTTCGTGTGTGTAATTCCAATGTCTGAGTTCAGCACATCTTTACACAATAGCCATACAGTCTCACCAGTTTTCATGCATTACATAACAGATGTTTGCCCCCCTTTTTAAAAATGAAAGTATAAAGGGAATTACAGCAGAGTAAAAAAATAAAAGTCTGCATCAAACACACACAGCATGAAAAGTACAATTAAAAAAGCCCCAAGAGATTCTTAGATAACAAAAACACACAAAAATTATGTCAAGCACAGATAAAGCTAAACAAAATGCTTTACATTCAATACTTAAAATTGTGCAGAAAGAAAAGGTTTTCAGGAGTTCACTGTAAGGCAGTCGTTTTCAAAGTTATACCCAAAATTATGTTCTTCTCTTTGTTCTACTTTATAGCCCCAGCTTCACCAGTGGACACACCATTTTTTAAAATGCACCAATGCAAAAGCAGCTTTAATAGTTTAACCTGACTCTGTAAAATTCACAAAAGAAATTAGCACTTGTTTCATATTCATAGGCTTTAATTAGGTGCTAGCTTAGTAAAAGACCCACCTTCTTCCTTCCCCACTGAGGACACACCTTAAGCTTATCTTATCTAAACCTGACATGCTCCTTAACAACTAAGTTTAAGAAAGCTTATGGGGATTTTCAGGGAATATACTGAAGTCCTCTTCTGCTTAAGGCCAAGTATTTGTGCTCAGTTGATAACTTGATTTTTAAGACAGATAATCAAGAAACCAAGCTCAATACTTCCACTCTGACAAAAATCTCTCATAACCCAGTATCTTTAGCATGACTCATATTTTTAGTATTGCATCTTCTGTCCCAAACTAACTTTTGTAATGAAATACAATCACTGTCATTTTCCCATAGACCTCTTCAAAACATAGTCATTAATTTAATGGATTAAATTACAACTGCTTTATTCCTTCATAATAAAAACCACAAAATAAAACCATCTTTCTATCTTAGCTTCATACAATCAGCTGCTTCTTTTCCTTGCATATCTCTCATCACAAAACAGGAGAAAAATGCCAAAATTCCTCAAGTAGAACTGTAAAACCTGATTATAAATAGAATCCAAGAATTATCCCAAATTATTTCTGCGTTCATTTTGATAGAGCAAGCAAGTTTTACGATGACACCATGCTTTCAAACACATTGAGCAGCAGCCCAGAGCAGAGTGCCACACACTGGGCCAGCAGGCTGCCTCAGCCCCCAGGGCAGTGCATGCAGGGCACAGCTGCCTCCCAGGGCTTTCTGTGTCTTTTACTGGAGTCATGCAAGGCCACGAGGGTGATGAATTATTCTGACAGGAGCAACACAATCCTGGCCACCTTCCTAGGGGCACTTTAGATGTAGGCAAAGGACATCTGTGTAACACACTGGCACCCTGAGTGCACCACACAGGTATGTTCTACCTGCCCACCCAGCAGTGCCAAGACATCCAGCCTTTCTCTGCACTCAGTTTCACAAGTGGCTGCACAGCTCACCTGTCTAGAGAAGCTGATACAGAAGACAGCTCTAGATAGACAAGTGCCAACTCAAATCAAGATTTTCAGATAAGAATTTATGCCATATGCTGGCACTGACAATACAACCCTGATTTGCTGCCATGTGAGCAGTTGAAGTTTGCAGTTCTGAAGCATTAACAGTAACACTACCAGCACGGTGAGGAAATCATCAGCACAGGGCTGTTCCAAGGCTGACATGGAAAACCACATAACCCTTAAACCCAACAGCTTCTTGAACTGTGGGCTGCTGTCTTAGACAAGCCTTTCTCAGCAAGTTCATATGCAAAGTGAAGTTCTTGAGGACTGAGACGTTGAAGCCTCCCAGTGTAAAATGAGATACCAGGCTTTAGAGAGCACAGTGGTACAGATAACTCATCCTGCTCTGGAAACTACAGGTTTCAGAACTGAAGTAGATACTGAAACTCCACCTCTTGTGTCTGACTGACACATGGATGTCCCAGCTGCTACAAGGTCAGAAAAAATGAGGGCAGGGAAAAGCAGGAAGAAAAATGTTATACCCATTTATTTACAGCACTTGAAGGCAGAGGATGTCCAGCTGCTCGAATTGAACTGCTTCAGGAGTGACTACTGCAGGCAAGTGAGGATATTTCGGGAGTGAAGCAAACAGGGGCACTGGATCTTAAGCCAGATGTTTGCTTGGCTCAGGACTGTAGGGGCAAGTTGTTTAAACTGTAGTCATTAGCAAAGATGTTTAGACATTAATTTGAAGTGGTCAAGAAAACTACCAAACTAAACAGTAGCCCTAATACCACAAACAGGACAAATGCTTTCCTTACACCCACTGCTGCATGTCACACTTTTTATTCTTATTACTTTATACTAAAGATGCTTTTTCTCTTGCTACTACCACTGCATACTTCAAATCAGTGAACAATTCAGGTTGGAAGGGATCCCAGGAGTTAGCTAGTTTAGTCTCCTGCTCCAAGCAGGGTCACAGTGAATACTTAAAAATTATTTCTGAAAAGAAGAACTAACACAAAATATAATAAAGACCATACAAGGAAGCCGTGATAAATGTTACCAAGAATCCTGTGAGTATTCAAGAACTATGACAAAAACTGAACCAAAAAAATGCAAATTGACGCTGCATTTTTAAAAACATTTTGATTCTCTCATACCCAATTAAAAAGAAAAATAGAAATCTTATTAATTGGAAGTTGGTGGTAACTATTCCCTCTGAACCATGCTTTGATACAGAAACAAAGAAAAATATAATTTTCTGCTACATATATCTACAAAATTAATGAAACATAGTACAAAAAGAAGTCATAGAAGCTGAAGAACAGTGAGGTTGCAGGGCACAGATGTGAGTATGAAGGTTTAGAGGCCCTAACCCAATCCACAGTCATTTCATTATCACACATGGCCTTAACTGAGCTGAGTTTGCTGGTCCAGCAACTGCCAGAGTCTCCCCAGAAGTACAAAGTGTCTGTGACACCCTCCCAGCCCACCTGGCACAGAACTGTGCTGCAGCCTTGGTTTTCTGTCTGTGACAGCCATAAAGTCTTCATTTCACATTTCCAACAGAATTCAACAGAGAGATTTTACAAATGAGTTTGACTTGGACACAATTGGATAAATGCAAGTCCTCATAGCTACAACATTTAGAACATACTGGTTTTAGTATATTCCTTAGGTTCAAAACTGTAAATAATATGCTTTTCCCATATAATCAAATGATAGTTTCAGAATTATTTTGGAATTAAATTATCTCTGAGCATAAGTTATATTGGTGGTACACATCAGTCAGCTTTCTTCCTAATATACAATTTTCAATCAAAAGAAAGCATGTGTAAACCAGTTTGAAAGTAAGCTATTAGGAATGCAGGTCTCAGGAGTTTCCCAGTTTTAGAAAGTTAACATCTTATTCCATAAATGGCTTCTGAGAGTGCTCCTTCTGTGCTCTAAACATAAATGACAGGAATTTTTTTCAAATTACTAGAAACATTAAGTTAGTGTGCATGAAAGGAAACACTATTACACACTGCAGCCACACAATGGAATCAGTCCTGTGGAATTTTTATATACCATGCTGCTACCACACATTTGTCCTGATCTATAATGGCCTTTGAATTACTAAAGAATTATGACTTGAGCAAAACCTCACCAAGAGAAAGTTCCAAGAAGAAAAGCACTACCAGAACTTAACTTTAGGCCACTGAAATTCCTCAAGTGACACCCAACTTTTTAGATTTCTTAGGGTTTAGATGTATCAAGACTAATTTAGGTTGTTCCCACTACAAACTCTGTAATGAAGAATGAGTGTCACAGAGCACCTAATTCCCTATGGGAACAAAAGCCAACTGGGCTGCTGAAAAGTAACTTATTCAGCACCACTGTCTAATCACATGTTGTTCTGACTTATTTCCAGAGCAAGCTCCACCTAGTTCTTCCAGCCAGGAAAGTAGTTGTCACCTTATACAAACATCTGCAAGGAGAAGATGTCAATTATCTTCTGCAACCAAGCAAGCAGACCTGGAGCAGCACCTAGTAAGTACAGTATTCCAGTTAGGAAAGAAATAGAATTTTTTAACCTAACGTTTTTTTCTGCCTAGTCTTAGGGATATTGAAGCTACTTAGAAAAACTGAAAATCCTAAACCTTAAAGAAGATATAGCAATCAAGGTAAATTCAAGTCAGGTAGATTCTAGCACTATGTAGGAAATGTACTCAGCAATGAAGACACAAAGCAAAGCTATTCTGATCACTCCAGATCATCAGACAGTTTTCAAGCCATCCCTGATTTCTGGAAAGAAGAAGCTCATCACAGGTTGTAGAAGTAGCAAAAGAGTGGAGAAAAGGAAAGTGAAGAAAAAATGAGGAGATGTAGTCTGAATTCCTACACAAAAAAATTAACTATAGAACACCTTAGATGAAACCTTAAAGAAGCAGCCAGGAAAAAAAAAATCTAAATAATTCTAATAATATTCAAAACACTAAAAAAACCTTTCAGTATTGATTACATAGCTAAAAAACCCAAACTTTTGATTCAGATAGCAATATCTGAAAAATACAGGAATGGTTTTTGAAGACCACATGTTCATCACAGCCCCAAGCTACCCAGTCTACATCTGTGAACTTTAACATGTACCTTTATTCTAAATGGAATTCAAGAGCCTGCCCATGGCTCCTCTGAAGTTTATTTTAATGCACTTAGACACTACTTGCCTGCACAGTAAATGAGCTATAACTTCTGCTAAAAATCAGGAGTGCTGAACAGCTGTAGAGAACATATAATCTAAGATAAGGAACAGGTTAATATTCTGTTACAAAAATATTAAAATGTCATATATAAAAGTTACAGATTTTAGTTGTTAACAACTATTAACTTTAGATACTAGGGAGATCAAGACCAATTAAGGAAAAACACAATAAATAATAAGCCACAAACAACAGGAAATCAGGCCAACATAATGTAACAAGTAGTGTCTATAGTGAAATAAAATTACTAGATAAATACCTGAAACAATAGCTTGTTTCATATTATACCAATAGGGATACAGAAAATTATAGGAAAATTAGGAAAATCTCAAACTCCCTAGCAGCAGGAGTGACATTAAAATACTACCACAAAGTTAAGCAGCATGTCTGATGTTTGGAAGAACCTTGAGTTTGGAGCTGAAAATGAAAAAGTAGGTCTCCTTTAATTTCCCATATGCAAAGTAAATCTAGTATAAATATTGGTTGGGCACACAAAGATCCTTTGAAATTAAAAGCAGGGTAAATTTCAGGTTATTCCATTAGCTAAGGCCAGCTGGACAAAACTCCCTACCCTACTAATCCTTTATCGGCATTATGTTAAGAAAAAAATAAATTACTTGATATAATCTTCAAAAAGACATTTAAGATACATCTGAGGCACTGGTGGCTGAAGCAGTGCTTTTCTCCCCAGCAACACTAAATTTATTACCTCCGAAATCTTCGACAACTCCTAGAGTGTTACAAGTTATATTATTAAATATATTACATATATTATATTGATTTTATGTATTATAGGAAGAGCAGAGCTATGTAGTTTTTTCCCATCGCGGGCCGCCCTTTGCGAGCAAAGGTCCCCGCGAAACGCAGCCAGGACCCGCAGGGAGCCAGAGCCCCCCGGTTCCTCCTGCTCCCCGGGCAGAGCCCCGCGCCCGCGGCCTCCCCCCGCCGGGCCCCCCGACCCCGGGGCTGCCTCGGCTCCGGCAGCGAATCCCCCGCGGTGCCGCCGCCGCCCCCTGCCCAGCCTCTGCCCCGGCCGCGCCCCTCCCGCCCGGGGACCCTCCCGCGGCCGGACCCGCACCGCCCCCGGCCCGGCCCGGCTCCTCGCCCGCCCCGCGTGGCCCTTTCCCGGCCGCCGCGGGCCCGGCACCCCCGCCCCGCTGGCCCCGCGCCCTCCCAACATGGCCCCCATCCCTCCCTGCCTCCCTCGCCCTCCGCGGTGCCGGCCCCGCGGTTACCGAGCGGCGGCGGCGGCGGGAGGCCGGGCGGGGGCGAGGGCGGCGGCAGGCCGGGCGCCGGGCCGCTCCGCAGGAAGGACGGCACGAACTCGGCGGCGTGGACGTTGGGCACGAAGGGCTTGGCGTTGACGTTCAGCTGCCGGCTGAAGGCCGCCCCGAGCAGCTCCTGCTGCGCCTCGGCCTCCGCGGCCGGCGGGGCGCAGCCCGGGCCGGCGCCGCTGCCCGGCTCGATGTCCGCCTGGTCCCAGCAGTCGGGAGCCGAGTCGCTGCTGCTCCCGCTACCGCTCCCGTTCGCCTCCATTTTGTGGCGGCCCCACAAGGCTCCGCGGCCCCGAAGCGTCTCCCGGGTGAGGGGGGAGCCGGCGGCGGCACCGACTCAGCACTCGCTCCGCCGATTCCGCGTGTGCTCCGCCGCCCCGACGCGAGCGCAGTGTGGCCTCTCGGGCCGCCGTACCCCCTCCCGGCAGCCTCTGCTACCGCCATCGTAGTAGTTTTAATCTCCCCCGGCCCTCCTCCTGCCGCACGTCCGAGGCTCGGCGCAAGAACTACAATACCCGTCAGACCACGCGCGCGCACTCGCGCCCCTCTCCCGAGGACAGACGGGAAATGGAGTTGCCTGCGTTACTTGCGCGCTCAGGAACTGCAACTCCCGGCGGTCCCCGCGCGTGCCGTGGGTCCCTGCCGGCCCCGCCCCCTTTTCCAGGGGGATGCGGAACGCGGAGTTGGCGCGAACGCCTCAGGCGGGACCGGAACCGTCCGGGTCAGCTCCCAGAACACACCGAACCCGTCCTGGGGAGCTGAGGGGCACAGGGACAGGACAGGCGGGACCGGAACCGCCCGGGTCAGCTCCCAACTCTTCCCACCGAACCCGTCCCGGAGAGCTGAGGCGGCTGCAGAGCTCCCGGGGAAGCTGGGGGAGCACACGGCGTCCTACGGGATGCGAGAGGGAACGGTGTCCTACCTGTCCAGCCAGAAGTGGACAGGATGCAGGGAAAGTTCCAGTTTTGGTCATTCTATAGGACACTTTCACTTGGTTGTTATAATGTAAAAACCCCATCCAGTTAAGCCTGTCAGTAGGACTTTGCAAATACTGAGGCCCTCCCTCCACTGGTATGACTCTTTAGAAGTGTTTAAAACAAAATCTCAACAAACAAACCCAAAAAACATGGCTTGAAGTTAAGTATATTTGGAGGCAACGGCGTAGAACAGAGGGGAAACAAGTAGATTTTGATTGTGGCAGCATTTTGTCTCATAAGGTACAGTGTGTTTAAAACTACACAAAGCAAATACTTGGGGGTTTCTTGTAGTGCCAACATGTGAGGAGTGAGTCATCTTCAACATTATTCATATCAGAACACTGTAGGACAGATTACAGGGTTGTTTTAAAGCAGGTGGTCTTAGAACTAAAAATGCAAGATGTCCCTTTGGTACAGAGTCCTGGGCAGTTTTGGTTGGAGAACAAAAGCTCTCCTGAAGGGGCGTTTGTGTAATGCAATCCTGACATGAGAACCAGAGGGCTTCTGGCTGCACACCAGCAGCAACATGTGGAGCATGGACAAACAAAAACTTCTACAGATGTTAATGGAAATCTGGGCTTCCAACAGATCATAACCAGGGAAAACATTAGTGTGCCGGGTAGCACTTACAAAAGCAAAAAAAAAAAAAACAAACAAACCAAAAAAACCCCAAAAACCAACAAAACCAAAGCCCCACTAACACCGCAGAAAGTTCATTTTGTAAGAAAGACTATCACTTATAACGAGAGACTAAAAATCTGTGCCTAAGTGGAAGCCTTTCCTTCAAGCACCACCAAGAGTCTGACCCTAACCCTATTCTCTGGCACAGAGTTACTCTCCAGTTTTCAGACATTGTCAGTGTCTATTTTTCAAATCGAGTGTAATTAAGGAATAGTCTCACCTGTGCTACTGTTGTAATATTTGGAATTTTGTCAAGCTGCCAGTAAGTCCCAGCTGTGCATGGCCATCACTTTTCTGTTTAACAAAAGGAAAAGTAGTACACAGTCCATTGTTTGGGTTTGTTTTCTTTTAGTTCTAACCTTTTTAGGTGACATTTATTAGCCAGGAGGTGTCTGATACATTTCACATAGTACAGAAACAAGGTAGCAGCATTTCAGCACTCAGGGATTACTGGTGTTGAATAATAGCTCGAGCTGCACTGGAGAGCAAGCTGCATGCGTTCTGCTGACAGAGTGACTTGTTCCTGAACACTTTTTACTGTCACTGTGAGCATGGAACAGGTTTATAATGAGTGCAATGCTGTATTGCAAGCTGGTGTTTGGTTTGAGCCCTGCCCCAACTGGAGGCAGGAGCTGCCTTTTCTGAGCAGTTGAGATGTACCTTAAGATGATCAGCACAGACACAGCAATTCTTGCACACTTTTTGGCATTCATTAAAAAAATTCTTGAAGGTTTTTGAAATTTGCTTTCTTTGTGATGGCTCATGAAGTGGCGAGTTTTGATAATTTTTTATCATTTTCTGAGTTGTGATAATTTTTTTTTTTGTTAGTGTAGGGGGAGTAGGGCCAAATATGTGTTTGATCTGAGGTGCAGAAGTGCATATTACCCTGATTTCAGGGGAAAAGAATTAGTTGTGTTTCACAACTTTTCTTCCTTCCTTGAAAGGTACTTATTCCCTAGGTTCTTGCTAGGATATAAACAATTAGTCCACAGAATTTCAAAAGATGCCAGATGTCCTTCAGAGTGTACCAACCTGTTTTGCAGGCTGTCACACATGGAATTGTGTAAACTCAAACACTACATTTTTAACAGGGCTAGTAGTTTGTTTTTCCACTTTGGAACAGCTGGTACTCAAAACAAAAGTGGAATTATGATAATTTTACTGGCAAAATATCCACTGGAGTGTAAATGGTCCTGTTTGCTTGAGGTTTTAAAGCATTCTTAAAGCTTTTCTTGTTTAAATCTCTTCTGCATCAAAATGTTCAGAATAAATATACCAGCTCTTCATTTAATAAATGCTAAAATGCTTTTCTTATTGAGAACCACCCACATAAATCCATTCCCATGTCATGAATGACTTAAGTGATCAAGATTGCTTAGAAAAGAGGAGTCTGGCCCAACTTAGGGTTAACCTATGATGACTGAGGGGCAAAGAAATTGTTCCCCCTCAACTGCAGTTCTTCCATCCTTGTGCTGCCTCTGAGCTCTGAGAGCCTGTGCTGAGTCTGTCCAGCTCATTACATTTAGTGACAGAATCATCCACTTTCTGTTTCCTCCTGGGCTATTCAGCTGAATCAAATAAGATGCATTTGACAAATGCCAGGGCTGGTATGAAGTAAGATTGGGGAACAGGACTTATTTTTTGGTGAGAGCAAGTTATTAATGCAATAAACTATCCCAAGGCAGCTTCAGCACTAATTTGCAGTGTGTGGTGAGTCAGTCCTGCAGCAGTGAAGTGGAGGGCTCTGCTCACATGGCCTGAGAAACAATGGTCTGTACTGTGGCAGTAACTCCCACCCAAGCTCCCACAAGCACTTGGCAGCCTGGCAAGGACACCTATGAAGCACCAATGCTTTAGCCATGTGAAGCAGAAGAGAAAGATGGATTTCACTAGAAAGCTCCAAAGAGGTGAACAGCTTCAAGAAGTTACTTGCTCACCACCAACATGTAAGTTTTTAAAATTCCATGAACTACCAACAGCCATAAAATGGAAAGAGAGTTGTTTTAGGTTTGAGTTATGATTTAATTGACTCAGTTTACCTTGACATCAACTTCCTGAGCTACTGCAACATGGGAAGAAACATTTTGGCTGAGACTGGGAGGAGCAGGAAAGGAATACAACTTCCCTTTCTGGTGTGGCAGCAAGCTGGGATTGGGTGACACACTGTGAGCCATACCCTGATATTTAAAGGTATTCAAATATGTACAGTAGCTATGCACCTAAATGAGTAGCCTGATATTTAGAATTGCTTTGAAGTCAGAAAGAGCCTTTAGAAGCAAAGCCAAAGCAACAAGTTATTTACTTAGAAAAAAGAAAGGACAGGAGGCAAGAGGTAAATTACTAGAAGTTTGACTAGGTGCCAGAAATGTATAAACTAATGTTTTTAAAGTCTGGCAGATTCTCTCTCCAGGTAGTCTGTGCAGGTGTAGCTGAGAACTAGAGAATAGAAAACACAACTGTTTCAGCATGATGGCCTCATTAAGAGCCAAGTCTCTCCTAAGCTTTACTGGTGCTTGTGGAAGTGTCAGTGAATAAAGAGGCTTTTATATTTACACAAGACCATGTCTAATCCAAACTAAGACATCTTGCCCTGGAAACATCTTTTTACTGATTTGTTGTTCCAACACTGCTATTTAACAAATGCTCTTTCTGGCCTGTTCCTCTCCCTGTGCTGGGCACTGGCAGAACTGCAGCCCATGAATTCCCTCATGGAAATGTATTTGAAGCTATTTCATTGGAAGAATTTCAAATAAAAGTCTTCTTTGGTTTTCCAAATGTAGCACTAGAGCATAAGCTCTGTTTCACAGTCCAATCATAGAATTAGTCCACATCTGCCAAGGAATTTAGAATTTGTCTCACATTTCATTGTGGGTTGGCAATGAGTACTTTGGAGCTGGGTTCTTCTATTTGAGGGCTCCAATCTAGTTAAAGCCTTTTTTGATGGCTCCTTTTGGAGCAATTAAACACAGGCTTCAAAAATGGCATAAAGTTAATTGGTCTTCTTTTAGATAGCAAAAGAAATACTTGAATTGCTACACCAAAATGCCAGTTTGTTATTTTGTGTCCATCTTCTCAGCTCTCAAACACCTCACATGCCCAGCTCATTATTTTTAAAAATAGTCATGTGTGTCTCTCACTTCTATGTGTATACACAACCTTTATTCTCTAAAAAGAAAGACTGAAAGGTCTTTTTTTGCAAGTGCAGTCCCCTTTTTTCAGGTGACTCTAACTGGAGGCTCAGAGTTCTCAGCTGTGTGATCTATTGCTTAGTTACCCTGTATTGTTTAGGTCTCAGAGATGTGTAAGGTGGGTTCTTGTTGGATCTTTGCTCACAGTGCCTCTCTTTGAATGCACAGGCAGTGCAGTTCCTCCTTAGACAGGATTTCTTCTGTGGTTTTGATACTGTGAGACTCCAGACTGAAAAATAGGAGTGGGAGAGTAGTTTAGGTAAGTAGTTTTTCTGTCAAAACTGTTGTGTGTGTGGGTTTCTTGCTATGAAAGCTCAAAAGAAACAAAGATGGGGATTTAGGTGTGCACATTGTGAAGAACCTATGTGTATTTATAAACCTGTGACAGTTAAAATGTTGTAAATAGCAGAGGGATTGCTTAATGTGGAAGGAATGTGCTGAGCAAAGAACGCACATCCAAGGAAGGGAAGAGTGAGATCCCTTCAGTGATGTAAACAGCGACTGACCTGGGGCTGGGAAGGTTACAGACAGGAATCTATTTGGAAGAAAGGCAGAGATTGTGGTTTCAGAGATCTGAAAGCCAGGTGTAGGATTGGTGGGATTGGCATCGTGTCAATCAAAATACTGAAGCAGCTGAAAAGAAATCTTGCGAATCACAATCCAGACCTCTGCTTATCAGCAATGTTTTGATTAGAAAATTCACCTTTTGCTTCCTTAGAAGCAGCATGGCCAGCAGGACCAGCACAGTCACTGCTGAGGCCACACCTTGAGTGCTGTGTCCAGCTCTCATGACAAGAACTGCACATGGAGGTGCTGGGTAATGTCAGAGAAAGGAGCAGAGCTGGGGAAGGGGCTGGAGCACGGTGTGCTGAGGAGTGGCTGGGATTAACACACTCTTTATTCCCAGCCTTTCTGACATGCAGGGATTCCCTGACGTGGGGGAGCTGCTGGGTGCTGTAATAACTCCAGGCCAGATCTCCTGCTTTATAAATATGGTTAAAGTTTTGTAACACTTCAGTTTTATATGGACAGTTTTACACGCTGTCTGTCTCAAGGGAGGGGGAAATAGAGAACTGCTTCCATGTGGGATTTTCATGTGCTTTCTTTTCAACTTTCTAATTCTCTGGAATTCCAGTTGCGGGAGCATGTTGTCCATTAGAGATCCCTTAAGATTTTAGTTTCAGAAATGACTAAAGCAGAATGGCATTATTGTTATGAAGGAAGAATAACAGCATCATGGGATTTTTAAAGCTGCTCTTCTATGGCTAGTTAACATGTTAACATTGTTGCAGAAAATAATTACTTCATTATGGAATTGTGAGAATGAAATAGTGAGCTTGTTTCTAAATAGGCTTAATTACTCTAGAAGTATTCTGTGCCAGTATTCTTATTCCAGAGACAGCAATTTGCATGGGGAATTATTCTGGACTAGTGGTGGCAAAATCAATTACAATTTCCCTCCTGTCTTGAGAGAGAGCACACATTGACACTGTGATGCTGTACATGAGAATTTGAAAAAAATGAATGTGTGTTACTCAAATCTCTGAATAGCTAGAGAATTTGGCTAAAATTACCAGAACAAATATTTATGTTAGACTTTAGTGTATGCCAAACACTTCACATAATTCATAATTGTTCCTGCACATTTATTTTTGTTGTAACTCCAGTACTCCTGTTGGCATTATACTGCTGATGATTTTCAGTTTATTTTGTCCACCTGCAAAATCACTAAAATAGTAGCACATAAGAAATTATTTTTCCAACACAAAATGTGTTTACATGAAGTAATAAATTATATTTGCATTTTGTAAAAACTATTGTACCAACACAAAAATGTCACTGGCATTCTAACAAGCATTGGCTTAATCCAAACTTGCTTGCACAATTCCTTTTTTATGCATTGTCCTTAGAGGTTACATAACTATTCTGGCACATGTGGGATGTCAGAAAAATGAAAAGGTGTCCTCTTTGCCCCAAGGTTTTGCAGGCTATTAGGACTGCTTTCCTGGGCTGTGCACTTCCTCTGTTCCATGAGCTGGTTCTTAGCTAAGTCAGCTTTGAACACAGTGGGGGACACAGAAGCTGTCTGTGATTTAATTGACTGTGTTTATACTATTGTTATTTTAATCACTATTTTAAAGGAACATTTTCTCTTCTGTTGTTTTGC
Source organism: Zonotrichia albicollis (assembly GCF_047830755.1). NCBI lineage: Eukaryota > Metazoa > Chordata > Aves > Passeriformes > Passerellidae > Zonotrichia > Zonotrichia albicollis. The sequence continues at coordinate 9,061,371 of NC_133834.1, forward strand.
TCTTTAATCCATTTTGGAAATACTCAGTGTAGCACCAGCAACATCACTCTTTTCAAAGCTGTGGTCTAATTAAAATGTGCTGAACCAAACAGGCAAAATCCACATTGTTCTTGTTTTTGCTCTGTGTGCAAATGACATTAAACAATATTTTGTCTAAAAGCAGCATTGTTCTGTGCAGCTTGTAAAAGTTAATGAGCATGATGAACCCTTTAATAGCTCCATCCTTTTATTTATTTACTAGCAGTGTGTACCCCATTCCTAGAACAGCTTATCTCCTCCCAGCCACACAGTCAAAGCATGCACTTCACAAAGATGGATTTCTGAAAAGAACTGTTTCAGAAAGTTTTAACACTGTTTGAGGAGATGACTGTCTATAGGACTGCTGTTCCTTGAAGTGCAATAACTTTTGAGAAGAAAAAGTGTTGTTTTTTGGTATGTACATTTGTCTTACAGATTTTTAGGATTGTTGAGGTGAGGTGATTTATAAGAGACTTTTTTGGGGGATTTATTCTGTAAATAGCTTTAGAGAATTGGAGAGGATCAGAGCAAGCCTGTAGTATAAGATTTGACAGTGTAGGTCAGTGGCCTTAGTGAGTGGGAAAAAAAGAGCTGTGCCAGCACAAAGCCATCAATGTAGAAGCAGCTATACAACCAGAAGAATTCCTTTGTCAGCCTAGCTAATGCTGTTTGTGAAGGGAATGTTATAGTCCTAGCAGAAAACCCTCTTTCTCTTGGTAAGTGCTATGTAATTGTGCCAGCAGAATTTCTGAAGTACAGTCAGGCAAAAAAGTTGGCACAAGCTTCAACAGAGAAAGCCCGAAGCAGTGCCAGAACAAAACTGTTGTTTAAGTTATGTGTGGTAAACAGATCTCAAGTTATTGTTCTGTGAAAGATGAATTTCAATCTTTAATCATTGACAGGATGATATTACTTACTTTGATTTTCCATCCAAAGTTCTCATTTTATTATTTTGGCTTAGACACAATAGCTTTTTTCAAATTAAATAGTGAAAGATAAAATTTTTCTTGACTGATCTCTGTCATGTAATATCAATTTAAATGTCACAAATAAGAACTGACAAAGATTTCTGGAACTCTTGAGTTTCTCCAGATGTTTAACAAAACTAACAGTCAAGTTTGGGTTCATGGCAGGAAATGCTCTGGCTGGATGTTCAGTGCTTGGTGTGCCCATTTCTGCCAGAGCAACACGGAACTGGAGGTGTCCTGCTGAAACGTTTGTGCATGTCTGTGTACAGCTCCAGTGGGAATTTGTGCATGTCTGTGTACAACTGCAATGGGAATTTCAGCTCCAAAGCTCCTGCTCTGCTGGGCTCCCTTCACCTGTACTCTCTTCACCAGTAAAAGTGATTTGATTTTTTGAAATCCTGCTCAGCAATTTGATATCCTACTAGAACTGTCAGTACTAAAACCATTCTTCTAAACAACAATCAGAAAATATAATTTATACTAGTCTTTATAAATTGTCCCCAGATGTCACTCCTGAGTCAGACAGAAACATTTTAGAAACAAATCTGAGAACTGGTTTTCCTTTTCTCTTTTTTCTTCCTGTTGTTTCTGCAGTTGATACTTCTCTTTTTGCATTTTTTCCCATTGCTCTCTGTAAGGATGCCAACTCCAGCAGGCCAACTTAACTTGTCTGAATTATTCTTAGAGGATGTCTTGGGGAGTCTTTGAATTTCAGTCACAGTAATACTTCCCTGGCAATACTTCGTGATTTATGGCTAAATGATTATTGTAGTTGATAAATCCTTTATTATTTTGTCCAACTCTGCTAATTTCTGCCATCCTTTTGAAGCAAAATCAAATTAAAAGAAGAGAGCATTTATTAGCATTAATGTGTAATTGTTTGGAAAGCCAGTGCAAACTCTGTAAATCCCATAACTGAACAAGAGCTGAAATGTAACTTTACTGGTAAGTAAGGCATGTATTTATTATTCCCTAAAGGTAAATATCACTGTAGGAGAACCATCATTCCATACCATCATCTCATTTTATGTGTGTTTGCATAGTCTACATATAGCAAATTAAGGTTCTGCTTAGAGGATTTAATGTGTATTGTACAAGGCAGTGGAACAATTATTAACATAACATAACTACAGTTTCTAAGTAACAATATCCTTAATGTCACTTAATGAATTTATTCTTAATGCTTCTGGTTTTTGTTTCATTTGTTGGCTGAATCCAATATTTTACTTTATAAACAGCTTCTCCATGCAGGTACAAAGCATCTTATATTAAAGCACACTTTGCACACACATTTTTCTCCCAAAAAAATGTTTAAAGGGTTGTTTGTTTGGCTTTTTTTTAATATTAGCTCCTTGCTATCAAAATTACTCAAAACTGAAAGTTGCACAAAAACCCTGTTAAGGTAGAAAATGTCTTTCTTACTCCTGGACATAGGTTTTGAAATAATGTGTGCTTTAGATGTGTAGTGGGATCTGTCAGTGGGATCTATTGCTTATCAAGATCAATTGATTACATGCTTGCTTTATGCCCTTGAGGAGAGGAACTTCTGAACGTTAGCATGTGCAGAAAACAAGGGCAGCAGGCCATGACAACCATAATTCCTCACAGTTTTTTGAACCATTTGTTGCCTGTGTTTTGTCATTGCATACATCACTGGCACTGTGTACAGCTAAGGGAAAAGGGCTGGGACTTGAGTGGTGGCTGCTTAAAGGAATGACACAGTAGAGACCCTTTACTGTCATTGCTCCCCAGTTTCCAATGTGTGAAAAATGTATTGCTTAATTAGCAAGGATTTGTGGTTTGGGGCACAACTGTCAAAAAAATTAGTTTATCCTTAGAGGCTGTAAGCTTTGGGAAATAGTGGTCCAACTGTAGAGGGAGAATGATTGCTGTAAGAGACAGCATCATTCTCCAGAGCTCTGATGAAATGAGCTGTACTGTGCTTTTTACTTGGGGGGAAGTTTCCTAGAGTTTGACTGAAAACATGAGACTACTTTGTATTTACTTTGTGTCTTACAAGAAATATGTTTGAACTCTAACCAGCCATATAGGAAAACTTTCTGGCCAACTGGGAGAGAAAACATTTCTGCCACAATATCTTATTACCCTATATATACAATCTCAAATAATTAGGCATAAATGAATTTCTATTGTACTTAGAGTGTGACAGGACTTTTCAAATAAAGACATTGGTGAATTAGTTCACCAAATGTGGATTTCTCTGGTGGACCAAGTTGCATGTCACCAGTAGGTGATCAGCTGTTTATATTTACAATTTTTTTTTCTGTGTTGTTTCTGGCCTTTTTTCCAGGCCCTAGGATGTAAAACTCCATGAACTGACTGGATTAATGAATTCAAGCTGTTTGCCATGTGGTCAGGTAAGCCCTCCAGCCCTTCCTCACATTTCAGAGTATACAGAGTGAAGAGCAGGACCATCCCTTTCACTAACACCAAGACACTTAATCAGCTTATCTGTATATAATCTAACCATATCCTTGGTGGCCTCCAGACACAGGCTCATTTTGTTATTTCTTTCCTTGCTTTTAGATCAACATTTCTCTTGCAAAGTCTCTTTACAGTTTTTATGAATAGTACCAATATCATATCAAGTAGATATCAGTTGTAGGACACATCACAGCAACACGTGGATTAGGAGTGCATCACAAAGTCCAACAGACAAATGCAAGGTGTTGCACCCCTGAAACAGCCACCCAGGAGTGCAGCAAAGGCTGGCATCTTTCACAGAATCAGTGGATCAAAGCTTAAAGAATTGGATCAGCGTGTCTGTCCTGAAATTCACTTACTGTACCTGTGGGTACCATGAAGAGGTGTCATGAGTATCATGAAGTGGTATCATGAGTACCTGCTTTCTTGAGATCACTCTTGGGAATGTGATTGTCCTCTCCATGGCTGAAAAGGCTAAACAGCATCTTAAAAGCAAAACCTGAAATTACTCTGTGCATAAAGTACCAAATGGTGCTTCATCAGAAACAAGGATGGTATTGCAGCCATAACTGAGGTTTCTTCCCCCACAGTGTGATTGTATGGAGCAAGGCAGAACCAGTTTTATGACTTCAGCACCAGCACTGACTTCCTAGAGAAAGTTTTGGCATAACCCACAGTCTCTACCCTTATTTTCTTCTGTCACACCTAAATCAGAGTTCATCAATTCCTGTTTATCCACTAATCTTGAAGAGGGAGAAAAGCCTGTGATAGAAAGCCCTGAGCTGTGCACCTGGCCCATGGAAACAAGTGCAGAAGCCACAATAAGCATTTCCATCTGCCAGAGACCAGAACACAGATCTGTTAGACTGCTGCACTAAAAACAGTTTGTGTATTTCCACATGGTGCATTTTGTGGGAAAATGAGTCTCATAGTAATGTGGTTTGAAATTACAACTCCTTATACAATGCTTTTCTTTTATATTTCTGTAGTGAAAAAGGCAATTAACTTAAATATGATAAAGAAAGAGAGCCTGTAATTCTGATCTGTCTGTGGCAGTGATACTGGATAGAGGCAGTTATTTTTACTTGCTAGAAATTAACTAATTTCTAACACTGCTAATTGCTAGAAATTAGTTAACTTTGTATTTAAAATAAATTCTATTAGAATAAAATATCAAGATACAAATTATCTGTGTAAACTACTTTCATTGTGACAGTCTTTAGTCAAAGCTTTTTATTTTTTCTGTGAGGAGACCAAATACATTTTCAGAAATGTTACATTCACTGTATATACCTCTACCTGGCTGGGAAGAAGGCATCCTATAAACTTACTTTTCTGTGTTGGGTACTCCAGTTTTAGCCCAATGACAGTTCTGTATTATGGAAAAAGAAGTGAAAAATGCAAATGATGTTTTGAATCAAAATTGTAAAATATTAATATAGCACTTCTTTCATTATTAGAATGTAATCATATTAAATTTTTCATAGAAATATGGTTATAAGCAAAAAAAAAAAAAAAAAAAAAGCTAAAACCCCCAAAATGAACTAAGCAAAAATGCCAACCAAGCCCTAATAGGTGATAAATGAGGCTAATTCAGAATTGAGAAGCAATCACCATGGAAAAAAACCCCAGTTTTAGAGACAAGAACAATTATTATGAACTCCTGCTTGGAGATCTTTCTTCTCTACAGTTTGTAGTACTTAGCACCTGCTCTAGAAGCATCTATAAATAACCATTTTCTGTTTCAGACAAAATTTACATTGAAAACTATCTTGGTGCAGCTGCTCAGTTTTTCTAAGATTGTGAATTGCCAAAAAAGGAACAGTCATTCCTTGGGGACCTCAGAGTTAAATCCTTTTACTGTAACATGATCCCATGTAGTGGAGCTGTGATGGAAGTCCATTATTACTGCTAGCTGTTCTTAGAGTTGCTCAAACTGAGAACTCAGAAGCTTTCTGTAGATGGTCCTCGCTCTTTTACAATTTTTGTGGCTTTGTAGTTCCATAATTACTGCTCCTGATGGCACAGTGCCCCAAAAATGAATACTTTGATAATTTGCTGCTCTCTTGTACTCCTTGTCACCTGCGGTGTTCCAGCGCACCCCCGCCCTCCTGTGAAAACTACTGTGAGAAGAGTAAGTAAACTTCTGCAATCCTCTGTGCCCGTGCTGGGCATCTTCATCTTGTGTTTTACACTCAGGTTTGATGTGTTGGACATGTTTACTGCACATGAGTTGTTGTTTGTGATTAATGTAATGCATCTCTTTTGTTTCACAAGGAACCGATTCGAGTGGAATCCTTTGGATTTGTTTGGGCATAGGGTTGATTTTAATATTCACTCTATTTACCTTAATGGTCTTGTTTAAATGGAAGCACCTAAAGCAACAAAAACTGCAAAACACAGGTGAATAAATTCTTCATCAAATAATTTTAGATCATTGTACATTTTAGCTACTCTTAACATGTAAAACCATTGTATATATTCCAGATTCTCAGTACTGTATTTGTTGGATTGTTTGGTCTTTGTTGGATTGCTTGGTATTCCTCAAACAGTCTCCATGAAATTATCATAGTTATTAGGGAATAAATATCCAGATGTTGACTTGCAAAAGCAGCAATTTCTCTTTGTTGTTTCTGGATCCTGTGAGGATTGTGTTGTTGTATATTCATACGTGGCTTACTTGCTGCTGTTTGAGAAATCATTTATGAAAACTTAAAAGCAAAAAACTTCATAAGGGTTTCACCCTCACTGAATGCAAAAGGAGTTGTTCCCAGGCAGACGATACACATTCAATATTAGCTTTTCATTTTATAAGACTTTAAATAATTTTATTTAATATTGTAGTCTGTGAGAAGCATATGTGGTATATTTTGTGAAGGTGAAAAAAGGTTTTTTCCATTTTGCAAATCCTGTATTTGTGAGGTTTCAGACAATAAATAATAACCGACTAGAAAATGTGTTGAATTATTTCAATGTTTATTCTGAAGTAGAATGTTGTGTTGTCATAAAACAAAAGATTATCATATGTACATCTTAAAACTTTCACTATATCTTAAAATTTTCACTGAGGTTGGAACATAGTTGGGCCATAATGAAATCTGGACCTTTAACAGCTCTTTGTTCAGTATAGCATGATGTATGTACTAAATTAACTTCTGTATATTACAGACTCCTCTGTGGAGCCAAACAACATTCTCAAGGCTAATACTGAAAGCAGTGTGAACACAGAAGAAATCAGACACACACCTCCCAGAGAAACATTAATGTATTCAGTGGAAGAATGCACTTGCAGTGACTGTGGCTTGGTGAAACCTCAGACTGGCTGTGAAACTTCATTTCCATTACCAGCTACTGAAGAACGAGCTACTGTTCTAGTTACCACCAAATCTTTTGATTATTGCAACTATGTTCTGGGTGTTGGATGACTGGGAGGGAAGTGTTTTTGTACTGAGTAATAATAAATGAGTTATTCCAGTATAGCTGTAAACCTTAATACTTGCAGTCAGTGGAGAATGAAGAATACTTGCATCATCCTTGGAGATCTCCCATTGTGCTTGCATTAATATTGCCATTATTTCTAATTCTAGTATTTCATTAGTCAAGTATTTCTACAGTAACCTCAGACACTCAACTAGTTATTGGAATTTTTAATTTCAGAAAGTCCTTACATAGGACAGCTTTTTCTGCCTTTAGAGATTATACCTACTTACAGCACATATATACAAAATAAACAAGTTTGCAAATATGTATGCTCATGTTAGACTCAGATCTTCTGCCAAAAACTACTCGATGGTACACAGGAACTCTTCCAATAGGCAGAAATGAAGACCTACAGTACATCCCCACTCTTGAGTAATTTCAGCACTTGAAATAGGAATGTTCTAAAGATGGATACCCTGTAGAGTATGGAGTCCCCTGGGTTCAGAAGATGTCCCTGGGTCACCCTAAGGGATGCTGGTGGTGCTGGGGAGCACAGATCACAGAATGTCCTGAGTCAGAAGGAAACCAAAAGGGTCACGGATGTCCAACTCCTGGCCTTCGCTGCAATCCCTGCAATCCCATGTATTTCCTGGTGGGCAGGCTTTCCTTTCAGAGCCAAGTGTTTTCAGACTGAGATTTATTTCTCTTTTATTTATTTTTTTTTACTTACCCTTGTTACATTTATAAGGATGGGTGATTAGTCATGCTAGACCACTCTGTGACCTAAAATTAGGAATATATTTCTGTCACCTTGCCTTGCAAGCATTAATGTTACTTTCCCAATATTAGGCCACAATTTTATTCCTGGAAAAGTGCAACAGAAGCAACAACCACAACAACAATCATCTTTAATTGTAGCTAACATTCTACTTCAGGTTCCTGCATGAATGATGAATTGAAGTATTTCATTGCATGACATTTACAAATGATCAGCTACAGCATCATGAGGAGGCTGACACAAGGTTTGGGGTGAGTTGGGAGTTAGACGCTCTGTGTCGCTTTGGCCACACAGGGCCAACACCTCTCAAATAGGCCTAGAGACTTAAGAAATTTGTTATTATCATCTTTTTGGTTTTATTTAACATGCCTTTCCGAGCTTCCACCCCGCACAGCACATGCGGGGTTATCTCCACTTTTCTCACCGTTCCTTTGGCAGTGCCGCGTTCCTGCCCCTCAGGACGGCTTTGCCCGCCTGGGGCCGGGCGGCTCCGGGACCGGGGCGCGCTGAGGGCGCAGGGCCGCGCTGAGGAGCCCCGGGTCGGACGCGCTCCGCGGCGCTCCCGGGGCCGTGTTTACCTTCCGGGGCGCCGGGCGGGTTCCGGGGCGGGCGGTGGCTGCCGGCCCGGCCGTGGCTGTGCGGGAGAGCGGCGGCTCCGGCGGACGGAGCCCCGCGGGCACCATGAGCGGTGAGTGCGGCCGGGCCGGCCCCTCCGCCCGGGCCCGCCGGGCGCTGTGGGGGCTGGCGCGGGCAGAGGTGCCCGGGGGGCCCGGGCGGGAGTGGCACTGCCCTCGTTCCCCCCCGGTGCTCCCTGGTGCCGTGCTGAGGCACAGGACACTTGGGTCTCTTATCTCCGCACCCCGTTCCTCGTTCCGGCTCCCCGAAGTGATGTTTTACCCCGTTTTAAATCCTAAGTCTTGCCCTTGAGCGTGACACTGGCTCACAGCCTCACAGCACAAGTGATGCTGGGCTCGGGCATCTGTGTTGCCTCAGCTGTGCAAACTCATAGGAAATACTCCTGAGGAAATAAATGACCAAGAAAAAATAGGAGTTTAAAAAAATTAAAAATATGAGCTCAGGAGCATGCAGTCGGTGGGAGAGGTGAGAACCACGGCTTGTGGAGAAAGGGCCCTGTTGCTGTGTCCCTGTCTGAGTCCCGGTGAGGATGTGTCTGTCTGGATGCGGTAATTTCTGTGGTAGAGGGGAGCGGTGCCGGGGGTGTGTTAAATCTTGAGGGTAAAAGTGTGCTAAATCCTGAGCTTTTTGACGTGTTTGTCAAGGAAATACTCGAAGCTTTGCATGAGAATTATGACCCATAAACTACAGGACTGGAGGAAGCAGATCTGCTTGAATGAGCAAGCATGGAGATATTTGTTAGGATAGACATAAAATTTCTTATACACTTGTAGATGTAAAGGATAAGTGGTATTTATTTAATATGTATTAAAATACATTGGCAAGGACTTGTTTGGGGCTTTTTGAGAAGGGAGGTGCTTTAGTAAAACTTTGATGGGTTTGTTTGTCCATCGTCAGCAATGGAAGTTGCAGACAGCACTCTGCACCGGAGGACTGGATCACACATTGATCTCCCACCCTGCTCTAATGCATGGTGGTCTTTGTTGTTAAAGGCAGTGAGAAATAAACTGAGGAGTTAACTGGAGTAACTAAATACTATCTGTTTTGTGGGGAGCAGACATTTCTGAAAGTGAACTGAAAAATAAAACCTCTTCACTTGTGTTTTTCTCTGTTTTGATCTGACCTTTATGGTAGGAAGAAAGTTGAAGATTTTTGTGGGAGAGATGAGGCAAAAAAAGAGATTAAAATGGGGAAACTGCTTGTGGAAAATGCAAGTAACAGTGAAATCTTTCAAAGCATGAGAAAAGAAAGTTTCTCAAATGTTTCAGATCTTGATACAATATAGACTAAATCCTTATTACAGAATTTGTAAGAGTCATCGTTTTCATATGGAAAACCTCAGCCCTTCAAATTCAAACTGGGAATAGCCTTGTGCAAATTTATGCAAATTGGAGCCTAAATCTTCCTAGGAGACTAATCTTTGAGAGCTCTATTTGGATTCTGTGACTTAAAAGGCAAGGTAACACCTCATGTGGCCTAAAGCTTCATCGGGTAGTTATTTTTGTTACCTTTAATATTTTTTAAGACAACAAAGAGATACATGTTTATGAGAAAAGAAACATTTCATTACTTAAAATAGAGTAATGCCTAGGGTGACAGTAACAGTAGTGGTTCAATTGCATAGTAACCACTCATGTATAGCCCCTGCCAAGAATTGTGGGGGTTTTCCAACAATTTCAATTGGCAAGGTAACAAAAACCCCCCTAATGTTGCACTTTGACAAACATTACTGTTACACAGTGCTGTACAGTACTTTTCTAGAATAATATAAGTCAAACTGATCAAAACAGAAATATCTGAGATATCATTATCATGCTTGTTTCAGATAAGGGAGATGGCTGATGTTAACCTCTCATCAATTTTAACCATATCCTTCTTTTAGTGCCTGTAACAGCACTGCCTCTATGTACTTCTATGCCCAGTTTTAGGCCTTTTAACTAACAGAGGTGTTCCTAAAATATAGATGGAAGAACTTCTTAGTGACTATAATTATGGTTAATGTTTATTTTCTTTAGCTACAGTGTATTTCTAGTGGATGTGGAGGTAAATTCCTGTTGATGTAAGCCTCACCTTAATATTACTAATGCTGCTTACTAATTACATACTCATATTTTATTCTACAGTGCTGACTAGGCTGAACTATAAAGACAAATAACACAAGGATACAAGATTTATGTGCTTGTCAAGAATTGGGGGTGTTGTCATTTGTTTAATGACAGTTTCAAAATACTTAAAAATACAGCTTGTGGTGGGGGGAGCAAAGCAGTAGAATCATAATAATGTAGTATAAGGTAGCATTTAAATTAGGTCTGTGTTTGCTTTATTTTAAACTTGTGCCATCAGAACCTGCATTAGAGCAAGCAAGAGAGATTGCAGTCTGAAATGTTGCATTCAGGACATAAATGCAAGTTATATAAGAGCAATATGAGATTTATTTATTTTACTTATATGCTGCATGTGGTGCTGCAGAGGGCTTTACCTAGGAAGAACTGGATGAAAATCCTGCTTTCCTTTCCTTAGATGCAGTTTGCTGCTGCTGTAGGTGTGGATGTTTGTGTCAGAGCGTGGAGAGCAATTTGTTTGAAAAATAGGAAAGCATGACCTTGAACAACAGAAAATGAAGAGGGTCACAGAGGCAGGTGCAGCACCTGAGCCTATTTTAAACCCTTTTTGACCGAGTAGATGTTGGTAGGAGAAGTCTCTTGAAGTTTCTTAGTTTTTCAACCTTATGTTTTCACAATTATTTTTAGAGTCCAGTATGAACTTCCTTTTTTATGGCAATAGTCTAAATACAGCCTTTTTCCGAGTAATGCTGTTTTTATACATTCTGTGTTTTGTATTTGTATGTGTGTTGCTGTAGGTTTTACTGAATAAAGAGAAGGGTATTTTAGTCAGTTTGTAATACACTCTTGGACTTAGTCAGCTGGAGTTGATCACACTTAATTGGTGCTCTTGTCTAAAAAGATGCCTTTTTTTTTTTCCCCTGAAAACTTAGTTTAGAAAATGAAAATGTGGAAGAACTAAATCTTCAACAGAGTTAGTGGAAATGTATTTTTACCTTCCACCTACTGGAAACAAAACCATCACGAAATAGTACCATATTTAAATAGTATCATATTTTCTAGACTTGTTACAAAGAAAAATATACCCTTAGCATGAAAAGAGACACAACCTAATCTTTCAGGTTTTTTTTTTTTTTAACAGATATAATGAGTATTCTTTTCCTTATACCTGTAAAATTTCTGTTAAGCAAAGGAATTTAGGATGTGCATTGAAGAGAAACCCCAGCTAAGCCCTCAGCAGAGACATTACATGGCCTTATAGCCCTGCTGATGGTGAGGGTGATCTGAACTTCAGGAATTACTGGTTGCAATCTCCTGCAGTCATGATTGTTAGTAGTGAAAATTTGCAAGTAAAATAAGGAGAAAATGCACATTGCACTCAGTTTTGTGAAGTTGAGGTTGTTCGGTATCACATGCTTTAGTGGTTTAGAACATTAATTAGTATAATGAACATCAGTATGTATTCTGTATTTATGGATTTTTATATTGTCATGGTTCGGAATCTAGTTGCAAACCATTTCTGTTACCAGATAGATACAAAGAGTCCCAAGAGATGTGAATTTAAAAACTATCATGTATTGCATTTGGAAGACAAGCTTGGCTCACCTACTAATATTTTCATTTGATAGATGTTTTTCTGGTCATGCAATTATTCATTGCATGCATTTGTTCTGATGTTGTCTCATGCTATTAATATAAAAAGAAATATTGTGTTGTGCCTCTTCTTGCAGGTGTGTGGGTAGTGTAAGACTGAGAGTAATGAGTTTTGAAACAACAGAGAAAATCTGCAGAGTTGTGGATATTCAGTGTTACTGAATGTGAGAGGCTGCTTGGAAAGTTGAGATTTCTTCCTTATTTTATGGTGATGTGATTTATTATAAAACAAATGGATATAGAGGCATGTATACATCTCCATTTTGGCAATGGATGTGTGGTAGGAACATTGAATATTGTTTAATAGACTGTAATCCCTGCAGGAGCACAGAGGGGAATGGTAGGGATTGTATGAATTTGGCTTTATCTTCCCCCTGGCATAGCTGGCATAGCTGTTAGGAAGTGAAACCCATTTGGTGTGGGGTTTGAACCTGGAGTGCTTGACTGAGAGCCCCAGAGCTCACACATCACATGTCTGCACACTCTGAGTCACAGTTCAAAAGGGGAAGCACTTCTTGAAAATGCCCTGTAATCAGCAAAAGCAGCATTGAGAAGCTTGCTTAGCAGCTATGTTTGCTTGTTTTTCCTGTTGTTTTCATTATTCTGGCAATCTGTGGGGGTTTTCTTCTGTTTAATGACTATATGAAACTATATGGAATATGAATTCTATTAATATAGATTAATATGAATACATATAAAACATTATATCAATATAATGGATATTTCTATGTTGTGTGAATATACATATTTAAAGGCAGAGTCATTTCAACAAATTCTGTTATGTCCTGCTGGTTTAAAAGCAAACTGTTTTGAATGGGATTATGAAGAGAGGAAATTCTGGGGTTTGGACCTCTCACTGTTGGATAGCAAGAGGAAGCACATATCTGTGATGTCATCTCTGTTTGCTAGTGTGTGGTGTTTGATTTTCAGTGTTGGGAGGAATTTGCTCCTGCAGAGTTTGGATAATTGGCTTTCAGTCCATATGTACATTAGTTGAATGTTCTTTGAGAGAGAAAGGAGAACAGAATGACTTAAACCCAAGAGAGGTCACAGAGATGAATGCTTTGAACTCAAGCTGAGAATAAAGAAATTACAGAGGCAATGTAGGTTATCTTAAAGAATTAATTTTACCATATTCATGGGAGTTTATAAAGGATATTCCAAAAAGCAAAGTATTGTGTTATTGTTGAAACAGCTTGAGAAGTTAAAGATTGTCTTGCATAGTTCCTTATATAGTAACAAAATAGATTTTATAGGTGTTAATCAGAAGAACTATGCTAGTAGTTACATTTTAAGGGATTTACTGTAACAGTTGCTCTCTGCTCACCTGACTTAAAGCTCTTTCTGCACTAAGGTTTGACAGCAAGAAGATACTCCTGGTGTCTCACTCTTGTTTTCCATTCTTTTCTAGTGCTGTGATGCTGTGCTACACTGGTAGTAGTGCTGAGAAGCTCTGGGCAAGCTGTGCATCAGCTTGAATAATTATTCTGTATTTGGTACTGGTGAAATGTATCTTCAAAATGTTACTAACATAAGAATCAAGATGGTATTTGAAACATTATTGCTGCCTGTTAGAAAAAGGCTACTTGAAACCTCAAGGCATAGTTCATACTGCATCATTTTACTTAGGGAAAATACATTAGTTAATTTAGTGGAATAATTGGCTTGGGAAGAAAGTTTTCCGGGCCCAAAAGAAAGACATTTGTGTTGGCCCAAATGTATTTTAAAAACCAGTTTCTTTTAAAATGATATGATTTTGTTGGATTTCAGGTTCTCAGACCAACGACACTAAAAGACAATTTCTTCTAGAACGGCTGCTGGATGCAGTTAAACAGGTGAGAAATCCCACAGACATTTCTGCACTGCCTTACTCCGAGTTGTCACTACTAGCAGGGACTGTCTTTGCTTTCCCTTTAACAAAGAGAAGGAAAAGGATGAAAAGGATACAAAGAAGAAATTGTGGCTTTCATAGTACAACTGAGTTGTCTGCTGGCAAACAACTACTATGCAGTATTTATTTAAAATTCTTGTTCTGGACAGGTTATATTTATAATAGATTTATTTTAAATATATATAATACTATACAATATATATTAGGAATATATGTTCTTGTAATCCTGATATGACTGAACTAAATTGCAGTGTACTGCAAAGTCTAGCTAAGTTAACATTTTAGAGTAGCAGTTTGTTTTCTTTGCACTAGATTTTTAGTGAATGGTTAGAATACATGTAAAGATGTGATTTATGTATGTCTATATTTGTGTCAATGTGAAGTTCAGCAAGTAGAATTTCATAGACTGGAGTCAATTTGGGAGAGCTTGGGAGGCAAAAGAATTCCTCATGAGTAAGCCAGTGAAATGCTTTTTAAAGAGTGGTTCTGTAATTGTAGCACTGAGCTGGGTGAGAGCAATGTCTGGTTTTGTGGGTGCACATTTGAAACTCAAAAGTAGTAATTTCCACTCAGTTTTCAGTTTACTGAGGGAGCTGCAGGTGTGTTGCTCTGGCTAGCAAGGATCTATTTGAACTACAGGGGCAGCCCATTAGTGTAACATGATGCTCTAGAGCACTTTTTGGATGCAGGCTGTATTTTGCAATGCTCTATTTTGTGCTGCTTCCTTTTTTAATATGACTTTTTTTCATGTGTACAAATAGTGCAGAACACTGAATTTATTTAGTGTAACAAAAAGCTTTTAAATTGTTTTAAAATCTGTTTATTGCAGTGTCAAATACGATTTGGAGGAAGAAAAGAAATTGCTTCAGACTCAGATAGCAGGTAAAATAGTGTAAGAATTACATGCCTAGATTTTGCATCATAATGACATAAAACATATGGCACAAAATATTTGACATGCTCAAAAAATTACATTGCATGAAAGGTAGGTGATCTGAAGCTGAAATAACATGATTAACAGCCCCTCTAGCAGGTGAGGGTGATTTCTCAAATTGATTGCCAATTCTTCTGAATGTAACCTGAGCCTCAGCTTTCAATCATTATGATGAGGCTGTGGGTATAAGTAGATTATACTGCTGGCAAATAATGAGATTACTGCATAGGAGGGAATCTTTCACTGCTTATAAGGTAATGGTTCACTTGATATTTCCTATTTAGAGATCTGCAATAAAGTTGCTGTGTAGATACATAGTTGATTTTCACTAGGATTTTTTCATAGTTCCTTTTACATGAGTTCATGAACATTTCTGTTGCAGAGTGACCTGTTTGTGTGCTCAGTTTGAAGCTGTGTAGATACATAGTTGATTTTCACTAGGATTTTTTCATAGTTCCTTTTACATGAGTTCATGAACATTTCTGTTGCAGAGTGACCTGTTTGTGTGCTCAGTTTGAAGCTGTGTTCCAGCATGGCCTGAGGAGGAGCCGGGGGTTGGCGCTGACAGCAGCTGCAATCAAACAGGCAGCAGGTTTCTCCAGCAAAACTGAAACAGGTAGGGTGCTCATTGTAGCTATCCTGTTTTAATTAGTTCTTATGTTCAGTCAAGTGATATAATTTCTAAAAGAAGTTTGAAGCATGGCACCAAACTGCAGATTGTTGGTAGGATGCTCTACACTTGTGGAAGTGGCAGTGAAAATGACTGTTGCTTCTGTCTAGTTTAACTTGCATTCCAAGTTTCTCTAGAAATGTTGCTCTTGGGAAATCTGCACTTCCTACTGTTGCATCATGTATAGTGCCAAATTTATTTTGAATTCTGGCAGAGATCAGGGTTGTGTAATTTTGGTGTTTTTAAAACAACGTTTTTATTCTTGACGTTGTCTTAGTTCTTTAAGTGCCATGTTCTATATAGGTCAGATATGTTTAACTTCTAATTATGGATGTGATTTTGGAAAGAAAAATTATATTGCTTGTATTGGTTGGGTTGGTTTTTATAGTATTCAAAGAAAAGACTCCTTTATTTTTCTCTTCAACTGCTTCTCTTTTCTTTAATCAGAACTATGTAAAGATACTGATCAGTTTTTAACAATATTTGGGAAAAACACACAGAAAGTGTATAGTGGAGAAAGATATTTTTGCTGTTTAAATCCAACGCTTCTGTTTTCTAAAGTAACATGAATTTGTTATTTGCATGTCTGCAAATTCTGAAGCTACCTGTTCCTTTGGACCTGCCTTCCAACATTTCACATCAGCAGTAAAATAGAGTTCTAAAGAAATCTTTTCCCTTCCATAATATGTTTTCAGTTGGACATATAAACCTGTGGATAAAATACAAGCTTAAATATGCTTTTAAATGTGAATTCTGTGTAAAGTGTCAGATCAAATCCTTTAATTTGTGTGGCTTTTTCAATGAAGTGCAAAGTTCTAAGTGCTTAAATAGCCCAAGTTCTGTAGGAATAAATAACTTATTTAACTGGTGGGTTGCACGAGGAGAGTAAATGATTCACCTTTGTTCAAAGTTATATTGTTACCTGTTTGTTTTATAAATTTACCTGTAAATGTGTTCAGGTGTGAACTGAGTGGTTTTCTCGGCAGGGTGGTTGTCATTATTGTCATTCCTAATGCTCAATTGCAGAGCCGGTGTTCTGGTACTACGTGAAGGAGGTGCTGAACAGGCACGAGCTGCAGCGCTTCTACTCCCTGAGGGCCATCACGAGCGACACCGGCCGGGGCCGGGCCTGGCTGCGCTGTGCTCTGAACGAGCATTCCCTGGAGAGATACGTGCACATGCTGCTGGCAGACAAGGGCCGCCTCAGGTACTGCCTCTGACACCTTTCTAGGCAGGAAATGCTGACAGTGGCCGAAACCCAGGAAACAACCAAAAGCCGTAGTAGTACCCATATTCGTTGCTGTGCCTGTCAAGTCACTTAAAATAACTTTTTAAAATTTTTGTCAGCCATTAAGGTAGTAACTTGTGCCTGTATCAACATTTGACCTCTTCTCTAAATCCCCTCCCTCTTCTTTCAGCAGTTTTCCTCACTGCAGCCTGGACACCAACACTTTAAGATGCCTCTCTCATTCCACTAAAATAGTGCACAACTGCAGCCATGTCTGATCTCAATTCATCTGTGGTAATTGCCTGTTGCCTTTTGGAGATCCTGTAATTGCAGAGCTCCAGCAGTGCAGCAGTGGGGAGCTGCAGCTGCAGAAGTGGTTAGGTAGCAGCTTGTGAACCTTTTGTTACAGTTACTGAGAATAACTTACTACACCTTGTGAAATCCTAAAGTACTTTGGAAGTGCAAAATGCACTTAGGTTCATTACTGAGTCCTGCCTTTTCCTCATTTGGCTTCAGCTTCTTTTCTTTATGAAAACTTGAGGCATTTTCCTCTTTTAATCAATAACTGTTGAGCTTGCTCAAATGACTTGATCAAGTCCAGTGGATTCAGCAGAAAGGCATTTTATTCATTTGCATTGATTAATGGATGAAGTGAATAAGAGTATTGCCTGAACTGGGTTCATTAGTATCTCCTTTTCATTTCTAGTTTGTTCCAGTCATCTGTAGCTTTCTTGCAAAACAGATTTTGGAGAAATCAAATAAAGACAAATGAAATAACAAATGAAATTAAAGAGGTCTGAAAAGCATTAGGAAATTAGTGACTTGGATTGCTGTGCCACTAATTATTCTCATGCTTGTAGCAATACTTGCACAGTATCAGGATTATCAACACACTGCATTGTAATGCTATTTATAAAAAGGTTTATTCCAGAATGTTTAAGACTTAAATGTTACCTGAATTCTGATGGAATTTACAGAATCAGTTTACATCCCCAGTTATGTGTTTTGGAAACTTTTCAATGAATCTGTTAGATTTGTTTAACATATGCAGTGTAAATCCCCAGACCTTGAGTGGCTTTTTTTCCCCTAAAAAAGTGCAGAGCTAAAACTAAAGAAAAAAAATACTCTTTAGCATGTCTTTTTAGAACCATCTGAACAGTTACCAATTTGAGAGCTACAGGGAGTTACTGTGACATAAAATTGCATCCTTTGGGGAGCTCCTGCTTATTCTTCAGAGGGTTTTTGTCTTTCAGAAGTGAAGTATATATTACTATAGACTGCATGTCCTTTTTTCCCCTTTAAATTACAGTGTCTTCTATGAAGACTGGTCTTTTATGATGGATGAAGAACGTTCTAGCATGATCCCTACAATGGCAGCTGGTAATGCTTTCTCTTCAGTATTATTGCTCTTGGAAAACTGATGCATTTTGGGATGTTGCATCTGTTCTGGCTGTGAGGAATTTCTCTAATACACTGTATTTTCTCTAATACACTCTGTTTATGTGGAGAATGTGTGTCAGAAGCACAGCCAGGGTGAGCAGTCAAGGTATTTTGCCAATTTATGCTGTGAATTGGTGGATTATTAAAATCCTGGATCTGGCCTTCTTACAATTCAAAAATTTTCCACATAAATTTTTGAACTCTTCAGCAGTCAAGGCTAACTTAAAACCAGTGCAGTTTAGAGAAGCAAAGTGGGTTATTCCTGATTAGAAAAGAGTAATGATGGAATTTATAGTAACATCAAAATTACAGGTAAATACAGATAAGGAGAGTAAGGAATGATAACAAATAATTTACTTTTCTAGAGTTCATCCACAGAAGTGATGCATTGTTACCTTTTATACCCCTTTTTTCAGATACATGATCACATGCTTCATTCTGCCAGACAAGGTTCTTGGGTGTTTTTGCTAATAGAATATAGGAACCCACAAACAGTAAAGTTGCAGTGAATTGGTTTAAATAAAAGGTTATAAATAAATGAGTTCACAGTACCTTTTGATTATTTAATGTGCAGCTGAACAGCCATCCAGAAGAATTCAGAACTGATTGCATCAGCATGAATATAATCTAGAAAGGAATGAATGGTACATGAAAGAATAAGAATTCATGCATTGGGAACTGTGGGAAATTTTTGGAAAAAATGTTTTGCATGTCACAATTTCATTAATCCTTAGCTTCTGTGTTCATAACCTGCATGTGCAGTATATGGTGCATTTGTGGTCTCTTTTTCTCCTTTCTTTTTTCTGAAGGTCTGAACTCCATTCTTTTTGCTATCAACATTGATAATAAGGATTTAAATGGACAGAGCAAATGCACACCCACTGTGTCAGATTTGTTGAAGGAATCCACACAAAATGTGACTTCCTTGCTGAAGGAGTCCACCCAGGGCGTCAGCAGCCTCCTGCGGGAGATCACTGCCTCCTCTGCCGTCTCCATTCTCATCAAACCCGAGCAGGACTCTGACCCACTGCCTGTGCTGCCCAGGAGTGTCAGTGCTGGTAAGCCTCTGGCAATGTTAGTGCCATTCAGAGACTTAGGAACTACTCAGGTGTGTTTAAATAACTTTTTAATTTACTTTTAATGTGCTGTTGTAGAGCAGAAGTCTTAAAATAAGTGCGCTGTGCATGCAAACCACTTGAGAGGGTAATTAAAAAGCATGAAATTGGAAATATTGGGTGTGAATAGTGGATGGTAACTGTATTTCAGTATTCTTGTATCATTGTGAGAGGGAAGCTAAACTGTTTTATTGGTAGAGCTTTGCTTGTGACCTGAGTTTTAGTTTCTTGTTCACAAAATTATGCTTTGAAGTTTGTGATGTAATGATTTGTCACTTTTAATGTTGTCTTTTGCCACCTTGCCAGTCAGACATACAGTGACTTATATATTTTGTTAAATATCAGATGCAAATTTTAGCTTATAATCTGCTTCAAGTAGTGACTGTGTTTACAGTCTGAATTCCTATGCAAAGCAGATAATTGCCTAAATGAAGATTTACTCATACACTCTTTACCTTTAGAGTTCTTAGTGTTACAACCAGCTTGTATGATGTTAGTTACTAACAAAAACCCAAAGTCTTAATCTCTTATTATTTGAAATCAGTCAAGGAAAATGTGATTTTCGTTACATATTTTTTGTTCCAAAATTAACAAAGTAATATTTTATTATCTCTGTTTCTGGAAGTTGAACTAAAAGTTTGTTTTGCTTTGTAAAAGTACAAAACAGCAGGAAGATTTATGTGCTTTTCAATTAAGAAACAAAGTTTGAATTTGGGCAGTAAATTGTTTTGGTTATGAGAAAAAGCCACAAACCCCACATGAGACTCTGGTAGGAACAGAAGTTGAGATAAAATCTGGTTTTTATTGGCATTCAAAATAGATTTTGTCTTAAAACACAGTTTTTAGAGCAAACTTGTGGTAAAGCTTTTGTTGTATAGCACTTAAATGAGATTAAAATTGTATGTGAGACTTGACTTGGGATAACTTTGTTGTACAGAATAGCCTTGCAAGATGAAAGGCAGTAATTGGCCATATGGTGCCTGTGACTCCACAACATGATGTACCTGGTGTGTACAGCACATGTGCATACAGAACCTGAAAGGTACAGCTTCCAGTGAAATGCCACTTAAAAAAATTGAGTTTGTTTAAATGCAATTACATGTGGAACATTAGAGCAAGTCAGATGTTTCCATTGAAGTCTCTGTTCTTGGTTGTAATTCTATTTGCAACCAGAATGGGTTTTAACATCCTTTTAAAAGTATGTTAGTGTGCTTTGTGGATATATAACAGCTGGACTTGAATTAAACAGAGCAATTTGGTCCCAGTGTGAGTGTCTTGGTGAGGGATTTCTGATATTTCTTGGAGTGCTTCAGCTTTGCATTTAGCTCCATGTGCACATCAGATTCAGTGAGAATGGGTAATAGTGTAAAAATAAGTGCTGGCACTGAATACATCTGGTGGAATCAGAGAGAATTTCAGTGTATTTCTAGACCAAGAGCTAATTAACTGAAAGCTGACTATTCAGTTTTTAGAGTATAGACAAAACTATTTGATTGCAGGTTGTGGTTTGTTCTTTTCAGTGCTCCATGCTTTCTCTGTTGTGCAGACCTGCTCTGCTTGTATACTAGGTGTAATAGGAGAAAGTGACAGGAAGGCTAACTTACTATTTTAAATTTAATTTCATGGGTTTGTAGAACTTTTTTTCCAGTTTCAATTGAATCATGTTATGAATGCATCTCCAGAATGTCTTTTAAAATCTGAACTATGTAAGACTTATAAAATAAAGCTGTTAATTAGAGATTTAAAAGCTCGTGTATATGGAAAGATAATGAATGCCATGTAGATCTAAGTGGTTTTTTCTTTATTAAGTAAGTTAGTATATGAGCTCTTTTAAGAAAAACAAAAAGGTTTCATATATTATTTCTCTTTTCTAAACTATGTAAAAACTTTGTATTGTTACTAGATTTGAAATACAAAAAAGATCGAAAAAAGAAGAAGAGGGTGACTAATATTATCTCATTTGATGAAGAGGAAGATGAGCAAAATCTGGGGGATTGCACAAAGACTCTGATGACAGGAGAAAGTTCAGAGGAGAGTGTAGACAGATCTTCAGTTCTTGCATTGTCTTCATCTGAAAGCACTCTGGGAAAAAACCTGAATGGGAGTGAAAGTAACCATTCGTGGAAGAACAATTCAGTATTCATGAATGGAGAGTATGAATACCAGAAACTGGATGTGAAGAGCATTGATGATGAAGATGTAGATGAGGATGAGCTGTATGGAAAATCATTAGGAAATAAAAGCACAGAAGGTGGAACTGAAGCTTCTGAAAAGTAAGTATTGGTGCAGGAGATAGTGGTAAACTTTCCATGCTTCCCCTCCACCCCTTCCCTTTTTTTTATGGCTACTGGAAATTCATGTGTTGAACTGAACTGTAGATTTTCTCTCTTTTTTTTTTCTCTCCCTATTTTTCTCCTCCCCTACGTTTTTTCCCCCTCTTTTTTTTTTCTTTTTACTGTTTAAACAATATATGCCACTGCAGTGATGATATTTTGCTTCTAAGTTTCACTGAAGACCCAGATTTTGAGATATCAGAGTTCTTGTTCTCCTTGAAGTTCTCAGTTGTTAAAACTCTGGCATGATATAACCAGGATATAGTTCTGGCCTACTTGATGTTTCCTCATTCTTAGTAGGATAGCAATTCTATTTTGGCTTCACAATAAAAATGTGTATTTTAAACAGAGTAAGCTTGTTACATCACAGTGTAGACAGTTCAAAAAGGCAGGACAAAACTGAGAGAGAAAGAATAATTTTAGATACTGATATGCTTCTTTATTTCTGACAGAAATTTGTTTAGAGAAAAAGGCAAGTGCTGCTTATCTCCTCTGCTTTGGAATGTCTGGTCTTTAATCAATTAATGTAAGGCTGACCAAGAAATTGGCAGGCAGATTGAAATAAAGATTTTTCTTGCAGTGCTATCTCTGAAAGAAACATAAGCATTATGAACAGTAATACTGGCTGTATAAATAGATTGGTTTGTTTCTTTGTTTGTTCTAAATAGGCCTCGTGAAATAGTCCCGTGCAATTCTCAGATGTGCAGTTGGAGTCCTCTGCAGGTCCTGAATGATGACTCAGATGTTCTATTTCCTGTCAGTGCTGTTGGCTCTTACTCCCAAACAGGTGGGCATTTCAATTCACAGATTTCCAGCAACCATTACTGTAACATGGGACAATGGTAAGAATAACAGGATTGTACAGACACAGCAGGTACTGCACAACTGGGATAAAAAGTTCAATTCAAGTTTATTCTAGTTCTGAATCAGAGTTCTCCATTTGAGTAGTTACTTAGTTAAGGGGGAGTTATCAATGTCAAAATAAACCAGAGTTTCATTGGGATTAAGCTGTGGTCTCTTATTTTATTGAAGTTTAGGATAGTTGTGTAAAAAGTGTCCATATCCATTTTCTAGATACCTCTAAGCTGCAAGAGGCTCCAAGTGTATTTAAGAAGTTGAATTCAAATTAATCTTGACATTCCAGAGAGCAGCTGGAAGCAGTTCAGTGGAAGCTGTTAATTGTTGAAATACAGTGTAAGGAATGATGGACTAGGAAATACTTGCTCAGAAAAGGATGTGGGAATTGTAGAATGATTTGGGTTGGAGGGCATCTGCAGAGATCATTTATTCTGACTGGCTTTCTGAGCTGTGAGCACCTCTTGCCAGCTCACATCTAATTTTTCCTGTGCCAGTATCCTCAAATGGTTTTCTGCAGGTTACAGGCTGATAGTGAATGAACAGAGCTGTGCATGAGTGAGAGTGGCATTTGTAAGTGTGAGCTCCACTGGCTCTGCTGGGGCCTCAGCTGCAGCTGTGTGCAGTGAGGGACACTTCCAGAATGATGTGGACCATTTGAAGCCAGCAACAAAAATTGTCAAAGGAACAGAAAAGAAGACCTGGTGCTTTTACAATATTTGTATTAGTACCAAAAACAAACAAAACAAGTCCACTAGCCCTCCCCTTCACCCTGTTGATATTTTTCTAGCTACTCATAAAACACTGAGCTTTGGGTATACTCATTTCAGTGACCATTTAAAAACTTGTCAGTGGTATTCAAATAATGTTTTAATTGTAGTATATTTCTCATTTTTTGCATACGCATTATATGTCCAAGAGTTTAAATGGATTGTTGATTGAAGGCCTGTGAAAAAGTGGAATTCAGTTGTGTAAGTTCAGTGACAAAACTGTGACTCATAAAATAATGCTGCACTGCCCTCTACTGTATTTTAAAATATGTACCTCATAAGAAATGCCAGTAGTTAAAAGAAAAAAGGACTTTTAAAATTATTTCTTGTGCTGCCATATTTTTCAAATTACAAAGGAATGGATTTAGGAAACATTGGGTAGTTTGTGGCATTGTGATCTCTTCAATACAAAGAAACAGATGTTCCCCAGAAACTGTTGGGGAACATCCACAGGTTGGAATCTGGAATACAAAAATCCATTCCTGTCTGTGGGGGGTGTGTGTGGATTGGGAACTCACAGTCACTGTCAGTGGATGTCATGAGGCATCAGGGGCATGAGCTGGGTTTTGAGCTGAAATCCAAAATCAGGAGTGCAAGCCAACACTTAGTTCTGGAGGCAGATGAGGAATATCTGTTTATATCTGTGTGCATCTTATGCATAGCTGTCCCAGGGGCTTACCCTTACTGAGAAGACACCAAAGCCCCTTGTTTTGTGTTGCTTATCTCAGAACTGTTTTGAATGCAATGCTCAGCCTGCTGGAGGTGATCAACAGATCCCATTCAGATCCCTTCTAGGCACAGGACAGATATTTAATCCTCCTTCTGTCCCTCTTTGTGACCTGTCATGCAAGTGAGAGTGATCCAGCATTGGGCTGGTGAAGGGCCTCAGTTGATCAGAGCTGGGAAAGCCCCCAGACCCCACTGTGTGCTCTCCTGCTCTCACCTGTGAGCAGGAGGAGCTGATGGAGGGTGCAGGCTGGGCTGCACTGAGTGCCCATTGCACACCCAGTGCCAGCAGTCAGGGACACAGGGAGCCAGGCACCCTCTCCTCAGGCACACAGAGTTTGCTGAGATTGAAAGCTGCCTTAGGCACTTGTTTGCTTGGCTCTGGGAGTTGCACTTGTGCTGGGTGAATGATGTCAGAAGGAACATGCATTGGCTTATTCTGAGGGCAGTCCAGCCCACTAACTGACAAGCTCATTATTATCCTGATATTTTTCATTAAAATATGCTTAATGAGCTATTGTAAAATATATAGTTTAACCCAATATTTTGGTTTAGAGGTTTTAATACCAATAAATAACACATACACATTATATATATATATTGGAGATAGCATTATCTATAGTGTTGTATGTTAATATGTGTTTTCAGTATTAATCTGTTGCAGTGCTCCAGGGATGTGTCAGGGCATATCATATCTCTGGGTAGCTAGAAATGAGAAAGCCTCCATCAAAATGCAGTTGCTTGGAACAAAAATGGATTATGTATTTTAGGAACTGAGCTTCAGTAATCTCTATGGCTTCAAAAATAATTTTCTCCATAATAACTTTATTTCCCATTAACTTATTTTCTAGAATTTCTGCTTCTATTCTATCAGAATGGAATCTGCTCTGTTTAGGATTGTTTTGTAGTATCTTCGTAGCCCTTACATAGTGAGATGCAGAGCACATCAATAAAATATGATTTTTGTTTGTTTCCACCTGAGCTTCCTCCATGACAGGCTCAGTGATGTGGATGTTTTGGTGCCGACAGCTGTGGATCTGTGGACAGATGCACATTATTCATGCTTTTTAAACAAAATCTCATCTGTCTGATTCCTGATGGTTGGTACAGGGACGTAAGGAGCCAGGGAAAAGCCATGGTGCTCTGTTGGGAATACAGAAAGCACTGATGTCTTTGCAAGGTTTCACGTGCTGGGGACTAGCCACAAATTCTTCTCCTGCAAGTCACAACCAGATTTGTAGTGAGCATGAGGTGCTCCAACTCTGGGGGCTGGCACAAGTAACTTCAGGAAGAAGTCTTCTCATGGCTGTGTAACTCTGTGCATATCAAGTATAATTTAGGGATTGTGCTGTGCTTTGATTTTTTTCCCCTAAGAGTCTTGACAATCCTGCTGGCATTCAGGGTCAATCTGCAGAACCAGCTTTGGAGACAGAATTAAAAGTGTTTAAAAGCTCTAGTAAGTTGAGTGTTTCTGTTTAGAAAGGTAACTATCTAGCTTCTGGATTTATGTTTTTATTTTATTTTTTGAGTAGTGTAACCCAAAGGAAGCTAATGCTTGTGCATTCTGCTTTAGATAACTTGGAGAATGGAGAGGGGCATGAACATGCTGTTCATCCGGTAGAACTGGTTCCAAGGAGGTCTGATCTTCCTTACAGGTATGTGCCAAATATGTTTGTCCTGAAAGAAAAAAACCTTCCCCCTGTAGCTGCCAACTTACTGTTAACTAATGCACTTAGTACTGCAAAACCAACTGCTCATCAGGGTACTTCTGCATCTGTTTGGAAAGACAAATGCAAAAAACCTACAGTTGCCTTTTTTACATGGTTTCATACACTGAACTTTGCTAATTATCTTGAGAAAGTCACTTACTCATGTCAAATAACAGACCTGGCTTCCTGGCTTTGAAAACAGGTTTTATCTTGGTTTTTATGTTATTTTTTTACTATATTCTCCGTGGCCTTTTAATTTGGAATTTTTCTGTGCCTGCTTAAATCAGACTCCCAGGAGATACATTAAAAGATTGTTCAACATATTTTTATTAAATATGGGTGAATAGGACAACAATTCTAGTTTCTGGAATATTTTTTTAAAGTTTTGAATTCAGGATTTTGTTTTCATATATTGATTTTACTGTGGTTTTCTGACTAGAGTGGAAGTCAGTCCTCCAGCTCAAGTGAATACTTTAAGCAGTATGTTGCCTTCAGCCACTGTGCCAGAATCCATGACAATTAGTAAGTACTTCCTTGATGTCTCTAGATTGATGGAAATACCTTTGAAAGTCCTGTAATTCTTTCTATTTTTGATTCAATAAAATCTGCTTAGAGAGTCTTGGAGCACTTAATTTCTGATGTTCTGCTCTTGTTATAATAACTGCTCTAAAATGATGTTTGTATTGGCAGGTTATGCTTCATTGCAGCTGATATGTCCTTATATCAAATGTGGCTTCAGTAGTTAAATGAAAAATAATGATTTGATTAACATCTTTAAATTTCTTCAAGTTCTGAGGGTTAGTTCTGATGTACTCTTGCTTATTTTGCCTGTTGTCATCAATGGCTAGTCAGAAACAAACCCCACTCTCTCTGTGGTTTTGATGTGAAAAGCTGCTCCAAATAAATGTGGACTTTCACAAAAACTTGAGGTAAGATTAGGGGGGAGGACAGTCATGTTTCAGTGGCATTAAGAGCAAAGCTAGACAGGATGAAATAGTCTTTGCTGCAGAGGTAGATTAATGGAAGCACAGGCAGTTTGTTTATCACATATTTGATCTTTTTTCTTTGCATACACTTGTAGAACAAAGATTTAGTTCTTAAACTGAATGTCTAAGCTTGTAACCCAGTATGTGTTTATGTTCCTCAGTGTACAGACTGTTCTGTAACTGAACAGGCTTTGTTCCTAAAGCTCTTGGGTGTGTGTTTGTTTCTTCTTATAAATTTCAATATGTACAAGTTTTAAATTATGACATTTGGGAAGTTAGAAGTGATGCAGCCAAGATTCTTTTCTGCAAATGATTAATGCAATCATCAAAAATGAATGAAATCTTAAGATATTCTAATCTCATTTTCTAAAGTTACATTCAAATGCTGTATCAACCTGTGTTAAAGGAGAGAAAACAAACATTTTCACTGGGCAGTGTTTCAGGCTCTGGCACTGTCTGCTGACTGAGCTTTACAAAGCTGAAAAATCCTTTCTTACAAAGTATGTCCAAGTGGCAAACTAGTTTGGGACTTTTAGGAGCCATAATTGAATTGTGGAATGGACTTACAGTTATTAGCTACAGTGATCTTTGGTCACTTGATATTCTCTGTTAATGTTATCCCTACAACATCCTTTTGTTCCTGTTTATTTCTCAGAGAATTGCTCAGGGCCGTTTTCTGGTCCCCTGCCCTGTTACTCCGCTGTTTGTAGGGGAGTCAGGAGCCAGCAGGGGCCGCAGTTGGTCTCCTTCAGCTGCTCAGTTATTTCCCAGTCTAGGTAAGAGCTATAAAATAGAAAGAAAATCTGGAGGCTTTCAATTCTCAATACTTAGCAATTTGTAAATGAAATGAAAACACAGGATCAACAGAAATGTGCACACTATCATTAGTTTCCCAGTTCAGAGAAGGCTTTGGTGAAAGGAAGGGTGGGAAGCATGTCAAACCCATCTATAAAACCAGTAGAACACCGAGTAAATAATCATAATTATAATTAAAATTCAGCTGACTATACATTTATAGAATTAGTGATTACCTTTATAATAGATGATCCTGGGTATGTTGAATAAAAATGCTTTTTTCAAGTTTGCTGTTATTGGTCGTAGATTCTCTACAGGAGGAATTCAGTGCTATGACAGAGTCAGACACTGGAGCTCTTTCTCTCTGTTGCAATTAGCAGAAGAATTATTAAATGCTGAGGCTTATAGCTTGGTTGCATAGCAACTGATTCTAACACATCAGGCAAGAAAAATGGAATGCAGTAGTGCAGTGAGAAAAGCTGTAAGGTCTCCAGTGGCTGGATCTCTGTGTTTCTTACTTTTGGAGACAAAACCTGAAATGGATTTTAAAAAAATTATATTATTTTTCTGCTTTTGTTCTAACCTATTAGGATAGTACTAAACTTTTCTTACTTTTTTTGATATGCAACTAGTAAGTTAGGAGAAGCTGTAATTTCAAATTTCTGCCATTTAAAATTATTTTCCTGAATTATGTCCTGTGCATTTGTATGGTATAGGTTAACCTAGCCACAGATACATCTCAAAAATACTAATACCACTTAAGAGAAATCCACAGAGCTTTGCTGTTTATGTCAGGCATAATTTGAGAACTTGCCCAGCTGTGCAGATTGTTTTGTCATAACCAAGTTTATAAAGAGTTAAGCTGGTCAGAAATTTTCTATTTATGCATCTACTCTGCTATATAATTTCAGTTTTTAAAAAAGTTGTCTTTGTCTTATTGTACTTGAATCACAAACAACACTGTTTCAGGAGTTGCTATGGGAGGATTGTATTTTCAGCGTTGTTTTTCACCAGAACAATCTCTTCTACCAGCACAAGTCTCTCAATTTTGCTTTTCAGTAGAAAAAAGAATAAGTTGCAAAACTTTCTTTTTAGAAGGACACTACTTCTCCTCTTCTTGATAAGGTTCTTTTATTATAGTACTATTTTTAGGAAGTAATTGGTAATTTAGTCTTTTCACTATCATTTTCTTCAGTTTTTAAAATTGAGCTTCACCACAAAGGTTAGGAAAGGTTGTAACATTGTACATCATTCCATACTTTTTCATATATTCTTGAGAAATCCCTGAGCTTTTTGTGATCACTGAAGAGCTTTACTGAGTAATCAAACCTCCATGTTATATTTTTATCCTGGTTGTGTAAGTGAATAAGGTGTTTTTGTACTTTGTGTCCTCTGAGTAGCTGCTGACCTGTTCTGTGGCCCAGTTGCCCCAGGTCACTGGCAGGTACTAAATTCCTGGTTTTCTTTGGAAGCACAGCTGTGAAGGGAGGGTGCTGGTATTTTATCAGGGAGAGGAAAGCTGCAGGTTACTTTACAGCCTTGGTTTTCTCCAGGACTCTTCTATGCAGTAGAAGGGCAACACAATTTGTTTCCTACTAAAATTTGCCCTGTGAATAGTGACATGACAGGATAATATTTACAAGGTTTTGGAGCACTAAATTAAGCCTTAAAACACAGTGTTCATGTAGGCAGCTTAGGGAGCATCAAGCTCCTTAAGTCTTTAAAGGTCACACTTCTGATTTAAGATGTAACTAGTCTGCTGGAAGTCTTATTTGTCTCTGAAAATATCTGTGTAAATTTTCACTCATGAAAATAAAAAAAATAAAAATTCCTGTAAACTGTTCCCAGCCCACCCTGATACTCTATCTGCAGGATTGCAGAGGAGGCTGCATGACCTTGTGTACTCTGAGGGATGATTTCACTTACAGCTCATTCTTCACAACAGGTGATTGCAAATCATACTGCTCCAGTCTTTGGCTAAATAGCACAAGAGTTGTGAAACTTATGAATTTTCTGGAGGTTGCTGGAAACTGGCAGGTGTTTGTCAAAGCATTATATATTTTGTGCTCTGTGACCCTCTGAAAGCTTTCTAGAAGCTAGATTTTTGCATGAGGTATGGAATGGAATGGAAAATGGTTTAGAGCAAATACTCACTTCATAAGTAATTAGGCACCACACATTAATTTCAGCAATGAAAGAATATTGCTAGTGTTCAAAAAAGTGAGGTTTAATATGAAAAAATCATTTAGTACATTCCTTGAGTTTTTAATATCATATTTTCTTTTTTTGCTGATAAAGAAGGGTTTGGAATTCTTTGTTTGTACGTGGGTATTCTTTTTTTAAGAAGTCATTACAAAACTACTTCTTAGGAAAAACTTCACTAGTTATCAACCTGAGTTCCATAAAGACAGAGATATCACTTCACTTTTAGATATATTGTTATTGAATGCTGATCCTTAATAACAGTTGTGTATTGCCTTTCATTAATGTTACTTTACAGAACATAAATGTTATCAAGTACAAAACAGCTCAGAAGTAGGACATAAAGTCTAATATCAAACACTTTTGTGAAGTAGGAATACTTGGCCATCCTCCCACTGTTTTATTAAAAAAAGAAAAGAAAAAAGGAGAGGGGAGAAAGATTGAGGTTGCACAGTTCAGAAGTCAGAAAATGCCAAATTTATGGTTGCTGCTACAACCCTGACATTTTTTAAAATTTATTCCCTTTTCTAACCCACACAATGTATGAGACATAAGACTGCTGGAAAAATTAGGTTATGATCATACACTCATCTTGGAGGCAAGTGTAGCAGACAGACAAAAGCTCATGAACTGGGGATGTTCTGGCAGGTTTGAAGGGAACCTGCTGCAGTGTGTGATCCTGGATTTCCTTTGCATCCAGCTGACTGCTCTGACATGCTGCTGAAATTTTTCAGGAAGCGCAAGTGAAAGTAAGAAATTAAAATTTTTGAAAGTTTTAAATATTATATCTGAATTAAGTAGGATGGTTTCCTTTTAGTTCTCCTCTGTTCCTTGCTTCAAAAGATCACGACATTAAGGTTTCTGATTTTTTTCTTGGTAATTTTTTGCTCATTTAATTACACTAATAATATTTTACTTTTTTGTGTTTGCTATGGATAGAGAGGCTAAAGAAGTGTTGATTATAAACTGTATAGTTATTTTGTTTGTTTTGAGTAATTTATAGAAGATATGGCTTCTTAATACTCATCAATTCAAGAAGGAACAGCAGAGCTATAGCCATGGAGCAATCTTGCTGGGCTGGACCAGCCTTCTTGGAATTCTGGTCTCTTGTCCCTCACTGGTGGTTTGTGTTGATGCTTTTATCCACACCTACACTGGTACCTGTAATTGAGATAAATTAGCAAGAAATACTGAGGATGAAATGTGTTTGCATTCTTGGTCCTGAATTAAGCATCGATTTTTGCCCTATATGTGATAATGAAATTTGGAATTTCTGCTTTGTTGTGTCTCTGTAGTATTATCAATTCCATAGATAAGACTCTGGATAAGACTCCCAGAAAAAAGAGGCAAATGGAAATAAATAAGCAATTTAAAGTCTTCTATTTCAAGAGGCTTTTTTTCCTTCCTCTTCTGTGCAAACCATGGTCTTTAGCAGGATCTTGCTTTTGTGCTCTGCTTGTGTGTGTGTGGGAGAGGGGAGTGAGAAAAGATGGAATTTCAGGTCTCAACTCATGCAGAAGATTCTGGATGGAATAAGGAAAAGAAGATTAAGTTATTATGCAAGTTAAGGTTACAGTTTGAATAGGCTGGCAAATTGAAATAATGAAGCCAATTTATAATAGTTTAGCTGTATAAATGTTAATAAATCAGTACACATTAAAAGACTGAGTACACAGAGAGGCAATTGCCCTGTGCAAGTGCAGAGCCGTGTCTGAGCAGCAACAGCTTTAATTTATTCAGAGTTAGAGACATAACAACAACTACTTGTTGATCATGCACCATCATATTTTAATGGCACACTTCAAATATTTAAAATGCCATCAGCTTGATGTGTCCTTGAGGATTCTGAATTCAACATTATGGTTCAAGATTGTTGTTTTGTTATGGAGTGATACTGTACAGAAAGCTTGCTGTGGATCCTTTTGCTTCTGTTGTTTACTTGTATGATGCTCTAACACTGGATTATTGCATTTTCCTCATCCCTAGAGGAATTGTTTGTTTATTTCACAGGTAGGCTGATGGATTGTGGTCCCTTGTGCTATTTAATACCCAGAAATTCCCCTGTTTCACTTTCGGTTTTTCTACAAGATTTGGATTTTTTTTTTTAGGGTTGCATAAAATATGCTAAGTTACTGTAGAAAAATAATTATCCTTTTTATGCTGAATTAATGAAGTACAAACTCCCTCTAATGACCTACTGAAATGTGTCTTGCTAATGTCATTTAGCTCTTAAAGTGTAATATGGGTATTATGGAGTGGGCAGAAAACTGATCATCTACTTTCTCCCTGGCCACAATCTCAGGAATGTTTTGGAAAAAAATCTAGCATGAAGAAATTTTGGTTGGCTGATTTCAAATGACACAAGAACTCTGCTGAACTCTGCAGTCCTGCAAGGGTGGGATTGATCTGCAGATTACCAAGGCCAGACTGGAATCAGAATGTCTGCAGCACTGACTGTCAACATTTGGTTGATATAATAAAATCTTTTGCATTTTATCCACTACTAGAGTTTGTCAGACTCCATCTGGCCATAGGAAAATGCTATTTTTTTTAAATGGGCAAAAACTTCTGTAACTATAGAAATATTAAGAAAGATACAGGTGAAAGATACTGTGTACTGAATGTAAAGGGGAAAAAGTTGTCCAGTGGCTTTGCTTGCTTGAAGAATTCAAGTAATACCAGTTCTGTTAGTATGTTTTCAGTAAAAGCACACTGAAATTTACTGGCATCTGCATTGAATACTTGCAGAACAGAATTGGCTGATTTATTTTATATAAACATTTCACTTAAGTGTTGGGAGGGATGGTTTAATATAATTGTGTCCTTGTAGCACTTATAAAATTATTGATTAACATATGTGAAATTGTTAATGAAATTGTTGGAGCTGACACTTTTCAGAATGGTATTTGGCTGTTCTGGTATCATGTTAAACCTAACCCAAAGGAAATCTTTAAAAATTCTAAAATTCTGTTTGTTGTTAAAAAAAATATTCTTGATTTAATGACAGAAAGTATTTTTATGGTATTTGTAAAAAGATAGAAAGGACTTAACAGGAAATGATGAGGTTCAGAAGTCTCATCATCTTTAGGGCTGAACTTGAGGAAGCAATGCCATTATCTCTGCTCCCATCTCCCTGTTGCAGTTATTTCCTGTGGCAGGATTTACAGGCAGGAGGAGCAGCAATTTGGAGAAGCTGAGCAAGTAACAGTGTGTCTCATTAATAGGCATGTGCTGAAAAGGTGCTTCTGCCCTACATCTGTGAAAACAAAACAGCTGCAGCCACAGGCACACTTGTAAACATTTGTATTAAAGCCAGATGCAGACTAATTTGATTTGATCAATACTTCTGATGTGGTGTTAAATAACTCTGCTTTTGAAAGATTGCTCAAATTAGTGATGAGATTAAGAGCATTTTTATGTGCTTTCCTGAATAGCAAATGGTGTTGGCATCATCTTAAGTGTGCTGCCTGTGTACATGACTTCTAGATCTGAAATGAGCAAAAATGGACACAGACATTAATCCTTTTTGTTCCTTTTTTAGATGAACTTCGTCAAGCTATCGTGGCCATGATGAATAGAAAGGATGAGCTGGAAGAACAGAATAGGTAGTTTGTGGTTTTTAGTCAAGAGGGACTGTAATTAAAAAAAAAACAAACTGTTCTCTAATACAAGCTGTTCTTTCTGTAAAGCAATGCATAATATTTCTGTCACCTTTTTGATGTATATATTATTTTTTCCTTGAAAGGTTAACTTAATAATTCACTTTTTAAATGTTGATACTGAAGAATAGTGTTTTGAAGGTAACTTTTTGCTTTTAGTTTGAATCAGGTAATTCTTTGTACCTTGGGAGCTTTGCAGTTGTAATTTTTTCAAAACCAAACCTTGTAGCCAGGGGATTCTGAAGCTCTGTTAAGATAGCTTTCCAAATAAGCAAAAGTTTCTCCTAATGCAAATATTCAGAAAATTTCTGGTTTTTCCCTTCTGGTGAAGAAGTGATGTAGGATGGCTCACAATGTAATGCTGAAAGTGACTTTCATTTCTGACTGTCTTTGTGTTCACTTGGGGCACAATGATGATGTAAATGTAGAAATGATCAGTTGCTTATATAAAATGCCATCAAACATACTTTGTATTTATTTAGTTTATTGAAACACATAGTTAGATGAATGAAAATACAAATGCACTCAATGCTTTAGTAAGGGTATTTTGGGTTTTATAATGCTGAGCTTACCAACAGATCCCATTTTCCTTCCTCCTATTCTTCCCACTCCCATAATTGCAAGTTATTGCCTCATTCAGCTTTGTGGGCTTTTTTTGGCAGAAGGACCAGGGTGCTTTGGGTTTTACCATTATGCATCATGCTGACCTTTGCTATCTCATCAAGGGTTTTTACACAGAGGTCTGTGGCAGTGACAAGAGCCCTGCCTGGCTTGCTATAAATATATTGTTTATAGATTATTCCCAAGATGTATGGACTTGCCCTGAAGTACTGAAAACAGCTTACCAGCTTTTTAAAAGACCAGATTTTTTCTGCATACTGATACAGTATATCCCACAATAAGTTGTGCTTTGGGCTTGTTGACAGGATAGTAATACAAATTAATAATAAACATTTGCAACCTTTTTTTCCTTTTAGCTTTTAATATCTCTGTATAATCAAATCAGGTGAATTTATTAAATTGACTCATGAAATTTTTGGATGACATCAGTGGTATCACTCCTCTGTGATTCTTGGAGTATACTCTAATTAGCAGGTTGTGTGTGCAGTGTCCTAAAGAGAGGCTGCTGCCCTCTTGCAGATCCCTGAGGAACCTGCTGGATGCAGAGATGGAGCATTCTGCAGCTCTGAGGCAGGAGGTGGAGAACTGCAGGAGGAAGGTGGCAGAGCAGGAGGAGCGACATGCCACCAAGGTCCAGGCCTTGGCACGGTAAGAACTGCTGCAAATGTCTTGGGAAATACCTGCAGGGGAGCAAGGGAATAACAGTCTGCATAGAAGGGAAATAATATTCAAGTAGCTAAGTTTGCAGGAGAACAGAAGTGATTTAGGACTAAAAGTCCCATGGTAAGCAATAGCTCCTGCTAAACATTATAAACAAGCAAGTACCAAGTTCTGAAGTGGTGCAGCTGTTTTTCCCACAGCCCCAGGAAGGTCAGCTGGAACAGGTTTCTCAGGACCATTTCCAGTCAGGCTTTGAATATCTGCACAGATGGAGACTCCTGAGCCCCTTTGGGCAGCACTGTTGGCAGTGACTTGTTGGCAGTGCTGTTCCTGTGGGGCCCAGGCTGCTCTTGGCTGGCTTTGCCATGGAGGGGATATTGCAGGCTCGTGCTCAGCTCCTGTCCCCCAGGGCTCCCAGACCCTCCTCCACAGAGCTGTTTGCCAGCCCTCCAGCACTGCCTGGCTGTCCTGAGCTATTTCTCCCCAGATGCAGGACTGCATTTACTCTTGTAGAATTTCATAGACATTTTCTGAGTCCAGTTCTCCAGCCTGTCCCTGTCCCCCTGGGTGGCAGCACAGCCACACAGTGTCTCTGCTCCTCAGTTTTGTATTTGTGAACCTTGCTGTGTGGGTGTGCACCTGGGTGTGCTCTGGCCCAGGTGATGTTAAGGTGTTAAACAGCATTGGCCCCAGTATTGAGTTGCCTCCAGCTTGACTTTATGCTACAGTGAAATAAAGAATTTTAACCCTCTCCTTGTCTAAATGGGATTCAGCTTCAGAAAGACTTTTGAAGGTAAAGGCTGCTGTAATAGTGTGATTTGCTTCTTACAATTCAAAATAAACTCTAGAGTAACCATGATGTGTAAGATCTTGGGGGTGATTCATGTGTGTAGTAAACAACAAACAATCCAAGAGTTAAATAATTTGCTTTACCCAGAGAGAGGTGTTTGTTTGCTGCATGCACGAGCAGAGTGTGTTTAGTGCCAATCACAAAGTAACACAGCTGAGATTCCTTTAAGCTTTTTACTGCCTATTTGAAAATGATAAATATAAAGCTTTCTTAAAAATAAAGGTATTTAGGACACTACTAATTCTGCTTTTGATGACACATCAAACCAAACGACTTGCTTTGAGGAAGGGAGAGATATGAATAAGTGGGTTTGACATGCATGTGCTGTAAGGCAGTAGAGACAATGCAAATACTTCATCATTTAATATTCATATTTCAGGTTATAGGAGTTGTATATTCATATTTCTTTGACTCACTTCCCCCACAATTTTAGAATTTGCAGTGACATATGGGTGAATCAGATATTTGTCATGCACATACCTCTTTAAAGAATAGATAAGGAGCTTTTATAACCAGACCTGAAGAGATGCTCACTTAGACTAATGAGGTATTTTTAAATAAGTCTGTGTAATTCCTCTTATTGCTATATGGATTTGTGTTGATTGCTCTTCTGAAAGTCAGTTTGCCTTGTCATGTGATAAAAACAGTGTTGGGAGCTGCTGAGGCATGATAAATTCATGTGTCACCAGTTACTTTGGATTTGGGAGGCATTTCTTTAATGATTCATAGCAACTCATTTTCTAACATCCTAACACAAGAAACTTTGCATGTAGTTTCTTTGGAATATAAGCTTTTCTTCTAAATTTTAGTTGGTTCACTTTGTATGCTGTAGGTGATGCTGCTACAGTAATAAGAGTAGTAAATTTTTAAAATAAATAGTACTTTAAACCAAGAAGTTGAGCAAGCTGAATAATCTAAAGAATTGCAGTAACAGAAAGTTTGGAATTGCCTTTTGAGTGCTGCATAATATGTTAGGTGAGTAATAGGAAACCAAGTTTTAGATATTTTGAAGTAGTGAAATCTCACTATTTCCCTTGAAAACAATTGATCACATGACCAGAGTAGAAAATTTTCCTCTGTTGTGATGTTCTGAATATTTTAAGGCAAGGGAAATCATTCAGTAACAATCTGACTGTTGTGATTTGATGAATGACTGTTTTTCAGATTATGAGAGCTGATATTTATGTGTGTCCCCAAAGCTCTTTTGAAGAATTTGACATAAATAGCTTCCTGAAGGCTTTGAGAACACAAATTTCAGTGACACATCAGTCAGTGCTGAAATGATGGCTCCTGGAAATCTGCAGTGATTCAGCTGTTCTCCTGGACCCTCCCAAGAGCCCCTGGCCTCCCAGACAAAATGCTAGTTTACTGAGAGACATTTTCCCAAGTTTCCCACTTTCTCTTTGAGAAATGGAAGAAGTCTTAGGTGAGCTTAGTTTCAAGTAGAAGTAATCTCATTGTTCCATGTGAAATACTTGAATAACTCTTCATAGCAGTTGCTATATTGTTCCAAAAGGAGCAGGCTCAGGTTCAATCTGTTTGCTGGTCTTCTGCTAGAATACACTCAGTAGTCTCTCTAGTATAAGCTTTTTTGCTTTTTGGGGTCTCCCCCCCTTTTTTTTGTTTGTTTGGTTTTGATTTTTTTTTGTTCTTGTCAATGAACCTTTCTCAAATTGCATGGACATATTGTGCCAGTGGCTTCTTGGCAATACTAAAGTTTTAAAATTGAGATTCTTCTTTTCTGTGTGGAATACTATTACATCCCTTTGCAAGGCAAAGGAATTTATTGAAGTTGACTGTGAAATTGGATAATCTCAGATTGCATATTCTTAGACTATATTCAGCAATGTTGGAGGAAAGCATATTACAAAGGACAGGCTTTGTAGC
The DNA here is from genome assembly GCF_047830755.1 of Zonotrichia albicollis. Classification (NCBI taxonomy): domain Eukaryota; kingdom Metazoa; phylum Chordata; class Aves; order Passeriformes; family Passerellidae; genus Zonotrichia; species Zonotrichia albicollis. The sequence goes on from NC_133834.1 coordinate 9,098,683, forward strand.
AAGAAAAGCAGATAGAGAAGATGAAAATGCACTGTGTGGGGAAATGGGGGCTGAGAATTTGTCTCTACTTCATCTTACACTTCTCCATACCTCCTGTTTGCTGTAGGTTCTTTAACCTGATATGCCTCCTCTACCTACTGTCTGTGTTACTTAAACCACATTGCTTTTGGATTTGGCATTTTCTGTTATTCTGTTTTGCAGCACTTCTTTCACAGCCATAGCCCTTCAGTGATGGGTGAACTCATGTGTGGTGCATCTTGAAATGGTTCCATCACTTCCCTTTAGCAGCTCTTAGAGAGAGGAAAAATATCTCTTGTTTCTGCTTGTGAAAACTAATTTGAATATTCCTATATTAAATGACTTTTTCTTCCTGCTGAGCTAGTTGGTGACATGTCACAAGTCATCAGTGGCTCCTGGACATGGAAAAACCCACTGGAAGTCAGCCCATAGTGAGGGACAAAGGAGCTTCCCAGAGGGAGCAGGAGGAAGAATGTTTGGCAGCAGGGCATCAGTGGGGGCAGGAGGAGGAGAAGCAGCTGTAGCATGAGGAGGAGGAAGGAGAAGAACTGAGCAAGGTGAAAAGCACCCAGCCTCCATCTCTGAGGGAGCCCCCAGCCAGGGCAGCTGTCAGTGATGGCCCATGAGCAGCCCAGGCCAGCACAAGCAGTTAAGTTTAGCACATCATTCCTCATTAAAGGTTTTTCTGGAGATTGGTTTTATTATATAATCTCATTATATTGTATATAGTTCATCTTCTATTTCCATCAGCAACAGTTCTCATTTTCCTTATTTAATTGTGTTTGATGTCAACTGACTGTGATCTTGCATCTCCTCATAGTAGAACCATTCAGGTTAGAAGGCATCTCTGGAAGTCCTCTGGCAGCCTCTGCTTCAGACTCTACATAATGTTGCAGGACATTGTTTATTTAAATTCATTCTTAATTCCTGCAGGTTCTTTTATTGTTTGGATATTTAGCACCTTTATAGTATTTCCTAAAAACCATAACTTTTTTAGCAAAACATAGACATCTGTTGGATTCTTGTAGTTTGTTTGGTTTACCTCGTTTTTCCCAGTGCTGAATTTAGGAATGAGACACCTTTCTGGAGTAAGCTTCACAGAAAGCACTTGCTAGAGTCTGATATTTGTGCCAAAAATTAATTACATTCAGGCCACTATACTGAGATACAAGAGAAATTACTCTTTTTCAAATTCTTTTCTTACCATGCTCATTTTACAGAAGCCCTAGAGATTTTTTATATCGTTTTCAAGATGTGTGGTGGAGTTTTGTTTGGGTTTGTTTCTTTCTTTTTTTCTATTAAGGTATAAGAAAATAAATCCTGTAAGGCTTCTTTGTCTGCAACAAAAACTGTATACTCTGTGTTCATTCACTGGATGCAAAACAGGCAAGTCTGTGCTTCTTAAACACAAGCTTGTTTTTTGCTGCTAAAAAAATTTACCATTCTGGCTGAAGTTTTGATTTTCTTTCAGACAGGGTTTCCTCGAATGCTAATTTTAAAATAATAAAATAGAGAGGAATTATTTTTCATTCCAAATTAGGCAGGGAATTGAAGGTATTTGACAACTAACACTCATTATATAATTGATCACATTCCTATATATGTGCTATGAAGCCTAAACAATAACACTCACTAGAGCTTTGCTATTTGAGCAAATGAGTAATTTGTAGAAATACTACAATGTCATCTTCTATCATTGTCATTTTCCCCTATATCAGCACATAATACCATCTGTCTTTCAGCTTATGAAATTGAAGAAGTGATCAGGCAGGGAGGTTTGGTACAATTGAACTTTTGGAGAAAGGGAAGATGGGTACAATTGAGGTTTTGGAGAGGGATGTGCTTTTAGTGATGCAGTTCTGCCCTGGTTTTGTTGGCTATTTCAGCCTTATTTTTAATTTTTTTTTTCCTCTCTATCCCTTTCAACTTGTACTTACAGTCCTGCTGCTCATTCTTCAGCACTAAATGTGGAACTGTTTGGAGCACTTTAAAGATACTGAAAATATTGTGTTGGGCTCTGGGCTCACAACAGGTGAACAGTTCTGCCTCAGGCTGGGTGTTGCAGTTTGGATACATTGCAGTGCAGCAGGGCCTGCATAAAGAAGTATTTAACATCCTTCAGTCTGCAGATCTGACCTGTAACTTCTGGACAGGAATTTGTCTTCTTGTGAAATGCTTGTTAGGAATATATGTGATAAAATACCTCTTGAAGTCATTAAAGACTTTTCAACATGTGCTTACTAAATGTTTTTTAAATATGCTCTGTTTAAAAGAATATAAATTCCTATGCATCAGGATGGGCCCTCTTTGGAATCAGCTAAATCATAATAATGAGTCAGAGATGGCAAAGAATAAGTAATAACCTGATAGAGGCATATTAGAAAATTGTGACTGGGCCATAGTATCCTGCTTTGAATTTCAGTCTTGTATCAAAAACCTTGAATGAATTAAAGTATTTTTCAACTTCATCTGTACTGTATCAACTTTAAGTAAATTTTAGAAGGCACTGAGTCTATTTTCTTATGTAGAATTGAGGTGATATAGAGTTATTTCATGAGACTCCTTAATATATTGTAACTGTACAGTTATTTTAATGCAGACATTCTTACAATTCTTGTGAGAAACCTTTTTGTTTAGTTGTCATAGAAATTTTTTTTGTGAATCAGTTATTTAAGTTTGTTTTAATACTGTATATCAGATTAAACTGTTTTTTTATGCTTTTTACCCTTACTCTGAATATCAGTGTCTGTCTCTGGTGGAGAAAATTATTTGTTCTTTGTAGTCTCAGAAATGAAAAATATCATCAAATGCATAAAATCATCAAGGACTCTTAAAATTCGATTGCCAAGCAATCAATAGCTTCTCAATTATTTAGCAACCTCCTACTAAAATGCGGAATAAAATTGAGGTTACAAAGTTCAGCAAGCTGACTGAAGTCCATAGGAATGGGAATATTGTGCCAGTCAAGGCTCCTTACAGGAGCAGTGTAGCATTGCTCACAGCAGCAGTTTGAGTGTGTATATATATAAAATATGTGTATTTTATGTGTGTGTGTATATCTAGGATGATAAGGACCATCAAACATGTGTGTTTTTTTGAATATTTCTAAATCTTAAATAAATTTCCATGAATAAAATGCCTTTTCTTTGGTATGTCATCTATTTGCAGCTTTCTGTGCTGTGTTCCATGTCCAGGTTTTGTTGTGCCTGGAGCACAATTTGGCCTTGCCAGCCCAAATTCCCTCCTCTCTCTAACACTTGTGGGGTTCTTGTGTGTTGTGCTGCATTTGTGGCACCTACATACTTCTGCCTCAGGATTATCTTAAAGAAAAATAAAAGTAGTTTGAATTCACAGTCTAGCAACACATTTTAGTTATGCTTCTTTGGTATATAAACTTTTCTGTTGCACTCACTTAACTGAATGGGCTTAGACAGATAATTGAATTTTCAGACATGTGATTTGTCAGCTTTGTTTAAAATCAATCAGTTGGAGCCCTTTTTATTTCCCCCCAAATATGAACTAAGGTGCTTAATGTTGTTAAGTGGAGCCTTGGTGGTACCTGCTTTGAATGAGAGAAATGAGACAGGCACAGGCACTGCAGTGTGACAGCTGCAGGGATTACCTCAATTTCATGTCTTATGCTTTTCATTTAGCAATGGTTTGTGGAAACTTCTGCCTTGAATATGGTTGCTGGAGTGCTGCCATTTTCTTACAATGATAAAGCCTGTTTCTAAAGCTGAATTATTATTTGCTTGCAATTAGATGCATATTAGCAAAATAATGATTTCATTTTACATTGGCCATTCTGAATTTCCTTGTGTAGCATCCCATCCTTATGTTTTAGTTGATTGTTGATTTAGATAGACTCTGTAGTTTGTTTGCCATCAGTGTAGCATAGTACACAAAATCTAAATTAAACAATTAATGGAAAAATTTTGATTATGAGATAATCTGTTTCAATGATGTGTTTATGTAGTCCTGGAAAACTAATTTTCCTGCTACTCTGCTATTGATGCACTATTTAATTGTTTCCTTGCATCATGGTGACACAACTTAGGTAAAGCTTATTATAACAGAGAGTCTGTTTGTTTCCACTGAAAAGGACTTTTCATCTATTTTGGGGAAACAATATTTATTTACTGTTTTTCTTTATCTACAGAGAAAATGAGGTGCTAAAAGTGCAGCTTAAGAAGTATGTGGGAGCTGTCCAGATGCTCAGAAGAGAAGGTCAAACAGTGGAAGGTAAGGATAAAATGAAGGGGGGGAAAGAATCCATGCACAGGATTTGTTTTTCTGTGTGCTGCCATTCAGGGAGTAATACCTTCCAATAGTGAAAATAACATATTTGATTTGTTTTCCTTTTGAGAAAAATACAGATGTAGATTCTTATACTCATTTTTACAGAGCGTTTTCTGGTGGATGAGGTGGTCTTACTTTTTTTCTATAAGAAATTTTCCAGAAAAGGCTGATTTAGCTTAAATAAAAATCTGTGTGATATTGGAATATAAAAATAGAAGTATTATCTCTAGATTATACTGTTGTTTTGGAAATCAGTATTTGCAGACTCTTTGAAATAGACACTGTACTGAGTAGTAATGGGCAGATTTTATAACTGAAAGAGCATGAGTGAAGTTATCAGCAGTTTTACTTGTTGGTTTTCTGTGATCTGTGGTAGAAGCATCCATGAGGGGCTGAATTGATGTCTTGATTCTGAATCTTCTGGTGGGATCTGGATTTCCACTGGCTGCAGAAGCTGTTCAGAGAGCTGAGATGGGTTTTCAGAAATTGGCACCATCTAATTTTTAAAAATTGTGAATATTTTGGTCATATAAGTGGCTTTATGAATGAATACTACTGTTCTTCAGGGTTAGCCACTGTACTTATCTGGAGTTTCAGAGCTTCATTCATCCCTGAAAGGATATTTGTTAGTGAGAACACATGTTTTTACTTCCGACTTTGCTGGAGTGTAGTGATTCATATTAAGAATTATTCACGAAAACCATGGCTGAGGCTTCCTATAATAGCAGAAATTATCCTTCATTAGGTAGTGACAGTTTCCATGATGAGTATAATTATAGAAAAAGAAAAAAAATATTCCTAGGCTAGCTATATTCCACCATGTTAAAATTATGCAGATTAGTGAGTGATAAGAATAGAAACTGAGTAGGATGGTCAGATTTTATGGATGAAAAAGGGGGATGGAACAGTACCAACATTTCTAAAAACGAACACGTGTGCTTTATGCTGGGAAGATACTTAATCAATCCACAGTAATTATCTATAATATTTATCACTAGTGACCAGAATATATTTCATACAATATTTGTAATAAATTTTTTTTACAGTGTAACTTTACATGTTGAATTTTTGTAAAACTATTTTTTTTTTCCTTAGCTGCCATTGAAAATTTAGGTGAAATTTTAGTAGTACTGTTGTCTCTGACTCAAAGTACATAAGCATGTAAATATTCCCTGAGAACTAGCTGCAAAAATGAAGAGAAACAAAAGGGAGTTTTTTCTTTTACCAGATTTATAAAACAATTGCACCCATGGTTTGTTTATGCAATGAGTAATTTTAATTATAATTTATCTTCTGAATGGTATGAAAAAAGTCTTAAATGTGTTGTAGATTTTAGAATACAGATTTTCTGTGACTCGGTTTTGAAAGAGTCAATAAATTGGTCTTCTGCTGTTATTTTTATCACTATAAATAATGAAGACTCTATATGTTTTCTACAATAATCAGATCAAATGCTATTGAATATGGCTTTTAAATAGTTTCCTAAAATAATAAATGAAACTCAGCTTGATATTTTGCCTTGTGGAGACTTAAAAAGGCCAAAAACCTCACTCAGCAAATGTGATAATAAATAAATTACCCAAAAGTCAGAACTATCAGCTTTCAAAATGAGTGATCACTGCTGTAGCCTGAGCAGTTGGATATTGGTATTTAAATATTTAATAAATGAGCATCTTCATTTCTCAGTCATCAGCAGGAGTTGGCTCTGTACCATTCTTTAAACCTGCTTAGATAGAATATTTATATAAAAAATGCTGATCTTAGAAGTCTGGCTGAAGAACTTGGAGCAACATTTACAAGAAAATGATCTTAAAATAACTTTCAAATTCACTTAAATAATAATAAACTTCTAAATTCTTCCTCAAAACAAAAATCAGTTCCCAGGCTCAAAAATATTTAGCCAAATAAATTATGGTCTCTTCTATCTACCTAATAGTGGTTGTATATATAGTTCAGATTTTGAAGAATGTTGAAAGCATTTGTTCAACTCCTCTTCTATTAGGCCTTTATTTTTATGTGTAAACTTGTTTTCTTAGAAATTCATGAGCAATGAGGAAAAGTGGAATTGGATTCTGTGTAACTTGGAGGAGATTTACTTAGAATAGGCCTTAATGTGATCTTCAAATACTGAAATGATAGCTGGGAACAGGAATAGAATAATCTGTAATTTTCATTCACTACAGATAAAAGAAGTAATGGGCTGCCATGGCAGGTGAAGGAAGTTTGATTAACTATCAGGAAAACCTTTGTGAGAAGAACACTTACATTTAAATAGGTTATACAGGGAAGCTGATACCTCCCTTCTTGGAAGGTTTTAGGAAGAAATTAGACAATTACTATCAGGAATGGAATAACTCCAGCTGATTCTGCTTGCTGCAAAATCATGAACTACTGGGTGAAGTATGGAATGTTCATTCTCAGCCCTGTTTGCTGTAATTTCTCTGATATGTAAGCAGTCTGTACAAGTAATATAAAATGATGTTTTGGAAGCCCAGTTAAAAAAAAGGCTTAAAAGAGAAACAGAAGTTTTAGAAGGCTTGGGGCAGGAACTGCAGGTGTTACATGTATTAGACAGCTGTATCACACAACAGCCAAATGCTTTTGGTTTACATTCTTCTCTGTTAAAATCTCAGTCTAAATATTTCTTACCAAAAAAGGTCCCTGCAGAATCTGTATTTTAGTACTTGTAATAGTGCTTAATATTATGGTCTGTTCTCATGCTTTTAATGACTGTTTCGTGTGGAGATGTTATTTCTAAACAGGTTATCCTGGATGTTTATGGAATTTTACTTTTTAATCTGAGGTATCTCTTTGTTGTAGTTCTGCCAAACATTTGGAGCACTGATGGTGAGTTTACAATTCCAGAGCAAAAGCAAGCAGAAAACAATGAGGAACTGGCCAGCTCTTATGAAAGGAAATTGATTGAGGTAAAGTTTGTCCTGCACAGATTTTATGGAATCCTAATCGTAGAACAAGGTCTGAAGCTTAAATAGGTTTTTTACTTAGTTGATATCTTTTTGCCTCAGCAATGTAAAATATAAATCTGATTTTTTTCTTCAGAAATAAAAAACCTCAGATAATTAAAAGTACTTTTCCTAACAAGGATACACTTTTATATGCTGATATTAAAATGAAGGTTTTAATAAATAAGCAAGTTCCTTCAGGTCTTAACTGCTGGTGAAGTTGAAATCACCACAGATAATGCATTTGAGGTTTTGTGTAAGTGACAGTACATAATTACAGGCATGGCTGTGTTGGCAGTTGAGCTTTATTTAAGATCATTGTGAAATTTGTAGCTTTTTCTGTGCTGGTTTCTGATTGCAAACCATGTTTCATTTTTGCATTGCTTATTGAATACTGCAGTAAGGAAATGGCTGATAGAAGCTACTACTTCTGTTGATATGACCATGTTAGAAAAAGTTCCTAAGGCAAGATTTACTTTTAAGATTAATATAAGATTCATTAAAGGAAAAAAATTATAGATTAGGGTTTCATCCTAAATTTGAATACAAATTATTTTTAAGAAAAAAATGTAATGAAATTTAGTATCTAATACCCATATCTGCTATTAAATATTAAAAGAACATTTTTATAAGAAGTAAAAGAATTCTGTATGTCTTTCTCTTTCCCAAAATACCCTGAAATTGGATTCCCACATTAACTGATTAACATGAAGATGACTAAAAATGCAGGTCATGGATCAAAGAGCTTCATACAGTTCTTCTAAACCATGCATACTTGGTTCTCCTTTTCTCATAGGACCATGTGCAACTGTAGGGGGATAGAATATAAGAAACTAAAGCTAGTGTAGAAAGCAATCTCACCCCTAAGGAGCTGCAGCTGGGCCAATTAGCAAAGATCAGTTACAGGCCTGACTTTACCAGGCCACAGCTGTAAGCAATGAGAAGCAGAGTGCTAGAAAAGAGTGGGGTGGCTGGGTGAGAAGGGAACTGGAGTCAGTGGCTGCTGTGGGAAGAAGAAAGAGCACTGACTCTGAGGAGCTGCCCATGAGAAACACCAAGAAGGTGTGGAGCTGTTGTGGTAAGGAGACAGCAGTGTGGAACCCCTGCAATAAGATGACAACATGAAACTAATTCTCTCCCTAATGCTTACCTTTGCTTGAGTTCTTCTGACTCCTTTCCTCTGTTCTGTACCTATCAAGAGAATATCTTAATTAAGAACCCAAGTGAAACCTCCCTGTGCTGTGGAAGCCTCCTCAGTTGTTCCACCTTTGTTCTGTGTGCTCAGGAGTTTGGTGCTGGCACTTGTGAGTTTGTGGCAGTGGTGACACAGCTCTGGGTGTAACCACAGAAAAGCTTTTTTACCAGTGATACTGGGAAGAGGGAGGCTGCATCTCTTTCGCTTACTCGTCTCCAGCAGGATCCTCACATACTCCAAACAGGACATAACCCCTGTGACAGCCCTTCTCCAAGGCTCTGAGCATGGCAAGCAGTGTCAGTCTCAGTAAATGCTGGTGGGACTGGACACAACTGACCAAGACTGGGAATTATTGCAAACATGAGTAAGAATTTCATTGAATGTGCACAGTTCCCAGTTTATTTTGAGATGAAAGCTTCAGCTTATTTTCTGCTAATTGGTTTTGAAGCGTATCTTTCCAAGATAGATTGTGTTGTTAGATGCTTAGTGAAACATTCCTGGCCTGTTTTTAGTGAACTGCTTGGTCCTTTGCTGTGAAACATGAGGTGATACCTTTGTCCCTTCTCTGGAGGCTGCTCTGAACTGTGGCCATGCTGGGCAGTGTAACTGCAGTGCTCTCAGGCACTTGGGTTTTCTTTTGACAGCTCTAAGGAGCTGAGTTAGTGTGGAGCCTCAAGTGTTTACTTTATCCTCACTTCACCTTCCTCAGAAGGGTTTGGGTTCTTTAAACTGTTTTCTCATATAGGAAGGAGCAAATCTAAATGATCCTCTGTCCAAGGAAAACTGAGCTTATTTATTCTTTATTTTTTTTGCTTTGAGCATATTGTTATGAAGAAAAACAACTGTGAAGATGATTGAAGTCCCAGCAGGGAAATTTATTGCTTAAGCTTCAATGTGGATTGAGTAAAGGAAGATGTGACTCTATGAAAACGTAACTGAAAGGATATAATTATAAGGAGGCCTCTTTGTTGTTTTAGCAGACTTTGATGCAGGAAAAATTAAAGGAATTTAAATTAATATTGTTATTCATTGCTCCTTTTGATTTGCTGTGATGGTAATGCATTTTTCTTTGACAAGGGAAAGTATTGAAGTCAGTTAATTGCTAATAAGTGACACCTGCCAGTTGTCCTTTTGATAATATAGAACAAGTGATTTGGTGTTTTATTTGCTGTTAAATTTCCTTTTTATTATTTAACTTTGCTAGGGATGCTTACAGATTTTTGCAATACTTGTAGTGTTTTGAGAGAGTTGTTGAATTTCCATGTTAATTGAGTCTGCAAGTAGAAAGTTATTTCAAGGACATCCAAATCAGAGAGACAAAATAGTCACAAATCAGTCTGGATTTTGTTCTTCTGATAGACAGGCCCTGAAAAACCAAACATGTTTTCAAATATGCAAACTACTGAGATCCACTTGTAAATTTTTATGTTGCTTTTGATAACCAGCAGTATTGCAGCTTTTCTCTGTGAATTTGCAACTAGTCATTGCTGTATCTCTGTACTTGAAATGCAAGGAAGTTCTGCCTTACAGCCCAGGCTCTGTGGAATTAACAGTGACCTGTTAATATTAACCTGGTATTCTTAAATGTTACACCACCCACTTTAAATGGGAATTAGTGGTTAAGCTAGTATGGAAAATCATTTATGTAGAATTAATAATACTATATTATTGCTTTTTCTAGTATATTGTTCATGTAGTTTAGCTCTTTTTTGCATATATGTTTCAGTGATGAATTACTGGGTTTGAAGGACTCCCTTTAATACAAAAAAAAAATTGGAAAAGAATGCTTGAAGTTCACCTCATGAAAATTATTTTTGTTTTTTATTTATAATCAATGATGTGAGATTCTGGCTTGTCAAATTGAGGCTTTTTTTGTTTGCTTTGATTCTGTGAAGGATGCAGATTTGTATGGAACAAAGCACAAAATTAAAAGCAGACACTAAATTAAACTACTTTATTTTGGGGAAGTTCCCTGGGGAAGAGGGAGAAGGCAGAGTAATTCAGAAAAAGGAAATAGTGAAATTCACAGATAGTAGCAAGCTGCTTCTAGGAGGGAAACTATGAACTCTTGAGAGATTTGGCAGTAGTTCAAGTCTGCGTGCTATTGTTGAGGTGACTGGATTGAAATTCATGTTGTTCAGCTGTGCTCTCATGCTGTTACCCTGCTGCCTTTGCTGTTCTCCAGCTCTGGGTGGGGGATGAGGAGGAGGAGGAGGCATTCCAAGAGGTGCTGGAGCCAGGAGGGGGTTTAGCCATGGAACAGGAGCAGGTTTAACCTTGCTGCTGGGGCAGCCCAGGGGAGGGCCCAGCAGTGCCCACATCTGACTGCTGGAACTTTCCATTGCCCTCGCTGCCCCAGCCCCTGGCACTCTCACAACATCCTGCATCTCTTCCTGCTCTCTTGACTTAAAATGCAGAGCACAGCCCCAGCCACGCTCAGTGTCCAAAGAGGCCACTCTGTTTACCTGTGAGAGCAACCTGTGCCACAGCCTGACTCTGGTATTTAGACTCTGACCTCTCACAGATTTGCCTGGAGCGATTGACTTCTAGGTCCATTCCTATTAAAACTCCAACTAAGGGTGAAGAATACATCACTTATGAATTATTGACAAAGTTTAATGCAATTTGTGCATTTTACAGTACTGCCTGTTCAAAATATTGTGATTAGTTTGTACCTGTTGAGTGCTGCATTTATCAAAGAATTAAACTGAGAACAGAAGTCAATGGGTGTTTTATTAGAATCAGTTGTCAGATGATTTAGAGTGATAAGAATAAAATTTGTCATGAAGTTGCATTTTGTCTTATTCAATATCAAAACTACATTTCAAGGCATGAATCAAAATTATAGCAATGTCTGTTCTTAATGATCAGTTCAGACTATCACATTAGCAGTACTTGGAGAGTAAAAAGAAATTGATATACATGTAAGAAATTACATAGTGGGATTTTTTTTCCTCAATTCAGATCACAATTATCCCTTGGCTTTGCTTTTCAGGTGGCTGAAATGCATGGGGAGCTGATTGAATTCAATGAGAGGCTGCACCGTGCTCTGATGGCCAAGGAAGCTCTGGTGTTCCAGATGAGACAAGAGCTCATTGATCTGAGAGGGCCAGTGAGTATTTGTTTATTGCACTGCAGAATATCCCTCTGGAATAGCTCAGACATGCTCCTCATGGTGAAATATCCATTAGCTTGTAAGAAATAACAGATCTGTAAAGAATTGGCTTTGAACAATTCCTTTCCTCTTAACTATTCCAGATTATGCTTTACATTTTACATTTTCCTTTTAAAGGAAAGAAGATACCCTTTTATGTTTATTCTAGTTGTAAATTAAGGTAAAAAGCTATTTCTGTTTTGTTCTTAATGCTCCTGCAATCTGGTTTTCTAACAGCTGCTACTTCCTTTGATTCTGCAGGTATTAGTCCATCATTGCATTATTATGAACTTTTGTACTTATGTCCTGTTTTGTGGGAGCACAGCTGAAATAAAATGTTCTTGTGTCCTTCCCTTGGTAGAATATTGGTTGTAAAAGAAAGTGATCAGTAGGTTTTATGTGCTTCATATTTTCCCATAAACAGCTTATACACACAAAGTACTTTGTTTTAGCATCCTTTGCACATAAAGCCCTAATAATGGTACTCTTGCCTGCATTTTCTATATCTTTCAAAATTACATGCTTTTACAAACCCCAGTTTGTTTCTTTACAAAACTGTAGCAAATGTTAACATAAAGGACTCACAAGGGTGACATGTTCACAATCTTCTTGCAGGATTTTGTTTTTCTTTTATTGATTGTCAGGAATAGTTTTTAGTGGCTTTTATAGAATTGAATGTTGAATTGTAATTTCCTTATAATATTATGCTTTCTTAATTGAAAACATAATAGCCACTGTTTGGAAATTATTTCTGTTTTGTAAATAAAGGTCCCTGGAGATTTAAGTCAAACATCTGAAGATCAGAGTTTATCAGATTTTGAAATGTAAGTTTCATAATTCACAAATTTTTCTCTTCATACCATCTCTGGGAAAGGAGAATAAGCAAAGAGATTCAATAATTTGCTTTTCCTCTATTGTTTCCAATAACTGCATTCTTAGCTGTGGTGTTCCATTGTTAAAAAGCATGGAGAGCTGCACAGTCCATGCCCCAGTGTAGTTAATAATGCTGAACTCAAGGAGTTTAGATTTAGCAAGATTCCCTTGGAGTGCTTTTTAAATGCCCTAGGTCTTGGTATTCTGCCAAAGCACCAAGAAGTTTCTGGTTTGGGTGCTCTGGGTTTGAAGGGTGCTGGTTGCTATTCATCATGTGATGGACTTCCTCATTTACAGAAGAGCTCCTAATCAATGCTTCAAAAAACCCCAAAGCCCCACTAGCAGCCCTCCCCAGATCATTTGAGAGTGTTGTGATTTGGAATTTTGCCTTTAGTAGTCAAACTAATGAATCTTGCTTTTGTGGATGAGGGGTTGAAAATGTGGCTGATGTGTTTGAATCATAGAAATTTAGAGATGGATGACAAAGAGTGGATGGAAATGGCTTCTGCAGAATTGTGCATTGCTCTTCTGTTATTTAATGAACTTTACCTGAGATTTGTCACTCAAAATGTTGAATTTGTTGAAGTGAATAATTTTTGCTTCATGTGTATAATCAAATGTTGTCAAATGCATGCTGTGAAAAAAAGCCCCAAACCCCAGAAAACCTGCAAAAAGAATTGTTTCACTTGGGTTAATTTTAGGGAATGTTTTTAGATTCAGAACATAAAAAAAGTTCAGGCAGAACTCCAATTTTTCTGTTTCTTCATTTGAAATTTTAAGTTGCTTTATTGATTACTTTGATCATTATTTAAATCATTGCATGTAGTTTCTTTGCCATTCTTATACATAAATATGATTCTCTTTTTGAAGTTTTTCTCTCTCCTCCTCAGATCCAATCGTGCTCTCATTAATGTTTGGATTCCCTCAGTCTTCCTGCGTGGCAAAGCTGCCAATGCATTCCATGTTTACCAGGTGAGTGAGGCAGCTGAGCAGGGATTTTGTCTAGAAGTTTCTGACTGAAGTAGCACATGTTAATAATTTAAATCTCTGTGTATAATTTCATTAGAGATCAACTAATGAGCAGCAGCAGTAACTTCATATATATTCATCCATAGGATTGTGTTGATTATTCAAATAGCATATTTTGAGGCTTGACTTGTAGTAGTTTAATACTTTAAAAGCATGCTAATAAGATGACTCCATTGGTCAGGGAGTTTAACAATTCAATATTAATCAGTAAAGCCTTCTTCAGTATGCATGTACATGTTTTACTTCAGTTTTGGGGATAACATTGCTTGACAGACAGATGTGGTTTACTGTAGTAGCTCACTTGAAAACATCTTGAATAATGAAACAATTCTACACTGTGTTATTGAACATGTTCACATTGTGTTCTGCCTCAGGCAGGTCAGAATTTAGGGGTTTGTGCTCCAGCCTGACTTGGAGCTGAAGCATTGCAATTTTATACTGTTCCTTGATTGCTGGATTCCTGGTTTCAGAGCAGTGACCCCTCCATGCATAGAATGACAGGGTGAACTTCAAGCACTCTCATGTGCTGTCCTAGGCTATTTACATTTCTTTATGTGTGGATTGTTAGCAGCTGCAAAATTTCTCCACTTTTGTTTCAGCCACACGTACTTAGTTCTGAACAAGATTGCTGAAGCTTGTTAACATTCCTCTCACTCTGAATGATGGTTTTTTTTTGTAGAATTTTGAATCATTTATGAAGTGTTGGCAGGTAGTTGAAAAATACAGGAAAACACCCACCCTTTGGCCAGTAAAAGACAATGAAAAATAAGACTTGAGGTAATGGAAAGAAAAGCCACCAGGATGGGAACAGTTAGTAATTTGTTCAAAAGCACTGAATAATCAATCAAATAGAGATGCACAGGTGTGTGAAAACCCAACTTGTTGACAAGTGTAATATTTTTGTCTTTCTGGCTTTCACATATTTCTGCTGTCACTGGCTACAGATTCTCAAACCCAGACACAAGTCTGCCAACACAGAAATTCTTAAAAGCATCGAGATCTCACCCCACCTGTTACACTAATGATGATGCAGCTCCATGTCCACCAGAAGAGCTCTGGTTTCTACTGCTCCTTTCCTAAGTTGCTCTGTGTTGTTTTTCATCCTGCTTGAGCAGGTGGGGTAGACCAGATGGTCCACTGTGGTCCCTTCCAACCTTACCTATTCTGTGAATTTTGTGAAGAATTTAATGAGTTTGTAATTTTACTTGTAACTCTATCAAATTAGGTTACTGAAGAGTTCAGTATTTGTCATGAAGTTTGACTGGATGTAACTGTACAAGTGGGTGAATGCAAGAGGAGGGTGGATACAATTGCAGAGCATCTCAATTAGTTTGGAAAATTATCAATTTATCAGTTCCACAGTGTCTGTTACCTGTTTTCATGGACTTCCAGAAGCTTCTGAAGAATGTAAGAACTAGGAGAAGTAAATATGGGTTGCTGTGCCTCTTCAAAATCAATGTCAGTTTTGCACTTGTGCTTCTTAAACCTGAAAAAGAAATTAATGACCTGTTAATTTGCATATCAAGAAGGCCTGACCTGGACAGGATAAGAATAGACTACTGCAGGAGTTTGCTTATTGTGCTTGCTTTTTAAAATTTAATTTTATGTTTTTAAATTGAATGTGGATTTGTAGTGCTGTTTTGAAGGGCATTTCAAAGCATTTCTTTTTGTGTCATGTTAACATCTGTTTTGGATGTTAAAAATCAGTGCATTTTTCATCCTTAAAAAAACCCAGATGTTGCTCTTCAGTAAACACAGCAGGAAAAGTTTCCAGCACCAGCATACTTGTCACATAGTTTCAGCCATCAAATAGTTTCTTTAATTTCTGTTGAGGATTAAGGATTCTGGACAAGCTCAGACATAGAACTGTGGACTCTGAAAGCAAGCAGCATTTTATAATTAATCCTATTAGATGTGGAAATTTCAATCAGACCTCTGTATTTGTAGAGTTACACTGCACTCTTGCAGTAATATTTAACTGGCAGAATTAACTGGTTATGAATCTTGAGGATTTCAGAACAAGCTCTGGAAACGTGGCCAAATCTTATGCTCAGTTTGAATGGCTGAGTTCAGGGGGACAGTTGTGAGCAGCAGATAATTCAGTGCCCCAGTTTAGCACTATCTGTTACTGTCTTAAAAATTAACAGAGCTGGGGATCTGTAGCATTCAACTGTGGATGTTAGAACAATTAGAGGGGGTATAAATTTTAGGGGGAAAGCAATTTAGAATTGCATGTGCAGTTATTGAGTTCAATTAAAAATATTTTTTCACTTGCTTTCTCCGAATATAAAATAGTAACAGAAAAATGCATATTTTATAATCTCTGTTCACCATGGAGTTGTTATGGGTTATTCTCATTCTGGATTTTTCCTTGTGGAGAATAGCAGATTGTCTGTTTTAAATGAAATGCCAGTAGCAGATCTTCTTGAATAAATAAAGCATAAATCTCCACATGCAGTGCACCAGGAATTCAAAGGTGAAATAGCTGAAAAGTGACTGATAAATAGCTTCTGGCTTGCATACCCCAGATTTTAAAGTAGCTAATCTGACATAATTTTAAAAAGGATTTAGAGAGGTCTAAAAAACCAAGTTGTTACAAATTATTAGGAAAGGGATAGACAAATGGAAATGCTATTATGCTGTGTATAATCTCTGGTTTATCTGTGTGCAGTTCTACTCCTCTCCAAAGAAATATATCAACTCCAAATAATATGGGTGGAAAAAAAAAAGATTTTTCACTGGCAGAGCATATTAGAAATTCTTAGCCTGCAAGAAAGGCAACTGAGAGGAGAATACAATGGCAATCTTTCAAATCATGAAGGAAATAGAGATGTTTTTGACTGTTCAAAATGCAAATTGAGGCATTCATTGAAACTATTGCTTTGCAATTTGAAAACAAGTGCATGGCAGTGGTCTTCTCCACAATGTATAAAATGGGGTAATACTGGAAGTTTATGGGGTAATACTAGAAAATCATTCAGCTAATTAAACTGAAGAAAAATCAATCCAAATGCAAAGATGTGACTTCTTTCTAAGGAAATCCCTAGATAGTGATATTTTTGAATAATAAATACTACTATACCTCATGTTTATATTTAAGTGTTCTGGATAAAATACATTTCATAATTCTCTAAGGAGTTTTCTGAACTGTTGAGATCAGTGTGCCTTGCTGTAAGAGCAGGGTGCAAGAAACTTGGAGGTGATTTTAATTAAACATTAGTTGCCTTTGGAATGTTATGCTAATAATGACTAATTTAGTCCTAAAATGGAGATATATTAGGTATGATGACAAAATATCTTTCCTTCCAACTAATGCTTATCTTTTGTGCATGGCAAGCTCATTCTAAATGTTTTCAGAGCACATCCTCTCTATTTGTACTTGCTCAAGTTTGTTTTGCTTCAGGTTTAGTTCTTGACTCCTGTCTTGCCATTCATTAGCACTGACAGATTACTAGTGCAATTAATTTTGCACCTGAGTAGAAAAAATAATTAGACGACCAGTTGATGTCTTTATTACCAAGCAACAAATCATAAGGGTTGTTTGGACTTCAGTGGATGAAATGATCCAGGCTGTGACAGGAGCTCAGACACCCATAACCATCTCTGCAGCAAGAACATGAGGCAGTTACCCAAGGGCAGCTTCAGAGGTTCATTCTCTTACAAAGTTTCTGATGGCTATTACTGGGTGGCAGAATGATTAGTTATAAACATTACAGCACACAGCCATATATGGAGAAATTCATTTGTTTTGTACCAAGTCACACTTAAGGAAGCCCAGTCTGGGCTTTAAACAGATAATTTAACTATTAACTATAACTATTTAACACCAGGGTCATGGTGGCAAAAGCCTTCTCTTCCAAACAAACAAACAATTTAGTTTCTCTACGTTGCTTTCTGATGACGGCTGTATGTCATCTCTGCAGTTTGATGCCCGTGTCTTTTGTGTGGCAGACATTGCTCACCATTAGAAAATAATTTCTTGTCTAATATATTCATGGACATACAGACAGAATCCAAATCAGAATTAAAAAAAAAAGCCATTTTCATTTTACCTCTAGATGGTGATAGTTAGATGCAATTTCTTGAGTGTGTAAAGCAAGTTGAATATTGCAGTAATATTATTTTGTCATATTTCTCAACTGTAGAGTATCTTGTTTTCATATACGTGTGGATTCCACTTTCCTGTGAAGTGTACAGCAAATGCCATTAGTCATGCCTTTTGTTGCTATAATTATCAATGCCTGACACTTAAGATAATGAAACTGAGATTTTATGATTCCTAAAGTGATATCAATATTTAAATGGCTTCTTGCAAATCCGCCTTGTTTGCAGAGCAGTGAACACTTTACATTATAAACCAAATAAGTTCAAAGATTAATATGCTAATCAGACAAGACTGCTACTATTTGCATATGAATAGGACACCCTAAGACTATAATCAATAAACATTTCTTACCATTTTTTAATTCCTTTGACTATCTTCAGTCTTGCTGTTTAGTATTGGCTGACATATTTGCTTATAATTTTTCTTTTTATTTTACTCTAATTGATGTTTTAAGATCTGTTATTTTTCTCTGCACTTCGCTATGAAAGGGCTTTTATCACAGCATTATTTAGGTCGGAAAACACCTCTAAGATCATTGAGTCCAACTGCTCCCCAGCACTGCTAAGGCCACCACTAACCCATGTCCCCAGAAGCCAAATGCTCATGGCTTTTGAATTCCTGCAGGTGTGGTGGCTCCCCTGCTGCTGGGGCAGCCTGTGCTGGGCAGCATTTCCATGGAGAAGTTTCCCCATCATTCCGTGTAAACCTCCCCTCATCCTGTCCCGTTCCCTGGGGGCAGAGCCTGCCCCTGCCTGCTCCAGGCTCCTGTCAGGGAGCTGTGCAGGGTGGGGAGGTTCCCCTGAGCCCCCAGGTGAGCCCCCCCAGCTGCTCCCCACTGGAGTTCTGCTCCAGCCCCTTCCCCAGCTCTGTTCCCTGCTCTGGACACGCTCCAGCCTCAGAGGGAAGGATTTTCACAGAAACACAACATCAAAGGGATGGAGGAGAACAGTGTCTGATATCCAAAAGGGTTTGAGGAGGACAGTGCCCAGAAAATACTTTGAGTGAGAGATGAAACAGGGAAAGCACAGTCCAGGATGTGCCAGCTGGGCCTGTTGACCTTGAATTTAATCACAAGGCAGCACGGCCTGGGTATTTCCTCGAAGGCTGAAAATGGAAGGCAGTGGACTGGCAATTAGGAGTTGAAAGGTAAGCAACAAACTAAACCCAAAAAATTCAACCCAAAGTTGCATTTTATTTTTTCTGATACACGATGAATTGGATGACTTCAGCAGCTGCAGAGCTAAGCAGGCAAAAAGGAGAAATAAATAGTCTTCTAATCATATTCCATTTCAGTGCAGCTCAGGGCAAGTAGAGAAGAAAATGAACTGGAATGATTGGGAGAATTTGAAAGAAAGATGTTGCTCATGGCATCTCAGAGTAATTTGAGAGTGTGTGAGCCAAAAAGGTTGAATATCTCACTTTTTCTGCAGTGGGACCCAAGGATGCATCAAAGAAGCATAAGAGGAAGCATAAAGCAGAAAAACTTTTAAATAACTGGGTATATGGAGGGGGTATAGAAAGATGAGATCAGTCCTTGGAGACTTCTGTAATTATTTCTTTTTTTAAAGGAAACAGAATTACAGCTTACTACATTGATTTGTTTAAAGTGCTGGATGCAAAAAATCCTAGGAAAGTAAAAGTAGAATCTCTATTTTCAGATTATTTTGTAACTACTTCAGAAAGAAGCAAGTAATTTATATTCAATAAATATCTAAACTAAGTACTAGTGATGTTATGTATTTTAGAATCTGATGGATGAAATAGCCTCCTTTCCCTTGCCTGAGCACCCCCAATATTCTGTTTGGAGAAAAAGGTGGCACTAGTGTCATTTTACCTATTTTCTCTTCTGCAGAAACTTCTTTCCCTGCAGTGGTTGTCATGCATTGCAATGACTGTGTGGTTCAAAGTGCATGTTTGTGAAATGACGTTAATTATCTTGGGTAATTATAAGTCATACTTCACTGTCAAAATCAGCTTATTATCTGTTGAGTGATTTTTTTTTTTTTTTTTTTTTTTGGTGCTGATTTGATTTGTATATAAAAAGACAGAAAATACTGATTCCATGTAGCGAAAGTGGAGGCAGTGTTGCCTTTGTTCTCTAGTGGCCGGTCACTGGGGTGCTGCTGTGGTGAATAAAGCAGGGCTGCGACTGCAGGAGCAGTGATCATCACTCTGCTGGCTGTAATTGAGTGCATAAGCCTAAAATGTGTGACATGTTTCTCTTTAGTGGAACAATATTGGCTGTTTTTAAGGTCTGTGCTTTGATATTGATGTGTCATATATTTGACACTATATTGTTCAGTTTTATGACCTGAATAACAGAAAGTTGAAGATTTAACATAAATTATATTGAAGTATTTGTAGTCTTTGACCATTTTATCCACTTGCACATACTGAAATAAAAGCTTATTCACTCTAATTCCTGTTATGTCTCTATGGCACACAAAAAGCTGCTCCTATCACAGCTGAAAAGTTTCATTGTTCCATTTGTTTTTCATTATGCAGAAAATTCTTAAATTGGATCATTTTCAAAGGGGGAACTTAACCATAAATGCAGGCCTGCAGCTGTCTCAAAATATAACTTGCATTTGTATTCATTTCTCACACTTCAGAGGTAACTTTGGAGAATTGAGCTTGAATTTGTATTCTTAACAGAATCCCATTGTCCAGAAGTGAAGTAAAATGAAACTGGTTCTTATTTTTTTTATTAATACTTTTTACTTCTTCTATATGCTTTGAGTACAGAAATACATAATTTTGATAAACTTTTGATAAACAAGTAGAAATACATTACTCCCAAGTTGAAATACATTACTCCCATTTCATAGTTGCTTTTCTAACAGGAAAAAAGATAATTTCAATCCTCTGAGAACAATTATTTATTAAATGGTAAACTTTGATCAAAATCTCTCTTCATGCTCCTGAATAATTGAGATGTGCATTAAAGTTGAACCAGAGTTTTAAGAATTTATTATCCAAAGTGCACAACTGTGGACTAATGATACTCCAAGATTTGTAGTGTTATTTAAAAGCAAATGTAAGGGAAACATTCACCAGTCAAGATTACCTGAGTTAACATCAAAAATGAATGGTGCCAATTAGCTTGTTCTGGTTTGGTGTTCATGCTGATTGGGTTGTCCCTACCAAACCAGTTGCTAATTTTCCTTCTTTCCACATGCTTGGGCATTGATTTGAAAGTATGTAACAAGAGGATTTTGTGAGGGAAGGAAGATAGAAATACATCAATACAGTAGAATTACAGTAATACAAAAGTAATAGTTTTTCTATCATCCTTTTTCCCCCCCTTCTTTTAATGCTTACTTAACTGGTAAATGTCACAGGAGCTTCCTTAGTGTAGCTTCTTTTTGCAGTCCTTTTGCTCTCCATCATTTTTTTCCATGCTCAAAACTTTGACCTTATCCAGCCTAGGATTGATTCTTTACAGACATTCTCAGTATTCTCTGTGTCCTTTGAAGTGTTCTGCTGCTGAAATGTCCTGAGTTCTCTTGTATCTTGTGCCATTTTATATGTGGTTTAGTAGAGTTTTCACTGCTCACCTTCCTTTAATATTATTCCATTCCCTTTGGAATGGGACAAGGACTCAGAAGGACTTTGACTTCATCAGCACTTTTGTATTTGTGGAGCCCCATCAATAGAGTTCTCCGTCTTAGAATTCATTTTTCATTATGTATTCAGTCCATCCTGCCAGGAAATGGGAGCCACATTTGCAGGCAAGATTCAGGAGTAACTTCGTGTAGGGAATATTCTTCCTGATGTTTAATCTGGAATTTTACATCGTGGATGTCATTGCAACAGGAGAAGGGTCTGTAATATCTCAGTCAGTATCTCTTGCTGCCAGCTGTACTGGAGAGAGAAAAAAGTGAATCCTCAACATACCAAACAATACTTTGCATCAGAAAAGAGAAGCACCCACATGGGACTATTGCAGATCAGAAGGATGAGTGTTGATTACAGCATTTGGTCTGTGTACACTGGAGCAAGTTAGAATTTTGGCTTTTGTCCTTTATTTTCCTCAGGCTTTTATATGTAAGAGGTGATGAACTGTGTCAGTTGTACCAGGCTGTTACCAGAACTTGATAACAG
The DNA here is from genome assembly GCF_047830755.1 of Zonotrichia albicollis. NCBI lineage: Eukaryota > Metazoa > Chordata > Aves > Passeriformes > Passerellidae > Zonotrichia > Zonotrichia albicollis. The sequence continues at coordinate 9,120,423 of NC_133834.1, forward strand.
CATTTTGGACTCAGAACTGCTTGAAGATGCTTAACCTGTTAAGAAACTTCTGGCTCAAACCCCAGTGCCATGGGAGCAGGATTTTTCATTTAAGGATGCAATCATTGAACTTGTGCTTTTACGTTGATTCTCTGAAGATGTTTGGCATTTCAGTAATATTATGTGAGCGGGTAGTAGACTGACAAACACTGTTAAATTACACCTGTTATTGCTATTGCTCTCCAATCTCTGACTTCAGACGTGTTTGTGATGAGAAAATAACAGACTAATTCATTAAACATACTTATTAACTGAAATTTTTCTTAGAGCTGCCCTAGCTCATAGCTACAGAAAGGTTACCAGTCAATCTTTGCGCAGGAGACCCAAGCAGAAAGTGCTCTTAACTAACAAACAGAAACTACTTAACTTTTTATATTCAAGATGGTATTAAAGTGAAATCCTTTGTCTCCAAGTAAATATTCTAGCAGTGATTTTGATTTAGTCTGTACATTGTCATTACCCTGAAAATTATTTAAGTAGGTTAGGAATTGGATGATATCAGGAAAACAGAGGAATCAGAAAGGAAATAAAATTATTTAATATTAAACTTTTAAATTGATCTGAGAATAAACTTGAAAGTAGTCATTTCAACTTTCTAGAACATGGCCCTAGGATAACTATATGCCTTCAGTGACTAGACTAGGATAAGTTTATCCAAATAATTCTACATTTAGTGTTTACTTAGTTTGATTTCCCAAGTGAATGTGCGTTAAGAGTGTAGCAATCCCATGGCTTGGGAATAGTATTCCCCTCTGAGAATATTATTAGAATACTAAAAATTTAAATGTGTGCTGCATCATGAGCTTTAATGTACCTTTCACAGTCTATTAGTTGATTGTCAATAAATTCAATATGGCACGGGGCTCCAAATGTTGCATTTTTGTTTCTTGCTGTTTAAATGAAATCAATATCTATGTACATAGAACAGCAGTAAGAAATTTTCCAATAGTTTTATCTAAGAAATCAATCTATGTTTTTGCAGTCCTGAAAAATTTCAATTACAGTGTACAGATTCCTTAGTTAGTTAACTGTGGGTTACAGCTTAGCAGGTAATGTTAAACTGCATGATTCATCAAGTCACATGTGCAAAGATAAGTGCTTAGTTAAATTAGGATTTCCATATTAAATAACTTAGTTTAAAATGATTTAACCTTTTTTTTGTCATTCCTGCCCCCAACAGGGAGATTGAGACATGAATCTTGGGAATGTATACAGAATTACAAATAATATACAGGTTGAAGTGAGAATAGGCAGGGAGAGGCCTTAGAGCCGGGTGAATAAAGATTTTAATATAATTTTTACTACATTAAATAGATTTGATTAGAATTATGTAAAATAGTTGCATTTCATGTATTCCTTTATTTGCCTTCAAAGATGTACTCAATTGTTAAAACAGATAGTCCTGTAGGTGTTTTAATTATTCTGGCTTTGTTTTCAAAGTGAAAAAGAATTCTGAATAGTTCTTGCAGACTTACTATTGTGGTTCCTTCATTACAGTATCTGAATTCTTGTTACCAAAACTAGTTGAATTTTTGTTTACATATGCATTTGTAATTCACAATACTCTGGATCTTTTCAATTTAGATGTGCTAATTTTGGAATTATAGCATTCCTTTTTTGGAATGATAGTCTTCCTGTAGTAAATGTATTAGTGTTTTCTACACTGAAATATTCTAATTTGACAAAATTTGCGTGGTATCTGCATAATACAGTGTATTTGCAGTGTTGCAAAGAAGCCTCCTATAAATTTGAGAAACTAGGTGTCTGAAGAGAGAGCTTCAGAACGACCAAAGCATGGGCAGTGTTTGTGGGAAAACACAGTCACTTAATCTCTGAAATACTTCCAGTCCTTAGAAAAATTGAATTTTTTCTCTGGAGAACTTGCAATATCTCAGAGAGAAGGACCATACCTCAGTCACCAGGAAAGGCTGCAATTCAGTGTTGAAATTGGACACATCAAAATCCAAATTTTATTTTTATCTAGTTTCCACAAAAATACAGTTGTTACTGCCCACTCTGTGTGACCGTGGTTGGTGTTGCTTTTTTACATAAGCATTCTCCTGATATTTGCCTTGCAATTTACTACTAAATTACTGGGGGATTTTGGAACTGCAAGGCAGCGTCATCAGTACTGTTCTAGTTTAATTCCTGATGTAAAATACTGAGATTATTAACATACACACACACATGCATGAATGAATAAACTACAGATTGCATTGAAGGAGCAGAGGAAAAGGTCACTCTGGATCTTAAGTTCTGATGCTTGGTTTAGAGTTTCTGACTTGTGCTGTTTCAGCATTCTTTTAAACTGTGCCATTCCCTAGGAAAGAGTGAAATCTCAGTTTTCTGTAAGTATATTTCACTTCTGCATGACATTTTCCTAGAGAAAGCGAATATTTAGCATGTAATTGGTAATAAGCTCATGAAATAATGAGCAGCAAACAAAAACAGAATCACAAAAACTACAGCTGTGTTAAATTATACTTAATGTCCTATACAAGCTGAAAGAATGAACTGTGTTTATTTTCCAAACAATAAAATTTCTAGTTTAATTTTCAATGTAATTTTGTTAGGAAGTAAATTAAGTTTCATACTTTGGATAAAATTAGGTTTTGCAATTCTGATGCTACAAAGCTAATTTACGAAGTTGAAAAACTGTGTTGAGGACATAGAAATCAATTTCATAGTGGTATTAAATTATTTTTTCCCTTTGGTCACTGTGTAGTAGAATATGCTGGAAACCATGGTAACAAGAAGTGCTGCCATGGTTGCCCCAGAGTCATGTTAAAATGAGCAAGCTGTGTTTGTCTTGATTAAAATAGGAGAAAGAGAGAAAAAGGAGGAAAAGGGAGAAGGGATAGAATGAGGTTAATGACGTGTGCAACAGCACCAGCAAATGCAGTCAGCCGTGGATGTGGGGCCGTGGGTCCTGGAGCTTGTGGTGTCTCACATGAAGGTGCTGAGCCAGGAGGCTTTGGGGAGTGAAGGACACACACCAGCCCTGCTTTTCTTTACATGATTCCCTTCCCTGTCTGTGTTTTGCAGGTTTATATCAGGATAAAGGATGATGAGTGGAATGTCTATCGAAGGTATGCAGAGTTCAGAAGCTTGCATCAGAAGTTACAGAATAAGTACCAGCAAGTGAGGACTTTTAACTTCCCACCAAAAAAGGCCATTGGAAACAAGGTACTTGAACTCACAGTATCAGTAGAAGTTGGGGGAAAACCTCTCTTATCCATACACAAAAAATGAGGTGACTCGAATATTTTCATACCTGCTGGTAGCTGCTGTTTTCATAGACTTTCCCCCTGCCAGCTGGAGATTCACTGATGGAGGTAATGCATTGGTTTTTCCACTTACTGAGAAGTTGTATTGAATGGAATATTGGTGTAGTACACAAATGCACAAACCCTCAAAAACTCTGCTAGACAGCCTTGTATGTAAAATGAAGTCTCTTCTCCATTTCTCTCCAAAAAAGTGCCAGCAATTAACACTGGTGAGTAATTAATCAAATCTTTCTCTAAATTTGAAAAAATATGAATCTAAATTCCTTGAATTCCTGCACTCTTCACCAACACTTTTAAGTTCTTTAAACCAGCTTTTTAAAGACATATAGGTACTTAATTCCTGTAATCTGTATCTTTGTGTCTTAGCCCTGCCATTTTAAAATGGGAATTTGTGTTCTTCTGTCATATAGGGATTTTGAAATGAAACAGTAAATATTGTAGTATGTATGTAGTAAATATGTAGTGCCATGTAATTAAAGTCTCTAATCATCAAAACTTCCAACTGATCAAGAGCATAAATACATACACTGCAAGTCCAGTAAGGATTGAGAAGTAATTGAAGTAATTTTTCCTTTGCAATGTAGGAATTATCTAAAAGTTTTTTTAGCTATCACAAGTAAAATCTCCAATATATTGGAGATTTAAATTGTGTTTATGACTGAAACGTCTTTACTAAACTGCTGGGTTCTTACATTAGAGTTTTTAAGGTTAAGCAAATTTTTTAGCTTTTACAAAGGACTTTGTCTTTTTACTGTTTTTTTACCTTTGTGTCACTGAGTTCTTATATAAAATATTTTAGAAACTCCAGCCATAGTGATCCTTGTAGTCATCAAAAGACAGCTGACATAATGACTGCAAAACTCAGATCTTCACGGCACTGTGTTTGGTTTATGATCACAGTACAAGGTATATTATTAAAATGCCACAATTGTCCTTTGTCTGTGTTAGAAAAACAATCTTTGCTAATTTGTATGAAGTAATATGAATTTTAAAAAAGAAATAGAAAAAAGTTAGAAATTCCTTACTGACATTCAGATGTCAGTGAATGTGGATTATGAATGTTTAAAGATAGTAACTTTGACTTCCAATGATTTCCCAGGTATTTTGTAAAAATGAGTAGGTAAGTTTGGCACATGTGAAATGGCAGTGATGCACATAATGTGGTGGTGGTGATACAGATATATAGGAAATGTATCAATAAAATCCATATGTCTCTTTGCTTGGCATAAGGTCCAGTTAATACGGTTCATTGCCTGCTGACTGAGGAAATGGAAGTACTTATAGGAGCTTTCCTGCTTTTTTTTCATCTATTAGAAGATCATGCATTTTTCATTTAATTTTTAGTGGAAGGGTTTGTAATGGAAACCAGGCATTTTCTTCTTTGTTACATAACTAATTCTCCTTTTTTGAAGTGATGGAGTATCAGCCACTTCAGTAAATTACAAAAGACGCCTTTTAAGCTTTTTTGGATACTCTTTCATCTTTAATTACTTTAAATACTAATTGAGTTACAACTTCAGTTGCACAGTTGATGCATACAAAATTATCAGTTGAGCAACTCATTAAAAAATTTGCATTGCTTATTCTTACGGTGCTTTTAGCTTTGAGCCAAAATTCTACCTTAATCTTGCATAAACCCACAACCACTTATCAGATCTCAGAGAAAAAGTTCTTTCTTTACAGTAAGAAGTGGGTGCCGTCCCTTGCACTCCTGAAGGTCTCCTGTTATGAGATGTGAGGCAGTGCTGTGGTTGTGACCCGGCAAGTCACAGGGTGACATTGTCACCTCAGCTGTGCAAGGCTCAGTCTGTCACACTGGAGTTGTTTTATACAGCACATTGTGCAGGCAGATTGTTGTCCTTTTAGTGGGGCTATTTTCTATGTGTCACAGAATGTGTTCCCCTTTGGAAATTGTACCATTTGGAAAATAACCGTGCTGACTGAGATGGGTTAAAGGCTCTGAGATGGCCCTGTTTTCCATGGCCAGGTGAAGGTTTAAAATGAAGGTTTAAAAATTTAGTATAAAATTAATTAATTCATGTGGGAATGTGTAGGGGAATAGACTATAAGAAACTAAAGAGAGTGTAGAAAGTAATCTCACCCCTAAGGAGCTGCAGCTGGGCCAATTATCAAAGATCAGGAGCAGGCCTGACTTTACCAGGCCACAGCTGTAAGCAATGAGAAGCAGAGTGCTAGAAAAGAGTGGGGTGGCTGGGTGAGAAGGGAACTGGAGTCAGTGGCTGCTGTGGGAAGAGGAAAGAGTCAGTGCTGTGAGGAGCTGCCCATGAGAAACACCAAGAAGGTGTGGAACTGTTGTGGTAAGGAGACAGCAGTGTGGAACCCCTGCAATAAGATGACAGCAGGAATGTCTGTCTTGGAATTGTGCAGAACTTTCAGTTTAGGATGAGGATTTGTGCAGGATGTTACACATGGAAGTGTTTGGTAATGAACATTAGAAGAGATATTGCCAATACTACTTTTTTCAATGCTGCTTTTTAAATGTAGTGGCTACCACAGCCCATTTACTTTTAAATATGCAGTTAGATTTCAGTAGATATTTTTTCTCATGATATTACTTTTGCTGGTTTTGATAGAATTAGAGCAGTCTTTCCATTTCTAGATTAGTCAATACAATCTTAAATCAATGCCTAAAGAAGTGGTTCAGTAGCTGAATTCTGCTAACAAAAGTATCTCTTATATCAGTCTATGGTTTTCAAATCCATTGCAATTTCTCAGTGTTATTAGATGCCCAAATAACATATTGGTAAAAACCAGTCCTCCATGTGTAAATGGCTAAAAATGATAATTTTACAGCTTTTGGAAAATGGCATTGATGCTTTTATATCCTTGAGGTATCCTTTTATATCCTGAATGAGTTTATTCACTGCATCCCTTCTGTTCTGTGGGGTTAATGAAGGTGATTTGCTTCTTGTACGTGTCAGATGCATCCAAAGGTCTTGCTGTAATTGAAACCAGCCCTGAATTTCATGTTCAGTTGTGTGTCCCAGGTTTAGGAACCCTCAGGACCACAAGAGGACACCATATTCTTCAGAATGACCTGGAATCACTCCTGCAGATGGATACAATACTGTCCAGTGCTTTGCTGTGCAAATTATTGGAGCTCAGAGGAAGGAACTTAACTAGAAGAGAGCAATGTAGAATAAAATACAGAGAAGTTTTAATTTTCATGCATATTTTCCCTGTTTACTGCAGTAGAACTCAGGGAGGTCAGATTCAAATGCAAAGTTGCAGAGTTTCACATTGGGAAAATGCAAAAAGAAAGCAGAATTTCAGCTGAATGAGTATTTTAAAAAAGTTGAAAAATCAAAGATTATATATCTTCATCAAGTAGCAGTGGAATTTGAAAATATTTAACAATTATAACTAATTATTAATAATAATATGAATCTTGATCATTTGTAATGTGTCTTTGGCTTTCATTTGTTTTCCTTCAGTTGAGACAATTTATCTTAAAAGTTCTTGTTCATGGTATTTCAACAAATTATGTGTGTAATATTAAAAACTAGCTTTAATGCTTGAGGAAACCTACATTTAATAACAGAAAACCAATTAGTTGAAAAATAGCTGAAAAGAGGAAAGAAGACTGCTTTGAACAAGTAACCTTTTTGCAATTACAAAGAAGAGTGTGTATTTGCCTTTCAGCTTGGTAACCTCATTTTCAGCATATTAGTTTAACATTTGAATTTAGTTTGAACTAAAGTTTGAACTAAAATAAAGCAGGGATGAGAGTAATTTCTTTTATAAATGTTGCTTTGAATCAAGTTAGGTATTTACTGAAGGAAAATAATAATGCTGGCAAGAGTCCATGTATTAATTTTCATATATACTAGTGCCCATGCTGTGTATCTTCAACTAAAGATCTTTCAGTGCTGGTAGCAAATAGTTGTCAACATTTTTATGAGTATCCTGACAAGAATAAGGGTTCTTTTTTCAATTCATTGCCTTGTTTGAGTAAAACAAGAAATACATTTGTTCCCTTGTGTTGTGTGTATAAGAGAAATGTCATATACTCAGCATATATTTTAATTATTTTTAACATGCAGATCAATTTCTTTAAAACTTACAAATTTCAGCTGTATTGTTAACATTTGAACTGTTCAGGTTTTGTAATTTTAAAACATGTTCCCCATGTATCAGCCTGGTTTGTGATTTGCTCAGTATTTTCTATGTAGCTGTATATACCAAGGTTTGTAATTTCAAACTGATTTTTCTTACATGAGATAGATTTTTTTTTTCCTTTTAGCAAGTCTTCAGGTACCTTGGATCTTTTGAACTCATCTGTCCATTCTCACTGATTGTCACTGCTGCCTTCCTGGCAGGAGTGCCCAGGACGGGCTGGGTTCCGTGGGGCAGCCCTGCAGTGTGCCTGCAGGAGGAGCTCTGTACAGTCACCACTTCATTGGAAAGGCTTCCCTGTAGGTTTTTGCAATACAAATACAATTTAAATTTTTTTATTTAAGATAACATTTAGCTTACATTTGGCTTCTGAACCTTTGCTGGTGTTGTAGTTGGTGTCTCTCAAAATAATAATGAAATATTAATACATGAATATTTACTGGACTGACTAGTCTAATTTTTTAAATATTGCAGCAGCCTTAAAATCCCAGTTGCTGCTTCTACATTGGGCAGATTGTAGTAATTGAGTAAAGATCTAATTAAGAATCCTCTTGCAAGAGTGTTGTCCCAGTAGAGGGCATATCAAAATAGAAATTGTTCTTTGGTTCCACTGAAGACCTGAATTCACTGATTGTCTAAGTGAGGAGAAATTGAATCAGGTAGCTTTGCCCTGAGTGCTGACTTGACTGCATGATATCCTCTGCTTTCCTTTAAAATACTGGATACCCCACATGGAAAGGATACACAGCACTTTGAGATCAGAAGAATGACTTTGCTGTGACTTCTCAGTTGCATTGGGGGAACAATACAGAACTCTAAAATAAATGTTTCAAATGTTACTTTAATAAAATTAATAGCTACTTTTCACCCATCAATGGCTAACCTAATATGTAGATTAATTTGTATATGTCCCTATTTTAAAAAGTTAAAAAATATCATGTGCATGTATTGAAAAAGATTCTGTTGGTATATACACATATATGAGCATGCATGTGGCAACATCAGACCCCATTTGGGATCTATATGAAGTTGCCTTCAGGAGTGTGTGTTGTGATTCTGCAAGTTCTGCTCCCAGGAGCTCTTTCTCCCATTTATGTCAGTGAAACTTGCCTTTGCCCACAGAGTGCAGATGGATTCCTTTTCTTTTGTTCCCAACAGCAAAGCTGCCTTTTATCAGAGTTTGTTTGCCTGTTGCTGAAGATGGTGAAGAGTTTAAGATAGGCTGCAGGATAACTATTTTAGGATTAAAAAGCAGAGAAGATAAAGATTTTATTGCAAGTAAAAGAAAACAATAGAGCTTGCTGTTGTGCTTACAGTGTTTATTGATTTTTAAGGAAGTTGGTCAAGTAGAGTTGTCTGGCTCTACGTGTGAATATATATATATGAAGAAATATATAAATATGAAGTTTATATATATAAAAAGAAATTTGAAGCCATTCAAATTAGAGTTTGAGTGTTAGCATTTTTGCTGTTAAGAGTTTCATATGGTGTTATTGCTGTGTAACCTCTGTCATGCATTTCTCTCCTGCAAAAGCTGATTGCCATTTTTGGTGAGCAGGACCTGTCTATTCACAGACAGCATGCCCTTAAAGCTGCTTTTAGACCAGATGATGGAGGAGCTGAAGTCCCTTTGGAAAGGGAAGCAGCATGATAGGAACAAGGTTTTTTAAGAAACACACACACCCCTCCCACATAAAATATGTATTTGAAAATGGGAAGTATAACAATTCCTGTTTAACTAGTACATAAACAACAACAGAAGACATATGGAATGTTTGAAATAGGATGGTGCAGGAAGAATCTTAGAGGAGGAAGTAATTTCATTTTAGATTTGGCTGTTTTTCTGTCAAAATTCAGCAAAACAATTCAGGGCATCCTAAAATTTAAGTATGTGTTTGGCTTGCATTGAATCAGAAGTACAGATATATCTGCTTTTGTCCTCTATGAGATTTAGGAGCTCACAGGAACCATCTTTCATCAGATTAGTTTGTCAAAGTCACACTGGCAGGGGGAGCTGAGAAGAAAGCAAAACTTGTTGTTAATGCACGTGGGACAGGGGGCTAAATAATGTTTCTTGGTACTAAGCTTTGATATCCAATGTCTTCTAGTAGAATTGGTAGAAAATTATGACTCTCTGATGTTTCAAAATTGGGATACATTTATTAAAGGAGAAAAGCCTTGAAAATATAAATCCTCAAGTTAGATGTTAAAAATTTGAAGTTAAATATTGCTTTCACTAATGCTGCTTAGCTATGATGTAATATAGAAGCTTAAATTCTGTATTATTCTTGACTTTCAAAGTAAGTAGATTTTAGTTTTCAACCTTCTTAGTGGGCTTAACTAGTGTATTGACTTATTTTCATACAGTCTTTTGCCTTGTGGGTTACAGGAGAAACTGTAGCTAATATATATTTGACAGATATGCTTGTGCTATAGTGTGGGTAAAAGGGAAAGAAATGGACCCATTTGTATTGTGCTCAGACCAGGAAAGGAACTCAAATTAATCTCATATATGGTTGTATGTGATAATTCTATAATATACCACAGTTTTTGTCCCATTCTAAAGCCACAAAAGAAACTTTGTGCTGTAAGTTCACTGTGTTACTTTGTAGCTGAAAAGTTGGATTCTCAAAGAAGCTTTAAAATAGCAATTGGGATTAAATGAATACAAATTGGTTTTCAAATATGTAACTTAGTTGTGGTACCATACAAATGGAAATAAAAATAATGTGACTCTTGGCATAGTCATTAAGATTTCTAGTCACAGCCCACCTGTTTCCTAACACTGTCACCTGCACACTAAGGGGGAATGCAGAGTATTTCAGATTTTGAATCCAGATCCTCTGGGTTTTCTACTGCATAAGACTGCAGTTGATATTTTATGTATACAGCACTTAGAAAAGAGCACTCAGTTCTTCTTCATTTCCATTTTTTTGTCGTATCAGTATCCAAGAGAAGAGAAATAAGTCAGCAGGAAATGGTTGGCTTTTATATGACAAATACTTTATAGTAAATGCTTGCCATTGTGTGGCATGAAATGTCTGGGTTACCTGAAACTCGGCATGAAGGTTAAATTGAGCAGAGTGCAGAGCAGCACATTTCATTTTCAGGGCTTTAATTTAAAAGGTAAACAGTTCTCCAGCTCGTGCTTCTCCATCTCCATCAGAATGTCTCACTGAATTAATCTGTTCATTTGGTGCTCAAGGGCACCATTTCAATGAAATAGTGAATTGAGTCATTTTCTTTTCAAGTTAGAAAAATTTCCTGCTAATTGCTGTTGAAGTTTAGGAAGAAGGAATGCAGACTATTTAGGGTCTACAAAACAAAACTTTGCCCGTCAAGAGATGTTTTTATTCTTGCTGTCTTGTAATGCTATAATCAAGAGAAGCAATTTATTCTAACAAATTATTGAATATAGAGCCCATAGAAACAGTTCAGATGGTGTTGCTTTGCATCATGACATTATGGGGAAAAAAAGGAAAGTAATTTACATGCTGCTTGGACAACTGCTAGATAAAAATATGGCAGTTTTATAACAACTCATGCGTCATTTAGATATTCTAGTAGCCTCCTGGTATAAAATGAAAATATAAAAATAAATTTTCTATATTTATTTCTTATTGTGGTGGTGATGCTAAATTACCAAGTTACTTGGATTAATAAACTTCCTTTCAGAGAAATCTTAACAGGGACACCTAATTACAAAAATAAAAGTAATACTTTCTTTTTTTGAATTTGAGATTTTACCCACATTTTTCCCTTTCCTTACATATCGTTGGGCTTGATTTCACCTCTCTTCTTCTTCCCAAAATGTATTGTTTTATAAATATTGGAAAATTTTAATCTTAGTTGCTATACAGCTTTTTGGGTAGTTGCTAGTACTAAAGATATTTATTGTTAATTTTTTAATAAGAACACAAACTATTAAATACTTCAGATCATGTGAAGTAGGCACTTCCTGCATGAAAAATTTGGCTTTTTTCATTGTATCACGTAAAATATCTTTGCATGAAGGCACAATAAATTATGGGCACTTAATATCAATTTTCCTCATTAATTCAACTTGTATTTTAGGAAACAGAATCATCCCATCTGAATGTATATGAATGAAAGTTTTGTTAAAGAAGAATCTAGAATTTTATATGAGAGTTAAGTTTTTGTTTCATTATTGATTTTTTTATCAATTTATTGATTTTTTTCATCACTGTAAGCTTACTGTGTATAGAAGCTTGTACATTGTAAGCAGTGTATGTACCATGTTTCTAAAGGATTTTGAGGTGGGTTATTTTGTTGTTATTTTAAATTCAGAGTCTGTCTTTATTGGTCTTCAGGGCATTTTCAACCAGATTAAAGAATGAAATTAGGAAAGAAAACTGCAGTGTTGGAGAGAAGCACTGAACTGAGACACATTTTAACTAATATTGTTGATAGTTATTACTGTAATATAGGCTGGTGAAAAAATGGATCTCAATTTCATGAACTGTTGTGTTGTAGTTTGCAGAATCTCCTGAATAAAATTATAGGGTAGACTGCTAATACTTTATCTGAGGAGAAAACAGAGAATGTTTCCCTATTCAATGGCTGAGCAAGGGATGAGCCCTAGGGGTCTTGCTGCAGTTTTTTATTGATGCATTTTAATTAACAGTTGATTCCTGACCAGTTGACAAATTAACACGTGGTTGGCATATGTCTTTAAATAACAAAATATTTAGACGACACTGGATTTTATTAGCATAGCATTACCAAGTTCTTTTCCTGACAGTGGCATTAACAATAACAGTAAACAGAGATCAGTTTTAGATTTATTCTCAAGCTTTCTTTTTCCTGTTGGCATATTTACTGATTAAAATGCTGCTTTGAATAAATTGTGCTTGACTGAGGGCATTGCAGGACTGCAGCTCACACTCAGCATGTCTGCTGCTGGCTGGGTTTGCAGCAATGCCTTTTTCAAACTCCTTTATCTAAAAGCACTTTTCTGGTACCATTGAAATGAACCCAGAGCTGGAGATGGAAATGCATCAGCTATTTTAGTAGAGAAACACAGAGTAATAATTACAATTATGTACTAAATCTCTGTTTAAAGGAAAATAGATTTCTTTTCAAAACCGACAGTTCCTTGATTTCTTCTTTGTATCTCATCCTCTTAAATTGCTGTTTGTTCCACTGAACAGTAAATGGACAAAAAAATCTCACACTGGGATGGGGAAAATGACAATTTCATGTATTGTATCCCTTTGTTATGTTGTATAATGCTGGTCTGGTTCTGCCATACAGAATCTGGCAATACAAGTAAGATGGAAATTTAAAGTTTATGTAGTTTCAATAATTTTGAGATTATTTTTGTGTAATATTGTGGCATCTGGTATATTTAGGTTTGGAAACTGTACCTTCCTGAAAGTTTTATGATGCTATGTTTAATAGCTACTTAAGGACAGATGTACTGAAGTTTTATTTTACTGTGATCTGTGTAAAGGTGTCAGTCTGTAAAGTGAATATTTGCTATATAACTTTTAATTACAACTAGTGAGAATGACTCAGCAATTGAATATTTAATTAGCTCCCATCTCAGCTTCTGATTGCCAGCTTCATTTTGAGGTTAGCATTTGGTGCCTCATAAATAGATAAAAACTGATATGATAATTTTGCTAAGACTGGTTGGCCAGAATGATGGAAAAGATTAGGCTACATTAGAATAACCTGAGTTTATTCCTGCATTTGCAGGTTCAATTTTGAATAACATTATTGTCAGCTTCATTTAGGATGGGATGCATTGTGTGGTATCACAGGCTGATTAAAGTCCTAAAGCCATATTTCCTTTTATTTCATATTTCCTTTTATCTTAATGGAGTTGGGTTGAGCCCTCAGCTGTTTTGTTGTTTGGTTTTGTTTGGGTTATCTTTTCCCCTGTGCTACCAGCAGGAGGTTGGTAAAATGCTAAGTGTTGGTTAGAACCTCAGGAGCAGTGAGTTTGATGTTGATTGCAGCAGCACCAAGCCCAGAATCTAAAAGTGTTTTATCTGTCCCTAAATCATGGCAGGTAACCATGGCAATCATAGCATTTCCAAAAGCTCCTGGAAAATATTTGAAACATCTTAAGCGAGCTGTCCCATTAATAATGAAGAATATCAGTGTTTCACCATCTGTTCCATACTAGCAGTGTGTATAAAAGACCAGCAGTTGTGTGAAACAATTTCAACTGCAAGTGGGAATGAACTTGGCTTGTAATGAAAAACTGCAAAAGAACATGAAATATGGTGCATCAAGACTCTGCTTCTTGGTTTTACACCTTAACAGCATCTTCTAATATATGTTGAGACTCTATAACTTTTCCATTATCTATTACAATATTTAGATATTTGTAATTTGATACTAGCATTTTGCTATGGGCAGAAGAGACGTGGCAAATTATCAGTCAAAAGAAAGCTCATACAACATTTTGGGAGACATGAATTGCAGATTAAAAATATTTTACCAGATGTGTTTTGATGCTTTTGTTATCTGAAGAAGTTTTTTGCTTGTTAACTGAAATTTTGTGTTCTCTTAATCAAAACTATGTGCTCTTGAACTGTAGGTTAGTAAATTACTTTCACTCTAGTTAGTGCAGAAACAGTAGCACCTTTATTTTTTTAGAAAATATGCCTAAAAAACTTCAGTGAAAAAGTGGGTCTTTATTTAAGTACTGCTGCTTTATCTTTCTGTGTATGTATTTGTTTCCCTAAAAATGAAACAATGAAATCTAACCTTTAATAATGTGAAAATGCAAAGGTTTCTTGCAAATATATTGATAATTCCAACAAAATTACTTTGTCCTCAAAATACATTCACATCAAGTGTATGTAAATGTGTGTATTGAACCCTAGGGGAAGATCTTTGCTGTTTTCTGTGCGAGTACAAATGCAAATGTAGGCTTCTATCAACTCATACAATCACCAAAGATGTATACTAAAAGTAGGAGGTGGGAGTCACTGATACAAACCCACAGCAAAAAATTTCCCTGTATTTTTTGCTTGTAAATAAAAGTAGGTGTTTGTTTACAAGTTGCAATGTATAAAGTACTATCTAGATTTCTGCTGGGGATAATTGGGCCCAATGAAAAGAAGGTTATAGGTACCTTTTTGTAATTTAAGACTGAAAAAATTGGCCGGGCTTTGAGCCAGTTGTGTTTTTCTGTTACCAGTTGTTCTGTTTACTATATTGTGACAAAAACTCTTTATTACTGCAACAGCTTGGCAGTAACAGCTCTGTGCTAAAATCATTGCTCTGAGTAGCCAACCTGCTGTTGCAAAATGCACGTTTAATGATAAAGTGCAGACCTGGAGCTGAATCATTTTGACCTTGCTTTACATTGCTTCTGGTGAGGACAACGAGCCTTGGTACATGGTACAGAATTTCATGGTAGATTGCTTGGTGTTTGTTTTACAGATCAAATTCATGTCAGAGTAAAAGAACATATTTAACTGTTTTCAGGCTGGGTTTTTATTTCTGGGGCGTTCTGCCTTTTTCTTGGACAAATGGCTGAAAAATAGCCATGTTATGAGCATTAATTTGTTCAGCTGTAAACAGCAAAAAGTGCCTTCCCTAAGCATGTCCTGACAGTCTTAATTAGAAAAGTCCTTTGTTTTCTGTAGTCAAGGAGACTCTTTAGAGTAACATAATGGATGGAAAGTACCTACATTCAGCATTTGGCTCCCGTGTCTATAGCAAAGTCCTTCCTGTGAAAGATGTTTTTTGTTAAATACATTTGCAGTACAGAAATAATACTAAAGGAATGCAACTTCTGCTTAAGAGAAAACTTAAACATAATTGAAGTAATTTCAGAATTGAAAATACTGTTGTGGAAGATTTGTGACCAAAAAAACTTCAGAACTGAAAAAGCTGCGGAATGTGGTATTTAACAATGGAGGTTTTATGAATCTGTGAAAATATGAGTTTGTGAAAACATAACTGACAGCAGCTATGGAATAGAATGAAGAAGCGCAGTGAGGGTGAGGCAGCTCTGGGAGGGCTCTGAGCTGGGAGTGGCTCCTGGAGCAAGGCAGGATTGTCCTGCCCATGGCACAGCCTGGCAGCACCTGGGGCAGGGGGGCTCCATCTGAAAGGGGCTCAGGTGCCAAATGTCCCCTCTGCTCATGTGGTTAAAGCTTCCAGAACCAAAGCTCTTCCACAAACTTTGTCTTCTTCCCAGACATCTCCCATGAGTTCCTGTCTTGTCTTCATGCCCATGCAGCTGGTGGCAGCAAAGGAGTGTCCCTCCAGTGGGGTGATGTGGGGCTTTAAATCCTCAGAGAGGAGAGAGGGGAACACAAGGGTTCCTTGAGCCTCACCAAAAAATCCAGTGGGAACAAAACTCTTAGTGAAAAGAAAAATAGTCGTTACATAGGTGCTATTCAATGCTAATTGTTTAGTTAGCATTGAAGAACACATTTATTTATTATTATAGTTCCATTTTGTGGTAATATTATGAATTAAAATGTTTGCTTTAATGTTCCCAGCAGCTTGTCTAGGCTTCAGTTGCACAGATGTGTCCTCCTGCAGCAGGGCAGGGAGCAGGCTCTGCTCTGCCCTGTCCCAGCAGCCCCTGGGAGCTGGGCAGGTGACTCTGCAGAGGGGCCTGGGGGCATTTCCAACACCACAGCTTTGTTGGTTTAATAAAGGATGAGTTTCAAATCACCTGCAACACAGCTGGCGTGTATGTTGCTGAAAGAATATGTGACTGATAAAAATGAAATAGCAATGTATATAATATATAATTTTTAAAAATTTTCACTTAGATCTCCATTGAATTAATTTATTTGATTAATGAATACATTATTTAATTTTTCATTACATTAATACATTGAATGAATGTATTAATGTAGAACTGGAATGTTAAAACAGGACTGGACATCTGTGTAAGTTGATATGTAGAAAACAAAATTAAAATTAGTCTGTATATATTTTGGAATTTCATCAATTTAATTAAACATTGTAAGCACTGCTTAAGTTTTTGAAGTCTGTAAGTATGGATGTCTTCAGCAGTTTCTTGCATCTTACTCTGTTATGTCCCTACAATTATGTGTGATTTGTTATTCCTAAAAATATGCCTGTTCCTGGTAACTTCTAATGAGAGGGAAGAACAGAACAGAATGTCAGTGAAGGTTCTAGGAATGCTACAGCAAATTCCTCCTAAACTTGAAGGAGGATCCCTGCTTTGATGGTGTTGTTCTGTTCTATCTAGGGAAGCAATAACCTTCAGATTTGCATCCCCTGCATGGCAGCATGGGCTGAACCTTTTCCATACAATGAATTTATTCAGTGTTGTCAAGTGTATTTATGGTGTTTTGTTGGTGGCTTGGTTCATTTCCCCCCCCCCCCCCCCCCCCCCGAGAAACAAGAATTAATTTCAATTCCTTTTCTTACAGACATAAATAATACAGGTTGGATAGACACATCTTTTAGATAATGGTTGTTTTTGAGAGCTGTAGCTGTCTAATAATAGGTTTGGCTTTGTGCCTGAAGAACATCCTGTGCCATTTAACCAGGTGAGCTGTGCCAGCCTGCCTGAGACAGAGCATAAAGCATCCAGCACCTGGTGGCAGTGTGGACCTGGGAGAGCTCCCTGTTCCTGGGAAATGTGGCACCTTTAGATTATAGTCCATGTCATTGTCGTCCCTCACAGGGAAAAGGTTTCAATGACATGGAACTTATGGGATGCCTGGCATCTTGCTGGTTCTGATAAACTTTTCACTTCTAGGTCCATCAGCAGAATGTGGAGTTTATAGAACTATTCTATTTATTTGGGCCAACAGAGTATAAAATCCTGGATGTAAAATGCTCCAGAGACTTCAGTAAAGCATTTTAATGAGAGTTGTGATATAATATTTTAAAAAATCTACTATATGAAGATATCATCACAAAATTATAATTTAGTAACATAAAAATGCTGGACAAATACTTGTCCATTCTGGAGTTTGTGAACCCAACATCTGAAAAGTGTGAATTGGGGTGACATTGTGGGAGTAAGTCAGCATTTCCTCCTGCAAAGACTGGTGATTCTGGATCTCAAAAAACATGGCATAAATTTTTATGCCACAGCCTCTGCGCTGCTGTGCTGCTCTGCCTCTCTAAGATTGCAGTGGTTTATGGTCCAGAGAAGACAGATTCTGCCAGGGAGAGGATCTGACATCCTGTCAGTGGATGTTTTTGTGACACAGGTTTTATTAGGATTCATGATTTTCCTTTATCTCTAAGGACAGAGTCAAGGGGTTTTTGCATATTGCCAACATATTTATATAGCCATAATAACAGAGATCTTAAAAATACTGATTTTTATGCTTACCAGGGCTGTTTAGTTACATGATGAAGTTGAGAAACATGTTCTTTGTGCCATTTATATTTTTTCCTCTCTATTTTTAGGATGCAAAGTTTGTGGAAGAGCGACGCAAGCAGCTACAAAATTACCTAAGGAATGTAATGAACAAAATTATTCAAACTGTGCCAGAATTCACAGCCAATCCCAAAAAAGAGACACTTATTCAGCTGATGCCCTTTTTTCTGTAAGTATCTGTCAAGTACTCAAGAAAATATTAAGGTTTTTTTCATCACAGATTAATTTAAAATATAATGCCAGCATCTCCCAAATCTTAAAATCAGTGCTTTTTTAAAAATAGAAGGCTCCTGTTCAGATTGCAGGTGCTTTTTTTATATTTAAAGAAATATGAGAAATAGTTTTTTTTTTGTTTATTTAAATGGGGATTTTGAATGAAAATCACAGTGTAAAGCGTTCAGAAATATCTAATGATTTTAAAATCTACATCCATACATGCTCTTTAAACATTAGGTATTTTCAATTTCTTTTATTTGGTCTTCCTTATTTTTGTGGGGGTTTTTTTTGTTTTTTTTTTTTTTTTTTTGCTTCTGTGGGGTTTCTATTATTTTTTAATCTTTGTTTTGGATGGGGGTAGAGCACTATTAGGGTCCTTACTAACCTAATAAAAGAATCAAGCTGTTGAGCTCTTTTTAGCTGAATTTTGCAGTCTGCTGATGCATGTTTGATTTCATTAATGTTCAAGTTGAATATGTCCAGAAATAACAGTTGTCTGTTAAACTTTGATATACCATCACACAAGAGGTATAATCTGGTAAAGCTGTCCCTTTTCCCTTTAAACTCATTTCTTCATGTATTTGTAAATATTTAAAACTATTTAGGAAAAAATACTAATGAAAATTTGTTTTTGAAAATCGTGTTCTTTCACTGGTAATTTTTCAGTGTTATGATTTGTCAGCCCTACACCTGTACAAATTAAGTATAGGTTGAACACTCATTTACAGTGAGTCCTCATGTGAAATTTGCTGTCCAGGAGCCTCTGCACAGGGATTGTGCATCCATGCCTGTGAACCCATGGGTGGATTCATTTGCAGCTTCAAGACCAATTTCAAATGAATGTGTTTCATCACAGCACACATATTTAGTTGTATTATTGCCTGGTCTTTTGTAGAGTGTGTCAGATTTTCAAGTTGAAATTGCATTTCAAGAAAGCTTTATTTATTAGAAAATGTAATAGATGAGTGGAAGAATGCCAAGATGCATTTTGTGGCATTCATGAGTTTCCAATCTTTCTGTGGATTTGAAATCAATTTGATGAGACATCTTGCTGATGGTGTTATAAATGGTGAAGTGATGTTTGTGGGGAAAACTTCTTAAGAGACTTGCCTTTTGCTCCCTAAGAACTTATTGTCTAGAATTTGACTAAGAGCTGAGAGATGGAGATGGTTTAAAGTTCCAGTTGAGGTGCCCATGTGTAGCTTTTTTTTGAGCAATTTAAAATAAATTATCTTTTATGTTGTAATTGATTTTGTTTTTTAAAGAAGAGAGGGGCAAATATCAAATACATTTGCAATTGTAAAGTGTAATTGTAAATGCCATTATACTCATCTTTTTGTGGGTTTTTAAAAATCTTAATACACTATTGTTACAGAAGTAGTTTATTACACTATTTTTTGGTTCTGAGAAATTCCATTTCCAGAACAGTATATTTATAATCTCTTGGCCACTTATGTCTAAAGCGGGAGGGGAGAGAAGTGTCCTCTTACTCCTCAGCCCTAAACAATTGCTTTTTGATACTTAGTTTTATCTCTTTTCTAAGTGTGTAAGTAGAATTTAGATCTCACATTTCTGTTCATGAAAAGAAGTGCCAGGTGTGGGGACCTGCACGGGACCAGATTAAAATCACAATCCCTGTAATGGGTTCTGCCACTGCTGCACAAGTCTGAGTGAGCACCATGTCCCTGTTATAAAACCCTCCAACTCTATTCCTTCTAATAAATGAAATGTGGGAGAGAGTCAATCAATTTCACAGAAAGAGCAAAGTTTTATTGAGAGCACATTTAAGTTCCAGCATTCTATGGGTACAATTTAGTTAGTGAAGCATTGTGTTACAAAATGATGCAGTTATCTCTAAAGAGAGAGATTTGCTGAAAGAAACTGGCCAACACCATTTATCACCCATTCCTAAACACCTCTGTGATGCACTGCACTGCTGCTAACCCTGGTGTGGGTGTTCCACAGGTGGCAAAAAACCTTTATTTTTGGAAGTTTTTTTTTAAATTTGGCAATTTCATAATTCTTAACACATTGCATGAGACAATGGACTGGAATGTTCTGTGATATCTGGACATTATGGCAGAGATTCTGTTCCTACATGTATCTGTGAATTATTTCCTGAGAACTTTTTCTTATATAACATGTGTATCAGCATTCTCTCTTGGCTAGAGTAGATAGTTTTCTCAGGGAATACTAGTGGGATTCTGGAAAAATTCAGCTGTTGAGCAAAATAACTACATTCTTCATCTACAGCAGCAGACAAAATGGCTTTTTAATGCATTTTACTACTGAGATATCAGACTCTTCTGCAGCTACAGCAGCAGCATTAAATTAATAAAAAGAACCTTTCTAAAATGTGCTCCTTCTATCAGTGTCTGAAAGTGCCATCATTTCTAGACTATTTGAACTCTCCATGGCCTTTATTATCTGAGAGTCATGACCTGGCACTTCTGGGGGTTTAAAAAGCATCTGAAAGAAAATGCATTTCAGTTCCACTTCAGATTGCCAACTTCCCCAGTATTGTCTTTCCATAATGGATTTTGAGCTTCATCAACAGGAGATCTGAAATATCTTGGAGTCTGTGAATTGTTTATTACTTTAATCAATTGTAACCTTTGTACTGTACTTGCAATTACTATATCCTGTTAGGTTTAATAATATTTTACGATAAAACACTGTAAATACATACAGAAATTATGATATATTTAATTTTTCTTTGTAGCACAAATGTATGTACAGTTAGTTGCATCTTTATCAGTGAAGGAGTAATTACAAAACATTGAGTTGTTAGTCCTAGGACTGTGCTGTAGGCAGTAGTGGTACCTCAGTCTGGGGGAAAAAATTGCAGTCTTGATATGCATAAAAAAATCTCCAGAGCATTAGATCTGTCTGTTAGGATGTGGGGAGATAGAATGTAAGAAAATGAAGATAGTGCAGAAGGTGATCTCACCCCTGAGGAGTTGCAGCTGTGCTCATCACCAAAGATTAGGAGCAGGCCTGCCCTTAACAGGCCCCAGCTGTGTCCAATGAGGCTGAGTGCTATAAAGAGTGGGTGAGCAGGGAGTTGGAGTTTGTTGGCCGGGCTGTGAGGAAGGAGGAGTCAGTGCTGTGAGGAGATGCCTGTGAGAAGTCACCAAAAGGTATGGCAGCTTTGCAATAAGATGACATTAGGAAGAACTGAAATGTAAAATAAAACTAATTATTTGCTCTTATAGAGTTTCTTCTCATTCCAAAATTACGTGACCAGGCTTCAGTGTGCAAATGAAAAATCCCATTAAGTTTATGTCTCATTAGGCATCCTATGGATAGAAATTATAGGATCAGTTTTAATTAATCACTTTTAAGACCTGATTGTGATCTTAAAATATGATTTTGGTGAGCAGACCATAAGATTAATATCTCTAAGACTGAATCCACTGTTAATGAATATTGCCTAAAATTTTTGTTGTTTGTTCCATTTGGAATTCCTCCCTTTCAAGGGCAGTGGTTCCATACAGTCAGGCACAGATCTGACAAGGAAGAACATTTACATTGATCTGTATGAAACAGCCTGGCACTCTTACAGAGGAAAGAGATTTTTTTTTTTTATTTTGAAACTCAGCTAACAGTTTGCAGTACAATGATGTGATGGGTTTGCTACATTTCTTCCCATCATGGTATCAAATGCTCCTTGTGACTCGTGGAAGTGTCTCTTGTTCTGAATCCTTGTGCTGTGAACTGTCATTGATGTATTTTTTCTTTTGTCAGTCTCTACCACTTGTAATCTCAGTTTGTATCTTTTTCAGTTTTGATTCTGTGTTGGCTCAGTCACAGGATTGGTCAAAGAGTTTCCCTTAGAGTCCACTTTTATGTCTTAATATAAAAAATAGATTCTGACTCTGCTAATTTGTCAGTTTACATGCTGAGTAAGAAATTCTTTGCAGTAATAAAATTGACATCAGAAGATAAATTTTCAGTCCACGTGGAGCAGTACCTAAATCAAGAATTGGCACTGCTGAGTTAGATTGCTACATCTGCTGGCTGGTGAAGGCCTTCCTGCTAATACTTACTAAATGAATATTTATTTCCACTTATTGGTTCACTATGGATAAACAAAGCTGGTTACAACAAGTGCAGTTGTGTTTTAACCACATTTTTATCAACATGAAAAATTATCACACACTCTTAGCTTTCTGTAAATATATATAAAACCAGGAGGGATCTTTGGCAACAAGAATCACATTTCTTTGGACTGTATTATTGAGTCTTTCAATTTCAACCTTTATATAGATTATATGTTTCCAATCTGTAAGAAGCTGAAAGCTTTAAAAGGTTGGGAAAAAGAATTCTGAAGTTCTGTGATGGTTCAATTTTCTATATCTCTGGTTTCTGTATCAGTTGTCCTAATTTTGTAGAAGAGATTTTCTTTCCAATGTCTTCATAATGGGCACAAACTGAAATGCAGGGAAAGTAATAAAATCCTTTTTTCCCCACTGTGAAGGAGATGGAGCCCTCCAGCAGTTTGCCCAGAGCTTGCTGACACTCCATGCTTGCATTTGGCAGGACCCAGCCCTGGGCAGCCCTGTGGGATCCCCAGGGGTGCCTTCCAACCTCAAACCTTCTGTAAATCTGGAATATAATCTTAATCTTAACCTGAGCTGTGTTTTACATCCACCCTGCACAAAGAAGTGTTGGCTAGATTCCAGCTGCCCACACAATGTTTGTTACCTGTGAGCAAAGTCTGGACATGGGAAGCTCCTAAACACAGACCCCACTTGGTAGCTGTGCAGAGAATAATCCCACTTTGCTGGTTCTTTTGCACTGGCACTGCAAATGTTTGGATAAAAATGCATGCAAGAATGGTATAAACACAACTTGGTGAATGTTTTCAGGAATTGCTGTGCTAAGTACTTTTTTATCTCATACTGTAGGCCACAGGTACATGCTACAGTGGTTTCTAAATAACAATTTTATGTTCTGCTGAGCTGCAAAGCTGGACATTTATTCCCTTGTGGGAGCTGCTCAGATGCTTTCTCAAAAGCAGAGAATCTGCTCAGTAAATCACCAGCAGGTTCTGTTGTCTGCAGGGTGTTTTTGAACACCAAAGGAGTCATAAGTTCTTTGTGATGATTAGAGGATTGTAATTTTCAAAAAATATGTTGTCTCCATGTCCCCTGGGTGACATTACTAGGAGCATATTTGATAGCAGAAGTTGTGTTCTTAGGTGTTCTGTGTGAGTTGTCTTTGAGTCACCAAGTTAATGGTAGTGAAAAAAAATACTATTTCTTCCTCTTTCTCATTTTGTAAAATGTTTCCACTCTCTTAGAAGGTAAAGTTATGAGAAATGTGATGGAGAGAGACTGATAGGCAAATTTCAGTGCCAGCCAATCAGCAACTCAAACAAGACTGTCATCCTGGGAATACTCCTCTCAGATTTATTTAGCACTAAACTGTGTTAAAAGGCAAGTATCTGCTTTTGGTCTTGCAGACAATGAAGTTAAAATACTGTAGACGAATAGATGTTTGTTCTCAAAGAATTGAAGAATTTTAGTTTGGTTTGGATTTGGCAGTTTTCTCATTTCTGTTTCAGTTGCACCTGTCAGTGTGTCATTGAGAACATTTAAATGTATATATTAGAGGTATTATGGGAGATAAAAAGAACATTAACTTCTCTACAATACCATTGCAAGTATTAAAATGTTGCTGCCAAGTAAAAATGAAATAAATCTTCTAGGAAAGTTACTGTGAGGCACCTGTAAATGTTGTATTTCTGGGTTCATTTTAAAGAAATTGACAATTGACCCTTTCAAAGTTAGGTTTGAGGTGCTTTAGAGGGATAAAACATTTGCTCAGACTCAAAGTTAACTACAGATTAGTGTAACAATTATATTTCATTCAATGACTTCATCCCCACAAAGGATAGGTCATGTACAGCAGATGTGGCGCAGTTTTAGTGTGAAGAATCAACCTAAACCTTTTCACAGAAACATCAATATTAGTTAAAATAAGATTTTTGAATACACAGACATGAATGTATTTGCATATGAAGATAGAGGTGTGACTGTTGTGCTGTTATTGCATCTTCAGATATACAGTAAGATGAAAGGCAAACAAGCAATGCCTGAAATTCTGTAAAACAATATTGAAGCAAAGTAAGGAAGTTTTAAATACAATTTTGAATTGGTTGATTTCTCAAAAACTGAGTGGGTGATGGCGTGACACTTCTTAAACAGAACAAGAGGACACAGTCTCAAGCTACATCAGGGAAGGTACAGGTTGGATATTAGGAAAAAGTTTTTCACTGAAAGAAGAATAAAGTACTGGAATGCTCTTCCCAGGGAGGTGGTAGAATCACCATCTCTGCATGTGTTTAAAGAAAGACTGGACAGGGCACTTGGTGCTATAGGCTACTTGGGGTGTTGGGACATAGGTTGGACTCTGATCATAGAAGTCTCTTCCAACCTCATTATTCTGTGGTTCTGTGAGCCATCAGGGTGCACATCTGTGCCCTTACTGGCACGAGTGGCAGCGCCCAGCTGGGTCACCCTGCAGTGCAGGGCCAGGCTGGTGCTGGGGTGCAGCCCTGGGGGGCAGCCTGTGCCACACCTGGGCACTGCCCGGCTCCAGGGCCCCTCAGCACACCCAGCTCTGCTGTGTAACAGCAATCACCTCTCTGATAGAATAGGCACTCTGGAATAAAATTTACATGAACAAACTGGAAATAGCATTTGCTTAAATATGGGACTTTTAATTAGTAAAGCACCTTCTAATGCCTGAAACATGCTAATGAAACTAATTTATTGCTACGTTAATTGATTGATCTAATGTAGAGATATTACACAATATTTATCTTTCAGTTGAGCTGTGTTGCCAAGCACTGATGATTGTTGAAGTAAAAATATCTTTAGATATCTAAAGTTTGATGATCATGTTCAGATAATGCAGGAAGTTTCAGTGCAAAAATGTGATATTCTTTTGTGGAATTCTTGTTGGTGGTAGAATTAAAATACTTGAATTTGAGTGGATTGTTTTTAAAAAACATAGAGTTGTCTCACTGTTATTCTTGGGTTCTGCATTCCTCACTCGGTAACTGACAGTTTTAGTTTTAGTCTTTCATAACCTATGATGCTTGACATCAGACTTAAAAAAAGCATCATGCATGTTTTGATCTAAGTGAAATGTGAAGAAGTAGGGCAAAAATTGTTTGGTCAAAGTATATGAAAATTCAAACTTTCATCTCTTTCCCTTCTGCAAGAATTGCCTGTTGTGTTCTGTGGTTTTGCACATATTGAAGATGTGTATTACATGGCATTCTTCAAATGTCTTAGATTTTTCCTTTCCCTGCTCTGGATAGCTGAGAGGGAAAAGAGGAAAGAAACAAATATATCAGGAGGAATAGAAAGAGTGATAAAGTGGGTAAGAAAATGCAGGAATAAAGAGACATGGGATGCCTGATGTTAAAGGCAAGAGAGGTTGAATACACTAAGTACCTGTGGATAAACACTGGTACTTCAGGCTTACTGGAATCATTTGGCTTTATACAGCTGGTTTTATCCAAACATATGGAGATATGATTGTAGGTTTTCATTTTACAATGGATCTGTCTGGGCTTTGACAGGTGATTTGTGAAATAATTAAAGCTTTGTATAGGACTTGAAAAACTGAAACATATTCCCATTGATTATTCAAATGTGTCAGGGAGCATTTACTGCAGCTCTGCTGCTGCTTTGCACAGGGTAAAGAGCTGTCCTGCATCCTCTGATTTTGTTCTTACCAGTGGTTTGTCTTTTTAAATGGTTGGAACAGGTTCTAAAATCTTTGACCTGAGCTGGGGAAGGGTAGTTACCATGTCAATACCATTAATAGCAGTCCCAATCTTCAGACAGTTGCTGCAGTTGGAAATATATTCTAAATACCATCAGCACTTAAGATATTTGCTGACTTCAACTTGGTTCTGCTGTTGGTAGTTTTACAGAAGTTACCAGTCAAGTAACCGCTCCCTGGAATTTAAATGACATTTTTTGGTCAGGAAGAATATTTTGCATAGTCCCTATTGATTTGCATGAGGCATGTAGAATAACCAAGATGTGCCTTTTTTGTCAAAACATTGTAATCCTTTACATGTCAGATAAAAACTAGAAGTCAAAATTTGGAGTCAGAATATATGTTTTGATATCTTTAAAACTATTTTTTAGTTGCTGATTTTCTTCTCAATTGTTAAAGTAAAAAGGACTAGAAAATCTGTTTGGTTTTCTTAGTTCTTTATTTCTCTCAGCTGCATTTCTATAGGTTGTTTCTTTTCCAGCATGTGGTCTTATTAAATTTGCCAGCAGTGCCCAATGCAAATAATTATTCAGGTGAAAGAATCTGTTTATGTCTCTTGAAGTTTTTCTTCCTTTTGCTACCATTTCTTGCTCTCACTTGCATTTTCTCAGTCTTGCACCACTGAGTCAGAAGTGTTCAGAAGTACAATTGCAAGGACTTAGTGCTGCAGGGGTGGGTAATAGTGAGAGTATTACAGAGACACATCCCTCCAAGCTCACCCTAATGAAACACCTCAGTGTTGCAGTGTTCCAGGACTGAGACACCTCAAAGGAAGGTGTTTGGCATTTTTGTCTTGGTGTGATGCTCAGTAAAGCTGGGGTGCCCTTCAGCAGCTCCATAACACTGAAGGGGTTTATGTATTGTATTTATTGCCCCAGTGTTGAGCCTTACCATAAAAAAAGGAAAAAATAATCACTTCACCTTGAAATAGTGTGACTTACACCAATTACCATCTCAATAAAGACAGTGAGACTTGCTTTGCTGAGTTAATTACTATGAATTGTTCAACAGGCCTCACAAATAGGTGTTTATGAGCATATTTCCATCAATTAGATTTTTATCATGCTTCTTTATATTCAGAGTGACCTTTACAGTGCTTATAAGAAGAATAATTTAGTGCATACTGTACAAGGATTGAATAGTCTCCAGTCACCATTGGAAACATTTGAGGGCTTGTGATCTTTACAGTCACCTTGGAATAAACTTTTGTTTAATGCTGCCTGAGAAAATAAGAATTATGTTTAAAATTACTGAAAAAAATGACAGGCTATGCTATGATATTTCTTTTCCATGTGTAGGAATGTACATGAAATGCTCTCCATTGCATTGGTTGAAAAAATGGGACAAAAATAGAAAGCAAGTAGATTGACAGCAACAGTTCTAAAGCACTTTGTGTGTTGCTAACTGGTGAATATTGGTTTCCTTTATAATCACGCAATTTATAAAGCTCTGGAACAAACAGAGTATGTTGAAAACAGCCATGGTCAATGTAAGAGCAAACTTCAGTGCTCTACAAAAGGAGCTTTTAACTGTGCTGTGCATTTTGTGATGTTCAATTCCCATCTGCCTTTTGCAAGGAACTGGCTGGATCAGGGTGTTTTAGAATTTTTTTTAATTTTTTTTTTCATTGGGCCCCATGAATTCTATCATTACTTTCTACCCTATTTGCTCAGAGTTAACAACAGGCTTTGTAATGAAGGATCATTCTGAGGGATGAGTTGTGATTCTCAGCAGCACATCCTCCTTCCTTTCTCCTTTGCTGCTTGCCATCAAACTCAGCAAGTCCTTAGCAAAAGACAGGGTTTCTAAATTCTGAGGTTTGTGAACTTGTAGCAGTGCAAGAAGATAGTAAGATTTTTCTGATAAAAGAACACAGAGCCAGTTAAATTTTGTGTCATTACAGCAGTGATCCTGTTTCCTTGGTTACAAGTCACATGCACTCCCCTGTTAAAAAGTGAATTCTTTATACATTCAAGCATTTCTGCACTGAGCAGGTGTTTCTGAAGTTGGTAGCAAAAAATGGGCTCTGGAGCCAGGAAAGAAAGTTTCACTTCGGAGGTTGGGCACACCATTCCTGTCAGCATATTTACTGCACACTCGTGTCTGGCAGGGAGTTGCCAAGGTGGATTTGGTGAGCTAAATCAGAAACTGTTTCTAATTTTAAACACACAGAAAAATCCTGCTTCTATTTTGTTCCCACCTAACTCATAAACAATGGATCCGATATTTTTTAAAGCTCCTTATGCCATTTTTGGATCTGGAACAAATTTTTGCATCTGGGCTATGAAAAGTGGAATGCTGGAAATGCTAATATAGTTACGTGTGCAGAACTTCAAAGTCCTGCCCTCATTCTTGATAGCATGAAAGCACTTTACTCTGAGATAAAGTATGGAACAATCAGTTTACTTTTTTTTCTTTGCTTTCAGTTATGTTGACAGCCATCTTTAGACCTTTTCTTTTAGTGTGGTGTGGCTGTCCTAAGTGAGTAAAAGAATAAAGATGGTCTTGTCAGATGAGCCATATGACAGCTGCATCTGACATTCAAACATAGAATTGCTGCACCTTTCTTGTAAGCATGTGGTTTCTACCAATATTCTTAGTTCATTCCCTTCTGATTATCAGCACTGGTTAATATATTGAATTAATGACATACAGGAATAGAATTTAACCCAATAAAATGTCATTATCATAACATGTTAAAGGGCAGAGCACAGTGTCAAGATGTTAGTTTAAATTAACAGCAGTGCATAAAACAGGAAAAGTCCAGACTGCAGCAGTGCAGTTGTTCACCAGTAATTCTTTTAACTGGAGTGACTTGATCAGTAGGAACTTTCAAGGGAGGAGTGTACTGAAAATACTGGAATTTTTCACAAAATATATTTGGGAAGGTAGAGCAATAGAATAAAAATTTGTCAAATACTGAGTAGGATTTGCTCAGGATTTTCTGGGCTTGGGCAGTGTCACACTGTGATTGAGGTCTGGGTGGCTGAAAACGAGAGTGAGTCAACAGGGACTTGAGGCCTATATTGTAATAAAGGAAATGTGAAACAAGGGCAGACTGAAACATGAGCAGGTGAATTGATTGGAAAGAGATGACTTGATGTTGTTAATGCAGGGGGGAATTGGTTTCCATGGGGAGCTGTGGGAATGATGATTTCTGGACAGCAGAGGTTTGACTCACCACCACAGAAACAACTTAGCTCAGGAGTTTGTTGAGAGAATAATTTGGCATAAACAGGAGCAGACCATGGCTGGGTTTTAGTGGGTGACAGTTTTGTGGCTGTCAGTGTGAATTATTATAGGAACAAAACTGGAGAAAGGAGGGAATACAAGAGTAAATGAGTTGAATAAGAGTAGAGGAGTGCTGTAAAATGTAATAGGAGCGAGAGACTGAGTGAGACCATTTGGACTGATTGAAGAGAATCTATGTTAAAATGAGGTGAAAAAGGGAAAATGGTGGAAAAGAATGTAGAAATAGAGAGCACTTACACAGGATTTATTTTACTTTACTGTATTTTATGTGCACATAGAAGAAGCCATTTCATTAGAAGGGTATTGGGATTTTTTTCTTTTCTTGAAATAGCAATGGTAGCTGAGCTAGCAACCAAAGGTGTTCACCATAGGCACAGAATTTTAATTTAAACACTACTGTAGGAAGGTATTTTGTCTTCTGAAAAAAAGCTTTGAAAAAATATACATAGGTGATTCTGGTATTTGAGAATATTCTCCCAGTGTATAAAGGTGCAGCTCCATGCAGGATGCTGGGGTGAAGGTCTGGTGCAGTGAGCATTCTGCATTCAGAGCTGCTCCCTGTACAGGGCAGTGTCGGTGCCTGGCAAGGGGAGATCCCTCTGCTTGGGTGATCTGACCAGCTGGGTGGGCATTCAGTGCTGTTCTCTGTGTTGGGGC
Source organism: Zonotrichia albicollis (assembly GCF_047830755.1). Lineage (NCBI taxonomy): Eukaryota > Metazoa > Chordata > Aves > Passeriformes > Passerellidae > Zonotrichia > Zonotrichia albicollis. The sequence continues at coordinate 9,150,180 of NC_133834.1, forward strand.
AAAACTGCCTCTCATCCTTTAATCCTCAGCTCTGCAAGCTTCCATTCTCTGTTTCATAGCCTGAATATATTCTTGTATAGTGCCTTCAGCATAATTCAGGGTGATTTTTTTTTTTAAGTACTGGAAACCTGGAAAATGCACAGGGTCTTTTATCTTCAACTTCATGAAGTCTGCATACTTTAAAATAAAATTTTTGCTCATGTAAACATTTAGTAGATTCTGAGGTAATTTATATGTTGATCCTCTCCATTCAGCAGTATATGTACTCTACTCATCCTGAAACCCTAGAATCTGGATTTCCTCAGTAGGAAACCATTTCTTTGTGCAATTCTCAAACTTTGCTACAACTGTTCATTGGTATCATGAGAGTGTTAGCAGATATATGAAATTATGAAATGTTCATGTGTGGGGCACACACAAACACAAAATCAAATCCAGGTGGCAATTTTAATAATGCTTACAATGCAGATATTTGTGATATTGCCTGTGTCAGTTTACTATGCTCATTGTCCAGGCCTAAGGCATAAACTCTGTGGGAGGATGAAGGCAGGAGGTCCATGTGATATTTGCAGCTCTGTGCTGGGTTAAAGAGCTCTTGGTGCTGTGTTTGTCTCCAAAAGCAGTGCCACAGTGTTGTACTTAAATCTGGGATAAAGCAAATGCACGTTTTAGTTCTCATGCAAAATAATGAGTCAAGAGTTGCAAAGCATAACCATGAAAACAGTCAACACAAACCAATGTGTGTAAACCTGCTTTCCATTACTCTTAGTCTGCACCTGATTACTGACAACTGTAGAACACTGACATCAAAATTTTCGTGTTTGAAGGAGTTTGACATCTCTACAAGATTGATACAAACTTTCCTGGTGAAAGTTTGAACATATTTCTACTTGAATAGCTAAGAAATATAACAGAAATATAGAAAGAAATATATAATTTTGTTTCTTCTTCCCTTCAAATAATAGTAATTATTAAAGATTCAGATTCTGTTTTGTTCATTAACAAGTAGGCATAATTTGTAAAGCTAGCTAGTAAAAGTAAGCTTTTAATATCTTTGCAATTGTCTAGTTATTTCCTTTTACTATGTAAACCAGTTTCTGGCATGATTGAGTAGGATTCTTGTTAAAAATTGCTTCAATGATACACCTAATTTAATGAAAAAGCTTTTTTTTCTATGTGTTATCCTTATTCTTCTAGTAAATAGGGCTAGACATGTCTGGACAGTTTATTTCCCAGTTATCCTCTTTGTCTGTAACAATTTGCTCCCTTATTCTGCTGGAATTGACTTTTTCAGAGCAGGAGAGCACAGAGGAGTTTGCAACTTGTTCAATCAATAGCTGAGAATGTGCTAAAATGCTGGGAGTGGAAGCCAGTGCAGATGCCTCTGTGTTCTTGCTGTCCTTGCTGCATGACAGGGTCTGCCTTCCAGCATGTGGGACCTCTCACACTTTGAATACAAAAACTGTGTCTTTTTGTCCCTTTTCAATCAAACCCCCTGAAATTAATGCAGTGTTTTAAAATAGGCACTGAATTTGCAATATAAAAACCCACAAACATATAGAATTGTGTTGCATCGTAATGCATATTTTGATGTGGCATCCAGGTCATCAAAGAGCCAAAAAAAAATCAAAGTGAATATTTTAATTTGGTGTGAAGATAAATTTTTTCTCAGTATATTTTTTTAGCTGCTGAGCAGGTGAGAGTACACTAAATTGCTTCTGGATGACTGCATAATGGGACATGTGGATGGTAGGAGCCATTTACTGCACAGTTGTTCAGGGCTGGCTCAGGTGCCTCACTGTGTCACGTGCACACCCCACAGACACCTCTGGTGGAGCTGTGTAATGTTCTTTTCACAATATTTGCCCTTCTTGAGCCAATTTCCTGGCCTTACCCAAATCTGCATGAGTTCCCTGTAATGAATTTGTAATTTTTAAAGCTTACTTTTTGGCCTACTAAATCCTGCAAAACAGTTTGTAATATTTATTCTACAGCTGCATTTAAACTAGCTGATCTATAATTGCTTGTTAAGTTTCTCTTTCTGGAGCTTATTTTAAGAAAATTGCCAGCTTTAGATATTCACAGTCAAATCTCAGCATATGAAGATTGCATAACAGCCAGTTCAGGAGACGTATTTTGGAGAACTTACAGGTAGGGGAAGGGAACCATCTGCAGGTCCCTGACAGAAAACAAGTTTCCAGCAGAAAGTGTTTTGAACACTGTTGATGTGAACATGTTGTTTTGTGAGAAGCCATCTGGCCAGCCAGAGCAGTCTGTGTGCAAGTGCAGATGGAGCTGGGATCCAGAACCCTGAGCTGCCTCTGCTGCTCCTTGGGACCAGGCCCTGGGAGTATGTGCTGAGCCCCTGCACCCAGCCAGCCTGGATCCCCAGCTGAGCCCTCTGTGCCAGTGGCACGGGGCTGGAAGGAGGAGAAATTCCTCAAGTTCCATTCCCCATGCAGCTGGAAGCAGGGTGCAGGTAGGTGTGATGGCAGGAGGGCTCGGGGCACATGGGATGCTGAGCCTCCCTTATGGGTAAGTTCTCATAGCCCACTGCTATTCTAGTGCTGGTTTTTGAAATAAGAATTTGAAATATACAGCTGAAGGGGGAATTATTTCTTTAAATATATGTTCATAGAATGAATAGAAACTGATTAATGGAACTGAAAGAAACCAAACCAAATAATACTGTATTTATCATATATATTGTATTTATAATATATTTAGAAGTTGCGTAGCATGAAATTGTGGCACTTAGATGTTTTTGAAGCCATGCTATTCTCACAAAACTGAGGTTATTTCTACTCCTGTTTTTCTCTAAAGTGTTGAAAGGAACTTAGGGGCTTCTTACTCACTTCAACCAGTCTGCATGGCAAAATATATTACTTAAACTATGCTAGTGTGACCTGCACAAACCCCAGACTGGAGATTTGTGAGTTTAATTCCCTACTTAGTAAAATCTTACATGGAGTCATGAAAGTGATAGACACAGTCTATAACATATGACTCCTGGTACAGACCAGTTGTGGAAATTCAGAGTGTATGATCAAGAGAGACTTTAATTTCACATTTTCAGCTTGAATTTTATTAACAGGGGAAGCCTGATAGAGATGCTTGCCAACGACACAGACCATTGAAAAATCACTTTTCTTGTGGGAGTTTCTGAAATGTGGGAGAGTAGAAGAACTCCCAGACCAGCATTGGATCACCAAGGCAGCACGTGCAGGGAGAGCAGATTTGGGGGATTTGTTGTTTGGAAGCAGGGTCTGAGCTCTGTGCCCTGCCAGCTTGGCTCTGTCTCCTTGTGGTCAGGCCACAGCTCTGTTCTCTCTTCAGTTCCCAGCCAGCCTTTGCTGTGTCACCAAGCTGCCTTTCTGACACTCTGAAGTGCAAAATGGCATTTCCAGGGTTTCTGGTGCAGAAAACCAATGAATGGTCCCTGGAAGTCCCTGCCTGGTGACTGTCCCAGGGCACTGCTGGTGTTTGTCCCCTGCACACCAGGCCTTGGGGCACCAGGAGCTGCTCTGCATTCAGCCAAGGGCCTTTTCCACGTTGGGTGCTTCTCTGTGACATCTGCAAGCACTCTTGGCACAGGATGGCATTTGCAAACAGTGCTGGCATGGTGGATTTCTGTAATGCATTGTCAGAGGTATTGCCAGCTGAGCTCTCAGACATGAGTTTATGATGTTTGCTCCAGATCCCCTGAAATGTCAATATCTGAGAGCAATTGCCCTTGAGAAATCTGTTATGCAGGGGAAAAAAGGGGAATAATTATTGAAAATGCACTGTTCTTTAAATCAGAATGAGTGTGTGCAAATGTATTCCCATATGTAAGTTTTACATAATTGCTTGAATGGCAGAATTAGTAGAATGATTTTAAAAAAATAATTTGCTAATGAAACAACATGACTTTTTTTTCCTCTTCATGTAACTGTTAGATTTGGAGTATTGCAAGAAGAAATATTCTGTAATGCTTATTTCACTGGGAATAAAACCAAAGATTAAGTTTAATTACTTTTCCACAGTGGAAGAGATTTTGAGGAATGAAAGAGGCTATGCAGAGGATGGAAAATTAACTTTATTCCTTTCTCTTAGCATATGAAGCAGTAAGGAATAGTCATGAAACTGTGGTTTAGAGCAATCTGTTTATACATCTTATATTGCAGTTTTCCAGTGCTTATTCAAACTCCTTTCTGTGCACCACTGACAGTAATGGATAAATGGATGCATCCCTTCAAATAATAAAACAAATAATCTTCATAAGGGAGGTATCTTTGTACTTTGCATGTATTTGGCTTTAATCCAGACCATAACAAGCTTGTTTATGCCCAACTGCACAGTTTTTCAAAAGGAGGTGGGTTATTTCTTTTCCTTATTTGAACTTGTATTGAAAAATATTGCAGCAGCCATCAGTTTTTCCTGTGAAAACAGCAGGAATTAGCTACAGGCCATCACTGAAATTCAAAACATCCTACAGAAGCTTTGTTCCCTGGTTTTGCTTATCTGCCAGCTGTAAACATAATCCATTCAATTCTGTTGTATTACAGATCCTATTTTTGTGGTATATTTTTAATATGTTTGGTACTTGTGTGGTGGGAGCAGAATTCATGAGCAGTTAGCTGAAATGTCCTAGAATAACTCGATGTAATTAGAGGTACTTGTCTATTAATAACAAAAAATTCATAGTATGCAGCCTTCCTTCCCTGCCATAGCCCTTCACATCGTTACCCAGTGGGTAAAGAAGGTGATTTGGGCTGGTTTGTTTTTACTTTAGACTGTTTCAGAGGTCTCCAAATACCTGCTCTGTAGATACAAAGGAGGCCACATGTCAGTTCAGAAAGGCCAAATGACCTGAACTCCTGAGGTCTGTGCAGAACAGCAGTGGCAGCGTCCCGAGCCAGTGCTGTCCATGTGCAGCAGCAGGGACGGCTCAGGTTCCACCCTGACCCTGCAGGGCCCAGGAGGCACTGGTTACTTCAAAATGGATTTGGAGCATTAAGGTGTCCTCTGTCAAAGCTGGCTGTTCTTCCTAACAGCAAAATCTTCATGTGGCCAAAAGCCACAAAACTCAAAGAAACAAGAGGGGGATTTCATAGGTAATGAGGGAAGTGCCTGTCATGCTGTGATCCTTTGCTAGCTTCCTTCTGGATAAAACTCAGCTGGCCTCCAGAAGCAGATTCTCTGGGCAGCAGCAGCCATTCCCAGGCTTCTCCAGGAGCTGGAACTGGGAAGGTTCAGCAGCTCCCAGCTGCAGCCCTGGAGCTGCACTGCAGTGGCTGCCAGCAGTGACACAGCCATGGCTGCTCACTGCTGTCCTAAATTGATTCTTCTCTAATATTCTGGCAAATATTATTGCAAATCTGAGTTATCTTTATTTTGAGCTCTGGCAAAGTTCTGAGTTATAGAAGGACCAAGATGATACACATTTTAAAGGCTGTGAACCTAATGATACCTGGAGAGCTGACCTCAAATTCCAGGAGCTCCTGGCCAGCAATGCACTGTGCATTGAACTCCCACTGGAGTCAGTAGTAAATTTTGCTGCCTGTTAACCTAATTTGGAGTCAAGATGAAAAAAAGGATGAGCTTCATTTATCACAGACATTTTCATTTTACAGAGAAAATAATTAAAACATGATTAAACAGAAAATGTGATTTTGGTTGCTGATTACTGTGGTCACCTTTTTGCTGGCCAGCCTGATGCTTGTTTAGTTTCTGTCTAACCCATCAGGATTGTTGCATCCCAAGCTGGCTCCTGTAGTCATTTACTAGGCAGTGTCATTCTTCCATGAGCTTCCTTTTCTGTCTTGGATTAAATGTAAACATTAGTTCCTGTCTTCATTACCAAGAACAAAGTCAGCATTTCCCTTGTTATTCTGTTGATGGTACTCATTTATTTACATATTTCCCCATCCTGATTACTTTTGTTTATTTAGAGAGCACAGATCTAATTCCACTATGCCAAGTCTCAACCCTGTGATTATGTTGCCAGGTGCAGATGTACTTTTTTCTATGGGCTTATCCAAGTCAGTGGGAATTTCTTTTTTTATCTTAGGAATACTGAATAATAGGCTAAAATGAAGAATAATTTAAAAGCTCCCAGGGGCTGAGATTATGGCCTATATTTTTGAGGTTTTTAGGTCATGGATCACTATAAGTATCAAGCTTATGGCTGGAATGCAGTAACATGCCCTTAGTATTTAAAAAATAAAACCCAGGAGGAATGATTGCTGTAGAGCAGTGCTCTTCACATTACTGTTGTCACCATATTTTCCAGAAAAGTTATGATTATGATTCCTGGAGCAGTTTCTAAGTTTGTTCATTTTTTTATATTCATAGCTGTTATTGTGACATTGATATAAGTCGGTCTCTGAGAATGGTCAGAACAGCTCTCTCCTGCCTTTGCACATGTTAATGTCATGTGTAATCTTCATGAGAAATGAAGATACTTCAGAGAAGCAGCTGATACCTCTCAACTTGATGGAGCAATTAAAACTGAAGCACTTCCTTGGAAGATCAAAACAACATGTTTTGATCACAACTTTTCTCCATCATTCCATTTGCTTCCATGGTAATTTTAAAAGAAGGGTCTTATCCTTAAAAAGAAGAGTGATGGTAATTGTGCAGGTTTTTATGATGGGCAGTTTACTGGCAAAACCCAAGCAAAGACCACATTATTCCTTTGGAGACTGTTTAAACTCACTGAAAGCTGCACCTGCCAGTGCTTTGGGGCAGATATTCCTGCCTGGCTGAATTGGAATCAGGAAAGAGTTGGGGACAGTGGAGGGACAGAGCCCCTGAGCAGGGACACAGCAGCCAGCTGGCTCCAGCAGGGCCATGGCCCGGGCAGAGCTCAAGCACCAGGAGCTGTTTGCTCCTGAGCCCATGGAAAAACTGGAGACTGGGGAACTGCTGCCCTTCCAGACTGGGAACTGCTGCTCCTCCAGACTGGGAACTGCTGCCCTTCCAGACTGGGAACTGCTGCCCTTCCCAGGTGCTGAAATCAGGGGGTGCTGAAGGCTGAAGGTCTGATGTGGTAAAGTAAGGCAGGAATATGCACCAAGTTTTTTACTGCCATTAATCTAGTACATTAGTGAGCTCAGCATCAGGTAAATGATAGGGATGAACAGATAAGAAGAAATATTTTAAGCTTTCAGATTTTTCCTCTCTCTGCTCTGTGATACTAGCAAAATTAAGCAAATTGGAGGAGAATATAAACCTTTTTTTTTCTTTTTTCCTTTTTTTTTTTCCTCCCCAATGCTTGGCATGGAACATGATTAATTATTTGCATTTTGTGTGCTGTGTAAACTAGGTGTGGAGAGCTCAGGGGTGTTAATACTTAACTCCTTTTACTGGCTCCACTGGCTTTACTGGTGTCCTGGTGTCTGAGAAGGCATTTGCTGTAAACCTTGTTGTTATGCCCAATGCCAATTGTATTGATTATATGCTGGTTAAAAGCTCATTTGGTAATTAAATTTGTCTGCCCTCCATGTCAAAACCATTGTGTGCAAACAGTTTGTGACTATAGGGAGGAAGTGCCTGCCTGGTAATGCACTGCTGCCTCAGCGTGTGGAAATTGCTACTTGCCAAACAGAAGTTTTAGTTTATTTTCATGTATGATGCATTGTGAATCCTAATGCACATCTTCTGTCTTCAGTTTCCTCAATATTTTCAATAACAATGTATTATAGCTGTTTGTGCTTTCCTTAAAGATAATTATTAGCAGGAAAACCCAAATCCAGGAACTGGGCGCTGTTCTGAAAGCAAATCTCATCTTTTGTTATTACATGAACAACCCTGGATCATGTTCTGCTTCTGAACCTCTTGTTCATGAAATCCCCTTTTGAGGATTTCAAAATGGGGGTGGTGGATGTGCTGCTCACACAGAGCAGGAGAATGAGTAGAGCTGAATGTTGGTGATTTCCAGATGGAAATGGATGGACCAGCCAAACTTCCTGCCTTTCAACTAAGCACAGGAGTGCAAAAACAAAATATTTAAGTTATAAATGAATGTAAATATGTGAGTAGTGGTCTCTGGTTTCCTAGTTAGCTGGGCAGGGGTCGTTTGTCAGAGCAGTGTCCATGCATTGCCTTATTCTGTCTGGGGCATCACAAAACCTGGGGAGTCACCATTCCCACTGTGCACTGGAAAGCCCAGGAATGAGAGTATTGAGTACTGCTTAGATGGAAAGTGATGAAAGGTCACCTTTGCAGGGTTCTGAGCCTTTCCTGAGTGAAAGAGTAGAACACAGATATTATTCAGTCATAGAACTATTAGACACAGTAACCATCTCAGTATGCCAACTTCAAAATGAAGTTAGTGGGGAAAAATGTTGTGTTGTGAGAGTCAAGTACAGTGTCATGGTTTACAGGAAAATTCAAATGACAGTGAAGATGTTGATGAAAAAAGTCTTCATGCTGTTATGGAAACTGAATTGTAGCATGTGAATGTTCAAGTCAGGGTAATTTGAATTGTAACAAACAGAAACAGGATTATGTGTCATTATTTCACTGCAAGAAGAGATCAAATACACCATGAGTGTAGAAGTGTGTATGTGGAAGTAAAGGAGCTGTACATTAACCAAATGGTTGGACAGAGTATTAGAATTAATGCTTTTCATTTCTTGAAATTTCATTTCAGATCTAATCTTGATGGGAAATGATTATTCAGTTTGTAACCTGACAACTTTGCTCTAATAGTGTCTTCAGGATTTTCAGTGTTGAAGTGTGCTATAGAGGGATTGTCTTTCTATCTTTTCTGTTAATAACTGACTCTTTAAACATCCAAATCAGACATTTATATTAATAAGTGGAGATCACAGTTTCTCATTAATAATTATATTTAATTTCTACAAAATTGGGAGCGGTGGCAGAAAATGTGTCTCCAATTATTTTTACACTTCACCAACTGGCACTAGGATTTTACCCAGTTGGCTGCAAAGCAGGAGTTAATACAGTATCTGAAATGATTTGATGCACTCAGAATCTTAGTTAATAATGCCACTAAACAGGTGTCTTATCTGATTTTAATTGGCAGAAGGTGCTGAGAATATGTTGCATTGTCAAGTCAGAATTAGTTCTCAATTGTCTAAGAAGGATCTCCTGATATGGGTGTTGCTGACAGGACCTTTTTGAGGAGCTGCCTGCCTGAGCACCACATTAAATGTTGAAGTTATTACCAGAATTAGATTATTATAATGACTAACAAAGAATTAATAACACAAGAAGCTGGCAAAAGTCACCAACTTTACCTGGCAGTGAATGCCTTTTTTCATGAAGTGTTTAACATAACTGAAGTAAAACTAGAATTATGAATGTCTCCAGAGAGGCATTTACGTGTGAGATAGATCTATAGATAGATACATGAAATGCCTGATCCTGAGCTTTGCTACACTCCCAAGATGTGCTTATTCTGTTCTCTGATCTCTGGCTGATACAGAAGTATCTCCAATTGCAGATATGTTACACTATTTTTATCAGAAACTTATCTCTCTAATTTTATCCTGAAGAATAGGCATTGAGATGGGAAATAAATTTCTTCATGTAAGTGCTCACAACATCAGCCAAGAGAATGCTGCAGTTCCATGTACTGAGTATGTAAAGAAACCCCACAAAATACAGTTTGCATTTGGATACAGGGAGAGCAATAAATCAAAGGTATGAATAAACCAGCAGCTGATGAAAAGGACCGGTTATTTTAAGCTATTTTCTATAGATGCACCTCAGGCAGAACTTGACACCAAGACAAAATCAATGAAACTGAATCGTTTGCCAAACAAACGCTGGGCAGATCAATCAGGAATGCTTAAAAGCTAAACAATGACCCCGTGGGAAGGAGGAATTGATTGCCTCGGCAGGTTGCTGTTTTCTTCAGAATGGGCCAAGGTGAGAATGTAGAAAAGAACTTGAGCCTTTAATATGTGGACATTCCACTGCTGAAGAGGGCAGTGCCTGGCAAGCCTCTCTGCCTGGACCCTGCTGAGGCTTCTGTGGCACAGAAGGAACAGAATGAAAAGCAGAATGTTTGTTAAAGCCAAACAGGTGTAGCTGGGACAGGTGTAGGCTTAGATAAATTGTGAACTTACCTCAGGGACTTGGGGAGCAGGGCTGGGAGAGTTACTGCAGCACAGCTACTCCGTGACAAACGAGGATCTGCAAACCTTGTAGGTAGTGGCTTATTCATCCTTCCTCATCCCAAACAGTGGGTGGCAAAAAGATTTGTCTCAATTCCATCTTCATGTGCATTTGCCAGAAATACAGACAGAATCACATTAAGGTCTTCATGCTTCTGCCCAAGAGTCTGTGGGATATTTGACCCCTTGAACTGTCAATGCATTTAGAAAGTGTCTTGGTTAGTGCCAGAGACTGTGAAGGTATTGTTCTACTTCTAGGCCAGAACTAAATTATTAAATCTAATAACAGAAGACACAATAGAGGGGAGATGACTCTTTCCCTCCTACTTGCTTACCTTGTGTTTTGGGTTGGTCATTTTGGCAAGAAAGCCAGAGCTGAAGCGGGAAAGTGAGATGGGTGGTTCTCCCATCAGGTTTGGAAAAAGGGAGGATGAAAAGGGGGCTGAAAGGCCCTTAAATTTATGGCTCTTTTAATACTTGAAAGTTTTTCCCCATAGAACATCTGTTTCCATGGAAGTTGATCAATTCAATTTCAGCTCCAGTTTTCTTTTCATGCTGGATGCATGAAGCTGTAATTCCTCAGCTATACATTGATTTCTGTAAACCTACATTAGATAATGATGTGTCTTAGATTGTCATTATAAAAATTAGCTAAGAGATTTAAGATAAATTAATCTCTAATTTAGTTATTAGATATATCATGTTGTGGAGTAGCATCATTTAAATTAGCAGAATTACTTGCAATTTCTGTCCTTTGCTCACAGACATTGGTGTTCATGTAATTACCCGAAATGACCTGATTACCTCAGCCCTGCCAGACTGAAATTAATTCATCTCCCTTCATTTTAGGGGAACTCCTTCTGCCCCTTTTGCCCTTTTCCCTCTGAGTAGCTTTGCTCCATTGGGCTGGCACTGATGTCGTTTTGGGGACATGCCAGCAGGAGGAGCTTGTGCATTAGAATGTGCTTTCCATAAGCAATCACCAAATTACAGTAATTGCACTCCACTCGTGCTCTCTGCTGCCAGGTAAACCCCTTGTACCTGCCAGGGATCCCCTGTGCCTCACACAGCCAAAGCTCTGCCAGCAGTGCCCACTGTGCTGGGAATTAACCTACTTCAGATGAGCAAAGCCCAATGAGGTGAACATTTCATTTTATTCCATTATATGTTTGATGTTTAGATTATTTTACATTTACATGTTCTGAAAAATACATGTGTTAAAACAAAATCACAACCCTCTGAAGTCAATGTCACATGCTCTCTTTTACAAGAATTACAGTATCAACACTGCATTGCTCAATTTTATAAATAGTATAAAAATTATGAGTAATAATATTCATGTTACTAAAAGAAATCCATGGTAATGAGCACAGCTGAAATTGGATTCACATGATCAGAATTCTCTACAGCAACTTAGATAGCATTGCTGAGTTTCAGAGTAAGAAACTGTAGGGTCACAGTTGGAAGTCCAATTATCCTTGGCTACCAAGAATTAATAACATAGGCTAAATTAATTTTTAGCCTTTTTATTTTAGTGACAAGGAAAATAAGGAATTAAAGATCTAACATATTAATCAGGTTATTGAAGAGGAGGAGGAGGTATGTCACAGGTATTTTATGAATTTTTTCACACAAAGAACTTCTAAGTTACCTTGGAAGACTAAATACTATAATAGGAATGTGGTGAATCTTGCTTTAGGAAAATCCTTTATTATTTTAACTAAAGCTATTTCAGAGTTTTCTGCTTAGAAATTTGACCAGTCAAATACTCTGCCATTAATAAACCCCTCAAAACTTTATTTTCTGTTGCTTAGCATCTGAACTGAACATAACTTTTCCATACTGTGTTTTTCTCTTCCCTTTGTGGGGGCAGCTGTGTGTGCACTGTAGTTCTGAAGCCAAAGGCAGGGCAGGACAGCTGCCCTTCTTGCAGGAGTGCTCTGTGAGTGAATTTTCCAGCCAATCCCAGGACTTGGTAAAGGCTTTTGCTTTGCTGACATCTCTCCCATGTGGGTGCTCCAAATGCCTCAGTGGGGCCTGAGTGTGCCTGTGGCTCTGGCAGGAGGGACTGGCCTGTCTGTGAGAAAGGTCACTCTGCAGGAAAAGAAACTGCACAGAGAACTTTGGGGATTGTTTTAAAATATGTCTGTGTTTGTTTAATGTGGCTGAAAGTGCAGATGAGCAATTTCTCCTTTCTGGACTTGTTATCACAGTCTGAAGATAGATATTATAAAGTTGGGGTTTTTCACTTAGGAAAATAAGCTTGGCTTTGTTTGCTGTGTAATTTTATTGCTTGGCTGAGTTGCTAAATCCAAAACTTAGTTTTATTTATTGATGTGTGTGTAAGTAGTTTAATTAAAAACCATGTGGAGTCGTGTAAAAGAATGGCAAAAGTACAATGCTATCCCTTTATACTGTAGTTTTCCGAGGAGTCTATAGCCTGAATGTCACCTAGGTAAGCTGGAATTTTCTGTTACTGCTTGTTTTTGAACTTAATGTACTTCTCAGAGTCTTTTGCAAAAGGCTCATTCATGTAAGACTGTAGTCTGTTGTGGGTCAGGAGAGACTGAAGAATTCAGGGATGTATTACCAATGTACTTCATCATGTAATGATACATCCATCCATGATTAGAGGATCGTTAATTGAGCATCATCCAAGCTCGTCTATTTTGCTTGTACTTTTATCACTTCAAAATGCTTTTCCCACCATTTCTGATCTGCAACTCATGGAGATCCGCTTTTATCCTGTAACTTGCAATCTTCCATAAAATATTGAAAGTTCTACTAGTTCTCATTTCTGAAAGAGCCCATTCTGTAATTCACACTTGAGACACCAGTAGAAAGAATGCAATTCCGTGGTGTTGAAGATGTGTGCTGTACTTCGCAGTCATGTGCCAGGCTCTCATAACACATCTGCTTTTTTCATGTTGGAAGTAACTACACAACAACTTCCATAGAACATAAATGAGCTGTTCTGTGTTTGTTTTTTGTCTCCCTAGTGATATCCCAGCCTCTGGAGAAGCAGTGAGCAAAAGCAATCGCTCCAGAGTGAGCACGCGCTTCCCCAAACTGTCGCGCAGCCACGCCCGGGAGCCGCGGAGCCTGGAGCCTCAGAGCGGGGACCTGTGACCCTGCTGCCCTTGGCACCGTGGGCACCACTTCTGGCAGTGCTTCTGTCATCCCTTCCCAGCCTGTATTTATAATTTAAGCTCCTGAAGAGACTACAGCTGCATCAACTTAAATCCTGAAAAGAGACATTCATTACCAAGGGTCATATCCTGATTAACTACTTTGGAAGGCAGCAATCACTTTCTCAAAGAATACGAGGGCTCTTCACGAGAGCTCAGCAAACTGCTCGGCGTTTCCTTTGTTTTGTAAAGCTGCACTGCACAAATTCTCCTTTGTTCCTCTGAAGTCCTTCTGTCACAATGAATTCCTTGTTTGTATTATGTTGTCCCTTTTCCGTGTACAGTTTTCTGTTCCAGAGAGATGTGGGCTTCATGTCAAGACAATTTTTTTTCTCCTTAGAAGAACCTTTATGATTATCACTATTTAGTATGTCAGAAGGATGTACTTAAAAGAACCTCACTAATTTATTACCTTTTGTAAATAGAAAGACTGGGTTGTTTTGTTTTTTTTTATTGTCAACCTCTGACACACAAAAGTTTTTAAAAAAACTTCACCATGTAGATGATGAAAAAAACATTACAGGTGGAAAAATAGCTTTTGTACATTTCTAGATAGATAGTCTCAATAGCATTCATCTGAGGGAAGTAATTCTTTAAAATCAGAGAATGTAATTATTTTTAGTGAAATTTCACTCTTGCTGTAAGGCGGGTGCAATATTATTAATTTCTACAAACCACCACAAGGATACACAAAAGTAATGTGGTACAAAACAGTGCTTTTAAGTCTTGGATTATATTTTGTTATTAATTTGTGGTTTATGTTACAGAACAGTCCATCATTAAGAGGGCAGGGTGGAATTCTCAGTTGGATTTTGTAATACCCTTCACATGGTGATACTTAAAAATTGCCTGTAATGAAAGTGCCTGTTACCCATCACCTCCTTCTGAAAAGTAATTTGTAATGCTACTACTGTAAGAGTAACTAAAAAATTGACAAGGATTGTTACAAGTGATGGAAGTCCTGAAATGGATTAACTGGAATCCAGTTCAGCATCCATTAGCTGCACTGCCATAGGCAGTTAATTATGTTTTAGCTATCTTCTTCTCTTCATTAAGTTGAAGCAGTGTATGTTCAAATTTTCTATTAATTGTGTTCTAGTTTTCCTTTATGTAAGAACATCATTCCTCTCAGAAGTTTTTTTGGATAACGTTACTTAAATTGATGTATCTTGTCATTTTACTATCCATTCATTATATTAAATTTTCACATCTTATATTGTTCTCCAGGAAAAAAACAAGCTGATGATTAATAACAGATTTTGTACCTCGGTGCTTTATAAAGTTCCAGCAAACTGGAATTTGTGTTCTGCAGTGCTGTGAGCAGTGAGTGCTGTTCGGGCAGGTCAGTGCTCAGTTGTTTCCAGTGGCTCCTCTCAGGTGAGAAAGGCTTTGTCACCCACAGGGAGCGGCCTGAGCAGGGTTCCCAGCACTGGAATGTGGAACTGCCAGACTGCACTCAACAGCAAAATGTGGCAGAGAGGAGTGGGATTCACTCTCCAGGTCAGAAATTTCAGTAGGTGAAATACCACTAAGTAAAACCACACCACAGAAATGAACCAGTATTTCCCAGTCAGTAAGGGATGTCAGGTACCACACAGACACAGAGAAAAGCCCAAAGGCCAGCCTGGGAGCTCCCTGCTGTGTGTTCATTAACAAATTAATTACCGTTGGTGTTTTGTGTTAGTTACAGTGGGACACTCACTTAAGAAGAAAGCAAAGTGAGTAGATTGGCAGTTAAGTATCTTCTCCAAACTCTTCAGCCTGATGCACTGCTGATGATTTAACTTGTCTTTGTTGGAAAGAGAAGTAGCTGTAATGATGGTCCTACTTTGAAACAATTTTAACTCATTTTTCAGAAAGTGGAGACTTGGTTAGTAGAAATATGGCACATATACTAACACTGAATTGCAAGTAAATTTGAAAGAAAACACTGTGTGGAAACCTTTGTGGTGTATCTGTTACATGAAGCTGTATTCATTTTCAAGAAATAATTCACAGATTCAAGTACTTATTCAGCAAACTGCAAATGGTAAGGAATTTCATTTACTGCAGACTGAATTTCTTTTTAGTTGTTTAAAAGGACTTTTTTGTATCTGCATTTGGCTCTTAAAATTATTTCATTCCTGATTATCTTTCTTCTTGTAATTTTTAAAGTATGTATGTAGATCACATAAAGATACTAAACTTGTTTACCATGTACAAATTGCTCTTTGTTAACTTTAGCTGAATTGTGTATCAGCTGCTAAGATGACAGCCTGCAAACAATGTTCACTTGGTGATACAAGATACCATCATGGGTGCATTCGTAATCCTTTCAAAAGCTCTGCTAAAATCCCAGCAAATAATCAAATGAAAGCCTTTCTTCACAAGGTGGCATTCCCACTTTATACCCCTGGTTCTGTAGAAGACTGCAGAGGTACCTGCATGAGTGTCAGTAAGTGCCTACTGACAGGAATGCCCAAATTTTTACCACCTCAAGGCATTCTGAAAGGCTCTGTCTGAGAGTCCTGTGTATCTGTTACAAATCCCACTTCTGTTCCTTCACCAGAACCAGCAAAGCCTCTTGAGGAAAGTTGACCAGTTGGTATTAGGAACCCCAAGTAAGTGCATTATTCATCTGAAATCGCTGTAACAATGATTCTGCCAGTGGAGTGATTTTATCAGCTTATCCTGTTCACCCAATTCCATCCAGTTACAATTTTTGTACAGCTCTAAACTTCCTTTGGCTGACTCACAGCTCTTCAGCCCCTGTCTGTGCTCAGTGGGCAGCTCGCAATGAGCTGCTGGGTTCATTACTAATGAATTATTAATTAATTCATTACTGACCCTTCCTGCTGGCACCAGTGGCCAGTGCAGTAATCCCAGGATGAGGATTGGGACAGGCTGGGCCCTGGAGCTGTTCCTGGCTGGTAGAGCCAGCCTAGAGCAATTTGTGGTCTTGTTAGCATTTCATTCCTGCTTTGTCTTTGGATCAGGGCTTTTCCTCTGCATCCTTTAGTGACTGTTCAAAATAAACTGTAAAAAAGTGGCACAATTTCTGCTGTAGTGCTGCTGTCCAGTCACCTCCACCATGAACCCTTCCCTAAGAAACAGAGCAGGCAGAGCTCTTCCAGCTTTTGCAGATGTCTCCATCAGTATTCACAGACTGACTGTGGTTTTTCAGAATCTCATTTATTTAGAGATTCTCTCATTCATTATAGAGAATGCAATGTGTCGACTTGGCTTTTGCAAATTAAATCAAAGTTTTCAATAATAATAATAATAGTAATAAATCTGCAAGGTTCATATGAGGCAGGATATTGACGTAGCTATAAAGGCTTAAATTGATATGTCCATTAAGTCACATATTCTTAGGAAGATGATAATTTCAAAGCCAGTCTTTTAAATGGAATATATTGTTGATGTGATAGTTGTAATCAAATTATGCTACCTTACAGAATCTACTGCAAGTCATAAACCATTGTGATTGAATTAATACAAGCATTTAGAGAAAGAACAGAATGGTATTAAAGATTACTGGCTCAAAATTGTGACCTATTGTTAAGGTGGGGTGTTTCTTTGTAGCAGTCATGTTTTATTGTACAGAATAATATCTACATGGTAGCTGTCAAATTAATTAATACAAACCCTCTAACAATGGGGTTGAGTGACTCAGAGCAGCAAGCTAATAATAAATGAGACTTGGTGAATCCCCAGTGAACTAATGATGCTTCTGCCAGCACATATTAATGATTAGGAACCTGGTATTTTATTACCAGAATCAGTAATTGGTGCTTTCTGATATTGATGTCATTATTTTTCCTTCAAAGAATGCAGGGATCTCAGATCTGCTAGAAGTTTTGTGCCATTGCAAAGGTTCAAACCTCCCACCCCAAGAGGTTTTCCATCCAATGTCCTAGAACTGTGGGAACAGATAATATAATATATATATATATATAATATACCTGTGGATAGAAACACAGTTACCTGCTTGAAATTACAGTGAGAAACCTGTGGAACATCTGTTTAAAAGGAAAAAAATCCCACTTTTTGACCAAATCCTGCTCCTATACACCCTTGCAAATCTTGGAAGCAGCCTTAGGCTCCTCCAGCTGGAACTCTAGGGTATATGAAAATAAACCTGTTCCACACACAAACACATTTTTCTCCTTGGAAACAACAGTAATGCTTCTGAATTGGATCTTGAGTCACTTCTGGAAAAGTGATGAAACAATTCAAGAAAGTAAAGGATTTCCCTCCTTCATTTTCTATAGGTTAGGGTATTTCAGTCAGCACCCTGCATCACATGGAATATTAACTTGATTATTTTGGAAGTTTGGTAGTTTCACAGCATTCTGTATTCAAAGAAACACTTTACTATAGGAAAATATCTATATGAAATACAAAATTAAACTATTGATTAACCTGCTTGTGTTTCACATTTTGAATGGAAGGTAAACCACTTGTTCTACAGTGGTGTGACACTGTACATTTCAATTTATTTCTCACTCTACACTAACTGTATTTTTATGATCCAGTTATAGAGAACTTAGATTATTTATGAATTCCTTCTACAAAAATTATGAGGGCATAGTTCTAATCAATATTGATGGCTTAGTTTTTCATTCATAGTGGCATGAATTCATTCTAGACAATAGCACTGAAATGTTTAGAAAGGAGTGACTTTTCCAAATTTACAAATTGCTGCAAATAACCAGACTTAAAAAAAACAAACCTGTTTTTTATCACATCAAAACAGAATTTATTGCACTTCCCTGTAGAGGAATGAGTTCCTTTAACAAGATTTCAGAAACCATCTCCATGCTATGACAGTAGTTAAACTGTGGGAAGTGGGTTTTTTGAGTGTTAATCATTTAAGACACTAAACATTATAAAAATGTAAGTGTGGTTGAAAATACAGTTCTGAAAGGCTGTGCTTTACCTTCTTAGTTAGCACTGAGATGAAGAACTCAGTGTCTTGGAGTTGGGACCAAACCTGTTGGCAACTGAAGAAGCTGAATTTCCTTCTTGACCTAGGGGAGTTATTTTTTTTTTGTCGTTACTATTAAACTGTAGAAAAGGTATTATTAATTAAGCATATATATGTACAATATTCACATAAGTATTAATAAACTGTAATATTATTTTAACTTGCTATGCTAATGTTTATATATAGAATTTTTAAGCAAATGTGTATATATATAAAATTTTCTAAATACTTTCTTGGTTTTTTTTTAATATCCTGTGGTAATTTTATTGTAACCAGGTAAAAATATGCTACTTTACCAAGAAGAAAATAAAAAATAACATCTTTTCTTTGAAGCAGAGTGTTTGTTTCTACATCCTATTTGTCCTATTCAGTTGTTTTGTAATTTCATCTTTGATTTATGTTCATTTTTTCAGTGTATTTCTAGAATGATGTATGCTCATAACAGACTTTGTTCAAATCTTATTTCTTCACATGAGAAGTAATATTTATTGAAAATCATCTCAAGCACTTCAGTTTATAATCACATTGGATAAATCACTCAAACAGGAAGGCAAACAATGCCAGGCAATGCCACCACATTTGTGAGGTTTGGCATTTTTACATTCAGAGTCCACATCTGAATGTTTGATTTCCTTTTATTGCACCATGATACAGCTGGCAATTCACATCCAGTTCATCACTGTGTCGTAACTGGCACTTTCATATCCACTCCATAACTGGATGCTTCCATATCAGGTGAAAAAAGAAGATTAAATGCATATAATGCTTCCTTTAGAAAGGAAGCATTAAGTGTATTTAATCAATTTCCAGCAGACAAAGCTGTAGGTTAACAAAAATAAAGTGTTGCTAGATTCCTCATACTCACAGAATAACCTGCTGCTTAATTAAATTACAATTCTTCAAGCCACTGCCATTCTGGAGTGATCTAATTAGCTGAACTCTTCATGTTAAAAAAAGACAGACATTATTGTAAAATTCACAGTGATGTTTATCTCCATCTTTTAAAACCTGTAGCAGGTTAGATGTCACTATGGAAGTTAGATGACAGAACTTTTAATTAGTCTTGGCAGTCCTTAGGATTTTGTTTTTGCTTTTCATATCTGTTACTTAAGAGCATAAAGCAAAATTATGCTGTCAACTTTATATAATAGTTTCAGGCAAGGGTTTTTTTGGTTTTTTTTTTCCTTTTCTGTCTGCTTGAGGTAGTGGAGCACAAACAGCCCCAGGCTGCTGATGGGACTGTGTGGACTGGAGGTGCCCAGGGTGGAGTTTCAGCCCTGCAGAAGTTTCTGGTCCCGGGGCAGCTCCTCGGCCCCTTGAGCTTCATCTCCTGCCCAGGCTGAGCCTTGGAGCTGCCTGGGAAGGGGAAAATCTGCTCATGAGGGGAGACACAAGCAGATGGCCAGCCTGGGCTGGAGAGGGCTGGAAAGCAGAGGGGTGAGGCTGTAACCCTTCATGTGCTGGGTTCCACTGCCTTGTCCAGCTGCTGCTTAGTTGCCACCTCTGAAATCCTGGGAAGAACAAGGTCGCTGGAAGGGACTGCTGATCTTTCTGTGCATCCAGGCAAAGCTCCAGGCTGTGTTTGGAAAATTGTAACAGCTTGGCATTTCTATGTGGGCCTAGAGAGTTTAAAGTTTTTCTTTTCAGGAAAGGACCTGTGGAGGGTTTTCTGCTTTTATTTATATTTTTTTTTATTTCCCTAAAAAATTTAAGGATATAAGGAAAATTCTTCATACAAACGATCTGTCAGAAGAAAGAGCAAAGATATTTTTAAGATAATGTTTAGAGTAAGATTTTTGCTACTGCACTTCAGTCTTTCTGAATGACCTTTTAAGTATTGTAGTGAACTTACTGTATTCCCAAAATTAAAATAGATAGCTGACATTTTGATATATTGCAAGTCGTGCTTGATTTTGTTCTAGAAAATCATCATGCAGATTGTGTCTGTGTGTGTGTGAAGCCTATTTTCTGAATTATTCTTGCCATTTTTTGACCTGCACTGGGACAGCAGGCTTTTATTATGGGAGATGTTTAAGAACCATGGTGATAACTTACTTTTCTTTATTTCCAATTCAACAATATCCATGCCATTGCCAACATTTCTTAATTTCCCAGTATTTTAAAGATGCTCAGCAAGTGCATTTACCTTATGCCTACACTGTCATTGCTGAATGTCTTTATTTTTAATGTCACCTTCTAGCCTTCCTCATATGCAGCTTGTAATTGGTTCGGTCACGTGGGCCCCTCATTAACAGATGTCCTGCCTTCAGAGCTGGGTGCTGAGCAAACTGATGTGCTCTGGGTGAGCCTCTGCACTTGCACTCGTTAAAAATACCAAGCTGTGGAACTTCAGGCTTGGTCTGTCTGTGGGAAGCTTTTTGTATGTTTGGAGATTCACTTTTGACACCTGCTTGTGTTGAGTTAGTGATATTTTTGGATTCTCCTTTGCATCACTAAGATCTGCCCTTCCCCAGTTTTCTAGAATTCGTGTCTGACAAATTCCCTTGCATAGGGCTCAGCTCTGATTTTAACTAGTCAATTTTCCTATTAAGAATATTTTCATGATTAATTTTATTCCTGGTGCTGTGTGTTGTTCAGTCAGCTGAGGTAGATCAAGGGTTTGTTTTACTCAGAGTGAGTTCTACACTTTTTGTGGCCTCGATCCCTGTATGGGCCATTCACGTCAGACTCCATTATCCCTGTGGGTTCCCTCCAACTCTGAATATTCTGTGATTCTGTGGAACTTTGCATGAAAAAAGCCTGTTTTTAATAATTCCAACTAACATCTGCCAGAGCTGTCAGAAACAATGCCTTTCTTTGGGAGTTATTGTATTATAAAATAGATTTCATATTGCTATTACATACCTTCGATCTCTGAAAAATATTTACAGGTTAAGTGAATATAGCAAGAAAAGATTTAATCAGGTTAATACTACTTTTAAATGCCTAATTTTTGTAAGTAATTTGCTTTTTCTTAATTTTATTCCCTATTTTTTCAAGTGCTAAATCATCCATGAAGGAAGACGCTTCAACATGTGCCAATTACACTGACAGTTTCTATGTTTCAGTTTCTAGTTGGAAATTAAATTATGTTTATTAACATTCCCAATTTTATATAGAATCATTGAATCATTCAGGTTGAAAAACACCTCTAAGATCATCAAATCCAACTGTTCCCCCAGCACTGCCAAGTCCTTCATTACCCCATGTCCCTAAGTGCCATATGTGATGCCTTAACTTTTAGCTTTTATATTTTCCAGATTCTTTGGTGCTGCTTTAGTGTGTAGTTCGGAACTTCATATTAAATGTTGGTGAGCTCTCTTCACAGAGCAGGGAGACAAAACAATTCCTTCTCTAGCTTGGGACCAAGGACAACCAATCCAAATCTCAGGCCCAAGAGCATGAACAACATGGACTGAAGAGAGAAAAGCAAGGATGGGACTCCATGGGCTAAAGCTGGAATTGGACAATTAACTCCAATATGCAAATGGACCAGAACTTACAAAAGTGAGAGACCCTGTGACTGGCCATCCATTTTGTGACCATTTTGGGTTTACCTTGGGTGTAGCCCTGGCTGGGCCTGGTGCTGCCCAAGGTGTATCATTGAGGCCCCCTAACTAATCCCTGCTTTATTCTTTAGCTCTGCCCAGCCTCTGTTCTAGAGCAGCCTTCTCAAGGCACCACCTGCACACAACTTTGAAATCCCTCCAGGGATGTGAATCTGCCCCTTCCCTGGGCAGCTGTGCCAGGACTTGACAACCCTTTTGGTGAGGCAATTATTCCTGATATCCAATCTAAATCTTCCTTGAGACAACTTGAGGCCATTTCCCCCCTTCTGTTCCTGGGGAGGCCAATCCCCCCCGGCTGCGCCCTCCTCCCATTTAGCTGGGGAGAGTGCGAAGGTCCCTCCTGAGCCTCCTTTTCTGCAGCCTCAGCTCCCTCAGCTGCCCCTGGTGCTCCAGCTCCTCCCCAGCTCTGTTTCTTTCCCTGGACATGACCCAGCACCTCCATGCCCAGTTCTTGTCATGAGGGGCCCAGAACTGGACACAGCAGTGCTGGGACAGGGGGACAGTCACTGCCCTGGTCCTGCTGGCCGTGCTGTTCCTAGGAAAATGTTCAGGTGCCTTCCAAAGAGAGAAGATAGGTTATAGAGAAGTAGAAAATCAAATACAATTTATATAGTTAAGTAACATTCTAGCTACAAATCAAAGCAGGTAACACCTCAGATGTCTGTCATTGGAAATATACCTTGTTCCCACTGGAGTACACAAGCAAGTGTATTTCTTAACTGTAAGCCTAAATAAAAAAATAATGTCCTTTATATTTGAGCTGCTGAGCAGTTTGATGGATCGGCTTTTCAGATCTGAGCTTTAGATACGCACTAATACTTTGTAGCATACAATTTAGCTACTCAGTTTTATCTTGAAGCAGCTCAAATTCTCAGTGGGCTTTTGTCTATTGCAGTGATGGAACACACAGTTCTTTGTGCACCCAAAGTGATACACGTATGGCTTCAAGCAGTTAAAAACATGAGAGCTGTTTTTGCCGTGGTACTTTAATTTCAAACAATGCATTAGATATAATTGTCATTTTTGGAAACCATCTGGTTGATATTTTTCAAAGGTGAAAAAAAAGTGAATTGGTGGATGAGATACATCAGTACCTCTGAGCAGTTGAAAACACAAGGTAATTGGATACTAGAAGAAAGGAAAATAAAAGAAAGCACATGTTCTGACCCATCAAAAAGAAATGGAAAAAGTGAGTGAGGAATTCAAGGTAGGAATACATTAAAAAAATGTTTTAAATTGTACTACATCAAACTGCCACCATATGTTTCATAATGAGATAAAACAAAGTGGGTAATGGATCTGTTACCAAGGCTGTCAAGCCATAGGACCCTTTGGATGTGTCAGTAATTAACAAATAACATCTGCTGTCAACTGCTGTACTTAATCAGCACGGGCAGGGCTCTCCTCCCTGTGTGACCGAGGGTACACTGTGAGTCTGCTTCTCCTCAGGGACTGAAAATGTCTTTGACCACACTGCTGTATGCAGAACTCCTGCTGAGGTGTAATTAATGGGAAATCTGGACATGCAGAAACAGCAGAACACAGCTAGATGGGCACTATCAGTGCAGACTAAGAGCTCCGACTACCTTTGATAATTTTTCTGTCACATAATTCCTGATGGCTTTAATGCCCTACTGTGTTTACACATTGCACCTTCAGAGTGGCTGAGCAGCCTTTGCAGATATGCAGAGACACTAATAACCCTCTACCTCATTTAAAGATGCAGAACAGGTATGATCTTGTTTTTGCTGATAACAGGGACATGAAAATGTGTTAAGGCTTGTTAATTGAGTCCTTGGTTACAGAGAAACTGTCAAATGCAATGCACCAATGCACCTTGGGAACCACCATCAATATATGGGAAATTAAAAGATGCTGAAGGTCTCAAAAGAAGCGAGTTTCAAAACTTCTCTGAGTTGCAGCAGTACTGGAAATCTGCAGGAGTTGATCTATTTATCCCACCCATTTCTGAATTCGTCCTGTCCTGAGAATTCACACAGTTCCTCCAGACCAGAGGGACACTGGATGCACTGAAGCAGCTCCGTGCCCTTTAAGTAGAGCTGGTACAGAGAAATGGGGATTTGCAAAGAAAAGAGCTGACCTTTCATTCATATCCACATGTTCAAGAACAGATTTAAATACAAATCTTAGAATTCTTGTGCCAGAACAACAATTTGAAATAATGAGATTTTCCTTTAATCTTCATCAAGGCTAATTAGACAGATAATATACATTTTATTACATAAATAATGGATATCTAATTAGCTAAGATAACACAAAACTATCTGAAAGAAAGTGCTTAAGTTGGTAAACTTAAGTAAATTTATTTAATCACAACTGGTTGCTGATACAGGTGTTACTGTGCTGATGCAATGTGAGTTTTAAGCGTCCCCTCTGGTCTGACCAGACTGGTCTGGGTTGCACAGAATAATTCAGTTTCTGTGATTATTCCTTTGCTTTCCCATGAATTGTGATAACAAAACATCAACCTTAAATAATAATTGTTTTAACTAAGACAATGCAGTATCAAGACAATCATGGGGCTGGACAGTGTGCACAGTCCATTGAGAGGAGCAGTGTTCCTGTGTCCCTGATTGCCCAACAGGCAGCCATGTCCCTTCTCTGTCCCATAGCAGACAGAGTCAAACACCTCCTTCTTAACTCCCCACTGAGAGTAAGTTAAGGCTGAGAATCCTCACTCCAGTTTCTCTTTGCACAAGGACTGTTCTGATAGCATTTAAAGACCAGAGACCCCTTACGAGTTGCACTTCGGTTGCTCAAAAAGAAGGCATCTAAAATACAAAAACGATTGTTTGACCTGACAATGTAGTTCTATTTAAGAAACAGAAAGTGTGCTGGATAATATATGCAGACACCTCTGTCATGAGGCCTCATGGGGTTTCACACCCAATTATCTGTGACCACCTCTGGTTACCATAGCAATTCTCTCTTAATTAGGAATTGACTCTGCTCATGGCCTATCTGTGCTAAAGCAGGAAATTCAGTTACACACTTGGGCATTTTATTTATTTGTTTATACATTGACTGTAATTTACTGTGTCAAATGACATCTATATTCAGTAGTGCTCTGGATTTTTGACTCAAACATTGATTAGAATTGTAATTCTTCAATGTGTCCTTGACCCACTTTCAGTCTGTGTATGAGGGGCAGGCCACCAGGAGAGAGGGCAGTGACGTTGGACACGTTAACACTTGACATCATATGGTCAGTAAAGGGGAAGCAGCTCTCTGACTGCTGCTCATGAGGAAGGACTCTGTGAAACCTTCCACCTGCATTCAGGCTTGAGTTGGTTTTATAACATTTCCAAAAGGAAGGGCTGCCTGCCCATATAAGAACTATTTGATAATGTGGAAAGTTGTTCATAAGGTGGACAAAAACCACCACAGAGTGTTTTAGTGACAGATGTAAGACATGTATTCCTTCTCTTAGAAAAAAATAAGAGGAATGAGAATACCTTTAAGAAGGCAAGTCTAAAAGTCGGGCATCATACCAATGCTCAGGGCACAAGCTCAGAAGCAGAGAGGATGATCCTAAACACTCCTTCCTGTAATCCTGGGGAGAGCAGAGACTGACAATTCTTGGAGTTCAGACCAAAACTGTAGTGTCAAAAGTCTCTGTGGTTTCTGATGTAAGTATAGAACCTCAAAGTACAAACAAGTCTTTCTAAGACAAACCAAAGCCCCAAACAAAAAGCAACAGCATGGATCAGTTATTTTGAGGGAACAGGGCAAAAATAGAACATGATTCAGAAATGTACTCAGATGGTGCGTTTATAAGACCAATTTAAGAACTTCCTAAGCAGAATAGAATAGAAAAGTGGAAGACAAACTAGAATGAACTCATACATTGCAAAGTCCAGAGGTTGGTTTGGAATGTTTGATCCGCTTGATGCAACATCCAAGGGCTACAGGCTTTCAGGCTTTAATCTGGAGTGCCTGGGCTGCAAGGGGTTTAGGACTGTACTTTGATATGAGAGAAAGAACATGAAACATTCAGCTTAAAACAGAAAGTTACCCTGTCTGCTGTCTTTCACAAAGATCTCTACTGACACAATGACAGAGGCTTTAGCATTTGTGTAAACTCACCAGCCAGGCTGGAGTGCAATGCCACATGGAGAAATTGTCATGTACTGTGTGCTATGAAGCTCACATAAATTCTGTTATATCTTACTAATCTGTTACATGCTGAAGAGCACGAGCAGAAGCAGTTTTACCTTCTGCCATATACTGCACCATGTCTCCAGATTCTCATGTAATACAGTTTTTTGGTTATTGCTCAGAAATGCCACTGTTACATCTGAGCAGGACCAGACAATAAACAGCAGAAGAAATCCAAACCAATTTCAGCTTTGTGGTCATGATGTGGACAGGAGATGTCAGCCAGGTGACAGCTGAGCCCTGTCAACTTTTATTTTTTAATTTAGTGCTTCTCCCAGCTTATTCAAATGCTGGATTCAGAACTAAAATGCAGGGTTTTTTTTCTGAACATGCCTGGCATAGAAAGAAATGGTGTTTTTAATTTAATCTGTCTGAAAACATTTTTTAAATGAGTAATAAATAGTTCTTAAGAAGTACAAGTAAATTAGGCAGTTGGCATGTATCTTTAATTTCCATTTCAGCCTTAATAATTATTCTTGAGTCAGCTGCACAGCATTATTACCATAGGCAAACCCGCCTATTTTAAAATCTAATGTCACAGTGCAATTGATTAAGGTAAAATGAGATTATCCAGCAGTAAAAGCTTCAGTGACTGCTCAGGGGAGCAGTCAGCATGTATACATATACATTTGCCAGCATTCTCAGTATAAACTAAATGACTTGTTATATGGTATCTTTGTTGTGCCTGGATTCTGATTTTCTATGAGTCATCCCTTGATTTACTGAAATAGAATAAGATGAGTAAGAGAGTCAATTTATAGGGAAAAAAGTCCTCAAGCTGCATAAGGTCCAACACAGTTACAGAGGGATTATTCAACTTCTCTGTGCTCTTTATTGGCTCTGAATTTTAGAACTCTCCTGCCATTGGATATCTTCTGCAGGGAGGGGTCTATAAAAAACCTCATGAAGAACCAGGGTCAGTCTTTATTACTGCATAGACCATAAAAGTTTTCTTTCTTATTTACATTTTCTATTGAATTTGGATTCATCTGTAGCTGCAGAATTGCATCACATTTAACACTGTGAAGGCACAAAGCATGTTTATGTGATGAGGAGAATAACAGCAGTTTTCTATTACCACCACATTAAGTTGGGATTGGATTTTGCATTATGAGTTATCATCTTATTTTACATATTGCTAAACAGAATGCAATGCTCCATTTAGATGTAACTGAGCTGGAATGTGAGGGAATTTTAAGCATTTGTAAAAGGACAAGAGGAGGGAGTACATCTGACATGTTGAGATTTTTAGGTTGTCTTCAATATATAGCATCCTACAATTATCATACTGATGTTTTTCACTCAGAGAGGTAAAAAAACCTTTGCAGTATATTTGACTATGCTATCAGGAATAGTTTGAAAAATCTTTAATTGCAGCATTAAGAAAATGAAATAGCAACAGCGTCCTGCAGAGAAGTGTCAAACCTGAGAATTCT
Source organism: Zonotrichia albicollis (assembly GCF_047830755.1). NCBI lineage: Eukaryota > Metazoa > Chordata > Aves > Passeriformes > Passerellidae > Zonotrichia > Zonotrichia albicollis. The sequence goes on from NC_133834.1 coordinate 9,177,651, forward strand.
GTGGCTGTACAAGGGGCACATACTGACAGTTTTACAAAGTATAGAGCCACACTACAGGGATATGTTCTTAAGGCTGCAGCTTTTCCTCAAGACTCATTCTTTTTAAATTATTTACAATAAAAGGATACTAAAGAAGTTGTCTCCTCAGTATCAGAACTAATGGATTAATGGTAATGCTAAAGTTGTGGTTTTATAGTATTTAGTTCAAGATAAGCTACTGACAAAAGGAATTTTTAAAAGATAACAGTTAACAATTTACCTTTGCTTTGATTTGTAAAGTCTTTGTCTGTTTGTGTTTCAACTGTTCATTGTTATGTAACTGTTCCCATGGCCCATGGAAATCAGGTTCAGGCTGAGGTTAAATGGTATCTTGTTGAAGCAGGGATGTGACCCAGGATGAAGGATTTGGATGCCTCCCTTTGTTTTGCTGCCTTGAAAATCTTCTGCCTCTGCATCCATGGGCGCGTAGGAGGAGGAGAGCAGGTGTGAGGGAAAGGTCAGGGATGCTGTGAAGTCTGTGAGGCTTTCCTTTTACTTTGTATGAGATTTAGATGACTCCTTTGTGCAGATTTATGAAAACATTCCTCAGTGAATGTTAGTGTTGTTTATTTTTAGTGAAGTATAAACCAGGAAAAAAAGGAAAGCCCAGAGCAGGTAGCATGCACAGACCAAATGCCATCCAAATCCAGTGTTGACCCACAGTCAGTGTAATACTCAACTCATAAGAAGACTCCCTCACACATAAACATATTTTCTATATCCATATCAAAGAACTGGATATCTGAAATTGCTAAACTGAAACAATTTGTGCCTCTGTGTGTGTATGCAGTTTTAGTAAATCCAAATTACAAAGTTTGCCAGCGCACTGGAGAACAGAGAACTGCTTCTTTGTGGCTGTACATCTTTTTTTAGATTTTAGTGTAGTAAATGGTTCTGAGTTTGACATTATAACAAAGGATAATCCTATGAACAGTTCAAGTTATTATGTTCTATTAGCTATAAGCAAGGGATAAACTGTGATCATTTTCCCATTAAGGTGGGTTAGTTGAGGCTGTAATGGAGTACACAGGGTTTTAAAATCAATGCCACCATAGATTAACGGTTCCTTCCATTGAGAGGCATTGGAAGGATTCCCAGTACTTGGTTTCTCCAGATATGCCACATTCTGATGACAAATACCCAGGAAACTCAATCCATGGGCTGAGCTCCTTCCCACAGGTAAAGGAAACCAGCCAGAGTTGCTTTGTCTAAAGGTGACTCTGGCTGCTGTGACTCTTGATCTCCAAGTTCTCATTGTTTCCTATTTATCTTCCTGTAGGTTAGAGTTTTACAAGGACATCCAATTAGAGGGGGGAAAAAAAAAAGCAGCTGTGCGATTGGTTTATTCTGATGTTCAAAATGTTTCCCAAAGTTTATTTTCCTATTTCCATGTGTGTTTGTCTATGTCTGGCAAACAGAGGTGCCACCTGATAATTTTGGAACTGGCTACTGTCTAATGCTTTTCTTGCTCTGCTGTCAGGTTTGTACGTACTGTACTCACATTTTCCTCTGTTTCAGCCTGGTGTCACACAGCTTGGAAAGCAATTTGTCTGGGCTGCTGGCTGGCTGAGCAGGGTTACACACAGCGCACACGGTGCTGCTGGCTGGCAGCTGGCAAGTCATCTCAAGGATACCTGTTCTGCAAGGAACCAGAAAAGGTTGTTGTTACTGTGTTGGAACAGAAGGCTGGTAGCAGACAGATGTTTGCATGGTGCTCTCTTGCTTTCCAAGAACTCAAAAATGGACTTCCACCTGTAAAGTGAGTAGGAGAGACACTGCCATGGGCTACAGCTGCACATAGGCAGTTGGGCAGCCACTGTTTTGGAAGGAGGGAAAGGATATTGGGTGGATAAGTCATGGAAAATATGACATAGAGCTTAAAATTTGTGAAATAATGTAATTCCAGCTCCCTCCCTTTGAGGGTATGTTCATTTTGGACTTACATGACAATTTTCCTTCTTACTGTCACAGAAACAGCAAATTTTTATGGATGGTAAGGAGTCCAGTTTTGACCTAATGCATTCTGAAACAGAAGTGAGAGTAACACTCAAACAATGCATGAACATTTAACTGGAAATGGTTAAGTGGGGAAGAGCCACAGTTGTTGCTTAGGTGATGTTCCCCTGTTTGCAGATCAGAGCTCTCATTACAGTCAATTAGTAGAAGGATGGAAATGAAAACAAGCAACTTTCACTATTCTTTTTTGTAAAAAGTTGTGCCTGAGAAAAAGGCATTGACTTCCACTGCTGAAATTTGTGCAAACATATTTCTCCTTCATTAGGTCACTGGTGTAAAGGAATTCCAAGCTATTTCCAAGGAGTTTTTAAGAATCAGTTCATGCTCTGAAGATAAGCACACCTCACTTTGAGTGGGTACATACACTCTCTGCTGTCTGACAGCAGACATGAATGGCATGAAAAAAACTAATTCAGGGAGAAAAGTTGTTTATTCAGCAGTCATACATGGAAGCCACTGGCATAAACAAATGAAAGCGATTTATGTATGTACATAAAGAACATAGTGTGAAATTCCCATTTGTAAAGTGGTATAATGTACTACAGAGGCTTTTTAGTGTGAAAGAAAGGCATCAAGAGCAATTCTGAAACATATAAAGCTGACTGATTGTCTATAATGCTCCTCAAAAAGAGCCATGTGAGAAAACAAGGCATCAATAAAGGGTATTGTAAAATATATTAAAGCAGCACACCAACAGAAAACCTGTTGTGTGTTTAGGCCAGTATTTACAAAAGGACTCATGCTCCAGAATTAATCAAGCAGTAAAACTTCGGAACTTTGTTGTTTCCCACTATTCTTAAAGAAGTAGTTTTTCTAATTTAAGACACATTAAACCCCTTCAAAAATACCTTATTCAGGCAGTGAATTCAGATATTATTCAGATAGTGAGTAATACTCAAAAGCACTCATAAGCAATTGCTCACTGTGTGAAGCAAATAGACTTTCATTCAGCATGAGAAGGGGATGCTTTCCCTCAAGAACTACATAGAGACAAAATCAGGAAGTGCCACCTACCTTTCATCTATTTTTTGTATTCCCTAGGTCACCTTATTGACACAAATAACACAGGACCAGTTCTTGGTGGAGATTTATAATAGTAAGTGTCATTATTTGTCTTTTCAGGATTTGGTGAAAAGCACATATAATGTTTCTGCTTGAGATTCTTGCATTTTCATCTTCATATTAAACATTTAGAGATAAGTTTTCAGCAGGTAAAATAAATGCATTCAACCATTGTGCAAATTCTGTAATATTTAAACTTTTCACAAAATAGAAGTCCCTATTGTAAAAATACAAAATAGATAAATATTAGAAGTAACATGGCTTAAAGCATTTTTAATGTATTATGAAATACAAATCTGATATACATTGCCCAGTATGCAAGATTTTGTAGCTGTATTAAGAACTCTAGCTTTGTGCCAATAAAGCCTCCATCTATAATTCATTTTTAGTAAAGCAACATAATCTGTATATTAATATTTTAATATAGTAAATGCTTGGAGAGACAAAGGAATGAAATTTTGGTAGGCAAAGATGTGGAGACACTACATTTGCTGGCCAGATCTTAGCTCCCCTTGGGGTTCTGATTTTGTGGCCCATTAAGCACATTCTTGGTTTTTACTTTTCCTAAAGAGCACGGCACAAAAACTCAGCCTGAACTTTGAGATAACACTTTTGTGGTTTGTTCCTCTTGAAAATTGTTGAGTCATTTCAGTATGGGCTTATCTGGATCTGTTTTCAGGCAGGAAGAGAGGAACTCATGAGTCAAGTTCACCCAGACCCATGTTAGTGCAGTGCTGCCTGTCCTTCCTCACCCCAAACTGATTTCACTCCACACTGTGTGGAGTGAAAGTTGGTCATAGCTGAAATCTAATCACCTACCAGACACTGAGCCAAGACAAGATGCCAGATTTGATGGCTTTTGTACTGTCAAAAAGACTCCTGCAAGGGTCTGGAAGTAGCAGGAGTAGCCAAAGTAGAGAAGCTACATCCCTGCCATTTATATTTGAGTTACAACTTGAGTGACAAACTCAGAAAATGCCATGGTTGAGAGTCTGAAAAGCAAGCAAGGAATGCACAGGACAAGAGAAGCATGAAATAATTATGGCTGGTCTGCATAAAAACTGAAAAAACTACACTGTAGAATTCAATCAGTCTGTTGTGTAAACCACAAATTGCCTTCAGCAAAAAAAAAAAAAAAAAGGAGTAACTTCCACATTAGGGAGCTTAAGCTATAATTTAGCAAAGTTAAAATTCATGTAATCCTATCATCCTTTATAAAACACTGGAATTAATATTGTTTGAGAAAATAAAATGTTAATCAATATTGCACCTACAAAAATTAATACTGTTCACACAAATAAGATCAGCCAAAGGCAGCATGTACATCTTAATCAGGGAATACAAAAGCAAGAGCTCTGGGGGAACCTGGAGTGGTTGTCTAGGAAACAGCAACAAAAACCCCAGGATATGAATTCTGCTGCTAACAAGCAGTCAAGGTTCATGAAGACAGTACAACTTTTCAAGGGGCAAATTCTGAGAATTAGAATATCTTCTGAGAATTCCCAGATAACATAAAGTTTCAGAAATGTCACATAATTTAGACAAATAGGTGTGATGCAATAGAAAAAATAGCCCTGCAGCATTGTAGATAGCCTGAGCCAGTGGCCACATCTGGCACCCAAATGTTGCATTTTTATGAGTGGTTGGTTGTCCTGAAACCATCTTCACATCCACATGTAAATAAGCACTGATAAGAGTTTGACAGTGACATATTTACTGTAGGTGTTAAATCTGGACATAGTACATGTAAGACAATGTTGAGAGCCAGCACAGAGTATTGTACTTTCCCTGTTGTAACAGGCTGGTGGGATGAGGTACTGGCAAAACATTATTAAAATGTATATATTTGCTTGTTTTTTAATGTCATGCACATCTTCTCATTCTGCAGATCAATCTGGAATGCCAAACAACTGCAACACATCATATCCTTTCATATCAGATGCCCTTGGGTTTTGTTCCAATCAATTATCAGTTTCACTTGTGAAAAGCAAATTGAGAGTTCATAAACAAAAAATGAATCTTCAAATTATGTTACTGTCCTGGATATCTGCAGTGTTCAGGGGTCAGCATTAAAGGATGAACTTTGTAAATTGTCTGGTCTAATAGTAAAAAAAAGCAAAGTGTCTGGGTTTTTTTTCTTCCCCTCCAATTTGCAGCCAGGCAGTATTACAGCAAGTTGAGAAATTTCAAGTGTTATTGATTGCAACATTATTTTCCTGTCATCTTCTTTGACAGATATTTTGGAGCAAGGATATTGGTACCTGAAAAGAGCCTTTTAACTGCAGTTATAGAACAGTTACCTGGGTAATATTACAGCCCCTGAGTGGCCTCCTCTCTGAGCAGCAGGTGTGTGTGTTAAATCCGTGGCACAGGAAGAAAGGCTGATATGATAAGCAGAAAGGCAAGTTTCCCTGACACATTTTGTGTCGACCTCCTAAATTTCACCTCCTCTTGGACACCTGTCAGCCACCTCACCTCACGGAGACAGGGCTGAAACCTGAACAGAAGCGACACGAATCAGTCCAGCGGCCGGGGAGGGCCCACGGTGTGTTCAGTTCCGTTACCAGGCACTCGATGAGCTCGGAGGCGGCGGCACAGGTGGCACAGGTGGCACAGGTGGCATTTGGCTGCAGTGCAGTGACAGAGCACAGACGGATGAGCGCTTCCAGCGCCGCTCCGCAGGGAGCGCAGCCCTCCCTCAGGTGCCTGGAGCAGCCTCGTTTGCCCTTCAGCCGCTCTCTGTGCCAGCTGAAATCCAAGTTTCAGGCTTTGCCACAAGCTTCCCTCCCCGCACAAAGCATCTGCCCCCTTTTGGGCTGCGGAGGGGTTTTCTCCTCCAAAAGGTCACCTCAGCTCCCAGCAGCCGCTGCTGGCTGCCGATCAGGGCTGCTGCGGAAACTTTTCCCTATTCATCAATCTAAAGTTTTCCCATACTCTTTTCCTGCGGGGTGCCCTCCTCCAGCAACCTCCTGTAAATTAAAACCGGGATGATTTTCCCGGCTCACCGTGCCGCAGTTAACAGTGAAGGGCAGCGGCTGTCCCGGGCCACCCCCCGCCTCAGCCGCCACAGCGCGAGCTGAGGGAGCCGGCGGCCTCCGCAGGGCTGGAACTGCGGCGTCTGCTGTGCCAGCACCTCCAGAAAACATGGTTTAGAGCAGATCCCCAGGCTCCCTCCTCGCAGCGCCTCACAGGCGTCGTGGGAGTGTGCTCGCCTTTCCCTCAAACCGGCTGGGTGCCGTGCCCGGGTTTCTCTCACAGGAGGCCCGGCCTTGTCCCGAGGTGCCCGGGTTTGTCCCGAGGTGCCCGGGTTTCCCTCAGGAAGGTGTTCCCAGCCCCGGTGGCGGCCGGCTGGGTGCGGACCCCCGGGGGGAATCGCCTGGGCAATTTCTAGAACCGTCTGAGGACCCTGCCCTGCCCTGCCCTGCGGGCCCTTCCCTTCCCTGCCCGCCTCCCCTGCCCTCCCCCGGCATGGAGAACTTTAACAGGAATAATATGTTAAAACAGAGCTTTTAGCCCTAACGTTTGTGTTGCCCGCGGTGACCCGCCAAGGTTCCGGAGCTCTGCGGGGAGAAGGCGCTGTGGGAAGCCCGGAGCCGCCGTGTCCCCGGCGTGCCGCGGCTGGCCGGGGTGGCTGCCGGCTGAGCAGAAAGGCAGCAGATGTTTAATGTCTGTCTGTGAAATGCGAAATGCCACCAGGCTCTTCACTGCTCAGCCCTTTACGCTATTTCCCTTATGGCTGCCTCGCTTCTTTTGTTCTTCCTTGGCAAGCTAAACGAGGAAGGAACTCGTGAATTAATAGAGGAGGAGGTGTCAAAATTTAAATGATTTTTTTCTTGCTACTATTTACTCAATTTGCAACACTTGTCACTGAGGGAAGTAATATAGTTACTCATAAAAGAGAAATCCGGAGGCTTTTAATGTGAGAGTTGGTAAGGCAGGAGCTTCTGGAGGAAACCTGCCTTTTCTCCCTGCTCAGGAAGGTCAATAGTAGCCCTTTGTCCCAAGGGTGTGAGTCCTCTGCTCTCACCATTAATGTCATTAGCTCATTTGGCAAACGGTTCACTTCTTTTTACAAAATATATAGCAAAAATACTTTAATTAACTTCATAATTGGTTTTTGAAACTTAAAATCACAACTCATTCATAAACAGGTATTTGTGCTATAGATGAAAAACCTCAAAAAGCTTGGAGACCAGAAAACATTTATCTCTTCAAAATTAAACTCGAAACCTTTGTCCTTTCTCTGTTCAGTCCATGTTATAGACTCGATGATCTTTTGTCTTTGTGTATATTCATTTTTCCCTTGGTATTTTACTTCAGCAGCACTCACCAGGCAAATTAATCTAAAATGAAGTTCACAACAATGTATCTGAAGTTTCCAGGCCCCAGAAGAACTTGATTTGTGTAATGGGACAGGACTTAATTCAGTTGTAATTTTAATACAAGTTTAAGTAGCAGCTCTTCATAATTCTTTAGCCAATTATATCTAACTGCTCACAGATTATGTATTGTATGTGATTTCAGTTAATTGTATAGCACCCCGTCAAATTGGTAAATACAATTGTCCTCAGCTTTTGATAGACTACAGAAGGAGACACAGATATCAGTAACTTTCCTGAAATGACAGATGGGACTGCAGCAAGTCTGGCCATTATGTTTCAGTTGCACTAATATGTTATGGATCAGAATTACAAAATAAGCCTATTAACACTGTCAGAAAGAGAAAGTCATTGGCAGAGCAAGGAAAAGAATTTATGAATACCATTTCCTAATCCTTCAGTCTAAACACTAAACCTTGTTGTCATTAAGAATTCAAAAACAGAGAATATTGTTATTCCCAAACTGTGATCGTGCATTTTTATTCAAGGTTTACCTCAGGTATTGTAATATGTTATGGAAGATGTTGACAAAGTGGAATTTCTTAAAGGAATGACAAGCTGTCATGCAAAGGCTGCTGTATTTGCAGTGTCTGTGACTCAGTGGACTGATGATACTGTCACTTCTTGGAAATTCTGAGCGGAAGAGGCTACAAATAAACCAAGTCTCTGGCTTGCCAGTCATATGCAAGGAATAGCTATCTGATGAAGGGAAATTATATAACTACATAAGGACAGCATTTTTTATACGGCCCTGGAAGCAGCCCCTGTTGTTCTCTTTACAGGGCAAGTGAAATGTGCATCAGATACAGGTGAGGGCATGTTTAGTCTGTACATTTCTACAGGAGAAACCTGATCCTGCCCATCTTTCATTGTGAAGAGTTTTGGATAACTGCTTTTGAAAAAAGGACATGTATGAAGTAAATGAAAAATAACGTCTGGATCATGAGGAGTTACTTCATTAGTTCTCGAAACATGGAACAGAAATTAGTTCTTAAAACATGGAGCAGAAATCTCCAGCAGCTGCAGCAAAGTGGTCTAGAAAGTCTTTCACAGCTTGATCTGCAGCATAATGGCTGTGGAGCAAGAAATTCCCATGTGGTTCATGTTCATGGTGTTTGTTATTACTGGTGATTTAAAAAATTACAGACAAACAAAAAATAATCCTCGAGTCTTATGCTAATTAGTGTATGGCACACTGCAAACCACCAGGATAACAAAGGCTGATTTGATTAAGAAAAAATTGTGATAAACATAGAAAAATCAGATAGTATGATAACCCTCACAAACCCCTAAATATTGCATTAAAAAAAATAAATTGAGTCCAGTATTGGTCTCTGCTGCTTTTAGAGGTGGGAGGATAATTCATTACGATTCAAGGAGCAGAGGCAGTCACAGGCCATGTTTTCTCCTGGAGTATTGATGTATTTGTACACATTGGTTGGGAGTGTTTTGGATCATTATAGCTGTGCCTCTTGTGAAGTGTAGGTGTTTGCATTCCTGACTCGCACAGAGCTGCGAGGGCTTGGAAAAAACAGTCTCTGAGCTGGTGTTGAATGTGTGTGTGGGGCTTTCTTTAACAGAACCAGAAATCTTTGCCAAGCTCTCGGGTAATGAATGAACTTGCTGAAAGCAGAGGATGTAAAGGTTAAATGGAAGAAGGAAGGTAGATCAGGGTGTGTTTCTTGAAGGTGAACTGTAGAGGAGTTCAGGGATTCAAGCATTAATCATTGGGCTCTGTGCATGTTTATCATAGGCAATTATTGGGTACATCACTGCTGCCTTTGAAGTGCTGTCTTCTCTCCTCCTTCACAATAAGCCAGGACTGGATGCCAGTTTTGTTCTCCTGTGTGAAAAGAAAGTTTGTGCCTTTCCTATGAAGATCATGAAAAGGGTAATTTTCCCCTCTGGCTTTCCTTCTGTACCACTAAAGTAGAGATGCTGGATGACTCCTCTAGAAGACACAGCTCCACCTCTTATTTCCATACTTTCTATACATAGCAAATCTACTTTCCTGTTTCTCTGGGAGATTGGGGAGATTTCTTTAGTGTTTGAAAATGAAGCATCGTTTTCTTTTCCACATAAGAGCACCCAACCTGATCTTCTGGCTACATTAGGAAAGAAGAAGTGCTACAAAACACTCAGGCATGGCATAACAGCCTCTTGATGGATGTTTCCCATGTCAACATCGCTATTTGAGATCATTGCCTTAACCCAAGGTTTGCACAATTTCCTACTTTCAGAGTGACTTGTTAGATCAACTCTAAAGTCACTTGGTATGAATTCTAAAATGATAGGGCATGAACAGAAGCAGACCTGCTGTCCCTTGTCTTTAATATCAGAAAAAACTGTGTAAGTAGGCCATGGAGAACAGGAATTGTAATGAGATTTGGTGAGTTTTCCAGTTTCTTCAGCTTTTACATTTATTGAGGTGATTCTTACTGAATGTCTCTACGTTATCATCCTTTTGTAGGGTTTATCTTCCATGTGTTTGGAGTCATGTGGGCGGTTTTCACAAATAGTCTGGTGTTACCTTTGGACACCACATTTCTTAGACTTTTCATTCTTGCTGTGGTTACTTGGTCACTTTGATCTCTTCTTACACTGACAATATTTTCAAGTAGATCTGGAATAACTAATGCTGGTGATTTAAATCTGACACTGTTGGTAATGGACACTTTGTTTAGATATATGATTTAATAATAAAGCTGCAGAACAGAATAATTCACCTATTATTTCTTTTAAAAGAAGCTCTGGTCTTTGTAGGGTTTTTGCAAACCATGTGTACACACTTCCAAATATTAGGTTTTCTAAAGTGTGAGCTGTACAGGGTAGCAGGCTTGCCATTAGCTCTGTTTTCTTGTTTTTCAACAGTAAATAGCAAATTAACTATTAAACTGGAAATGGCAAACAAAAATTCCAAAGGGAGAATATGTGATGCAGACCCTGGCTTCTAGGGAGGCAAAAGGGAAAGGAAATAAAATATCCAGATTTCCCAGATTCTTATTTAATCCCCTGCTTGTCCATATCAATGTATTGTAGAATGTAAATCTATTACCTCATATTCCTTTGCCTTTCCAGCTTCCTTGCTTTTTATACCATTTACTGTTTCAAATTTAGACTAAGCTTAGTGACTTCTCCAATCTTTTATTTCAGGTTTGCATATAAGCAGTAAATATACAGCCCCAAAAGGAATGCAAATATTACATCTATGTCATAATTAGCATTAAGACATTTAAGAAAAATGGAAAAGGGATTTATGGTTTTGCTATATGAAAAAGCTATTTATCATTATAGATCTTCATTGAAAGCTGTTGCCATCTGAGCGATGGTTTTGGAGATTGCTTACTAGGGATGAATACAAATACACCTGCTTTTGTCATAAGCTTTCCTTATGACAACAGTGAATTGTCCTGCTCTGTCCTTTAGTCTGCTAATATATCAAATTGGATTTGCTTATTCATCTGTGTGGCAGTTACACTGTCAAGTGTTTCCATCCATTTCACAGAGCCATTAGTAATAACAAAGTGTTGATATGTTTAATACTACAAGACAGAGTATCTCACAGTTCCTGTTCTCAGGATGCTGTAGGGTCTGGGAGACTCTTGAGGAGTTCTTAACATTATTTTCATATTCTTTGAATGTTTTGAAAGATTATATAAGTCTTACTTGGGTATTACTTTTTTTTTTTTTTAAATCTTATCCTCAAGAAACTTAATATTTTCTTGCAGACCTATTTGAAGATGAAGTAATAAAAATTAGGTATCTACCTCAAGGAATTTCCTTTCAGTTAATAAAAAACTTATAAGAATTGCCTTTTGATAGGCTGTTCCCCAGTGCTTGCTGGCTTACAGAACTCTGAGTAGGTCTGGTCATCCTATGAGGATTGTCTTAGACTTTCCGAGCTGCTTACTGCCTGGGATGGACCTTTCAGACTTTGCATCTTGTAACATTTTTGTGGTGAAAGGGTACTGGGAGAATATTCCTGAAAAATACATTTCTTTTATGCAACTTCAGTACATGCTCAGTGGTGAGTGTGCTAAATGAATTTGGTTGCTTGGATCCACCACCTGGGAATAATGAAACCCTGCAGTGCGGAAGAGAGGCAATAAAACTCCGCTGTTTGTCACTCTGTCCATTCCTTGGGAGTTCTGGTGTTGATCATAACACCAATAACAGTAAAAATGCACAGAGAATCTTGTTGGGTGACTGCACAGCAGCATCCCCGTGGTCTTTGTTTTCTGTTTGTGCCTCTGAAATCTCTTTTCTCATGGCATCGTGTTGGGTTTTGAATGTGAGACTCTTAAGCTGTGCCATCCCTGTGTTTATCTCAAGCATCTGCATGCAGTCCCCTGCTGCTAAGTGAATTCTTATGGGGGAAATGGCTCCACTGTTTTGTTGAATTCCAACTGTTGAATTTTTCTGGAAAGCATCATTGATATGTGGCAGGGTTTGCCTGTAGCACTACACGAGCTCTGCCTGGGTGAGAGGGTAGGGAGAGAAGCATTCCTTTGGGATCTTTGTGTTACCTGCAGGCTTCCTGTTGACCTTTTTCTCCTTTGGGGTGGAAAGGGACCACCTGCATCTGTTCTGCTGTTGACACATCTTGGCTGCTGCAGATGTGTCAGGAGCTGGCCTAGGAGCACACGTGGGAAAGGCGACAGTCTCGTTCCCAATCTTTGTGCAGACTGCTTTGCCATTTGATGAACATCCAGCCAGTCACTCTTGATAAGTATTGCTATAAGTGACCTAGAACTTTGTGTTTTTTCATTTCTTTTCCTTTTATAATCAGGCAGGCAGAAACATATGCTTTGATCAGTCATCTTTCTATTTTCTTATTCCTTTACCCGCAGGTACCAGCTTTTATCATTTCCCACAGCTCTGTGCATACAAACACCATAAACAAGTGGTAAAGTGTCTGAGTCATCAGATATAGTTCCTCAGGGAGCCTTACAGAAGAGAAGCAGATCCTGATTTTTGCTGCTGTTGCTGTGCTTATGTTAAGAGTCCCATGACACTGGCCTGGTACTCATTTATAAGGAGAAAAATTCATAACCAGATGAAGAAATCAGGAAAATCAGAATATTTGTAATCTTCTGGTGGGTCTTATGTGCCTGCTAAACAGCAGATACATATATAGCAGTAACTCTTTTCCAGTGGGTTTTAAAGCAAAAGTGGGAAATAATTGATGTCATTAACAATGACTAAATTTGCATATTTATTATATTATGCCAATGAAGAGCAGGACTGTGAATAAACTAATGTTATAACTGGCAAGGGATGTTTTTTGGCTGGTGTGTTATGTGGAATCTTATTACTTTGACAATTGCTGATTTGATGCCTTCCCAAATGCTGCTTTTTCAAATAGCTTCTTCCAGGGAAGCCTCCTCAAAAAAATCCCTCCAGATTTGATAGCTTCTGCCACAACACAAATTATGTTTTTGCCTCCATTTCTAAACAGGGTTCTTCGTATTTGAGAAAGTATCTGAAGTCATACATGGATGAAATATGGAAACATTCAATAGGTTCATAAAATTCATATAGATCATCCTTCCAATCTACTTCCTAAGACAGCCTTGCAAACTTGTAATGCACATGTATTCCAGATATTGTTTGTTATTTCTATTGTCAAAAGAGAACTATTGAGGAGAGAAAAATGAAGCCAGCATTAACCCAACAGAATCTTAAAAAGGTACTTTCCATCTCCAGAAAGCATGGAGACAGATAAAGCACATTGATAAGCACACTGGTGCAGATGAAATCAGATTTAATATCAATATCATATGGTCATCAGGATCTGGTGTGCTGTAAATTATTGAACATAATCTTGACAGTTGCTCCCTGCAGCTCATGGTCTTAAGGTGATAAGAGCCTTTGGACAGAAGTGCTTGGCTTATAATAATTCTGTAATGGTGCTGGATGTGCACTGCCTGTGGCAAGGGCACTGATTTAAAAAGAAATCTGGTGAAATCAAGGACATAGCAATGAGGAAAGAGTAATTAATATATCATTACTGAGATTTTTCTGATGTGAGCTGAAATTTACATGAGGCAAATGGAACAAGAACTGAGAGATTTGCTACAGATTTCAAGAACTGCCAATACTGGGAGAGGCCTGCCAAAGGGTAAGGATGCTTCAGTCACCCATTTGCATGAACTGATATTCAAAGGTCAGCACTAATGTGACATCTCCCTGTTTTCAGACTGTTGTCTTGTCCATGTGGTGTGGACTAAAATTCAGGCTGTTGTTAGGGAGTTTTAGTGGTACTTACCCTACATGTGACTTTGTAGATTACATGAAGTAAACAAGCAAATAAATAAGAAAAAACCCCAGACTTTTTTTATTTATCTCATTGCATGTATATTTTTTGTTTCTGTAAAATTTATTAGAGAAGAAAGGAAGTCAGAATTTTTTAAGGTTTGCTTAAGGTGTACTCTCAGTGGAGTGTGGTTCTAGCTGTAGGAAGTTAATAGATATAAATTACTTTTTCCCTTGTCTTGACAAAAAGAATTGGCAGACAAATTTTGTATGTCTACAATATAAATCTCCTAGAAGACGAAATACAAAAGCACATCTCTTTTTTAATGCATGGATTCATGCACTCTAAAAGTTTAAAAACAAGGATATTCAAAAGCTGTGATCAGTAGATCAGATTGACATTCTCTTTGAACAAGTAAGAAAGACAGGTTTTAATGATATGAATAAAAATAACTTTCTAACAACTAGATTCTTACAAAATAACCTTGTCCTCATTTGCTACAAAGGACTTCAATCTCTGTTTCAAGAGGAATGGAATTTTTGGAGTAAAATTCCAGGTAGTTGTAGATGTTGGGACATCTGTTGTGTGACATTATGTTCCAGTTTGCCAACTTAAAGACCAGCAAAAAATTGTCTGCAAAACAGCATGGCTACCCAGAGTGTGAAGCCAGGTCACTGAACTTCTGATATCATTGTATTTTCTTTAATAAAAATGGAACAGTAAGTGGAACTGCGATTAGAGGGTGCCAAAGTAAGATTTATTTATTTTTCATTTATTTTCCATAAATATTTTATGCTCATTGTCAAGGGAAGAAGAGGTTATGTGTTTATTTTAGCTTAAGTGCATGCTCTGAGCAGGGTCTGGGTAGATGACATCCAGAGGTCCCTTTCAAAATAAAATTTTCTCCGATACATTAATAATTGTCTGTATGTACAACAAGTGTACCTGCATGCATGAAACAAAGTGAAAATAATTTTTTTCATCTTTACAGACAAAAATATGCACAAGTAGGGATATTGCAGCAATGTTTTGCTGCCTCCAGAATAGTTCTGCACTTGCACACCAATGTAGGAGAGCTCTTTACTGTGGCAGAGCAGTCATGGAGGCCTGGAGAGGCCACGCTCCCTGATCCAGCTCCCCACACCTCTGGGAAGTTGTGCTGAATTCCATCCCTTGGTTCATTTACCTTCTCAGGGCATTCCCAGGCCATCAGCTGTCTAACAAAGCACATTATTGACACATCTACTTTATTACTCCTTGACCATGAAAGACAGTCCTGGACACTTCTGCTCAGCTTGCTGATGGGCTTTGCTAAACCCTTCCCTTGGGAGTTGATATCCATTACAACCCTTGCTTACAGAAGGACTTGGCACAGAGTATGTGAGGCTGGAATCAGTTTTGGGATCACTTATCCTGGACTGGAGAGTGCATCTTGGAGCCCAAAAGTCTTAGGATTTCTTTTTGTTTCTATTGAAATTCAGTGAAATGAAGTGGCTCTACTTATTTGAGACTTGCAGACATATGAATATGTTACCCAACAGCAATGTGAACCTGCTGCCATGTGACATAGTTCTAGAGGTAGTATATGAATATGAAATAATTTCAATGATCTAAAGTTTCTTCTTTTTCCCAGCATGTCAAGAAATAGAAGTATTACATGTGCTTAGAGCTCTAATGTGATTATGTCTCCACAGGATACCAGGATTTAATGTGTTGCACAGAAACTCTGATATATAGTATTATGCTCTTGCTTACTGTATTTGCAATCACTGTTGGGTTGAAAGCTTGATCTGACTATAAACATAACATATATTTAATTTTTATTTAAAAAAGAGAAAAGTGTTCATTGATCATCATGGAAGAGGTATCACAGTCAATGCACATTGTAGAAGCATAATTAGTCAGATGATGATCTGGCATGTGCAGGAAGAATCTAACAAATTTATCAATCAGTGTGTCTGAAGCAAGTTAATTTGGCTGCCTTAATCTATGTTCCATATAATCATTATGACAAAGAGAGTAACCCAGTTTAATTTTAATGTTCAAAAAGCCAAGGGAAATTGTCATTAGTTGAAATTAAGAATAGTTCAAATCAGTGAGATAATATCAAAACAGAGCCCTGAAATATTATTCTAGCCTCATTTTTCCAGAGTCCAAAGTAGTAAAAATTCCCAATAATTCTGTAATTTAGTTATGATCATAAGCACTCTTTAAGTTGGATTAGAAGTGGAGTTCCAGATTAATGCGTCTTATTGCACCCCTTAGGCTGCTTTTTTTCAATATTCAGTTCTGATAGCTCTATATGCTGACAGCTCTTGTATGTACAAAGGAGAAAGCTATTTGGAGGGCAATGGTTAGGCTCATCCTAATGGATGGTTGTCAAAGTTACTTTTCCCCGAGTTCTTGGCCTTTAATTCTCAGTGAACTCAGTGATACCACAGGTCAGTCTCTATTCAGATGAAAACCTCAGTGTCTAAACATGGGGATTTGAAAGCAGAAATATATAAATATTTTTGAAATATTTAAATCTCCCAGCCAGCATTTGCTTTCAGAAGTGTCACCTTTCATATGCAGATCTGTTTTCTTCTCTCCTTGCAAAGTGCAAATAACCCAATCTTAAATAACTGCAGATACTACATTGTAGAACTTAAGTAACCGTAATCAGCAGACAAAATAACTTGCAATTACTCACTTTGATTCTGTTCCTTTACTCCACAGCACAAGGTGGTTACTGCAGTTTCTGACCATCTTAAAGACAGGATTCTGAGCCTGTGTTCTCCTGCTCCTTTCAGCGGAGCACTGAGGCTGCTGGAGCTTTCCAAGCCTGGCTCAGGCTGGCAGCTGTGTCAGGATGTGCAGTCCTGTGCTCAGTCCTCCATGGTCCATCACATCCTCATTGATTGCCAGGACCTTTCCCTGCTTTGACTGAAAAACTGAAATGGGATGGAATCACAGAGACTAGGAAGGATGGCTGGTGCTTAGTTGACTTTGAAAACCTGGTCTGTTATTGACTGGGGCAGAATTAAGAAAATCAAGCATTTTTCGATGAAATGTAAAAAAATAATTGTAAAAATACCTGGCAAATCTCCTTCTTCCTAAGGCAGGCAACCCTCTTCTGCCACTGGTCACCCCCAAATCTGCTACTAGGTAACTGATGTAGAGGACTAAAAGTGAGGGTACTCTGTTTGTGTGTTTGAGAAATACTACAACAGACACAGAACTTGAAAAACATTTACTGTAAATCTTCTGGACCACCAAATGGTTTTGCTGTCCTTTCTGAAATCACACATACACACTGTCCTCCAGAGGTGCTGCCCTATTTTCTCTCTTCAGCCCTCAGATGGATGGAATTTGGGGAGATTGAGAGTACATTTGCTATTGGCACAGAAATAAATGTCAGGCTACAAATTCTTCCATTCTATTTAAGAAAAACTATTTTTCACCACAATGGTAGAAAAGCTTATGCAATTCTTCTTGTATGACTGAGATGTACTCTGTAACATAGAAATGTTAATGCTTCCTGCTGCTTTTAAAATCTGTGCCTCATTTTGACTGAGAGTTTCAGTCTTTTGAACAAATGCTTCATTTTTTTTTTTTTCTAACTCACTCAATCACCCAGATTTCTTTAGTTGTATTATACCACCTGGAATGGAAAGAAAAGGAAACGTTGACTGAAAAGTGCTGTCTGCCAGAGGTGAATTATCAGACCAACATTTCTTGAGACAAATGTTGGAAAGAGTTTCATAAAGATTTTTGCAATTTGTAGCTCATTGACAAGTGTAATCAATAATGGTGTGAAGGCTTTCAGCTGGGCCTGTCTGCAAAGATCATGGCAGCTGAACAAGTTGTCCCTGGAGTGTGTTGGCCTGCATGGCAATGTTGAAGAGGCTGGCTGTGTGTTAAAGCACTCTGGTATGATTAAGAAAATGCATGTGTTGAACACAGATATGAAAAGGCCTTTTTTTCATGCTTTCTCCCTCCATGTGCACACATTTTCAAAAGAAATCTCCACTGCTCTTAGGACAGAGAGTGCTCTGTGCTGCTGGCAGTGCCACCAGGAGCACTGCTCAGCCTCACACTTCCCTACCCAGCCACTGATCAATGAGCTCTATCAGCTGCCTCAGCTCTGGAGCTCTCTCAAGGGCAGGGACTCCTTTTTCTTTCAGGAGTTCAGCCTGTCATCCCAACAGATCATCTCTCTCTTTGCAGCAGACGGCAGTAGGGGATCTGTACTGTTTTTCATATCTCAAAACAGTATTTTGCTTGCTTTCTCCCAGTTCGCCTTTAAGCAGCATCATCCAGCAGAAAGTGGAAAATCTGCTGCTGAGAGTGAAGTCAAAGGCATGTGATGAGTGCAAGAGCAGTTGGAAGCATCCCTCACTGGGAGTTTCTCTTTGTTAACACACAGTGAAGTTATGTGTAAAGATGAGGGGGAGTTCTAATTATGCATTTTCTGAACATAACATCTCATAAGATCATTGTCAGCTAATCAGAAATTTCCAAACTTGTTTAGCATTCAAAGGCACTTTGTAACCAAATGTAAACTTCAAATTTACACCTTTATATCAAACCTTATGTAGATTCTGTTTTCAGTGGCCTTTAATGAAAAACACACCAGCACTTCAGAGGATTTGAAATGCTGACTGGTTCCTTCTTGCTCTAATTCCTTTAGAGTAAGCACAAGGGCTTTTAGAGAAGCTTCAACAATTTAATTCACTAATTAGACCCATACACATAAATATGTTCCTAGCATTCGATATGCCTTAGTTCAAAGTAGTAGCGTTCTAATTTGGAAGCAGGCTAAGGAAATAGAATTACTTCCACATGTTTTGTTTGGGGCTAAATATTAGATAAATTTACCCAGTGCCTTTGCTACTTCTACAATTCACCTGCTGAAATTTAATGTCCAGGAGCAGAGATGATGACAGGCTGACATTTCTGAATACAGCTCTTCCAAATAGTTTGATACCAGATCAAGTAATGAAATTAGGATATTTTGGAGGATTATGAAGATTTTAATTTCTTCTCCTTTGACATCACTTAGAAAGGGGCTAACAATTCCAGCATACCAAAATGTTTTTGAATAATGTTTCTGAAGGCTTTAAGAGTCTTATTTTGAGTGAAATTTGGTTCTACTTTGCAAAGGCTGTAAGACTATTTAAACACATAAGGCTTTTTTACTAAAAAGCTTTCTTTGCTAAATAGTTATTTTTATCAAGACTTTTAATCCATTAAAATGCATTAGTCACATGTCTTGTTCAGTGCTCAACACTGAAATATTACCTGCTCAGGGCTGAGGTGACAAAAAGGTGCAGTGTACATATTCAGTAGTACATTAGTTACTGTCATGGTACCAGTTTGCTGACAGAGTTCAGTCAAGGAAAGTTGTTTGAGGAAAAAAAAAAAATCTACCTGTCTATCCTTTCTTCTTCTTGCTTCTTTATTAAGCCTCTGAATGTGGAGAGCCAGCTGGAGAATTTTTCCTGTCTATTTCTGGGCCTAGGTGTTAATTTAAAATCATTGTATTGAATTTAAGTTGTCATAATTAGTGTCTGAATTCACAAAAGCCTCCTGGAAACTCAGCTTACCCTGTTCCCTTTATGATGTTTCAGTTTTCCACCCCATAAAAAACCCTGTGCACAGTTGGAGGCCATTTCTGCATGAAACCACTGGACATAATTTAGTTTTCTGGTAGTATTAAAGTAATGAGTCAAAGATGAGCATAAATGTTGAAGAAAAGCTACTGTGAGTTCCCCAGCTGAGAAATAAATGGTATTGATAGATGTGCTCTATATTTGCAAGGGTTTTACTGTGTTGAAGAATGCAGTTTCTAAGTTGTTTTTGTTTTAGTTTGACTGTTCTTATTAACTCAGAGATTTCACAATGAAGCCATTTTTCACCCCAAACCTGGAAAACACTGATGTTTTTAATTACAATTTCTTTAGGTGAACTCTTTCCTATGGCCTTGTATGAGGGTACTTCAGTGTTTTCCTGCAGAGAAGACAGCTCATGTCTCCAGCCCCAGATGGGCTGATGTGTCAGTGCAGAATAATAAAGATGTAATTGCATTCATCCATGCATTCAGCATAATAATTAAAAATCCTCATTTTGGATTTTTAAAACATAGTAACATTTGGAAATACTTTGCTTAGATGTTTAGAGTTACTTCTACAAATACATTCCTTGCTGCATTAATATAGAAGCTTCTGGTAATGGAGCATTTCTAGTATTGATATAAAGAAGAAAAAGAGATTAATATCTGAGAAAAAAGCTGTAAGACTGTATTAAGGCACCCCAGAAACTGGTACATAAGATATTATATCCTTATACAATGTAAGTATATTGCAGCAATTCATGTTCTACTTGTTTAATGTAAATAAAGAGCTTCAAAAGAAAATTGCAAACGTTAAGCAAACTCTAAGTTCAGAAGGTAAGAAATAAACTTTATTATTAATTATTACATTAAGTATTTTTATGCTTAATGACATTTTTAGAACTATCAGGATACCGTCCTAATTATATTCTATATTTTTCAGGGCAAGAAGTGGTTTATTTATCTTAAAATATAATAAATAAAAAATTCATTAAAATTAAAAATTGATCAGATTTGCCAGATAATTCCCTTCATGTTTATTATTTTGTAATAGGCATAATATTCAACAGTTAGTCTGTGGTGTGTTGGAAATACTAATGCTACTACTGAGCATGAACTATGAACTGGATAATTTTTTAATGTTATGCTGAAAAATTCTGAGTGTTGCCATCAAGCATAAGTTTGATCTCTGTCTCATTAACAGACCTTACTTAAAATGCCATTCACTCAGAGTTCGTGGGAGGAATAATTAAATATCCTTTGTGTAGTGGTGGTTGAAATGGTAAAAACCACAAGTGAGCTGAGTGGGCAGATCAGTAAGAATTTACAGCGTACCTGGGAGATGAAGGCTTGCCCTGAATGTGTGCCTGGAGCTCTGCCTTTGCTCGTCTTTGAGACAGAGAGTGACAACAGCCAGAGGAGAACGAGAGAAGTCAGCGGTAGTAATGAAAGGATTATCTCCCCAGGAGAAATGGGGAACCTTTCCAGTGTTAACAGACTGCAAAGAAATTTTACTGCAAAGAAATGCTTGGGTTGAACACTTCCTCATGCTAAAGGACCCAACTAATTCCAATATTGGCTTGAACTTTACTTAAAAATCAGAAGGTCAATTCCTGTGGCCATGGTTAAGGGAGATTTGGTTATAGAGCTGGAGTCTGAGCCTCTGTCAGATCTCTAAGTGTGCCTGGTTTCCAGCCAACCACAGCTCTGCTGCTCAGCCTCTGCCAGGCCATGTCCTAATTTCAAAACAATATCTTCACTATGTTTCAGTCCCCAAGGGCAGTAGCTGCACCAGATTTAATTAAAACTGGGAATGCTAATCAGCAGGTCCTCTTGTAACTGAGAGATTTCTCACTGTCCCAAAGTTAAGTGGCTTTTGCCTCCTACCACTGTGGGAAGCACTGAGACAATGCTGCTGGGTGACAGATCCCAGAGTCCACAGTTCCTTACCTGAACCTTGGGAACAGCAGCAGGTTCATCCAGGGACAGTCTGCTTTCAGATACAGTGCAAAGGTTGCATAATTGAATTCTGTAACAAATCCCCTTTCTACATTTGCAAATCATAAAACAACACCAAGACTTTTACTAATGAATATGTGGAAGGAAATAAAAAGAACCTTGAGTAACTTAATGCCCTTCTCTGCACTGAACTGGATGACAATTATACATTATTGCAGACTCCTGTTCAAGGCTCAGAGACCTTGATTAGCCAGACTGCCCTAACCAGGGCAGGCCCCTCTCTGGCCTCTATGATCTGTGCAACTGGATTTTCTCCCCAGGGTGTGCAGGACAGGAGCACAGGTGGAAACAGAAGCACACTCAGAAATAGGAAACGTCCTGAAGTTCAGCAGTTGCAACTAATCATTGAAGTCAGCAAGGTGAACAATTATTTACTCTGCTGATTTAAAGAAAGAGGGGGGAGTGAGGAAGGGAGAATCAAGTAGAAATAGTAAGCAATAAATGTACACACTTTAATTTTCACTGCTGTAGTGTTGTGTAAGAGTACAGAAATTTCATGGGTTTTACTTTACTTCCACAGGAAGTTTCATGTTTGTATTTAATTTCTGGTAACCCAAGGGCAAAGCAAAGCAATTAACATGTTGAAGACTTAAAAATAAACTGCAGAAGCTTCAAGTAAAATACCTTTAGCTGATTAGTGTTACAATGCATCTTTAATGAGAAATAAATGAGGATTGCATTGTTTCTTAGGATAAGGAGAGTTGTTAGATATCTGCATTGATAATAGAGGGCTTAGAAATAATCTGTGAGCTGCTTTTCTAGAAGAAAAATAGGAAAATTCTACATGGCCTACCTAGTGTACAGATAAGAAAAACAGTGAAACCAATACAGTTCTAGAAGTTCTTTCCATAAAAAGCTTATTGCAAAGTGAATTTTAACATAGTTTTGTTGCCCTTTGGATTGTTTAGACTCATCCCTTGCTATGTATTCATGTTTCTCTATTTTTGTCCAACTGTTAGTTTTTCTTCAACTCTGATTTTACTACAAACTAATTTGTATAAAAAGTGCAGGCTGTAAAATGTAGAATTAATTTTGAATGACCCACATATAAAATACTACCTCCTCTTGTATCCACAGCAAACAAAATTCTATGGAAAACAAGGCTCAGAAATAGCCTTTACAAAATATTTCTTTACAGTTCTCCTGTCATGGCTGTGTACTGAATAAAGGGAATATGAAAAGTCCTTTGATTGGGAAGATTGGCAGCATCTATGTTTTTAAATAGAATTATTTTTAAATATGCATGAATTTATTGTCTTGGTTAAGTTGCTGCACAGTAAAAAGGAATGCTGTTCTCTGAACAATAATTGGTCTGTCTCAGCTCCCAAATTGGGTCACAGACAGAATGCTCTGGCATTTCTCTCTTTTACCTTGCTTTCTTGGAAAAGTGATTGAAACTGTAATCCTTACTGCATTGAGGTGGTGTACTGATAAAACCCAGTGTTTTTCATGAATGACAGATCCTCTTCTTTTGTCCTGTTGTTGATGGTGTTGTGTTGTAGAACACCTTAAAGAACAATGTAGAAATCTGCAGTCTCAACAAAATATGCTGAGATGCACTGAATGAGTACAGCAATCCCAGTTATTGCTGGGGTTTATTTTTGGTAATAAACACTCCACCTTCTGTATGGCACTGTGGTAAAATGAAACAGTTTAAATTATTAACATTACACCATTTTACAGTCATCATACATCTAAATATGCCAAATAACTTCCTAAATATCCCTAAGAAGGACTGAAGGTGAGGTGGAGGTGACAGTACTGTTCTTTAAAGCTCATGTGCTACATCACATCTCTCCAGCTGCATCTCCAGTTGCTCCAACAATTGAAGAGCTTGGGAGGTCCTGGAGTGCTGGTGACACAACCCAGGAAAGCCCTGGACAGGGAGCTTGCCTTGTGCAGGGCTGTGGATCTTGGTTTGTTACAGCAGCATGAGCTGCCTTTCTGTATTGCTGTGTCTTTTTTATATGGAAGGTGAGAAAGATTTGAATACAGATAATGCCACTGCCTGTTAATTTTAAAGGCCAAATTGTGTTTTTTAACAATGCTAGACCTTTCTAAGCAATGTCTCAGAAAGATAAGGATGTATTTAGAAGATGGATGTTTCAATTTCTGGCTGCCTAAAAGTGACATAACAACATTATAAATTTAAATAGGATGATGCTTTAATGGGTCTCCTAGAGGAAAAAAAAAAGGTGTTTATTAGTAGAAATGTACTAAACTATCTGCATTTGACAAAGTGCTAATGGAGAAAATTACTTCTAGAGAAACAAATGAAAATGTCAATTAAAAAAAAGTAATGGCTCCCTAAGTTGTGGGTGGTGGTTTTGCTTTTGGGGTTTTTTTATTTTTAAATTTTTTTCCTGAAGAGAAGTGCTGGGTGTGTTTTCTGTATTGCTTGAAAAGCTTCTGAATTGTCTGTGCTGCCTGAGTTCTGTGAGTATTGGGGGGTTTTTGGGGACACCCCTTCACCCCTTCTGTATCTGCTGCTGCACAGTTGTATTTTATTTAGGCTAGAAGCTAGTTAAATAGGTTGGTCTAATGCTTCTTCTCTATTATATGTTTTGTTTTATTTAGGGATTATTTTCCAAAGAAGTGTCCACAAGCACAGTGCCTGCACCCTAAACCACCTGGCTTTGCACTTCCCTATGTGCCAGAAATGTGGTGTCTCATGTCAGCAGAGACATTCCTGGTAAATGCAGAATATGAATGAAGTGGAAATTCCCTCTTTACAATTTTCTGGTGCCAATCAGCTTTTCTCCGTGGTGATGGGACTCCTGAGATGCCAGGTAATGCCAGGTAATGCCAGGGTTTGCTTGGCAGGCACACTGGGAGCTGCTGGGGGTGTGGAGGTTGCCCTTGCTCTAAAGGACATTGCTGTGTTCAGCTGGAGTCTGCACAGAAAGGCTCAGGGAGGGCACGAACAGAAGCAGCTCCTTCCCACTGAGTGCCCTGCAGTGACACAGCCATTGTGCCATGACACACATGGGCACCTGGGCCCTGTGAAGCAGGGAAATGTTTAGGTTTTCCTGCTGCTGTTTGATTTGCTTTTTTAGATGTGTCTTCGATTATTTGTCTCACAGCAGAATAAAACCAGCTGAGGATAATGTCTGGGAACACCAGACACTGGGAACCAAGTACCTGAGCTAAGAAAGGAATCCTCAGGCAGTGACCATGGCATAGGCTGTCTGCAAATAGGGGTGCCAGGGGAGACTTTACTTCTGCCAGTGTAAAATGTGATTTTTAACGAGACATCAGGTGTTTCATTTCTGTCTCTAATCTCCAGGAGCTGAATACTGTAGCTCTATAAAAATATTACCTCTGTTAAAACCTGCAAGATGAGATGCTGGACCCAAATGCACTAAAGGCAAGCAGTAGGCAAACAGAGTGTACTCATGTCTTAATGACTTTTTGGAAAGGTTCAGAAATAGTGTGTTCTTAAGTTTGCTTACATTGAAGCTGGAAAACCAGTATTTCTCTCAAAAACTTTGTTTTCAGTCATTTGCCTCATGTTCACAAGTCTCCCCTCAGACTGCACTTAATTACAGTAGTATTTGGTTACCTTCACAGGCTCCTCTGCTGTTCTAATGTGAATTTTCCTCATTTAATAAGAGACATCCAAGTTTATCTCATCCTTTTAGCAGCCTAAGAGAAACCAAAATGAACTGGGTCACTTGATGTTTTTTAATCTCTGTCCAGCCTCAAGCCCACAGCAAAGGGAGGAGTCCCCTGCTCTCTTGTTTCCTCAGCACTTTGAACTGTTAGTGACATCTTGCTTTAAAGGCAAGTGACAGAGAGTTACAATTACCAACCCTGCTGGAAGTACCAAAATAATGTCCTCAACATCAAAAGATGTTGTTTTAAATTATAATTAGGGTCTCCATGGGTGAATTGTTTCATCATTTAACATATTTTATTTTTCTTGACATAAACAAGATGAGGCATAGTGACAGCAAGAACCTCTGCCATTTCAAATTAGCTAAAGCATCAGTATTAATTCTTAACCAGCTAATTACACTAAGAAAAGTGAGGAAACACAATTTGTCATTTATGCTGGTAGAAAACCACATTTTCAGCTTATTTTTGTAACTTTTTACTACATACAGAAATGTCCAGCACAAACTATGGTTAAATATCCCTCCCATAATTGTATTATACAGCTACAAAATGTTCTCTCATTTTCCACATTCTACTGAAAATAAGACTGTGAAAACATTCAGCTAAGCAAAAGCAGCTGGAGAATAAAAGCAAAATCACCTCCTTTCTCTCTGAATCCAACATTACCTCTGCTCAAGCTGCTGCCATGGGCTGCAGTCCCCAGGTGGGCCTGTCCTGGTGCAGGTAAAGCCACTTGCTGCAAGGCAAAGGTGATTTTACAGTCTCAGCATTTCCATAAATCAGGCTTGAAGGAGACTCCTTGATAAACTGTTGTAACTAAAATGTAATTAAACTGACTCTTCAGCACAGCATTTCCTACCTTTCACCTTGTTTAAATACCTGTAATACCCTCTAGGGAACAGTGTTGTATGTGAGTACATACATAAAACAGGACAGAATGCATTAATGATGCTCTCTGTGTTCCTCCCTCTTCAGGTGCCAAAGCTGCACCAGCTCCAGTTCCAGACAACCCATGGCACGGATTGTAATGTGTTCAACTAAATACTTAAAAACCCCAACAGCTATGACTTAATTACATGAAGAATTTATTTGCAACAAATTAGATACACTTGCTAAAAAAGAGAGGTGGATTGCAGCATGTAAAGTATTTTATAAATTTGTTTTTAAAGACTTATTGCAGAAGAAAACATACTTTTTAGGGTTTTCAATATTCTGTAGTATTCTGTATTGCCTTACAGTAAGGCACTCTACATTGCATTTGGAAATCAAAGTTTGTCTAGGAATCAACAAAGTGACTTCTGATTACAGTATTCTGTACAGAATATTCTCCCCATGCAATTATTGCAACTTCCATAGCTAGAGACAGGATATATGCTAATTGAATGGCAGTGAAATTTCAAAATGGAAGTAGTTGTTTCACCCTTAGTTTCTGTCAGTGACATTTATATCAGCCTCATTTACAGACTTTTCATTATATAAAACTATATAATGGAAACTATAAAACTATATAACATTATATAAAACTTTATAACAGATATAACAGAAACCCAAGCTGTGACTGCAAACAAGAATGTGTTTGGTCTCCTATTGCTCCTGGCTCTGAAGAGCTAAGAAAATAAAGCGTGGGAAATGGGAGAAAATATGACACAAAGGTAAGAGGATATGATACAAAAACTGCTAAAATTCAGCAGTAGTCTGCTAATTTCACATTTTTTGAGATTTTTTTCTGTAAAATGTGCCCCATTTACATTGTCCAGAAGGTAACAGAAATTACTAAATTTATTGGTTTTGAAATACCCTCTCAAGTTAAAGGGTTATACAGACACCAGTTTCTCTGTAATAGAAAATTATTGCCTAGGAGCAAAGTGAAATTCTCAGAACTGTACTTTTCAATCACACATTACCATATTAGCTCTGCTCTTCTCCCATATTCCTCATAGGTCTCATTTTCAAAAAGAAAAACATGTCAACAGCTTCCTTGTTATTTAGGACAACAACAAACTGAGACCTGTTCTGGGACACTGCAGTCAGAAATCTGAGTTCTGCTTGGGGAAACTTTAGGAAACGGTTTACATTTATCTAACAGAAAAATCTCTTTTGACACAGCCTACTTTTGCTTAGCAAGCATATCCAGCAGCTCCTTCTCAATGCCATGGCTGCCCAGGTCAGTTAAGCTGTAGTATCTGTGCACCACCTTCTCCTCTGTCACAACCACCACTCGGAGGCCATGTGTATCCTTTCCCAGCTGACATCCTATAGCTGATGACACCACCATTTCCAGGCCTTTGTAGGACCCTCCAGCATTCCTGTGGTAATGCCCAGAAAATACAGCTCTAATGCCTGGTAAAGATAAAAAGAAAAAAAACAAAAGACAGAGTTTATATTTAGTTAGCACATTACAGGTGTCAGATTTACCTTCCTTCTTTAATGGCTCATTAAGCATAAAGTTAAAACTAAAACATTTACCCAAACTTGCATTTTCAACAAATAATTAGTAAACAGCATATTAAGCAGTAAACAGTATTCTAATAGTAACAAATAATGAATCAAACTTTGTGCTCCACCAGCTGTGTTTAGGGTGACTGGACTGTGAGTTCTTTATGCCCACTGCAAGGTGTGTTTGCTGTCTCCCCACTCCTTTGCTTGGAAAGAAGGGACAGTCCAGAAACAGCTGATTCAAATGAGATCCCTGCCCAGAGAATGACTGAAACACAGGCTGAAAGGCAAAGAGAGCAGAGCTGTATTTGTCAATCAGCATGAAGAAAATGCCCCAAGGAGAGCTTAAACCTCTACACCCAAGGCCAGTGACCTTAAAAAAACTAAAGAAGCAAGATAAACAAGAAACACACATGAGAAGGTAAGCTGTAGTCATTTCACAAGACATTGAGGGTATCACAGAGCCAGGTACATCAAAGAAATCTAATAAAGCAGAAGTTTTAAGAAGAGGGAAAGAAAGAGGAGCAGCCAGGAAAGGAAAGGTTGACACCTGCAAGAGTCAGGCTTGGAATGACATGAATTAACATTTATCATGTATGGGGACAAACAAGGCAGGTGACTCTGATCCCTCTCTATTTTTAATGACTTAAGGCTGTTCTGTTTCCTTTAAAAATAAAAATCACCAAACAAACAGATTACTTTAGACTTCATTGGAGTAAAAAATATGGAGTTTTTACAGAAACTTTGAAACAATTTGAAATTAAATGAATTATGTGATCCTCACCTCCAAACCAGTAATTTCTACTTTTTGTTTCTGTCTTGCAAACATAAACAAAGAAATGGGTAGAAGATGTACTTGTTTCTCTGAATGGCCTTTTTGATTGTCTTTACAAATCAGATTCATGCTGCAAAATAGATTATCTTCCCCTCCCTATATCTGATAAATTTTAACAAAATGCTTTTATTACTACAAAATGATGACACCTTGAGTCTGAGTGAAAAAACCAAATATCTTCTTATTGCCAAGTACTTCTCTTTCCTGTCAAAGTTTGCAAATCCCCTCACAAGAGTTGAGAATGCAGCTTCCTCCCTGGGAGAGAACATTCGGCCCTGGACAAAGCTTTTCATTCTCAGCTTATTCCACCTTCCTTTGCCATTTAGCCTTTCCAAGCTCTGCCCATAGCTGAGCAGCACACTGAAAAGCATTCAGAGTTTGGTAAAAAAAAAACTCATCAGTTTTCCTGCTAATTTAAGGTAGTGAATGTTTTATTTTAAATGGAAATGTGGAGTTAGCATAAATAGCTAGTTTTACAAACAGGATTTGGGATTATGTTTTGGCATGCTTGGTCCTTAGACCCTTGGTCCAGACTCTTACAGGCTCCTGAAGCTGCACCTAATGCTCCTTTATACTGTTGTGAAACAGAAGAATTACTGGATCAGATGACTAAAAATACTGGAAGTTTTGTTGGCAGGCCAGAGAGGGGAATTTGTGAGACAGTACAACCTTAAATAACATTTAAAAAATAAAAAGCTAGCAGCAACTGATTTTGCCTACAGACAGCAGAAATCCTGGAAAATAGCAGAGGCAATTTAAAGCCAGAGAGCTGTAATGAGGAACATGCTACAACTTCACATGGAAATCCTTATTTCCCTAGCCAGAAAAAGCCTTCTACATTTTCTCCTGCAGTAGATTTAGACCTCTTTCACAGAGATAAAGTGAAAAAGGAAGTAGGTGAACCCATCTTAAGACAGCTGGCTAACATCAATCCTTTGCTTTTGTAGGAGTGAGTGATCTGAAGACTGATATAAAATATATAAACTTGGCTCAAAGTATAGTTAAAAATTAAGCAGCTTGGAAAGCAAAATATAAATTATTCTGCTGTGTGTCTGGTAAGAGCTACATGGGGTTTCATATTTCAAATCCAAGCCCTTCTCAAACAGCAAATGAGTCAATATGGAAAAGAGAGAATGAAGCCACCTTGTCACTGAGCAGTGGTACCAGGCTTGTCAGCTCCAGCCTGTCTGCTGCCCTGTTTCAGTGTCTCAGGGCTGATTATCCTGCAGTGGAACCACTCTGGCTGCTGCATGAGGTGACAAACACTGCAGGACAACTCTGGGAGCTTGCTGGGACCCAGCTGCAGAAACCCAGCAAAACTGGTGAAGTGTTTTACATCTTGGGAGAAACCCAGCTGGAGTCCCTCAAAAGGCAGTGGTGGAATACAAAAGTCAGTGATGCTGCTACTGTAACAAGGCCTCTTCAGTATTTTCCACTTTTTCTCTGGGTAAGCAGAACTACTTTAGTCTATGGAAAAAATTAAGAACAGGTAAGAATCATAAACTCTTGGTGAGGTGCAAACCCATGTGACACACTTTTAGTAACAGAAATAGGTACTTGGGAAGGGAATTAAGTTCTCTCTTTTTACTGGAAGAATCTGTGTCCTAAAGTAGCATCTTCCCAACATCCAGAGAATTTGACATTTTGATTTAAAAGAGGAAAAGAAGCCAAAGCTTTATGTCATCATTTGGTAAACCAAACCCTAAGTGTAAGTACAAGGACAGAGGATACAAAAGTTATAAAGGAACTGTAGTTATGCAAAAGAAAACAAAGGTTCCACTTGCCTCATAATTCAAGGAATGATTTTGAGAAACCCATCCTAGACAGAGACACACATCAGTAAAACATTTTGCCCAGACTTCAGTTTTCAGATACCCTTTAGTGCCAGTGCTACTATGAACTCATCTTGCTGGGTTCCAGGATGTTCCACCTTGAACAAGGACACGAACAGGCACTGCTGGGGGCTGATGGAGGCTCCCTGATGGGCTTTTCTGCAGGAGCACTTTCAGCTGTGCTGCACCCACCCTGTGAGCCAGCACAAGGAGGAAAGCTGAACCAGGCACTGCAGTAACACCAGGATGACAAGCAGGCAATTGACTTTGCTCTTGCTTTTGATCTTTAACATAAAACGAATCTTAGAGATGTTTGCACTCAAATTTAATTTATTAATTTCAGATGTTTTTCTGAAGTAATAATGCCAAGTTGCTAGCAACAGACACCCCCACCCCTTCCCCCTCAACTCTGTGAGGAAAGAACAGTGTCCTGGCAGACCTTGTTTTTATAGCCCACTTCATCCCAGGTCAGTAAATGCATCCAGTTACACACTGAAACATCCAGTCCCTTCCCACTACAACAGAAGAAAAAAAGGTGGAGCAGTGATTTGTGTTTTATCACTGGGTTCTTAAACAGCAGCTGATATAAAAGCTGTATGAAATACTAAAGAACTCCTGTGTAAATAAATGTCCAAAGAACAGCACCTTCACAAGCATTCATTATTTCATTTTTTATGAAATACACAGTTATTTGAATTTAAATGTGACTGGAGGTTTCACAGTATCCATTTACTAAAAAAAGCTGGATCCATTACTGCAAGATACTATTCATACCTAATGGATTATTCATTAAAGAAAAAATGGATTAAAATCAGAATAAAGTAAAAATCTGTGCAGACAGTTATACTAAAAAAAAAGCAAAACAATCCACGTATCCTGCATCTGTGATCCTCATCATCATCTGATGTCAGACTGCTTAACATGACACAGATTACAGAGTATCTGCTAAGGAAAAAAGGTCTGAACTGCCAAATCAATTTTTTGATCAGGACAGGACTGGAAGCCAGAGATACAGAGCAGGCTCCACCCAGTGCTGGGTACCAGGTCTTGTTCTCTCTGTGCTAAAACTTTACTTGAGTCAAGAAAACATCTAAACCCACTGAGCTTCATGCCTGCTGCCAAACATGACTTTTAACAATCAGTCAAAATGTGAAAAAAGTCAATGTCTTTGTAAAAAAGGTTAAGATACAGGAATTGCTTCTGATTTTAGTAAACCAAAGCTGTTCTCCTGCCACCCAATTTACCATAACTTTCGGAACACGCACACATTTTCCTTTTTAGTTCTGATCTAAAAAAGCTAAATCTAAAAGACAAAAGGTTTTCCTTTTCCAAAGATCTGATGATAACTATTTTTCCCTTCAGAATTATGCATCCCTACTAAAGAATGAAATACTTATTTTGGTTCAAGTTCTTTGAGCCCAGAGCAACCTACTTAGCAAAAATTATTCATGATGTAACAACAAACCCAAACAAGGATTGTTAAAGAGTCATGTGATGAGAGGTAATACTTAAATATGTTGATAAGCCTTTCACTTTTAATCAGCTCAGCCATGAATAAAGCACATAAACACTTTGGTTTTATGCTAATTCAGAGACTGCACTATGGCCCTTGGGGCTGAGGCAAGGCAAGAGGGGAGTGCTGGGGAGGGGAGTTACCAGCTCATGCAGTTCAGCATCCTGCCTTTGATGCTACCTGTTTCACAGGCAGAATCTTTACAGCACAACTCTATTTTAATAAAATTTCAAACTAAGTTCATATTTTAATTTGGCTACCTTTTTCCAAGTCAAAACCACATTAGGAACACTTGACTGATGGTTTCTACTGCACATATTTTTCAAAAGGAAATTCAAAAGTGTCTCTGAAGACTTTCCTCCGCTCTCTCATTTTCTGTGTCTGCTTTCTAAAGCCAGCTCTCCAAATAAGTAACAGAGGTTCAACCAAGCTCTTGTTGATTTGCATCTTCCTCACTTTATCAGCTTTGGGAAGTTGGACAATTTTTACCATTTGCTGTTTTCGCTTTCTCTGTTGGTTCTCTCTCGAGGCTGTGTGACCCACAGCAGCACAATGTATTAAAAGGATCACCCTGTCCTTTTCTTACAGAGAGGGTGTAACAGCTACTGTTCCACTGCCTCTCTGCCTGACAGGGAAAGGTGTCTGAGGTCTGCTCTGGATGTGCACTGAAAAGGATCAGGAGATCCAAGGGCTCCAAGCAGGCTCAGAAGCAGCTGCCTGTGTACAACCATCACATCCTCACAGGCTGCAGCAGCTCTGATTTTATAGAGATTATTCTCTGTAACTGTGACCATCTTACAGCTCTTCTGAGTTCTCAAGCAACCTAAAGCAGAGAAATGCTCTGAAAGAAATCAAGTCCTAACTGGAACAATCAGCACCTTTTTCAGCCCTGGAGATACTGAAGAAAATGAGAAGAAAACTTTAGCTATCCCAGTGTTGTCAGCACACTGTTGATTTTATTCCTGACAAGAACCAGGTGAGAAAATACTTCATTACACAAAAAGAAACCACAACTGAGTATTGTGCAGGAGGCAGTTTGTCTGTTAGCAGGAGAAACTGGGATTATTTTACAGAATTTTGAAAGTGCAGCATACTCCTTCTACAAATTATCATTTATCACTCAGAAAAACCCTTCTGTGGCACCAGGGAACAGGGTCAGCACGATTTTGCTGCAATTGCACTGTAAGAGAACAAAGGCATTTAGCTGTGTCTCGTTCCCCTGGGTGAGAACGTCCCTGTTGGAGCTTCTTGTGCAGCTGCAGTCCTGTAATTCCCAGACTCCCAAGTTCCCTGAACTTGGGACTCTACTGCTGTCTTCTGTAGCTTACAAAAATGTAAGGACATGGAAGACTGGGCATGTTTTCAACTCCATCTGGGCAGGAAGAAAGGGGACTCTGGCCTTTCTTCTCTGTGTGGCTCAACAAACAGCCAGAACTTTTCTATTCAGTGTTTTGACCAGCCTTTCTATTTCAGGAATAGTTAAATCATGTTAGTGTCTCATTTTAAACAAGAAATGCCAGCCAAATCATCTCTTTGCTTTATTAAACAAACAGGTGTATTCTGTAACATGCAACAGTAAGATTTTGTGAAACAGGTAACGCCTCTTAACTTTGTGAAAAATTTACTATTTTCTAGTTTAATTCAAGAAATACAGGCTGAGCCCAGTATGCAGTAAACTGAGTTGCAGAGACACAGGGTGGAAAACAATGCACTCAGGTTTACCTTGAAAACCCCAAAGAAACATACCTGGGAAAGTTTTCCTCACATAATCAGATAATATTGGGTTGCAATTCAGACTTGAGCTAGTTTAAATTCCAGGGGTGTCTGACTCCAATTTCTGTAATTACACTCACTTCTATGGCTTGATTCCAAACCCCCTGAATTCAGAAGCAGCTGTTTTCCAGCTCTAGTTCCACATGTACAAACCCCATTTTTGAGGCAACTTTGCTGTGTCCAAAATGTGACCTCACCTCAGCTGGAAATCAAACTGCTCAACCCAGCACTATGGACAGAGTAAAAATATAGGAAAAAAATTACCAACATAAAAATAAACCAAAGAAAAGCAAGCAGATTTTCCAAATTAGGAGGAGAATGCCTGGAATAATCAGCATAGGCAATCAGTAGCATGCTTTATTTAGACTGAGCCTTCAATTAAATAAATGCTTTTCTCAGCAAAAGCAAATGAGACTGTAAAAGAAGGAGAAGGCTAAATTAGTGCAATATGAATGACATAATAAATATGTAATGGGTACAGTACAGACCTTGCCTCTCTTCCCATGCTCTCTGTAGAGAAATTGGGGAAAAAAAGTGGTTCTGACAGAACGATGGAATTTATCACATGGTTCAGATTGTCACCTTTAAGTGCTGATTAATGAACTATTTTTTACAGTAACTGCAGACATGAATCAATGTTCACTGCATTTCATGTACTGGTTGATGGCTCTCCACCCAGACTGCAGGTGAAGTTCACAGCAAACAAAAGGCAGCATTTCTTCAGAGAGCTGTGAAACATGAAATTCCCACCTGCAGATCATTGTGAAAGCTGGCAGTTTTCACAAATCAACTGAACAAATCTTGAGAGGAATCACTAAATTGCATTATGTTGGTAACATTAATATGATACAGCAAGTCCTTGAAAGAAAAAATCTTGGGGGTGGGAAGAGGCCCGGAAAAAAATACCATTATGCACTTTTCTATCCTGTGCCCTTCACAAGAGTTTGGGGAGTGGGAGCAGCAGGAGACTGGGCTATTGAGACCCTCACTCTTCTCCCATTACTCTGCTTTTCAGTTAGCTGTTCAAGTTTAATGATAAAATTAGATTTTAAATAGAGTTATGTTTATCCAAAAATCCCTGGGTCACCACACAAATCTGTTTCTCAGTCAAGAATGGAAGAAAGAGAACAGATTATAAAAAGCTGATCCTGGACACATTTGTCCCCAAAAGTGCAGAAGCTAGGGAGGAGCACCAGTAGAGCCAAAGAAGAAGCAAAAAGGTGGAGAGGCAGTTCTGTAAAGACATTAAATTGTATTGGAGGATCTGAATGCTATCAGCACTCTGCTATCCTGTCACAGTTTTCAAAGAGAGGGGAACCAAGTAAGTATCCAGGCACAGGGAGATGCTACTCTGAGATGTGTGCACACCCCCACACAGGTTACAGTACATAGGTATTTTGTAAAAGGCAGTGTTTCTGGCAAATACAACCATTTAAGTCATATGGATAAATTGATCTGAACATTTTCCCTGGAGTTTCAGGCACAAACTGGCTTTTCTTCCTCCCTTTCACTTGCAGAGTACAGCTGCTGTCTGAAGTGCTGAACAATGTGGTCGGTTCAAGAGTAATACCTGTTCTCTCAACAATTTTGCACTCCAAAATGATGTTCTTTCAGCTTCCCTACAAGTGCCACATTAACCATAGGCATTTTTTGCTGCACCTTTTTTCCTCCCCCGGGCACGTGGTGTATCTCATCTTTTCAAGACTCCAGTGCTACACAAGGAATAATAATATTTAGAAGTCTTTGAAAACAAAATCTCTTCAGTGGAATAGAATTGATTTTATCTCATTGCAATTTCAGAGTGCTCCCATTGCCTCATCTGCCAAGCAGGTGTTACAGCAGCAAAGAAAGATGTGAAAGCATCAGTGACAGCACTGTTAACTGCTCACTGCTCAGCCAGCTCTCAGACTCTGTTATAAAAAAACAACAAACCAAATAATTTCCCAACAGAGCGCCAGAAGAAGGAAACAGTCCCACTGGTAAGTATTGGGGATCAACATCCTCTCTTTCATAAGCTCTTTGGTCAGCCCTCAGTAGCACACAGAATTATTTTGTGTAGCCCTTTTAAAGCTCTCTGTTGTTCCTCCTCAGAAGAGCTGTATGAATAAAAGAGAACTGAGTAATTAGAATTTACATTGCACAGCTCTATAAGCATCTCAAAAGAAATACCCCATGCACTCTTGTTTGCAAATATTATCCTGCAAATATGCAGGAAACCTCTGCCTTAAATTTGCCAAAATTGTAGCCAAATTGTAGCCAAAAGAATCAGGAGTTTGGTGTGGCTGGCGGTCAGTTGGTCAGTGTAAGTAGGAGACCAAATATTATTTTGAAAAGTATATTGATGTTGAAAACTACTTTCTGTAAGACAATACTAAATGGAGCTACATAGAGAAGGATTTTGGTGTCACTTATTTTTCCTATATAATAAGGGGAGAAACAACAGGCATAGCCAGAGGGTGATTCCAGATCATCTAATTAGAGCACTGGTCTAAATAAGCCTTTAGAGGTCCTGTCTCTAGAAGGTCACTGTTATTCAAGTTCGTTTTTGTGAATGCCTACTTTTTTCCATTTGAAAGTGATGCTTTCTCACAGAGCTGGAACAAACCCCAAACAGTCCTGGCTTGCTGTGTGCTCTAAGGATCAAGAAGAAGCTTTAGTCCAGTGGATAAAACTGATTTAAATTTTTTTTCTGAGAAAAATATATCACTTAATGTCCTTACAGAATATATGTATATTGTATTTACTGCTGAATTTATGGAAAAACAATTAAAAAAAAATCTATGTTTGTGTATGTCCATGCAAGATTTCCAGTACCATACCTGGGAAACTTCTTACATAGAATATATCAAATGTGGTCACTCTACCGAGGCCATAAGTGCATAATTGCAATCTTGAAAGAGGTTGATCTAAATCACTGAAGTTGAGAGTATTTAAATGATCTTAAATACTGACACATAAGCAATGAGATTACTCACTCAATGTATGGGCTTTGCCAAAATCGAGGTCTCAATGGCAGGAAGATGAAAATATTACTCCCCTGTCAACTCTGATTACACAACAAAGAAAATAATGAAACATAGCATATGTTGTCTGGTAAATTTTAGAAACAACAGCTTTCAACACTCCATGCTTTAATTCTGTGCTCAAATATATCTCAGCTGTGGATGTTCTGAGAGCTTCTTCTTCTTTTAACACTGCTCTCCTGTCACAACATTTCTAAGAGGAGAATGTAGATATATCACACACTTTTAATGAGTAAAGGTGTTAGAAGTTACAGCACCTCCAGTCACAAATATAATGAAAAAAGATACCATTTAATGAAGTTAGGTTGTTATTTTTGCCCCTATGTGCACATTAAATACTTTTAACCACATCTGAAAAATTGCTTTGAAGACACTTAGATGAATTTAAAGCTTTTTAATTAAAAAAAGCTGAAGACTGTAGGGAATTTCCTTCTGTATATTTCTATCTCTGGTCTAGTTATTTTCTTTAAGATGCATCTCAGCTACATAGACCACATATTCTTAATCTAACTGTGAAACAAGATCTCTTTTCAACCCTGTTGGTGAAAAACCATCTATTAATTTAGGTTTTATTCAAAAGAGCTGCTAAACGTGTTTAGACATTTCCTTAAATGCTTTAGTTGATTTGTGCCATTAAGAAACATTTCTTGCTATATTGTATTACCTAATATAAGTAATGCTCAGTGTGTCAGTGATGGTTCTAAGGACAAAAAGTGTTTAAAAGACTGTATATAGCTCACCAAAAATATACACACTTTTCAGGTCATAGAAAAAATATTTAATGTCCTAAGAAAATTTTACTGGAATGAGGAATGAAAGAAAAAGTAGGTCTTCTATTACATAAACTGCCTGATTTGAAAACTTAATTTGCTGCTTATGTTTATCAAAGACACATGACTTGCAGACCAGATTTTTTGGCTAGACCATTACTACTTCTTTATTTTCCCTACAATGCTAAGAGGAAACCTATTTATATCAGCACTGTAAAATCCTTAAGAGCTGAATATGCATTTCTTGCAGCAGAGTCGAGTGACTGGAGCAGATCTCACAGATGAGAACGTCAGGTCAGCTCTTTCACAGCTCTTGCACACGGGATTTTTCTGTACTTAATGTCTGCATGTGGAAGAGACAGAGCTTTGACAACTTTGGCTTAACTTGCAGAAGTTATTCCAATACACCTTCAGAAAGGTATCTCTGCTTAAATCCTAAACTCTGCTCTCAAATGAGTTGGTTTTCACTGTGACCAAAATCACATTTTCAAGGACAACAGCTCTTATGATGCTCTTAAAAAACCCATGGTCTAGCAGGATTTCTTACACATGCAGCTTACAAGTATGGTTTAACTTTGCACAGTCGTAATACATATTTACAAGTGCCAGATTTTCAATTATAAATATTTATCATAAGGACATGATTTTATCTTTAATTAGCCCAACTGTTAAGGACACTTCTAATGTGAGAAATGCAATTCAGTATTTCATACCAGATGTAGCCTCTACAGTTAGTCTTTTATCTCTGCTTGTAATGAGCAGATACTTACAACAAAACCATTCTGTAACAAGGGAGCAATTAGAAAATAATAACTACAGAAGGTCTGGGCTTTGGAATTAAAATAAAAATTTTCTGAAGTTTCATACCTCAATTTAAAGCACCTGTGACCATATGACCAATATGACCATATTTTAATTATCTATTTCCTACAAAATCCATATGAATTTCTTTGTTCTCATAAAGACCATGAATTTCTTTGTTCTCTGTTCTTGACTAGATAATCTTTCCTTTCCTGTATCTCTCTAACCTGCTGAGTTATGCCTCCATGTCTGACACTTCTAGAAAATTATGAACATGAGAACTGGGGTAATTCCAGGTTTGATCCTGGGTTATAAACAACTGAAATATGATGCTCATCTTATAATGCCAAACACCCTAAACCATGCATGTCACTGACATAATGACACAACAAATACGGTTACAAGCATTGAAACAGCAAGAGGCAGAAGGAAGGGAGGAAGGAAGGACAGGTGACAGGTTGGGGGAAAAGAATAGGGTAGCCTGGTGGTCTCCTAAAAAGGCACACTGGCTTTTTTTTCCAGAATAGTTACACCAAATTTCTAAATTTAAAAAAGCAAAGTATGTTGGGATTTCATTGGCAATATCCTGTGTTTTAATCCTCCAAGAATGTATGAAATGAACTGGAGGAAAACCAGTTTCATGTCTAATGATGTGCTAAACCTGATTGTTTTTTAGCAAAGCAGAGGTTCAGAAAACAAGTGTTGTCCTTGCATCTCTGTGCCTCTACACCACCAAGCCAACAGCCTCTCTGCAACCCACTGAGACCTCAGTGGTCTCACAAAAGCTGCTCTTAAACAGAATAATAAAATAGAAACAGAACGCACCTGTTACTAAGGTAACTCTGAGCCAACTTCTGGTTCTGCTCATTTTTCTCAGCAGTCTGAGTTACTGAGCTGCTTGTTCTCTGTATTCATTTCATTAGCAAAATGTTTGATTATTGGCTTGCAAACGTTACCCATTGAGTCAGTGTATAGTAAGGAGCATGCCAAAGATCAGTGTTTAAACACACTCATTAGGGAACCAAACAACTTATTAGAGATGGCAATGAGGGACACAAGGAGAAATGATGGAGGGAACAGAAAGGTGGCACAGAAAGGAGTTTGGGAATTTCTTCCCTAGAGTTGTATTGCTCATTCCCATTCCACACCTTTCCCCCATCATTTGAAGCCTTCCCAACTTCTGCTTAAGCCTCTGGACACCCTTCTAAGAAACACCACAATGTAACAACAACGTTACAGTGATAATGTTTCTTTCACCTCTTGATGAATTATATTCCCAGTACTGAGTGTTAATTGTTAGCAAACCAACTGGATGACAGAAAATCCTAGCAAAGAACTGTTTCAGTTGCCACATTAATGCCAGTTTCCTGGGATACACTCATGAACTAGGATGTGCTGCAGTCCCTGGTACACAGGCAGCCACAGCTGCCCAGCTCTCCAAGAGCAACACTTCCCACTATATTAACACTAACACAAAAATGGAAAGATATGAGGTGTTCTCAGCGTGTCTCCTTATGGGGAAAAAATCCCACTTGTAAATCTTGAATCTGCAAATATATCAGTGCCCTGGAGAGCCCTCAGATAACTGTGAATTTTGGCCCTACTGATTGGAAACAGTAGGAGACTGAGAGCTTGGAAATTAGGCTGAGTTGGATGAGGCCAGGCTTAACAATTAGATGGTAAATTGGGAACAAGATCATAAAAACTTTGCATTGTTCAGCAATCCAAATAATGTGCTCTCTTATAGATACAGAGAAAATGACATTCTGATGCAGCGATGGCAGGATGGCAGGAAATTCTGAGGGACTGGCACACTCCAGGAACATGAAGGCAATTACCAGGAAACAATGGGAACAGCATGGAGGAGTAGCTGTGTACTGTGTCTGTCTCCATGGCGCTCAAGTGGCATCACACAAAGCTGAGGGGTTTGGTACAATTACTCATTTAGCACATGCTCCACCTGCCCTTCATCCCAGACGTGGCCCCTATTAGAAAGGGATGTGCAAAGGACTGATTTTAGCAGAGCAAGACTTGTTTTAACACTGAATAAATCTGGGGTGCATTACACTCTTGGTTTAAAATTGGCTCAGTGTGGGAGAAAGCAACCTCCAAGGTAATTCTGAATTCTGTTTCCATGTTTTATGTAAAACATAAATTCTGTATTTTTCTCCTATGGCAATACCTGATCTTCCCCTCTGTAGGCAGGAAAAACTCAGGTTGTCTTGTATCTGTCAGTACTTGAAAAATGGAAACCTTGCTATTTATGCTAAGGAACTTTTCATGTTTAGCTTTTTACTTCTCACTCAAAGTTTTAAATTTTGTCCAGTACTTTTTACAGGTGAGCAGATTCAGTTGATAATTCTGATCTATGGGAAACAATGAGGCTTATAAGCTGTATTCAAAAATTCCTTGAAAACAGTACCATTTAAGTTAAATGTATTTTGTCTGGCAGCAGAGCCATTACAATTTGAAACAAAAGAGTAGGAAAGTTTGAGAAAATACCTGCTTTATGAAACTTTTCCATTATCTGCTGGCGAACTGATTTCTCCAAGTTGAAGTAATCATCATCTTCATCAGGTTGGCTCAGAAACAGAGGGATGTGCTGAAACACAATTATGTGCTTGCATTTCTGCTTTGCAGCAACAGCCAGCTGCTCATCAAGCCAGGCATCCTGGGCTTGCCTTAACTCAGGGCACTTGGAAGAATCAAAGTATAGCTGAGAATTCAACACAAGAAAGAAAACACCTCCAACCCAAAAGCTGAAGTAGTCATCTCCCCAGTTCTGGCAATAATCATCTATGGTTTCTCTGGATGGAGTATTGCCAATATCATGATTCCCACTGACAAATACCAGTGGTATGTCCTGGTCAGTGTTTTTCAGAACATTCTTTAAATCTTGCTCTTGGTTTTTTTTCCATCGGGTTCCTAAAGAAAAAAAAATACAAAATATTTGAGTGTTTATGTTTTTTTCTCACCTTCATTGCTAGGTTTTGTTTATGGAAATGTGCATAGGAAGAAAATATTGTGTATTAGATGTGATCATGATGAAAACATCTCCACTTTATCCCTGTGCATCCACCCAGCCCAGTCCCTCCCTTCCCAAGGCTGCCGCCATTTCCAGGAGCTGCCCTGAAGGCAGGCCCTGGACAGCACCAGCAGGGAGCACAGCAGAAGGTGATGCCACGGCCACTGCTTTGCACCAGGAGCTGCAGCTGATTCTTTTCATCCACAGACTCATGATGTGCTGAAAAAATGCAGCAGCCTGGGATGGTGCAACAGCACAAGGGTAAAAACCAGGCCAACTTCTGGCTTATATTTTATGGCTGTGCAACAAAATTAAAGGTTGTTGTTCATTGTTTTGATTTTCTTTTTTTTTCATTACAGGAACTATTTTAACAGCAAAAATGTAATCAGTGTCTTGTGATGACTTATTTATTGATGAGTCTCTTTTAATAATAAGAATGCCATTAAATTGAAAAAAAATAGTTGTGTACTTGACTAGTTTTCCCTGCAATTTATTTATATTCATATGCATATCCATACAGGTACTCTTCTGGATGTCAGGAATTTGTCATAGCCTACAAAGATTTATTGTATTGACAGATTGACTTACAATCACTGAAAAAATTCAGAAAGGGAGATTTAAAAGGGTAGGTATTTTACTCTAATGATTACAGAGGTTTGCCTATGTTTTCTAAGGACTTGTCTTTAACTAGAGGCCATTGACAAGATTATTATTAATTAATTAAATGAACACGTATAAATTGGTTTTGTCCTGCAATACATAACACACATAGAGCATGGGCCCATTTCACAAATAATAACTCCATTTTTCAACCAAAAGCTGTAACAGGATTTTTACAAGAACTCTGAATACAGGTTTCTAACATACACAGGTCTGTGCCAATCAATTGTGTACTTTTAATTGTGTTTTTTACACATACCTTATACACAGACATGCATAAATGGCTTCCTGTATTGCAATTCCTGTATTTTATGAGATAAAAGGGGTTTTTACAATTTCTTCAAAATACTCATGATGAATATGTTGACAAACGCTGACCCTTATTGACAAACATTTTATTTTACATACCCTACAGTTATAGGCTTTAGTGCCACGTTATTGCTGTTACCAGAATTCTACAGCTTTATAAAAATACTGAGAAAAAACCCCCATATTAGGTATAAATTGTGGCTAAATGTAAGGACATTGATATGAGGTGCATTAAGTCAAAATCCACAACTCTCTTGGGTTTAACTGCTGGAGGGTAGAAAGTTATTGTAGGAAAATCTTTGAGTAACTTGACAAATACTGAGCATATGATACCCAGGGGAGTCTGGAAGTACTGGAGAGCAGATCACTTTTTGGGGTATATTAATGGTCAGTTTAGGCTGTTCTTGTTAATCCCAGAAAAAAACAGGGCAAATAACATCTATATTACTTGGAGATGCTGAATTCTTAAAAATAAAACAAGAAATTCAAATAAACCTGGCACACTGCTGTCCATAGGGTAAGGAACCTGGCTGAGAGTGCTGCTTTTACTGCCACTTCCCATTTTCCTATGGAAAGAGTTGGACATTTCAAGCTCTAAATATGAAAATATATGGGGGAGGAGGGTGGGGAAATGCAAAGGGGGAAGGCTCTGTTCAGATCCATGTAAACACATTACACCATGTTAAACTCCATGCTATCACTTTGGGAAATTTAGCTAACAGTTGCAGAGTATAAAGACATTTATGCAAAAGTTACAGAAATAATTTGCAGAATTATGTATACCTCTTCCCAGTGGTGAAATTCAAGCTCTGGAGACTAACACTTAGATTAGATTTGTCGACAGCAGGGCACTGATTCCCTCATTTAATGAAATATTATTTCTATAGCAACAGAGAAACATATTCAGTGTTTATTGCAGAAAACAGATTGCTCAAAATGGAAAACAAGGTCTCTGCCCAAGAGCCTAGGAAATCCTACTAAGGAGAGATTGGTTTAGAACAACTGCATCTTGGCTTGACCTGCTTGGCAGAAGGTCAAAACAATTTCAAAAGAAGAGAATCCCACAGAGGTAAAAGTGGGATAAAGGGGAGGAATGTCTCAGGAGCCCTTGTGCAGTGCTGGAGAGGAAGGGCTCAGCTGTCCCAGCAGCCCTGAGCTGCACCACCACGACACACAGCACTCAATGTGTGCCACTGGAGCCCTCCTGAGGCACCTCCCCAATTCACATCTGAGGTAAGCAACAGGTAAAGAGGACAAAGACAGTGCTAAAGAAGAAAGCCACTGGAAAATTAAAGTGGTCCCTGCCACAGCATAAAAAATATCCTTTTAATCTCTCTCAGGCACAGAGCTATAATATCTAATTATTCCAATTTTTATGAAGAACATTTCTGTTTGATGGACATGTATTTCTTTGGCTTAGAGGGAGCTTTGTTGTAGGTGAATAGGAAAATAATATAGTGCCAAAAGGCAATACGAAAAAATTATTTGTGAAGTGCCAGGGTAGATGCAACTGAAATAAATTTCGGTGATGTTTATCCTGGCATCATCTGCAGTGACATTTTTAAATTCCAGGCCACAATTTTCTGTCTTTATGCTAGGTAGTGTAAATAAAGTTTTGCCCTGAGATAAATTATTTCACAAATTAATAGCTCATAAAGGGCAGCTTGGCTTTTATGAAAAACATGAAAGTGAGAACTGTTGCTGGTGCAGTTGTGTGCAATTTTGCACAGCTTCCCAGCCTATCGTTTTTGAAAGCTGAGTGATGTGACCAGGAGCATGAAGGTGCAATGTCACCATGCCTGTTGTGTCCTGCTGTGTATCCCTGTTTGCCTCAGCAGCTCCAGTGCTCTGTCCTGCACTGCTTAAAGGAACCAAGACAAGCAGCCTTCTTCACACACTGAAAGAGCAGATTTCAAGACAGTACTTTTACAGCACTTTTGCTAGAGCTGTCTTCAGTCAGCAGAATTACAGATTATTCTACCAAAGAAATAATCCTTTAGGTACCAATCCTCAGTTACAATTTCCTTTGGTACTCCACAGAAGGGAGAGCCACTGTAAGACTGGGTTGGGTTTAGCTTTTGTAAGGCACCAGCTTTTAAAAACAACTTAGAGCATAGTTCCCCCCAAGCTGTATCTGCAATGCTGATGGTAATTTTTGTACAACACAGTCCTTCCTGTACAGTAACCCCCAACAACACTGTAACTTTTCCTCCAGAAGTATTCCAAATGAAAAATTATCAATTAATTAACAACAGTACCAGTTTTTCCACTGTTATGAATGAGGAGGCGGAAGG
The DNA here is from genome assembly GCF_047830755.1 of Zonotrichia albicollis. Taxonomy (NCBI): domain Eukaryota; kingdom Metazoa; phylum Chordata; class Aves; order Passeriformes; family Passerellidae; genus Zonotrichia; species Zonotrichia albicollis. The sequence continues at coordinate 9,221,904 of NC_133834.1, forward strand.
GGGGGATTATGATGCCATTATGAGGTGGTACCCCCAAACATTCCTGGCTTGGTGTTAGGTGAAGTCTGAGTACTCCCCCCAAGGCAGGAGAAGCCTTTAGCTCAGACATCTTCAAATAATTTAACAATATGCAAAAATGTGGCACAATCATTTCCTGCATTTCTCATTACTCGCTCTCTGTATTTTAATGTATCTTAAGTGTCCCAAACTTAGAAGAGCTGCAATCACATTGTTTTTAATGGAAAGCACAAATTTTCAGTTTGAAGAAGAAAAAAAAAGAAAAATCAAGTTTTATGCCAGCAACACTCTTGAAAGGCCCTGATGTGACAACTGCAATCTGTTTAACATTTAACCCAAGAGACTGCATACATTGCAGACAAAAATACTATAGGAAACATCAAATAGAAAGAGTACCTACATTTGATAAAAGCAAAATACAAAATGTCAAAACACCAGCTATGAAAACAAGATTTAGAAAAGCACTGGGCCCATTCCTTCTTAATTTATGATGGTACCAGAAGTACTCTGACATCAAAAGACAACTAATTATCGTTGAAAGCAATCTCATGATTGCTAAAAAACAACAACAGATAGATTTGTGTATTTTCCTGGGCCTTATAGTGCATCTCAATTGCTTCAATCAAAAAGTCTAAATATTTTGAGTCTTGAGGTATTTGTCCTGTTTTGTGTTTTCATGACTGCCTGCAATTGCCCTACTCCTCCATTTAAAGGACCTCCCCTAGCACTATTCACTAAATTTCTAGGGAGAAGGGGGTCCAAGGCTACACTCAAACATGCTCTGGAGGAAATGTTTGATGTTACCTCCATCTCTGTGGGAAAGCAGCCTCCTCCTGTCACACTAGAACTGCCTTTCATCCCTGCTCTTGCCTTGGATACCTGGCTGTTGGCTCCAGACTAAGAGGGCACAAGGAAGATCCTACACTGTCCCTGTGTGCTGACCCCTCCCCAGGGACAGCCCCGCTGGGGCCACTGTCACTTGGGAGACATCACAGGTGCAAACCCAATGGTATCATCAACACCACTCTGTACCCGCCAGGCTCCTCCTGCAGCTGCATCTGACTGCTCTGCAGCAACACAAAAACCTGAGCTCCAACCTTGCCATTTTTCAAAGCACCAACCCACAGCATCTCTTCAGAGCACTGATGGAGAGGGAGCTTCCCCACCCCAGAGCTCTGACACTGCTCCTCACTGTGCTGCCTTCCCTCCTGCCTTTCCCCAGGGCCAGACTCTTCCCTCTGCTCATCTCTTTACAGCTGATCACCCCATAAAAGTGATTCTCTCGTGGGCTGTGAGTGGAATGAAATCCTTCGGTCTCCACGTTCTCTTCTGTCCTGGGAGGCTACAAAAATGTGACAATGGAGAGGGCACTGCATAGAAAGGAAACCTCCCTGGCACCCAGTTCAGCCTCACCAGTGCTCTTCATTGTTTCTTGCTTTAAAATTAAAAACTTCCCCTCTGGTGTCTGCTGTAATGAACTAATGCAACACACTGTGTCATTCCAAATGATTACATGCAGGAATAAGCTGATCCATTTTAATAAACCCATTATGGTCATGTTCTGAAATAGGTTTTTTTTGCTCTAGTCTGTGCTGTAATAGCTAAAATGTCTCCTCTTTCTTCTTTAGACATATATATTTCTAATCTTCAAATAGTCCGAAGACAATTTTATGATGAAAAAAAATATACAGTTAAAAATAATGTAAATATGACTATATCCACTCCTGAACAAACTGATTGACTACTCAGTTTAACTTTCAAAGAACATCAGTTCCAGTGAAAAGCAGAATCTGGAATAGTCATTTGTCTACAGCTGTGACTTTTTCAGTACATTTGAAACAAGTAATAATCTGTTCTGAGGTTCAAAAAATGATCACACAAAAATTTTCCTACATGAAAATATAAATTAATTTTATTATATAACTTTGAACATTAAAACAAAAAGAAATTTTAACTCTAGTTTAAGCTAATAATGAACAATTATTACATTAAAGCAATTACAAAATCCCCAACTGAACAAGGAAGCCTATTAGGGGATCAACTGCTCCTGGTTTCAGTGCATGACATTAAATATAATGATTGCAAATGCTGACATTTTTCTGAGTGCCAGCCACACAGGTGCCCACAGAACAACCTAATTCATGGCATTTACTGCTCCATGTTCTGCTGTGAAAATAAGTATTATCCTTCACTTAAGCTCAACTCTGCTCTTATCCTTGCTCATCTCCCAGCAACACAGAGCTGTCACAGCAAGCACAGGCCACCACTGCCTTCGGGTCTGTGCTTCTGATGAAATCATCACAAACAGAAAAAAACCCTCTATGCTACAGTACCAAAACCAAACTTAATTGAAAAAGATTAAGAAAATTCATAAAAAGATCCAGTACTTGTACTAGATTTTTAGTACTGTCTCTAGTACTTGTATCATAAATGTAAGATCTGAGAAAATTGTGTAGCTAATTACATCTCCAAGGTTTTAATATTCAGAGATATCGATCTGCTAATCAGATTTCTAAATTCAACTGTAGACTAGACTAGGGAACATGGTCTAAAATACAAATAAATGTGTACTTCCTGAAGATTAGGCATTTGCTTCTGGTTTCTCTGCAATATAACCCTGTTGGACTTGTGTGGAGATCTCTGATGCTTCCCTACTCTGGGCTGATTAGAGCAAATTTAATTTCACAGTAAGCTGTTTGAGGCTTTGAACGCTCCATTAGGTTTTACTAGAATCAGATAATTGCTACAAAATGTTTATTTATGCAACCACAGTGGCATTTCTTTAAATCGTTATTATTAGATATTTAACAACTAATGCGCTGCTTACCCAAATCCTTAGCCATTATTAATTAACATTGGTGTAAGAGTTTGGAGAAGAAAATAGCCAAGAATCATTTTGGTTTGGATTCCATCCTACCAAGCATATCAGAGTTAGGTTTCAACAGCAGAACAGAGGCAGTGAGTTTAGTTAGATTACACTACCTTGCGGTCAGGAAACTAGGTCACACCTAAACACTGCCCTATTGATCAGGCAGTAACATATTAATAGAAATGTTACCTTGCACCCAAGCAAATACAACCTTTACCTATACCCTGACTCAGTATAAACATTTGAAAGCCTCTGCTTCTGCCTTGCACCTAAAAAGCCAATCTGTGTCTTTTCTACTTCATGCTCTATTACAATTCTCCCTGACAAAGATTCAGGAATTGGGATTTAGCTGACAATTTTGCTGAAACTGCAAGTGACACTGGAATACAGCTGCCTCCTCCCCAGCTGTGCCACACTGCTGGGAGCTAAAAAAAATACACAAACTTGCTTTTGTTAGTCAACCAAGCAGACAGTTCAAATAGTAAAAAAGGTAAATATAGTAAAGGTGAAATGCTTACAGCCATTTTTAAAGGTGGAGCCTATTTTAAGACACAATTTTTTGACCTGCTCATATGCCTTCTATATGGACAAATCAAACATCAGCATCCATGCTCTTGCCTTCTAGATGAGAAAGGAACTTTTTTGAGAATTACTATAATTTTAGTTAAAATAAAAACTTGACAAAATATCTCCTTATATAGATGTGCCTCACTTAAGGGCTAGCAGTGCAGCCTAATTTTATCTGGCCAAATTTAAAAAAGAAATTAATTATCCTTTGTCTAAGCAAAATTGGTTATTTAATGGTAGTTTAAAAGCAGTATTAAAAGCAGTTCACAGGTTTCTTCCCTTTGTGGAATGTCTTACCAAATCACTGTATATAGCATTAAGAACTTGAATTGGACCTGACATTTCTCTGTAATTTATTCAGTTCACAAATGTATAAATGGCAGCTTGTGCATTTGCATGCAGATTTCAGCAGTACACTCCTCTCTCATGCTGTGTGCAAAACCCACCAGCAGCAGATCTCCAGCTCCCAACACCTCGTCCCTGCAGGGTGTGACAGACACAAGGAGCGAGTGCAGCACCTGCCTGGCCAAGGACAGCCCAGCTGCAAAGCAGCTGCAAATGCACAGCTCTGCACAGCAAAGGCCTGGGCAATACTCCTAACAAGGAGCAACACACGCGGCCAAATGACTGTGGACTTTACCAAGTGTAATAAAAGTGGACATTTACTCAATGCTCCTTTTTAGTGGATCCTGGACTAAAAGACAGGTAAGACTTCCTGGGACCTACCAACTTCAGCTCTTACACAACCAAAGTATTCACCGACCTTTCCTGACCAGCCCAATATGTTTTTTAATTAAGAGAAATCAGAACATTCACAAATAGGTTTTAAACAATAATGCTTTGACTAGGAACATTTGCTATGGTGTGTACTTTCCCCAGTCTAAAAAATTAGGCAAATTAAAGAGGTTTTTTTAGAGGTGCTTGCAATTATACGCTGCAGCCCGTGTCTCAAAGATTTATTGTCTATAAAAATTACATTTTTGGAGGGAGTCAAGTTAAGGCACTCCATATTTGACAGAAAGAGAGAGACAAATATTTTGGACCATGGCAGTTGCACATCCAATTTGGGCATGGGAAAGAAGCTCAAGCTAATGCAGTTGTGATTCTCCCAGGAGAGAGGATGCCTTCAAATGCTACTGTGATTATAAACAGAAATGAAGCCATACCACTGTCTGGCCACCAGAACCATCAGTTCTGATGTTCCTCAGCTCTGCAGCTTGTCTATTCTGAATGTAAATAACTTCACTCTGCTCTGTGGACGTGTCACAGCTCGTAAGAGGGACTAATTGTATAAAAGGCAGTATGCCCATCTCATCTCATATTCTGATAATCAAATTGTCAAGCAGGAGTCAAATGGAGAAGTACTGATTTGAAAAACTGTCACTTACTTGCTGCCTAAATAGGAACTCAGAATCCCAACATTTGGCACCTGTTTTTAAAATCTTGTTGCGCATCATTGCCTGTTTTATTATACGAAGAAACACTGCATGGGAGAGAGGATAGGGTATATAATTTTGAGGAGACACGCAGTTTCACTTTTCACATAAAGAACATACTGTTGCCCAAAATTGTAATTAGCTGAACTGAGCTGATGTGCCTTATTGAGGCTTTATGGAGGAGTTAAGAGCGTTAGCGGAACGTGCGAATTCCTGGGGGAAAACGCAAACCAGTGATGCACACACAGACACAGAGCCCAGGCTGCAGGCAGGGGGAGCTGGCTGGCACCAGAGAGTGTCCCACAAGAGCTGGGGCCCCTGCAAGCAGCAGCAGGACAGCCACACATCCTGGCTGTAGGCAGGAGCTCGATGCTTGAAGGACAGAAAGCAGGAGACAGATTGAGGAAGGTCACTGGGCAGGCAGAGCACCTGCATCTCCCGCAGTCCCACAGTGACTCTGACACTGACAACTCTCTCCCAAGTTCATGACTGCTTTGTGCAGGATGCCAGTCATGGAAGGGAAGCCTGCACCTTTCACCAGCACAAGCTGCTGCAGCTCTGGGGCCCTGCCTGGCTGTTTTTTCCCCATTACACAAAGGAATCTTCTGGCAGCTTTCAAGGCTGCAGTGCCTCAGTGACCACGAACATCAGCAATGAGCTGGGTAGAGTTGGGGCACCTCTGTTTTCAGCTTGTCTATTGTCAGGGCCTTTTCTGTCACCTCCTGTTTAAACTATTCACAGTAACAACACATGCCCGGGCTCACAGCCTGAAACACACATTAGATGGCTCAGAAAAACATGAAAATATGTAACAGACACAGTCCTGGAAGCTCTCACAATCCAAGTACGGCCTAACAAAGAGAGTGAGAGATACAGACAGCAAGCACACCAAGGAGCAATAAGAAAACATTACTAGATATGACTGCAGCTCTGTAAAGCTGATTGAAACAATCAGATGTTTTAACTTGTTCAACTTAAAAAATATACATTTATAAAAGCACAAATGGTGAAATGTGTTCTAAATAATGATTTGAAAACCTTTAATTAAACAATTTAATAATATGAAACAAAGGTATGAAAAAAAATAGAAAAATGTCACTACTTGGGCTTAATTGACAGCAAAGGCTGATGTGAGATTACAGCACTGCATGACCTGGGTAGGGAATGTGTATATTAGAGATTATTATACCTTCACATTAACTAAAATAATTACCACAAGTGTTCACAGTGTATTTCAAGTGCCGTAATAGTAAATTCTAGTGATTTTGATTTCTTGTAATTAACATATACACACAAATGAATTTAAAATTGCAAGCATAAACATTACTTGCTCACTGATCCATTATCACACTGCTAACAGATCAAGCTTAATCAAGTTCTATCAGGTTTTTTGTGATTATACACATTATTAGACAAGTCTCGTTTCATTTAGTCTCTAAACAGTGACATTTTATTAGTCAGAGTTAAGTAAGTTTGAAAGAGACTTGCTGTCTTGTTCTTATAGCCATGTAGCCAGAACAATTAATGAAAAAAAAAAAAAAACACCTGGACTAACATAAATAACTTTCCTGGCTAGAACTATCAAGTTACTGATAGCAGTGGCATCATTAAAAAATGCAGTTAAACAATTTTCTCTGAAGGAATTCAGCCACTTAAAAACAGTTGCTGGATTCTCAGCTTCACAGTCAGTGTTTCTCAGTGGCTTCAGCAGGGTGACCTTGGCTGCCAACAGCTGAACTCTCTGCTGCTGTAACAAAAGGTGCTGAAATGCTGATGCTGTTTCCTGGAGTACCAATCTACACCGGAGGTATGAGATGGAGAAGGAAGCACAATGTTCATGTTAAACTGGAACAGGAGGGACAAGAAAGAAAGAAGCTGGGGGAATTTGCCTCACGTTTGGAGGGCACTATTCTAATGAAACAAACACCAGCCTCATTGAACTTGAGCCAGGACTGGGGAAGAGCTCAGCCACTAAAGGTGGGATTTTGGCACAGATCACCCAAAAAGGGCAAAAGAATGGATTAAGTCTCCTATGAGCAACTTGAAACTATATTGCCCTGGGACTTATGGGATACGAACATCCCTGACACCTGCTGACAGCAACCCAGGGGAACTGGAAGCCAGGAGGGAGTGTAGGACAATCCCTGGACACAGACAGGCCAAGCAGGGCCTGCTCTCCTACTGCTCACAAACACAGCAGTGCTGGGGGTGTGTTAATCCTGGCAGCCTTGGCTGTAGCAGGATAACTGTACTCTCCAAGGTAGAGTTCAAGACCCTGAGGGGAGCAGGAAAGGCAGAGAGCACATCTGGGGCCTCATGACAGCACCCTGGCTTATTCAGGGATCAGCCACAGGAATGTGTGAGGCTGTTCTGAAAGCAAGAGTTTGAGAGGGTTGACAGTGTTCAAAGACAAGGTCCTAGAAACACAAGAATGGTCCTTCTGGATAATCATGGAAGGCAGAGGGAGAGAGAAAAATGTAGAAGAATGATCTGGCTAAATGAGGGACTCATGCCTGAGAACCAATGAAAAAAGGACATAAAAGGGAGTTGGAACCAAAGACATACTTGAAAGAAGGAATACTGAAAAAGTACCCAGGTGTGCAGGGCTGCTGTAAGGAAAAGTGCTCTGAGGGCTGCAACTAGCAGAAGGCAGCAGAAGCTTCTACTGCTACTTTGGCAATAAAATAATAAAATACAGCCCACTGCTGTGTGAGGCAGTGACAAGCAGCAGGTGCTCAGAGCTTCCCTTGCCTCCCTGCACTGAAACATTCTTCCAGAGCTAATGGAGCACAGGAAACATCAGGGATGGAATCAGCATCTCCTGCAAAGCTTCAACCCAAGCCATCCCATGGGACTGATGGGATGAATCCAAGAGTACTGAGAGAGCTGGCTGATGTCACTGTGAGGCACTGCTCTATAATCATCAAAGGGCTGTGGAGCTGGAATCTTGCAGTCTGGATGAGTGGAGAACAAGATGGGTGAAGAATTGGCTGCTGGACTGGAACTGGACTGCTGGGCTCAGGTGTATTGGTAAAGGAACCACATGGGAAGTTTTCATAAAACCAAACAGAAGGTTCCAATTTGACATGAGAACAGTAACATTTTTAGAAATCAATTCCCAGAGTTTTAGAAAAATGCAGTCAAATAAACACATCATATGATCAACAACATTTTACAGATTACCATTTTTGTCATATTAGATCATATTATACTTAATGCACATAAATGCCTTCAGAAGGAAGTCCTTCATTGTCATGGTGTATCTAGATGTAAGCATAGAGTTCATAGAAATTATATTCAGTGAGATAGCTGCACTATAAGGTAACACTTAAAATTCTCGATGTGATTGTACCACAATATTAGTGTTACCAAGAATAGATATCCTATTCTGATTATGTAATCAAGCAAAACTTCTGGAAATAATATTCAGAGTACAAACTACTTTTAATCAGCAGCTAAATACCAAGATATGATTACTTCGTTGCTCTAATGACATCTGTAATGGATTCCAAGTGCTGTGCCTGATTGCTTCCCAGCTGATCAGGATTCTGTTCATCACTTCTAGCTGCTGGAATTCTGAGATTTCTTGGAGTTCCTCTGCAAAAGGCTTCAACACTGGTTCAGCTAAATGGCTACAGTGCATGCTTTAAAACAGCCCATCAAAAACTTTACCCTTAGTACTCCATGCTAAAACATTTTAAGAGAAGACAGGAAGATCGGTGTTGCCCACTCACTTTTTACCAACAGGAATTGATGAAGATGCTGTGTAACCTCCCGGTCCTTTTTGGCAACTAGTCCAAGACTGCTAATCCACAGATATCTGCACCATAGAGCAAGTCACTGTTATCTCTGTCATCAGTTTAGACAGAAAGACAAAGGGCTGTAAAATTGTCCTTTTATGTACAACTTAATGGTTAAATTGTACTTTTATGTTTATCAACACACAGCAGAGCAAGCCATTTGTACAAACACAAAGGCAATAATGAAGTAATTGTTCCAGCTGAATATTCTACAATTCCTTTTAATAGTGCATTTCCTTAACCACTTTCTATAACTACATGGTAACACAGGCTTGAAAACTATTAACATAATTTCAATCACCAAGAAATTATTAGAGAAGTTAAAATATGATGGCTCAAGTGAGGTAATCATGGAATCATTGAATCATTTAGCCTGGAAAAGACCCTTAAGTTTACTGAGTAATGAACTGCTCCTTCTTGCAATTTCTTGGAAATTGCATGAGGCAGCTTCAAATATTTATACAAGGCACAGCACATCCATCACACAATGTAGGTGATCTCACCAGTACAATCCACTCAGTTTCTTTCACATGTCTATTAGCAAAATGAATAATGCTAATGTTTTGCAAAGCCCTGACAGGTTTGTATTTAAAACATTCCCAAGTCTGAGACATACACTAGCAAAAGGGACAATAATGACTACAGAGAACCATTGCTAGAAAAACAAAACCCAACCAAATACCAGAAGTATCACACACACGACTTACTGTACCCAGCCATTCTGCGCCCAGTGGGAGCCAGAAGATTGCTGGCTCTCTAGTTCACACTTAAACTCTACCAACAGAGAAGCCTTAGCATTATGTTCTTTGAAGTCAAAAGAGACAAAAGTACTCAGAACTTTGCATTGTTTTATGAGTATTTGAGAAATATCCAGGTAAACTGTTATCAAAAACAAACCAACTTAGCCTCCTGGATTTTATTAATTTTTAGAGTGAAAGATCCCTTAAACAGGATATTAACACTTATTATTTGTCCTGACTTTTCTTTCAAGAGATACTGAAACCAAAATATTTGCAACACCTACACAAATTAGAGGTCCTAATCAAAACATTTATTAAAACTCTGCTACAGGAAGATGATTCCAAAATTAATGGAAGCATGTAAGCCAATAAAACTTCACCATGGCATACTTCATGGTCAAGCTACTGAGGTGTTACACAGTAGATTCAATCAAGCTTAAATCTGTTGTTTTTTACACTTTCCCACTCTTTCAGCAAAACTGTGTTCCGATCAAAAGAAAGCCTACAAATACTGTCAATCAATTTGACAGCTAAAGTCTTAAAATTCCCACTGTGGGACACTGAAGGAATTAGTGAAAGGTCTCCAACGTGCTGGAGGCCCTGCTGTGTGAGCAGGGGCTGGGAAGCAGCTCCTCAGGTGCAGGTGGAGTGTGAAGCAGAGCACGAGGCACAGGATGTCTGCAGCTCCCTGGGTGCATTGTGGTGCTGGCAGTGACAGAGCCAGGGCTGTCTGCAGCTCTGCTGCTTATCAGGGCTAACAAATGTGGGACACTGCTCAGTTCTGCTTTCCAGACCACTTCTCAGCAGGTAACACCACATCCAATTCCACTTCCCAGAAAAGTACTTCTCTGTCTTGTAACTCACCTTTCTGGATGGTTTTTTGTTCTTCCTCTCAGGGTACAAAGAAACACACTGAGCTCAGAGTCCCAAACCACAGGACAGAGTTGCTAGAGCTCAAACTCACTGACCTTTAGCATTTTAAAAATGTAAATATTTGAATCTATTAAGCACTAGAAATCTATAGAATTCTCTGAGCCTTACTCACTTTAGGTACCCAAAAAGCCATATGTAGTTTTTGCTATTTTCTTGGCATTAGTTTTCCCCAGTGGCTAGAGCCCCTCAAAGCAAGCAATTAATAAACGAATGTACAGATGTACAGCTGTAAGATGAATGCTACACAAAGTCAGATGAAAAAATCAGAATAATATTTCAAGAATCATCTACAAATCACAGCTTTTTTCCCCCAAAATACCAAAACAGGAACTAATACTAATGATACTTATGAAAGACTATTTTGAAGTCAAGTAAATTAGCCTTGTTGCCAATCTGAAGTATAAAAAAATAGAGTTATTACCTCCATTCTGCACTTTTAATTGCCTTACCTGGCATTCCATGGACAAGGTCTCCACAGAGCACAAAGAACTTGGGTTTAGGGTTTAGTTTGTTAACAGCCTGCACTGCTTGCTCTGTTAATTGAATTTCTTCTCCCCATTCATCATCTCCATTATCAGTGTCTCCCTGTGCCCAAGCTTTTATCAGTCCAAACTGAGGATCTGCTCCTTGGATGAAGTAGAAGGGCCCCTTCCATTCGTACTCAGCATCTAAGAAGAAAAAAAAGGAAAAAAAAAGAGAATGAAAGCTTCCACACAATTAAATTGATTGTTCTTCACCTCAGTAGGTTGACACTGCTTTAATTCATGTAGAGAATTCTGTACTCATTCATACAGGACAAATATAAAGGCAGAAGTACAAAATTTTCCTCTAATGTATAGTTGTAATAAAGGAAAGCATATTAATCTAATTACACCACATAGTAATTACAGACTGATTAGAGGAGAAGTATGTGAAGAATTCAGCAAGTAGTGCTGGAAATTACAAGACTACAACACAGCACAATTGTGTAACATTAGATTTCAGTTGACTCTTTTAAGATTCCAATTATTGCTTCTTTAATTACCAAGTTAAAATACACACAGGTTTCACATTTCATGGTTCCAGTAGACTTTTTCTTAAATTATTAAGGAGTTGGATGCTTTTTTGTTCTCATAGTTTTAGAGAAATCTGGATGTAGCACATTCTTTGGAGTCAGAACTGAAGCCACTCAACAGGTCCAAGGTCAGCAAACACTACACCCAGCAGCATCAGAATCATCAGCAACAACGAAAATTAAACTTACTGCTGCCACAATTGTTCCCAAGACCTATGACAGAAAGGTGAGAACTCAGAAACAAATTTCTATTGATAGAGTCACTGTAGGCAGAGGGCAGGACAGAATCTGTACTGGTACCATTTTTTGAATACTTCTTTCTCCAGTATTGTAATACCAAGTACAACAAAGGGTGACATATACAAGCCTATTTGGAAGAAAAAAAATCTCAGCATTGGGCAAATAAAACAAGAGTTGGCTACAAATTTAAAATAAAACTGGGTAGCCTGTTTCCTACACTTATGTCTCAAGCTGGAATTGAAGTACAAACACAAGTACACTGTGGTTTCTCCAGCTGTCTATACGCATTCATTTGCAACCTGAATATTTTAGTTTTGACAGCTCTATTTGGCTTAATACATTTACTGTTACTGGAGGTTTTTAAACAGCATTTAAACTGTTAAAAACTCACAGACTACATCCATCTATAGTTGAATCTAAAAAGAAAATATACAAATTATTTAAAATTAAAATATAATCTGTAAATATACTCTCATATCATGTCAGTCTGATCTGAAATCCATTTTGAGGCAAATGGTCCTCTGGTTTTCTAACAACAGTAGAGAAGTTGCATGTTCAACACATGGATGTACTTTTGATTTCCTTCCACAAGCTCTAGAGCTGAAGTTTCACACTTTGCCAGAAGGGGAGTGAGTTTCTTCCAAGCAAGGTTAGCAAACTGAGTTCAGAATTCATCTCTTGCACCATGGATATGGATAGGCCAGAGAGAGGGATGAGGAATGCAGGCAACCCCCGGAAGCCGCTTGTGATTGTCATCTGTTGCTATGGCATCAGATCGTTTTTCCAAGTGAAAGCTTCTGCACTTTAGTTAAAGTAACATTTCCTTTCTAAACAAAATTATTCATATACCAGAACTGACTTACTCTAAATAATAATCATGTATTTTATAGACAGAAACTTCTCATTGGCTTGAATTCTGGAATAAAATTTACTCTTCAAGTTATACAACTGTTCAGAGAAGTGAAATGATCTATCTATCTATGAGTTTGCAGTATAGGCCTTATGGAACCAGTTGAATGCCAAAATAATTTAGGTTTTTATTTTATGACTTGCAAGAAAAAATACAGTTGCCATAAAAGCAGCTTACATGATAAATGCAATAAAGGCACTGTTTGTGCAGAGAAACCAAGTTACAGTTTTTATAGGTAGAAAGCTATAAGAAAAAAAACTCAGTTAAGGAAGCTTGCATCAGAAGCCCTTTATGACCTCTACAAAACGAAAATGAAAAAAGGAATGTCTGAACAGGAACTTGGTTTGAAGGAGTGGCACAATTTATTCATTAAATGGGGACAAAAGAACAAACCTTTGAACAAGATGGCAGGATTACTACTACCTGTCCCTTTTCCAGCAACCTGACAGACAGCACTGATAAATCAATGCTGAGGAAAATCTACTTGCTTTGTATTGCTTAATCTGAAGTCAGTATTTTTACCGTAGCAGCCTAAGTAAAATATAACTCCATTTATTTATTTTTACAGAGACTACTTAGAAAAAGAGCCAGCATTTGTTTTTAGAGCCTGTGTTTCAAGCATGGACAGACTGTGTTGTGCTGACAGAGCCCAGCACGGTGCTGGTGGCCACAGGCAGCACCTGGAGCAGCCCTGGCTGGGTGCACAGTCAGCAGGGCTGGCCCAGCTCCCAGGGAACTTCACCCAGAGCCCCTGAACACACACAGCTCTGGCAGGCACACAGTGCACTGGCAGGGAGCGGGTGGGAAAGGCACACTAGGGGTTATTCTAATATATGTTTCAGGGATATTTTCTTTTCCTGACTTATATTCATGGCAATACAGAAACTCTCTAGGTTTCAAGTACCTGAATGTTTCTAAGACTGTGCACAGATGCTCTGGTTTGAGTGGGTGAGTGATGGTCATGTGAGGCAAAGAGAGAGACTGATAAGATGAATTTCAAAAAGAGAAGTTCAGTACACAGACAGAATCAAGAAATGGCAGAAGAAAGGAGAAACAGAAGATGCAGGGGTGGAGGTGGTGAAGAGTGGGGAGAAAAGGAAGGAGATAGGAGGTGAAAAAAGAAAGGAACTGAAAATGATGCAAAGGTATGTGCTATATTCTCCTGTAGGAAAGAAAAAGATAAAATGAAGAAAGTGAAGCAGGGATATCAGAAGAGAGCCAGGAATCAGGGCTATATAAATAACACTTACTTAAAATGTTAGTTAACTGGTCTTAGTCAAATAATTCAGTCAATAGCAATTTCTGTGGTATTCAATAACTTATCAAATAGTTACAAAAATAACAATAAGGCTGAAAAAATATTTTCTACCTTTGTCTTGTTATTTGATCACTCCAACCAGAAACATTAAAAACAAATAACCTTAGTAGTTAAACCAAATACCATTAGCTTATTACTTATCAACTCACCGCTTTTGTTTCCCATGAAACAAAAGTATATGGGAACAAACTAATGTAAGGACATTGTTTAAACTTACAACTTAACTTTTCTCTTAAAATCAGAAATGTGCTTTAAGTACTTTAAACACAAATACAGAATATCATGATTAGAGTTGTATAAGTACACCAATGGTATGAACTTGCACATGGCACCGATCTTAAGCCTCTTCTGAATTCAGCACATCCAGGAGGTAACTCTGAGGGCCCTCAGTGGTCTGTCTTCAGAGTTGTTCTTGTAAGTTTTTCCTAAGCTGTGCAAGCTGTGACACCAGTCCAGCTAAAGTGTCAAGTGTTGCTACCAGTGCAATTTCACTAATTCTGCTGAAAATCCCAGGACTAGGTCAGCATGAGTGCTCTTCCAACAAACCAATATGGTAAGAAGGTGGCAATGAGAAACAGCCGGGAAAAGCATCTTCCACTACCACAGATGGATCCCAGAGTCTTCTGCCTTACAATGAAATGGTTGATCAATGGACCCTGTTCAGATCATTATTCTGTACCCTCCTTTTCTCCCTCACCTTGTTCTTTTCTTCATTCAGCTACCCAGAGAACAGGTACTGTGAGCAAGCAAATGAACTTTGTCTGTCCTGTGGCCAGGCCCCACAAGCCCCTGTTGGAGCCCTTTCTCTGGTCCTTGCACGGGATCTCTAGAGCAGTGCCCAGGGGATCATTCTGCTCCATGCTGGGGCCTGCCCAAGCCTGGCAGGGGGGAACTGACAAACACTGCAAACCTCCAGTCGTGATCCAGGCCCCAGCTGCTGCTTCTGAAGGTTTCAGTTAAATAATGTGTACAATGGCCATCATCCCTTCAAATGCAGCAAATGACTTCTGTGGGAATAACAATAAAGACATCCTTCTCACTAGGAGTTTGAATTTTTGAGCCTTCAGATGAGCAATGTAGCTGTATTAGATGAAATGCATGCTAGGTAAAGCAACAGAAGACTAGGATTCAATTACTAATTTTTTCTGTCCTCTCTCTTCCATCACAAAATTGAATGAAGCTGAGAATGCCTGAAAATTGGCTCTTCATCCCTACAGACATTGAAGCTGTTTGTGATTCTCAGAATTTACCATAAGAAAACACAAATGCAGAACAAAGTTGAGACTTCTCTGATAACTGAGGTACATATGACTTCCATTTCTGAAAGACAAGCAATGTCTGTGGAGCTGCTCTTACACACCAAGCAACAGAAAATTCCTATTTTAAATCAGTTTTGATTCCAGACCTCCTTAAAAGCACAGCTGATGGCCACAGAAGAAGTCCAACTACTGAACATGTTGTTATGCCTCAGTTTCAATAGCTTCCCGCTCTTTTTCTGCTCCCATGAATGCCAAAGTACAGACAGAGGATCGATGCAATGTATTTTTAGTAGCACTGGCTGAAAAACAGTGCCAGCTTCTAATTTTACCTAAGGATTAATTCTGTGAAGGACTGAAGAAGTCAGCAGCAGCTCACCAGAGAGAACCTCAGTCATGTATTGTGATCACAGGCAAAGAGACACTTCAAGGACTTAAGTGGGATTTCAGCAGAATCTCCCAACTTCCAAAGGACAATAGCTAATCTCTTGCTGTGCCTTCATTTCTTCCCCTTTTGCTTTTCCTAGTTTCACTTCTCTTTTCTCTCCCATCTCCAAGGATCACCAACACATCTATTGAGATTGCTCACAGAGACCACTGGCCTCTGACAAGCACATAGGATTGTGGATCCTGGTGGGATTTCCAGTATTTCCCTGGGGGGATTTTTTAAAAGGACATTGGTTGGGTTCAACAGTATATTGGTGTTCTTCCTCTACACTCTGCAGAGTTTAATGGAAACAAATCAGTTACAGAAAGTTACTCCTGTCCTTAATCTCTCTTTAGCCACTACTGTGTCAGAGCAGTTTGGACATGGACACATCTCCAGTGCTGCTCAGTGCACCACAGGCAGTAACAAAGATGAAGATGCCCTCACTGTCACGCTGGGTTTGACAGGAGAATCAATACCTGAAATTCAGAGCACAGCAGACACAGGGACATGGTTCCCTGCCCTGAGTTGTCTCTGCTTACAAAGTGTGCCTGGGACTCTTTTTCTGGGTAAAATTGAAAAGGAAGCACAACCTTGGTTTTCCAAAGAAGGTCTATGCAGAAAGGAAAATGGAATTTCTTAAGTGAAGTCAGAGTGTATACATCACAGACTACACAAACAGCAACAATTTGTTTCCATTACTCTCAGTCCTGAAATAGCTTAAAAACCGATAAAGGAATTGTGCTACATTTTTAATAATTTCTTTTTATATATTAAAATATTGTCAACAGAAGTGGCTTATAAAACTCACTATTTTTGTATGGCTAAATATCAAAGATTTCAGTCTAAAGAAATGTGCAAGTCTTTCAGCGATTTTTTTCCATGTGTACCTGGGAGTCTACCAAAGACATGACTACTGAAGGTTCTGTTGGATGACCAAGGCAACCTGTCATGAATTATGCCATTATAAGTACCAGAGGGAAAAAACCCTTCAAAACAGGTATTAAAATACATTTTCAGAGAAAAAATAAAACTTTTTAAAGAGTAATTATTCTACAAATTATGCACTACAAAAATACTGTCAGTAGAAACCTAAATGACAGAACATGGTTTCTCAAAAAAAGAGACAGTGCTACTGTTACCAAAAGATACTTTTAAACTTCTTAGATAACTATCAAGGTAAGAAATGCCCTCTCAGACACAGTTTATTTGTACTGAGGGCTACAGAAGCTAAATTCTAGTCATGCCTTATGCCCACCCCCAAATTTAACATGTAAACTCATTACAAAAACTTTACAGCCCAGAACTGTAGGTGTGAAGGGGGGTGGCTTGCATAATGACAAGGTGAAGTCACAGAAAGTTTCTCAAAACCCACGTAAAAATTTCCCTAATCCATATGAGAGTTGGAGACAGTACTGGGAATGGAATATGCAAGCTGGGAAGCAGTTCTGATCAGTGCTCAAAAATATTACTGTTGAAGAGCTCTAGAACAGTAATCAAAATGTGCCAAGCTCCAACACTCTTCAGAAAGCAAGAAATCAACTGTGGTTGTATTTAATTTCAAAAGAAGGCGAATTATATATAATTATGATGCTTTTAAAAAGTGCAAAAATCCTTGAAGGCAGCATGGAAACTATTCAAAGACATTATCCCAGAGGCTCAGACCATATGCACAGCATTTACTAAGGACTTCAGAAAGACCAAAAAGAATCCAGAGTGTCTAAACTACTTAAGTAACAGTGATAAGGAGGCTGGTAAGAGCAGGTCAATGTCCTTTGAAAAGCTAAAGCATTCAAATAAAAAAAAACAGGAAAGCTTTCATACACTGAAAGGTTTGATACTGAAGTCCAAGAAATCAAGCTAAAAAAAGTGAAGAACTGAAAACAGCATAAAACTGAGAACTAATAAAGCACTTTGTACAGGAATTAGGAGCAGGTAGTCTGCCATACAGTCACTATGGTTACCAGGTGTTCCAGACATGCAAGATGCCCCCAAAAAGAAACGCTGAAATAATAAAAAATAAGGCACATTTTTGTATCCACATGCATCCACTTGGGAAGACCTAATGTGATAGTTCCTCCTGAGAGACTGCACATCAGGTCTGTTCCAAATCAAAGTACCAGTAGATGATTCCACAAACAGACACAGGCACTATGAAACCACTTAGATTGAACATAGAACTCCTCAAAAGTGAAAACCAGTGAACTTCAGGGGAGTTATCCTTAAACCTGCCCTGGCACCAAAGGAACAGGGGAGGTGCCCACTATTACATCCACATTTAAAGGGGCTCTGGTAACAACTGACTACAAAAGTGGCATCTGTACAGACAAGTGATGGAAGCACTAACCAAGACAGTAGCTCCTGTGTTTACTGATTCTTCAGAAAGAGTAATCAACAGCTTTACAGGGACAAGGGAGATCCACTTGATCCCATCTCCATGAGGATCTTACAGTTCCTCACCAAAGACTCTTATGGAAGCCAAGCTGTCTGGAAATACAAAATGAAGTCCTTGCATGCACAGAAAACTGGTAAGAAAAACAAAAATGGACAAGACACCCAGATACCACCTGGATCTGTACTAGGACCTATATACTGTTCAACAACTCAAAACAATCTGTCACAGCAACTGAGCAGTGAGGAAGTGGAATTTGCTAAAATTAAGCCATTTGACAGCATGAAAATCAGGCCTGGTTGTGAAGAGCTGAGGAGAGACTTCCTATGCAGCGAGTGTTCAAAAAAGGATGAACTTTGTGCAAAAATGTGCACCATAGTGCACGTGGGGAAAACACCACCAACTTCATATGATTTTAACCAAGTGCTACCAAGAATCACCTCAACATTCAAAAATGGAAAAAATCAGAGATTGGAAAGGAACAGAGAACAGAGCAAAATGAAAATATGAGAAGTAATTGAATAAACTTTGAGAGTATGTACAAGATTGGTGAGGGAGGTATGACAAAGGAACACAAAATCACATGTCGAACTGAGACTGTGAGGATGCAATAGTGGTTATCCACCTGTTCCACATAAAGGTTTTGGAACCATCAACTAGAACTAGCAAAAGACAGGTTCAAACAGACACTTCTCAACCAGTTCAACTGACAGAATATCACTTGTTTAGTTACTTGAAAAAAGTGTTCCACCACTTCCACCAAAGAAATTCTTTGCACAGCATGCTACTGACATATTCGGGACCAAAAAAAAAAAAAAAAAAAACCAAAAAACCAAACAACTCCCTGACTTCTGGAGAGAAGTGGTGAAGACAGCACTTACCCAAACATATGGTTCTGTTTCTTCACTCAAGTGATAACAGAAGTAGACAGCTGAAGCAAAATTTCACATGGGCATAAAAGAGACAATTTATTTCACAAAGTAAAGTCAAACCATACAAAGGTCTCTTGCCAATCATGTAGGGTATTTAGACACTGTTTACTACTGTGCCTCATTGATTATATGGATAATTTCAATCCCTCACCTCAAGCTCTTCATGCACATGTCCCACATCAAGGGCAGAGGAGAGCAGGTTACAGGCATAACCTCCACGTTATGTAAAAGCAGAGTGAACAATTTACCAGTAGGGAAGAAAGACTTTGCAGAAACGGTAGGAAAAAAAGGAAGGAAATATAGCTCTCAATAGTGGCTTTAAAAAGGAAACAGTGTGCCAAGCCACAGCAGTAGCAGAAAATGTGGATACATGTTTAACAGGAGTGGAACCTTAAGATTGAGAAAAGCAACAAAACAGCAACTGATTTTTGTCTTAAACTGCATGAAAATTTGCCTCAGTTTTAACAGCCCTTGATTATCTTTTCTTCTAATAATTTAGTTATTAAAACGTTGTGTTGAACTTTAGCCTCTTAAGAAAGACCCAAGTGAATTATTTACAAAAAATATTGCACCCGAAGATGGTAGCTGGACTATGATAGCCTAACAAATCCTGAACAAGATTAAAAGCAACCAACTGGTAAGAAAAATCTTAACTAATATTTTAAAAATTCCAAACAAGAACACTTTAGAAGAAAGAAGCACACCTGGTCCCAAATGACATTTTCTTCCATGTTTAAAGAAATTTTCAAGGAGTTAGATACAGCTTTTACTTGGAAATTTTTACACTGCTGTTGAACACTCCTTTTGTCAAAATTCCACTGTATAGTTGATTTAACTAGATGGCTTGTCTGCCATCTGTCCCCTGAGCAAATGCTACGCATTCTGTTCCAAACCAACCAGACCATCTGCAATTAATAGGTTGCCAGAATGGCTGTATACATATACTTCACATGCTCTGAGTTGGTGATTTTTCTTTATTTGGCAACAAGCAAAGCCAAATATTTCCAGTGCAACCCAAGAAAAGACCACAAAATTGATGGGATGAAATAGCCTTGCTGACCTCACCAAACCAATACAATTTGAAATTCATAAATACAGAGAAATAGAAGACCTTCTATACATGACCATAGAAAATTATTTCTTAACACAGCTGTGTCCCTGAAAAGCCCCAGCACACTGTAGAACCTCCATCCTTGGGAGAATTTTACAAACAGGTGCATTCACTGAGATGTTAAGGTGTTAAATGCGCTCCTCTGCGTCCAGCCGCAAGCCAGAACCAGCAGTGACAGGCGGCTGCCACCTTTGGCTGGGCCTCGTCCCCTTACCCACCTGGCGGGTGTGGGAGCGCGTCTGCCCCGGCTGGCTGCAGCGCAGGGCTCGCAGTGCTGCTCCTGCACAGCGGGGCAGGGCCAGGGGAGCACCTGTGCTGCTGCTGACCCGAGCGCGGCTGAGCACCCCGGGGAAAGCGGCATCTCACCAAGCCGTGAACTACCTTACACCTCGGTGCGCTTTTGTTCGGGCACCAACAGTGACCCAGCGGTCACCTGTTAGGTCACCCCTACAGGTACAACCACAGGACAGCACAGCGCTGGCACCAACAGCTCCAAAGGCTATGGAGACCCGGTTCAGCAGCACCCACAAGCATTTTAAAACGAATCCGCTGCTGGACACTGCTGGCGTCTGCACAGGATCCAAAGCGTGGGGACAAACCTGGGCGCGCCCCGGCACAGCGGGGGCAGCGGGGCGGCCACAGCCCCGCGTCCGTCCGCGCTGCGGCCGCCGGTTCCCCCCCGTGTCCCCCGCTCGCCGCCACACAGCCCAGGCCCCGGCGCTCCACACCTCCCTCTCCCGGGCGGCAGCTCCTCCCGCCGCCGGGGAAACCCGGGGCCTCCCTCCGCACGCCCCTCCCGCCCGGCAGCGCGGCGGGGAAGAGCCCGCGGGCGATGGCGAGGCGCTCCCCGTACCTGGGCGGAAGGCGGTCAGGGTCCTGCCGCGGGCTCTCAGGAACACGCTCTCCGCCGCCGCCATCGCCCCGGCCCGCGGCCGCTGCCACCGCCGGGCCCGGCCGCCGAGGGGGCGGCACCGCCTCCGCCGGGGGCGGCGCCTGGCGCGGGCGGGAGGCCCCGGGACGCACCGGGGACGCCCCGCGGACCCGGGCGCTGTGGCCGCGCTGGAGGCTCCGGGGCCTGGCGTGAGGGGAGCAGCGGTGCTCGGGCGGCTCTGGGGCGAGGCCTGGCAAAGCCCTGGGAGCAGACAGGGGGCTGCGGGGCGGCTGCCGGCACCGCCGCGTGTGGGGGCGACTTAGGGTGGAACCTGCCCCGAAGATGCGCTGGCTTTTAAATAAATTACAATAAATTTATATTACATCATATTCAGCTTGTTCCTAACCTGCGAACCGAAGTAACCCCTTGTCTGAAAGCATTGGCAACCTTCCTTTGTTCCTTCATGGGTTGTTCTCATCAGGTTTTCTCAGTGTTTAAACGTGCTCCCGCATTTAGGTATCACCAGCAACTACTCTGTGAAATAGAAAAGAGAAGTTTCGCAGGGAAAGCAAAGCCCCAGTGTCTCCCTGCTCCAGTGCCCCCAGCTCCGCCTGCCCTGCCCTGCCCATGGGCACAGTGGAGGGCACGGAGCAGGGCCCACGCAGCTCCTGCTCCTGTCAGAAACAAGCTACACAGTGAGGTGATGGCTGAAATATACGGGTGACCCTTACAAGGCAATGTTTTCTTCATCTCTTCTGACCTAGAATTCCTTTTTGACCCAGCCATCCAGGAACAACAACACGGTTGCAGTTTCCCAGTTGAACAGCTGGGACCCCATTATTCTGTGTGGTGCAACATGCAGAGTTCTGAGTGCCTCTATTAATTGTGTGAAATCTGCAGCAATGTGTTAGGTAAGGTTAATATTGTCAACTAAAATGCATTCCTATGGCTAGAAGGCTTTTCCATCTGTAAAATGTGGGTATTATTATCCACAAATAAAAACAGCTTCTTCAGTCCTACTTGTAAACTGCTTAAAGATCGTTAGATGGAAAGCGCTGGGGGAAGTCTTTTTTATTAAGTAGTTTTTGTCAATTCCCCTCTTTATGGGGCAGCATGTGGTATATTCAGCAAATAAAAACTAAAGTGCATTTTTAAGTCTCAGGTGTAGCCTATCTAAATATCCCAACACCATCATAGGAAGGGGTGATCACAGTCTCGCGGTAGAACTGCTCGTGCTAATATAAGAGCAGTCGGCTCAGTCATGCAAAGAATTTTTTTTCTACCTTTTCAATTTCTTTTCCATTTTCTTCTCATTTGCTTAATAGGGCTGAGCAGCTATAAACCAGGATATATGACTGCTGCATGACTTCAGCTAAAGTCAGAATTAATTTTGCATGTGAAATAACATCAAGATCAGGCTAAAAAATGTAGATTGTTTTGGCAAGGCAGCATAGTGTGGCTCTGGAGCACAAAGACATGAGATTGTGATCAGCACCTGAATTACCTTTGTCTTACTTAACCTGGATGTGTTGCTAAAGGCAACCATGTTTCTTGTCAAGTTATGCATGTCTGAAAGATTGAATCAGACCTGGCAGATATGGAGATTGTAAAATCTTCTAGATTTATCCAAGTCTGTAATTTCACAGCTCTTTTTTTCTAGACATGTATAGGGTGCTCTCCTCTACAAAATTCTGTTGTCAGTACTTGTATTCTGTTCTATTTGATGTCTTGGCAGGATGGATCATGGATGAGCCTCAGGATGCTCAGCTCTTTCTAGGTGATGATGGTGAGTGTGCCGCCTGCCTATGTTGCCTCCTCTTCAAATGGAATCCTTTGATCTTAGATCACCTTGAGCATTACTTACGGTAATGAGGAGGCCATGAGAAATTTTAGTTTTGTAATTTAAACACATTTTCTTGTGATTTTACAGCCTGAGTGCAGAAGTGTTTTCATCTGCAGAAATAAAGGAACATTTGCTTATAAACGTGAGAACTGAGAATCAGGACTGTGTATGCAGGAGAGGGATTTCAGCTCTCTCTTGCTTCCTTTACTCTGCCAAATTTGAAGTATGCATTTTTGAAGCCAAGCTCATGGACCAAATGCTATACAGCTAAACTCATTTTACTATGACTAAGTTGTTCAAAGTTACTACTGATCTATGTTGGTTTAATTATAGATTTTCATGGACTCATTCCAGATGGGGCCTAGATAAAGCATCAGAATTTTGTCATAGGACTTGATTTGTTATACAAAGTGTCATGAATATAATGGCACTGCATAAATAATTTACAGTAGCACGTGTCTCCTCTTATAGAGAGTATAAATTGAGAGTTTTACTAATTTTATGAAGTTAGTGTGAACATACAGAGGGAAATGTACCATTCTGGAAGGGCATGCAGTATATTGGAAATAAGAGATTAAAAGTGGAAAAGGCAGGCATTGAAAATAAAATTCTTATGTAAGATTTAGCTTAGTAAGGGCTGTGAATAGAATAGTGCAGATCTGTGGAGTCCAGATCTCGTAAGACGTACTTGAGTGTGCTTTAGATCATGCTGCCAAGACTTACAGTTCTTGGAAGTTCTGAAGAATCCAGTAACAGACATTCTGCCTTATTTTTTACTGCAGTTTAAAGTAAGACTGTATGCACCTTGACAGACCTAGATAAAGTCCTAATAAAACAAATAAATTATTCTAAAATTTACTATCTCTATTGAGAAATTGAAATAAAGAGCAAAATATTCAAGGCTGTGGTTTAAGAATGAGAATCCTTTTTCTAATCTCAGCAAATTACAGGATGACAGAGAACAAAACTGGAAGAGTACAAAAGGTGAAAAGGATATAACAAGGTTGGTCTAAACATTGGAATTGAAATTACAATGCACAGACAGATATGCAGATTTGAAACGAAACCATTTAAATCTTATATATAGAATAGAATGACTATGTGCCATCTGGAATTCAGGGAATCCAATGAAAGTTGGAGGTGTAAACAATACACACAGCAATATCAACATCTGTTTTCAGTGCCTGCTGATATATATGAGTCCTTGAGGGATAAGTTGGAGAAAATAATGGAAATTGATAAAATCTCATGATAGAATTACATATAATTGTATTTGTTTAGAAAGAATTTAGATTTACTCATGCTCAAAATAAATAGCACATACAATGTATTTTCTGTTTTTTAAGAATCTCTTCTCCCTGTAAGTCCTTGAACAGATCAGCATTGATAGCAGATGCAACATTTTGGGAGGTTTGGCACAGGATACAGCTCCTCTCCTTCCCCAAGAACAGTTAATGGATAAAAATCAGGAAACTTAGAGTAGTATCTCTTACCAGTACACTCCTGTGTCCTGCTGCATTGCTGAGACTCCAGGATGGCTACACTATTAGAAGTAAATTTAGCAATCTGAGCCTAAAACATTACATAATATGATAAAACATAAGGTCTGATATTCAATACAAACAAAAATGAATTACTACAGTAAAAATGAATTACTGCACTGAAGAGTGTTAGCAATGTTAAAAAAAGGCTCTGTTAATATTTGGCCTTGATACCAAATGGCCTTCCATTTTCAAAAGGCCCATAAAATAATATCAAAAATATTAAAAATGCTTTGCACAAGCCAGCTTAAAGGGATTGGTTGACCAGGACCAATATTATGTTGCTAGGAAGGGAACAATGATGACATTGATTATTTCCACAGCTAAAAATCCACTATGTAATTGATTTTTATCTGACTCATTTAGTGTGGGCAGGCTCCATTTGTTCAAGAAACCTGTAATATATTCCTTGAATCACTGTAACTATGAGAGATATAAAAGTTGATGTAATGAGTTAAACACACTATTTAACTCAATTTGTTTTGCACACTGAATTCCAATTTCTGACACAGATACAGGTTCTATCTAGAGCTATTGCTCATTTTTTAAGATGTCTTTTTAATTTTCTGTGCTCCCAAATATTCAAGAGTCCTACTTTATTCAGGGTGCCTCTGATTTTAGAATTCTGTGTCCTGAGATTTCATTTTCAGGTACACTGAGAACTCACACCTTTCACTGAATGATTGAGACCTGGGCTACCAGCAGATTCGAAATTCTTGATTAGTAAAGACTCCAGGGAATGAGAGAGCCAGACTAGGAGGAATTATTTGATCTGGTGCATATCCTTGACACATTCAGTGTCTGCTCCTGAAAAGTCATGGATATTTGGGTCATGAGTTTGTCTTGAAAGTGCTATACACATACAAATTGCATAGGAGTCCAGCAGGGCTTGACCTGAATGAAAAAAACCCCCAAGGTTTTAATTGAAGTGTCCATTTCCAAAATAATGTAGAATATTTGTGATTGACTGCCACCTCATCCTGAACTATAAGAACTTTCTGGCTTAACTGCTCTCCAGAATTTTTGCCATCAGATTTGGGCAGCATTTGCCCACTATATAAAGTTTATGAGTCCTGTTGCTCATCCTGTCCAGTCACAAATGGAAGGGAATTAGGAATATAAATAGATCTGAAGAAACTATTTATTGTATATATCCACATATATCTGTATGTTTTTAGAGTACTGCAGGTTTCAGGTATATACTATTTGACTTGGTCTAAGAAGAAAATTTGGGTTTAAAACCTTTTATTTCACAACTTGGTCTCAAATTTGGACTTGTTGGACTTGTCTTATTTTAAACAAATAGATTTTCCATTAATGTAGAAGCAAAACCAGAAAACTGAAAGAAAAATTAGTATTTAGTTTATGTATCTATATGCATGACTCTTGAGAGTCCTTTCTCCTTTGCTGATAAATGACATATATTATAAAAAAATAAAAGCCCTGGTGATTGTTAACCACAGTTGCTATTTCTGTCCAAAAAACCCCAAAGAAGCAGCAATCTTTCAAGTATTAAAATTCAATTAACAATCAGTGCACTTTGATATTTTTCAACTAGGCGTAGAACAAGGGCATTGGTCTTTTCCTGTTACATTGGTTAATCCAAAATGTGTTGCAAATGTACTGGATGAATCTCTTTGTTTCCTTGCTCAAAGCATAATTCTTTTCAGACTAGAAAATCTCACTTTTGCATTACAGGTGACATACGAGTAATTTGGGTGTTTTGAAAAAACTGATACCTCCTTTTTCCTTCCTTCTGTAAAGAGATTTCATTTTCTTTCAGAAAAATGTCTTTTTTTTTTTGTTCACCTAAATTTTAACCAAATATATTTCTCAGAAGCACATGTACATCACCATCTGACAGGATACAACAAACTGGATATAAAGAGATAGACAGTGACATCAGATGACTTTGAGAAGAAAAAAGAGTGACTACAAAAGAGTCTTCTGAAAGAGAATTCATTGTCATTCCACATTGCAAAGATGCAGCTTCTGCTACAGAGGGAAGTCTGGCACCACAGAAATGTCCTCTACATGGACAAGGTTCCACTTAGGTTTTCTGAAGTGGAAAAGGTGGTTGTACATCAATCAGGCACATAAATCCTCTTGTTGATTGGCCTTCCTGAGTCCCACTCTGCCACTACTCTCCCCTCAAAATGCAGCCTAATAAATTGCATCAGTGGTTCAGAGAATCTTTGCTGCTTTGGAGAATGATTTATGTTTGCTAAACTCTTCCTAGAACTCTTCTACACATTAGCATTCACTCATATTGTGTGCCAGGTTTTGCATGTGAAGTAGATCTTAAAATTGACTTTACCATCTGTGATGTCACTAATATAGCAGTCACTGTACTTCCTGAAATAGGATGACTATGAAGGATGCATCTATTTTGCCACAGATTTCTATAAAACAAAATGTTTTTCAGTAATTAAAGCTGGAGGTGAACAAAGGAGGTACTCCGGGAAAAGCACAGATTAATTTAAACCATAAATGACCCATTTAATTTTTTTTTCACTCAAGTAATGACTGAAGAAAATGAGTTCAGAGACTGATGAAGGATGCTGAATAGGTAATTATCGCTATTACAAACCCCTTATTTTAATTTGTAGGAAATGTGATTTGAAAATTAAATAGTACTTGATTTTTTTTTTAGGTTTCAGTGTGGACTCTCCTTCAGCTGTGCCTAGCACTTTTGTTTCTCAGAATTTCAAGGACCTTTCTTTTCCTATTAATGATTGTATTAGATAACAGAAGGATCCATTTTTCAACAGTATTATCTCAGCAATAAATTACATTTTCCACCTCCCTCAGATTCCTGGTCTAAAGATCTGTAGGTGTTTTACAGGCCTTGGGTAAAAAGAAATAACAGAAAATTTGGACACAGGTAGAGGCACACAGAGGCTGATTTATGAGTGAAGACATAACATGCACCACAAAGCTTCTACTTTTAAAATTAATTATAGATGAGGACAAGATTGCATGCCCTACAAGGCAAATGTAATCCACCTGTTTTGTACTACCCTTAAGTTCAGCCACCAGACTCCTTCCCTGTGTTTGCAATGATTTTTTTCAGATTCCTTCCAGTTGTACTTATTCATAACAACTAAGTCAACGACAGCAAACACTGTCTGTATTCCCAGAGTGTTCTTTCAAATTTTTAATGCTCCAGTAGTTTTCAAATCTCTGTTACAAATGTAACAGAGGCCAATGTCCAAGCATAAAAATCTAGACTAATTGACATAGAAAAGTGGCTTTCCCACTCTTTGAATTTCTTCTGGTTTTGAAACAAGGGAGAAATAAAATTTTATTCATGGAAATATTGCTTGGTCTTATTGATCCATTCCTACATTTGCTGAAGGATGATCACCATAAAGATATGTCCCCTGTAGATCAGGCAAAATATAGAAATTAACTCAAGTGCCTCTTGTGCAGATGACTTGGAACCCTTAAAGATCATTTTGATGTTGCCAGTTGGTTGCAGGAATACACAGTAGGGATTGCAGAGGGCTGTGTGCAACAGCCAGCTACCAATGAGGGGATGCTACATCCAACAGTCCCCAATGTGCTCTGTGGCAGAATGAACTGTGCCACCCATTTCCAGCTTTAAAACCAGATGGGCCTAAGACCTTCCTGCTATGAAACATAGTCAGGCTCATTCAAAAATGAGTGTTAAACCACAAGCAACTCAAAACCAGTGAAGTGTCATTAGCATTTTTGTTGAATGCAATTGGATGGATTCATCAAACATAACAATTTTTTGGGAATAATTAACTGTGCTGAATTTTTCATTAAAATAAAAGCACAACATTCATATGGAGTAATTAGTGTGGTGTGAAACATGTTTGAATTAGAACAAGACAACTTTGCCATTGTTTAGGTAAATTCATAGTGCCAGGAAACATTCTCCTCCCCAGGTTCTAGGAGTCCTGTGCCTAACAGTCTCCTGTAGCATACAGTATCAGCTGCTATTAATAATAGATCTAGAGCTGAACATAAGGTATGGAGGGAGTATTTAAAATGTTTAATTATTCAAATAAAGGAATTAATTGACTGTGTCTTTTTTGCAGTTCCACAATATTTTTAAACATCTTAAGAGCTCAGCATGCTAAGAAGAATACAATAATGTGTCTGAATCTGCACTTCAGTTTATTCTCCAAAACAAGCAGTATGGAAAAACATTTTAAAATCAGACATTTGGAACAGAGCAACTGACTCTGGGGAAAAGCATATCTATGTATATATATAATGTATATATACACAAATTATGTATACAATATAAAAAAAATGTGATGAATTGGATTCAATGGGTGAAGATCTTACTATGCCTATTTGATGAACAAAATACGATGTAATACTTATCAACCAGCTACACTTCACTACAATATTTATTGTATACATTGTATACATTTATACATTATATGTATAAATATATAATATTTATTGCTCCTTTTAAACTAGCAGTTCACAAGCAATTCTAATCTAATCTAGTCTTCGTTGTGATGATTTCTGCAAAAAGTATTAAATAATTCTGAACTGGTGAGAATTTGCCAGAGCTGAGCTTCTAGCAGAAAATCATTCATTATTATACTTCCAAGCTTACCTAGATGGAGATCATTGCATTCCTTGCTGGAAAAGGCAGGTGGGAAAGAAAATATTCCATTCGCTTCTCTAAAAACCTTCAAGTCTAATTTGTCTCTAGAGAAGGTCAAATTTAACTGAAAAGCAGGTTGATTTACATATTTATTTTCAGGCAAACTGTAGTAAACTGTAACTTGTGTTTGCCCCAAGCTTTTTCCAGCAAATTTCTGGGGGCTGAACAAACTGTTTATTTAAGGCTAAATTTCTTTCTTGTGCAGGGGCAATTTTATAAGTGTTGTTAAACTGTAGTGCATTTGAAAGGATGCAGAGATCCTCCCACTGTGCATTTGAGAGGACTGAGAGATCTGCACGTGGGCTGTTCGTGCCCTTGATGTGCCACAAGAACTGAAGTCCAGCTAGTGTGAGCAAGGATGGAAAGGTTGCCCAGGAGCAGGTTGGGAAGCCCTGACATGAAGAAGCATCTGTTACCTTGCTGTCTGCCAGAAATAATTTTATTATAAGCAGACGGGTACTAGAATTTCCAGTCTTTTCTCTTGGCCTCCAGAGCCAGAAGAAATCTGTGTAGTTCTGGTATTACACTCTATTTTTCTCCTTCAGCTCCTCATTGGGCAAACAGGTACTGTTTCTCTCAAAAAAGGAGAGATCAATTCTTTACTAGCAACCAGCAGAGGACACTTACTTTTAAGGTTTCTGCCAGGTTTGCTTAATTGGACTCTTTGGATAAAAAAAACCAGCACAGGGCTGTGATAGTAGTCTCAATGCTCTGATTTTCACACTTCAGCACTAATTTGCTTCTGGATAAACTTTGGTTAATCAAATTTCTGCAACTCAAGCAAATAAAGAGTGAAATTCATCCTGGCTAAAAGGAGCCCTGGTCTCATTTAAGTCCATAGAATTTCATCTGCTAATATTCATCCCAGTACCTAGTACTTCATCTTTTGAAATGTAACTGTTTTGGAAGCATCCAGGTATATAAACAGATAAAATATTTCAGTAGCTAAAGTACTTTCAAAATTAATTTCTCAGTGAAAAATGTTTAATTTTTAATTTTAATACACTGAATAACAGATTTATAAACCTTGGTTTATAAATGTCTGCATCCCTTGCAACAACATTTCTTCTACTTAGTCCTGAGAATACTCTGCAGCTGAAAGATTTACACCTTGCCCATACCCCCTCAGCCTTTGACTTCTAATGAAGCTGCCAGCAAGGACACAAAGTAGTGTCAAGCACAATGGCATCCTTGTACTGTGCAACTGGAATAAACTGTAAATTTAAAATAGCACTGTTTACTATTTAAAACTTAGAGTTAGTAAATATCTCAAGAAAGATGTAGTGAATCAATGAGACTGCTATTATTTTTCACACTTTTCCTGTAAGAAAAGAGAATTGTAATATTTCTGAGTTCTTACATAACCTAGCCTAGCAAGTATTTATCTCATGTTCTAAATAAAAAAATCAAACCCCCTCATCCTGAAATAAATCCAGTGTAAACAGAAAATTACAAGGTAGAAGTTAGAGGACTTTCTGAGCTTCTGAACAATAAATCTGACCTGAGCAAATATAATAACACCATTCTGGGTAAAACTTTCCTAAACTGATTGAGAAGACAAGTATATAATTTTTTTTCCAAGAAGGAATATTCACATTTATTTATCAGCTAGGGTTTTAGAGGAGGTTTTTTTCAAGAGAATGATGTATCATATGGGTGTCATTGCTGAAAAAAATAATGCACCTCTCACACAGTCTAGACTAAATCAAAGGGAAGAGAGCATTTTGTGATTTCTGCAAGTAAATTCATAAAGGCCAACAGGACTTAACAGATCTTTAGGACAAAATCATAAACTTGTTGTGGTGAACACCATGATGTGTGGGGGAGGAGGGAGAGGTGCCAGCTGGATCCATTGCCTGTCTTGGCATTTATTCTGTGTTCATCACCATGGTATCAAAACACCTTTACAAGTTCTGAGTGTAGCCACAGTAAAGGATCTGTAGTTCTTCCTTGAGTCCTAGGAGGGATGGCTTTGTGGTTGTTGCTATTGCTAGGATAATTGAACAAGCAGTTGAAAATAAGGGATTTTACATTTTGTTCTTAAGGAGCTGAGATTCCTCAGGGATTCAACTCCATAGCTGTAAGTCAGTTGCTGGGAAAATTGTATCTGTACATGGTACAGAGATGACTGTTCTCTTGTCCCAGAAAATTCCAGCTCCAGAAAGGTCGGGAAGGGAGTGAGAAGGAGCCCTCATCCCTTTACACAGAGCACAGAGAAGATGCTTAGGATGGATGGAGGCAGGGAGGTGGAAACAAGAGGAGCTGTTGAATACCCTGCTGATTTTTCCTGCTTTCCCCAGCAGTGCAGGCACCTCCCTGAGTGTGTGTGCCAGAGAGCTCTGCTTATCCCTGTGCCAGCAGAGCTGCCTCCCTTGGGCTTCCATGGATTGATGCACAGAGACACCTGAGAGCTGCCTGAATGCATCTGCAGCAATGTACAGCAGATGTGCTGGAGCTTACAGCTGTGTTGTTAGTGGAAATATTATTTCCTTACATATTTCTACATTTTCTCACATAATAAGCATCAGACTCTAGCCTTAGTATTTTTGTCTGACTTTTCCTGGATGTTTTTTTTTTTTTTTGGGTTTGCTTTCATTATGAAGAACACAAGCATTATAAAATTACCCCATTGAAAGAAATAGAATATTACATACTATAAAGAACATCTCAATAAGAATAAACTTATAAAATCTTGTTCCTTAGAGTGAAGTCTTCACTCCATTGCATACAGCTATCAATAATTAGATAGTCAACAGACCTAATACTAAAAACATCCTGTGCAATGAGACAAAAAATTTGAAAACTGGACCCAGGCTGAGGCTTTGCATGGAGGATCTATTTCTGATCTTGCTGTGCAAGTGTTTTAGTGTTTTCTTTTTTTTTTGTTAACTTGAGCTAAACATTATGACAGAAACAAGTGAGATAATTGGGTATTATGAGATATCTGCTCTTTTTCATTTCTGGTCATTTTATGTGTTGAAATATTTGCATTGTTTATGTAGGAAAATGATCCTATTGTTCAGCCATGTAAATTATGTCTTTCTTAATCATATTATCAAGGCTCATGTCAACTGCTCTAGTTTGCATAGAAATTATGAGCAATTTCCTTTTTAATTTTGTTATTTTTTCTTTTTAAAGAAGATCAATCCCTAAATTCACAGGGAGAATTCGTTAAACTGGAAAATCCTATTTAAGGGTTCAAGGTGTATAGAAATTACAAAATTGTCTTCAAAAAGGCCAGCTTTCTATCAGGTGTGTGGGAGAGAATGGCAGACTAATTCCCACACACACCCAAGAAAATTGTGAGTTGTCCTCTTACCAAGTATCCTGTTACAACTGCCCCTACAGATGTGTCTGTGTGTACATATATGTTTGTGTATTTATATATACACATATATATATTATTTCCGTATTACACTGAAATATCCCTTTTACAACTTCTCTACATTTTACTCCTGAGTTTCTTGGCTATATTGATTACAATCAGAATGGATTAAACATTCCATTCTGAAGCTGTACTCTCAGATGCCAGTTTTTTGTCATAAAACTGTGTTTAACCTTATTGTACTCTGCAATAATCTCCAAAATATATGTATTAGGGAACAGATATCCTAAATATTTTATTAACATTGGATTATATTTAGTAGGTTAATCTGCTGATTTTAAGTAAACACTACAACAAAAAGATACCACAAGAATCTGCTGTCAGCATCTTTTTGCAGCACTTCTTAAGACTCCCTGATGTGCATTTCACAATGCAGTTAAAATCCTTTTATTTCTCCTATTATTTATCCAGCTGTGGGGTCACCGCACTTTCACAAGAATAAAAAAACCTCTAGGCAAATATATGTCATAAAACCACCAAAAATTATTAAAAATGTTCTGCTACACATTAGCTACTCTATGCATTAAATTTTCAGTTTAATATTGGCTTTATGCAAAGAGCAAGAAAATTAGATTGATGCCTTTTCATTCAAGATAGTAAAACAGAGTGCCTAGACAGATGTTCTAGATAGATATTGCATTTATGTAGGTGTAACAGAAATATTAATGATGAATACTGTTAGCATTATCAGAATGCTGTCTAGAAAGAAAATATAAGGAATTGCATTTACTCTTCCACCTTGAAATCTTCCTGGCTTTTTGACCCATCTGTCATTCTACCTGGTTGATGGGTTATGTCTTCTCACTGCCTTTCATGCTAAAGGACAGAGGAGCAAATCTTTTTGGAGGCAGCTTTAGCACTGCTCTTTACAGTTGGCTGTCAAGTGGAGTCAAGAAGGGACAGTTGCTACCATCTGCCCACAAGCGTGGTCTGGAACCTGTGTGTGTGTTTGTGCACGTCAACAGCTTTCCAACATATGGGCCTAAATTCAGTTTCTGAATTCATTATTGGCCTTTCAAATATGTGACCCGGTTTCAGATGTACTGACCACTCAGACATCTGGTGGTTTCATGTAAGCTGTGATTATTCAGCATCTCTTGAGCAAAATCACTCAGTGCAGTGCAGTTTCCATTTTAAATAGTGAGAAGAGAGTTGTTGAATTTCATAGATACTGAGCTGGTCTGTGGATGTTTAACCTTCTTGAACCCTGACCCTCTTGGCCAGGCCTACAGTCACATAAGTGAATCTGACAGCCACCTGAAAACTGGTGACAGCATCACCTGCCACTGACAACTGTGTCACAGAATTAAAAAGGTATCACAGAACTCTGACCATAATTACTTTGAGCCACTTATTTCCTCTGTCTCGTGACTTAGCATTTTAAAATACTGAACATCTTTTTAACAGTTAGCATCCTTTAAAAATGGAACTGTCAAGAGAAATTTTCTTATTCATAAATCTGAAAGTTCCTGCATCTATATATTAGTACTATATGTAAGACTCAAAATACATCAAGCTCCTGATGGGCATGTTGTGACAGTGATACAGGGAGACATCATTAAAGCTTATTATCAGGGAAGCACACAAAAAAGGTCTAATTTTCAGTAAGAATTTTTGATTTTGGTTGCTTGACAGAACATTTTGGAAGACATGCAAAATATATGGTGGCTAAAATATTTTGTTAGTTAAGTAATACAGCAAATTTACCTTTCTGTGAAGATCAAGTTGTTCATTTCTGAGGTTTACAGCTCACTTTTATAGCCCTTGAGGGTTATTAGTGCTGAAACTGGCAGACTTTAACTGACTCATGGATTTGACTTCTTGTTCTGCCTTCTGTCCATGGATGTTCCAGGCCTGAAGAATGCACATTGCAGACTAAACTTGTCTACCTCTTTATCTCAGCTGCTGAGGAGTTTTAGAAGAGGTATTGGTTAGATCTGCTCCTCAGCTGGTCTAACATATGCCAGAGTCAAACAGCAGATGATCAGAAAATTTTCTCTCCTATGTGTCCTGCTCTATATCTAAGCACAGCTCCTCTATGCTCAGGCACAGTACACAGCCTATTATACTCACTTTAACCTTGACAATTTTTAATGCCATTTTAGGCCTGTTTGGAAAGTCTTCCTTTCTGCCCTGAAAAGTTGAACTCATGGGAACAAAGGTGATTTGCTTTTGGAAAGATACAAAAACAGTTCCAATTTTTTTGATCCTGTGTAGCTTTTATTTATCTTTTTTTATCTTTTTTTTTTTTTTTTTTTTTTTTGTTAACAAGATAAAGATTTTGTTGGCACAAGTTTGCAATGAGCTGCAGTAATCCTCAGACACCTGGTCAATCACTCCAGGTCTAAATAAATTCCATGTCAGTCTAATTTGTAACAAGCAGGAACAGACCTTGTTCACTGGTACTGGCAATAGTGCTACAATTCAAAAGTAACGTCAGTTTTGCCAAGAGAGAAACTGGCTGTCAGCTTTCCTTGTTCAGGATCAGAGCAGTAGCTGTGCAACAGCAAACCTGAGGGCACAGCTCGTTTTCAGCTGCACTGCTGGAAGCTGCTTTAGACCTGTTGGCACTTCCTTCCCACTGCTGTAAACTGAAGACATTTGCACTATACATGTATTTGCTCTTGTATGTTTATTTGCAAGTGCTCTGTTTACCTCCTACATGTATCTGAATTTTCTTAATCTCCTTTGAATTAAGCTGAAGCTACAAGAACTCTTGGGATTTCATGAAGTCCACTCCAAATGTGGTTGTGGTTACTGCCTGCCTCAAACCCAACCCACGTAATTATCACAGTTTAGGTTTTACTAGAAGATTGAAGAGGAAAATATTAGGTTAGAAAGGTAATTTCTACATTATAGAATTGCAATAAATTATAATATTCCTTCTCAGTAAGCCATAAAACCAAGTCTCTCATGGTTTTTTATTCATGCAGCACCTCTTGGTTCATTAAAATCTCTTGATGGTGATCCCTTTGCTACATGCAAAGTGTATTTTTTGAGACCTAATGACAATAACAAAGTGCTCAATGTGAGATGTTCCTGTTAAAATTGCTATGAATCCATGAAGTTATGAGAACAAGCTGCTTCTGTCCTAGTCTGTATAAGCATCTTTTTTAAAGAAAAGGGAAAGTTTAGTTAGATGTGTGCTCACTATTTATAAAAGCAGAAGTGTATTTAGTGTCAACACAATGCAGGTTGGGATTTCACACACTGCTGTACTGATACACTAATGATTGCAGTCACTGGTTAAAAGAGCAAAAAGGCTCATGAAGTGTTTGCTATGTAACTAAAACCAAATGCATTTTAACCACCCAGCAAGACTAATACCTCTGGGGAAGGACACTGCTCATACCAGAGGGACAGAACTTGATAGAAGCAAATGGAGCTCTCTGATCTGTGCAAATTCAAGAATGCAGAGCTGTTAAAAAAACCCCAAACTTCTGTGTTGTGTGATTCATGGTGTTTACAGTATTTGTGAATCACAGGATTTTTTTTCAGTATCCATAAACATTATGTCACTTTTAGCCTCTTTGTAAAACACACTTTAACTCCTTCTTTAAAGAGTTCTTTAACTCATGTCTGCTAAGACACTTCCAGGTCTCAAGCTTCCCTAGTGCTGCCCAGCAGACATCTTCCACCACTGAACTGTTCTTTCACAGACAGTGATTGCAAACCTGCTGCCACTTGATCTGGCACAGAAGAACCATCACTTCTTCTGTTCTCTAGCCACAAAACGTTTTGTATCTACATCCAGACACCCCACTACAGCAGGCTCCATATGGTCTAGTTGTTCTATACTCTTCATACTTGCCCCCACCTCAACATTCAAGCTAACTCACTGACTTTCTCTCCTAACTTTACTCATTTTCAAACTCTCTTATTTACATAAAAAACCCCTGCAAGAATCAGTTCTATATACAATTCCACACAGAATTCCATAGAGTATGAGTGTATATGCAGCTTCCCTGTGACATGAGTACACATTGCTACTGAATTTACCAGGAAAGGTGCCTATTTTCTAGGTTAAAGTTGAACCACAAGTATTGCCATTGATTCATATCATCTTGGTGAAAACAAGTCAAATAAATTAGGGGGAAAATATAACAAGAATTTTGTATATGGCTGCTGCCTAAAGTAAGAATTCCACTTAATTAAATGGATATGCACTTGAGTCAAGAGAATTCTGTAGGTTCAGGTTGAAACATTCATCCTCTCAGTTATTTCACAGGCAAAGAACATTCCTTATGGGATAAATCTGCAGAAAAGTAGGCAATTATTACTTACCTTAAAGCAATGTCAAAAACAGAAGTCTTGAAATTCTTGAAGTCTTGAAAGTGGAAGATGATGGTGTGAAACCAGGAAATCTTTGATGTTTCTCAACTTGTTAAGCATACCTGAAATAAATAAGACACTTATTGACTGATTTAATCATGAAAACTTTTATAAAATCACACAATGACCCAAAATGTACTCAGTACTGTGCATAATACTAATTTCTCTCAACTAGTTTTATTTCCATTTATTGTAACAAATGGGTT
The DNA here is from genome assembly GCF_047830755.1 of Zonotrichia albicollis. NCBI lineage: Eukaryota > Metazoa > Chordata > Aves > Passeriformes > Passerellidae > Zonotrichia > Zonotrichia albicollis. Next base: position 9,258,736 of record NC_133834.1, read on the forward strand.
TATATTTTGGTTATGCCAGTGTTCTTAGAAATATATGCTATGAAGCCGTTAAAGCAAATTGCCACAGGTCTAGTAAAAATGGTTTGTGCCCCAGTCTAGAGCAACTCCAGCTCACTATTAGAATTCTAAGATGTGGTACAGCTAAAATCACTGCTAATACAACTAACTGGCAGAGAAAGCATAACAACTGAAGTAATTTAAAATTAATTAAGGATAGCATGATTTTTGGGTTCTGGGTTCCATGGGTCTGATCCAAAATCTTTTGGTGCTATAAAAAATGGTTTTTTTTCAAGAAGGTTTGATCACCCTCCTGCTTTTTGCCAAGCACATGTCACTTAGGGTTGAGTTCTGATCTTATGGACATGAATCCCACAGATGTCAGGTTCTAACCTAAATCCTTTGGGCTTCTTTTTTGTAGAGAAATTCTCAAGGAAACCCCTAGGAACTCAGCAAAACAAGAAACTTGGACCATATTTGGTCAGGATTAATAACCTATAAAATAAATCGGTTTTGGATGTTATTATTTCCGTACATGTATAGCATTAATCATGCAAAATATTTAAGCAGCTTTCTAGCTGTCAAATCAACAGAGAAACTTGCATGATCTTAAGTGCTTGACAGACTGGACCTTAAATGTCTCTAGGTGCAATAATAAGTATGGAAAAGATTCATTTTGTGCAGTATTTTCAGCACAAACTGCATCACAAAGTGTTAAATAATAAATAATAGCAGAGAGAAGTATACACAAGGGAGGAATGATATGATTTCAGAGGAGACTTGAAAGGGGATGTTGATGAGGTGGAGGTTTTAAGAATTAAATATTAAAACCCAGAAAGGCTGGTTTTTGGCTGGGACTGATTGTTTTTCTCTGCTGAGAAAAAAAGGGGCTTTCTAACCTACCTCCTGGACAAAGATGCCAGGCTTACTGTCAAACCGTTCAGTGGAATCATCACTGTACTTAGAGTCTATTTTTAAGAGAAGGCAAAGGATTGCAATTAGCTAACTACAGGCCTCTCAGATTCCAAACGTCTGCTTTGTCCTCTGCCTCACCTTTCCTTTTATTTACTGCGTGACAACTCCACACGGACTTGGCCCAAGTTCCTGAAGAGCGCTGGAGATGCAGAGGGAGAGGAGGGCAGCCCGGCATGGCACAGCCCCGGCACAGCAGCCTTGCCCAGAGCCAAGGGCAGCCCTGGAGGCCACGGCAAGGCAGGAAAAGGGAAGCGGCTTTCAGCACCAGCCCACATTGTTAAATCACGCCATAGTGGGCTTATTTCCTACATTTGGTGGCAGCATAGTATTCAGGATAATATTATTGCTACTTGCACAGGTTACCGCCGAACCAAACGACAGAGATGAGAGAGTTAAGTAACAGCGATGGAGAGCGAATCACTAAAAAGTCTTTCCCAGAGTCAGTTCTCTGTTTGGGGGAAGTTATTTCAATTCTGTATCTCGCAAACAACCCGCTGCCTCACCGTGCCCTCTGGAGCCAACTGACTGACACTATAAGGAGATTTTTAAATAAATGATGTGCAGGAGCAGCTCATGTTTAGCAGACAAAGCCCCGCTCGGCAGCATGCACTGCGAGCACCGCCGTACCTGTGCTCGGCACGCCGGGGCCGGGGCAGCGCCCGCTCCCGCCCGGCCTTAGCGGAGGTGCGGCCCCATGGGCGCCGCTCCGCCCGCGGCACCTGCCTTGGCCTCGCAGGTGAGTGCGTCTCCGGAGAGCGCTCGGAGAAGAGTTCCCGGGAGAAGGAGCGCTCTACTTATCGGCAGAGGAGCTCTCCTGCCGCGGAGCTGCCCCACGTTCGCCCAGCGCAGCCCAGCCCGGGCCGGCTGCCCCTTACCCCGCTCGGCGTGAGGCGGGCTGAGGGAGGCGAGGGACGAGGAGGCGCTCCCGCGCTTTTGGAGCCGCACCTGTGGGGAGCGCCCGCCGGGACGGGAGGTCTCTTATGTAAGGGATGGCGGGGAGCGGGTGAGGCGGGGGTCGGTTCTGCGGCGGGGCTGATGCGAGGACGGAGAGCCCCAGAGGGGCTGGAAGGGAGGAAGAGAGAGAGGGGAGGAGAGAGAGAGAGGGAGAGGGAGGGAGAAAGGGAGAAATCGCCGGCCCCTCAGCGGGGCTGCCAGGGGGGACAGGCGGGCAGGCAGCCCCGTCTCTGGCACGCAGCTTCCCGCGGCCGCCTCAGAGGACGGGCTGGGCTCTCCCCGCTGGCACCGCGCTCGCCCGCCCGCCACGGCGCATCTCCCTTCCCCGTGGCTAGATGCCGCGGCGGGTCCGTCCAGCCTCCCGCGCCCTGCCCTGGCAGCCCGGCCGCGGGCGGGGTTCGGCGGGTGTCTGAGGGAGTTGTGCGAGAGAGCGCGCCGGGCTCCGCGGGGGAGCGGAGGGTGGGTGCCCCCGGCGGCCCGCGCTGGCACCAGGCTGCGCGGGGAGGCTCCTCGCTCGCCCTTCTCCTCCTCCCGCCCCTGCAGCGCCCTCGCCTCAGCCCTCCCGCTTGGCGGCCCCTCCACGCCCCTCTGCCAGCCCGGCGCGGTGCCCCGCACGCCGCCGCCACCTCCACCCCTCGGTCCTCCTCTTCCTCCTCCTCCTCCTCCTTCTCCTCCTCCTCCTCCCGCGCTCCCTCTCACGCGCACTCCGCTCCACAAGTGCCGCGCGCTCGCTGCTCCGGAGCGGAGCGGGGCCGGGCTGCGGACCCTGCGCGGGGGCTGCGGACCCTGCCCGGCCCGTTCGGGGCTGTCCGTGGTGCTGGAGGCGAGCGCGGGCTGAGCGGACGCCCGGCTCCTGACGGAGCCCCTTTATGTTCAGCTCCTGGCGCAGCGCAGCATCCAGCAGCTCGAGCGGCGGCGGCAGCAGCATCGCTGAGCCGGGGCTGGGAGGCAGAATGGAAGGCTTTATTCGGCTGCTCTTCGGCTACTTGGTGGCGGACCTTCTCACGCTGGTGTGTCGGGCTCAGGAGAAAGCTGGCCAGCAGCTGGGGAGCTTTGTGGTGCTCTCGGGAGGAAACCACTCCAGCCTCGGGGAGCAGATAGACCCCTCCGAGCCACCTCCCACCCCAGACTTCTGCAGGGGCTACTTTGACGTGATGGGGCAGTGGGACCCCCCCTTTAACTGCAGCTCGGGGGAGTTCATCTTCTGCTGTGGCACTTGTGGCTTCAGGTTTTGCTGCAAGTTCAAGAAGACAAGGCTGGATCAAAGCACCTGCACAAACTATGAGACGCCGTTGTGGATGAACACTGGGAAGCCTCCTTCCCGCATAGACGACCCTCTGCATGACCCTACCCGGGATAAAACCAACCTTATTGTCTACATCATCTGTGGGGTTGTAGCAGTCATGGTGCTGGTGGGGATCTTCACCAAACTAGGGCTGGAGAAGGCACACAGACCCCAGCGGGAGCACATGTCCAGGTAAGGCTGAGTGCCAGGCAGCAGGGTCCCCTTCCCCCCTGGCTTCTGCCCAGCCCCTAGAGAGGAGAGAGGAGCCCATGTGTCCCTGCCAAGCAAACAGCTCCTGCCAGGCAGGCTGCATTCCCCTGCAAGGCGACCGAGAGAGACCAACTTTGCTGAGCAGAGCTCCTGTGGTGCCCCCAGCCCGGGTTACCACAGAACATGCATACTGAGGAAGGTGAGGGATAATTGTGGAGTCTGCACAGACAGTAGTTCATTTTTATCTGCAGTGCCTGACCCTCTCCCTAACAAAATCCAGCAAGTGTTCCCAGATATACTGTGCATAAATAGAGAAACAAATTCTGAAACCAGCAACACTGAATTATAGAAAGCCTGATGTGTTCCCTCTTCCAACAGTTTCAAAGATTGGAAAATGTTTTTACTTCTCAACAGAAGGATGTAAACAAATGCCATCTCACCCTCCCTCTCCAGCTGCAAAATGGTTTTGGCAGGACCTTCCCTACTCCTCCAGCCCTTGCAAGTGTGTGAGCTATTTGTAAAATTTCTAAGCTGTGAAAATGAGTCAGGGTGGAAGGGAAGAGGAAGACACAAAAAGAAAAAGCTATTGTAGAATTTCTTAAATTTTTTTCAGTTACTGTTGAGAGGTAAAAAATGGAATATGAAAGTCTTGCCTCATCCATGCATGTGTGTGTTCTAACTGTCTCCAGGGTGTAATGGCTGAGTTATACCAAAGAGAACCTCCCCCACCTAGAGTTAGGAATGCTGTGTACCATCCACTCCAGATCCTGGCTGCCTAGTGGTGGATAGGCAGGTGGGCAACTCGGGACAGAGCCCAGTGTCTTTAACAACATATTCCAAAACCAGATTGTCGCAGCAGTTCAAAATCAAGGCATAACACATTTGTCAAGTTTGCAGCCTGTCTGATTCTTTATGCTAATCCCAGGCACATGAAAGTAAAGCAGATGGGAGAAAGGCATTAAAAAAGGCAAACAGATCCATTAAAGAGTCTAAATAGATCCCAGCATATTGGGCAACTTCAGTGATGAAATGCAATGAAAGGATACATTCTGCTGGACGTGCAGTGTGGCAGAAAACTTCCTCTTGCCCCAACTGCTGATGGTGTAGTCCACAATCTTTAAGGCTTAGATGAAGAGTCATCCTTTGAAAGACAGTCCAAGAGATCAACTCAACACCTGGAGCCTCATTTTTACGGAAGTTTCTGCATGACTTTTTGATTAACTGCTTATTTTGTAATGAACAGAGAAAGTCACAGAAATACTCCTGAAATGCATCACCAGTCCATGAGCTATTATTTGCTATTTATAAACTGGCTGATATGGATATGCTTTACTACTGAGGGAAAAAGCACATTGCAGAAATTTTAGTCAACAGCGTGTGTCAGTGACACTTCAGCAAAGATGGTTTTTGTTGAGGAAGGTATGATAATCCTTTAGACATTTTAATATAAATTGAGAAAAACAATACATGGGTCCCATTTTTTTTTTTAATTTTAATCCACAGAGCTCATTTGCAAAAAGCTCTCTCTTGCTTCAGTCTCTCTCTATAGGATCTTTGTGCAGGCAAAAAAGAGGGCTGGTAACATTCACAAAGCCCAGAACAGAGTGAAGTTATAGCCATCCCTGCAAATTCTGGCTTACAAAGGTCCTGCTTCTGTGAATGGAAATATTTGCTATGTAAAGTACAGGTGTGAAGCATTCTGAAAGGATATTCTGTCTGAGTTTATGGAAGTAGAATTATGGGGGATTGGAAAATCATTCTCATATCCTTGAGTCATGTGTGCATAAAGATTAGGTTTCTGAAGTGGGTCTTAGCAAAGGTCGTCTGTTACCTTGATTACTTAACAGCGTCTGTGATCCTGTACATGAAACTGATCAAGGCAGGATTAGATAGAAACTTGGAAAGTCATGATCACATGGCAAAACACTCACCCACTCAGTACACATAATAGCTAGTCATGTTCTGAAAAAGACGATCTATAGCTTTTTTTTTTTTTTTTTAATAAGTTGTCTCTTATTCCAGTTGTGGGATAGGTTTAACATTAATTTGAAAAGGAATTAGATTTGTAAATCCCTTTGGCAATCTATAAATATATTCATTGAGTGAAGAATTGAACTAACCTCTTAGTCCTCAAGTGAGTGCTTAACTAAAATATTCCATTCTAGCTCATTTTACACTACTAATATTCTGAAAAAAGGCTGCAATGCTTAAAAATAATTTATCTGTTCAAACAGTTAATAGTACCAACAATTGATATAATATGTAGGCTGTGTTCATAGTCATCTTCTTTTATAATATTCATCACTACAACATCAGAAAAACAAAACAAAAAAGAACACCTCCTACGTTTTTTTTTCCTGTACTGAACCCTATTAGTGAGCAGAAGTTTAATGCATCGAGGGTGTTAGGTAGGCCAAAGCAAAAGCAATAAGTGTTACTCCATTTTGGCTGGCAGCAAGAAACACAGAGAATGATTTGTCATCTATTTCCTTAGCTAAGATTGTGTCCTTTCCCCTGCCTAGCCAATGGCTACATGAAAAATTTGAGTCCATTTCTATGAACAAATTCACCTAGGAAAGAGACAGTACTGCTTATCAAAAAAGACAATGCAGAATGGAAACTGTTTTTTTTTTTTTTTTAAAGGGGGCTGATTTTTAAAGAAAAATGAACTGAGTATAACTCGTGTAAAGGATACATTTCCATTTTTGATTTACTAAAAATATTTCAAAATATGAACAGAGACCTGACACATGGGAATAAGAACACTGACTTCTAAATAGGAAGCAAAACTGTGCCACACTTTTTAATTTCTTGCATTACTTCATCTTGCAGTCAGTAGATCTGCTACTGAAGTGAGACACTGGTGTGTGTAAGAGTGATGCTATTAATAAAGAAAGCTTTCTTTATTAACTGAGCATAGTTTCCATACAGGTGCCTTTCATTAAATTTTGTTTACTACAATACCAAAACAAACCAAGAACACTTCCTTAACTTCACTGATTTTCCTGACATATTTGAAAATGAAAAAAGCATTGTGGAAATGTATTTAAACAGTGAAAAACAATCCATAGGAAGAAGTCTCTTTTGGGTGAGTCCCTTTAGAAAAAAAAGTCAAGACTTGTCCTTTCTTAGAGAGAAAGGGCTTGTTACTTCTTTTGTTTTGGGGAAACAGGCCAGGTATGGCACTGTTGACATTTTCTTTCTGTTGGCACAGAAGTGTAAATCTGGAAGATGAACATGGAGAGGGGAGTACAGATTTAACTCTGCATGCTGAATTTCATTTTAGACCTCACATGTTTTATTCCTCCTTATTTTAAAATGTGTTCCTTGATGTTAAAAGGAGATGAGTATTCCCTTCAGCTACAGTGCCCAAGACTAAGCAGTAATAGTAGTACCCAGAGTAGCTGTTCCTTTCCCCTCCTGTTTTTGAGAATAAGGAAATCAGCTGGTGTAGGAGGGAGCTGTGGCAGAGGGAGGGAACGTGGCAGTGTTGTGCATGAGAGGACACAGATCTGATCTGCCTGCTGAAGCAGCCCAGGAGCTTTGTTAGGCATGTGAGGGCAGCACGTTCTTGCTGCTTGAGACTACACCAGTGGGCCTGCCAGGCTCCATCAGTTCAAATGGAGAATTCTCTCTCAAAAATGAATAGAAAATAAAAAAGCTTTACCTGTGTTGCATGGAGGAGATGATTCTGTAAATACAACTGCACCTTTGTCTTCTTCCTTAATCCATGTGGAGAATGTGCAAACAAACCAAGAACTGAAAGGAAAATGTTTACAATTATGCTCTTATGCTGTAACTCCTGGTTTTTAAAAGAGTGCCTCTGACAGTTACTGTCTTACAAATATTGTGAACCATCTGAGCTCTTCTTTCTTCCTTCATGAGGAAGAAAGTGCCCAGTGCTGAGCTCAGGACTGAAGTCTTTTATTGATCATTTCAAAGACATGTAGTTGGAGCCAAAAATGGCCTGACTTGCCAAAATCCTGAATCCAATGTGTCAAATTATTTCCCTTATGGGTTTTGACCCAGTTTTGGAGGCAAAACATGACAAGTGACCTTTCATGAAATAACCTCTGTGTTTCAGCTTCTTTCAGCTTGCACCCCTAAGGGAAATGCCTGGCTCCACATGCTTTATAACACCCCAAACCAGTATTACATATCCAAAAAGAAAAGTTTATGGCAAGAGAAATGCTGAAGTTTTGTGATATTTGGATAATTCTTGGCCATGAACTCTCACATAGGAAACTAGGAAACACTTCTCCACTTTTGTAATACTACAGTCAATATCCCTGCACAGGTCTTAATGATTCTTCTTCCTGATGAGAAGATTATCTTGCACTTTGCATTTCCTTAAAAAATCATCCAGTGGGTAAATAGGTGTAGGTAAAGACTCTCTGTGAAAAGCTTAACTTTTCAATGGGACTGACTATAACAATTTTTGAATGATGAACCCAATCTGTATGACTATATTTAGGTGAGACAAATGCATGATGGTATTTTAAAAGTCTCCTGGCCTATGTGGAATTTTTCAAAGCAAACATCTGTTCAAGGATTTTGTCATGTACTGGGGAACAAGCCTCCCTTTATCCATTTCATTATTTGGGCAAATCCCTAAAAGAACAAAATGCAGGTACAGCATTTCCTTTGTACTTCAGTGATACTGAAGCTGCCACACATTTTTAACTCTCTCTGACATCAGTGGAGAATAAGGACATGCTCTCAGTTATAGGAGCTATTCTGCCCTGAGATTATTGTACAAGTTTGGCTAACACAGCATAGGTGCTGTGTTATTAAAGCCAGAACTTGATGGTGAGCAGTTTACCTTTTCTTAATACAGAAGAAGGAATTGGACAGGTAATTCCTTGAAAACCATTTGAAAAAAACTACCCTGAACTGGTAGAAAACTTAGCACTTTCATAGACAGGCAGTAGTTCATCTGCCATCATACAGGGTGTTATTTAAAGTCTACAGCAAACAATATTTACCATCAGACTAAGAGCAATGAGGAAAGGATTTCTGAAAACCCACTCTCACAAAGTGGGGTTAGATCTCACAGTTTTTACTCCCACACTGGAGTTAGGAACTTTCATTTACTTTTTGTTTCCCTTCCCAGAAATGTGTTCACCTGCCTCTGGAATTAGAATTAATATTGATGTCAATAATTTCCTCTGTATAGAGAGATATTTGCATAAATTGACTAGATATTAATGATTTTGGTTCCCACTTATTTTAAATTGTTTTTTGAATATAATGCTTTCCTTTTTCATAATTTCTACATGTCTTTGTGAGATTTCTTCTGTTGAATTTTTATTATTCTGCTATGTAGGCCAGCTCTGCTATTTCTGCAGTCTAAGCACTGCTTCAAATGGGAGCATTACTCTGATACCATTAATCATGTGGTTACTGTCTTCTGACCTTTTCCAGGATCAACAGAGTATTCTCTAACATGTTGATCACAACTCTATCTAATATCTTAATAACATAATGTTAGTCATAAACACAAGAAAACATCAGCATTGTTCAGCTGTGTACCCAAGCAATGTTGCAGCAATCTGAAAGCAAGATCCAGCTCAGGATTTCTCTCTGTAACTTAGAGGAAGCTACTTTTTAATAATTAAAAGTATAGGGCTGCTTGATTGAGAAATCATAATGTCACAGAAGTACAGTGGAGGAGCTAGATGGCACTTGCCATGGCTTTCACCAAGGAATGTGCTTATTTTTCATTTATTTATATATGAGTTTATAAGCCAGTATTTCTTGATGCAGTATCTGGGACACTGTATATAATTTTGTAGAAAATTAAACTAAACTGGGCATAGCGCCCAGAAAATGTGTCCACACCCTTAAAAATTGCTCAAGAGGTGTAAAAATTAAAAACAATAAAACAAAAAGGAGGTAAATAATGGTCCATTATGCATTGACCTGAATAGGAAAGATTTGCACTGAAGACACTGGTAACACATCCAAAGCTTTCCTTTGCCTAAGGCAGCAGCTTCTGCAGGTGGGCCAATTATTTCCTGGTGCACAGTGGTTCAGCTCTGGCACTCAGGTAAGGACTAACCCTGCTCCTGTGGAACTCTGGCAAAACAGCACAGACTCACAGGCACAGTCAGGGGTTGCCATGCTGGGAGTTCCAGAGCTTCAGACCTGGTCAGTACCTGTGGCTCCACAGGGCTGATCCAGGTGTGTGTGTGTGTCTGTGTGCCTGAGGATGCCCTGACACCCAGCAGGACACTGGGCAGTGGAACTGGTCCTTACACAGTCCCCAGAGCAGGATGGCTCTGTCTGTCTGTCTGTCTGACTGCCTGCAGCCCTGCAGGGCAGCCCCCAGACAGCACCAGCCTGGGCCTGGCCTAACTGAGGAACCTTCTGCTAACTCCCTCTGTGCCAGCACAAAGCTTTCATCCTGTTTCCAAACTGCCTTCAAAGGAGCAGGGAGTGCTCCTATGCAAGCTTTGCTCTGTGTTAAAGACTAGGACACTCACAGAAGTAAGAAAAAGACCTTTTTGATCTCCCCATCTGGATGAGAAATCCTTAAATTCCTGCTTACTGGATTTCTGCATAGAAGTTAATATGACTTTTCAACTTGAGTGACATTTTTGAATGAAAACTGTGAAGACCACTGTGTTGAGTGTGCTAATTACAAATGCACATGTGAGAATTTCCCTTGAAATTGGTAATCTAAGTGTGAAAATAAGCAATTTGTGAAAGGTGTGGCCATGGGCTAGGTGCTGAGGGGCTCACCTTAACCAGGATGGCAATAAATGTTACTGAGCACATGCAGTGACAGAATTCTGCAAGGCTCAAGGAGCTTAAATTATGTTCCTCCAAAGCCAAGATACCTAAACAACTTAATGTGTTTCTGTGTTTTAGTTCTAGCAACTTTAGGTTGTCAGTAAGACAACCTAAAAAGAGCCTTAGGTGTGAAGTCTCACAATGCATTTGCTGTGAAGGGAGCTGCTTTCTCCAGCAGACATTAGGATCGACTGCATCACAAACTGAAATAGATCTTGGAACATATTGTTCATGTCTAACAGATTTTGCAGATTCATTCTGGTTTTGTTTGGATTTCAGGGCTCTTGCTGATGTGATGCGACCTCAAGGTCCTTGTACAACAGATCACATGGAGAGAGATCTAAACATTGTAGTGCACGTGCAGCATTATGAGAACATGGAGACCAGACCTGCTCCAAACAACCTACGTAAGTTACAGTTTAACTTTGTCAGTAGCTGGGATGCTGGCACTGAAAAGAGCATTATGAAACTAATATTGCTGAATGCCAAATGAGGATCAACAATACATGGGTTCTTGCAAATTAGAAATATTCATTTTCTCAGAATCAGAAAAATGTAGTTTCCTAATGCACATTAGTGCAACAGTGAGAGAAATAAATTTTGAATAGGAAAATTAGTTACTCTATTTAGTTTTAATTAGTTTCTTGGTTTTGTATCTTTGTCTTCTTCTACCTGTTGTTTTTGCTCAGCTCATCAGCCTTTGCCTTGTTCTGTGTTTTGTTACATGAAAATACCAATTGTTGTGGTTACAGCTGAATTTAACAATACATTTCATAGGGCTGTAACAGCCAGTAGCAAAGTGGTCTCATTAGGCTGTTAGATCATATCCACTAGTACAGTAATTAAATACTTCCCTGGATAGCATCAAGTTGTATGTGGTTTTCATTTTCTCAAGGGAAAGATGAGAAGATTATTACTTTAATTTTTACATAATGTTTTTATCTGTATCTGCTATTACATGTTTATATTACTGAAGGCAAGAAAAAAGTGCACCTTGGAGCTTCAGGTGAGATATGGTGACATTTCAAGTGGTTCTGAAGTTGTAGACAACTTATTACAACTTATTTCCCAGTCTGTATTAGAGCACAATACAGATCTTTCTCATGCACAGATACATATTCCTCTTGTGATAAACAATGCCACTGAAAATGTAATTTGAATAATTTTTTATGTAACTTATATTCAGCCATATCTTATATATATATATATATATGTATATATATACACTTAAATTATGGATATATTTACTAAATGAAGTTCAATATATTTATAAAATAAAAGGTATCATTCAGGAAAGTTTAGATTGGTAGGTAGTGGGTGGCTTTATTCTCTGCTGTAGATCAGTGTTGATGTGCATTTTACTGCAAATATACTTTCACTGCATTGGTATTTACATTTTGAAACATTTAAAGTATGTGCACTCATCTTTTCCTTAGCTATAGAAAGAAAGTTTGCTTATATTTGGAGTTTTATTTGGACTGCATTGTGCAGTTATTGGTGCTTTTTTGGTGGAAGGGTGCAAAGACAATGGAAGTAAGCAGCTCCATGTGGTGCCTGCACTCCTGGTGCCTGCTCTGTGGGAGAGGCTGATGGCCATTCCTTATCTGCATCCCTGCAGAGAAATGGGAGAGAATTAAAGCTGTGCCTTGAATAAAGGGAGATGTGACACCTCATCATGTGACAGCTCATCTGGCTGCCCTGCTCTCCAGCAAACAGCTTCCACCCGGGGCTGTGCAGATGTGCAGTGCAGAGGGAGGCACACGCCCACACACCCCAGCTGTGCAAAAACACCACTTCTGGAGAGGGGCTCTAACACCCTGCAGCTGGACTGTGAAGGGTTAATGAGGATGGGAATGTGCTCTGCATCTCTGTGCTCTGTGTGTCACTCACTGATAACTGATCCTTCAGGAGACCATGTTTCAGGAATGGTACCAAACAGTAATGGACTTTGGCTCCATTATTTTGTCTCAGATGTGAAGTGTTTATTCAGAATCCCAGTTAATGAAGGAGTCAGAAGGTGAAGAGGTTCTTGCTGCATTGATTTTATCTAGATTTTTGTGATGATCACACTGATATATTTTGCTTAAAACTCTTAGTATGTACTACAACATACAACATAACACAGCAAGGCTTTAAACTCATTGTTTCTCTGATTTGAATTCAGATTTAAGCCCTGATTCTAGGAACTCTTGCATATAAACACAGCTCAGGGCCACATAGGTACTGCATCAAGGAAGGAAAAAACCCCACATTTAGTGGGATGTTGGTTTATGCTGACCCCAGACATCCATAGTAGCTCTGTCTCACACAGAGGGGAGAATTCTATGTGAGGCAGCTCTTGCACCACTGCAATTTACAGCACAGAAGCACTGCTGCTACTTTGGATCTGTCCTAAGCCTTTGGGTCATGTACAGGGGCAGTGCCAACAGTGCTTCTTACACATCTCAGGCATTCCTGCTACAGAAGGAAACCTCAGAAGCCAGCAGCTCTGATGGTAATTGCTTCAGTCTTTAATCAACATTATGCATAAAGTCAATAATTTTAGATTGTTAAGTGCAAAGCTTCAAGTGGTGAAATTACTCAAGGCATGCTATAACCAATATTTCATATATTTCCTTCATAGCAGGTGGATTGTTCTGTATTTGTTGCCATTCTATTCTCATAAACTGATGTAAAACATGATTAAATGACCTACTTGAATTAGCCAGAACATCACAAGTGATTGAAATCTGTTGAAAATATGCATTTATAGTGCAGGAAAAAAATCTTTCTATAAAGAGAAAATTATTAAGACAAATTTTCCAAGGTCAGTATCTTAGCAAATCAGAATTATAAAGTGAAGTTCTGAAACACTGCAAGAGTGGATATTACAGACAGAAACTTTGGCAGTCAACATTACCTACTACCAATGTCACTACCAAAAGTGACAGGCTTTTTTGGGGTACTTTTAAATAAGCAAATAAACCAGAGTGAATCACAGCTTTCATAGTCTTTACTTACACACAGAAAATGAAATTGTGTAAAATTATTGCATCATAAACTTTAAGTTGCATTTTTAAAGTTTTCTAAGTTACTACTTTTTATCTACTTGCCATTTCATAATGAGACAAATATTTGAGGCTGATATACTTTTCATATTGATCCATAAATATGAATTGGGCAGGAGGAATTTCTTAGTCATTGCATACCCCTTCCTTACTGTGTCTTTCAGTCAAGCTGTTGAAGGCCAAACATTATTAAAAATGTCCTAATTTGAATGTTCATTTGCTCTTTCTGTCCTCTTGAAAACATTTTGCTGATGTTGCCAATACATTCTGAAAGTGTTTTGTGAAGGGAAGCTCTTTTGTCAAAATGACAAACTTCACATGATCCCTGACCCTGAAAATGAGTGTGTTTCTGTTTCTGGGCTCTTGGCTACCAGAGGGTTTTCTCTGATGCCTGCAGCTATTTGCCAGAGCTTGCAGGCCAGCGAAGGCCAAAAGCTCTTCTGAGTCCTGCAGTTTACTCAGTTTCTTGTTCCTTCTTTTTGATATTCAAAAAAGAACAGAAATTTTGGAGGTTCCCAAAAAACACAGGTTTTTCTTTGCTCATGTGAATCCAGATAACTAGATGATTTTTAGTAAAAGCTGTTTTGTCTTTAGTGGTTGTTGTCCTAATTTTCTTTCAGTACTGTGCTTTCCTTAGGACTGCTTTTCTTCTATCTCCTTCATTCATACACATTAGAATGTGGGGTGCTTTGTAAACAAGCAGCACATACCTATCAAAAAGTGTAGCATTCAATTCTTCTAACATGGGATGTTAAATAAAATAAAGTTAAAAAGTTATGATAAAAACATCAAACTAAAAGCAAACCTTTCTGTAGAATTTGACTTGTTATGTTAATCTCTGACTTTAAGGAATCTTAAAGCAGCAGCACTGAAGGTACTCTTTTCTCTTCATGTTTTTTTTTTTTTCTTTTTCTACTTATTGTGTTAGAAGTAAGGGATTTATTTAACTTGTTGGGATTATAACACTGATGGAGTGGGAGTTAGGAGGCTTCATAGCTACATCCTCATTTCTGAAACGTGATTACTGCTATTATTTCTGATTCATGATCTGTGATAGCAGAGTGAAAAAATCCTTCAGTTGGTGCAATTCACAGTCACTTTCCCTAATGATCAGTAAAAGCTCTGTTACTATTTCCCAAGAACCAGCCTTGCACTAGTAAATTTAAACAATTTATGCAGGCTCCCACGATAAAGGTGATTTTAAAAGAAAGTCAATTATCGATCAAGGAGCTTTTTAAGATGAAAAATGCTCTTATTTAGTTTGACATGTAGGAATTATTTCTTTCTTTTGAATTTAAAAAAGTGGATTTTAAACACATGATTCAAAGGAGGAAATGTTGCACTGTTTCAAATGGCCAGCTTTAATCCTAGCTAAAAATTTGCAGCACATGTGATTAAAATGACCTTTTATAAAATATATTCAGCGTTGTGTTTGCTGCTGAATTTGATTGTCAGTTGTCCTGGATACTGACTAACAACAAATGCTAATGTTGAAAACAAAGCTATGCTATCTCTATAACTGGCGCCTCATGATAAGTTAACTTTTATTTTTTCTTTATTTCTGTGTTGAGGCAGTAGGCATTTAAATGGGAGGGTATTTTTTGAAGTCCTTGTACATTACAATAAAAATTCTGTATTGCATATCCCTGTTCTTCTCCCCATTCCTGCACATAGAAGCTCAGGCTGTGTTTTCCTGTGGCAGGAACTGTCACTAGCTTAACACTGTGAAAATAGAATTCACAAGAATATTTTCACTCTTTCATCACTAGTGAATAAGCTTTTTTTTTTTTGTTGTCTTTGGCAAATTAATTATTTTTATGTTTAACATACATAACATGTTTAAATGAGATGATTCATTGTCTTGCATTGCCTAAATGTAATTCCTGCTGTTGGTCACTGGAAATAAGCAGGGAGGTTTACTAAAAAACTTCAGTACAGAGAAGTCCTGTTCCATATGTAAAGCTCATGGAGCCTGTGAAACATGAGAACTGATTTGTTTACACAATAACTGTTGGACAATTCATTGCATGATTTTGAAGTGGTTGTTGAGGATGTGCAGCATCATTGTAATGTTGTGCTTCTGGTCACAGGGGCCCTGAAACTCCACCAAACCTCTTGTGTGGACAGAGGGCTGCAAAATGGAAAGGACTGAGCAAATAGCATTGTTGGGCTTCTTTGGTGTCTGGGTTGTTTGATGACAGTGAAATTCTTATTTGGAGCTGGCTTTGTGCATGGGTGCATGTCCCAGAGGAACTGCACTATTTCCTTCATAAACTTTAACTGGCTGTTAATCTGCTCACTTGGAAGGACAAGAGACTCAGAAGTGGAGCTGTGCAGACAGGGCCACGCTCTAGGAGTAGAAAGATGAACAACACCAATAAGTTTTCAGCCAAGAAAAAGATGGTTTGAGCAGACTGACAGAAGGAGTGAAGAAGTATTGCTGATGGAGTGCTCCAAGACAGTGAAGAATGAGGGAGAATGAACTGGCCAGCTTAACTGGAGGGTGTCCTTGGTGCACCAGAGATTGCAGTGACAGGGGACTGGAGTCAGCAATACTGGGAACTTGCTTACATTTAAAGCCTTATTCTTCACTGCCAGGGTGCAAAAACTCATTTTTCTGGGGTTTCTGTGGTCTATACAGGAAACACCTTAAAGGAAACTGATAATTTAGATTAAATTCCTGAGCTAAACACAAGTTTAGCTTTCAGTAACCCTGGGAGAGAGCTGCTTATGGCATTCTGACTGTAATATACAGCTAAGAGGACAAAGTCCAATTTAAATGATACATTTTACACACTAATCATCCAGGTAAAAGCCCACACTACTATCACCAGCCATGTCAAAAGAAATATTGTAGATTTAAATATAAGTTCTGTTTGAGGTTAGAAGCTGCAAACTGCTTTGTCACAGCTATCCTGAGACTTGTTTAAACCTTTAAATTAATTTCTACATACTGACTTAAACTGAAATCTTGCTACAACTTCAAAGCATTAGCAAATTAGTGATAGAATTTTTAAAACATAACTGCAGCTCTAGCAGTGCTTTCCAGATATCCAGAGCTTCCATGCTGGAAACCAAATTTTCCATATGTATGGGAAATGTAGAGTCTGAAAATGCATTCCTCTTACAACTCAGTCACTGGAAGACAGTAATGTTTAATCAGTTCTGAATCTGTGTTTAGCCTCACAATCATTAATATAAAATGTTTCTGATTTACATTCAAATTTTAATTCAGATGCATGATGCTGATTTATGAGAAGATGCTCTGAAACTTCTTGAAACACCAATGAGTATTTTCAAGGAAGTTAATTACAACCTGAGAATGAGAGATTCTGGGGTTGTTTAGGAAAAGAAAAAGGAAAACAAATGAAATATCTCATTTGTCATTGACTTTTGGTAGATTTCATAAATTAAATTTTTTAAAAACCAGGATCATTCTGAAAATGTAACTATACATCATACACAATATCTATTTATTTAGAACTACACCAGTCTTCACCAAGTGTACTATGTCAGAACTCTGGCATTGCTCCTACCAAACAGTTAATTCCATGCCTTTGGAATCATCCTGTTTGCTTAATCTGGCAAATAAAAAAATGAAAAGCAAAAGCAATAGTAAATACAAAATTTTGCATGAAGAGGACTGAGGAATTTGGTTTGTAATCAAATCAAACTGAACTTAATGTCATTCCATATGTTCAGGAGGCCTCTTCTTTGGTCTCAAATATTTTTGTTAGATTTTATTGGAAACTCTGAGACTGATATGGGTGCAATTTTAGGTTTGAGTTGTATTGGGTTTTCATAAGCTCTGCTGCTTATAAGGATTTCCATTAGAACTGCACAGTGAAGTTTTTGCTCTATCTTTCTTCATTTATGGTACAATAAGAACAATGAGATTGGATTACTGCCTTGCATCCTATCATTTACTTCTATTCAGCTTTTAATTCAGGGAAACCATTTGACATATCTTAATAAACATATTCATCAGTGTAAAATGTATTTGGGAGAAATACAGTCAGTCACTGACATTATTCTTTAGTGCAAGAATTAACATTATGGTAACAAAAAATACCAAGAATATATTTTTGCATTTTATACTGCAGTTAAAAGGCAGAATGATTATTTAACAAAATAAAAGTAT
The DNA here is from genome assembly GCF_047830755.1 of Zonotrichia albicollis. Taxonomy (NCBI): domain Eukaryota; kingdom Metazoa; phylum Chordata; class Aves; order Passeriformes; family Passerellidae; genus Zonotrichia; species Zonotrichia albicollis. Next base: position 9,276,140 of record NC_133834.1, read on the forward strand.
TGGTATGACAGGAGAGCATTGCTGTAGTAGACTATTATATAGCAGCTTTGAGTCACACACCAGCAGGCTTCAATAACACATCTGAAGGATGAGACTCATTCTGCCGTCATTGGGGTGCAGAGTTGTGCTTTGAGGTGTTGCCTGATGCTGCAGGGACATATTTGTCATCTACAAAATGAAAAGTTCAATATCTTTGCAAAACAGTGATGTGTTTTCTTTGTGGTTTCACTTTCGCTTTACAATCTAAATTTTACTCAACAAATTTGATTAATGAGGTGCTATTCCTATCATATACTACTGAATTTAGTAGTTAGAATTGTATTTTGTCATCGGACAGGCACACCAAATAATAATATTTTCCTTGTTGAATAACTTCCAGTGGCAAATATTCCAACTACTAACAAAAACTGTCAGCAATATCCATCATCAGTGCTTCATGCCCATTGTTATCTTTGAAGTCACCTGGATTCTTGATGTCAAAAACTAGGACAGAAAACACTGCCAAAGTAGTAGGAATTATGTTTTGAAAAAACCCAAACCATCAACACAACCTTTTTATGGTTGCATTCTGCCAGATTTGTGCTCATCAAAATGAACAAGATAGACTGAGACACCTTTTTTTTTTTAATGTGGTAAGAACAACCTCACTAAAAGGCAAGCAAAAACTACCTTTTGCTTTCATTGTTGGTTTGCCCTCACACAAACTATGCTTGTCTTTTTCATGCCAAGACAACATGTTTTTTAACTGTTGACTTAGTGCTTAATCATCTCTCTAAATCCTTGAACTCCCACCCTCATATTTTGTCTCAAAAGTCATAGACTGGTAACAAAAATGACAAAAATGTAAAATCCCAAATGGATCAGTTCTGTCTGCATATGCAGGTGCAAGCATTAAACTAATATATTCACAGCTATAAAGATTACTTTTTATAATTTTGGCTGTGCAAAACTTTGAAAATATTCTAGATGTTAAAATGCCCTCATCAGAAATTTAACATTCTGTAAAATCAATTTCTTCCTAATTTTTCAGTCATCCCAACTTTCCCAAGCAGAATCAGTGCAGTGGTTACACAATAAAGAATAAGAGGTTGGCTGCATACATTAAAAAGCTTATGAATACAAATCCCAACATGAGGCAATTGTAGGATGCTACTCAGGGGGAGAATTGCCCCAACCTCAATCCACAGTTTTAATCATAAATGATTTTTGTACTTTGTTCTATGTTCTCTGCTTTACATTATAAATTTCCTTGAAATGTACATATTGGCTCTGATTGCAGTTTTATTATCATAAGATAAAGTCAAGAAGGGAACTAAGTGTGTTGAATATTTATGAACTAACTTTTTTTTGTTGATTTTTATAATAGAAAAAAAGTTGGGAAAAAATCTCTGGAACCATGCTACAAAACTGCATTGATAATCATTCCCAGATGATTACTATGTGGATTTGAATTTAATCTTGAATTTTTAGTTATCACATCTAAATAGCTTTCAAGATTCCTTCAGTAATATAATTTTGGTTTCAGCTCATCCATTTAAGCAACATGCCTGTTCACCCAAGTTTAAGGCTATAACTACACTTCTGAATCTGTAATGAATTTGCAACATAATCCAAAATAATCTAATTGCCATTTACCATTCACTCCTTGTCAATTAGAGAAATGCACATTTGATCAATAGCTTTCTATGCACAGCCAAGAGCATATACAAAGGACAATACATAAGAGAGTTGAATAGGACAAAGGACATTATTTGAGTTAGCACGTGTTAAGCTGGAGGTGTCCACAATAAACTCTCAGAAGCAGAGCAGTTTTTACCCTGAAAAGTTTGTTTTCATTGTGTTAGTTCACTCTTTACACTCCAGAGCACCAGCTGAGAGAAAAAAATCTCCAGCCTTTGCCATGTAGACCCTTGCTTTTCAAGAGCTAATCTGATCACTTTTGAACTGCTTTATTATTTTCTCTCCCCCCATTCTGTACACATGCAGAACCCTGTGCTTCCTATTGCTGTCCCTGCTGCTCCTCTGTGCCTGAAAACTCTGGTTGATGGTGCCGGGTGGGATTGTTCCAGGGAGCCTGCAGGCAGCAGTTCTGGCCAGAGCAGCAGGGAATGCCACAGCACAGAGTGCAGGGAATGCCACAGCACAGGGAGTGCAGGGAGTGCCACAGCACAGAGTGCAGGGAATGCCACAGCACAGGGAGTGCAGGGAATGCCACAGCAGAGAGTGCAGCAAATGCCACTGCACAGAGAGTGCAGGGAATGCCATAGCACAGACTGCAGGGAATGCCACAGCACAGGGAGTGCAGGGAATGCCACAGCACAGAGTGCAGCAAATGCCACAGCACAGGGAATGCAGCAAATGCCACAATCCAGAGAGTGCAGCAAATGCCACAGCAGAGGGAGTGCAGGGAATGCCACAGCACAGAGAGTGCAGCAAATACCATAATACATAGAGTGCAGGGAATGCCACAGCACAGACAGTACAGCAAATGCCACAGCACACAGAGTGCAGGGAATGCCACAGCAGAGGGAGTGCAGCAAATGCCACAGCACAGAGAGTGCAGCAAATGCCACAACACAGGGAGTGCAGGGAATGCCACAGCACAGAGTGCAGCAAATGCCACAACACAGGGAATGCAGCAAATACCACAATACATAGAGTGCAGCGAATGCCACAGCACACAGAGTGCAGCAAATGCCTGCCCCTGTTTCATTTGTCAGTAGGGCACTGCACACCAGCCATTCCAGCCCTGGAGTACAGAGTGGCTGTGGGTGTCACTCTCATGTGGGAGTAGGAACAGACTCTGAGCCTTGCAACAAAACCAGGATTTTGGCAGTGCTTAGAGTAATGGCCAGTTTATGCCAATTAGATGAAATTCTGTTTGGTCAAAAGTCCTAGTAAAGCTCTCATCCTCTTTAATGGCTCAAGGATTTTACACCCAGGGGCACTACAAGTTACTCAGGACCTCATACATTCTTTACTGAGGGGAATAGTGGTTTTGTTGTTAATGTGGAGTAAGGAGAGAGATAAAGGGATATGCAGGAAGTTTATCTTACCGCTTTGCAAAAAACCCTAACAAAACAGAAAAGACAAACAAGCCAAAAAACCCCCCAAAACACAGCTTAAACAGTTCAGTGTTGGAAAAGGAAAAATGTTCACTGGCAAGAGCAATAGAAGCTAGTTAGGAAAAGTGCAGTGAAGACTTCAAAATAATTTACTAAATTGGACCCACCTGAGAAGTGTTTTGAGAAGCCAGGAGGTTACCAGGAGTTTTCAGCTAGATGTACTTTCCCTTTTTGTTCTGATTTGAGGGAAATTTGGACATCTGCATAAGAGGAAAAAGTCATGTGCACACAGGGGCAAGGGAACTTGCGCTCCCCTTTGACGCTGGTGCCCTTTGGCAGCACAGCTGCTGTCACCCCCAGGGGCAGAGCGTGGAGAGTTTGTGCTGATACTGAATCCCCAACCACGGAACCCTGGCACAAAATAGAATCACAGGTGGCAGCTTCCCCTTATGTAAATGGAAGGAAATTCTGGAATGTTGTGTGCACTGAGCACTGTGGATTTGTTTCACAGAGGCCCCTCCAAGTACTGAGGGCTCCAAGTGAGCACCTTTGCCATGGGGTGTTGGCCCAGACCAGCCTGATGGTTCTGCTGCTGTGCCATGGGGTTTGGCCATGTGAAACAATGTGCTCACACCTTCAGAAGCAAATTAATGGAGGAATATTGTGTTAAAAAGAATGAGATGTTGTTTCATAAAAAGCTTCCAAAAAAGAAATGTGTTTTTTTTTCTCTACCTCATCAAATGACTAACTCTAGTTTAAAGAATATAATTTGCATTTATAACAGTGGTTTAAATTATTTCTCATTTTGTCAAAGCTCTAAGGTTGGAAAACTGCATTCCTCCTAGAGTAATCCAGATTCTTGGTAAAGTTTCAAGTTAATTTCTGAACAGCCATTGATTTTTTGAGGAAACACTCCTTATCATTTCTGAAAAGCAAACCTGGCCACCACTTTGGTTAGTATAGTTTCAAGTTTCTAGTCATAGCTCAGTACTGAAATTGCCATTAAATGCTTCACTTAGTTAAATGAATTCCTTTAAGGATTTTTAAAATAAAATTATTTGCAGTAATTATTAATAACCTCTTTCCCACAATTTTTGCACTTATTTTTCTTGGATTCTTGTTTTTCCTCCTTGCTAAAGGGCCTCCACTTATGAAAAGAGGTCTGTGAAAAGGAATAATTTCTTTCAGACACAATTAACTCCAGGAAAGATCTTCAAGAATCCATAGAAAATCAGAGGGGATAAGATATTAGCAGAGGATTTATTCCTAAATGTTTAACTAGAATAAAGGTTTCTTTAAGACCTATAATTGCAAAATTCACTTACAAAGCCATCTCTTTACTCTGTTTCTGGGATTTATCTTGTGTCTACAGGTTTTTGCACCAAAGTCAGAAAGCTCAAATGTTACCTTATCCATGCAAAGGTATTACTGTGGTGATAGAGAGACCAGGCACTAAGTCTGGCTAAAATTGTTTGTAGCAAAACCAGTAACAAATACCAGAAACTTCTGAATCGTTAAGAATATTAAAAGCAAAATTGTTTATACTTCTTTGAAAATGTCCAAATTTTAGCAGATACAGAGGATAAGCATATAAACTACAATTTATACTATTAAGCTGTCTCTTTCTACAGTTTGTTCATTAGATTAATTTTATGCACTAATCTAATAATTAGCGGACTAATTTTTTTTCTGTGATCCTATGCCTCTCATAATGAGATCTAAATAACTTTATGCAAATATATTGTTTCTTTCCTCTCAGAGTAACAAAATTACAGTAAAGAGCAGCAGTGCTGCAGGGTTCCTTTCAAACACACACAAATGTATGTGTGTATCACTTTGTAATATGATGACCTTGTATTGTCACAGTCTAGCATTTTACAGCCATTAACATTTCCTTGTGAAAATCTGCTTTGAAATATTTATTTGCAAGCTACACTTTATTTCCTAGGTGACAGCTTTTCCATCATTACTCCAAACATAGGGAGATAGATGAAGATGTTTCTGGAACCAGAGACACAGAACTAGAGCTATGCTGCAAAGTGTGAATCACCTATCTGCCCTATGCATAAGGAGAGATTTTCAGATTTTATAAGTGTCAAAATCACCCAAACGTTTTCAGAAAGGAAGACAAGTGGTCCATGAAAATTTGGTCTCTGTAACTTAGTGCTTTACTCTGCTGAAATTGTCCACTGCAATAACACTAAAGTTTCCCTTTCCTCTTTACCACCTCTTGTGTCTGTTCATCAGGAGGAGGGGGGATTGTGCCTCTCCCCTCTGCATCTCAATAACCCACATGCAGTACTCCAGGTTCCTCCTGTGTTCCTTGATTTTGTTTGGCCAGGGAATAATCTCTGATTTTTTCAGAGTTGCCCATCCTGGGCTACATATCCTGACTGATCAGCAAGCAAACAACTGTAAAGATTGTGGTTCAGCCTTTTGTCTCCATTCAGCCATTTGTTTTCCTAACAGCTGTAGAAATATCTCATCCTTGAGATCTCAATAACACCAAAAAGGGCAAAGGACTAAAAAGTTACTGGAGGGAGTAACAGACAGCTAGACAAAATAAAAATTGCATTACCCTTGTTCTCTTTTAAGAACAATAAACCTCGAGTTATTTAGTGAGCACAATAAAATGCTACAGGGAATTGTTAGCACAAAGTTTGGATCCATAAATCACGTAAGTATTGAGATGCTGCTCTGAGAGTCTGTAATCATCAAACAGTGAGATCTAGTCATCAAAGTCTGGGAATGCCAGGAAAACAAAAAAGAAGGATAGGATAATCTATGGTACATCCTTTTCTGTGTGGATCAAAGAACTAACTCCTCAGGAACGTGTCTGCCTGCTTTGTAGTGCCTAAATTAATTGTCCAGGAAAGTCTGGAAGAAGTCAGGATATGCCAGAAGGTCAGATCATGGAGGAAAATACAAGCTCAAAACTTGGCAGATGGTTTATTAGCTGCTAATTATTCTTATTTCTACTTTACATGATATTAAATGTGTGTTAGAAGCTTCCAAGTGGAAAATTCTCGCAATAGTTAATGGAGTTCAAAAGCTGCATTAATCCTCCTTTATGGCTTGTGACACTCTTGGGAAGGAAGGTACAGCACAGCTTCAAGGATGCAAAGGTGTAAAGCAACCTGAGGCAAACTAGCAAATTACAAAGGGCAAAGTCCCAAGTGCATATTTCCCCATGGGAAATCTCTGTAGGTAGAAATGGATTAAGTTCCCCCATACACCTGTAGCTTATTTAGAGTTTGAGATCAGTGCACTCTGCAAGCTGGTAACTTTAGGAAAAATCTTCTCATATAGATCCTTACAAGTCTTATCAGTTTGGAAGGAATTAACAGAAGTGGAATAATTTAATCTAAATTATCATCTCAGCAAATTAAAACTAGACCATATGCATGTCATAGTCCAATATCACATGCATGGCTGAATCCTGGCAGTCAGGATGTCAGGATCAATTCTCCATCATCTGAAGAATCCTTTTGAACTGTTCTCACAGTAACTTGCAGCCATGGATTTCCCTAGACTTGACCTGTGTGAGATAACTGTGAGCAGCACACAGACTGCTTGCTCTGCCCTGTGGATTTGCTATCAGTGAAAGCTCCTAACTGTCCTTCTCACCAGCTATCCCCTGATTAAGTCATGGAGAGCTTTTTTACATCATGCACAGGACTAAAACATGGACATCATTCTCATGCTGAACCAGTTCCTGACACCCCCTCCATATAAGAAATGACGAGGCCTCGCAGCTGGAGCTGTGGCCATTTAAGCAAACCTGAGCTTTTTCCCAGCCTGCCTGCCTGCAAGCTGAATGCCTCTGAGCATCAGATTATCTTTGTGCTTCATATTGTGGAACAGTGTTGCAGAAGCCAGAGCAGAGCTGGCTGTGGTCCAGCATTATCATATTTATGTTCCGATATCTACAACTGGCGTGCATAGATTGCTGCTGCCGCTGCTGCCTGAAGTGCTGTGCACTGCTATCACCAGCAGTCAGAGCAAACGAGGGTTGGCAAACTGCAGGATCCAATATCAGCCAGCCTGGCAGATCCAATTCAGGAATGAGGACCAGCACAGCCTTAACATAAAGAAATTCCGGATGAAAAGGTAAATTGCTCAGAGCGGATGTATTGAACATAGGAGATGAGAGAAGCTGTCAAAGGAAGATGACAATGAACAACCACGTTTCATAAAGAAGATGTCAGAAGGCACATGGAGAGAGTCTGTTCTATTTAAGACATTCCAGAGATTGTTTTTGAAAAAAGAATTCAAAATTTCAGAGCTAGGTATTGTGGTGCACCTGGAGCAGCCTGCAATGCCCACTGAACTTTCAGAACAGAGCTGTATCTGCAGAACACTCATTATCCACATTGGTAAAATTACCTGGACTGGATTTTGACCCTGTATTAACTTAACTCATTCAGCAGAGGTTAGGATAATAACTATATTATATTTTTCTTTTTAAGCCACAGTTCAATAATATCAGAAAATGAGTAAGCAGAAATAAGCCTGAAAACCAGTGTCATCATGCACACAATGTAATAACAACTTAATGACTGAGTCAGCAGGCCAGGCAAATCTCATTTTCCACACCCCACAGAGTATCTTGTGGATGATACCATTGTTTCAGTGCTCTCTCTCCCAGTCTCCTTCTTGCCCATCAAAGATTTTTTTTGCCTTCATGTTTGCGATTCTGCCTATGCCTGACAATTGTAACGAAGATATGCCACAGTTTTGGTGACAAGGCAAGTATTCTAGAGAAATCCTGGCAGAAGTGATGAAATGCAATAGTTAATACCTGACATTGGGTTCTGGAAGTGATCACCTATATATAAATTTATGTAATGCTCTATAATTTACAGAAAAAAAAAATCATACTTTTTTGGAGGTCACCATAATTTAAAAAACAATGAAAACACATATAAATGCATGGAAGAAAACAGTTTCCTATTAAAATGTCATTGCAGCATAAGGATCCATAAAGGTGATATGGGAAAAGACAGCATATGTTTGTCTCAGCTTCAACACCAACTCTAGCTGAAAAAGTGTTATGAATTTTTGAGAGCTTCTTGACTTAGAATAACAAATATGGGGGTTTTAAACAAATAATTGTGTTTTCTTACATACTTGAATGTTCTGATCACTTCAGGATACCTTCAAGTCCATATGTGTTTTACAGGAATATGACATTCCACTTCACATTTCTGAATTTAGGCCACTCACACACAAAGTGTGTTTGAGCTGCCACAGTTTACATACATTGATCTATATCCCCACATGTGCTGTGCAATGTGTAACATGCATAGCACGTTGTATTCTCACTGCAGCTTTGACATTGGAGGATTTTTCCTCAGCTATGGAAGCAATCCTTGTCTTGTTACCAACTTGCCTTAAAGTGTTAGTGGGGAAAAAACCTTTTTATGAATATATGAACAAAAAATGCCTTCTGAGAGATAAATTTTCTGTCATGTTCTGCAGCTACAATCACAAGAGGCCGTAGATTAACTCATTGCACATTTTGAAGCAAACAAATGTATTTTAGTAGCAGCAGCAGGATTTTTCACCCATTATTTACAATGCTTTTTAATTTGGGAACTATTAACTCTACAGGCACAGAAAAGTCAAGAAATTTGTATCTTCTGATTTTAGGATTTAGAGCAACACAAAGTGAAGGTTAAAATAGCATTCTCATCCTGATACAAAACCAGGGACAGTCAGGTATTGTCTTTCCTTGCCTTTGACAGTCTTTAAATTCCATTCACTCTATCTTAAAAGAATATGTCTGATGTGCAGCAGTGTAATGTCTATTAGCATAATACTATAATAATTTCAGAGCTATAATACAATAAACGCTATCATTGTTTAGAAAGTCAAGATATTCCCATCTCATAATCCAAGGATGCTTGTAACAATCTGTTGTATCACTCACATTAGCATCATCACCTACTTTGGAGATGCTGAGATGTAATTTAAACCAGAAACAACAGAGTACTGGGGATGAGGAAATGCTGATCAAAACCTTAAGGATTTCTAGAGGTCACAACATCCTGGCAGTCTGCCACAGTCACGGCTGCTGACTGGAGAACACTTTCTAGTTTCCTTGCAGCTCCAGGTTAACACAGTTACTAAAATAAACACTTTGAAAAATTTAGGAATTGGTACTAAGCAGGAGCTCATTTTAGGGTGAGAAGGGGGGAACTTTAAGTTTTCCAATATCCATAAAGGTTCAAATAGGAGTATTATAATATTTTTAACATTTAAAATAATTTCCAGGGCTAATTTAGTAATTTTTTATGTGATTCACTGAAGAAATCGGCTTACTTAGCATTGTTGATTCAAAAATCAGGAATAAAATCTGACTGTATGAAAAAACTCCTACTACTGAAATGGATCCAGGCATTGCCTTACTGCTGTGGGGACAAAAAAAAGCCTTAAAAGACTGGATGATGAAATAGAAAGTGGTGCTTGTGGATCCCCAGTTAAAATACAGTCACAGTGAGTGTAACAGTGGCCAGTTTGTAAGTCTGCAGCCTAAACTATGTGTCACTAGATCTCCAATCCTTTGAGCAGTAAATAATCTGGAAAGAAACAAGTTTCTCAGTTTCTTAATAGTGTCAGTAACCTGTTCTCTTAAGCAGACAGACTTGCTAAAACAGGGGTAAGAGTGTTTAGTAGAAAATGTTTAATTTATTAATACACTCAGCCTTACTGAAGAAAATAGAGGTTTTTTTAACCAGAAGCATGTTAGCTTCACTGCCAGACTGCATTTCAGGTGGAGTTGTTTCTTGGGGAAATTGGTCTGTGGCAGGCTGACAGAGTGCCTGGGCTCCTGGGGACGGTGGAGTCCTGGTGTTTTCTCTTCTCCCTCTTGTTCCAATGGGCTTTAGGCTAAAGCAATCTCAGTGCTAAATTCCCTTGACAGGGGAGAAAGAAAGGGAAAAGTGAATGGGTAGAGCTGTGATCCACAGCAGTGTGCTCACACTGGCCAGCCTCCAGCTCTGACCATGGCATGGCCGGGCTGGGTTCATAGATTTAAAGGAGAAATTAGTTCCATTAGATCTGGGATCTGTCCAGGTACCCTCTGTAATATCCAAGTCCTGTCATTTTACCCAGTGGCTCCTGTAATCAGCATGTGGGCTGTGAATCCAAACTGCTGCTATGTTTCTGTTCTAGGAGTCAGATTTTAGTGACAATTTTCTTTTTCATAAATACTTCTTTAATTTTTTATTTACTTCCTTTGTATAATAATAAAAACTCAAAGTGTAAAATATAATCCTGAGAGTTCTGTTAAACCCTAAGTGATAATAGGAAAAAGGAGAAGAATACTAATGGAAAGAGCATATACTGAAGATTTTGCTTTCATGTGAATGCAATTAGAGCTTTTCCCTTAAGCTAATAGGATAAGTAACTATATGAGGAAATCCACAGACACTGCAAATGTGCAGGAGGGAGAGAGTAGTGTTTGCTTGGTGTTCAATGGTCCATGTGTAATAAGCTGGCAGTTCCATCTAGTTCCTACTGGACAATTGCGTACATCAGAAATTCCTGTTTCTCCCTTCCTCCAGCTGCACATTTGGAAGTTTCAGCAGTGAAACCAAGAGCTGAATTAAGAAAGACATTGCTACATTTTCAAAGCTTTTTTCTATTTTTCTCTATTTCTTTCTTTGTAGGTAAATGTAAGCACACAACAAATACATTCCTATTGCATATATGGCTGTGAGATTCAGGATAACAGTTGATTTCCTGAATATCTGTGCATGACTGACCAACTCACATGCCTTTGTCAAATTATTCTAGGAGATCTATTCTGATACTCCCAAACTATGAGGCTTTCCTAAAAAGCATTTGCTAACTTGATACCAGATTAATACTCTGTCTCTTGAGAATAAAATAATGTTCTAGAGTTTTCAGTTGTTACTCTGATTCCTGGAAGACAGAGAATAAATGGTGTACAGGTTGGATCACAGAAGTAATTAATTTCTTTAAAATGTAGAAATGATTCCTTGATGCTAGTAATTCCCCAGAAATTATAGCAAATATATATATATATCTAGGATAACACACAGTGAGTCTGTGGTAGTTTGGTATGGCACAATTATTGGTGCCCTTAATTTGGGGTGCTTTATATTTGGATTTTGCCTACACAAACATACTTCTAAAACCATGTTGACATACCCAGTACAGCAAACCACTTACATGAGGTTCTCACAACTCTATTCACAACCAGCAGGAGACTGGCAGTTTTATTTTGCTCTGTAATATTGCTCCTGGCCAGGATGTGGACCAGTTTCTGGCAGTGCATGATTTCCAAACTATGGAAAAGATTGTCAGGCCCATTCCTGCATGGCTTGGGGTGAGAAGGGCCAGAAACTTGTGTGGAATTCGCCAGAAGTTCCCTAAAATAGGGAAATATTTTACCACTCTATTATTTGTGCCACCCTTTTTAGGAGCTGTAGTGAGCTCCAGGGACTGCAGCCCTTTGAAAGGGAAGAACAACAGAGCATCAAGGACACTGTCCTTGGAACAGCAGCCCCAGAAATGCTGTGACTCCAGGAGCCAGGGTGGCAGAACTTTGAGGCTGCTATAAAGCACATTGTGAAAACACAAAAGTCTCTCCAGCTTTTCCTTTAGTGATGGACAGTTGTTAATGACAGTGAACTGTAAATATTGCATACACAGGATGGGGATATGCAACTCAGCCAAAACCAAAAATCTATCAGCAGTTTTTAATGCCTTTAAAAAAAATCTTAACATACTGGCAAAACCAAAAGTTTAAAAAAATATTCTTTTCCTGTAAAAACGTTTCAAGCACTGTAAAGGTTCTTACTCCTGAGACAATGGCTGCTGAGTCTCCAATGCCTTTTGCTGCAGCAAAAGATTCACAATTGTCTATTCAATTTGTAAACACCTTCATGCTTGTTATGTCATTTTTTTGTCCTCCAATATTCCTTTAGTGCCTACATGAGATCCCTGTGTGCCTCTGGTATTACTGATCTAGCCAGGAATTTATACTTTTTGCCCTCAGGAGTAGCAGGCTTGAAAAAACGTTTGGCATAGTTGGAATGGGGGACATTAATATCACTGACCCTTTTGTTAATGGGTCACTGACCCTGTAAATGGTCTCTACTCTATGGAATGTGTTTTAATCTGCAGGCAGTATCTTGCTAACCTCCCACTTTCCTATGGAATTTCACAAACCTGAACCCCATTCTGTGGAATCTCTCTAATTGTTTAGATGCAGAGTGACTTGCATCCCATAACAACTACAATTAAACTATGCCACATGGCTTCATCACACTTGCCCCAAAATACCTTTGCCATCAACATTTCTCAGAGTGGCAATTCTCCTGAGCTTTCCAGAATTTATAGGTCACAGGTAAAACAGCATGTTCTCTGCAAATGTTAATGAGTTTACAAACTGCTGAGTATTATAATGATAAATTTGATCATATTTCTCTACTGACTTTGTATGGTCTTGGTGCTGCAATATTTTTAGCTTATATCTGCTCTCAAAGGGCCCAATCCAAAGCTCATTGAAGTCAAGGAAAATAGGTGTATTAAGATTAGCAGCTTTTGATCAAGCCTGAGACAGTCAGTGCCATAAAAACATTATCTGTGCACATCCCTTATATGCCACTGACATCTCCTTGCACCACTGTGAGTTCCTGAATCTCATTTTCCTTGCAGCTTTCTGCCTGATCAGGGAATCTATTAAGTCCAGGCAGTCAAGGCAGCTGTCTTGAGTCAGATAATTTTCAGCTTCCTACATAAAGGGAACTAATATAATATCAACTTGATGCCCCCATCACTGTCATAACTCACGTGGTGCTGTGGAGGGAGAAGGGCAGAATGTGAGCAGTGATTTCCAAAGCCCTGGCCCTGGACAATCCTCTGCTTCTGTAACAGACTCCCTGTCCTGCATTTACAGGTACTTTCACCAACTTTCTTGGGCACAAAGTAATTGCTGTAGCTTCCACATGCATCCTTTCCCACCTGAAAGGGTAGGGTGCACACTGGGAACAAGGCTGCATTTCTGTTCAGTGTCTCTTCCCATACAGGTACAGACAGAGACCTGTAGTCTGATGCCTTCCTTTGGCATTTTAATCCCTTTACAGATAGAAAGTGACCTGTTTATTTCAGGAGGGTGCAGTTCTGTTGTGGTATATGATGGCATTAATATATATCATTTGAAGTTCTAGTGACCAGACCTAGCACTACCTTTAGGGAGAGACAAAACTGTTTACAGTGCTTTGATGAACCATCTTCCACAACAAGTCCACTTAAAAAAATACTGATGACAAAACTAACAGTTTTGAGATGAGAATCTTCATGAAATACAAACCAAACACTGAAAATGCCTGGTGGTAATGGATCATCTATCATCCCTTCTAAAACTGTTTCCTTTGAATGAAATGGAATTTTGTGAGGGTTTAGTGTCAAACTGCTGGATGTCTCCTGTGGAAAAGGTCAATATCTAACAATAGCAAATGTTATCACACAGACTAGGTCTTATGCCAGTATCAGAAACTTCCCTCCAGGTTACCAAAGAGCAAGATAGTTGATGTTTGGTTTGGGCACTAGATGGACTTCTTCAGAGGGCTACAGAGAATTTAAATAGCAGATTCTATCTTTATGATGAAACTGGTTTTGAAGTGCTTTAGTTTACAAGCCCCAGGTGTTTCTGGAGTGCAATTCAATGAGTATTTTACAGTTTCATAAGAGCCTGCTCTCTTTGTAAGAGAAAAGCAAGAACATGACTGTTTCTATTTTCTCTTTTCCAGTTTTACTAACAGTCTTGGTATAAAGGGTAACACAAACAGTAGTCCTTTCTATGCAAAAATGGTAATAGACTCTCTTCAAAGGACAATGTTAATCCTTCCCTCTTCCATTCCACTTAGTTACAGTGAAAAAATACAAAACGAAACAATTCCTCAATAATGGAAAAAAATAAAATTACATTTTCTGATCTCTTGTATTTTCTTTCCTCCAAAACCTGTGCTCTGGTCAGTGTAATATATTGTGTGAAAACACAATGTACACACTCCACATACTTTTGAAATATCTGGTGAAATGACTTTTTGATTTTTCTGGGCATAGGATGAATGTGCAGTGAATTCACAGTAAAAGCTCTATATAGGATCTCTTGATAGGTGTAACTTATTTTTTATTTACAATTTCTATGGCTTCTAGTTTTTATTTTCTCTTCTCCCCTGCTGTCTGAATTCAGTATGAAATAAATTTGCAATCCCACAATGTTGCTTCAACCTTTAAAAATGGACTGCAGCCAGTGCCAGTTTTGGGCAACTGTCCAAATTTACACACCAGCCACATAGTGCAAAGTAGTTTTTGTTACCTTTTTATCATTTAGCCACAAATTTCTTTTTATTCTCTCAATTCCCTGAAGGAATGACCTCCTTGTCTGGGTTGCTCCCACCTAGTAAATGTGCTAATTGTTATTACTTAATTTCCTGATAGAATTGTGTTCAATCCTATGCCTGTTGAAGGCCTGGACAGCAGTTTCATGCACATCCCGTAATGTTTGGAAATGTAAAGCATAAGGGCTGATCTAGGTAGCATATGGCTCATGGTCCTTTAGCTCTTTGTTTTGGTAGTGATCTTTAGGAGAATGCTATTCATTATTTTCTATTTCAGTGTATTAGAAATTTTTGTCCTAATTTTGGAGAGATACTAAAGCTTCCACAGTTCTGATATCTTTAAACACAACTTCATCAGGGGACCAAACAAGTCAGCAACCTACACAACAGTAATGCTGCTGTTTCAGTGACAATAGGAAGTGTGTTTGAGTCTATACCAACCTTGATTTTGTAAACATAAATGAATTCAACAAATGCAGTCTATTATTCCAACATATACTTAAAATGTACTGTATTGCATAACGTATTGTTTGAGTTAAAAAGAGCAAATAATTGCATTTAATGAATGATCACTGTGTTTAAAAATATTTTGAAGACAATTTTTTTAATACCAACTTCGTGTAGCAGGGTAATTATAGAAGTGGGAATATCAAATAATCAGTTTATGGTCATATACCCTGTACTTCTGAACAATTTTATGGCTGGAGTTTACTACCTCTGTGACATTAATGTCAGTGAATTGCTTCTTTCTACAGTGTCCACTGTAGTGTTCTAAGAATGAAATATCAGAAGAATTAGAAAGGTGAACAGGTACAAATATTTCTCAAATGATTAAGAGACTTCTCTGTAGCAAGTCCATATCTAATAAAATAATAATCACGTGAACTTCAGACATACAACTCGTGAGTTCAGCCAACAGATCCTCTGCTTCACAGCAACTGATACTTGGCAGCTTTAAAAAAATATTAATCAATCCATGGATTACTAAAATTTCAGCACTAATTTGTTGTGACTTAATGTAACTGAAAATATTTCAGCATGTCTAATTCCATATTATATGGCAACATATTCCCCAAGCTGAATATCTCCACCCAAAGCACTTACATTTCTGTCCAGGGCTTTTCAATAAATGAACAATTTGGCCAGTGGTTCATGGAGAACTGCTGGTGGTTCCAATGGGGATGTGCAGGTGCCCTGTGCAGCAGGTGCCAGGGATGCCCATACCAAAAAGCTCTTTGGTCTGAGCAGGTCAAGAAGAGAAGTTGAGCTGGAAGTAGAAACCACAGCTTTGGGGGTAAAAAGGCTGAGTTTAAGCTGTGTTTAAGAATGCCATCATGCTGTCAATGAAACACCAGTGCTTCTCCTCCAGCTCCTCCTGCAAAGCTAAGCAGAACTTTATTTTTGGTGTACATTTTGTTGAGGACTGTGAGGGGGTAGTGCGCCTTCCATTTATAGTGCACCCACAGGTTTTGTTATTGCTCTTTTATTAAAGGCATGACGGACAGAATCATTAACTGTGCAGATTATTTCCTTACATAAGGAGAAGAGAGCATCATGCTGTGATGGTCCAGGGGTGTCCAGCAGTCCTGGTACTGCCCTGCTTCTGTCTGGGTACCCCCTGCTGCTGCCCCTGGCTCATTCCACTTTTATTCTGGATCCCAAGGCTTTGCAGTCACCTGTTTCCATCGTGCTGCCTTGAGCCTGCAGCAGTGTGGGGTGATAGCAGTGTGGGTCTGACAGCTCCCCCAGTTCTCCCACATCCTGCAGCCCCATTGCTTTTTGGACAGGCAGAACTCCAGGCTTGCCCACCTGCTCCCAGTGCATCCCGATTCCCATGCCTGCCTACACCACACTCTCCTCTACAATCCTGCGAGTACAACAATCCACTGGAGCTCCTTTGACACAATGCACCGTCCCTTAACACAGAGAAAGACAGAAACCCGGCAAAAATATTAAAATTATGTGTGCCTGGCTCATTTTTCTTGAGGGCTCAGTGACCCTCAAGAAAAATGAGAGTCTCAGGTGCATGCCAGGAAGCCTGTGGTTTGGGCAAATTGTACCCTGGTCTTCATGGCTGTCATGTCACCAGACTGCACTTTCAGCAGTGGCACCACTCAGAGGGTCCTATTTCAAGCCCTGGCCATTTGCCTTTTCCTGCCTCCCTGTTTAAGAGTATCACCCTCCTCCTTCCCCCACCACAATCTCATCACAGCTCTCTTCAGAGTCAGACTGTAATGACTAAAAAATCACTGCAATCCTGCTGTGTGTGAATTAGAGGCAGCTCTGCTCCCCTCACAGAGCCACACTGTGGCTTCCCAGAGAGGGGCTGCAGGACCACTGGGGCAGCTGCCTGCAGCCTGGGGCCATGAACCAGATTTCCTGGCATCCCTCCACTGTTAGCTGCAAGCAGCTCATATTTTTTCTGTAGACACAAGCTTTGTTTTCAACAATTTAGTGTCCTTCTGATTTTGAAATATGAGAGAAATAAGCTTGCTAATATATTTGAGGCAGGAAGTGGGCACCACAAAGTAATGGCTATTTTCTAAAGGACTCTTAATTCCTTTAAGGACCTCTGATTTCCTTTCTTACTGATTTCTCAATAGCTCAGAATTAAACCAAAACAAATCCATTCACATATTTCAATATACCAATAGAAATTGCATAGGAATAAAGAAATTGTACATTAATCCAATGTTCTTCAAGTATGCATACAGACATAATAGACTGAGCAAGTAATTCTTCCTAGAAGAGATAATCAAAGGTCCCAATTTAAACAGTTCATTTTACAATAATCTTTCCTGTTTTGTCAGCCTAATACACCTATTAAAAATTTAATCTCTTCATTGTTTTAGTAATGTGAACCAGTATTTTACAAGTACTTGATTGATGGACATAGCCAAATGAAACAACGTTTTTGCTTGCCCTCACAGGGATTTTCGATAACTGTTTTCATTCTATGCCTTGAATAAAATAGTTTATTTCCTCAACAAAACAAGGGACAAACAACAGAAATGTGATGTCTGTGGTTTTTTCTTCCTTAATTTTCTGATATTGGCTTAGAAACGTTTCAATATAAATAACTCCCAGTATATGCATAAATTGTTTACCATGCAGTGGTTTTGTTGAGTCTCCTAGGAGCTCTGCAAGGCAGGTTTGGGAAAAACAGTGCTATAAACCCCACAAATAACCCTGCTTTTGTAACTGAAAAACACAAACAATCATCCAAACAGTGGTCAATAGAAATAAGGTTTCAATCTAAAAGACATAAAAGACTGAGTGGGAAACAAAGTGATGTTTCTTTCACAGCCAATGACCTTTTATTTATGGCCAGCAGAGCAGCAGCAGTGGTGGTGCAGGCCTGAGGAGGGACTGGGAGGGCTATGCACTCCCCGGTGACACCACTTTGGCCATCAGCAGCCTGCACAGAGCACACTGAAAGAAGCAAAAAGTGCCCTTGCTGTGGAGCCCATGCAGAAAGAGAACTGTTAGCCCTGCTTCTCTTTATCCTGAAAGATGCAAACTTGGTCTCTTTGATTATTTTTCTTTTCTTTCAGCCTAGCAGGCAATCAGGCAATCACGGAAGGAACTGAGCATCTCAATGACCAACCAGTGGAAAGCAGATATTGAGTCTTTCCTGTATAATGCTTTGCACAATCACGCTTCCTAAACAAAAAACAAGAGGTTCCTTTCCCCTATTTTTTAAAAATTTTTTTCCTTTTCGGACAAGCTTTTCTAATGACATTTTTAGGAGTTTTGGTAACTTTTGAACTTACTCCATACCAGCATTCACAGCATGGCCATGATTACCAAGGAGCACACTTGTGACAGAGGATCTTCTTCCCATGATAATTTTCTAATAGCAAATTTGGTGAAGATATTGATTTATTATTTATTTATTGATTGAGAAGATTAATAGCAGAGCATTAAATACAATCATCTGATGAATGGAGAAAGCCCAATAAGCCATTCATGACTTAAGCCACGGTTCAGACCAATTTATAGAACAGAGTACTGAAAGTCCCCTTTGTTCTGCACTGTCAGGCTACAAGATGCATTACCTTGACAAAACCAAAATTGCAGACATCCAGCATTTGCTGTCAAAAAAGCTGCCTGCAATTAAGGTCTTTTGGCAGCAACAGTAACAATAAGAGTAGAAACAGAAATATATTCAATGACCAGGAAATGTAGTCAGGTATAATATTCCCTCACATTTTATATATTAGTATATATAAAATTAGTATTAGAATTCAGCTTCTAATTCAGAAGAATTAGATCAGCTTCTCCCAAGAAAAGTTCTTGAATATTATACTACTCTTTAATATTATATGTGGCTATTTGATACCATTTTTATCAGCTGTGCAAAATATATTAAATAAAATACTGCATTGTAATATGTGCACACACACATAGATTTATGCATAAATTTATATGAAAATAATCCTACTTAGACTTCAATAGATGGACTTTACTCATTGCAGAAAAGTTACCAATCCATGGTCAAAACATGAATTTAAAAAAGATTTTTCTCAGTGTCAAAAGTGCACATTTAAAGTAGATATATATATATATTTAAAAGTAAGACACTTCTATTATTACTGCTAATAGATTCTCTGTTATCTTTTAGTGGTGATGTAACATTACATGCCTGTCATATGAATACAGAATTCTATCTCTTGCAGTGTTCTTAAAGTCTTTGTAACTAAACCAAGCCAGTTTTAAGACATGTTTTCAATTCTCCCCATTTCACAGGCTCTCCTTGTTACAGAAAATGCCCACAATACCAGCAAAAAAATCCAATTCAGGCCCATTAGGTGGCTGAGCAGACCAAAACCACTGATTGTTATTTAACAGCTTTGCAGAGCTGATGCGTAAAATTAATAAATGATTTAATAGCTTATAGGGAAAAGTTAGAATGGTTGACTTCAGTTCCTAAAATTTTTATAACTGACTTTATGCTTTCTAGTAATGCTGAGCTTTAATCCTATTAGTCAGCTCTCTTTTACAAGGTACACTAATTTGAATGCTTTTCCTTGAATATGTGCATCCTGTGGGCGCAGTTTCAGGTCTGTGCCTGTTGGTTTGTGTCCCTGTGCAGCTGGAGATGGCATTTCTGGGAAAGCAGGTGTGTGGCCAGAACATCCCCTTGAGTCAGTAATCCCTGGCTCCAGAACCACCTCCTAGGACTTTTGGCTGCCAGTTGGCATTCTATTTAAATTTGCTATTCTTCTGTGAGGAAAAAACCCAAACCTTGCCAGGCTGGGCTGAAGATACACCTGGAGGAGCAGATTACATGGAAGGGAGTGGATCTGGGCTGTATTAGAAAGGCTGCTTGGTTTCCATTTAGAATATTCACAGGCAAGCTTCAAAACTTACTGCAAGTGGGGATCAAATATTACCAGAGATGAAAGGAGAGTAGTGAACAATTTCTACAGGTCACTTCTACGTGGTGGTCCAGAGTAACACCTGCAGGGTCATAGCACCAGCCCTTGCAGTGAAGTCAGTTATTTCAGGATTTCATTACTTATTATTCGAAAGAGAGATCTTTAAATTAATATAGCTCATTCCTTAATATGAGAAGCCCATTTTTAAGGTCTGTGGCTTTGAGAGCCTTGTCATATTTCTTTCACATACTTCTCATACAGTTAATCTTATGCTGCCTTTTTATTGCATAGAAGGTGCACAAAAGCACTGATCAGTATTTTAGTGAGAAATTAGAGAAACTGTTAAAAATGTTTGTTCCACTACCATGGAGACAAAGTCAGTTAAATGGTCCTTTTTCAGAGTGGGAAGAGTCACTGACAGAGAGAAAAGAAATAAAATGACATTGTAGTAGCCATACTATAGAACTGTGCATAATAATTACCTAAACTAAAACTTTAAAAATGCTGCATTCTTCAAAGTCTTCATGCAAACAAAATTCACTATACAACAAGCAATACAGAGTCACAGAACCAAAAATTATTGTGGAAGGGACCTTCAGAGGATATCTGGTTTGATCCTTTGCTCAAAGCAAGTCTAAATAGAGCAGGTTGCAAAGAGCCACGTTCAGCTGTCTTGAGCAGCTCACAGAGATTCTCTCACCTTGGTGGGAACCCTGCTGTAGTTTCACTTTTAAAGTTCAACACTTTCCTGCAGAGCAGCATCTGCAGCTTGCAGTGCTGCATGAGATCCCTTCAGAGATGGAAGATAGCTTACTTGCTGAATTTAGTCAGGCTCTGCTCAGCCCATGTCTCCAGCCTGTCCAGTCTGGGGCCGTGCACATCCTTGCTGAGAGGGCACTCCAGCCCTCCTGCTCACTGCTGGAGACATTAAAGGACATTGATCCCACTGCTATTCCCTGAGGAACCCCACCATTGGTCACAGTGCTTCGCTTTAGCACTGCAGCCAGTTTTTCACCCATCCCTATCTCATCCTTTTCCCATGAATTTGGTTTTAAGGACGCCATGACAGGCTGGGTCAAAGGACTTGCTGGAAAATAAATTATACAACATCCCCTGTCCTCCCCTTCTCTACATGGTTGGCAGCCTCATCTGAGAAGGAGCCAATGCCCTTAAAAGCTGTAACTTTACCAAGATGAAGCAAATAATAATTTTATTGCAATAAGTTGAGTTGTTACTGTTTCACTTGCATTCAATAAAAAGGAAAAAAATTAAATCTGACACAGAATAAATTCCTAGTAAGCTGAATGTACTTTAGTACTACATGTCAGTGGCAATATATAAAAGCTGCAGAGAGGTTTGTAGTGAGAAACATCTCCCTGACTGAAGAGAGACACAAGCAGCATTTTATCAAATATAAAAGATAACCATGAGTTAATTTCCCAGACTATTATTATGGAGGTATTTTGCCACTAGTGTGCAAAAATTATTGAGTACTTTATTAAAAGGCAGATAAATACCATCTCATTTATTATTTTAGGATATGTAAATAGGAAACTCAGTAAAAAATCTCAACCTAAATCACTGTTAGTCTTTGGGACTCATTCTGTAAAGTGCTGAGCAAACACTTACTGAATGAAATGTGCCTCAGTGAATAAAATTCTAATTAGAGTAATTGAGCTTTGATAACTGCTATGTCATTAAACATAGATTGGCCTTAAACTAATTGTATTTGCATTGTATTATGATTTCTATTAATTAATGCATTAATGTTTATATTCTGCAAACTCTTTTGAAGTAAATCATTAAAGTCTGTACCACTTAATCTGAAATGAAATGCACTTTGAATACAAACCTGGCACGGCACTAGCAGGAATGGTTCTTTAAGGGAGTATTTCCCTGTCTGTGGTTAAGGACAGGTGGCTCTGGCCTTTTTGGATTCCCTCCCTCCTGGAGCTCTGCAGCACAAGGCAAGGCTGGGGGTTTGTGCCAGCTGCAGCAGTCCTGCAGTGCCCCTCAGCTGCCTCCTCTCACTGGAGCAGCCCAGGCAGTGCAGTGGGGCTGAGCACACCCTGAGCAGCTCCTGATGCTCCTTTTGGGGCACTGGGGGTGCTGTCACTCAGTGTCACTCAGTGCTGACTCAGAACCCTCCTGATGCACAAGTCAGGAATTCCTCAGAGATGCCAGGTCCCGCTGCCCTTGGCTAGGAAAACCCCCTAACCAACAAACAAACAGCACAGCAACCCCAAAGGAGCCCAATGCAGTTTTCACCTGACAGGGAACCTGGGGCTGTGCATGTCAGAGTGTTCAGAATAGCTGTCAGCAACTGTTTGCTGTGAGAATTCCACTTTACACAGAAAACCTTATTTTGTAGAATTGTTCTGGCCTTATTTAATTTCAGTTCGATCAACAGATGATAGTCAACAAATCATTTCCTAAAGCCTACTTTCAGGGGTTGGCATTTCAAAATTCCAGTAGACTATAATAAAATAATTGATTGATTAATTACATGTCAGCTGACCATTAATTTTATTTAATAAACAAAATCATCCAGTCTTCTGATTCACATACACTGAATATGCAGTGGCTTCCTATAATTCTAGAATAGAAGGCAAGGATATGAAGATTACTTTTTTCCTAAATAATTCTTTGCAGCTGGAATATCTAAAGTCCATTTGCCAGACAACAGCACATCTGAGAGCTTGCAGTGCCTCACATACTGCAGGACAGGTCTCACTGCTTCTGTACCAAACACTTGCTGGTGTTCAAGTATTTATTAAGCATTTCAGGATAATTCTAATTTAATTCATTAACTGTTACCACACTAGCGCTGATATTTGGACTTCTAGAACTCAGGAGTCTCTTTTTTTGCCTAGATATCTACTGCATATGTTCACAATGTGAGTAGTTCTCTGTAAACTCAGACCAAAAATAATCCTCTGTGGAAGTGAGCTTTATCTCCAGGGTTTGGATCAAAGCTGAATGTGAACTTCTCTGGAGCTCGGGCCTTGCAGGGAGGTTTTGATTTATATTCACCTGATATTCTCAACCATGTGTGAGGAGATAAGGTTGGTTATTACTGTCACAAATGATAAAACCAAAAGGGAATCTCTTGAAAAATCAGTGCTGTACATTTTTAACATTTAGATGGGAAAAATTCCAAACAATTAACATCTATTATTTATTTGCTATACTCATTTCACTTGCATAGTTTGATTTGCTGTCTCAATATTTTTGACTTTGGAGTTTTTTTACTCTTTTATAGTGAAGTTTTATTTATTCAAGCTACTGCATAAAGTGGTGAAGAACGAGGGGCACCCATACCCCAGCTCCCTCTGACTGATGCATTCCCCTTCAGGGATGTCTTGGAAACCTCAGGGGAAGGGTAGAGGTGGACAATTCTGCTTAGCAGCCCTGATGCCTTTGAGATCTGTTGAAGTCATAGTGCAATTTACTGCTCTGTGCTTGCACCTGTGTTCTTTCAGCATGAGTTGGACGTACTGTAGACCTGACTTCCTACTCAATTTCCAGAGATATGAAAATCTAGGATTACAGAATAAATCTCTCTTTTTGTAAGGCAATATTTGCCTGTGTCTCTAGGCACCTCACTGGGTGAATTGCCAGATGGATATTTGTGTATAGATGGAGTTTAAGTGATGGAACCATCAAGTCTCCCAGCATTAAAAAAATGACATGTCCAGTGTTATAGGAATACCTTTCGTTCCTACTGAAAACTCAGATTGCCTTCATAACAAGAATTCCTCTTCTAGAATTATGCTCTACATTCCACTAGATAGCTTTAGATAATTGCATATTATTGGCTACTTTAAATGTAAAGCAACATAATCAAACATCATAATGCAGTTTAAGTGTAATGACTTACTTTTACTTTTTGTACTTTTGACATCTGGCAATTTTTTAAAGTGCTATTTATCTAAGACAGTGCCAAGAAGCTCTTTTTGAAATTAATTTCTCTCCTATGCCAGAAACACAAAGTGTTTATTTAGTTCATTACAGTATGGATGTCTATCTAAGTGACCCTTCATGTGTTCTTCAAATATGCAAATAGCATAATCCTTATACTTAAAGAAATATCTACATATCCTATTTCAAAATAGAAATGTATTTTTACTGCAGCCTCATGAAAAAATCAAGTCTCTCCACAGTGTTCAGAATAAGAGCTCTGTTGTTTTTACACAATTGGAGTTGTGATTAAAGCAGTGCAGGAAAAACCGTGACAAACAGAGCTTACATACCATAGATGTAAGAACTTTTCACTTTTTCATCAGGAACAAGGCTAAACACTATGTATATATCACACCTGATAACAGACACAAAATTAGTTATTGCCATTTGCAAAGTGGCCACAGTAGGGCAAAGGATTCTTAAAATTTACAAGGGGACCAACTAAATGAAGGAATTCTGGGTGAAAAATGTGCTGTAAACAGAACTCTAGAGATGAGAGATCAGGAGGAAAGGTGCTGTCTTGGTCCTGGCAGCCATCTCATTCCACAGTCACTTCTACAGCCCTTATGCAAAACCACAGGGATTCTGCTTTCTGAAGTAAAGTATCTATTAGCCAGATGATCACATTTCTTCACAACAAATAAAAACCTTCTATTTTGAAGGATAGTTTTAACAACAAAATGGGAAATGTAAATGGTCTAAACAATATTATACAAAGATTAAAGGTGACAGAAATATATTCAAGTTCAGCAGATTTTCTTGTGGCAAAAAAAAATTCTGTAGAATACTTTAAGTGCTGAATAAAATGTTTTGTGACAGAAATTTCCTACAAAGGAAAAATTGGAGGAGGCATGTTTCCCGTGTAGGGTGCATATATTTGACATACTGTAAAATTCACAAGTATTTAATTGTGTTAGTAAAATGTATGCAGGGAGCTCCCTGTGGCTTTCAGCCAGTGTCTTGTCTGCTCAGGCTGTTTGAGGTGAATGTTTCAAAGTCCCAGGCAGCCTTTGCTAACAGGTTCCAGCCACCACACCTGGTGATTCCCAGCGAGCTCCCTGGCGCCCTTCGGGCTCTGCTCCCTCTGCAGCCCCCCCAGAGCAGTTTGCTCATTCAAAGGGCACGAGCATCCCACAGCTTGGGGGGGTCTCAGCTCCTGCTTCACCTGTGAAATTTGGCATTCATTAGGGAGGGGAAGCTACAGCTTGTCAAACAAAGCTAATTTGAAGGTAATTTGGTTCACAAGCTGGATCACCTGGTAAAAGCTAAATTTCATCCAACCTTTGGGCATTGCACTTCCTTTGTGCATGTCTGGGAGGAAACAAGAACATAACAGCTTATAAAGAAAGTCATGTTCTGCCCATAGATTTCCTGTCTTTTATTAAATGCGTCTTGAGTGGTGGATTCAGATAGATTGCTTTCTAAATGTAATTATTTTTTCCTATCAGTATTAGGAAAGGAAAGTAAGCAGGATTTATGAGACACTTTAGAAGAGGATTTGAAGCAGACCGATTAGCATATCAGTCTTAATTATAATGTAAGCTAGATAATATGAAATATAAATCTGTTGTTTTCAGACCAAAGAATCGATACACAGACTGGAAGTTAATTTTTTTCCCTTCACTTATGTCAAGAAATGAAGACAGCTTGATGTAGTTTCAGGATCGTTCTGGAATTTGTCAATTAAATTAAAACTACCAAAATACTATTCCTCAAGAATAAAAGCAAGAAACTTCAGAACTAAGCACTTGACTGCTTTTTTAAATTGAGTTTTTAAATATAACCTATTTTCCCCTTGCTTTTTCCAATGGTAAATAAAAAGCATAAATAATTTAATTGAAAAATTAAATTAAGGAGAATCAATTTGTGACAGATTTATGAATGCATATAATGGCTCTTAACAAAATATTGAGCAGCCATACTTAAAACCTAGATTTCCTACATGATCAAAATGGACCATTCCAGAAATATTATTGAGATTCTTTTACTTTTCTCATCCTGGATTCCCTTTTCTTATTGACACCCTGAAACCATATCCAGAAATCTCAGCCCTGCAGAAATTCTGATTCAAATGGGGAGACTGGTGCCCAAGGAAGATATTCTCTCCACCTCAGCTCTTAGACTTGCAGCTGATTTTCCCTCTAAGCTCAGGACTGAAACTCTTTTCACTGGAATTTCTCCTGGGCACTGAATGCAAGTTTCAGTCCTTTGTCTCAAGGACTGTAAGGCTTGAAGCTGTGCCCCAGATATGCTGTGGCGCTCTCCTGGCACACCAGTGGGGCAGGCAGCACCACCCTGCCTGTGCTACAGCGTGATTGTTCTCAATGTGCAGCAGAATTTTGCAGAGAGCTCAATTTTCAGGTTTCTAAAAGACAGTGTGTAGAGCAGGAATTGAGATACAGGATTTCACTGTGGTTTGCAGTGGCAGAGAAAGTGAGGCAGAATAATGCAGGAGAGCTGCCAAATCGGAAAGCAAAACTTTTCAGCAGAGACAAAATCCCTAAGCCTACAACTCCACCAGTAAATGGATTGAACTGAGAATCATTTTCTGCCTTGAGGTCAGTGGGATGGCCAAACCCACACCCAATATTGTCACATCCCAGCCAGAGTGGCACCATCCAAGCTGCTGCTGGGGCAGTGGGTGCCCTGTGCTGTCCCCCAGCCATGCTCAGACACGAGGGTTGGTGCTGCTGCCCATGGCAGCTCTGTGCCCGCTGTGACCAGCAGTCACACTTCAGCAGAAAGGAAATCCAAGCAGATTTCAACTTCACAACAAGTACATTTTCATCTCTTCAAAACGTTGTGTGGAAATTTTTTTTCTGTGGTAAATGGTGTCTCAGGGCACACACACACAGAGGGCCAAATTAACCAGAGCCAGCACAGGCCCTGTTTGGGAGCAGCTGGTGCAGGCAGATTATTCTCCCAGCACCACAAGGTTGTGTGGTCCCACTGCCCTCTGGGGCTGGCTCAGGACAGGCAGAGCACAGCACTGAGGGCGCCTCCTCCATCATTCCCTCCTCCCACCCCATGCTGCAGCACAGCCTCTCAAGGTCAGTCTTACAGCCTCTGAAGCACTAAGGCTTTGTGACTAGGATTTGGCATTTAAATAGCTTTTATTTCATTTTCAAGGCAACATTTTTTGCTTTTACTCTCTGAGTATCAGTTACTTGAAAATGTCAGAGACAATATCTGAGGAAAAATATAATCTTTTTTCCTCTTCCTGTCTCTCTGTATACATGGTCAGAGAACCATTTTTCTCTGTATTCTTTTCTTATACAGGTTGGGGTTATTGGTTCATTTGTTCAGCCAGTTTTGCAGAACTGTCCTTGGCATTCAGGGACAAATGCTTCTTTCCAATCAGCAAAAGGGAGACAAAAGAGATAATCCAATATGGCATTAGATTTGCAAGCAGTTCAAGGTCTTACATGGCTTAAAAATCTCTTTTGGTTTTTTCAGAGAAATGTAGAGGTTTCTCAAAGAATTTTATAGAACATTTTAAATTTGAAATAACAAGTTGTAAGTGTGGAGACAGCAGAGCACAGTCAGTGTATGACTTCCTTTCAGATTCTGATGACCTTGTCACTGTAATTATGAGCAAACAGTCCATTATTGTTATGTATTTAAAAAGACAAAAATTGCCTCTACATTTCTTGAGTGCCAAACAGAGTTTGATATTCTTTTATAAAGTACTTGGAAACACCTGTACTTGGATGCAGTTCCAAATTCTAAGTTCAAGTAGTTGAAAGAAAATATGTCAGTAAATTTTCAAGCTACCAACATTGGGCCAAGATAGGTCTTAAAGAGAAAAACAAATCCCTAAAACAAACAAAGATGTAGATGCCATTACTGCTGTACCAATAGATACAATCTAATTTTTTTTATAGCAAAGAATTTCCCTCAATCAAGAGTGAAATACACCACCGAGTTAACATGAAAGGCAGAAGGAATTGCTTAGGAAAACATACAGGGAGTAGCCCTGCAATGCCATCCTTTCTTTGCACTGGCTTTTGGTGCTCAGCATTTCACAAGGTTTGACCAGGACTAAATTAATCCCTTGCATGCAAATGCCTGCATTATGTCACTCCAGTTAATAGATGTCATCCTTTAGCATGAAGGAAAGCCTGAAAAGAATTGCATCATGTAGAGTGAAAGTGAAAAAAGTAGCTTAAACCCCAATCAGATCTTGAAATGAAATACTTTCTCCCTCTCCTGCCTGCCTGTTAGTATCTGCAAAATTTTCTTTGAACTTTCAAACATATAAAGATCAATTTACAGGCAACATAAGCAGAGGTGGCAGGCAGTGCCTGATCTTAACCTACTGGAGTAGCTGTAGCTCACTAGGACAAAACTCCTCTTAATCTAGAATTTGGTGTGAAAAAGAAAAACTGTCATTGAGATGGCACTGGCTGCTGGTGGCCAGTGTAGGGTCTGTGCATGTGCACCTCTAGAGCAGGTTCAGAGCTGGATCCCTTCCCCCTGGAAACAGGAACTGTCCAGACACAAATCAAGCCCTCCCTGCCAACATGCCGTGTAATCCATGAGCCTTTGTCTGCTACAGAAAGATCCCCCTACCACACACACACACTTCTTTTAACACTTTAAAAATTAATTGTTGAGCCTTCTAAATATTTTTTAAGGCAACAATATTAAAATGAAACAAATTAAAATAAAGCACAAGGTGGGAGGTTTTACCTCCTCTTGTATGACTCCCTTTATGAATGGATCTTGCTCTTTTTCATACATTTATTGGCATAGTATAAACCAACAATAAACCTGCTTAACAAAAATCTTAGCCTTCATACCAAGCATCTAGAATTCTACCTGTAAAGCTGAATGCAACTGCTTTCATGGAAAAGAAGAAAATCAGCTAAGTGGGTTTATGAAGCTTCAGTTATTTTTGAGAATTATAGACAGAGAGAGATGCAGTGATGAGATGTGTGGAACAGTCTTCCACCTTTTTCAGCCCTGCATGTTTGAAACACAGAAATACACATGTATGAAAATTTTCTGATTATTTGAATTACATATGTGAATGTTTTTACCAAAACCACTGAAATATTAGAATAAAATAATTCTTTAGTACACATTTGCAGCATTATGAGGTCTTCATGATTACTTTGATTCCAATGGCCTGACTCCAACACTTCATGTTAGCTGTGTGTTTGAAGTTCTTCGTTAAAGGTACACCTAAATTGGAATTCTTTTTCTAAGAAAGACTCATCCAACCTTCCATTTACGAATTAAAATAGATCTTTCCTTACCCCTTTCTCTTCTGAGTGACAGAAGATTCCTGTTTCTCCTTGTGAAGTGACTGGTGTCAAAGTTTCCAAGGAAATAAAATGGTGTGCTGTAAAAAAAAAATGCCTTGTGAGATAAAATTCACAGTCAAGAGAACAATACAGTTTTCAGGTCTCCTGTACTACCCTTTTCAGGTGAAAACAAATCTTCTAATACCAAAAATAAGATTTAGCTACTGATCCAGAAAAGAAATATGAAAATAAGGGTGCTTTCAAAAATCCATATTGCATTCTATAAAGTTACTTTGCAAGTGCCTGAAAATGTGACTAATGTTTAAAAATTCCCACTCTTTCAAGGAAAAATTACTTGTTTTAACTTTTCTAAATATTAGTCATAATAAGAATTTAACTTTATTTAAGAAGAGGATTTAAAATACAAAGGACTACTTTTAGCTTAGGTTTCAAAAGCAAGCCATTCAACTTGGGGATGCATCTTTCCTCAGGCTCAGGCTTCACTGCCAGCTTGGTAGCAGAAGTGTTTTTACTGAGGGACTCTATTGCTACCTTACCTACCTTTCTAAACATAGAGAGTTACAACTCTCTGCAATGAGCAGTAAACTCTCAAAAGAGTGCATGAAAATTGTCTTTCTGAGCAGATTTGTGTTGGTGTGTACTCCTTTCATCTGGAAATACCTGGATCCAGCAGGATTTGTCTGTTGTATGAAATCCAGTTTTGATCTCAAGAACCCCAGAGGTTTATCAGAGCTTATAATTGTAAACTATATCTTGTATTAGGCAAATCTAGAGTGAAAACCCAACCTTTTTCACCTTCAATGTTGTGTTTAGCCATACAATCTCATGCCTAGGCTTTTAGTGGGCTCTTTGTTTCATCTGCTGATCCTGGAAGTCGCTAC
The DNA here is from genome assembly GCF_047830755.1 of Zonotrichia albicollis. Classification (NCBI taxonomy): domain Eukaryota; kingdom Metazoa; phylum Chordata; class Aves; order Passeriformes; family Passerellidae; genus Zonotrichia; species Zonotrichia albicollis. The sequence goes on from NC_133834.1 coordinate 9,306,078, forward strand.
TTCCTTCAGTGAAATTATTTGTTTTCACCAAAATCTAAGTTATTTTATATCGCAAAATCCCATTTAGGGATTTTAAGATCCTATAAAAGGAATAAGTAACATAAGCACTATGGAAGGTCCCATTCTGGTTCCTGGCTTTTGTATCAGCTGCCTGTGACTGCAGGCAGCTCAGGGAGGCACCTGCCTCCAAGGATTCCAAAACTCTTGCCTCCCCTGGGCAACAAGATGCAGTTTGTGTTAATGGCTCCATATGTTACTGGGGATTGGTGTTGCTCAGCTGCATTGCATTGATGATCACTCAGAGCAGGCAAGCAGTAATTAATTGATTCCATCTGTATCTACATTGGGGCAGAATGTGCTTTAGAATGACCATTCCTACAAAGCAGCAGAGAGCATAGGATTAAAAGTCAGCCCTGATGGGCCACAGGGATGTGGAGAGACTGACACAAATTTCCAAAAGAACATTCATATGTACAAGTTAGGCTACTGCAGAGAGCTCACTGCAGCTTGAAGTTTGAATCAGAACACACATGTAACCTCACTATGGTGTTCAGTTGTAAGAATCACTTCATGACAAAATGTGTCCAAACACAGAGTCACTGAAAATAGCAACTGAAACTACTCCTGAGTAATTTTTGGTTAGAAGGTCACATCCCCTCAGAGAAGGGACGCACTTTCTATCCAGGTTTACCATTTAATATTGAACCAGAGATTCTCTCCCTGTGACCTATTTTAGGAAACACAGAGTATACAAGTATTACAGTGCATATACTGAAGTTGTCTTTCATTACTATTTTTAAAGTACTTATTATTCTGATAGGTTATTACAATTACATATTCATGAAAGAACAATGTAACTTTTTCTGACTGCTACAAAAGTTCCAGTATTTACTGTAAGTAAGGCAATTCTAGAGATCAGAATTCAGACAGTTCAAAATATGGTCCCATAACTGTCACTACTGATGATCAGAGTTATGATCCATATCACATAATGTTCTTTTTTTGGATCATGCAGGTGATTTAAGGGCTTTATGCAATTCACAGGGTTTTGATGCATTTCATCCTTTGTTTCCATAGGACAAATGCAGAACTATTCCCATTACTGATGACAGTTTTTCCTCAAAGAAAAATTTGCTGGTTTAGTATTTGAGTACACCCACTGGTCTTAGACTGAAGGGCAAATTTTGCCTGGTGAAGGTTGAAATTTGTTTCATAATTTTTAAATGTGTTTTTCCTGAATAGTCTGTACATTTTGAGTAGAAGTCTAACAAATTCTGGATATGAATTCACTTGATCAGAAATCTGCTGAGAAGAGCCAGGTGACAATTTGATGTTACCTTTGTGAAGGCTGTGTCTTTTACACAGGCAAACAGAGCTCATTCTATTATTTACCACTATTTTGCAGTCCTGGTACAGGATAGGTGACTGTAGTATTTCAGTGTAGGCCTATCTATAATTAAAATAAACTTGCAAGTAATCTACTCTGACTGTGCTGTAGTAACAGCTGTCAGATTGAGCAGCACTTTGTAAATCACCTTCTGTTTAACGTGCAAGTGTTGGAGTTATTTATAGCTCTGCCATATAAACGTCACAAAGGATGTTTGGTGATTCACAGATGATAACAAAGAACATACTGTGGGACAGACACAGAAGAGAAAGCAGCTTTTTTTTTAGATAGAACCATTTGGAGTTCTTCACACTATTCTAGATCAGTCCTTAGGGTATCAGCATTGCCACTGGATTGCATTTCTACTCACTTTGCCTGAAACTCAGCTCTGCTGCAGCCAGCAAGAGTTTTGCCTTTGTTTTTCCAAGAGCCAAACTTTCACTGATGGCTTTATATGACAATTAATGCATATTAATAAGCAGAACAATAGAATGAAAATTTAAGTCTGGTGGGTGTCCATCAAATGCAATAATTCCCCAGGTTTATCTACCTCTGAACCATCAGGTACTGCTCATATGAATGACTAAGTGACACATATGGTATTTCACTAAATACGTTGTAGATGACAGCAAAAAATTGGCCCAGGGGTTCCACCAGCCTGAGGGGAAAAAGGCTGGTTCTGAAAAACTCACCTGAAACTGTGCAAAGCAAGTATTTCTAATTTGACAACTGAGATCTCTTTAATGTCATGATTTTTACAAAGTTAGCAAAGATTAAAAAAAAGTCTGTCAGAATATCCTAGGAAAGAAAGTCCTACTCTGTTCAGAGCTTGATAAAGCCCACTTTTCCTCCTTCCAGCTTTTTGACCAGAGAAAGTATTTGCCCTGTGACATACATTGACACCAACCTTTAAATACATAGATAATTCAGGACAGGTGTTTCCTCAGACTTTCAAAATTTAACATCACTGGCTCCATGATGTTATGTTGTTGTTTGTCAGGAAAAGGAATTTACAAATATATGTCATTTTTCATCTAAAGGCCTTTGGTTATGGTCTTGTTGCTTGTGACCTTGAACCTCTCTCCTGTGTGTGGCCTGTGCTTTGAGATTGAAGATCATCAAATGCAGCTAAAACACAGTAATTTTAAAAGCACTGATAAGTTTAAAATTACTTTAGCCATTTTGAATTGATTGCTGGAGATTCAAGATCTGATGGACAAGGAAAAGCTTTCTTCCTGGTTCCAGGGGGCTCCCTCCCCTTCAGCTGTTTGTGATATTTGATCAATTGCCTCACTCAGGAATGACTGAACCTGTCAAAACTGGTAGAAATTAGATCTGCCAAGAAGTTTGTTCTACAATTTAGGCAATGAGCTGGATTAACTACAGCCATGGACCAAAATATTTACTGGAGCTTTTAGGGAGGAAAACTTGTGGACTGATTTTCCCATACTATGATAGTAAATATATCTGTGTGTGACCCCCAGGCACCAGCTCAGAGCAGATAAGTCACTCAGCATCCTCAACCCTTGACCTGATAAGCTTTCTACCTGATAAAGCCCTAATAAAAAGGAATAGATAGAGCCCTATCAGCATTGCTGCTTTTTCAGGTATGAAAGCTTTTCTAATGCCAACTAAACCTGGTCAGCTCATGTGGAACAATGAATAATTATTACAGAGATGAGAAATTTCTGCTTATTGGTCAATTTCATACAATTGGTCATAGAGAGAAACATCATTTTAGTCTCCAGGTTCCTTGTCATACTTTAGTCTTGTATAGCCTACAAAATTCAAAATGTAAAGCAGGCCTACAGAGAGGGGTAAGGTAGTATAGCAAATGCAAAAGCAACAGAAAGAAGATTTCATTTAAAGAAGTGAATATCAGTTTAAAATGTTTCTAATCAGCAGCACATGAATATTTGCACTACTTTAAACTCAGCAAGGCTATAATATTTTCTCACAAGCATTGGAAACAATTGAAATTCCTAGTCATTGAATTAACTTAATTAACTCTCTGTGCCTGACAGAGATATTTTGACTGTAGTTACTTGAGATTGCATTGTGGAAGATTCCAATGGCCAAAAAATACTTAAGTTAAAAACTGCAGGTGAAAAAACTTGGTATGAGACCTACAATTCATTGATAGACATTAAAATTTTCTTTATGACTGCTATGTAACAGAAAATCTAGTGCTGCATCCAGATCTTTTCTTTAAATTTCCTTTAACTTTCAGGAGTTTTTTCCATTTACTCTTCTGGTTTACTCCTGTTATATAGCAACTTTCAGAGAAGTTATATTACAATAAATTAATCTTTTTAGAGTACCCCTAAAATGTTGTAGTAATACCTGGTAGCTGATACAAATCTATTCAGCTCATGTGGCATAAACTTAATTGCTTGTTGGAATAATAGCTTGCTGCTGGCTTTGACCAGCATAACTACTGCCTAAAAACTGCATGCTCAAAAATCACTCCTAAAACAAGTCAAAGTCCCATAGGCTTTAGAAAGGCAGAAACAGTCAATCAGATCCTCATAAAGTAGCCCATCTAATTGTTATATTTATTTAAATTCTTCACACTCTGTCTTTGAAATGAAGAGACAGTGTCCACATATCCTTCACAGTTCATTAATCTTACCAGGATCCAGTGCATATTAATCAAAGCTCCTGAAAGGAATGCTGGCTGAGGCTGACTGGAGTGTACACAAGTTGTCTCATGGCATTTCTTTTTATCCAGCACAGTATCCTTATGATTTAATTGCTAACTTAGGCATCCCCCACATGTGCCAAAATAAAAACACAAAGGGTCTTTTGTCAAGAATTCTTTTGTTTACTGAAGGCAGCTTTGTTCTTGAAGAAGAAAACCAAAACAAATCAAAATTAAAATTCTCTGTTACATTAATTTACATTTCACCCAGGAGTTAATTTATGCCTTCAGTGGGCTGGTGAAAAAAAGATGAGCTGGAGACACCTGCTGATCAGGTGTTCCACAATTAAAGAAAACAAAAATGACTATTAGAAAATAAAACTATGTGTTTTATTTTGAGAATTGAAGAGTGCCTATTAAAAAATGCAACTTTGGAGTGTACCCTGTTGACAGACTAACTGTGAACTAGAGGCTCAGGAAGAATGATGAGAACAGATGCTTTGGCTTTGCTTTCAGCACTTTGACTGATGGCTGGAAATCAATACCACAGCTGCCATAGCAGGTAATGCCATTGACTGGGTGCTCACTGCTTTTTCCATCTTCAGGAAACAGACTTTTGAAGTTGCATGTTATCAATCATACTTTAATCACTGTTTTGTGTTTTATCAAGCAACAGATATTGACATTGGAGGTTCTGAATTTTTAATGGGGTTTTAATTCCTGAGAGTTCTCTGCACTCATCATAATAACAGTACTTAGAACTAGACTTTAAAGCAAACATATGCACACTTTTAATTCTTGCAACAGCGTGCTCCAGACTGCACCTACTTTACTGTATTTCTTTGGTTTCAAAGTGGCCCTTTCTTGTCTCCTCTCCCCATCTGGAAAGGTTCACTTTACTGCTGTGTGCATCTTCCCCAAGACAATAGTCCTGATGCCAGGCATTCCTCAAACTGGTTTTCTAGGCATTAAAGGCACAATTAACATGCTTATATTAATAAGACTTTGCCAGTGTCCTATAAGCCCCAAACAACCAGTACAAGAAGTGCTATATTTTCTAGACTTTTCAGAATTAAATACACGTGTAAAATTCAGAATCTACTTGGATAGGGGGATTGTGTTTTGGCACAGGTGTTGCAGCAATAAACTACCAAAGTAAAAACAAATGCAAAATAAGAAAATGCCTCACCAGAAGTGAAATTTGATGAGAGATGCTTCTCTGAGCTTCCCCAAACTGCTACAGACTGAGGGATCCCTGCACCTTAGACCCTGCAGAAAGTGCCCTCCTCACCCTCCCCTCATGATTCACCTGGGGCTGTGGTGTTTTCATCTTATTGCAGGGGTTCCACACTGCTGTCTCCCTACCACAACAGTTCCACACCTTCTTGGTGTTTCTCATGGGCAGCTCCTCACAGCACTGGCTCTCCTCTTCCCAAAGCAGCCACTGACTCCAGTTCCCTTCTCACCCAGCCACCCCACTCTTTTCTAGCACTCTGCTTCTCATTGCTTACAGCTGTGGCCTGGTAAAGTCAGGCCTGCTCCTGATCTTTGATAATTGGCCCAGCTGCAACTCCTTAGGGGTGAGATTACTTTCTACACTATCTCCATTTTCTTCTATTCTATGCCCCTACAAGCAGGAGTGCAGAGAATGTAGACAAGATCAACTCATGTTTTAGTCACATGAATGAATCACTGTTTTCTTGGCTGGGAATTGTTAATCAGAATTGTGTTACAGAATTGTTTGGTGTTAACCTGCATTGGTAAAGAAACAGTCTTGCTGTACCTGCAGGAGAAAGAAGGGATGGGTCAAGTAACCCTTTCCTTGCCTAAACTGTGTCTTTGAGGAGCTCTTACAGCCCTGGCACAGCTCTGCTGCTGCTCACCCTCATCCTCAGGATTCTCCCTCCTCCTGCACCCTGCCCGAGGAGGCCGACGGGAGAGGGGGGACAGGAGAGGTGTCTGGCACCAAGGGGTGACAGGAGAGGTGTCTGGCACCAGGGGAGGACGTGCTGTGCCCTTTCTCAGTGTCCCTGCAGGAGCTGTGTCCCTGAGCCCCAGCTGATCCATGGTATTCCAGCCTCCCTGGCCCAGCCCTGCTCATGTCCCCTGGCTGGGGCTGTGCCTGTGGGAGCCCTGCAGTGACCAGGGGGGTTTGGGTCCAGCCCCTTCAGGCTTCACTCATCAGCCTAAAGAAAGGCTGGATAACGTGGGGAGCAACACCATTGCTTTGAAATATTTATCCATTAAATGTGCATAGAAGGGAGTCTGTCAGCCAAACACTGTGTGGTATAAGGAAAGAGGACACTGTTTTCCAGCTCATGAATCATCTAATGAGTGTTGGCATTTAACAACTGGGAAATAACCAATCCCCCAATCAACAAAAAAAAGGTAGAAAAATAGCAAATGTTATTTAAAAATCACATCAGATTTAGGCATGTTGAATGAAGAAATCTGTGTGTATGTGCTACTGTAAGCATTTTGTTTACCTGTGTTGTTATATTTCTTTAGCATATGTTTTTCTGTTTATATGGCAATGCACTTGTAAAGCAGAACATGGATTTTATCCAACTGCTGCATAGAGATTCCCATTAATTCATGCTAATTTTTTAAAAAAATCTGTATTTCAACAGGATGAATTTTTGATATGGCTAGCAGTGGATTCTCTCATATAACTTTTTTTTTTCATTCATTACCTCTAGAGTTTTCTGCCTTTCAAGCCTGCGGTTTATTTGTAGTTACTAATTTTATCTGCTATAAAACTTACCCTTAGGTCCTCTGCACAACAAATGTCTTGGGGTAATAATAAAAACTAACCTGATTCCCTTATCTGAAATGTAAAATATTGATGTTGCTCTACTGTTGCCCACAAGAAAAAGGACAGAAAAATGAAGGTCAGTCTAATGGAAACAAATACTCAAAGGAGATAAATGCTGTGTTATGCCAAAGATTTAGTCATAGACAAACACCAATTGCTAAATTTTAAAAGTAAAAATGACTGAGAAAGTATTCCTAATATGTAAGCAATGAAATATTACTAATTTTCTTCCCAATTGTAAAAAAATTGTTTTGCTGGTTTTAAGTTCATCCCTTTGCTTTCAAGTATCAGACAAATCAAATGCAGGCACTTAGAACCCCACACTCACTCTGAAACAAACATTGTTATAGAGGCCTGGAGATAATAAATGACTGTTTAGGAATTAGGACACCAGAAACTACTTGCTAGAGGTAAAATGATCTGCCACAGACAAGGGAGATTTAAACATGAGTTTAAATTACTCACAGAGAATGCCTGGGACTCTTGTTTCTGACTCTGCTGGTGTTGTCCAAACATGAACACTGGAACTCAAATAAGAGTTGGTCTTGGCTCAACCTTGTACTGCCAGATTTATTTTTTTTTCTTTTGCATCCTTACTGACTTTTTTCCCCTCCATTTATCCAAGAAAGATGTTTAGAAAAATTAAATTAGAAATATCTTAATTTCTAAATTGAAATTATAAAAATATTCTTTCCTCCTCAAAGAATCCTCTAGAACCTGACCTCGGCATATTTTGGCGAAGGTATCCTTTTAGCTGGTACAAAGAACATCAACAGAGGAAGGCTCTGCTCTTCCTCACAATACCAACAGAGGAAGGAACTGCTCTTCCTCACAAGCAGGCTGACATGTTTCACAAACTGCAAGCTGGTCCAAAGTGCACACAACTCAAACATTCCAGATCTTAGTCAGTATTGAATCTTTTGTGCTCTTTTATTTGAGGTGAGAAATGTTTTAGAAAATGATTAAGAAGTTGGATATCTATTCAGGAAGCTTTTCATCAGAGCTTGCTTTTAGGTGGTTCTTCCATGGAACAGCCAAAGCTGACAGTTGCCCAAGGCAGCAAACTGGGACAAGGAAAGAGTTGTGTCCCTCCTGTTCACGCTCCTACCCCAGAGCTCTGACAGGCAGGGGGCCTCTGCTCTTAGTGATGTGGTAAAGATTTGACAAACTGATGTGCTGGCCACAGCAGCCACCACACAGAAAGCCTCTCCCTTCTCAGGGGAGAGGGCTAAGGCCTTTAGAAGGAGGCAAAGAGTGGGGGTTTGAAAGGGAATTTCCTGCTGGACAGACTGGAGCTTCCCTGGAGTCAGGGCACTCTGCAGTGCTCCCAGGCTTGTTGGGAGCAGTGGATACCCTGGAAAACCCACCCTGTCAGGAAAGACCACACAAGCTCTCTGTGGCAGTGGATTCCATGTGTGGAGGGAAACATGGGGCTCCGTGTGCATCTCTGTCCCAGAGCAGGACTTTGGGATCTGACTGAGAGCAGCAGCCCAGTGCAGTTCCCAGGAGAGGGAACAGCAGCAGGGGTGGGATGGGAACCTGCTGTGGACATGTGGTCGCAGCTGGTGCTATAACTCAGCCCCCAGCACTGCCTTCCTGGCTCCCTCCCTGGTAGCAGACGCCACCGAGTAGGAGCAGACGTATTTCCTCCTGATGTCATTTCCAATTCTAATTTCACAGAGCTGAGAAGGGAGAATGTATCAGAGGCAGGCTCCTCCTGTTACCTCCCACCCCAGTGTGTGGGCTGGCACGTCATCCCTCAGCTTCTTGGGAAGGAAAGAGGAGCGTGCTGGAGATGTGCAATGCTGGCTTTTGTATTTTAGTTTTCTTTTCCATTTTATGCTTCTGGAATGTCTCCTGGGATCACCAAGTGATTAGCCACAAACTCTGGTTGATGATCCCTTTAAAAGCAGTTTGCTGTGCTCCTCTAGAAAACCAGACTATCCTTCAGGCAAAAGCAGCATACACAAAATATGATGTATTTGCAAAAAATGTGCCTTTCCATCTTTGAAGCTGCCTGTAATTACATATCCAGGGAATTGTTTGATGTTTACATTTTCAAGTATATGACTAGTTGTATTTAGCATAATATTTTTCATCTTTTCCCTTTCTTGTTTCATTTTTTGTGGTCATAAATAAAATTACATTATGTTCCAAAAAGAATGAGGACTGAGAGCAAGTCACAGCAGCCCTGAAACAGGAGGCCAGTAACCAGGAAGGCCCTTTTAGGTGGTGGCCATGTCCCCTGAGCCTTGCAGGAGATGCCAGCTGGCTCACTCTAGCAGCTCCCATTCAGAAGACAGCCTGGCTATTTCCCATGATGTCTGATGCCCAAAGGGATCCACTGACAAGTCTGACATCCCTTCTTGGGGAGAAAAACTGGCCAGCTGCCACAATCTCTCCCCCCTGCAGCCAGACCAAATGTCTCCTGCTCAGTAAAGCTGGCTTTGGGTCCTTGGGTTAAATTCTTCTCTTGGATTTAGGAGCATGGATTTCCAAAACCTTAGTTGGTTTCAAAGGAGGTATTACAGATTTACCAGTTTCCTTGTGATCAGAAGCCAAAGTGAAGTCTAGAGTACATAAAATAAATCCAGGCTTTTGGTCTAAATTTATAAGGTTGCTTTAGAAAGCCTTCCAACAAGATTTATCCTCTGGTCTAAAATACATTTCAGTTGACTTCATCCTTGTCAGCCATTGAACAACATCCTAAAAATCTTATTTTGCCCCTAATACAACATTTATTATTTACATAATATATGTGTATATGTGTAAGCAGTACCATGGAAATAATTTCTACTATAAATTTACTCTCTTCTTAAAAAAAATTACTGTGGCTTTCTGAATATTCTTGAACTCATTTATTGCTCTCACAAACACTTTATAAAAATTTTAATAGAGCAATTTATACTCTTTAGGTTGGGAGTTAATTTTCTTCACACAAATAGACTGTTAATGCAACTTTATGGTTGCAGACATGAGCCTCAAATAATGGACTCTAGGAACAATGAACTGACATCAGTGGCATTTTTGTGTTTCTGCAGGTAGAATTATGTTGTTAAATTTTGAGCAATATTTGTTTGTACATTTTAGTTGCTGATATCTTGGAAATTTGAATTCGAGAAGCTTAATGATGCTTATTATAATTACAGCTTTTAAATACTTTATATTCTTTAACTATTTTCATGTATTGTCTGGAACAATTCCTGCTTTTTAAATCAGATGCCTTAATGGATGGTCAGCACATGTGCTGTCTTGTGCTATGGTGGCCATCAGCTGCTTGGGACAACATTTAGGACTCTGGACATTTTTGAAGAGATGCTATTGGTGTGTTAGTGGGCTTGTCTTTTGTTAGGGTTGTTTAATTCTGCTCTGTGAGTGTGTTCTCAAGTGCCAGCACTGAGAAACTTCAACCACATGAGTTATGTTTTCCCTGCTCTACTCCAGGAGACTTATTTGCAGCTAGAGAAGGCTTTAGACAGAGTCTAGCTCAGCTAACAGGTGGGAAAAAGGCACAGGAAGTGCCAGTGGGGATGGGGAAAAGTAGGAACTTGAGGGAAGGAAACGAATTTGGGAGGCATTACTGGGAAAGGGAAAGGCAGCCCAGAGGAGCATGGAGAAAGGTGTTACACTGACCAGTGAGTCTGTGTTAAAGGGAAGGACTTTAACTGGAGCCCTGGAAAGTGAGCTGACAGAAATAGAATAGAACAGGATAAGGAGGCAGAAGCCATGGAAGCAAGTTTTGGGAGGGACAGGGCAAGCCTTGGAAGTGGTTTCTAGGAGGACTTGCTGCAGTGCCCTTCCATGGACTGCAGTGAGCCTTACTTACCTGTAGTGCCCTGGAGAGTCCTTGAAGAGGAAAAGTCCCCATGGCTGGGAGCCTCTGCTGCCCTCCAGAGTGTTCCAGGCTGGCAGGCAGTGCCAGCCGTGCCCCTTGGCACACGTGGGCACAGCCTGTCCTGTCCTGTCCATGGCCTTGTGCCTGCCCCGCTTGTTTCAGTGCCCCCCAGCCTGGCCTGCCTTCCTCCACCAAGGGGAGTCTTGCTCCAAACCTTCGCAGTGCTCTCAGAACTGGATTCCTGAGGGAAGGTCTCAGCAGGAAAGGTAAGAGGCAAAGAAGGTTACTGAACACAACAGCCATTTCCATGCCATTTGTCACCATTCAGTGCTGGTAGTTTGTTTTTTCCTGTTCCATGCTGATGTACTTGTAGAAGCCTTTCTGGTAACACTTCATGTAGCTCATCCATCAGATTGAGCTCCAGGTGAGCTTGGCTTTCCCAACCCCAGCCCTCCAAGCTTGGACAGAACCTCTTTGGGTCAGCTGTCTCTGCTTCCATTTCTTGCCTGCCTCTCCTTTATGGTTGTGTTCATCAGGAGCTCCTTGACCATGGATGTGTGCCTCCTGCTGCCTTTGCTTGGTTTTCTGCTCACAGAAGTGAACCATCCTTGAGTTTGGAGGTGGTGATCTTTGAAAATGAGGCAGAGGAGTTACTGGAAAAGAAAACAGATCCTAAATGTTAAATGCTGCCTGAGAAAAATCACATTTTATAGCTCTGCATCTGTCAAAGGTCTCCTGTCCTTTTCTCATTAAGTGAGGCATTTTAACCAAATTTTTCATTGCCATTCATTTATTTTTTAGCTGTCTGTCCTGACCTCAAGTTCAGGTTGACAGAAATGCTGAGCACTAATTATTGCAACCAAGATGAATAATTTGTAATTTGAACATCAAAAGATATTTTGTTTCAAGCACCATATTCAGAGTGTCTCAGCAGCACCTCCACGTTGAAGGATACTTTTGACCTTCATCTCTGTGTGCCTCAATTAAATGCCATCCCTTATCTCACAAGACTTTGTGAAGTTAAATTAATTAGTCATTGTGAAGCCCTCAGAGACAGCAGTGATAAATGAGACAGAAAAGTCTATGCAGGAACTATTGCTCTTCTGAGACAGTTTGAACAGCGAGAAACAAACAAGACTGGTGGCACACACAGCAGAGAAAGTGTGTCAGAAGGTGCTGAGATCTCTGTGAGAGCTGTTCACCCTTGGCACTTGAGAAGGCCAGAGTCCCATGGAAAAAGTGCTGAGAGATTATGGAAAGTGTATGCATAAGGAATACAAATACAGCTATGCAGATAATCTTAAATTTTGGCATTTCCCAATTTTTAAATGATGATTTTGCAAACTTTGAAGCATTTCTACACATAGTTATGGCAGTGTATTCAATGCCTCAGAACAGGTGGTGACATCAGAGGAGTTTGTTGTATGTCACAGCCCTTCAGTTTTTCTTTAATTTGTGACTTATATTTTCATTAGTATGCTCTCATAATTAACACTCAGAAGGTTTCTCACTAATGAAACTACAAGAGTGTCTCTGCTAGAATAAGAAATGGTCTCATTAGGAGTAACATGTTTCTTAGACACAATACTGAACCCACTCTATAGTTAATTATCTGTGTTTTTCTCTGAAGTGAAATATATATCTTAAATGGTCTGTAATCACACATTTCACTCAGTGCATAAATTGATTACTGACAAAAAACATGATGGAAAACATCTATATTGCAAGGAAAAATTCCTATTTTCATTAACATAATTTAACAGGCTTTCTATAAAATTATGGTTGTGAAACCACTGCACCTTTGTCACATATTTTGTTATGTTCCTTTATTTTCACAAGTTTAGAGCTTGGCTATAAGCCTAAACTAGAAAATTAACTCCTGATATCTTTCCAAAAATCAGATTTTCTAGTGCCAACTTTTGAAGTTCCAACCACACAAAGTTATCTTCTTTCCAAAAGATGGAACATGCCCTTCTGATCCAGTACTTGCCATTCAGACAGCAAAGAATTTTTGCTTTTATTCACTTCAAAGAGATTTAAAATTAATGAACTTCACAACTGAGAATACAAGATATTTGAAATTTTGCTGTGGTTAAAAGCCAGCTGAAACCATGGAGTCAGCATGTTTTTACAGAAAGCTGAGGCTGAAGCAAATGGGATGAGACAGTTCCCACATGCTGCTGGACCTTTGGCACTTGTCCTGTCCATCGAAACGTGTCTGACACTACTGTGAGCTTGTTCCACAACCAACCTGCTCTGCTAACTAGAAAACTGCCTCTAATCTATCTGTGCCACAACTGGTTTAGTGCTGTCCCCTCCTCCTCTGTGCTCTTTACTTTGTGGTATTAAATACTACAATTTCCAAGAGGAATTGGACCAACTCTCAGCTTTCTTTCGTGGAGCTTAAACTGTTGAACTCTCACAGTCAGACTGTGTGCCTGTTCTTTTGGGAATGCCCTCTCTGCATGTCCCTCATTTTGAATTCAAGATTTTGACATGGATTTCCACAACAATAGTGTGGTGAAAGTCTCTCAAATACTTCTCATAGCAACATTGATATTTCCCCTTTTCCAGCTGTAAAACACTTCATCTGTACTTGGAAACACTCCACTACCTAGTAAAAGGTATGCTTCCAACAACAGTGGCATGTGAGGGTTTACAGGTATCCTAAATTTGACACATTTTTTTGCTCATCTGCTACTCCAGCAGAGAAGAGGACACTGGGATACTTTAAAGCAAAGCTTTCAGGAATGCTGTGAAACTCTCAACCAGACATAAATTCTTTTCACCAGAGTCAAAGCAACTTATTGTTTACTGCAAAAAGAGCAGGAAAAGAAGAAGACATGATCAGATAACCTATAGGAATATTCTGTAATATTTAAAATCCCTCTGAAAATTTTCCTTAGTGCTTAATAATGATAAGGGCAACATTTTAGAAATGAGCCTACAGAAAGCCAGGCTATCACTGCCAAATGCATGGGATGGGAACAGGATTTCCATTCCATTGCTTCTGTTCGGTTTTGGGACATCAGGAGCACACAAAGCGCAGCTCCCAGGCAGCCTGGCCATGGCCCAGCTCCCAGAGCCCCCCAGCCCTGCCCTGCCCTGCCCTGCCCTGCCCTGCCGGGGGCTCTGAGGGCTCCTGGTGCCCGGGGAGGCTGCAGGACTGGCTGCACCCTTTCCCTGCCTCCTGGCAGTCGCCACCAGGGCAGGTTTATGCCTTTCTGTCATTTACACACTGAAATCTTTTATTCGGAATTATGACAACTGCCAGTTTCCACATAATTAAAGAGGGCTCGGTGTAGCAGAAAAAATGAATGTTTGCACTTGTGTGCGCTCGTCTCTGCCCCCTCCTGAGAAGTGAATATTCAATTTCACCAGGTTCTTTATGAGACAAAAAGTGGTACTCAGAGGCAGCTGGATTCTGAACCTTCAAGTTTAGCATGACAGTATGAAAAATAATTTTTCATTAAAGACAATAAGTATCTGTTTGATGTGTTGGGCACTTCATAGTCTGAAATATTGTTAAAAATCTAACCAACCACGGGAGGTTTCAAGAGGAATCTGTATATATGGTGTGCTTCAGTTGATGACAGAAATAAATCTTTTACATACAATGTCAAAGGCAGAATTCTGCAGCCTACACAGACACAATGAAAAGCAGGATGATCCTGGATGACATTTTCAAGTCTGTACCACTATTCAGGATTACACAATCATTCATTTGACTTACGAATTACTGAGAGGTGCAGAGATGAGAAGACCAAAGAAAGGGATGAGGTCTTCACAAGCTGCCTGGTTTATTAAAAGTACCAAAATACTGTCTGAAAAGGCCATACAATTAAGAGAACCAGAGAACAGTGACTTTAATGGAAGACTGATGGGTTTTACAAGCCCCATAGGTCCCTTTTAACAGTTGTGAGAAACAATTTTTCTTTGTGGGGGCTTTTAAGAATTTTTAATGAATGGTTACCATGATTTTTATTCATGAAAAAAACTACATATCTTGTGGGCAGCTAGGGCACACTCCTGTCTTTGGGCAAGAAATCTAAATGCTCAATGTCTTTCATGGGAAAAACCCAACCCTCCTTTGCAAAAACATTTTGTTGCTGTCAGCAGGTGTTAGTGAATTTTGTTGGAGTCAGGGATGATTTTTCAGAAGTACTGTTTAGTTTGGTCAGTGCCATCTGCCAGGGAGTGCTGGGCAGCTGTGGGTGCTGGAGAACGTGGGCTGGGCACTGCCATGGTGTGGGGGGCCCCTGGCAGCCCAGGGGGACGCACTGCTGGCCTTGCTCCCAGGCTGCAGGGGCAGGAGGAGTTTGTGTGAGATGATCAGAGGGAAGGTTTGGTTTGTTGTCTGAATCCAGTGTTAAAGTGCAGAGCTCTCCCAGATGGTGCCAACCCTGCAGTTTGTACCTTAATATCCCGTTTTCAGTTCCCTTTTTTACCACCCACTCCTCTGCCCTGGTCTCCTCCACAACACTCATCTAACCACTTCTTTCCCCACTGCTCCCAGTTTTGCTACATACATCCCAAATGTGTCAGTTCTGATACCCTCACCTGTGTCTTTTGTGGTCTTAGTGATGCAGTTACCTTGGTGCCTTGCATGATGTTACTCCCCCAAAGGTCTGCAGAACACCTCCCCAATTATCTGTGAAGTTGGGCCTTCTGTTCCATTTCTCACAAAACTCCCCCTTCACCACCTGTGAAACCCAGCCCTCCTGCATGGTGCTATCTGTAACTTTAGTCATTTTCTCACTTTCTTATCAATCAATTTCAGCACTTTTCTCATGTAATGTCCAGTAATCTTCCACATCTTGTTCCCTTGCCTAACCTCAGGCCAGGGCTTAGTCAGTGACCCAGTTATTTAATCTAATGTTGATACCCCAAAATAGGTTTTCCATATTCCTTTTTCCAATCCTTCACTCAATTCAGATTGATCCTCTTCATTTTCAAATCCCATTACATTATTTACCTACAAGCTTCTTCCTGCTCAGCTGATTCACTTGTTTTATTGCTTGGGGATATTACAGGATTAATATTTCTTCCTCTTTACCTCCTCCTATCAGTCTGTTATAATCTAAAGACACTTGCTGGCCTGAAAGAAGTGGAGTTAACCACAAAGACTCCAGCAAAGAGAGAGTCCTACTGTCAAGTGGAAACAAATGCAAGTGCTGATCTTGAGAACAGTGACATAGTCTGAGCCCTGCCTAGTGCCCCTGCTGCCTGTTCTTGAGGACAAAAGTACTGACTCTGAGGCAGGGGAAGAGATTATATCGATTTAAGATTAAAATTCCATCACCTGAAAGCACTTTGAACCGCCCTTATTTCCCCCATAAATTTCTAAAATTCATGTCTCTTCAGAGGATTTTGAGTTAGGAATCCAAAATGCACATACCCAAAATAACTTGGGCATTAAAGATTTTGTTAATAACAGTGAAGTGTTACAGCCTATTCTCATGTACTCCCAGCACAGTGCAGGACTGGGGCACCACAGCACTCCACAGTCCAGCTTTTTGTCACTTTGTATTTACTGTCAAAACTGGATCCAGCCAGAGCTGCAAGCCTGTGCTGTGCTGAGCTGAACACAGCACTCCAGCAGCAAGGAGAGGATCTGCAGAGTAGGAGGAGGCAACACAATGTGCTTGGAAGTAGATGTCATCCTGATGGGACTGCTTGGGTAATTAAAGTGAGCAGGGAAGCTGAAGTGATAATATAGGCATCAGGATGACTCCAGTGAATCTGAGATTGTTATATTGTGTTGGGATCCATCTTGCAATTTTCTCCTTTTCAGTGCTCCCTCTCCAATTTATACAGTGTAAGAAAGATTTGAGAAATTAATTATTCAGTTTTCATTAATTTCTTTGGCTAAAAGTGCACAGCTTGAAAGAAAAAAATTGTAACTTTTGGATGGTCTGTAATGTTGTGGGTTTTGATGATTCATAACTTTGAGTTGGTTCCATACAACTTAAATCTCAACATTTCATGTCAAACCACATATTTCATTCCTCCACCCTGCACAAATATGATTTTCTTGTTTTTTTTCAGCAACCAGTGCAGTTTTTTCCATTAGGTGTGGATTTACCACTGCAGCATATACTTATGTATTGTCACAGTGGAGTAGCCATGGGATGGTTCTGCCTCTTATCCAGAGAAGGCTGCATTCTCCTCTGTCTTTAATTATCCAGAGCTATGAGAACATCCCCCTTCTAACTGCAGTGTTATATTTTGTTATATTCTGAACAAAACCACATTAAAACCCCCACTCAAAATGCAAAGTAATGATGCGCTCTCTTAAATGTGCCTGGAATTTCACTATCATGAACTTTATAACAGTTAGGATCTCTTATTACTCTCCCCTATTTACATTGGGCTGGGAGATAAAAATGGAATTGAAAAAGAAGAATAAAATAATGATAAAAATTATTATTAATAATTTATCTTCAGATCCCCAAGCCCAAATCTGCCTCTCCGTTCTGTCAGCCTGCCCAAGAGAACATGGCTGGTATAGGAAGGGAAATCTCCTGAACAGGAGGGCTTCAACATGAACAAATCCAGAGGCACATAAGGCTTTCAGACCTCATGATGACACAGTAATCTGAGCCACCTTTCACGGGGGTAAACATGGCATGGCAATGGGGATGGTTGTAGCTTTGCCTGCAGCAATTCTGTTTCTTGTCTGAAGTCAGCTGAAAGCTAGATCAGGAAACTCCAAAGTGGTTCATTGGTGGGTGGGCAAGCTGACATTAGCATTGAGTTAGGGGCCTTGGATGAAACAATCTGCCACCAGAGGTTAGAGCGGCCAGGAAGCTTTGATGTAGCTGGAGCAGGGATCCTTTGTTTTCTGTTTGTAAAAAGCTCCCCTGCGGAATTTTTGTTTGGGTTGTTAAAATCTGTTTAACTCAAAGAGCTGACAATAAGCACTTGGGAGCAAAACTGTCTCTTTGAAAGTCTTTTTGCTGTTCAACCACATTGGCCAGCCCTGCCAATTTATAGCTCTGTTGGCTCACATGGCTCTGAAGGCTGCTTAAGCAAACAATTAAGCTTCATTGAACACTCTGAGCACCCCAGTGGCAAAATGTGCCCTTTTTCTATAGCCTAGAAGATACCCAGAACAAAAACATGTTTTATAGTCACTGTTTTCCAAGCCATGGCATAAGACAGCTTGAGGTTTCTGGGTTTAGTAGTCAAGGGCAACATGTACTTAGCAAGGACTTAATTTCAGGTGTGCAGGGCCCTGAACTAAGAGCAAAGCAATTATAGAAGTATTAAAGATTGGTGTCATTTTACACTTGGTGTTCCTTGAGGAAGGCCATGTCTGCTCAATGCCTAATACAGTCTGTTTTGATCTCCGATCAAGGTTGTTACACCCCCACAGCAACTGATTTGATCAGCGTTACTCATTATTTCCAAAATAAACTCTGATGTCCCTGCCTCATGCTCACAGCCAATGAAGGCTGCCTCTTTCTTTTGGCAGGGCCTATATCATGGCACAGATCACTGGGTCACTCCTGGCTGCATCTTGTGCCTTTAAACCTGAAGCAGGGAAAGGTTTAGATGCAGCACAGCAGCCAGGGAATGTGTGATAAAGGGGTCACTGCAGCCCAGGTGCCCTGTGTGGTGGGATGCCTGCATGCCATCTCAGCTCTCACACTGGGCACCTCCAGCACAGGGCTCAACCTACAAGCACAGCTTTGTGCCATCCCCTTCCTGCCTAAGGCAGCCTTAGAGAATAAGATTTGGAAGTCTGTACAAAGCAGAAAAGCATTTGCTCCAAGGTGTATGCCACAGTGTGTATTATGCAAACTTAATAGATTGAAATAGTCCACAGTTGTTCTGGTTTCAATAAAACAATACTAACGATACAGAATTAAAAGATGGTCCCAAGTTTATTGTTTGTTCTGTTCTGAAGAGTCTTCTGGGGTACTGGTGAAATTTTACCTCTGTAAAACCAAAACAAGATAAGGTCTATGAGAGCACCTGATTTTACATAGGAAAACATCTTTGGAAGAAAAGAAGCCAAACTTTGACAAATTTTTCAACCATTTCTAAACAACATGAATTTAATAAATTCAATCCCTGCTAGATTTTAGGCTGGCTTTTTCTCTCAGCCTGAGACATGGAGTATAGTACCATTGCAGCCTCTTCTCCACACTCTTCCCTGCCCCAATTTACTCAGGGTGCCATGGCTAGAAAGAATGTAAAGAATAAGTAGTATCTCCTGCTTGCCTTGGTACTTGGGCCACTTCTCCTCTATCAACACTGACAGAAAGAAGTGATTGAGAGTGAACTTTCTATGCTGTAATTCTCATGGAAACAAGCAAAGGGCCCCTAAGAGTTTGCCTGTGCTCAAGTTGCTGTACAGATTTGTAAGCAGCACTGACTGCTGTCACTCACCTCATGGTTATAGAACCTATTCCCACTGCAGAAGACACTGGATGGAAAGTCACTATATAGCAGTTGTTTGAAAAAGAAATAAAGAAGGAATTTTGCTTAATAATTTTATACTGCTTTTATCTACCAAGAATGGCAGCACTTTTTGGAACATTTGGAGAAGGCAGGAGGTGTTTTGTGGGAAGTAGTAATGAAAAATTCATGAAGGATTAAAAATAGTTGGATTTTTTTGGGTTTAATTCAGAATCTCTTTATATTTCCCTTAGTTTCCTTCCCTATTTTTATTGAATATAAACAAAGAACTTGTTCTAAAAAAGTTAGATGAATGGGAATGAACTAGAGTGAGATAAGATATAAATCCATTAATTCCTGAAGTAGGTGGTTAAACTCTAGACCCTATATCTGTACCCGAGTGTTGAAGTGGTATGGTTTGTTCAGATGTTCAGACCATCCACAGATTTATCCTCAGTTACAAGGAACTTGTAGGTGACAAATTCCCTGACAATCTGTCTATTTTCACTTTTCACCTGAGGAATGATGGCCTGAGACAGTGCAGTTGCATTTAGCTTTATGTGAACCTTTCACCAAGCCTCTTTCACACTGCTCCAATAAAGTGTTCTATAACACAGGGCTGTGGAGGCTATAAGGAAAGGGATGGAGAAATTCAAGAACAGAGATAATTGATGTTATTCTGAATCATGTTATCTGGAAGATCTCTTCAAGTGTAGCCCACTAGATGATACCAAGAGGAGCACTTCAAGTGCCATCCTCTAGTGCAGGCACCCTGACACACTCTTACAATTTTTCCTCCCAATTTATTCATACAATTCCAAGCCTTCAGACAAACTGCAGAAATGAGGTAGAAAGGGAATGGAGAACACATTGCCATTCCTAAGAGGTTTGTAAAGCCCCTGCCAGAAGAGAGTCAGTCCCTGCTGAGCCAGGTTTACATAATGCCAGAACACAGGGTGACAGGAAGGAATTTGAGGAGTAATTTCCAAACTGGAAATTCTTAGTCTTTCTAGGACTATACCTGGCTTTCTGCATCACACCCACTGTGGTTAGGTTTTAGAGGTAAGCAAATATGCCATGTCTTTTTCTAGCTTTTTTTACTAAAATCAAGTTATATTTGGTCACACTGACCCAAACAAAAACTAGGTGTTTGATAATTTCATATGAAACTGAAGTTAAAGCCGACCTTCAATTACTATTTCCCTGGTAACATGTTCAAGGATTTTTACAGAAAGCTGCAAACCCCTCCCCCCAACTTAGGTTACTCTTTCAACCTCTGAATTTCAGAAAGGTTTCAGGGTTAATATTATTTTTGCTTGTTTTCTTTTTCTCACTATAAATACGATGAGCAGAAAGATGTTGCCATGGTGAGATTTTATAACGTACTTAAAAGCACTTGTTAGAGTTATGTACCACAGAGCCACCTTCACTTATGTGTGAATTGTAAAGACACAAGAAAAACCACCCCAAAGAAGTAGAGTCTACTGTCTCAGATATCTATTTGCAATACTTACTCAAAGCACAGATGTCACAAACATTTTAGCAGCCACTATATTATTTGGAAACCTATTCCTTTACAGTGAGAAATGGGGGAAATGGTTGAACCAAATGAATACACCTTACACTTAAATTGTCATCATTATCTTTGTAGTAAGCTGAATGAGAAATTACAAATTAAAACTGACACAGAGTTTTTGCAGTCTAAGTTGCCCATTCCTAAACCCTGCTGGAGGAATGTTTGCACAGAGCCATGTGAGATGCTTTGAGCACTCTTTTGCTGCTGCAAAAGGCAGAGCTCTGACAAGTTACTGAGGTAGAGCATCACAGATCCTTCTCCCAGGACAGCAGGAGCCTGGGGGCCTGGGCTGCACTTGAGCTGAGTCTGTGCTGCTCTGAAAATAGCAGGCTCTGGAGCAGACACAGCACACCAGGCTCTGCCTCCTGCCCATTTGACTTTCCTACTGACATCTGGAAGCAAACCTGTGGGCACTGTGCCCAGGCACTGCTGGTGGCTTCCTTGTTCTCTTGGCATGCTCAAGCATTTCCCTCAAGTCTGAACTTGAAGGTTCACTGTCTGCTTAGCTTTTAAGTCTGAGAAGATTCTGGGACTCATCTTAAACTGATAACATGGGCTTGTGCTCTGGAATTTCTCCAAGAACTTTAGAGCACTTAAACCTCTGGTATTCCTGCAGCATGTCCATAGTGCTGCTCTGTCTGTGATGGAGCTGAATGGCTCCCACCAGAGAAGACAAACTTTAATTAACATCTCTTTTAAACAGGCATTTTAAGCAGACACAGGAATGCTTTCTCACTAACCCCAGAAAGAAATGTAACCCATCCTGAGCACAGCACTAGCTAAAATGGAATCACACACCAGTCTGAGTCCAGTTGGGGAAGGGGAAACAAAGCTCAAAACAGTCTTTTGAGAGCTGGATACAGTTATAGTCTGAAGAAGGCCGTGCAATTTCTTGCTTGTTATGTCCATGCTAATGTGCGCCAAGCAGTGCTGTTGGAAAGAATTAATTCCCTGAATTTCCAAAGATGTGCCTCTTCTAAGGTTATGGACTCAGTTGTGCATCCACATGAGTGGGCAGCAGCAGAAGGCAGCAGCTCTTGCACAGGGTACCTTCACGTGGGATTTTGCATAGGCCAGAGCAGGAGTCACACTGATTCCCTTCCTTTCACCAGCACTCACTCTCCATATTGTCACCAAGAGTCAGCCAGCTCAAAATATCCAAGCACTGAAGGAAAAACCCTGCAGAACCCACAGCCATTCACTGTCAGAATCAGGGACTTCAAAAGCTCCAGCAGAATTCTGGACATTTTTACAGTATTTGTGGATGATGCATGGTGGCCTTCTGTATCAAACTAAAATCATACATACACACCTGTAATACATTGTTATCTACTTTATGATCTATCACATTGCATATATATTTCTGGAATTTACTCAGTTTTCAAAAGGTTTCATTGATTTTTGAAACCAGCATTTCAAATGTAAACACTGTTTTGGAAAAGGGAGAAAGAGGGTAAACAGACTTTTGAGTGCCAACATAAAACTGCAGCACTTTGCTGATAAAATTTCTAAGGTTGCCTGCTCTATAATAGTTGAATTTGAGGAAAAATAAATCAAATCACTGGTTACATTCACTTTCAATACTTATGAATCATTTAGTTCAAAAGCAGGTACTCATTTAATGACTATATGTGATATACCTCCTGTGAAGATAAAACCTAAACACCAATTATTGTTAATAAGAGGTGTTGCACAGTGAGGTTAAATATCCACCAAAGGCTTGCAAGTGTGTGGAACCATTCCTGGGTGCCTGTGCTCAGATCTGGTTTCAGTCTGAGAGTGACAGGGATTGTACTGTCACTGCAGTCCAGTGACACCAGACAACAATGTGCCCAAAAGTTCACAGCTGAAAAGAACAAAACTATTGTTTTAGAGGTGGGGATTGTTTCACTGGCAATGCTGACTCTGTGCAGATACAATGAAGCCATCACACATCACAACCATCCATCCAAAGGCAGCTCCAGCCCCAGGGAATGTGGCTCTGCTGCCACAGTTCACTGGCACTCCCCCACCAGAGGAGTTTGGGTAGAAGTTTGGATTTGACTTCCTATTTAGTATTTGTAATCCGGGTAATTACAAAATATTTATATAATCACACACCCTGGCCTTTGACCTTCCTTCTGCTGGAATCAGGGAGATGTGTGGAACAGTCCCAAGAGATGAGGGCATGGGATGAGCTTGTAGGATATCAGTTCAGATTCTACTACCAGACAAATATAAAATATTGCATTTAATAACAGACTTCTGACAAAAATGAGAGTGCCAAATGTACTAGAAAAATGAGAATTACAAATCCTTTTAACTCTCAGAATATATGCATATACCATTAACATACATTAACATACCAAATGTGTTCCAAACACATTGGCCAGGCCATGCCCAACTGGAGACAAACTTTTATCTTCTGTCTTTTTACTGATGATAATGGAGTGGCAATTTCTGCATAGTGGGACTGTGTATTGTAATTATTTATTTAAAAAACCTGGACATATCCAAATAAACTCTTTTCAACATTTAGTATGAAAATGGAGTATAAAGATTTTGAGGAATAAAGGATTTTCCTGTCACACCAAAGTCAAGAGTAGTATCTGATAACATGCAGAGAGACCACGATAGGAAGAATATCAACAGAACTTCCCTCAATTGTCCTACTTCACCCAAATCTACTTCAATTCTGATTAGAAAATAAAAAAAATTAGGGAAATCTGGCTTATAGCTGCACATTGTTGAGTAATATTTTGAAATGCAAACATCCTGTTATGTGATTATCTGCAGCTCCTTCTGATTAGGTACAATCTATATTTGGTGTGAGTAAGTCAATTTCTACAATGTTATAGTAAAAACAATAGAAAATTGGATCATGTGTTTTGAAAGAAGGAGGAAAAAAAATTTAAAATTCTATTTGAACACCTAAATGCCAGCTAACAAGAAGAGAAGAACATGGATAAATTTTTAAAAAATAGGAAAGATAGAGAGAACAATGGTTGTGCAGAAGAAAACTATGCTTGGGAGGGTAGGAAGTTTTCAAAAGTTCAGAACTTTGTATTTCTTTATGAAATATGTATAAGCTGTAACAGCCCCTTCCCAGCTACATGCAGCTGTATTTGAAATGTTAAACCAAGGACACTTCTGTTCTCTACAGGAGAATAGAAACTGAACAGATCTTCAAAACTGTGAGTTGACGTATTTTATTTATGGCCATGACTCTCAGAAATGGCTGCATTGACTTTGTATTTCCCCAAACATTTAAAATAAGTCCGTTTTGGAAGGGAAACTTCCATCCAGCAGGCTGAAGGAGGGCTGGTCCCACATCTGCCATGGCCCAGCTGCAGATCTGTGTGGAGGAGCAGTGTAAAACTGACTCCTTTACAAACCACCTGCAAATTGTGCCTTTGTGTTCAGAGGTGTGGGGGAATTCAATTACAGGTTAGGATTTAAACAGTCTGTAATTTTAGTCTTCCATTTCCAACTTCCTATTGAACCCCTTCAACACTGTACTTGGCAATGTATCTTTGTCAAACTGGCCATGTGTCCTGCTCCTTGGGAAGAGAAATCTTGGCACAACTGACAACAGATAAAAGGACATCTCCCTCTGTTTTGCTCAACAGAGCCTATTTTTCATCCATGCCCTCAGTCCTTCTGGAGGAGACATGATTGTGATAGTCCTTAGTTCATTCAAGGCCCTAGAATCAAAGAATCATAGAGTTGTTAGGGTTGGAAGTGTCCTCTGGAGATCAGCCAGTGCCAAGGCACAGTTACGTGGAGCAGGTGACACAGGAACCTGTCCAGGTGGGTTTGGAATATCTCCAGAGAGGAGACTCCACAAGCCACCCTCAGTGGGAGGAAGTTCTTCCTTACAAGATCCTTACTAATGTGCTGTCTATGAAAGCCTTCCCTTCTGCCCCAGGGAAAAGTCTTTAATTTCCCTTTTTCCTCTGTTGTGGAAGAACAGCTCCTATACAATAGCATGAAGACAAGGAATAGCCTTGTGGAAATTATAATGATAAAATAAAAATAATAGTAATAATAGCAAAATGGAATATAAATACGCCCCTCATTACAAAATGCAAATCATATTTTAAGGTTACCATACTGATGTTTTAAATCAATAACCTCTTTCAAGCAGACCGGTGAAATAGGCACATACAGACATGCATTCAAACAGATGCAGAAACAGACAGAAATGAGAAACACAATATATATAAAGAAAGAAAACCACTATCTTATGCATTCACTTTCAATTGCTCAGGCTAAACTGAAAGCATGAGACCAGGCACGTTATACACCAGTATTTATGGGTGCACTATCTAGTCTCACTGTGACGTACATGCACAGTTCTGTACTCGTAATTTCGACACATATGCATTAGATATGTGTCCTATTTTTATCCTGTTGTACAAGCAAAGGAGAAGATAAACACGGAGCCGTTTCCCTGACAAACCAAACAGCGCAGACAGGACCATTATCGCTGCGCCATCCGTCTTGAGCGCTGTTTGCCACAAATGGCAGTGGCTTTCAATATTGCCTTTTTTGCTTCCCCCTCCCCGTGTTTTAGCAATTTGAAAGTATTTTCACAAGTGGAAGAGCGGCACTGTTTCCCCAGCCCCCTCGTTTCCATGGATGCGCTCGGTGCGGTTGCCGTGGGGACGCGGCGCTGGGGGGGTTTGATCCCGCTCGGGAGGCGGAGTGGGGGGGTCTGGCACTTCTAATGGGTGAGAAGTTTAATTGAAAATTAAGTGGGTGCTTCTTTTGAAGTGAGCTACGTGCTGGTGGATTTATTTTGCAGGAGCAGAAGAGTCCCGACCGCAGGGAGCGGGAGGTACGGGGAGATGAATTGCACTGGAGTGTTGTGATGATTCAGACTCGGTGCAGGTTTCTGTGTTGAAAGCCTTGCCCGTTTCTGTAGTAGTGCTTGAAAGGATTACAATGGGGTGCTGTTTCCAGAATTGGGCAAGTGAGCAGAAGCATGTTGAAAAGCATATCAAAAAGTAATACTCGAGCGTAGGTTGCACTGCAGCAGCCCTGGGAAACAACAAGGCTGTGGCTCATGCTCTGCCACTCCTGCAGAACTCATCGGGATCAACGTGCAAGGCTCCAACACTCCCCCTGAGATCACCTCCAGAGGCACACCAGGCAGGTTAGCTGTGCTTTTGTACAGTTTTGTACAATGCACTAAATATTGGGTATCTTCAAGAAACATCACCTTACCAAACAGCTGCATAGAGGTCATGTGAGCCTTTTTGCCCTGAGGTTTCTTTGTGAGCTGTTCCATTGCTTCCACTAAGTTTTAGTGGATAGTAAAGTGTGGCTGGATGGCAAACTCTTGGGGAAGACATTACAAAATCAAATGCAATGAGCCTTCAAAATGGCTTAGGGCTCCTAATTGCTCTGACAATACTTCTGGTATCAGGATAAGTAATAACAACAGATTGGAAATGCTTTTGAGCAACTAAGGTAAGATAATTTCTGCAAGGGAAATGGATAATGAGGGCTGCACTTAGAGAGGGTATCTCAGCTGCCACTTCTTGTGAAAAAAATTATTATACAATTTTTCTTTCTTACCCAAATAGATGGATTCAAACAAAGATTTGCAGCTGACAACAGTATTTGCATTTCCAGTGTCTTTTACAGGTGTCCCAGAGTAAATTGGATAAAGAATTTAACTCTTACTAAGACTTATAAAAAATTCCATGAAATCATTGCAAGTCGTTATCAATCACGATTTTGCCAACCTTCCAGCCACTTCCATTAAGCCCACCCTGAGTCCTGGCACAGCTGAATGCTGTTGGAGAAGCATTATAACACTTATCTATTTTTTAATTCTTGCAAGAATCTCCCCAGTGAAATTTCTGGGATCTTCTCAATAATCTTATGATTTCCACTTTGAATTCAAACTGCTCCCTGGGGTGTTTCCAAAACACTCAAAAGACTGCCCCTATTTGTGTAACTTGCAAGACAGATCATTAATTTTAGAGGAATCAACACTGGATACTTTATGTACAGTTTGAGTTTAACATAATCCAGTATGAAATAAGAGTCAAATGAATTCCTCATCCATACAAAGTCCAGCACTACCATTGTATCTGTGTTCTAAAGTTGGAGCCTTGTTCTTTTCATACCTCATGTTTGGGTTTGACAAGCCAGCACAGTCCCTAGAGCAATACTGGAGTGTCATTGGTGCAACACGGCCAGCCCAAACCTCACACTGCCTCACACTCACCAGGAAACGACACACTCATGTGCTCAGTATTGTACCAGCGCCTCGTGCCGACCTCACTCACTCTGTCTGCCTGTCTCTCAGCAGTATTTCTAGGGCATCACACTATGGGAGTGCTAAAAATTGTCCTTGACAGGAGCTGAACCCACACATGCTCGGTTTCTGAAGGAGCAGTGGAATTTCTGGTACCAGAATGCCACTTCTAATTCTGGAAGAATGAATCCTGCAAGATAAAATAATTGACCAGCATGGTAGCCCCACACTTGAAGTGGGCTTAAGCCAAAACTCCACTCCAGTCTTCAAATTCTGGTAGCTGATCCAAATTTTTTATTTTTCCTCCCACCCCCACAACTCATTTTTCCACTTTAGGATCAAGGAAGGGACCTAAAATACCACCAAATACACATTTCTCAGGAGTAGTGGGCTGCAACCCAGATACTCTAAATTTTACATAACACTGCACAAAACTGGGTACATCTCTGGACATTTTTCAGATCCTCACATTAGTATTTCTCAGCAATACATGCTTAAAAGCCTTTCTGAGAATAGCAACTACAGGAAAATAAAGCAAATACCATGCATGGCAATAAAAATAATTGACACTTTATATACCATATTCCCCTGAGTTCAGATATGTTCGTATTTTGATGATAATGGAAACATGAATGGAAAATGGGCAGAGGGTTGTGCTCTTACAATTACAGTGTGTTCCAAAAACAGTTGAGTGTCATTACAGAAAAGAATTACTTGGTTTCACAGACCTTGTCTTCACTCAAAAAATAATTTTTTTTTCATTGCAAGGCTAACAAATTAAGAATTTTACATGTTATAACATTTTTAGAGAGGCAGACATTCTTAGTCACTTGAAGGAAAGCTAATCTTTGTGGTTTAAAATTGAAAACCACTGCACAGATTCCAATCCCCAGCTTGGCTGAAGGTATGGGCTCTTTCCCTAGAAAACAGAGAGGGATGAAGGGATGGAATCCTTTAAACTCTGATTGGGAACTGGAGCCTTGTGTGGAACATACATGCTGGATGTCTGAAGTGATTGCTCTGAAACCATCCCAAATGTGTTGGTATTTTGTAACCCTTGGCATTAATTCCTGCCAGTATGTTACAATGGCAGCAACAAAACCACTTAAGAGACCACATCTACTACAATTTGCTAATAGAATTTATGAGAGTGAGCAGAGAAATTTTTAGTTAATAATGCATGCAAGTATAGCCTGTGGAAAGAAAATTCAGATTTTGAAGTCAGAGCTAAAAAACATTCAAATGTGAATATAAGAGGAAAAAAGCTTTTCTATATACACCACAATGTACTGCCTGATAATGGTCTGAATTTTGGGAGAAATTGGCTCCCTGGGTAATCAAGAATGCAATCTTTGCATGAAACCCACAATATTTTATTGCCAGAGCACTGATAAAGTGCCCACATGGTACCTCCTGTACAGAGAGTCTGAAACAGGGCCTGCCTTCTTTACAGAGCTCCAGGAAGAGCTGCTGTAGCTCTATCTGTCCATAGCCTCAGTTTGCCCCTTCCCAGGTCACTCTTTTCTAGACGTGGCACAAGAGCAGAGCAGGGAAGCAGCTGGGGTTACTTGTGCTGGCACCAGTGGGGTTTGCTGTGGGTCTCAGGAGGAGAAAGAGAATTCCAACAGACAGAATTCACCTCCTTTTTTCATCTTCCTAATTTCCTTATTGACCAAAATGACCTAGTTTTCTTTCAGTTACACACTATAAACCTCCTAGAAATTGACAAAATATTTTCCATTTCTCTTGGGAAAAAGAAAAATTAGGGAAAAATAAGCAAAATAAATAAGCATTGCCAGTCAACAATGAATGAGGTAAGACTCCAGGCAGCACTCTGGAGCCCTGTGGGCCAGGTTCCTGTCAGGACCCACCCTAGGGAGAATGTTACCAGCTGGCAGATCAGAGCAAACTGAAAGGGATAGCAGAACATACTCATGGCACTAAATTTAAATGTCAGTCACACTGGCATTCAAACACATCAAAACCACTTGTGCAAAGTTTTGACTGCTTAGTATCATCTTATTGTGGAAATAAAAAATCAATTTCACCATTATATAAACTAAGACATAGAATGACTCCAGACCCATTGGTCACAGGAATGGAATTAAATCTCTTGTGTGGATACAGTAGTGAAAAATCCTGTGCTACATTTTACATTTCTGTGAACAGCAATGGAAAACATATAGAAATAAAATATATTTAGCAATTCTGATATGTGTACACACCATAATATGCATGGCTTGGAAGTCTGGATGCCAGAGGAAGAGCAGCTGAGCTGTGTTACTGTCTTATCCAGGTCTGTCCCACCCCGGTCTCCAGGCAAAGATCAGAGGCAGCAGCTCATGCAAATGTTGCATTTCCAAAGAGGCTGCTTAGACAGTAAAATGAAAATCAACTTGAAACAATGACATTATAATGTATATATTATTCACAGGTCCCATTCTCTCAGCTGCAGTTAAAAGGCAATCTGTGAAATAATGAGCAATAAAGTAGCCAGTATTTTTTTCTGCTGGAAGCCAATTGTTCCATGTGGCTCTGAGTCCCTTTCAACACTTCTGCTCCATATCCTTAAAATGTCTTTTTTTAAAAGCTCTTCACCTTCCCCTGTTCTTTGCCAATGGAGATTGAATGATGAATGATATAATTGCTGAATAAAATCATTGCTGATAGAATCATTGCTATTACTTAATTAGTAGAAATTTGCTGATGTTATTCTCTACTTGCATATCCATTACATAAATGTGAAGAAGGAATTCTGACTTTCTCCTTGTAAAAAATTATTTTCAATTTGCCTAAATTCTGTACAAACGAGGCAGATATTTTAATTACTGACAATTGTGAAATTGAAACAACAGGAAATGAGTTGAAGAAAGATATAGAAGGGTGAAATAGCTGGAGAAAGGTAGAAAGAGAACTTTATGCAAATATTGCTCAAAGAAGAAAGGAGATCACACAAAATTACTAAGCAAGGTGTTTCCATACTTGAATGATGAACAGAGAAGAATTGGAACAATCCCCTTAATTTTTATGCCCATTACATCACTCTAAGCAACAGGGGTTTTTTTCAGAGGACTCACAGGCTCCAGTCAATGTTTATTCCAGCTGATATTTGACTGATCTACTTAACAGTGAATGACATGATAGATCAAAGGAAAGGATAAAAATCAACCTCCCACTGATCAAAGAGCAGTTCTGGCAATGGAAAGGGCCTTGCACCAGGCTCTCAGGAAGGGATGCAGACAAGAGCTGCCTGAGCCAGCAGAGGTGTGGGTTCAGACTGCCCAGGCTGGGGCTGGAGCAGGACACAGGGCTGGCCTGGCTGGGACAGAGTGAGCACAGCTTTGTGACACAGGGACATCCTGCAGGCACTGCCTGGCTGCTCCTGCACGGCACTCAGCAGCCTCCTGGGCTGAAAGAGGGGCTGAGCGTTGGGGTCTCTCCTTTGCCTCTTGGTGAGGAATGGCTGCTCTGGGGATGTAACCCTGCAGGGAATTCTGCCGCAGCAGCTGAGCAAGACATAGAATAGAAATGGAATAGAAATGGAAATGGATAGGATGGAAATTTTTCAGTGTTCAAATGAGAAGACCTGAAGTGAACACTCTTCTTCTGGTGAAATAATGATCTGTTTTCCAGTTCATGCAGAAGGTTTTGAAACAATAGTAAGAAACTTATAGAAGTGATGGATTAAGTAACACAGAGCAACATCCAACTGAGCAGTTCCCAGAACGTCCCAATGCTAAGGTTGGAGTGCAATACCTCCCTTGTAAAGAATCCTATTGTATTTTACAAACAAAAAACCCACTTAGGCATGGAAAAGGAAGAAAAATACGTGGTTTTGCTAGAGAAACACTCTTTTTTCCCCATGAAAGCATCAAAAATCTTGAATTAGCCACACATCTGGCGCTGACACACCAGGTTAGAAGAGACTGCTAAAAGGAGCTGGCTGGAGTTCCAATGAACAATAACCAGACAAGGGGCTGACAGAAGGACAGAAGGTGACTTCCTGAGCTGCATCTCTTGAGATGCACCCACAGCAGCAGTGGCTGAACCTGAGCAGCAGCCACAGCAGCTGTGAGAGCCTGTCCAGCCCAGCAGCCTTGGGAGCTGCAGAGAGCAGCAGCTGGCAGGGCTGGGGAGCCTGGACAGCCGCAGCCTCCAGCTTTGGGTCACTGCTCTGCCCTGAGACCCTCGGGGAGCAACAAGCAAGTCAGGGAATGGGAAGTTGGGAAGACTGGGAGCTGAATCTTTGGAGCAATTAGTGAACTATAGACAGGTTATTGTGAAGGGAAAATTTGTGTGGTGGAAGGGAAGGACAAGAAATGTAAAGTAAAAAGTGTCAATGGTCTGATTCCTCAGGCTAAGCCTTGGTGGAACAGCACTGGATGATTTGCCGGTGGCAGGTGGTGGGTCAGGCCTTCAGTGAGCTCTGTGTGTGGCATTCCCACACAGGCTGACTTTATACAATTCCCTTTCTCCCAGTGGAAATGTCACAGGTCTTCTCTCAAATGTACACTTTACAAAAATGAGCACAAATCCAATAGTTCATAATTGATTACAATTCCATTAGGAAACAGCAATATCTGCAAGTCTTACATAATCTAAAGATGAATCAATTTTAAGTATATTAGTGCTTTTAACAGTTCCAAATTCTGAGTTAAATGCTTTACAAATTATGAAATCCTCATTTAATTACTTTAATAAATCTTGTTTACAGATTGCTGTGAAAATCAGTGAAAACTAATTCACTTTGACTGTTCTGTGTGCAGTGCTGACAAAAATAGAATAATTTTTCTTTTTACTATGCTCTGGAAAGTGGAGAAAAAAGCTTTAATTGAATATAATCACAATATGCTAGCAGCACATGTTATTTTCCCACTATAATATCTTGATATTTTTAAGTTTGAGGAAGTAATGCTTTTTATGGGAAAGGACTTTTTTATGATGGGAAACAAACGTTGAATGTAAACCTGGTAACATATTTTATTTTAGCTTAAAAGATTTGAGTTTTGAACACTTATCTGTCTTAACAGTATCAATGTCCAAGACATTTACTACATCTGCTGCAGTCATTTGTTGATGGTTAGTGATCAAAATACAGAAGGATTTGGCCCAGTGTGTTTACAAAGCCCTGGCAGCCCCCTGGCCATACAAACCAGTGAAACATTTTGATCCTGGCTCTCCAGAGCCAGTCTAGCACAAAGGTGAGGGTGAGCTGTTAATGACAGAAATCAGGAAGTTCCCTACTTCACCATTTCTGTCTTGTCCATATTCCTAATTGTCAACAGGCTTCTGAGAAAATCATCCATTTCTATATGTTTGAGTAAATAAACATGCCAGATAGGAGGCTTCTTCATTGGGATGTGTCTCAGCCTTTGGGTGAGGTTTTCTTCCCTTTTAGGGCCTCATGCAGAGCTCACCTCACTCTGTACAAGGATTCTCATTGACATTGCTGGAACAGATGCAACCATGTACTCCTTAGAGGAGCACAGCACCAGGTTAAATGTTGGTTATAAATCACAAGGACTGTTTTCTACTTTGGCTCATTAGTGATTTTCCTTCCTAAGCTGAAACAAGCTGCACATGCCATAGCACAGAGGCAATAAAGAGAGAGTTGGACCATGCACACATCCACAAAGCATGAGGATCAAACCAAGGAAAACCAAACTCCATTAGCATTCTTTTCAACTTCCTCCCTGATACATGAAGTAACAACTTGCCCAGGAACCCAAAGGAGAGCAAGCCCCTCCCAAATGAGTAGAAAGCCTTAATCAAAACTAGCCTGCATTACCTCTGCAGTAAATACAGGTATAAATCTCATGGGGTGTGAGGTATGCCCAAGGACAGGGAGCTTAGTCATCTGTTTATACTGACACCCATCCAGAAAATACCTTCCAAAACTCTCGCTTTTGAAGGGTATAATTTCTGTTGTCATATCCTTCAGAAAGGAGGATCTCCACTGTAATAGCCTTTGTCATTTCATAGTCACGTAGACACTCTTAGAGTGCATAGATTCAGAAGGCTGAACCTCTCAATTATTGTCTTCTGATTTGGACTATTCAATTATTTCAACTATTGACTTATAATTTCTTACTGACCTAGTTCCACCAGAAGCAGATCTGTTGCCAGCACTGTCTTTATCAGAAGTGCTCCTTTGGAGAGCTTAATAAGAATAGTTACAAATACAGTTGTTTTCTTTCAATGTATTTGGAGATTATTTCAGCACCCAGAAGATTGTTTCCATAAATGAAAACAGCATTCAGTTAATAGCTGACACATTTTTGTATGTAGTAGGGCACAACATACACACACAATAGGTTTCCTAATTGCTGCACAGTACCATTATCACCATATTGCATGCACAGTATTACAATTCAAAAGCATTTTAAACAGTATCATTTCTTCAGGCTTGGCACAGCTCTTTTCTTTTGATTCCTGAAATCTGAACCCTGATGTGAGGAAGTGAGAGCTGTGGACATTTCCATTGTTCAGCAGCAGGAACAGGATTTGCATTCAAATGAACCAAAAAAAGGAAGAGAAGAGGTCTGTAATTAAGACAGTGCATACAGAGTTTCGTTGACAAAAACTCCAATAGCTGATGATATTTTAAAGGAATACGTAGCCAAAGACAGGGTTCAAGCACAGTAGAGCCTTTCCAGTGAAGCATTTGACAGGATGCCCATTTTAAGTGACCCAGCTGGAACCAGCAGGCCTAACCATGTGGTGTGGATGAGGATGAGAGCTGGATTCCATTAAAATGGTACAAAAAGTACCTGACTGACCTGGCAGCAGCCTCAGTGAGAGCTGTCCCTGGTGCTGCTGAAAAATTTGCCTCTGCAAATTAAGCAATATTCTGGTATTTAAAACATCTGGCAATGATAGGTATCTGTACAGAGGAAAGGAAGTTGGAGCTTTGGGAAATAAAGGAAATAAAGTTCTGAAACTTGATGTAAAAGGTCATTATTAAAAAAAATGTTAAATCAGACAAAAAAATTCCATGAGGACTCTAAAGCAGGAGGACTCACTATCACAAGCCTGAGTGATCAAAATTGTCCAGAAAACTGTATTTCTTGGGTATGTTATATAAAACCCCCATAATTTTTGGGAACAAACAGTTTGTTCCAGCAGAATTCCTGCCAGTCACACAAGCTGAGGAGACCATTATTTTAAAACTGAAATTTTTCCTGAAAAACTGTAAGTCTGCTTTGCATCTGGGAGCAGGAAGAGTCACTACTGGTCTGCAGTCAGCCATATATCAATATATTCCCTGGTGCTGTGAAGAACATTGTGCCGAGCTAAGACTCACATTCAAGGAATTGAGAAGAATTTGAAAGAGTTACAAGAGTGTTGGTATTTAAGTGTTGCTATTTTACAACTTTTTAGTCCTATTTTTCCCTGGGAAGACACTGCTTTCTGCAATAGGCAGTGGGGTGGCTGTTTACATGTGAGGTTGTGGTGTAAATCTGTGAGAATGATTTTTTTTTTTTTTTGCATCAGCCAGAGGCTATTAAACTGTCATGAAAGAAAATTGGAGCATTATCTTTTAAAGAGCATTTTTTCAACAATTACTCCAGTATTTTCCTTCTCCTTGCCATCACCAGAAACACAGGATTCTCACATTTAATCAGTGATTTCTTGCAGAATGGACCTGAGTAACAAAAATGCCCTGATTAATTTTAATGATGGTCTACAAGGCTTTTGCAATAATATTTTCCTTCTATTCATGGATTATGTTGGCTTATTTGACCTTCTCATGCAGACAGGATTGAAATGCTTTAGATATTAAGAGCCATTATCTGTAATTTCAGAATCTGCAGTACACATAATACTGGCTGAATTTCTTAGTGATTGCTCAGTTTGTGCACTGGGTCTCTGATCTTATTTTGTCCTTGTATGGTGGATGAGAATTTAGTATTTTGTCTCTCAAATAAAATCCTCTAGACCTGCATGAATTTCATATATTGTTATTTGGAAGCCCCTGGGATGGAGCCCAGTTCCCATCAGGTTTTGAGAAGCCTAACAAAAAGTCTGAGTGTTTTCCAGGACTTGGGGCAGTGCAGGAATATTGATCATCATGGTTTACAGTGATGCTCTGTCAACTGCTTGAGGGCAAATCTGACCCCACTGACTGAAGCCCACAGACCACAGCCCTGCCTTTATCTTGCTCTTCCTAATAAATAAAAAATACTACTTTCAAGAGAAATGTATGAAGGAGATGATTAAACACATTCTTTGACAACCTCAGAAGTTCTCGGTCCTCCAGCAATCTCACTTGGAATAACATTTATAGAAACACTCCTGTATTTCAGCTGGATCAGATTATCCTATTCCCAGTCTGTAATTTCCCAAAACAATAGCACATTTGTGCTTTTTTTTTACTTTGAGGCTCCACATGAAAATATTGCAGAGTTATAAATTACATGTTTACAGTTTGAGAAAAGCATTATTTGCACCCCATGTTTAAGCCAAAGAATTATTCCATCCAAGTAAATCTCAATTATCAGTGTTTCCTGAAAAACAGTATTGGGGACCTCTGTGTGAATTGTTTCTATGATCTCTTAATTTCAGTTACAAGCCAGTTTTCTATCTTTCTGTGTTTTAAATTCAGACTATGATATGTCTGCTAGGTTTTTTAAACTTGATTCAGACTTTAAAAGAAAAAAAGTTGCTTTAAACATAACATAATGTTTCTACTGAAAATGCATTAGCCAAAATAGCACTCAGTTCTCTCTAACAGAGACATGTTATTCTGCTAGGACTGAAACAAATAACATGTAGAAACAAATCTGTTTAAAAAATTCACAGCTTTCCTTGGTTATTCAGCTATCTTTGACTGCTCTAAATTCCTGGAGTTTTTTTTTTTATATAGAAAGTGATGTGCAGAAAATGTGGATTCAGGGGAACTTGTGTAAGTTGAGACACCAGGGCTCCTGCTTTCTCCAGAGTACACTGGAATGGTCTCAGGTCTGCTCAGAACCACCAGGGAAACAAAGTCCATGACAAAGCTTTCCTCTGAGTGATGTTTGTGGTGTGCAGGAGAGGCAAAGGACCTCTCTGGTAGATAAATGCTGCTGCTAAGGATTCATATTCCCTTGCCTGAATTGAAGCAGCACTTCTGGCTGCTTTGGGCTGCACTGCAGATATCTCAGGTGCTCTCCAGCCTGGGTGCCAGCTTGGGCACCACCTCAGCCCCCCACAGCCAGACTGGTGTTTGTCCTCCCCATCTACAGCACACACTTGGGTAACATTTGAACATGTTGAATATATCAATATATATGTATTTAATATATTAAAAAAGCCTAAAAAGAAACAAGTGCTTTCCAGCAAATTCTATTTGCAAATTAGTGCTGGGAAATCTGGGTATAGGAACATTCAGTGAATAGTCTGTTCCCACTAAGTGTACAGCAAAGACAGCAAAGAAAGAGGTCTGATATTTTGATCACAAAACCACAAACCCGTCCATCTGTTCTCATAGAATACCATCACTTACTCATCTGAATTTGGCAATTATTGTTAAGGAAGAGTAACTCTGAACTTTGAATGCTTCTGGCTGAACTCAAACCTAACCCCCCATTAAAGAGCAGCAGAAAACACTGAGACAGTTTGTTCCTTAAAATCCTTTACTAATACATGCTTATATCTGAATTATCCTACTTTTCATTTCATTCAGCAGCTCTCACAGATACTACCTGTTGGTGGATTTATGATAATCCCATACATTATTAACAAGTGTTTTGGGATCAAGTCCTGTGCTGTTTGGAATAGTGCAGTGCGGTGTTGGAGCAGCCATGTCTTGGGAGCTGTGGATATTTCCATGTGACATTGTTTATTCCACTGATATTGGACAAGAGGCACACAGGCATTATCTGCATTTAGCTAACACTGTGTTTTTCAATAGCACAGTGACACTCCTTCCACTCACATAAGGAACACATATGGAATTAGCAGGAGTCCTGTACGTTTTGCACCGTTACTCACTCATCATAAGCAAGTGCACAGAAAGTGCGTCTTACAGATTTCCTAAAAATTGAGCAGACCTTCATCTTTATCTCTGACATCATTCCTTCTTGCTTGGTGTCCTGGTGGTTTATATCAGTAAGTTTCTTTGTGTGTTTCATTGTGGAATATTTCCTTATTGGTTGTGAGAGAGTCCTTAGCAAATAACTGCAATTATACTTTTAAAGGGCAAGGAAATTATTTTTCTCACTAAAAACATAGAGCTGAAGGTAATTTATCAGCTCATGTAAATCAGTCAAGCTTCATTGAACTCAGAGAAATTGCATCAAATTAGCCAAGCTGAGAACCAGACCCTTAATTGCTCTCTCAGTAATAGACTTTGACCCTCTACCTTAAAATATGGCCACCAGACAGTTTTTAAACCCCAGCTTTCCATAAGCAACTGGGGTTGCTTATGAAAACAGAGGAACTCAGATATTAAATGAAAATTAAAATGTGTATTGGGGATTCTCACTGTACACTTTAAGTATTTAATGCCACATTTAGACTATTCATTTTTACTTAGTTGAAAATAATTTCTTTTTTTACCTGCATAGTTTCATCAAGGCTTCTTCTTTAACCTTATTATTTCTAATTGAAAGCAACAGTAACAGTCTTGGTTAGCATAGATTTAAAATACCCATTTACAAAGAAACAAATGCTTTAGTTTGAAATTTAAAATAAATTATCGTGGTCCTGATTGCTATTCAGAAATAAATGTCTCCTTGCATTCTTTAGAGGAAATACCAAATGCAGAAAATGTAGGTAGCTGGCAGTGGACAGAAGACTAAGTAGCTCCTAAGTAGGATTATATTTTAGATTTTTTCAAGATCTAAAAGCTGTAATCGAATCAGATCAGCTTCCAAAACACTAAGCTGGTTTGGTCTCATCAAATTAGAGATTACAGAGAGTTCCAGTGTTCCAGACATCGTCTGTGTGGGACATGTGTGTGGGAAATGGTGCAGGCACCATCCCCTCCGCACTGCCAGGATCCTTGCTCCCTCCCTGAGCCAGGACCAAGTCCCTGAGCTCCCACACACCCTCATGGTAATCCACACCCAGCTCCCTTCCTCAAGGCACCAACTGGTTTTCTCTGAGGTGACACCCCAGCACTGCTGCTACAGTATTTCTCTCTATCCTGCACCAAACAGGCACTGTGGATACTGATCCTGCTCTGCTCTGTTCAGTCCTCCACGGACAAATTCTCAGGAAAGGCCCTTGTGCCCTCGTGTGCCCTCACAGCAGAGTGGACACATAATACACACCTGGCATCATTCAGCAAGAGCACAATCTTAAGAGCTTTTTAGGCACTTTGAATGCAAAAGACATATTAAACAGTAATTATGTCCCCAGGTCTTAAGGGAACTTGCACAGCAAGCCCTTGATCTGCCTCTGCTGTGCAAATGAGGTCTGAGGACGGATCCCTGGAGCCAGGGCTGGCAGCACCCAGCAGAGGAGCAGTCAGAGAAAACAATCTGGGGTGGAACGGCCTCTGAACCAGGCAGCAACGTGATTGCCAGGAAATGCAGCAATCATGGACTAATGCCCTGACTGTTTCAAGTGCTATCCAGGGTAGATAGTATTAGTTTAACCCAATCCTTACTGGTGCTGAGCATGGGGATGCAATTCAGCAGCAGTGATGCCAATGCAGAAACAGCTGGTAAGGGATCAGAGATGTGACACATCTCCTAGAACCATGACTTACACTAATTTAGGGCACATAAGCCATGAGCTTCTACTGTGCCCATGAAAGCAGTTACTCACTCTTCCAAGAGTGGTGTGCACTAAAAACTAATTAGTGGCATGACGCATTTTGAACCAAAGTCGTCACTGATGTTATGGAGGAGCACAGGACAGCTGTTTCTTTTGCAAGTTATAAACATGACTTGTCTCTTTTTCAGTTTGGTAAGGCAAAAAATAAATCTATAAAAAAATGATTTCAAATTTGCCTGCTAAATTCAACTAACATTTCTAAGAAAGGATAATTCATGTTTTAGAGAAAAGAAACTGGACTTCAGCAGGGCAAACCAAAGTTTCTGCATTTGCAATTAGTATGTAAGACGGACAAGTCAGGACCTGTTAGAAATGTAGAGTGGATAAGAACTGCAGGTCATCCTGAAAGCAGCTATTGGGCTGCAGGGAGTTTACATGGACAATTCCCCAAGAACCTGTGTGAAGGCTGACTTTATTTGATCTTCTCATTACAACAATATAAAATATTCTAGGGGTGCTAATTGAATCTGCAGATGACAAAAGGTGAGAAATAGAAGCCATATGGGAGAGAGCAGTATCATGCAAGGAGAGTGATCTTCAAGACTGAAATTACAAAAATCAGACAGATTCTGCCAGTATTAAATAGAATGCCAGTACCTGCAGACTTACATAAAGTTCTGCTGAAATCTAGGGGCTATTAATGACATCTGATGCATTCATGCTGTGGCCCAAGGCACAAAAAGGTTTCTTGGTTCCTTCTGACACAGCTCTGGTCATCTGGTCCTGAGCAAGCCAGATACAGCAATATAAAGTGCAGCAGTGAGAGAAGGACTATGAGAGAGGTCAAGGAAATTAAAAATCTCCTTTACAGAATAAGATTTAAGAGGAGCTGCTGTGGCAACCCAAGCAAGAGACCGGGCTGCTTTTGGCATAGGTGTGTTGGAAGGAAACCTCAAGCAGAAGTGTTGTTTGGGCTAATGAACAAAACTGGTGCAAGTACAAATGATACAGTATTTGCACATACTGAGGTTGCAAATAATAGATTTCTAATCATTAAAGGAGTGAGTTGCCAAAACAATTTATCTATCAGAGTAAAGAAAGCAATTGGCCTCAAAGCAAATGTGAACCATTTATCCTGTAGTTGCCCTAGAAACTAAACAAAAGAATTTGATAATCCAGAAAGTCCTGTCCAATCTTATTTTCATTTTCCTGCCATGGTAATGCAGTGATGAGAAAGATGGTTTCATTTCACTGCCACAGAGTATTTGTGATATATAAATGTCTAAGTTCATGTCTAAGGATTTGGACACAGAAAAGAAAATGTGAAACACCTCCAGTTAAAACCTGGAGCTCTCTTACAGATACACTTGGATTGATACAAGGATATTTTACCTAAAACTGAGCTGAACAGCAGCAACTTGTTGCCAGGACAAATTAAACAGTGACAAAGATCTTCTAGTTTATGTATCATCTGTATACATGTTTCTTACTGACTCTATAATTACTAAAAGCTAAAATAGCCCAATGTGAAACAGAAGCTGTCAGGTGGTTTATGCCTAAATTCAAATCAACCTTGAATTTTGTACAGAATGTCCTCAAAATTTAAGCTCTCTGTATCAAGTATTTTATGCTTGTTGAGGGAGAGCACCAATTGGAAATAAACACTGCTTGAATTTTTTATTCTACTACTGCAGTAGTTGCAGAAGGCACCTTGATTAACTATAAAAACAATCCTGACATCATCAGTGTAAACAGGAAAGCAAAGAGGAATTACATGCCTTTCCAAACAGCATCTGACACCACAAATTCTCTGTATGGGAAGAAACCCCAAGGGATGTCTGTGGCACAAAGATCTTGAGTCAGTACTGATGACACAAGCCCTGGGACTAGGAGGAGTTGTGGTCACTGACATTGGGAGCCAATTCTGCACAAAGCCAGACAGAATTATTCACCTCTACCCAGTGCCACACTAATGTACAGTCAGGTCTGGGCTGGGGTGAGCTGATACTCAGAGGGACCTCTGAAAATGTGGGATTTTGAACCTGAGCCTCAGCTGGTGAGGGAGATGTGCCTACTATGTTCAAGAAAATTGAACATAGGATTCACTTTCCATTCTTCATTTGAAATGTCTAGTCCAAGTTACCATCCACAGATCTACTTGTCTGATTAGGAAGAAATACTTTTTTGAAATATTGCTCCATCATTGTCCACAATAGAGGAAGTAGAAGTATCATTGGTGACTTACCAGGCAAACCAGTCCCTTTTTCTACTGCAAATGTTTCTTAGGAAAGTTGTTACCATCAGACTTCCATATTACCTTCTTTATGATGAAAAAGCAGTTTTCTGTACCTGCTTTGGGAGCTTTGGGAAGGCATGGATTCAGTTAAGCTGTTAGTGAGAAGCAGGAACAAATTCCTGCTGTCCCTACAGCAAAGAGTCCTAGGTCAGGGCAGAGTTACACTGCAAATAAAATTTCTAGCAGAGTATTTTTTATGTTGTGTTTAAAACAGCAATATTATTTCCTCTCTTGCTTCAAACTTGCTGAGGAAACAGTAAGAAAAAGAGAGGGAATGAAAAAAAACCACCAACTCCCTAAAGTTTTAACAAGGGAAAGCCATCCTTGACAGATAAATTTATGGACAATCTAAATGAAGAACAGAGGTACCTAGAGCAGACATTTTCAGCAATTAAAGCTAAAGGAAAGACCAGAAAATAAAAACTGAAGAAATGAGCATTTTTGAAATGGAAATATATTTTTTTATCACCCATATTCTGAGACAAATTAACAGACACTTGGTTTCTACTTCATTGCAATGCTGAGTTAATCAAGTGTAGCTAAGTCACCTTCAGCAATTCAGAGTACACAGATCCCTGGGAACAAGGGACACTTGTTCTCCCTCCTCTTGCAACTGTGCACTGTAAATAGGAAATGCAGATTCAGAGGGAAATTATGACAGTGATTAAATGCGTGAGTTCCACACTTTGCAGTAGGGAGCTGTTGGTGTAAATGGTGTTGGGAGCAGCACTGGATTTCCTATCCAAAAGGCTCAGTGCAGATGTCTATGTCTGAACTTAAACCAGAACAGGTTCTGCACTGCCTGTTCACAGTTTAAGTTTAGAAAATTCACTGAACAAGCCAGCATCAAGAATAACAAGGATGAGGAAGCATTAACATTCCTAATAATCCAATTTACAGCTATTTTAAAGCCATTTTCTGTTAACAGAGCAGTCCAAGGGGCCTTTAATGTAAACAAGGCCCTGTGTCTCAGACACTATTTCAGCTCATGCATCTGTACAATAATAAATACTTAATTACCTCCAGGGTTGTTTTGGGGCCTAATGAATAATGTGAGTAAAGTGCTCTGAGATCCCTTGGATGAAAGATAGCATAGAAGAGCAAAGTACAAAATATGTGGTGTGAAACATAATGTTTAGAAACCAAAATAAAGCAAAGCCAAGGATACCAAAGCAGCCACGATTTCCTTGCCAGTTTTCATATCCTGCTGCCTCCTGTGTTCCCCTGTGAACCCAGACTTGCATGTGTAGCACAGCTGGACGTTGTCACCTTAGGGGCCAGAGCAGCAGAGGTGTGGCCAGGCCTGCCAGCCCTGCAGGGAATTCTCCCTGAGCACTGCACAGGCTTTGGGGCCGCTGCTCTGCACCTTCTCCCAAACTGAGGCTCACAGGAGAAAGAGAAGGAGCCCCTGGGTGCCCCTGCCTTGGCTCTGCTGCACCCAGAGGAGGAGAGATGTGCTCTCCCTCCACTGCAATCTCCTGCAGGAGAAGTGCCCTCCTCAACTCTAGCTAGGGCAGAAAGTCTCCCTCTCATATCCAAGTATGGTTTCCTTCCCCATCCCTCAGTTTCCTTGCTGCTGTTTTCACATTTGAATTAGTAGCTATTTCTATGACCTCTTTTCTCATAAATATAGCAACCTTAAGATATTTTCAAACATTCTTAAAAGGTGATTTTAAGAAACAAACTGTATCACAGTAACATAGGAAGACAGTTCTGGATCACTCAGGCCAGAATGGCTATCTATCTAGAAATCAACACATAAAAAAATTACAGTCCTTAGAAGACTGAATAGTAAATTTTAAAAAAGCAACCAAACAAAAAAAACAAGCAAAAAATGCAAAAAAACAGCAAAAAATCCCCCACCTTTTTTTTTTTTTTTTGCATTTTAATAACTGTACCTATCTCATAGTGTTATGTGTATAAAAGCAGCCCCAGTTACAAATGATCCCTATCAGCTCCTGTTACAAAGAACATCACTGTGATTCAGCAGGGGTGAAGGGAACAGGGAGTACCAGGCTGTGAGAGAGGTTTTCCATCAC
Organism: Zonotrichia albicollis; assembly: GCF_047830755.1. Taxonomy (NCBI): domain Eukaryota; kingdom Metazoa; phylum Chordata; class Aves; order Passeriformes; family Passerellidae; genus Zonotrichia; species Zonotrichia albicollis. The sequence goes on from NC_133834.1 coordinate 9,349,029, forward strand.
CCTGCCAAGGTCAGGGTGCTGTTCGGGCAGGGCTCAGGCCGTGCCTATATGGGGAAAGATAAGCAGGAAAGCAAACCAGGATTAATTAAACAGTGTAATTTTAAAGTATCTTCAATATAGCCTGGAGTTCACATGGACACTTTAATTCAGAAATAAAGCTGTAGTTTCATTTCACTTCACTGTAAAGTGAAGTGAAATGAAATTTACTTAAAGATAATTTGTTTCTGTTGAGAATGTCGTAGGAGGGGATACTTAAATAAATGTATGAATACTGCAGTAATTTAATTTGGCTTAATTGTCCTTATGTGCCCCTGTCTAGACATGGTTTTAACTTACATCTCTGTAGTAAACTTGTGGAAAAAACCATTTTTTAAAATCTTTCTGTGTATTTCTTTACCTTTGAATAACAGCAGGAAAAGACAGAAATACAGTCATGTTCAATGACCATTGGGGAGGCCAGATTTTTAACAGAGGACTGTAATTTTGTAGGTGAAATTCTCTGTTGCAAATTGTATTAAAGGAAATCAACATTTGTACTCTTCTACTAAATGTGGATTCAACTAACCAGAAAAAAACCACAGCTGCCCAGACAGTGAAACCTGAGTCATGGAAAAAGGCAGCTTGTGAGCCCCCTCTGTATATCAGAATAACTGCAGCACTTGTGCTAAACAAGGTGCTCTTTTGTGAGAATGGACAGAGCTCTCCAGCCATCAACAGGCCTGCACATCACGAGATAAGGTTGTGGTCAAGGTTTCACGCTGGGCTGCTGCCTAAATCGTATGGGCTGGGCCACTTGATAGTTTGTGACTCTTTTTGTAAGGAAAATCTGCTTTCTTGCCAAGAACTGTTTATTTGTGGTGGTGTAAAATAAGGCAGGAGCACAGAGGTGAAGGGTGGGAAGGGTGGAGGAGCAGGACTTGCCCAGGACCCCCTGGAGCAAAGGCCAGACTGATGATGCCACACATTTAAGACCAGCCTCAGCCAGACACACCTTTTGGAAGCTGACACAATACAGAGAAACTTTCTGAAGCCATTCCTGAGTTTTGAAGAAACTGTTTCACAATGCAGAGCAGGTGCAGGACACTTTAAGAAGCAATGATGTTAGCCTTAAAAGATGAAGCATTCTTAAGTTTTTTTGTATGGGCTGAGTATGAAAGATTTTCTCTTGCCAGCAATCTGATCCCATGCTTAGTGAGGGTCACTGGGCAGTTTATATATTCATAGTGAATGATCCTTTATAAAGAAAAACTCTTGTGTTCTCATTTACATAGATTTGAATGAGAAATAAATGTATTGTGAAGTTAATGCAGAACTCTGGACAAATATGTGGAATATAATTTCTTTTCCTTTATTAAGACAAAAATGTTTAAGACATGTGGCGCTAGGGGACTGAATCTTAATGTAATATACTGTGTGTCAGCTAGACAACCAAAGAGAAAAATGGGAGGGAAGAAATAAAGAGAGTGATCCTTGTTTCCACAAGGAAGGTCATTATGTATGATCAATGTCCATTTGGATAACTCACAGATGCCCCAGTGCTTGTATGAATTCATCTGAGTGGTTTAAGAAACAGCTGAAAATCAATACCTGAACACTCTGTTAAGTGCTTAAGTGGATGTAAGGAGTATGCACACTGTTCTCAAGCATCTGACATGGTAAACAGGCAAAAAAATTCCTTCACTAATGTCACTAGGAAGTGGTGGACAGTAATTTCATATATGGTTTCTTTTGGTTACTGAGTGGAAATGATTAAACCTGTAAAATCTGAGATGAAGAAAGGGCACAGGAATGCATCACCTGCTACAGAGGGTGTTAAATTATTGAGCAGGGAAGTTGTCAGAGAGGTTTTGTGTTAACTGCAAGGGAGCCATGCTATTACTGTTTTGTGGAAGTTTTTGAGTAAAACTGCTCTGTGTATTTATTTACCTTAGGCTATTTCTGTCAGTTACCACAACTGCAGTGACATGAATTTTCTTTTCATAAGAAAACAAAGCAAACTCACAACATGGCAATTTTTGGCAAGCTTCACCAACTACGAGAGAAGCTTTTCTTGTCACATTTCCAGGTCTTTCCATAGCCTTATCTGTGTAGTAGATGATAACAGCATGTGCCACATACAGCTGCATCCTACAAAGGTATGTACAAGAGGAATTGCATGCCGAAAATTATCACTGGAAAGCTCTTTCTATTCAGTTAGGCAGTGACAAAGAAGCTGTTTGTATTTTCAACTTCACAGAGGTATAAGTGTGTAATATCTGTAGAGATCTGAACTAAATTTATAGTGTGGATCATTACCTGTAACATACCTCTTAGGCATCATTGATTCTTGTTGCAGCAAGACTGTCTTTAACTCAATTTGTTACATTGTAAACGTTAAACAAATTGAAATGGAATGCCCAAATTATGTCTTGTGGTAACAGAAAAATAAATATGTTTGCCAGTCAGTGCGAAGGCTCTTGAAATTAGCTTGGCTGTATTACTCCTTGAAGAAGTGCAAGTCAAATGATGAAAAAGAATTTTCTCTTACAGTAATTTATTAATGAATGTGCCTGGATGTGGATGAAGGCAAGGCTTTCACTGCCCATCACACAGCCCTGCACAGTGAAACTGTTGTGGTATTTCAGGTGCTGCTGGTGAGGGGGTCCTGGGTGCAGGTTCTAGTGGGTGTTGTGGTGGCCATTTGTAAGGCACAGACAAAGGAGAAAAAACTAAAAATCCTAAACCTTATACTCCTAGAAAAACTCACAGCCATAGTATTATAAACATTTCCAAAACATAAATTCAACATCATCTTAGGATGGCTGTTCCATTCCACATAAACAAAAATGAAGACGTCTCATCTGTCATACAAAGAAGACACCAAAAGGAGCTGATTCTATGCAAAGTTAACTGAGGGGGCTTGAGGGCTCTGGACATTAGGCACATGAAAGTGAACTTGTACAGGCATTTACTGTGCAAAAATTAACCGACAAACTAATGCAAAAGATTCCCAAGGGCACAGAAGGGCTGTCAGCACTGGGCTGTACATCATGAGCACTCCCATATTTCAGTATGAAGCTGCATCATATTTCTCTCCTCCATTTTTTGTAGGCCATTGTAGATGGTCCCTAGAGGTGTCAAACAGCTCCACTGCACTGCCAGCTTCCATATATAGAGTATGTCACTTCTGCCACATGATTAATGTTCAAATTCCTAAAAGTAAATGCATTTCTCTACTTCAAATTCTATAGCAGGAGATAATATTTTAAAGGATGCCAGTCCTAGTTGTTTGCAGTTACTAAATGCATTGATCTTTCTTTTTAAGGAAGGATTGAAATTTAATAATGGTGCATAGTGGGAACTGAGAGATTTATTTACTTTGTTAGAAATGATTTATGAAAGTCTTGTTATGGGAGAGAAACTGACTGCAGCTGAAGGTGAATTATTGTTCATGGTTTAACCACATAACATCTTAAGCACATGTTAAAATATAAATGACAGCTTTAAGGTTCTGATGGAAGGAAACATAGTTGAGGTTGTCAAATCAGCTGGGAACATTCTCTCCTGAAGCTCAGACTAAAGCAAAACTTTCCTTTAGCACTAATTCAATGACTGCTCTTCCTATTCTCCATCTGTTATAACATGGAAAACTTCTAAGTTTCTAATCAGGACTTTAGGATAGATGCATTTAGATGAAATATTTCAAAAGAATTCTAGATCCATGGTTGCTGGAGCAAGCCAGCACCTGGGGAATGCTGAAATTCAGACCTGAGGAGATTATTTCTTGGGCTAGCTGCTATACACCTTGAAGTTACCATTTATTGTAATTCTATCCTGAAAACAGGAGAAACTTCTATGCTGAAAACTGGAATGCACACAAACAGAGCCCAATGTCAAAGGCAGCAGGTACCCAAGAACATCCCAAGCACCTGCAGACCCAGCCTGGCAGTCTGTGCCTCTGGGAAGGGAGCACTGGGGTGCCAGTGAGGGAGGACAGAGGAGTGTCCAGAGCCGGAGCAGATCCAGGGGGACAGCTGGGGGCTGTTATGCAACAGGAGGAGAGGAGAGTGGTGCAATGCAGGCACTGCTGAGCAAGGCATTAATCTGGGAACTTACAGTCCCAGGGATTTCACTTGTTTCCTGGCATTTGCTGATACAAGTTCATGTTGCTTCCTGATTAATTAAGGTCTTAAATAATTAATTAACTTTCCATGTAATTATTATTACCTTATAATAGTATCTCATCTATGCTTTTGAGTGAGAACAGGTATGACAGAAAGTCCAGGAATCTTCATTCTTGCCATTTGCAGCTGAAAACAGCAGTGCTCATCCTCCTGATGAGCACACAGCAATCAGGCTGTGAGAGCAGCTTGGTGCCATCCATTATCACCCTTGGAAGGAATGTTCCCAGCTGCCTTTTCCTTCCTTTCCGTGGGAAATGGGAGTTCACTGCAGCACAGCGTTTGCTAGCAGTGTGCCAGGTAAAGCAAGGCTCCACCCAGCCTGTGAGCCTTTGCTTCTGCTCTTTCACCTGCAGAGGTTGTTGTCAGGGGCTGAGGGCCAGCAGAAAGGCAGAGGTGAGCAAAGCTGTTGTTGCCATTATAGTTCAATGACTGGGAAAGGACAGCAGAGGGAGTTTTGTCATCCTGAAGTGTACTCGTGCTATCTGTCCTTCTGCTGATACGTGTTTCAGGTTAGCTGCTTGTAAGGGCGAAGAAATTGTTAACTGAACATTTTTTTCATGGAATATAAGTATTGAGAGATGTAGGTGCTAGCGCATAGAAAGAAAAAAATATCCAGATGAGCGTCTGTAATGTATGTGAAGTTTGTAAGTCAAGAGCACAGACCGTGTTTTGAATAATGCATTTTGTATAGAAAGTGCTCTAAATAACTCAGCAGAGAACACAGTGTGTAAGTAAGACAATTAAGCAATTTTACCAATTAAGCTATGGTCTACCTAAAGATGAGAGTCATTATTTACAGCTGAGATTGAACACTGGTAACATTTCTGAAACAACAAGTTTAAAGGGGACTGGAAGAAACCTACTTCCTTTAGTGCATGTAAAAAGTAGATCAGCCTTGGTTATGAAATAAACAATAGGCCAAAATAGTCTAACCTAGATAAATACAATGTGTTCACATCCAAGGATCCTTCTGTGCAAGTGGCCTAATTGCATTTTATGAATCCCAGGGAAATCAAATGGGAGCTGCACTCAGCCTCTTTGAAAGTTGTATCATTTTTATTTAGGGTGCCTAAGAGGATATTTCTACACTATGAAGAGAGCTTCAGGATTGGCATCTGGAGGGAGTGGGGCCAGGCCAACCAATAGCAACAGAGCTGGGACAGGACTTCAGAAAGAGACTATTTCTGTCCTCTTGTGACTGCAAAGGTGTGATTTGGAAATCAAAGATATCTTCTACTTTTATTGCTAAACATAGAGCCAGCAGAAAAGAAAGCTTAGAGAGCTGGAGTCTCAGGTATTTATTAACCCAAGTGATAATCAGAAGGGGTAAACATGCTCTGGCAGAGTACAAGGGAATGGCAGGACAGAGCTGCAAGGCAGAACCCTGGAATTCTTCATGACACGGAGAGAGTGGGGCTCTGCTCCTTGTGACTTCAGATGGAGAAGAAACAGTGCTGAAGACAAGTCAGGAAGAAAGCCTGAGATATTTTATCAGTCAGTACTAAGTATCTACTGAGGTTTAAAAAACATAACTTGATATTTAAGTGTCCATAACTATCATATGAGTGCACATATCTGGGCACATGAATACCCCACACCCTGCTATTGACCTGTCTTTAAATAGAGAAGATGGGGCATTGAACAATTCATATAAAACCTAAAATTATGAAATCAAATTATGATTCATAAAATCACTTTTAATGATTCAAATCTCACTTTTCCAAGTATATTCTTTATAATTTGCTGGACTTCCCCCTTTTCTATTTTGTTTTCTTGTCAAAGCTGACTCAGTTTTGCACATCTTTGGATTATGACACAAAACTCTTAAAGAATAAAATTCCAACCAAGTTCATAACCAGGATTCCAGGAAGACATAAAATTCAGCAAATACTGAGATGTAGAGAGATGTACAGTTTCAGAAAATGTAAACTATTATATGCCCAGACTACCTGTCATGGTTTACACAGTGGTAAAAACTAGAAATAAACTAGTGAAAACAAACCAGTTGGAAATGCTTGAGAACACCTGCCCTGGGAATCTTCCTGAGCTATAATTATTGCTTTGAGATTGATTAACTTGAATTAGAGTCCTACATACAGGAGTCCTTATTGTCTTATTGATCTTTTGTCCTGTTCTGCCAATTCAGGAAAATCCATGTAACCAAAAGGAGAAAGATTGTTTCTGCTGAGAAATTATTGCTTCTTTCTTGCCGTGGCAGTGGAGGAATAAAGCGAAGGAGAAAAGGCATCTCCACACTGTCCCTGTGGCCTATGGATTACAGACTGCCTCTCCAAGGATGTTGCCAGAAACTTCAAGTTATAATTACTGCCAGGTTGCCAAGACACTGGAGGGCTTTTCTGGCAGTAGCAAATGTCTGTTTGCATGATCCTAAATTTCAGTGGAATTAGGAAAATAATATTCTCAAAATCAGAAGGGGGCTGAGTCCCTCTTTCACTCAGATTCTAGTTTTATAGAGTATTTTTGTAAATATTTACTATAAATATGTTAATAGCTGCTTTACTAAAACATACCTCTCTGTTACAGAGGAGTACAGGAATCTTTTGTACAGCAAATATCTTCTCACAGAATCATGGAATGGTTTGGGCTGGGACCCTCCAAGTTGCAAGTGCCCTGCTGAGAGGGATCTTTCATTCTTGATGGAGGGACACTTGTGAAATACAAAAAATAAATTCCAGTGGAATTTACTTACACACTCCTTGAATGGAGGATGTAAATCCTTTTAGCCAGCTCACAATTTAAGAGACTTCAAAAGGTAGTCTTTGAAGTTCAGAAAAGACCTTTGAAGTGGCTGCATATGCAAAAAAGAAATTAGTGTAGAGCACAAAGTACTGAACTTCATTAAGTGCTTTTGTCAATTAGAAAATACAGCAGATTTTGCATCGCAAAAGAAGAAAATTAGGGCATCCTGCTCACAAAGGCTGTGGCTATGTCAGAGGCTCTGCAGTTACCTAATGGCTACAAACTACCAGGCAGCCCTGTGGGATGCACAGGCTGGACACACCCCTTCCCTTTGGAGAGGAGCACAGCTCTCAGACACAGACAGCAATCTGTGCTCTTAGGAGCCAGTGTGGGATGTGCCCCTGCCCAAGGGACAGAGCTGAGGCTTCACTGAGCTCTGTGTGCTTCCCTTTCCCGCATTAGCTTAGATCAGGGCAGCATCTGCAGCCTCTGACACAAACAGTTTGAGCCATGAACTGTGTCTGTGGTCATGCTCTGATAAATCTGGAAGCCTGAGCTGATTTCACGTTTGTTAACTCCCTCTTTAGGCAGGAGATGTACTTGGAGGTGCATTAGGTTTTGCATCTCATTAAACACATCTTTTCTCTCTTTTGTAAACAAACACCAGTAGGCTGAAAAGGCCCCTTATCCTTCAGGTTCCAGCACATGGACTGGTGAAGGAGTGCTGGTCCCATCTGAGATGGAAACTGCCCCTGGGATCCAGAGACAGCAGGAGGGGATGTCTCAAGGAGCAATGGCAGGGACAGCTCCTGGGATGAGTCTCTGCACAAAGGTGCAATCTGCTCCTCCTGGCCAGCAAAGTCTCAGGACACGAGGGGCATCACCCTGCCTGCCAGAGGCTTGGTGACAGCCCAGGCCCAGTGAATCCTCCTGCAGTGAGCTTTACATCCCTTGCAGAGGGCACCTGACAGGCCCTGGCTCTTCTCACTGCTTCAGTCACAACAACTCTGGGGGAAGGGGCAGAACAACCTTTCCTTCAGGAAACCTTTAAAACAGAACCCAATCTACATCAACAGTGTCTGTACCTCGCTGGTAGCCATGAATACACAAGTAGCTGGTGAATATGTTATGTTGAACTGGGAAACTTTCCCAGCCTGGTGTTTCTGTCTGCTTGACCAAAGCACTGAAGTTTTGTGTTTGGACTGCTTTGGTCTGCTGGTTTTACAGCTTCTAATCCTTTCTCTCTTAAGACAGAATAACCAAACAAGGCACATTTTTTGATGAGACTGCTTCTATCAAAAAAAGAGAGACAAGAATGTTGTTATTGTTGCTGTCTACATTGTGTTCCTGTAGCACCTACATAATCATGGTCGGAGCTGTCACAGGGAATATCACCCAGGCATAAGAAAGAGGCAGCAGATGGATTCAGGAAATAAAGAGGGAGTCAAATACCACAGTGAGACAATATTTGGTGAAAAGAAAAGGAGAGGTTAAAGCATACCAGCTGCATAATCACTCAAAATTTTCTGTCATCACAGGGGAAAATGGCTTTAGGAAGGGATATGAAGGCAGGCAACAATTAGCTCTGTGAATGCTGATAGGAAGTTCATGCTAAGCATGAAGATCTGTGTTTGAAAACATAACAGATGAGTTAGCAGGCTGATGTCACTGGAACAGGAGAGATTGGGAGCTGATGTATTAAGAACATCAGTGCTGACAGGTGAGACAAGGATACAGCTTAAAAATTATGTGATACATGTTGGAACATTTTAGGGTTTTCCCAGGTGGGATCCCTTGATAAATAAACAAAAAAGTGTGAAACATCAGTCCTAAAAGGAGGAATAAAACCAACATAGACAGGAATAATGCCTTTTTCTAGCACTGAAATAGGGAAAATGCCCCTGATAAAATGAATACAGATGCTTCAAATTAATTTCTTGCCCAGATAAGAATATCTTTTAGAGGGTAGCCAACATCTATGCAACACTTGTTTTGTCTGTCATAATAGTTTCGGCTACAGCTAAGAATAGATGTGGCAGCCTGAAAGGAAACAATAAAACAAATGGTGTATTTTTATGGTATTTTAGTCCAGACAAGAGCAAAAGGCACTAAATGCTCACACAATAAAAATGATGCCAAGTCTCAAACTGATAGCTCAGACTAGTCCCTGCAGACTTGAGTCCATGACAGAACCACAACTTGGGAAGGTCAGACACAGAGGTCTAAAAATCTGAAGCTGGAAACTGAGATGGCAGAGGGTCCCCTCATTGTAGGCACATCTTTGTCCCTGCTCTGAAACCCAAAACTCATGAAAGCATCAAGCTATGAGGTTGTGCAACAGCCAGCAGAGGCTTTTAGGCCATTGCCTACCACATAAGCCTCAGCACCACCCACAGTTAAACACTGTATTATAAAGCTAAATAAAGATCAGATAAAGAAGATATTGAAAAGTAAAAGAAAAAAAAATCTGTATCAAATTTTTAAATCTTTCAACACTTTTACATCTAGGAGGAATACACATGTAACTTTGGACAGTATTGTTTCATGGATAATTTTGTAGAAAATGGGAAGCTAGCCTGGCAGATGGAAAAGGGATTTGGCTATGACTTTTATAAATTTTAAGTTATAGGGCCAGAATTTCAGTGAATGTAAACAGCTTCAGCTTTCATGACTTCATACCTCCTATGCTCTTCTGCCAATGGAGCAAAATGGGTTACACTTGCTGGAGAGCTCACCTGCACTGTTCCCAACTGTTTGGAGAAGTCAGAAGTGCAAATGCTCAGCATTTAAATTTGCCCAATGGCGACAAATGGGTATTTAGATCTTTCCAGGCACTTGGATCACAGAGAACATCATTTGAAGGACATGGATGATGTGTTTTCAGTAATTGCCATCTAATTTCAATCTGTCTCTCTCCATTTAGTTCTTTTTTATTGCTTCCTCCTCCTCCTGTCAATCCCACCCTCAGCCTCAGGGACCTTTCTATTTCTCTCCTTGGCTGGCCCCCTTTAATAAGGCCATGCCTTGTTATTTTATTGCTTCCTAAGTGGTCCCCTGTGTTTGGGAGCATTTTCTCTGCAAATCTGACTGCACCTTCCAAAGCTGAAATATGAAAGTCTTTGGGCAGGATTTGTTCTGAAGGAGGTTAAGAGGCACAGTTGGACTGACCACGAGCTGACTGTCTGAAAAGCATCTACTCCTGATGTGACCCAGTGGCAACCAGAAAGGATTTTCTGTGCAAAAATCTCCATTTTCATCCTGTGGATTTTTATAAGCTTCTGCTTGTAGATGTCTCAATTCTTGAGATAGATCAGTTGTAGCTGTTCATAGTATTCAACATTCAGAATATTCTAAGAAGTTACAGTCAAGTCCTACTTGCATTTAAGTTATAGCAGATATGCCACTGACTTTAATAACTGCAATATGAGATCTGGGAATATTATTTTTGGTCAACCTGTAAGCCTGTAAGCACTTTTTTGTAAATGTATACAATGCACAACAGTTTCAGTAATTGCTTTGCTTTTTATGCAGTCTAATTATTATCTCTACTCAGTGTCTCCAATTTTCAAGTCAGCTATGTCTACTTTTTGACTTTCTAAGCTTGCTGAATCATTGCAATACCTGAGTCACACTTGGCATTACTGTATTACATTGTTAGATGTGGCAAAAGAAAAATAATACCATTTAACATAAACATTTATCATTAACGTCGATTTTTGAATCTGTCATGTACAAGCAATGACTATGTTTTCTCAGTAATATTGCTTTAGATGAGAAACAGTCACAAAAAGATTTCCTGATTAGTGTAAAAGAGTGTAAACCAAAGAATTGACAGATTTGTAGGCACTAATCCCCCATTTATCTTTCCAGACCTTAGACAGGAGCATTTGGGATCCCCTGTGCTTCATGAGGAAGTGAGAGTGGGACTTGGTATCCTGGGCCACCTTTTCCAGCTCTTATGTTTGTTAGGGTCACCTTTTTATCCTGGATTCACTGCTGAATGGAGTGAGGAAAGGGAGTGGGACTTCTCTACAAAACCAAACAGCCAATGAGATTATTTTATACAATTGTCATACCTGAAATCTGGCATTTCCTTTCGACAGGACAGAAAAAACAGTCCCTTGGAGAGGAAAGGGAAACATAAAAACCCCTTACTATGCACTGGATGGTTCCCATGTATTTAATTCCTTCCTGTTTCGGTTTCAGTCCCTTATTACATTTTGAATTTTGTCTGCTCAGACTGATATACAAATCTGGTATAAATCAAGCCAATTCTCTAATTTACATTACTGTCTTAACAACTCTTATAGAATTTAAAATTTCCACTGAAGAAACATATTCATCCATTTCTAAGAAAGAGGCACAGGACAAACTGCTGGCATTCTATGGGAGAGAGCTATTACCATGTTTTAGGAGGAACCCTGGCTTATGTCAAGTATCCCAGCCCCATTTGTATTGCTCAGCCATATCTCCCACCATCAGCACTGAGGATGTGTCCAGTCTGTGCCACAGCCCCTGTCCCCGCTGGGCAGTGCCAGCCTTGCAGGGCTCCCTGCCCACACCTCGCCTCCCCACGGGCACCCTCAGACTTCTCCCACCCATTTCCCCTCCCAGCCTCAGCTGTCTGCTGCAGTTCCCCAGCATGGTGTATGACACAAGAGGGGTGAAAAGAACCTGTGTAATGAGATTCCTCAGGAACAAGAGAAAAAAAGAATGTGCTTTCCTCCCAGCTGTCAGATGGGTTAAACTCAGACTTATGGAGACGACACAGCACTGAATGAGTTAAAAGTTTCCTTGCTGCACCCCCAGAGGCTCTGCTATTGAATTAGCAGATGTATTTATACACCCTCACCTGAAAAGCTGAATGAATTGTAGCACCAGAACACAGGAAACACAATGTGTTTGTGTGATTAAATATTATCTTAAAATGCATTCAATGAGCTAACTAGATAAAGGGTACTTCTTCATTTCTGCATGCTTGGTTTTTCAACCTTAATCATCTTTTAACATCTTTGCCTGTAGCCTTTTCTGAAGCAAAAAATACCCTATTGAGTGATAATTTTCAAAATGAGAATGGTACTATAAACATTTGTAAGGTAAGCTGATGATACTGTGTCCTGTGCTTGCTGGTCACAGTCCGTGCATCCCTATTATGCCTAAACCAGCTTGATATTGATGCTATTCCTAAATTGTTCTTGCCTTTCCACCAATAGACAACCAATTATTATGAACCAGGAGAATGTTTTCAGCATCATGCTTCTAAGAAGTATTTCCAAGAAAGACATTTAGTCACAGCCTTGTGTGCAGACCCGAGTGATGGCTGTAGCAGAAATCCTGAGCAAGCTTCTCAGACTTTGACTAATTGCTGACTGCTGACTGCTCACTTTGTGAAGCCAGAGCTGAGCTACAAACACACACAGCTCTGCAGGGATATGAATCAGAGCAGGAGCAATTAGTTAAAAAAAATAATCAGAAGCAGTTAAAAATAAAACACGTGATATTTTTTGAACTTAATTGTCCAAAATTATGCATCTTCAATCTTTGCCCTGTATTTAGTCACTCATGGAATGAAACATGCATCAATTTTCTTTGTGCTAATAGGCACTTGTGTCTAGAGTCTTGATTTGCACGTGTTAGTTAAGGTTTGTGTGTAGAAAATAGAAAATGTCATGTGAACACTTGGGGTACAGACTGATTTTTAGCTACCATTCTGATTATAAATTACTGAAGCTGAACATAAGATGTGATAAAGAGCCCAAAAATAAACACCAAAATATCCATGAAAAAATATTCACCTCTGTTGGGAAAGAGAGAGGATAAGGACACAAGGAATCCATGTGACATCTCACTGCATGGTCACAAAGAAAGCAGAACATCTCATCTACTGAAACAAAGTTAAAGCCTGTTTAAAATGGCAGCTGTACCCAGAAACCCAAATAATACTGACAAGAATCCAGCAGACATCTGTTCTCTGCAGCTCAGGGAAACCTTTCAGAGAACTAAAGGGAAGGGAGGCTGCCAGGGCAGGGCAGGGCAGGGCAGAGGATGGGCTGGAGCAGTGACCACAGCAGGGACACCTGGCACTGCAGGGACACCTGGCACTGCAGGGACACCTGGCACAGACAGGGACACCTGGCACTGCAGGGACACCTGGCACTGCAGGGACACCTTGCATTGAAGGGACACCTGGCACTGCAGGGACAGCTGGCACAGACAGGACACCTTGCACAGACAGGGACACCTTGCACTGCAGGGACAGCTGGCACAGACAGGGACACCTTGCATTGAAGGGACACCTGGCACAGACAGGGACACCTTGCCCTGCAGGGACACCCTGCACAGACAGGGACACCTTGCATTGAAGGGACACCTGGCACAGACAGGACTGCTGGCGCTGCAGGGACACCTGACACAGACAGGGACACCCTGCACAGACAGGGACACCTGGCACAGACAGGGACACCTGGCACAGACAGGACACCTTGCCCTGCAGGGACACCTGGCACAGACAGGACACCTGGCACAGACAGGACACCTTGCATTGAAGGGACACCCTGCACGGACAGGGACACCTGGCACAGACAGGACACCTGGCACTGCAGGGACACCCTGCACAGACAGGGACACCTGGCACAGACAGGGACACCTGGCACAGACAGGGACACCCTGCACAGACAGGACACCTGGCACAGACAGGACACCCTGCAGAGACAGGGACACGTGGCACAGACAGGACACTCTGCACAGACAGGACACCTGGCAGAGACAGGGACACCCTGCACAGATAGGGACACCTTGCCCTGCAGCCAGGGCTCCTGCAGAGCTGTGCTGGCACGCTGGGCACTGTTGGGGACAGCAGGCAGACCCCAGAGTCCCCAGAGTGTCACAAGGGCTCCAGAGCACTCACTTGGTCCTTGGCAGCCCCCAAGGAGAACAGCACCCAGCCAATGCACCAAACACTCTGCACTGTGGGAAACAAATCTTCCATTCCCAGAACAAAAACAGAAAAAGAGAAAACAAACCAGAAAGCTTGAAAGCTGCAAAATATGAAAGTGTTATTTGAGACACGAACATTAATCCCTCAAGGTATTTTCCTACTTCATCCTCCTTTCCCCTACTTTTCCTCAGACTTTCAGATGCTTTATGAAAAGGATGAAAAAAATCTTAAAGTTCTATTTTCAACTGAAAACTCCTTTCCTTCTCACTGCCCCAGGATATGTTTGATTCCAATAAACTACATGAAAAATCTATTTGGGATTTTCTGATATTCTTTCTGTCCTGACCTATTATTGTATCCTCTTTCAACACTTTGTGAGGACAGCAATGTAATAAGTGGATATTTGGAGGCTCCCTGCATACATGGAGCTCAGATGCAGCGGCTAACCAGCAAAAATCAGGTTGCTGCTTACAGCAAGGGATGAAGGTTTTTTGGGCTTTTTTGGTTGTTTTGTTTTTTAAAGTTACATAAGGAGTATTCATACAAGGATAAAAATAGTTTAACAAACATCAAGATTTCAAGATCTATAGAGTGAGATCTTGTCTGATTGGGGGACAGAAGAGAAGCAGCCAGAAATTCTCAGCTTTTTAACCTGGAAGTTGGCAAATAGATCCATTTCTTGTATTCTCACCCCAATCTCTAGACTCTTGTTGGGTAATCTTGTTGTTGTTAATTCTTTGGAGTTTTTTCCTCACAGTATTGAAGGTCAGGAGTTAGTTTTGTTATTTTCCAAAAGTGTTTGTCCTCAAACAAATACTCCTTGCCACCATCTCTAGTTATCATGAATAAAGATAAATGAAGCTGGCATGAGAGTGTAAGGAAGGACAAAAGTAATAAATAATAGAGCAGAAAATAAATATATTTAAGCGCTGCAGTATGCAATAGGTTGGAGAGGATTTATAGCATTTTCTTAAAAGAAATGCAGCTTTCCAAAAATAGCTGGATGGCTGCTGTCACCTGATTTTTCTAAACATTTCCAAATTAAGAGATACAAGTTTTGTGTATATACAAAAAAAAAAAAAAATTAAAAATATTTGTTTATTGAAATTGACGCTTCTAGATCATCGTGTTCTTTGAAGATTTCAAAATTTTAAAAAAGGTGAAAAAATTTATTTATTCTCCAAAGATCAACATTTTGAATGAAAGTACTTTATATATGTATAAAACTGTTTTTGTGCATTTAATTCTCCCAGCTAAGGGCAGGTCTGTCTGTGGCTCTGCAGAAGGTCCATTCAAATCTCTCTGTAGGAAATTCCCTGACCATGCTGGAGCACCACAGGAATTCTATGGATAAAGGTTTTAAAGTTCACATTTTTGTGCGGTTATATTTTCCAATTTAAGATTTTTTTAAAGATCTATTCAAAGTCTTTGTAAGGCTAAATATGAGCAATTGTTATTAACATCCTGAATATTATTATCAGCTTATTCAGTTCTTGTCCTATATACATATATATATATAAAATAAGTATTACATAAACATGTATACACACCCATTCTTACAAATCCTTTCTAGCACTACTTATGGGGAAATAAGAGATTTCTGTAAGTTTTAACCCCTTTCAATTTCCTTCACATTTTCATAGGCATTTGAAATGTTCTATTTTTTAAAAACCCTCTTTGAACTCACACAAGGGGATTAGCTCTTTAAATTGAAATCACACATTAGGTGCATGTGAATTAATTAGCAATGAAGGGAGTACCTTTCAAAGGGAATTAATTCCTTTTGACAGAAATCAAACTTATTTAGAACAAGGTTGGGGGTTTTTTGGGGTTTTTTGTTTTGTTTTGTTTTGTTTTGTTTTTTACTTCTTCATATATTTTTTCTCTTTTTGGCTCTTGCAAGTACTCAGCTATGACTTTCCCTAGTCAGCACACCCCAGTGGGGCAAGAAAGTTCTTTGCAGAGAGATTTGATGATTTATTACACTGCATCAAGCCAAGCTCCTGTTTGCAGGGGTGTTACACATCTCCACATGGTCCCACAGTTTTGAAACTACATCTATGTACGCATGCAGATTTTAGCCTATATTTTGAAGAAAAAATTGCGGCTTAATGAACTTTGAAAACCCTCTTATTTCTAGAATTTGCAATAAAGATTAATGGGTTCAATTAAAAACTCAATTATTTTATGGTAAGTATTCAATTCTCAGTATATTATCACTTGGAAAGTGAAGCATTTCAGGTAAAGGGAGTCACAGAATGTGCAGGCACCAACTGCTGAGAATTTAATTATTAACAGGCTTGATCTGTAACTTGAAGGATTCAAAAACCTTTTTCCTTTCCCTCAAAACACCAAGTTTGGCTTCCACCGAGCACAGAGCCCTCAGTCTGTGTCCCACTGCATTCCCTCCTCCCTCAGCTACCCCGAGATTCACTGCCCACCGTGAAGGGGCTTTGCCTTCTACTTTCTAACCCATTCCTCACTTCTGATTTCACTGTGGAGACCTGGAGGAAAGCAGTTTATCTGGACAGTGACATAATAGTCTATCCAGACTACTCGTAATAGCTCCTACTAATTTACAATAAAATGTGCATATGTATTTTAAATTACTTTTGACTTATCTCTCATGTCCTAAAATATTATTCTTATTTTTATTATTCATTTAGATATAAAACATTAATGGATTTTTATTCACAAAGTGGTTGTACTCAGAGCATCTCTCCTCAGGTAAGGCATGAGAGTAAGAAAAAATGTTAGTTGTAATTTACTGAGCCTGAGGGGTTTACAAGTCAAAGCAAGCACTTTTAAACTCAATTAGAGACAGAGGTTTTAGGATCCCTGATTGCTGCTAAACTATAAACTCAGGAAAAGCTGGACTTGACTTCCACCATTTCTGTGCAGCTGCTTCTTTAAACTCACTCTGGGTGCCCTGATCTTTGCTGAGCAGGACATTGGGGAGCTCACCCCAGTATTTACTGTGCTGTGCCTGTGCTGCTGAGCTTTCTCACCAGTGCTGGAGCAGCTGAAGCTGAATCCTCATGGCACAGCTTCCCAGCACTTTTCCAGCTGGAGCAAAACCCAGGTGTAAGGCAGGTCCATCATGGCCATGCCCAGGCTATTCCACTGCATGTGGGCTCCTGATGCAATCATGTACCAGGCAGGGTTGAAAATATGGGAATCCTCCCTCCAAGATCCCCCAGGAGGAATGAACACTTGCACCAGTCACAAAGCTCTCTGGAAAGTCAAGTATGAAAACCTTCCAAAACCCCTTCAGGTCAAATGAAAACTTTACATTCAGAGTACAGGTAGAAGAAAGGGCACTTGTGTGGGGAGTTTGCCACATAAACCAAACTGTTGAGAGAGATGACATGGCATTATTAGAAAAGTTCTAATCCAAGTTGGAGCATAAGTGAAACTAATCTGACCTGCTTTTCTCTTAGCCCTGTTCTTGTAAGTTTGCTTACACTAAGAGGTTCCTGGTTTGAGACAAAGCCCTGTTTTGACACTTCATCCTGGATTAACGTCACGTTGCCAGTCAGTCATATTGTTTCTATGACATGCTGTGATAAAATGTGTTGGGAAGACATGAATTTTTAAAATAAAAGCAGACATCTCCCAAAACTAGTCCCCTTCAAATTCTGAAGAATCCTGAATACCAAGAAACTTGACTTTTTCTGATAGGGATGGCTTATAGTGGCTTTGCTGATATGGGATTTAGAAGATTTATGTTTGATTTGTGGCAGATGCAGGTCCCTGCTATGGTTCAGTAGAAGTTATTTAATGCCCTTGGCCTCAGTGCCTCATGTGATGGAAGGGAACCTTCACTCAGGCAAGTTTAGAAACTGCACTGAGCACTCAGATAAATGAGGATGCAAACCCAAGAGCCTCCTACGCAGTTTTGCCCTGATTTGGTAGCACTGCTTTTGACCTAAATAGACAAATATTTCAAAATCTAATGTACAGGAGATAATTCTAAACTGCCTTGGAAATGGTCTTTTGTGGGAGCAAATGGAACCTGTGCCATGGATAACCTGCCTCAGTGCCCTGGGAACATTGCAGACAGTGCTCCTTGTCAGAGCAGGACCTTCTGTTGGGGAGGAGGCTTTTTGTCTTTAGCGGAAGCAGCCATCGACCTCCAGGATATGGTGAAAGATCCACGACCCCAGAATAAACCAGATTTAAGGTGGAGGGGTAACAGCTATTTAGTAATGAACAAGGGTTGAGTGCAAATACAGCAATTTTTAGTAGCCAGATTAATGTTCAGAAAAGCAAGGTGAGTAAATGCTTTTCCTAAGTGGAAGGATTCCATGGTGATTGTTTTGAGGACAGCTGGTGACAGGAACACCACCACTCTCAGTGGATCCCTACTGATTAAAAATTCAAACAAAAATTTGAAGCAGAAGAAGGAAGCGCTGAAAAGTTACAACATCTAGGGAAAAAAAGACATTCAGGAAAATTTGGTGTCCTGCTTAATTCAGGGACAGCAAATCCAGTCATGCCTATAACAAGAGAAGATGTACAGAGAAGGAATGGATAAAGTAGGACTATATGCACAAATGGACAAAAGTAAAAGGGAAATTAAGAAATAATGGTGATGGACCCAGTGACCTTTGCTGTTCCAGTAATTACAGTTATTATGTTCCTAAGTTATGCAATTCTCTCATGGTTGTGGCTTGGATTCTATGAATAGGACCCTTAGTGTTAAAGTAAATCAGGACTTGTACTATTTTTGGTTCTAAGCTAATAATTAAACAAACTAAAATAAACCCCCAACATTCTACATTCAAATCCTGCCCCCATGCTTAAATAATAGAATGAGATGCAAGCTGCCAAAAATGGAGATACTCAGACATGAAGCTGCTACTTTGTGCTAAAATCTTCCCCTGTCTGTATATACCTCAGCAGGAGGGTAATGATTCAGACCTGGTATTTATTTAAGAACAAAGCTAAGGTTTCAAAAATTAGTTAGACCTCAAAAAAAAAAAATTTCCAAAGAATGGCACTAGATCAAGCTAAAATAAGAATTCTTTTAAGACATACCATTTGGAGGGTTTTTTCTATTTATATTTTTAATCTTTAGGATACACTTTCTGTAACACTTGCAATGTCTTTGTGTAAGTAAGATCCAAACATCTGTGCAACTGGTCCCTCCTCTTCCTCACTCCTCTTTGGATGAGTTTCTTCTGGACAAGAGCTGGAATTTTAATCTAAGTGCAGGAACAGAAGCTTTGGAGTTAAGATTTTTTACGATATTTGGTACCTCAATACAAATCCCAACATGTAGTGTGATTTTCTGCTTCTCTGGGCACTTTGATACTTTTAAAAACCTGTCCCTGCTGCCCGTTTGCTCCTATCAGGGATGCTACAGCTACAGTGAAAAGACAAGGGCACGTCAGACCAAAGCAGAGAATTGCTGGTACAAAGTGTGAGCAGCACCAGGTGGTACCTGCATTCAGCAGAAGGCTGAAGTACCAGGACAGTCATCTGTGTGCTGGATTCCTGTCAGTCCAAGTTGGAAGCAATCCATGCTGGAGCCCCCTGTGAGGAGGCTCTGCTGCCACAGCCAGGGCTGGAGACTTGTTGGGAACTGCAGGGCAGCAGGGGCAGGACAGCACCTCTGGCACCGTGTGGGGAAGGACCAACCCACCATGCAGGATCAGGAGAGGCTGGAAAGGACATCACTCGGAGGGAAAGAAGAAATTTGGATATTTTAGTTGAAGACAAGACAGATGGGCAGGTACCTCTCGTGCTCAGCTTGCTGCCTCTCTCTGCTCCACACAATAGACAACTGAATACATTTTACTGCACACACTTTATCCCTGAATGAATCCCTTATTATTCTTTCTTGACATTGGTTAATGCAGCAAAGTTAGGTTCCTGGGATTAGGCTACATAACACAGAATTAATTTTAAATGTCAATAAAGTTAATTAGTGATTTTAATCTGTATCATAGCACTGCAACTCCTGCTTTATTGCAGCCTTGTAGAAAGCTGTAGGTTGCACCATTCCCACCTCAAACATATGGCAAGGTGCCTGAGGCCAAGACTTTACCGGGAGAAGGATTAATTGCCAAGCAGCTTTGAACAGTTACAAAATATGGGCTCTGCTGAGTCATGTGTAACACACAAACAACCTATTTTCCCTACTACAGTGTCTTTTTACTATTATTATATATTCTTCCTGCTGCATAAATGGTTCTGAAATCAATGGTGCAGAAGCTCTATTCATTTCATTTGGAATGAGTAAAAGATTGGAAGCAGTATGCAGAGTGATAGCTGCTCATGGGAGGGTGGAAGGATCTTTCCATTGAAGGAAGATTATCCCATGACACCCGTCAGTACCACCATTAGGTTTTCAGGCCAGGTTCTTATTATACAATTTCCTTGATATATGTTGACATATACATTCCTTATTAATGCAACACAGGTTCTCACTGAGTATCTCAAAGGCTTTTCTTTAACACAACCAGCTGTTATTGGATATTTATTTTTAGGAGTTATTTGCAAGTGCAGTTCTTCCTACAGAAGATCCCAGACCTGATCTCCCACCAATATCTTTCTCCCTTCCAATCAGCAAATAAAGAACTCGCTAAAAGCACAGCAGATGCTTTGTCTGTAGAAATTGGATTAGTTAAGGGAATTGACAGTCTGGAGAATTTCCATGTTGACAGAGTTTTTTAGTTTCACATGAATGACAAGGGTCTGTGGAACAGGGCTTGTGCATTTAGGTGAGTTGAGAGGAAGAGAGAAAATGGAACAAGCACTTCATATCCTCTGTTTCCATGCAGTTTAAAAGCATTTTGACTGATTTCAGGGCCTGTATAACCAATTCTGAGAACTCTTTTAGGCAGCAAGTTTAAAATGCAAACAATATGCTGCATAGTTTTTGTCACTATTACGCAAAGTCCTACTGAAAAGCAGCAAACTTTGCATTAATTTCAACTACAGCTTTCCATTTGCTACCAATCATTTTAAAAGCCACTGTGCCAAGGTGTCTTGTACAGTCACAGAGGCTGGCAATTATATAATGTTACACATGAAACCCATTTCATTAAATACATGGAGTCTTTCAGGTGACAGAAAGAGGCACAGTCTGTGACACAGACTGAAACAGCAATTGTGGAAGTGCCATGCTCCTCTGAAGTATCACAGTTACTTTTGCAAAGTTCTTTGGTGTTATTAGAACAGATTCCAAAACCAAGGTAGGCAAAATTCACCTCCCCTGGTAACCATCTCACACAATATGATTCTTTATTGCTTTGATTTTAGCTTATCTAGAAGGCACACAGCACTGCATTCCTGAGAATTCTGTGTTGAAATCAAGCAGTCCATCAAAAAATGACTGCTTTAGCATCTTTGTTAACAGCTGAATGCAAATGGCATCACAGTGACAATCTGCACAGAAATTTCAAGCCATCAGGACATATTCCAGCTATGGTATTATCCTACTTCCACTGTCACAAGAAATACCAAATAATATAATGCCCTATTAACTGACTCCTTAGTGCAGCAGCATTTACAATGGGTGGCAATGTGAGAAAAAAAGGTTGTAAACGTTATACCATGGCATTTTCAAATTGACAGAAGTGATGATTTAAAAGAACTGCTACAAATATTACAGCTGTCCAAAGACGTCCCAGTCAGGGAAACATTAATATTGGGAGATTGTTTATCTGAATAAAGCTTGACATTAACTTCCTCTGGCGGAATAAACCAAAATCTCTTGAGAGGTTCTTCTTCAAACCAGGATTCAGGCTTTCCAAAAGCTCAGCTTTTATCTAGACTTTCAAATAAACGAACCAGATACCAAGGACTCATTGAGGAAAAGGTAGGCAGGTAGCAAAACAAGACAAGGTGCCTCCCCTCAAAAGACCCTTTAGTCTGCATTAAGATAACTTAGGAACCAAGAACAGAAGTAAAAAGGATTGGAGCTTGGTGAAAAAAATGCTTATAATGACATTGAAAACCATCCTACTATTGATTTTTTTCAACTCATATTGTTTCTTGGGTTCAGGTTGGATTCAAAAGCACATTTTGGTATTGCAGATGAGCTGCACTGTGCAGGTGCTCAGGACTCTGGGATGAAGACTAGACCCTGATTTATTTTTCCCCAACAGACAAAGGAAAGAAAATAAAGCAGTAAAGGTCAGCAAAAACTTATCATGTGTCATGAATGAGATTTTTTTTCATAATTTCTTAATTTTGGGAGCCCTGCTTATGGAACAGCATGAGAGATGAAAGGAGAGGCAAGAGTTAAAAGAAGCAGCAGTTCTGCCAAGAACAGCAAGCCCATCCATGTTTGGGAAAAGTAGGATAATATTCCAATTATGCCCATTTATTTTCTAACTGAACATTACACTGAGCATGAGGGTGTTTAGCTCAGGTGCACACAGTGGGTGCAATTTCATTCCTAACTCACAGCTACAGAAAATAACCATGACCCACAACTGCACATTGCAAGACATTCCTCCCCATCTTTTCCTTACTTCTATAGGACATCTCTGGATCACCTATCAAAGCATCACATAAAACAAACAGATGATGCCTTTATCTTTAATATTATATTCTGCTGTTCTGTAAGAGTGCATTGATAATAACAGGAAAACAGCTGGGAATTGTCAGTTCCTGCAAATTTAGAATTCATCAAGATTTCAGCTCTGTTTTCCATAAGATTTCTCAGGACTGTTCACGGCTTTGTGCCAGAGACTTCCCAAGATGGAGCAGAGTTTGAGAAGATGCTGATGTACTGAAGGAGCTCAGAAGCAAGAAATCAAACCTCTACCATAACTGCAGCACAGTGGTTCCTGGGCAACAAGTAAACAATTAAAATATTGAAGCCAGCATTTCCCAAGCCAGAGGAACTGATCAGCTCCTTTTCTTTTCTTTAGAGCTGGAAGAGATCCAAGAAAGAGCAAGTGCATTACTTCCATATTCCACACTGGGATTCAGAGGGTGGGAAAGGGGAGTGGATTTATTTTAGAAATTGGCATAGGAGAAAAAGATGTTGGGGAAGTTCAGTGTCTTTCAGTACAATGACTACATCACGTTTTTGAGCTTAATGACCAACATGTGA
This sequence comes from Zonotrichia albicollis, assembly GCF_047830755.1. Classification (NCBI taxonomy): domain Eukaryota; kingdom Metazoa; phylum Chordata; class Aves; order Passeriformes; family Passerellidae; genus Zonotrichia; species Zonotrichia albicollis. Next base: position 9,371,902 of record NC_133834.1, read on the forward strand.
TCAAAACTCCTTCTTTCTCCTCTGTCTCCGACTCAAGTAAACACCCTCCTCCCCACCATAAAGCTTGGACAGAAGCTGCCCCTGAGCTGATGAGCTGCACATAACTCCAAGAGTGGTTCAGCCAAAACTTGAAGACCAGACCCCAAATTCCCAGAATCACAGAATGGGTCAGGTTGGAAGGAACCACAGTGGGTGATCTGGTCCCACTTCCTGCTCAGAGAGGGCAGGAAATAAGGTACATAAAGTGTGACTTGAAATTACAAGTTAATTTTAAAAGGAAAATGCTTGAAACTCCATGTGGGCATAAGCTGCTCTGGAAAGTTAGTGATGTGATTGATTTCTGTTGCTATCTCATTATAGGATTTTATTTTCATAATTTACTGTATTTATCCTATAGGACTTCTACAGGATTTAATATTACTGCTTGTTCAGCTACAGCAAGTGGCAGCAAATTATTTATTTCAAAATACTCTTGTACCACTTAAGGAACCTTAATAATTTCTGCAACATGAGCTGAGTTGGCTGTGCCACTGAAACTCATAATGGAAAAATATCAGCAGAGTTTGTTCTATGTGGTGTGATGACAGCTGAAGTTAAACCAGAACTGGTCCTGGGGACTTTGAAATGAAGCTGGACATCACAGGACATGGATATTTATGTCCTTTGAAGATTAGCTGATATTGCTCTCTTGAATGTCTTCTACTCAAAAAAAGAAGCTTTTTCTGGGACCAGATCAAAATGTTGCCATGAAATGATGAACGGTTGAAATGATGGCATTTTTCCCAGAGAGTGTGATTATTCATGGATTTGTCCAAGCAAAGGACAAATAAATTATTTCCAAAATCTCTGTGAAAAACTCAGCCTGATCAGAAATCTCAGAATTCAATTTTTCCTTTGTGAATGGCACATTTTAAAATGAGAAGCAAAGCTCTATTTTTCAGAATCTGACTGACTGGCTGCACTTAAAATGTTAAAAAAAATGAAAAAATGTGGAGGCAATATAGCTAATGAACCATGCAAAAGCATTTGACAGATCTCAGTTACTTACTGCTGTTTCTTTTGAAGAAAAAAAGAGAGGTGTTGTCAGGACTCATATACTTGAATAATAGTGGTATTTGTATAGATTTCCTTTTGCATTTCTCAAGCTGTGCTTTATTTTTAAATCTAATGTTATAGAAAAATGATCAAATTTTCTGGGTTTATGGCAAATTGGGTACCATGGAGAAAACCACTGATTGGACATTACTTCATATAAATAATGTGCCCAACTCATGCCATACACTGTGGAATTATGGCCTCATATTATTTATGTGACTTGAAAATTTACCCTCAGAACTGTGTGTTCAAGATTAGAGCTTTTCAGAGGTGGTGTTTAATTTAAAATTAAATACTATCAAAGGTACTTGTCCAAAATATTTCTGAATATGAACAATGGGGAAAAATTAAGATTTTGCCCAGATAGGGTTAAAGCAAAGGTATAAGAAACCAAGTAGGAGTGTTCCTTGACAACATCCACCAAGGAAATGAACAACAAATCCCACCTTTATAAAATGATTTGAAACTACAGTTTATAACACTTGGAATAGGAACAGTACAAGATCACTGTAATGGGCAAATGCTGCAGTTCAACAATTACACAAAACATTTTTGCTCTTAGATCTTTAGGATTTTAACTGAAACAGAAGTGTTTTTGTTGAACTGCATCATGAACAAGACAGGACTAAACTGCATGAAACAAAAACATTCATTAAAACTTCATGAAAACATTTTAAAATGCATAGCAAATACCCATGGAAAGATAATAGCTGCACTAAAACTCTGAAGTCCACTAAATGCAAGTCCTGAGATTTGTATCACAGATTCACCCCAAAACTTTGACTCCAAAGATCACACATGGACTACATGACATAGTGCTCCTCTGAGAGTCTCTGAAGGAATTACAATAGATTTACTGGACCAATACACATGTCACAGTTACAGTTACTTAATTTCCCAAGTGAGCTAGAGCAGAGAATTCTTATTTGAATAACACTGACAACTTGGAGCTCTAAAAGCTTGAGTTCTGCAGCGATTTACCTGGGAAACTCAGTTAAAGAATGATTGCAATCTCTAGTCAAAACAGAACTGCAGCAGTTCTGATGGATCCTGATGGTACATTGTTTTGTGCTTGGGGCTCAGATTTGGGGAAAAAAGGAAGTATGCTCACAGGCCTATTCTTAATCAGGTCAGTGATTAGAATTACAGAGTCATTCAGGTTAGAATGACCTCTAACCCTGTGCTCAAAGCAGGGTGAACTTGAATCCCATTGCTCAAGACCTTGTCCAGTCAAATTCTGAGCTACCTCCAGTGATGGAGATTCCACAGTTTCTCTGGAAGTCCTCCTGCACTACATCCTTCACAGTGATTTTTTCACAACCAGAATATCTCATGTTGGAACTTGTGCTCATTACCTCTTGCTCTTTTTCTCCCCTGAAGAGTCTGGCTTTACCTTCTCTCCACTACCAGGGAGCTGAAGAGCTCCTCTAAGGCTCCTTAACCTGGCCCAGCCCATTGCACCCCTGCAGGGTCCCCACACAGTCCCTGGGCTCTGGTGGCCCACACTGCACCCACTGGCAACAGCTTTTGTGTCCTGTGGAGCCTCAAACTCTACATGGGGGTCTAACTATACTTTACCAAGTGTGAAACACATCAGTAACTGCTTTTAAAACCCATTTAAGTCACTGCATCTGTCATAGATTTGCAGCAAATTGCAGATTTTGAAGCCAGGCCTGTGGTGTTTCCTGAACAAGACAGTGGGTGCAGCAGACTTTGCATTTTGTCAGAGAGCAACAGAAGGATGAGACTCTGCAGTAGGAGAAAAGAGGCTCAAGGTGTGACTTCTGAAACTGACTGCTTTACAGGAAAACTGGAAGGTCAGAGCTACAACTACTCCTCAGCTAGGACATCTGAGTGGAATTCATTTTCCTGAACATATGCATCTCTAATTTTAGATACCTGACAGTGTCTGCCACACCTTCATGAGCCTGGCAGGTATTCCAGAGGCTTACAAGACCTTCCTTAGTGTTTTTAGGGAGGCAGCTGGAGGCAAGGCAGGAAACCCTTGACATCAGAGATGGCTCCTGCAGTGCCAGCAGCGCTCCTGTGGCCACACAGAGCCCCCAGTGAGGACCTCTGTGACTTTACCATGGGCAGCCCCACAGCTGCTCCAGGCACGGCTGGGCTGCCTTGGCACAGCCCCAGCGCTGGGAGCTGGGGTGGAACTGCAGCACAAGGCAGGCAGGAACTCCAGGTTCTGATCTGTGAGGAACATCACAGCTGAACAAACTGCATCAGATGCACAACCCCACAATTCCCTGGTCACAACAAATATCACAGCTACTCCACAGAAGAGGGGAAAAGGAGGGGGATGGCTCAGTCCTAGTGGAGCTTTTTGGCTTCTTTCCTGTTGCCTTGGAAGGGCTGGTGTAACAGGGATACTTTCAGCTTGGGAATTCATTTACCTGAGCTGACTTTACACACCAAGCCAGACCTGTGTGTCCTGCATGTTCAACCACTGCTCCAGAATCACATCCTGAAGACAGCAGCTCATAAGTGCCTTTGACATTTGCCTTTCACAGCAATGTGAGTACTCTGACTGTTTGAGTTGCTGCTTTTTATGCTGCTTTAAATGACAGTAGTATCAGAACTGTGCTCTGAATATATCCATTTACAAGAGAATGTTACTTCAGTAGAATGAAGACTTTGAAAGGGCTTACAGCAATCTAAAAATAGTTATTTATTCTGTACATTTGTTCTGTGTAACTTATTGTTTATGCTCAGTTCAATAAACAGTTTACAAATGGTGACTCATAGTGAGTAGATCAGGCAGTATGATGTCTCACAGTCTATGCACTCCTGAATAAAGCCCCACCAAGTGAAAAGGCAAGCAATGAGTATAAACTCAGAGACAAAAAATAAAAGCTCACCTCCTTTCCTCTGCCTTCAACCAGGCAGCTATACCTGAGAAACTGTTCTGTAACTGGGAAATGGAATAGAGTCACAAAGATGAGAAAACAAAAAGTTTGTATTACAGACTTATCCAATTGCCACATGAATAACATTTTCCTAAGTGCATCTCAAGGAAAGAATTTGCATTTTTAAAGTCTTAATTCATTTTACAAGTGTACAATACCTATACTGATCTTGGTTTTTTTCAATTTCACAAAAAACCCCAATGATTTGTAAGCATTTTAATTTCAGAGTTTTAGTCCCTTTGAAAAAGAATTTTAATCAGCTTAAGTCACTTCCAGAATATGTTTTTAGGAGAGTGAGAATGAGCAGAAACATGTATCACAGAGCAGAGGACAGGAATGTGCCTGTAAGCACTTTCCAGAATTAACAGAGCAGCCTATAATGGGCATTGTATGACTCCAGTGCCCTGTTCCTCCAGGAGCCACACACTGGTTGAATTCTAAAGGCACTGAATTCTAGATGGTTCCATACAAATATTAAAAGTCTGGTAGGCCTGATGCCTGTTTCTTACTCCTGCAGTGACAATCTTTCACCAGCCAATGCCTCTCTCCAGAAAGGATTCATTAGAAATAGTGTTTCTTCCCTTAGCTAGGAACACTTGCTAAGTTTAACTCTCTGTTTAGGCGAATATTCAAACATTTTGGTTTCCCTGCTATGATCATATTTAGAGTCAGCATCTTTTTAAAACAAAACATTCAGTGAACCAAACATGAAGGCTATGACACCATTTAAAGAAGACAAGGATCAATGAAACTCCTGAGAGTTTTGCTCACTCCACTTCACTTACAAAGTGAACAGGTTTATTAAAAACTCTTCCATCTGAACAGTTGTCTCTCTGAGGTTTCCATAATTACTGTGTCACATCATATTAGAGTTTACAAAGTGCTTAGGAAGGGATTTTAAAACTTTATTAATCTCCTGGTCCCATCTCTGCCATATTAAAGAGATGTTTAGGGGCTGGCAGCCTCCAATAAAATAGGGAACTCTGAAACAAGGTACAGTTGCTAAATCTTGTCCTGCGCATTTTGTAACATGCTGGAACACCATAATGAAAAAGCAGTTAGAGAAGTTACATTTAACCTAATGAGCATCCCATCCACTCCAGCCCTTCAGGAAATTCAGGGGATGCACTGGTAGAGCTGCTTTCCAGGACACACAAACATCAGCCAAAGAGAAAAATAAGTTCTTGAGCTCAGACTCAGATCTAGGACCAAGCTTCTATCAGAGCACTGAAAAAAACAGGAGATATTTCCCTGGCTTTCCTTCTTCATCTCTCAACTGCTTTTTCCGTTTGTCAATAAAATGCCTCCAACATATTTAAGTGGTGTGTATAGAGAAGCACATGGACACAAAAAGTACAAAGAATCCCTTCTCCCTCTCCTGTCTGTCACAGGGGAACTAACACCAGCAATAAATCCAGTAAATCTGTCTGCTGTATGTCTCTCAAACTACTGGGAAAGAATGCTTTTTCTTTTTTCCTTTTCTTCCAATCCCTATCTGAGATTCAGAAAACATGCAGCCTTAGGTTTTCAAATGAATACTGTGTGAAAGCTCACAACAGAGCTAGAAGCAAAATGCATGAGCTTTTCCTTTCCTAGCCCCATGTCTTATTTCAAATCCTAACATTCTTCTTCTCTTTCCTCCACATAAGATGGACACAGTCAACTTTTAGCTGTGAATGAGTTATAACCATCAAACAGACAGATTCTCTAAACAGATGCACTTACAAACTCTGCTGACCTTTGACAGGGAAATGGATTTTGCTAAGCCACCAGTTTGCTGCCCTGCTTGTGCTTAGTGACACAGTGAAGCTGCAATTTGCCTCTTAGAGCTGTGTCAGGAAGTGCCGCAGAAAGTAAAGCTGCAGGGCTGTGGACAATGAGCTCAAGCCCATCCTCCCCTTGCTTTCTTTCAGGAGCTGTGAATTGAGCTGTACAGAGCTTGAGGAAATGCATTTTGCTGGACCTAAGCAGTGGGAGGTTAGTCAAGCACATAATGCCTCCCAAACAGTGCAGTGACTGGCACAGCAGTAGTGCTACAGCAAACACAAAGCCATTCCAGGCAAGGAAAGTGAAAGAAATATTTGAAACTTTGCTCAAACCATGGCAAGTTGGAATGATTGCTGGCACCAACTGCAAAGGCATGGAAAATGTACACAGAAATTTTTAACCTGGTTAAAAAACTTTCCATTTTCATAGCAAACACAGAGTGGTTTGGACTTCCCTGCTACTTGAGCAGCCCTTTTTAAAATATCTTTGATACTTATTCAGTTACATACTGGCAAAAGAAGAGTAAGAGAAAAGCAGAAGACTAAATGTTAAATAGACTTGGTACAAGGGAGCTTGACCTCTCCTGCCTTATGGCTATGTCATTCTGCTTAATGCTACCCCATACCTCTCTCACACCACTTTGCATCTTCCCAGTATTTCCAATGATCCCACAGATATTCCCCCCACCACTTGTCAATCCTGATCTCAAACTCAGACCACTTTTCAGTGCCTGTTCAGTTCCAGTTCTGCTGCCAACTTTTCTGTTGCATCCTTAAGCCTGTGCAACTATTTTTAACATTCAAGAAATAAAAGAACATGGAACATTGGTTAAGTTTGCTAGCACCAAAAGAGATCTGTTGTTACTTACATCTGTTTTACTTTTTCCTGTAGGTTTCTCATCCTATTATTTAAACATTGCACAGACAAATTAGCTCTGCACAGTGAACTTGGGGCTCTTGGCTTCCTGTGCCTTTTTGTTCTTCAATTCATCTGTCTCAGAGTTCTCCAGCAGCACCCGTCACCATAGAAACAGAGCACGTTTCAGTGATTATGTTGGGAGTATTATATAAATTTCAGATATAGAGAGAGAGCTTTATGAAAGGGTTGTAAGTGGGCCTCAAAGACAATCAGCATGTGAAAGTCCATTCCCCAGTGAGCCCAATTGTCTGTGTACTGTCATCTCAGCCTTGGCAGCCTCTGGGACTGGCTCAGCCTGGCTGAGGTGGTAAAGTGAGATCTGCTGCAGTAGCTTAACCTGCTGGTCACTGCCAAGATTAATATCAGACAGGAGAAGTGGCTGGGAGCCAGGAGCTGGATCACAACTCGAAGTGGGATGCATATGGAAAACTATCTTAAGAAGATATCAGGTCCCTCCCAGCTCATGAAAACAGCATCAGCACTCAGGGCTTTGTCAAAGTGAGTAGTGCTGTGACTGTCATCAGCATGCTGACAATCCTAAAAAAGTGTTTTCTTTGTGGACATGGGGGAAAGCAGCCACCCAAGCAGCATTTCTGCTGGTTCTGGTGTCACCATGGCTCTCAGTATGAAAAAGTGCTGTGCTGCAGTGACTCAGATCCTCTCTCAGTTATCAGCAGCTCGTTGCTGCTAATACAGAAACTGTCCAAAGGTCAGGTGGGCTGTGCTGGTATTCAGACTCTGATCTGCAGCCAGGAGGATTTTATGGTGGTCTCTGTGCCACAGCTTCAGTCTAACAAGGTGTTTAGACACATGCTTGACTAAGCAGGTGATTAATACCACCAACTTCAGGCTCTTCCACAACAAAAACACCACAAAGAACCCAGCTCTGCTAGTCTTACCAACCTGCATCAAGTATTTGCTTGCAGTATAACAGTGGAACAATAAAACAAATACTAATGTGAATATTAATTGTGCAGTGAGGCCCCAGGCAGGAGAAAGATCTGCATGGAAGAGCAATTGAGCCTGCTCTCACAGGACCCTGGTGCTGCACATAGGTGCTCTGTTCATGCAACTTGCCAAAAGCTGTAGGAGTAACACAGCTGCTCATATATTTCAGCTTAACAAAACAGATAATCTCAAGACTATTATTAAAGTAATTTGAAGTGGATGTAAAAGCAATCCTTAATTAATGAGAATGATTCAGTGTGTACTTTTGTGGAATACCAGTCTATACTTATTTTTTAACCATAAGAAGCAAAATGGCAGAGTTGAGAATTATGTTGCTCAATTAATCTTGTATGGAATATATTACTTAGAACAATAGGGAGATGGAGACAGAAAAATATAAACAGAAATGTATGCCACTGTTTTCTGGTCAAGTATATATATACATATATATATATATATATATATATATATACACACACATCTCCCAGTATATAGGCAAAATAGGTATAGGAACACCAAGCTGATGTGCTCCAAATCTTTATTTGGGACATTTTAACATTTTCAAGAAATATGTTCTATTGCATTAGCAGCTTTGATATTTTTTAATATAATTTCTACATAGACAGTTTTCCTGAGGCCACTATTGAGTGAGCCAAGGAAATGCTTCATAAGCATCAAGTAAAACCAAAGGGAAAAAAAAATTCTCAACTACTAATTCCCAACAAATCACACAGAAGTTCCATTTCACATGGCATGGTAATCATGGCATCAGCATTTGTGTTATTCTGTGGACCAGAATCTGACTGGCTGCAAGTGGGAAATTGGATTCTTAGTGCAGTATTGAAAGAATTGAAGAAAGAGTGGAAACATAGTATTTAAGTGCAGAATCTAAATTATACTGAAGTAAACTAAACTCTTTGTGACCATTAAACATGAGTCTGAAATTTCATAGGTAATTAGTGACATTACACACACACGAACCATTTCTCAAGATAAAATATCTCGAGCAGTTACATGTTTTGATCATTTGGATTAGTGAAAGGAGTTAATGCTCTAAGCAGTGGAATTTAAATAGCTGTCTCCAGAGAATAAGGTACTTTAGATACAGGTTGATAAATTGTCCCACCCCTCAGTAAAACAACAAGCCCTGGGTGCAAAACACTGCCAGATCAGCATGTGAGATGTGATCTGTCCTGGCAGACTTTACAGGATTTAGGGCAAGGATGAAAGATGTGTCCCTACCCTCCCTGCTCAGCAGGGCATCCCAGAACAGCAACTCACACAGGTGGGGATTGGCCAGGCTGGGTGCCCGTTCTGTGGGCAGCAGAACTGGGCTGGAGACCCCCAGCCATGGCCCAGCACAGCCCTGGCACGGCTCCCTGGGCTGGGCATGAGCCAGGGCACAGGGCACAGGGCATGGGGCTCAGGGCACAGGGCATGGGGCTCAGGGCACAGGGCACAGGGTACAGGCACAGGGCACAGGGCTCACACAGGGCACAGGGCTCAGGGCACAGGGCACAGGGCTCAGGGCTCAGGGTACAGGGCACAGGGCTCAGGGCTCAGGGTACAGGGCACGGGGCTCAGGGTACAGGGCATGGGGCTCAGGGCACAGGGTACAGGGCATGGGGCTCAGGGTACAGGGCATGGGGCACAGGGCATGGGGCTCAGGGCTCAGGGCACAGGCACAGGGCTCAGGGCACAGGGTACAGGGCATGGGGCTCAGGGCACAGGGATCCGGGCTCAGGGCTCAGGGCATGGGGCACAGGGCACAGGGCATGGGGCACAGGGCATGGGGCTCAGGGCACAGGGCTCACACAGGGCACAGGGCTCAGGGCACAGGGATCCGGGCTCAGGGCACAGGGCTCAGGGCACAGGCAGGGCTGGGACAGGCCAGGGGACAGGAAAGGCTCCCCAGTTGGTTTGTGGGGTTGTAGGGAACACCCCCAAGAAGGCCAGGGAGGGCTGGCTGCAGCTGCTCTCTCCCAGTTCCCATAGGGAATTTCCTGCACTGTTGGGCACTCCTGCCTCTGGCAGTGCCTGCCCCGGTGCTGGAGCAGTGGGGTGGTGCCCGCAGAGAGATCTGTGTGAGCTGATCCTTTGGGCTGCTTTCCCAAACGAGAGGTGAAACAATAGCTGGGCAACTGCCCCCCTTTCCTTGTAGACATGGAGGAAACAGAAGGAAACCTCGCCTTTTTTGCTTTCCTTGCATCCCTCATTCTCCAGTTTGTGACATGAGGTGAGGGTGAAGCCATTTCAGCTTAAATTGGACCCTACACTGAAGCCCAATGCAGTTGTCAGTGAACATGAAACTAAATTCTCTCTAACAGAATATGTAGGCTTCAGATGCCTGTTTGAGTGCAACGAGCCCCCAAACCTGCCTGCAGGAGTTAGCACTGCAGAAGTTACAGTGACGTGGACTCCAGTCTGCCACAACAAACTATTGCAACCACTGAGGCAGATAAAACCAGCTTGTTTACAGTTCGTGGAAGTCTAGTGGATAAAAAAACCCCAACAACTTCTGATTCATACTGCAAGTTGGATACCATATATTTGATATAAAAGCTGAGGCAAAAATATTGGATGTTGTAGCATCACCTTTCCAAATACAACCAACTACGAAATACTTTAATAATTCAGAAAAGAATTCAGAACAACAGCCATGGACATTTACAACAGATCTGTATCTCTGTGTGCTATTGCTGTTCTTACCCTAAAAAACTTACAGGCCCTGAAAAAGGATCAAGAGACAGTAAAAAATCAAAGCAGGATGAAGACTAAATAGTAGAGAGCCTCAATCTCCTCTCTGTGCAAGGGAAGATGTAGGTCACTACACAAAACTCAGGTAGAAAAATGAGCCCCCTGCCTTCTGAAAAAGAGGAATAAAAAGAATGGAGATGCAAGGCACTGAGACTGGGTGCTGCAATGCAAATGGCCTGTGGATTAAATGAAGTTGAATTTCCTGTAAGAACCCAGAGAATCTTCTGCATTATGCATTGGCAGACAGAGAGAAGCACAGGACATAATTCAGTTGTACAGTCCAAAGCAGAGTAAAGCAACCAGAGTGAGTTTATTGATCTAAAGAGAAAGATAAAACAATATGGGTAGATAGGAACATTTCTTTTTGTTGGTGTCATGAATCCAACACATTTAGTGACCACCCAACTTAAAGACTGTCTTCATTATCTCCCTAACACCATTCTACTCCCACTCCTTACTCACTTTGATGCACTCTAGATGTACAAAACACAAGGAAATATAAATATCACTTCCATGCAGCCATTTCATTTGTCTGCCTAATGGGAGGGACAGATTCTCCTTTCTTGCTGATTGAGGAAGGGAACAGTAAATGCACAGCAGTAAATTTGGCACTGTTGTTGGAAGGCTGGATACAATAGCAGCATTGATGAGTCTCTCTGGGTTCAAAAATCTTTTAGAACCTCCCTTTTTTGAGTGTAACAGCTTAAAACCCAACATAGTCCCTCACCCAGACATTTTATCTGCATTTAAGTGCAAGTCCACCTGTGACAGCATTTTGTCTGCCAAGAGTTCCTGTGTCATATGATTCACTAGACAGAAGACAAAAGAAAGTTATCAAAGGACAGTGTCAGTATTTTCTCAGCAATAAAGCTCAGCATCCTCAATAACCTGCACCCAGAGCTCCCAAAACTCTTCCAGGAAACAAATAAAAAATCATTGGCTGTTAAATCAAAGCTTGATGGGATTGCTAGAGAGAGCACTGCGAAAGAGAGAAGCTGAAGAAAATCAGTTCACAATTACAAGGATGAACAGAGCTCACAGGGGTTGGGCTGATTTGATGCTGTATTCCTTATCATAGCAGGACTCTCCCCACAAAAAATAACCTCATTAGATAGAGCTCCATGAAAGAAAGAAATTAAAGCAATATTCTATTTTTAAAAAGGGAAATGACTCAATGAAGCAGAATAAATCAATGACAGCATGATAGACTCAGTCCTGCAGGTATTTTGTGTGAGAACTTGTATGCAGTACATAAAGCACCCCTAGGAACACACAGTATTTACATAAACTAGAAAGTGAGAAAGAAAATGACAAAATAACAGAAGTGAAAGACAGGAAGCAGGGCTGGAAGGTGCAGTTCTTGTGGACACCTCCTGATGGGACCTTTCCTGAGGCCAAACCCAGGCCCAAAGTCAGTCTGTCATCCCCAGTCTCTCTCTCCCCTGGGCTGTACAACTGCAGTGGCTCCTCCCTGACAAAGTGGGGGCTCAGTTCTGCCTCTGAAAGGCACCTGCTCAGCACAGAGATGGAACCGACCAGGGAGATGATGCTCCCCTGAGCCCTGGATCTTTGGAGTGCAAATATGCACCAAATAGCAAGAGCCTGCCTGGGAGCTCTCAGGACCATCAATATACAGGATTTTGTGCCATTATTGTGCAAGACTGTGTCAGCCTTTATGGCATTGTCTGTACTGTAGAGTAGAAGAGGAGGGTTATAACTGATAAGAATGAAACTTCATCAATAATTTTGCCCTCAGAAGCACAGCTGACCTGCTCTCATCCTTATCACTTTCTCCTCTCTCTACTATTATTCTTTAAAAAACAAAGCAAAGCAAAACAAAACCAAACCCCAAAAACCCAACAAACCTAGAATGTCATGACCCATTTTACTGTGTGGACCCATAAAGAGTTGCATCTGTTCAACTGAGTGGCTGATAAGCTGCACCATGACAGGACAAATAAGAGACTGGTGAAGAATGGGAGCATTTAAAATTGGCTTTGGCAATAAGAGTTGCAAGAAAAAATACTAAAAAACACAGAAATTTACTTTGTCTTTTTTTCTCTTTCTACTGAGATGAATTATAATAGAAGTGAAAAGATGAATAGGTGAGAACTTCCAACTGTGCCAAAATGAAAGTATCTGAAAATTGAACCAGGGAAAACAGGTAATTACAGTCCTTGTGCATGGGCTGTGACAGCATGGTAAGTCCTAACACAGAGCTCAGGGAGAATAAACAAGTGCAGAGAACTCAGATAGAAATATTGCTATAGGAAGGAATGCTTAAGAAACTGAAAAGGTACCAGTTGATGAAGTGCCCAGAACAGCTATAGGAGAGAACTTGCTTTCTCAGATGTTCTGAAACTGGAACATTTTGTTTCATAAATTCTGTGAAGGCTGCACAAACTTTTCTGAGTGATACTGAGGACCACTAGTAGAACTGTTACATGTGCTGAATTTTTTGTTTGCTAAGATACACTGACCTCTGTCAGGGAGAACACTGATTATCTGATCTATCTTCCAGAAAACCACAGCTCTTTGGAAATTAATATTCAGTCCTTCCAGTGAAGAATTTTCAGATTGAAGGTGTTGTAGCACAGTAGGTAAATGTCTTTCTCAATGGGCATAAAACACAAATCTGAGAAGATGTGCCATTTATTTCTGTTGCTTAACAAATATATAGCCTTGGTAATTTATGTTGATTATAAGTTTGCTACCACCACTTATGATATCTGTGCTTGGCAACTAACAGCGTTTGGGGAGCAGTTTGTGCACATTCTCTATCAATGTTATGAAATTTGTAAAGCAGATGGACTCTCTCTGCTGCTGCAGCTTCAACACCCCTGTGGCCCTTATTTGTCAAAGACACACATTGCACAAACATCCTGATTGCCTCTGCCATCAAGGAGATCAATAACACCCTGAGTGCTGGGCCAGAGCCCTTCTCAGGCTCATTTCTGTGATGGAGCCTCACGAGCAGGAGATGCTCACAGGGACTGCCCAGGTGCTCCAGCACCCTATGGATTAACATGGATTACCAAAGCTGCTCAATAGATTTGTCAAGGAACATTTTCAATAACAAGATCAGATGAACAAAGAGAAGAAACACTGGGGCTCTACTATGAATTTGGATAGCTGAGCAAATGAGATGAAGGTCCTATAGGTGAGTGTGTTGCCATTTTATATGCATAACTCTGTTGCTTCTAATGGCTCTGCTCTCCACAGCAGAGTTTAAGATTTCCCAGTTGACTTTATTGCTATATTTATCCCACTAAATATAGAGAATACTTGACTCAGATTTGTAGACTGCCAGCGCACTATTTCTCACAAGACATCCATGCTAGCAAATACAATTTATGCCCTGGAGAAAAGCCATGCAGAGTGTCTGGGGATGTAACCCTGGGAATGCCCTTGGGCTTCTCCCAGCAAAGTTCTGAGGGACACAGAGACATGGACAGGGCATTTCCCTGGCCATCCACACACCCCCAGCCTCCATCACCAGGGACACTCTTACTCTATTAAGTGAAATTTCCCTAATTTAATTCTGGTAATGACATTTCCAACATCTCTAATTGTATAATTATCCACTAGAATGGTGACAGGGGAGGGTTATTTTTAATTGGATGGTAGCTTTTGGTGTAGTTATTTAATTCTGATTAATATTTCTCACTATAGTAAATACAAGTTTACTGAAGCAGTTGGTTTTTCCTTCCTTGCAGAGCTGAGTGCTCTGCCTCCCTAATTGCAGCTCCTAGAGAAGCCTAATAGACATTTGTCCTTTAAAGGTGGAGCACCAGGCAGCTGCTCTGCTTTACATGTCCCTTTTGGGATGGAACAAAACAGACTGGCCAAGAAGGCAATTTCTGCTCCTTGCTAATATTGAGGAGAGTTTGTTCCTTTGCTTGGGCTGGAGTAGCACAGGAAGGAGCAGCACTGCAATCACTCTCTTTGACACAGACTCCTAGAAGAAGCCCTTATTGTTGTAAAGTGATATGCATGGGAAGTACCCTAAGCAATAAGAGTTTGTAGGATTACAAATTTGCTTTCAGCATCAGGCCCTTGAACTCTGGCCTGCTTCATTCCTTTGGACCTATGCAGCCAGTAAAACTACTCTTAAAACTGTAAGAATTAAATGAAATTCTTCAGAAAAATAAATTTTATCTTTCAAAAAAGAAAAAAAAAATATTGTTAAAAGCACTTAAGACCTGTCACAGTATTTCCTTAATTATAAATTCAGGTTTTCTTTCCTTTTTAATTTTTTTTAATAAGGAACTTAGAATGGAAAAATCATTATATCTAAGCTTCTTTTGCTTTCCAGCTGTGGTACTTTCTAAACACACTAAAAAGTTGGGGTATCTTTAACAAGTTGCAGCACCTTGCTGTTCTTTACTTTTCTTTAAAAGTGAGATAAAAAAGAAAATATTAATGTCTTACCTGTAGCATGTACTGTACATTAACATTAGCACAATTCCAAAGGTCTCCTTTGTTAACACACCCTTGGGGAGTGCACATGGTTAACAAGGTAAAGGGACTTTTCACACTCAGGCTCTGTGGAAGAGTGTTGATTCTTTTAGTTGGAAAAACATTGCATCTATCTACACGTGTATGGCAAAAATGAAAATATACAAAAGACACCCGTGAAGTCCTATGTCTGATGTTTTTGTGGTTTTCCTAACTCAACTGATAAAAAGAAATGCAGTCATAAAATACCATGGAGCCATTAATTCAAGCACATAAGCATAAAATTCGGCATGCACTTAAGCATAAAAATTCTGCAAAAAGAAAAAGGGCTTTAGCTCTTACAGTGCTGTTCCTTCTGTCCATCCATTTGTCCAGTAAAGAAGGGAAACTGCTTTAGAATTTGAGAAACAACTACCATGTTGTAGGCTGTTATGTTAATCATTGTTCCATTGTAAAAGTCCAGACACTTGAGGGCATTTGTAAAGCTATACCCAAAGGATAACATGAACATAACTCAAAATAAGTTCTGCTAGAAATTGCAAGTGCCAATATTTACTTGGCTAACAAAACACGACTCTGTGGTGCAGGGTGGGATCTTTGCTCACAGGAGCTCAGAGCTGGAGGGATTCCAGGACACCTGGAGGGAGGTGACAGAGGAGCCACGCTGGGGTTGAAGGAGAGCTCAGGAGTGCAAACACACTGTGGGAAAATTCCCCTGCCACAGAATCACTGCCTGATCAAACTGTGCATCAGCCTCTCAGCACTGGCACACCCTTTTTTGGGTGTTCCTAGTTCCCTTTTTTTATTCACCTTAGGGAAACTGATAGCATTTCTCCCTACCCTTGACACAAAGTAATTCTTCTAAAAACAATGCAAAAATCCACAAAACTCTTTTCTAACTCAGGGAACTAATCCTCAATGTCCAGCTGTGGGTGCTTTGATACTCAGATACACCTCTGCAATATAAAATAGACATTTCTCAAGAACAGACTTTGTGAGAACAGCAGGGTTTTCCTCTCAACCTGTACCACTATGGTAATTTCTAGTTGCAGAACAGGTGGGGATGGCTCACCCATTTCCTGGTCTGGTCAAGTACTTCTTGAGCACTTAGGAATTATTTAGCAGTGGTTTAAAAATTAAAACATCTTTGCTTTTTCAGAATAGCAGATACCTGAGTGTAGTGTGCCACTTCTAAGCAGGAACTGGAGCAGAGCTGAAGTGGCTGCACTTCTGGAGGAGATCACAAAGTTGAGCAGCAGCTGCCAAGGGGGAGGATGGCACCAGTGGGTCATTCCCTGCTGAGGGGACCTGAGCCACAACCACTGCTGAGTGCAGCACTCTGTGTTCCCTGGGTTTTCATCTTCACAGCTTCCCTTACCCCTCTCTAGAGATCAGCAGGAATGGCTGGGAAGTTTGCAAAACCAACACTCTTTTCTCCTCTCCTGGTAGGAGCAGAAAAGATTCACCAGGAGCAAAGGTCACTCACTGGGGCACTTCTTGCTTTTAAGCAGCAAGTGTTTTCACATCCTTCCATCTGAGTACATTAAACAGCAGCCAGACTGAAGCAATTAAGCTTCATTTCAGAAGCAGTTATGTGGTTCAGAAGGAAAGAACCACATGAACCTTTTCTGAAGGAGCTCATGTGGACCTGCCTTAGGGATGTGCCCACAGACTGTCACACAAAGGAGAATGGTCACAATCCAGGTATTTCTGACACACAACCTCCCTTTTGACATATACTAATAAGAAATTAGGTAAACAGATTACAAAGAACACAAATTTAAGAAAAATCAATGGGAGAATAAAGAATAAAAAATTGCCTTACCAAGTTTATAAACTGCCTGTTCTAAAAATAATGAAACAATTGTACTCTAGTTTTAAAGTCTGGTTTGGTTTAAGCATTTTGCCATCATCCTGCCCCTCTGTAGAGTGTGAATAAGTGCACATATAACCTACAATTCTCACTCTCCCCTTTTCTGACAGCCAAGAGGGGTTTTTTATTTAAGAAAAGGTAGAATATTGTCTAAAGTTGAATCTTGTTAAATACTTTGTTAGGAAAAAAATGAACAAGGTTTGAAGCTGAAAAGATATTTTCCTTTTCAGGACTCACATAAATTCTCTGCTCCCTCATAGTCCATCCTATGCCTAAAAGACAATGAATCAGATAGCAGGATAAGGAATAGAGAGGGGGTTATGCCAAGGGAGAGAGACACTCACTTATCCAGACAGTGTGGCTGCCTCTCTGTGACGGTGTTCACTTTAAGAATTCTGAGAAATCTCTAATAAGGATATTACATAAATTTCAATATCTACTGTGGCCAAAAAATGCCAAGTGCTGATATAAAAGAGCAGTTACAGGGCAAGTTTCAGTGTTTCTGGACTGTGTCTTTCACATGCAATTGTTTGGCATTTGTTTATTCTCTGAGACAGCTGTCCCACTCACTTAGAGACATGCCAAGCCTCATGTAAGGCTCTTCTGCTGTGTGTCAATTTATACAAAGATGTGAAGTTAGCCTCAGTTCACTGTGCCCCTTTATAGACACTGTCATTCCCCTTTTGAATGTTTTTCTTGGCTTGCTACATCACACATACCTGTACTTATCAACCCCTATCAAAGGAGTAAGGGCTGGATGTAGCACTGGGGAAAGGGTATGCAGAAATAATTGTTAATTTTATAGAGAATACAGATGAAGAATTTAATATACACATATATTTATAGCTATTAACCACCTTTTACAAAATGTTACTCTGTTTGGGCAGCAGCATTTCAAATCTACAAGCAACAGTAGAAAACAGGGTTATCTTACCAAGAACTACATTTTTTAATCAGGTGATGATGCTGCACACAGATGCAGAACTCTCTTATCTTTCCAGTTACAAGGATTTAGTATTCCACATGAAACTTCTCCTTAGATGGTCTACTGAGACCTTCTATTCTGCTATCACTATAATAATTATCAATACATTCAAATTTTACACAAAATGTTGGTCTTAATGGGGAGGGGAAAGTTTGGTCCCACACTGACATACCAAGTTTCATAACCACTGATCTTAGCTGAAGGGGCACTGTGCTAGAACACACCTATGGAATTCCAGAGAATATATCTTTACAGTTTGGCTGAGACCAAGAGATGTACACAAGTATAATGATGTGAGCCTAAGAGCCTTTCCCAATGGAAGAAGTCATGGAACACCTCCCCCATATACCCACTCCTACCAAGAAAAATTGAAAGCTCTTGCTGAGCACATCTCTTTCGTCACTCTGCAATATTTCTGTGCAGAGTACCAAGACTCAAGGTTGCTATTTTTTCCTGTGCGACGCCACCGGCTCAGGAGCTCCTGAGTGCTGGAGTTCACACCCGGCAGGGATGTGCGTAAGCAACTCCTCCTGGGTGACACAACAGATCCCAGCAGTGACAAAGAACCTGTGCAAGCTGTTACTGGGGAGCTGGTACCAGCTATGCCAAAAGGAGAGCAGCATGGTCCAGAACGAACGTGGGCACAGAGCTGGAAATGCGCTGGGGCTCTGTCCCCGGGCTGGGCCCGCTCCCTGTGAGCTCCCAGCAGGTCGTGTGGGGAGAGCCTGCACTGCCAGCTCAGGTGGGACAGGGCAATTTCACACCTTTCAACCAGCCACAAACGCAGCAAACCAGGTCTTGCACTCTGGTTCATGTGAAGGAGCTGTAGAAGTCAACAGAGCTGTACCTGACACAGGGAATGGGAGGATTTGGCCCTGATAGCTTTGAACCCCAGGAACAACAGGAGCACAGAAAACAGCCTTGTGAGGGAGCGCTATTCAGAGAGCCTTTTTTAATATTGAAGAACATTTCTTTCCTGGAATAATTTCTCAGGACTTTTGTTTTTCAGTTTATGCAATAGCAAGCTTCCTATCTTGCTTTTCCTAATCTTCTGCTGTGGGCCAAGCAGCACAAAAAAAAAAAAAAAAAAAAAAAAAAAAAAAAAGTTGTTTTTTTGTGTTGTTTTAGGTACAAGTGTGTATAGGGCAGAAGATCTAAGTTTTTCCCCAAAATGCCTCTCTGCTCTAAGACAAGGAATCCAAGGCAGCTCCATGTCCAATGGCAGCAGTGATGGGGCACTCAGAGCATTTATTGAAGGATTAAAGCCAGTTAAAACTTCCAGGCACATCCATATGCTCTCTTTCATCATTTGCCCTTTTTTAACTTCAGCAAATTATAGGTGTTATGGGGGAACATTTTCCAAGGAGTAAGTGAGTTGTGCTGATGAATCTCATTTATTTGCTAATGAGATGTGTAATTCCTAAGTACCATTTTGAAAATGTACCTCATACTGTTTAAAAGTGTCCCTGTGTTCTCTAAGGGTGAGGCAGTTCCCCTGAACCTTGAAATGAGCTGGTAGAAGAAATCAGGACTTCATGCTTTCTGGGGAAAAGCTAAATCACACAGAACTGTATCAAAGTAACAACTGGTGTAGGCAGGGAATGATTATAATGGTGTGAGGCTGAGAACTTTTTTCAGACTCCTGAGTAATTGCAACAAAAAGAAAATCTCACTGACATGAGGCTGAGAAAAGGCAAAAGTGAATATGCTGCCATTTATGTATTTTTAAATGGAACAGACAGTTCAGAAATTGAATGGTTGTGCACAGCTGGCAAAGTGTGCCCAGAAAAATAATCAAAGAAAAGAGGAAAGGGAGGGGAAAGTGTGGGACAGAGAAAGCAAGGAAGATTACAAGCAAGATCACCACAATGGAAATACAGGAGAACTTATGTGGAAGATGTATGACCTCATAAAAGATAACTAAAGGAGCTGGAAATAAAAGCAAACAAAAATAAAGTAATATTATTAAGTAATCTGACAGTAGTTATTACTTTGCTTATTGCTTAAGTGGGTTTGCATAATAAATATAATTTTATACATAAAAAATGGAAACATTTTGGCTTGGTAGTATAAGAAAAAGACAGTAACACCTGAAAGCTAAATTTGACATGTGCACTATACTCTTCATTCAGTGTCTTCTCTTCTGATGTGCCACTGTTGCTAAAACAGCTTGCCCAAAAATGGCAGCAATCACAGGAGAAGCGATAATAATTAATGGCACTGATGTAATTACATGATGTCTGTTTCTTTAGTAAGAACTAAAATGTCAGTAGGAACAAAGGCTTTACAATAGCTGTTGAAATGAGTTAAATAAGTTGAATTACGAGTGCTTAGAAAGAAACTTCTAAGTATGAGTATTATGGGTAACTATACATGGCTTGAACGACTTCTTCAGTTCCTGCACCACCCCAAAGATTCAACCCTCTGGGCACCCTGGAGACTCCAGCTGGCCTTGGAGGTTACCCTGGATAACCCAGAGAGATTCCAGAGCCATCAACAGAGATTTTGGGAAGTGGAGATCAAGTATCAGCAGATTTGAAATTATCTTGAGGATGAGGCCAAGACACCTGAAGGAATCTGTCTCTGAAATCACAGTTTCCTTTTAGACACTGGTACCATCATCATCATCAGTCAGTCTTATGAGAGTTCCCCCCACAAAACTGGTCTAGAGCACTGTAACAATCTTAGAACAGAATTACTGAGAAAGTTGTCTCCTCTAATTCACATTAGTCCAAGTCTGCCCACACAGTAAAATTAAGTAATGGTATGTTTTTTAAATTGCATAAAAGGAAAAAAAAAGCCCAACAAAGTTATACTTGTGAATTTGGAGATGATAAATGCAGAAGATTAAAGTGAAAATACGTTTATCCCTTTTTATTTGCCATTTGCTAGCTGTTCTCATACATGTAACTTACCCTGATGGAAATCTGCACAACCAAAGTCAGGAATGTTTTCTCACAGCACACTTTTTAAAACCAACCATTATGCCTCATACCAAAGAACTGTCTGGAGGGTTAAGCCCTTCCTGAGGGCTAATTAGGACTTAAACTATGCTGAGAAGTTAGCTTTGTAAATTATAGATATTGTATGCTATTAAATACCAATTACTAGGGTAAGCTGATTCCTACCACATATTTATTAAGGTTAATTTACAAGGTGTGTTGTAAGAACTGAACATTTATAAAAATGGAATAGCTATGATTATTAATAAATGATCCTGACAACAAAGAAATCCCTCCTGTTCTTCACTAAGACCATGATGTTCATTAAATCTTTCCAAGGGGAGAGGGACTGCTCTGGCAGAGACAGCAGGAATGT
Source organism: Zonotrichia albicollis (assembly GCF_047830755.1). NCBI lineage: Eukaryota > Metazoa > Chordata > Aves > Passeriformes > Passerellidae > Zonotrichia > Zonotrichia albicollis. The sequence goes on from NC_133834.1 coordinate 9,392,939, forward strand.
TTTTCAGCTGTTGCACAGGAGGGTCTCAATTGCACAGGGATGCTGGACAATGGCAGTGGGGCAATTTTCCTACAGAGTGTGTGGAAAGGTCTCTTCCCTCTCTCTGGCTGTCACTTCTGCCTGCATTTGGTGATGTTTTGCTGCCTTCAAAAGTTCATATTTCTGCAAGAGGGGAGACCAGCCTGAAGGAAATGCCTCTAGAAGTTAGCTGACAAGAAAGGGCTTAGGAAATTCCAATGTCAAAGATAGAAACTTATGTCCAAAGTCCATTGTCAGAGCAGATTTTCAGTATTTATTCAATTTACACATGATGATTTGAGGACACAGATGACTCTGCCATTTTGTCATTTATAAGCAACTCCTACCACCTATCATAGCTGTTCACAAGAAAATCATTTCAGGAAGGTAATTTTTTCATTTTCTTGTTCATTTTATTCTTCTTTTGTTGTTATGACCTTTAAGAAATATTATATGTGCGGTTTTCATTTGCTCCATCATGAGTTGTGCTCTCATTTGCTTTTCTTTCCTTCCTACATCCTTCTCAATCTCTACACAACACTGTTAGTGGTTGCATTCCTCTCATTTTTTTGTTGGCCTTCCTTGAAACATATTTTCCTAACATTTGGTTTTCTATTAGCCTATGTCCCTGAAAACACCAGCAACATGATTAATCAGCTACTGATCTTTTTCTCCTGCTCCCTTTACTACAACATTTGGAAGATTATTCTCTGCTGCCCTGGCGACTCCTCTACAGCTCGGAGCTGGCAGCTGGAGTTGTTTTTCCAACAACTTTTTCCAAGGGTAATTCATCTCCTTGCTTTCTGTGCACAGTTACCAACAAATCCATCAAACTCCTTCCTCTGAGCTGAGGAGAGGCCTCAGACAGCAGGTGATACTATTTCAACTTGTGTCAAAAAGGGACATGCAAAAAAGAGACAGAGCTGCTCCCTCATTTTGTTTGAAAGAGCTATTTATTTAAATCTACAGCTTCCTAGAAATCTGACAAATATAATCCAACTTGATGAAAACACCACAATTTCTTTGGTGTAGTATTTGCCACTAAGTTTTTGGAGGGCCTGGGCAGAAAGATGAATCCCTGGGATGAAAGCTTGGTTATGATAAATTTGTTAAATAACTGGTTATAAACATCAGTACAATTAGGGACCATGCAGTCTACCTGCATATTATGTAGATATGGAAAAATAATTGTATTTTATGTAGGAAAAATAATTGTATTTTAGGTGGGATGATTACTGTAGGTGACAGAATATGTTTCCTTTTTGTCATCAGTCAAGTCAAAGTCACAGGCAACTTAACATATTTCACTATAATACTAGTACAGTAGCATTAAGAAACTATTAAATAAAAACATTTCTGTGAGGTATTAATTAGAGAGGCTTTGATTTATGCCCCTAAACACTTAATTTTTATTTTTTTTAAATAAAGGTAATTTTGTGAAGAGCTGTGTTTTCAACTCTAGTATAAAACTTGCAGCTAAGCGGAGAAAGAAACTAAATTGGGGAAAAAAAAAAAGAAAATAAATAAAAAGGTATTTTTCAGCAGCCTTTACACAGTTCTTCTTCAAATATACAGCACGCGGGATGAACAAATACAATTCTCCCCTGTCTCCTATCAGCCATTTGTGAGGGCAGAAGTGATCTCTGGCAACCTTAGGAGCCGTTTGCTGTTTACAGTGCCCTGGAAGGGCTGGAAAAGCCGCGGTTGCCTCCCTGGCCCGGCAGGCACTGGAGCTGGGCCGGGAGAAGGAGCCGGGAGCCCCCGGGCTGGGCGGGCTCTGCTGCCCCGCTGGGTCCCCTGCCAGCTGTGCCAGCTGTGCCAGCGGTGCTGCAGGGCTCTGCCCCTCGCTCCTCATCCCTGTCAGGGAGAGCTGGAGGAGGAATTCGGGCGGAAGGCAGCTCCACCTCCCAGCAACAGGCAGAGTACGAGTCACTGTGCCCGCGCCCCCATGGCGGTCACTCACGCCCCTGTTTGGTGCCCGCCAGTTGGAGCCGGAGCCCCGCTGGCCCCGCTCCCGCTCAGCCCGGCACAGCGCAGCTCTCCCGGCAGGATGAATGAATCACCCATCACCCTGCCAGGGCTCTGTGCCAGCCCCCGACGGCGCTGCTGCCTCCGCCGGCCTCGTGCGGGACACGGGGACCCGGCTGGCTCCGGAGCCCAGCTCGGGGAGCCTGGTGATCCCTTCTCTGCTCCCCGAACCCTGGCTCGGCGTGCAGAGCTGTGCCGAAACGCAGCACAAACCTCCGTCTGCCTGAGCCTGAGGACCGGGCTCACATGCTCCATCCACCCTGCCAGCTGCGGGGCCGTGTCTGAACAGGGCTCCTGCCACGCAAAATCTACTGGGAACTTTTAAACAATGTTTAAATAAATTCCACTTGCCACAGACGCCACCCGTTTGCTCCGTTCACAAGAGAGAATCTCACCCCAGTGCACAACCTTTGGTGCATTTTTAGGCTATGGAACAGGAGGGGAGAGAGAAGCTTTGGGTGATCTTCCCACAAGTGCAGCATTTGGGAGTCAGTGCCCCATCTCTGAGTGCAGCAGCAGTTTCAGAATTGCAGGTTTCAGAGGAGCAGGTTTGAGAACAGCACATTTCAGAGCAATGCCTACAGGATGAGCAAGTCCAGCTGTAAACAACCACTGCAGTGTGGCCACCACAAAAGGAGCACTAGGTAATGAAGGTTAATGGTCCAATTATACCTTTGCCTTTAAGGAAATACAGAAACAGGGTTTTTATACTTTCTCACCTTCATAAACATTCTTTAGAAAAGACCTGGTAAATAAATAGAACTAGAAAGTTAGTTCTAGAAATTCAGTTCTGTTCAGAAAGTCAATTCCTAGTTTAGAATACTCTTAATGACATTTTTTTCTGCTGGTTATTGTCATTAATAACTAATGACAATTAATGACATTGTTTCTAATAACAACAGGGTCCTTACATGTCCTTTCACACGTTTTCAGTAAAATTTGATTCGAAATATTTAGCTCCTTTCATATTTATCCTTGTCATTCTCTGCTTGGAGGAGGCCTGGCTGGTCTGAGGGCTTACACTATCAGACAGTCTGTCACTCCTCATGTTTCCTTCCTCTGTCACAATTTAATATATTTTGTCCTGCTAGCTGCTATGAAGCAGGAGCTCAATTTGACTCGAAAAGAGTACGAATGGGTGAGCAAGTGGCATTGCATAATGACCAGCCACAGCTGGAGTCTGGGTTGCTGTTGTTGCTGAGCTCCCTGGGTCATAAATGTTTGCTCATTATGCCTCATACCTTGGCTGTGCAGCAGCACATGGATCCCTGTCCCTCCTGGATCTCTGGAATGTGCATGTGAGCAGCATTCTGGATCCTTCCTCCTTCACCCACCAGCTTGGCACTGTGGGATTCCTGGAAATGAGACAGGGGCTGCTTTTCGGTGTGCATGCTGCAATAATTGCCAAGATTACTTTCCATTATCATCCTCATTATCTCAGCCACATATGTAGTTTTTTCAAGCAGCCTTTTGTTTGTGAGGAAATAGATGTCATCAGGCAGCTGAGAACTATGGGAAACAGCATAGGACCAAACTCGGTGCTTGTGAAATCAAAATGAAGCCTCTGCTCATGAAACAGATCAGGCACATTCTGGTGCCTGTTTGTGACAACTGAATTAGAGACATTTTTCAAACAGTTCATTCCTATATAAAGGCTAAACTTGTAAAGGTCAGCAGAATACTGAGTTATTTTCTATTAAAACGTGGGTTGCTGAAGGATGCTTTCTAGTGTAACTAGATTTTCAAGGGATTTTGCAACTTTGTTGATATGATTTTTTTTCCTGCTTATGCATTTCCCAGGAGAATATATTCTGCACTTTGGTTTGTTTTGGAGATATCAGAGAAACCCTGAATACATATTATTGCTCATTAACAACTGAATATGCTTCTATTTTGTGTTTACTATGACAAGAAAACACTACTAGAGGTACGACCCAGAGCTTTGAAATTTCAGAACTTGGTTTGTTTCTGGTTTGGATGAAAACTAAGTATTTGAGCAGTCCCTGCAAAGGCCAGTCCAGCCCTGGCTGTCCTGCAGCTCAGGGCCACAGCTGTGGAGCTGGGCAGCCAAGTCCTGAGGAGCTGCGGGCTGGAAAGCCAAGCCCCAGCGCCACATGGGCACCCTGCACAGCAGCCAGGAGCTGCAGCCATCCCCCAGCAGCTCCTCAGATGTGTGCCAGAGGCTGAGGCAGCTGAGAGAAGCCCTGAGGTGCTCGGCTGAGCTGTGCCAGAGGCAGAGAGAGCCTCCAAACCACGGCCCTTGTTCATTAACCTCTGGGTAAAACCTCACTGCCATGGGTGCTGCTTTCATCTGTGCAAATCAGCACTCTCCACTCAAAGCACTGCTGACCAGCTTTAGCTGAGGCTCCAAATCACAGATTCTGTGAAAGCTGGGCTCCTGTCTCCATCAGGAAATCCACTTTGCAAACCCACCCTTCTGACAGCAGCCCACTGTTGGGACACAGGCCTGATGCCACAGGCTTCAATGTGTTCAGGATTAGAGCCCAGTGGATTTCACACTAAGAACCAAGAGATAAACAACTGCATTTTTGAGACTTGTGAAGTAGCCTGTTTCTAAAGACTTGGGATGAAAGAAAAACATTATATTTACAATATTTGAATTTTTAGACCTCATTTTACTCTTCTTAAAGAACAAAAAAATACTCATGATTCTCTGCTATTTAGGAGTGGGGAAAAAACACATGAATAATAGATGTCATTAATGCCAGCAGCAATTATAATTTAATTGCCCACAGACATTTATTTCTGCTTATTTTTCCTCTATCACAGGAAAAAATGAACTCACAACTGAATCTGATATAACTTTACATAGAATTAAGACTCAATATTTTTCTTACATGACGATTATGATACTTGTAGTTAGTTGATATTCAAGAGGCTGTTCTAGTTGTACTTTGCTTTGAAATCAGAACTATTTATTCAAGACTCATTAGGTTTAAGCCATGAGTTTTTCCACAGGGCTTCAGGTCTCTTGAAGCACAGACTCCTTTAGCTTCAAGTGTTTTGGGGAATAAAAGTGAATTCTTAATTTAACAAAACATAAATTATAGTTCTTTGTATTTTCTCTGAATTATTACATTTTAATAACACTTCTAGCTTCGGTGCTTTCAAGCAAAAAAATTACACCCCATATCCAGTCTTTTTCTTGAGAGGGTGTCTGACCTTCCCAAACAACCAGTTGTTTTACCTTAAGTCTTTTCCAAGCTGTGTATTTTTAATTCTACAAGGTTTCTTTGGGGTCTTTTTTTGATTTTTAAAAAAATTCTTTCAATGATTATAACATTCCACTGTAAAAATAGCGATTTCCTGTGAAGCAGACACATATACAATCACTGGCTACAATATATCAACACATTTGTGCCCGTTTAGTCTTACACAGCTCCAAGTGTGGGAGTGGGCGGCTGTCCTGGCTCACACGGAGCTGCTGCTGACGTACAATAATTACCCAAACTCCAGAGCTTTAGCACATCCCTCTCCACTCTGTTCTTGGAAACAATCACACCAACAGCACACAAGAATGATGGAATGGTTCAGGTTGTTAACAGGTGCTGGTTCTTGTGGCTGTGTGCAGATAGATCGTTCTGTGCTGTTGATATTGGCTCTGATAATGCTTAGTTGAATTCCCCCTAAAAATAGGTATGAAAGAAAGCTATTTGGAGGAGGATATATTAAAATTTTATAACATGTTTTCCAGTGTCTCATGCAAATCTTGGCTATTTCCCTGCATAATCAGCTTGCGTGGTTGAAGGTTGAACTGCAAAGGGCTGAATCCTGAAAACAGCAGTTCCTGTAAACCATATTGCTGGAACCTGGGGTTTTCTCCAAACCCCCACACAACGAAAATGATCCTCCACCAGGGATTAGGCTGAGGATATGTGGTCTATAGGCAGGAAAAGACTAAGGTACCTGCAGAGCAGCATTGTGTGGGATGGCTTTAGATGTTAATATATTGTGCTCAAGTGCTTTTATCAGGTGAGTCCCATATGAAAAATAAAATAATACAGGTTAAAGCCTGCTCTTGAGCTTCTTGTCCTCAACTGGTCTAGGAGTCTACATGAGTGATGTGTCTAAAGGCACAAGGTGATTATGAGGAGTACCTGGTCCAGCTGGGAACAGGCTGGTTTGGCTTTGGAGGCACCAGAGCTGGGCTGCCCCAGACACAGCTGAGAGAGCTGAGTGCAGAGACTTCCCATCAAATGTGCTCCTGCACTGAGCTTTTACAGGTTCAGATTTAAAATGCAAAGCAGTGCTTTCCCCCTCCTTCTACATTGTTTATGTTATTGTTTCACACACAATGTGACATCAGAGGCTGAGCAATGTGGGTCCCCAAGCAAACTGGTATAAAATGAAAATAAAGTCAGCAACCTGCTGCTGGCAGAATAGCTCACTCATTCCAAACCACAGCTTCTGTTTGCACCTTCTCTCCCCAGAAAAGCCTCTGATTTTAATACCCTGAAGCACTGAACTTACAGAAGAAAAATAGTTCTGAAAAAACAGAATTTAATTGTTCAACTCATTGTCTCTTTCTCAACTTCTGGCATAAAATAATAGAACAGAATAGACTGTTCCAGTTGGAAGTGCAGTGATCACTGCACTGCCTGACCAGGTTAAAGCATTGTCCACATGCCCTTAAGCACTGACAGCCCTGGGGCATTGGCTGCCCCTCTAAGGAGCTTGTTCCAGTGTCTGACCACCCTGCTGGTAAAGAAACCCCTCCCGATGACCTGCCTGAGCCTCCCTGGTGCAGTGCTGAGCCATTCCCACTGATCCCGTCACTGCACACCAGGGAGGAGGGGTCAGCGCCTCCCTCTCCAGGTGTCCCTCCTCGGGATCCTCCCTGAGCCTCCTCTCCCGTCCCAGTCCTTATCTGCTTGTCACAGGACACCCCGTCCCTTTGGCAGCTTTGTTGCCCTCACCCGGGCACGTTTAAGCAGAGCTGTCTTTAGCTGAGCAAATCTCTCAAGCCTTTGTTTTAAATACACAGTAGGAGGTCCAAGTATCAGTGTGAACAAGGATTATTCTCTAAGGAAAACTTGCCAGGAAGTGACAACAGTTATCATTCTAAAACAAACACATGCTCATGTACACCTACAAGACAGAGTGCCTGTGACATCAAAATTGTTCCTTGCTTATATTCCCTTTATCATGATAAAGGTCAGGTTCTTTCACCAATCTCTAGTCAAGTGGACTGATGCATGTATAATAAATTACAGAAATGCCCTTTGAGCCTCCATTATTTTGTGAAAAGAGCTAAGCAAAGGGTGCTCATCCACCCATAAAAGAAAAAAAAACCCCAAAACATAATAGAAAAATCTTTCTTCTTTTCTTATTGAATTTCAAACAGAGAGACAGGAAAGTCTTATTACATTTTTTAGTCCTGCCAAGGCCAAACAGATTCATAATTGGCAGTTAAGCACATATTTATCTGCCTTCTGGGTCTCTCTCCAATCTGAAGAGAGAAAGATCAGACAATCTATTTCAATCAATGCAATAACTGTTGACACACCAGGAGGAATCCTGACAGTATTTATCTGTGGGACAATAGTCTCAGAGTGGTACAGCTTTCTCCAGCTTATGCTGATAGAAGGCAAACCACAGAATTCTGCTATGGCGTGGAAACACATCCGAGTTGCAAACATTTAAACAAAACCTTATAAAAACACAGGGAGAAGCTGGACATACTTCCAATTTCCATGTTTTGCATGGAACATGAAAATATTGCATTATTAATACCCAAAACAAGGAATGAAATATGTACAGCATATTAGTAAATAATAATCCTTTTTCTCCTACAATTTTCTGAAAGAAATTAGAATTGCTGAGCATTTGTTAACCCAAATGTAAGTCAGAGAGAGTGTTCAGAAGAGTTGTTCTGACACCTGATCCTGTGTCTGTGTGTGTAATGCTCTTTACCTTTTATACTCAGTCCCTCACTCTGAACTGCAAGGACAACTGGTGTTTAATGAAAGACAAACTCTGTTTCAAAGTTTTTTCCATTTATTTGGGGCTTTTTGATGTGAATTCCTGTCAGCAGAAAAGGAGATAACAAAACATCAGTGGTTCTCTGTGGATGTAAGTGATTCTGGCAGATACAGAATTTAATCAAAAAGGTCTTGCTGCTGAGGTTACTTGTCCATGTGCTTTCTGTGCATTAAGATCCTGAGTTCTAATACAGACATCTGAGTTTCTGGCTGCAATATTGCATTTTGTGTGGATTGTACTGGATGTGGAAACACATCCACACTGGATGTACTGTCATAGAATGGCAGATCCATCTCTCTTGGAGCCATTATTGCTATTGCCTTGATTATAATGTTTTGTCTAACTTGATTTTTGTTTCCAACTATTTAGTAAAACAAGGCTCTAGGATATCGCCATATACATTTCAACCATTTTTTTCCTGCTGCAAATGAAACCATTCCTACTAAGCTGCCTTATACTAATCCTGATTTTCTCAACCATAGAGGAATCTGTTCTGCCGGGCCAGTGCAATGAGCAAACACAAACTCCCAGAAAGTCTGTACAGACCAATTTAAATGAAAAAACAACTTTTTTTTGGGTTATAACAATTCTCTAACTGAAAATGCAAAAAATCCCTTCTGGCAGAAGTATATGAAGTGTTTCCAAAGACACTTGGTGTGTTAACACTACAAGTATTTTGGTGACTTCGCCATGAGCACACAAAATTCACTGTGGTGGAGCTGGGAATTGAGGGACTGCACTCTCAGTCCAGACTGCTGTTTATCTAAACTTCTACTTGTTTGCTCCTAGGAAAGATGGAGAATGAGTGGCAGGTTACCCTACCAACCAAGCCAAGGGATCATATCAGCAAGAACCACCCCTGGGTGAAACATGATTGTTGGATAGGGCATAGACGTGCCATGTAAAAGATTAAAACGTGGGCTAAAAATCCATAATTAAGATATAGAAGAGAAGACAAAATGATTGCTACACGATTTATCTGTTATTGTACTGGAAACAAACTATTAACCACTGTATTTCTGGCTGCAAATATAAAATACAAAGAGAATTTTCCTGAGGTAGCATTGATTAACGTTGGAGGTAAATTATAATAAATACAAAGGGAAAACCACTTACAGCATATTGAGCTTCTGTGGGAAGTTTGAGTAATGATCCATTATTGTAAACAGAAATTATTTACAGTACCATGCTGTGAGAAGCAATAGTTCTGACAGAATTAATACAAGGACATTGCCTTTGGTCACAGAGGAAGTTCACAGGCATGCAAATATCAGAGCTTCTAGCAGGCTCCCCTTAGGGCAGGGACTGTGCCTTTTTCTGCCTGGCAAATTCTTAGCACATCAGGAATAAATAAATAAAAACAAGATTGCATGGAAAAGTGTTCCCAATAATCTATGTAACATTTAAAGAGTTCATTGCTTCAGTCAGCTGAACAGGAAGGTTCTTGCCCAGCAGCAAAAGCCCTTCAGGCAGGTAACAGTCCCAGGGATGAAAACCTGACCCCACACTTAGCCCCTGTTGATGATGTTGTGCCCAGAATTTCAGTTTTCAGAGACTGGTAATTTAACCTGTCATAAGTGAAAGTTCCCAGAAAACAGGGCCCTGAGCACCTGCCTGTATTTGACACGAAGGCACAGAAGGTTGAGACTTCGGCTTCTGTGAGTTCTAGAGCAAAACAAGATTGAAGGCAGAGAAGCAAAGCTGCTGCCAAGACAATTTTGCTCACAACAATAAAAGAAAAGGACAGCATACAAATCATATGTGTGTATGCCTGGCAGGAGTCCACAAAGCCTTGTTCTTGGAAGACACTCTGAGAAAGCTAAAGAGGCATTCTGCAATCCATTAAAAATAATGTATGCAGAGTAATGGGTTATAACTAGAAATGTCTGAGAATAGAAGCATCAATTTTACTTTTCCTTCTGGGCCTGTACTTACTTTCTGGATGAAGAACTGCACTGTGAAAGACCAATGGGTGACAACAGTCCAACTAATAAGGAGAAAGACATGGCAGAAGAGGTTGTATTATAAAGGGCTATGAACTGTCCCCTATTCAGCCTGACTTCTGACACATTTTACTTCAGGCAGGTACCGTTGGGCAGACACTCAAAATCTGTCCCGGGTGTTGTTCTCCTGCCAAGATGCACTTGGGTTCAAAAGCACTGTTAATTAGCATCATTAGCAGTCCCCCATTCATCATTTTGTATCAGCTAATCATGGTTCTAAGAGGAACTTAAATTTGATGTAGTGGCACTGTAACAAATTATTGAAACCCAACACCCGGTATTTCTGTTTGAGTGTCAATTCATCAGGAGGGAAAAGGTCCAGTTTTGAAATGTTCCTCACATTCTGTAAAACCATCCAACTTACCCTGCTGAGAAGTAAAGCACTGTAAGACAACAGCTTATTATTTGGATTGTAGCTAAATAAAAGAAGAAAAAGCCCCAAGACAGTGAAGTCAGCCCTCGGTATGTTGATAATACTGCATGAATACAGACACCAGTGAGAGTGGTTATATTCCTGACTGGAAATAAAATTCCTGGGGCTTAATAAAGACAGACCTGAGGGAAATGTCATCAACCACCCCACCTTCAAGGCTTCAGTGCAAAAGCAACCCATATTCATTTGCAAGGACTGAGAGTTAATTTAACAACTCATTTCTATTCAGTAGCTTTTGTGAAAAGGGTTGTTGATCTCAGTGGCGTTATAACACACAGTTCTGAATGAGAAACTGATTTAGTTGGTCATGTCAGGAAGGTCAAGGAGATGGATGGGGTGAGATGTGCTCATTGGGGTACAGGGTTTCTGTGCGACATGGGGCAACTGGTCATGGAAAATGCAAATAAACACAGGCAATGCACTGTGCTGAGGAGGGAAAAGGTACTGTGAATTTAATTCAGCAGCAGCACTTTTGTAAATTGAGCAGCGCTGAGGTACCACAACTGAAGATGTGCTGAACTACTGAAATTCAGTTTATAAATACTGGCCTAACTCCATTAAAGTAGGTGTTCATGAAACACGTTCAGACAGAGCTTCAGAAATGTTCTAAATTTCTCTGATTCTGCCATTCTCAAAAAGTGCCAGTTCCACCAAGAGCAAAGTAAAGCATGAGCACTGATCAAAACTTCACACTAAATAATATAGTTTTCAAAATATTAGATCTACATTTTTATACTTTTGCCTCAGCTGACAAATTATACAATATATGAGCTTGTATTGAAGTAGAGAAAAGAATGAAGAGAATCCTAAGAAAATAGAGGCCATAAAAGCAATAACCTACCAGCAGAGAGACTTGAGGAATTAATACCTTTTAATTCCAGAAAAAAGAAAAGACACGGTCAAACAAGGAGTTTATGGAGGCAACTTTCTTTCTTGTAGACACACATCAAAGTGGAAGGCAAAACATTAGGCTGGAGATATTTTCCTAGAGATCTGAATCCTATTGCAGCCTCCCTGAGACAGCACAGACACCTGTGTGCAGATGTTTTTGAAGGCACAGACACCTGTGTGCAGATGTTTTTGAAGGCACAGACAGCTGTGTGCAGATGTTTTTGAGGGCACAGACACACAGACAAATCAAACTCAAGAGAAGATGTCGCTGAAGACGCCCCACAGCCGAGCAGTCATTCCCAGCACACACCATGGGGAGGAGGAAGACACAGGAAAAGGTCTAACTTAGGCTGGTGAAGAACAGAAATAAAACAAAAGGAAAAGGCTCGGAGAGAAGCCTGACACAGGACAATTCCCTGGCAGGAGGAGCTGTGGGTGCCAGGGCTCCCTGTGGCACGGCAGGAGGAGAGAGGAGGGAGCACAGGCAGGAGCAGCCCGGGACGCTGCCCCAGCAGGAGTGTCCTGGCTGCAGTGTGGGCAGCACTGCTGATTGCAGAGCCCCTGGCACACCCAAGGGACTCCTGGGGCACCTCTCACCCACAGCAGGGCAGTGCCACAGGCTCGCCTGCCCAGCCCAGCAGGACTAATCCATCCTGAGACCATCACTGGGCAGGTGAAGGCGTTTCCAGCCTTCTCCTCCTGTCAGCTCAGTGTTATTCTTGCCTGTGCAACGTGCCCGTGATCATGCAGCCCTTTAAACCTCATTCCCAGAGGAACAGGGACCTGTGCCTGGCCTGCTGCAGTTATTTTGATAATGCTTTTCAGTAAAGACTGCTTAGAAGAAAACATTTGCATTTTGGCAAAAAGATTGCAATTGGGTGGAGTGGTTCTATGTGTGCTCAGGTGAGGGAAGACTTTTAAAAGCCACTGAAATTTGCTTCTCCAAAGCAGCAAGATTTTCTTACTTATTGAGATATATAGTCATCATTGTTCTTTAAGAGTAGAGGTGTCACTCTGCAAAAGGCCATTAAAATGCAAAAATAGAACTAGGCCATCTCTATGCTGCACGTCAGGGTATGTGCAGGGACGTTATTGATCACAGAAATTACACATAAGAGGTTCCTAAAATAACACAGGGGGAGAGGCAGCAGCTCTCACAGTTGTCTTTTAAGTCTGAAGGTTCAAAATAAAATGGGATCATTATTGAAATGTTAAAGAGGAATAGAAAGTTCCTGTTGATACAAGATTGCCTATGTCCTAATTACAGAAAGATTTTCTGTCTTCCTTTTCCTCCAGTCTCCTATCTACTTGGTACTTCCTTCAAAAGGATATGTACATCATCAATAAAGAAAATCAAATAATCTGAAGGCTGAGGTCACACCTTGGAATGATTCCTAAGATTATTTGTAATATTAAAATTAAATGGTAGTTTTTAATGCGATATTAATTTCCCTAAAAATTGCAGTATAAACTCAAATAAAAAATATAAAGTGAGTTCTCTCCCCTAGTAAATGCCTGGGTGGTAATTCCAAGGGGGAATATGGAAAAATATTTGTCCCCTGTTCCTCAGGGCAAGTTCTGAAATCCTCAATTTTAGATGCAAAAAGGAAAGTGTATTATAAAATCCATGTATTCATTTTCCATTACTGCTTGTCTCTAGTGCCTAAGCATGAAACAGAGTTATTTTACCTCTTGCTGAAATGTCATCAGTGGCTGCACCAGGACACAGCTGTGAGTAAATGAGTGTCAGAGCAGGGAAGGGGTGTGTGGTGGCTCCCAGCAGCAGCTCTGGGAACACCAGGTGTGAGTCACACACTCCACAAGGGGCCCTGAAACCACAGCCACGGGGCTGCTTGGGGCTCACTTTGAAAGAGGAGCTGGGCACAGATCAGCTCTGATTTACCCACCCAGCACGGACCCACCCTGCTCTGCTTGCAGTGCCAGATCTGAAGATTCACCTCAGTGGCCAAAAGCAAATGAGATGGGCTAAGTCTCAGAGAGACTCCCCCACCAAAGACTTCATTTGCCTTCTCAAAAAGAGTTATTTGTGTGATGCTCTCTCGCCTAATTATTTTCCCCTGAAACTCTTGTGCATATATTTGAATAAAACAACATTATGTAAATAGAAAACAATTCAACTCTAGAAATCATTGCAGTAACAATGTGGAATACACCATAACTAAGCAGCTAAATGTTAGGATATTATTCTACATAAAGGGCCAATCCAAATTACTGTGGCTCGTATAAATGCCTGCTTAGATAAGCCTTGGCATTGATTAAAAGACAACCATATATAGGTTAATACTACTAAAATACTACTTTAAAAAATATGTATTTTTAGCTTTTAGAAGTTAACATCTAAAGATTCAAATAATCAAATTGTCCCTTTTGGAAGGCAGGAAATCACTATTCACTAAAAAAACCAAAACAACAATTTCAAAGAACTAACAAATATCAACATCAGAAAACAGAGGAGGGATCACACCTGAGGGAAAAGAGGGGCAAGTTTGAAGAGCTGTTAGAAAAATTATATTTCATTTATATTTGATGGCCCAGAAGGATTCATCTGCATGCTGGGAAAAAGGACTTGGGCCCACCATGTGTCATTATCTTTGAGTACTCATCCAATGGATGAAATTCTGTAAAACACTCAAAAACAAGGTGCGCTGTCAAGCCTTAGGACAAAACAGAATTAAAACAATTTAGTATTCATTTAATTCATGAATTAAGGGACAAGGAAAAGGAAGGGAAAAAGGAATAGAAATGGACTTGGTCATGAATAACCACAAATGCAGATTTCTCAGAAATAAATGGAGCTTAACATGAGCAATTCCCTTTCAGGCCCTATGGATGGGGGAATGCTGTAGATATAAAAAAATCCTGATTTTTAATAGTCTTTCAGAAGCTGTTTCTAAAAGGTGTGTGTGCAAAATTGTATGAAAACTGTTTTCAGAAAATAATTCTAAATTATCCCATTTTTTAGTGGAGGGATGCAGTGAATGGAGTTCTGTAGCAATTTATTCTGTCTCCAATATTTTCAGCAATGAGGAGGACAATGGGACAGTGTACATATACTTATTAAATTTATGAACACCATCAAGCTGGAAGGTGTTTCAAAGATTTTGAAGGAGAGCACTGGAATTCAAAAGATCATAAAAAGCTGAAACACGCAGTGAAAAACAAGGTGCATTCCTATTAAGTGTGTTTAAGAAAAATTATTGTGAAGAGCAGTCTGACATAAAAGGATTTTGGGGCTTTAGGGGATTGGAGGCAAAAATGGATCAACAAAACTCTGCTGATGCCAGAGAAGAAATTGTGTATTAGAGGGCATAATTAAGTAGACATCCTGCAAGATACGAGACATATGAGAAGACATGAAATGCCAAACCTCAACAAAGATGTATTCAGAAAGGCTGGATTTCTGAAACCTCTAATCATTCTATGTGAGAAAAATTAAAACACTCATTCTGTGGTGCTGAGACTTCAAAATACATAAAGTGCTGCAGCACAAGGAATAGTCATGATCCTTTGAAAAGCCAGTCATTTGAATTTCCAGTGAGTTTGTGCAACAGGAGAACATGCAACCTACTTCATAAGCAATAAATTTTGTTCTCTGCTGTTTTAAGACATAACAAATTCTGACTGTTTATCTGGGAACAGAACTCTAACTCTTCCCTGACCTTCTGTCTTTTTTCTCTGAGCTTTTGATTGATTAAGAGACTCAGAACCTGACATTAACAAGCCTGCACATGGGGTTGGGAATGGAGAGAGCCACACCTGGATGTTACAGGTGCACTGTAGTCACTGATAGAATTTCCTCTTTAAAGAGACTCTAAAAAAATTAATTAGATTATGCCAGCAAGTAAAAAGCACACTCATCTCCATTGCTGGGCCAGGTATGTCAGCACAGAAGATGCCACTGGGATGTGCTTCAGGTGAGATAAATATTGAAGGAAAATATTTCTTAAGTGTCCCATTAACCAGATAATTCACTACAGAAACTGCCCTCCACCTTTGCTGGCTGGAATGGAAACAACAATGAGCAACTTTCTCCCTATTTTAACTCTTCCTTAAGTCTTAATTGCTTCTGCCCTCGAATGATGTGAGAATCCTGCAGGGAATTTGTTACCCAAAAGCTACAGGCAAGGGACTGCTAACAGTGAATAGCAAAGGCACAAAGTTGGCTTCCATAGTTTTATCCTGTCTGGTCTTTTCCTTCTAAACTATTACTACATGGTATATGGATAGGTAATAGACAAATTAATAGGATGCCTGAAGCAAGGAAATTTTTAATGTATTCAAACCATTACAGTTAAAGAAAACAATAAATAAGGCATACAAATATTTAGAATAGCATTATAATGACAGGCACATTGCCCCTGTGTAAAGTATATTAATTGCTGGAAATAAAGTAATTTCATTGAAAGACAAAGCAGTCAAAACAACAGATCTGAGCTGGCTGGTACATCTTAGCAGACTCTTTATTTCTGGGGAAAGGTACAGGAGTGTTTGATTTGTAAAACAACTGGGAAAGTATAAAGAACATTCTTCTGGGCAATAAAAAAATTCTGTTGTGTAAGTCAAATTTGCTGAATTTATATTTTCTTAATTTGCATCGCTAAGGATATTTGCAGTGCTCAAAGTATGTATAACTGGTGGGTTTAATTAATTTCTCAACTGTGCTACTTGAGGCAAAAGAAGATGAAGAAAACCAGAAACGTGGGCAGGAGTGAGAACACAGCACTGCTCCCTGCCCTCCCACAACTCAAGCACTGGAAATTGATATGGAAGCAGGGTCCTGATATCTCCAGAGTTCATCTGCTTATTGCCTCCTTAGAGGTTATAATCCTCTGTTTGTGAAGCCACAATGGGTAGTGGTAGAGAAGATTACAATGTCCCAAATCCTATCAGAGGATTATAAGTCTGTCAGGTTGTGAGTAATTATGATGGAAAAGCAAACCTCCAGAGGACATAAAAATAACCTTCATAAAAGGAGATCCGCTGCCACATAATAAAAGTCTACATGGAAAACCAACCTCAGACTGCAGCTCTTTTGTAAAGCAAGAGCCCAGAAAATATTACAAGGATGTGAGTGTGATGGTACAGTATGGAGCCCAGGGGAAATGAAAAGCAGAAGAGAGAGGCTTCCAGCCAGTTTAGTCACAAGGCCAGTGATATTCCACTCCCACCCTCCTCGGATGGCAGTAAAACAGCCAACTGATTTCACAGAACTCTGCTCCTACACACTTGGAGCCTAACCAGAAATGAGGAGCCCAAACCTGAAACATGGTGAAGGCCCCATCTCCTAAATCTCTGTGACCACAGAGAATTCAGCACCTCACAGTGTCACAGACTCCATCTAGAAGAAGCTTCAGTCTACAGGTCATGATTTTAACTGATACACAAAGATGCAGTTGCCTCTTTCCCCATTTGCAGTTTGTCACAAAGAGTTCAGAAGAGCCCACAGACATAAGATTCTTACATATATATCTGTAATTCCCATAGATTTGAACATAAAGTGATTGCAGCACATTTAGTAAGAAAAAAGCCCATTTACAGGAACACTGAGTGTTCTTCCCTGGCTGGACACAGCAGTGAAGCCTCACATCTCTTTGGTCACACTGCTACTGATTTTCCTTCTTTTATGTTTCAACTCCACTCCCACCCATTCACCCACCCCTTATATCATTATTAAAAGAAATACAATCTCTGACTTTCACATAGGTAAGTTTCTGAAGGATGTAGATAGAAAATTAAAGGAGTGGAGGCGGGAGGATTTATATTGTAAAATTAGTGCTGTCCTCATCTCCACTTCAGATAAAAGTAGTTCAAATGAAGAGTCCATCTGGTTTTGAGTATGGTGTGAGTGCCTTCATCTGACAGCAGCAGAGAATTCCACAACACTGGAAGGAAACTTGGGAATTTTGCCATTTAGAAACAGACACAGAGCATTGTTTGAGCATCAGCAGCACTGTCACTACACAGTTCACTGATAGATCTCTGCAGTTCATCTCCTGCCAGAGGAAAATCAGCTCCTCCTAAGATGAGCGCCAAAGGCAGAGCATCATGGATGTTATGACCTGGCTCCTCAACCTTCTTTCCCACGTCCAGATGTAAGGCATTGTCTCTGAACATCAGGCCATGGATCTCCCTACCATAATTCTCCCTCATGAGGACTGCACCCCCAGTAACCTTGTTCATGGTGTCTCAGAGGAGATCAAGGTGCCCAGAGCTGCCATGCTGTCCCTCCCTTGGTGCCAGCCAGCTCTGTGCCCTGCTGTGCACAGGCTCTCCCAGCAGGGCTGGGTGTCCCTCACCTGCCTGGGCTCTGTGCTGCCAGCACAGCCCAGCACCACGGCCACAGGGAGGGAGCTCTGCTCTGACAGTGGAGCTGCATCTCCTGGGGCAGGACAGCCTGTCCTCAGAGAGCCCCGAGCGTGAGGGACCACACAGCCTCTGCCATGGGACACAGCCGCAGAGTGAGGGGTTCATTGTGCAGGCAGTGAATATAAAACATCAGCTCAGTGTGCTGGGAGACTCCTGCGCTCAGTGGCACCACAGAGAATCCCAGCACGATGGGACTGACTCCTGCAGTGACTTGCTAGGACAGAGAGATGCATCAGTCAGTGTTTGGTGACATGCATTTATACTGTAGACTGTCACTTCCATTAACAGAAACATCTTTTTTTGCTGAATGAAATGCCATCCCAATCATCTCAGATCTTTTCTATGATTGTGATTAGATGGGTAGGTTGTCTGTGTTACAAGAATGTTTTTGTGATGTGGTGCAGAGACAGAACAGATCACTGACTAGCATAAATTGCCATGAAAAATATGTATTGTCTCAGAGCTATCACATTTAGGGACAAGACAGCTACTCACATGACTTGTGCATCACTGATGAGAAAAGCAAAAAAGTCTACAGGTCTTAAGGGACAAAAATATATAGAGATGACTTACAACAGCCTTATATACAGGACAATATATATAGGACAACACAGCTCTATGGATTACTGAGGGTAGAACCTCATTGCAAGGCCACCAGTGCTGAAAAAAGGCAGCAGTAATGATCAAAGATTGGAAAGATTGAAAGTAGTGAAATTATTATTTCAGAGAAGAGAAACATTTGAAAAGTGGTAAAAAAGCATTTAAAATAATGAATGATAAAGAAGTTGGATTGCAAGCATCTATTCTTGCAAAAATACAAAATCAGTTAAATTGCAAGGCAGAGAAATTAAGATTAGAAGAAAGGAATACTTTTCAGATTAGAATTTGTGCTAGACTCTGGAATATGTTGCAGCGTAATGCCATTAAAGTGTTAAGACCAGAAATGCCATTTTTCAACTATGTGGTGAATAAGGCCATGGATATTTGTAACAGCAAATAAAAACAAAATTATTCAACTTTATAAGTTTTTGGGCATAACCTGTTCCTCACTGGGAATAACCCCTAGAGAATGGGATAAGCACACACCTCTCAGAGACTGTTTTGCATATCAGCCCCACTGGGGCTCCTACAGCTCCTGTCACACATTTAGTGTGGGCAGAGTGGCTGGCACACACCTCAGGGTGTCAGTATGTGCACAAACAGGGCACTGTCTCATGGACATGGCACCCTGGTTTTGGTGCACCGCCATCTGCAGAACAAACCTTTGTATGGCTGGGTGTGAATAGGGATATCCTTTAAAATACAACATTCAATGCAAATCTGAAGGAAGGGGTAAAGAATGTAAATAATGACAGTGGCATCACAATATCTATAAAGACACAAATTACTAAAGTTATAAAGGTGTAAGAAAATGCACAAACAGAAAACCTCTGTGAGGGTCAGTTAAATTGCAGAGGTACAACCTACAGAGAGGAAAGAGCAAATAGGGCAAAGGTTGGAGTGTCAGTCCAACAGTGAGTTCTGAATGGACAATAGTCTTATTGTAAAGGGAGAAACAGAAAGGAATTACTTTACAGCCATAGTCACATTGTTGAAATCCTACAGTCTTCATCAAATGTGGGATTTTTCAGAACCAGCACCTGCACCTTCTCTTGGTGAAGCTTGTAGGAACACGAGTATGGATGTGCAGTGCTGGATGAGCTGGTCTTATGATTAAGTATATTAGACTCAAGAACAAAGAGGCAAATATGCTTCTCATGTCATTGTAGTTATGGATGGGAGGGGAGCAATTTTATACTGATATTCTCTAATCACTCAGCTCTCTCCTGTTTTCATAGCTGTTATTTTCAATTTTAGTTAGTTCAGGGCATATCTTTTTCTCCCGAGTATCTGAAAATGCTCAGCTATTATTATATTTTGCTCTGATTTTTCTCTTTTTTTCCCCTTTGACTTCCCAGACTTCTTTTGTCTGTCTTGTTCTCATTTCTTTTGTATGTGTGTCTGCAGGTGGCTTTTATAGCAAAATCTCATTCTGCTTTCCTGGCCTCCCCCCACCCTCTCCTGTTTTGTTACTGCGTTGCCTTTCTCATTTGTGCTTTTCCTGATGCCTGTAACCACTCATTTCCTAATAGATTCCATTCTGTGCCTATGGAGTTTGTTCATTTTCCCTGTCCTCAAGCACTGAATCATTGACTCCATTGTACAGAAAGGAATGACTCCCAGGCCACTCTGCAGAGCAGGTTCCGCTCTCCTGAGGCTGAGGAGGAGGAGGGAAGCGGCTGAGCTCAAGGGATGCCCATGGCAGGCTCCTGGCTCTGAAGCAGTGAACAAGCTCATTATTGCTGCAGCCTCCTCACAGCCCTTCTCTGACCCTGAGTCTCCCATAGCCCTGGCAGCTTCTTGACAGGATTGATCAAACCAGGCAAAGGCACAGTGTATGCTATAGAAAATGAAGAAACCAAACCACTCAGCTCTGAGGCTTTTGCCCCATTCATACATGGAACTATGATTTGTTTTATGTTGAGCTCTTATTTGTATTTAATACTTGCTGACATGCCCATTACTTGGTTCCTGAATGAAGTGCATAAATCAGATACAACACCATCTTAACTGGACAGAGGGCAGAATAATTACAGTAACCAATAACATAATTGCCAGGTGATTCACACTAAACTAACTCCAAAGTTCACAATCAGAGAGGGGTGCCAAAAAGCATTTTCACTTGAAAAATGCAGTAAACAGTTAACTGTAGTATCTTCAGTTGCTGAGCTATAGGTCAAGGTAGCAAAGAGATAAGGTAATGATCAATATTTGTCAGCTACTGGGGGGACCAGAAGCCAATGCCTCAGACATTTCCAAAGGCTCACTGTTGGTGGCTGGGATATAAACCTCACTTTCTCTAGATATAAACTGGTTTTGGTGCAGCTTCCTTCCAGTTATTTTCTTATCCATGTGTCCCCCAGCAGCTTTTCTATACCCAGAGATCTTAAGGGAATTACAGTCAAAAACACGCAAGCATAAAAAAAAAATTAAATTTTTCCTTTGTTCCCTGTCTCATTTTCTGCCCATCAGACATCTAACTTGTGTATGGTGAGCTCCAGCATATTTCAAACTATTCATTTTGGGCTGGTAGCAGGAAGACAGAGAGCAGCCCACAAACACTTCATCCACAATGACCCCTCAAAGTTTCAGAAGGTTAGGGAGCAGGCTGGCATTGCATTTCCTTGCTTCAGCAGAAAATAAGATAGGTTGGGAATATTGCAGGTTTTTTACAACATCACCATTGCTAATCAGGTCTGATTATTCATGCTAGAAGCTGTGGCACAAACAGATTTTGAGTCTTCGTGATGTTCATACTCTCTGCTTTTTAAAAATAAATACATAACTTGGCAGGGGCACAATGCAGCTGGTTGTATGGAATACTGTGGTGGACAATACCAGTGTCACATTGCCAAAAATAATCTGTGAGCACAGCCACAGCTCTCGGGTTAAAGTTGACCCCATTCAGTGAAGCAGCTATTTGCAAATACCAATCACAGAATATTTGCTTTACAAGTATAAAGAATTTCAATTGGCACGAGGGGTCACTGGTAAAGCTGGTAGGGATTTTTCTGGTTAAACTTTCTTCCAACTGAAACCAATCCCTTGTATCACAAAATATTTTGAAGAACCCAAATGATTATTATTTCCTCCCTGAAATGTAACAATTACTACTTTTTCCAACTTCAAATTGGGAAAAAAAAAATCTAACAAATCAGATTTTGCATCTGTGAATTAGTTGTAGATAAATGTCTTATTTCCTGAGATTCCCAATTCTGTATTGCTGAGACTGAAGGAGTGTTCAGTATGATACTACCAAGGCCAATCCATTTTTTAGTTATGAATGTGGATTGCCCCAAGGCAGGGCAGTGCTGCTCAAAACCTCCCAGGTGCTCACAGATTTCTGGGCTCCTGCAGTGGTTAGACTGGCACTGCCCAGAGCCCAGACTGCTGCAGAATTTACATTGCACCACTGCTAATTCAGTTATCAGCATTTCCTGAGTAGCATCCAAATACAGGTGAACTTACCCACATTGTCATGTTAACTACATGGGGACAAAATGACACAAGTGTCCTGTTTGCTCACTTATTTCTAGAACACCAAAGGTAAGGAATCAGATCACACTTCAGTGAGCTTGTGAACACATGCAACATTCAGCAGCAACAGCCAGTTAGACTAAAATTTAATTTGATTCAGATTTAGACAGATGTATAAACCAAGCTGAGATTTCTCTTGTAGGCTCTAAGAGTTCATTCCAATGGGAGCCTCTTTATAAATAGGAATCATTCTTCAATATGGCTAAATGCACTTTGCCAGAGGTGCTTTTGCTTAATTCACTTTGTTCAAATGGCCAATTGAATGAGTAATTGGAGCTGTGTCTTCTATGATGACTTAGTCTTGTGTAAGCATCTGGCTGTGTGTGAGGGGCACTGTGTTAGTCAGTGTGGCAGTGTGAGAATGACTGTCTTTAATTCACTTGAAATTCATAATTTAGAAGAGTTCTGGGCTTTTAACAAGACAGAAGTCAAAGAAGATCTAGAAATTGAAAACACATTTCTTTACGTCTTTGTAAACAGTCAGGGGAGAAAATGACAGCACCATCAGTAACCCAGCAACCGAGAAGCAGCAGAGTCTGTCAGTGAACACCTGGACAAAGCACAAGTTCACCTTGGTCATCTTCCCCAGCACATTCCTGGGGTAGCTTTCTCCACTGTGCTTAGAGAGGTGACTGAATAAAACTGAATAAAACTGATATGTCTAAGTAAGAAACACACAGAGAAACCTGTCCTAGTTAGCTATGCCTTATTTACATTGTTTTTACAAGTCTCCATGGCTGGAAGTCATTTCAGCAGTGAGTGTGGTGCTCATAATATTTTTAATGCAGTGAAATCATGATGTTTTGACACACTGAATAATAATGGCCACAAGGGAACTTTATAACAATAGTGTCCATGAAGTACTGATTTAGCTCTACTCAGAAGACAAATCAATGACTGTAGGGTTAAAAAGTTGACACCTTCTTTACAGTGAAGGTCCCACCCATGCTGGTACCTTCAGTGCTGCCCTTTACTGAAATACAGCTGTGCTGGCACTCCTGCTCAAAGTGCACTCACAGATGCAGCCAGAGAGATATTTGGAAGGTATGGATGGTTTGGAAAGAGTGGGCAGCTATTCATTGGCTCAAACATTCTATTGAGAGGCTCTCCTCAGCTGTACTCCAGAGATGGAATGGCAAAGGATTGCAGAAACTCCTTTTCTAAGAGTCACTCAGTTGGCTCAGACATACCAGTACTAGAACTGAACAGAAACTGAGAATTTTTACTTATGACAAAATAAAAATTCCTTAAAACAACAACTGTTTCTGTGAAATTGCTGACTTAACCAACTTTCAAGGTAAACTATCAAAAATATTCAAAAAGTGTTCCAATAATTTTTGGGGAATTCTGAAATAGAAAAGTTTCTCATTTTTGGTTCTTCCTTTTTAAGAATCAGTAACAGCAAGAAGAATTGTAGCACTGGTACAGTTTTTTGGTTTGATGATAGCACTGGTACAGTTTTTGTCCTGTTACCTCAGGGTCCCCTCCCACATTAGGCACAGGTGTATGGGATGGACAGAACTCTGCAGGGCAGCCCCAGCAAGACCAGCAGAGGCTGCACCAGGCCCCACAGACAGCAAAGAAGTTAAAAAACACCTTTGGTTTCTTTTCTCTCTCAGCAGTAAATCTGTTAACTGACTTCAGAGCTCCTGCTTATTAATGAGATGTGGAAAGCCAGGTGGCTCAATTCCCTTAAAATCCTGGCAGAGTGCAGGGATATTTGGCTCCTGCCAGATCCTGTGGGCACTTGGAGGATGCTCCAATCCATCCATCACAATAAACTGCCTTTCCCATAACTGACCTGCTTTCTGTCTACATGATCTCTATGCTGTGCTTGATGCTGTGGAAGTTGCTGTATTGTCACCAGGACAGCACCATGGTGTCATTGCAGGAGAAAAATGTGCTTGTCTGTGATTGCAGAAGCCATGAGAAGGTTCTAGAATTGCCAATCAGCTCAAAGGATCTCAAAATACATAGCCTAGAGAAAGACTCAGCAAAAAAGATACACTGACCACGTTGAAATCCGTTGAAATTTAGGTTTGCAAATTGAGTGCAGCATACAATTATGATCAAATTCTTTAGAGGCTGGAACTGAACACTAGAAACAACAAATGAATTTTAACTTAGAAAAGTATACAGGCTGTATTCTCTACTAAAAAGGAACAAATCAATTTCAGAAAGGGTATAGGGTTATTGGTGGCATAAAACGCTACATAAGCAGTGATTAGCTCCTGTTTTTGTGAATGTCTGCTACAGAAAACATGATCTTGGTATGATATTACAATACCCAGCATCAGGGGAGAGGAGAATACACAAGGACAAAGTGTGTGCTTTGAAGAAATCACCTAATGATAGTCATGAGGCAAAAAAGCACATTTTACACTGTGATGCTTGTCTACAGAACACAACATAATGCTGTGCAAAGAACAAAGCTGCTCCTGGTTTTAAAAGCAGTGTAACTGTGAATGTGCAGCAGCCTGAGCCAATTTAAATGAGTCTGGCTCTTTTACTGCAGAGAACCACTCTACTGCCCTGTATTCAGTCTAACTTGGAACAAACTCCATGTTTTGCTTTGTATCTTAATGCTGTAGCAAATTCAGTATTGTCGGTGTTTAATTGTTTTGAAAACCTATTTTTTAGTTCAAAGACCTTCTTATACAAAAATTATTGTGTGTTGCCATAATTACTTGTCAGCTTTTAATCATACCCATTAACTGTTCAAAGGACAGGTCTGCTGTACTCAAACTCCCACTTTGTAATACTGTTTTGTTGCATTAAATCTCAGGGCATGTTCTGTCTAATCCATACTCAAAAATGACGTTGAAAACCTTAACTCTAATTCACTCCTTACTTAATGCTTGTTAATTTTCTTTAATACAGATCCGCCACAGATGAATAATGTCATGCCAACATCTCCCCTCCTTCCTCAGATGGCACATCAACATTCCTATCCCAGCCTGGGACAGATCACAAACCCGTACGAGCAGCAGCCCCCGGGCAAGGAGCTGAACAAGTACGCGTCTCTGAAGGCAGTCGGTGAGTGAGCGGCCGGCGCGGTTCTGCTCCAGCTCAGCTCGTGGCACTCGCTGCCTCCAAGCTGGAAACAAGCTCTGCCTCAGCTGGACTAGACCATGCTCCAGTGCAATATGGGATATCATGTTACTTGGAAATGCAATGAAAATTAAGACAAGGACTGCAATTTAAGGATAAGAAAATGATGGTGATGGTATGATGTGAGCTCATACATGCACACAAAACCACCCCATGCCCCTGCAAGACATTTCCCAGCAGGTTTCACCTGTGATGTACGAAAAAGGTTCAGCCCAAGTTCTTCGTGTCTCAAACCTGTGATGAATAGGGAGTTGGACTTGATGGTCCCTGTGGGTCCCTTCCAACCTGAGATATCCTATAATATGCCTATATATGCATTGTGATGTGTATTTCTCACAGCTTTCTACACAAATGAGAGAGAAAAACTTAGAAACCTGCCCAAAAAGAGAAGGAACTCACACAGTTCTGAAGTAAGAGCTTCCACATTCACTGCAAGATGCACATTAGTAGATCACTGGAGGAATGTTCTGAGATCTTGTGATTTCAAACAATTAGTGCATGATAAAATTCCTAATAAAGATCCCAGAGTTGGGTTATTTCTGTGCCTGATTAATGTTATTTTAAAGAAATGAGAGAACACCCTCAAAGAAACGGGGGGATAGAAAAGGACAATAACGAGTAAAAACTTCAAAATAAATTTCATCTTGAATGTCTAAGTTTATAATAGTTTCCAGGGGTTGTAAATACTTGCTACACACCCTGTAATGACAGAAAGCCCCTTCCAGACAATAATACATTAGGAACTGGGGTGTCTTTTCCCAAGAGCCCTTGGTTGCCTTTCACATATGGATGTTAACATCATTTCCCCATAAATTCAGAGCAATGCTACTCTCCCTATTTCCTGACAGAGATACCTATCTAGAAAAAGAGCAGAACAGCTCAGAGCTTTCTGATTTAAGAATCAAGTCTTCACCATGCCAGAAAAAAATTTCATCATAAACTTACATTCCTTTATCTGCACTTCAGGATACCAGACCTCTAACAAAATGTACATCAAAATCCCATCTCAAATAGCTCAGTTTTACTTTAGCTTGTTGGTTTTATATCTCACAAGTAGTGTTTTAAATCTGTTTATAAAAACAAGGGTTAATAGCTTTCTGCTGGGTTTTGAATACCAAGCAGCTTCACAATTCCTTCTTCAAAAGGTGCTACTGTGTAATGATGTGGTGATTATCACAGATTTATGCACTGATATGGAGCTTCTTTTTCAGATGTCAATTTAGGTCAAGCCAGTCATCAAAGCTGAAAGGTATTTAAGCATAACAAAATGAGAGATGAAACACTCTAAGAAACTTCTCTCATCTGCCCAAGAGCCAGTGAATGTACCTTTTAAAAAAATGATGAAATCAGAACTTATATATTTCTTGTGCGTCTGAGTACAAGTTTTTAAAGCAGCTAGATTATAACCATACAGTTAAATCAACCTTGAAAGATTGTGCACTTCAGCTCCAGAAGTTGTATAATGCCTCTTAGAATCCTAAACTAAATTAAACATAATTTCAGGGACATTTTCGTCCAGGGGGATTGCACCATCTTTCCATGCTTTTCCCATATTCTTTCCCTCCCTTCTACCTTTTTTGCTAAGTTTTAGATGCAGGTGAATTTTCACAAGTACAAAAGCGCTGCATTGTGATCCAGGCTTCTCAGCAGAAAACAAGACAGGTTTTGAAACTGCTGCACATTCACACCTTCTGTCTGAACTTATGGAACAAGGACTAAATACACTGGGTTTTCAACCATTTTCAGACTCTCAAGGCCCTGCTTCCTCCCAAGAGTACCTCCTGAGTACATCCCAAGGTCACACAGAGGCTTTTCCCTGATGCCAGCCAGGCCTAGGTCTGTGAGCACGCTGACATCCAGCTCTCCAGACTGCTGGGTTCGTGTTGGCTTTCAGAGAGCTCTGACAGGGAAAAGGAGCTGGCCAACATCAAGCCCACCAGCGCAAATCTAACCTGACATCATCTTTTGAGCAACCAGACATAGACTGAGCTCACTCTGACCTCGAGTCACAGGGCAAGGCATCTTTTGCCTGCCAACATTCAGACCTGTATTTATGGATCCCCAGAGCAGGTTAATGAGTGTGTGTAATCCATTCCCTTTTGCATTCATTGATAGTGGATTGAGGGTGCATTCATTTGCCTCAAGAGAAACTTAGTAATGGTTGTGTTCTATATTTCTCCATGCATTTGAGGCAAACTGTATTTACCTAAGTGCCCCTTACTCTGCACAATCCCATTGTTTGGGTGTAGTCCCCTTTTTTTTTTTTTTAATAAGGGACTGGAGGAAGAAGCAATTCTAATGTTTTGTAGCAACTGTAGCTATAGCACATTAATATCCCTCATCAGAATGTGGCCATAAGTGGTAAGAAGTTTAGATAACTGAAAAAGTGAAGCTTTACCAGAGGCAGTATTAAATTAATTTCTACACAGCTGTTTTCTTCTGAACTACAGATGCCCTAAAAATTTGGCTTATTTTAGAATTGAGCTACTCATTCCTCAATGATTGTGTGCTGTGAAAATTCAGTTTATGGAAAAGTAACAAGTCACATTGATCTCTGTTTTGATCATGTTCAGGTTCTCCATTAACTTCAGTAAAGATTCAAGTGCTTGTGAAAACAAGAGACAAGAGAGCCCTTGCTATCAGTTTGCATTGTGGGCAAGAATGACCACACCTGGGTAGCGAGAGCAAGCTGATCCCAGGAACAATTTTAAAGCTACACCTCATACTCCAGGTGACAGAGCTTAGCAGAGTGTGGCTGGACATTGGACTGCTCATGTTCATGCAATGTGTGCATTGCAGTGTCTGATTCAGCACCACAGCAGAGGACAGAGTTGAAAGGGCTGCTGTGGATGTATTTTATTTAAAAAGCTAAGTATTTTTACTTGAATAAGCTCAAAGTGCACAACCAAACACTTTTACACTCACTGGAAGAGGATGTCTTCCTCATTTCTTGTTAGGAAATCCTTTATTTGCTGCAGCCTCCAGAATTCCTTAAGTACTGACCGTGGTTGTTGACCAAATTCACCTTTCCCCTTCCTGCCTGCTGGCATTTACATCCCTGAATGATGTGAGGACACTCTGTGCCTATTTTGTATTCTCAGATGAGTGCCTGCAGTACAGTAATGTACTGGTGAGTTGAGATGTGCTTACTGTTTTCCTCACTGCACTAGAATTTTATTTTCCTTCTACCTTGGCACACACAGCACCAGGGAATAACCAGCAGAGGACTACTTGGAAATGAGGCAGAGAACACCCATTTCCTGAACAAATAGATAAGAACTTTACCTCCTAGCATCTCCAGCCTACCTGGCTGACTGCTCTGTTAGGTGCACTCTGTTAATCCATTATCTTTCCATTTTCAAGCCACAGAATCTCTTTTCAGCAGTGCCAAATTTTTCCCACCTCAGAATGTGAGAGACTATCTGAGGGAAAAGGGTTAACCAGCTCCAAGACCAGTCCCAGCAGAAGTGGTCATTGAATTTTTTTCCTAAACACCCAGTGTCTGGAAATTTCAATTTTTTGGTCACCTGAGAAAACATGATCCTAGTTTTCTTCAGTGCTTTTGCAGTATTTGATTATTTATGTGAAAAGTGCAGAAAGAGGTTTTTCTGCATAAATTATTCTTATTTCTGGTTCATCAACCATGTTTTTACTCCATGCTTAAATGATTATTGCTCACTTAAGCAATACTGACATGCCTGAAGCTACAAGTGGATGGAGATCTTGTAGCTGAACACCTTCATGAAATTCAAGTCCCAGGACATACAAAGGTAGCTCATCACAAATTTTTATGCACATCATTTGGACATTCATTTGGAAAGCATGAACAATCCAACTTCAAAATCCACTCAGCTAAGCTGCAAGAGTTGTAGTCCATCCTGTTGCATTAAAGTTTCCTAGAGCTCAAACAAGCCTCATTATCCTGAGTTATTTATCCAGTCACACTCTTCTGCAAGTCTAGCGCAGTAACAGTTAATTTTCTTTCCTGAATTTCAGGGAGTGCAAAGTTATTAAATATCTTCAGACCTTCTTGCAGAAATGAAAAAATACTCCAAACCCAACTTCTAAATCCCCAGAGGACTGGGAAAATTATCACCCAGCTGCTAGAGAGGTGCACAAACACGCAAGTAAAAACTGAGAATACAAATGTTTCTACATTTGATTTTCTGTTTCTTTCATGAATTTTCTCCTTCCCTTCTCTCTCTCTCTCACAAAAACATTTGAGGAACTGACTGGACATTGTCAAAAACTAAAAATTAAATAAACATACAATGAACAAAATTCCTTCCCAAAACACAGACTGAGAAAGCCTTCCCTGATGCTGGGAGTTGTTAGTCTCCTGTGGGATTAAATCAGATCTAATTGATTTGATATAGTGAAGCTAGGAGGATATAATTGGCAGCAGACCCACCATCACATCTCTGAGTCTACAGCTCCCAGCATTTCTTGAAGCTGCACAGTTCTTTGATCCCAGAGGAAACATTAGACTGTGAGCTAGCTCTGCTTGCAGTTGCAAAACTGCAAAGTGAGACTCTGCAAATATGACACTCAAAGAATAAATATCTCCTGGTTAGGTCCCTGCAGAACAAGCGTGGCCACAGGTGTGCCAAGGCACCAGGCAACAACTCCCCAGAAAGGTGAAGCATAAGAGCAAACTGACCTGGTCCTGTGTCCTCTGCACACAGAGAGGGATCCAAAGGGAAGATCACCTGAAGCTTTGCTCTGGGCTGTTATCTTTGAGCCATCTTCTTGTCTGATGGGAAATTTGTTGCTGCTTTCTCCCAGGCTTCAACCCTTCAATTTCCATAGAAATGGCTGTAACTCTGTGCTGGTGCAAGATCTGTCTCTCACCATGAGACTCCCTGTAGTTCATTGTGCTCTGGCCTGGAAAGAAACACTGCAATTGGAAAAATGGAAACACAACATGCCTGCCGATGCATTCACAGGTTTGATACAGTCCAATTGTAGGAACAGCAGAACTACAAATTTACTAGACCCAATATGTTTGCATTAATTTACTTTCCTATACCGACCACACTGTTACACTGAGAGGTAAATATTTGTGTTTCTTTGGAAGGCTGAAAAAGGAACTGTGCTTTTTCTTCAAAGACAAAAATAATTTTCAGTTACCACTTCCATAAGCAGTTACACAAAGATGGATCAAAAACATCTGGGGCATAGGAGTATCTCACTGGATTTAACACCATGAAAAACAGGGAAGCAGAGATTAAAGCATCACTTGTAATACCCAGAGGGTGATTCAGATAATGATTTCATATATCCAGAGGTATGTGCTGTGTCATAAATAATGCTCCACTTGATCTGCCCAACTCAACACTGGAGCTACAGATCTGGCTCAAGAAAGTGGGACAAAAAGCTGGGTATCTTTTCATTATTATTATTATTTACTCAGCCCACTGTGGCTGGAGATTTTGAAGCTTTTGAGGGTTCATTTGTTAGGGAAGTCTTTCATATTTTAATCCTTGCTTCTACTTCAGGCACAGGAGAAAACCCTGGCAGCACTCAGGAGCAAGCCCTGCTTTACCAACCCCTGCCAGCACCTTCCCTCAGCCTCCCCAGTCCCCACCAGAGGAAGTGGAGCATCACTTCTTTCACTCACATCTTCTGATGAGACCCAGCAAATTTCACAGCCTGCCCAGTGCATGCAGATGAAATTACAAGACCTTTTCTTGCTTCCACTAAATAATTTAATTATTTTATCTGTTATTTACCCAATTGGCTTCTGATACCCACAGGCACACTGTCATAGTTAAATACAAAATGCTTGGAGAGTCTTGATCAAAATATTTTCTTGTTTTATCATCCAGAACACTCATTTCTCCTTCCAGTGAAGTACTCATATTTTAATTATAAATGTGGCGTTTGTGCAGAGCCTTAGTATCTTGAGCTAAATCATCTGCTTTGCTGACATTCTTTTTTGGCTTTTTAAAAAACAACATTTTACTGTAAAATCTACAGGAGGATATTCTTTCTGAGGATGGGGAATTGTGCTCTAAGCAATCAGACTTCCAAGCAGCCATTGCCCATTCCATCCTTTAGCAAACAGACAGATTTGTGAACTTTGGGGATTTGTTGGTCTTGGCAGAAGCAACATCATGGCAGGAAGGAAACTGCAAATGGTCCTTCTTTAACAGGAAGCAGTTTTAGCACCAAAACAGGATTCTCTTGGACACTGTCATCTATATTGGCTCCTTTCTTGGACTTTAGCAACACACTGAACTCAGGAAAGAAAGGAAATCTGACCTTGAGGTGTATTGAGTTTAGGTTTAAACTTTTAGTTCTGTGGGCTGGACTCATACCTAGTGAATTTGGTTTTTCTGAACTTGGTCAGCTCCCTGGTTATGTAATGGCTGAAGAATATTCATAGTAATTTATTAAACCTTAACCTCTTTTTCATGCCAAAAGAGCAAATTTAAATCTGTGCATCCTAATTCTTGTTCTTGATGTTGATATTCTTTGTATCTATTCTGCCTACCATAGAGAAACAGCCTCTTTTTTTTTTTGTTATCAGCACATTAAAATAGTGAAAAGTAAATCACCAATTATTCACAGAAGTTCAACTTATAAGCACCACTCCACATTCCATCAGTTATGCACCATAGAGAACTCACACCCTTTCACTGAAAATTAGGTTGGCTCTCTGGAAACTAATTGATTTTAAAAATCCTTATTATGTGATAATGAATCAAAATGAAACAAAAATCTCATTTTTATGGGACATAATGGGGAGATCTAAAATAAGAGTACCAGAAACCCAGCTAACTGTTAGAGAATGGGGTTTTGCTGTCTTTTGCTTGTCTTTTGGCCTTGAAGGTAGAGCCTTCAGATGAAATGAGCTTACAGTAACCAGGTTTATTTCCATCCATTGAGATCAGTGGTGACCTCAGGAAGAAAGGAAGTTAATCTAAATCAAACATGGGTTATTCCAGCCTATTTCTATGAAATGCTCATGAATTTTGCATGAAATTTTTATACATTAAGTGATGTGAAGACATGAGTGAAATTTTATGCTCAGGCAATAAAAGTGAGCCAATAAAAACTGGACTCAGCTCATGTGATGACAAAGCCTAACAATGCTAAGCATTTTCACTTGCAGCCCTTCCTAAACATCCCTCTCTGTAACTGTTTTATTTTGCAATATAAACATACTTTTCATCCCGCAATGCAATTTTTGTCATCAATTATTTAAGCATAGAGATTGATCCTAAAGATATGAAAACAACTGTGAACACCTGCAGATAAACAGCAACACTGTGGGATCCCAACTCAAATCTAGATTGCAGCTAAGTGTGGCTTTTAACAGTTCCCACCATGGAGCCTACACATGGAGCACCACTTGCTTTTAGCACACTCCACCCATTTTCCCCTCTGGACTATTAGCTTTGTAGGCAATCTATGACAATATTTTTGCAGGAAGAGTTTCATACCTGTGTTCAATGTGTGATATCATGTTTTAAGATTTTTCAGCTTTGTACACGGGTATATGTACAAATGTGCAATGTTCTTCGGGATTACCCATGAACACAAAAGATAGTGAGACAACTGATAGGAATGAATCCCTTATTAACAATATCATATAAATAGCAGCAATTATCGCTCTGCTATTTTGGTTCTGCAAAGGGGGCTCTAAAGACAGTAAATGTGTTTTTAAGAAATTGCACACATAAAAGTCACAGAGACCATTGCTTCATTCCTACACATTCACACTATAATAACAAAGAGCTTGAGGCATGGAGAGAGGAAGAGCAGTAATATGATTTGCAATGCACAGTTAATTTCTGCAAGAGTCTTTCTCTAACAGCTTATTTTGAAGAAGAATAAAGGGAAAAGAGAAGTTGAAAAAGAAATCTGATATGTAGTAGTAACGATACTACAGCACAAAAAAACCACCACAGAGATACCACTTGTTTCCATTCTAAGGGAAATCTGAAGTACAACAGGTAGTTTCTGCGGGGGGAAGGTTTGCCAAGCTTTCCAGGCTATGGAAGGTGCTGCTGTGGGGAGCAGCCAGGGCCCTGCCACAGGGGAGGAGGCAGAGCTGCAGCTCAGCCCTGAGGAGCTGCTGCTCCTTTGGCCCAGCCATTGATGTGATTGCAGTTCCTGGAGAGCAGGGGAGAGAGGAGCTGTGCCCTCCTCTGTGGCTGCAGCCTGGTGTGTCCCTGTGAGCTCTCCATGGCAGGGAGCTGCATTCCCAGCCTGGCCTGGGCTGGCTCTCAGTCACTGATGCTGCTGCCTTACATCAGGGATCTGCCTTGGACTTGGCCCAAGCTGCAGGAAAACCTGAAGAAACTCATTTTCTTCTGACAGGGCAAGTTTGGGAATTGCCAGGGAACACGAGTTCCTCTCACTTTGACACATATCTCTGGTTTGGAAACCTCTGGCAACCATGCTCAAGAGTTTAATAACACAAATGCTATAGAGTCTAAAAAGAGGGAGACAGGAAAAGAAGAAAAACCCAGAACTCAATATGCATAAGTATAGCTATGAAATTACTTCATTCTTTTTTTTTTTTCCTCTCCTGAGAAAAGAGTAGAAAAAGATAACTTTCTAATAGAAACTACTTATGCTACTTATGCCAGAACTATTTTGGAAAAAAAAAAATCAACTTCAACACAGAAAAATTACAAAAAATCCTTTTAAATTAAAGCAGTTAAGAAACAGATAAAATAAAAATAAATTAGGCAAAAAAATAGCTACTACATCACTGGGACTTATTTTTTTCATTTAACCAGTACAATTTAAAAACCCTGTAGGCCTTTCTTCATGTTGAGAAATAATAGTATGATGGCAGTTGAAAGGCATAAAAATGCAAGTCTATTTCAGCACTAAAACTATATCTTAATTACATGTTCAGACTCTGAATTGGGTTCTCTGTGCTCTCATGCAGCTTCCTATGTCATCACATCTGGTATTTGCAGCTCATCTGTAGCTGATTCAGACATATGTGCAAGAGTTATAAGCAGCAGTATATGAAAAGAGACAAAAATATCAATCAAAAGTATTAAAATTGAAAACAAAACCGAGCACACAGGAGAACGCCAACAGCGACGTGTGAAAAGAAAATTCAATTATGTTCATGCTAAGAGCGGTTGTTACAAATAAACGTGGTCAGGAATAGCAGAGCTTTTTCAGTCAACGTTAGAGAAGGTAAATTGACACCTGAAGAGAAAGCAAGCAGGCTCTCTGAGATGCTGAACCCCCTGCAGAACAAGGTGAACTCTGCTCTGCTGTGCCCCCTCTGTGGGCAGAGCAAATGCCCCTGCCATCCTCACACAAACGGAAAGTCCTCACCAACCAAAAAGGTTACAAACAATTATTGTTGGTGTATGGAAGCATTGCACAAGTTCTGGCACAATCAGATTTATCCTGAGAAGCATTAAAAACCACCCAGTGAAAAAGCAAGCAAGATTACTGGAAGAAGTGGAAGAAGCCTTTTAAGCAAATCTCCTAAGTGTTAACCTCTTTGGCTTTGGACAGCATTTTTAGAAAGCAAGCCAAACCCTCCTTTCCTAAATCAGTTTATGCTGCAGTCATGCTTTATTCAGAAGTTAAGCATGACAGCATGACTCCTTAGATAGTTTCTATTCCAAAAGGCAAGTTTTCATACCATATATAAGGTTTCCAGTAAAAAACCTGATAAATATGTTTAAATGAGATAAAATGAAATAAATATTTCACAGTAGAACTTTTCATATTTATTTGCCATTGTAGATGCCATGAAAGCCACAAGCTTAGAGGGCTTTAGGAAAAAAAAAATGAAAAAACAGATTTACAGTTACAGGAACGCCACTGGCTGCATTTTCAAAGAAAAGTCAGAGATTTTAATACATAATTCTCTTAAACTTTTACAATTTCATCCCTTTGGATCAAGAATAGAATTGGTGCTCTTACTTCCTCTAAAATTTGTCATTCATTGTACAATACTGAACCAGCAGTTTAGCATGTTGGTGCTTGAATTTAAAATGTTAAATCACTTGAGGTTACAACCAAGCAGTGTGATCTTTGTCTATCTGCATGCAACAGATTTCATGTTTGCTAAAAACATTTACAATTCTAATGTTATTTTAACATGACTCAGCCACCATTTGTTTCCAGGTTCACAGAGCCTGTATCCTGATTAGTCAGGAAAAGTCCTGTTTTTCTTCTACTGGTTGGATTTGAGTATCTGCATGCCAGTGGTCCCTAGATTAGGCAGAATGTGTGTGTATCTGGAGTATTTTGATCAAAACCAAATCACAATATCACTGCAGCACTTTGCAAAATTGAATCATAAATATTGCAATTTAATACTATGCAAATCAATGCAGGCAAGTATACAAAGCCCAGCTGGAAAATCTGTTTTACATGTCCAAGGAGAAACCTGCCTAAACTCCCCCAGTAAATAAACATTCGGAAAAAGAGAAAAGCAGACTTTGCAGTGCTGTGCTTTTTGGCACGTTGTCAGAAGAGGGGCACTCTGCTCCCAGCCATGGGGCTGCTCCTGTGTTGCAGGGAACGGCAGCCCTGCTCCTGGTGAAACACATCCTGCCCGATGCCTGAGGAGCCCATCAAACTCTCACTGATGCCAGGCAGGCAGCAGACTTTGCTGTGGGGTTAAAGAGCAGTGCTGAGACTGGAGCCTTCACTTACCCAGTCTAATTGCATTCCTGTCCTAAACCATTCCTAATGTGTCTCAAAACACAGAAATATTCTGGCCTCCTCAGCCTTTCATAAACTGTCACAAAGATAATCAAAAGAAGAGAAGAAATGTTTGGGCCTACATATTTATCTTTTTTC
Organism: Zonotrichia albicollis; assembly: GCF_047830755.1. Classification (NCBI taxonomy): domain Eukaryota; kingdom Metazoa; phylum Chordata; class Aves; order Passeriformes; family Passerellidae; genus Zonotrichia; species Zonotrichia albicollis. Next base: position 9,428,747 of record NC_133834.1, read on the forward strand.
ATGTCTCATATCTTGAAATAATGTTATTTCACTGGGAAAACAAAATGTAGTCTTGTGTCTGGAGGTGGACAAGCTCTTTTCAAACAATGTCTGAGAAGAAAAGGCTGATATGGTTTTTTTTTTTCATGCTTGGTCTCTCTCCAGATCACTGTAAGAAATCAGTAAATAGATGAAGTGGTAAAGGGGGCCAGGAGAGGAATAACACTGAGCCACAAAAAGAAGTTCTACAAAACTTATGAGGGGTTCTATGCACTATGTGTTTTTCTTTACCTCTGTCAGTAGTAGGAAATAAAAACTATGGGAAAGAATCTAAAGATATAAAACAGTCTTCATTTTCAGAATGTCTTGAATAAAGGCAAAATGGTATTAGAAGAAAACCAAATATTTAGGACAGAAATCAATGCAGGCCACAGGCTGAATTCTGAGTTTTCAAAACTCAATACAAGAATGAGAAGGATGGCCACAGACAGATCTCTCACACCATCCTGCCATTCCCCATTCTACCAACAGAATCCTGTCTTGCTGAAATTTCCCCATGCATTCTGTTTCCCAATCCCCTTCATATCATGCAGAGCAAATGCTTCCATGGTCCGTGATAGCTGGTGAGCCCCTTAATTCAAAACACAGCTGATAGTTATTTGTTTTACTGCATGGAATACATTTTCCTGTGAATTTATTGGATCCAATCCATACCTAGGGGCAGCTAATACAACCTCTGAGTTTTTTCCCTCACCCAAGAATAAACTTGTGCTAACGTACAAATGATACTTTGATTTTCAGATGAAATCCTGCAAGAACTCTCACACAGAGCTGGTTTATGTCCTGGAAGCCTTTGAACATATTGTCTTAGATGCTAGCTTGGAAAGGCAAATGAATAAGCAATCACACACTCAGAGAGGATCAACAGCACCACCAGAGGCAGCAGCCCAGTATTTCCCTGGGCAAAATTCTCATGCTGCCTCTGAGTCAGGATTCATTACCCTTCTGTCCTTCCTTGAGTTTTCACTTTCATTACTTAGAGAAAGAGAAGTTTCCCACAGCTTCAGGTAATGACACCAGGCAAACCCATGGCTGTGGAAGCAAAGCCTTGTAACAAACCGCTGTACATAACAGAGACAGCCTCACAAGCCTCCCACAAACAGGCACTGACTGCATTTCAGCTGTACCATGGTGTGTCACTGATGCAATTCCATTGCTCTCCTGTCCTCAGCACTTTCCACTGCCTTGCTTTCTTCATCTCTAGCCCTTCATTTGAAATAGAGTCTTTTTGGCTAGAATAAAGCTCTGCATTTCACAAACTAGTCCTTAAAATATGTTCAGAAAACAAACAATTCTGCAAACATCTAGTGAGAAACAGTGTTCCTACATAATTTGATATCTTTGACTGTGACTGTAAGGTCACACGGAAGTTTTGATTTGGGTTTTTTTAAGTGCCCTTAGAGATTTTATAAGGGCTCACTCCTTTGTGGATTCTCTTCTCTCAATTCAGAGGCTTCTTTCCACTCCTAGGTGCCCATTTTCACAAAACCTGTAGGACAGCACTGTCTTTCAGGATTCTGCCTTCTCCCACAGCTGTAAGTGGTGTGAGTACTCAGAGCCATGGACCCACAGAGATAAGAGCATTGTCAGTAAGGAAATGAGTTAAACTCCTGTGTAACATTTTACAAGAAAAAGAAAGCATTCACAATGATAAGGCATGGTCAGAGGTCTCTGTGCCACACGTGCTTACACAGTGATGTTGATGACTACTTAAGCTGGGGAACAGAACATTACACAGTTTCAGAGCTACCTCTCAAATACAGCTTATATTCAAATAAGCTCACTGAGAAATTCTGGCCCTTTGGCAGCCACAAGGATTTTTGCCACTGATATTCAAGAAAACACATTTTTATCCATGGTATTTACTTAGGAAGGGACTCACTGTTTTCCATGCTTTTGTTACATAACTATGGATTATGAAGAAAGATGTGAAACTTCCATGTCATAGCAGGCTCACACTTAAGGTTGGAAAAAAAATCAATTTTTTCCAGATGAACAGTAAAACAGTAACTAAATGGGTGCAGTACCTTAAAGAAGTAAAAGCCTTACGGAAATATTGAAACTGAGAACATTTTTGTAATTAGCTACCAAGAAGAAGGAACTCAATAACACTCGGAATTAAAGCCCTTCTATTATTATTTTGCAATGTTGCAATTATAATTTTTTTACTCCTTTTTCAAACAAAACAGTGATATTTTAAATAATATTTTTTACCAATCAAGATACAGAAGCAATGGAAAAGGCACTTCTATAGCACCTTTCATCCAAAATCTCAGAATACTCTACAAATAGCAATTCAACTTCCTAACACAAGTTCCTCCTCCAATGTGCTAACAGCTCATTTTACAGCAGGTGAAACCGAGGCAGAGGGAAGTTGAGTCATGTACCTAAGGTCACATAACAAGTCCATCCTCTAACTCCAAAATATCTCTTCGGATGTTTAAAGTCCGCAAAATATTTATAGGGTCTGCTTAAGAAGAAAAACAAACTCCCTCAGATTCACAGATGATTTTTAAAGTAGTTGGCTTCACGATACTATTAATACACTTTTCTTGGTAAAACATTTGTTACAAAACTGTGCTCAATATTACTGTTCTGAATCTTTTCTGCTTTGAAAATGAAAAGAAAGAAACCTTGTTTCTAGACTGTAGTAGCATCAGGTCACTCACACAGAGCACAGCCCACTGCTGTTATGAAACCTGCACGAAAGAACGACGGTGCTAAGAGTTGCCAAAAGCTCTCTTGAACAACTGAACAATTCAGGTTTATCACTGCTGATTTTGCTCCTATTTGCTACAATGCTATCTCCTCCCCCCATTTTTGGTACCAGTGCCTGTGTGGCCACCTGCCCGTGCAAGCAGAAACAAACCAGGATTGAGGGAGGTTGAAATATTCGGCGCAGGGCTGCCTTCCACTGCCAGCACAGGGAAGCGTCCGCAGGCAAAGCCTGCAAAGTGTTACTCGATCAGGACACAAACAGCAGCTCTCCCACACAAAACACAAAATCAGCCACTTGGCAGCTGTTTGCCAGCTTTCTGCTTGAATTTGCTGATGAGGATTTACAGTTCACATCCTGGTTTGTTTCCTTCAAGCCCAGTTTCCAGAGAACAGTTGAGAAGTCCCTAGAAAGGGACAATGGACTACATCAGTTAAAGCAACTTTAATGGAACCAAATTTACAGAATTGTTTCACCTTCTCTGTGGTTTTCCATAAGAAACAAAGAGTTGAAAATCTGGCATTATAACATGGCATTAACAAGGTCAGAACCAACTTCAGACATGTCAGAGGCACAGTCCTTGTGAGGCTGATTTCTTCTTCCCTGTTTCAACAGTGAAGGGCTCCTTTATATACAACAGAAATACAATTTACTCTTCTGTAGGACATCATCCTCAATGTGATTGGAGATATGAGTGGCATATCTAATGTCTGATAAAATTCAGAGACCCAAAACCATTGCAGTGGGAAAAGGGGTGAGTGAAAAAGTTAACAGAAGCTGAGGACGTGGTGTGAGTTTGTTGTGGCCTCAAAAGGGAAAATGGCAGGAAAAGCCAGGCAATAAAAAAATCTGCATTTTTTGGTCATTATTTACATAGCTGCATCACCACTGCTATTTCTAGAAAGAGAAGTCATTATTTACCTTGCAGCTGATTAAAGATCTTGGCTACAGAAGACAAATTGATGCAACATAACTAATATAAAATTAAAACTACAAATTTATACATTTACTCTCTTCCTATGTTAGATTAGCTAAATTTTTAATTTTTGTATGCAAATTAAACTAATTTAAATGTGAAACAGGCATACAAATGTATCTCTATTAAAAGCTGGACATAATTAACTGTGCTGAATTTGAATTATGGAAGCTAGTGTGACTTTTCATAAATAGCCAAGGTCTAAGTCATATGACATCACTCCCCTAACAGCTGGCCTGCAGTGCCTTTGATGTAAAAATTTATATAAATGAAGACTTGTGTGAATATTCACAGTGCCTTTTCTGCAACCATTTTTTTCAATTATTGATAACAGATTAATGAGATAATAGTAATGCAAATGCATTTCCAGCCTGTTTTTATTCATAATGGTTCTGTGACATTCAGAGAATATTAACAAATTGAAAGGACAAGCCACATGTAGAACTGGAAACAGCTCTTTCAGGGAGAAATAGGTACAACTTCTTGATTATTCAGATTACAGCTCTCTAAATGAAACAACTCACTCCAAAATCAAAGCAGAACTTCACAGACTCTCTTTGTAACACATGACAGGTCCATCAGCAATTGCAACTGCACGCCCTGGGCTGAAGTGAGAGCGGGCCATTATCTACATTCTGTGATTTGTTTCCAGCAGAAGACACCTGTATGCTATAGAAAAGCATTCACTCAATGCCTGGAAATGGAACCAGATGGAGTTGGTTAAAACACACAAAGCCCAATTTGACAGCACAGAAAGGAGCAATTTCAGCCCACTGGAGATGAAACACCTCTTTAATGACACAATTAAGGATTTAAGAGCAGAGTCCAGTTGCACAGTCATTTATACAAAAAATGTCATGAGATAATAAATAGCAGCTGCCTTTGGTAATATTCCTCCCTGTTGAGGGGCCAGGACAAGGGGGATGCACAACTGAAGCCTGATCTTGAAGATTAATATGATGCTCCTGGGAATTTCCCCGCCTTGCATAAAGATCCAGTTCAGAACTAGAGACAGGGAGAAAAAAGTGCAACAAAAGCCTCCTAGGAATACTTGGGTGAGAGAAAAAGAAGGAAGCTACATAAAAAACAGTGCAGGGAATTAAAAACCTCATGAAGGCAAAAGGAGCTGAGCTGTAGAGACAGCTACATGCACCAGACTTCTGCAGAGAAGCCTTACATGGCATGGCTTCAAGGAAAACGGATGGATCCAGCTAGGGCACGGTAGAAGTCAAATCCAGGCTGACACAAAATATATTCCAAGCACACCACTGCTGATTAACACACTGCCAGTTGATCTATGTATTTGGCACTATCTTAAATTAACATCTAAATTTTTGAAGGGGGAAAATAAACACTCTTTACAAAAAAGGAAAGATCTTAAAAAATGAAATTCAGTTAAGCTTTCCTTAAACCTCAGTCTCAAAATTGAAATGAGTTGCTGGATTGCTGCAGAATGCCTTTAGCTTCCTAAGCATGGTTCATACTTTCAAGCAAGGCCAAATAAATGCCAGCAATAACAAACTTGAGCAAAAGCGTGCATTGGAAGACATTTGCCTAGGAAATCACAGAGGGCAAAATCCTGATTTGAGAACTGCAATGCAGTATTTGTTGGCAGGGCTGTTGCTGTATTTCTTAGTGGCACTGACCCCAGAAAATTATGTCAGAACCTGGAATTTCGGATTTTCATGGCCTGCAAAATCACAGGGTAAATACCCAACCTTCAACAACCCAAAGTATTTTCAGCCCCATAAAGCATTAGTGACCTTCCAGCCATTTAGGAGCACAGATCCCATTCTTATATTGCCCTGAGGCATTATTGAACAGAAATGGGTCCAACTAATCACACACCATGAGACCTTACAGCTGGCTGGGTTAAACACCCACGAGTCACTTTGCATTTAAAGGGATGTGCTCTCTCACAGCAATGCGACCCCATATGCCGCAGTATTCCCAGGAAAGCCTGTGTACTTCTGTAGGCTTCCCGAATTTCCTGTGCTATGTGACATGAACAGTGATGAGATTCATAGGACTCCTCGCCATAATGTAAACATCAGCACAACCTGAGTGATTTGGGGCAGGGACAGTCCGTTTGTCAAGGGCAACAGGGTTTTGTCTGCATGTATGAAAGCCTGGCACAATGGCATCCAAAACTCCAGAGCCAAAATAAGGGCTGGAGGTGGTGTGGATTTCTCTTACTGATGTACCTGTAAATGTTCTGGTCTGCAGATAGAGCTGTGTAAGACCTACCGCAAACCATTTTTCCTGTGTCCAACTGATTCTTTTTGTCCCTCCCCTTTTGACCCCGAATAGCTGACAAAGTCAACGACGACTTCTACACCAAGCGCCGGCACCTGGCCGAGCTGGCGGCCAAGGGGAGCCTGCCGCTGCACCCGGTGCGCCTGGACGACGAGCGGGCCTACACCATCGACAGCGGGCTCACCAGGCAGAACGGCAAATCCAGGATGGGCAAGATTCACACACACCCCCTGGGCTACAACTCCCACTACAAGACCTGGGACCCCAACGACCCCTCCCTGAGGCGGCAAGCGTTCCCAAACAAGGGCAAGCACGGCATGGGAGACCCGACGCTAAGCGACCCGCTGACCACCCGCAGCCAGCACTACCTGGGCCCACAGCCATACTTCATAACCAACAGCAAGACAGAAGTAACTGTTTGAGTTTGTTTTCTTTCTCTTTTTTTTTTTTCTAATGAAATCCTTTAAAAATCACACGCAAATGTATACACAACACAAACACTCAACCAAAAGGCAAAAAAAAAAACAAAAATGAAATTAAACAACAAAAAAAAGAGGAAACAGAAGGAAGGAACTTCCACCTGGACACTTTCGGTATCCAGCCAGCTGTAGGCCGAAGAGTGGGTTAATACCATTCAGCAATACACACTGAAGGTTGAATTACAAACTCCATTTGTATTTCACAATGGAACACAAACCCTTGTGACTAAATTTTTTTACTTGAAACTAAAATCCATGATGAGAAGTAGCACAATCTAGAGAAACTTTATGTCTGCTTAAACATTTACACTATGTTCCTGCCTTGAGACAGAGGAAGAGAGAGAGAGACCAATATACTGTAATATATTATTTCAGAGAGGAATTTTGTATAAAACCTATTAATCACTAGACCTCTGAAAAACCAAGAGCAACCATCTTGGTACGATCCCTAACATCTACTATTGTACTTTCACATTATCCTATAGAGAACGCAAAAAATATATATAAATTAAGGGACAAAGACACTTTCACAAGGATATAAAGACTGTTATGATTAAGAGCATATGGGACCTTTCTGGCTGGTAGAGAATTCAGCAGGATGATAACAGCAGAAGATTTCATTTCAGTTTACTTCGTTTGATTTGAAATTTTTGGGAACCTCAAAAATAAGAAGAGACACTTCACATGACACAGAAAGCTGCTGGGGGAAAAAGGGCATCAGAATATTCCCTCTCAGTCCTCCTGTTTTCAGGCAGATGGTAACTATTCTCACTTTGCAGACTGTCAGGATTTTTTCTTCACCTAAATGTTTTGCCTATCTTCAACTGCTTCAGACTGAAATTAAGCGTGGGTGGTGCCTTTACTGTATTACTATTGTTCAATGACAGTCTTGTTCTTCAAAGTGACCCCTCTGTTCCTTTAAGCTATTTCCTCATGTTTTGCTAAGGATGACAAGGGTTCTGCCCTGCTCAGCCTCCTCTGTTTGTTCTGAAAGGAAACTGGACTACATCTCCATGCAGTGGTTGCACAGTCAGGACTATTTAGTTAGCCCCTTCATTTTCCCAAATTCAACTTTTCCCCTCTAGTCTCTCATTTTGTATTTGCTTTTAGCCATGGCAGTTCTCTGTAGTTCAAGTAAATGTTATCTGGTATACTGTCTCTATCGTTTGGCTTTCTCTAGTGGTGTTCCCTCTTGGTGGGCTGTGTGGTGGAAGAGGCTGGTCCAGCCTCAAACATCAGAGATCTGGGGTTAAACTAAACAAACAATTGGACTCATGGTCTTGACTGTGGTTCTGATGAGCAGGATGCCTGGTTTGTGTGAGTAAAACCACTTGAACTGGGCACTGGTAGCAAACTCACAGTCCTGGGCCTGTAAAGGCTTCAGCACATCCACAAAGAGACAGAGTTGGGATGGGGTGGCAGGCGATGCATTCAGTTTTTCAGTGATTCCTGTCCTTCCCCTAACACAAGTCACTTGGCTAAATCCCAACTAGCTGTCCTACTACAGTTGCATTCTCACCAGCTGTCAATTCTTCAGGAGATTAGGTCTGGAAGAGTATTCAGGGAGGAGTGAGAACTGTTATGTTGTAAGAAGAACTGGAAGTGGCATTTCTTACTGTACTCAACTGACAATGCTTCTGCTTAGTCAAGGATGCAAGGGCTAAGATTTTGAAATCTGGTTAAATGGAGATACCATTTTTTTTAGCTATATCAAGATTGATTTGCATCCTGAGAGCACCGGTATCTCTCCATAAGCGTGCTGCTAAATTTTATGATCATATGTTTTAAGACTATCAGAAGTAGACAAAGCCCACAAGACAAATACTTTGCACACAACCCAGACTCTCCACTATCTTACTTTTATTCCTTTAATCTTTATTGCCTTCACAACTGGCTGACTTAATTTGACCCTTTATGGAATGTTGCTGTTAATCCATATGCTTTAGATACACATTACAGCTGCACTCTTAATTCACACAGGTTTCGTGTAACTTGAGCATATTTTATGTGGAAATATTTTAGTAACTGTATGTTCTGTAAGTAAACCCGTGTTAATACTTGTTAACTACAGAGTTTATGATACCAATAATACTTCCTACAATAAAATGTTTGTTTGTTTTTTAAGAATGTTTATTTGTAAACATATGTATTCACTATATTACTATGAATTTCTTACCTGGCAATAAAACTGATTCTAAGTGAATCCAACTTGCTGGCTCATTCCTAAACTTGTATCACTGGGCCACTTTTTGAGTCTAAACTGAGCTTTTGGAGCATCTCACTGCAGCCAGTGGGGCTCATATCAGCACAAAGGATGTTCTGCCGCTGCCAATGTGAATGAGGGGTTCTTTGGAAATCAACTGCATGTAATCTGCATTATGGAGAAGCTGGGGGATGTCTGAAGCTCCTTCCAGGCCAAACCATTTTGTGACTCTATGACTGCCTGCTATATGCAATACAAGATACACAGGGATTGCCAGCCTAGCAAAACTTCCTGTGTCCTGTAAGCCTCCAGGCACCACGCACACCTTGTGCCACTTGATCAGTTAATTAACGTTTTGAGGAAAAACAACAACAAGGTAAGCATGCCCAAGGGCAGAGGCTGATCCTCATGAATGCATGGGAGTTCTGCAATAAGCTTCAGACACATCCAAGCACTGCAACTACTCAGCCAGAGCAAATGAAGCACTGATGTATACTGCTTCAAAAATTTTATATATTAATTAGAGAAGATCCTGTACACAACATCTGTGTACCAAGCCTGCTGGAACAGAAAGTCCTTACAGTCTTTTAGTAGTGCTAATGGCTCATAAAGTTGACAACCTTGGTAGAGAGTTTGGGTAGCTTCTTCTCCTTTCTTTGCTAAAATGATAGCGAATAAATTTCAGAAGAAGAAACAGGGAGTTGGGAAATCCAGCTTCAGAATCCACTGAATGCACGACCTGGTGCAAATTCTTTAGAGAATTTATGAGTCTTTGGAAGCATGGCACATTATCAGAGGGAAAACATCAATACAAAAGTCTCCAGAATTAGCCTTCTTATACAGCAGAAAAATCTCATTTTCAATATACACCATTATGGGTGCCAGGAAATAGTTCATAAAAGCCCCATTTTTTTGTTACAGGAGCATTTCCCTGCCTCAAATACAACTACAGAAACAGCTCCTTTCTGCCAGAGGGCTTAGGAGAGACATACAGAGTTTGGTCAGTGCCAGAAAAAAGAATTTTTTCCGGTGGCCTTGGAACCCACCGGAAAGCCTGGGGAGCCCAGGGGAACACAAGCCTAACCTGCAGCAGACACAACTTCTGTTACAGCTCCATCTATGCACATGTTGTTTCCAGCAGCAAATTCCTGACTGGAATCACAGATGGCAAAAGGGCCAACTGCTTTGCTAGTAGAAGCGCCTCAGCATAGCTTTTGCTCTTTCAGGTATATGAAAACTTCCAGTGAAAACCCACTGGAATGTGATTTTGTGTTTTCACATTTTTTTTTTTCTCTTCTGACAGCCTGACTCTTTTGACACCACTAGCAAGAATGGCACTGGGCTCTCACCCCCATTTCTTCCATAATGGCTCTTTGATTCTAACACAGGTGCAGTGACTGCAAACAGCCCTGCCAAGAGAGGATGGTGCTCCTGCACAGAGCTGTGGAGTCTGAAAGCCAAATGCTTCTGGTTTAGAGCCCTTTACCCTGGAACCATATGTTCTCATGACTAAATCTTCAGAGTATGGTCCTTAGCTTACACAGACTGAAGATGAGATGGTTTATATAAATAGAGGATCAGGTCTCATGAGATTTCACACTACAAGGTGTCTCCACGACTCACAACTTTAGATTTTAATAGATCTGGGAAAAGACTCATGCTTTGGTCTGTTCTTATAGAATGGTTATTGAATCTTGGGTACTAAATAAATAATCCTAGTCCACAAATCCCTTTTGCACACAATCTTGAGCACTTCATTTAATCCTGGTCTCTATACTTGAATACATGGAGGACTTCCAATGATAAATATAGTCTTCACTGTAATTATATCATCTTTCTAATTGACATAGATAATTTTATTTTGCTAAACAAAAATTATAAATAGGCAATATTATTGTATTAAACTATATAATCTCATATATCATCTGCTGCTAAAAATGTGATCATAGGAGGAGCACCACATTACCAAAAAGTGAACATTGTTGTTTTTATCAGTGGGAAAGTCATACAGCTCTATTTTGAAAAGTGTGTGTAAAACAATCTTAGAATTCATGCGTCATGCTTTAGACATTTCCAGGCTCAGATTTTGCTCAGCCTGCAAGCTGGGTGAATCCTCATACCTGCCAACCAGGCCCTTCCTCCCCGTCCAGGGACTAATGAAAGCCAGGACCAAATTAGGGTACTGGTTAAACCCCATATCTGCACAAAAGCTGCTGTCAATGCAATGAGGGATGCAGCAAGCATTTCTGCAGAAGATGCACCATGAAGAAACTGACACACTTCATTCAGCTGTGCAGGCCCTATCATGTTAGCACAGCATGAGAGATATATTTGTCCCCAGTGACAGCCCTTTGTGACAACCTGATCCTAGTTTTGGGCATTCTTCCTATGTCAGAATCTGCCAAAGAAACAATCCTGAACAGGCCATGCTCCCTGAAGAGGCCCTTCTCATCCCACAGCCCCTCTTCTAACAAGATAATGGTGCTGTTCAACAGCATAGTGTTCTCCCTTAAATTTCACTTTTCACCTTCAGAGCTAAGGGACCCATTCAGGCAAGGGGAAGCTTTGGATTCAGTCTATCCAGAGGCTTAGTTCAGAACCCCCATCTACTAGTGCTGCTCCCATTTCACATATCAGAAAAGAATTAGATGCAATTTGTACCTCAGTTCATGAAGCACTGCTGTACTAAGTCAGGTCCTTTGTGGATGCATGAAGAGGCATGTACCTCTATTTCTCTGCAGGGAACTTGAAGACAATTTCTCATCCCCAAGCAATCATTCTGTGAAAGGTTTTATTTTTTGTTAGTAAAGCTAGAATTCAGAGCTAGAATTCAGTTTTTGTCTATGCATTCTGTAATACACTGCTACACACAGCTGCATCCTGTCTATTTAAGTCAATTCTAGCTGCCTTGGCAATTCCTCCTGCATTTACACGGCAAGAGGCATTGTTGCTTGTTAATAGGGGTTGATGTGCTAGCAGGGGTCATCTTCTGAACCTGCACACCAAGCCTTGTGTGCATCCCTCACAATAAATAATGCTGGGAGAACAATATGGTATCAAAAGTGATGGTTTCAAATGAAGAGAGAATGTCAGGTAGTGTTGCTGCTGTTTAACCTGAGGTTGAGCTACAAACAAGAACTGAAAGCCAGTAATAATCCCAAGTCTTTCAGTGGCCATTGGCAGCATTATCTGATAGGACACAAGTGCTCCCTAGCAGCAGGTGTGTCAGTGGAGCCACTGACACTCCCTGAGCAGAAGCACATTCTTTTCACTGCATGCAGCAGCTGGCCTCAAGTTCACCCTCTGGGATTTGGGCTTACACTGACATTTTGATCACTGTGGCTGTTATTAGAGACTTGGGCCAATTTCAGCGAATTTATTCCTTGAAGTAATTGATCCCCAGAGGAAAGAGTGCTTTACCTGCTACTTATTATTTCATTAAGCAACAGAAACATTGCAAAAACTTGGACAGGGATTTGGAACTAGATGATCTTTAAGGCCCTTTCCATTCCAAACCATTTTATGATCCTATGATTAATTGTGCTTTTTTTTCTGCCATAGGTGAAGAGAAGCTAGGCTTTGCTTTATCCTTACAGGGGTAAGAGACGTCAACAAAGCTGCTTTTCTTCCTCTTTTCAAGGCAGAGTTACAATTCAGCAGGAGTTTTTCATACACATCCTGCAGGAGACTGCAGTGGCTGCTGAGCGCAGAGGCAGCCTGTTGATTCCCTCTTATACCAGGAGTGAAAAAATCATGCAGCTGAAACACATAAAAATAGACTGGACTACTGTGCCCTCAGTACTTACTGGCTTTGCAAGTTGGCTGCTACTTTCCACTGTCCCTGTGAAGAGGTCAGAGAGCTGTGTGGTATTGTCACAACCGATGCTCTCCACTGAACTCCTGCAGCCTTCTTGAGCATCCCCTCACACCCAGCACCTCACCTGGGCTCTTTCCTTTCATGCCACAGTTGCAGTTTTGGGGAGCAACCCCACTTTGTGCACACCTGCATGCACAGACACATCTTACACCACTTGAGCTTTGGAGCTTGACTCCCTAAACCATTTGTGTCTGCAACACCATTGAAGGGTAACACTGACTTGGAAAATCCACCTAACTGCCTCACTATACTTTAGGGGCCTTATTTCAGTTTTGAAGATGGGATCTATATCTCTAATTTACTTTATCACTTTTGAAAATTAAATACTAAAGAATGTGACATTCTACAGAAGAGACAGTCTAAAGTTTAGGGATGAAAAGTGTCCTTTAGGGCTGTAATGTATTTTGCCATTACTGCTTGGGGAATAACACTAAGGATGATAGAGAGCAAGTTGACAGGATTCATTAAGGCAGAGACAGCCTGTGTGTGCTGTGATGCACAGGACTCTGCACAAGTCTGCCTATGCAGAGCAAACTGCTCTGGCTTTTACTGAATGTGATTTATGAGTTTGTTTTTATGGTTTTGTCTTTTTTTTCTGCTCTAAAAGATGAATCTCAAAAGCACAACACAGAGTGCTCATAACAAAGGTGCCCTGTTGAACACAGCAAGTGGCACAACATTGTACAGCACAGCTGTGACAGCAAAGGCCCTGAGCCCGCTCTGCTGAGCTGGTGGCAGCATTGTCAGCGTGTGGAAAACCAAAACCCACCGACAAAACACATCCACTCTTTGATATGCAGAACTTATAGACTCCACTACAAGTGATTTTTCTCAACCTGACATCAACTAAATGGTATAGAAAAGGAAATGCAGCAGATACACCACAGGATTGCACAGATCTTCTAGACTGAGTTACAGCTGAGACTGCAGTTCAACAAAATAATGGCTGCAACATTGCCTTGTAGCAAACCACAGTTACCCTGCCAGCATCTCATCTCATCTCCCTGGATGTCTCGTTCTTCTGACACAGCTCATAATGAGTAGGGAAGACTCCACTCTCAGGCTGTTGCTTGGCTTCAATGTGCACATTCAAAGTCCTTGTGAAAGACAGCTACTCCAGCCATTAGGATACTGAAGTTTGCATGAAGTCAAAATCCAGGTATAAATCTTATCACTTTCTACAAACAGCAGCAAAGTATATTGAATTTTGAGTCCCAGATACAATTCCCTTATGAATTTCTGCCTAGCTTCTTGAAACCCTCCCATGCTACACACTCTTTAGCTTCTTTGACCTTTAGTTAATATTTAACTGCCTACCTACTAATACGTAAACAGTGGAAAAACATAAACAATGTATTTTATTATTAAATTATAATTTTGTAAGGTGAAATATTCTCCAAAGACAGCAGTATTGGAGGAGTATTAGCAGGAAATTTTTCTATCACCCCCAGATCTACTGATGATCACTGCTCAGTTATCTTTGGGGTTGCACCTTGTTGACAGGTAATACAAAAATTTACTTTTTAAAGAGCTCCTATATGCACTGTAAAATCTATTCTCCCATTTTAAACATGTTCCTTTCAAAATAGGAAGACAATACACGTATATTTTCAAAACAACTGCATCTTTATGGACTGTGAGTAAACAGAAGAGAGGAGATGCTACACTTCAGTAAAGGGAAAATATTGAGTGTTTCACCAGCTCAAATCCTGTTCCCAATATCTATGGGGATGAATATATATTGTATCCCTATATATAAATATGTATACACACACACAAGAAAAGAACAACCAAAAAAAAAAGGGAAAAACATGGGCAAGACATCCTGGTGTGCAACTCCTTCTGTTAACACTCAGCATCACAGAACACTCCCCAGGGAGCAGCTCAGTGAGCCTGCATTGATAGGGTTAAGCAGCCAGAGGACATTACTTCAGAAAGATGTAATGATTTTTCCTTTCTCCTCTGCTCTGCCTCTGGGGATTGGCTGGTTGATTCTGTTTGGCTGGTAAATTTGGGGTTTGTTAATGTCAGAATGGGCATATTTCTGTCAGGAAACAAAGTAGAGGAAAAAACAGATTATCAAAAAACAAATGCACCAGATAAAGAGAAAGGTTACAAAACTTCTGAAGTGACTTAGCTGCAGTAAGGAAAAACATATAGACTCGATAGTGCTGCCTGCTAATAACTAGAGAAGATTTACACCATCTGCTAATTTCCCCTTTGTCAGCTGCACAAGGGAACCACATGAGAGACACCATAATAAACAGAGGTATTTTTTCCCCCTTGGAGATCATAAGTCTCCAGAACCTGTGGCATATATGTTCACTTACACCCAAGCTGTTAATATATACAAGTGAGAAGAGAACCAGTATTTTTATCAATGTGGAACAGCAGCTGAGACAGACAACACAACCTCCGCAGAGGGACACATCCATATGTTACACAAGAATAGATGCCAGAAAAATAATAGTGGTTGGGGCTTTTCTTGGAGAAAGACATTTTAACTATAGGTCAAAAATCTATTGTCCATAAAGACTCTGCAAAACCAGACATAGCATGAGATCTTAAAAAAAAAACCAAACACAAGACATCTGGAAAGTGCCTGCTGTTCATCAAGATCCTGCTTCCATTATCCAGTTAGGACATGCACTTGGTTCTGCCAAAAGCCCTGCTATGCATATACTATATTTCTTGATCTTTTCTGTTGCCTAGTAAAGGCTTTCGAATTTGCTGCCAATTCAACCCCTGAAGCACAGATGGGAATAAAAAGCATCTTATCTCCTAGCATACGATTCCATATCATGTTTTCTACTATTTTCAAGCTGTACAATCTCTCAAGCTGCATGACATGCCTGTTTCCCTTGGGAGACTATCTCATATACACCCAGAATCCTAATTCCTCTGTGCATATCCCTGTATATAAGGCTTGAAGTTGTAATAGAGAATAGCTCTGTTCTCTCATCGCTTTTTGTCTTGTTCTTTCAGCAAGAGAAGAATTGCCAGAAAGCTGTTTCATCCAAAGGTTCTCATCCAAAACTTCAGACAAACTGGAATGTTGGCAGGGAAGGCACTTCTTGGGCTTTGTTGGTAAGCAGAGAAAATTTCTCCTGAGCATCCTGATAGAGGTGCAGATTTCTGCCCTGAGCCCACCCAGTGACGTCTTAAAAGTCAATGGCTCATTTCTAATGGTAAGGTCTCCAATCCAAGAGATGGCAATTAGCAGTAGATATCATCTACTTTGTCAAGATTTCTTAATCTGGCTTGTGTCATTTTCATAAGAAATTAGGGTTAAATTAGCCTACTGTAAAATGTTACCATAATGGAAGAACACAATTATCAGTAACTTCCTAATAAACCACACAGGGGAACCAGGCAACATTCTTCAAAAGTTTTCTTTAAACTATCACAATGCATTTGTGTTTCATTGTCTAAGTCTGTGAGGAAAAGTATTAAAATAATGTGTAACTCCTGTCAGCTTAAAAAAAAAGGGAAAAAAATGGGAATCAAAAATTGTTCACCACATAGCATGGGGGCATGACCTAAACAGGATGGAGCATTGAGGATATTGCACAGTATCACACACAAACACACACCATTATTCTATATGACAGGTAGGAATGAGAGCATAGAAAAACAGGTTTCAAAATAACAGTTCAGGCAGCAGAATTGCAAAACACAGGGCTTGGAATTCTAACACACTATAAAAGCTGCCTATGAGTCGAGAAATTCAGGCAGGTCAAATAGTAAATTCACACAAACTTCCCACCCTGCTCAGATGCAATAAAGCCTTGCTAGAATGCTGTGCCAAGCCTTGGCCATCATTATTCCAGAGATACGAGGGTCAACTGGAAAGTACCAGGGAAGAAAAAACATCATTAAGGTTATTATAATCAGTTATTACCTAAAGAATGAGTATAAATAAGCAAAGTTGCAGAGAAAACAAACTGTGAGGAAAACAATGGAAAAAACTGCAGCTGTTTATGCTGCAGACAAATGAAGAGAGGTATTATGTACAGATTAAATATTTTGCAATAGAGTTCCCAAAAAGAGGATAAAACTGTTCATGTCTAGAATATGGAAGGAGTTCGGTCTCATCCTAACCTTCCCTGAGAAGGAAAGGCTCATGGAGAACTTCATATTATTCCATTACTTTAAAGAGTGGCTGAAAAGGGATGGGTGCTCTCTTTTCACAAGGAGCCACTTGGACCAGACAAGGTACAGCTTTGTGCAAGTTGCATTGGGAGAGATTTTATCTCAGCAAAAGAAACAATTTTTTTTTACAGTGAGAACAATTAAATGCTGCAGCAACCTGGCCAGGGATGTGGCAGAGTCTCCATCACTGGATTTTCAAGACCTGAGTGAATGGGATGCTGGATCATCTAGGCTGTCTTCCCCCTTAAAGGTTGGACCAGATGTCCATGCAAGGGCCCTTCCAGCCTGGGTTATTCTGGGTTATTATTTCCACTGCACTGGCAGTGCAGGTAAGGAGTGACATATATAAACATTGGGGCTGACACTGATCCCTTGATCTTTAAAAAACACAGAGGATTTTTTTTAAAAGACAAATATAGTCAGCAACTGACAATAAATCATGTTTTAGATTACATTATTATATCTATGCAAAGAGCTGCCAAAAAGAAGAAAATAACATACACCACCAGAGACAGGAAAAAACCTCTCATTGGTGTAAGCACAATTTAGTCATGTATTAGAAGAAAACCCTTTTGAATGGCGTGGAATGACAAGCAATGAAATGCATTATATACAGAGGCTGTGGAGTTTCCATTGCTAAATGATTTTAAAGAAACATTGAACTGATTCTGTCAAGAATGATTAGATATTTCTGAACCCTTCTTGAAGAAAGATGGACCATTCAAAGGCCATTACAGCTTTCCTATTATTTTCTCTTCAAGGCCCAAAGCAAAGATGGGGCAGAAAGTCTTTTTCCCTAGGAATGAGTTTTTTCTCACATCCTTTTATCAGTTAGCAGCAGATGAAAGCTGTAATTAGAAGCATAAAGGTATCTGCTGTTTCCCCCAAATTCAGTGTTGCTACACTGCAATTGCAAATCAGTGCATAATGTTGCCTAGACAGATTTACACAGCAGCTAAAAGCACATATACTCAGACATGCTACAGACTGTCTGGGAACAAAGAATCCTGAGGCACAAACTACTCCAACTGTCTTATTGCACATTACCAATATCAACTTCATTTTTACATTTAACAGCAGCTCTTTCATTGCATGTCCTTCCCTGGCAGCCAGCCACAGTTTTTAAAAGGTCAGAATCCTGATCTTCAATATAACATCCCACACAGATGACGTGATCTCAGAGGTAAGGAAGGAACCTGCCTCTGCAAGTCAGCTTGGAGCTACAATCTGAATAAATCATGACTCTGAATTCCATGAAAGCATTTGAAAGGGCAGAAGAATAGAGAAGGGAGGTAGGACAGGCTTTCAACCGAGGAGCAAGATGAGGCTTCCAAAAACCAGCAGTTCTGTTTCGCAGCCTGAAATGGACTTCCTCCATCATTCAGGATGGAACAGTTCATTTTCTGTATCAGTTCAGTTAAAAAGTTAATTAGTTCAGTTTGAAAGATCAGTTACAACCTACCTGTCATCTGACTGTCAGCTTCCTAGGACAAATAATCCAGCCCATACTGTTTAAGGGGAACAAGTAAGGAAAGGAATATGTTCCAACTGCTCCCAGCAGAGTTCATGGACAAACTCTAGGCAGTTGTGGGATGCACACACAGGGTTAAAGCTCCAAACAGATAAATTGACTGAGAATTTAGGCAATGATGTCACCATGACCAGAAGCTGGCCTTAAGATAAATAAATGGGCTTTCACTATTCCCTTCAGGCATTTGCTGTCCCCTTGGCACCAAGATGAAATCATAATGTGTTGTAATTACAGATAAAAGGGATTTGACATGAGAGCTCTCCAAACAAGCCAAACATCCTGGAAAGTGAAAAAAAAAAACCCAACAAAAAACCCCAACTTGCTTGCATGCTCATTCTTCAGAGTCAAGAATAACCATCAAGACAATTTTCTTATTATTAGCAGCTGTTCGGAAATCAGTGTTGGATACATTAGTTAAATCAGTGGGCTTTCCCAAAACAAAAAAAGAAAATTATGGAGAGGAGGACTTGAGAATAAATTAGTCAGACTGCAACAATATCAAAAACATGAAAATCTATCGCTCTGGCATGCAGAAATCACACAAACCCAAATCACCCTAACAAAAGATAGATTCTAAGCAAAACTGAGTAACTTAAAGGATAATGACCCATTTTTTTAGTCAGCACAGAGGATGGAGTCATCTACAAAGACTCCTCTGAGAAAAATTCCAGGGATAAGGAAAAAGTAGAAGGAAAAAAAATAGGAAATGTTAAACACTGCTATGCCTGTAACTTGAAACCAACTCTAAACTATAATTGAGGAAATGTTGCCATCACCCCTACAAAGGACAGCGTGAAAATGCCTTTCTATTTTCCTATGACCAGATCATAAGGCATATTAATAAATTCTTTAAAATTGCCTCTGTAAGTGCTGGCACAAGAGTGCATGTCAATAATATGTTTAAAACTCCTGCTATGGCATTTGTTAGCTGTCCAAGTGCTCTGTGGGGAACCCCCTGGGGGTTCATTCTGCAAGGATTCACTTTTTTGACCTGGTTTTAAGCTGTGGGCTGCTGTCAACATCAGACTCTCAGCTGCACAGAGGCATTTCTAAAAGACAGTGACACTCACAAAAGAGACTTCTCTCCCCTGTCAGGAAACTCAGCAATCCAGGTTATTGGTATTAACCCACTACAGAGAAAAAGCACTATAAACCAAATGCAAGTTGGATTTATATCAACAATACAGATGTGCACGTAAAGAGCATAGCCCTAAGCCATACTTACAAAGCCTGTACACACTTTTATTGATGAAGTAGAAAAACTGTTTAAAAATTTAATTGCAAAGATCTCACATTTGCAACAGAAAAACCCCCAGCATGTTAATTCTTTCCTCAGTGAATTTGCCATTAGCAAATGAAGACCATGCTAGGAAACTCAAATTAGCAGCAGAAGTGATTATTTTAATGTTATCCCTTTCATCCTTTAAAGCCTTTTCTAAAAAATTAAAACAAAAACTACTCTTAGGATGAATTGTTTTCTCCAAGGTATTTTATCTTTAAAATGTGAAACACTTTGGCCTAAATAACAGAAACTACAGATATATCTGCAAAAGTGCATCTAAAAGAAAAGTAATTATCTAGTATAGAGCTTTATAAGTTTGGGCCACTAATTTTCTACCCTCTCTCAATACTTGCTTTGCTACTGTTTCACCCTGCTAGTGCTGTTTCTATGAGAATCACCAGTTTTGTGAGCCCATATCATGGTGTTTACTAGCACAGTGTGAGGTGTGTTGAAAGAAGAATATTAAACAGGATTTTTTATTTTCACTTGTCCTGGTGAAGATCCCTCTCCCTTGACAGACTATGGCAGAGAAATGCCACAGATCTTTTTATTGTGTGCTACTATCACCATCCACAGACAACCATACTCTGTAAACACTCTAGACCTGGATGAATAAAATTATATATAAAATATGAACAGCACCCCTACAATTCAGTCTGCAATGTAGAGATAGCTTGTTGATCTCATTAAATACCTATAGAATAGGTCATTTAGTATTTATAAATGTAAATGTCAAACAATTATTCAGCTATTTCACAGGGAAACTGGTGATATTTGCAGAATATTGCTTGCAATCATCATTTGAAAAGTTTGATTCTTGAAGAGAAACAAACTGCTAGAAGTATAAATTGGATCAATAGTCTAAAAATTATTGTAAATTCTAGAAGGAACTAATCAAAAGCTTCACCAGAGGTAGCAGCAGGATCCCATTTTTATTAACAAAATGCCATTCCTTGAACATTCTGAAAAGGTAAAACAAAACAGTAACAAGAAATCCCAAACAAAACCAACTGAACAAAGAAGGGAAATCAAGTCTCTGTCCGCAAAAACAGAGAGC
The DNA here is from genome assembly GCF_047830755.1 of Zonotrichia albicollis. Taxonomy (NCBI): domain Eukaryota; kingdom Metazoa; phylum Chordata; class Aves; order Passeriformes; family Passerellidae; genus Zonotrichia; species Zonotrichia albicollis. Next base: position 9,449,315 of record NC_133834.1, read on the forward strand.
AAAGTGAAGAACTGTTTTTCAAGCTCTAGCAATAGCTAATGCCAGTTTTTGGAACAAAACCAGTCACTGGCAGCAAGTGGTGAGTTCTGAAAGGCCTGAGCAACTTCAGGTGACTTGGGATCCCATAGTAGATGTTGACAGATTTTCATTATTTTTTAACATTTTGTTCCTGTTTCTATATAATTTTCAATTTGTATTAATTTTTCATTTTGGTAGTAGCAATTTAATCTAAAATATTTTCAGATTGGAATTGCAATTTTTACTTTTTTACTGGAGAAAATTGTCACTATAGCATTAATTAGTCTCTTAATTCTCTGTTAAACTGCTGCATAATAAGGGGTTTATTGCTAAAAAACATGTAAGGGAGTTTCAATTCAGCATGAGATTCATCTAAAATTGTTTTTGGCTACTGAACTGAAAGTAAACCTGTAGTCTACTGCTGGAGGAAGCTCCCTCAAGTCAAAGTCACGATCTCATGTCACAAAAAAGTTTGTTTTTCCTGTGTAACTAATAATGAAGGTAAACAGCTTGTTTAACAATTCTCTAAGAGTGACTTAGAACCATCTGAAGCTTGTGAGGTTTTAGGTACAAGATTCCTCTTGATTTCAGTACTGGATTTATGTTTTAAAAGGATGAAAGGCTGCCTTTAGTAACATGTTTTAACTTCTACACTTTATCTATAGACGAGCTCTTTGTGATTTTCTCTCCATACTTTAGTTTTCTGTAAGTGATTTTGTGCACCTTGCATGCACCTCCAGCTTTCTAAGCAGTAGCAGAATACACAAGTGGATAAAACATGATCTCCAGTTAATGGAAGGTTGCAATGAAGACAGATATTTCATAAAGGTCTAAGAAGACGGATAGCAAGTCAGATAGAATTTAAAAAAAAAAGGCAGTATCAGTCTACATAATATCATTCCCTGTCAAGGAATGGGCGATCGTAAGTGTGTGTAAACAGCAATATTATTCATGGTTACCACAGTGTAATTGCTTGCTGGATTTGAATGAGGTTTCTCTGAATATAAATGAAGAGACTAAGTGAAAATAAAGGAAGCATCTGAAGCTAGAAACAAAAACACCCCCTAAATTTAAAATGATGAAGTCAGATGCACTTCCTTTTATTGTGTGTATGAATAGGGATGATTATTAAACCAGGAGAATTTTAACAGCAGCCAGAATGGAACACAATGCAGGGAGAAAAGGGTTTCCCAACTCCATTCTGCTAACGTGCCTCAGCCTTGACACCCAGCTTTATTGGCAGTGGAACCCTAAGCCTCTTTTAAACAGAGTCTTGAAATTGCTTCAAACTGTATCAGAAAAACTGGTGATTTTTAGGAAGATAAATGATTGCAGAACCCTCACAAATCCATATCCCTTTGTGCCAAGGGAAATCTAATACCGAGGTCACTGGGGCTAAGAGGCATCAACCAGGCCTGCCACATCTTCAGCATGTTGATTATTAACTGAAAATTGTAACAAGGAACAGAAGGCAATTTAATCTGCCATTGTCAGCGTGTTGCCATGACTTGGAGCAAACCCAAGTGAGCAGCAACATTCAATGTGCAATTCCCTGGTGCCAAAACCAGAGCCAGGGCATCAGGCCTAAACCCTGTGAGATATCAGCTGCTGAAAATGCAAACCACCAACACGTGGTGTAATCCACCTGAACTGCAGCCCCGTGTCAGACTGATCCACCTCACTGGCAAGGCAGGCAGGAACCAGCACAGGAACTGTCAGGGAACCCTGACAACAGAAAGTGCAGCCCAAGGCAGCGTGGGATGAGGAGGGAAGCTGTGCTGCAGAATCCAGTACAGAGGTGATGGCCGGCTCAACATGACAAAAACAACACAGCAGCCCAGAACAGGAGTAGCAAACACTACCAACGAAAACAAACCAACAAAAGACCCTGTCTGTCTTTGTCCAAACAGGCATCTCTGTATGGAGAAGAGTTTGGATTCCTGGGCTAATCCAGGCTGTCTGCCTCCAATATGACCATCAGGACAATGTTAATAACAAAGGATGGCAGCAAAGCCTAAGGTGCAGAAACCAGAAAGATCTTCCTCCATCTCCAGAAGACCGTTCTGGAATCTGCAGTGGCAGGCCCAGAACAGTGCAGAGACTTATTGGTGACCTTGTCAGCCCACACCTCAGAGATCAGCTGAGCTGGGCACAGCTTTCCCTCTCCTCTCCCACCTCCACCAGACAAAGAGCAGAACCCAGATTTCAATAAAAGGCAGACTAACATTTACTGACGAAATAGAATTACTTATGATTCAGTATGTTAGAAAACATTTTAAATGATTTCTGCTCCAGGCATTTAGACTTTAAGTATTTTAATTTTTCTAAATTTAAAAATGAAAATTTATTATCAGGTGATAAAAATGGATGTTCCTGTCTTTGCTTTATTGAGACTGATGAATCTGAAATTTAAAAAAACACTGGAGTTGAACAATTATTCTTAAACAGGATTTCCCCATGAATGTTCTGTTTTCATATCCAGGCAATATTTGGCTATAGTTTTTTCTTGATAAATGTACAATTAACTCCAGCTCCTGACAAAACAATATCAATATCTGAACCTGTCTCCACAGTACCTGAGCAGGGTAGCCATTTCAATAAAGAGTAAAGCAGCTCATACCCATCCAGCTTTCTCTCAAACCTTCTGAAATACAAGCAAACTTTTCAAAAGAATGAAAGAATTTTAAATGCTTTTATATATAGTACAATATATATAAAGTTCAACTTAAAATTTTGGTTTTCTGCTTTTTTAACTCCAGCTGTAGTTGCTTCCCTGTTTATTTGTATGGCAATCTGGTTCACATTGTTAGATGTCAGCTGAGGTGACTTTGTGTATGATTTAAAACTCCTTCTGCAATGACAAAAATACTTATTTAGAAGATTCTGAAAACCTGTTTCACAACATGCTCAAATATAGTGGGGGGGGAAAGGAAGCCAAAGACTTTTTACATCAATATTTGCAGGAATTATTCAGTGTATTTCAGCCTCTATATCTTACAATTTTGATCACAGCAGATTAGTTGCACAATATAATCTTCCAAAAGTATAAATACATCTACAATTGGAGCTTAAAACCATCTAAGATCAATAAAAGAAAAGAAAGGAATTGACACCAATCTTATGGAGCAAAGTCATAATTTTGGCATTTCAATTGCTTTCAAAACTTGCTGTGCTTGAAAAAAATGTTATGGCAGATGGGATTCCCAAACTTAGTTTTCAAATGCTGAAGTTAATTTTAATTTTATTCACTCAAATGCTAAATCTTGGACAAACATTGTTAAAAAAGATTAAATCAAATCAGGCATAAAAATTTCAACAGAACCACCTGTGCCATCTAAAGTACTAATGTTTGAATGAATACATCCAGAGCAAAACCTATTATTAAAGCATTATAGATGGCAAATGTTTAACCAAGGAGATAATCCAGAAGCAGTCCAACAGAAAGACAGGGTCAAGGGGAAAAAGCACTTAAATGGGAAAAAAGCATAATACAGGATCACCCTGAATCTCATCTGTCACAATGGGTAAAAAATCTCAGAAGCAGGAGCAAGTCTGAGAACAGAATAAGAACAGGTGAACTGAACTTGCACTCCCCTGGCTTCCAGCAGTTTGAGTTCAGGCTCTTCTGAGCCAGGTATGGCACCTTCCTATTTAAAAATCCCCACTGGATAATTTTTCTTTTATTATATTTCCCAGTCACTTTCTACACATGTGAAGTTTTAGAACCCTCAATACCCTCAGACACATTCTGTACCATTTTGTAGTGTATGAAGAATAAGCTCCTTTGCATCCACCTCCTGCTAATTTCATTTGATGCCCTCTGAGTATTTTAAAAGATCAGTTGGATTTAGGGTACAACGAAGTTGTGAACACAAGATTAACTGTTCTTTATGGGACTTTTACATCCATTTATTCATGTGTTATCCTAACATTTAACAGCCAGCAAATGAAAATTTGTGTATTTTATAGTCTAATTTAATTAAAGCTTAAGGTTACAGAAAGAGGAATAAAGAAACACCAGCACAGAACTGCTGAAGAAAGCCAGAGAGAAATGGAGACAGACAGGGACATGCTGGCTCTTAAACTGCTCCTGTAGCATCCCAGTCCAGAACTTTTCCTCTCATGGCTTGCAGACATCTAAGGGCCCATAGGCTGCTTTTACAGCCTCAGAAAGAGTTAATTAAGAGAAGCAATTCTCATCAATAGCTTTATTATGCAGAGGTCCATTTATCTTAGAACATCTAACCTATGACTTGAAAAAAAATAAAAACCCCATTGCAGTCAGAGCAGACAACTGTGCAGAGGAAATAGACTCTAGAGGAAATCTGATCAGCTACAGGGCACTATTGAAAAATATGAAACAATGAAAAATCATTGTTTTTAAATAATAATAACTAAAAGATGGTTTTTATTCAGAAGGAGACAAACTTTCACAAAGCCGCACAATGGATGTCCCCAACGTCAGGAAACTCACAGGGCTGGTGATTTCATTTTCATTTTGCTGCAGGTCCCCTTCTGCTCTAACAGATGGCCAGCCCCTGGACAGTATTTGAGAACAAATGTGAATTTAAGCTTCAAAGCAAGGTATGCAGAGCAGGAGAAACAAGTTTAAGGCTAAAGGTATTGCCAGTCCACTGGATACCTTCCTTAACTTCACCGTGGCAAGCAGAATCAAGTGACTCTTTTAGAGGAGCTTCTTTTCCAAAGCAACACTGACATGAATGAAAGGAGAAATAAGAATGTCCGAGTCAATCTGAGTTAATTACATTTTAAACAGCTTCAGGACATTTAAACTATTAAGATAAATTTTATCCCTTTTCATTAAAAAGAAAAATCTAATGGCCTTGCTTCCAAGGATCTCTGATGGGAATGGGTGTTTGGCAGCAGCTTTATAGCTATCAGCCAAATCGTCAGGCATAGAATGTTGCTTTAATAAAGGATAAATGGCAACAGATTTAAAGTCAGCAGGTATGTAACCTGGGGACAGAGAGGCATTAATTAAATCAGTAAAGGCAGGCAGAAGCTCAAGAGGAAAAACCTAAACAAGAGTTTGGGAAGCACTGATAAGCCTTGATTTTCTCTCTGCATAGCTTTTGCCTCCAGCAATTCAGCCCTTAAGATGCAAAAAAGCTGCGAAACGAGCTATCAGAACCCTTGTCAATCACTGGACAAGGTCTATCGCGGTCAAAAGGTACTTCCAAGGCCTGCAGGAAAAGAACAGAATTAATCTATGACGTGTGTTTATCAGTGACTAACTGCAGATTTGATTATTGCAGCAAAGAGGCTTAAACAGAAGGGGGAAAGCGATAATGGATCAGTCAAGGATTATTATTCTTACTCTCTTTCTATTTCAGAGACCATTTTATTGTTTCAATGGCATTTGCTAATTTGCATGTTATGGGGAGAAGGGAAACAATTCTGCAAATTGTTTCTTGAACCCGTATCTGGTGGTGCTCGTTTTAATTCCAAGTTCAGGGAGTTGAACGTTCCATTGGCAAAGGTACACATTTACCCCTGGAGGTGCCTGCTCCTCACTGAGGAAGATGAAATACACAATGAGAGAATAACAGCCTAGACTCAAAAGAAACATGATAGTTGTATATTTTATTACATTTTTAGTAGAAAGAAATTTGAACAAAGTCACAGAAGTACACAAAGTCTATATATATGTATATATATATAAGTGCGTATATATGTGTATATATATATATATATATATAACATTTATGCACTTTGTGTGGAAATTACTTGTTTTACCTGTGGAAATAATATTTAAACTCCATCAAACTATCAGTTGTCTGGAGTCTTTGTAATTGGTCTGAACAAGGACTCATACATGAGAATTAACTTCCAACTTCAGTCTGTGTAATCTGTACCTTATCAGCTCAATTTGGAGGCAAATTAAACACATCAGTACTCATTCTCTGGATATAAATCTGTCACCTCACTATCAGGTGAAGAAGTGTTTTGTGTCTGGTTAATCAATATGGAAGATTAATGCTGTCCCCTCCATTATTTAAGTGAATTAAATTAAAGTGAAGATTAAATGGAAGATACACGGTTAATGTTCAAATATGTTCTATCCAAAAACACAGACTGGAGCAGGAGTTTGTGTGTGTATTTCTACATATTTTTATTATATGAATGCAACCATTTGAAGGGATCTGGCTTTGTATCATTTTACAACAAAGTAAGAGCAACACAAAGAAGATTGTTCTACTCTAGAAATGAGGTGGAATGCAGAATGTGGGATGCAGTGCTCTAGTAGTCAGAGAAATGTAACATTAGAGAAAAAGCAGGAATTTATAACACAACAACTGAAAATGTAGTCTGGTTTTCAAAGGGTCACTATATCAGATTCTTTAAATTACCAGTAATTGATAAAATTTGCAACCAATTTTCGAAACATTGTGGCTGATGTCAGTAGGTGACAATGTCCTAATCTGCATTTTTGGTGAAACGAAGCGAATCCAGCTCCCTCACTGAGAGCGGGTCCTGTTCCCTGTTTGTTTTGAAGGGCTGGAACAGGGTGAGATGGGCAGATAGCACAGGAAGGAGCTGCCTCAGAGTGGCTACTGCAACCACCTAAGATACCAGAAAGAGATGGCAGATTTCCACAAGGAACATTTTCTAAGATGTTTGTCTGTCCAAATGACATATTTTCCATTTGCTTCTCCTTATCTTACTGTGCAGCCAAAAGAGGATTTTTTCAGCGTGTCACTTTTCTATAAAGCCCTCAAACAGAGTGAGAAATTCTATGCTTCACTCATTTAATTTCTTTATAAAATATTTTGCATTTCATAACTTCCCTCCCCCCGCCAAATTACCCCAAGCAAAATATCAGCATAAAAAGCGATGTTTGGGAAAGGTATTTCAAATTATTTGCACTGCACTGAAAACCCAGCTGAATAATGACATTCACTTAGTTAGGCTTTGATGCCAGGAGTCTAAAAGAGCTTTCTCACCAGTAGAAACCTTCTATTAGTGAAGAGTTTACCTAAAGAAAACTAGATCAAAACAATTCCAAGTGCTAATTATGTTCTGCATATGAAGGTGCTCCACCTTCATAAGCACAAATAATGAACAGACAGATTTTTTAATAAACAACTTCTCTAACAGGAAATTAGAAATGTGCATCCCTACTGAAGAGAAAATAGCAGCAGAGCTCATTTTTAATTCACTGAAAACAATGCAGCTGTTTAGTCAGAATGAAAGGACAGATCACTTACAGGGGACTTGTGCATTAGTGGCAAAACTAATCTGCATAGGCTTGTACAGATCTCTCCAGAGCCCAAGTCAGAGGAAATAAGATGTGACAAAATGGAAGGGCTGCAAAGGAAAAAACTGAAAACATTTGTGGAAAGACACAGCACTCCTGCAGCAGGCTAATCAATCACCTGGTAAGTATGTGATCAACACACATGGGAATTCCCAGTGCAATAATAATAACAGGTAGATAAACTGTGTGATAGAATTTTGCTAGAGCTGCTGCTACCAGTGGGAAGCAGTCATTCATCCTGGTGATGACAGTTATACCCTCTGGCTATCACCACTAATTAAATCCCTATCTTTCCTATTCCATTTTCCCCAGATATAGATGCGATCAAAGATAGAACAATATACGGAAGGAACAGGAAACCAGATTTAGGTAATAATTTTAAAAGCAAAGTGAGATAGCCTGAGATATTAATTCACTCCCTCTGGAAAACAAGGCATGCTTCTGGCAGGAAGGCAGGTGCAACAGTGTGTGAGGGGATGTGTGTATGACCATAATGTTGTAATCAAAATCTTGTGCCTCTCACAACTCCTAAAACTGCTGGAAAACCACAGAGCACACATACAAATGGGAATAGTTCACAGATATGCTCATGTTTTCTACAATGTGGTTACAGCACTGGTGGGTAAGGGGAGAGCACCTGTTGTCATCTACCTGGACTTGTGCCAAGCTTTTCTCATTGTCCCACACAAGACCATCTCGTCTCTGAAGTGGGCAGACAAGGATTTGATGGCAGTGGTCTTATCTAAGTGCCCCCATCAAATCCACATCTCACTCAGAGCTGAGGACAGCAGCTCACTGTCCAGCTGGAGGGCAGGGACAGGCAGCATTCCTCAGGCGCCAGCACTGGGGCTGTGTGACACCTCTGCTGGTGACACCGACAGTGGCACTGAGTGCACCCTCGGGGGAAGTGTCAGAAGGAAAAGTTGAAAGGGGTTGGAAGAGGATAATTTTTAAGATCCCTTCCAACTCACACCATTCTATGAAACAGTGACTGTGACACTTCTCTGATTTACACATTTTTTGAAAGATACTTCAGATTTTACCTCCTCATTAATGAACTTTGCCAATCCAATGGCTCAGCAGCTCTTTGTGTCAGGGTCCAACAGGGAGTCTGCCCACCATGAAGACAGTCCTTTTGCTTCAGCCTCATGGGTCTGATCCAGCACAATTAGTGAGGCTTCAAGGAAAAGGGGCAGTCTTTGACTCCTGAAGCATTTTATACTGGCTCATTATCTTTTATAACCTGCAATACTACATCTTATGCTTTAATGTGGAGACCTATCTTGCTGCCTACTTTGAGGAAGAAAATGGTGGCTTCTATCCATGATTACCACATTTTTCTTTAAAACAAAATTAAGAAAAACATGCAAAAGCTTCTCTTTGCACAAGCATGCAAAATGTAGAAAATTAATATAAGGAAGCAGAGCTCCAAATTAAAAGTGGGACTGCAGATCACCAGTGCAACTTAGGGAAATAAAAAATCCAGCTCTTAGGGAGTAATTGAATCCCATACTTTGGTCATATTAACTAGCAACCTGATGTCATGGCACACTTTCCTGGGCTAGATCCTGGAGCACAGGTTTACCAGAACACAATTCCTTGAGTGTCAGCAAAAGGTACGAGGCACATTCTGACTGCAAATGCTTGTTGCTGTGCTGGGTGTCAAAAACAGAGTCTGAAAAATATGGCAAGGCCTTCCTTACACAACAGCGCTGTGTCTGCAGCTCTTTGATCACTCATATCTTCCCCTGGTCGTTCTCTAAGTACTGACATATCCTTGGAGAAATTTTCAGCTTAAGACATGACTGCCCCTAGCTGTCAACCTCGACCTTCCCCAGAGGTCGCTCACAAGCGCAGTTTAGCGGGAGAGCCAGGCTGCCAGCAGAGGAAGGCGGGATGGGCACACACGCCGTGCCCGGGCACCTTAACCTCTGGCACGGGGGATGGGGCACAGCGCCGGCAACCGCTGCAGCGCCAGTCCGCAAGGATCCCTGCATCCTGAACAGCAGCCTTGTCACAAAAGGGGATTTAAAGCGCTTTATCTTCGCTACAGCAAGTTATTATAGCTGTGAGCAATGTGGCTGGAGTGAGAGCGACTACACGTTTATATAAAAGAATGTACTTGCTTAAGTGCTTTGCTGAATTGGGGTTTAATGCCGTCCATATTGGTATTTCTGCAGTAATCAATGAAAAAAAAAGCTAAAACATAGCAGCACAGCTCCCCTGGGGACCCACGTTTACCAAAACAATCATGGAGTTGACTTACGGTTCCTGTTTCTAACGAGGCATGCCAACTAAACAGAGAATAAATCTGATACTTCCAGATACAGAAGAATCAGTCTCAGGTCTGAAAGCAGTATTTCCCTGAGAGCTGAACCCCAATGGCCCTTGAGAGGTGTCTTGTACTTGGTGACAGCTGTGGCCACAGGGGACACACGTACAGCAGGTCTGACCCTCTGCAGCAGCTCCTGCGTTACTGCTTTGAGGGACGTGTTTAATATCTGCCTTCATAATTCCTATTAAAGTGATTAATGCTGGGGGGAGTTCAGACTGCTGCAAGACAGAAGGTTTGCCTAGGTGCAGCTATTAATAATCACCCTTTGTTAGCTTGGGGCAACGCTCCTGGGGCAGAAATGCACATGGGAACCGGGCTCAGGAGCTGCCCAGAGACATTCCTGCAGGATGGGCAAAACCTGGGCAGGTGACCATGGCACTGGCACAGGGAGCTATCCCAGACTCAATTCCCTGCTGCAAGAGAATGCATTCTGATATTTCCAGGAGTAGCTACAATACCAATAGCTTTTAAGACATCCATTTAGTATTTTTTATTACCCTGCAGTGACAGCAGCAATAATTAATTCTGAAAGAAATAATGCCTGAGGAGCTGTAAAACTACACTGAGGTTTCACTGATCCTCAGTATGCATGTTATGATACATATCTATATAGGTACATATCTATGCATATATTCAAAAAGATATCAATCTGCAATGCAGATTTCAGAAAATGCAGAACTGAAAGATAAATTAAAGTGCACCTAAATTTACTCCCATCCTGAAAGAAGTAAAATGTAAACATATTATTAAAGGATGGATTAGCATGTCTAATTCCATGGAAATTAGAATATAGATAAAAATTTAAAACTGTAATTAAAAGAATGAAGAGAGAACATTAATAGGATGAATTATACACTCTACTGCAAAATGGTATGTAAAATTGTAGGCCTATTTTCAAAATTAGGAAGTGAGGAAAAAAAAATACAGTCTGTTCCTGGGAAAAGATTGGTAATAAGCAGTTAAGAGTTATCATACAAAAACTGTTGATAGGTTCTAAAACTTGTTAGATGTCTATTATTCACAGGTATGTAGAAGAAGGCTTTTCATTCTCTATTTTACAAAAAGAATGAAAGGGAGTAAATTTTTTTCTTATAAATACTGCTGAATAGATTGAAAATTACGGTTTTTGTAGTTCCCTGGCTACAGATTAAAACTGCAGCTTATATTACCCATTTTAGTCAGAGCATCTCTGAGAATTTCCATCTCTAACTATAAAAGAAAACAGTTTTCAATTTCAAGTCAGAAGGAAACAGACATTCCTCTGTTTCTTCATGCAGTACTTTTTGGCTGAATTTCAATTTCAGTTTAGGGTATAATAAAATATTGTCATGTTATAGAATAGTTTGGCTAAGAGCTGCCCAAATCAATTGATACTGAATAAAAATATACCAAATGCTTCTCTGTTCCTGTTGCTGATGTAGAAGGGCACCTCCTGGAGCAGAACCATCAGCTACAGTCCTAAAATAATGAAATCTTTTTGTCTTACACTAAATGTGTAGACTTATTTTTATGATAACTTTGTTTGGCATTTCACAAAGCTCTAGCCTCAGAATTTCTCTGTACTACCCAACATACAATGATAATCTGCATCTACAGTCACTGCCTACACAATGAGTTGCAGGAGTTGTATTTTGTGTATTTACAGGTGCAAGAGTTATGAGGAGATTTGTATCCTTTCTCTACTTTGCAATTCCCTGCTTACTTCAGTTTTGTTTCTCTGCTGATTGCTTTTAATCAAGATTTCATTTTTAACTAAACACAGACATGTATTCAAGTGATTCCCACAGTAATTGAACTTTCTGCAGTACAATAAAATTCCTTCTGTGTCAGGTCGGTTTTCTTGCTGCTGAGCAAAGACAACAACAGGTTCTGATCATTATCTAGTTAACTCCATTTAACTCCAGCTAAAAGAGCACCCTGCTCACACAGACAGGTAAATTCACAGCTGTGTCTGCAATCTCGGTTTTGGAATCACTTTTGGCAATCATCAGAAAACACAAACCCAACAGAAATGTACATGTGCTTACACACCCAGTCCACAGCCAGGAGGGAGGTGGGAAACAAGCCATGATTTCAGCCACTGCAGCCAAACCATATTCACTTGCAATGCTCTGGAAGCAGAACCCATTTTATGTTTTGATAACTATTTACTTTATGGAGAAAAATGACTGCTTTACTGTACAAGCTAAAAATACAGTGTTTGGTTTATTTTTTAACCCACTGAAGGAATAACATCTGGTAAATCTTTTACTGTTTACTACTTGGCTCCTAATAGACTTTTCTAACAATAACAGTTTACATGGATTGTTCACAAAGATATTTCAAAAATAAAAATACTGTTGATACCTCATGATTTACAGGTCATAACTAGATCTCATCAACTAGAATTGAAGTTTCTATCACTGTACGTTCACTGTTCTCCAAGGCCCATTATTTAAGCAGCAATTTCCTAGGTACAACTTCTTCCAGCAGATCGTAGAAATCTCTGGATTTATGAGCCTAAACCCCCAGTAACTGCTGCCAGGTGTGAGGCAGTGTTGGGTGGGCTGTCCTGACACGCACCCTGTGACAGTGAAATCTCCAGAGCAGCCTCAGCTCCGAGAGAAGCTGCAGGCAGGGAGTGCAGCAGCTCCCAGGGCAGGGGCCTGGTGGCAGCTGCAGAGGCTCAGGGATGAGACCTCAGCACAGGAGCTGCAGGATCAAAGCTGTGCCCTCGGGCCAGACCAATGAACCCATTTCACGGATGGCTTGAGTCAAACTTTGATGCAGAAGTGACTCATTAACTCAGCCTCCCTGTGGCAACCAGGATTTGTAAGCCACCTCAGACAGACCACGGGATAATTCAGGCTGGGACATTGAGAGGGTCTAGTCCAGCTTCCTGTTCCAAACTTCCTTTTTCTCCTCTTTCCATACCTTACATAAATATATATATGTAACATACAAACACATTTCATAACCGTATGTTTAAGCAAAACCAGGTCAAAAAGGAGATTACATTTAAGGACACTATTTTGCTCTGAGTTAAGGAAAAAGCAGATCTGCTGTCTTATGAAAAAGAATAAAACAACCAAACCTCTGAGGCAAAATAGCATGGAGCATAAAGCATTAACTTTAAAGCCATGTTGGCTTTTCTGCTAGCAACAAAAGTGCTCATAAGAGTTAACATTAAAAATTAAAATGAAATAAATATGCTCTCTAATGAACTAATATACGTGGGTAAGGTAACATCTGCTACTTTGTTTATAACAAATGTGTCAAACATTAGATATGCCAGCACTCATGCACATGTTCTGATGGAAGTTGGAGAATTTGCTTTATTTGCCCAGCAGAAAATGGAAGATTTTATGTCATGGCAAAGTAATGTCAGACCTGAGACCCCTGGGAGAGAGAGGCAGAATTTTCTTCTGAAGCAAAGAGGCAGCCCATCCAACGACTCTGGTTAGCTGGGTACCACAGAAAAGGAGTCTTAATTGGTTTGGGAACAAGCAAAGAAGATATTTTTTCAAGAAGTTCTGACCTACTTTCTATCTCTAAACAAGCTTCCATGTAAGGAGTGATTAGTAAACTGCACTAGGTCAGGACAATCCTGGGAGATTGTGTGACCCTGCTGCTCCCTTTGTGCTTGTGCTCCCTCAGCAGGTGATGCCAACCAGACCTGCTCCCAGAGAACAGGGGATGTTCCCTGCTGCTGCACAAACATTCTCTGTTCCTTTACACAAAGCCTTGGCACTGATGATTTGTTAGTGCCCACCTCGGACAGGAAACAGGAAGATTCTCCTCCACAGCCTATTTCCTTTTTGCCACCAGTGCAAGTGAGAATGTGGAGCCTCAGACCTGAAAGGTGCCCTTGAAAGGAGCCCCAGCCCAATCTAATAACCAGTTTCTCCTCTAATGACACACACTGCAGACTTTTCTTTCTTGCAATGGATCACAAACCTTGAAAGATCACTACATCTAAACATTCAACAAGAAAGTAGAATAATTCCTCCATTTTGTTGGTAAAGTTCAACAGCTCATGTTAACTAGAAAGTACTTTTAATTTGCCTACACATAACAGAAACCCAGAGCCCTAGGAGTCAATAAAAACCCCCAAGATTTCCATCCATTTGTTTGGATTCTTTTATGATGAATCATGTCTCAGGACTAAAAATATGGAGTAATTTTTTCTTCTATCCTTTAATCTCTTTTCACACTAAATATTTCAGCTATTTTAGCCTGTTAAAACTTTGTCATTTTGTGGTTGGTTGGTTTTTTAACATTGCCATCTCATTTTGAGTGGTCACAAAAAGATAACTCACTGTAATAATACATCATAATATCACATTTACTTATTATTGAAAATACATTAATAAAATATGCAAATATGCTAAAATACCAAGTATTAAAATTGCTGTGCCTGTAGCACATTCAAGGCTACTGAGAGCTCTTTGGTGGCAGGAGGATGAGGAAGTCACAAGCACTAAAAAATGTTATTTAGGAAGTTTCTCATATCAGCTCTGAATATTACCTGGAATGGTGATTTATCAGATCTGAATATTACCTGGTGATTTCCACTCATCAGCCCTATTCTCACTTCTTGACCTTCCAGTGCTTTACTGACAGCCTTTTCAAGTGAGTATTGGAAATGCCTACAAGCTCCCAGTCATTTTGCTGTACTTCAGCTCAGCCTCTTCAGGGAATTTTGTAATCAGTGGTGTTTTCAGAACACCAAATAGAAATTTTTCTGACAAAATATACCTAGGGAAAGATTACTCAAATTATTTCAAATATGCTGACAGGACTAGAATACATGCTTTCCTCTACATCTAAGCTGCACATGGAAACTATTTTAATATAAAAACATGGTTTTATAAGGTTTTATAAGGTTTTTAAACGCTTAACTGAAAATTTGTTATTTTGCAAAATTTATTTTGACACCAAAAAGTAACACTAATAGTTCAGATAAAACATTACTTCCATTTTACATAGTGTATACATTATGTTCTCCGTTGTTATTATATATTACAGTGGTTATTTTCTTTTTCCTCATACTTCCCCTGCACCATGCTTTTGGTTAAATCCACCAATTTTTCTTCCTTTCAGCTTCAAGCTGTCTGACAGTCCAATGGGATGGAATGGAGCCCCGGGTTCCTTCCCCTGCCCTGCTAATTTGACAGGAGCACCCTGTGAGTTGTTTATACCCTTCTGTGCAAGTACATTGTAGCAGGTAGGGCCTGGCGTTCGGAAGATCTCGTGATGTTACGGGAAGACAGGGCCCCTGCCCCCTTAGATAAGAAAATTAACATAGGAATGTAGCCCCCCAACTGGATTCCGGTAACTTTCCACTTGCCCAGGTAACTTTCCATCCCTACTAACCATAGATGGTAAGGACAGACCCTCACCTGACGTAGAAGCCCCCTAGACTATAAAACCCCACGGGAAGAGAGAATAAAGGCCTTTGATCCTCCACCATATTGGTGTCCGCGTGTTTCTTAGGCCCGAGTGACCCTGGGGAATGGGTCACCGTGCTGTCTCCTGAAACCAGGCCGCCTGCCTTGTATCAGAAGGCAACATTCTGGTGCCGAAAACCCGGGAAGCCGATCAGCGCCCGGGGAACGGGAATTCGCCTGGACGGGAGACAGCGGCTGCAGCGGCAGGTCCGACTGCAGCGGGGGAGACGTCCCCGGACCGGCAAGGAACATGGAATCCTATGCAAAGGTCGTATCAGATATGCATGCACAGTTTAGGATAGAATGTAGAATTAAGTGTGAGCTCAGGAATTCTAATCTTGCTATTGCAAGGCTCCTAGAGCTCGGGACGATCGAACGTCCGGTAAATATATTATATTCGGAAGTGCGGGAGAAGCGCACTGCCGCCTTAGCAGAGGATACTAAGTCCTCAGGCAATGGTAAAAGCCTCAAAGCGTGGGGGAAAGGAGAAGAGGCCCTACGCAAGGCATTAGAAGAACAGGAGACGTGGAAAGTCGCGCATATACGTTTATTTCTTGCAGTAAAGCGGGGGGCGGGGGCCGCGACTCACACAGTGTCTGAGAGCGATCGGATTGAATGCGGGAATATGCCGGGGCCGAGGGCGTTCCGCCCCTTCCCGAGCCCGAGCCCAGACTCCCCAGGGGACCCCCCGGAGCCCCCGTGGGGCCCCCCGACCCTCTCGCGGGGCCCGCCGGGTCCCAGCCCCCCCGCGGAACCTTCCGAAAAATCCGCGGTTTCTCTATCCGTCCCTTCCCCGCCGGCCGCCAGCCGAGCGCGGGAGGCAGAGCGGCACGCGCAGTTCTTCTGCCGGGGACAGGCAGAGGGGGCGCGGAGTGCGGCCAGATTGTCAGACCCCGCCGGGACCGGCGGGGACTCGCCGCCGCCGTATGGGTTTGAAGATGGCGCCGAAACACATGGTGAGGGCGGAAGTAAGGAGACGGGGGGCGGAAATGCAGTCAGTGCGCCCCAGAACGCATGTGCGGGAGAGGGGGGAGAAGGGGCGGCCCCTGCAGTGGAGCGTGAGACCAATCAGAGCGTTCTATTCAAATTAGGTCCTTATAGGGCAAGGACCTCTCCCAGCAGCAGGCGGGGGGAGCGCAGGGAGAAGGAACGGCACCACCCCCGAAGGGAGGAGCGGGGTCGGACCGAGCCCGGCTGGGATTCGGAAACCGAGAGAGCAGAATTAATACGGTTTCGAGCGAAACCGAATAAAGCTTTAAACAATATCGGGAAACGGTCGCAACACAAATTCACCGATTGGGGAAAAACAAAAACAGCTTGTAGGGACCGAGCACCGGCAGCCTCCTTGAACGCTTTCCCGGTGGGGGTTGCCGGAGCGCCCGGAAACCAACGGGGAGCATATACCCCAGTTAACCTAAGGGAAGCCAAAGCGATTTCAGAAAGAGGAGTCAATTCAGCTGTAGTACCCACGTTTGTGAACGACCTTTCTAACAATAATGATCTGTTCACTTTTGATATTACGCAAATAAGCCGCATGCTTTTTGATGGGGCAGGGCGGATTCTATTTAAACAGGGGTGGCGGGACGACCGCGTTAGCCCAGGCTTCTGGGGAAAGGCAGCAACTCAGCGAGCTGTCCCCAGCCGGCACAGCTTTCCCTGGCAGCATCCTTGCTCCGAGCACGCCCGAGAGGGATCTGTAGGAGCTGCGGGAAGACACCCCGATGCAGCGGCCCAGCCACGGCGACCCCCAGGGGAGCAGGAGACCCTCGTGCCCTGTGCCCTCACAGGGAGCGGTCAATTTTGCATCCCCGCTTACGGTGCAATGGCCGAGCGGTCGGACCAAACAAAGTGATTAAAAGCGTGCCAAAAAGAAAAACGCAACCTACCCTAAAACCTTACCCACTAGAGTTAGCAAAGTCCCAACCGGCCATGCGGAAGTCTTTCAGACAGACCGCGCAGCCAGATCGTACTCAGACCCAATCCTTCGTAGGTTAGAAGCTACCTTTATATCCCTGAATGAATCCAACCCTAACCTAACCGAATCCTGCTGGCTTTGCTACGATGTCAAACCTCCCTTTTATGAAGGAATTGCTTTAAACACTCCCTTCAGTTACTCCACAGCCGATGCCCCTCACCAGTGCAGATGGGAAACCCCTCGCAAAGGGATCACCCTGAGCCAGGTCACAGGCCAGGGCAGATGCTTTGGCAATGCAACACTAGCTAGGCGGAGAGGCAACGTCTGCACCAAAGTTGTCAAGCCTAACAGGAAAAACAATAAGTGGGTAGTCCCATCCGCACCTGGGATGTGGGTTTGCCAGCGGTCTGGAGTGAGTCCCTGTGTGTCTCTTGCCAAATTTGATGACTCTAACGACTTCTGTGTCCAAGTTCTGATTGTTCCTAGGGTCCTGTACCACTCAGACGAAGAGGTGTACCACCTTTTTGAGGAACCCAGCCGGCTCCACAAAAGAGAAATAATAACAGGTGTAACTATCGCAATGCTGCTCGGTCTAGGAGCAGCAGGAACGGCAACGGGTGTCTCAGCCCTAGCGACACAGCACCAAGGACTGTCCCAGCTGCAAATGACCATCGATGAGGACCTGCAAAGGATCGAGAAATCCATCTCCTTCCTGGAGAAGTCAGTCTCCTCACTCTCGGAAGTGGTCTTGCAGAACAGGCGAGGTCTGGACCTCCTGTTCATGCAGCAAGGGGGCCTGTGTGCCGCCTTGAGAGAGGAGTGCTGCTTCTATGCAGACCACACAGGAGTCGTGAGAGACTCCATGGCAGAACTCAGAAACAGACTGGCTCAGAGGCAGAAGGACAGGGAAGCCCAACAGGGCTGGTTCGAGTCCTGGTTCAATCAATCACCATGGCTAACCACTCTGATTTCTACCCTAATAGGTCCACTGGCATTGCTACTTCTAGCGGTTACCTTCGGACCTTGCCTGCTGAACAAGCTGGTCTCATTTGTTCAGGCCCGCCTGGAACGGGCCAACATCCTGTTCATCGGGCGGCGAATCCAACCAGGGAACACTGCCAGCCACAAGTTCTAACCTTGACTGGCGAAAGCTTACTCAGATTTACCAAACCCCGTTTTCCTTATCGAACTGCAACCTTATACCTCATTTCAGTGTATGACTACCTCATTCATTTGTGAAAAAGGGGGGGGAGATGTAGCAGGTAGGGCCTGGCGTTCGGAAGATCTCGTGATGTTACGGGAAGACAGGGCCCCTGCCCCCTTAGATAAGAAAATTAACATAGGAATGTAGCCCCCCAACTGGATTCCGGTAACTTTCCACTTGCCCAGGTAACTTTCCATCCCTACTAACCATAGATGGTAAGGACAGACCCTCACCTGACGTAGAAGCCCCCTAGACTATAAAACCCCACGGGAAGAGAGAATAAAGGCCTTTGATCCTCCACCATATTGGTGTCCGCGTGTTTCTTAGGCCCGAGTGACCCTGGGGAATGGGTCACCGTGCTGTCTCCTGAAACCAGGCCGCCTGCCTTGTATCAGAAGGCAACATACATCCCTGTTAGAAAATGAAAAGCTTTTACATGTCTGAGTATTTTCAGATATGGACAAATCTTTCATTTTAAATATCTGAGCTTGGCAGGTTTGATCATTTCTTATGAGTTTTGTTTATATTAATTGGAACTTGCCACAGGATTCTCAGGAACCATCACCAACTTTAAATGATTTGACTTTAAATACAATATTAGAGGATGGTTTCTGAATTCTTTCACATATTCTTCAAAGGTAGCAAATTCCCCCCTTCTCCCTTTATAATAATTCAATTTATTGGTAAGAATTCACTTTTCTAATTAAAATGCTTATCTTTTACTTGTCATATATGAGTCCTGGCCCCACAGCTCCCACGGATTTATTTTGTGTAGGCCTCCATAATCATACATAAATCACCCAGTCTTAGTTATTAACACAGAAATCTCCTAAATAGTCCAATCAGTTCTGCTGACATCACCATTCTTCTAATCTCCAAAGAGCTAATAAGATCTTAAACAATACCAAGTTTAAAAAAAAGTTGATTATTAAAACAATAATATGATTATGACAGAAAACCTATGATAAGAGCAATTGGTTACATTTCTCCAGGAATCATATTAAATCATTTATGCTGCTGTCCATAGCAATTTAGCATCAAATTGTACCCAAATAAACAAGTCCAGGAAGTTTGTTACAACATGAGGACTTTCAGGCAGCACTTCCCTGCATTTAAAACAAATTTGCAAACAAAGAGTATTAGATTTTTGCTTTGCATATGAAAATAATCGATAGTAAGGGTGGGGAAAAGGGAACAATTACAACTACAGCCACCCCTTTTCTTCCTGTGCTGTTGAAGGCAGAGAGATTCTGAAACACTCCTGTCTTTGTTGCTGAACTAAATCAGAACCTCTTTGCCCTGTGATCATTACCAAGGTCAGCAAACAGGAGTTAAAGGGACAAGGCTGAATTTCACAAATATTGGAATAATTTGATGAGTCTTTCAAGATGCAGGTGGAACGGCTGTCACCTTCCCCTTACTTCTGCACAACAAAATGGAAATTAATTTCTAAAATCTTTTTCAGCACTACAGATCACATACAGACAGAACTTGGTTCGCAAACTATTTCTAAGGAGAAACACAAAATGTCTCATGCATCCTACATGTAAAAACTGCATTAACACTCAAGAAAGCTACCAGAAAGTTGCTCAAAAGTTTGTGATATCATTTAACATAAGATATTTAAATGTTAAAATGAAATTGGACCGCAATGAATCATCTGTAAACTGTATTTTGAAAATACTAGATCAGAATGAATTAAAAGATTATTGCATACAGTGAAAATGAGATAAGAAATATTATTTTTATATTATAGCTTTAGAAATTATCCACTAATTTTCCTCCTCAACTTGAAAAGGAGACTATCAATGAGAAAATTGTAGGAGTGATAGACTATGGCTTCAAAACAATTATCTAACTATAGATGTCAGCACAGACTCTCATTATTATTATAAAACCATTCACAAAGACATTTTAATCTCTGATTCAGGAAAATTCTCTGATATTCAGCATCTCATTTCATAGGTCCTGAATATTTAATGGAGATGCCTTTCCCAATCCTCTGCTACATTTTCACTTAAAGTTCTCAGAATAACATGTCTAACCAATATTTTCTGGGAATGTCTCCATCAATTCCCAATAGGCTTGGGTGATCTGCAGCTGGTTGGCCAAACAAGTTTTAATTGCCATATGGCAGAAACATGCATTTGCTGGTTTATGCCAGGGCTGCTGTGTTAAAATAATTTTTAGACTCACTTCAATGATCATTTGAAAGATGAAAAATACCAAAGCCCTGTGGGGAGCACCCATGTTCATTCTAGTGAATTATTTCATAAAATCTGGAGGGGCTGGAGGAGTGGAACTCAGGTTGTTACTGGAATGAAGGATCCTTGAACAGCTCTGAGGACACCTGCAAATACTCCAACACACTGGACTGCAGGGAGGAATGTATTTGTTTAATTTCTACTGCCTCAAAGATCACAGACATAATCTGGCATTGTGACTGCAGATTCAACACAGACACTGAAGTTTACTCCAACACAACGCTTGTGAAATGTTAGGTAAAAACACACAGAAAAAATCTGCATAGAAGCACATCACAGACTCAACTGGCAGTCAAGTCTGGCAGAAGTCTATCACCTAGTGACAGCTTCCTTTTCTCTCAGCTGTTGGGATGGTATAAAGAGAAAGGAGAGAAACTTCCTAGGCTTCGTTACTGTAGGAAGAAAATGGTTCCCAAGAGAAAAATTATCAACAAGTCAAACACTTTACAATGTTTTTAGGCCACTCAAGTCAGCTATGTCCATATTTGATTAAAAACCAAACTTGCTGATATAGACAAAAACACACTCAGTGCTAGGGACAGAGAATATTTACTGAAGTGTAAAAGAAAGGACTGAAATCTAACTCCTATCTCTAAATCAACCACTGCCACATTAGAGGAAGGGAGATTTGTCTGGTTTAAAGAACTGTAATTGCAGCATCCTCCTTGGAGTTTGGTGTTTATGTCCCTAAAACACAACTGTCGTGCTTAGCTATCTTAGTCACTGGGTATTTGGGAACACTGCACATGTCAAAAGAAAATATCACTGGTAGGAGCACCATAGGCAGCATATGAACATCATTACTTGGAGGTAACACACACAGTGGGAAATCTTCACTCAGCTATTGGGAATCAGAACTCTGCAAAGAGATGAGAAATGAATCACTTTTTAATGCTTTCTCTTGTCTAGGAAAAAAAACCTCGCCATATCTCTCTTCTTTATGGTTTAATTTCTCTTTTGGTCATTTCCACTTGCTGATGCAGCTGAAAAAGCTACACAAGCCAGTGACTTAACCTTCACTGTAGACTGTGCTAAGTAAGGAAACCAGATCCAAAAAACCCTGAGCAGTTAGCAGGTAATACCTTCTGGTAGGAGATGTCCTTGAAAGAGATCTGGTGGCTTTTATAAACCAGCCAGGCAGCTGCACAGTGTGGGCCCATTAAAACTATACAGTGATTTTAGTGATCTACTAAAACATGGAGAGCTCAAGATAGTTTTGACTTTATTTCCAACATCAGATAGGTGAAAGATGCCAAAAAATGAGAAAAAGATTACACAGAACATAGTGGGTTTGCTGTTTAATTTATGAAGTGGTTCCTTCTGAGGAAAAACATGTAAGCACTGAAGTCTCTGTTCTGTTCTTGGTCTTGTAATAAGTGAACTCTAGTGTGAAAAACTAGTATGAACTCTAGTCTGCAAAATAGTGATGTAAGTGCTCTGTAGGTGTAAAAGCCTCTGAAAGGTTTCCATTTGAAGCATACAGTTCAGATAACCTCTCAAAACAAAGAGCTTTGGAAAATACTTTCTCAAAAGGAATTTCTCACTTGGGAAAAGGGCAAACATTTTCACAAAATAAAGCAAAGTAGGACTGCTGTGAGATAACAGAGTCTACAAAGATTCAGTTATTAGTCACTGGTTTGAGCAACTCCTTGCTTAAAAAAACCCAATGTCTCCACACATTTCATTACTCACAGGGACATTGTGAGGACACTTTGGGACTGATACTCACAAACATGTATTTCCAGTTTGTAGATCAATCTAAGTGAGATTTCTGTGCACTGCAAGTGATTTCAGTAGTAACTCACTACCCACACGTGCCCTACTCCAACGCTCTGGCATGAAACAAGGTGCCACAGCAAAAGAATTAAGCAATAACTTGGGTTTGACTCCTTTAAAATAACACCTACCAAAGCATTCAAGTTGTTTTTACCATAATTCAAATCATGATAAAAACAACTTGTTCTCATTTAAATTATCTGCCCTTGGTGTTTTCTAATACAGACAGACATTGCAGTGACATTGTTGAGACCTTTGCAAGGTTCCCTTAAGCAAGAGGAACACGAGGAGGGAAATCAGTTTAGTGCATGGGCAAATTCCTGCAGAGCCCCTGTGGAACCTTGCATCATAGATTAATTCCATTTTTCCCCCTTCACCTTGTTAACTACATGCCCTACAAGGGCTGGAATACATTCAGAGGAGAAGGGGAAAGAAAGAAGAAATGATGACAATGCAGAGGCAATTAGTTTCTGATTACCACATGTAATAGGTAAGGGAAGGAGGCAAGGGTCAAGCAGACAATATTGGAAGTAATTTAAAATTTGCTAGATAATAAAAAAATCATAAAACCTATCTGGTAAAATCAAAGCCCTATATCAAAGGGAAACTATGTAATAGGATACATTTAAAATAATTTTTTATTATGGCAACCCTCCTGCTTCTTGAAACAGAGTTCTCTGCATTTCTTGAGGCTATAATCAAATGACAGACCTTTCTTTTAAATCTAAAACTGAAGTGTATAATTCAGTTCAGTTACATTGAAGGAATCAAAACACTTTTAATTTTTTTACTTCATTATCTTGATCTCTTCACCTTGCCCTGAAGCATTGCCAAACAATATTCAGCCTTTGTATTCTATTCACTCCAAATTAGATAAAATTCATCAGAAAGTTTTGCACTTGGTGTGGACATAAAAACTTCTACAGGCCATTTTCCCTGGGTGCATAAAACCACTTTCTGTCAGCTCACAACACATTCATGCCTTGCTCAATATGACATTGGTGTGTAAAGATAACATATAAACTATTTAAATTTAGCCAATGTGATTTTAGAAAGATTTTGCCTTTGGGCTCCTCAAATACTGCACCCCACAAGAGTTTTCAGACTCAAATTTCCAGCACAGCACTAGCATATCTTAGAAAGCCCAGCTACTTTAACTGTCTGAATATGAAGGACATTGATTAAATTTCAGAAAACGATGTAGTTAGTTTAATTCAGAATTTAAATAACTCATTTCATGTGTCTTAATTCACCTTGACTGAAATTTAGATCAAACCAAATTGAGATTGCTTCAGTAATGAGTAAGGTTGTCTATGCAGAGATTGAGCATTGCTCAAACTGCTGCAAAGAACCCAGTGCTTGCAGGATGTGCTGACACAGCAGATGCTGCCCAGTGGCAAAAGCACTAAGAAATGGCCACGTCCCTCTGACATCTTCTGCCCCAGCCACAGTGCTTGTCCCCCACGCTGCAGTTTGTCACAGCTGAAGTGATTCAAAGTGAAAATAACTTTCTGGAGCAAAGTTGCTGCCAAGAGCAAGATGTAAAACAACCTCAGAGCTGGCAGTCCCACAGCACAGCCAGACAAGCTCAGCTGACCATGCACTGCATTTCCTTCTTTGTACTGACTGGCAGTTTCTGGATTAGGTTACTCCCTTCCCTTCTGCTGACAGCTTTCCCATTTCACTCAGCACACCTCTGTGATCTATTGGGAAACAGAGGAAATGCTACCCTGTTGGGCTCACCTGTGTTTAACCACAGCTACAGCACAAGCTGCTGTGCTGATCATTTGAGCCACTTTTAGTGCATGTTATCACTGGGAAAAGCATGCAGGGTATGATGCTCTTGAAACATATTGAGCTGTATTAACAAAATCACCTGTGGCTGCTGTCAGTATTACAATTCCTGTGTGCTTTCAAACACACACAGCTGACATACAAAGTAGTCATGACATTATAACCTGTAACTGCCAAAGATGCTTCAAAGGTCTGTTCAAACCCATTCTTCTTTGAACTGGAGTGCCTGCTAAAGTACATGCAAATTTCACTGAAGTTATATCTGATTTTAGCTCACAACTTCATGTGGAGGACAAAATATATAAAAGACATCATGCTTGCCAGATTATGGGCTCCTGACTAGAGCTAAAAGAGTCAGCTCAAAAGCAGATGGGAAATACAAATGCTAAGCTTTGATTTCTGTTGGAATAGGTACAGGAACTAATCTGCATTTATAGTAACCTCTTCAGTTTCATCTCACAGTATATTCTACTATGCAGCAAGATTCTATATTCTGCCTCATCATGTTTTCATATTTGAAATCTGATTAAGAGCAGTGAGATTATGCTAATACTTCTGGTCCATGTTGGATGAGCTTCAGGGATTTATAAGTTTTCTATTTTGCTGGAGTTGCATTCACATCTAAATTGAAAATATGTTTTTCATACAAACTTGGAGGTAAAAGCAATTCTAGTAATACCCAGAGTAACTCCAGTAATATACACATGAATGCCTGAACCTTTATCCCACACAGTTTTAGACCAGACCAGGCACAAAAGTACTTTATGGGAAGCATCATGGCCAAGTGTTTTCCTTAGGTCTAAATAAGTGCCAAACTCTGCCAGTGCCATGCACAGAAGTTGTTTGTAGGCTGAATGTCAGGGGTCCAGCTTTAAGCAGAGTTGGAAGGACCTCCAGAGGCCCTTTGCTGTCTATTCTGCTCTACAATTTTACAAATAGCCATAACTGATGGCAGGATGTAATTAGAAATCAGAAATGACATCTCTCAAAGAGCAACTGCTCTCAGTTCAAGATCATTCTGGCTAATGCTAGTTCAAAACCTCAGATAAAACACCATCACTGAATCCCCACCTGTAGCTACTTGTGCCATTTTCCCCAATGGATTCTGCCACACTCAGAATCTGTGAATTCTGAGAATTCTGTGGCACTGGGGATGGTGCAGTGATCCAGGTTTGTTCCACCATGCAAAGGAGCCCTTGTGGCTTCCACAGGTAACAGTGGCAGGTACAGACTGCACAAATACAAACATTTACAAGCACAAAGAGTAAAACATCCAATGTTGCTGCTTAGATTTCTCCTTGTGCCTAATATCAAAGGGTCAAACAGTGTGCAAAGAACAGCACCACAACAAAAAGAATCTTTAGTATTTTCCGTATCAAAGTCTCTATGAATGATGCTGTAGCTATATTCCTTTACTTGTAGCTTTTACAACAAAAAATGGTTATTAAATCTGACACCCCATTTTGACACTCTGCTGATGGAAAAGGAATTTTTAACCCAGCCCCCTCCTCAGGTGCATTTCTTTCTCAGCAAGTAAGTGAAGATAGATACACAAGAGTTAGGCTGTAACACAGAACAGGAAGATTGTCTAGTCTGAGTTTAGATACAGACATGTAAGAAGGCTCATTACACCTTTGGGGGGTTCTAAATTTTTTTGTTGAAGTTTCTTGGGGGTTGGTTGGTTTCTTCTGAGGGTTGGGGGTATTTTTTTGGTTTTTTTACAGGCATTGTCACATACATGTTCAAAGCTTGCATTTTTCAAATAAGTGTTTGTTTTTTTCCATTAGGACTTTTATTTTATGGGAGAACACACCTGAGGATAAAAGGATAATAAAAAATTTGAGGTTTTGACACCTCTGCCAGTACTGGTTCTTTATGAAGTACTAATAGGGCTCTCTAGATACTTAATGTGTAATAAGCATCAGAGGAAATATTAAGTTGCTCAAAGTTTTCTAGGGTTTCTTCAGTTATTTTTGCTATATATTTCAGTCAAGTTATGTTTGAGACTCTGTTTCCCAATCAGAAATCCAGACATCTTCATAACAAAATAATAACAGGGAGAATGATAAAATAATTTAACTGGAAGAGAAAGACAATTCAGCTGAATTTTGAAGTCTATTTCTTGCACTTTTCAGATCAGCTCACAAGCAATGATGCACCAGTTTTTCCTGCTTGTCCCTCATTTCTCTGTCACCCATCAGAGTGAAATCATTAACTGATCAAAATTTAATCACATGGAAATTAAGGTCACTAAGAGGCATACAGAAGGAGCCACTCCCTCAAGCAAATACAGAGGCTTTTTATTTGCTAGGTTACCATGTTTGAGAAAGCTTATCACTTGTTCACAGAAAAAGTCATAATTAGCATGAAAGAAGGATCTCAGCATGCAGTGTTGGTAGCAGGGTTCCACAGCTGATCTCTGCTGCAAAGTTGCCACACAAGACCAGGAGAAAATTTGATTTTGGCTGAGAGCTGGTTAACTGCAAACCAGAACTTTATCTTTTTTCATAAGAGCACAAAATTCATTAACACCAAGATTCAGCAAATAGCAGGAGACTTTGCTGCCCTCCTTGTACTGCAATGCCTCCACACCAATGGGTTTTCACCAGGAAAAACTGCAGATTCCCAGAGTGTGAGGATTCCTGTGTGGCTGTAACTGCCTCAATTACCACTACAGCACGTCTGGAGTAGCTGCACTGCAGTGTAAAGGGGGCTCCCTTTACTAGGAAGGTACAATTCCTTGTGCTGTTGTGCACAGCTACATAAGAGGCAGTGAAAAGAAAGGTTTGATAGTCAAGTTTAAAGTATTTTTAGTCAATGCAATAAAAATACTCTCCAATCATGATATGTTAAAAAAATTAAAATTTAAAAAATAGCCTGGCTGGAAAGTACAAATGGCAAATACCACATGCCAAGCTGAGAAAGTTTCTAATTTAGATGCACTACTTTCTCCTTCCTGGGCATGGAAGGGCACCAGAAGTTTTGGAGAAGTTCATAGGTCCATGCAAAAACCAGTTTGGCTTGTCACTCAAGGCTATACCTCAAACTGAGTTTCCTTATTTTGTACACCACCAGAAAATAGGAACAGACAAAACAACTGTATGTCCTATCAAATATAATTAACAAAACGTCACATTTACTGAGCAAATTCAATTATCAAAATAGATCCCTTTCAGTCACAGTTTCTCTTTCCATCCCAAATAATGTTTTGGAGATTAGGACAGCTAGAAAATAAAGTTTCAATACACAGCATTCAAACACCAAAACTGACATCATCCAACAGAAACCTCAGGAGACATTGCCCTCTCCACCTGCAGGAATGACTGTAGTGCAATTCAGGGTGTTTGCCAGTGTAGACCATCATGAAATTGGCAGAGAAGTGGCAGATCCTGACATTTTAAATTAGTTGAAAACAGAGAATGAGACTAATGAAGAGGTGGAATGTGGGCAATAAAAATGTACCCACATCACATATGCCAAGTAAATACAAGAATGCCTGATACCTCAAGCTTTGGTCCTGAGAATACGGAAAAGTTGCAAAAAATTAGCTGGTGTGTTCATTGCAATATGCAGCCTTAAGCTAGTAGCAAATTTCTTGGGATAAATGAAGGTTAGTTACTGCTAAACCTAATTTAAAATAAACCAAAGCCTGTCTGGAACAGAACTAGATAAGCATGTGCATGAGGGAGGTAGTTGGAGAAAAAGTGCAATATACTTGAGGCTTACAGGGTAGAGTCTAAGCAAATGAAACATCCTCAAGGAAACTCAGAGCATCCCTGGCTCAGGAATTTGAGATTGAGCTTAGCCAACCTCCTTAAAATGGAGAAAATACAGTAGCAAGACATCAGGGTGTAAAAACAAACCAACCACCAAAAACTACATCAAGCACCACTGCCCCTCCTTCCCTCCTGCCAAGCCCACATCAAATACATTATCTGTGAGGTCAGTCCTCCCTCAGTGAGGGAAAAAATACAGGAAATGCAGTTGGGTCACTACTTGGGGAATGCAGAACACCTTAATAACAGACGGACAGTCTCAGCTTCACATCCTTTTTTGTTGTCATCTTACTGCAGGGGTTCCACACTGCTGTCTCCTTACCACAACAGTTCCACACCTTCTTGGTGTTTCTCATGGGCAGCTCCTCACAGCACTGACTCTCCCCTTCCCACAGCAGCCACTGACTCCAGTTCCCTTCTCACCCACCCACCCCACTCTTTTCTAGCACTCTGCTTCTCATTGCTTACAGCTGTGGCCTGGTAAAGTCAGGCCTGCTCCTGATCTTTGCTAATTGGCCCAGCTGCAGCTCCTTAGGGGTGCAATTACTTTCTACACTAGCTTTAGTTTCTTATATTCTATCCCCCTACACTTTTTGTCCCCAAGCAAAGGTGCCCCTCACTAAATTACTGCATCTTGGGTCTGTCAGAGCACACAGAGCCAGGCCACCCTTCCTGAGAAGGGGAATTCTCTCACCCTGACCAGAGCTAAACCTCAGTCATCCAAACAGCCAAGGTCTGATTTGCATTCAGACTGCAACACTCCTGCTCTCCCTGAGGGCCTGCAACAGGGATTAGGCAGGAGCCCTCCTTACAGCAGAGTCCTGTTCATTGAACTTAGAGAAAACATTTATAAAGGAAAACAAATGGGTTTGGGTTCTGGTGGTTTGTTTGGTTTGGGGTTTTAGTTTGGGTGTTTTGTTGATTTTTTAAAAAATTGCTTCAAGTTCATCTGGCTGTACATGAATTTATGTTTGCAACTTCAGAAATGCACCGAACCTTCCTAGCACACAACTTCTGGCAAAATATGATGCCTTATCACCTCCTGGAAACCGGATTTTTGAATGCCCCTGATGGAGTTCTTTGGGGTTCTTGGTGTTTATTTTTTAAACTTGCATGTACATGCAAACCACCAGAAAGTCACTCCACTGCTATTGAGTTTTACTTTCTTCTCTCTACCCTAAAGGGAATCAGCAAATTGCTTTCACATAGGGAGCTCCTATAAAAGAGAATAGTCTTTGTTTGCTGACCCAGTTACATAAAATATTAACAGAAGGGAGATTATTGCCTAACAACATCAACATTGAGTTACAACCAAAGTTACACAGTTCTTGTTGATGACTTTTAGCACTCTCTATTAATTTCACCCATTTCTCTTCAATTCATAAAGTTCTTATGCATTAATTCACTCAAATGATCTAAGAAGTCTTCCATACAGAAATCTTCATGTGAAAATTATTATTTATGAGGTGTCAAGTGAACAGTATTACAGCTGTAAGAGACTATTTGATAGAGACATGGGACAATTAAATTTTAAAAAACTGACACACCTTGTTAATTAGAAATGCCAACATTTGACATTTTTTTTCCCAAGAAAATTGATTTATTATAGATTCATTTAAATTTTGGGAGAAAGCGGCTGCTGGGAATTCTGATTCACAGCAGATTTCCAACCACAGGTTTCAGATCACCTTCTGTAGCACAAATAGATATAAATGAAATGCACCAAGCCCACTATATCTAAAACTCTGAGTAAGCCCTGCTGTGTGAAAGAACTGATTTCCATCCACTTTCTGATTCCTCATTTCCCATCTGTGACTGTACAAAACACTTTTTAAGCAGTCTTCCCAGTGGCTGGAAGAAAATTTATGATTTCACTCCTCAGTAGACAGAGGTACACCAGTGACCAGCTGTGGCTTTTTTTTGTGAAAGTACAAAAGATGACATATGAATACAAACAGAATAGACACATTCCTGATTCTCAAAATTTTTTTTTATAATTGGAAGTTCCATCCAATGAGGGCTGTTCATACACAGGGAGAAGATTCCCTTCCATAGCTGTAGAAGGGAAACCTTCTGTCTTAGAAGTTGCCTTTTTCCCAGAAAATTTAATATTTCTATATACTAGGGTACTTAAAACATCAGAGAAAACCACCTTCAGCATCACTGCACAGAACTGGAATTTTTCTTCATTAACCCAGATATTTAACAGGGTCATATGACCAACCTACAGCCTCCCTGGAAATCAGCCATAGTGGCTGATAAATTCACACCACACAGCAGTTGAGCTGACAGTGCCTCACATGCCAACATGGACTGACAATGGGGAGGAGACAGTGACGTGCAGAACTTGCCACACCTCTGACCAGCCAGCAGGAGTAAGAGGCTGTTTTTAACTTTTCAGGGCAACATTTGGAGAGTTTCAGGCCAAAGGCCATCAGCAGTGATCCTTTCAGTCTGAGTAAAACAAGTGCTGGCTTATCCACACAACTGCATCGTAGCTCATAGAAAACTTCATTCCAACTCAGCAAGGTTGTGTGTTTGAGCTTCTTTGTTACTTATGCAAAACATGAATCCTCCTGCAAAACCTGTGTACCAGAGGGAATTCTCCTTTTCAGCTCTTTGTAGCAGCTGGTTGAATAGAACAGGATAATTAAATTCCAGCACTCAGATGGCTGAGATTTACTGACTGTGAGAAGTAATGCTGCCCCCAGTGAAGAAAGCAACATAAATAGCTCTGGCTCAAGGGGTACCTTGGACACATTGACTTTGGCTTCAGCAGGTATCAGGATGCCAAGTTCTCCCTGTGTGGGATCCACAGGCAAGCCTGCTGGGATGGGGTTAATGGGCCAAGAGAGTCATGGAGAGGCTTTTTGAAGCATCTGGAGCATCTCTCAGTTTGAATAGAACACAAAAGAAGAGAAGGTTTAAAGGAAAGATGCAGTAAGAAAGGCATAGCAAAAACAAACAAAAAAGTCAAGGAAAAAGAAAAAAACAAAGAAACCAAGTTTGAAAAACATTCTAGAATTAGAAACAAAGAACTAACTACAACTAACTAGCTATAACTTCTTAAAATCCAAATCATTGTGGACTATTCTATAAAGAGCTGCTGGGCTATGGCTGTGTCCAGCTTTAGGCTTCATCTGTGTCCCTACAATATTTTTGCCCAGGTTACCATGAGTGTACTCTTCAGGCCTTGTTGTCACTGGAAGGCAGGAGTTAATAAATGCCCTTCTGTATTGGAAAGGAACATTCTCACATGGCTTCCTGAGGAGGAAAATAATCCTTGGACATTTGGCACCGAGAATGTTGCAATCCATCTGCAGAGACACAGGTGAGAATTGCCCGACTGCCAGGGTGCCAACAGCACAGGCCTGCTCAGAGTCCTGCCAGCCCCATGGACTGATTGTGCAGCAGATTTACCTTCAGCTACATCACAGTTAATTTTTAAGAGGTGCAGGAAAATGTTACAAAAAAAGAAGCTTTGAGAAAATATTTCTAGACACCAGTAGTAAGTATCAAAAACTGCTGAAGGTAAGTGGAAGACAAAGGCAACAGGAAGAACAAAAGGCATAGCTTGTCTATTTTTCCTGCTGATGTTGAGATGCTGTTTCAAAAGGGGTTATCTCAAAGAATACAGCCACGTGCTAGGGACTGAGCATAATTATTGAGACTGACTGACTCACAGATGTCACCTTTAACTGCTTTGTCAGTTGTCATGCACTGCCTGCTCAGAGATGAAGTACAAGCAAGGCTGCACATGTACTGACAGTGCTGCACACTGCACCAAAGGCACTGTCACAGACAAATCGAAAGAGCAGCTCCTCAGGCAGATTGCTACCCAGTAAGACATGAACTGAAGAGCCACATAACTCACCCATGAGATATTGGCCTTCTGCTTTATGTACTGGGGTGCAAGATCAGAGACATGCAGGGCTGAGGCGTTAAAGCTATGAAGCATTCAGAACCCTTAAGAACATTTTGCTCTCAGGGTATGAGGTCATAGCCAAGAAACTTCTGCACAAGCCTGACCTCAACAGACAGTTAATCTAATCTTAATGTGGAGATTTCAAGTCATGATGCTTTTATAGAGCTGTAGATGTCACTAATCTGAAAGAGTTTGAAGGCACTCTGAAGGGACAGAATAAAAATTGTTTTGGAAGCTGTTCACTGGAGAACTGTATTCTTTCCATGTGTTCTGTGACAAAAACAATCAAGACTGACAGACTGGAAAATCTCTGCCTTTACTGCAAAAATATTGATGCCCCGTGTCTGCTAAATTAAGCCCACCTCTGCAGGTGTTTGTTTTGCCCAGTAGCAGGAGATAAAACAGTCAGTGACATGTTCCAGCAGCAGGGAACTGTATCTCCATATATGCAAGCTCAGTAAATACAAAGTAATTAACTAATTATTTTCTTTTACAGTTGATATAAATTTTTATAGTGACAAATCAGAGGCTTGTTAGGAAGCACAACAATGAAGTCTCATTGCCTGTGACAAACAAGGAGATTGGAATAGTGCAATGTTCTTGGGTCCTTGTAGTGACCGCAGCTATTGTAAAACAGCACAGGATGGGCACCTACACAGCTGTGCTTGGTCATGGTTTCCAGGCCTCTTCAAAGAATTCCAGAACAAATACTTCAGTTACAGAGACAAAAGAAAATCCTACTTATACAAATTATATTTACAATCAAGACTTACACTCCCTCTGCCATCGTTCAGAATTGAAATGACAAGGAGCAGAATTAAATGAAATTTTAAAGAACTCGCATGGAACCCAATATAAGTCCAAGCTTCTCATCTATTTCCTGAAAGAAGCTCTTGAAATATTCTTACCCTTATTTAACATTGCAGCTATGCCTGGTCACTATCATTAAGAGAGATAAACATATTCAGAATAATTCAGCTTCACTAATTCCCTTAAGGAAAAGAAAATCAATTTTTAAAAAACAACTGCATTTTGAGTGCATCAGCCCCTAACATATGCTAGAAATTAGAAAGTAATTACAATTGCTTAGAATGTCTTAAATATTGGCTGAAATATTTTAACTTCCTTTAAGACACTAAATAATTAAAATCAAATTCTCTGATCAGAAAAAAATGTCAATGCCTCTCCTTGAAAACAGGACTTGAATGTGATAAAAAGGTGCCCTTTTAGTTAAGCTCCTTAGAATTTTATTTAAGAAAGAGAAGAAAATGTTTCTGAAATTATGGCTGAGATAAACACAGCAAATTATCACAGCTACCTTTTTGGAAAGTTTTGAAATGTGTTGCTTGAATAAAACTTGATTCCTTTTTATTTGACTAAATTTTAGCTTTTCCTGCATCAAATCAGGGAACATTTCTAAAAGCTACATTTTTTCCATAGACTGAGATCTACATCTGCATGGAGGACAGACACGAGGCAGTATCCCACAGAGGATTCCTGCTACCAACCAAAGAAAACACAATGACATTACTGGAGCTGATAGCAGAAAACAGGGACGCAGGTTCACAACTAACAGTTTAAAAGTAGCCATATGAAATACACAAACAGGAGTATGGGAAGTGTTGGCACACCCCCAGATAAAAAACCCCCAGACACTACAGACCCCTCAGAATATGAAGGGGTACAATACATAAAACTGCTGAAATGGGGCAAAAAGTCACAATCCTTCAGACCACGACTGGGTCAGGGGGAACCTTCTGAGGAGAAGAAAATTGTTCTTGCTCTGCAAGCAACCTCATTTTCAGAGAGGGAAGCTTCAGTCAAGTATACAGGCAGGCAGAGAAAGAGAACAAAAAGAACTCAGCAAGATCTGGGAGCCTGTAGTTTGTTCAAAGACCAGGAGACAACACAGAAAATAGGGCTATTAGGGGTAACAGCAGAATTCCAGCTCTGGGATTGACCAGCAATAATGATACCAAGAACTATGAAGGAAATTTGAAAATAACAACCCCTATAATAAACCTGGGGAGACATGACTCAGAATTAAACCAGAAAGCATCCAAAGATACAATGGGATAGCAAAGTATCAAATTCTCATTGAAAATGTGTTGGAAACAGATGTCTGATTCTAAAGATTCCCCTAGAACACCTTGTCAGCCTGTAGTTTCAAATTAACATGTAAATCAATTTCTTCTCAGGACAATCTCAGATTAAAATAGAGTCCATTCTATTTCAGACTGCTTCCTATCCTCACCTTCCTTCTATTTAAGCAAATGAATGTTACCATATTTCTGATTTACACAGTCAAGAAAGGAAAACAGAACTTGTAGCCTCATCTTTATTTTACTTTAGGCTAAAATTTCCCCGTCACCAGTGATTTCACCTGCTTTGCCCCAGAAACTATTTACTGAAGGAGAAAAAGCCTTTCTGATGACATGTGTGACAATAAAACATTGGTATGCATTAGAGAAGCAACAGGACAGGCAGAACATCTGCCAGGGGCTGTTTTCCCTCCCTGCCACCGGTATCAGCTATTCCTACTGCACAGCTTAAGCCAGGCTACAACTGTACCAAGCTTCAAATACAGATGAATTCTTCCCAATATGTTTTTCAATGTAATTTCTGGAGTTATTTTACATTTTTATTGCAAACTCAATTCCCAGAGGAGCTCAAGCATTTTGGAAACTATGTGAAGGGCTGAACTTCAGCAGACTATTTATGTTGGGAGTAAGAGACAAGGAATTATTTGTCAGCAGGAGGCTCCAGGTGTGGGTGACGGTAACCTGGGACCAGGACTACAGAGAGGGGACTCCAATAGATGCAACTTCATTAAAATGGGACTCAACACCTCCAGGATATTAGTCATGGGTATTTTTTGATGTCATACCTCAGCACTTCTTGTTAGACATTTTGTAACCACACTGTAGTTTCACAGGAGGAGTTGTGAAGTTTAATATGTTAAACACATCCACGATATATATTACCTTACAAGGCCACCCTTTGCCATATAAGCATGCCAGGTTCATACACAAAATCATTTAAGAAGGGTAAGAAATTTACCTTATTTGAATATAATTACACATTCTTAAATACTGAACACATCCAGTCTCCTCAGGTGACAGATGTTCCTCCAGCTTTCAGTGGGCACCAGCTCCCAGCAAGGATCTCAGCCAGCTGATACCATTGCTCTTTTCATATGGGCTTTGGCCATT
This sequence comes from Zonotrichia albicollis, assembly GCF_047830755.1. Taxonomy (NCBI): domain Eukaryota; kingdom Metazoa; phylum Chordata; class Aves; order Passeriformes; family Passerellidae; genus Zonotrichia; species Zonotrichia albicollis. Next base: position 9,484,242 of record NC_133834.1, read on the forward strand.
CAATGCATCCAACCATGCTGGGTGCACCTTACAGGTATTATTAACACTTGAATCAAAGTTATCTTTGCATGCCTATATAAAGACACACTGCATGAAAATTCACAAGCTGTTTTCAAATTTTTAGGAGTAACAAAGTGTTCTGGAAAATAACATGTTAAACAAGCAGATTCTTCTAGTTGCATACTTTAAATAATACTTCATCCCATGAGTCTGACCCTAGTTAGAGGATTTTTTTTTTAACCTGGGAATTAATTTTGTGTTGTTCTGCCTTACTTCTAATGCTGCTGCCTCTGGTGGGCTGCTTTTTTGTAAGAAACTTCCAGTTCTAGGAAGTACAAAGTCCTCATGATATAAAAATAAATAACTGAAGCATTTTGTTATTTCATATAATGAATTAATGCTATATTCTGATAATGTATTTTAAAAGACCAATAGAAAAGTATCCTGGAGGGTACTTGAAATGCCATATCAAATTAAATCGAAATGCAACAACTCTCCTGCTTTCTAAACACAGAATGAATCTGTGCTGAAAGGAAAAAAGCTGTCACAGGAGACCTATGTTGGGAACAGATAGAGGGAACAGCCAATTAGAGACTTACAGATTTACCAAGATTGGGAAATGTAATTTGGATGATTGAGTATCTTTGGGCTTTTCATGAAAAGGAACATAAGGAATACATGGGGAACCAGTGTCAGATTAACACCTACACGTGATGGGGTCACTGAATACTCCTACACCTTTCAATACAGTTTCAGCACACCATGCCCAAGAGGCACCTTCCCAATAACTCCTATTAGAGAATGAACTAATTAACTGGGCAGAAAGACAGTCACAAATTCCTGTCTAAGTCAAGGTTTAAATCCGATAACATGGCTTTTAATGTTTTTGAGAATGGTTACGTAAGATTTCCAATTAGTGTAGATCAAGTGGAGAGTCACAGATTTCAAAGGCTTTCTAACACTTCAACAACTGTTTCAAATCTCCAATAAAGCATTATTTGATAACAGATGTTACTGGCCTTTGTTTCTAAATCAAAAGGCAAGTAACAATACCTTCCAAAACAAGCTGAAAAACTGTTTCAATAAAAAACAATGGAATAAAAGCTTTCTATTCATAGGAGCTGACTGATGATGACAATGATTACATTGATTTAAAAAAGAATGGGTAAAATTAAAAAAGGAGGAAAAATCTAGAAATTACTCCCAGTAAAATGCAAAGACTAGCAGCAGGAGATAAATAAAAACCCAATAGAATTGCTTTTCAGAGACAGAGAATGGAAAAGGAATAAAAAAGTTACTTTCCATTAACACAGAAATAGTACTATTACAACTACCCAATCATGAGATGCAGAAAATGTGTAACTAGAGGAGAGTGGCATAAACAGATTTTAGTGACACAGTGATAAAAAGGAGATTAAAAAGCACCAGAAAGCACAGAAGCAAACAAGTATTTGTAAACAGCAGATAAAGAACAGCTGAAGGCAGTGACTCAGGCTATAACATGGCTGATAAAGCAGCCTTGCAACTCTCTAATCACCTAAGTCCCAGGACTCCTGGTTTTGTGAGGAGCAAATAACTCATTGTTTCCACAGAGCCATAAATTTCATGCATAATTTTGAAGTACTGAAACATGATGCATCCCTTAGGAAAGCAGTTTGCAACTGAGAAATGGACACTGGAAATGGAATAGCAGTGCAGTTTGGAGCCAACTCCCATCTGGAGAGATTCCTGCAGAGCAGGGTGTCCTGTTGGTACCCAGAACCAGCAGCACCTCTGGACTGTGCACTGGGAATTGCTGATCATCCCACCTGTGCCAGGACAGAGGGAATGTAACAGCACCCAGGAGCAATCAGAACAGGTTGTAAGAAAGGATTCCTCCCACAGCCATTTATGGATGCACAGAAGCTTCAGCAGAGCATTACCAGGAGGGATTTTATACATCTTTTTGTGCATAAAATATACATGTATATACAAGTTCAGTTTAAGTTTTATCATATTATGTATAAAATAATAAATTTTAACTTGATTCCTTGCTAAAATCCAGGCAAGTCTCAAACTGGTTTTACATCTAACTGGGCTCCCACCTATTCCCATTACCTAATAAGCCCCTCAGAAACCACATGAGGTCACACAGATCTGACTAATAAGAGTATGGCCAAAGCCCAGAATGAAATGTCACTGCAATGCTATTAAAAACTGTCTGTATGTATTTTACTCATGGTGTTAAAGTGATCCTGAAGTACAGAGGAATATCTGGAGGGACCTTAGGCCAGTAATAAATACAACAGCAGTGAAGCCTAAGAATGCAAAGAGATGACAAATGTGACGGAAACAAATTAGACACAATAAAGTAATTGAACATTAGTCTTTGTCTAATTGATTTGTTACTAACTGACATTGATTGTACCTGTCCTTTTGGATCTCCATGAAGCCATTCTCCATCACACAGTTTCTAAACTCCTGAAGCCTTGTGAGGAAGCAGCATGTGCAATAACACAGGGCAATACTTCCTGTGGTTCCCTGCTGTTACATTCTTAATTCTTCCTCTCTGCACAGATTAATCCCTGTTTTCTATACATCTCTATTAGAAACAGAACATTTGGACTTGCTAAAGCCTTTGGAAATCAACATACTGTATACAGCAGATTAAAGTTTGCATCAGGAAAGAATCAGAATTCAAAGCTTTGACAAGGCATTCTAGATTTTGCTGTACATAAAAATATCCCTGCATACTCCTATGAACAATAATGAAAAATACAAGTCTCCTCTTGATCCTTTGGCTCTAAGTTTGTCCCAGATTCTGACAACAGCATGCAATTAAAGATCAGAGTGAGAACAGAACAGGAATCAGATTTCTAAACCTCTCTGGAGGGGGCTATATCTGCACACATGTTGATTGGACCATTCCCTTTACATTGGTGATTATACTGCAAACAGTTTATAACTCTGTCCTAGAGAGTAAAAACTACACCTGAATGGGGCTTCACCCACTGAGCACCTTTCAGTTCTTTATGCACTAATTTTCCCTTTTAAAAAACAGATTCCTGTTTTCACTGGCCTGATTGATTAGGGTATTTGTGGGGTTTTGGAAGGCATATATGACAGTAATATAGTTTAGTCTACATCTGACAAAACACTAAAGATGGCACAACATGAAGTTTTTTACCAGCTAGAGCTATGTGATATTTTGGTCACCCAAAAACTCTTGATAAGTTTACAATCATGTTTCATCTTATGAATTCAGCTTTTTGCTCCCTTAGCTGTAGTTAATTCTAAGAGAAGTCAAGTAAAACAATTAGATGGCAATAAGTAAATTTTAGGGACTCGTGAACTTTTTATTTGAATTTCAATTCTTGACTGCATTTTGGAAAACTGAGGAAAAAACTCAACCCATAGGAGTGCAAATTTAGGCCTCATTAAGCATCAATCACTTATAAGGAGAAGCTCTGAAACACAGCAGCAGAATTTCCTCATCTTGAGCCACTTGGACTGACAGAAAGACTTGGACAAGGTACCTACTGATGTTCAACAAGTATTCGTTTCTAGGGTGCTGTGTATGATTAAGTGCTCTTTGTTACATTAGGTATTTTTCTGTAAGATTTGTGCCAATTTAATGTTGTAGCAAATCTCCTGCAGAAACTGCAACTGCCAAAATATCTGTACCCTTTTTGCCCACTGGTACTTGTTAGGCTCCAACAGAAGGGAAGTCAGTAGAGAGAACCTATAACAATCCTCAAATTCAAAAGTCAAACCTGAAAATTTGGCAGATGTCAAGTGTTAATATTCTGAACCTTACATGTGTTTTAAGGTAAAAATGTGGGGGAAGAAACCTTCCCAAGTTCTTTTTGAAAACCATATAATCCAAATATTTCCACTGGTTATCCACCATTTGATCTGAATAATAATTTTTACTGTTTCAATTTTCCAGAGTCTCTTGAGAAGTAAAGATTTGAACACTGCTGGGGCCACAAGTCATTTGGTCGTAGTTACAGTTTAGCTGTGGCTTAATTTATTTGTGAATGATTTATTAGAATGAGAAGTATTCAGCAAATATTTCTATACCCATTGGAGCTGGGTTCTGCCACAATATTTAAATCTGTGACACGTTCTTCAAGTACATATACAAAAAAATTTAATAGGTTTACATACTTAATCAAGAATTCAGAGCCTCAACTCAAACTTAAACTTACCAGATATTAAATGCTAGGTTATTTAATCAAGTATCTGTAAAACCTCCAGTTCCTTCTTGATATCTAATCATCACAGCTTGTAAAAAACATGGAGCAAAATAAACCACATATCACTTAGCAAGCTACTTCATCACTGGATGCACACAATTCTTCATCCTGTTTTGTGATATGCAGACCACAACAATTGTGTTTTCCTCCTGGTTTCTTATTGATCTAACCCATGTGGGCTTGTTTCCAAAGGCATTCTCCTCACCTTTATGTACAGCAATGTCAAAAGAGGATCCAAAGCAAAACAGAAAAGGAACTTGAAGTAGTGGGCTGAAATCACAGAAAAGGTTTCAATAACCTTGATAGAAAACCAAAAATTCTCTTCTGACATCTGCAACAACTGAGGGCAAAAAATCAAAACCCCCAAGCTATGAAGTACTGGATGCTTTAGAAGTTGTAACTCAACTGAACACAAGACTCTTGTTCTCCAACTGCACCTGGGAATCTGGGTGGGGTTTCTCCTCACTGACTGCAGGTGTTCCACACCATTGTAATGAAATTCGTTTTCAGGTCTTTTACCCCTGCAGATACTTGCAAAGTTCACAAACAGATACTAGTGAAGTTTATAATGATACTAAAATTTCACCTGGTATTAGGCTAGAAACACTAAAGTATTAATTGCCTGTAAAATACATTAATCTAAAAAAGAAGCTTCTGACATTCATTCTCATCACCTGTGCTTCACAGGTATTTTTTTAAAAAGTTAAATCAAATTTTATCACAAGGACAGCACTGAAAAGAAAGACCTATGATCACTGAGCTGCTAAGAAATTATTGAATGCTTTCAGATACCTAGGCCTGAGTCACTTAAGCATTTAATTCCTATTGATCTTAACAAAGCTCAGGCACCTTTATACTTTCAAACATCTGAGACTTGAATTCTTAAGGCCTTTTAATCATGATGAAAAAATGTACCCTATCACTTGCTAAATAAGTTCACTCTAGGTTGTATTTATGTCAGCTTTCATACAGGCAAAGAGAACAGCAATCATTTTCATGTAGCTTGGGGCTTGAAACAAGCTCTCACTTATACAGGAGTAAATTCAGGGTAATTCCATTTACTTCATTTGATTGGATCTGGCCTCTTGCTTCTGACTCTGCCTGTGGTAACAAAAATCTGTACTGTAACATTTTTTTCCCCTCCAAAATAAGATTGCATTTTAAGGAGAACGCTTACCAAGAGGAATGTCAAGGTTTTGTACCGCTTACAGAGACTGCTGGCCTCTCTATGTGCATACTTGAGCTCAAGAAACTGAGATTTTTTGTAAAGTGAGGGAGGACATGCACAGCCAGCACCTGCTACAAAATACCATCCCCCTACACAGACAATTACTTTCCAATCCCCACCACCCAAAAAATAAAACGGAAGTCTAAACACACAAGTTATGGCATGACATAAACTGTATTTGAAAGGCAGAAAGAACCATGCTTTGGATTAGTACTGCAGTACTTAGGAGAAGAAGGTAAGTCAGATATCTAAACTTTTCTGGCACAGTAAATTATTTTTACTTTTTTGTTTGTTCTGGCATAGCTATTCCTAGCAGTCACCTGCCAGGCAGGAGCAGATGTACAGCTGCTACTGTGCCAGGTAACACATCACTGAGAGGGGGAGCAAATTTCCAGCACTCACAGAACATCTTCTATCAGGTCTGCAACAGAGTTTCAAGTCTGGCACATCTTTGCATCATTACTCTTGAAAATTTTGGCTTTTCTATTTAAATACATAAACAGTCCATAATAACCTACTTACAGTTCCCTGTGTTCATTATTCTTTCCACTGAAAATTACAGCAACTGGAATCCTCAGCACCGCAGCACATACTGTGCACACCCAGAAAGAAATCAAAATGTGTCATCATTGTTGATAGAAGGATAAATATAGTTGAAGTCAGATTAATATTTCCAAGATTACTCATTTCTACTTCAAAAGAGAAGCAAAGATCATGTGCGAAATGACAGCTACCCATCTGGGACTGGAAAAGTCACCATATGGATGCCTTTTGCTAATTATAGATAAAATTTTGATCTAAGGGATTTCAAAGTAGGGATCTGTCAGTTCAAAAATATACTTCCTCTCCTCCCTCATTCAGGCAGTGCTTTGGTGCTGGTTAATCAATTAAGCAGAGCACTGGATCCTGCAGATTGGCTTCACCTCTAAGAGGGCACTTTTCTCCCACTTGATGCAGTATGTGGTCCCATTCACAGCTCAGCTAAGGAAATACGTCACAATGGTTCCTTTTTTCCCCCCAGATCAGAGTAGCCTCTATAATTTTTTAGCCCAGCGGCCCACACATTCAGAGCCCATGAGACAGCCTTATATTACAGCTCCACATATGATACCTCTACTTGAACTACAGCAGATACTCCTGAAACCATCCTAAGTGGACTATAAGATGTTTCAATAACATAATTGTCACCCAAGGTAAGTTCTTCCAAGAGCAATTAATTTACATAAATTATTAAGTATCTAATCCTAACTTGGTGCAAATTGCTTCCTATTAGACTGTAAAATTAATTTTTTCTTGTATTTTGTCCGCTGAGTTGACTGATTAATTCTCTATCAACTTAGTCAACTGCCTGCATTTATTTAATTTATAGACCACGTTGTTCTTCTGACTTTGCTTTGATACACTATCAGGGTGAAGTTGTCCTTGAGACAAAAACAAAAAGGGTTTCTCCAAACCTCCCAAATTTTGGCCTCCTTCTAGACTGCAAGCACTGATACTCCAATAGCAATTATATCACTGCCAAATGCAGAGGCTGCAGAGTCTTTTCATGCCTGCTTAGCATTTTATAGCATTTATACATGGACTGCATCAGCCTTTTTGTCACTACAGTAGAAATTCACTTCTGCATGTAAAGGTAGCTGATGTGAAGAAAACTGCATCCCTAATAACGGGGAGAAACAGGCTTTTCATCAGACCATTGACAACACTCACATGCTTACAACAAAGCCTTGTAATCCTCCCCTCTGCTGAGTTCACTGAAGGTCACAAGGGCACATGTGTTGGATGTTACCCCTCTGCCTCAGAGGTGTTAGGGGTGGGGAAGAGCTAAACAAGGGCAATTCAGACCAGCTGTTGTGTATTCACTCCTCTCCAGAGGCTTTCTAGACAAACTGTAGCATCTTCAACCATACTTCAGCCACACAAACCCAGTATGAGCTCATGCCAGACACATTTTCACACTCTTCCTCTCCTGTCCCTGTACAGTCTCACATTTTGTCCATAATTAAACCAAGCACCTGCCACTGTTAGGCACAGAATTAGCACCTGTACCGGCCCTTGACACACCTGAGTGTTTCCTGAAGATCACCAACATCCACCTTTGGCATATACACATCAGTGAGACTGAAAAGGCAGATGGAAAGGGTAATTGCACCCAATCCATTTAGTTTCCTACCTAAAATATAGCAAATTTGCCTTGTGGAAGCCCCAGTTTTCTCAAGAGCTATTGTGCCCAGAAAAGCAGGCTGCCGGCAGCATCAGGTGCCTTCAACAAGAGCCTGTATTCTAGCTTCTCCCACTACCTTCCCTCGCAGCCCAAGGGGGAAACAAAGTACAAAGAGATAATCACAAGCAATCAATTCCTTTTGATGACTTTTAACACAGGTGGCAATCATCTAGTACAATGACCATCTATTGAGTAATCCAATTCTCAGCTTGAGCATTAGTTAAGTAATCCTTTATCCTGAATATCTTATCCCACCAAGGAGCTAGCTTAACACAGCACTTATTCCTACACCTCTAAAGCTACACCATTTAACCATTTACACCAAGAAGTTGCTCTGTCCTCATCACTGAAGCCATATTTCCAATCACATTTCTAGAAATTACTTAGTAGCTTATATTTTATCCATGCCATGAAAACTTTAACCGCACAGAAAAGCCTCTCACTTGCTACAGTGATAAAGGAAGCATGGCCATTCCTATGCAGGCCACAACCTTCACACCGCTCCAGTCCCTGGTAGCTCCAAGTTTTTCTCATCTTATAGTTGAATTTTCCACCCTAGCTTTCAAAGCAAAATCTTAGCACACAAAAGATTTAATCCTTCAGCTACCCCAAAGTTCCCACACTTTCCTAGAGAAAATGCAAGTAGTCAGCCTTCTAAAAACCAACTAAATTTCAGCTTTAAACTCAACAGAGCATCCCATGGATAAAACTTCAGTTCTCATCATAAGAAAGGTAAGACAAGGCACTACAATTATATTCCAAAGAGAATGAACTATTTCATTCTACACTGAATTATTTGCTTTTGAACACGAACCGAAGCTGCACCTGCTCCGGGCACTCCCCTCACGCTGCCCGACAGCCGCCGGCGCTCACGGGCACCTCCTGCGCTCACACTGGCACCGCGAAAGGGCTCACTTCACCTCACATGGAGCAGGCTCACCCCACATGGAAAACATGGAGCAGGCTCATCTCACATGGAAAACATGGAGCAGGGCTCACCTCACATGGAAAACATGGAGCAGGGCTCACCTCACATGGAAAACATGGAGCAGTCCCTGCAGTGCAGCTCTCTGTTAGCACGAATCCCAGGGTGGAGCCCGCCGTGGTTCAGGGTTCCCAAAGTCACTCAGGGCCAGCAGCAGCCACCAGCGAGCCCCGCACCGCAACCCACGAACATCTTTAAAACCTTCTCCCAAGCCAGGCTCCTGTTTTCTGGGCTGACCCGTTCCTTGCCCTCGGGCAATCTCCCCGTCCTGCCGATTCTCCTCAGGTGCACCCGGAGCCCCCTCACAGGACCCGCCCCGCCGGCCCCACCTGCTCATCAGCATCATCCTCCTCAGCTGCGGCCGCTAACGGCTCGCTTTGAACGCGCAAATTAAATTGAGGCCTCCCTGATTGTACTAAGAGCTTCACAAAAACCAAAACTAAAAAAAAAAAAAAAAAAAAAAAGGAAAAATAACCACAAAAAACCAAACAAAACCCAAAAACAAACAAAACAAACAAAAAAAAAAACACAGGAGGGGAGTGGATTCAGAAATTTTAACACTTCAACTTTCTAAGTTTCTAAATATGCAGTTCTGAACTGGGTCTGGAAAAAACTGGAAAACTTTGTGACATGGAAAGGCCCACGGAGTCACAGGCCTCGCGACAATATCCTTAACCTCTATGATCAAAGAGTTGCCTAAAGGCAGCATGAACAAAAACATTCAGAATAAGCTCCTGAAAAAACCTACCTTTTGTGAGATTCAATAGTTTACATGCTGCTGAAAGGCAGCATCTACTTCCACTTGAAGTTTGCAAGGCCAGACTTGAAAGAATTTCAAGTTTTGTTGTGGCTTTTAAAAAATCCGTGGCTGTGCCCTGTTGTGCTCAGGAGAGCGCTAAGCTGGAAAAAGGGGGCCAAAGTCAAGTCCCTAGCTTATCTGAAGCAGTAATAGCAAAAACTCTCTTTTGTCACATTTCTCAAGAACAAACTATTTTCACAACTAACCTAGGCCTTTCTTTGCCCCTTCCATCAAAGCCCTACCTCTCTACAGCGAGGAACTGCTGATTTATGGGGCTGGAGAAAAGCAGAACTTAGCCCTAATGATGCAGAGCATGTTCAAGGTCAGAGGGGATGGCGAGGCAGAAACTGCTTCAAACAGCTGAAACCTCTGTGTCCTCCACTCTATATTGTTGTTCTACTGGGCTAGATTTTTAAACCTGATAACAACACAGTAGGATCGTGCATTAAGAAATTACCTCCAAAATGTACAAGCATTTTCATAAAATATCTAATTGTTTTGCCAGCTGGTGCATAATGTGAGCTGACTTGTAGGATGCTGATGCCCCATGTATAAGTTTCCCAGAGATGTTCAGTGTGTTAAAGCAGGTTCAGTTCTTTGCTGCTTTCACAGGCTTAGCTTGTTTAGGATGGCTTCATTTGCATTTAGCTGAAGAAAAATTAGGATAAGGAAAAATTTTAATGTGGCATATCTACTAAAGATAATAATTCTCCTAATTCCCCAATGCTGTCCATTGTCTTAAGGGAAAGTTGGGGAAGAAAGAAGGAAATTCCTTAGTAGAATGAACAGCAAGAGAACCTAGCCTGTCTGCTGATAAAAACATTAATATTAATGAATTTAAGGGATTGGCACAATCAGGTTGTTTATCTGATGAAAATATGAAGAACAGAATCATGACAATTTCAAGGAAAAGAAGACATATTTGAAAATGAATGAAAAGAAGATATGAAATGAACAAAGCATATGTTTATGCTTTCTTAAAAACAGCTTCAGGCCTTTTGTTAGTATCCCATGATAATACCAAGCATGAAACAGAAGAAAGTTTCTACATTTTAAATTTCCTTTAGAAGTGTAACTAAAAGTATATGGAAATGCAGTGAGCACTGCTTGGGAGAAAAAATATCCAAAGTTCTGTTCTACCAGAACTGCTTGTAACATAATAAGCAGAAATCTTGGTGGATTAAATGTAGATCTTCCCCACACAGGGAACAGGCAATGTGAACTTAGGTCCTTTTCATAAAGTTCTAGCTTTCTAAATATATACAGCTATATCTAGGAGAACCACATGTAAGGTAATGATCCATTCAGAGGGTTTAACAAATGGGTACTTCAGAACAAATGAACATTTGTGTTGTGGGGGCTGGTTTTTTGTGTTGAAAGCCCACAAAATTTTAATCACAGAAAAATTATGCATCTTGATGTACTAGCCCAAACTAAAACAATTAATACATACCCTAACAGCATGTCATACTGCAGAGTTAATTTTATTTTGCATATCTATATCTAAGATAAAAATTGTTTGTAAGTAACTACACACTGAAATTATCCAACAGATAATGAACAGAATGTTGGAATATCAGCTCATATGAAAATCAGATTATGTTATCTGAAAATACTTTAGTAAAATCATTCATGAATTCATGGCATGTTTTTCTGCCTTAGCACAGACCAACTATTTTTAAAATACAGAGGTATTTGTTTCTCTGCTCACTATCAACTAAGATTTTGGTAAATTTTAAAAAAGGAATGTTTTTCTCTTTTCCTTAATTGGACATTTCTTCTCTAGGCAATATTCTCAAGTTTTATGTTTATACTAAGTAAAAAATTCTAAAGTGACATCATAAATGTCTTATGTGCTTTGCAGACCTGTAAAGTCACAAAATGGAAAGTAATGTCCCTGTCTAAGAATACTGGCTGAACAACAGGAATTTCCTTCAGGCATTCTGACTTTTTGCAGCAAAATAAAAACAACAAATTGGGGCAAGCTGGCAGCTCAGCAGCCCATTCACACTCCGTGGCTGGCACTGAGCAGGAAAAGGTGGCCCAGGACCTGTCCCTTGTGTCAGCCAACATAAGCTGAGCTGCTGAGGAGGTGATAAAGTTGCCAAGGTGGCACTACCCTGGAAGTGCACTGACTGCAGCTGCCACAGGGAATGTCAGTCAGGAAGGGTAAGGTGGTGGTAGGAGGGCTGGCACATGGAGGCCTCTCATTTATCTCTCAGAGATGAATGATGTCTTTGCTACAATCTCACACAGGTCTTTAAGCAGCCAAATTCTCTTGGGTTTATTATGCAGAGTACAAGGACTGCACTGAACTCAGAGAGCTGCCACTGGAGATGCACTCCCTCTGTTCTCAGTGGAAGATGTGTTGATCTCCTCTAGCATAGCTAGAGGACAGAGGAAATGTCACAGAGGGAACCTGCTTCTCCAAGCAGTAACTTAGAATTTTATGATTTGAGTAAATATTCACACTACCTCTTTATATAAAAAACACACAAATGCTAGTCTCTGTAAGTACTGATTAAGCTTTTAAGAACTATGAGAGCTTTAATTGTGTATTTTGTGTGTGGAGATGTATTATTACAGCACTTAACAACAGCTCCAAGCCATGGCAGTGTTCAGTGATTTCTCTGACATGCCAGTGCAGCAGTCTCCATGCTGCCCACTGAACAGAGGGACCACTTCTGGAGTAAAGTTGTGCCAAGGCTTAGCCATGAGATCAGAAACTCTTCCTGCTCTTCCACCCAATGAAAAATGTTTGGATAGATGTTCATTTATGGTGTTTGCTTTCACCAAACCTCATGACATTCATAACAGGTGAACACATTTACAATATCATTACAACAATACATTTTGAAACAATCACTTTTGCTGCTTAGTATTGTACCAAGGAACTAAGAAATACTGGCCCAGGAGTACATAAAAATACTGGGTACCAGGAGCTGAGCCTTTCAGTTTTCTTTGTTGTTGTTTCCTATCATTGCTACTATTTCACACAAATGGAAATGCAACTGCATCAGCAAGATTATGAAATCTTTAGAAATAATAATGTTTAAATATTTGGTAATACTTTAAATTTAAATAATTAAGACTTAAAAAACACAAAAAACTAACTGTGGGCATATTGGTTTTGTTCCCTGGGTAATTGTTGAAGTGATATCTGCTCATGTAATGGAAACTTATCAGAATGCACAATCTTGTGCAGCAGCAGCTCCAGACTGGAACAATTTTTAGCCTGACTTGGCACTATTATACTATGAGCTGTTACTCCATAGTAACGCAGCAGGACCTGGAACAAAACCTGCTGTTTGACCTGGCATTTCTGTCCCTGCTGTGCATGGATTATGCCATGGGGACATGCAGGTCTTGCTCCTTTAAGTGTATAGCCCCAGTGTGGATTTCTAAAAGAAGCCAAGAGAAAGCTCAGCACACTTTTGCAGCTTGCTGGAGCCAATGGTTCAGAAGATCTGTTTTTTTGGCAATTTATTCAAAATGCATTTCCAAACCCTTAGTTTCATTGCGGGCACTGAAATGTTAAGGATGCCATTCAAACACACCTCATAGAACAGTGCCTATAAAATTATCTACTTTTTCCACATCTGTGGAAAAGATCATCAGTGAGTTAAACCACAATTACATTTTTATAATAATTTTAATAAAGCATTATTCATGGGTGTGCTTCTATGATGGTCTCAGCAAGGGAAGCCAAGGGCTGCTATTAAAAATGTAAAGCATGGTGACTGTGCTTTAATACACAATGCTTCAAGCTTCCCATGAAAATTTAATAATTTTTGATGTTTCAAAGAAACATCTGACTTAACAAGTGCTTGTGCCATTACTCACTTGTATTTAAGTGTGTGACATTGTTGTCATCTCTTCTTCCGTTTCCACCCTCTGGAGAACATAGCAGAGAGAACAGGAAAATTCTCCAAAACTGTTGTCTAGTCCCTACAGGCTGAGGAAAAAACAAACACACACTTTAAGACATGAAGTCATGCAAGAAAAGTTGTACTTTAAACCTCCTTCTATCTCTTGCTGCCTCAGTCATCACACAGCAGCCCAAGATCAGAAGCAAATGAGAGACAGAGCCTGAACCAGGCCACAAGTGTGACTTAACAAAGCGGGTTTGAGTTCAGAAGTAGGTAAACTCCTCAGACCTAAATAACGTATAAAAAGTCTCAACACCCCAGAAAATGATCAGGGAACCAAGAAGCAGGTAATAGGATTGCTCTGTACATTCTGACAGTAGCCTTTTCTTACAGGATATAAGAAATGAGCTTTTCTAGGAGATGGAGAGAAAGAAGGAGCACAGTACATTCTCTTGTTAAGGAACCTTCTCCCAGAAAAGTAGTTTGACAGGTGGGTATAAGTTAACATAATTTACACATTTCTATAGCTTGGATAAGTGTAGGCTATTAGTGCAGGCTGATGTAACCTATGTGACAAGAGGCTGCAGACTGAGAAAAGATGAAAGAAGATTCAAGATGAAAGACCTACAGTATATGATGTGCAATTGACACCATTATTTCTATCACCTCTGTGCCCCAGCTCTTATAGATTAGGAGTGAAACATGACCTGAATGTAAGTATGAATATATTGAAAGAGCCATAGGCAGGAATCAGAAGAGCACTGAAATTGGACAAGTATCAGAAGGACACTTCAAAGAGTTTTACCCTACCTAAAGAAGAAAATTTGGTATTTTTTGCCTGATATTTTTCCTCTTATGGTGTATTTGCACTATAATAAATTATTTCACCTTCCTTCTGTGCACTCACTTTATGAGGAACAAAAGCAGCAAATTTGGAAGATCAACTACTATATCTTGGGTTTTATTACTCATCATAAAAAAAAAAAAAGTGAAATTCAAGATTTCATCCCAATTTCCATCAAAGATCTTTACAACATGTTATTTTATTTTCCAGTTTTCTTAGCATGACTGAATCATTCCACTGGCCTGACTGGCTTTTTTATTCATTACCACGATACATGGTGCTAATCCCCTCTGCACTCCCCTCTCCTCCTGGTGCCTTAGACCTGGCTCTGTTGGGAGCTCTTCCTTCCTCAAACAAAGCCCCAGTAGCGTGTGTAGATGTATAATTCCTTTTCTAAATATTTTTAAAGACCTCCAGGATCTTGTCACTGAGCAGCTTAGGCACTCACAGAAACAAATCAGAGCCAACATCTTCTGCCTCTAAAGGAATCACTAAATTATAGTTTTTTAAAATAATAATTTGTTTTGAGGAACACTTTCAAAAACTTTTTTCCTTTTCTTGTTCTGATTTTTTCCCTGAATGCTACAATATTTAAAGGATGTTAAAACTTTTATAACAGTTGGTGTCTCATATCAAGACAAAAATAATATACCATCAGCTATCTTGCTTTGCATGAAGATTTTAAAGAAGCTTTATTTTTTGCAAACAATAATTGACAACTCAAGATAAAATCACTATGTGTGATTTTTTTCCCAAAGAGTAAACAGGCCTCTTTCTTTTGTTTTGTCATTCTTTTTCCTACCAGTATGTTTTGTCCTTCTCACTTGGGTAGCCTCCAAAGCTCTGATTTTACATTCCTCTATGTACATACCAAGAAACCCACAGCTGAAATCAATGAAGTAATTCAGTTTGCAAAGGATCTCTGGAAGTTTTCCTATCCAACCCCTCTCACACCAAGGACAACTCTAAAGTTAGATCAAGTTGTTCAGGGACTTGTTTGATGATCTCCCTGGAAGAAGATGCCATTAGCACCTCTGGGCATCTTGTGCCAGTGCTGGGCTGCCCTCACCATGAAAAATCCTTCCCATTACGACTGCTTGGAATTGTCCTTGTTGCATCCTGCCTCTGTTGGCCTTATTCCTTTTGCTGTGCATCTCAAGAAGGTTCTGGCTCTGCCTTTGCTATTCCCTCCCATTAGGAAGTTGAAGTCAGCAATTTGATGTCCTCCTCCCTGGCCTTCTCTTCTCAAGTCTGAGCATGAGCAGGTCTCAGTCTCCTGGTACATCATCCTCCAGCTCCCTTATCACCTCCACCCTCTTGGCCAGACTGGCTCCAGTATCTCAACATCTGTCCCGTCCTGCAGGTCAAAAAGGACTCCTACTCATACTACAGATGTGAGTGAAATGTAATTTTGCCTCTGTTTCTTATTATTCAGCTGTATTTAGCAGTAAGCAGGTAGATAATTTGCAGTTTTCCCTCAGTATCTGCAAGCCATGAGGAATTCTTCCCAGTTCTATGGCTGGATAGTTTTTAGGAAAAGGCCTCAAGCAAGAGGAGTTGCTTATGCCTTTGGAGTAAGAGTAGCAGTAGTTCTCTGCAACTATCCCAAGAATCAAATAATAATCTTCTCCCCTAGTCCAAATGTATCAAAAGTAATATATGTTATTTAAGAAAAACATGAAGGAAAATAACTCCCCCTCTGAAGATGAGATACCAATCTACCCTCTGTCTCTGTTTCTACCAGAAGTTAAAGGGGCCTTGCAGCAAATCTGTTGCCACAGCAGGCATTCCATCAAACTTGTGCATTACCCATCTGAAGGTGCTTGTGAGGATCACCAAATACTACTCTGGCTCAGACCTGAGAGGACACCCCTTGTTAGTATTCTGTTTATAAACCCTTTTTTGAGTACAGATTGATTTTAAAGAAATGAGAAAAAGCCCAAATGAAAAATAGCGATGATTTCAAGCCTGATCAATTGAAAGTAAAGCTTGAAAAATTCCTTTACCAGTCTGTTCACATATTTGTTGTCTGAAACAGCTCTCAGAGGGAAGGGTCAAATAAATAACTTTCTACCGTAGATTCAGGATTCCTATACAGAAAAGAAATAATACAAGAAAGGGACAGAAATGTTGGTCACAAAAGGTCAAATATATCCCTGTTCTAATTCTAGTGAAACTATAACCTTGCATTAGATCCACAGACCACAAGCTTGTACAGATATTTCAGTAATAATTCGATAGAAGATTTCATGAAAGAATAGTTTTTCAGTAAACATCAAGTACAAGCGGTAACAACAGGGTTCAAACTGCCTCGAAGGATCTTCTACAAAATAAATAAAACTGTTGTTAAGACCCTGCTTAGAGAATATTCCCATATGTAGCTTCAGGAAATGAAAATCAAACTTCTTTGTTTAGTCTGTTAAGTAGCTTTTCATACTTGCAGATTCTCAGGAGATTTTGTACATGGATCTGTCTGCACCTCTGGAAGGGAACGTGCAAAACAATTCCATGAGCATGGCCTGGATTACATGATCTGGTGTTCTGTAATGCCTTCAGCTCCAAGCACTAAATGTTCAATGTTCTCTTCTCCAGAATATATTCACAAACAACTCCCTGAGCTTGGAATTCCTTGCTAATTACCCCAATGATATCCATTCCCACTCTCCTATCATCTAGTTCTGTGATTCACCTCTATTACTCCTACAGCCAGTTTTGCTGAAGCCTGCTCCCCTCTTGATCTAATCCAGGCACCATCCTCTCTTTCCCCAGGAGTCCAAATCACCATAATCCTTATTTCAGAAACAAGGATAATAAGTCCGATGGAGGGGGAAAAAGCAGATCCCTGCAACATAATTGTAGGCTGCCAAAATGCAGGAATTGTGTTCCACAAGACACAGGTGTGAGGGCAGGCTGACCCAATTACTCCAGGGAATATTTTACCCAGTTGTGACGGCTCTCATAGGTGCAGTCACAACCTCAACCATTTATATAATGCAAACACAGCCCTTCAACCCAAATAATGTTATCTTGTGGAACACTAACAGGAGAGCATCATCTGTCCTAGGGGTGAAATGAAGCAAGTGTGAAGTTCATAGCACACACTCTGGCTGATTTATACCTCTGATCTGGACCGTGGCTCTTGGTCTGGGTAACCAACCTGCAGCAAGGCATTAATGATCACCTGATAAAGCTGCAGCTCAACTCTGCAGAGAGATGTGGTGACAATTTTGTGATGCCCTGGCAATAGGCAAGTGTGACTCTGTGTAACTGTGGCAAGCTCTTAGGACACAGTGCCTTTCAGAAGGGCACTGCTGATGTCTAGGCTGGTATATTTAAGAACAAGATTGGCTGCAGGCTATTTATAAGTACACCTGCTTGTGCACACTAAAACTGAGAGTTTAAACTAAGAAAATGTTCTGATTTCATATGATTTGTTTTTCCTTCAACAGAAGATTGACCAACCCCTCTGAAATTCCCAGTAACAAGGCAGAGGGAAAAGAAAAACAAAAAACAGTAATGCAAAAATTTACATAAAAGAAAATTTCAATTTTTTGAACTTGCTTTCTGTGTTAGAGAGATTTTAAGATGAGCAAGTTTTTTTTCCTGATTAACAGATCCCTAAATAGATAAAATCTTTTAATATATTAGAGGGTAGAAAATGGTCTGGCAAGAGTTCCTTTTTATCATGACTTGCTACTTTATTTATTGGTGATGCACTAAAGTGACAGTTTCCTTAAAAATCTCTATTGCATGAGAAGACTTAGAAGTGCAAAAGTTTTTTTCACACAGCAAAAACAAACCCAAGCACAAAAGAGTGAGGAAAAATGCACAAGATTTTCAAACTAGAACATCAGAGAGATCTTTGAGAAAAGAAGAAAAATTTGAAGAGCAATAGCTAAAAATTCTTCTGACAGGTGGATCTTTCTAGAGTTAAGATTCAACTAATCTTGGTCTTTTGATATTTAATCTCCCTGGGTGTTGTGTATTTTTTCAGCTTTCTTGACCTCTAGTTTGCAGGAAACCTGTACTGCCTGATGTTGGCTGCAGAACATGCTGCAGTACATAACAGTTTAATACTATGATAAGAGTTGTTTCTTTTATTGTGCTGTGAAAAGTTCCTGTGTGTTTATTAGAAGTTGACACAAGCTGAGTTTGGAAGCAGGCAGAAGGAAAAAGTATCTTAAAAACAACAGAATGTTTGGAAATCTCTGTGGAGTTGGAGCAGCCACTTACTAAACTGTTTTCACCCATTACTGCCATTTTTGATCGTTGTACTTTAATTTTTATAGTGAAAAAAAAAGTTTGTGCATTAGACCATCAGTCAGAATGTGATTTTTAAAGCACACTACTGCAGCCCAAGATTGCTTACTAAACTGTTAAAAGTACTGATATAGCATTTCAGTCCTTACTAGATTTGGAACATTGTTGTTACCATTCACAGCAGTCTAAAATAAAAACAAGAGGTGTTCTACAGACAGCCTGTCAGTTGGGGCTGAGTGATTCAAATAATGTGAAGTTTCCATCTCAAACATGCTTCTAAAATACTGGATGAGGTCTTAATCCCAGTGTTACCAGGCAACATGTTTACAAAATCAAATGTGATTTTTGTTCTCTGTGAATGTTGTGAATATTCTGAACTCCAGTTTGTGTCTCTCTTCCATTATTTGCTCACTGTAATTACACTCATGTTTGTGCTCCATACAGTTTAACAAGTTTATTTCTGTCAGAGTTACCTTTAGTACAAAGTTGAATCTACAATGAGAATTAAACTATCTGAATAAACATCTGCCTGGAAAGACTGGGTGATAAATTAGCCCACTGCTCCCATTTCGTGCCTAGACCAACAGCTTACCAACAGCTTAAAAAGAATCCCAATCACATCACATTTTTATAAAGGTAGAGCCCCCAGTTTAAAGAAAGGAAAAACCCACCTGGCCTAGTTGATGTGCACACACTGGATAAAGAGTTTTTTTCTTTTTTTTTTTTAAATTTTAAATACCCTTTACAGATGAGGGATGAGTAGAAGAGGAGGTTATATGTGTTTCCCACTACAATACAAGACATTGATGAAAATTCTAGAGACAGAATGTAGACAATGCCCTCAATTTCAGAACTGGGTAAACACGGTATTTTAATTTTTACTTCTTTTCTTTTTTTCCTGAAAAGAGCATGTGTATGCCAACCAAACCTACACTTTTTCTTCCCAAACTTGTTTCCATTTTTTTCAAAGTATTTCATAATTCAAATAAAGAGTTACACTGTTGCACAATTTTTCTCCAGCCTACAAAGAAACTGAGAAATAAATAAGCATCAGGTTTTCCCCAGTTTCAGTCTACTGTCTTAGGCACAAGCCTGGTCTTTATCTCTTGTTCAATAACCACTTGTATCTCTAATTTTACTTAGACCTGGCCTGGCATACCACTATGCCTGATTTGGCTTCTTTTTAATAAGAATCTTCCCTTTAAATATGATTTTAAAGGAAAATCAGTCAACCCTGCATGTATGTAATGCTCACAGCTTTTGTGGTTCTCTTTGAGAATGTATCAGACTGGAATAGTCCATGTAATATTCACTCTTTGTTCCCATTGTTCCTTTCAAACCTGTCATGCGAATGAGGATGGTTTATTATTGATGTTGCCCATTAAGGAGTCTCTTTGAAGCTTCCACTGACAGAGGGATATTGAGGCCATGGAAAAAATGGCAAGAGATCCATTTTCCTGTATTTGAGCTGCAGACAGTATACATTCTCTAAGCATCAGACAATAAACCATCAGACCTCTGTGCTCTGCTTTCCCAAACCTGCAGTCAGTGTGTGAAAAAGAAGTGATGTTTAGCTAATAATGAAGGCTTAAGCCACCAGTCAGAAGAAGATACAATGACTACAGTGCAATATAATTTTTTAAAATCAGCTGGGGAGGTTAATCAAATATTTGATTTGTGCACCTGCTCCTGTCCATGGAAACTTCACAGCATCCTGTGCCTGAATTTCATTTTTGTTGCCAAATCCATCTCAGTGTACTCATCTTAATTTTTATTGAAAATAAAGGAAGTACAGTAGATACAAGTTGACATATCATTTTTTCCTTCTATTTTAGTCATGAATATATATTTTAAACCTTTAGGCTGAAATATGGGACTTCTGTTTACTTCTAAGGGGCACAGACCTCTGCCATTTAAAGAACCAAATTGTGAAATTCAAACAAATTGAACTGGAATTCCATTTGGCTGCACTAAATTTATTTTCACAAAAAACACTGACAATCTTTCCTCTTTATTTTTTTCTGTTGCTGCCAATTTAATCACACAACCTAGGTGCTTAGAAAACAAAGAACAAACAAAAATATCTCACTTTAAAAAAAAAAAATAATAGCCTATTTTCAAAGCATAGAAATCACAGAAAAAATTACAGATGTCTCATCTGTTTTATACTTAAGTGAAAATCAAGAACATTGTTGCTATTATGACTTTATATTTTAACTATGAAACAAAAGTGAGTAGGCTTTAAAAAAAGCTGCCTGAGTTATTAGTCTGTGAATTGCCTGCTGAGCCCAGGCAGTAATATTTTGTAATGTGTGTGTCTGTATCAATATAATGACAGCACCACGCTTCAGATCAACTGGATACTAATTACAGATTTACCTGATAGACTGGAATGGCTCCCAAGGAGCTGCTGCACTCTACTTAGCAAGTGAGTTATTCTCCTAAAAACTACATAAGGATTTTTAATGTTAAATAACCTCATCTGGATACCATTTGGTAATACACCTTCTTTAACCAAAAGTTTTTAGGAGGTTCAGCTGCCTCTGCAAAGAGGTGGCAGGGCCCTGGCAGGGGCTCAGAGCTCCAGACACTGGGTTTACCTTGAATTCATGATGTCTATTTGAATAGAGAGATTATAGCATGTGAAGGAGCTTCTCTTATGCCTCTTTTAGAAAAGCAAGAATTCTCCATTTCATGTACTATGAGAAATAGGATTCATCTATTAAAATTATGAAACAGATTATTAAATTAAAAAAAGAAAAAGGAAAAAAAGAGAGAAAAAAACCCCAACTCATTCTTCAAACACACAGGATTAAACTGTGGGCCTCATGACCACAAGAAATTGTAGAAGTAAAAGTAACAATTAGGTTCAAAACAGATGAGCTCAGGAAATGCAGCTAACACACCTTTAATGGGGTTCAGATCCGACCTTACACTCAGGAGTGATCTAAAGCTCTCAGTTTTTGCAAGAAGAAAATGGGTTGATGGAACAATTGCCCTAAACACTGTCGGCGCTGTCCGTCCATCTCTGAGGCGCCGGCAGGGCCCCGGCGCGGAGCTCCCCCTGCCCGCAGAGCGCAGCTGGCACCGCACGCAGCGCCAGCACGGGGCGAGCCGCACTCGCTGTTTACACAAACTTGAAAAGCCTTCGAGAATCACTGAAAAAGACAATTTTTAATGAGCACTCTCTGAAGAGGTGATTAATTTGTTCATGAGCTGTTACTAAAAATGTAATCAGTGAAGTGTAAAAAAGGTTTTATACTCAATGTAATTGCTTGCCTATAATGTAATAGTAATAATGAAAACACCTACAGTAAAGGCTTGTTAACTCAGTGTGGGATACATGATCCTGTTTGCAGTTAAAGCACAAGAACGAGACACTTGCTTATGCTCAGTGCATCTTTTTGATTCAAAAGCACAGTAGCTTAATCAATTGTTCCCATCCCTTCTGGAAAATCAACACTTACAGTTCCTCTTATGAATCATCAATCTCCTTGTCTATCATTTAAAACAAATATGTTTTGCTGCTCTTTTATTGTTCCTGTCTTTCAGGTGTTCACTTCTGGATAATAAAATGCACATTACTAATGACAATAAGTAGTTTCATAATTTCTGGCATATGTACCCTGGGTAAAGAAAAGAAAATTACACTTACACCAAAACAAATAATAATGTGATATAAAATATACTACAGTTTATAAATGCCATGTTCAGATTATGTTGTAGAAAAATCCTTGTAATTTTCCTAGGCTATATAAGACCTTGCTCTGCAAAGAAAACTGATATTCCTTTTTACATAATTTACATTGCATCCTACATGGTAGCAAAAGCCATTGTGCTCTTCTAGATCTGAATTAAAATCACCAGATACAGGGAGGAGAAGATATGAGAGTAACTGAAAAATTCTTAAAATGTGAAAAATATTTCATAAGTATATGGTACTTCTCACTTTTTACAAAGTAGGGTGTTTCCTGGTATGTTACTCAGAAAAAAAAAAAATACAATTGGCTAATGGTCTATAACTCGTCCCTATAGATCAGATTCAAAATGCTGAAGATGATCCTATGCTTCCACGTGGAGATTTATTCAACAGAATTAATGTGAAAATGAGGTAGCATTCAACATCAGTAATTATAGGTCTGCTTGCTCATTTCCCCAGATCCCTCTGGGATCTGCCAGTGATTTTTCACTTTTGTTTTAAAAATGCAGAGTAGAATGTGCTAATAAACATGTGATAGTGAAGTCACAATAAAGTCACAAATGAGACCATCTTCGAATGGAGAAAGGAAAGGCAAGAAATAGCCATTGCTGCTGGGAAGAATTCCCAGGGAGTATAGCGTAAGTCTAAAAGATCCAGTGGGAATTAAGATTTATCAAGTCATAATCACTTCCCCTGTGGCAAGAATGACAGTTCTACATAGTAATTTTCTAAGAAGTCTGCATTTTGTACTTATCTTCTGGTTTGCTACTTGTTCTGTAGAGGGAATAGGTCTGTAGTTTGCTAAGATTTCAAGGTTCAGATCTTTCTAATTTTCTCACAAATAATCACACCAAAAATAGCTCAAGAAATTATTAATAGGAAGCTCTTCTTGTTATTGCTGACTTTATCTAATTACTGCATGTGGTTTACACCCAGATATCCACACACGCATAGAAAAGCCTTACACCTCCCCTCAGAAAAATAAAATTACAGTAACTCCTGCAGACAGATTGAACGTAATAGGATTATCTTTTCAATCTATTCACTGAGTGCCTCCATGCAGGCTCCTTCAAACCAATAGCTATACTTACAAAAGAACTGGAAAATGCATTGTAATTAAGAAAAAGAAAAA
Organism: Zonotrichia albicollis; assembly: GCF_047830755.1. Taxonomy (NCBI): domain Eukaryota; kingdom Metazoa; phylum Chordata; class Aves; order Passeriformes; family Passerellidae; genus Zonotrichia; species Zonotrichia albicollis. The sequence continues at coordinate 9,507,521 of NC_133834.1, forward strand.
TACCTTAAAATACTATGCTTTTGAAGTTTATTTTCAGTAAACAAAGTCTTCCCTTATTCTGGAAAAAAAAATGGGAACACATTATATTTTAATGCTACAAAAGCTTAAAAAATGGGATTTTCTAAGGAATCCAAGGAGATCAGGCACCTACTCCCTCAAGCTCTTTTGAAAATTGTAGCATTTATCTTCAGAAGTGCTTCGGTGCCAGCTGGAGAGAGGCCGGCTGAGAGGATCCCATCAGGATTTCACAACCCCGAAGTCATGTAAATTGTATCACCCTCTTGACTTGCTGGAGCTTTTAAGCGACAGAGCAGCATTTCTGCCGCGGCAGAAGGCGCAGCCCAGCGTGCCCCGAGCGATGGGGGCGAGGAAAGCCCTGAGTGAGCCCGGCCAGGGCAGGCACAGCCCAGAGTGATGGGGTGAGGAAAGGCCTGAGTGAGCCCGGCCAGGGCAGGCACACGGCCCGGAGCGATGGGATGAGGAAAGCGCTGAGTGAGCCCGGCCAGGGCAGGCACACGGGCCGGAGTGATGGGATGAGGAACGGCCTGAGTGAGCCCGGCCAGGGCAGGCACACGGGCCGGAGTGATGGGATGAGGAAAGGCCTGAGTGAGCCCGGCCAGGGCAGGCACACGGCCCGGAGCGATGGGATGAGGAAAGCCCGTTCTGAGCCCGGCCAGGGCAGGCACACGGCCCACAGTGCCATGGCAGCTCCCTGCGGGCACCGCCGAGGGCCCGTCCCGGCGGCAGGGCCGCGGCTGCCCCGGAGTCGAGCTCTGCTTCTTCCGCCCCGAGTCCCCCCATGCCGCCACATTTCACAGAGAAAAGCAAGGCACAGTTCCTCCCAAGAATATTTCTGGGTTTCACATTCTCTGAACCTCAGAGAAAGGAAAAACAATTCTTTTAATTTGCTGTGCCTGTGTTTGTGCCAAAGTAGAATGCAATATGGAGATTGTTTACCCACAGTGATGGTGTTTTGTTTCCTTGGCCTGTCAGGGCCGGGGGTGTGGGGGGGGGAACTGTCGCTGACAGTCACGAGATTCTGGGCAGTATGTGCAGAGTTGAGTGCTTGGCAGATTCAGTTTAGATGTAATGTAATATAATGTAATATAGTATAGAATAATATAGTATAATAAAGTAATTAATTAGCCTTCTGATAAGATGGAGTTGGATGCATCATTCTCTCCCCCCTCATTGGGGGCAAAAATATCATCGATACCCGCAGGGAAACTCAGGAGAGAAAACCTGAGAAGGGCCCTGTGCTGGCTTCAGCCAAGCTGAGAGGATTCACCATGAGGCTCAACCATGCACTCCTGGGACCTGAAACCCAACAGCAGCCAGAACAAGCCCCAACCCCTGCCAGCCTGGGCATCCCTGCTGGGAAGGGCACTCGGAGCCACCGGGTTCTGTGAGAGTGGCCGTGCTGGACACTGATGGAGGGGCTGAGGAAGCTGGACACAAGGCAGTCTTGTTATTGCACCTTACAATATTAATGCTGTGTTAACATTGTGTTTGGTGTCTTGCCAGGCTCCATGGCATGATGTTGGAATAATTTGATTTATTCAAATTATCCCAACATCATGCCATGGAACCTGGCAAGAAAAACAGGGCTGAGGCTGGGCTTTTCAGACAACTCACCGTTGTTTAGTACTGCTGGGGAAAACCTGTCCCAAGCACGTTGGTTCACATCCACTGAAAGATGGGAAGCAGAAATGAAGGCAGCAGTCCAGACAGCTGTGAGGGAAAACAAGCAAGAGAAAAATCATAAACCATGATCTCTGAGAGCCTCTTCTGCCTAAGTCTTACTCCTAGTGATAAGCTGATTGCAGATCTTTCTGAGAGCATTCCTATTGCACCAGATGTCAGAAGTAAATATTCTGGTTTTTCCTTCGAAATTTGAGCCAAATACAGAAAAAAAACAGAAGCTCTTGCTTAAGCACAGTCCCATCATTAGTGAATGGACTCAGGCTTTTTAAAATTGTAGTTTAAAAGATGCACAGTAAATGCTATTAATACAGTTTTGTTGAACAAGTGGAGATGTGTGAAACCTCTGACTAATTAAAATTGATTCTTGTACAGCAATGTGATATGTTTTTAAAGGTTTATGAACACTAATTAAATTTGTTTTTATAGATCAGAAGTCACCAGCTGTTCATCTCCAAGTCTGGGTATCTCTGTATGGACAGAAAAATGAATTTTCCAATACATGAGTTATATTTTAGCATTAAAGAAAACAGCTAAATTGTACATAATACAGTATAGAAATATATACACTTTAAAAACTGAAGTGTATTGAGCACATATCTCAAAAGGTAAGGATACTAATTGATCCTGTATTTAAGGTCTGATCCTTCTGCAAAACATGCTGCATTCAATCCCCAAAGAAACAAGTTCAATAAACAAGTATATACTATTGCATGCTGGAAACAGACAAGCCAAGCACAGAGAGCTCCTTTCATGCATCATCTTTGATTGTCCTACTTTGCTCTGTCAGGAACAGCAGTGACAGCTTAAGTGTTAAAGCTTTTTGACATTGCAACAAACCAAATAAAGCCTAGTTGCACATTTTGGAATTTGTTTTATACCACATCTAAAATACAAACAATATAGGGAGTTTTCATCGCTTTCAAACAATAGCAGCCACTGGAGACTGTTTCTGGAGCTCATGTTTTCCTCACATAAGATTCTCACTAGCTGAGTAGCAAAAGCATGTTTGATAGCCAGCTCCAGGAGCCAGGCTGGCCAACACAATTATTGCACATTCTGTCAGCACATTTCCTCCCTTCAGCTTTACTTCTACAATCTTTTTCAATATTGTTAAAATGAGCAATCATTCGTGATTCACACTCCCAAAAAAGGCAGAAACCAACAATTCCCAATGGCTATAAATTATTAATGCAATTGTGCCAATCACACAGAGCTTAGTGCTTTTAAAAATGGAATGAGATTATCTGCACAGTTATTTTCAATCAGATTCATCTCTTATTAGGGGGCATTATGCACACGGCTTGCTCTCAGAAAGCCATCTCCTTCAAAGAAGATTGTTGCACAGTCATTTCTTCTGAAATACTATGCAAGCTCTATATTAGATACCAAATCAATTTTTTGTTTCAGGAAATAATTATATGTAATGGGTATTTTACTTTGTAGATAGACTGATTCTTTCCAATGTAAAAGTCTGTTCTGTTCTCAGTTGTTATTCCCATTCAAATCATCCCTGCTTTGAGTTGGCCCTCACTGATTTACACCAATCTAGCAGAAATATAGGCAGAACTGGAGGCTGTGGCAAATCATTTTTTGCTGCAATAGCTTTAACAGGCTGTAATAGAAAAGTTTGTGTTACTGTACAATGTATCTGTTAAAACAGCTGGGACACACAGCTGTCTCAAAAAATACAAGCTAGAAAATCTTCCTCTGGTATACAAAAGTCTAAAAAATATTATAGAGCAGTAGAGATTCAAAGGATGTAAGTATCAAGGTCAGTTTTGGGGAATCCAGAGGGTTGTCTTTCCTTGTACAGTCTCTCTGCTTCAATGTTTGTTAGATTTTGGACTGTGTTGCCAGGGCCTGCACTGGAGGCCATGTGGAACAGCCTAAATGAACTGGAGACACAGGATGCTTTTATATTTACTGTTGCATTTTGTAAGAGGATTGGAAAATTGTCTCTGTGCTCCCAACTCCCTATGATTTATTCAAATAACCCCAACATCATGCCATGGAGCCTGGCAAGACACCAAACACAAAGAAACTGGAACCAAATTCAGTGGTGCCTCAAGCTGCAGGAGCAGGGGTATTCCCTTAGGAATGACTGGCCAGTGAGGTGGAATCTGGCCTGCACTAAATGAAGATAGCTTGAGAGCTGAAATACTGAAGCCACAGGGATAAAGAGACTCAGAGCACATAAGCATGTTCATTTAAAGGAACTTAAATATGTTGAGTCAACAAAAACATCAGTGGCAGACTCTTAGCACATGCTTAACTGCCCTACTTAATCTAGGCCAAGAAGAAGCTCTCAGTTTCTAAGACCCTTGCTTTTTGCTGCAAGCATTGCAATAGTTTATCTCTTCTATTGGTGGGAAAGTGATCTTTAGAGCACTGAGCTGTCAAAATGCTGCAACAGGATTTTGCTATATTATTTTACATATTTCAGCTCTGTAACTGGATTTCTGGCAATCCTTGGATTGAACACACCTTCCACAATATGGAGAACTGTCTGGTTCTCACGGTCTTATGCCATGGTGCCATTCAACAACGTGAATTCCCATCTGTGAATCTGCTTCCTGCCATTTGCCTTGTACTCCTTCATTTTTCCCATCCAGAAGTCTGGCAAGAGTTTCTCTCTATTATTCTGATAAGAGTGTGGGTCAAACTCATTCCACTGTGAATGTGCATTTGTGCTTGCGGAGAGTGAGTGATTGATTGGTATCAGGCAGAAGTGACATCTCCTGTTACATTTCTGGCATGTTATTCTGTGGTTAATCAGTGCTACTGAGTGTCAGTCAAACCTACCAGATGTGACTCTAATGGATAGCTGCTGGTTGCCTGATGTCTGTTTTGTCGCTGATGTGACTGGAGTGCTCCTAAAAGTTATTATAAAAAAAAAGAAGGGGGGAAATAGAACATAGCTTAGCAAGTATGAGGAAACTGTATTTAGAAAGTAGCTGTATTTGTAAACCTCTGCTTTTAAGTATTCAGTCAGCTGATTTTTTCAATATTAATTAATCACAGGGCTATCCACCCATGTTTGATCAGGAAAGATCCATGCAAAAGAGTACTTGGGATTTTCTGATGTGTCTTGTGGGTGGTAAAAGATTGCTATTCTTAATTTAGTTATTTAAATTCTTAGCAGTTCTGGAACAAATGCATTATGAATTACCTTCACCAAAAACACCACAGAAACTTCTACTATGACTCTTCCTTTCAGGCTGAAGCAGAGTCCCATTGAAGTAAACACTGTCATGAAGACAGAAAGGAAGTTTGTTCTCTCCCTAAAGGAGCTTAAAAATCAATCATAGTGAAAAACTGAAATTATTTTCATTTAATTACAAATCACAAATCCATCCAGCTTTAGACACAGTATGAATCAAAGACTGAAACTTGAAATATTCCAAGACTCTTTTTCCATTGTGGTTTATACCTGAGACTGGCTCTAGAATTATCAGTTATTTGACAAGCAGCCCACTGGAACTTACAGCTCATATTTATGACTTAGATTAATCAGATTGCAGATATTTAAGTATAGGTATATTGATTCAAGTACCATCTTTAACAATTGCTCATCCAATTCCACTGGATCAAGGCTTTGTTTATGGATCCAGACAGAGCTGATACAAATTTTTTAACAAAAGGTCAATTGCTTCATTGTTGTTTAAGACTGTGTTGAGTTTTACTTACATGTACACAAATTTTTATTATGTATTTGCCAAGACTTTCATGAGTAGGTAAATCTTCTGCTTGGGTGTTTTAATTTTTTTCCTCATCTTTTAGCTTCAGGAATATTATTTCTTTCAGAAGATTATGGATCTAGAAAGCTTGATTGGCATTTGAAAATAGAAGTAGAAGATGTAACACAGCCAAACTCTGCTCATCCTATTCAGTTTTACCAGAGTCAACAAGGTCAGAGAAGGAAGTGCTTGGTGGGGACTAGCACAGAGAAGGGGAATGACTTACATGTCCCTGTCAGAAAGCAAATTTCAAAACTACCTCCTCATCTGAGATTTTTAAACTGTGAAAAACTTATTTGGAATATATAAATCTCAAAGTTCAGGGTAAACAGGAGGTGGACCTGATTCACAAATTGCAGCAAATTGCCATTTTTTGCTTTCTGGCTTCATTTTATTTTCAGCCCTGAATTTTAATATGGAATAATTGATAAATTACAGTTTCTGAGGCAGAAATTGGATCTAAAATTTAATTATCTTGAAAATTCCAGGGTAAGTTCTTGTCCTAATGCAAATCTTTATCTGCTGATGGCTGAAAAAATTTATCTTCAAATGTATTCCCAATCCAGAGATCAAAAAAGTGCACATAATGTCCAATGGAGAGCTTCAGAAAGGCAGTTTTTCTAAGGAACAATATCAAGGAATTTGTAATTTTATTTTTAAGCAAACTGTAATTTAAATAAAGCATGAATTACAAACCTTGCAATGAGAATGGAGATGGTAATTGTGCTTCATTTTGGTCTCACAGTGAACATGACCCTTTCTCTTCTGACGTCTTAGAAAATATTGATATATATTTAATGCAAAGCACAAATTGACCTTAATTCATGGACCTAAAACATTTATATGCCTTTGTTGCTTTTAATTTTCAGTGAAAATGACATGGATCTTAAACACACCCTCAAACAGCTTTGTGCTGGTTTTACATTTTATTACTAGGGCAAGACCAAGATCATACTCATTAGCTCTAAAGCTAGTGCTCTATTGAATAAAACAGAAAGGAAGTTGGAGGTTTGGCACTTTTCTGATGGGTCCTGATGGGCTTTTCACATTACCCATAAATCATGTAAAAATAATATGTTAAAGAAGAATTCTGAAGAAGAAAATCTAACCTTACCACCATCATATCTCCCTGCAGCTGAATTAATAATACCGAGAAATGTAGCGAAACTATGAATTATTCTAAGGACTCAGAATTCTGCAGATATTCTGTTTTACATCTTTGTACTTAATGTATGTAAATGTATGCATGTGTCTCTCCACAACTGTACACAATCCAGTCCACATTTCTTTACATGTGACTTCCTTGCACCATAAACAGACAGTTCACCATGAACTGCGGCTTTAATAATTCCTTGTAAGCAAGTAGAGTACACAAACTCGGCCAGGAGAACACCAGATGTGGATAAATTGATAACACCAAGAGAAAGGATCTATCTAGATGTGATTTTAGAAAATAGAGCAATTTAGCAGTAGGGATATTTATAGTACTGAAGCACAAAAGAAACATGAAGCTAAACTTAGAAAGTCAAAGGGACCAATCAAGAAGAGGTAAAGGAAATGTGGTTATAACTGAGTCTCTCACAAATTCAGTGATCACCTCTATGATGTGCATTGCAATCCTCTCTTGTACGTGCTAGAAAAATGGAACACTGAACAGGAGAATTTTAAATTGCATAAACCTCTATAAAGGGGCTAAAAAAACCATCACAAGGCTGGCTTCATCCCATTAGGAATTTAGGGAAACCATGCTTCCACTCTGTTTATCAATTCACCTGTCCCTGCCTATGCTGCAACAGCACTTCTGCAGAACTTAATTAACTGGTACCTATAAAGTACTGCAAAGTTAATATTACAGTGGCTAAGCAAGTACAAACTCTTACTCTTTTTAAAATGAAGACTTGTTCTTTGGAAAGGAATAAAGTTTTACTGCATACACATGAATGGGTTAGGCCCCTAAAAAAGAAGTGAAGAAAAAACAAAGAGAAGCAAATCCCATAGTATAAATTGTGGCCTCTCTCAGTTAAAGGTATGAGGAAAAAATAGCTGAGAAGATGAAGCATAAAAAAAGAGTAGTAACCATTTTGCACTGTAGGTTATACTTCTTGTGTGCAGCTAAAATACAAAGCAGAAAAATAGCAAATTCTAGGAAAAAAATACAATTTGTTGCAAGTGTTTGTCTATCAAACCAATTCCCTTCACATCAGTGTTTGGAAACCTTTGTTATGCTCCTAGATGTGGTTGAACCAGTTGGTACAAGTGAGAGAAACTTGCTGTGGGGAACTGCAGGGTGTCAGTGCCTCCTCTCTGGGCTCAGATCCTTCACTGCAGGATCCCACTTGTTCCACAGATGTGCTGATTCTCAGCAGGCTCTGCTGCTCACAGGGGAAGGCACCACTACTGCAGAGTGCAGTGAACATGGGAGAGGATGCTCACAACAACATCCAGGGAGAAGAGGGAAGCCCCCCTGCAGTGACACCATCCAAGGCAGTGACAGAATGAGCTCCCAGCCATGCTCACAGGGACATTCTGCACTGCAGCTGGGTTAAGCCTCAGCCCTGAATGGCTTTCTGACAAACCTTTGGTTGTAGCTCCAGTAGCCAGCAGCTGTGCCCTTTCAAATTCCCACTTTGTTTTTAACATCTTCATCACAACCTACTGGCAGGATGCTCTTTGCACACACTTTTCTGTCTACATTCACATCACACAAACAGGATCCTGCTCCAATAAATACCTTTGAGTGCCTTCAAACCACTTGTCTGCTGCATCTTTTTCTCCTTCTTGGACAGTCCATCAAGTACAGGAATATAAGCTCTTTTTGTCAGACAAATAATAATATTAATAAGATTTCAAAGCATCTAACAATGGTACTGAGGACATGTACTACTGAGTTGGACCCAATAAACCTGTCAAGTGATTTGGTCACTGCATTTATCTCTATTTCCAGAAAGTTGGTGATCTCTTATTTCAGAGAAGATACAGATGCTTTTATAGCTCCATAACTATTTACTTCCTCGGGATGCTCTAATTTTATCACTGGGCCAGAAAGATGTGATGCAAACCTTTCTAAATGTAATCTGGCTTAGCATGAAGGTCTACTCATAAGGACATGGCACTATAAAAAAAAGCCCTCAAAATACCCAAAACCTATACACTTGTCAATGTTTTACCTACACCTGAAATTAATAAAATGTTCTGAAAAATCAAACTCCAACAAAAGATGAAAAGTGAAAAGCAATAGTACAAGATTTTTTCAACTCCTAGGACCAATATTTTTTAGATTTGTTGATTGTCAGATTGGAGAAAAATTAAAAACAATGCAGGAAAAATACACATCAGCTACATCTTTGGAAAAGTTCAGGCACAGAAACAAGCATCCAGATGCTCTTGCTCTGTTAACATCTTAATTAGTGATGATTAGTCAGTAATTTGAAATCTTAAAAATATCACATTTGACAAAAGGTTATTTCCACTTTTAACTGGTCGCTAACTGCTTACTTAGACTGATTTTAAAAAACCCTTTCAGCTGCCTAGGTAACTCAGTTTCCGATGTTCTTTGCTAATTTTTGAGATAATATTTCTCAAGAGGCCTTATGTAATTAAAGAGGCTTTAATCACTAAGATCCTGTAGTGAAGGAAGGCTGTTAATGATGTGCCAGAGAGTGCTCAGTACGAGACAGACCCTAAAGGAAGTTATGGATCTTCCTCAGGGGTGTTCCCTCCTGCCCTCTGACTGCCTAAGCTGGCAGTGCTGGGGAGCTGCAGAATGATATCCCAGCCTGCAGGCTCTCCAGTTTGAATACAACAATGGCTCCTGCTGCCTCACATCTCCTGCTGCCTGTTCAGCTGTGTGAGAGCACACCGCGTCCCTGAGACCTGGCCAGCCCTGCCACAGCGCCAGGCTGCTCCACACTCACTCCTGGACTTCCTTCTCTAACTTGCACTCCATACAGCAAGACATTATTCCCTATTTCCATTTGGAGAACTGAAGTGACAAAAAGTCTGAGATGAAGTTGGAGATTTAATCCTGCCCCACAGCTCAGTTCCCAGCACTGCTCCCTGCTCCAGCCCTACCTGCCTTCCCTGGTGCTGCAAGGAGAGGACAGCAATGCAGAAGCTCTCCATGGCTGGGATGAACTGGAGAGGGCTGCTCCAAAATATCCTGCAGTGAGCTTTTTCCACAGCTCTACTTGCACTCTAAATTATCTTATAGCCCCCTGGTTGCTGAAGTACAGTGCATTTTGATGTTCACAAGAGACAAGCTGGCCTGCTTTAATGCATATAATATAAATATACTGTTATTGAGCCAAGAGCTTCCATTAACTTTCTTCGACACAAAATTTGTGAAATATAAGATATGAAACAAGAAGTTCATATCTCTTGCAGAAGACAGGTAATGGCATACAATGCTACAGTTCCTTTGCTTCTGGAAAGGATGAGTTTTATCATTAACTCCTCAGCCTTTGCACTTGAGATAGGTGTGTTCTGCCACCCACGCAAGTTTCCAACCACAGCTGAGTTCAGTATGTGTGCAACTTTTCTGAGTCCCAAAAGACACTGCAACATTTGGTACAGCCAAACATCTTGCTTAATTCATTATTCACTATTTAGAATTTTGTCAGAAATCCAGGCATGAAGTGAAAGAATAAAAAAAAGTCAGATAAAGAAGTTAAGCAATCACACCTTCATCAACAACATAAATAAATCAGAAAGCCCATATGCTGGGATTCAGGAATCCAAGTTACATGACTATAAGCTTACACACAACAGAAATAGCACCAAACCCAGGATAAAAGGGGCACATTTCCAGTGAGTAATTGCCACAACTAGTACTGCATGTTTTTTTCTTTGAACATGGAGCTTTATTAAATGTGACAGTAAACATCCCTTCCTGATGCTTCCTGTAAACTTTCACGTCCTCCTGGAAACACAGCGGTGATCAGGGATACATAAAAAGCTTTGCTGTCAGAGTTCCCCACCAAACCCTACAATTTATGTAGCAAATGCACAATGTTTCCCCTCCCAAGGCTGCACTGCACTGAACCAAGAGAAAATGCAGTCTTTGCCATAAGTCCTTGTTCTCCAGGAACTGCACTGCAGAGCAGGGCTCTGGTGATTCAGCCGGGGGATAAGGGCTGCACTCTCACTAGGTCAAAAGCTGTTGGAAAAGTCTCTTGCAACGTGCACAAAGAATGAAGTGGCTGTGTAGCTTTGGCAACCCAGCTTTAGCCTTTCTATTGCATCACCAGTGGAGAAGCATCACTCTTGCTTTTTCTTCTAACAGATCTGACTGACTTAAAGTTACAAACCTGATTTTATCTGCACAAGTATCTTTAGCAGACATTACAGGAGTCTGAGAAGAAGGTTGAGCCTGCAGCCAGCAGATCAAAAGCCTCTGCTCAGAGGCAATGGGGAGACATGGAAGCTGGAGGGATGGGTCGGGCTCAGGGTTACTGCAGAAGGTGCCCCTGGAGAGATGGGCTGTAGCTACCAAAGGAACAGGCACTGCTGTCAGTCCTCAAACAATGAAACTAGAAGGCTTTCTTAGCAAAAATATGTTCACTGTTTTAATCAAAATACAAAGAATTCAAATTCTTTGCATTCAAAATACAGCTGATTGTAAATAATGAAAGTGCACTTTGCTATAAAACAGTTTGTACAAATCTGCTCTGAAAGGATACAGAACTAGATAAAGGGTCCTCCTCTGAAAGGATACAGCCCTCTGATTGTGGGTTTCAATATACTTATTTTAAATTTTCCATGGGAAACCCTAATTATGAACTGCTCTATGCTGCCACTGAATAAGGGTTTAGTGTAATAATCCATGGGAAATAAGATATTAATAATAATAATTTGGTTACAAAATACAGAGGCTTTGCATATTGGAAAATAGCCTCTATCATCAAAGTTAGGTTTTGTTGTTATCTGAAGAGACTGGCTAAAATTATTGATGGAGTATTAATAGTGCCACAAAGCTGGAAACTGTAGGTAGGAAAAATACAAGAGAAAATAGAATGTTATCAGAGACCTTCAGGCTAGAAACCTGCCTTTGAATTCCTAAATGTGTGATAAGAGGAGTTATATAACACGTGTAAAACTCAATAAACAAAGCCTGTCTGCTCAGGAAGCCTGAACTAGACCATTTGTTTCCTATGAGGAAGAATGTTTAAAGTTATTTCTCTGTCAATGGCAAAACTATGAATAAACCTAATGAAAAATATAGAATGTGTGGGTGTAAAGAATATGCTTGGCTATATCTCCACTTTTGTTTAACTACAGAAGTATTGCTAGTTAAGTGTTCCTCCATCTGAAAATAATGCATCTGGTAAGACAGCTCTCTATTCTGATCACCCACTGAGTAGGGAAAAAAGAAATGGGGCACTGGAAACAACCAACATCTTCCTGGTAGTCTAAACCCCTTCACTTCATGAAAATCTCCAGGAAAGAAAATCCTCCTTAGCCAGCTTAACAGTACCCTGGTTAGCTGCTAATGTCTTGTTGTAAGACTACCTGTGTCGGGAGAAAAGAGGAGAGCTTTTAAAAACGTTACCAGAGGCCATAGCTTGGGAATAGGCAATCAATCGTTCAATCACTTTATCCTGCAGCAAGTGGCCACTTGCACTGTTCAAACACTGCTCGAGTGTTCCAAGGCACTGTGTGTTTTGGATGAAAGGTACTCTTGAGTTTCTGCTTCCTCCTTCTGCTGCGAAGGTAACCTGAGGAGTGCAGGCGCGCACCAGCTCCCTCAGTGTGGAATGGGGCTTTCCAGGGATCCCAGCGCTGACAGCGGAGGGCGAGGGCGGAACGAACCCGGTCACTCCCGGCTCGGCGCTGCTGCCCAAGGGGGGAGAAACTGCGGCTGGGGCTGAGCGAGGGAAGGGCGAACACGAGCCAGCACTGCACCCTTGGGGCAGTGGATGCAAACTACAGAGCCAGCGGGAGTGCCGAGCCTTCCCTTCCCTGGGACACGCCAAGCGCCCCGCTCTGCCTCCAGCCCGGCCTCCCCAGGACGGAAAAGGCGCTGGGAGGAGCCCGGAGCCAGCCGGGGCTGGGGGCACAAAGGCGCTGGGAGGAGCCCGGAGCCAGCCGGGGCTGGGGGCACAAAGGTGCTGAGGGCCCGGAGCCAGGCGGGGCTGGGGGCACAAAGGCGCTGAGGGCCCGGAGCCAGCCGGGGCTGGGGGCACAAAGGCGCTGAGGGCCCGGAGCCAGGCAGGGCTCACAGCAGAGACAGATGCAATCAGACACACGCTACAAAAATTTCTGTGGGAAGGGCAGCCAAACATTGGCACAGGCCTTGGAGGTATTGAAGACTTGTCAGAACTAGACCCAAACCAGCCTGATCAAACTGGCAAGTCAGGTAACCCACCGAGAGCTCTGTAAAGTGAAGTTTCCTGGGGACTGTGTGGTCACAGGGGGAGCTGTGGCTGCTGCACGGGCACTCACCATCCATCACCCCTCTCTGAGCAGCGCCTGGCCAAATACAGACAAACCTGGCAAGGAAAATACCTACGAGCTTCTTGTCCTTCCATGACTTCTTATTACCTGATTTTAACAAGGACTTACAGTCGAGGGCAGAGCAGCTCTCACAGACCAGGGTTGTTTTTCCAATAAATCAATAACCTGTGGTTTGAGGGCAGCTGTTGAGCCTTAAGAAATAACTCCATTAAATTAACTCCAGCTTTGTGTAAGATACATGCCACTTTAGTTCTAGCTTACATATACTCTAAACAGGAAAAAAAAATCCACTCATTGCTTTAAATTTCCTATAGAATAATAACTGTTATTCAAAAGCAGGATTTAAGTTTGTTTCCGATACTAAATGGTATTTATAGGAATGCAGGTGGGATATGTGTGTGTCTACCATGAGCATAGTAAGAGAATTTTATCTACAATTATTTGTTTCAGAATTTTTAAAAATATTTTACCACTATCCATACTTTGACAACTGGAAAACAAATAGGAGGATGATTCATTTCTTATTTCCCAGTCAGTAAATTAGAGAGTGTTATCACACAAGGATTCAACAAAAGATGGTTTATGCCTGAATTCAACTTTTGGGTGATTCAAGTTTGATGATGATTTTATGCCTGAGCCTTTAGAAATGCCTTAATGAAATTTAAAAACAAAAAAAGTTTTGCCCCAACATTTTTGATCCATTTGGGACTGCTTCTAACACTGATATTTTTACAGCAAGATCCAACAGGAACTGTTATTTAGGAGGTTTAAAATGGATCTAATTGGAGTTCTTACAGAATGTGTATATTACAATCTTACCTACCCATGTTTTCTCACAACAGACAAAATCCCGTGCAGAGTTTGATGGTTAACAGTAAGTTAACTGTAAATTCTTATTTGCCCTGAAATTACTTTTGAATCAATAATCTACAGAGATTTAGCTTGAAAACTACATTGTGGAGAGAGATTCAGTCTCAAAAGAGAGGAGCAGCCTCCTACCCAACAGTTCTGTGGGTGAGCTCTGATCCTTTATCTCTGCTTGTGGCCTTACCCTGCTGTTGTGCAGGGTGTTCCTCCGAGCATGGCACAGCAGCCAGGCTGGGACACAGGCAGGGATTGTCACTCCTCAGCAGCACTGTCACCTTTGGCTTAACGGTGAAGTGTTGACTGCAACCAAAACTGGAGTGCAGGTGCCATACATTCAGCAGTTCAGGCTGCATTTGCCTCTTCCCTCCCAACACCCAGGGAGCCATGGCAGAACCCAGCTTTTCCAACATCAGTTCCTCCCTGGGTGGCACTAAGGCAATGCCCCATTCACTCCTGCAGTTACTCAGCCCTGCCCTGTGTGTGCAGGAACAAAATGGCCCAATCACCCACAGCCTCCTGGAGGGAAAGAAAGCCTTTCAGGGAAAGCCCTGAAACCGTGCCTTTGTTCCCAGCCTCTTCTCTCTCCTATCTCCTCATTTAATCTTAGCTGCTCTTGGCCTCAGGCTGGAACTGTGTAACATATCTAATACATAAATCAGCAACAAAGATACCACTGTGATACCAGATCAAAGTTATAAAGAGCTTCCTAATTTCAGGCCCACTGTACCCCTCAACCAGTTCCGCGGGTGCTTCCCCTCAGCCTTACATCTCCCCTCTCCACAGCTACACGGGTTTCCCCTGGATAGTCACTGCAGAGACCTAAATACTGAGACTTCAACACGTCAGGAAGCATTAGATCAAAAGAGGAGAATAAGAAATAAACTGGCATTTTCCACACAATAAATAGCTTATCATTAGCATTATATAAAGTGTTATGACAAACTTAATTTTGGAACTATTGACAAGAGCCTCAAAGTTAGTCTTTAATCATGAAAAGGATTTTTCCTTTTGAAAAGGAAAGTCTCTACTCTTGCTCTGGAACATCTGTTCTCAGTTTTGGATTTATTGGCACAGAAATTAGCAAAATCACAAAGCTGATCTTCAGTCATCACCCAGGGGCTTTTTGTATCTGTTTGGGCTGTTCAGACTTTAGAGTTACTTTGATTCATATCATGGACAATCATTACTCAAATCCTTCCAATAATAGGCCCTACTTCAAATGATATTTTCCATGAAGTGTCATTTAGCCAAGGCTAGGAGGTTAATCTGCTTTCTTATAATGTAAAGACACTACACTGTAAAAATATAGAATTGAATGTTATTTGAAAACAGATTAAAACAGGCTAGAATTCCTGAGCAGAGAAACTTTGAGGTTGGAAAACCAGCTTAAAATTAAAGGATTTCTACTCTCCAGTTGAATCATGGCTGGATGAAGCCTGGGCCGCAATCATCCTTTCTAATCCAACACATTTCCAAGGTTCCTTGTTTTCCTGCAAGCTCTGGCCATTCTTTCTTGATCACTGTACATGGAAAGTGCCCTCTGCCCTCACCTCCAAGGTTTTGTCTGTGACCTGCACTTGGATTTTCTAGGAGATGCTCCCAACCACCTGCTACACTCCCCACCTCTTTTAGCTCTCTGCCAGTGCCTTCTGCTGCAGGATCCACTTTCCCACTCTGCTGGCCAGTTCCCTTGGAGCAGGGCAGCACCAGGACTTGTCCTCTGATCCCTGCAGACTCTGCTACACTCAACACTGTGAACAGACAGACCAGGCAGAGCATTAGTCTGTCACACCTACATTCTATTATATAGGTGATGTCAAGCATGCTGGGAAGAAAACCACATTTAGAGGGCTTAAATACTTTCTGAAATGGGGCCATCCCTAATCAGGCCTGCAGCCATCAGGACTTTCTTCACCTTTCCCAGTAAGACCAACCCATGCTGGCTGGAGCTGTCAGAAGCCCAGTCTCCTGTACAGAGACACTGCCACTGTGCTTGAGTTCTCAATTACAATGATTTGAGTGTTTACTTTTGTTTGAAAATGTGCTCGAGCATTTACTAGAATGGAATCACTCTCCAGTCTAAGTCTTCCTTTCTAAGTTTTTCTGTTTCCTGACTTTAACCTAAATTCTGCAGACCACAGCTATGTAACTTAAAATAATACCCAAATCCTCTGAGCCTAAGGCAGAGTGATCCAGAAATGGTTCCAAGGTAATGCAGCAACCAAGAACTCAGTTTTTTGAGCATTTCTGAAATTAATTGACAAGATCAAACCAGTATTTCTCACATATTTCAGAAATCAACATTTCATGTATAGCACTTACTAAAAGTCAGAAGAGGCACGTACAGTTAAAGGTTCATGTCTTAAATGTAATCTTTTCTGGTTTTGAAAAATAGTCTGTAACTAACAAGCATTTACTCAGAGAATATAAACCTCTTATCAGTTGCCTCTGAAACTAAGCTCACTGCACCCACTTGATATAAACTTCAGCGTTTATAAAGGCTTACAAGATCAAAATCAATTGTTCATACTTATGTTCCAAATTGTGAAAAAAAAAAAGAGCTTTTCACTTCTAAAATTTTCACACTTTCAGTCTGATAATCAAGGTTATTAATATACTCCTGCTGGAATTTTTTTTTTTTTCCCTCTCCACTGTTTTTTGGGAGATATTTCAATGGAGATAACTGCATTTTTCCATAAACTGACATCCAGGGAAAGAAATTAAACATACACAGCATGTGTACCGTATTGTTTTGCCTAATCTATAGATTGTTCTTGGCTACTGTGAAGGCCTCATTTTATTTCATTTACTCTGTGAAGGAATGATACATTATTCCTGACTGATCACCAAGTTCTCAATGAATGAGCAGGCGCTCATAATTATTGCAAAAGTAATTAAATACAAACAAAATGTAATCATTTAGCAAATGTAGACATCTCTGTTCTCCTCATACAGTTTGTAAAACTATATATCATGTTCAACACCCATGGGATGAGCGAGGGTCCCCCACAGCTGGGCCAGCAGCTGCCTCTCCATCAGCCCTTCATCCCTGCCCCAAGGCTGCCGCTGTGGACACTTATTTCACTCTAACCTCACTCCCACTCTGGTTTTTCTGCCTGTGTGTCCCTGTGTTGGTGTGTCTGAACCTGCTGAAGCTCCATGTGTTGCTGGAAGCTCAGCTGTGCTTCTCACCTTACAGCACCTGTGGGAGGCACCAGCAGGGAAACAGAAACACCAGCAAAGAGCTGGGGTTTTATTTCAGTGGTCACCAGTAGAGAAAGAGAACCCCATTAATAAAAATTTTATACATATAGTGACATACAACTGAATCTAGAGTGCCATTAATACCTGTAACTATGTATTTAGGGCAAAGTAATTTATTCTTACACTTAAAGATAATGAGCCCTCCAATCATTTCCTACCAAACTGTAAAAATCCTCAATTCAGCTCAAAATTGCTTATCATCTGGCCAAACTACTGAACATAAAGTGTCTCTTGGACAGAAGTTGGCTCCTTCATCACCTCTTTCTCTCTTTCAACAGGAAGCAGAACAGAGTTACAAAAAACATTTTCTAATGAATAGCACTTCTTTAACATGACAGAGCAGAGCTCATCAGCTTTATTAATTCCACTGCACTGTGGTTGGCCTCCTCCCTGCATAATGTTTCAATGCTGAATGCCTTGCAACAAAGGCTAACTATTTAAGGGAAAGGAATTGTATCACTGACAAACTTATCCCCTCAGTCATCCCCTTCAGTTCCCACCCCTTCCTGGCTTTTTCCTGTGACTTGATGAAATCCCTTTCCAACCAACTCAACAGAGCCAATGCACATAAAGCAAATTATTTTGAGAAGATGTTATAACAACATAAACACAGTTTTCAGATCCCAAGACTCTTTTCTGAGCTCTTTCAAGTTTTCCAAACTCTACTGACATTGCCTGAAATGGCTCATAAATCCAGCCTCATGGAGTGGCTGCAGCACACAGTGGGGCATGTGAACTCTCCAGGATGTTGCTGATGCCTTCAACAACAGGAAAGCATCTCTGGAAATGGGGAAGACAATCTTGTGATAGCACATGAGTGCATGAAAGACTTTCCTGAATGCTAGATGTTCTTATATTCTTAACAAAGTCACTTATCATCAAGTTGACTTGAACATTTCTTTACAAGGACTCTATTAGAGTCAGCTGAAGCAAAGGAAGTATGATGAAGTATTATCAAAAGAACAGAAAAAGAGCTCTGTAAAATCTGCTTAATCTTAGGAAATCAAATCAAAGAACAGATCAGCAAATGAAACACCTTTGGTGCTTGCTAGCAGAAAAATTCATTATAAACATCAGGTGAAGGACGTAGAGTTTAATAGTCTTTTATTCTCTAGAAGAATAGAATCTCAGCTCTTTAATTTACAGGCTGCTGGGGTTCATTGGCAGATAAGAAATATTTTTAGCAAAAGAGGGATGTTTCAATAGTTTTCCTTCCACACCAAGGGAAAAAAACTTAGCAAAACTCAAAAACTTTCAATACTTTCAGGAAGCGCGTAGGAAACTTCTTTGCCTCTTCAGACATAACATCCAACACTCCATCTCTAAATGTGTCTTGAGTTCTCACTTCCTGAAAATATTTAACATTATTTACCCTAAAGCCATCCCTGTACATTGTGATGCAGTGCAAAAACCCAAGCATCCATTCCTTCTGCCCTAGGTGATATGAAATGTATTTCTTCTTATATCTTACATTTTTCCCTCCTACTTTAAAAAATGATTTTGCGAAGAATTGGAGAGACTGCTCTTTTCCATTAGCCCTTAAAATAATATCCAGTGCTTTGTGCAAGAGCAATTAAAAAAAAGATGAGTTCTGACACAAGCCTTAGTTCTATAATAGCAAGAGAAAATGTGAAACTCAGATGGGTCTTGTTAGTGCTAAATGCACTCCTACTGACTCCAATTTGTTTTGTTCTATTAATTTATCATCTTACATTGGAATGATTTCATAGTCTGCTAGGAAAAGGTCTCAGAAGCATGAAGCAGTGAGATAACAGAATGAAGATGCAGCTAACTGTGATATTCCAGAGCTATTTGAGTACTATTTGTGAACACACTATTATTCTAAACACAACCCTGCAGCTTTTTCTGCCTACAGCACACACAAGATTTTTCAGTAATAACAAATCTGACAGTCTCAGTGGGAAAACTCAGTGAACCCCACACACATGAGCTTCCAACTCTTACTACAATTCTGCTGGAGAAGCCTGGAATTTATTCATCTGTAATTGCTGTGTCTGTATTGATCAACTTTCCCGAGTCTATTCAAGTCAATCCTTGAACAGAACATGCAGCAAAATAATAAAATCAGAACAGTACAAAGTGGCAAAGGTATTTGGTGATTCTATAAAGAAGATTTAGTTGGAACTGTGACTTAAGCTGCACCATGATGCCTTGTTATTTGGACTGAAAGCCATGCTTTTGAGACCTTTAGTGTGTTTACTGGGTTTCAGGATTCTCAGTTGTAGCTTTCTTTTTCTTCAAAACAGAATAATTTCCTGCTTCATAGTTTTCTTGTTTTATCTACTTAGAATTCCTGCCAGCTACCGGTAAACAAAGGCCATGTGAGGGATACTCTGATATATGGGTACTTCTGCTTCCCAAGATAATAAACAAGTGTTCAATAGCACTATGAAAAATGTGCCTTTACCAGTAGTCAGTGAGAGAGACACAAGTGGAATATTCAATATTCTTCATGAGCTTCTGCAGTACTCACAAACAATCATTAACTACAAACCCAGTTACATCTTACTGAGCAGAGCTATAAAATTAAGAGCCCAAAGAATAGAGCTGAACTGGTTTTCCAGGCAGCTTGGGGTTTTTTTTTCCCCTTTATTGACACCAGTGGTCAGCAAAGGCAATTCACTGGATGGCACTCCTGAATTACTAACACAGAATAAGCAACATTTCCACAATGCTCACAGGCTCTGGATGCCAGAGACACTGTACCAGAATGACATTCTGTAGGTTTAGTGACATCCCAGGCACTGATAGAAAGTCTGTGCTATTTATTGGTATTTTTGCAACACTTCAGTTGGGATCCTTATGCTCTCTTCCCTTTTTGTTTAAATATGATTTTTTTTGTCTCTTTCTTAGCACTGCTGTAACCCACTTAAGGATTGGTGGGGTTGAAAGAGGCTCCATGTCTGTGCATAGAGCTCCAGGGATGAGTCACATGTGTAATGAGTTCCCTTCATTTCTGCAGAAAATACTGCTAATTCTGCTACTATCTTCCTGAGACTCATAAACTACTTCATCTGAACACAGTATTTACATTGTTGTGAAAAATACAGGATAAGTAGAGTTAAAACTCAACATGCTACCTCAGAAACACAACTGGGAAGTGCCAGGAGGCAGGATCATTACAGATAATTATTTCTATTTGGTGATTATTATGATAAAAATTACTTACCCAAAGGTCATGGCTGACAAAAAAAATCTGGAAAAAAGAAGAATTTAAACTTTTTTTCAGCATAACAAAGTATTTCAAATTTCTCTGAAGTGTTTTGAACCAGAAATCAATGCAGCAATTCATTATTTGGAGGAATGCCAAAGTAACACATGGAGGAGGCCAAAGCACATTATTGATTAATGCCTGCATCCAGCTTCAGCCCAAAGATATGAAAATGTCCATGAACATCTCACAGTGAGCCAAGGACCCAGCAATGCAGACTCTCCAAGGTGCTGAACCTCACAGCAAAGTGACCTGAGCAAACTTCTGTCCTCCCACATCACCAACGCCACCTCCCAGGAGCTCCAGGGCTGAATTCCCATCAGGGGCTGAATTCCCATCAGGCTTGGCTGAAGGCCACAAATGTCCTTGGCCCTTCTAGGAGTGGGGTGAGATGAAGCCCAGCTTTAGCAGTGGATGTGCCTGAGTCACTGAGCTTTACCTGGCTGAGGTAAACACTCCTGAGCTCAGTATGTTCCTCAGGAGCCTTCCTGCAAGTCTTGTGGAATCACCATGGTAATATTCTCCACTTTCAGTAATTATGCTTACACATCCTCTCTGAATACCTAAGGTAGCTGTAATCTGCAGAAATAAAAGTAATTATATAGCTGTCAGTGTAATACAGCTGTGGACAGCTGTAAATAAACTCTTTACATGGGGATGGAGACATTGCAGAGCTCTAGAAAAGTGTGCTATGAAAGAATAAAAAAATAAAAAACCCTGTTCCAGTTTGAGAGAATATGCAATTTACTCCATGTAGAAATCTTGTTCATCAGTAATTACAGAAGGAGATAAGAGTCTCCTCAATTAAGATCAGGCAGAAAATGGTTTTATTTTATGTGTCCTGAGAAGTATCACATCAAAAATAATTAGAGAGAGAGACATAAAAACTTTCAGATGTTTTAAATATATTACCTCCTTTGAAATTTAGAAAAGCTTCAAAGAAATGTCAGGTTCTGGCATGCTCTGGAAGAGCATTTGTATGTAAAAAACAACAAGGCCTTTTCCCCTAGTTTTATATATATTTGATGGAGCCTCTCAAAAAAGAATAACTGAAAAACTAATTTAAATTCAGACAGGATTCTTTGGATAACAGTTATAGCTCAATGGTTGGAATTATTAGGAATGAGCCTGTGGCAAACCCATGATTGGGACCATGACACAAAGGAGCTTCTGTCAAGCTTTTCCAATTATTAGTCTTCTCTTCCTAGTTATTTATATTTCCTTTCAACTCACATGTCTAAGTCCCAGAGCAGTAATAGAGAAGCTCCATCTCTGAGGAACAGGAGCAACCTGTGCTAGAAATCCTGTTTGCATTTGCATGGCTGTAAGATTTTCTATGGGAGACAAGAATGCACCCCAAACTTTTTCTTTATTGTCACATTTTTAGTCTGTAATCATTCCTCATGTCTTTGGTAACCATTCTTCAGGGCTCACTCTTACTAATTAACTAATCAATTACACACTTACTAATCTGTTTTATCCAAAGATAACAAAGCAGAAGGCAGACATAGATTTCTTTTTTCTACTTAAAGACACATTTTCTTGAAACACTGGTTACACAAAATCATTCTGATCTGTCAGTCCACGGCCTTCTATATAGATTTGCCAAGAATCAGTGTGAATTAATTTTGATTTGAGTCACTTACTATACTCACTCAGTGGGCTGTTATGTATGATATGGATTGGTTAAGCACTGTCATCCACTCATTTGAAATCAATTCATTCATTGTTCACACCCAGTACACCATTTTGGACTGAGATAAAGTACAATGAAACAAGAAGAAAGACCCACTGGAAGGCAAATAATAGCACAGAAAAAAAAAAAAGGAAGAATATAATACTCATAGATTGGAGACAAAGGAATAGAATAGACAGAAACTTGGAGATCAAAGACAAACATTGATCAAAGATAGAAAAGGAACTGCAGACAAACCAGAACCTGTGATCAAAACCTGATGGAAAGGAGCATGGTGTGATGTGAAAAAAGGAGAGAGGAGTAAAAAACCCAAGGCTCACTGCTTCAGGATATCCTTCTTGCTTTTGATTCCCTCCAGGTCTCTAATCCAGCCACGTTAAAGAAAGAAGTATATGAATTTCTCTACAACCCCTAGAGATAAAAGATTGTTGCCTGGATGTGTTGTCATTAACTCTCCCTTGTCCACTTTGCTGTCATGTTCATCTTCCTAACACTGTTTTCAACCTGCTTTGCTGGTTGCAAGAAAGGATTTTCTCATATTTCTGTCACACATTTCTCAACACAGAACATGTGTTAACTCCTACCAGCTAAACTCTGCCA
Source organism: Zonotrichia albicollis (assembly GCF_047830755.1). NCBI lineage: Eukaryota > Metazoa > Chordata > Aves > Passeriformes > Passerellidae > Zonotrichia > Zonotrichia albicollis. The sequence continues at coordinate 9,530,073 of NC_133834.1, forward strand.
CCAGCTACTTTCTGCAGCGTTCCTGCTGCAGATAACTCAATCTCTTGTTGTGGGTCTCATGCCCAATGACCACTGCTCATGCCCTTCCTGCCTGAGGTGCCAGTCCCTGCTCCCCAGGGAGAGAGAGAGGCCTTGGAGTTGCTGGGACACCTGGGAGATCACGTTCTATCAGACCTAGGCATGATTTGGGGCACCTTTTTCCACTGCAGGATTTGGCCCAAAATAAGATGGTATCACAGGTCCCTGCCCCTGGGGTGATGGATAGTCTAAGAATCCCTAGGCTATGATAAATAATTCCTTTTGGTTTTCACTGTGTTTGTGAGAGCTGAACCCTGTGCAGGTTACTGCTGACAGCTCTTCAACGGTGAAATTCGCCATTGGTACTCACAAATCTGGGAGTTGGTGGTGCTGTAGCAAATCTCTTCTGAGGCACCACAGGGATATCCAATCTTCTTACTCTGTCTTGATGTTGGGCAACAGGAAAGTTACAGCTGGAAGTGATTGGGCAAGTCTATTTTACTATATAATAGGTAATTTTCTGCTTTTTTTAAAGCAGAAGCACTGACCCAATACAAGTTTTCATTCTCAGAACCACAGACAGGCTGACATTGGCAGGGACCTCCAGAGCTCATCTGGCCCAACCTCCCCTCTGAAGCATGGCCAGCTGAGCTCAGGACCATGTCCAGATGGATTTGGAATATCTCCAAGGAGGAAGACTTCCCTGGTAAACTGGGCCAGTGCTCAGTGACCCTCACAGTGGAAAAGTGTTTGCTGATGTGGTCCTGGCAGGGGCACACTGAGAGGAGCCACTTGGCACCCTCCCTTCCAGTACCTCTATATATTGAGAAAGTTCCCTTAGGCCTTCCCTTCTCCAGGCTGAACAGCCCCCAGCTCTGCCAGCCTTTCCTGAGAGGAGAGATGCTCCTGTTCCATCCTCACCTTCCTGGCCTTTCTCTGGCTGCTCCCCAGTATGTCCCTGTCTCTTGTACTGGGGAGCCCAGAACTGGGCACAGAGCTCCAGCTGTGGCCTGAGCAGAGGGGGAGGATCAGCCCCCTCAGCCTCCTGGAAATGCTCCTCTCCTGCAGCCCAGAGTGCATTCACTGCCTTTGCCCAAAGGACACTTTGTGGCTCATGTAGGTTTCCAGAACCACTGGATGCTTAAAAACGGGAAGCACTGGCTCAGTTGGCTCAGACAGAAATGCACATCCATTGCCTATTTGCAAAGAGCTGGCAACCAACATTTTTCTCATGAGGACATCTTGTGGCTAATATTTCACATTATTGGCAATAGGCCATGCAGAGAAGAGACTGAAGCATCAGGAGTGTTAAATCACCTCTTATGCCAAATGTACCCCCTCATTTCCCTTTTAGTCCTAGTTCATAAAGATAGGATCAGAATCCAAAGTTATATTTGTAAATGCCACTATAAACTATATTTAAATAACCAGACGTGGCCTTGTGAGATCATTTCTCCTATCGTAGCATTCAAAATATTCAGTTTTGCTGGAGATATTTTCAACTCTCATTATTGCAATTAATGGCTTGTTGAGAAATTACATTGGCATCTACTGGATAAAGGGCTGTTAATACTGCACCACTTATGGGCTCTATAAATTGCTGTATGTTTGGGAATGGTACTGTAACATCTGTTCTGGGACACGTGCCTCTAGCAGGAAAAGAGTGGAAATCTTTCCAAGACTCCAAGAACTACAGAGTGCCGCTCTGTGAAGATGGCAGTAGTTTTTTAACGTTGCCAGAACACTGCTGCCTTAAGATACTGCGAAGAAAAAAAACATTGTAATCACAGCACTGCTTTGTACTGGCTTTACCACACTTCACAAGGTCACTTTGGTGCTTTTCATTAGAATATTACAATGTAAAGGTGCTGAGACAATTATTGAAATAGATGCACCTAGAAGACAAAAAGTTTAAAACTTAAAACTTTCAGCAACTGGGATAGAAAAACAAGAAAAAAAATTCTACAAAGTAATTTCCAGTGAGACTGACTTTAACTCTGCCACCATCCTGACAGCAGCTGTATGAAAACAAGGACACTTCCCATTTTATTTCAGTAAATCTCTAATCTCTACACTTGGCATCTCAAAGAAGTTCAGTTTAATATGCTTCAAAAGAATTAAAAATTCATCCTTCCCTTTATCCCAGATATCCTTATGATGAATTTTCTAGCGCTGTCAGACACGAGGAAGCAATTCTCTTAGATAAATTTGTTTGTATCATTCCTTGATCACAAATGATACCAGAACAGAAAATATTTGCCTCCATAAATCATAATTTTATAGCTATCCTAGCAATGGGTTACAGTACATTAGGATGTCAATCTACAAGCTGCTGATGAAAGACAAACTACACAGTTAATGATTTAATCAGTATACTGTGTTAATTACAAATGAAGCCAAACTCAAGATGAAAATGAAATACAGGAAGAGCACATATAGGACCAATCCTGCCTGCTTTATTCACTGTGGCATTCCTGTTTAAATGCAATGGGACTAGCAGCATGACTGAGGCAAGCAGGATTTGATCCTCCTTATATTACCTCTCATATAAAATATTTACACACTCCTGGCAGTCGTGTATTTCACAATATTCTCATTATAGAGAAGATTAACTCTATAGCAAAGGAACAATATTAGAAGTTTCTGATGGAATCCAGAAGAGTTGCAAAAATCGCTTTTTGGAAATGTTCTCATTTGGGCTGCCTCATTAATCCCTTTAACCATGGAACTCACATTTTAATTGCAGGTAAGACCCAGGCTCCCAAGTGTCCAGAAACACACCTGTTCCTGCAGCGCACACAGGCTGCAAATCTCCACATTTTGTGGCCCCAGCTGTGAGGACAAGGCCTGGGGCAGGCTGATGGAAAGGCAGCACAGGTCTGTGGCTGAGGTGCTGGCCAAGCTCCAGGCAGGATCAGCTCCCTGGAAAGGCACATGGGCTCTCCAAAGCCCTGCTGAGAACACATGAGACTGCAGTAGCAGATAAACCAAAACAAGAAAGGGAAGCTCATATTCATCCCAATAACTGATTAGTGGTAGCTTCATGCAACCTTTTCATCCTTACACTTCACTTCTAACCAAGTCCCTTTTGCTCCATACTTTGCATTGCAGAGGAGCAACACCCAGAGGGAAGGCAACACTGGCTTTTTTCAGCTGATGCATTAGGGACTGCTGCAGGTAAAATAATTTAAATAAGCCTTCTGATTTCTTCATGGTTTCACAGTTTGTATCATTTTCACATGGCTTCAGGACCAGAATTACTTCAGTTTAGTTTACTTTTTTCTCTTGCCTTAATCCTGTACCTAGGGCTGTCTCAGTGTGTACCTTGCAAGCTGGCTCCCAGTTTTAACACTAACTGTTATTGATACTGTTAGTGTTAAATACATCTGGCAATGTTTTGAAGCAGTAATATAATAATTGACAAATTTTTGTAGCTAAAACAAACACCAGTACTGCATTTAATTGTGCCCATGGATCTTTTCCTGTCCTTGTGTGGAGTGCACACAAGGAAGCACATCTCGATGGTGATCCCATCACAAGCTTCTTAAATGCACGACAGCAGCTCACATAAAAATTGTAAAAAATAGAGGAGATTGAAGAAGAATCCCAAAATCTTCACATCAGACTCCAGCCAGATTCAAATAAATTAATAAAACTCTACCCATACACACACACACACACTTTTCTTCTGTCTTGTTTAATTCTTGTCTTCAACTAGACGCAGAAGTAGGCGAGCACAGACTGCCAACCTTTATTCTAGATCCAGATATTTCTTAGATTTTAAGTCATTTTCATTTTGCAAGATCTAATCTGAGCAGAGCATTTCCCATCCTTAGCAAGTGGCCTGCATTTATCCATATGTGTAAAGGAGGGTGTGTGTGTATCTTGCCACAAGGATGTAGTACAAGCAATTAAACCCTTGATAATGAACGGTTCATCAGTCCACAGGTGATGTACGAGAAGTGATTGCTCCTGCAGGTAGTAATCATCTGCTGCAATTGCTGAATTATAAATTCCCTCTGGGCTGATTGGATTTTATCAAGAAGCCATAAAGTAAAAAATGGTTTAGGGTGAAGTTTTTTATAGTCTGAAACCTAATATTAGAAATTTGCCAACTGGAAATGAAGCCCTCTCCTTTGAAGACTTGCTCACGGTGACTGAACAGCTGTCAGAAAAATGTAACCATTTTCAGAGCAGCCTCTGGGACCAGAGTATATTCTGAGGCAAAGATTAAATTAAAAGGGTTTTTCCCACCTCCACAAAAATACATGCAACTCTTATGCACACTGAAGCTGTTTTCCCATTGGCAGAGAAACATTCCATAAATCTGCATAGGGACAGAAATGAAATGATCACACCTAAATTCAAACACAAGAGCTAGTTACTATTATCATTTGGACATTCTGTCGGTACAGTTTATGGATAAACTTGCAAATATTATTTGTGACACCACCAGTTCCCCTGATAGGAACCTAAAGGATTTCTATGTATATTGAATTTACACCACTGTTGAAAATGGAACAGTAGTTCTACATTTTAATAAAAGCCTTATCTGTAAATATATCGTCCTTTTTTCTGTTTTATTTAATTTTGTTACATTAGTTTTCTTTTATCGAATACCAAAGTAGTAAATGCATCTGTGAAAAATAAACTTTAAAAAATACATTAAAAATAAATCAAATCCACAAAATCAAAAGCTCTTTAAACTGTCTAACACTTATTTCCATGTCACATAGTTTCTTTTCAAGTTTTTTTTGGGGGGGGAAGAAAATATCTTTTTGCTAATCTCTAAATGTTTGTTACTAATATTGTTGCTTTCCAAAATATACTTCATGGGAACAGAAGACCTCAAAGAATACAAGTAATCAGAGTTAATCTCAAATTGATGTTCAATAGCAGGACTATGATTCTTTTCTTATTTTCCCCATTAAATTCCCTGTGAACACAATGTGTGTGTTCAGCCTGTTCAGCTCCACTTTGGAAACAGAACACAGCCCAAATTAAAAAAGGAAGCAGAAGACTGTTTAGTCTTTTATAGCATGCATCAAGATCCTAACATGGACATGGAATGCCATTATTTTCTAAAGTTATGCCAAGCCCAAATGCAGCCCAATTTCTCCCAGCAGCCATTCCAGTGGGGAAACCAGGGAGCCAGTATAGTATCCAGCCACACAGGTGGGAGTGTTTCGCCAGAGAAGGGAAAGCAATGGCTTCAGAGTGAAAACTGGATTATGAAGAAATACAACAGTGATATGGTGAAGCACAGATGCAGGTAAATAACTTCCACACTGTCCCACATTCTAGAGTAGCACAGGGAAGCACAGCCCTGCTGCACCTCTCCTGTCCAACACAAAATTTTTTTCAAACAAAATGACATTTTTTAATTCTCCCATATCTTCATCCCTGTTCACTGCTACTCCCAGAACCACCATGACCCATCAGATCAGCTCCTAAACTTGGAATGACCTTGCCTAAATCTGAGGAGTCTCACAGCAGCTGAGGCTGACACTGGGCTCCAATTTTTGCTGCTTAGGGCAGAGCAGGACGGGCACACTTGGCAAGCAGAGCCCTAAATCCTGCTGTAAACCTCTGCTGCATCTCCAAGCACAGGCATTTGCTTCCAGCTTGGACAACAAAGACTGCCCTGGACAAAACTTGTTCCCCTGCTGGATTTCCTTCTATACGTTCTTTCTGCATGCAAAAATAATACCTAATTGCACATCATAATTCAAATGAAATAATTATTTCTATAAATAAAAAATAATTCCCCTCAGTGTCAATGAGTCTTTACATAATACTTCGCATTCTTTTGCTGCAGTGATTCTCTTTCCTTTTTTTCCTTTTCCTTACAGCCTAAATGAAACTTTGGGATGTGGGTTATTTTATAACACACTCAATACACATCTAGATGCTTTAGCGTAATGAACAGCAATAAGAACTTGACATATTTAAGACAAATTAAAAAATGAGACCTTTGAAAACACAGCAGAGGCATCAGTGAATAGTTGAAGGGTCATCCCTGTTAATTTGATTATTCTGACACTGAAAATCTACTTGCAGTGCAAAGTAGCAATTAGACTGTACTCAAATTGGACAAGAACCAATTTATAGCAATAACCCCATAATCCAAGAGCCAGCTTAACTGAAATTTCAAACCATTGACCTGCCTGCTTTGTGGTAACTTCAGGAAAGAAGGTGATGACTGTTTTGACATAAGCAGAGAACTTATTACAAACGACAACCACACAGCTGGCCTAAAATCCTTTCATTTGGAGGTATGACGCGATTCTGCTTCCAGTGGAGAGTTATGCAAGAAAAAATATGAACTGATGACAGTTATAAACTGAAACCCTGCTATTTTAGAGAGAACTTTTGCATTAATTCTCTTGAGGAAGGGCAGTGATTAGCTTTAGAGCTAGGTATAGCAAGCCAAACTAACCAAGTGAGGGAGAAAAAAACCCAAAGTCTTTGAAAAAAGATTCTCCAAAAGCCTGCATTGCTAAGTTTGCAGCCACAAGTGGTTCTTCTGGGCTTCTTTGGAAATTGCCAGACACTGCACAAAGCATTTCCAATAAATCATTGGATTTATTAACACTACAGCTCTTTGGGAAAACTGTGTGTGGACTCCACATCACCTGGGTGCCTTTGAAATATGAGAGGCAGAAGAATAAAGACAGAGAAGAAAATCAGAAAACAGAGTCTGTTACTGTGTCCCTTCCTCAGACACAATCTGAGGAAAAGTTACAGCCAGTTTTAATTAATCTTTAATAGATTTCTAATTTTCCCATCTAACATCAGTTACAATTTTAAGAATACAGAAGTTAAAAGCGATAGGAATAGAAAAGGGGAAAAACTAGAAGGTGGAAATCAGGTTTTCATTGTCTCTCTGACTGGGGGTAAGGAGAAGGTACATGCAATTGACTTGTTCCAGCCTCTAGCAAAATCATTCTCCTGAAATAGATTTTGTCTTTGGGCATCTTGATATTTGCTCCATAAGGTGAAGCGTGGACCTAAGGAGATTCTTGCAAGTTTGTTTTTATGAAGTTCTGCCAATCCTCATGTGCCTGGAAGACACAGGGACATTTCAAGGCCATCAGGGTACCAGAGAGGCACAGGGCACCTACAGCCAGTGCAGGACTTGCTGAGTGCAGAAGGGCTGCAGATGTTCCCAGATGGCACCAGCTCCTGTTGGTTTAGTGATTTAGCCCTTTTTTCCATTAGGTACAATTACACTACAGGGACTCAAAAACCATTCATGCATTGGAGGCTCTTTTGAGGTACCCTAAGCCATTCCTTCACCAGGCTAGAGGAGCCCACTTCCCTCAGCAACACCTCCCAGGAACTCCAGCTCCCTCACCCTCCACTGGGCTTGTTCAGCTTCACCCACATCTTCCTTGTGCTGGGAGCTCTGTACTTCCAACACAGAGCACCAGACTTCATTTCAAACTCCTTGGGCTTAGTTTTATGGAACAATCTAGCACAGAAAGCAACACCCAGTGGTTCGGGTCACAGACATCATGTGTTGTAAATAGAGAATTCTGTCAGCTTAGTTCATCACATGCAATCCTACTACCCAAAACCAGATTTTCACAGAGCCACCTGCCCAGGAAGAGCGATGGTAGCAGTGGGCAAAGACAAGATGTAGAGGGGACAAAAACAAACCAAAGAAAAAAAAATAAAAGAAAGGGTAACAGAGCTTTCTTCCAGATTTGATATCCACTACTCATTTTAAGATGCCAGTGTACAAATGATTAATCCAATTAATTAGCATACATAAGTCTTCTTCACTGACAAGCTTCCTTAGTGATCATTTTACAAGTGACATTCCTATACCATCAAGGAGATGAGCTGGAAGCTCTTTTATTCTTTTGTTTTAATGGAAACTAAGAGTTCAGCAATTATTTGATATCTTCCATCGATCTTGTCACACCACACTATTCAGAGCAGCATTTCTATCTGCAATATTAATGTACTTTTCTGTCTCTGATTGTTATCAGCTGTCTTAGGAGCATCCCCCCAGATTTCATTTTGAAGTGACAATACATGATATGCTGTTCCTGTTCCTTTTTGTTTTCTGTATTTTTAACTGTCACAAATGGTCACATTGTTGAGAGTGCTTTCAGGGCTCTGAAGGGCACCTGGATTTCTGGATCTAACATTTACCAACTTCTGCATAGTCAGTTTCAAATACCATTTTGATTCCAGATCAATCTGGGATTGATGCCATTTTGATCCCAGATCAATCTTTCCACTTGGAAATCACCTGTGGAAGAGCCACCATCAGTTACAGCAGTTTCTGTGAGAGTCTGCTCTGCTCAATCCCTGATTCCCCAGGATCATCCATCTCTCCCATAAGAACATGGTTCAGGGAATGTTCACTCCAATGCAGGATGCATGGCTATGGATTCAGTGTTTCCAAAGCTTGGAGACATTCAGATTACACTGATTTGGGCCATCTGTATAAAATATAGCTACTTCTGCAGAATTTCCCTTTGAACAAAATGCTCAGTGGTGTTTTGTAGGATGCCAACTAACGTGGCAAGGTACCATGACAAGATATTCAGGTGTTAAACTATTTCTAAGGAGCTTGAATTCTGGATGTTTACTTTCTTCAGCAGTAAGCAGCACAAGCCATATCCACCAAAACTGGGAAACTGTTGCTTGAAGTAGTGTAATTTTTAAAACCACTACAACAGCATAGTGGAATTAGGAGATTTTTAAGGGAGTAAGAGGAGAGAGCCATTATGAAAGAGAAAATACTCTCACTCTCAACTCAAGCATGAGTGAAATGAAAAAAATCCCAACAAATATTCAAATTAGCATTTTGAAATTTATTATGTATTTGGAAGAGCAGACTTAAAAGCTACCACTTGCTGATGAAGAGGATAAGATGACATTACCTTTTTAGATTTATAACAGCTTTTGAAAATTCAGGCTCAGAGGGATCCAAATGGAAAAACAACAAAGTGCATCAAGAAGATGGGTCAATTAGAGAACCACAAGAGCTTTATGGAATTGGTGAAGAGAGCCACACACTGTTCCCTTTCAGGAAGCACTCCAATTTTGTAAATCAGATTAGGGTCAGTCCTAATTGTTTCAAGCACAAAAATGTGTGGTATTTATTTGCTTGATGCCATTTTTTTTTTGACTGATTAGCATTATGAAGATTAGCTGCCAGTAATTGTTGAACTGTCTAACATAAGGTAATTAGCTCATGGTGTGCTGCAGTTTGCACTGCTCAGGAGAAGAGCTTGCTCACCTTATCCAAGACAAGGATTGCAGAAGACATTATAGAGGAATAAATAAAGTTAGCAGAGTTCCTGCAAAATTCAATTCAGCTTTTTTCAACATATACTATATAAATGCAGTATGAAAAATACTGGTATGGCCTGAGCTAGACTAAAACAACTTTAAATAATTGGTACAGAATGGCTTCCTTGAAAATCATGTGGTGTCTCTCCAACTTTCCTCTCTGTGGTGTTACATTTAATCTTTTTATGACATTCATAGAGAAAGAACAGTGATTCAATGAGAAAACTGCTCTTTTAAGGAGGTCTTAGTGTATGATTTATAAAACTTTCTTCTGAAAGCGGTTTCTAGAAAACCAGCCTGGAGTCAAAATTATACTAACTGGGGCATTGGAGAAGATGGAGGAACTAGGATTTTCTACAGAACTACATGAGACCCTGGCTCCCAGTTTCAGGAGGTAAGAGGAAAGTAAACAGGAACTAAGAGAAAAACAGAACTCAGCATCTGAGGTTAAAGGAAGGGGCCGCTGCACACACCAGCTCCTCTCATCCAACCACAGCTTATGGAAAAGGCAGCAATGAAAATCCCCTATAAACGCTTCAAGGCAGGTGACTACAGGAACAGAAGAAGCTTAGAGGTATCACAAAAACAGCTAAACACCCCAATCTAATAATTATATTTTCATGTTCAATATGCTATTAATATTTTTTTTCCTCTAGGTGTATTCTATTATTTAAACCAAAAGGTTTTTGATAAATTTCCCACGTGAAGGAAAGCCTTTGGTTACTCTTAGCACTGAGACCCTCATGGTGTGGTGCATGGCATGAAAACTCTAAAAGCTTTTGGCTAAGAAGTTTGCAGGGTGCTGATGCCATGAGGATGGTTATTTGCTCAAAGCAATGTTTTCCATGAACCATGTCCACCCTGTCATTCAGCACAGCATTGACTGACACCTGCTCTGAGCCAAGGGCACACGAGGCTCTGCCAAGCACGGTGAGCCTTCCACCCAGCCAGGGATCTGCAGCACAAAGTCAGGATCTCTGACTTTAAAGGATTTATGCATTATTGAATGACAATAGGCAAGTAACTAACACCTTCACTCAATTTGTATCCAATTTGCTTTTTCCCTAGAGCTACCTGTAGGCAGTGTTCAGGAAATATTTACAGGAATAGTTAGAAAAGTGGCTCATTTAAATACAGCAGGTTAAATATATTCCCCAGTGTTAGGAGCCACGAGCTGCTGGCCACGGTTCTCTTGTCCCAGCCTGTCCTGGTCACCTTATTAAACCAGAGTGGAAGACTTGCAACATTTTAAGAGAAAATTTTTTCCATAAATTTAATTTCAATTCTTATTTTACTATGCATAAAACTTTTGGTTCTTCTTACATAAAACCCATTGCACAATACTTGTCAACATCCAGTGACTCAGTTAATGGGTAGGTGGGAATATATGACAGATAAAATTTGTTAATGGAAAACTTAATGAGAGTATCAAACAAAATACCTATTAGCATTAGGAAGGACTGAATTATTTTTAAATTATTACAAAAAAGAAAAAAAAAAACAAGCAACATATTCAAATGTGAGGTGAGAAGTGAAAAAGAGTATTAAAAGTTACTTCACCATAGAAACATACGATGTCATTGGTACACAAGAATAGTGTGGTTGCCTTAAGCTATACCCAGCTACAAGACTTCAAGCTGCTATAAATAAGGTTGGGCAAAATTCTGGGGCTGAAAGATAAAATTAACAGAGTTTTTAATCTCAGGAGAAAACATGGTTAAACATTATAATTACCGAGCCCAGGTATTTTAATACTGTGTTAATGTTAATGACCTTATTCATCAAAAGACTTATGAAAAGGATGACTAAACCTTAAGTGGGGAGAATAAAATATATTCTGCAAAAACAACAAAGAATTTCAGGGATTCATGGCTCATGTTTAAAACTCAACACACAAAGTGATCTGACTCATAACTCTCTTCTCTGTAATGTTAGAAATCTAGGAGATACTGAAAATCGTTTAGCAATGTTAGGGAGAGCAAAGGATTTAATTAAACCAGAGTGTAATCCTTTTAAGGAATTTCAAAGCTAGATCAGTGTCACTGTACAGATTCATTTGATGGGTTTTCTTTACCACCTCTCTTCCCCGTTTTTAATTGTAATATCACTATATGAAAAATTAATCACTTTAAATATACACATGCCAAATTCTTGTCAAGAATCTCATTATCTCCAGTCTTAAAGTGCAAGATCTCCTCTGGCCTACTGCTATCCATTCAGAGTGCTGCTGCAAAAACAGGTGGTTTACCAGGAGTTAAACAGGTGTCCACAATGGATAGGAGCAGAGTAAAAGAGGATTTCATCTCACTGGGAATATATCCTCCCTCTTGGAATATTCATTTGAGGGTGTTCTATCTGCCATTTGTCCTCTGCCTGCTTGACCAAGGTGAGTCAGTGCTTTTCCATGCCCAGGAATGCAAGGAGCTCAGGACATGGACCACAGGCTGCTCCAGGAGAGCCCAGGCTGGGCTGCAGAGCTGCCTGGCAGAGGGCACACCCTGTCCTGGGAGCCTGCAGGGACAGGGAGCTGTCTGTCTGTCTGTCTGTCTGCAGGAGAAGGAAGGTGGCATTCCCCAAGCAGACCACACAAGAGTGACTACTAGTCAGAGGGGTGAGTGTGTGTTAAGAAAGGCATAACAAAATCTATGGCTATCAGAGACGTTCTCTCTTCTGCTTTCATGACTTTTGAGAGAGAAAAATTAGAAGAGCAAAATGCATTCAAGGAAAAGGGAAAAAATAAAAAAACTGAAGAACTGGCCTAAGCACTAGAAGCATCAGCGCTGATCTATAAAGAAAATGAAAACAAGAAAAACATCCACAAAATTTTCTCCATCTTTTCCTTTAGTTTTCTCTTTTTCTATTCTGCAGCTTTTCATGTATCTAGAAACCACCAACAGAAATATTTTTTTTCATTCTTACAGTGCAAGGGGGTAGGTGAGTTTTCATTAGGTTTTCACATTGATCTTCTCTGTGTTCTCTATAATTTAATTGCCTGTTTAGCCTCTGTGAGCTCCATCTACAGCACCACCTGCAGATCCATCGCTCCACTGGCCAGATCCACAGGAGAGCTCTTTGGCACCTTTCTGTGATGAGCAGAATACAAATGTGCTCCAGTTAAGTGGTTGGTAACTGTGCAGAAACACACCTTTCCTTTCAAGTTGAGAGAGAACAGAAAACAGAAATCCCTGCAGAGGAAGCCTGAGCAAGGGACTCCCTGTCCCAGAATCTGGGGCAAGTCTTATGATGATTAATAGAAATGTGGAATGATTGAAAACACAAATGAAGAGCTCTCTCTTTTCCTGTAATTGCTGCACTGGATTATGAAATTAAAGTCATCAAGCAGGAAAGATTCTGTACAGATTTCCAGAGATACTGCATGTTCTAGCTAATTGTGTCAGCCTGGATTAGCTGATTAGCATAATTAATCTAAACTTCTGATTACCCGAAGGAAAGAGGTGTTCCTGGAGGCACAGGTGAAATATAATGACTGAGACTTCAGCACACTAATGTACAGCAGCTAGGAAGTATTTCAGAGCCCTGTTTGTCTCTTGCATTCTTAAAAGGTCTGAGGGGAATGAGGAGAGCACTCATGTGCTGGGCACAGTGTTGGAAATCAGACTCAGGAATGACAGGAGAGCTGTGCCAGAGTACTGTGGTACATTTACAAGGGTTTTTGGTACAACAACCCTCAATGACCTCAAACCTGGCCTCAGACCTAACCTAATCCTATCCTAAACAAAAGCAACCAAAAGCACAAACTATATCTGGAAAAGAAGCCTAACAACAGCCTAAAAGGAAGATCTGTGGTGATGTTGCAGTAGAGTTTTGTAAAGTCACTCAAAAACTATTTTAAAAATTCCAGAGCAGAAGTTGATGGATACATTTAGGATTTTTTTATTGACAGTCTGAGTCATGTGTTTTCTTGTACCCAATGATAAATCTGTAAATCCTCAGCAATTGCAACAGCAAAAAAATCTAATTTGATGATTTTGCTATTTTCTGCTGCCTCAGGAAGGACAATTACATAAGTCATAATGGCAATGTAAAATATTTTTAATTATTACATATAAAATATTTCTTAAGAAAATATTAGAATCAATTTTAATTGAGTGAAATTTGCATTACTGGAAACCTTCTGTTTGTTCTCAGTATGGGCACTGAGGATGAAACATTGCTTATTGCACTCCTCATCTCTCTTCTGCAGAGAATAATTATGGGATTTTCACTTAAAACTCCCTGCTACCTCCATCCTTTGTTCTCTGTTGATACTGCCAGAAAAGATGAGGCTCATCAACTACAAATTGGATTGAAATAGCAATTTTATGGCCACATAAGTGACCATGCAGCTAAGGCCAAGAAAACCCAACTTGTTATACTCTGTTAGGAGTCCAGATCAGGGGAAAAGTCTTTCAAACAGGCTTATCAGTCTAAGAGAGTTTTCTCCTGGTTTTTTTTGGTCATTTAAAAAAAAATTTCAAATGCTCTCAAACTGTTGTCAGTGAACATGAGTTTCAGACAATGAAAATGAGTTTCCATCCCACAAGAATGAGCAGCAAAGGAAAAAGATAAAAGAGACTCCTCCAGTACAGGGTGTGTAACACAGCCTGCACTGGCACATGAAATATTCTCACAGGTTTGCTGCTGCCTTGTCCAGTTCCTGTACCAGGAACAGGCCATCTGCCCTTCCAGGAAACAAACCTCAAAGATATTTAGTCAAAAATCCAAATACAAGTGTTTTGTCAAGATATGCCCAAAGCTGCACAGCCTTTCAGGGGAAAAAATCCAATGACTGACAGAGCAGATGGAACACGAGACACTTCTTCAAACTGAAATCCAGTTGCTCTGAGTGGGGGAAGGTACTGGAAACATAGACATGAACATGTCACTCTGCAATAAAAACTGTCAGCACATTTGAGAAGTTCATTAAAATGTGAAAATCTTCTCCCCAAACTGTTTCATAAACCCTTTGCCACCTTCTGAGTGAAAGAACAAGGAGTTTGACCTAAAATTGTCAGAAACATAAGGAAACTTTGAAATACCATACTTTACAATCCAGTGTCCAGGGGCTCAACAGGGACAGCTGTTTCATTAATCCTACATTGGTTGCCAGTCCTCCCTGCACACGCTGCTATTCAGGTTGCTATTGACTTGTCTCTAAACCTAAACATTATGGATTCATAAATCAATAATTGCATTAGAGTAGCCCTTTGTGATACTCCTGAGCAGAAAAGCAGCTGTCCTTTTGGATGCACAGCTGCTGCCTCCTCCCAGGGATGAAGACACATTTCAATCCCTCAGAGCTTCATTTGAGTCCTGAAATTGCTACACACTGACAAAGTTTTGTGGCAACCTGAGAATAAAACTGAGAAACAAGGGAAATCAAATGGCACAATATTTCAAAAAGGGCCTCCACTTTGCCTCAGGGAGACAAAGCATCCTGTTGCTCAGGACATGTCTTGAAAAAGTATTGAGAAACAGCTGTCTTGTCCTGAAGCTGGAAGGTTTGAGTGCTTTCAAACACCTGCTTAACTCCTTGCAAGTAGTTTGTTCAGTCATTCTGTGCCAGGAAGATCTGCTGGATGCTGTGAGTATTACGCTGAACAAAAGGGAGACCTGGGAAGGAGAAGCTCATGTTGTCATGTGTTGCCAGGGGCTGGTTTAATTTTGAAAACCTCACCATACTGCACCATTTTTCATGTTAAATGGAGTTTCTTTGCTTTAGATGCTCACAAGATTTCAAATCAGAAGAAGACATTCCTCCAGGCTAATGTATTAACCTTCAAAGCATGAGCTCTCTGAAGTCAAGCACTCACTGCCTTCCTGGGGCTGAGAGGAGAATGCCTTCAGGTTCACTCAGAGCTGAATGTCCAACAAATTCATTGCTGTCAGTCAAACACAAGCCACACACAGCCCTTGGCTTCCATAGGAAATAACAGGAAACCTTCTACAGTTCCCAAGAAAACCAAGGAGTCCAAGCACCCAGTCACACACCCAGCTCCAGGGAGGTCACCCATCCCGCAAGCCAAGTGCTGCTTTCTTGCTCCCAGCTTTTCTCACAATGGGTTTGGCTGTAGGAGAGACAATAGCATTTTCTAAGCATTTACTTACTTTTCCCAATGCTTATTTTAAATGAAGACAGGTATTTATAACATACAGGTAGATGCTTTAGCTGATCCACAGAAAGCTATGGATGGAAAGGCAGAGTAGCATTATTAGAAGAATTGTGCTGTTCATATGAATTTAACTTGGATTTTCCAGAGAACTGATCAAACTGATCACCTCTCTCTTTGCTATGCTGGTGATGCCCTGGAATATTCCAAGAAATGGCACATTCCATGCCAGAAAAGCAATTCCATTTTCAAAAGCTAGAATACCTGGGCTAATTAGAGTGGCTCAGATACTTTGATCAGAGATAAATTAGTGCTTTGTATAAGATCCTGCTCTTAGTTAACTTCTTTTACTAAATTCCCACACTAATGCTTTCTAATTTCACATGGGAGAGAATGAGGGAAGATGAAAGAAAGTTTTTTTTAATCAACTTGCTGAAAATTTAAGAATAGTTTGCTGTCTGTTTGGCTTTATAAAAGCACATTATGATTTTGCCTTATTAACACCTTTTTTTATTTATACCACAATTTATTAAGCCATTGCATGGTATATAAAACAGGAGAGTCTCAATGCATCAGGCGTTTTATGCCCCATTCCATATTTGTTATTTTCTCACTGCAGTGCTGAGAGCAGGGGTCAAAGTTCTGGTGAAAACATAATAAATTGTTCTGGTAATAACTGCAGCAGTCAATACTCACTCTCCAGCTGCATTTCACATGAGTAACTCTATTAAGTTTAGCAGGACAATTCTGTACCTAAGGAGGTTTTAGGCATCTTCACATTCCTGTGCTCTGGGGTTTAATGTGCTTGCTCAGTCTCTCAGGTCCTTACCACTATTAGTACTGTGGTTATAAAAGCCAGGGCTTCTGGGTGAAATGATTTAGGAAAGGCTGAGGAATACATGGCAGAGAAAGAAGTAAATGAATTCAACCTTACTTCCAAACTGCCTTGGATCATATTGACACAGTGGCATCTGTTGAGATAACAAAATAAAAAAAATCAACTATACAAACAAACACACACAAAAAAAAGAAAATAAGAAAATAAGAGTGATTGGTTAAAAATTTAACAGCAACAACAACAAAAAAAAGCTTGAAAACTTAAATTTTGATGACTATTCCATTTTTCCCGTCCATAGGCTTTTCTAGCTTTACCAGCTTTACCAAGATCTGAGGATCTTGGGTCATATTTCTTCCATTTCCTTGTTTACAAAAAATTCCCCCTGAATACCAAGGAAAAGACTCACTTAACTACTATGATATAATAACATTATTTTCAAAATTGGAGCTTGGGGCATACTGGAAGCCTAGGACACTCATATAATTATATAAAATCTACAAAAATTCACCACAAGAGCTTCACCAGCATGCCTGCTCCTTAGAGATCCCACACCCTGGCTCTTTTTCATGTACTCAATCCCTACTGGCAGAAGACATCTCTAGGAATTCTTTATAGCCAAGTGCCCTGTACCAGTGTGAATCCTTCAGCCATACTGACACTGGGGCTGATGCCACACAAACCCCACTAATTACTGACAAAGGCAAACCTTGCTGCTCTCAGAACAGATGTGACAGGCCCCATTTCAGGCCTCAAACAATCACAGCAAGAACAAAATTACACTCATCATAATTTAAACTACTTTTTAAAAAATATAAAAGTCATTTGCAAATTGTCATGGAAAGTTTTTTCATCTGGAATTTTAGAGTCCAATATTAGTTAGACACATGAACCAAAGAAAATATACAGATCTGATGTAATTATAACAGACACTTGGATACAGAAGACAACTGATTCATTTTAAAAAATGCAGTTGAAATTTATGTACAAGACTTAGTTTTACAGGCACAGGTCACAAGCATCAGTTACCTCAGGCAGTTGCAGATAGGCTGGAGAAAGAGACAGGAAGAAGAACAAGCAGAGACCCAATTCCCACCTCTCAACAGATGGTTAAAAGCTGTTGGCAATTTTGAACCACTTCCATCACTGTGTCTAGCAGACTTGAGCTATTCACATGCTATAAAACCTGCAATGTGTTTCTCCTCTCACTTCCTATTTCTTCACTTGGATATCAGAGCCATCAAGTTCAGTTTTGGGGGTTTTCCTTTCTTTCTGTCTTGCATTGGGGCAGGCACATTTCCTTAACCTGGCACGTGAAGGTGCAGGAAAGGCCAGCTCAGTGATTGCATTGGAGACAAAGGCTATTTCCACTGTGTCACACAGGGGATATCTCTTACAGCTGAGCAGGGAGGAGACACAGCAGGGATGCAACAATTCAGAGAAATTCACTGCATTAAAAGTAAATCAGTCACCATCACACCCAGCTGTTACTGTCACCGGATTTAATAAAGCAGCTTGCTTTATTTTCATTGTCATGCCTCTAACCCTGGGTAGTTTACCTTGCCTAAAAGGAGCTGTGTGTTTGCTGAGGGTGAGAACTGCAGAATGAGACAATCTCAGGCTGGTTAAGAATGGCAGGGCCAGACCTCTGGAAGCTCATCTGGTCCATGGCACCTGCTCCAGCAGGGCCACCTGGAGCCTAGGACAGTGCCCAGAGAGCTTCTGGAAATCTCTAAGGAGGAAGACTCCACAACCTCCTTGAAAATTGTGCCAATTCTTAGTTATTGTCACATCAAACAAGTGTTTCCTGGCGTTGATCTTTAAAGATTGCTTCAAACCAAAACAATTCTATGATTCTGTGATGTTCAGAAGAACCTCCAGTGCTTTAGTTTGTGTCCATTGCCTCCAGTCCTTGCTCTGGGCACCACAAAGAAAAGTCTGGCTCTGTCCCATTTGCATTGTCCCTTCAGGCATTTAGATTCATTGATAAAACCCTCCTTCTCTTCTCTAGGCTGAACAGCCCCAGCTCTTTCAGCCTTTCCTCACAGGAGAGATGCTCCAGTCCCTTTGTAGCTCTTTTTTTACTGGATTCTTTCAATATCTTGGGCCATTGAAATAGTGTCTGGCTCTTGCTGGGGAGCCCACAGCTGGACCCAGTGCTCCAAATGTGGCCTAGGTCACATAGATCATCCATATCCAAATTCATAGCACATAATAGAAGAGAAACATGAATGTTCAGACTGACTGATTGCTGTAGCTCATGGAGGCATTCCCAAAGAACAGTGGAAGCCCCAGCAGTCATCTCCCTGCAGTGGTGTCCCAGTGCCACAGGCTGCTTTCCCAGCCTGCCCTGACACTGTGGCACAGGAGAGCTCCCAGGATCTGCAGACACAGAGCAGGTCAGGCCCTGCCTCAGCTGAGCTCCTGCCAACCCAGGCCATGCCCAAACACAGCAAAGCTCAGAAATGCTCATAACCCACAACACCTTGGGCTCCAGCTGGCAGAAAGCCTAGCACGAATTCATAATAATCCTTCAGATCACCTGGAAAGTCATTTCATACATGTTTAATATTCACCTAATACAAATATGAAGGAAGGTGCATGTCCACATAAAGAGGTATTTCGGTTTCATGAACAGCATCATGTTCAGCAAAGCAAAATGTGCATTTTGTCTGTCCCTGGGGTTTGTTTGCAGTCCATGACAGGTTACAGTCAGGAAGGAATGCTGTCAGCTGCAGCCACATGCATATGTGAATACCTTATATTTATCTCCCTGGCAGAACATTGTGATCATTTGAGAAAACTTTGAGGTATAAAAGAGGACACTTCAAGATTTAAGGATGATCAAGAATTAAATCCTTGCTGTTAGAAGATGTGCATTGCCATCTCCCCATAACATTCAGAACCCTATTCTAAAATAGTACTTAAAAAAAAATACAAATGCACATACTTGAAACAGAAACCTTCTAAAATAAGATTTCTGAAACATATTTCTTGTTCTCTGTGCACTCACTGATGCCATGCTAATCAGATGACTCCATAAATTTTATATGTGGTAACAAAAATTACAAGTAACATCCTAAAATAACCAACAATTCTTCACATGTAGTTATGTTACAATTGATGGCAAATGCCTTTTGTCCTTTTTCAATTTTTAATAGAACAGGTGTCCTTCAACTTGTCCAGAGCATGAGCAAGCAAATTTCCTTCTTGGAGCTAAGGCACATGATCACTTAGGCAAGTTCTGCCTCAAACACACCAGTGTAAACCCAATAACAATGAAATCCAGGTTTGAAACGTGGAGACTGAAGTGAAAACGAGTGCATGAATCAATTCCCAGGAATTAAAAAGAAATAGATAATGGTCTTCCTAAGCAGCCCCTAATATGTTTGTCTTTCCCTGGAGATAGGATTTGGAAAATCCTTGTTGTTTACTTAGCCTGGCATGCCTTTTTATCACAAGCATCAATGCTGCATACTCTCCTTCACAAACTCACTGTGGGCAACCTTAAAACTCATTAAATTTTGTCTCCACTTTTCCTGTCTGCCTAGTCCAGAACAAGGCATTCATCAGAGCAAGAAACCATCTCATAATTTCTGCTTAATACTAAATTTAATTATAATCAGTTTATTACAACTTTACTTTGTGCTTTCTTTTAGCTCAAATCCTCCTTTTTCCCCTCTAGTACACAGTTTCTTGATATATTAGAGACAGCAATTACATGTCATACTTTCCTGGCTTCTTGTAAGATTGACTTTTTTCATAGTTGGCTTGGCAGTTTTTCCTTGAAACTGCTGACCAGGATAGTTTAGAATATCCCAGATTTCAGTCCACTACTGTCTTTTATGAAGGCATTAACTTCTGCTATAAAACCTTGCCATGCAACAGCTCCTCGAATCACATGCACATTTTTTCACTTTTATCTCTCACTGCAGCTAAAAGTTTCCTTCTGATCAGCAAGAAATCTTTGCACAGTGGTGGCCTTCTGACTCTTGATTATAATTGCTGAGTCTCCAACTTCAGCAGATTTTCCTGGGCACAAAGGCTATATTCCTATACTTTCATCTGATTTCTATCATTACAGCCCTTAATATCATTCCTTCTTCCCTGTTTAGTATTCTACTACTTCTCCAAATTGATGTCATCTTCAAATCTGAGTTATAAGCAAGTTAATTAGCACATTTGTACTTGTTATGGCAAGATCACAAGAAAAAGTTTCCTGGGAATTCTAAACACATCAGTTCAGCACTTCCTCCTCCACTGCAAACCACCATTGTGTGCTGTTTACCAACTTCCACTGACCTTTGAATTTTTGTATAAAGACGTGCACAGATCATTAGTTCTGCACCTCAATTAATAAATTTCTATATATCTCTATGTTCCTGACATCCACACTGATTAAATTCTGCCTCAGTTATCTTCTCAAAAAGAATAACTTATGATCACCTGATTTAAAACTGGTAAAGGAGCAGCATGTCATATTCCACTTCCCGTTAAAAAATTGTTATTTATTCACTCTTACTGTTAAAAACTGTTCTAAAGACATTTTATTGAGAACAGAGTCAAGAGCTCACAATGCCTGGTTTACTTTCTTCCACTCCTGAATTTTTCACAGCTTCAGCTTTTGTAGTACAAAGTCTACTCCTTTTTTTTACTTCAGTTTAATGTAAGAAAATTTTAATCAGTGATTTCCTGTTCTATTGTATTTTATACTTCTATGAAATCCTCATTAATAACCAAGAGCAGAGCTAAAATAGAGTTTTTCACAAATTCAGCAATTGCTTTGTAAGAAATGTGTCACCTATCCCACTCCAGAATATGCAGACACTACTACTGATAGAAAAATTTGTTCTTCAGTCTACATTTAGGAAATCAGCCTTTTTCATAAAGGACACAAATCCCTGTAGGATAAGTCAATTTTTGACTCGTCACCCCATCACACTATACTGCACTAAAAATACAAAAGGATTAATGCTATTAAAACATCACATCTCTAAAAAGAAAATTATCAGAAATAGACACAGAAATGTCCCAGAAAACCTTCATAGAAACAGTAATTCTCTGGTCATGACCTCTTCTTGCCATGAGTGAGCAAAATACCCCCATTTCCTTCACTAGCCCTGTTTGGCTGGGGGATAGGATGAGAGTTAGATCCCAGCTCCATAAATCCTACCATCACAAGCACAGATGTTTTGGTTTTCATTTCCAGCTCTCAGAGTGTCTGTGTGCATTTCAGCACCTCTGAGTACCCAAGGATGGGAGAGGCAGATTGAAGGAAAGCCCAGTTTATATTCAGGACACATGAATCATAAACTACTACATGCTACCCATACAATTCAAGTACTGGGCATCATTCCTCAACAAACTGAACTTATTTTCCTCTCCTTTCATGCATGATTTGCTTCCAATTCCTTGACTGGCACAGGGCAGTGGTGATGGCAGCACAGCAGACAGGCTGAGGAGGAGGAGGGAAAGCCTGGAGATGTAGCTGAGCTCTGGCCATCACTAAATATGGGCTTGTCACTCATATGATTGCAGAGAATAAATCTGATAAATGCATATGACACTAAAGAATGACTGCTGGTTCTAAAGGAAACTGCCCCTAAAATCAGCCTTCTTCTTGAAGAGCCTTAAGATTTTTCAGAAATACAAAAAGAACACACAAATAATAACAAGAACACCATGGTATGATGTCCCATAAAACAGCTGTGTAATTAATGTTTCATCAGCCACGGTATTCTGCTGTGTTCTGTGAAGTAGATTCTTTGCTATTTAGAGCAGTTTCCTTATCTTTGGGAATCCATCCTCTTTCTGCACATGGAAATACAATCTTTCCATGACTGAAGTTACTACAGATTCTGTATAAGTCCTGTCAACACACCCATTTCCCAGAGATTTTACTAATTAATATAAATAACAGAGGAACTGTACAAATTATGTGCTATTCTACCTCTCGCCCAAATATTTTTCCACATGATACAGGCTTGGAGGACTAAGAAGACTAGAAATATTTTAACTTGAACTATATTGGTCACTGACCTTTAACTATTTTCGCTCTTTCATGCAAATCTATGTCTTGGAAACTCACAAAATTACCTTTTGTTTCCAGGAATATCTACACAATCACATACCAATTAAGAAGCCAGTTCTGACATCTCCAAATGTTAGGATTTATGGTAAAATTAACACAAATTTTCAAAAGCAAACAGCATGAATAATCAGGAATTTTCCTTTACAGAATTTTTTCTTCAAAATATTTTGATAGTTTTTGAAACTGCAAATTATTCAATACTTTTTTTGCAGGAGATCTGTCTTTCCAGGAGAGTTTCATAGGTACTTGGTTGAACTGTCCTGAAACCTTCCCTTTGAAGTCAATTCAGTGATGAACTGACCTTCCCCAGTTGTGGCTCACTGGCTTATGGCAACACTGATATAACAGCTTACAATTTCAAATATAAGTACTGATGTCCCAAGGTAGATGTCATGATTTGCAAAAAGTAGTAGAGACTGAAAGTCTGTGTGATTTGTTAAAAATGTATTGTAAATCCTGAAAATTCACCCCTCTCCATAGTTATTGGTAGACATTTTGCTAAATAAATTCAAGTTTCTAAAAGCCTTTAGCAGAACTGACCAGACTCTTTCCTTCTAGTTTTGCAAAAAAATAACTACAAAAAACTTACAGGGAAAAGATTGGACAGGAAAGATTTATGGAGAAAAGACTGGACAAGAATAAGGGCACTGTTTCAGAATAAGCTCACCCTGGATCTCAGCAGCGGCCTTTGAAGCATGATCAGACATCCTGAGGCTTTGCTGGATGTGCACAGCTGCTGGCTGAAGGAAGCCTGGGAATCCATCCATGATTGCTGTTATTTCTGAAAGCACAAAACACATCTTTTCAAAAGGCAAGCCCTAAGTAGTCCAAAATAGATTAAAAGACAGAGAATTATGATTAAAGTTAAGATTTACCAATTCACTCTTCACTGGTTTTAGATGAACAGTGACAGAATGCAGAGCTGTGTTTGGATTTTTGAGGGATTTTTTTCCCTTCCTCATAGTTAATCACAAGACATAGGGAGAAATTCTGGCCACACATAAGAAAGTGCTGTGGGTTTTTCTAGGAAGGAGATCATGAGCAATGAGCAAGGTGTCACTCTAAAAGCTCAGCAGAAAGACTCACAGCCTCTTGCCTCACTCCCCCACACCTCTGTCCTTTGCACTGCTCTGTGCTGGAGAGGCCAGAGGGAAAATGAGGCCTGAATAGGGCAAGAAGTTACAGCAGCCAGACAATGAGTCAAAGCCATCAAAAGAATCTGACATCAGAGCACGAGCACAAAGGCCTTCTGCTTCTGAACTGTAGTTTCCAATACTGCAAAGCATTCACAAAAAGGGTTTTCTCTAAAGCACAATAAATCTCTTCCTCTGTCCTTTCAAAACTTGAAGTTTTGATCAAAGTTCAAAGTACAAAGTACATGGCCTGTAACATTAGATGAGAAAGCAAATTCATCTTGTCCCAGGGGAATTATGGCAACTGACTCTAAATCCCAAACACAGATCTGCACACAGTTCTGCCTCTGGAGAGATTAAGAGATGTAAGCAGACAACACAAAAGAGAATCATTTGGTTCAATGTGCTACCAGAAGGTTCTAAGATGCTACAGTAATGAAGATTTAAGAGACATGAATAGAATTTTTCCTGTACATTACTGACCTGTTACCAAGTAGTAATTAAGAAACTAGAAAATAGGTAACTAATAAACAGAAAGTAAATAGGACAGCAACTTTTAGTTTTGAGGCTCATTCTGTGATATTCCCACTAGATAGTACCAAAAATTACACCTAATCTTTAGAATAAAATCAAATCTTGCAAAAAGGTAGGAAAACAATTTCTGTCAGCCTCCAGCATGTAAACTAATTTAGCATAATTCCCAGGCTTTATAACTGCCCTGCTTTCAGCAAAACAATCCAACAGGCACCATTCAGTTGCTATACTGCAAAAGCACAAAAATAAAAGCAACAGAAAAGTACATTGACAGGAGGATTGCAATGTTTGTCTGCTGTAGGGCAGGTATGAACTTTTTTATAGTAACACCATCAAATATAACCTACTCTGCCTCCTGAACTGTAATAGAAAAAATAAAAGCATTTGTAGCTTCAGATACCCTTAAAAGTATTGGGTTTAAAACAAGCCTCCTGCAATAACACTGCTAAACAAAAGTTTAACTTTTGGCATCAGAGAACTCCTTACATGTCGTTTTGCATGGAGCATCAGGAACCCATTTATACAGTGCAGCAGATCACCTTCAACACTTGCAACACTGAGCTGCTGATATTAAAATCAGCTTCTGCAGTATAAATTCAATTCATATCAAATGCCTGGGACTGGAAAAAGAAATATCTTATATGATAAGTGGCAGTAAAGATTTACTCATATTTTAGGGATCAAATTTCTTACAGAGCGCACTTCAAGTAAGGAAAATTATTTTCTGCATAAATGAGAACATGACACTGGACCAGGCATTAGGAATCAATCAGTGACATGCAACTTTTTTATCCATCATTAGAAAGCCTTGGAAGTCTGCAGCCCTGTGCTATTTCTGTGTGTATAACTATGCCTTCCTCCAGCAGATCTGCTTTTCACATTCCACCTGGTCTGAAATCCAACTACTAAATGAGAACATTAAAATCAAAAAGGAAAACTGATAGAAAGGACGATCTCCTTGGAGAGAGAAGCAGTTATTCAAAGCATCTTGTTCTGGGAATGTGAACTTGAGGAAGAGGTACGATATAGTGAATTCCATGGATGTGAACAGCAGCTAGCAGCTTCCTTTAGAACCTGCTCTGACAGGCCCCAAAACAAACAGGATCTCTCTCATATAATCTTTCCAATGCATTAGCAATGGCATTTTCCCTAAAATTTAGATCAATTTGAAGCATGTAATTAGATAAAAAATCCCATGAAATCTGCATATCTAACTTCTCTGAGTTTACATTTTTGCCTTCTCACAAGGTGTTAAAATTCTTCTTGTAGCACAGATCAACTGCACTGTGTCATTACTAGTGGAACCAGAATCCCTCTGTTGCCAATTCTTCACCAGACACCTCCTGACAAACCCTAAACTGCACATCAAGCTGAAGGAATGTCACATATCCAACCATTTAGCAGCAGTAACAATCCATCTGTTGTGCATTATTACTTCTATGAATCATAAACTTCATTTTAAATTAGGTGATTAAATAGTAGCATAATTCACTTAGCTGTTAAAGGGATAATGTTTTGTTTGTGGTTCCAGCTGTTTACCTGAATTACATTAGCTGAAGCTCAGGGCATAACTGGGAAAGTCAGTTAATGACTGGAAACCAACACCAGGTTTTGTGCTTAAAAGTCAGATGAGCAAGGGAGCTTGGGAGATAAAAATATTGAAGCAACAAACATAAGGTTTTCATTCCAAGTGTTGCACACTTTTGAGTGATAAGGGATAAAAAGAGAATGACTGGGGTTTCCATTGTTTTTCTAGAGCAAAGCACCTTAGTCTTTCCCTTGACCTCCTATTGGGTACAGGTACCATAGGCCTGAGTGGTGGGATGGTAGCAACACCTTACCAAAAATTATTTCACTTCCATTGCACAAGTTTACTTTTCTCATTTCACTGATCAAGCACAGGCATATTTTCTAATGTTAACTCAAAAGAAATAAATGTGCTTTTTCAAAGAAAAGCAGAAAAAATGCTTATGAAGCACTCACAGAGATTCCATTTTTTCCCAAATATTAAACAATTGTGTTTGGCAGGGACATGCCATGAAATAGGATGCATTGCAAACATTACCTTTTGGTTCCACTAGGCTGGCATCTTTCACATTTATTCTGTTGTGGGCCTGCATTTATAAGTGAAAAGTGGAGAAAGTCCCTGTTTGACTGCTTCTGTCAGACAACTTCTCACATCTGTCCTTCTGCCCCAAGGCCCAGGACTGTGTGTAGCTGCAGAAGTGTCAGCCAGGATGGTGCCTGTGAGCACTGCTGCTATCCCCAGCAGGACTCCTGCCAGGACTGCAGGACCCAAACACACCCCCGGCAGAGGATCCCTTCAAGTGCAGAGCTCATGGCACAACTCAGGCTCTGAATTCATGTCACCTGCAGTGTTATAGGGTCTTGTGACAGCTCAGCCACAGTACATCAAAGGATTCGGGGCTTGATGGACCAATGGAAAGCTCTTTAAAAAATACTTAGAAGAAACTGAAGACTGGGAACACAACATTTGCTTGCAGTGATTTAAGTGTAGATTGTAAATGATATCTCCTCACAGTGCAAAACAACTGTGCTATCAGAAACACTAATGTTGTCATCTTATTGCAGGGGTTCCACACTGCTGTCTCCTTACCACAACAGTTCCACACCTTCTTGGTGTTTCTCGTGGGCATCTCCTCACAGCACTGACTCTCCTCTTCCCACAGCAGCCACTGACTCCAGTTCCCTTCTCACCCAGCCACCCCACTCTTTTCTAGCACTCTGCTTCTCATTGCTTACAGCTGTGGCCTGGTAAAGTCAGGCCTGTAACTGATCTTTGCTAATTGGCCCAGCTGCAGCTCCTTAGGGGTGAGATTACTTTCTACACTAGCTTTAGTTTCTTATATTCTATCCCCCTACACACAAAAAGTTTGAAAGAAAGGGATGAAAAAGGCACTGAGTAATACCATCCTCCCTCTGCTCAGCTGCAGAGTTGGAAGGGTGCCTGTTCCTTAGCATTGCCATGATTTTGTGCCTGTTACACTTTCTGATGCTTAATAAATTTACCCTGACAAGGGAAGTATAATCTTTCCTGAGATAGCATGGTTATTATCTCCCCTAGATGATGGATCTGTTCTCTGCTTTATGGGAGTGGCAAGAACAGAGAGGCAGCTTAGCTAACCAGTGGCTGCAGCTTCAACCCTTTGGTGTAAGCATTGCAGGTTTTTTTAGGAGGAATTCACAATGTTGCTTTTGAGCTTTTCTTTTTTGCTCCCTGGTTTTGCAAATTTTCTTTTCTACTAGAAAACAATAGTTCCCGTTGCATTTGCTGCAGGCAATGTCAGAATGTCCCCATCCAAATGGCTCATCAGCCTCATTCAGATCACTGTCAGTCATGCCACGGGCAGATCAGTAGGACAAGACATCCTGAAATGTTCTCCTAGCTACATAACTGCCCTAATAATGACATGCAGCTCCTGTAGCAGAGTGCCTGCAGCAGCTGATAAATTCAGAGTCTACTTGCTGACCAGTTCTCACAGTGCTGTAATAAATGGCAGGTGTAGATAAAGGGGGGAACAAGGTTCTGCTACAAATTTCTGCCCTTAGAATTACTTGTCTTTTATTAACTAGGAGAATACAGAAGTGGTGAGTACAGCAGCACTTGAATGAAATTTATAACAAAACACCAGTGATGTGCAGAGGAGCAGGCTCTGCAGAATGAGCTATTCAGCCCAAGGAAATGACTGCACAGTGTATGTTTGGGAACTATGGATTACTACTGACCTGCCATCTGGCACTAAAGGAAACAGTGTCACACTTCAGCACAGAGCAGGCACCAGGGAGCCTCTGATTACTCTGCCAGACAATACTTTGCTTGAATGGAATATATTGTACAGTCTCATTAACTGCATATTTTACCTCCTCACGACTGTAATAGTTTGCTATAAAAATAAGGTTTATTTACCAGCACAACAGAAAAAGAGACTGGAAACACAAAACTGAGAGACTCATTAATTCGTGAAAATTTTCCATCACAAAAAGGTAGGACATTGCCAGTCTTAAGCTCATTCCAATAGATAACCATTTAGAGAGAAATTTATGCACACCCTGAACTTCCAGACCAAAAATTGTACATTACATGGACAGCAGGAAGACTCAGAGAGCCCAACTGCCAGGAAAATCTATTTTCAAGGACACAGCCTTAGGAACAGAATACAGAGAAACACAGCAAAAACTTTTAAAAAGAGCAAAATTTATCAATAGAAATGATGCTATTATCCCATGATAAAGCCACATTTCTGCAGAACTGAGTCAAGGCTGGGTATACTTCTTACATTTTTGTCAAATTAGCTCTTCTATCACCTTTTCTGAGCACTGCTGCATTATATTGCTCAAAAAAGGATGAACTGTATCCGGCTCCAAGTTCTTTGTTCAGGCAAATCTCCCTGTATGTTCCCTGACTGATATGGTGTCATAAGCAATTATCCCTAATGGCCAAAAACTTGTACTAAGCCACAAAGAAAGTACCCATGCCAAAAATATTTTGGGTAGGTTGTTAGAAAAAATTATAAACAAGTATTTGAAGAATAATGTAAACTCCCAGTTGGAAGTCACAGCAAGGAAACTTCTATCCTGCATGGGATCCTTCTAAAAATCAAGAGCAATAAAGAGGAGACAGACGATAAAGTTGATCTTTAGTTCTTTAACTAAACTGCATAAAAATAGTAGCAAGTAACTTGTTTGCTTACATTTCAGACAGATCTGTCCAACTCCTCATGTCTCAGGTATAAAATGTGGATGATTAGAACCAAATATGGCAGGAGCTGTTTCTCATCTGGAATGTCAATTCAAAGGCAAGGACTGACACCCTCACCACCCCAGCCATTGCCACTGCAGCTGTGCAGAACTTTTGGTACCTGTTCTGGCAGAAGTACAGAAATTTTTAGTAAAGAATCCTAAAAAAAAAAATCAATAGAACAATGCCACAGAATGTGCCTCTCAGTCTTGCCACAATCTGCCAAGTATGTAATTCAGACACATATCTCATTTTTCCCCACCTTAAAACTTTTGGCTCTAAATAGCTTTCTATTTCACTGTAGATTAAGACAGAATAGTCACTCCTAGTTTGTAAGTGAAAGCCTTTCTCCTCTTTATAAATTCTAAATTTATTCTTGAGACAATGAAGAAAAGATCAAGGAAAAACTCCTACAAGTAACTTTCCAACTCACCTCTTCTGCTATAAAGATAAGTAAGGAAAACATAGGCATAGCTCTTTTTCATGGTTCTATCCAAAGCTAATGAGAAAACACTGCCGGGAGGATTATTTAAGTGTAACAAACCTGTATCCTGAAGTTCTTACATCACTTTAAGTTTGCTTTACCTCTGCAAACACTAATTTAGAGATGAACGGGCAAAACCTAAATCACTCTAACTAATACCCTCTTCAAAAGCTCTCATGGAAACATAAGTAGTTATTTTTACTAAAAATCTCTAATTAACCTTTTCAATGTAATACCAATTTTCAACATAATAAAGAAAATTTTGTACAAGCATGACAGATCAGTATGAACAAAATTATTAAACAACAAAAGAAAAACATGCATGTTACCATTAAAAATAGATGTTATTGTAGAAGAATTTATGGCTACCAGCAATAATACGCATATATGGAAATGTTAATTGTTGTAAACAAGATATCATCTGAAGTCCATTTTCATGGAAAAGGCTGCAGAAAAAAAAGCAGGCTGCTTGCAGCTACCATATTGTGTGCTTACTGAAACACCTGGAAAACAGAGTACCACAGGGTCACCCAACCATTTAGGGGGAAAGCCCTCCAAGACCATTGAGTCCAACTGTAAACCCAGCCCTGCCAAGGCCACCACAGCCCCCAGTACCACATCTGGACAGTTCTGAACACTTCCAGGAAGATGACTCCAGCCCCACCCAGGCAGCCTATTCCAGTGTGTGCAAACACTTTCAAAGAAGAAATTTCCCTCATATCCACCCTAAACCTCCCCAAGTGCAACATGAGGCCATCTCCTCTGGTCATGTCCCTTGTTAATGTCAAATAAATGCAAAACATGAATAAGAGAAGCAATAAACCAGATTTTGCAGAAGAATGTACAACTTCCTTCCACAACTGACACCTGGGAGAGCCTCTTTGAAAGGACTTATTTAAAGAAAAAAAAAAAATGGTCTTGTGTTTGTTTACACCAAATACTTGCCAGGTGTTGCTGTCCTGAGCCTTGTGCCCCTCTGCCCATGAGTGCAGCCACTGCTATTGGTTACACACATGAGCTCTGCCCATTCAAACTCAAACCTCAGCTGACTTTCTCCCTTGCACTGAAAATAACCCTCCAATTACTGCCTCTTTGTCAGCCCTCACAGATTAATATTTTTATTTTTCTAAGGAGACAGAACTACTTCATTTTGGGCATGAAATAGTAAGGAGCTTTCAGCATTCTTCAAAGTTATCTACATAAAATTCTAATAAGCAAAGATATTTATTCCAATTTCCTGAATCAGTGATAATAATAAAAGCTATTACTTCTGAAACAAGTAATGGTTCTTTCATAAGAGATGTTGCTACCAAATAATTTATTTGTCAAACCATCCAATACAATGTAAAAGAGAATAAATTTAGTTCTCAGAATAAATACATCTCTGCATTAAGCTTGTTAATTTTGACTTTCCTTTAAACTGTGTGTTCCTTTTAAGACCATTCCCAGTTCTGGCAAATAGTATCCTTTCTCCTATTTATCTCTGGTCCTTGAGCTCTATGTCTTCCCATCATGATCTCATTCAATAAATCTTATGCAGTGGAACCGAAATTTTAAGTTTGTGAGAAGTAAGCATTCCCTACTAGAACAATTACCCTCCTGGAGGAAAACTTTGCCAAACGGTGCTTCAGAACACATCTAATTGTATTTCTTTTCAAACATTAAGTTTAATTTCAACTAGATCATTCACTTTGATCAAGAGATATCTGAACTCCCTAAAGGGAAGAGCAATTCCACTCAGCCTCCCCAGGTCACTGCTGGAGCACCTGATACTCCACTCACATATTTGCCATGGCAATCCATTGGACCCTGGGACCTTGGGCCCTTTCCTTCCTCCCAGCCCTCCCTCCTCTCAATAACACAAGTTGGCTTTTAGCACAGAGAACCTCCTCGTGGTTGGCAAAGAATTCAGTTAGTAATTCTTTTGCTTTTTCATGGTTAATTGCCATGGACAACAGCAAACAATGTGTTTCATTTCTACAGTGGCTTTAGGTTTTCATGAATTTGATGTATCAGCAATGGTTTTATCATCTGATCTCCACAGCTCTCTCCTTCCTTTACTGCTTAACTGAAGCAGCAAAGTAGAAAACAGTTTCATTTAATGAATGTTTCTGTCCCAGCGCTGCAGCCCTGGCCTGCCCCACTGCACATCCCAAGCCTTGCTGCCACTCCTCCCTTGGGCTCTGACACAAAGCCAAGGAGCTGGACAAGGCTTTGCTGGGCTCTGCCACCTTTGATAAGGGATATTCTCCTTTCTACTTCCAACACTCAACTTCCTGTCATGGACAGCTTTCACTTTACATGTAGGTGTACTTTAAAATACATTTTTAAATATTTTTTAATTTTTAATTTAAAAATGTCTTAAATAAACATAAGATGGCTCGGGCACATTCTTTCTGAAAGAAAACTACAGATGTAGGTAGAAGGAAGAAATGGGAGAAAAATCAGGAACAGCCCATCTTGGATTTGATTAAGGTTTTCACAGTGCCTACAGCTGGATATTATTTGCATAGCTTTTACTCCAGTCCTCAGCATTATAACCACTTAGGAGTCTGATTATAATTTTCTTCTAGGGGTTCATTTTATTACTAGACTCAATTTAACTCATATACTCCATCAGCATCAGACTAGAAATCAGCCATCATTATCATCTCACTTCCATTTTAGAGAAAAAGCAAAAAGGCACCAAGGAGATTGTTTTGGAATTGTCAAATCATGGCCTTGGTTACAGCCCACTTGGGCTCATCACTGAGCTCTGGGGTTGGTTTAACCCTTATTGCTCTGTGTGCCACTCACTCCTGCCAGGGCAAGTATCAATCAAATGTTTACAGAATTGATTTTCTGAAAAGGAAAAGAGTATCTATAACTGAATAAGGACACCTATGAATACAGTTAGCTGCCTTTGTTCTGCTGTATTTAGAGTTTATTATTATAAAACATAAACCCATGGGTCTGTGTGATACCATATGCCTATTCCAGGATGGCAGTGTTAACATTCTGGTGGAAAAAAACAGCTATAGTCAAACATCTTTTTCCCCTTGAGAATGAACACAAAAGATGTACTTTAAAAATAACTTTTAAAATGTATCCATTGATATTATGCAAGCTTTGCTCTCATGTCACACTTCAAGTTCTTTATTTGCTGACTTTCAGTTAGATAATTTTCTTTTTTCATTTGTTTCTTCTGCTACTCTTAATTAGAAAAGAATCTGATACAGACATCACAGTGTGTTTCACTGCTTTTTCAAAGGCCTGTAAACAAAAAGGCTGAAGCACTTTTTAAAACATAAATGAGTAAATCATACACAATCATCTGGGTTTCAGAAAGAGATAAACTCACTGTTTAATGATCACTTGGGTGGCAAAAAAACCCACACTGGCATCTCAAGCAACATTTGCTAAAGGATGGAGAAGTGACATCTTTAATTCTCAATTCATTTTCAAATCAGTAAAAATGTAATATCATCAGAATCCTACAGATGTTCAGCATATTGTGGGACAGAAGCAGAGACATGAAACAGTCAGGAAAAGATACCTAACCTGCAGAATAAACAAACAGAACCGGGTTTTGGAGTACAGAGACAAAATGGAAAGCAAAACACTATTTAAGATTAAACCAGAGGTGTCATCCAAAGTTTACAGGCCTGTAAAAACACAGCTTGTCCCTGTTCTGGCTCATTTTCCTGGATTCTGCCTTCTTACAAAAAGCTCTCCAAGGATACATGGTTTTCTCCCAATACCCTCTCCTTTTTCCCAGTCACTCTATTTCCAGAACATGAATTGAACTGCTTGACACTTCCCTCTCCAGCACAATCTTACAGATATATTTCTGTGTGTTCTCCTACTGACATATGTGACCCTGGGATTTGTACTGTGTCACTGCTGCAGTGGGATCAGTGGCACTCCCAGACCATCCTGGCAGCTCCATGGAAGCAACCTAGGGAGAGCAATCTCCACCTGCCTCGGGAGTACTGGGCATCCTGACACATCTGCACACTCACAGGTCCCTCTGGAGTGAAGAGCCAGGGGCACTGGGATGAGCACTGAGGGACAGCTCTGCTGCATCCCCCTGGTGCTTCAGGGTCTGTTTGCCTCACAGGCCCCTGAGTGCTCTACAAACTTTGGCATTTTGACATTGAAATTTTACTCATAGGGGAAATAAATCAGAAATTATTACATGCCTTTTCCTCAAAAGAAAAAAAAAAAAAATCAAGAGGATGCCCTGATGTGAGATCAAGTGAAATGCATGCTCAAACAACTGAATTTTCAGTGGGAATTTCATATGTTCCAAGGGCTTCAGCTCTCCTCCCTCCCACTGCACCATCCCAGCAGGTCCAAGGCATGTGCTGTGGGCAGGGCTGACCACCCTGGGGTCAGGTGCCACCTCCAGGCAGAAATCCTGGGAAGGTGTTCAGTTTGTGGTACGGCTTTTAAACTCAACCTGTGGAGTGAATAAAATATTGGTAATGCCTGTGCTGCACTTAAACAGAGCCATTTGTACCACCTTTGACTTCAAACCAGTTCAACATTTGCTAGAGAGATTCAGATTTACAATTAGTTTTGCCCTATAAATTGCTCAGGTCAGTGTAGCAGTCAAAACCAATTCGAATTTGAAGTAATCAAATATGGAAAGTTCAAAACAAGACAAAGAAATCTCCCAAAAGCCAAAGCTTTAACAGGGAGGAGTAAAGAGGCCTGTGAGCAAACGTGAGCTTTGTCATTATTATTTTTTCATTTTGTTTTTCTGTTATAAGAAAAGTGCCATGTACAAAAATAAAAACAGAATATTGAAAAAAGTTATCTTCAGGTTTTTTTTGTTAGAACTGAAAGGCATCACTAAGAGCATGAAAACCAGCCCTGGCTGGTTCTAGCAGCACAGGCTTGAATGTGAACCAATGTGCCAGCAGCTCAGCGTGAGCTGGACTGGGCAGGGCAGCAGCAGGCAGGGCAAGAAGCACCTTCAGATCTCTAATGACCACACACATCTGGAAATTGGAAACTCTGTCAAGATTTGCCCGAGTTTAAGCCATTCAAAGCAAAGAAAAATTGCCTTGAAATTGCCCATTTCAATCTATGATTATAAAATAGCATTTTTAAGGCTACGTCTACATAACACTGTAACTGATTTAATTGATTTCATGGAGATTTCATCCATATTCCAGAGGATGCTGGAGAGGATTGGACAAGAAAAAAGGAACATGAACAACCATTTCCCCTTGAAATTATCTACTCTCTACCAGTCTGTTTTTAAATCAGTCATCTCTGTTCATATTTTCAGGAATAAATAAAAAAGAACCAATGGCACCTCCCAGCTAGCAAGGATGAAGTTTTCACTTTTGCATTTTAAGAGATCAAGAAGTTCCACAGAGGAGTCTGAGCCCAAGGAGCTGACCAGAACTGGGTGCTGTTGTATCCCAGCTGGAGAATGCCTGGGGACTGATCCAACTCAATCCATTACAGTGCACTGCCAGACACTCGAATTTCATGCTAAGGAAGTTTGACTTTGCTCTATCCAGTTAATATTTATTCTATCCCATTAATAGCAGCTTTAATAAGCATAATGACTGCAGAGCATTCCCAAAGACTTCTCAGGTCTGGA
Organism: Zonotrichia albicollis; assembly: GCF_047830755.1. Taxonomy (NCBI): domain Eukaryota; kingdom Metazoa; phylum Chordata; class Aves; order Passeriformes; family Passerellidae; genus Zonotrichia; species Zonotrichia albicollis. Next base: position 9,564,948 of record NC_133834.1, read on the forward strand.
GTAACAAATATTTCCCATTTGCTCAAAATTGGCAGCACTTACAAGTCTTTCTGCACACAATGTAAATGCTGAGTTTGACAGACAAGGATAAAGTGATACTGGAAAACCAAGTTTCTGTTTAAAACAGGCATGGGGGAATTTCTTCTATGTGCCCTAGAAAAATGCCACACTGGTCATGAGATTTGAAATGGCTTCATATAAAGCCTGGAGTCTGGGGTTGAATTGTTATAAGATTTAGTTCAGTACAAAAACCAGAACATTTTGTTATGGAAGTGCAGCAGTCAGTCATGTATTCTGATGTAATTTCTCAATGTTTTCTGAATCACTGTTGACAATATTAAAGTACATAGAAATTCATGGAAATTATGTCTCTAAGGAAAAATATTTTACTTTGAAAATTGTGATCTGCTTATTCTAAAAAACTGAGGACTCAGCTTTGTGCGGAATTTTGAATTTATTGTTTTAGAAATAGAGTTCATTCTCAAGTGCTCAAGGCCTTGAAAGGTCAAGCCTTGCTATGGTGATAGAACAGTCCCTGGCACAGGCAGTGCCATCCCTGCAGCTGGAGAGCTCCTGCCATGCACACCCACAGATGGGGCTGCAGAGCACCTTAAACCATCCCACACTGAGCTGGGGAGGGCAGTCTGGTACCTGCACTTGGCAGCCCTCTGGAGCAGCTGAAAGCAGGAAAGGAACCTGACAATAACCTTGCTTTATTGCTAAGTGAGCTGCTTTAAAATGCTGTGTTGTGAATCTACACCCAATTTACTTCCCATCAGCTCTCCATGCAAACCCGTGTGTGTCCATCCAGACACTGAGTGCAGAACAGCCAGAGGGATGGAAAGTTACAGTGCACTCTACGCTGCATTAACTCCTGGGTGTCAGAGCACTCCCAGAATTAACAAGTGGTTTGCTCTCTTATGGCAGCAAGGCCAAGCTGGTGAAGACTTTGCCAACTTTGTGCTCTGTGTTCCATATCTAAGTGGGTCTCAGAGAAAATTTGTGCACAGCATAAAACACAGAGGTTGTAATAACAGATGAGTGCCCTTCCTTAAAGCTGTGATCCAGCCCACAAGGCAAGCTGTACAGGCTAATCCCAGAACAGGATTTTTGCTCTTTAAGATGTTTAAACATCTTGTGCTTCCTATTATGAATGGACTTCTACATTAGTATCTCATTACATTTTTATGGAAAATAATAGCAGCAAGCAAATACCTGTGTAAATGTGATTTAGAAAGCATAAATATTTGTGCAATTCCCACGTTCAAATTTTTTGTGAGGTCTGAAACTACTTCAGAAAGTCAGACTATAACAGAAAAGGTTTTATTCCTCCTGTTGTTCTAAATTAATAGACTGAATATCCTTTTGAAAATATTTGTACTTCTACCATACACATTATTTCAGGAAGAGAAGCTGATAAATATATAAGTCATTTTCCAGAGGAAAGCCAAAAGAACCTCTCATTTCTTCTATAAACAGTTGATCAAAACCCTACAGCAATACCAGCAACAGGAAGAATCTGTATCCCCACAGACACATTTTTCTTTGTACAGTGTCTGCTGAAGACCTTTATAGATTGTCTTTGCACAGAAAATTCAAAGAGAACTCAGATGTTTTTTACTAAATGAAAAAGAAATCTCAAGTAATCCTGTAGCAAGAATGTGTGTTGGACTGACTCACTGGTGACATTAGGATGAAAAAATAACCATTTTCTACAAGAACATTCTTGAACTCACAGCACAATAAGAACAGACTAAGGAAGCATTAAAAAAACGTTACCAGTGGGGGGGGGGGGTGGGGGGGTGGAGATTGCTTTGATAGAAAATCTAGGGGGGAAAAATGAACAAGTTCCCTTTCTTTGACAGAAGTTAAAAGCACATCAATACTTTAAACTCAATCCATACAAACACGGGGGAGAGAAAGGTGTCCAGTTGCACAACAAAAGGAAAGTTCATTTATTGAGTTAAAAAAAAAATACTCTGCAAAATACTGACTTGAGAATACAGAATCATTGTTGGTTGGTTGTCTGTCACCTAAGATGTAAACAAACACTTGGCAATCAATAGAGAGTTCTCAAGTGTGAACAAACAGAAACAGGATTGGGTCCACATGTCACCTAAGGAAACACTACAAGGATGAGGCTGTACTTCTAGTTTTCTTTTTGCTAACTTTGCACATAGAACATCACATGTTGTCATCTTACTGCAGGGGTTCCACACTGTTCTCTCCCTACCACAACAGTTCCACACTTTCTTGGTGTTTCTCACAGTCAGCTCCTCACAGCACTGACTCCAGTTCCCTTCTCACCCAGCCACCCCTCTCTTTTCTAGCACTCTGCTTCTCATTGCTTACAGCTGTGGCCTGGTAAAGTCAGGCCTGCTCCTGATCTTTGCTAATTGGCCCAGCTGCAGCTCTTTAGGGGTGAGATTCCTTTCTACACTAGCTTTAGTTTCTTACATTCTATCCCACTACAATCACATTGCATAAACTGCATGTTTTTCTCATTTAATCTGTTAATTTTTAGTGATTACATTAAATTCCTTAATTACTCCCCCACCACCACCCCTAGACTTTCTTATTTCCACATACAGTAATCAGAAGAGCAGATCTCTGCTGGAAACTTCTTCTGTCACTCTGTCAGCTCTGCTCCAGACACTTCCCATTTTCTCCCCCCTTTTGAATACCACTGCCAGGGACCTTCTCCCCTCAGGCCAGCTGGACACTGAACCCTGAAACATGAAGATGCCTTGGGTTGTGTTACAGTCACCTCTGTGAATAGTCCAGTGGGTCTTTTCCTACCCTGGAGTGGCACCAGTGTCTGCTTCAAAGTCCCCACCACAGGTGAGGAAGATCCAACTGGATTATCCCGACCCCACAGACAGCTCCAGGGATGGACAGGAGATGGAGAGGTGATGCTATAGACCCCCCCCCCCCTTGCCTATTTAAACTATGACAAACATCTCTGGCATTCCTCCTTCTCCTCCAAAATGGACTCTTAAAGCCACCAAATTCTCAGCCCAACTCATGTAAAAGACACCCAACAAACAGCATTCCCTGTCACACCCCAGGGCCATTCTGCTCTCTTCTCACAGGGTGTAACCCCTCTGTGCACATGAAATGCACCCCAGGAAGCTGCACAGATGAGCAGAGCACACCCAAATGTCCTACAGAGCCCAGGAGCTGCTGAAAGGCACAGCCCAGAGCTGCTGAATTACCTGCCAGTGAGCAAAGCTCTTGCTTTGTGTCTGCCTCCTTCCATTCCCTCCCTTTGTGCACAGCAAGCAGCAACCTTTCATTAGCCTTTCCACACTCCCATCCATCAGTAAGTTCTAATTCCTGAAGAGAGGGTGTTATTAGAGCTTGGTGTTTGCTGTGATTGCTCCCCTCACAACGGAAGATGCAATCAGAGGAAGAATTTATGTCCTGTAATTCAATGAATGGATGTGTTCCTACAGCAATTTCTTTAGTAATTACTTGTGTAAAGCATGTTTTGCTGTAATTGAAATTCTACAGTGTACAGTTATTTATTAAAATACATTATTTATAATGGCATTTTCCATCCTAATTTCATTACTTTCTTTCAATACAATGCTTTCATAGTCACATTTTAATTCTTTTTATCGGTCTGCAGATCCTGAAAGTTTTAGGGCAACTTATAAGCATTTAAACAGAAGAGCATGCTGTAAACAGAATAAAACCAGAGGAGAGGACAAAGCAGGGACCTTACTAATAGAAACAGAGATGTTACTTTTTACCACTCCAGAGGTAAAAATTTTCTACATGTAAAACAATGAAATATTCTCTAATATTTCCCTACTTTATAAAGTTATTCTGCTGTAAAGAGCACTTGAACATTCCTAAATAGCATTCATGCCCTCTCACAAGTATTCCCAAGGGAATAGGAAAAAGAAGGACAATGTCTTTAAAGAAAAAACGAAAAGGAGGTGCTGAAGGACTCAGAAAGCACAGAAGATCTGTTATTCACTCAAGCACTTTTCCTGAGCAAGTAATCTTCCTAAATATAAAAAAACCTTATAATGAAATTACCTCAAATAGGTCTGTAGAGGATAATAACTCCCAAGAAGCCTACAGATTAGGCTGCTAATCAATCTCTTACTAAAAACCTAAATTTTAAAAATTAAGTGCCTTAAGGTGTTAACCTTAAACCCCAAGTAGAAGTTGATGCAAGCTCTCAAGGAGCAACACATGATCACAGAACCCCTTGTGGCAGTGCCTGCCTGCTGTCATCTTACTGCAAAGCTGCCATACCTTTTGGTGACTTCTCACGGGCATCTCCTCACAGCACTGACTCCTCCTTCCTCACAGCCCAGCCAACAAACTCCAACTCCCTGCTCACCCACTCTTTATAGCACTCAGCCTCATTGGACACAGCTGGGGCCTGTTAAGGGCAGGCCTGCTCCTAATCTTTGGTGATTAGCACAGCTGCAACTCCTCAGGGGAGAGATTACCTTCTGCACTATCTTCATTTTCTTCCATTCTATCCCCCCACACCTGCCCAGCTGCAGCCTCTGGGTGCCCCCTGCTAGGATCCCTCCAGACACAGGACAGCACAACTCCAGCAAGGAGTGGTGGCCACTGGTAGGGAAAAATCAGGGGAGAGACAAGAGGGCAAAGACAAAAATAGGAGAGGAGTCTCCTAAAGCTGTGTTTTGCATGGCACAAAGGGGGAAGGCACCACATTTCAAACAGGGGCTCCAGGAAAGCCAGAGAGGGACTTTTGACAAGAGCTTATAGTGATAGGACAAAGGCAATGGATTTTAAGAAGCCAGGTTTAAGAAGACAGGTTTAGATTGGATGTCAGGAAGAAATTCTCGACTGTGAGGGTAGGGAGGCCCTGGCACAGGCTGCTCAGAGAAGCTGCAGATGCCCCATCCCTGGAAATACTCAAGACCAGGATCGATGAGGCTTTGAGCAAACTGGGATAGTGAAGATGTCCCTGCCCAAGGCACGGGGTGGAACTGGATGGGTTTTAAGGTGTGTTCCAACCCAGGCTATTCTATAATTCCCTGGGGAGGACAGAAAGGAAGGACAGAGATGCACCACAGTGGAACCACTGTTCACAATGCTAAACCCTTGGTGTGTTGCTGACACTGCAGCACAAATGTAAAGCAGTGGCTCAACACCAGCTAATGAGAGAAGTAATTCCACCCCTGGCAGCCCCAGCACAGTGGGTCCCACACTCCCTCAGCCTGGAGCCTCACAGCTCTCCTGCAGGCTCTCTGCCCTCATCCATCACATCCCACAAAAGGCTGTCACAGGTCCCTGCCTAAGGAGAGAGAGTTTGATTTTAGTGAGAGTAGACAACTGAGTTTAGGAATGAATAATGTTATGCTTGTAATAAGAAAAGAGCATCTTGAAGGTTATGTTTTCTGCTGTTTCTGCCATTGTAGGTCAGCTGAAAAGATTGCTCAGAGCTGCTGAAACCAGAGAGCATTGCTAGGATTTTGTGCAAAGTCCCTGTGACTTATGGCTGGAGCTGTGAGACATTAAGTATTTAACAGACTCTGTTTATCTTTCCTGCAAAATAGTTAGAAGACATTTTTTAAGTACCATTTATGAAAATAGGAGCATGTATTTTTGTTTTCAGTTTTATTTTTCTTTGTATCAAATCCTGACAACTGTGAGAAAGACTTGGCTAAAATATATCATCTGCTATCCAGAAAGAAAAACTTTCTCCACTTTCAATTATAAATGACTTTAATAATTGCAACTGAGTCTCTCATTTTTTCTCAAGCATGACCTGCTCTGTGAAAATCAATATCTCATTATCCAAGCCATAAGGTGAAGCAATTCCAGATCAGACTGTACAGCCAGTGTGTCCTCCCTGCTTTTCTGGAATCATTTGAACACAGTGAACCTTGATTCAGTGAGAATTTTATCAATTGACTTAATTTAGAGTTATTTAATAACACTGTGTGTTTCATTCAGGAGGACATAAATAACCCCAACTATCTATAATGAAAATATCCCATTCTGTTGGCTTGTGCCACATTTACAGGGAATTTTTGCTTCTTTACAATAACTGCTGGAACAAGTTATTGCATAAATGATTTCAAAGCAAACATTACTCTAAGCTACATCTTCATCACCTGAAATAAAGCTTTACTTGGAAGGTGTTTTAGAGCATGAAGCAGAGTCAGATGTACCGAGCATTTTGCTCCCTTCCAAAACATTTCAAACTCAACACCATCTTCTTAGAAGTAACCAGAAGATCTGGCAAGTCAGCCCTTACTACCCATTTTGATTAATTTTTTAACTTGTGGACACAGAACAGAGACAAACAAATACAGACAAGGGAACTGGAGGCAATCCTGTCTTCTGTTAGCACAGACTTGGTACCCTTCCCTTCAGCTCTCCAACAACCACACAGTTGCACTTAGTGCCATGATTAATTCTGCTTAGAAATGGACCTGAATTCCCATATACTGAGCCACTAACTTTAAGTTCTTTAATTTCAATTTCTTGAACCCCTTTTTATTTTAGACTCTTGGCACAGGCTTCTCCCACACCCTTGGACACCTTCAAGCAAGCTGGTCGTCTTGATTCCTTTTGAAGTCCATGAGCAGGAGCCTGGTACTCACCTCAGCTGTTTCAGATGTCAACTTCCAGATGAGATGAAAGGAGACCTGTCCATGATTTATAAAGGGAAGGAAGATGCTGAGACTAAATGCAGATACCTACACGTGAAAGTAGAAGAGTCTCACCCAAATCTCACTTTTTCTCGAAAGACTGAAGCCCACAGCAAAAGGCTCATCCTCTGAGGCCATTACAGCCCAGACTTGCTCAGTGTATATTAATCCTGAAATGTTGAGACTCTTGGCTGGGCACCTCGTAGCTCCTACAACCCTGACAGACAAACTCACACATTCAGCTGCCAAAACCCCCAGCTCAAATAGCAAATAATTTCATTTTACTAAATGTTTACTCTGGGTTTTTGTCACATATATTTGTTTCTGAATATGTTTTGTTTTAGTGTACCATCAATTTACAGCAGGCACCTGAAATAATGGCAAAAGGTTCTGTGCTGAGATCATGTGTAAATATCAATAAAAATTAATTTCCTTTGGCAGAGGATATTATCCAGGCACTGCAATCACCTGACCACAGTTAGACTTGATCCACTTAGATTTATCTATTTACCCCCCTTGTCTGTACAGCCTCCATGAATATTTTTAGAACAGCAAAGAAGAGAAGTAACATAAGCTCAGAGATGACATGATAACTCCTATTTGCTCAGGGAATACACATTTTCTCTTTACAATGGGATTTCCAAGAGCCTTTTAGCAGACATTGGCTCTTCATGCAGCATCAAGTACAGGACAAAACACACAGTTTAGTGTAGGATGTACAAACAATCCTGCAGGCCACATTTTCCTAGTGAACAGACATGCAGGGGAGGGCTTGAGGAAGCCTAACTCGTATCCTTCTGATTTTTTTTTCCAAAGAATCACCTCCATTTTCTGCCTTTTGGTATTTTTCTATTAAGGCAACATCTCAAAAGCCAGCACCATGAACCAAAGTTTGACCATGAGTGCATGTTGAAAGAAAGGGGGGGGAAAAGGCAGAAACTGAAAAAAAAAAAATTCCTGCTGTAGGGAAGCACTGCAAACATGGGGCCCCACAGGGCACTAAGGGCAAGAGCTGGCCACAACAGACAAAATGGGCAACAAAAAAAAAAGGCACTGAAAAACTGCACAGAAGAACCAGAAGTAGAATACTGGCTTCACTTAGAAAGGGAGCAAAAGCAGGAAATAAAAGAAGGAAAAGTAAGTAATCTTGGGACTGTCTTTATTAAGAATATGATAAAATGTTTCAAATAACCACCAAATTCAAATGGGGGAATTTGACCTATTATGACCATTTTCAGCAAGAAGACAAAATCAGCACTAAGTGGGGAGAGATGACAACTGAGTACGTTGTATTCAGCCATTTCCCCACTGAAACTTCTCCTCAGCTTGGCTGTATCCATGACAGGTGTGTTACTCATACTTGAGTACTTCTGTTAAATTAACTTGAACTTGATAGTTCATCAATATTGATCTTTACCTGTGTGTCAGCAAAATTACTGTCCATTGGATACTTCCTTGTAGCTTCAAAGTGATTTCCTGAGGTCAAGCATAAAACAAGCACTCTCAGTGCACCCAAAAGGGCTCTCATATTTATGGTCTGTCAAACTATCACCTTTCTAGACCTCAAAAATATTTCACAAGACACCCCTAAGCAACCCTTTCAAAGGGAAATTGAAAAACTAGGACTACATTTTACTGTGCTTCTCCTGTGACTCCCTTGTTTGTTTAGAGCTCTTCCAAAGCCCACCCCTCAAAGCCCCATTCCTCTCTAGACAGGATACTGAAGTGGAAAATTGGTATTTTCAGCATGCTCACCCCACCTCGGGAAGTAAGGATGTGCAATTAAGACAGGAAATTGAGTTATCACAAGACATGTACTCTAAATTGCTTGAGAAGGTTAAAAGGGCAGCTAAAGAGAAAATAACATAAAAACATTTCCTACTTCAACAAAATCCGTAGCACAAAGTTTCTGCAAGTTGAAAGATGTGATTTAAGGGCATTAAAGCACTAATGTGATTAATTGATGTCATTAAGCAAATTCTAATAGTTCACAGAGCAGTGCTAACATCTGTACATATTGCCATGCAGAGCAGACAGGGTCAATCAGCCTCACACAAACCAAACCTGGGGTTACTGATAGTTCATCCTTTAATACTCAAGTCTATAATAAAAATTGTAATTAGTATCTATCATGTATTGGACATTCCTGGGAGTATCTGACTGTATCTGGGATGGTTTTTTAACTCTGGAGTTTACTTCAAAACCTTGTTTTCCTAAGTGTCAAACCTCAAATTTTCCAAAAACTAGGAAAACAAAGGAAAATTAATCAAAAGCATAGCAGCTTCAGCCCTTCTGAAAACCTTTCTTATTTTCTTCATGTCAGGTTTTTCTGCTGCTAAATTACTTACCTCTGGATCAAAGAGGAAGACAGCTTAAACCAAGAGATGTTTTGGTTGAGAGTTAATCTACAAACAAAAATCAGTATCATGATGGACTACACAGTTGCTGCTTCCTCCAAGTGTAGAAGAATCTAATTTGGAGACTTCTTTTGATTCCTTTTGTCAATTTGTTTTTCAGGAACAGTTGAGGAAGAAAGGAGGAACTGGAATAGAAGGGGTGAGTAAATTCACTAGTTGTCCCCAAAGAAAAGAAATTAAAATAAATCCAAAGAGAGGCAGATTTCTTCCAAAAGGTAGAAAGGCAAATATCCTGTAATTGACTCCTTTGGTCTTAGACTGATAGGTCTTCACAATTCAGTTCTGGGCCAGCTTCCTCTCACATTTTTAACAATATTGGACCTGTACTACCCTGTAAAGAGTGAACAGTTCTTGACATGTTTGGAACGAGTAACCTTTTACCATGCGACATGAACTTAAAGATAACCCTCTCTCTTAATATTGATAATGAAGTGTTCTTTATAATGAAACAAAAATATTACCTAAATCTTTCCAAATGTGAACTGTCTTCTCATTTTGGTGTAGAGCTCCTGCCTCCCATGTATGAGCATTGCTGTATGAGCTCTTGCTGTCACTCTCAGCACTGAACATTCCCAGCCACCTCCCTTTTCTCAGTGCCTCCTGGAAAGGACTCAACACAGGAACCTTCCTGGGCCTCCCCAGCGCTCCCTAGGAAGAAAAGTCACTCTGTCCCAGTCAGAACCAGGACACATTTCCCTCCAGCAGTCACAAAGACACACACAGCCTGTGTTAGAGCAGCAGGACTGCAGCCACTCTGGTCCAACAGCTCACAAAGTTTTCTGATCTAAGGTTACTCTGATCAGCCTAATCTTTTTATTATGTAGCAAGGAAAATGAACCAGAGTGCCATGGTATTATTACACAAAACAATTTAAAACTTAATGTTCAAGGCCCTTGAACAACCTCAGGTTATAACTCTGAGAGAAGGGACTCCTGTGAAGTGGAGAAAAAACCCACAAATATTCCCAGCTCCACTTTAGTCTCTGCAGGTTATTCTCTTCTGGAGCTATTTGAGTTCTGAAAGCCTGTGCAGCACCTATCTGGAGATGCACAAATGCTGACAATTGCAGGGGGAGGAGAAATAGGTCAGAATGTTATTTTCTTTTGTAACTGAAAGATTTCTTTTCAGGCAGACCTTGAAGCAATTAAAAAAAAAAAAGGAGAACGACCATTTCATCTGACTTGAAGGCAAAGCTGTGGCTTATACCACTTGTATCTGCAAAATGTGAATTTAACAAGGAATGTAACTTGCCTCTATATTTAGGGACAGATTAAAATGACAATTAATGCAGTCTCTAGTTATCATCTGTAACATGTATCATTGAAAATGAAATCCAGATTTTTCCCAAAGATCACAGAATATTAATTATCTATCATTACTTACTTTGTTAAAGGGGAAAAATAACAACAAAAAAACCACAAAAACAAAGAAACAAACAAGCAAAAACCAACCATCCAAAAAAAAAAACCCCCACAAAACAAAAAAACCCAAGAAACTTTTAATAATACTTTAGGACTTATTGGTACCAAGAATCACAGCAAAAAAGAAAAGCCGCTACTGTTGTCACTGCCACTGTTTTTTCTTGTGCAACCTAGAAAATAATTCCCAAGTTGAACCACTCTAAAGTAATCCTGTTCAGTTTCAGAGTCTAAATTTGCACCTTCATTTTCTCTAACAAAGGATGAAAATTGCTTTCTCCTGCACATTTCTAGCTGCCATCAAGATGAAAGTTCCCTACACAGCACACTTTTTATCATTATGTTTTCTCAGCACACTGAGCATCTCTGTTTCAGTTTGCCCACTTGTTTATTGCTGAGCAAATCCCAGCACTGCACATGCTGTAAATCTGAAATACAATAGGTCTTAGAGCAAGCCTCTCCCTATTCTCAGTGCTGCTCTAGAAGATGTATGGGTAAAAAGGTCACACATAAATGTTCACACACAGCAAATTTCAGGCCATAACTTAGATTCATTCCAACCACTAAATGTGTCTCACTGAACAACAACTCAAAGTGAAATTACCTGACAGGGAACATGTGTCCTCCCAAAACATGAGCTCTCACCACAGACTACATATTTCAGCTGTCAACCCCCCTGGATAGGGAATATTTCATGTATTTATTAGAGCACACAGTTTCTGAGAATTCCTGGCTTCATATCTCTTCTTTAGAAAATAATAGTGTTGAATTTCAGGTCATGGCCAAGTTATCTGAGGAGAGGGCACAGGGCAATTTGTACTCAGCAGTGGGGGCTGCAGTGGCTCAGAGCACTGACCCCTATAAGCTGTTGGCCCTCCTCTGATCATATGGGGAGGATGTGAATGCTGAAGTTTATCCAATGCTTAGAAGGAAGGTGGAAAAAAGGAGCAAAACATGATTATTTGCAGTTCAGTGCCACTAGATCCACGCCCTTCCTGAAGGCCCCTGAAATGTCCATGTGTTCTGACTCCCTGTAAATTCAGTCCCACTTATTAACTGATGCAAGAACATAAAAGTCAGTACAGATTCAGGTAACATATTGCTCACTGTGGGCTGCATTTGCCTTCATATCCCCACTGTAGTGCTGTAGATACACAGGTTTACTCTGAATGGGGTGAAAAAGTGTTTGATTCATGTCAGTATTGAAAAAATTATTTCTACCCTAGTCACCAGCACCCAGAACATACCTGCTGACTGGTATGCTATTTCTTACATTTCAACAGTTTTCAAATCAAGTCTGTAGTTTCAATTTCAGAATTATTTCATGACTATTTTACAAAACATTTCAAATAGAACACTTCTGCGAAGTGGAATTTTCCTCTATTTTTCCACTGAAAGCCCCAAAACAGAGTGCAGAGCAGTGTGTATTCTCAGCAAAGTGCTGGCAGAATTAATGCCAATCCTTCATTCTGTCTGCCTTGGCCATGAATAAATTATCAGTCTTCATAATTATGCAAATCTATTACAGTTCATTAGCTTATTTTGAGAACACTATTAATAATAAAAAAATTCATAAAAAAGAAATAGAAATAAAATCTATTAGACACTGGTTAAAAATTTGGATACAGAGTCCAGTGGGACATAGCTTCTGCTCCACATCTAAATTCCCATTGATGATGAGAGTATTTAATATTAATAATCCTGAGCAAGTATGGAAAAGAAATCAGGTAAGCATGATTAGGTTTAAGGAAGTTTTGGAACTCTGGTGAATTAGATGCAGAAATTGGTAGCTGACTACTTTCAGTTAGTTGGTAATTTATTCATGTTTAGTTTGTAATTTTGCAACCCCATCTTTCTTCATTAGGTTTCTGTCAAGGGAGAATTCTGTCACCAGAGCACAGGTTTCTCTATGTCACAGGAGTTAAAAACTGTAAACCAAAGTGAGACAAGGATCATGGATTTAAATAACAAATTTTACATTTTGGTGGCTTTAGTTTGGGGCTGCAAAGGTTGTCTCTAATAATCTTAATGGGACTTCTTTGATCAAGTGTTCCAAAAGGTCACTGTACCAGTCAGCTAACACCACTGTCAGAAGTAACTGCAGGTAAGTTTTATTGTCAGCCAACTGTCAAAAAGGGCATAACATCAAGTTAACTGGAATTTACACTGTAAACATAACCACTGTGATTTAGTAATATATTCCAAGATTTCACAGTTTTCTGAGAATGTTTTGGAGCAGCACTTAGAGTTAGCAGGAAAGTGTGCTGCTAGACATGTACTCAGAAAAACATCTAATCAATCTTTTTTCATCTTTATGTATTTGGAGGAGAATGTAGGTGGATGTAGATATCTAATGTGAAAAAACACTGCCCATATAAAATTTGACTTCTGCTTTTTTCTATCCTTATTTCACAACTATTAATTTCTAAACTAAAGTATTTGACTTTTAATACTAATTCAGATATTTAACCTTATGATATATGCTGGGATAGTCCTAACAATTAACCCCATTGGAGGCTGAGCTGTTATCCTCTCCCATGCTTTATACACAGAGTGTGAAACAGCTTCTGAATGAAAACCATGAGTCCCCTTCCTTGACTTGCAGTACTCAGCACAGCACAGACACATGCCTGGGGAGGGTATGTCAGTATTAAACACACAAAAAGATCACTTTGGTTTGACTCACCCTTCAGGCTGCCACTGCTTTCAGCCTACACACTTCAAGCAGAGCCCCTCCTTTATAGATGCATGAATTACACTTCTGATGAGCTAAGCAATAAGAGTGGTTTGGAGGGATGCAGGGGCAGGTTTCAACTTAAAAACTTATGTACGACTGTTATTCCATCTGGGAGTTTCACAAATGAATGGGAGAACAGGGCAGGAATATGAACATATTCTATTTGAAAAAGCAACACCTTGGCATAAGTTTGGGCCCTTTTAAATGTAGAAAACAATTTACCATATTACTCTTACCTTTTATGTGACTTCTATACTCAACTTTCCATCAGCCATGCAGCATGTTTCAGAAACTCACATCAAGTCACAAGGTTCCTCAAAAAGTTCATTGCAGCTAAACATAATTTATATCCTGCAGAAAAACTGAAGCAAGTTATTTTCTTTTATGCTAATGTCAAACAACTTCTCAAATATAAAACATTAACAATATCAAAACAACCAAGCAACTCACACCAAGTACAGGTTGGTGTGACAGCTGCTGCAATGAATAAATGAGCTGGCTGTCTGCTAAATGCCTTAGGGATTTTCATGTACAGTTTATACATTGCATGTTTGGGGGTTGCTGCACAATTCCATGCTCAGCTAGAGATGATCAGAGGTTTAGTCAGTGGTGTTTCAAAATCTCTGCAAAGAATTCCATTACTTATCACCTGCAGAAGTTCCTTTCTTTCTTTCTTGCTGCTGGCCAGAGGTGGCCCTTTGTTCTGTGTGGCCTGTGACAGGGGACAGCACTGCAGAGGGCTCCTCTCACACTCACAGACTTGCACTGACTTTAGTATTTAATACTTCAGTGGTTCTGTATTGCACTCAGAAAGCGAGAAAATGCATTTGAATGTCAACCACTCATCTGGAGGTCTCTTTATTTTTGTTATTTTCTCTAGAAAAACTTTCTGTCGAGGTTTGAAAACTTTGTTTTCTTCCTAACACAATTTCCATGGCCTTTTATTTGACCGCAGCACTCTCCCTCATCCGTGCTTGATTTTAAAGGACAAAGTGTTACTTGAGCAGCTCAGAATTCAGTCACACAGCTCAACTGGAGCACATAGTAGAATTAAAAGGATACCTCATCTCCCTTTCCATTTGCAAACTGCCTGTCATAGACTGAATCAGCAAGACTTGACAGTTCTCATCATAGTTTCTTTTCTACTACAAGATTCTGTTCCAAAAACTCTTCATCACATTGAATGAGATACACAGCTTGCCTAAGCTGACAGCGAGGCAGTCTAGTGCTCAGGCAGACAACTCCTCCTGAGCTCCATCTGGCAATGCAGAGATCCACACAGTGATCATGTAACCACACTGAGAGCAGGGCTGCCCTCAGGTGCAGGGACACTGCTCCTGCCTTTTGCCATTGAGTCACAGGCACTCCAGGGAGTTCTCTTTAGCCAAACATTTCCAAATGAACACACCAAACTTGCACTCTGTTCTTCCAACATTATTTGGCATTTAGTGAAATCTCCAAGATCACTTAAAGATGGCTTCAAGCTTCTTAACTTTATTTTCTTGCTTTTGATCAATAATACCAGTAAAATTATGCCAAGCCAAGCAGTGTTAACTCAAAATTATCAGTTTTTTTCTGGCCCTATTGTATCTTTTCCTATTTCTTATGTAGTCAATCACTTATCTACATAGATCTCCATGAGTACAAAAACACAACCAGAAGTTTCTGCTGTACCTGTTCATTTAGCTCCTTCTTGTGGCTTTTCTTTCTGTTGTCAAACATTGCTAACACATCACCCAAACATGCACCAATACCCCTTTCAAATTAATATTTGTAACATCCTACTTGGCTTAGAATGCCCAGTTATCTTCTGCAACAAATCACATCAGTGCAAAAGAGATCATCTTCACATGACGGCCAAGCCCCTGTCTCACCCACCCTGTCCCACACAGCACAACACTGCACAACACTGAGGCAAATGGAGTGAAAACTGTATCTCTGGGAACACCCATTCCCTGAGGATACAGGGAAACCCAGCCTCAGAGGAGCTGGGTTGCTTGGGAACAGAGCATGTGAAGACAATTTACCCATCACAAAAGAGATTGCAGCAAACCTGACAGGAAAGTCATGAAAATCTCATACTGCGGGGACAGGACAGTGTAAATATCAAGGTGGGTAACTGTTGTACTTGTAAGACAAATAGCTGAAAATTAGCTTTTCATGATAAACTGTGGAAAAAGGAAGAAATCATCACTGAGAAAGCTGAGAGTACACTGTACATGAGCATCTACCATTTTACCAAGTAAAACATCATAATTAGATTTCTCATAGGAGAGCAGCAGTAAACCTTTGATGTTGGAGCACCTGCCCTAATTTACTGTTGACATTTTAAACCCTAATGCATTTTTACATGCAAGCACAGAAGGTGCTCAGTGCTGTTCTCTAAACTTTCTCCTCATGGCCCTGACTAAGAACCAGCTATGCTTCATTCAACTCACAAATCCAGAATAAAGTTCAGGAGGTTTGCATGGGCACTGTCATGATGGGGACAAAAAAAACACCGGGAAAATAATGGGAGCCATGAGCCAAATGAGAAAGTTTTCTGGTCTTACAGGCCCAGTGTTCCATGTCAGAAGCACCATTAAACCTGCTGCTGTTAGCTGGGCAATTGCTGGCTGCAGTTCTGCCATGAGTGAGGGCCAGGATGTTGGTGTGCTGTTGAGGAACACAGTGCATAGTGCAAGGTTAATGTCTCACTTGGGCTGAAATTTGCACAGCTATCAGGCAGCACAAGAGCTTTCAGCAAGAGCAGCAAGAAGAAAAAAGCTGCACTTTCTCTAAAGCCAGTACCCTATCCCAGTGAATGCACAAGCACTTTGCAGACCAGACGTCTTTAGGACAAGTAGACACATATAAATTTTAACTCCCTATATACTCATAACCTGCCGAGCTCACTAAACTAAGCAAGCTTGCGAGACAAACTTTTGCTCAAAACACAAGGACAGGCTGAAATTTGCTAGTTCCAAATTACCTTTTTTTCCTGACACTGCCCAAGTTCCACCCCCTGCAAAGCAACATGTGGAGTAAACTATAGGGAGCCACACCCCAGCAGTCAGGCCACCCCACCCTCCCACATTTAAATGGCAGTAGTGTACTTGACAACAGAAGAGTTTGGGTTGTGTTGTTATTTCTAGATAACTTGCTGGCTAATATGGCCAGTGTGCACCCAGAAGTCTGCCAAAATGCAAAGTGAGCTGCCCTTAAGGATCTAAATTCTTTGAATCAGAGCTGCCTCACATGGAAAGAAATACAACAGAGACAGGAGCTCACAGTCCAACCTCCACAGTGTCAATAGCCTAAAGCAGTTGGGGAAGACATTATTGAGTAGCTTCATGGTATATTTTTCAACACAACTTTCCAGAGAAATTTTTCCTAAAATCCATGCTTCTGCTTCAGCTCTGCCTCAGGTGGCTGTCACTCCTTCCCTGAGCTCTCTGTGCCCCACCCAGGCACACCCAGAGAGACAGATCAGCTGGTGGCACTTTTCCCCCCGCAGCACGGCTAGACCCATCCTCCTGACCTTTGCAGTTTTTATTTTCAGTGGTTTTCTGTGGCCATCTATGACCTGTGTCCCTTTCCTTGAGGGATACATTGAATTCAAGTTGCCTTCCACTGGGTGTCTAGATTGTTAAACTTTGTAGTCACACACACAACTTTCAAATACAACTCAGTTCTTTTTCATCCTCATTACCCACAGCTCCCAGAGCCAGCCCCAGCAGCTCAGCTGCACAGCACTGTACCCAATTCCTCCCACTAGAGTGCACCACAGCTCGTTTCCAGCAGTTCTCTCTCCCAAGTATTTCAGAAGCGAGTCTTTGCCTGGATGAGACATTTGGCAGAGCAGTTTGTGGTAATGCCCTCTCCCTCTCTGTGTAGGACATTGCTCTTTTCCATGTGCCTCCACCAGGCTCAGAAGAGCTTTTGGAGACTTTCAATCTCCATCAAGCAAGACGCTGAGGAACCGGATCTCATTTTAAAGCTAGCCCTGCTCTGCTGTAAGCATGAGCTGGACTTGACCTCCAGAGACTCTTTCAAGTCTATGTTATTCTGCATAACAAACAAATCCTCTTTAGATGGAAGAGGAGGGGCCAAGAATCCACTTGAAACGAGATGAGAGCTAACCGTGTGCTGCAGAGAGAGCAATGTCTCCAGCAGCACACACTGTGTGGTGGCAGATTCCACTTCCATCCCTGACAAGAAGACAGACAGGACTGTGCTGTGCTTCTGGCAGGAACTGCCTGCCCTCCACAGTCCAACAGCTCGGCCAGCCCAGCTCCAGGGGCTTTCAGAGACCACCAAAGAAAACATAACTTAAACATTTGGATTTTCAGTGTTATTTTTCTTTCCAATTTTCTGGCAGCTAAGAAATTAAAAAAATTTTAAACACAAGCATCACTAGAAAGACTACCTAGCTTAACTATTTGATAGCTGCCTTAAAAAAACAAATGTCTTCGTGAATTCAGACAGCCTTCAAGACTGGATAGGAAGAGGTGTTAGCTGTGATTGCCCATGGTGCAACAAACCCCTAAGAAACCTTGTTTAAAACCTTTGATCAATTCCTTTTCCTTAATAGCAGTACAGAGACTCACCAGATTGCCTTTCACAGCAGCAGGATTTGACTTTTCTTAAGGGTGAGGCTGAAGACTTTCAGAAGTCTCTACTTCTCTCATTTCTCCTCTGGCAATTAACAGCTAGTGGTTATACGCTATTCACTTGGTGCCACCATTTTCACAGTCTAACATTATCTAGCAGCAGGAATGAGGTCAGGAAACTAGTTCAGATCCATTACTTTCTAGTCTCTTTTCTTGATCCCTAAACTTACTGATGCCAATTAGCAAAGTACTAATGAACCTCTACCTCTATTGAATGGCTGCTGCAATTCAATTGCAAAACAAGCCACTTCCAATCCTAACTCTAAGAAAATGTGAATTGGATCATGATATGCATTCTAGTTAATGAGGAGTATTTAATGTAGATTCTTGCAGAGTGCTCAGGTGGGTCACAAACAGATAATTGCATTGACACTTCACTGCAGCCAATCTTTAGAGCATTGATGCACTGGTAATAACCCAGTTACTGCACACAGTTACTGCACACAGTACCTGATGCACCATTTGATAACCCAGTTACTGCACACAGTTACTGCACACAGTACCTGATGCACTGGTAATAACCCTGTTACTGCACACAGTTACCTGATGCAGTGCCTGAGAACCCAGTTACTGCACACAGTTACCTGATGCACTGGTAATAACCCAGTTACTGCACACAGTTACCTGGTGCACTGGTTGATAACTCAGTTACTGCCACAGTTACCTGGTGCACTGGTTGATAACTCAGTTACTCGGGGTAGTGAGTGCTCCACTTCTCACTGCACACCACAGCTCTGCACACTGGAGTGACTGTGAGCAGCTTTGGGTGACTGCAGTCTCTTCATATGGTGCTACTGAGCTCCAAAATCAAACTGCAGGTGAGATTGCCAGCAGTACTGGTGCCTGCTTTCATGGAGTCTTGGTACCCTTGTGGTTGAAAGCCACCTCTGGAAGTCACCGAGCCTCCCCCTGAGATGGAAGCAAAGCCAGGGCAAAGCTCAGTCTGGTAGCTCATGACCTCGTCCATTCAAATTCCCAACACCTGCAGCATTTCCACCTTCCACCCGGGCAGCTGGTTTCAGTATTCAACTCCTCACATTTCTCCTTGTCTTGCTTGGATAGGTAAAACCCATATAAGTTGCTCTCAGTTTTGGGGGGATTTCTGTCTGTTTCTTTTTCTTTCTTTTATTCTTTTCTAGTATTTCTCCAGTATTTACATCTTTCATATCAAAAGAAATAAATGTCAGAGTCACAAGCCAGTATTACTAAGCTCACAAAACTCATTTTCTGATAGCACTTTTCCAGTCCAGCAATGGGGAAATCTACCCTGCCCCTGTGGACTGATTCTCCAAATATGCCTAGTAAACATCCCAAAAATTTCCATATGACTGATTCCAATGAGGAGGACCAGATAGATCCCTCCCTGAATAATTTCTTAACAATTCCAGCTCAGATAATATAAATTAACTTTTTTTAAGTGCTATAATCTATTCATGTGAAATTGTATTTTTTCAAAATATGTCACACCAGGGAACAACCTTCCATTTTTAAACTCTTCACAAAAAAAGCAAAATCTTCATTCCCATTTGGAAAGGCTTTTGTCATAACTAATAAACTTAAAAGTTGCTTTGCTGCTTTTCAGGATTATACTTTAGAAAGATTAATTACTTAGTGTAGGAGAGATTTTTCTAAACCCCATATTTGATTATAAAGTAGAAAAGATAATTTGCTGAATAAGCAACATCTGAGCCTCTTTAAACACAGGGACTGAGCAGGAATTGTGATCAGCTTGAAAGTTGGGTTCTGTTTCATCATTCTGTCATAGACTATGACTTCAGGAAGTCATAATCTGTTTTAATATTTTATTTTAATAAATAAAAAGTAGAATAATACTTTTTAACATATATACTTGTTTTCAACATTTGTGAGATGACATTTGCATGACACTCAGATTGTAGAAATCTGGTTTATATGAATAACAAAACTTTACAGAAGATGACATTAGGAAAGACAACTAGGAAAATACAAGCAATCAAAAGACATTTACATATTTAATCATAATATATATTTTACATGGCCTCCGAAACAAAGCCAGTGCTTGCTTTTCACCAAGACAGGGATTTGTTCACACATTATTGAAATGCACTTCTCTGCCTGGAGCACTCAGGGATGACCCTGCTAACACTGGAGATCTGAACTCCTCTTTCAACCTGATCATAATTTAACTCGAGCTATTAAAGATGTATCACATTAGATGGAGAACTCAGAGTGCTGCCCCTTTGCTGGAGTCACAAAACAGGGACTCTGCCTCCCACTTCTTTTCATTGATGTGTCAGTTTATAAATTGCTGTAAAAAACAAGAAGCAATTACCATGAAACTCCAAAAGGTTTAGCAGACACTGTCACTGAGAGGTTACAGACAATGTGCTGCACAGTGTTTCAAATAAATTCATTAGGTACATGCAAGAGTCTTGGTGCCATTTTTAGGCATCCAAAGAAAGTTTTGAATCTAAGGACTCCCCTTAAGATCATTAAAGGTTTAAAACAGGAATCTGTAAAAGCACAGATACAATGCAGCCAGATTAGAAAAGGACAAGCACCATAGATCTAGGGCTGTCATCAGTAATCATTAAACTTCACAATTCAAAAAGTCCATTTATATGGTTACAGTTAAATATTTCCAAAATGGGCCATAACAGAAGTCTGTAGCAAGAACACAGAATCTCACTAGACAGAAAAATATGTTCACTTTTTAAAGCATCAAACTCAACTGGCTTCATGATCTACAGAATATTTAAATTGTCCATTCAGCCTGAAGCCTGGAAGTACCTTTTTCATTAAACAGTTCCCTCACTCTCTGATATATAATCAAATTTTATTTTATAAAGAACTAACTCAAATCCCAAACTTATGAATCTTTTATATCTTCAAATATTTGCCAAAAGTCAGTCTCATCCCATTTCAGCATAGGTTTGCTCAGGATGCAAAACTCTTCTGAAATAATTTTTATACATGCTGGAGGCATATGATGAATATATTTTGACTTGTACTTTCTTAGACATAAGATTATCTTCTTGAGCTATAGACAATAAAGATAAAAAGATCTTTCTTTCATTACAATCAGTATTCTCTACAGGACAGATTTCCAGTGAAGGTTCTTTGCAAAAGAAACACAAATTTATCTTCGCCCTTGAAAGACCAAAGAACTGGTTTTCCACAGGCATGCTGATGGCAAAAATAAAACTGGTAGGGAAGTTCTGCTATAATGATCAAGATGATTCTTTCCTTTCAAATTCTCTAGGCTTTCAATTAAAAAGAAATTCTGTAGCCTGGTGGTATAATGGCAAGAAATTGTGGCATATTTACCTCTCTAACTGAAACTTCAAAAATTAGAAAGCACAAAGTGTCCTGAAAGGTCAGAAGAAGCAGCTGCCATCTTCCTTCCTTTAATATTCACTGTGCTTATTCCTCCTCCAGTTACAGAGCTGTTAGTGGTTAAAAAATGATCACCAACCCCCCTTTTTAATTAATCTGTGTAGGTTTCTGGTCCCATGGCTTAGGTCAGCAATGGTCAGGGGCTTTCCCAATGGCACGAGCTTATTTCAGGTTAGCTTCCCTTCTGCACCTTTTGGTCATGGGCACAGTGTAAGAAAATGGACACCAGGACATGTAAGACCCTGCCTGGGAGTCTCTTTGTGTTAAAGAATTCCAATTTGATCTTTTACCAATTTGGTTTTGTTTAATCTTAATGTACAACATATCTCAATCTAACTTTTCCTGGATCTAAAGGGTTTGTCCCAACAGGTTGTGTTGCCTCAAGCCTCTTGGGCAGTAAAAGACCATACCAGATCCTGTTCAGCAGCCAAAACTTTCTTTGGGATCCATTATGGGACTGCAGGAAGAACCTCTCAAAATCCCCATAACTTATGACTACAGTGCATTTAGTGATGGCATCCCAGATTTCATGATTCTTTCCTTTCAAATTCTCTAGGCTTTCAATTAAAAATAAATTTTGTAGCCTGGTGATATAATGGCAAGAAATTGTGGCATATTTACCTCTGAGAAAGCCACTATGTCCAGCTGTTCAGTACCCCCCAAAAGGACATTGCAGACAATGGTGTTAAATTACAATGCTGTCTGCTCACCTTGTCGTCTTGATGTCAAGTGTGATGTGGCAAAAGAAACCCAGAAGAACAAAGATAACACAACTTTGGTATGAGTGGAATTGAACACTCACAGAGAAAGACAATGTTGGAAATAACTTGGTTCTAATGAACAAAGAATACTCAAGCTTCCCTAAATGGATGAAGATTAGTATAAATTTGGAATTTCTAAAGAACATCTGATGTGTTAAAGAGAAGTTAAAATTATATTTTAATATTCATTTCTTACAGATGCTGTCAAAAACATAGATGGAACTGTATGGACATTTGTAATCTCTTTTTCCTTCTGATTTAGTAAAATCCTTTAAAATACAGTTTTCAGACTGTCTGTTATGCAATATACTGGCTTACACTTGTTAAGGACTGGATGCTTACATGAACCCAAATTAAAATCTTTAGAGTCATCACTGTGCATCTTACTGTAGTTCTAAAATGCTAATGGACAAAGGAATTCCTACATTTCCCACTGGTGATTTTTGCCAGCTTCCTGTTTTTCATTTAACTGGCTTCAGAAACCAGGAGGTGAAAACATTATTTCAAATTAAGAACACATTACCACTTCCAAAGTTGCAGTTAATCCAGAGCAAGGCACAGCACTATTGCCTAGATAATGAAATCAATTCTCGGGGTCATTCTGCAGGATGAATGAGAAAGACAATCCTTTAAAAGCCCTTGGAAGTGCACTTAGTGGTAGATGAGGCATGAAACACTTTTTGACAGCATGCCTCATTCAGCACATAAAACATTAGCAGAGGATCAAACTTCTTTACTGATCATTCTGGGATGTAGTTTAGTCTAACGAGGGGGTGATTACCCTGGCAGCACAGTTAAACACACATCAGGTGCCTTCTCAAGGCACTGGCAGCAGGTTGGGGTGTTCATGCTGCTGACAATTTCTGGAGTTGGCTTCTGGACAACTACATCAAGCCCAGAAGAATCCACCCTTCACAGGCACACTGATGAGTATAGAGAAATATTGCCACTTTTCTCCTGCTTCTGCACCTTTTTCTCCACAAGAGGCACAGGGAGGGGTGGAAGGAGAGCATGAAGTGCCACAGATAATCAATTTTCAGGCTAAGTGATTGCACAGGGAGGAGCAGCAGGGAGAGCCCATCAACACCACAAGTTATAGCCCATCTTTTTCTTACATCATCCTCCAGCCCAGGTGTGCCAGGAACAAGCAGCACTGTGGCTTCCCACAGGCTCTCCTGCCTTCTACCCCTGCTGAC
The DNA here is from genome assembly GCF_047830755.1 of Zonotrichia albicollis. Lineage (NCBI taxonomy): Eukaryota > Metazoa > Chordata > Aves > Passeriformes > Passerellidae > Zonotrichia > Zonotrichia albicollis. Next base: position 9,588,154 of record NC_133834.1, read on the forward strand.
ATTTCTCTCAGGACAAGTGTAATTGTTCAGCTTAAAGGTTTATCATATTACACAAATCAACAATTATTACAAAATTAAATAGACTTCGTGTATGTAAGTTTTTTTAGCTGAAACTTCTGGTTCAGAAAGAAGACATTTAATTGAGATTAAACACAAATCTATCTTGTATGACTCAATTTTTAACTCCCAAAGATCTATTTTCCCCACTACTTATGCATCTCAGTAGAACAGTTGAAAATGATGGATTACATTTCTTAAATCATGGCTATTATATACTGTATAACAGAAAAATGTCTTTCAGTGTTTGCTTTTTTACAAAAAAGCAGTTGAACAGAGACATGCAGCCTCAGAATAGTGCACACTCCCTTCTATCGCTTGCTTAATTTACAGAAAGTGCATCAAAACCTAAATGCATAAACATGGATCATGTTGACTTTACTTACACAGTTCATTAAGATCTGAATATAAGGAATGTATTTAATAATATAGAAATACTATAAGACAACACTACTTTTGGAATCTTTTCTTTTATAAAACTAGGCTTGTTTTTAAAGGTGACTATACTGAAGGAGCCAACCAATGAATGCCTTTTCCTTGGGCAAATTCTGTTCATTGTTTTTTTTTATTTCTTGGACAAAGGGCGATGGTTTATCTCCTTCTCTTATGGCAACATAAAACCTACAGCCCAAGAGAGAATACCTGAAAGAGCACACTATTATTTTCTTTAGTATCTCCATGATTGGTTTTTGCAGAACCTTTCTCAAATTATTGCCATGCTGCTATTTGTAGCCTAGAAGGACATAAAGTGATTCTCAGAGGGCTGGAGGGACATTGGGAGGCAAAGCTGAGGGGTGCAGACACCCCAAGAGAGAACAGGCCGAGGAACCACAGCCTACAACATGCTCACATTCACTAACATGGCTGCAAAAGATACTTAAATTCAGTCATGAAGTACAGTTTCACATAATAAACAACCAGGGGAGGTTTGGTATTTAATATCAGTCTTCAAGGAGCAGAAGCAGAATAATTCATAGATGGAAAAACCCATTTCCTCACCCACATGTCACCTCTCAGCTGTACAGATTAACAGTCATGTTCCTCAAGGCTTCCATTTTCTTTTTCTTTTTTCTTCAATTTCCTGACATTAGGGAATAAGGAAACAACCAAAGCATTGGAGAACAGAGTTCCACAGAGGCTATTTTGCCCTGCTGAGAAGCATATTTCTAAACATTAACTGAATTTTTAGGAAAATATTACAGAGGAATGTTGGTTCCAGCTACTGTAATGTGTATGTTATGATAAATGGATATTTTCTGCATATTCATCAGACTTCTTTCCCCCTAATTAAGGGAAGGAAATTTTAGTAATGTCACTTCCTATTGCATTTCTTTTCCTCTCATTAACTCTCACTGTGATACAAATATTAAAGATTCATTTCTTTTACTCTGCTTCTGCAAAACACCACATTTATAAAGATAAAAGTAAAATACAGTGATGAAATAACTTATTTCACTGTAATTTCACTTTTGAGGAAGGAAAGCATTATCTGCCCAATTTCAATTCTGAATCTATAGAATACTAGCTGGCCTCTACTTTTGAATAACAGCTTTTTATTAAAAGAAATTAGAAGTTGTGAGATGCAGAGCTTTCTGCTCAGGGCATAACTCATTCTCTGGCTGAGGGGTGGTTAAATAAAATTTTATCCTAATTATCCCATAAATACATATAATTACATTTCTGATTGCATCTTTAACCAGGTTTTACAAGGCAGTAATTCTAGTCTGTGTAGATATACTTTATGTTAAAGTTAAGCACTCTTTCACAGGGTAAGCTGTGCAATTTTGACAGCCTAAGGCTTAGTTTAAAATGCAACACACATCCAAAAGCAGGTGGATAGATAGGAGGCTGATGAGCCATCAGCATGAAGCCAGGTCAGTCTTCTCCCTGCTTATCTTGCACCTTGTCAAGATGCACACACTGAAGCAGCAGTTAATTCATTACAAATGCATCAAGAGAAGGAATTCCTGGCTAAAAAGACTCAGATGTATAATCTAATGGAGAAATGTCCATCTGCATCCTAAACTCTGAAATAACCTCATCACATTGACACCTAACACTTTCCTTGATAAAGGAGCATAGACAAGAAATGCTGGTCCATAGGTAACAGCTCAAGTAGAAGTTGGGGAAGAGAATGAAGAGAATTCAAGCAGCAGCACAGCCCCTTCCCAGAAAATACACTTACAACACAGTAGAAGTCTTTTTTTTTTTTGGAGAGTGAGATTTCCTTAGCTATCAAGGTGATGTATGAGATAATTTAATCCACCTTTAAGTTACTGTTGTTCAGACATAAGGCATTCTTAAGAATCCTTCATGTCCTCAGTCTTCTCCCTACATTTATTTTCCATCCCATCTGTAACATTCAGTAAACACAGCAGCTGTCTGCAATCCATCTAATCTGAAACACAGACTTTTCACTCTGAAACATTCAGTGCATGTGTTTTGAAAAACAAGTCATGTAATATTCTACATTATTTAAAAGCTTTCATCATTCTTTGAAGGCTACTGTAAACAGTAGCTGCAGGGGAGTTCATTTAAATATATTCACTTTGAACTGCAAATTGTGTACGGTAGAAAACAGAATGACACATACAATTTTACCTTTTCTCCTGCTAACTGTTGTTTACAAATGTTATCAAATCTGCTCTAAAATTTAAGGCTACGTCAAGTTTCAGGCAGTTAATTATCAGTGTTGGAATGAGTCTTACAGGCTCCTAACACTTGATGGGCCTTGGGGGAGAATTAAATGGTATTCAGATTAGGCAGAAAGCATTGCTTCTCACCAAAATACACAAATTCACAAGAAATCAGCCACTGAGGTCAGGAGCTGTACCTACTGATAAGCACAGACAGGTGGGAAATGTGGAATATCCCTGGCAGCTGAATACTCATGGTTTCTTTGAAAACCACTGCCAATAGCTTCAGAAAACACAGCAAGAGCTGAGCCAGCCATGTCAGTGAGCCTTTTTCTGTGCTCACAAACTCCTCACAGCCATTGCATCCCTTGCTCTGTGTGAGCGTCTAGGGAGGGTTGATGTAGCACGAGTTGATTACTAGAGGACGATTGTGGTGCAGCATTTGGGAGCAATAAATTCTACAGCATCATGGGACTGATGCTCCCAGCACCATCCAGGGGAACACACAGCAAACCTCTATGGAATAAAATAATATTTTCTCCTAATAGCAAAGTTCAAAGGTGAAAGTGATAATGTCTTGTACATCTTGCCAACTTCCAGGACCCAGATCCTGTTGTTAATGTTGTTATCACAGCAATAAAGCTGGGTTCCTGCATTGCAGGAGCATTCCAGAAATTATTAAGATCAGTTCTTTTTGCTACAGGCAAAATCACTTTTTGATGTTTAATATGTAAATGTCATTAACTGCCCCATAGTAATTGCACATTAAGTTAAACACTACTCCAGTTTTTAGATTAAAAAACACACTTTTATATATATATATAGATGAAATAGAGCACACTCAGAATGAAGACTCAAGTTTTGTTAAAGAGCCTGGCCTGTGGTAAGACTCGAGAGAAAAAGGACCGGTGAGATAGGGAGCTGCAGCTGCACCATGGCCTGGGGACAGCAATGCCACCAGAGGCCAGCCTCACTCCTCACCTCGAGGAGACACAAAGGTGCTGCTGTAAAAATACTTTTTTACTTTTTAGTTGTGAGACAAGAAATCATATGTAAAAAAAATCTAATTTCTAGCAAACAGAATTGGAAAGTAAAATGTCCTGCCTTGAACTCTTAGTCTACAGTTGGTTGAGACACTTGAAGCTTCTTATTTTAAAGAGAACAGCTGGAAATTTAACAAACTCGTTCCTTCATATCTCCTTTACCAGATGCTTTTAATCTAAGAAATTTTCCTCCTACTTAAAATGCTTGAAAATCTAGTTTGCAATTAGAAAATTGGATAGCCTTGGTTTAGATCAGAAGAATATATTAGAGTAAATAGAGAGATGTTATTGCCCAATACATCTACTATTTTGGTTAGTTCTACTCCTCTCTCTTTCTGACATTGTAGTGCTGCTCTCAGCAGTGCAGACCAAGTTCCAGGCACAGAACAGTTACAGAAAACAATCCAGCAAAAGAAGCCCAAAACCTTCCTCATATAAAAGGTGTCAAAGGAACTGGGCACTGTGCTGCCCCTTAGACACCAATCCTGAGTGCAAATTTCACTGGATTCCTTTGAAAATCTCAGCTGAACAGTCCATGAGAGGGCCTGGGAGCAGATTTTTTCAGTTGTTTGTTAGATGTGCACACTCCATTATGTTTTGTGAATGTGTGTGTGCAGGGAAACAGCCCTGAACATGAAAACACATCAATACTGATTTTAACCAACATTTTGGCAACAGCTTCAGTAGTGTCCTTGGATGGCAGCTCTGCACAGATAATTGGTTTGTATGCATCAATAATTGTGCCACTTTTTTTAGGAGCTTTTTCTGCCAAATGTAAAGTGTTTCAACAGCACTGTTCAGACACATCAGAAACTATGAATGCAATAAGTGACTTTCACTCTAGACTCCAACCACAGATTACCATGTTCAATTCTTTCCATACCTCTGGTTTTAATTTATTCACAGGCCAGCAGTATTGACCCTAAATGGAGGATTTAAGGGTTTCATTGTTATTACTTAGCTGCACCCCTCTGCAGCCATGCTCAGTTGGCTGCTCCTGGGGCTGCCCCAGCCAGCCCAGGCTCAGAGGCACCTGAGGAACCACACTGCCCTTATTCCTGCCAGTTAAACAATCCCAGCTACTCTGCATTCTCAGCTTCTGTCCCCTGCAGAAGTTTCATGTGCTGCCACCTCTCTACTTCAGGCAGCAGCTTAGAGAATGTGTTTAGCATTCAACAGGAGAGGAAAGAAGGGTATCACCTAATAATAATCTAGCTTCTCACCTCAAAAATACACTATTTGTGCCAACATATCTGTCTTTCATTTCACATTAGCATTTCATGCTCAAAACTGTGCAGAAAATTGTAAATATGTCAAGAGAATGCCAAAGGCACAAAATGCAGAGGAAAACTTATGAGATGAGAATAGACAGTGGAAAAGGTACTTCCCTAACCATAAAACCCAAATTTTCTTTCATCTATGATCTGATAGGAGGAAGTTTTCCTCTTGCCTGGGTAGGAGCACTGGGGGATGGAAGGCATATTAGCCCTTCCCATCTTCATTGAGGATCGTAAATATTTATATTCTGCTCAGGTGCAGAAACTGAAGCAATTGCACACAGCTCACTTTGCTGCAGGGTTGTGCAGAAAAGCTCTGTCTGCACTAAATATGGAATAGGGATTATTGAAGTGTGACTGCAGAAAACAGAGACCCACACAAAGAGCAAGATCAGGAAATACAAGGCCAATCTGCACAGATACCTACCCCCAAAAAAAACTTGGCTTACTATTGAATAGAACCAAAGGATAGTCCTTAACTATCTTTTGGCTCTATTCAAGAACTAGAAATTCTTTCCTGATAGAAATGGATTCCTGAATGAATCTTGAAGATATCCCCAAGTCACAACAGAACAGAGAAACCTTCATTTGGAGGCCAAGCCACTCAGTGAGGTTCCCCAGAATCAGGATTCTGCTGCTGTCAGTACATTCAAAATAATGCCAGCTGCAGAGGTGAACAAAGGATCTGCATTAAGGGGGTTTCAATTCTTATTTTAATTGAATCACTTGGGATAGTTTATCATTATTTTTATTTGCCTAACTCAAACATATATTACTATTATAAATCCTGAAGAGTTCACAGCAAATCATTCACCCAGAAACTAGCTGGCAAGAACATCACTTTCCACTATTCACAGATCTGCACAGACTCAGCCCTGCACTTCACAGGGAGAGCCTTCTCTCAAGTGCCAGCAGCACTGACATTTGTATATGTATTTCTGAATCATTCCTGCCTTCTGAACAGAGGACAAAATATATTCTGATTAAAGTCGTGCTGTTGGGTTGAAGTAATACATGCTAAATGCTAGATTGAGAGATTTTTCATAACAACTCCTAACTTTAAAAACAAGAACATCCAGCTTTTTCCTAATCTGATTTCTAATAGGAATTGTGTATCAGAGCCAATACATTTATTATTAAAGAATCTGAGCATGCATCCCCTAGTTCTCTCTATGCACAGCCAAATTATAAATTAGAGTGTCTAAGCATACATGCTATTAACTATTCGACCACTGAAATCCAAAGTCATGGGGTTGACTGCAAAATAACTTAATTAAATGAATGCAAAGATCATCTGAAGAGTCATGAACTCTACTACCCAGAAGTCCAACCCATCCACCTACAACAGCAGACAGAAAGTATTAGAAATAAGTGTGTGAGCAGTGATATAATATAGGCTGATTTCCAGTGCCTCACTTCATCTATATTCTCTCATGTCAAATAAAGCAACTTTCCAATATTGGTTTCAGTGGAGGCACTCATGGTCTATCTCCCATCTCACAAAAAAAAAATAAACTAGAATAAAAAACCCCAAAATAAATATATTTGTCCCAAGGCCTCTAGTCCTTTCCAAAACAGCTAAAATCAGCCAACATATTCAAAGGTATGGGGTGAAAAGGATAAGGAAGAAAAGCAGATGCAGAGAAAGACCTCTGATAAACCAGGGCTAAAGTATTTATCTCAAAGTTTAGGTATTTTCAATCTATCCACACACATCTGAGAATAAATTTCCTTGTTTATATAAACATTACAAACTACACCGGACAGCTCTTCAAAACAGAGTCAGAGTGAGAGCTCTTCATGTGTGCCCTGGGGGCCTTTCTTGTTTCCTTCTTATTTTCACTGTTTCCATTCCTGAGTATGAATGGCAAACCCCATTTCCATTGAATCCGGGACCTCACCCATCTCGGCAGGTTTTGGTACAAGTTTGGTTGCCTCCTGCAGTTCCTGAGAGTGTGAACCAAGTGATCTGAGTGTCTGTCATGACAGCTGCCTACATTTGTTGGACCTTGAAAAACAATTCTGAGAAACATGACCTGTTGTGTTCATATGAGCATAGAGGATTTAGTCAGGAATACTTTAAATATCAACATTAAAACATTTTTAATTAAAACATTTTTAATCCCTAAAGCACTATCATTTGCACTGTAAAGCAACAGAAATAAAATTATCCAATCGCAAATAATGAACCTTAAATATCTATAAATGATACGATCATTTATTTTTCAACACAATGATCAGTTCCATAAGTGTTGAATTTCAATCTGACCAAAGGAATTGAAAGAAGAATTTCTACCCTCCAATGAGAATTTCTCTCTTCTACATAAATCATAATTTCATATGAATTATGACAAACACTGCTATATCTTACCTGTAGCATATTTTTTAAAAAGTATTGCTTTTTTTACTATTACTGATTTATGCCAGGCATTGGTGCAGTAAACGTGGTGAAGAGCTATTAAGAAATTATTAAAAATCAAACAAAATCACTTTAGAGTATTAAATTCTATACCTGAATGTTTACTTGCTTCAGATAGTATCCCTTCCCATAGAAAAGTGAATTTCACTGGGAGAAATTTGTGTATTTCTGCAGAAAATTACATTAATTTAGGGTGAAACCACACAGGGATGTTCATATCTTTGAATAATTTCTAACAGCTGCTGACACTTTTCCCCCACCATGTGATTCAATATCACTGCATAAAATTAAAAAACTTCATTTAAAAAGCAAAGCATTGGGGAATCCACAACACAGCAACAGCAAAATACCATCCCAAATATCAGCAACCTGACTGGCACACACAAGGACACCTTAGTTTGTTTGGGGCATGTTTTCTTTTTTTCCCCCAGCTACATTTAGAGGAATTTTTCACATTTTCTATTCCCTTTTTCAAACTCTTCTAAGGACATGGTCAGATTAGCAGAGTACATTTTAAACAAATGAGAAACAATAATACAATCCCTAATAAACTGCTCATTTACTTCTGTTTTTTAATAGGCAGGACATCAGTGATACGAATGTCTCCTTTTTCAGCAACAACTGTATTACCCCAACAACAGACGTTTAAAATGGAAGTACAGCCCTAAAACCTTAAACATGTAACAAACAGACTGAGTGCAGACTAAATTCAATTCACTGGATTTCCAAGAGCAATTAAAAAATGTAACATTTCCCTCTTTGAGTGCCATATGAAATGAAGTTGTGTGAATCACAGCCATGTTTGGGTTGCTGTGATGTGATTCCCAGAGCACTGGCCCAGCAATCCCTGGCTGGTCACTGCTGAGTTCAGTATTGTCCTTGCTGCAAGGAGCTGATGGAGGGAAGGCTCTCCACTCACTGAACCTAATTGCCTAAGCAGCAGGAGAGCAATCAAAGAAAATCTACTGAAGTTGAAAATGTAAATGGCATTAAAATCCATTTAGAGAAATGAAATGTGAAATCTCTGTGATGCAAGAGGATACACTGAACCAGACAGAATCACACAGAACCGCTAGCACCTCAGAATTCCTTGTCCTAATAAATTCAAGATAAACAAGCTTTCTCTTTTGTGTTTACAATGAATGATAATATCTGTAGAATTTGTGAAGACTAAGATCTCAAACAGGAGATCCAACCAGGTTTTGAAGACAGTTGCAGAAGCTCTACCAACACTGCAATAAATAACCTGCACCTGGAAAAGGAAGCCACAGAGCTGGTGGCAACAGCAGCTCCAAATAGGACTTGGCTGAAAGACATGAAAACCCTTTGCACAACTCTTCTGCCTGAAATTACTGTCTGCTCCTCTCAAACATTAATTCTTTGTTGTCTCCCATCAACTGATTCCTACTCAATTTCCTGCAGCACATTTCTGCCATTCTCCCAGCTCCAGTCTTATACTCAGCTCCCCCTGGATATTGCTGGTTTCCATTTCTCCTATCTCCTCTCAACTAGTTTTTCAGCTATTTCTCTTTCTTGCTTTGCCCACCCCACCCACCATCTGCTCCACTTGAGTCCCCTTTCAGCTTCTCTTTCCATTTGTCAGCTGTTCTATCTTCATTCCCTTGGCTGTTTTCATCCTTCTTCCTACTCCCACAAGCTTTCTCAATTTCCCCTTACCTGCTCTGTTATCCTGTTTTATTCACTTCTTTCCTCTATATTACACCTCCTTCTTCCTGCAGCATTCCATTCTATAACAGCATTCCCTTTGGATTCTGCACACACAATGTTGTAATTATACAATTATTTCTCCCTTCTGATTTCAATCTTCTTTTTACCTCTTCCTACTACTGCTACTACTTTTCCTTTTTAACTATTTGTTACATTTTTTTCTTTTGAGACAAATAGACACAAGCAGAGAAGAAATTATAAGGATGACAAAAAATCAAGTGACTTCAAAGATGATACTGTAAAAAGATGAAAAAACCCCATAGTCTGACAAAGAAAGGGAGGGGTTTCTGTATTTTTCATACCATCAGTGAAAGAGAGGTTTGGAACAGATGGCAGAGGACTATAATGCATACTTGCCATTAAAGACTGAACAATATTGATGTTATCTATGACAGATATTTATCAAACATATTCTTAATAGGCCATAGAGGAGTTTCTATAACCTCTGCAGTCAGCCTGCTGTAGTGCTTTCATGCTTTTACTCTCCAAAAAAAATACAACCTAAGGTTTTTGTGTTCATCCAAAATGACCTCACAAACACTACTCACAGTCTCACAGCTGATTTAACAAAATTTTGTCCCTGTAATCATTCAAAATAGTCTGATGAAGTTTTTGGAAGCACATTCTTAAACCACTAAGGAGAAACCCCCCTCAGATGACATTACACCACTGATAAAGGCAGTGGCAGATTCCAGAACTATCTGTCCCACCATAAATGTTTGTTGGCTGCTACTGGGATAAATTTCACTGCTCCATTTTCCAGCACAGAGCCACACCGACTCCTCCCAGGGTGAGTTTTGTTCCTCACAGTTCTGGTTTAAGAGTGCAGAGGCTGCAGAGCTGTAGAACTGGGCAATGTTTGCTCATCCCTCCAGGAGACCGGGGCAGGAAGGTCCCTGCTCCCTGGCAGCAGCTGCTTCAGGCACGGGCAGGGTTTGCCCCTTGCTGTGTCGGCAGCAGCTGCTGCCCAGCTCCCTGCTGGATGTGGAGCCCCAGTGTCCTGCCTTCTGCAACCTCCTCACTAAACAAACTTGCTTCACTTAGTCCTGGGCACAGGTCAGCATTTCCATTTTGCTCTCCTCTGAAATTTGTCAGCATGTTTGACACCATGTCAGACACCATCAGCGTGATGTCCAAATCTGAGCAATGTTTCTGCCTCATTAGCTCCAAACAGCACAGATTAATTACCTCCTGTTTCTTACACACAAAACCCTTGCTAACACTTCCTGAAGTGACATGTGGCTTTATCTCCTGACAAACTGGCACAGTCAGCCTGCAGTCCAAAAAAAATCAGAGTCTATTGAAAGGACCAGCACAGAAAGAAGGACAACAGGAGAAGTTACATCAGCTACACAGAACCTCAAGAGAAGCTTTTAACTCTGGTAAGTGTAATAATACTAGCTTCAATTTTTAAAAAATCAGTATTTTTGATTTCTCAAATGGTAATAACACTCACAGAAGCAATCATTAGAATTATTATTTCTGACCAAATGGGCATTCATCAAAATATGAGCAAAAATGCAAATTAAAAAAATGTCTTCATCTGTAATTTGTTGGGAGATTTGGTATGGTTATTACTTTATTTTATTAATAGATAACCTATTACTTGAAATATATTGGTCTGATTTTAATAATTATATTGAACAGGGCATAATCTGTAATATCTTTTTAAATCTGGCAACAAAAACCTACTTTGCCTTTTCAGAAATCTTCATAACTCCCTCTTCAAAGGCCATCTATATTCTTCATTTCTAATTTGAGAATATAACACATTTCAAGTTCTTTGACTTTCTAAAACAACTCTACAGAAAAATAATAAATGCAAAGATCATGGATACTTGTAGTGCTGCTAATGTTCAAGCTATGGAATGGCAAATTGTTGTTGCCAGAAAAAGAAAATACAATGAATAGACATCATATTCTTGCATATACTTCAAACAGAGATTAGCAGAGATTCAGTAATAAAAAGGAAGTAGAAGTCAAAGATTTAATTCACCAGATGAAATAAAAATAGCTGTCTTGAGCCCTAAAAAAGAAGTGCTAAAAAAATCTGATGAGTTTTGACACACAAACTTAATTACACTCAGTGTTTAAAATTATTTTTTTAACATCTAAATGTGGATACAGGAGTCTATTTTTAAAGATCAATTCATTTTCAGAATCAGAAAGATCCTGACATCCTCCTGACAGCCCCAGAGCTCTCTGCTGCTCCCACAATCACACTGCTCTGTCTTTTTTCTCAAGGTACATAAAGAACCCAACCGAAGATAATGCAAGTTTGCCATGTTTACTTTAGCATCTATCCCAAATGGATGCAATTTCCTTTGATCCACATCGGAGACAACATGGATGGATTCCTTTAATGCTTTTCTTTTTCAATGTAAGGTTGATTTCAGGTATTTCACTGAATAGTGACATCTAGAAATGAAAATAGATATGTACAAATAAAAGGTGTGAACTTACATAAGCAATGTGCTATGATACCTTTTGATATTCCTTTTCAAGCAAAAATATAAATTAAGTTCCACACTACTTAGGTTTTCATGTTTGTCTTATTCTGCTTGTGACATTCCTGCTTCAAACAAAATTGACAATCTATGGAAAGATTCAATTAAAATCCTGAGACTACCTTCAACCAGTAGCATTTCTCATTGAAATGACAGCTCTTTCAAGATATCCTTTCATTCTGAGCCTCCATGTCTTACATTCCTAAAGTTAACGGCAATGGAAAATATCAAAACAGGATGAGAAGCATGAAAGTAGCTTTTAAGACTGCAAATGTCTACAGAAATGATTTGCACACATGAACAACTTGGAAGAAGTTCCAAAGTCAGGAGAAAAGATTCCCTCTAAAAAAAGCACACTGTGTTGAAATGGTTCCAGGAAAGTTTTCTGAAGTTTATTAACAATGTATGGTCCCAGATTCTACATCCCTGGAAAATCATCTCCTAGGTCTATCCATGGACCCCCTCTCATGTAAAGGGGACAGGAACAGAACAGACCAAGCCTTGGGGTGTTCCTGCCCTGGCCAGTCCCCTGGCTGGGGCAGCCAATGCCTCCTGTGAGCCACCGTGGCCCCGGCAATGGCACAAGGCCCAGAGCCAGCTGGGAAGGTTGGGGGGCTCAGGAAGCTCAGAAGCAAATGTAGGAGCAGACCACAGCTGTCATAACAGCAACCACCAAGCCCTTGTACAATACTTGTGATTTTGATGGAAATCAAGAAAGCAGGTGAGATGAATTCCAGTGAACTAATTTCTGTTCTCTTCTATTAACTCTAGGGCAAGAGGGAGTTAGAACCATTAGAAAAACTTTCAAGGCTAATCCTCAAGATGTGTATTTCTCTCTATAAAACCTTGGATTTCCAAGGTGGCCTGCACGAGCATGTGAATTACTTATTAACTTTGAAAAAAAATCACCATCAGATCAGTACTAATGACTGTAACAACTAATGCTGTCAGTGCAATTTCTCACACCCAGTTTTCACTCAATATGCATTCATAGTCACTGTCACCTCTGAGCAACAGTATAATGAATCATCACCAGGATTTATAAGAAATTTCACAATTTGGCAATCAAAAGTGAAACTGCAAAAACATAACCTTTTATCATTCTTAGGAAAACATGTCAGTGGTAGTGGAGAGGTCAGTGATGACACTACAGAGGGCAGCATGTGTGCTAAGGAATGCACCCCTGAAAAAAGGAAAAAGGAGCACCTTTGATTCTCCTCATGCAAGATTCAGAACAACAGCACTGGAAGGTTAGAATAAGCACTGCCTGTAGCTACAACTCAGTATTGCTCAAAATATCAAAAATGAATTTGGAAATATCCAATGACTATGAAAGAGTTGGTTCCTTAATATTTGATCTGCTTGTTTTCCTGAAATGGCAGGGGGGAGGTACAGAGCAGGGGGAATACAGGAGAGGTTGGAATGCTCCATACTTTGTCTGTAAAATGCAGGCAAGCCAGAAGGCAGCAGCACTGCAGGCAGGGCACCCAGCCAGCGGCACCTTGGAGCACCCCTGGTGTTTGCAGAGTCCCCGGAGCCAGCAGCCCACGAGCCCTGTCCCACTGCAGGGCCCACCCCTGGGCCCAGGTCAGCAGAGCAGAGGGAGGATCTCACTCCCACTGCCCCAACCATGGAGCCATAACTGCCCAAAGCCAACGGAGTTCACAGGCTGAGCCAGGAAATCAAAGAGCAATCCATAGGAACAATAAAACTCAGTGTCACAAAGGCTGTCCCCCAGACCATCACTTTCACCAGGACTGAGGAATACATTTTTGACTCACTTCTTACAGCAGCACTTCGAAACAAGTGATTCATTTAACTGCAGCCAGTGTCCCAGCTTAAAACCCCAAACACAGATTTATTTTCCACATATCTCTTCCTTCCATATTTAAAACATTAGTATTTTTTGTACTTTATCACTTTTTATTGTATCCCTAGGTTTTATTTACTCAGTCATAAACTTTCCAGTGATGGGACATTTCTACCCTATGTATGGATCAAATCTCATAGCAAGGTCCAAGCGTGACTGAGTTTATCAGCAGCATGCACAGTTCTTAGGATCACTGAAATATTTCCAAGTAAACTGTGAGGCCCACAGCTCTCTCTGATTTTGGCAGAGTGACCGTGGCTCCAAACCTGGAGAACAAAACCTGAATATTTACAAGGAGTTTGCTCTTGAAGAGGAATATCAACAGAAGTATTTAGGAATTGTTTTGCTGTGTTAAAAGAGATTAATTTTTCTGCCTGGAATTCCAGCCACTGCAGCTTTCACCATGACAAAAATCATTACACAATAAATTTTTGGGAGGTTTCCAAAGTCCATTCATTCCCCAGCATTCATTGCTACTTAATCCCTTCAAGAAATGCATGCCTTTAGCTGTAGGAGACATCTGTACTAAGTACAGCATACCTTCAGTCTAGACAATTAATTAAACCACCAAAAGTAATGCACAAACAGCAGGAAGCTATTTTCTATTCTTTAATAAAAACACATTAGTGTATTCAAAAATATTCAGCAAATTACAGCTACAACCAAGAGAGTATATTTAAAAGAAATGAGAATTTTTATTAAAAACCATTAAGTTCCTGATGCACCCTGCTGACAATCTACAGCACATACACTTTAACACCTTGGTCCTCCCCCTTTTTAAAAGCAAGCCAGAGGCCAGCACAGATTAATCCCCTCTGTAAAATATTTGCAACTTGTCTTCCTTAGAACACTCTGGGTTTTGTTAGAAGCATTATACGTGTACTGGAGCACAAAAATTAGCTCTCAGCTCTGTATTTTCATTCTGATTCTGTAGATGAAGATGCTAAGCAACTTCTTGATACCTTTTGCAACTATGCTGCTAAAACCACAAGGATTTACCAGCTGCATATCAGGGACTTTGAGATTTCTTTAAGTCTAATCCCCTACAAACAAAGCCATTAAGTTGCAGTGTTGGACACCACTATTGGATACCCAACAAGAATTCAGTCACCAAATCAGAAACAAAAAACGAAAAAGAGGCCTGAAGAAGGGAAGAAGAAGGCAAGAAGCTTTAGACATTCTGGGCACCCCTCTAGACTGAATCCTTGTATTAGGGTTTAATAAAGCCCACATGGAATCCCAGCAGCCCTGGGGCTGGAGCTGCTCCAGCACAGCAAGTCAGAGCTTTGCCATCTCCTCTGGCCCAGGCAGTGCAGATGCAACTCCCAAGCAAGTTCTTGATGTACTGCAAGGAGTTCTGTGGTGCTCTCTAAACAATGCCTGACAGTAGCACAGCTGTAGAAAATTTAATTGATCCTATCTCTTAGCAAGCAGTACAGATGATTTATGCTGCATTGCAAAGATTAAGTCCCTTTCTTATTTAATCAGGATTTGTCTTGTAAAGTGATTGATAAACTTGTCAAATTACTGCTGTTGATTAAACACTTGAAGGACTTGTTGGATAACTTCAGTGTAATGCAATTAATTATATTTTGAAGAATTTGCACTGATTCAGCCTAAAATTATGCTACAGACTTCTACAAAGGGCCATCCTTATTCTGCTCCAAAGGAAAAGGAAAATATGAGGAGTTTTTTCAGTCTTTGATATCAAAACGGCCTACTTCAGAATACAGCAGAGCCATTTTAAGGGAAATACTTCTCTGGCATGACTAGAAAGTCCCTGCTTTATAGAAATTAGTAAATCATGTGCTTAAATGGCATTTAAAATTTTTCTTATTTTCAGCATTCATTTCAAAATTTTAAAAATTCATTGACAGATCAGCCCTAGACATTACCTATTAAAACGTTAAGTTACACTTGACTTTTTCAGGTAATGCATACAGATTTAAGTCATATTTTGCTGAATTTATTTTTCTTTGGTATAAGTTCAAGTTTTAAAGCTCCAAAGAAACAATAACAGGCCACCCCAAAACTTCAGTTGAAAATTGCCACAAAACCATAATTAACCTCAGTTTTGGAGATTTCAGCCTAACTAAATATCTTTGGAATGGTCTCTCACACAAAGACTAATGACACTGCTTCCAAACAAAGCAGAAAACATCACTGGAGTGCTCTGACAACTGCTTATGCAAACTGCCCAGTTGTGCAACATCCCATGCATTCCATTAATAACAGACTGGCAGATAAATAAGCTACTGACCGCTTCTAGAATCTGAAAAATTAATTACCAATGAAAGTATGGAACTAAGCTGCCAGTCTCTCCATCAGGATAAATCACAAAAAAATTAAGCTCTTCTTGAAGATGCAAATACTTGTAGTGGTATCAGCAGACTTTGCAATGACCCTTAAATAGGATATAGTAAAATTTTGCTGAAAGAACAGCCAACAGAAAGAGTAACAACTGCTACTCACTTTCATATGTATTTGTCTTCTCCAGAAAGTCACTGCATCTCAACAAAATAAAGTATTTCTAAATGTACACACATTCACAAAAACACATTAAAGTTCCATTGTTTTTTATAACGCCCTGCACAATGTAGAATCAATGTTGTATTCCAGTGCATTCTTTACTGCATGGCTTACAATTGCTTCCATTCTTTTGCACCTGGAATTATCAATGCAAGAAAGGTTGAGAGTTTCCTTTCTTGTTTGAAGTACCTTGGTGGCCACCTCCAAGAGGGAGCATGGGCACACCAAAACTTTTGGATGCAGACTTGTCCCAGGGTGCACCCCCTGCCATTCTGAAGGACTGAGAACAGCTCAGGGGAGGTGGGAACCTTCCAAAGCTCCCTTGAAGATTCCCACAGCTCAGAGCTTTCCCTGCTGCCTCCCAGCTGGAGTTGCTCACTGCAGCCTGGATTCACTTCAGGACACAACTCATTCTTTAAGTTTAGCTCTCAGCAGTTGCAGTACCAATAACAAAACATTTCATGGCTCAGTAGTAACAAACCAAATCCTCTCTTGTATCAATGGCCAGCTACCACTTCAGCACTTCCCTGCAAAATTAAGGTCCTATATTCTGCGAAAAATAAAAGCTAATTAGTTGTTTCAGTCTACAGATAAAACCCTGAATTCCTCACTCTGCTCTCCGCAATTTTGCCTTCTTTCAGTTGAACCTTGAGGGTTTTTCTGCTCATTAATTACAAGAGATACATTCGATCTCATCTATTCCTTGGCAAGATGAAGTTGTCCTTCATAACTGAGCTCCCTGGAGCCACCCAGGAAGTGAATTGGGTCTATAACTTGCTGGAATTTCAGCACATATCTTTCTTTTATTGCACAGCTTCCTAGCTACATATTGCAGTTAATGCTCCATGTAAATCTATTCCTTGAGATTTCAGCTTGGCAGGCACATGAAAACATATAATCTTGTGCTATATTGAGGAGGGGTTGGAGGAAACCAGAATTTTATAACGGAAGGCCAATTACAACTTTCTGAATTGGATTCTGTCAGCTTCTGCTGAGAAACAAAATATTCCTACCAAGAAGTACTTCTAAGTCTTGATCACAGCAGCAACAGTACTGTCACACTAAATTAAAGATACACTTATATTTATACTGTAACAGAGCTGCATTTATTTGCCCTAAATCTTGGGGCTTTTTCCACACCTTTTTTATATAACTGTCTTTCATTAAAAAGAGTATTTTGACGACTTTGCTGCAACAAAGAATATAAACAACAACAACAAAAAAAGCAAGCAAAACAAAATTAGGTGCACAGACTGAAAGCAAAGTGAATTAGAAAAGCAGAATTTTGATCTTCAAATAAACTAGAGAGCATGAAAGAAATAGGTCATGTATTCCTGCAACTTGTGCCACAGCTGTTTTAAAGCTGCTATTCCCACTGCCAACACTCAAGACATTACTCCTGCCAAGGTACGGGGATTTGGGGAACTGTTTGGTAAGTATGAATCTACAGAACTGTATTATGGCTTCCAGACTAGGTCAACAGCCACCTGGTTTGTTCTTATTTCAGCTCCCAACACAGGACAATATTGTTCAACTCTGCCTGGATTTGCTGCAGAGAAAACAAGCCTGAGCAGTCATGTCAGCATCCCTGTGCATTTGGGACCTGTATAAACTGTGTAAGTTCTTTCCTGAGGTCTTTCAGGTGCTGAACAACAATCCCAGAGTTTTTTCTTCAGTGAGCACTTAGCTTAGAGCAGCAATATAGGTCAGTCCTCACTGAAGGTGTTTTCATTTCTTTATCTCCACAAAACTGGCATCTGCAAAGGCTGGCTGTGGGCTTGGTTTCAATACACTGCTCTCAAATGTGCTGCATTATGGGACTGCAAATATCAAAATGTCTCCTAAGTCTGTATTCAATTTACACAGCATGTAATTGTAACTGAAATGTAATCTTTACTTCCAGAATGCTTACTGGACTCTTTTTGGCCATAGTGGGTGTTTCACAAGCTGTAATTTTAACAGTGCAGTCACACAGATGGGGTAATAGTTCTAAAGTCTCTACTTGAGGGTGGGGACTGTTGTTACAAAATCTCCTGCTCAAGTTACAGAGTGCTATGGAAATCTGCAGTCATCAGAAAAAGCAAAGGAGGAAACTCCTAGAAAAAAGAAAATAGGAATCCAAAAGTAGGGCTAGCTACTAAGAACATGATACCACATTTCTGGAGATTGCCAGCCCAGCCAGTTTATAGCCAGAAACAAAATTGCTCCTTACACACAGGCTCAGGAGGCCAGGTAATAAAGAGGTGACACAGCACCACTTTTCTCCCTCTTTAACATCTCTTTAACTGCTTTGTAAAGGAATGTCTGAATATGAAGTTAAAACTTGTATATGTTTAGCATCGGTACAGAAAATTAATTCCTCTTAAGTGGACTCCTCATTCAAACATCAGTGTTAGACCTTGCTCTTTTTCCTAAATAAAACTATTGATTTTTTTTATGTACCTGGTAAGAACATAGAGACAAAGTGGGAGGGTTTGATTATTGCTGTAGATCTCCTACTTCATTTAATAAAATGGATGGAAAAGGAGATTATGACGAACTCTTTGTTCAAGTATATTGGCATCCCTTATAAATTCAGGGCATGAAAGAAGAATTCTTAGCAAATAAATGGGGCAAGAGTAGCTTTGCTGGTGAACTGTGTGGAATGAATGGGCTACAGACATAATATGTTCAAATAAGAGAATATCTCCTTTTCATGGCATGACTCCCAGGGCCTTCAGCTGAGCTGGTTTTGATTTACCCCACAGTGCAGTAGGAGCATCTGGGGGGCTTGGTTGGGTTCCACTGTGTGTGCTGCTCGTGGCTGACAGGGGCTGAGTACCAATCCTCTCCCAGAGCTGTCAAATGCTGACCCGTCAATGGCAGCTTGCAGCTTTTCTTCTCAGATACTTTCCCTGCAGGGAATATGTTGCCTCTTCAGGCATTTCCAGCATTACGGACAAAGAATGAGGAGCAAGACAAACCTTCTCCATGAAACCTCCCATAACTGTGGCCATTTAAAGAAAAAATTACAAATACTACCTGTGACAAAAACTTCAGAGTTCTAATTCTCAAAATAACAAGATATTGTCTAAAATGTCCCTGCTCACTCTCCCAAATGACAAGAGGATATAAAATATTTACTAAATTTTCCTTTCTCTGTTACCTACCCCAGCTAAATTTGGCATTATTTCATGCTGAGAGATTATCCTTGTCTCCCAAAGGAACTGTGCTGTGCATGCTTGGCCATGATTTGTTCCCGTGGTGGGTACCCCAACAGTCACACTGCAATTCCAAAGCCAAATTCCCAAGGTTTGGGACTCCAGAGTGAGCACCAGCCACCCACAGGGCAGGTAAGACTTGTTCTGGCACTGCTATAAGCTCTGCCTCACATTTGTCCCCACACTTGCTAAACTGAAATCAAACATTTTGTAGAGAAACTGAAAAACATTTTTCTCCTCTCTACCCCTCAACAAGAGTTCCTTTCAGCAGTTTCAAGTAAATCAAGTTCATCATTCATGATAGCTGCAACAATGTCACTGATGAATTAAAAAAAATGTAATTCAAGTTTTCCTGACATTTTTGGCATTTTGTTATGGAAAGAAAAGGTTCCTAATACAGAGATGATAATGTGAAATGTAAGGATTAGTTAAAGTTTCAAAGCCAAGCTCAATATAGAGAGACATTACCTGGGAACCCTGATCTCAGTTATTATTGACAAAAGCAAAATTTCCCTTGGTATCTATTTGATACACTAAAAAGACTGAAGCAGCTGAGAGTCCTAAGGCAAAAGAATTGTCTAAAAGAGGAAAAAACAAAGTCCTGTTGCACAATTCACACTCTGTCAAAAAGTAATAATGCCCAAACAACAACACGCTGAAGTTCTCAAATTTGTACAATCTTTATCATCAACTGCTTTTCTTCATTTATTTGCTTTTTATATTTCCAGTCTAGCTGACCAGGTGTTGTTGCTTATCCTGAATCCCAAAATCTTTCTGGACAATAATGTGGAACCAAAATGTCAGAAAAGCACAATTCATTTCTAGGGTTGTTCACAAAAAGATGGATGATATTAAAATGCATCAAGTGCTTCTGTCCTTCCTATGGAATGGCCAGACAGAATAGAGGCTGTTCCCCTCCAATCAGCTGTGAGGGATGTGGTGCTAACCTGGGAGCAGCTATGACAGAAGGCAAATGGTGCCTTGCTAACAACACAATAATTCTTTGTTGAAGTGTAAACAACCCTTTTTGCTTCCCCATCTAAAATCCGTTTGGTTCTAGCTGACAAATACATGTTTGTGGGACAAAACCTGAAGTTATTATTACTGGGACAAGTATTTTGAATATTAAATACACAGCTCAAATTTTTGTAGGTGGTTAGAGTGAAAAGTAGGTACCCCATTGAACACAAAGGCAGATGGGCTGCTGAGAATTAATGATGAGTTGAGTTGCTAATTAGGAACTCATGCTAAGTTATAGTCAGGACAACAATTGATTCCTGTTAGGTTCTTCCCTGAAGGCTCCATCTATCAAACAGCCTTTCCAAGCTACTTGACAAAACTTCTTGTGGCATAAAGATTTTCTTTCATGTTTATCACTGAGAAATTAATCAATCACTCGACAAATACTGGTGGTCATTAGTTCACCTTCAAGTTTCTAATGAATCAAAAGTTGTCTATGTTGACCAATATAACCTTTAGTTTGTGTGCCCATGATCTGTGCTGAAATGGGTTTTTAAATGTCAGCACTTATTCCTGCTAAAAATAAAAGTGTTCAAAATCTCTTACAAATTGTCTTTAGATGAAACAAACACCAATGCCTACAACATGTAGGATATTACAAATGACAAAAATATGACTACCAGACATTATTCAAGAACTGAACTTAAATATTATGTATTGCAGTAGGAATACATAATTAATTTAATTTTCTATGTGCAAACTCCCAAAACACTGTAACTTTTTTCTTATCAGCACACTTCTGAATATTCCCTTTGTGAATCTTATTTTTAAAATAGTTATTTACTGTGTTTATCAGGAAAATAAACAATCTGCCAAAACTATTCCCTAACTAAATTGTAAACGTATTTTCTCTCCATGAAAACAAGCAATTAATCAAGTGCTGAATGATTTCTAAGAACTATTATTTTCAAGAATACATTTAGGACATAATACAATACCTGAGGGGAAGTCAATAAATTGCTCCTTGAGGACTGTTTGACCTGGGCAGGTCACACATTTCCAGGGTAATAATGGAGCAGCACAGCTGCTGCTGCTTCACTGCTGGGGGAGGCTGAGCTGGGGATGGGCAGGACCTGCAGGACCTGCCTGGCATCAGGTGGGCAGGACCTGCTCAGGGCCACAGAGGGTTCAGTGGCCCTTCCAGCTTCCTCCAGCAAGGCAAGATGCAAAGCAATAGGGATGCACATCCAATCCATGGACACTTCCACAGGAAACATCACCTCTGACCTTTTTGGGGCAGTTACCAACAGGAGATGCCTCTTGATTTGACTCTACACACTCAAGGTTTCACCTCACTCAGGAAAGAAGCAACTCACATTGAGCCAAACTTGTTAAGCATTATGATTAATGAGAGGAAAAGATGCTTTCAACAGGTTTCAATTTTCCTCTATCTCTTTTTTTTTTTTTTTTGTAAGCAGAGAACAGTTGTTTTGAACAGTGAAATCTGGCAGTTAACCTTTATTTCAGAGAGACAAATTGCTTTTTCATCACAGTTTATCAAATCAGCACCTCACCTTCATAGATCAATGCAGCAGGAAATCTTTTTCAGAACTGAGAGAGGATTTTACTGAAAACAGATTGGCTCAAAATAAGATATGCCTTCTCCTGTAAGGAAGAACACCAGAGTTTTTCATGGTACTCCCAAATGAAGAATGGGGGCAGACAAATCAGAGGAGGCAGCATGGCTTGAACTGCCACAAATCTCTTCCTGCAATCTCCTAATGCAGGGCAAGATGGACATTTATTGTGAATTAGGGTGTTCCCTGTCTTCACACAGGCTTCTTTCACTGCATTTTTTTTCCTAGAATTTTATCAGGGGAAGGTTGAAAAAAAAAGAGTATGGTAAGCACAAAACGCTTGAAACAAACAACAAAATTAAACTTCAGTGTGCTGAAGAGAGATACGAGCAATGCTTCAAAGACTTAGAATTTCTGAGTACCAGGACACCAAGATTTATCTTTAGTTCCAATTGCCTATGTATTCTGTGAGAGCAGTACTTAACACAAACAGGCTCCTTGAGTTTAAAATCAGTTTTTGCAAATCTTCATGGCCTTCTGCTCCTCCCTCAACTATCTTTTCAGTGCTCTTTCATCGTGCCTGAAAAGGAAACACTGGCCAAGTCCTGTCCCAAAGGATATTCATTTTCAGGCTCAAAAGCTTCCAACTCTCCTGATACACGCTCAACTAAAGTCCAGTAAGCAAAGCCACAGAGTGCCAATGAGAACAACAAAAAGATAAACATACAAATGGCAGAGAACTTCCCTTTGGAGCAAGGACGGACAGTTTTGCTCCCACCTGTGTGTCTCTGTTGTTCAATGCACAGCCTGCAAGGTTCTCAATGTTTGACAAACTACAGACTGGTCTTTGCTGTGCAGCCAGTTCCAGGTTTGTCTCAGCCTTCACCATCCATCTGTCCAAAACTGCTTCCCTGCACATGTGAGGAACACCACAAAATGCACTCAGAAGGGGCACTTTTATTGCAAGCACTTTGACCCTGCTTTACCTCACATCTATGCTACATGCTGGCAAAAAAAAAAAAGAAAAAAAAGAAAAAAATGAAAAAAAAGTACATCTGCCTGAGTTTATATTTTTAAGAGTTTTTTCTCTGTGTTACAGAAAAATCACAACTCTATTAGTACCATACTGGCCTGGTATTATTAATATCTGAGCACTGTAGCATCAATCATCACTATGGAAAAGCTGTATTTATATATCACTGTATGGTTTCCTCCCCAGGAAGCCTAGGAAATAGTTTTCACATTATTATCCTGCAATACAGAAATAGTGTCTATGTGCTTATACTGAACTAACTTCTACATCTTTACTAAAGTGGAATTCTCAGGGAATGCTAAAGTTCATGACTGAACTGTTTCCTCTCTCCTAAAAACAAACTTGTGATGTTGTAGAAATGTGATTTTTTAAAAAAATTATTCTAGAATAAGTTGTGCTTTATTGCCTCCTGATTTCCAGTGCAGTTACTGCTCTTGAATATCATTCTTAATACACCTTGAGGCTACAGAGAGGACAGGCAATTCCCCTGAGCTCTCATGACAAACACCATTTGGGGAATGAGAATAAATAGCTCTGAGAATCTTGAATTATTGAAACAAAGTTACATCTGAATCATTTCTTCCCAGCTTGTAGTTTTTCCTCTTCAGAGTTACCTGGTGATGGAAAAGCCTATTCTGACCCTTGATCCATATCCAAAGAGGCCAATGCCTTTCCCTTTGCCCAGCAGGGAGCAAGGAGCTCTCACACACAGCCAAGGAGTGGAGCTGGGCCTGGGCCTCCTGCCTGGGCAGAGCCCTCAAGGAAAGGGAAACCCAAAAGTGTCTGCAACATGGGGCCAGTGAAAGACCCTAAAACTCAACAGGACTTGAAAAAGGTTCAGGACCATGCATTTGCAAATCCTACTGCAAAGTTCAGGACATGTTCCAGCTTGAAGGAAAACATTTATAAACAACATTTCTCTGGGGAAAAGGAGACAAAAATGCATTGTTATCAACACAGGTGGAAGGCAAGGGAGACTGGTTCTGTCAAGAAAGCAGATTATTCTCTTTTCATGTAGTTCTCCACACAAGCAATTTTCCCTGTGCTGAAAGGGACAACGAGGCCTTGCCTAAAATAATAGTACTGTGGATAAGCATGAAAAGCTCTGATTATAGGTCAGATGCTGATGAAGATGATGAGAACAAGAACAAAGGAGCAGAGACAAGCTGTTACCATGTACACCACAGATATTATTTTGCTCATTAATTGCTCATTACATCCCATTAAAGTAGTTGCTGCTTCAAATTATGCCAGTGCTCCTGCAGAAAGAAGCATGAAGCAAAATTGTGATTCACTGAATGTGACAATGAATAGAGTTTGAACAGTTTGAGTAGTAGTGCTCTGCACTGGGCTTGGCTGAGTCCTCAGTGGGAGGGTGACTGTCAGAATCACAAGGAACTTCTCAAACTTCACTCTCTGTCCTTCACTTCTGTTCACACAGAACTGTATAATCCTTTCAAAGGAAAATCAAAAAGCACGATTCATATATCAGAGATTAAGGCCTCAGAACACCTTTGGAAATAAAGTATCATCTTATCTTCTCTTCTTCCAGTTACAGGAAGAGCCAGCAGATCAATGTCTGCTCTGATCCTGGTGTCACCAGCAGAATTTTGGGATTTGTGGGCATGGGCCTGTTTACAGGAAAACAAACTGGGTACACCTGACTCCAGGGGGGGAAAAGAATCTTTGTGCAGGACTTAGCAGGAATCAGCTTTAAACCAGATTTGAAGGGGGAAGGGATAAAACCAGGCTTACCAGAGATAAGCCCGGGACAGCACTCCAGTGTTTGAGGGATGAGGTGCTAGTGAGGTCCCTCAGTTCCCTGGAGCCTGGGCTGGAGATCCATGGGATGGCAAAGACAGAAGAGGCAGCAGGATCCCAGTGGAAGTGCTTCTAACCAACGTACAGAGCAAGGGAACAGACAGGAGCTGTAAAAGGCTCTGGATATCCTCTGCCCTGACTTGAGTAGCACCTTTGACACTCTTTCCTACAGCATGGAGAAACTGGCTGGCCATGGCTTGGATTTGTGGTCTGTTTCCTGAATAAAAAACTGTTAAAAATACCCGGGGTTTTTCCCTCTTTTAAAAGCACAAATTCACAGTTTGGGACTTTAGGGAGTTGATGGAAGAAGACAATGCATCCATGTGACCTTTAAGAGGTTGCTTTTTGGTTTCTAAGCATGTTTCCTTCACTTCTCCCAGTCTACGGCAAATCTGCTCTGGGGCAAGTGCTCCCCAGTGCAGCTGTTAACAGCCACAGCCCTCTAAGTGAAGGGGAAAAGGTGTGGTGAAGCCAGGAATCCCAAATTCTTCTCTCAGTTCTGGCTCCTAAGCTGTGACTATTCGCAAATCATCTTTGATAATATGCCCATTCAAGCTGTAGCTTGAAATAATTTATTTTTTTAATATAGAAAACACTTTCAAGTACCACATCAATTAATTATAAACAGTAATTGTACCATGTATATCTCTATATTGTCTTAAACTCTTTCTATTAAATTTAATGAATTCCTGAGAAACTATACAGCACAGGATCAGGGTCACAGTCTGATCTGAATTTGGGTCATTTTCTCTGTACCACTGATAATGGATTCATTTATATACTTACAGATATCCTAAAGCCTGCACATCTTTGGTTTTCAATATAAACCTTAGAGCAAAGGGATTGAAATTTTGCTGCAAGAATTTGTACATCCATTACACAAAGCACTGCAGCATAAGGCAGGTGGCCTCTGTCAGCCTGGAATTATAGATAGCATCCATTACTGGCACACAGAGAAGTACCAGTGAATCACCCATCTCAGGAAAAACCCATGGTAAGGGAAACACCTGCCTGCCCACCTGTTTCTTTGCATTCCTTTGTGCCATTAACACCTGAGCTTTGTTTTAAAGGGCTGTATGTTAAAATCCATAGACCTGAGGTAAGGGCTTGTTAAATAGCATGAGTAGGAAACAACTGAAAGCAGCAGCCTCTCAAATCAGTTCTGAGATACCTTTTTCTCACCCAAGACCAACATTACTTTAAACCCTGAGGTTCTTTCCAACCTGAGTTATTCTGTGAGTTGTTTAGTTATTCAAAATGCAAGAGAGAACTCTGAGTGACCTTTACCTGAATTACTAAAGAAGAATCACTTGTTTGGGGTTTTATTCCCTACAGTCATAACATTCTATTTTCCTTTGGGAAAAGGACAAAAAAATACACACAGTAGGTAGAGAATTACTTTTTAAAATGTAAAAATTGTGCAATTTTAGATTGTTCTCTTCGGCGTATCATTGTTCCATTTCTGGAGCAAGGAAGGGAGAAGTCAAGAAAAATGTAAACTCTTAAAATGTTAAAGAGCTTAAAGTCTACACATAAAAAATATTGAGCTATTTTAAAGTAAGTGATTAGAAATTACAGGTTCTTTTTTTCATCCTGTAATTTCAGTGTATGGGGCATAGCTGCTGCTAAAAGCACTCAGAAATTTGGGCATGATAATTATAATATGGAACTTTTCTTCAAGAATGAAAAATGATGAAAATTTGCCACCTACTATATATGCAACAGAAGGAGAACATACAGGCATAGCAGAGTCATTGTTTTTACTTTCTAACTAATCTCAACTATTTGACTTTCACCCTTATTTAAATCATTATCTCTCTAAATATAATTATGTCAATCTATATTTTCTTTTATAGGATACTTGAATAAGGGGCAGTAGGAACAGGATCTTTGAAATATGGCTACAGCAAAAGGAACCTACATTATTTTCTACAAAATTCCAGGTAGACACTACAAAAGAGTTTAGGAATGATAGATTTGCAGTGTTAAAGAAAATGGCAACAATATTGCATTAAATAAATCATCCTCCACATCGATGGCCACTATCTTGCCATGAATTTGAAAACTCTGTATTTGGCACACACAGTTTGACAGAAGAGATGAGCTCCTCCAGCTCCTTCCAGAGACAGTTTTTTCTGTTATCAAACTCAATATCTTTTATATGCAGGAAGCAGGAAAATTTTTAAAGAAAAAAAGAAAAGCACCCAGTAAATACTGCAATTGAGCAAATAAAGCACTGCGTGTTAGTTTCTCTAAGGGTAAACTAGAGGTAACTGTTAGAAACCTTTGTTAAATTGCTGGATAATAACCAAGGATCCTTTCACACACCACAGACATAAATCTTTCTCCAGGGGAAAATGGAACAGCCCTTTAATGAGGTACAGCCAGACAACAGATCACAGTTTTGCTCTAGAAGCAAAACCAGAACAAAGCAATTTTCATTTTCCTTATTTTTGAAAGCAGTCTAGGTAGACAAGGAGCTGCTGAGGGGTTGGCCTTTAGAGTTGCATTACTGTAAAAAAACCCATGTACTTGAAGCACCAAGATTTGCCCATACACTTACTCTGCCCTGAGACATGGCTTGCTGACAGTTCTAAAGCAGGAATCCCATAAAATAAACAATTTCTGGCACAATTTAGCTATTCCTCCTCTTGCAAATTCCTGCTTAATTTTTAAAATAAGACTTAATGAAAATAAACCAAGATTACATGCCTCTTTTCACTGTGTTCTTTTCAAATTCATTAGCAACATGAAAAACTTTAAATAAAAAGACTTTGAAAGTTACAAACAAAATCCTATAAAATAATTCAATTAACAGTATTATTTAATCATAATATGTTGATAATGCCTTTAGAGATCTCCCTCAAAGAGAGATAATATCTTTAGAGATCTCTCCCTTGTTGCAGGGGCAACAGGTTAAAGTTTTTGACAACAACTGTCCCCTTCCTCCCACTGCTGTCAAGTGCTGGAACAGGCACAGAGCCCAAATACTTGCAAATAGTGTGATTTCATCCTGATTGAATACATGGTCAGCAGTGCTGCTAAGGACTTCAGTACTATTGTTTTAAAATAGTTTCTAGTAATTTTAGTTTTTTGTTCAAAAACACCCTCCTGTTTCTGGCCAGTTCTAAATAAACAAGATTTAAGGTTGGGATGCAAATGTGTCCTGTCTGTTTCCACATAATTACTTACAAGTTTTTCTCTGTAGACAGGTTTTTTTCCCCACAGCCCAACAGGAAGGCAGCATGTCTGAATATAAAATTAATCATTACAGTAAAGACACATGCTGAAAACAAGCTCACTTTACATCCCCTGTAGGATATTGGATGAAGTAGGGGCACTTTCAGAGAATGAGTTCTATGGCAGCCACCTAAAGATGCTTTTTCAGCTACATTATTTCACAGATTACACCAATACACTCCTTCATAACACTTCCAAATGAGCTAGCATGGTTGGGCAGGTTATCCTATAGCAGAACATAAACAGCTTCATACAAGAAAAAAGTGAAGCAGAATGATTTCCTAGCTAAAGTTCCTAGATGGATGCTCTCACACTCTTATACTACTCGTCTTAAAGGACACTGTCCCCTTGGGAAATCACCCTTCTGTGAAAAAAATGAGCAATGAGTGCAAACAAGTACAAAATTCTGCTGACTCTGCTGGTTTACAAATCTGGCATTTCTGTGGCAGACACAGAAAATTTCACATATAAATTTCTTTCTGAACAGACCTGAAGTGTCCCATATATTTTTCTCAGACCATGCAATTGCATCCATTTTTACAAAGAAATATGATAAGACCGCATCCATCTAGAAATTCCTTCTCTGCCTAGGCAGTATATCCTTACCCTCATGCCCACAAAAGAAGCAAAAGTTGCCAAGTGACTTTGGCTTTAAGAATCTAGAATCATTGGTCAAGAAAAACTTGTGTGAGAATGCATAAATCAGTCAGCCAGCAGTTTTTTGGCTGCTTAGTTTGTTTCTTAAAGACTTCCATAGCCCCAATATCAGAAAAAAATGGGAATTTTAGATACAAACATGTTAGAAGTGAGCTTGGGTTTTATTGGCATCATTATTAATACAAAAAAGTGAGAATTACCAGACAATCTTCAGCTGTTTTAAACTAGTACAGACCCACTGGTGTCAACTAAATGATCTGATGGAGTATGACTGGAGAATCCAGCCCAAAATGACAACAAAGTAATAGTTCAAAAAACAGCCCTGCATTTCTGCGTCTCCAGAGAGTATTTTTGAAAGTCCCAAGCATTTGGAAGTTTGCATATACACACACACATATATACATAGCCCTTTTTAACACTTTGATTTTATAAGATTAAGACAAAACAGTATTCTAATGCTAAACTGGCACATTCACTCAGATGATTTTATGCCATCTATGAGACAAAAAAACCCCTAAAACTACTGCTTGAAAGGAATTAATTAAACTCAAAACACATCTTGGGTTTCTTTTTCTGAAAGCTACTTTGGGATATATGACTAGCCTTGAAGGTTCATTTATTCCTTGCTAACGAGAGAGGTGGGATTACTCAGACAGCAAGCAGGCCACCAGTTATTACAGCCCAGATCTGAATATAGATGAATACTAATGAAATGTCTGAAAGGAAACAAGGGACACAAAGAAGCTTGAAATAAATGATGAGTCAAAGAACACTACAGCACTTAAAAATCCTCCTACCCGACCAGCTACCAAAAGACTTGGAAAAATATTTGTATGCATGTCCTGTACCCCTGTTCCTTCAGCCCCTAGGAAAACAGTTTGTTTTTCATGGTTTCATCTTCTCTAGCCATAATAAAATTGTATGTTTTTTGACACTGATATTTACTTTAATGATATGCACATTAAGAAATTAAAATATTTGCATGTAAGAAAAGCCTTCTATTGAAATTGCCCAAATGAATGAAACCTGCAGTGAAATAAGAGGGGAGCAAGACCAGGGTGATTCCCTATACTGATATAAGGTCAAATACCCAGTAAAGACATAAGGCTAAAAAAGGTCACTGAATAGTTCAGAGAACTGTCCTGGAGCAGAGCTGGTAGGTGAGGTGTACTGCAGGAAGAACAAGCTCTTTGTACAGGAGGAAATGGCACTTGCTGCGATTGCTGCACTGGCCCAGGACTAAGAACAGGATGCACACACAGAACAGTTGACAGAGTCAGTGCCTCCTCTGCAGTTACTACAGCCCCCATGGCCACTGCACAACCCTTCTCCAGCCTGCAACATGTACCTGGACTGATCCCTAGGTTTTGCTCTAGATAACCCATTGACACTTTTCCAGTTGTAGAGGAAAACTTCTTTAGTTGCAAAAAACAAAATTAAAGCTGCTGTTTTCAACAGGTGCTGTGTGGTCATCTTACTGCAGGGGTTCCACACTGCTGTCTCCTTACCACAACAGTTCCACACCTTCTTGGTGTTTCTCATGGGCAGCTCCTCACAGCACTGACTCTTTCCTCTTCCCAAAGCAGCCACTGACTCCAGTTCCCTTCTCACCCAGCCACCCCACTCTTTTCTAGCACTCTGCTTCTCATTGCTTACAGCTGTGGCCTGGTAAAGTCAGGCCTGCTCCTGATCTTTGCTAATTGGCCCAGCTGCAGCTCCTTAGGGGTGAGATTACTTTCTACACTAGCTTTATTCTATTCTATTCCCCTACAGTGCTGCTGCTGGTTTTACCACCTTCACCTGCCATTCAGCATCCTACTGAAGAAACTCTTGGGAACAGCTATTAATTCATCTTCCCCTTAATTTAAAGGCTGAAGAAAGAACATAACAGTGTCAGCAAACCATTTTTTAACCTAAACATCTATTCTTTACCTCTAGCTTTGAGGATTCATATTATATTTATTCATGACAACTGTTAAAACTGGGCTTTTATTATGGAGCTGTGTCACCAGTATCCTGTATGTCACTTTGCAAAAATCATGTAGGAACTCCCTGATTGCGGGGGGAAATACAGCAAGTTGATTCCCAGTTCATTTCACTTGAATAATCATTTATACACATAAAAAGAGGACAGAGAATTGTCCACAATCTGAAACCAGGGTAAATAAAACAGAATTGTGTACTAGAGAAGAGAGGCAGTATCATTCTTAAGGTGTTTGTAAGAACATATACGCCAGCATGCTCCCCTTCAGCAACTCAGGTTCTAGTTTTCATCAAAATTCTCTAGTTTAGGACTCAGTTTTTCCATTTCTATGCTCCATAAGAATGGGGCAGATCATAGATAACACAAGCAAGGCAACCTCACAAGGAAAATGCATCATTGTCAAGGAACAGTCACTATTTGAGCCTGAGTTCTCACCTCAGCATAAACATAGTTCATCCTCAAAAAGCACATTCAGTGTTGGAAACTGCTCCTTTTTTCCTGCCAAACACTCAAACTGAAGCTCACTGGGGGAAGTTTAACCAATTCTCTGCACACATTCTGCCAAGTACCTGTCCCCATTTGCTGAACAAAGATGGGGTTTGCACAGCAGCTGCAGCACGGCAGCCAGTCTGGCAGTGCCAGAAGCATTGGGTTGTTCTCTCACAGGAATGATGCAGAGCTCAATCTCAGAACATTAAGACCATAACCATGCACTAAAGGAAATTATCACTCTCAGTTCCTTTGTGATAATGAAATATTTTAAAGGTTACATCCTTGCTAAGTTCTTTTCCAACTTAAATTGAAATTAAAAATGGGACAAAGCAAGAATGAAACAACATATTAGCATGGAAAAGTAGGGCCCATCCCCATGAAGAACTATTCAGTGCAACTGCACTTTCCTATGATCAGGAACTAGAGCCCAGAGCCCAGTGACAAGGCAAACAACCCCTTATGCCAAACCTGGATAGAGAGTATTCTCTTAGAGCATAGCACCTGAATTTTTACAAGACAGAAGAGGAACTCTGCGCTATGTATTTCTGTGTAAAGAAATTTTTCCAGGTGGGAGAAATGTGAAAACACCACGGTCAGAACCAAGTTGCATCCTATCCTTCCAAAGGGAAATCACTATCTATTGTTGAATTAGCTACTGCTAGATTACACCTTAGATTTAAAAAAAAGCCTCCAAATCCAAGAAAAATACGGTTCAATTCAATACATTTAGAAAACTGTGATTCCTTTGACTTCATCAGTGTGAAAATTCATACTTATACATACTGGTTTGGCTAAGTTCTTTTACAATTCAGACACTAAAGAAGCCAATATCAAAGCAAACAAAAGACAGTGTTTACACATTCAAAACTTATCTGAGCCTATGTCCC
This sequence comes from Zonotrichia albicollis, assembly GCF_047830755.1. Classification (NCBI taxonomy): domain Eukaryota; kingdom Metazoa; phylum Chordata; class Aves; order Passeriformes; family Passerellidae; genus Zonotrichia; species Zonotrichia albicollis. The sequence continues at coordinate 9,620,071 of NC_133834.1, forward strand.
TCCAGGTGACAGTGGCCTAAAAGTCCACAACTTTGGGAAGAAGCTAAAATCTCTTTATGCCAGATATTCTGGAGAGACATTCCTAGACATGAAGGTTACATGTGACCAATTACCATCTTCTTACTAAAATCAAGGCTAGAATTTAAGTTTCAGTCTTGCAGGGACAGAAAAAGGCCTGGCCTCAATGGGCAGAAGCTGACCCACGGCTGCCAGCCAAGGCAGGCCTGGCACAGGCACCCACAGAACTCAGCATGGCCATGGAAACACCAACTGCTCACCTCAGCTGCCTACAGGGCAGAGATCTCAGTAACACCTGAACTCTTCCTAAGACATTCAACTAGACACACAAAGGATCAATTCATTTATCTCTTCTCTCCCTGAAACAGAAACTTTTCCTAGGTTTTATGTTGGAGATTTTTTCAGAAATGGCTTAGAAGGCAGCTGTGAGGAGCAGATTCTCACAGCCTGTTTCTGTAAACAGTAGAAGTTCTCAGGTTGTTTTTAATTACAAGTAAAAGTGACAAACATGAAGGCCTTGAGAACCTTGCATAGCAGAGTTCTCAGGCAGCTTTCTCATAACAAGTGGATATTCTATCTTTGGCTGTTTTGGGAAAGTAAAAGTAAGTTTTGAAAACACAAATCTTGGTATTGGAAACCAAAGGAGGGGTTGGTGTGTTATCTCTGACCTATTGTGAGCTCGGGTTTGCAATATGCATGAACTTAATTAACACGGTTATAAAAAGTGACTGATTGAGTCAATAAACGGAGTCAATGCTGATCAAGAAAGGTGGGTCTTCTCCCTCCACTTCAATAGTTTTATATCTGTGGGAATGGTAAGCCAAGAAGTTTTGATGATGTAAGGATTCAATTTCTTTACACAGAACAGTGTTTATTTCCTACAATATACTGCATTCTGCCAGTTTTTTATGCTGCCTCTACAAAACCAGAGTTAAAAAATATACCCCTTTCAGTTCAGCTCAAATCTCAGTGTCTTGCTCCATCACAAAAATATTCCTTCCACAAGTCTTTTATAAATATGAGTCCCAGTGTATCAAGATATAGTAAATGGTAATATCAGAGACTGATGAAGTGATTCAGTACATTTTCAGTCATCTCTCCCTTCCTTCTTTCCAGCAAAAATATTTTAGCACTTCTTTTGGCCTTTGGTCATGGTGGTGATGAATAGCTTGAACAATTATACCAAAATTAAATGCAACTTTTCTATCTGTTCTTAGTGCAAGTCAGAGACAAAAGAATTATTGTTGCCCACTTTTTACATCATGTTATTGTGGCAAGGTTATAAAAGGACTTGGTCTGGTGAACATTTATCTTAAATACAGAACTGTTTTCTCCACCCCGAAAGAACTTAAAAAAAAAAAAAGAAAAAACCCACAGGAATTCTACTTATCACTGAAATTAGTAAATAGATAAATGTGGTATCTCCTTTAAGACAATCTGGATGCAATTTTGATATTAGAAATCTCAATTAAATATAAAAATCTTTCTAATCCAGGAACTGCATGATACAAAGGGCAGATGGGATTTGTTTGACATGACAATTTTCTGTTATTGTTTTGGGATTACAACAAACCTACAGCTAAACTAATTGTGCCAGGATGGCTAAGGTTGTGTCAGCACTTTCCTTGAAAGCCTCTTATCCAATAGATTTATTTCTAAATAAAAAGTTTTTCAGAGGCTGAAACCTGGCATGAGAGACTGCATTTATCTTGAGAGACTTTGATAGAGAAATTCAGTTGGTTTTAATGAAAGGAAGAAAATTGCTAATTTGGGATACATAACTTTTCACTGCTAATCTTAATCAGTACCATACATATTCTCCATGCTTTGAAACATGTAGGGAAAAATACTTCATTGATGTAGCTTCATTTCAATGTAGAAAAAACAAAAATCCCATGCAAGCCACCTTTTGTTTTAATGGAGATTTTAAATTTTATACAACACCTGTAATGGTTTTTCCCTATCTAATACAGTGCTACAAACAGGCCCTAATTATACCCACTGGTCACACAAAAGACAAAAATAGTCTGTGAATAACCCTGTGAAAAATAAATAACTTTTTTTTTTTTTTAAAAACCCTCTTGTGATATGCATTTATTTTTCAATGGCAGCAATCATGGCTAGAAAGAAAGCCACCCTAAACAGAATTTGTTAAAAGAACTGATATATGGCAATGAGAACAAGAAAGTACGAAGTCAAGGGAAGGTTCCTGAGTTGGGCTGGGACCATGAGGCCCTCACCTGACTGTAATACCCCAGGGAACCTGGGATGGCCCAAAGCAGGCCTGGCTCCCAACCACAGCCACACTGGCAAGAACTTCAAATCCAGAACAAGCACTAAAACATCCATTCTGGGAAAACCCTGCCACTCATCACACCTCTTCTTCTGGTAGGAGCTAAGGCAAACTGAATGTCATATAAAGGGGAAGAACCTCTGACAAAGAACACACAATGACAATTAGACATCATCCGTTAACATACCAAGTTATCTGTAACTTGTATTATTTCACAGGATTTATTGTGCACTGGACTTTCAGTGGTAGGTAGGAAAGCAGCCCATCTTTTAAATAATTTGGCTTTCCTTCAGGTATTTGACAGCAAAACTGAAGCATATCCCATCCATGCCTCACATTAACATTTGCTCTGAAATTAAATTCAAAACATCTTCAATTGAAACATACTCTACACTGGAGACCTCAAACTTAGCTGTGTTTTGTCTTTTTTCACAAACACCTATTGCTAGCCCTGCCAACTCAGATTAGATTAAACAGAAGCTTTGGCTTTTCTCTCATAACCCCCATCACCACCAGCAAAGGTCTGAGCCTCAACAAGGCATGGCTGCAAATCCATTATCTCTAAGGAGCACACATAAAAGGACAGTTTTCTCAATATTGCTCCTCATGGACAGGTTGAGTGCTTTCCATGCAATTCAGCATTCTATAAAACACCAGTTCACCCTTCTGCATTGCAGCTCAGGAGGAGCAATCTGGTACCAGCAGTCAAAAAACTCTGGACAGCACTTCTGCAGTTTTATCACTTCTGTGTGCCAATAAAAGCAAAATAAAATAAGTTCTTTTTAAAAATCAGCTACTTGAGTCAGTAATTCAGCAGAGACAAGCAAACGAAAGCTCTGAAATGCAGGAGTTCAGTTTAAATAAAGACACTCCTTTTAAAGAGCAGTTTAATGCCAAGAGCACCCATTTCAGCCTTGTGACCCATCTATCATAATACAGAGAGGAGATCACAGCCCTTCAAATGGTTCAGGAAAGGCTTTGTACAGCCTCTCCTCCTTCAGTGAAATTCCCTTCTAAAAGCTTTATTGTTGTTCAACTAGATAAAGGCTTTTCTTTCTAACTTTTTTCTCCTCTCCCCCTTCCCTTGCTGTAAACAGACATTTCAGGGCAAAGAAGCCACTACAGAGGGACAACAGAACAGCGATCACTACCTGAGCACTGCTTCATATGAAATGATTTTACAGAGGCAGACAGTGCCTGTTCTCCAGAGAAAATGACTGGACCCATGCCACACCACATAGGATATTAATGTTCTTTATCAAGTGGAAAAAGACTCAGATGAGGCAGACACAGAGCTATCAAAGGAAACATCCGTTAGTTTTGCTTCAGGACAACTTGTCAGAAGCTGTAAACCCCTTCCACCTCAGAGGGCATTCACCCTTCCCAGTCAGGACATGTGTGTGCCAGTGTTTGTTCAAATGCAACATCTCACATTGTCTCTCCTCAGCCTTGTTTACCTGCCTGGCGAATCTCCTTTCTGTTCTGTGCCCCTTTGCTTTACAGCATCTGCTCCCTACACCAAATTAAACTTAAGCCAGTGAGTCTGCTCAAACAAGCTTGGCCCATACTCCCAAAAGCAGCTCTTCATACTGTATCCTTGTGCATTTATTAATGAGTGTGTGTCCACATGCACACACACTCTTCATAGCTTAAAATTTAAAAAAAGTAGAAATTCTAATTTGTGTCAAGCACTGGCACATCACTTTGCTCTCAGAATCATTTTCTTCATTTGACTGGCATACACTATCAAATTAAATCTGCATAGGAAAAATAAACACACATTTTACTGCAGGGAATAAAATGAGAAATTATTCTAATTTGAGATTTTCTTTTAATCTTTTGTAACCAGAGTAATTCAATCTCATATTAAACAAGCATTGTTTCTGCAGCATATTCCCTTGCAACAAATAATATTATAATCAGAATAATACTTTTCATAATGAATACAGAAGAATCTTCAAATTGTTGCAGCACTGGGCCACCAGAATTCCGCTGGATGTTGGAATATGAGTCCTTAGTGATCTATGGACAAAATTACTATTTAGAGCCACTAACATTAAGAACTCATTGTTCTGGTACTATTTAGAAATATGATAAGAATTTACGTGCCTTGGGAGCTTCTATTGACAAAGGAAGAAAAAACAGTTAAAGCTGATGTTTAAAATGCACATTATAAGTACAACAAAACAGTGGGAGACCTGACCCACCCATATACATATATTGTAAAGATTTGCATATATGGCACCCCACCGCACAACACTCCCAATGGAACTCTGCAGTAATTCCTTTATATCCTCTACCACTTCAAGCATCTCTGAAAAGCTGTCATTTTGTATTCAAAATTATGCCATAAGGGATAAGTTTCTCTGTATCTTCAAAAGCAAACCATTTTAGTCTAACAGAGACTGGGATGGTGGAAAGAAGTGGGTCCTGCAGTGCTCACTGCAGGTTTATACACAAACATGCTCCAAAAGCTTTGGGAGATAAAACACATAATATAAAAGTCATTCCTGGGAAATGGAAAAGAGCACGTCTCTAACACATTTTCAACATCCTAAAAATACTAAGAAATAAATAATTCATTCCCATCACAAAATTTCCTGGAGTTCCCACAATCACTGTTTTTAGTGGAGGGAACAGCAGGACCAGGGACAGGGGAGGCAGGAGCGGTGCCCTGGCTGCCAAGGGGCACCACCCACAGTACCTGAGCAAGGAGAGGTGAGCTCAGGAGCAGCAGCCAGGGCCAGGCACACACCTGTGCCACCATCCAAGGCCAGGGCACTGCAGCAGGGCTGGGGTCAAGCCCAGGAGTCCGCATCAGCAAGGTAAACAGCCCAGAACAGGCAACAAAGCTCAGGCAAGTGGCTGCCAAGCAGAAGCACAGAGGTCTCCAGCACAGCTTCGCACTGGTCTTCCCACAGCACCTGAGCTCAGGTTTCACAGGTGCCCCTCAGCAATGCCAGCTTTGAGTGTGGGCAGCAAAGCCTGAGAGGGGAAGGGGTTGCAGTTAAGGCCTGACACTGCTAATTGAAAGCAGATATCTTCTGGAATACAACTTAAGTTGGCAGCACCAAGTCAATGGCTATTACTACACCTGCTCACCTAATTCTTAAATACCCTGAGCTTCTGGAAGATCACAAATTGTGAAATGCTTTTATGGCACTAAGAATATCAAAATGACTGGTAAGATGCAGGGAGTTATGAAGCCATGTGTAATAAGGCTCTGAGTATCATGAAAAACTGATTGAAGCTGAAGAATTTAAATGTCATTGGGAGTTTTTTTTTGACAGTTCTTTCTGATTTGACATGGTACATTTGGGAGACATGTTCATAATGGAGAAAATGTATGCATTAAGTATAAGCACACAGAGACCTCCCTACATAGCAGTGTTCCCAGCTTTCTCTTGCTGCTAATAGTTGTAGACATATATCATTAGGATAATTTCTGACTTTCAGTTTATATTGGTTTTCTAGAGGTGTAGAAAAACCTTTTGCAGACATAGGACATCAGTTTGGCATCCTGAAACATTACTCTGGCATGTTAAAGATGTGAGGAATATGGTTAGCACTTCCAGCATGCTTGTTCTGCCACCCGTGCTTCAGTTGGAAAACAAAACACTGCTCTTGAGCTCGAGTGGATGCTCATTATTGAGTTACAACCTTTGCATCCAATGTGCAAGGCTACTACTGCTACAGGGTACTAAATGTACAGGGTACTTAGTGGAGAAGTGAAATTGCAGTTATTGCAACCCATATTATTCATCCATACCAAGTGTAAGAGAATGTTGAGATGGTGATTCACACATTTTCAAGAAAAGATACAGGTGTTTTCATCTTACAGCTGAATTTGCCCAGAGTAATGATAGAGAGGGAACACCTTGCTGTACTCAGCCTTTGGATTTTTGCTCTGAAGAAAATACATCTTTCATTTTTTACATGCCACAGTCTCACACAAAGTTACTTTACACTGCAAGTATTTGTACTTTGCTAACTGCTTTAAAAGTCACCCAGTATTATTAAGTGCTCATTTAAAGCAACATTTGTGATCTGCCAAACTACTTAACAGCATGTAGTAAGAAGTTTTAAGCCATTATCAAGCTTGCAGTTACATATAATAAGGAGGATGGGTTTAAATAGAAATCACTTTCAAGCAGAGGAATGATTAATCATTGCTGTTCTCTCCTTCGTTTGTATTCTTAGCAAAAGTTGTCAACCTTTGTCCCAGCATTAATGGTGAGTTTTATGTGACTGTATGTGGTATTCTTAAACTTGATTAATTAGCAAGGCCACTTTTTATTTGAAAGTACAGAATGGAGTCACATTTTCATTCAGTTCCCTAGGGAACTAATTATAAGGTCTGCTCCACATACATCACAACAATATCTCCTATATGGCACAAGTAATTATTTAGATACTGTAAATATCCTTCCAAATACCTAAAACAGACCAGCTTCAGCTATTTTAAAGTTTCAGTAGAAACTGCTAGCCTCTGCTGGGAAGTTCCAAATATTCTCTGCTCAGGAAAAACAGCAGGTACTCAGCATCATGAAAAAATTTAAACCCTCTAACGGGAATTTATCTGAACCAGTACAAGGGAAAAAATGAAGAAAAGGAGAACATAGTAGTTAAGATTACACAACCCTTAAAAAAAAATGGACATAAATGTTTAACAACCCAATGATGTTGTTTTTTCTCCCTTGGCTCCAAGGCAGCAATCAATTCTTTTTATTCTCCGCCCCCAGTACACTGGCAACTGGCAGTTTTGCTGCATTACAAATCAGGGTAGAATATGCAAAAGCCCATCTTTCAGAAAAGGAAAAATCCTTCTTTGCCATCTTTCCTTAGCCTTGGGGCAGGGGCAGTGGGCTAAGGAGTGGGACAGGCTGACTAGTCGTATTCCAGGGGCTTTGGGAATGGAATTCCATCATACTAGATGTACAAAGATATCAAAAGTTTTGCAGTAGCACAAGACTTCTCCTAAACTTTACACCAGAACTGGAAACTCAGCTGCTACAAAACTGCAATTTACCACTAGGAGAACAGACAAGGAACACAAACACTGCCTTGGATGGGGCAGAGCCGCTGCAAAGTAGCTGAGGAGCTACACCAAGCATCAGTTTGCTTCTTCTTGGCTTGTGGAATTCTCAGCTTAGGCTGTGCTCCAATTCCCAGGATTTGCCCCTAAAGGCAAATTTTAGTGGGGGGAAAAACAGAAGCTATTTGATTGGCTCCAAAGCTCTTGTAAATTGGATGATACAGTGCACATCAAGCAGTAGAACAGCTTCCATAGCAACACACTCTCTGCTTCATTATTTCTGGGGCATCTGTCAGTGACTCTGCTCCCTGCACACGCTTGCAGGGAGGGACTTTTGCTGCAGCCTCGTAAACAGCCCCGTTATTTTCCAAGTGCTTCTGTTATTGTCAGAGCGCTCCTTGTGAGGGCAGGCAGCAGCAAACTGCTCTTCAAATTGATTGTAATACAGATTTACACCAACCAGCATCTCAAACAAAGACTTCACTACAGTCTAAAAATACTAAAAAGTCTAAAAAACATCCTGCAAGACACCAGAATTATAGATTAAACTTTCTGAAGTCAGAAAAATAAATTAGAAAACATCATGCTATCTAGAAATACACACCAGCCATGCTGAAGCAGAAGACAAGTGTTTCCACATAGGAAAACAGTCTTAAATATTTCTAAAATCTTCCCCAAACCCACTTTTTCTGAAAGCCTATAGAATAGGTGAAAGTATCAATTGATCTCACCTTCACAATAAAGCAAAACAAACCAAGAGTATAACTAAAGTCCAACAAGCATGTCAAATCACAAAAAGGTGTGCCATTATAATGCTTTAGTTAAAATTACTCTATTTCATCTTTGAAGACTTTCTTGTATTAGTTCACAACTTACACAGTATCAGTATTTCTCCTTATTTTCATCATCTTGGAAACAACATTACATGCAGGAAAACAAATAACAGGAAAATAAATATGGATTTATTATGTATAAACCAATAAATTTTTAATCCAGAATCTTCTATTTGATATTCTTAAAAAATTTTACAATAACTGAGACATATTTTATCCCAGTAAATATCTTCTGTAGCTGAGTAATAAAAGTTGTGGCCATGATTTTGAAAACTTTGAGTATAGATAAATAAATGAGGGCTGAAGAGCACCTACCCTTTCCCTCAACACCAAACCACTAAGATATAAAACCATCAGGGAACAAAAGCAGCAAAGGAGAAACACTGCCCCAGATGATAAAACAGCACTTCAACCTGCACTGTTATATTTGTGTTCAATAAGTTTTGTAACTCACTTTGATTTGGAAGCATTGAACACACAGGAATAGAGTCAATCAAATGACAACATTTACAGGACATGAAACCAAAGAAAGATCAATTCACATGAATACAGGACTTGGGTCACCAGTACAAAATGGAAACAGCAGAAAATTTCATTAATAACCAAAAAACTGTCAGCAAACAAAGAAATTAAGAAAGGATGACCTTAAAGCATCTTTCAAAGAAATGTCTTGTAACCAGATTGCAAAGATGAAGAGGTTTTTTTGTCCAGGTAACTTGAACTGAGAGACATGAAGGGGAATGACTGGAAATGAAAAAAATAAAATGGAAAAAAAAGAGGGACAGAGTTCAGAGAGACTCAGTTGGATACCAGTAACAGCGAACAAGAAACATACATTCCAAATGGTTGGAAACTTAGATTTAGAAATAAGAGAATTTGTCTTTGTGTTACAAGGATTTCTGAAAAGAAAGAAGCAGGATAAGGAAGAAGCACAAGGAGAATTGATATTTTAGTGATACTTTTTCCAAGACTAAATTTCTTAGTTATTTTTGGAAATGAAACTTCAATAAACTCATTAGAACATTCTAGCAAAGCTGTGCAGAAATAATCAGTATTTCTTAGTGACCAACTAGACATACCTAAATGGCCCCTAATATTCACTAAGTCTTCATACCTTAAGTAAATACTTAGTTTTTATATTTTTATTCAATAACAGGCTACAGTCTCCAGGAGTGATGTTTATTCCTCCAGACTGAAAATGCAGTTTTAAAACAACTCTGCATCAATCAATACGAGACACAAAAAAATACAACTTTCCTAAGCTTACTTGAAGAATAAGTGAAGAATAAATGACCTTGTTATTGGAAACAGTTTGGCAGATACATAATGCAATTTATAATATCCCCCAGCCAAAAAACAAAGTCTACATCCTCTCAAACATGGATCTAGTGAGGGAGCAGTGTGTTCCAGCAGTCAGAGTGCTGTCACCTCTCAGGGCATGGGGGACACTCAGCACTGCCCCACTGGAGCAGCTGTGCAGCCACAAATTCCATCACCTACACTGTAAATGCCCAGGACTGGAGCTTTTCCCATCCTGTTTCAGCTGCAGTTCAGCAGACAATGGACTATTTTTACCTATCATGAGAGGAGATAGAACCTGCTGGTAATTTAAAGAAAAATTCATACAACACTTAAAAACCTTCAGATGATCAAAATGTCTAAAGCTATTTTACAAAGAAAGTATTTAGAGAGTAGGAATGAAAGAAATGGAGAGTCTGGCATTGTGATCTCACATTGCAGGCCATGGGATGTACCCTTCACTTTTGAACATCCACAGAAAAAGAACTCTTGAGACCAAGTGGCAGAAGATTAAAAAGTCATATTGAAAGAAGACTTTTGACACTATCTCAAAATAAAGAAATAAAAGGCAGTTTCTTAACATGCTCTCTGATATAATATTTCACTTCTGCAATGTTCTGCTTCACTGCTGCTGAATGACTGAAAATGAAATAACAAAAAGTCTTTTTGTTTGTATCTTGCTTTTTTCTATGTATTGTGGAAGAAATTACAGAGCTGATCATTAAAAATGTTACAATTAAGTCCTGCAGTCACCAGATGTACAGCTGAAAAGTGGGATCAATCCTGAAAATTACAACACAGGAAAAGAGAAAGAAAAACTGATGAATAAACCGAGGAAACCAATAGAAAAAAACCTTGTCACCCCTTCTGCTAGATTGGAGGGTGAGGAGGGAGGAAAAGATGCAGTACCATGTGTTTTGAATAATTTCTGTTATGCCCTTTTCTATGAAGATGCAACTGCAGGTTTAGCACAGGCTGTGATGTAACTCACTGCAAATAATCAATTTGCAATTTATCCTGATTCTGATTAAAAACATAATAGCATAATATGTGATTAAAATATAATAGCACACTAGCATATAATGTGTAGAATCAGAAGAACTGACCCTGACTGGGGCACTCACATGTTTGACAGCAGACACTATGCAAGCAGCCATGGGAAGTGCTTGCTGCTCAGGGAGATGCAGAGGCTCTCACATGAACAAGGAGAAGAATGGAGACATCAGGTGTCTCCATGGGATGGTTTGGGGTTTCCTTGGTTTGATACAGAGCAATTAAATATGAAGCAATTTCTAGCACCCTCCATGAAGTGGTTACCACCCAGTTACTGAGTGGCTGCAAATGCAAATACAGGGAGAGAGCAGCGGCCTCTCCCCTTTCACGTGGAAAGCGAATGTAGTTTGCTGGAATAGCTCAGTGTACAGCAAGATATGGGGCATTGGCAAAGGAAGAGCAGAAAGAGGTCACATTCATAGAAATCCCAAAGTATATTCATTTCTGTTTAAAATGCTTCAATCTATATTCCTGGAACTGGTCCTGCTAATTAGAAAAGGTAACATAAAATCCACTTCTTAGTTTTTTAAATATCCCTTCTTTACCATGGCACAAATTATTGTTCTTTAATACAGCAGACAGTGTAAGGATTTGGTCCTTTTACATTATGTTCTCGGAGACATGAATTTAAGGAGATGATATAACCTCCCCATTTCTTGGCCAGCTTACTACTGAATCCTAATTTCCTAATACATAAGAATATCTACTGTATAGCATTCATCCACACATGACATTGGTAGTACATATTAGAAAAAGCTACCCATTGCTGGTTTTTATTTTTTGTGAAATTATATTTTTTAAATTAAAATAAAAAACATTATCATGACTCAAAGAATGATTTAATCTGAGCAATTTAGATCTAAATATACAATACTTTATAAACAGTGTCATGGCTATCTACAATTCAGACATTATATCAACTAGAATTTTTGTTTCTCATGTGATGATCATTTCTGTAGAGGAAACTGCACAGAGAGTAAGTGGCTCCCTGGAGGATTTCCTCATTTCTAGACAGAGATACTATCTTTCTTTGAGAATAATAATAATTCATTCATCTGAAAGAAACTTCAAAACTAAGTTCACACCAATGTCTGAGAAATTGATCTCTTACACACTGTACTAAACACACCAAGGAAATTCCAGTGTGTAAAACCAGACAAACCTGTCTCGAGACTACTTTCTGTTTCAAGCCTATATTGTTGTTATATATGTTTTATAACTCCTGGTTTAGATTGTGAAGGTGCTAAAGCATCCCACCGTGGCAAAGTGGTTGCAAACCAGTAAAGCCAAGAAAAGCTGCCCCAGCCAAGTTGGGACTGACAGGTTATGTGAGGAATTGTACCTTTAAAACATTCCTGTAAGGAGCCAGAACTTGACATCAGATGAAGCAGGTGCTTCCAGTATTAGCTCAGATTGGTTTAACAGGATCTTTTTAGGGAAGTTATTTGGCTAAAACTGGAAAATTTCAAGTTCTTCCAAGTTCCCTGCTGAGGGAGAAGCAGAGCATAGACACTAAACAGGAAGAGGGAACAGAACTGACAGAGGTTTGACAGAACATAGTAGGAAAAAAATTCTTGGTGCTTTGAAGGAACACTAGGAAAGAAGAAGCAGGATGATCAGAAAAGTGATCAGAAGTGATGATTAGGACAGGAGTTCCTCTGGAGCAGTCTGATCACCGTCCATGTGAGAACTGTACTTCCAACAGTTGCCTTATTTGTAGCCTTCCCTTCACTTATGTACATCAACACACTGCTGCAATTAATGTATCCCCATTCCAACATTCAAAATACATTGAAAGCACCCTAAATAAAAATTAATAGGAACATTATAAAAAAGTCTTATCCTAAAATAAGCTGTCGAGCACAAATACAGAATATAAATTCTAGCTGAAGTTATAATGCATCTGGATAGTGGATCAGTTTGCAGCAAGTAAAATTTCTCAGGTAAATTGCACAAGAAATTGAATTACTAATACATAAGCACCCACACAGACATGCCTTAGAATGCACACACTGAGAACAAATATAACCAGCAAAGAAAACAATTGCTGATGTTAAATCTTGTTTCATTTTTTGCCCCTAGCAGAATAACATGAAGGTGGTGACAGTCTACACGAGGGACATCTCTTAGCAAATGTAATAGAAACAACAGGCCCAAACAGATGGAAAAGGAAAAGGTAAACACCCTGCACCATGATTTTTGAGGAATGCTTTCTGTCATTTACTTACAGAGCCATTTTCCACACATGTCCATGATAATATTCCCTAAATAGATAATGATGCAACTCTACAGGTAAAGAACTTCGAGGCACTTAGGAGACAAAATGGTTTGAGCCATTTTATATAAATGAGTAGAAGAATGCTTTGTATTAGTTTCCTTCAGTAAAGTTCCAGCCTAAAACAACAGAAAATGGTTCCTACAGGTTAAAAATTATAAAAGTGAGTATTGGACAGTAGCCCATTTATTAAATCATAGGGAACACTTTTCCTGATATATTATTCTCCTATTTAATGAGCCAAACGTTAGCACACTGTAACAACACAAGATTTGGTTGGCTGAGGGTTGTTGCTAGGGGGCTCCTTTCATGGTTTGTGCATTACTTTTCTCAAACCTGTCACAAATATAAGCATTTTATGAATTTCCAAATTGTTTCCATACTAACATTACAAGAACACTGATGACAAAAGGAATTTTCAAACAAAACCACATTGAGGTTAATCCTGAAGTACAAACACTTATGTGCATCTCAGCAAATCCCTGCTTTGTTCTGAACATTTTGAGTGCAGCTTCTACAATATTGTTTCATACAAAACTGTATTCTAATGCAGAAAGGCTGAAAATCCTGTTTGTTTGTTTACCTGTTCCATCAGGTTCTGTTCTGATAATCTGCAGAGACCCCAGTTACAATTCACAGTAAAGAATGGGTAAGATTAGAAATAACAGATCACATACTCCTGTAAAGAGGGGAACCTAAAACCAGGCAAGATGTTTAGGAGATGGGCTTTCAAAACTGAAAAGTACCTGGATATGAAAGTAGAAAACTTACCATTCACTCAGCTGAAACAAAAGAGCTAAACCAAAACCAACTCTGCTAGAGGGACATTTGAGGACAAAGAAGCTGAAGCAAATTTAGGAGACCAGGTCTGGGGGTAACAGGCATTGAATACAGAAGCAATGTCTGAGTGAGCTCAAGGATTTGCATTATCAGCTGCTGGTTAAAGTTTTTTCCACATTATTCTTTGATGACTGAACTATCAATAATTAAAAGACACATGCACCCAAATCAATGTGAATGTTGCTCTTTCCCATGCCTTACCTCTGGAGACACTGCTGCTGCTGCCCCAGCACACCCCCCCTGCAGAGGCCAGTTCTCAGATCTCCCTTCCCCTGTGCCCACCTGCAGCAGCACCCCTGCACTGTAACAGAAAGGTTGCTGAAGTTCCAACATGTCACAAAAAAGATTTAGCTTTAGGATTCATAAATGTTTCTGATTTTCTTCTTTTCCACCCCCTAATTTTTTACCAGGGAAAAACATTAATAGTGACCATCATTAACAGTTTCTCCATATGGATGACGAAAATGTTCTTTCTAGCACAAATAGCTAATAGATGGAAATAATATTTTTATCCTAAAAAATCATAAACTTTGTGCATGTCCTTTTAGAATTTTCATTTCCAAGAATTCAAAGTCACAGCAAAATGTGAGTGATTGAATCAGAAAAAAATTGAAATAGTTACATGATGTAATAAGAAACATTTTCCATGCTTATTGGTAGCTGCAACTATTTTTACTATTAATATTTCTAAAGCAGACACAAACAGAGCTTCTAGAGGTAGCATAAAAAAAAACCTCCTAACTTCAGAAAGGAAGAAACAATCAATTATTCAATTTTTTTAAATACTGGGAATATCAAGCCAGTCTAATAGCTGGTGGTTTTAATTCTTCATGTCAGAATTTAGAACCATGTAGGAAATAATTTCATGTTTATTGACTTAGAATAATTGAGATTTCTGTCTTCTGGAATCAGTGAAACAGGCTCTATTCACCTGCTTTGTTCCTGATCTCCATTTTCAGGTGGAACAATTTAAATAGTGTATCTTTCACTGCCAGGTTCCTTCATGCTGTCAAGGAAGAAAGTTTCAGTTTTACTTTTTATTTTTCAGGTCTCCTTATGCTTATTTAATGAAGCATAAATATGGATGGCACCTTTTTCCTTACAGCAGCTGAAAACATACAAAAACACATTCAGCTGCAAAAGCACCTCCTTTTTAGCCAGCCTTTAAATAGTTCCCTTGGTTTCCATTATTTTTACAGAGACCTTTACTTCCTTCACACATGCCAACCACACCATCTCCAAAACAGCTGTCCACAAAAACTCATCACACTGATGTCAGGAAAAGAAACATATGGAACACTCAGAACAAGAAAATTCTTGCACACAGAGACCCATATTACTACTAACTTCATTTTCACTTCACTTCTTGATGGAGTAAAATGTCTATGTCATTCTTTCCTCTTTAACTGTAATTAACCCCACACAGAGTCTGTCAGGACTATTTTAAAGTACTTATTACCTAAAATATTGATCACTGATAAATCCTTATTAAAATATGCCTAGAAGTACCAGAATTTTATGCATGTGCTGTTTTCTGTTTCTGGATTGAAACCATCAGGTTTTGCCAGAAATATCTTGTCAAGCATTCCCTGTGCCAATGCCAGAGTTCAAAAACTGAGGGCACCCCTGAAAAGTCAGAAAAGATTTTATCAAAATATACAACTGAAATGTCTGCAGGAGGTCTGCAGGAGACAGACTGTGCATGGCTTTTACTTTTCCTTCAGTTTTCTAGACCTTTATCTCATGTTTGGTAAACATGTTGTCTGAATAAAATATTTCTTATTCTCCTTTTTCCTCATATTCCCCCTCATGTTCTATACCTCACGGCCATCATTTGTCCATATGCAAGGAGATTTTTCAGCCAGATCTCTGGGGCTCAGTTTTGCCTTTCTACAAAGAGAAGGAAAAATTCAGAAATGAAGGAGAAAAGATAAAGCCCCAATTAATTCATCTTGAGTGAATAGGCAAACAGGTGCAGCTGAGCAGGGATCACCCCTCCAAAAAACTCATATATTCTTTTGGTGACATTTAATTATACTTTTCAAAATATCTCAGCTCTAAAAAAACAGGCATTTCATTTCAAAGAAAGGAGAACATAGCAACATTCTCTTATACAGAGATGAGAAAGCACATCTATGAATCATAGCAGAAAGCCAGCTAACCCTGCAGCAGATTCTTCTGCCAAGCAAACCTAGAAAGGACAGAGTTTGAAGGATTTTTGCATTTCCTCAAACTAAAACATTGATGAGCCTGCAATATTAACACAACCCCACACTGACTCCCAGGAGCCCTGCTCCTCAGCTGGGACACTCCATCCCAAGCTGACACATTTCATCATGGCTTTGTTGTGTTTCCAGACCCTTTTGGGGTCACCAAAAGGGCTCAGCTACAGAGCTGATCAAGGATCCTCTGCACACTAATGGATATTTTACAGCTGGGCTTTTTGGAACATGACAGATTCTGTACACGTCATGGATTCTAAAGAGTTCCTGTAAAGTGTGAAAGAAGAGTGAATTCTAGAACCAGAGGAACAGCTGCAGGACAGAGCTGTCCCCCAAGTCTCAGCCAGCAGAAAAGGAACACAATTTAAAATAAAAAATAGGGAGGAGAGATCTTAAGATGCTATTTCATCCATTAGGCTGCAAATTCCACCATTTCTGTGGGAATATAAGAAATAATTAGTCCTGAGGAAATATTCCTCCTACTGAAGGACAACAGAAAAATTACAGGCTCTAGAATACAGGTAACAATTAAAAATGTGTCACTTGTTCTTTCTCAATGCTTCCTTCTTCCTTTAGTATTTACTCCAGCCCAGACATTTTCATTACAGCTAATGTTAAGAATAGTTACCCAACCTCAATACCCACTGGGCAGGAAGCTGTAAATTTTTTGCTTCTCAAAAAAAAAAATTAGGAATAAAATAACCAGACTTCAGGAAAAAGCCCCATGCAAGTCCTGGAAGAAGACTTAGAAAATCACTGACTTTTTTTTTTGTGCCACAACATTTCCTGCAATGCTACTTTTGGAGTGAAAGAGATTTCTCTCTGCACACAAAGGGTGTTCCACACCTATCCCTGGGGAGCCTACCAAGAGCACAGAAGGCACTGCTCAGTAATGGCTTTATTGCAGGTGGAACCTGACTGCAGGAAAAAATAAAAGTTGCTCCACAACACATCAGACTTGCCTTAACTTAATTAGGAATGCCTTTAATCTTGTCTTGGATAGGGAGTTATTACAGATTAGTTGCAGTCAGACTAGGAGCTCCCTGCCTCTGGTAATTTCTACAGAATTTCAGGAAATCTGCATGTGAAGGAGTGGAGATGGGCCAGGGAGACTGAAATATAAGTCCACATAAGAACATATCAGATCTCAAAGGTATAGAACCCAAAATGAATTGAAAGAGCAAACCTCTTCATTCTACTTAGATAAATATTTGCATTCCAAGACATCATTTTTAAGCCCTTTGTGTACTTTTATTATACAGCCTCATAACTGCTGAGATACCTGCAAAGCACCTTACAAAACACATGAATATTTTATTTAGGTGGGTGATCATAGCTGATGTTTCCTACCCATGAACTTTGACACCTCCATACACAAAATGCAAGTTCCAGCTTGAAGTGAGCCCATGGATAACAATTTGTTTGGGTGCCACAGTGCAAGGCAGCACAGCAGGTCTATTTTGGTGTGTGTAGTGCATGTACAAACACAAGCAGGAAATAGAAGCATCTTTCCAGCCTCCTCACAAAACCACCTTTCGCAATTTATTATCTCTTACTAAAGCCTACTGTTGGCTTGATTGAAGTGTGTAGGTTGCACTATACTTACCTGCAAATAAAGCACCTTCTTCTGGTTCTTAAGTAACTTCAGAAGCTCTCCCTGTTATTACATGCCTCCTTTTCAAATTATGAATTTCACACCCTTTGCTGCTTTTGTGTTTCATTTAAAGCCTTGTTTATTGGTAGCACAAAAGTAAAGCTTGACTAGCAATGCCTGCCTTTTTCTTTTCATGCTTCCCCTCAAGGGATGCAGTTCGACTCACATTATTGATGTCAATTATTCATTTCTGAAAGTCTTTCAAGTAAGCCTGAAACAAGCAGGTTCCAACTTTTTCTACATTCAGAAAGAGGGAAGAACCAAATTAGAGAGTTTCCATCCTTTCATACATACGATTTAATCACAGAGCATGCATAATCATCTTTCCTGACAGATAATGTTGAAGTTAAAAAATCTATATTTAGATGGACTACTGTACCCAGCCAAAATCAGGTTTTCTGTGACAGGACCACAGGATTGCTTCTTATGACTTCAAATGTAAGGTTGCTTTTACAAGCAAAAGACTGGTACATCTCAAAAGGCTTAGGACAAACATGTTAAAAAATAAAGTAGGTAAACCAAATTACCCCCATGGCTGATTTTATTTAATATAAAACTAAAATGCATTCATTTGGTACATACATTTTATTACTATTTAAACTATTTTATAATCTTTGAAAAAAAAAAATCACTCATTTTTCCTGCATTCAGAAATGTATAATTAAAGAGACAATTCTACTAAGTTGTAAAATACCTAACTCGGTAAAAGAGTTTTTATCCATAGACTGCAAACTCAGTAACTATATGATCCCTCATGTTCATGTAATGTTCACACAATCAATATTTTCCTTTAGTCTTATTTTCAAAATTAGAGAGGTCTGTTCACTGTGACAGAGAGCACATGAGATCTTCAGATTATATGAAAAACATAGTTGCTGTCTGCTATTTCCTTCAGCTTTTCTCTTTTGGTAAAATGCTCACCACAGGTCGAAAAAACAAAAAACTAGAAAATCAACCCTGCTGGAACAAGGGGTGGGTTTGGGGTTTTTTTCAAAATTGGCTGGAGTTAGGAAAACAAATTGAAAAGCTGCTAGACAATCTAGGTTTTATCCTCAGGTACTCCAGGAGCAAATGTGGTTTACACATCAATATATATATATCCATATGCACACAAACCCAAAATGATGAGGACTCTCAACATTGTGACTCCAACACCAAGCTGTGCACACTGACTTAGTCATGTGAATTTCTGTAAGTTCAGTTAAATGCAGGTTACTGAATTCCAACTGCTTATTTTAAAAATTACAAAATTTTGCTTTCCATGCTAGTTTTGCAAGGAAATAAATGACACAGATGCACTGCCAGCCTGTTGGTTCTTATCCTTTCCCTCATAACTTTTGAATGAATTGGCTAATTTTAATCAAATTTGACAAGAGGACTCTGTCTAAAAAATTTGAAGTTCCAACAAGTTTCCATGAGAACTGACAGTTGAGTAGGAGATAAAGACTGACATGAGTCTTCCAAGTGAGGAAAATATTGCTGTGTAAGCTCAGCAATTATCTATTATGTTTGAGATACATACACAATCATCAACTGGTGGGTATCAGCCACACAACCCTCTTGCATGGGATTTGGAAGCAATTACAGGTCTCCCATTTCTCTGCCAGCCACAGGCTGGGAAACAGGGGAGTGGTTGGCAGAACATTTTGTAGGTTTTAGCAACAAAAAGTGAATGAAGAAGGGAGCTGTGATTTGATTGGACATAACTTCATTTGAAACCAAGCTTCAGCATATGCACTGTAATCAATTAAATGTGTTAAACTCCAAAGTGTTTATAATCATGACCCACCCTAATCCGAAACAGTCAATCCCAGGATCAGGTTGGAAACCGTCACTGTGGCACTTGGGGTGAGTTACCAAGGCTGCACACAAGCTGCTGCTGCATTCTCAGGGCCAGTTAAAGGAGCACCCTGGGAGCCAGCCCTTGCTCCAGGAGGCCACAGGCAACCCCAGCCTGCTCTGGCTGGATGCTCAGGAGCCCTGCTGGGAATTGCCCAGTTGGCACTGGGGTTGCTGCTGCCACATCCTGTGGTAACACCTGAGTAACTGAGTATTTTTGAATGCTTGATACAATGTGAAAGAACTCTTGTACCTTTCCAGGCCTTTGTCTGATGATCCTTGGCTCACACCTGAGAGATTCCCAGTGATGCTGGCTCCTCACCTCTGCCCAGTTCTGCTGATGGCAGCCCCTGGCTCTGAAGGTGATGCTGTGTTTCTTTCCTGTCTCCTCAGCCAGGCTCACCAATGCCATGGAACAAGGAAAAACAAGCTGCCATTAGTCCTTACCCCTGCTCAGCTCTCCTGCTTACTCAGGACAAGGATTGCATTACCTTTGTATGCTAAGGCATCACACCAGGACCTTATGTTCTGTTATTTTTCTACTACTATGAATCCTTGATCTTTTCCAGTCAATTGCTTCCAAAGACAGTATTGCATTCTGCTGATGAAGTACTTCACTTACATCTGCTCAGACCTAATAAACACTCCAGAACTGGAGGTCCATCACTGTTACTCAAAATACTTGTTTGAATTAGCATTTAGGCAGTCATATCCCTCCCTCATTCAGATATTGCAGAGCATAAATGATAAGAAACCATTCCAAAGAAATCTGCATTGCAGTCATAATCAAAGTGAGTAAATAAAGAAAAGCTGACAGGCCCTCACACAATAGGCAAATTGCTGTGATCTTCACAGAGAAAGGTAATGGGTTTGTTTTTTTTTCTTTTCTTTTTAATACAGATTTCCTTCTAGTATCAGAGGCCTTCATGTTAAATTAAATATTTTTAGCACCCACACGACTATCTAGAATTAAACTGCAGCAGTTCCTTCGCATCTAAGAAAGCAATGATAGATCCCGGTGATTCTCCTGTCCTTGTACAGAATCAGAGAATCGTTTACTAATAGACTGAATGCTTCCACAAGCAGAAATCACACAGCTCCATCTTGTGGAAGATGAGATTCCTTGTGAAATGTCAGCTCAGTTCATCTTCTGTCTTTGGTAATGATTTAGCCTTAGATGTTTTAACATATAAGTTTTACCTACCACAGACATTTCTTTTCACATGTGCTTTACACAACTTCACCAAGAGCAGGAACAATCTGCCCAGGGTTTTTATTTCTATTCTCCTGTTTTATTTACCCATAGTATTCTCCCAAACTGGTCCATACTTCAGCAGCTCACATTTGTACCAAGTGGTGCAGAATCAGCTAGCTAATTTTCTTTCTATCTTCTTTCTTTGTCCTGTAAGAGCTTGAACACCTTGCAAAAGGGTCCTCAGTGAACACACCATAGATAATATTAAATATACTTGATTTTCAGCCTAGGGGTACTTCTTAGCAGGAAGCATTTTCAGTACAGTTTGGATGACATAAAAATACAGAGCAGCAGAGTTTTCCTCATTTCCTCTGATGTAACACAGAACTTGGATCTGTAATGTTTCCATAATCTAATGCCATTGAGGTAAACCAAGTCAGAATTACTTTCAGGTCAGATGAACTAAGTAACTTTTCACAACACTACAAAAACATCCTAATGAATTCTGGAGACAACTGTGGGATTGGTCCTTATTTCCTTGTTACCGAATCTTTGTCCTTTTGAGAGCTTTGGAACGGTTTGGACATCAAACCCCAGCCCCAAAAACATGCACTCAACATAAACCTCAGTGCCACACTAGCAAGAAAAAAAGAATGTTTATATTTTTGACCATCTATTGTACTTTGGGATAGCACATTAAACCACAAGTACCAACACAGGGCTACAAACTGAAATCCACCAAAACAAAAGTTCCTTGGGCTTTAGGATGGAACACTTCTTAAAACCTTACCATGTATTTGGATGTTTCCAGCAAACCTTGGTGTTTGAAGAAGGCATTTCTCATAAGTCACAGTCAAATTCTCTATGAGATTGTCCCAGCCCACGTTCCCTGAAGTTTTCAGAAAAAGCAGAAGTAATGTGACTCATGGGACTACTCACAGATGACTCTGGAAACTTATTTCCCATTAATTTTCAACTGAAATGCGTGAGTGGTCAAAAATGACCACAAACCTTCCCTTAAGTCTTTTAAGTTAATTAAAAGTATAAAGGATCCTAAGTATTTTCATCTTTTAAATCAGTTTTTAATTAATTTTCAGAGAGCCAGAAGTCCTAAGAGAAAAGTAAGGAATTGCTCATAGAAACTTCTATCCAAATCTGAATGATGAATGTCAGCATGATAACCAAAAGTAACTGCTTATTAAAATAGTGGTTTGGACTATATTAATACATATAGGCAAAAGAAAAAACTAAGTAGAGAAAATTCTCCTAAAAAATCATCCCAAATATGTATTTTTAACTAGCATTCTGGGGCCCAAGGGGGAAAAAATAGAATAGCATCATGATTGTTTCCCTCCAAAGGATATTCTTTATTGTCCTGTTGAGATGATTCACCACAACTTCATTCCCCTGAACTCATCTTCCACACTGAGAAAGGTTATGGCATTCCTTCCTCCTGGCAGGAGTCAAAATAGCAACTTTTGAGATATGACTGACAAGAAAAATACCTCATCTCTTCCGCTAGCATTTTTTATTGTATGAAATTTCCAGAACTGTATCGACTTGATTTTATTAAGTCTTGAAGTGATCTTTGTTTCTCTTAGAAGTACCCATATTACTATGAAACACTAAAAACCAGAACCCACAGAAAGTATGAAGAAAAAAAGCCAAAGGAAAAGACCTTTCAGGGTTCATACACCACCCCACCAACAGCTGCCAACCCTGACACGACGCAGCCGCCTCTGAACGAGGGTGGATGCAAGAGCTCAGCTTTGTCCCAGGTTTCAGAATCTGCCAAGGTTGGCAATTAGTGCCAGTCATGACAGGCTTTTCTTTGATATGGACACCTATTCAAGAGATATTGGATTTATGCTATCAAACTACTTTGCAACCTTCAGTTACTGCCAAGATTAGCCATGTAGATATTGAAACCATATTCCTCCATCATGGAAAGGCTACACTGTGCAGTAACAGCTGGAAGTGCTGCTCTTAAGCTTTTCAAGAAGGTGCCAAGAGACATCAGCTAGAAAGACCAAGTAATTTGTCCAATAAAGCTGCAATTATTTCCTTCCCCAAAAGCAGAGGATTAAAAATCCTGTTAATCAGGATAAATATTGAGAAAGTGTTAAAGCATCATTACAAGACAAACCAAACCAGAGTTGCTGACTATTACAACTCTACAATTACTTTATAGTGATACAGTGTTGCCTATGTTGCTTAGAAACCACATAATTACACACACTTAATCAGCCTTAACCTATGTATTTTCATTACCTAATGCATACCATTAAAATTCAAATGTTATCAAAATACAACATTACAAATAATTTCGTATTTCCCATTTTATATTGAAAAAACATATGATTAAATGTTATCTTTGAGGCAGGGCATCCTAGTTAAAAAAAGGACAAAGGACAGTACCAACACCTCCATCTGCTTGTTTCCCACTCATTTATCTATTCCTTTTCTGATCTATGAGCATTTTGAATAAGGTATTGAAAGTGTAATCCCAATTTCCCTGGTAATCTAAATGGGAGATTTGACTGCAGGAGAAATCAAACACCAGCCTTAGAGAAGAGGGAAATAAAAAGCAAAAAGCCTGTAAGACTTTGCAGGTAACCAGTTTTAATGTGAAGGCCGTTGTTTCATCATGCATTAATAGGAATAAGATTCTTTGGATTCTAAAGTACTTTAATCAATGTTCAAGGGTTTTTAAGAACCTCATTATGTACCTCTTTTACAGGATTATGAATATTTGCAAATGGGGTCATGTGGTAAAGCTTCAAAAGCTAAAAAGTTAGATCAAGAGATATTTTCTAAAACTCTTCAAAATATTTCAAAATCAGAAGAGCTGCCCCAATATGTATTGCCACATTCAAAGGATCAACCTTCCCTTTGAATCAATTTTTCATATGTATTATATGTATTACTGTTCCCTCTGAATCAATTTTTCATATGTATTATATATATATATCACTATTCTCCTTCCTCACTGCTTTCCTGTGATGATGATGAGGTCGGCACCATTTCAGCCAAAAGTAGTGTTTCACTCAAATAAAAGAAAAAGGTACAAAATTAAAGCTCTGAATACTAAACGAAGTTGATTAAATAAGCTTAGTTTACTTGACAATAACATGCAAAGATTAATAAACAGACTTAGATTATAGGTGATCACCTCTATTGCAGTTTTGTGCTTCTTATGAGGAGTTTTCTACTCATTAGAGGAACAAGAAAAATCAAAATGCAATAATTAGGATAGGTCAGCAAAGACAGAATGGGGTTTAAGCAGTAACACTGCTTGGAAAAAAGGGATCTCCAGCTCTCTGTCCATAAGTGACACTTCTGGAGGCTCTCCAGGAAGGCAAGAGCCAGAGTTTTAAGCACATGGTCTGATGCTGTTGTCTTATTGCAGGGGTTCCACACTGCTGTCTCCTTACCACAACAGTTCCACACCTTCTTGGTGTTTCTCATGGGCAGCTCCTCACAGCACTGACTCTTTCCTCTTCCCAAAGCAGCCACTGACTCCAGTTCCCTTCTCACCCAGCCACCCCACTCTTTTCTAGCACTCTGCTTCTCATTGCTTACAGCTGTGGCCTGGTAAAGTCAGGCCTGTAACTGATCTTTGCTAATTGGCCCAGCTGCAGCTCCTTAGGGGTGAGATTACTTTCTACACTACCTTTAGTTTCTTATACTCTATCCCCCTACAGTCTGACAGCACAGGAGGGATGCATTGTAACATATTGAACCCAAAAAAGCTTTCAAAAGGGGGTACAGTGAAATCCAGAAAAAAATTAGTCCAAACTTCCCTGAAGATATTTTTGAATTGTATCTGTGAGGGGCGTCAGCCCCACAGCCCCTGCAGACAGAGCGGCCTCTGGCTCTCACCCGCGGGCACCACACCCTGAGAGGAGCCCTGCCAGGGCTGTGCTCAGAACTGCAATGGGTTTTGTACAGGCTGGAGAGGACTCATGTCTGTGAAGATCCTCCAGAGGGGAGACAGTGGTTGATTACAGCACCAAGGAAGAACAAAAGGCAGATTTGGTACACCATGAGTGTGTCAAAGGAGGCATAGCAGAAGAAATAATACCCATAATGAGTTATTAATGGTACTGAAATTGTACCATTCATTTGTTAAAATGAATATGCTTGACTGTAGATTTTCTTGTCAGTCTATATATTTTGATTTTGTGCACCACACAGCTCAGCAGTAAATTACTGCAATTAACTTTGATTCCTTAGGATCCACAGCACTAGCATTTCCACATCTCGTGACTGAGGCTGGAATTCAATTCTAAATTCTTGTCTAAAGAGCCCTTACAAAGTAAGTGGTTACTCTGAAAAGTGCTGACAAACTTCAGCAGAAATTCTATACAGATCTATTTCTCATAAGAAAAATATTTCCAAAAATACCCCAAGAAAATTTAGTTTATCCATCACAGTAAAGTTTGAAAAAGAGCTGAACAGCTTGAGTTAATTCCTTAACAAACACCTTATGTATTCAGTCACCATTTTTGGATTCCAAAGACAGACATTGCAGTGAGAATCTTCGCTTACAGATAAGATGTTTTTCATGCTGTTCCTTTTAAATTTTAGTAGCACATCCACTGTGAAAGTAGCACCGTTCCATCTGCGCCCTTCTAGAGAGTCAGACACTTTATCTCATAACAAATCTGCCTAGCTCACTGGTTTTTGGCTGTGTGAGTACAAAAGAACTTGACACAACACAAACTGCAAATAATCAGATGCAAGGTGTAACTCTCTGGATAAAGTTAGAGCCCTGCCTTGGTTAGGAGACACCACAAATCACACGTCAATAGAGGGTGGGCAAGGGAGGAGAGATGAAATATTAGAACTAGGGGAACCAAGAGATTACACAGTAAAAGAAATGCCAGGAAATAGCAATAACCCATCCTCTGAATGAAATTTGACAAAGTGTAAGGAGAGTCAAGACAGACATTTATTTCTGATGAAGAACTCTAGTAGTTTAGTAGTTTCTCTAGTAGTTTCATGTCTATGTATGAGACATGCTTTCCTGGTTTTGTTCCCATAACTTCACAGTGAGCTACTGGGCAATTCCCAGCACTGAATTAATTTAACTTCCAAAAGAAGGGTCTGTGATTTGTAAAAGTCCCTGTGTGAAACAATTGCTGCTGTATCACTAGAGTAAAACCCAGAAAATGATACATAGATAATGGAGATAATGGAGAATTTTGTCCTGACTTGGAAATCCTGCCAAGGGATCATGATCAAAGAGGCAAAAGCCAGCACAGAACTGGACCAAATCTACTCTCCAGTACTTTCTTTTTACATCACAGCAGACTTCAGGGACCACAAAGAGCATCTGATCCTCTTTTGGTAGTGCACAAGCAAAGAGGATTTTACAAGCTATAACACTACTTGCTCCATTTGACTCCACTCTGAAGAGCCAGGAAAATGAAGCATGTGCACACATCTCAACCACTTACAGCTCAAACTCTGACCTAGCTGCACGAAACCAGTGCCCTGTGAAGTGGCACTCTTACATATTCCATTAGGCTACAGATCTGGGGAGATAATAGAGGTAGTTCTTTAATTGCCAAATTATTCACTGTGGTTTTGACAAATGGCTAAGATGGCTGGTCCCTTTCCCAAAAGCACTCAACAAATCCCCTTTGCAGCTCTCTTATAAAGTTACCTTGCACCATTCATCTGGTAAATAAAAATCCTTGGAAAAAATGGAAACAATGAGAAGGCAGTTCCAAGCATATTGAGACAGTTGTAATTGCTATGGAAACCATATCTAGTAATAGTCTTGCTTCAGAGCATCAGAGACAAATCATGATAAACTGACAGCAAAGCAAAGTGTAATAAATACTGCCTAAGAATTCAAAGTTCAAGATTCAAGAGAAAACTAAACCAGTGCAGAGGAAAAGCTTTCATGGCCTCCCATCCTCCAGGTTCCTTTGCAGCACATCTCTGTGGATGAGCACTTGGGGATTGATTTCTGCCCAGGCTTCCCAAACTGCAGCTGAAGCAGCGCTCAGGGCTGGCAGCATCGTTACAGTGGTTACAAAATACAGGGATACAGGTCCTTTAGCCTAGAAGTTATCCTAAAGTTATGGCTAGAAAATTTAGGAAACCTGAAAACATGGAACTCCATTCCAGCAATGTCAATTTTTTCAAGCTCCAAGGAGACTGATAATAGGGTCAAAGAGGGTAATGGGGTCGTGGATTCAGAGATCATGAATGACAGCAGTTTGCTTTAATGGTTTACCCACCTAAATTAAGGTGCGTAAAATAAGAAGCTAGTAATCTTAGACTAAAAAAATCAAATTATTTTAGAATATTGTATGCCTTGCTTTCATTTCTGTATATGAAATATTCTCAATTTATTTGGCTGTGTCTGTACTACACTAACCTGTTAATGGATAATGAAATGAATATTTCCAACACTTCATTTCCTTCCCTTGCAGCAGCCTACCTGCTGATACACCAGAGGTTATCTCCCTACTCTTCCTCATCAACCCCAACAACTCTGAGTTTCACCACACCAATTCTCAAATCTGTGTTCTGAATAAAATCAGACAATGCAAGATGCAAATATCTACCACTCCAAATCCTGTCCAAAAGTCATCACTGCTGAAGTGCCAGCCTTGATTCTCCCCAGGCACATCATTCCCAGAAAGAGAACCCCTCAAATATCACTGCAGAAGAGCACTGCACCTCCAACACTGACACTGCTTTTCCTTTCCTCAGGGACATCCCCTCCCATTACAACCTCAAAAAGTAAAATTCCACAAACACTTTCATTTATAAAGGCTTACAGTAATAAATCATTATTGTTGTTGTTTATAAGCAACAACTTCTGCTTTTTAAAAAGTTACTTTGTTTGAAAATTCCACACAGCTGCCCATAAATGGTATCTGTGTAATTAGGGTTTGGGTTTATGATCATCTGAATCTTGTCTTTCTCACCTCTTTTTTTTTTAATTAGGGTCTTCTAAGCCATAGAAAGCAACCAACTTCCCACCAAAAAAATCTATAAACATCCATTTTCTATGCTACAATCAGTTAGATGGGAGCAAACAACTCCATTTTGTCAGGAGAAGCACGGGATGCAAATTTGTGCTAACATTATTCTGATAATCAGAAGGCAAACAAGAACTATTTCTCCCCTAATGCCATTTGTTTCAGCACTAAACCACCAACATTTTTTTACATCAATGTGGGCAGGCAGGATGTGAACCTTGCATCCACCCTGCCATGTGGTCACAGCCTTCCCAGGAGAGCTGCTGTCACTCACAAAGGTGCATTTATCCAACCACCAAATCACACCCTGGGCTTTCAGAAAAAAGAGTGACCAAAATATACAGCAAGTTACACAATCAGCTACACACAAACACTTAAACACTTGTTCACAAGCCAAAACAATGTTTGGTTCTAAAAATTAGTTAAATAAAACCCCCTTTTGTTCATAAAACATAAAGCAATGTAACACCAATATGGCAAGGACATTCATTTGGCTTCTCTAAAATCTACCACTGGGATATCACCAGAGTTACCAAACTAATGTATTAAAACTGGCAGGAAAATTGACACTTCTAATAACATTCATAACATTATATTGTCATCAATATTTTTTTTTCATTTAGGATCGGAAAACACAAAATCTTCAACTCAAATTGAAAAAAGCAGATTTGCATTGCCACTACCACACAACAACTCTACACTGGCCACAATGGTGCAGATGTTCCTCACTGCACCATCAACGTTTGTTAATAACAAAGTAGGTTATTTGTAAAATTTCTTCTATTAAATGAGCACCTAAACATCATTGAGTGCCCATGGGCCTCAGAAATGTGTGAGAGACTTGAACACATGGAATGCATTAAAACATTTCCTCTATCTGATATTTCTAGATATTGCTACAATAAAGAAACCTCTTTGCATTTCATGACGTTTGCATCTAGAAATTATTAAGTAGGATAGTCTACACAGTCACCACATCTATTATTTATATAAGATGCAGAAAGAGGGGGGGGAAAGTCAAAATTGAGGATACTGAAGTACAAACTATATGTATGTATCTTTGAAGTTTTAAACTTAGCTTTGTATTGTGGAGAAAAAATCATCCTGTGGAAAACACTGACAGCTGCTTAAGTCTAATTCAGAGTTTACTTCAATGACACTGGAGGCACTTGCTGTGACTTGCATGGCAATCACACCTAAGGGAAAAGGGGGTTGGTAATTCCAGGGTGTCCTGGTCTGGCAGAGCCAGGGCACGATGAGAACTCACCTTTCCCTCACTAATGCTCCCTATCCATCAGACCAGAGCCCAAATATCAGCTCTTTTATTGCAGCTCATTCTTTACCCAGCCAAACCATGTCACATTTCATTTTTACAATAGCCTCATTGAAAAAGAATAATTAGGTTTTCTTTTATAGGGGTAATATTTTTTAACTTATAAAGAATGTTCTGTATGTAGACTGCTGGAGAAAAATCCATTTCAGCCAGTTACAGATCACAGAAAGTGTCCCCCTCAAAACTACCTATTCTAAGAATATGAAATAAATGTGGCAGGTCCTAATCAATTTCCAGATTATAAACCATAATTTTTTTCAATTTCCAATGTATATCTAAACAAAAGACAAATACTAATATTTCTAAATCCAAACAACAAAGCAAACCATAGACACAAAAAATCCAGAGTTGGCAATCTCACCATGTTTTTTATATGAGTTATTTAAATGTTGTTTTTCTTCTCACGGGGAGTCCTCTTCAGCTCTTTACATGACCAGTAATAAAAGTTTATAATTATGGCACAAAAGATCTGTTACAGTTTTCAGACAAGACTGTTGTCATTACCCAAGTGAGCAGATTAATCACTTAGTCATGATTTTAGCATTTTCCTCTTTCACAGTAATGAGAAATAACTTGTAAACATTAAAATTTAAAAACAAATTAGTTGTCAAAAGTGTATCATAAAGACTAACGAACATTGCTGCTCCAAATAACAAGGAGTGAGCCAAACCCTGATCCCCTCTGCAGGGATTTGTTCTATTGCACTAGCAGGCAATTAACCTGACTTGCATTTACTGTTGATATGATAAAATAAATAGTTCTGTTCATGCATTTTTAAAATACACAAGTAAATGTCTTCCTTGGGATGCTGATAATGGGCTGCACTGATCATCTCACATCAGTTTGAAAGTAACTTATAATTTGTGTGTGCTTACTATTTTATATGGAATGAAACTCTGAAAGTCACATTAAAAACATGTTTAAAATGAAAAACAAACCTTGATTGTTGGATATACAAATGTGTTCATGCACTCCCCTGAATAACATTCTCCCAACCTATTATTCCCAAATTTAAAATTAAATAGCTGTTTCTTAGACAAATTTTATTTATCTTGTTCCTAGTCAATTATTTCTTGTGTGTTTATTATTTTTTTCAATATTAATCTAGTGTTTTGCAAAGAAAAACTGCACAAAAATAAATTGCAAGATTTAGGCCTAAATTCTGGTCTCCAAAGGTAAGAAATGACAGCCCTCTGCTGGCTAACAAATATGTACCCACGAGAAGGACATCTCACAACAGCTTTACATTGATACAACATTTAGCCCAAGTAAAAAAATATAAAAATATATTGAGTAAAATTAAAATTGTAATACAGGGATGCCTGAAATATTTTATCTGGATCAATAGGAAAAATTCTGTCTACTTCCTGTAGGGCAAGGAAATGGCTGAATCCTGAATTATATGGACAATTCTGAATACTGAAATTCCTCAAAGAAGTAACTTTATTGGGCTTCAGTTTCCCATATAGTATTCAAAACCAGCAATAAATGTGAATGTAATAATTGTGTTACTGTGTCTTTGTTTTGTTCAATTAAATAACCTACAGTCCACAAAAATGAAAAGTTGTCCAAAAAAAACCCAAAACTGATTTTCTGACATTTTTATGGTCTGAAATAAGTTTTAAATGCAAACATCAGAGAGCTTATTGGCAGCCAGATAAAAATGAGAATCACAGTATGGTATTTGCCACACAGTTAGCAATGTGATCTAACTTGCAAAGAAGAAATTGTTTAGGTATCAGCATAAAATTTCATAAACATGAAACGTGCATGAGAAAAATCAAGACCAGTCCCTATATATTATTAATTTTTGCGTGTTTTTAAAGACTTGTTTTCTACTTTGCTCTGAGGACCTGTACTGCATTTTAAAATAGAAAGACATACATTGTAAATAATCTGCATTTTTCCTGCATTAATTTAAAATGTTCTTTAGCATAATTCTGACTGTGTGGAAAATTTACAAATAATGCTTTACAAAGTGTTCTTTCATTAACTGTGCTGACTGGAACCGGTGTGCAGTAAAGGAACACATTGGCAGCATGTGCTTTATTTTCCCTCATTAGAAAAACACAGAAACCCAAAGGAACCCCCACTGCAGCTGCCCACAGGTGACAGCGTGAAACAAAGAACTGAAAGTGTTTATTTGAATATATTTGACCGTTGGCTCAACGCCTGATAACGGCATTTTACCCAAAGCAGGGATTATTGACAGACATAACTGGAGTAAATAGGAGTGATGGGAGCATTTAGCGCAGGTTCCCGGGACGGAAGGAGCCCCCCGAGCCCTGCACACAAAGCCGGCAGCTTCTCCTTCCCCTTCCAGGGCGGGATCGCGACCCAGCCGAGCCGGGGCCACCCCGGGAGCTCTGAGGGGTGTCCGTGCCACGGCAGGGCGTGGAACTGGGAGATGTGAGGATCCTTTCCACCCCAAACCCCTCTGTCATTCCATGATGCTCGGTGAATGGCAGGGGAAGTGTGAGGAGTGCCCCGCATTTCAGCTGTTTCTGAAAGCAGCTCTGAGCGCCTTCACCCTCTGCACACAAACTGCACTGACCGGGGCGGGCACCACGGAAACGGCGAGGGGCCGATGCCTTGTGAGAGGAGGGCGATGGAGAGTTTGGGTTTGGTGCTTAAAAGAACCCAGTAAAGAATAATGGAATCACAGAATATTCTGAGTAGGAAGGACCCACAAGAACCATCGATCATGGCCCTGCACAGGACACTCCAACAATCTCGCCCTGTGCCTGAGAGCGGTGTCCAAATGCTCCTGAAGCACTGTCAGCCTTGGGGCCGTGCCCACTGCCCTGAGGGGCCTGTTCAGTGCCCACTCTATGGATGAAAAACCTTTTCCTCGTATCTAACCCAAACACAAAATGATTGGAGAGGACCGGCTACCTCGCATTTCCACTCGGCACACACTCTCCGCACGGGGAGAAGCGGAGGATCATCTATGGGAGCCCTCTGTGTGTGGGGTCCCGTCCCCGCCCGCTGTGGGATCCGTGAGGGGACGGACACTTCCCTGAGGGACGCCCCTGCCCGCGCGCCTCAGGACCCCCGCGCGCGGTGGGAACCCGCCCGTCCTGGAGGACCGCGCGCGGGCCCGGCAGGAGGCGCTGTCAGTGAGCGCGCGCACGCGCGTGCGCGGGAGCGGTGCCGCGATGGCGGCGCTGCTGGAGCACGAGAGCCAGATCTTCCTGGAGCTCTTCCACCGCGACGGGCTCGTCGTGTGCGCCCGCGGGCTCGGCATCGACCGCCTGCTGCTGCGCTTCCTGCGCCTCTACTGCGAGCCCGCCAGCCTGGTGCTCGTGCTCAACACCAGCCCCGCCGAGGAGGTGAGGGCAGCTGCCAGCGCCCACCCCTTCCCCTCCCGGCGCGGCGGGCGCGGCCCGGGGATGGCCGGCGGCTCCCCGGGCTGGCGGGAGGGTGTGCGGGCTCCGGTGAGAGCAGCGCGGGCGCGGGCCGGGCGCTGTGCACCGACCCCGGCACAGAACCACGGAACGGGTCAGGCTGGTCGGGAGCACAGTGCTCATCTGGTGCCGCTTCCCTGCTCAGGCAGGGTCGTTCCAGAGCACACAGCACAGGATTGTGTCCAGATGGGTCTGGAATATCTGCAGCGAGAGAGACTCCCCAGCCTATCTGGACGATCTGTCCCAGGGCTCGGGCACTCTCAGGGAAGAAGTTCTTCCTGGTGCTCAGGTGGAACTGCCCGGGCATCAGTTCCTGCCCGTTCCTGCTGGGCCATTGCTGGGCCAGGGAGCAGAGCCCGCTCCCTGCTCTGAGCCCTCCCCGCTCACACTGACAGGCACTGCTGAGGTCTCCTCTGAGCCATCTCCTCTGGAGGCTGAACGGCCCCAGCTCCTTCAGCCTTTCCTCACAAAAGAGAGGCTCCAGTCCCCTCATTCTCTTTGTCACCCTCTGCTCCCGCAGCTCCGTGTCCCTTTTGTCCTGAGGTGCCCAGAGCTGGACCCAGCACGCCACTGAGCAGAGGGGCAGGGTCACCTCCCTGACCTGCTGGCAATGTTCTTCCTGATATACCGCAGAATCTTCCAGGACTTCTTGGCCACAAGGCACTGCTGGCTCAGGGACAGCTTGTTGTCCACCCCCAGGTCCTGGGGAAGCTGTCAAACCACGCACATTCAGGATTGCAGCAGTTGGATTTCTATTCCTGCAGCACAATGAAGTCCTAGTAACACTAATGACCTAAAACAAGTACATAACTTAAGTAACCAGTAAGGAGAAAGGGATGAACTATGCTTGTCAGACTTGATGGGTTTAGTCCCTAATTGTACACAAAAAAGCTGCTCTTTTTCCTCTGGAACATCAGGAAGGGCATCAAGAAGGGGAGATCTTAGAGGACCTTTTATAGCAACCATAGGTGAATAAAGATCACAGCTATAGTTTATAAGATTGAGCTTGGTGTATATGATCTGCCTGCTGTAGTCATGACTATAGGTGATGGCACTAAAAGATGATCTCTTCCCAATTCTTTGTTCTTAAGGCAGTATTAAAATTGCATTTTCTCTGAAAATGAGATATTGAAATATAAGAAAATGTAAGCTCCTTGAAGTGTCAGTTGCTCATTTTTATGTAAGTATTGTCCAGTTACTATTGACTATGTAGATTTTTTTTTTAAATCACCTAGATGAGTTTGAAACTGAAGAAAGTATGTCAAAGAAGAAAAAAATCATAATTATTCTGACTTATTCTAGTATGTTATACTGTCATGTCTTCTTTTTGACAGCTCCTCAAAATTACCAGAGTATTTAAATTACCAGAGTGAAACAAAGGTGCTTTATGGATCCCTTTCTCTGGATACCACAATAATGTCTTGTGTTTTTATTGTGTTTGTTTAGGAGTATTTTATTGATCAGCTGAGGTCAGATGGAGTTGTTCATCTCCCTCGACGTGTTACCAATGAAATTGCAAATAATACTCGATATGAATTTTATACACAAGGAGGAGTCATCTTTGCAACCAGTCGGATCCTTGTGGTAGATTTCCTTACTGACAGAATCCCTGCCAATCTCATTACTGGTAAGAGCTTAATGAAATAAAGGTAAGAGTGTTCTGTTTGAAAATACACAAAGCTTAAAAAAAAAATTCTATATGAAGAATTCTGCTAACAGGTATTGAGGTCGAAGTTATTCCTTTTTTTTTTCCCCCACCAAGACTGAGGTGAAAGAAGCAAATATGTAGTTCTTTTGTTCCTTTTTTTTCCCTCTCAACTCATTTGATTTATTTAATCATACACTTTAAAAAGGCTTTCAAAGAGGAATAATTGATTGCACTTGATGAATAGTGTCCTGGGGTCTATTGGACACTGGCCTATCATTAAAACAGATTTTAGATGTCATGCTTTATGAGCCATGCACACTACCTGTATTTTTGCATTAACAAATTACTCCTGATGACTTCTCATAAAAAAATACCTTTGTGTTGACAGCCTTGGATGCTATGCAAATACCAGTATTTTGAAGTAATGCTGTTACTGTAATTGTAAGGATTTGGAGAATAGCTTGCAACCTTTTTTTGTAGTTATATAGAAACTATACATGGAAGATGTGAGTTACCCTTCTCTTCTCATGTTCTGTTCCCCTTCTCCCCCAGCCACTCTTGTTTTTATGTTCCTGGAAACCCTGTTACAGCCTGGAGAGCTGGAAAAAGAGAGCCAGGGATTTAAGAATATTTTACTGTTTTCTAAGTGTTAACATCTTAATGATTAAACATAGCTGAATACTATATGCTTAGAAGAATGTGATTTTCTGCTTCAGAAGCTGTACCTCCTTCCTTTTAGTCAAGCTACAGCAAGTTCTACTGTAAAACATTTTGAACACTTATGCTGGAGTCAAAGAACACCAGATTTCTAAGTTCAAAAGAAGTGAATAGATTTTATGGGCAACCTGTGGTAATTTTTCTATTTCTCTTGACTCTGTCCTCTCTACCCTATTAAAAAAAGAAGAAGAAAAAAAAAAGATGAAAAGAAGAAATACTGTAAAGTTTTAAAACTGGTGCTGTCCTTTAGTACCACAGAGCTGTGACAGGTTTTGCATTGCCACCAGAGGTCGGTGTGAGAGCAACTGCAATCGAGTGGTGCCTTCATTCCCAGCCTCCCAACACCTGGGTCTGTGTGCCTTGTCTGTGTGTGAGATGGTACAGCACAATCTTGTAGTAGTGTTTCATGAGGAAATAACAGCAAAAGCCTTTCTAGGTGTTAAAAATGTCGTTTGTTAAATCATTGTGAATTAACATCTGATGAACTCGTAAATCCAGCTAAAGAAGATAAGAAAAGATCACTGCAGTGAAGCAGAATTATTCCTGGTGGGTTTAGCTGAGTAGAAAGGATGTACCTGACAGCACAGTGAAACTGATGCAAGTTGCTGTAGTAAAAAGTGGCAAGTTGTTTCTACCAAGGCTTACAGAGCAGGTGTGAACTCCCTGCATAAGCAGATGTATGTTGGCTAAAAGCAGGAGGATATTACAATAAACACAGTCTTACTGACCTGTTAGAAATTCTGTCTTTCCTGTCGTGTCCATCTGGGGTCACATCTTGAAACATTTGGACAATGTTCAGAGATGATCATTATTATATACTGAAAAACTTGCTTCATAGGACAGATTTATCAAATTCTAGATAGAAAAATACCTTGTAGTGGATTATTTCAGGACTTAATTATGAATGGTGAGCAGTTATATGGAAGTCTATTTTCTGGATGCTTTTCCATTTAGCAAGCAAAGGCATATTAAAACCAATGGCTGTGTGCTGAGTTGAGGAGACTTGTTGCAGAAATGAAATGCTCTGTAAGTTTATTAGCTTATGTAGGCACAAGGTAAAACCTGTGGTGTTTGATGTCCTTTGCTTCCACTTTAAAAAGGCATTTATGATTCCCCTGGAACAGATACCACATAGGCCTGAATTCAGTAGGGGGAGAGAGAAAATAATGCAGTGTGCTGTTTAACATGATTAGCATGAGGAAAAACAAGCCTTAGTTTAGCAGGTCTTGGCTGAGTGAACTGTGAACTCCGGAAATGTTTGCCTCAAACACGTAATTAAATTAAACTCTTGTTTTATTTCTCTTTATTGAAATGTGCTTGATAAGTCTTTTATTCCTACTGCACCTATAGCCATGAAGAAAACTGGTGGTGTACTCATATATTTGATACTTGCTGTCCTTGAGTGTGAATATGGGAAAGTAAAGCAAAATAAATGTTTTCAGAAGTTCTTTGATTATGTAAACACTTGAACTGTTACCAATTAAAGTTACTTGACAAGTCTGTAATTCCAGAATTTCTCTAAACAAAAGAATTCAACTATCACAGCCTCGAACACATCAAACTTGCTTTGTTGTAACAATGTGTTATGTCGTGCATCTGCTTTTCCTGCTTTTAAAAGACTCAAG
Organism: Zonotrichia albicollis; assembly: GCF_047830755.1. Classification (NCBI taxonomy): domain Eukaryota; kingdom Metazoa; phylum Chordata; class Aves; order Passeriformes; family Passerellidae; genus Zonotrichia; species Zonotrichia albicollis. The sequence continues at coordinate 9,656,361 of NC_133834.1, forward strand.
TTCAAGTTATGCCTCAGGAGTAGAGAATTTTCCTAGCTAGTAAGTCCTGCCACTCATTCACAAGCTTTTTTTTTTCCTGTTAAAGATGCATTATTAACCCAGTTCTGTTATTTGGCAATTCCATGGTACTGAAACTGAGAAGTCACTTGTTTCAACCCCAGAAAATTTGTTCATTTTAGAAGACTTAATTCCTGTATTTAAATAACAGTAGAAGAATAAGACAGTTGTGAGGAAAAATCCGTACAACTTGGACCTTTCTATATTTTTTTTTAATTGATTATTTTTTTCTCTTGCCAGGCATTTTGGTGTACAAAGCACACAGAATCATTGAGTCCTGTCAGGAAGCGTTCATCTTGCGACTTTATCGCCAGAAGAACAAGCAAGGCTTCATTAAAGCTTTTACAGATAATGCAGTTGCATTTAACACTGGCTTTTGTCAAGTGGAAAGAGTGATGAAGAATCTTTTTGTTGGGAAGCTTTATCTGTGGCCAAGGTGAGGCACTTCTTTACTTCACTGGACAGTTAATCTGAAAGGAAAGATGAAGGATGTTACAGTGGGTTTCTAAGAAAATGAGGTGTGTGCAGTCACACTGCTAATCTGTGTTGCCTCCTCTATTCCCAAACAAAACCTTTTCAGTTTTTTACACAAATAGTCTTAAAGATGCTGAATTTCTGAGAGTATTTTTGAAAATAGACTCCAATTGACTGTATTAAAGGAATTAATCTTTATGGCAGTGCTCTCCTGTTAGTCAGCAGAAATTGCAGCAAAAACTGACATTCTTAACAGTTTAAAAAAAAACTTCCCTTACTAAACAAGAGTACTTAAGCCATGAAATGACAGGAAAACAGTCTCTCAGTTCTGCTGTTCATGGACGTGTTTGTTTCCAGCTGTTATGAAACTCCATGCATCTCTTTCTGCATCTCAGATTATTTCAATCTTCTTACACACCTACGCTGTGTATGAAGAACATTTCTTGATGACTGTTAAAAAATGAATTGCCAAAATGTAGCATGCACTGAGTCTTCCAGGAAGATCCACAAATGGAGCTGAACACTGATGACCCAGTCAGTGCTTTTGCCCTGGGCAGGGGCTCTGCCCATTTGTTCTGTTAGTCCAGGCTGGAATGTGTTTCACTCCTTCTTAATGAATGGCTCCTCTGCATTGTAAATTCCTTAACAGTCTTGCAGTATCCCAGGGAAGTAGAAGTGGACATAGCTGGGGTAGGAAAAGTTGAGTTGAAGCTCTCTAGATTTCCTTCCTTGACTTCCATGAAAAGGCCTGGGGCTGCAGGCTGCAGTAAGGGAAATGTGGAGTTGCAGAGGTCAGCAGCCATGGGGCTCTCTGAGCCTCCTCCTGCCAGGAACAGTCTGGTGGCCTCAGTGGATCTGTGCAGCTGGAGTGGCTCCAAGGACAGGCTTCCAACAAGGACCTGCAGGTTGGCATTGCAAGCTGGAGCATCATAAAATCTGCTGGTGCAGCTGTGTGATTTCACAGAATTTATGAACCCCTTCCAGTTTCACCCTTATATGAGTTTTTAGGTTTGTTTTAATATTTGTTATGTGTGATGATGATGCAGAATCCAGTGCAGTAATTTTCCATGGGTCATTCACCAGCACTGTAGGCTCACATGACTAGAATGACTACACTCATAATTGTGGAACAGATGGTTTTCCAAGGCTGTTCATAAGATTGCAGTCTTCACATCAGTAGAAACTGATTTTGGAATTAACTTAGTTGTTTACATTTTAAATAATTGTAATTGTAGTTTGTACAAACTTTTGAGTAATTCTAAGTCAAATAAAACTATCCATGTAAATGTTAAGAAGCTGTTTTTCTCTTAGATTTCACATAGCAGTGCACTCGTTTTTAGAGAAGCATAAACCTGAAGTGGTGGAAATCCACGTGGCCATGACCCCTGCTATGCTTGCCATCCAGACTGCAATCCTGGACATTCTGAATGCATGTCTGAAGGAACTGAAACGTTACAACCCAGCTCTTGAAGTAGAAGATCTATCTTTAGAGAATGCTATTGCTAAACCTTTTGACAAGGTAACAATTTTGATTGTTCTCTAGTGTCTAAGTAACGGGCTATAGAATCTCCAACGTGCCTGCCATGCAGACAGAAATGTTATTTGCAAAATAAATAACCAGCAGCAGCTGAGTGTTCTCCCATGACATGTTTATTACTGGGACAAGGGGATGGAATGGTGATGTGACAGTTGCCAGTAGGGTTTTTGATGGATTGGTGTTACTGTTCTTCCTTCATTTCCGAAGTCCCAAGAGTAAGAACATCCCAGTTCGTGGTTATAATAATGATTGTTGCTGCTGTTATTAAAAAGATAGCTGCAACTTCAGCTCAGAACACTTTGGAGATAAGTATCAGTAATTGCCATACACATACTCCCTTTTTCCTTCTGAATTTCTTGCTTGTGTTTTTTTTTCTCTAGTAGGAGAAGCACTGTGTGTACTAGACAATATGCACATGCATGCATCTGCTGTATTTTTAATCATTATGTATGTCAATAACTTTGGGTTCACTGTTATTTTTGACAGATCTGCAATGTTTGACACACATATGCTTTTGTTAGGGTGAAATCAACTGTCATAGTGTAACACAGTTATTGGTTAAGTGTGATTCAGTCTGGATGGAAGGCCTTCTAAACTTTAAATATTTGAAGGTTCTTTCTTGGGATCTATAAGTTGCACATCTTCATGGTACCTATCTTGATTTTGGAAACTAAATGACATTATAATGGTTTTTTCTGTACCTAAGTAAAGGACACTAGATACTAAATACAACAGGCCAGTATCAGTAAAACAAGGGTATTTTTTTATTATTTCACTATTTTATTATTAGATGGTGAGGAAAAAATTTACTGAAAGCATTAAATGGTATATGTCTGCTAATTGCTGAAATGTGTTTCATAAAGACATCTATATTATGTTAACTTTGTTTTGATATAAGTTACCATATTTTAGCAAACATCTCACCAATACATATTTATTTTGGTATCTGTAATAACTTTGGAAAACCAGAGCCTGTAAAGTTAAAGTGCATTCTCAGCTTGTTAGAAGCTATAGTGCAATACTGTATGTTTGACCCTCCAAACTTTCCAATTTTCATTTCCAGACAATCCGCCACTATTTAGATCCTCTCTGGCATCAGCTCGGAGCTAAGACAAAGTCTTTGGTGCAGGATCTGAAGATCCTACGTACTTTGCTACTGTATCTAACCCAGTATGATTGTGTCACTTTCCTTAATCTCCTGGAGTCACTGAAAGCAAGTGAAAAAGCTTTTGGTGAGAATTCAGGTAAACATGGAATAACCATACAAGTTAATGCATGAAACGGTGCAATGTTGATGTTTTTTAATTATCATTCCCAAACATATGAAGGTACCTAATTAGTTTTTACACAACCAGCCATAAGGACGTAGGTTTTTATTGACAGATAATTCTTTCATCTTCCCACTTAACTGCTGTTACTTAACAGAGTGAGATTTGCATCACATTTTTGTCATTTATTAAGCTGGTGATTACACAGCAAGCAGGTAGGGCAGGTATTCCAGCTGAAGATCTGGGGCTTTTATTGCAGAGGGTTGGAACTCATACACATTGCAGATGTCAAAATTCTACTGCTTCCTTCTCATTTCCTCCCCAGGCTGGCTGTTCCTTGACTCCAGTACTTCAATGTTTGTGAATGCTCGCGCTCGAGTTTATCGCATTGCAGATGAGAAACTGAATCAGAAAGGCAAAGGCTCAGGCTCTGAAAAACGTGATGTAAAGAAGGAAAATGGTACTGATCATTCCTAATTTCTAATTTTAAGTTTAAGAGTGTCACACGATTCCAAGTGCTTCGCATCTTATTACGTGTACTCTGGTTCCCTGCTTGAACTTCCACAGCTCAGGATCTCAGTCTGTTAGCTGGGATAAATTGAGATATAATCTTAGTTCCAAAAGCATATGATCAACAACGTAAAAGAGTCACGACGTAGGGATTCTCCTCAGCTTGCTCAGCTGATCACTGAGCTTTTGTGAAATTGTGCCTGCATTACATTGATGTTTAGCTTCATCTTTATTATCTTATGTGAAAGAGTAGGAGGCTGTGGTTACTTTTATTAAAAAAATATATTCAGGAGTTTCAGAATTGAAGAATGAGTGAATACTTCAGTGTTTTGCTTCACAAAAGCATTTATCTCCATTTTTAAATTTCAGAGTGTTCTCCACCTCATTAGCATAACAAGTTGCATATGTGGGCTGTTGAATATCATATGTGCCAACAACAATCACACTAATGACATCTAACCACTGCTTTAAAGTCTGAAGGATATTTTGCCTGCAAGAGCTGCTATGTTCAATCTTACTTTGTTTCAGAACTGAAAAGGGAATTGGTTCTAGAAAGTAACCCAAAATGGGAAGCTTTGAGAGAAGTACTGAAAGAGATTGAAAATGAGAATAAGAACAGTGACAACCTTGGCGGTCCAGGTGAGAGAATACGAAACCCTGCAAGTTTTCCATTAATCCTGCTGGTTTATACTTCTACTTGACCTTGGAGAGAAGGAACTAACCCTTTTCTGTAGTTTTATCAAAGAGCAGGTTTAAATTTAGTAATTTGTGGCCTCAAGATGAGGAATTTCTGTACATTATGTACATAAACTATGTAAAATTAAACTTTTATTAGGTCTTGCTCTAAAAGAGAAATGCTGTTCCTACAATGCAATACTTTTTAGGAAAGAACCTGCATTATTCTGAAAAAACATTTTAGGTTACATTTCAGAAGTGTACTGATACCTTAGTTCCAAGCCAAATAAAAGAGATATGGAGATTTATAATGATTAAGGTGCCATTCACTCATTTCTGAAGTTTGGGTTCAGAACAAAAATAGGGGTTCTGTCTTACACCCTTTCTAACTTGCACATTCTTCTCATGCACCTGAAAATTTGTTTTGCATGGTTTGCATATAAATGAGGTAGAAATTAGGAGGCAGGGAAGAGAGTCTAACTGCTTTGCTGCCTTTCCTAATTTAGGGCTTTTCATTCCCTTAAAATTCAGCAAGTTTTATTTTAGGAAATAGTAAGGGTAAAAAAGTGCTCTTTTCTCCCACCCACAGTGTTCTGACTCTGGGTAAGAACTGGCTCTCTCTCCCAGTGTTGTAGGAGTTTATCTGAGTCAGCTTGCAGGGAATTGTTATTCACCAATGTCAATAATACTGTGTGAAACATGTGTTTTGTAGATTCTCTAACACAGCTGACAAATTAGAACGGTCTAAATTAAGTTCTCTCTTATTCCACATCTTAAAAATGAGTAGTTGTTCGAGTATGTGTCAACACGCACTGTATCTGCCTCATTTCCAGTGGTCAGAAGGAAAATTTATGAATTTAGATATTGTAAGAAAAAGAAATGTTGAACTTCCATTAATCTACTCTAATTTTATTTGGTACAAAAAGCCATGCAATTTAGATTCTCTCAAAGTTCAGAGCAGCTGTGGCAGCCGAATGTGAAGGCATTTGGCCGGCCCAGGGCTTGGATCAGTGCAAGCCATTGGCTCGGGAGGTGCTTTAGCTGGGTAAGAAGCACAGCAGTACAGGCTGTAAACATGGTATTGTTTCTTGACTGCAGGGCAAGTGCTCATTTGTGCCAGTGATGACCGAGCCTGTGCACAGCTCAGGGAGTATATAATTACTGGAGCAGAAGCTTTTCTAACAAGACTTTATAACAAAACCTTCGGGAAGGACGAGAAAGCTGGAGAAGTGTGGATTAAGGACAGAAAAGCCACGAAGTCCAAAGGAAATGCCAAACCAGACACAGGGCCTCAAGCCAAAAAGGCCAAACTGACGGCTTCTTCAAAACAAAATAAACAGAAGAAGCAGCAAGACCGGACTCTAATCCAAATGATAGGGAAAACTGAGGAGGAAAAGAGAGAAGAGGTCGAGGTGGAAGACAACAAAGAATTAAGTGGTAGCCAAGAAAGCAACACTGAAGAGACCATTCCTGAAGATTTTGATTTCAGCTTGCCCTCGGATTGTTCCTATGGGATTTTCAAGGACCCACTGACAATTATCCACCCGCTGCAGGGCTGTGGGGATCCCTACGCGCTCACTCGGGTGCTGCACGAGGTAGAACCCAGATATGTTGTGCTGTACGATGCAGAGCTCACTTTTGTTCGGCAGCTGGAAATCTACAAGGCAAGCAGGCCTGGGAAGCCTTTGAGGCAAGTTGGCTTGGCCAGGGTAATTCTAGTCTGAAAAGAAAAAATTGGAAGTGCAGTGTCAGCAGTCAATGCAGAACATGCTGCTGTTCAGTTTCATTAGCTACCTTCCAGTTCCTGTTGAGCCCTTAAGTGTAAACAAAAGCAGAATGTCTGGTGTACCCAAAAGATAATTTTTACTTTCCAGCAGGTATTTAGTCCCTTAACAGCAGAAGCATATCTGTTAAAAAAAAGAAACAATTCCAAGATATCTGCTTCAATGATTTTACTGGCAGTAGATCATTTTCAGGTGGTGTAGTCTCATTTTAAACCATCTCTGAAGATACGATTTTTAAAGAAAAGGATTCATTTTTGGTTTAATTAATTTTCACATTTCCTGATGTTCATCATGCTGAAGACCAGTAATTCAGAAATTGTAACAGAGAAGAAAGTAAAGGAAACACAGTAAAGAAAATTAGTATTTGCAGTTATAGCAACTGACAGAAAGATCACCACATTGGGTATATGTATTTAATACACCTGGAAATTGCAAAACTCAGTTTTATGAATAAATGTCACATACTGATTAAAAATATAGAAAACTTAATATGCTGTTAACTAACTTGTCAGGCATTTACTGCTGCTAACCTTAAATTTAGTGGTTGTGAATTTTTTAAACTTAATACAAAGTTTTATGACCTCTTTTTTTTTTCTCTTCTATACCTACAGAGTTTATTTCCTCATATATGGGGGCTCCACAGAAGAGCAGCGCTACCTCACAGCTCTGAGGAAAGAGAAGGAGGCCTTCGAAAAACTCATTCGGTAACACAGTTGAACTGCCCTTAGAGTTAGGGTTTCATGTAATTCCCCAATACTAATTCAAGTAATTCAATATTAATTCATGTAATTCCCAACATTTTAAATAGAGTGATGTTCTTAACTGTGTGAAAGCTTTTAATAAACTTTTAATTCAATTCTTTGTCAGATGTAAAGACTACTTTCCTATTGAGAATCACCAAAAAGTCAAAACTTTCCTTTTCAAAGCACCTGGTATTTCTTTCATTAATTTTAGCAGGATTTAACATTAACATAAAGGCTAATCAGCATTGCTTGAATTTTTTCCTAATTGTCTATGAAGTTCATTTGTGTAATTGTGTTTTTGCAGGTAACATTTCTTGTAAGATAATTTCTAAAGCTCATATAATCTAAGTCAGTTGGGTAAACAAAACATTTCCTTAGACTGTATAAGACAGTATTTTTACTGACAGTGCCTTCTCACAGGTTACAGTGCTATTGCTAGTCATTAGTTCCTTTGTAAAAGGAAAAACCTAGAAAGACTCGGAAAATTGCATTTCTGATTGGGCTTGCATTTAGTATTAAACTATATATAATTATACATCTGGATGAAGGGTATTTCAATCTTCTTTACTCCTGCATTTGCAGTTTTTAGTGTGTGTTTGTTTGTGGTCCCTTAGAGAGAAGGCCAGCATGGTTGTTCCTGAAGAAAGAGAAGGAAGAGATGATACAAACTTAGCTCTCCTCAGAGACGCCAGACCTGCCTCTGTCTCTGCTGACACACGCAAAGCAGGTGAGCAGCTCCTAGGTCAGCCTTGCAGCCCAGAGCTTCCCAAAAATCCCTGAACTATTGCACCTTAAATCTCCCTCAAACTGTCTGGGGCAGAGACACATTGTACATTGGCTTCATGCTGAAGAAACATTATTTCCCCGTGACAGTGAGCTGTGGTTTCCTTTGAAAGTACAGGTTAATGAAGTATTTGACCATTAAGATGGATACCATTTGGATTGTTCCTAGTCAGGTTCTTGGTTATGAGGCTGTCTAGTGCTACTTGTAGGAAGAGAAATTAAAACATAGAAACTGAAGTCTACTGATGGTCAAAGGTAGTGTTGTCCTTGAGCTAGTAAATGATGGGGATTTCTTTTCATCTTGACAAAACATGCTGCCTGGGTAAACAACTGCACATTATGGGTGTGATCACTTCCTTTGTAGTCCTTTTTCTTTTGTTGCAATTCCAACCATATTTTTGTTCTTTTCCTCTGACAGTATGCTATGCCTCTGCCTGTTTTTCTTTACTGTTGTTTCTGTAATCCTGCTCTCCTTTGCCACATGCTCTCTAATCTTTGCTATTACATCTTTTGTGGCCTTGGTCCTGCAGTCCTATGTGTCCTGCAGATCTGTAGAGCGCAACACACAATTCCCACAATAAAGTGCTGTATTTCTGTGGGAAAGAGCTGGAAATAAAAGGGATCAGCTTCATTATCTTGTTTTTCAGGCAGCCTTTTAAAGATTTTTCTGATTCATTTAAATAATTTTCATCTACAGCTTGATCTATTTCACTGTCACCTATACAAAGCTTTCAGCAAGCAGCATGGTAGTTCTATCAAGCTGCAGAGCATGCTCCATAAACTACAGTATATGTTTAGGCAAGTAAAACAGTTAAAAATCAAATGAAGTCTGTATTTATTGTACTGCTGAATTTGAGGTATAACTTAAGATGAGAAGTCCATCCATTGCAGAAGCCTTGGCAGCACACAGGAAAACCACCAGAGCAGGATGTATGGGGATAACTGTGTTTACTTTGCCCTTCAGGTGGACAGGAACAGAAGGGTGTCCAGCAAACCATAATCGTGGATATGCGGGAATTCCGTAGCGAGCTTCCATCCCTGATCCATCGCCGTGGCATCGACATCGAGCCCGTGACTTTGGAAGTTGGGGATTACATTCTGACCCCTGACATCTGCGTGGAGCGCAAGAGCATCAGCGATCTGATCGGCTCCCTGAACAACGGCCGGCTGTACGCGCAGTGCGTGGCCATGTGCCGCTACTACAAGCGGCCAGTGCTCCTCATCGAGTTTGATCCTAACAAACCCTTCTCCTTGATCCCACGAGGCTCTTTACAGCCAGAAATTTCCAGCAATGATGTTACTTCTAAACTGACCCTTCTCACACTGCACTTCCCAAAGTTACGAATCCTGTGGTGTCCCTCTCCCCACGCTACTGCTGAAGTCTTTGAAGAGTTGAAACAAAACCATCCCCAACCCGACGCAGAAACAGCGATGGCCGTCACCGCAGACTCCGAAATTCTCCCCGAGTCAGACAAGTACAACCCTGGGCCTCAGGACTTCCTGCTGAAAATGCCAGGGGTTAATGCAAAGAACTGCCGTGCCTTAATGACCCACGTTAAAAGCATTGCAGAGCTGGTGACGCTGTCCAAGGACGAGCTGGCCAAGATTTTGGGTAATGCTGCCAATGCCACACAACTCTTTGACTTTATTCACCTGACCTATGCAGAGGCACTAGCCAAAGGAAAAAGCAAAAAATGACTCATGAGATTGTTCAACACACAGCACAGATAAGCTTTGCTGGCACAGTACTTTGGCAAATACATGAAATATTTTAATAAATGCCCCCTCTGAGATAACCAGCTGTTTCTTGCTCATGCTATCCCATCAGTTTTAATATGTGAGTTAATTATTACTAAAGGCAAGTTTCAAGAGGAAAAAATATTTTTAATAGAGAAATATGAATTATTTTTATTCTTTTTAAAGCACTTTAACCAATTCTATAATATCACTGAATTAACTAAATTTCTAACTGAAATTAGGAATTTCAGTTAGAAAACTGAAATAAATTTCTAACTGAATTAACTAACTTTCACCAAGGCCATAAGAATTAAGTACTAAGACTAACTGATAAAGGTGTTTTCTTGTGAAAGTTATGATGTCTTGTTCAAGCTAAAAATGTGCTGTGTTTTGATTAGTCTGGCTGACCTGCTGCATGATACAACACTGCTTTTGCCATTTTTAATGTCTCATTCTCTGGCAACTGCCACTTTTTGATTGACAGTGATGAAGCTATTTGAAACACATTGTGGTCTTTGCTCAGGAGTTTATTTAGACTGTACTGGGACTGAATCCTGAATTTTAGAACATGACCATAAGCCTTTGTCACAGTAAAATCCATTTGTATGCTATGCTCTGCATTTTGCTTGCTTACCCAACTACCAATTACATTTTTTACCATTACAAAGCCGGTACAGCTCTGTCCTGCTAGATTTTACAAAGTGCTTTCAAAGTGCTTAGCTTACCAAGTTAGACCTTTGGTCTAACTGCGTAGAAATTCTGTGGTGCCACAGAGCAACTTAATTTTGAGTGTGCCTTACTTACACTTTTAAGAGGCTTTGTTTTTTACTCAGTTTTGATAGCTCTTTCACTTGAAAGTGAAAAATCTGGGTATACCATCAGCACTGTTCCTTTATACCAAAGAATATTTCCTCTTGTATAATGCAGTCATTTTCTAAGCAAGGCTTTCCAAAAGTGTTGAAAGTTCTTCCAATATTGGCTTCTTTTGTGTCCTATTGCTCTTGTATTTTTATGTTCCAAATCAACTGTCTGTCAATAACCTCAGTAAAGCCATTGTCACTTAGAAGATAATACTTTTAGTGTTTTGTGTAGCATAAAAGAAGGAAATGTTTGTGAATATGTGCATTGTTAAATTATATATTCTACATTGAACTTTGATACAACTGTGTACAAACTGCCATTGCCAAAAGGGTTGGTCCAGTGTTATTCCATGCTAATGTATGTACATTTGTTATTTACAAAACCTTTATCTATGACTTGCACATGTATTTATATGATTTTAATGGGAACAACAGACCAATATTATCTCCTTTGTGAAAGAAGAAAATGTTTTTTTGTTCAGGTTTGGTAAAAACAGTACTGTGAACTTTCAGGTAAAATGTTTATTGTGCATTTTAAGTATGAATTATGAATTGTTAACATTAATCTGTGGTTGAGCTATGATAAATTTCCAAAGGAACATTTTTCTGCAGATGCAAATTTTAGTATTAAATACACCCATAATAAGGATAAAATTTGTTCATTATCTTGTTTTTCATTTGGCTTAATTGATATCAAAACATTTTTATTTTTAGTGTGTGGTTTACAATCCAGATTTTTGGGTTTCTGTTAGATTCTAACTTATTTAATATGAGAAGAAGTCTTTCCATTTTGACTTTTGCTTATTCAAACTCATGTTGTCAGATGTGCAGAGGGTTGAGAATGCTGTAAAGTGGTGCTAAGAGAACTGGAAATCAGAGTAAGATCCAAGTGCCCTGAGTGCATGGCCTTGGAGCCTGATTGAGAAAAGGGCAGCTGGGCAGCCTTGGAGAACAAACATTGCTTGTGCAGTGGGGTTAGGGTGCTCCATGAACTGTGGCTTTGGGGTTTTTCACAGATGCTGCCTCAGCTGTCAGTGAGGTTTGGAGTTTTTGCATTGATGTGTATGGGGTGAAAATAAAGGGATAGTAATGGGTGATAAAGTTGTAGCCTTGTGTTGTGTGCTAGATCAAAGTTACATCGTGCAATTAAATAATTATTTGCTAAACATTTTAATGAAATTGCCTTTTGATTATAGGTGTGGAATTTTCCTTTTTCCTTCTCTATGCAGGATTTGCCCCTCTTCTCTAGAACAGCACAAGTACATGTTGTTGCATGTTATTATTGCTCCTGTGCTTTGGCATTTCACTGCATTAGGTGTGATGGCCAGTGAGAGCTGTGTCCTCCTGGGGCAGGAGGTACAGACTGTGCTCCAAGCGGGGAGAGGTCCTGAAACCACCTGAAATTACAGAGCCCAAGGCTCTGCCTGAATGCAGTCACACACAGGGCTGGGTTAATGATGAAAACCCTCTCTTCCACCAGCAGTCATGGAATTTGTACATCTTGTCATTGCTGCTGTTTTAAATTTGTGCTTTTTTATTAAAAAAGCAAACACAAACACCCCCTGCCTTCAGTCTGGGAGTGTCTCAGCTTCTTGCTTGTCCCCAAACCAAGACTCCATGTTCCCAGGTCCCTCAGTAGGTGAAGCCTCTCTGTGAGGGGTTCACATGCTATAGAGTTGCCAAGTTGCTCCTTTCTGCAACTTTCCTGGGCTTGGATCACTGACAGTTCTTCTGGAATAACCACACAACCTTTTAGAAGCAAATGCAGCTTGTATTAGCAAATCTATTTAGCCCAGGACCCTTTTATGTGCTTCATAAGTCTTTAATATTTTGTTAACTGTTAGGTACCTTCTTGCACTGAAAATACCCACACCAATAGTATCTGCACCTTCTTAATTCACGTCTTGATAAGGTTTTGCAAGGAATTACTCAAATGTTATGAGTTTCAGGGCCATTTTTTATTTTGAGTACAAAATGTTAGGAACTCATCTCCCAGACTTTTCAATACAAAGAGGCTGATTGGTTTTTTATTTGAGTTTTGATCTGTATTTTGAAAGCTTCTCCTCAATAAATTAAAGGGAAGAAATATCGTCTGTCAAAGTCTTGAAAACCATGAAATAGCTTGGCTGGCCAAGACTTAGCTGAGAGATGGATTCTTGCTGAAGTTAGTGAGGGTAACCAGGGCTGCTGCACTGCTGTGGTGATTTCTTGTCTAAACAGAAGATGCTGCTGCAATATGTCAAAATGGGCCTGTGTATGTGCTAAGTTTAGCATCATTTTTTTTTAAAGCATGATAAAATTACCTTAATCCACAACTTCTGTAAAGCAGACTTCCTAGGAATATTTAATCGGGGCTAAATAGGTACCAGTTTCTCAGCTTGCATTTTACCCTAGTTCTGTCTGTGAGAGCTTCCCTCTATAAATTAAAGCATAGTTTTCATTTCTAGGGTCCTCAGTTCCTCATTGTTACTTCTTTTTTCTTTCGCCTTAATCATCTCCCATCAAAGAGCAGGAGCCTGGAATTATTAAACAGCTGACATTGTTTCCAAGCTGGCATTTTCAGTCAGCTGTGCAATCTTGTTCTTGCACTCTCAGCTTCCTCCTCAGCTCCCAGAATGACACTTAGACCATTCTTATTTTTATTGGTTTTTGTTTAGGAAAACACAGTGGCTATGTGACAAAATCTTTGGAGCTGACTTGCCTTTTTTGATGTAACCTTTCTCATTTAAGTTCTGATCACAATCAATAGTCAGAGTAAAACCAAATGTGTGTCTTCCTGTTTAAGGTGCTATTGTCCACAGAAACATGTTAATCTTCAAATTTCAGCACGTAAAACCCGTCTCCCAAGTGATCCAAAGCCCAGGAGTTTTCCCAGTGAAATTGGCACAAGAAACCTAAACTTGACAAGGCTGCATTTCAGCCCCCTAACAATAGGCAGCATCATTCTAATCTGAGCTCTTTGCACAGAGCCCTGCAGTTCCATGAGGATTCACAGTGGGACATATGCATTGTCCCTCCCCTGAACACCCTGGGGTTACTGGGATGTCCCAGCAGTGTCCCAGCTGTGCAGCTGCAGTGGAGATCTGTGAGTCCTGTACTCACAGCACCATTTAGCACTGAATAAAGTAACATTTTACAGTTTCTTCATCACTTTTTTTCTTGTGAAAATGTAAACTCTTGTGAAATTACTTTATTTCGAGATTCTCTATTCAACTTTTATCTTTATTCTATTTTTCCTCTGGAATTTTCTGATTTATTTCTTTTTTACATCTCTTATCCTAACCATGACTGTCTGTATTCTTGTCCTTTTGTTTCCCCTCGAGAATGCTGCTTAAATATTGTGGCAATTTGTGATGTCTGTTGAGCACAAATAACACTGAATTCTTTGCAAGACTGGCTGCACTGGAGCCTTGTCCAGTACTTATGATCAAGGGGATTACATAAAAAGAGTATTGTACTTTGCTTTCATTTCGGCCCCAGCCTTGAGGCATGTCACACTTGGAAAGTGACACCAGGGAAAAGAGAGCAGCAGGTTGGCAGTTCTTGCAACTTTAAATTCTTGGGTTTGCCTTATATTTCTTTTGAAACAGATTAAAAGCAGTCCAAATAACAGACACAATAAAATCATAATCAGTTGATTTTATAAATTTTTCCCACCCTGAAAAAATTTTGAAGTATTTTTTATGTGTCACAAAATTCTTGGAATCTTATTCATAGATAGCAAAAGTTGGAAATTTTCTTGTGGCATTTATATCCCACAACCATTTTTACATATTGCAGTACTACAATTGGCAAGTTCTCAGATCCTGCAAAAAGTCTTATGCCATGCTTAAGCATTTACATTAGGGTGTGGGAGATCTGCAACAGCAAAAATATTAACTGCATGTCTTCTACTTTTGTCTAATTTTTCTTTATCCCCTTCTCTAATTCCTCCTATTGTCAAAATATGCTTTATTTCTGCATCATCTTAAATCTCTGAATGCTGAGTGTTGGGAAGAACTCCAGTCTATAAAATCAACATATATTTGTGTTAATTTATCACAATTCTAACTTCTGGAGTCTCTGTAATGCTCTTGTTTTGTTTGTTACAGAAGCATTTGGAAATCTATCAATGCATTTTCCCTACAGCCTACACAATGTCTTTCCAACATTGCCAGCAAGGGGGGCAGACACTCCTAACAAAAGCTGGCCAGGATGGAAATGTTCAGCTCACCTGGAGCTGTAGCCCAACAGCAAAATCGAGAGACCCTTCAAGAAAAGTCCTGCCCATATTAAATATGAAAAAATACCGAAAATCTTCAAGATACGTCCTGTGCAAATCTTGGTGCATGAAGTACAATCTATACAGACAGTCCTTCAGAAAATGAAGATGTCTCAGCCAAGCCCTGTACTGCAGCAATAAATCTGGTGTACTACAGTTCATATAACTATTAAAGTTGCCATTTTCTTAAATATTTGCATTATACTGCACATCACTAGCTGACAGAAATCATAACCAAGTTCTTCTTTTTCACTTTAATATTCCCTTGACAGAAGGTCTGAGTCACATGCTAAGGTACCCAAGCTCTTTTCCACAAAGTACTATTGGTATTGAAATGAGACTTGGGGCTTTGGTCAGCCCCACCAGCTCCTTAGGGATCTCTGACATATTTCAGAGGCTTCAATAACTCTTGTGTTATTACCCAACCCAAAGAGGAATTTCAGCTGGGGTCCAGCAGGAATGTCTGACTTTCCCAGGCCATTCCCACCTTCAGCACCTGCGGGGGCACACACAGAGTGCCTGCAGGAGGGACACGAGCCTCACATCTGCAGTCACCCTGAAAAAGCCAGCTAAGGCCATCCCCTGTTCTATATTTAAAACTGTTTGTTTAATTGGTGGAGTGCACCAAGAATAAATAATGAGCTAATTCTGAAGATCATTCCCAGAACAGCCAGCTCGGATTTTTTTTCTGCAAGTCAGAACTCTTGCCTCTCCTTTGTTTGGGTTTTCTGGATTTTGGTGTTTGTAGTGGTTTCATTATCTGAAGGTGAACAGCTTTATCTAAATGCAATTGTAGGAACAGTACAATATTTCAATCATGAAGCATTCTGCACATGAATGATGTTTTGCAGTGTTTTTTTTACTGAATAAAAAAATAGTTAAAAGTTCAAATTCTAAAAACTGGATCAAAGATTCTAACCAGATTGGAGATGAAGTTTCTTCCATTAACAAAAAAATTTAAAAAAACAACAAACTAAAACCAACCCAACAACAACAAAAACCCAGCAAACCAAAACAGAAGTCAGTTAAGGAATATTGCCACCAGGGTTTTTCCAATGTATTGTACAGACCTTCTTTATCTTCCTTGATAACAGTTAAAAACAAGGAACTTAACTCAAATTTTATCTCAGAAAAGAATTTTAAAAGACTTAAACAGATGCAGAAATTCCTTTTTCAAATTTTTCATTAATGTTTTAGCTGTAATGGGTTATAAAAGTTTGATAATAATTTTTTTAAAATAACCTTCTCTTCTATTTTGCTTTGTTCTAATGCACCAGCAGCATCCACAGGTCTCTGTGTCTCAGTGAGAGCACAGGCAGGGAGATGAGGTACAAAGTAACATACAGAGGTCAGAGTGCAGTGAAATGACTGTCCAGTACAGAATAGGCTTGCTCATGGCCTTGATGATTAATAATATTGATACAGCAATTAATGACTGTGGACTTAAGTGGGTCTCATTTAACTTGACTTACTGTGGTTGAGCTTTAGTCAAATACCAACCAGGCACTGTGAGAAGAATACCGTGTCTCTTTTCTAGGTTATAAAATAAAGAACTTAATTCTGTCATGCACTTGGTGTTGTATTCATTTTATCTCACAAATAGGGAGCCAAAAAAACTAAAGGCAAAGGGTTATGCCCAAACTGATAAAGCAAGTCCATGATGAAGTGTGAAATTGAAACTCACCACTGACTCATAGGTCAATTGAACCTTAAAACCTTAAAATCTCATTTCCATATGCATTTTTAGCTCTCATATGATGTTGTTTATTACCAGCTGCAGATGAAATCTTTATTTCTGTAGGAGTGTAGTGATACTCTGAGCAGCTTACACTGAAGTTTCTCTTGATTCCTAGCACTGATGCACCAATTCATTCTGTCACATGCAAAAACATTCTGCCCCCTCCAGTGCAGCTTTGGGACACCTATTCCATGGCATGAGCTCACCAAAAACCTGTCCAGAAGGCAGCTGAATCTTCCCCTCTGGGCTGTGCCCAACTACCCTGGGAGACAGGAGAGCTGGGGATTCAGTGGTACCATGGAGTCAAGAATCAAGAAGTTACTGTTTGCTGTTGGAGATTTTCAGTTCAAATCCTTTTTCTAAGAGTGGGTTTTAAATACTCAAGAACACAGAAATTCAAGCTGGCAGGCAGGACCCAGTTCAGACCTGGAAAATCTGGATTTCTGAGCAATTGTAATTAGCTTGACCCTTATTTTTAGGGTCACACTGCTTAAATTGGCAGATATCAAAATAGGCTGAGGGCCAAATCAGTTATGATCTGGTTTTATTTATCCAAAAGTCTCATACGGACCTAATTTGCTATTTTGTGTTAAGAAATAATGAGTAAGTAGAAAGGATTACGAACACATGTTTGGCATAGAGAGGAAGAGAGAATGCAGCCATAACTTCAATTTGGGAATGTCTTACTTCATCATAAGCTTAAGTTTCAAAGCTGACACAGGGATTTTGGTACATAATGCCTCATTTTCAACTAATTGCATCTTAACTGAACACTGAAACCTTCAATTTGGAAGCTCAAATTAGCAGCTATTTGGTGGTAGTTTTTTCCCAGGTTGTGTGTAGATGCCAACTAGAGGATATAGGCATATGATCAAGTCTTTAAATGTGGTTTTATAAAGTAATAAGTATAATCAATATATGGTGACAGTTTTTACAAAATAAAACTTCTAGTCTGCTGTCTTATCCCTAGTCAATATCTTGAATAATTTACCCTGAAGTTTTCTCAGCACTCTGTAGAGAAAACCAGTACCATTCCTGGAAAGTGCCCTGCTATTCAGCTAATTGAAAAAAAAAAAGCAAAACAAAACAAAAAAACACCACAACAAAACAACAACAAAAAATGTAACTGTTCTAGGTAATTCCCATGCTACGTTGTGTCCAAACTGCATTTGAAAAGTTGAAGTTCCCCCAGGGAAAAGTAAAACCATCCCTGGTGGCATATACCTGTTAAATATGAATGCAAATCACTGCTTCCTTAACTGTTTATGCAAATGAATCTTTCAGTTGGGTATGAGATGTTTATCCTTTAAGCCTACCAAGTTGATTAATGACTTGGTCAACATAAGCCTTGGTTCACAGGGAAGGCATCTGCAGATAAATAAATCAAACACTACTTGCCAATTTATAATATTGTATTTATACTTCTACCCTGAGCATGCTGAATGATGACAGTGGCACATGAATCAAATGGGTTCTTTACAGCTTCCCAAATGCCACAATCTGCCAATTTCATTAGCAATGCCATAAAATAATTTTTTCAATCTGGGCAATTTATAAGGAAATCAAATTTAGAAAAGCAAAGCCACCCCATGCTCTTTGAAAGTATGAAAAAGACATATGAAGTCAAAGCACTGGAGAACAAGGTGTGAGAAGCTGCAGAGGAGGAGATGCACCAGGGGCTGGTGGTGAGTGGCAAACAGAGACAGATGTGTGTGCTCAGTGAGGCATCCACAGACACTCCTCGGTCTGAGACTCCTTCCTCCCTCCCCGGGGATCGGCAGCGATTGCCCAGCAGCCGCTCGGGGCTGCAGAGACTGGAGCAGCCCGAGCCAGAGCTCTGCATCCCCAGCGTCACCGTGAGCACGGGGGATGGCAAAGCCGGCTCACACGGCTGAGCCTTCTCACAGCCCTCATCCGAGGAACAAGCACAACAGGGCATGAACAGGATGGGACTCAAAAGGCAGAATGAACATGCAGAATTAATTTTCAGGGACTGCAAGACAATGTGATCACCTTCAGATTTTCCCCATCTGTTGCTAAGCAGCATTCTTAAGTCACAAGCTTTGCCTTAAAAAATGAACAGCAGTCTCCTCACATTTTGCTGGTTTTCCATTTTACACAGTTCTTTTGCCAAACTCACATTTTAACTATATTTCAAAATGCTTTAAAATACAGATAAGCACTAATCCAGCTGCAATCTTTGGGAAAAGGTTTCAGTTACTACCTGGGACTAGCAGTCCCCAAAAAGGAGTTAGAAAAGCCTCCATCTCACACATACCAAAGGAATTGCTTTCTGCCTCTCACCCCTGAGCTTCACATGAGAAATTGAACTTGCATCATGGAAAAGGCAAGAGTATCACACATTTGGGGTTGTATATTCACTATCAGCCTCAATCTGTATAAACAAAATCTTAGAATTTTCCTGTGGTGGTAGTAAATTAATTGTATTTATTCATTTGATCTGTGCTAAGGACGTTGTTCCAATGATCAAACACCCATTCAATGCTCTGGGCATTCTGACAAAAATTAAAATTAAATCAAGGAGCTCTCTCTGTTAGAAATTCTCTCTCATTTAATTAGAAGTAAAGGGCTGGCTGCCAGTGTTCCCAAAATAATACCAAACATGCCCACTGCAAACACCCTCTCCACAAATTATTCACAGCAGAAATTTCAGAAATCCTCATTCTTGAAGACCAAGAGAAGTAAGTGACAAAGAGTTCAGGATCTTTCAGCAACTGTGGGGAATTAATTCCTCACACTTAGATCCCATATGTCTGCAGTTTAACCACTCTATACTGTTAGCTCAGTTACACAAGATGAGCAATCATTTTAAAGTGCAAAATGACCAGCAGCTCCATTTTCAATATTCATGAAATGAACAAACCACAAAGCTGAATAACAGAGGTGATCCTGTGGAGTATGCTCAGCTCTCTAGAGCATGTATCCTCAGCTCTCCAGAAAAGCATTTCCCAAAGGGATAGCCCAGAAGTTTCCCAAGTCTCCTTGGCTGACTGCAGCAGCCTTTAGAGCCCCACAGCCAACAAATGCTTCTCACACAGCCCCTGGCCCAAACCCACACACTGGGCTGTGACTCTGTATCCTTCCAGACGCCTCAGCACTGACCAAAGCACCAATTCTACCTGGTCACAGCCCTAGTTCCAAACCCCAAACTTGAAGTAGCTGCACTGTTCTGCCACTGATTAAGCCATCACTGTTTTGGCAATGACTATTGCTTACTGAAGAAGATTTTTGTTTCACATAAATTCAGAAATAAACAGAATAGCTTTAATGTCCTGGGTATTTATATTCACCTACTGCCCAGGAGTGGCTGGGGATCTCTACTTTACATCTACACAAGGATATGTCCAAAGCCAAATTTGTTCCACTAGCTCCAGCTGACAGAGCATTGCACACTCTTTTTGGTATATCTGTAGGAAAGAGATACCGATAGTGGGTTTGGGCATTTTTTTTCCCTTTTTTCCTTTCATCTCTTTTTGTCTCTACCAGGTGTTAAGTAAAAGGACAGGAGCAGGTAACAAAACCTGCAGCCTAGGGGTAGGTAGGTAGGTAGGCAGGCAGACTCCTATTGCCAACTCAATCTCCTCCCTGCAAGCCTCCAATTTCTGCAAAACTGCAGCGCTGTGGCTGAGCCACGAAAGAACAGCAGTCTCTGGCATGGGTCCTGTTGCTTAAAGGAGCAGGCAAATGAGGAGAAAAGAGGCATGAGGAGGCTGCAGAGATAGAATACACACATATTCAAAGGGGAGGTTGCAGCTACACGAGAGGAAAAACAGGCAGAAAGGTCTGATGCAGGCAAAATGGACTGATAGAGGATACAGGCACCCCATAGGGGAAAATAACGACAACAACAATAACAAAGAAGTTATTAGGAGAATTAGAAGAAAGAAACTAAAGGAAAGACCAAATAAAAATGAAAAACTAGAACTTAAATGCCATTAATAAATATGCATTTCTTGTGAGAGACTATTAAAGCTTCAGTGCAAGACTGATTTTACAATTAGTATGAATAACCACCGTTTGGCAGTGTTACAACCGAATGTAATAACAGCCAGTGGTGATCAGCTATATCATTTTCTCAGATGTAACCTGAAGTGTAATGCTGTTTTCTTTCATGAGGAGCCACTGATGACCTGCAGTGAGCTCCATTCAGCAGGGTCAGCAGGACCATAGCTGGCAATGGAAACCAAACTGCAGGAAAGCTGCTCTCAGCCATCGAGTCCTTTCTGTAGAATCACTGGGTTCAGATGTTGGCAAGTTTCTCCAGGGAATACCAAAAACATTACAGCAGAGATAAGGTCAGCCTGATGTTTCTGTAACATGGCTGTTTCAATATCATAATGATTTATAATGCTTATTTAACTGACTAATTTAACTTGTAAGCTGGTGAGAGGTTTTCATATTTTTTGCTTTTGTTTTTGGCTATGATATTGATAAATGCTGCCTTTTCCTCTTTCATTTCCTTGTCAAATAAGAACTGGTTCTGTGGTTTACACTGAAAGTCCATTTAGTCCAGCATGTCCCCTTGAAGAGCAGCCACAACAGGATACTTCACAAAGACATTCCTGTCCTTTGATTTCTGTTGAGTTCAAGGAGTTGTTCCCCTGTGCAGAACCACCCCTTGTTAGCTGTGCTGCCATTTTGTAACTGGAGTGCTAAAAGCCTTTAAAAATGCAAATAACGCTGTATCAACAACTCATCCATTTCCCCTCACTTACAGCCTTTGGAGAAAGCTCTGTGGAGAAATTAGTTATTTCTTCTTCGCATAACATGTTTTGTCAATCTTTTGATCTCAGGCCATTAAGGAATATATTGAAACATAATAATAACAAATTATATGACTCCAGGAGAAGCTGTAGTAGTTCTTGCCCTACTTTCAAAGTAACTTGCTCAACTGCAAGCCAACTGCACTACTATTCTGTAATTTGCAAGTTAGGTGTCAAAATGCTGGTCTTTACTCAATGTATTTCATCTAGGAATTTAATGCCCTCATGGAATATGTAGTTGACACTAATACAGAATATATTATAGTATGCCTTAAATAATGAAGCCGTTATTAACAAATCTAACCACAGTGTTTACATCTCTAGAATAATCAAATTCTTTATATAAAGCCTGTACTAGATTTGAAAAGCATAGGTTATTTCTGAATAATTTCTAAAAGATATTTGCATTGTTTCATTAAACAAGCAATCCTTCCCTAAAATATGCAGCTTGCAATTGCATGATTAAATACATATTCACTATAAATAACAACAGATGTTTTTATTTGTACATCAATTGGAATATTAAAATGCTGATATTGTATCATTCATCTGCTTTTCATGTTCTGCATTTTCTAACAGCAGAACACTGGTTTGAAAGCGAGGGGGGGGGGGTCCATCCTTTCACTCTGCCAGCTTCAACCACTGTTCCAGTGCTTCTTATCCTTATCCTGCTATAAAAAAGGGAATACAGCATCCATTGTTATTGCTGGAGGCATATGCCAAGGGCTCTTGTTGAACTATTCTGTAAGGAGAAGGAAGTGTTGTACATGTCCATGCCCAAGACAGGAAAGGTGGTGCTGAAAATTCAAGAACAATTGTGTGCAGCTGGACAATTTCCATGGAGTGATTTTATGGAAGAAACTGTTTATAAGTAGTTAATTGCCACTTAAAATGTGTCTTTTTCATTGAGTCCTATTTCATAAAGCACAAATACCTTCAAGAAATGAGCACCATCTGTGTTTTATGTCAAACCCTTTAACACACCTTTGTCTCAGACATTTTTTTTCCAGGCTATTTAAGTTCTAAAGTATTCTTTAGCAAGGAATACTCCATGTGTTCTGCAATATGATCCATGTCTATTTCCTTCTAATCAATGAATGGGCAATGCCCTTTAATGCAGCCATTGGAACTACCAGAATGATCTAGGCTGCATTGCAATATTAAAGAGATTTCCACCTCTTGCACAATGCTCTTGTACATTGTTGTTTTTAGTTTGCTTCTGGAATTGGATAAAATCTGATTAGCTAACCATAATCTAGTGAAATATAAGTGACATTTACACTGTTTTACAAAGCTTAACAAAAAAAAATAACCTTCCAATCCATCTAAAACAATTTGAGCAAGTAATTCTTTCAATGTCAAAGTATCCATCAGTAGTGAAGTATATTGGAATGGTGTCTTAAAATCATAAGGAATTATAACTGATTCTTTTTTTGTGCCTGTGGTATTGCTGCTGAACAAGTGCGCTGAAAAACTCTTTTGGAGCAGGGAACCATGTTTTGCTTGGTCAGCACATAGCATAGGCTCAATGCAGTCTCTTAGCAAGCTCTTGGATATCAGCAAATTGCAAATAATAAAAAAGCTGTATTAGACCATAGCACCAAGTGGCAGCTTAGTACTTAATTTGTGACCTAAAAGAAAATACAACTCAAAATCAGGGTTGCACAATACTGGGCCTGATGCAGTTTGTACTTACAGAACAGGACTGGCTCGGTATTAGTAAAAGTCAATTTGTTAGATATTTGCTGTGAGCACAGTATTGCACAATATGTGCAATAAATTACTGCATGCATGCACGATCATATTCTGATCACAGAACAAATGCCTCTGTTCTCTATTGCACATTCTCAAGTGTAAATCATCAGGTTTCCAAAACTTCTTTGAAGAATTTTTTTTCCTCGTGACTGGTTTGATGTTGAATCAAGTTCAGTCACCTCAGACACTGACAGCTAAGCCTGAAGGTGAAATACACGAGGTATGAGTCCCATCTTGTTTGTGAATGTTTGCACAGCCAACATTTGAAGCCATACCCAATCCATCAGCTTCGAATTTCAAATTTGTGTGGCTGCAGCACCCCGAGAAGAGACGCTGGCACCCTCAGCCTCCGCCTGCCCCGGACAAAGCCCCGCGGTCGGGTCGGTCCGGCCCGGGACAAAGCCCCGCGGTCGGGTCGGTCCGGCCCTCCCGCCAGGGCCCGGTGCCCCCAAGAAGCGGCGGGGCCGCCGCGGCCAAGGCACCGCTGTGAGGGACGGGGCGATTTGCCTGGGCCTGGGGAGTGATCCCAGAGAACTTTCAAAAATACCTGCACCAGGAATAGTGTGGCCAGCAGGACCGGGGCAATGACTGTCCTGTACTCGGCACTGGTGAGGGCACACCTCGAGTGCTGCATCCAGTTCTGGACCCCTCAGTTCAGGAAGGCCCTTGAAGTGTTGGTGTGTGTCCAGAGAAAGGCAACAGTTTGGGAAGGGTCTGAAGCACAACTCCTTTGAGGTGCTGATAAGGGGGCTCAACCTGGAGAAAAATAGGCTCAGGGGGGACCTTATTGCTCTACAAGTACCTGAAAGGAGGCTGTAGGGTAGGGATCCTTCTTCTCCAAGGCAACCAGCGACAGGACACGAGTACACAGTCTTAAACTACGTCAGTGGAGGCTTAGGTGGGACGCATGAGAAATTTTTTTCCAAAAAGGGTGATTAGACATTGGAATGGGCTGCCCAGGGAGGTGGTGGAGTCACCGTCCCTGAAGGTGTTTAAGGACAGGCTGGACGTGGCCCTTAGTGCCACGGTCTGGTTGACACGGTGGTGCTCGGTCATAAGTTAGCCTCGATGATCTCAGAGTTCGTGTCCAACCTCAACGGTTCAGTAACCTCACACCGGAGGCACCCGGGACCGGCGCCCCCCAGCCCGACTCTCTGAGGGCGCGAGTGCCCGGATGTGCCGCCCCGCCTCCCGCACGTGCGCGGCGCCAGCGCGCGCGGCTCCCCCGCCCCCGCCCGCGGGCCAACCGCCGGGGCGCGCGCCCGGGGAGGGCGGTCCCGGGCGCAGAGCTCGCGAGAGGAACATGGCCGCGGCGGGCCGGGGTGAGCGGGGCAGTGCGGGCGGGGGGCGCGGGCGCGCGCGGCCGAGAGCCGCCTCACCGGGTCCGCGCCGCTCGGGGCGGCCGCGCTGCCGCGCGCTGGAACCGGGCCGGGCCGGGCCGGGCCGCTGGGCGAGAGCGGCACAGCCGGCAGCCATCGCCGCCCGGCCCCGCGGTGGGCTGCGCGCCGCCCCGCCCGCAGAGCCTTCCGAAGGAGGTTGCGGGGGGCGGGAGTGCCGAGAGCGGCGGCCGCCCCCTCTCTGCCGGAGGCGGGCAGGGTCCCCGTCAGGCCGCTGCCGGGCACACGGGGGGCCGGCCCCCCAGCCCCGCCGGGCCGCTCCGGGCCCCGAGCAGGTGGAGGTGCCGGTGTCCGCACCGCGCCCTGGGACGGCTCGCCCCGGCCCGGCCGTGGTGGATGTGTGCCGTGTTATTCTTTGCTAGAGAGGAACACTGGCTCCCGGGGGCGGTGCGGGGCTGCGGGCTGCAGGGCGGCGCTGCGGGCCCGGCCCGAGCCCTGCGGGCGTTGAGATGGGAGCGCCTCGCCCGGGGGAGAGCGGAGCCCTCCGTGTCCCCGATCGCGGAGCTGCAGCGGAGGTCACCGGGCTGTGAGGAGAGCCGCGACCCTTAGAGCAGGGGCTGGTAACGAGTTCGGCTCGTTTTCTGCGGCATGCCTGGATTTAGATGGCACTTGGTCAATCCGTTTTAGCGTGTAATAGGTTGCCCGGGAAGGTGGTGGAGTCACCATCCGTACGGCGTTTAAAAGACGATGTGGCGCTGGGTGATGTGCTTTAGAGGTTTCTGTGGCAGTGCTGGTTCGGTGGTTGGACTGGGCGATATAAAAGGTCTCTTCCAAGCCTGATGATTCCATGATTCCAGAATGAGCGCTGTTAACAAGTGTATGTATCCCCAGCACCTGCATGCACAGGTCCCTTGGCTGGCACTCGCGGCAGTGACATTCTTGGGGACGCGGGCAGCCAGGTGCAGAGCTGTGCTGCCGTGCCGTGCCTTTCTGCCAGCACATACATTTGCCTTTGTTCCATTTACGTGGGTTTTGTCTTGGTGTGCAGTGCAGAAAAATGCTGTTAGGCAGTCACAGTGCAGTCGAGATACCAGGACTTCTGCCTGCTGCAGGCAATTGGCTGAAATAACGACTACAGGATTTAAAGTGAAAAATCCTGTTTGTTTAGCTATAAAGTAAATATCAGGAAAATTATCTTTTTATGAATGTTTCAAAAACACCTCCATAAAGTCAAGTGTGTCAATATGTCTAAAATAGTTAAAGCTTAAACATCACTCACCTTTTAAGAAAAAAAGCCAAGATTTTACTGTCCTGTGAGTACAGCATGATCTGAAGTTCTTCTTTATGGGAAGGTGTTCACATTTCTTCCTCATGCTACATCTTTTCCTTTATGAGAAAAAATGCCCAGGTTTTGAATTAATTGAGGTTTTAAAGCTTTCAACAAAGGCACAGCTGGAATTTCATAAAATTCTTCTCTTAATGTCTCTTAATTTTATCTTGTCCCTTTCTAAAGTTTTCTGTCCTGTGTTATTGCTTAGGGCAGATGTGACTTTGTGGTCTAACTTGCATTTAGAACTTGACTAGATTGCTGCCTGGTAATGACACCAGCAAATAAAAACACCTGGAAGCTGAACATCCTTAGTACATCATGGGGAGTACGGAATATCTTTCAGGATTTGGCAGCATTTGGAGAAGTGTAGAAATCTGAACTGAATTATGCAAATGAGTTTTTGGAAGCAGTCATACAATAACATGGGAATCACCTTTATATTTACCTTTTGTTTGTCAGATTCTGTTGAATTATAAGGTAGTATCAAACAGCTTTAATATTGAGGGTTAATACATAGATATTCAAACAAATTTAGTGATTTATATGCATAAAATACTTTAAAAATATTGGATAGGGAATATGCTTAGTTGAGGTTTGAGGTTTTTTAAACAACGCTTAGATTACTGATGAAATGATTATTGGAAGGAAGAGGGAATATATTTTATCATAGGCCATTTATTTTTGTGGGCCTTTTTGGCTCTTTTTGGCATTTCCGTCTTGTAACCTCTTCCTCTTGTGTATTTTGCTTTGGTTTTTTACATGTGCAGCTTTTAACCTCTGTCACTGACATGTACAGAAACCATAACATCAGCTTCAGCCTTTAAAAGAATTAAAAGTAATCTGTTAGGATTCATTTCTGGGATCAAAAGTAAAATTGTGTGGCTGAGCAATGTCAGGGACGTTCTGATACCTGTGGGTTCAAAGCCAAAACTGGCAAACTCCATTAGTGTTACTGTATGAAACAGCATTTGATAAATGCCAGACTTTAAAATAACTGATTTTAAACTTTTCTAAATACAGTGAGCAGTAGGTTTCTATTGACTTAATCATATATATCTGTATATGTATATATGTACACACACAGTCTAAAGTATTCCAATAAATGAAATATTGATGTTGGAACAGGTCCATTTGACATAGCAGAAAGGCAAAATGTGAATGGGAACAGTTTCCTTTTTTTGTAAGCATTCCATTGTATTGGAATCTATAGAAAACTGAAATGCATTTCTGTTGTATAATTGGCACTTGCAGGTGTGAAGACTTGAAGGAACTAGGGCTGAGTTTGTGTATTGCAGTTGAGCTAAAAGGAGCAGATGATGCACTTCTGGTACTGCAGTTCTTGCCAGAGGTAACTGGAAAGACAAATATCATCTTAGAATTTGAGCAGGAGTATGAAAGGTGCTAAAAGATGCACATAAAGTATATCAAAATCACTTTACTCTCAGGATTTTAACCTGATAACACACTCTTACATCTGAAAACTGCAGAAGCTGAGAAAGCTGAACTAGTATTCTTAAAACTGTAATTTCTCAGGTAGAACAAAATATGTAACTTTTAAAATAACAAATCCTTGAGACATCTTTGTGATTTTTATTTTTCCTTTTTACTTTCCAACCAACCAGGAATGTGCTGAAACAGACACTCTACAAGGGTGCTAGATATACAAGGTAAGTGCTGTATCTTAAAAAATTTGAACTTTTTAAATAAGTTTTTTTTTAATGAAGCTGTTATGCTGTTTTTTTAGTGAGCAGTGTATTCCTTTAAGTTGTGCTTAAGGTTTATAATCCTGTTAAAATGGAAGGTTTTCCAGGAGATCTATTCCTATACAAACAGAAATTTGGTTATATGTAGTACTTGAATTACATAAACTGAAGAGCAGGTTATTGTGATTTTATGCTTTGGCCTTTGATGTGAGTGGGTTTTAATCACCTCTTAAGAGTATGACTTAACTACTCATATGCTGATTAAACAATATTTTCTCTTTTTAAAGGACTGTCATGCTTGCAAGCCTTCATAGATGTTAGCTGTTTTCCACATGT
Organism: Zonotrichia albicollis; assembly: GCF_047830755.1. Lineage (NCBI taxonomy): Eukaryota > Metazoa > Chordata > Aves > Passeriformes > Passerellidae > Zonotrichia > Zonotrichia albicollis. The sequence continues at coordinate 9,684,033 of NC_133834.1, forward strand.
GAATGGTTTTGATATTAAAACTTCAGCCTGTAGAACATTTTGTTTACTTTTAACAGTTTTTCTGCAGTGACTCAGGCTTGTACCAGCACTGCACCTCCAGAGGGACTCCAGATCCTGTGTGGTTTGGTTAAATCCATCCAGTTATAGATGAGGAAAATTCTCTCTCAAAGGGAGTCACCAAGGGTGTTTGCCTCTGCTGCAGGAGGTGTTAGCAAGGTGTCAGGCAGCTCAGTAAAACAAGAACTCGGCTCATATTGACTAAACATTCTCAGTTCTGGAGCTGCATGCTTCTGGAGTTTGGCTGATCCCTAAATGGTGAAAATTCTGATCCTGCCCTTCCCTCCTCATCTTCAGTGTGGGAAAAAGAGGGTGGGACAGATTGCCTGATTTTCAGGATAACCAAGACTTAAAGCCTCTTGATAGTTTCCACTGAGGCCTCCTAGATGAACCAGAGCATTGGTTCCACCTCTACAGAAAAAGCAGACACTGCACACGACTGTCATGGCTAGGAGCTGCTGCAGAGCCTGGAAGAACAAGATGTGCAGAACTGGATGTGCACAGAAGGGGGTATGTATCTGTACACTGATGTTCCAACGAACCCCACAACTGTGGCAGGCAAAAAAGCCCAACTAGAACCACTTAAAGCCAGGGGAGCTTCCCCTGACCTGAAGGCAAGGTGTGTGAAGGGCTGTGTGTGTGCAGGCCCCATGAAGGGCAGGTTTGATTACACTTGGCAAACCAGTTCACTTTGTGTCCTCCTCTAGTGAATCTACAACCTTTGGTTCTTACTGTGAATAAATCTGCTGCTTTTTTAGCTGCATGTCAAAAAAACAAAGATGAACCACTGAAATTAAGACTATTTGCACTTGACAGCCATGAATGTTTCACGTTTGCTTCTTCAGATGAAGAAATGCTTCTTTTTCCATGCTGTGCTGTATTCTAGCATTGTTTTGAAACATTTTTAGCACCTGAAGTTCATGAGCCAGAATTGCCCAGTGTTAGTTACAGGATACAACTTTTTTCAAACTTTCCTTCTGTGGCAAAGATTGATGTCTACCACAAAAATCTGCCATATCCTGAAACTCCAAAGCAAATGCACATTACAGAATTTATTGAAGTGTTCAGATTACTGTTATTAAATCCAGATGTTAATGTAACAGTTTTGCACTTGGGCAATAAACTGGATCTCTCTGATTGTTGACTCAGTAGAGAGTATTTTAAGATTTCATATTTGGTACTTGGCTTAAGCATTAATTAAATGTTGGAGAAGGGGCTTTTACTTGGGCATGGTGCCAAAAGCAACAAAGTGAGAGAGAAGTCCTGGTTACACTCAGTTTTGATCTTTACACCAACTAGTGAAACACAAATTAACAAAAGAAAGAATAAAGACAAAAAGGACACCCACTGGTTTCTACCCTTCTAAGTGAATTTATGACATAGGTGGTCCTAGTTACCCACCTGAGAAGGACATGCAGTTGTGTTCATGTTTCCACATTTTGTCTCTAATATAGAAGCCTGCTGGAAGGCTAGGGAACAGTTGCTGAAAACTTGTTTACAAATTCTAGAGACATTAAAATTAGAATCTTAGTCATTCTTTAAATGTAAAAGAGGTAGCTCATAAAAATTCAGCAGAGAGACTCATTAAAATGAGTTCAAATTGTTAGTGTATTAAGTTATTTCAGGAGTTTTTGAATGGACTAATAAATCACTCTGAACTATTTTTGAGTGTGTTTTTTCGTTATATATCACTTGGTACACTATTTTTTTAGGATTTAATCTTTAAAAATAAAATTTTAAACATATTTTTCCATGGAAAGTACAACTAAGACAGGTACCAAAAAAGAAAAGCCTTAATGTTTGGCTAATGTTTTTCAGTATGTAATTTGTACTCTTTGCACAGTTATACTTTTTATAAGTATACTTACTATATTTATAAGGTTTTTGTTAAAGACTTGTAACCTGTTTGAGTTAGGAATTTATAGAAACAACTGGAAACTTCACCATTTTCTACTTAATGTTTTCTACATTAATTTCATTTGCAGTGTCTGGACTGCAGAAGGTTTTTAATACCCACTTTATGAGGGTAGAGCTCACTTATGGTCTTTCTAGTAAATACTTAATTAAAGAGAAGTTACTGCTTTATTTTGCAGTCTTTATTATTCCTGAATTTGTATGGGTTAATTACAGTAATGCTTCTTTATGTTAATGTCAAATAATACAGCAGCATTCAAATACCAAGTACTGAGCAAATACTGTCAGTTTTTGCAAAATATGAACTGTCTCTATGGTTATGGGAATTATAAGTATTCCTGTGTGAATCAAGCCCTAAGTAATTCTCTCTATATCTTTAGGCAGTTTTAACCAACTTTCTTTGCTTCTATGAATAACTGAGTGTATTTTGTGATTTCTTCTGGAATCAGATCCTCCCTCCTCTGCCAGATGTTCCACCCTTCCCCTGTTCTGCCAGTTAAACCATTTGATGACTCTTTTACCAGGTCCTGCATCAGAAGCCTAATTTAAAAAACTTGTCGTGCAAAATTGGTAAAAGAGAAAAGTGGAATCTCCTGGAAGGGGTGAAATGCAGGTGGTGAGAACCTGCTGTGGCCCACAGTTCATGCTGGCTGTGCTGGGGAGGCTGTGGGCAGGAGCTCAGGTGGGGATGTGGAGCCAGCCCGGCCCCCAGTGTGAGCTGGGATGGGTGAAACCCTGGGACTGCCTCCCTGTGCTGCAGGGAGAGCCTTGGGCACTGCTCTGCACCAGCTGGGGCCTCAGGGGGGTGCAGGAGAGAATTCCAGGTGTTTCCCTGCTGCCTCTGGGTTCTTGGCATAGGTGGGAGACTTTGGAAAACCTAAGCCAGGCCTTGTGCTGGCTGCCTGAGGAACATGGTCAAGAGAAGGTTCTCGAGGAAGGATGGTATACAGAGCATTTGTGATGGGTAAAACTGAGTTCAGGTGATTTAGTGGTAGATGGAGGATAGAAGAAAATAGGGAATACAAGAATAGAAATCAGGAGAGTGGGTATTGAAGTAATCTGGGGAAAAATAACTATTGTCTGACACTAGAAAAAGAACAATGAAAATAAACCAAGGGCTACAGTATTTATATCTGATACCAGATTACATTTAACAAATATCTTGTATTTTCCAACAGAGTTTCTAATAAAGCTTTGTAGTATCTTTTTAAAATATTTTGAGTGCTGCTCAAACTACAAGAACTGCAGAAAGTAAATGTGTGACAGCTGCTAAGTGCAGAAATTTGTAATCTACTGTAAACAATTTTATGTTACCATCTATTTCTTACTTATTTTTAAACAAGCAGCTTTGTATGGAATGAAATATTGGAACACAATAGTTTAACAGATAAGACTTCTTTGAAACTGGCCTTAGGCAACATAAACTCTCCTGACCCAGAGTTTCTGCCCTGTTCGTCCTTAGCTACTTTCAGTAGGGAAGATGGAATTCAAGTTCATTTTAGCTTTGGAGATCGTGAGAAATTGGTTCTTAAAATACTGAGGGCATGGACTGTGGATTATAGCATTAAACTGTTTGGAACATCAGAGTTTTCAGGCACCATACTAATAACATACTTTTTCTGATTATTTTAGAATATGGGTGTTGATCTGGAGATTAGGCTTCATCAGTTATGATCTTGGATCTGTATTTATAAAGAAGCAATAAGTTATATTCTTTCCTGTGTCCCACCCTGTTCCTTGTTAGAAGAAATGTGTTTGATTTGAAAAGTAAAAATTTGGCTTCTGTTAAGTGAAGAGTGTAATTTTGTCTTTATCAAATAACTTGTTGTGCTGTTAGTCATAATACTATGTGTGTGGTATATTTTCTTGCTTACTTTCCAGTGTTTAGGAGTGTCAGGGCTGGGATTTTGTTGTTTGTTGGGGGATTTTTCTTCCTGGAAGTCTGCTTAACTGTATGGAATTCAGCATTCTTCCAGTCTACATCCTTATTGTTTCCATTAAAAAAAAAACTGACTTTATTTCTTAGCAAGATGCTGTAAGGTGTAAATCTAGTAGAAGTGATAAAATTGCATTCAGATTGTGACCCTTTGTCATTGCTGTATAAAAATGAGGCCATGTAACACAATGTGGGATTAGAAGTAAGAAACAGGAAAGAATATTGTAGGTGAACTCTTAAGCCCTTGGTGTTAATCAGGTAAAGAATGTGCAGTAAATTGCTGCTTGAGACGTACCGCAAGTTGATTTATATATTTTTTAATTAAACATTAATGTGTCACCTTCTAAGTTTTCCTTTTGTCCATTAGCAGATTAAATACTAAAAGTTTCATTTTCAGAAGTTGGGAGCAACAAGTTGACTGGTTTCCATGGGAGCTAATTCAGGTTACTGTTTGCATTGTTAATACATCAAAGTAGCTGTGTTGGTCCAGCCAATATGCAGCAAAGGTTTGTGTGAGAGAGATTTTCTTAGCTTTCCTAAACTTGTGTGTAGAGACTGCTTAATTGAAGGACTTCTGCACATGTCACTGAATTTCAGCTCAGACATAATGATTCTGATCTTTGCAAGATCCCCTCAATTGAAGTTGCTTGTAATCTCTTAATTATGCTTACATTATTTTGAATAAATGTCTAGTTAGCACTTAGTTTCTTGCTGAATGTAAATAGTATGTTAAATTCTGTCCAATAGAAATTGATTGCATTTTTAAAGACAAATTTAACTCCAAATATTACAATAATAAAACAATTACAATAATTAATAATCAAATTTCAATAATAAAACTTTGCTAATCTTTGTAAAGTGTGTAGATATAAAAATAAGCAAACATAGATTTTTCAAGGAATCTCATCTACTAGAAATTATTGTGCAATCAGTCCCACTTCTGATCTGAGGTAGAAAGCAGCACATTCAATGGGAGGCAGTCCTGCAGTTCCTTCCTCTTTGGTTTGAATCCTTGTGCTTTCCTTGCTTTGTTCAATTCAAGGGCTTGGTTTGCAGGCAGAAAAATAAACAGAGTAGCACCTGCAGCTTAGTCATAAATGGGAACATCTCTCAGTATCCAAGCAAACAAATGAAATCATGGAGTCATCTAACTTTTCCTGAATTGCCTTAAGAGCTTTTCCAACATTCATTTTTAAGAAGGACCTCTATTTTGGTTATCAAAGGTCTCTGAACACACAGGGAAAGATCGTGATCCAATTCATTGATAAAAGTTATGAAGTATTGTCTGAGCTACCAAGTGCCTTTATTATACAAAAACAACCACTTGGGTTTTGATTTTTCCCATGTTGGCAACTTCAATTACATAAATAGATTCTTCTGGCTACACTTTGTGTTTACTGGCCACAGAAAATCATGGAGCACATGGGACCGTACTAATTGCTTTCACAAGGTTCTGTCATAGACCAGAAGAGCTGAACTTGCTTCTGAGCAGGTTAATCTGAGTTGATGGCACAATTACTCAAATACTCCTGCAAAGCACTTCATATTAAAACTGAAATTAATAACTTTGGGATTTTTGCTAATTGGAATTCAAATAAGTGGCTTTGGAAGTCATATGTCACAATGTTTCATTGGAAAAAAATATTATTTAAATGTGTAGATATTTATGAAGGTGAGAAACTTGGGGAATCGTATGATTGCACACCACACTAATGCAGATAGCTGTTGTTTGGTTGTTTCTTTGTTTCTTTGCCCTGCTAAATTTAGGTGTAAAACTGACCCTGTGTTGCTTTGTAAACTCAGCCTGAATGTATTTGTTGCCAGTGTTAATGTCAGCTTCTTAAATTAGAGAATTAAAACAAATTTAGAATATTGGCAATCAACATCATCTTCACAGACTGAAAAATAGGAATGTCATATTTAGATTTTTCTGACCATTTGCATACAACTTACTTCCTTATACAGTAACACGTAAATAAGACACTACTTCATGTTTTGCCTATCTAGTTTTAAGTCTTTTTATGAAGCTCTTTATTTTAATAGAACTAGTGAGGATATGTGCTATGGCAGCTTTGTATTTATTTAATCAAGTGGAACCAGCTGAACCACTTAATGTTGCCTTAAGAGGAGCATTTTTTATTAAGAATATCCACAGAAGATATGAGATTAAATCAAATTATGTCTGTTCATATGGTGATTGAAAGTAAGAAGTTGTTGAGGACTGTGCCTGAAGTCCTTCACTTAAAACAAGTTATGGGTCAGTGTCTTCTACACTTGAGGTATTGTGGCCAGAATTGTGGTTGCTGCTAAGTGCTCTTAGGGAAGATGGATTTAGTTGGAGAATAAATAAATCATTGTCTTCTCTTGATTCAGAGTTTTCAGCATAAATCTTTATGAACTCTGCTGCAAACACTGCAAGTTAACACAGCCCAGGTTCTGTTTATGAAGTGTTGTGTCAGTGGAAGGGGAGTTGAAGGCTGTCCTGGGTTACCAGGGTGGGTTCCTGGGTGTTTGCTTCCATGCCAGCCTTAAACAGCTCTCCAGAGATGAGCATCTCTCGTGCAGGGTGGAATTGCAGAGCAGCTCAGACTTCTCCCTAAAAATGGACCTTGTTGACTGGGTGGTGCCTTTAAGAGGCAGCTGATGTTGGACTTTACTTTTTCTTTGGTCCCTCAGACCCATTTATTGGTTTTGGTGCACACTGCGGAGGTTCTCAACTGTTTCTTAAAGGAAGATGACATAGTTGAACAGTTTTATATAATCAGTAAACAATTTAGATATCACTTCTGAAGGTATGGGTTCTGTTTTCGGTGATGGCTGTTGTGCATATTGAACCTTTGCTATATTAAGTTCTATTATTATAATTTTAAAGCCCTTGAAATGTGAATACAGAAGATAGTTGTAATATTTACAATTACTTTAAACATTTGTATGAAACCTTAAGGTATTTAAACACTAAGCTTCACAACATTGCTATGAGGTAGATTCTTCCCAGTGAAGGTTGATGTGTAGCCCAGATTTCACGAACTCTTGTTTGAGCAGGTTAGTTTGAGCAGGCAGTAATGTGAGAAAAGAATAGATAAATCATCTCTATGGCCCTGCACAGCGACAGGGTAGGCTTTAGTTTCCCCACACTTTAATGGAGCTGTGGGAGGCTGCCTTTATTCCTCACAGCCCCACACTGCAGGGTAATTCATTTGCACTTAGCAGGGCTCAGCTCCCATTACCAATTACTGTGATTTTTTTTCCTGCCTGGAGGTAGCAGTGGAGGGAATGAATGTATCATCGAGGATTCTCCTGACTCATCCCCAGCCTCTGTCCAGGTACAAGTAATTCTCTATACATTACCTCATGGACTATGTGCATTTGCCACTGTAGCTTATTCATTTTTCATTTTTGGATCAGTCCAAAGACTTAAGATTTAAAGACTTCCTCTGAAGAATTAGTAAAGAGAATCTCAACATAGCATTGTCATCAAAATATGCAGAAGTGTTAAATGAGTTTCTGGAGGTCTTTTGCTGTCTGTTCAGTGGTATTAATTTAGCTAGAGCAGACAGTTACGAAAATTTAATCTCAGTTATTTAATAAAAGTGGATATTTTTCTGCAGTATCAACCAGTCCAGGAGGACTCTGCTCCTGGAAGAAACGTATTATTCCAGGTACTGGAACAGTGAGAAGCGTGACAGGACCTCAGTTTTGTCAGATACTTCTGCACACTGTTTTTTAAAGAAATGAATAGTAATAGTGAGTTTTTCATAATGCATAATCCAAGGTGATTACTCATGATTAGTCAGCTGCTATTTCTCATCTTTTTCTGCTTTTGTATAATTACCTTCATAAAAATAGCTGTATGATTGGAATCCTTATTGCCCTGTATTTGACCACAAAACTTAATTAATTAGGTTTATCGACATTGTGTTTAACTGTGAGATTGCAGTGTCTCTTTCAATATGGTGATTAAATGTCAGTTTCCATGTCCAGGTTCCCGTGCTGCAGTAAGGGGGTGTCTGCAGGAAGGTGTCAGCCCAGCAGAGGGGAGGCTGTGCTGTCCCATCAGGGTTTGTGCCCCCACAGCCTCCAGCAGCCTTTGGAGCACAGCCCCTCTTTGGGGTTGCTCCAGGAGCTGATGGAGATGGAGACTGCAGCCAAGCCATGATTTGTTTGTGTAATTCTCTTTACCCCTGGCTGATAGGCAGCACGCCCAGAGGAGCCATCCTTTAAAAGCCTGTGTCCCTTCCTGTCCGTGCAGTGGTGTTCCATGCCCAGGGCTCCTCTCCGGGAAGTGACTCTGGAGCTCCCAATTCCCGCCCTCAGTGAGCTCAGTGTTCCCGACTGCTTTGTTTATGTTCAGGCCTGATGTGTGCTGATCCTCGGAGGAAAGGAGACACTGAGCATTCCAAGGCTCTGACCACTGGACTGGACTCGTGTGCAGCCCAGGAAGGCAGTTTGCTGTAGGCTTGTGTAGGCATGGGTAGGTCTGCTGCGTTCTGAAAGCACAGTCCTTGCCCTTCTTCGTGAGAAGGGAAGGGGAATTGCCACGTCAGGCTCACATTGTGACTGCTCACATTCTCTCAGGTCATTAGTGCCCACTGCTCAAATAGAAGGAATATTTAAAACTCTAACAGCCCCCAAAGTGCTTATGGGCCTCAGTGTCAGAAAGCACTGTTCCCACTGCACACATCACCAAGTCTTTCCAGGCACTGACAGGGAGACTAAAAAGCTCAATGCAATGGCCTGCTTTGGCAGCTGTTGGTTAACCTGCTGGATCTCACACTGTTTGAGGATCTCTTTTAGTGTCTTCTGATACATTGAAGGAAAAGGTAAGAAAAACAAAACAAACCCAACTTTTGACATTTCTAGTATTCTCCCCACTGAAGATTCTGGTATATTACAAACTGCTAGAGTTTTAAATTTTGCTGAGTTTTATAAATGGAGAAACTGAGTGCTCATGTTCACACCATGATTCTGAAAATCCTGGAGCTGATATTGCTAATATCTGATGACTGTTAATTCAGTACTGTACTGGGTACTGGTTCCTTGCAGGTGTGAGTAAGTGAGCAGTGTTAATGTCAGCCAGTTGACTTGGCTAAAGCTTGAATGCATTGTCATTCTTGAACTGTTATTTTCCAGCAGATTGCTAAAATAAAAGCTGGTTTACTACTGAAGTGTCATCCAGATTTCAGAGCTTGTGCCAAATAAAATACCAGTTCTGGTGTCTCAAGTAGCAGGGAAGTATAAGATGATAAGATTTTTCCAAGGAAATACATTTTGTCTTATGAAGATAAAATGTTTAAAAATAAAAGGAGCGTTTGTCTTCAGCAGTTAAGAAGATAGCAACCACCTACAATCTGTGAGAACACTTACATAAGGCTCATACATTGTACAGGAGTTCTGGTTTGCCAGTGCTGGAACACTGTTCCTATGTACTTGTCAGGGAAATGTGAACCGAAGCCTCCTAGCAGTGCTGGTGCAGATTCTATTTTGATAATGTATTCTAAAGGCTAAGTAGGAAAATATTTTTTTTTAATTTTCACTCTACTATTAAACATTTTGCTGTTTCTATGTTAAAAAAAACCCAAACCAGCTACCTGTAATCATTTAAGACTATTGGAACAATTGAGTAATGTGATTTTTAGTTTCTGGAAATAAGTTGCTATTATGCTTTCCAACAGTTCATAAGCAGAAATGGAGCAGAGGAATGGCTCACACAACTTTAACTTCAGTGTCTTAGTTGCAAGGAAGGAAGTGGAAAGCCCTTGAGTGACAACTGATTTTTGTCAGATCAGCCTGGTATAAAAGGTGCTTTCTTGGATTATGTTAATTAGAATATTGAAACTTTAGTAGAATGCATTTTTAAAAATTTTATTTTCCTGTACATGTTTTAGCTGTTGAGTTTCAGTTGTGTTATTAATATACTTTGTGTGTAGATCTGCTTCATTTGAGGGGTTACACAGATAATGGTTACCATCTGTAAATGCAGATGGCAAATCTGAAATAATTCTTCAGGATTGAGGAGGCTTCAAACAAACGAGAAAGGGGAGGCAAATTGTTATCTTTAAAATGTGAGAGTATCATGGGCTTTACATTCTGAATCAGAGGTTTCTTAGTTTTGCAGATGGTTGCTGGATAAAGTGTTGTACAGGGTTTGATTTTAAACAAGGTGAATAAATATTTTCTACTACTCATTTTTGTGTTTGGATTGCTGATGTACAAACAGTTGGTTGTATTAGAAAAATCAGAATGAAATGGCTTTTGAAGACTGGAAATAGATGGGAGATATTCTGCATATATTTAGTTGAGTTTTATGTGAAGTAAATGCTGCTGGTTGTAGCAGGCACCTGATGCTAAAGCAGCTGTTTTCATCTGGAGCTGTTGAAATGAGTGTGCTAGAAAATGGTAATGGTTTGTTATCATACATGCAGCAGTGTAAAAATACGTTTACAGAGATGTTTTCAGATTTTTTTGTCCTTATTTATTTCTTTTTTGTTTGGTTGTTTGGAAAGATATTTGTAAAAGTTATTTTTAAGTTCCTAAATTAGTTTTTTCAATCAATAAGGAAAACCTTATGCCAAAGGCAGACTTAATTTCATGGATGCCAAGTTCAGGAGCTGTCTTCAGAAAGTTGAACAGCTGAATGAATTCTTTATTAGATTCTAATAAGCCAAGAGATAAGAAAAAAATTAATTGTTTATATTATTGTAAGTCTTCAATTTGCCATCTTTCTAATGTTTTTTAGAAGTTGTGTTCATTGATTCAGTAAGGAGCTGTAAGAATCCTAGTGTATCTATGCCAGATGTTCATGATGTAGGTCACTGACTTTTTTTCCCCCTACAAAAAAACCCTGGAAATGTTGGGTGGGGATGTGTTTTCCTTTCTGGGGAAGGTTAAGAGAATTTGTTGTTCCTAGCTCAGAAATATTTCTGTAGTCTGATACAGCAGCAGTTCATAAGTAATAATAAAAAGAAATGAGAGCAAAATGTGATTTGAGATATGAGTAAAGAATTTGAGGAATTTAGACTTTCTGGGAATTCTGGAGTGTCTTTTGTTCAAAGATTATGTAGCAACATAGCAATAGGGTTGTTCTAAAGTTAAAGGATCATTTGAGAACATACCTGGGTTTTTAGCAGCCTATCTAAAAGATTGAGGAAAAGGGAAGTGCAGTGTCAGGGACTTTACTGTGACTTGGAGAGTTTAGAATTAGGGTTAGAGTTCTGCACTGGAGAACGTAGGATTTGGAGGCTTCCTAATGATGACATTCATGTATTGTATGGAACCACAGTGAAAACAGGGCCCTGAGAGTCATGATCAGCAGAAGAAATCCTGTGTGAAGCCCGTGGGCAGAGCATTCATGCTGAGGTTACCCACAGGTGGTGAAATCTCCTGCTTTGGAGCTTTTCAGCAGCTGACAAGGCAAGTTCCTGAGAGCTGGTAGTGCCATGAGATGGGGATGGACTGAATGACCTCCAGAAGGTCCCTTCCAACCTGATCTATTAATGTTCAAACCACAGATCAAGCACAAGTCAAACTTGTTTTGAGTTGTGCTGCTGTGCTGCAGTCAACATCATTTAATTGCATGCTGTGTTCTCAGTTGGATCTGGACAACAAACCCACATTTCTGTACATTCCTGAACTAAAAATGAAGGGATGGACATGTTACCAATTCTGCAGTGCAGTGTAGATGTGGTGAAAGCCAAGCTAGTTTCATTCAAAGCATGATGTTTACTTACCTGTCATGGGGGAAGAAATGAGTCAAAGCCAGTCTGCAGTATAACAAATGCTGAGCCTTAGTACAAGAAGGTGTTTCTATTAATTTCAACTGGTTTAAAAGCATGAATACAGCTCACGTGGCTTCATCTCTTTGAAAAGTGACTCCAAGGCAACTCAGAACTAGTAAATTGTGGATAAAATGCTGTGAATATGAACAGAAAAGCAGCTAAATTTTCAGTTCAATTCTGCTCTGAAGAGACCTGCTTGGTTAATAATGTACTTAATTTGTATGAGTGAGTGGGAGTTTGAGGAGAGTGTAATGTCAGGAAATCGAGTGAGAGCTGAGTAAATTATGCTTCTAGAAGCTAAGAACAAAGAAGAAAAATCTTGCATAACAGTAAGTTAATGTGTCTTCATTTAATGTGAAAGCTCCAGTTGGTAACTAGGGAAAATAATGAAAAATATGCACTTAACCATGATAATTGTTCTGTTTAGGTGTATGTCAAGCAGTACTTGCTTATATTTCTTATTTTTCAATTCACATTTTCAGAACATCATTCTCTATTCTTTTGTAGTGTAGGCCATTCTTTGGTTTGTCATCTTGGTTTTTTAAATATGTTAACACTTGAAATATTTTGGTATTGATCATTGAAACATATATTGCATTTTCAAAATTCTGAATACACACCCCAACACATGTGGTGTTTATATTCAGAATATTTGAAGTTTAAGGCTGAGTATGTCAAGCAGTTGTGTTTCTTAAGAAAAAAAATCTGAGTAACAAAAAATCTCACAATAATAAGACATTTCTTCATTTTTGTAGATCTGAGTCGTTAATATTTCATATCATTCAAGTTTACAAGAGTCTAGGAATAGGACTTCATTGATGTCCATATTGATTTATTGAAATTTTAATGTCTTGATAGTTCTGTGAGGTATAAAAAGCCTGCACCAGTAATTCATACTTCTGTCTCTCCTTACTGTAGATTAAGTACTACACTAATGATAGAAAGGAAGGCTATAGTAAATTGGGACTTTTCTTCAACTATTCAATAAGTAGCTAGTGTGCAGTAAAATTAATTTTAAAATATTGATGGCCAAGATTCTTCCTAACTGGGCAGAATGAGGATTAACTAGTTCTGATATACTCCTTTGGTGGTGTGAAGTTCTCTATAAATACTGACGTTGATTTGGGATCTGAAGGAGAGTTGTGCAGAGCTTGACAATATTAAAAGCCATTTGTATGTTAGCATAATATATTAATTCAACATTCTCTAATAGAAGCTATTGGGAAAAAGGGATGTTGTGCTGACACACGGGTGGGGACACAGGGTGGGGCACAGGAGCTGCGGTGAGGGTGAGCACGGGGTGATGTTTCTGTCAGTGTGAGCAGAGGAGCTGTCCTGCTTTCTGGAAATTGCCTCTGAATCCATTCCCTGACTGTATTTTTACCAACCCCGAGATCGGCAGGTAATGTCCGTAATTCTGAAGGTGAATTTTGGGTGCGAAGGAACTGCGCAGGGCCCAGATGTGAATGCAGAGCAGTGTGTGAAGCGTGTGTGGGTACCGCCGGAGCACAGAGTGACCAGAGCCGCGTTGTTTCCGCAGAGCGCCGAGGCCAGCCCAGGATGGAGCCCGCGGGGCCGGCGGACGCCGAGGACGAGCCCGGGCCCCCGGCGCGGCTGGCGCCCAGCCCGCACAGCGAGGCCGTGGCACACGAGCTGCGGGGGCTGTCGCTGCAGCCCAGCCCCTGCCTGCCGCCCCTCACCGAGCGCAAGAATGGTGAGTGAGGGGTGACCCAGTGCCCGGGGGGACGGGCGGTGACCGCGCGGGTCCCTCCCCGCCGCTCTGACCGCGGCCCGGTGCTGCGCCGTGCTGGGGACGCGGTCCCGGGAGCTCTTGGAGCTGCAGCAGGCGCTCTGGAACCTGCCATGGACTTCAGGAGATTTTTAAATTTTAGTTTAAAAACTGCACCTGGTGTATACTACAAGTATTGATGAAATATTTTTGAGAGTTGTATTATTATCAGACAAAAAAGGGTAATTTTCAATAAGGGTTTTTTTTTTCTACATAAATAATACATAATTTATGTTTTGCATTCTATCCTACAAATTTTAATTCAATATTAGAATACTTCTGGAAAAGGTGTTTTTTCTTAGTTTCCTGTAAAACTGAAATGGATGAGGTAGGTATCTGTGTCCTGTCAAACCTCCAGAGCGGCCAAACTATTGTTCATCTATAAGTTCCGATTTAGTAAAGTTGGTTAATTTGGCTAGAAACAATTTTTTGTAGAAATGATGAAAGTCAGAAGCAAATTTGAACTTTGAACTTGATGAATTCACATTTAAAGTAGTTTAAATAATTTAGTATTTTTACTTTTTACCAAAAATTGGATATTTGCAAGAGTATTTTAGCATGCCACTACTTTATAAAGTCTATAAGTGTAAGAGATTGCAGTTCATAGAAGTACAGTGGCACTTTAAAAAATTCTGAAATGTTTAAAGGTATTTTTTGGTAGGATATTTTCATGCAGGAAGCATTATGCTTACTGTGAGCTCTGGTAGTGATCCTTTAAACCTTTTGTTTACTTGAATGAGTCTTTTGGCAGTGGTCCCGTAGGAGGCTGAACTGTTCTAGTGTTGTTCTGCGGTGCTGTTAAGCTGACTTGCACAAGTTAGTACAGAAACCGTGTTTCCAGCTTTTCCAATGTCACTGCAAGGGTAGGAGGCTTCTGCTCTGGTTTGGTTTTGTTTACCATGGAGGTAATCACAGCATGCCTGGGTGAGCCAGCAGTCACTGGAGCTGTTACTCCCTTCTCCTTTTTCACATTTTCCTCCTCTCCCCTGCCCTCTGCCCCAGAGATCTCAGTCACAGAGCAAAGCAGGAGTAAGAATTCGGGTGAGCTGAGCTCGGTGGGTTTGCTGCAGATTCTCATGGTTAGCTTAAGCTCCAGTGGAATTACTGTCCCTTGAGTTTACAAAGGAGCATTTATGTGCTGTGCCAACTCTGTCAAAGAGGTTTTAACTTCCAGCAGAGGATCAATAACAAAACAGTTGGAGTGCATTAGCAGCTTGAGATTTTCTAGTCACTCATTACATGCAGGTATTTACTCCCTGAACAAAGACAAATGGATAATTTTGGGAGGTGGATGTTACATGGCAGTTTCCTGGACTGTCATAATTTTAAGGTTCTCCTATTTCATTTGAGCTGTTTTCAAGTTCATGGCTGTGGGCAATACTAATGAAAGTAATTTCAGGTTCTCATTAGTCTGCATCTTTCTGGATAATTAGGCAGTACATTCAGTGCAGTGATCATGTAAGCATGTGCCCTGTGTATTGCAGTGCTTTTCCATGCCTGTTCTCTGGAGGCGACTCTTGCTCCACTTGCTAAAAAGCAGCAAAAGTTCCTATTTCATTGGTTCTGCTCTTCACACTTGTCACCTCCTGAGTGATGACAGAGATGTGTCTGTGATCTCATGACAGCCATGAGTGTACAGTCTCTCTCATGAGCAGTGGGCCTGCTCACGTACAGGGAGTTTGGGAAAAGGTTCTGCGTTTGCATCCCTGCCTGAAGGACACCAGGCTGGGTCCAGGATGTGCTTTTTAGGCACGATGCTTTGTCCTTAGGAAGGACAGCTTGGAGGAAAAGTGACATGGCTGAGGCTCTTTGGAAGCAGGAGAAGACTGATGCTGGGTGTTGAGTTGGGCTCTGGTGGAGGAAGCTGACAAGAAGAGCAGCAGCGTGGCACGGCCCAAGTACCAGTCAGAACACTGTGCTGCCCACACACTGGACCAGAGTTTCATGAGCTCCTGTCTGAGAGCCAGGGGGTGGCAAGGGAGGGAAGGATGGGCTGTCTGCTGCTGACAGCAGGAGGGTGGATGGGAATGATGCTGCCTGCAGCTTTCCAACCTGCTGTTCCAGAGCCAAATGATGGGAAGGGATTGCACAGGTAGATACCATCAGAAAAAGGAAGCAGTGCATGACCAGAGGTATTTGCATGCTGAATTAATACTTTTCCAGAGCTGGTGAGCATGCCACTTTGGCTGGAAGAGGGAGCTGTGAAGGACTGGGTGTGAGGAGCCATGCAATCATTATTTCCAGGTACATGTAAAATAGAAAGCTCCTTGTGTATTACAGCAGCCTCTCTTGGCTCTGCAGTGGCTTCCTTGACTATCTCATTGTGCCAAACTCTTCTTGTGACAGTGGCTACTAGTTTCTGAAAAAGAGATCTGTAAGTTGCTCTTGTGCAGTTGTCATCCACAGGTGAGAGCCTGGTTATATTTTTGTAAAATGAGTGGATAAGTGGCTGGCACCTGTCAGGGCCATTGAGGCCCCTTTGGCTCTGCATTTTGGCCATGAATCCTGTCAGAAGGAGAGTGTGTCCATTCCCTGCCCTTTGTGTGGTGTGGAGAAGCAGTTCTGTTCCAGGCAGTGGGGTCTGTGAGGTGTCTGCTCCTCCAAACTCACAGCCAGCACAGGAATGGGATTGCTTCTGCTTCTCTTTGGGGTTGTGCAGCTGTTCTCCAGCAGAATTGGGCTAACTGAGAGAAGAACCAAGAGTCTTGGATATTTTGGAGAAAAAAAGCCTTGGGACAGTGAACACCTTAAAGTAAAAGTAAGACTGGTAAAATCTCAATTAGGAGAAAACTGCCCCTGGCTGTGTAAGGACAGGGACGCTCAGGAGCAGAGACCCTGAGGCACCGAAGGTCAGGTGAGAATTGCAGCTTCCTGTGGGGCTGCAGAGCTTGTGGGGTACTGTGGGGAATTCAGGGGTAGGTGGAACACACACACATGCAAAACCCAACACAAACCCAAACAAAAACAAATACTCCAAATGGTGTATATTGAGTCCTCCTAAGGGACCAGTCAAGTCAGCTGGGAGACACAGTTCTTAAAATAACTGAATGAAATCCACATCCCACTTAACCTAATGGTATTACTTAAATAAATTTGATGATCCAAGGGATTTTTTCTGGCATCTAAGAGTTGTGGTGTATTATTTTGCCTGTTATCTCTTGTCTTCCACTCTCCCGGTATGGAGCACTGGTAACATGCATTCTTGGCATAGTTTTATGGCTTCTGAAAAAATTCTCAATCCTCTGTGCAATTAATAGATTTGAACTGCGCTTTGATATTAGGGAATCAGGTGAGATTTGGGACATTCTTCTTGCATCTGTGTATGACAGGTTTTTCTCTGTTCCTCTGAGATCAGTGATTCGGTGCTTTTTCCCCTTGTAATGATATATAGGTAGGTCACTGTGCTTAGAATTTTTCTTTAGAGAGCTGGGAGAGACAGTGTAGAAAAGATGGCTAGTGGAAAGACTAGAGAATAACAAATGGAAAACTTAGTTCTGATTAAAATAATAGCTTGGCAGGGAATGTAATTGAAAAATCATCTTAAATTCTGCAGTTTCATAATCACTAAGCTGAAAGCAGTGAGATCTGGAAAACAGCATGCAGATATTCTGATTAACAGCATTAACAGCACCACCACCAACAATAACATCAACAAACCAAACATAAAAATCCCCCACAAACCAGACCTCAAAGAAAATGTATCCTGAAAGGCCAATCTAGATAAAGAAGTGCACAATTTCTGTAAGCTTACAGTAGAAATGTGTGTGTGCATTTATAGTGCAGTCATAAATAATGTGTGTATACAGTCCAGAGAGGCTGTGCAATCTCCACCCATGGAAATACTAAAAATCAGAGTGGACACTGTCCTGGGCAAGCCTGATCCAGCTGACCCTGCTCCGGCAGGACTTGGGCCAGGGGATCTCAAGAGGCTGCTGCCAGCCTGATATTCTGGGGTTTGTCTTTCCATTAAGGTTTTAAAAGCCCATGGAACATCCATTGCAAATATTCTATGAAATAATCTTTGCTAAGAACACGCAGCATATTGTAATTAATGTATATTTGTCTTTATGCTTTGGTTTTTTTGGTAGTGCTCTGTTTTTTGGAGGAGTTTATTTTTGGGGTTTTGTTTGGTTTTTTAACATGTCAGTAGAGAAAAGCAGAAGTCCCTTTGTCTCCCTGTAAGTATCTGAATGCATCCTGTCTGTTCGAGAGGAGAGCGCAAACCGAGTAGGTACTGATTTCCCACTGAGTCTGTCTTTGTCACTGGTACTGCCAGTTCCCACAATCCTAGCATTCCCAGGCCATCAGTCAGTGTCTACAAGGAACAATTTTCAAATATTAAAGCATGTGAAAAGACACACAAGCCAAAACTCAGAGATCTCTAGGGACTGTGACCTCTTAAATGGAATATATTCTGACATTTTCACAGGCTACATGAAAGAATTCCAGCAGGGTCATTCCATTTGGTAAACTTCTAAACAAACATTCCATCATTTTAGTTTGATTTATAGATCTTATTTTTTTTAATTATCTGCTTATTGTGAAGAGATTAACACAGGAGACATGACCTGTGACTGACTCAATTCAAGGCATCTGGTATATGTGAAATCCTGTTTGAGGGCTGGCATTTGAGTGATTACAGGAGATACAGAAAGCATGTTTTCCTTTAAAGAGATCACTTGATCAAACTGTCTTATTCTGACCTTTTTTCTTGAAATTCCTTGTGCATAACTAAATGCATAGCTAGAAAAGAATGTTGAGTTAATTTTAAATTCCATTGTATAATTGTTTTAATTTGTTAGAACTAAGTCCTGACTGCAGATGTGGTCGCTGAAGTGTCAGTTTGTGACAGAGCCACTACGAGAAGGTGACAGGGAGCAAACAGAACTGGTGATTGGTGTGCAGCACTTACTGTAGGCAACTTGTGCAAATCAGAGGTAGCACAGTGGATGACTAAATATTGTCCTCTACAGGATATATATATGCAGTTAAATGTAGATCTGTGTAGTTAAACATATACAAAAATGCACATTTTAATGTACTCTATATACACATTTTAAAAATATTTATTAATGTAGATGTGTATATGGGTAAGACCAAATGGAAGGTGGTTTTCATTTAAGCAGTGAACACTGCCAACATATGTCCTCCCTTAAAAGGAATTTGTGTGGGTTTTAGTGGGAGTAGAAGAACATGCAGACTTATAAATTTGACATCACTGTAAGTGGTTGGTATTTTTCTGGGAAGGGTGACTGAGGTAGATGGTGACCATTATTTGTGTTGTTTGGGTCTTTATTGCCACAATGGTGGAGAATTTAGGCAGAACAGAGCTGCCCCAAAACAATTCCCCTTAATTAATAATTTGAAGTAATGTTCTTAATGTTTATAGAAGTAATAGAATAAGTTATAATAGGGGTTATGTAAACTGATGCTTTAGTTTGTGTAGTCAGAGCACTATTTTCCTGTGTGAAGAAACTATTACACCATGATCAAGAACTCGATTATCCTAACAGAATATAAAGCACCAAGATATTCATCAAGGTGTATGTAAAGCCAAGGTGAAATAGATATTTGAGTAATTAGGCTTCTTTCCCACTTGAAAATGTTATTATGGTAGTGAAAGAGTTTAAACACCCAAGGGCATTTGGTTTGGTTTTGTTTTTCTTTTTGATGGGATTGCAAAGGAATGAGTTCCATATGATGTGAAAGTTGGAATGTACTGTTAAAGCAATTGTTGCTTAGTTACTGGGTGTTTAATGAGGCTGTGAAGCAGCTCCCAGTCAGTGATGTCACTCAGCACATCACTGATGCTGCACCCAGATACGGGTTTGTTGTGAGGGGCAGACAGGCAGGCACTGGGAAGGTACCTGGGGCTGCATTGCTTCCTCCTGTACTTGGGAATTTTAGTTTCTATCTACTGACACTTGCACCTTTTAAATAACACTTGTGCTGTAGGCTGAAGGTTGGCAGAACACGTGGAGTCTGTGCTGCAGAAGAATGGAAGGAACAAGTGCTGATGACCTTAGATGTAAAGCAAATGTTTGTGAAAAACTTGTGCAATACATTGCTCTTAAATGAGATTCTGGCTTATGAAACTGACAGAAATGTTCCATTCTGAGGCCTTTTTTCTTCATTTCACCCACTCTTATGCAGTATATTCAACTGTAATTGAAATTCAAATGAGAGGTACTTCTGCCCTCTGAAAATATTGCAAATTCTAACATTTCATTTTCACTGAAACCAAGAGCTTGTTGTGTGTCTTTTACTTCAGCTTCTGGTTTGGATACACTGATGCAGTTTGTAACAGAGTTCAAACCTGTAACTGAAAAATACAAGATGCAGGACTCCAGATTTTCTTTCAGCTGGAAGAGATACTTTGGTTTTGTTGTTTGATAGAAACCAGTCTCTCAGCCACAAGTTTTGTTTCTAGGTCATTATAGGTTTCTCTGTGAGTCTCAGTTTCATTTTGCTATTTGTAATGTTAAAAACAGCTCATTTGAAACAGGTACATGCTCAAATTGCAGAGGTTTTATGTCCAATGTTTAGTTTGGAAATGAGTAGTTCTCTCTATTACAAAACATTCTCCATTTAAATAGTCAGCAGCAGAAAGAGAAAAAGAAAAATTTTCAATTTGAAAAAGTTTTCTGCCTGTTTTTAACAATGCCATCAATTTCAAATGACAATCCAAATTCCAGGTCACTTTTAGACACTGAACACAAAATCTTTTCACACTCTGAGTGAAGTTGTAAGATCCCAAGCTCTTTCTGACCCTGATTTATATTGTGTAATTCATGGGTTGTTCTATTCACTGTATTACTGCTAAAATAAAGAGTAGTCAAAGAAAAAACAAGTTGCTGCTGTTGTTTCACTAATACTTACAATAGAGGATTTTTTGTGGTAGGCCAGAATGGGTGACTTGAGTGGGAAGGTGCTGAGTTCCCACCTGTAAAGTCACAATTTTAGAAATCATGGTCCTTTAAAACCAACAACAAAAGTAACTGAAATACAAAGCAGTTTTATCTGTCAAAACAATCTTCAAGGCAGATACTGCCCAAACACCAGCAGTGTGTTCAGTGTGTGTGTGGTGGTAGTGGTTCATGACAGAAATTCTGCCATTTCATAAGAGCTTAAAAAATTACCATCAAATTTGAAAGTGCATGAGTAAATCTGAGGAGTCATTGTGGTGCTTTAGCAGTCACAGGTAAGAACATATGTGAGCCATTCTAGAGGAGTTCCAAATTCATTTCATTTGGCAGGGAAGGAGGAGTCCCTAACTGGCAGTGGGTGAGCACTGGGGGCAGCACTGCCTGGGTTCACATGGACCTGCTCAGGGAGCACCTGGGTACCGGTAGGGAGCAGGGGGGTTTGGTACAGGAAGGTGCTAACAGTGGTTCTGTTCCTTCTGGTGCAGCTCTCAGGAGTGCTGACCAAGCCCATCATAGGAACAGGCACTTTGCCCGGGTTGCAGTGCTGTGGAGCTGGGAATTGTGAGATGCCTCCAGGTGCCTGTGAGCCTGTGAAGCTGTCCCAGAGTTTTAGACTTTTCCAACAGACACATTGAGATGATGATTAGTTTTTCTTTGAAGGCTTATCACTAAAAATATAAGAACTATATTGTTGCACACTCAAATAACCAGTAAAACCAAGTTATCAATTGAGCTTGGATTAAGGTATATTCAAGACTGCTGGGAAAACAAAAGGTTGTTGGAATAGGAATATTTTTTCATTATGTGGGAGAGGAATGTTATTCTTCATGCAGGGATTTAAGAGGAACTTATCCCTGAGCAGAATATCGAGATATTCTCCATATTCACTGTATAACTGAATCTGGAGCAGAACTATTTCCTTCTTCAAATGCATCTTTTCTTTGTCTTCATTTGTTATGTCTGCCCTCACCCAGCTATTCCATATTGTATAGCAATATTGGCAGTGGCAGTATTTGGTTACATGAAAAATGCACAGCATCATTTTGACCTTTCATCTCTCCTAGTCTGTACAAGAATTTCCTCATTCTTATTTTTCATAAAATCTGTAATTCCCACTTTTCATACTAAGGATTTTGGATGTTACTGTTGAGATTTTGATCAGACTTCTTAAAGGTCTTCTAAAATTTTCATCTCTGTTTTAAGCTTGTATTGAACTAAGAGGTGAAATTGAAGCAGAATATGAGGTATAACTTCAAGTAGCTGAAGCAAAAGCACATTGATCTGCTGTGGGGGAAAGGGGGAGGAGAGTTGGACAGCACCAACTCCTAGCTAAGATCAACTTTCTGAACAAGAGAAATGCTCCTGCAGGCTTGAACTGCACCCACCCAGCTGCTGTTACTGTGCTCAGCTTTCACCTGAGCACTGGGTACTCTCAGTTTATATCAGGCACTGTAAAGGGATAGGAATGGATAGAACTTCCTTCAGAAATATGGTGTTGGAAGAATGTCTTTCTCTGGCACCTTTAATTACACACGTCCTCATTAGGGCATGGAATTTTTTTAAATTTCAAAATACTGTTTTTTGAATCAATGGGAAATCAGAGTGTGTGAAGTGCACTGTACCCTTTTCATAAAACAATTTGTGCTGTTATATATTGTTATACTGTTAGAATATAATTAATCAATCCAAACAATTAACTTCTCTCTTGGTACAAGAAAAATGTGGAGTTATAATCTGTTATGTCAGTAAGTGTGTAATACTCTGTTTATTGACTGTGTCAGAGTTTAATGAGTGTTTAAGTAGTATGTGTTTGTATTCTGCTTGTCTGTTTTATTTTCTGAATGTGTGGAGTTTCTCAACAGTAGTTTTGTTTCTTATGCACAGTAAGTGTTCAGCTGCAGGCAAGTGTTCAGCTGAGGAAGTTAATTTGATTTATAAAGGAGCTTTTCCACAGTATTTTTTCCTTGTGTTCAGTAAAAATCACTGCAAAAGCAAATGTATTGGAATAGTCTGTAACTTGTCTTTAAGCAGATAATTTAAGCTGATAATTTTTATACAAATGATGTGCAGACAACTGATTTTTAGGCTGGGAGAGTGGCCTCAAATCACTCATGCTGCAAAGAGTTTTTTGCCTGTATTGTCAGCTCCTTACATGTCAAGAGGTGGCTAAAGCCTGGTGAGCTCACTCCTCCTTGGAGTGTGCAGTTCTGAGCAGATCTAGGTCTCCTTCTCCCAGCAGAGGCAAACAGGGAGAGGCTTCCAAATCGTGCTGGCTGGGCCAGGCAGCTCCACAGCCCGTGGTGTCACTTGCCCTGGCAGTGCACTGCCAAGGTGAACACTCAGTGCTCAGTGGCTGCCTTGTAGAAAGATCCAAAGAGGAAAAGATGGGGTTTTTTTCTAGTTTCCATTTCTAAAAATTCTGTATCTCATTGTATATAGATATTTTCAAATCTGATTCTATGGAAGTGAAACATTTTATCTGAATGGAGATATCCTTTATAATTTCAGGTTGAAGGATTTAAAATACAAAGTAGAGGTGCGGAAAATGTGTGCAATGATAGCATTTTTAGGCCAAAGGGAAGGGAAAATACACCTGCCAGAATTCCTAGCTGACATGTAGAGACTCTTAAACATTATGTATAGTTTCTTTTTTCTAAGTACAGGAAATTAAATGCAGACTCGTCTGCTGTTCCCTTATGGCCAATGCCAGGTAATTAGAGGGGATCCATTTCCCTGAAATCTTCCAGGTTGACACTGAAGTTGATGACTCATGTAAGATAAATGGGATATGCTGCAGAGAATGGCAGATCAGAAGCTGTGGGAGGAAATACTCCTGAAACTGTTGGGAATAATGAGATGTGTAACTAATGCAAAAAGGAAAATAATAAAATACTCGGGGCTTAGATTTTTACAACAAGGAACAGAGGCTCTCATACTCTGCAGGAAGGCATGGAAATAATCACTGGTTTTCCCAGTTACCTCTGCTAGGTACATGTCTCTGGAACCAGTCCTGGGGTTGATGGGTGGGAAGGTTCCTTAACATAACTGTAACATTTTCAAATCCCGCTGTGCAGCTTTGTTTACGGGTGAAACTTAATGAGTAATGAATGTGCCGGTCAGGCAAAGATGAAATATTTCTGCTGCCTGCAGCAGTGTTCTGAGGAGTGGGGGCAGGGAAAAGGAAGGGGGGAAAGGGAGCGGGACCTCAGCAGTAGTTTGTCTTAGGTATCAGCGAATGCTCTCCAGCAACTGCTGGATTTATTTTTAACCGCTTGACTCATTCTTTGTCAGATGATTGACCACCGAGCTGCACATTGAACACCAATGTGCAGAGGAAGCGAGCGTAACTCCAGGCATAGGAGGAGTGTCTGCCTGGGAGGAGAGGCGGGCTTTGGGAGTTCGGCTTCACATGCTCGGTGCCGCGCTGAGAGCGGGCTGCGGGCTCGGAGCGGCCACAGCCAACTGAGCCGAGCCGGGGTAACTGAGACGAGCCGTGCCGTGGTGGGCTGAGCCGGGCTGGGCTGAGCCGAGCCGAGCCGAGCCGGGGCAGCGCCATGGGCGGCGCGGCGGTGCCCGGGCTGCTGCTGCCGTAGGAGCCCGCGGCCGGCCCCGTGCCGAGCGCGCTGCACCGCTGCCCACCGCGGCCTGCGATTTTTTCGGTGCTGGATGTTGCTATTTTAAAGGATTCCCACCATGATCGATAGCTCCAAGAAACAGCAGCAGGGCTTTTCCGAGATCTTACCTGCAGGAGATCTTAAGCCACTGAAGGAGAAGGAATGCCTTGAGGGGAGCAGCCAGAAAAGTCTCAAGGAAGGTCAGTCACTTGCTGCTTGGGGGACAGAGAATGCACAAGTCCTGGGCACGTTCAGTTCACCAGCATGCCTGATTTAATGCTGTAGGTCAGAAAGAGTTTTTGTACATTAAATGAGGTATTGTTTTCCCTCTGAAAAAGAAACCCTCTAAAAGCTGAATTTATATTTTACCTGAGACTAGTATAATAATGATGATGATAATAGTTTGATAGGAATTGTAGTATGAAGAAAAATGAGCAATCAAGTAGTCTTTTCAGGGTATCACTTAGTGCTGAATTAATGAAGGACTCTGAAATTGTCCTGTAAATATTGCACAAAGCGCTTCAAAATGTCTCTATTGAAATAAATCTAATGAAATAAACATCATTAAATATAGCATGTCAAAATAAAACCCCCTGCACCTTTAGTATTAAACATATTGTTACCTCATTTTCAACAGTGCTTTTCTCAGCTCTTTTCTTTCTTTGGAATTCTTTTCTCCCCTTATACATCAAATTAGATTTGATTCTGGTTTTGAGAAGTGTGCTTTTCAAACCACATTATGTCTTTTTAAATTATTAGATTTCAGCTGGGCATTAAACTGATAAAATGCACGGGCATTAGTTTCTAAAATAGCAGTAGTCTGAGAATATTTGGAATATCGTTCAAAGCTGACAAATAGAACTATATGAGATTCATTTGAAATAATCTCTGTTAAGCTGAGGCAATAATGCTGCTGAGACAGGGGAATTGTTTTACTCCTGCGGGCAGGATTCCTCCCGCTGGCCGGCGTGAAGGAGGAGAAGGCAGAGACCTCTGGAGGGCGGGCGGCTGCCGCCCTGCCCAGAGCCGTCGGACGCGGCAGCAGTAACACACCCGGCTCTGGCAGCTCTGGGCTCAGCTCCAGCTGCTTAATCAATAGGACACAAACTGCATTTGTAGTAGACAAAACTCCTGCTTTCCTTTTACAGCACTCTGCTTTGGCTTTTCCTCCAGATACCTCTGGATTGTCTGGTGATTCAGAGATTTCTCCCTTGGTGTGGTGGCAAGAGTTCTAGATGAGATACTGCCTTTATTAGAATTTAAATGCTGGGTTTGTTTGGGGTTTTTGTCCATTTCTTTTTCTAAATTTGGATCTTAACAGTGTTTAAATTGGCAAAAAGATAGCCCATATTCAGTATTAAATTCAGTACTTGACAGGTTAGTTTTAAACGCCTATTACTTAGCTTTAATGCCCCCCATTACTTAGCCTGATCTTTGTGCAGGGTACTGGTACTGAAGGTGTGTTGGTGATCAGGAAGGTACTGAGAGGTTGGGAAGGTACTGAGAGGTTGGTGTTGCTGCCTGTGGCCGTGGCTGAGAGCAGAACAGCTCTGCCTCCCTTGTGGCAGGGAAGTCCTGCCTGGGAGACAGTGATGAAAGGAAGGGCCGGCAGTGCCTCTGCCTCGGGTGCTTTTGCCTCCCAACTCAGAGCAGCCCAGTTAAAGCCCTGCTGCTGCTGCTGAGGCTCTGGGGACAGCAGCGAGAGAAGGGGGCCAGGAGGGTCACAGGGGTGGGCAGTGATGTAGGACAGAAACAAAACCTGTCTGGGGTAAGCTACCGAGAAAGCAAGGGCAGAAAAACATGGCAAAGGCAGCAGGGTGGGTAGTGTAGGTGGGCTGATGAGTAACCACAGCAATGATTATCTTCAGGCCTCTTCAAGCATGTCAGTTCTGGAGAAAGTGGATGAAAGAATGTACATTACAGTAATGATGGTCTGTCAGAGTAGCAAAAAACCTGCAATTATGGGATACTCTGCCAGTCTAAATTCATTAATATTTGAGAGCTTAAATTATTCACTGCATACAAGAAGATATGTTTTCCATAATCACTATCTTTGCTTCCTTTTCTCTGTTTTAGTACCTGTTCTCCATTTTTACTTTCCCCAGTGAATATATCTTATTCTTTTATCTCTCCCAAGTTTGGCAATGTAATGATTAAAATAATGAACCTCTTCTTGAGAGTTTGATTGACTACAGGATCTCCTCTTCCAGCCTTTCCTCCTTCTAAAGCTTAGAAAAAGAATCTTTTTCTTTCTTGTGGTATATAGAATGAATTATTGAAAACACTCCAAATCTTCTTGATTTACATCTAGAGGGACTAAAACAGAGCTTCATGTTTCCAGTTCATTATGTTATGAAATATGTAGTTCAGACATTTTATAGATTTTTAAAAATTCAGTTGCAGTTGTTAGTTTAATCCTATTTAAATAATACTACAGGTAACAGATTTTACTTTTTTAAAAACATAAATTGTAGGATAACTTATTTTACAGAACAGTATTTCTAAATTAGCTTGTGCCATTCTGTCTCTCTTTTTTTTGCTCTCATCTTTTCTCCTCCTTTCTTCCTCCTTAAAATGATGTGGCTGGTTTTGCCACGTGAATTCTCAAATATTTCTTTCTTAGGACACAAAAATACTTAAAATATGATATATGAATTATAAAACTTGGAAAAATTAAAAATGTAATTATGTAGAGATCCAATTAAAAATGCACCTTTGTTTCATAAGCTACTTTGCACAGGTTTGGTAAATGTAAAATTCCTGAGATAGTGCAGTGTTTATTTCAGCAATGAGTACCTTAAGAGAACTGCAAGGTGCAATATTTTTTACTTAGTATTTCTTTATAAGAAAAGGGATTTTTGGTGGAAGCAAAACCAATAACACTGTCTTCAGCAAATTAATATTAAGGAGATTAGCAGTTTAGATTGCAAAGCTGAACTTTTTCTTTCCTTAGGCTATTGATACACATTATAGCATCCTGTAGCATGGGAGGGAATCCTCTTAATTATCCTACTTACTTCTTGTAAACAGCTCAGATACTGTTGTTGCATATTACCTTTTTTGTAAAAAAAGTTCTTACTTTTATCTGTCTGATCAAAATTACCTTTGTTATGAGCAAGGAACAAATATATTTTCTGTCTCTGAGGTGAACCACACAGTGCTAACTAAACAGCTTTTTCAGAAATTCCTGTACCATTGACTGCACCTCCTGCAGCATCTTGTAGCACTGTCAAGTAAGCAACCAAAACACTTGGAAAATTCAAGTGAAAAGCCTTAAATGTGCATACAGTTACTAAGGAATATTCAGTGCCATCAAACAGTGCACCTATTGGGACCTGGGAATATATCTGGACTGCAGATTGAAAGGTTTCCAACAGCACTGGAGAGAGCTGAGGAGATCTTGTTTTATACCCTGAGTTGTTTCAGTACAAAGATGGATGAGCTGTATGACCATACAGAACTCCTGAAGACACAGTATTAAATTGGTGAAACAGATCAGTCTGGTGATTAGGTGGGATTTAAAAGGAGGCTGAATTCCAGTTTGTTTGCACCATATTTTTCATATCATAATCTGAGTTTCAAAGTTACCAGTTGCCTGCAGGCTACTCTAATTTAAAAAAAAAAAACTAGCCAGGAAGGAAATTTTATTTCCACCTTGAAATACAATTTCTTTCCGGGATTTGTAATGCATTTTCAATTTACTGGTTTGTGAGGAACTGGAGACTGGCAAGTGCTGCAAACAGGATACAGGGTGCAATGAGTGGATTTCTCAGGTGTGCACTGGAATTGTCTTTGTGCTGCCTGAATAACAGATTACCAGGTGTAGTCAGGAAGGATTTCTTCCCCTCATCCCTTGCAATCAAATCCATGTTGCATGAGAATTGTTTATTCAACAGGCTTCCTGCTATTGCTGTCATGTTGAGTATTGATGATACTCTTGACCTCTTCTGTTCCCCTGCCCTGGCATGATAAAGATTCCTTGGTTTATTTGGTTTTTATAAAGAAAAAGCTCTACGTTGTGTCATCTGGTGTTTAGAGGTGTTTTTATGACCCCTTATTAGTGGTAGTCCATCAGGTATGGTTCTTGAGACACGGATAATGAGAAAAATACTGGTGAAAAAGGTGTTATTCCTTTGTTAATAAAGGAAGCACTGTAAATTCTGTGTAATGATCCTGCAGGGCTGTGCTAAACTCTACCATAAACAGTCTCTTTAATGTCATGGGATAATTGTATGTCGTAAAATTAAATCAGCACTTACTCCACAGAATTTTCTTCTTCAGTGTAGCACTTAAATTAATAATAAATATATTGTAATACCATTATAATAAACACATGCTTAACTACTCCAATAAACCAAGACTACTATGTACTAATTTGATTTGTATGTAATCTGTATACAATTAGAAGACGATGGTGGCTAACCAAGAGCTTTTAAAAAACTTGCTATGGCAGCTATAAGATTTCTTCAAGTTTTTATAGAAGGATTAGGAGTGCTGCTGCCAAGAGCCAGGGGTATTCCCATCCAGCCCTACCCTGCTTACTGCCAGCCACTATCTCCTGTTGGCATCAGGAGTCACACGCTGCCAGCCTCTCTCTCCTGTTGGCATTGGGAGTCACACACTGCCAGCCTCTCTCTCCTGTTGGCATTAGGAGCCCAAAGTCAGTGGCTATTGCTGAAGAGCATTTCTCTCATGGTGCTGCCAGGCCAGAGCACAGACCTGGCAGGAGGCACCTCTGCCAGTGTGAAAGCAGCAGAAGCAGCTGGGAGTGGAGGGAGGCACAGACCATTGGCTTTTCATTGGTAATCCTGTGTTAGATCATATTGAGTTCTGAAAGCACTCTCTGAAAGCACTGTCTGCTTTGCTGCTCTGCTGGGGGATTCTTCTTTCCTGTCACATCCACCACAACACGTGGGAGCCTCAGCCCCCAGTGCAGGGTCCTCCCTAATGCAGCAACTTCTCCATGCCTGTGATCAGCTGGACTCACCCACAGAGCATCTGCAGAGTCTGGAGCTGTCTGCAGCAGAGGTGACTCAGTACCATTGCTCACACCCCCGGCTGCAAGCAGGCAGCTCAGTGCAATCCACCTTGCTCTGCTTTGAATTATTGTGTGCTCTCCTGAGGTGGAGAATCTGCTTGGGTGTGCATTTTGTTTGCTGTGCCTAGGAATAGCATGGACAATGGAGGGGGCTTGGCTGGAAATCATCTGTCATCATTCTGTGTAATACACTCCAGATTATCACAAAGGAAGCTGTAATAGATGTAGAATTTAAACTCAAGTTTCATGAGCCCCTTCACAGTACACTTTTTGGCTAATAGTAGTATTCAAGGAAATGCAGATTATTTTTAAAAAATCAGAGGTTTGCACTAAGCAGAGTAATACTTGCAGATTTAGAAAATGTTATTATTAATATACTGAAGTTATGCAATTTTATAGAAAATGGCAATATAAGCTTTAGTTTGTTAAGACTTCTCACCCAACATGATGATTTTTCTCATTTTAAAGACATAAAAAGAATAATGAAAGGTATAGATTTTGCTTTTTACATATCCATGCACACATATATATGTATATATATATTCATCCCAGCAGACATCCCAGTAATTTGTTTGAAGGCTTGTGTATGTTCTGGCTGGTTTCTAAGCAACATGTTCCATAGCAATAGGATACAATACAGATTGTCCTATATCCTCGTCATTTAAGCCTCTCAGCTAATGATATTGTTATAGTTGGTGTGTTTGTTTGAAATGTTCAGTTTACATGCAGCTCTTTGCCATCTCGGTTTTCATTCTGTGCTTTCAGTGGATGCTGTTCCTGCTGGAGCACTCATCTGAGCATCAGCACTGGCTGCAGACAAAAGCTTTAAATCACAGTGGTGTCATTTGAGAGATCTGGACGTCCTGCAGGGCTCCCCTCCAGAATTCTGGAGAGATGATCTGAAATGGCCCTCAGTAGTCTCCTCTCATGTACTTTACATTTACACAGTACATTTCTAAGCTGAAATGGAAGTATGACCGAATAATTGTTTAAAATGAATATGCAAAAGAGCTGCTTCAACTTTTCTTAATTATTTTGGATATAGTCTTAGCAGAAAAATCACTTATACAATAATGGAAAAAAGAACGTTTAAATTATATAACAAACCAGTAAGGTTTTTTTTTGTTTTTTTTTTTTTTTTAATGAAAGCAAGATAACTAAATAAAACAAAATAGTTCCTTTTAAAAATTATATTCTGGCATACATGGAAGTTGTGAAGGCATTCACTCATGGTTAGATGATGTCTGATACTTTTTACAAGATGAATTGGTGATAAATTATTTTTGTTTTAAAACGAAGAGTGTTACGAATATGCTGTTATTATCATCTTTAGGCTGATGGGGAATGAGTACCACAATTTAAAATGCATTTTATCTTAAAATTCCATACAGCTTACTTAGAATCATTTCCAGCAAATTAAAAGTAGCTATTTTCATGGTTTTCTCACCTCTTCTTTTTTGACATGCCATATAAATGAAGTTAACATTATATTAACAAATTTCTGACTTTGGACTGGTGGAATGTGTAATACCATATGCAAACTACCATGTCCATAACCTTCCTGAATTATGTACCTCGGATATCACCTGCTCTTTCTTTTACTTACTACACAAAATATACTTTCTACTATTTTTTTTTATTTGCAGAACAAATATTAGTGGGAGAAATTAACCATTTTTTAATAGATAGAGTACAATACCTCATCATAGAGCTGAGGGAGAAATCTCAGCTCAGGAGAAAGCAAAACCTATTTCTGGAGGATTAACCTAGCATAAAGTTAGGGTGTGTAGAAAATGCAGACTTTATGATGTGAGCAGACTGGCTGTGGGGTGCAGGATGCCCAGAGAGCACTCGGTGCTGTAGGATGTGAGCAATGGGGTTTGGGGTGCAGGATGCCCACAGAGCCCTCGGTGCTCAGGTTCTGCAGCTCTGGAGCTGCTGCCCTGTGAGGCTGTGTCCCAGTTCCAGGGCAAAGGTGATGCTGGGATCACTCCCGGTGGAATTCTCTGCTCTGTGCAGTGCCACACGCTGGTGACACCCTTGCCTTAAGGGTCCTGCTGCTTCAGCCCAGGGGACACTTCTGTGTCCCCCCGCAGTGCCGGTGCCAGTGCAGCCTGTGCCCGGAGCCTCTGCCCGCTGTGCCCCAGCCTCCAGGGGGCACGGGCTGCAGAAAAGCTGTTGGCAGCTGGCAGAGAGAAATGGAGGCTTTCAGTGTCCCAGCTTTGCACTGAAAGGAAACGCCGCGGTTCCAGCACTGTCTGTTTCCATGGCAGCCAGCCTAGCAGCCTGCGCTGGAGTTTCTGCCGCTCTTGGAAATTTCCAAGGGGTTATGGAGGAATGTTGGACATTACATTTTCTCATTTCCACTTGCAGTTTGAAGTGTTTAAATAGGTAATATCTGTTGGATTTTAACTTCAGGAGAATGATGAGATTATTATATACAGAACATTAAAAAAATCTCGATGTGTTGTGTTTTTTCCTGCTGCCATTTGAAAGAACTGTGTGGTGTCTTCTGGACCCTCTGTCCACGGTGAAATGTTTGTTTCAGCTGTGTAATTGAGAAATGGCAACAACTATTTGCTGTTTCATGGTACCTTCTATAAAAAGATTAAAATTTGATCTTAAGTCAAAGATAGGCTATGTAATGAACTATGTTAGATGTGGAATTATTAGTGCTAGAACTGCTGGAGCTGTGCACAATATGTGTTCTGGTTTTCTTCAAGGCAAGAAGCAGTGGTGAAAGCTTGTCAATCAGTGTAGATAGCATTGTTCCTGCAGGACAACTATTGATTTATTTTTGGCCTCTTTACATTCCAGTGCTTGTGATTATGTAGTACTACTTTGAGACTGCTCTTCTATAGGATACACATTACAGATTCGTAACAGGCATCACTTGCTTAGCTCTGATAAAAGCTGTTTGTTGTGGGTGATTCAATAATACACTTTATTTCACTCCTTCTGCCACTCACAGCAAGTAAAACATGCCCAGAGAGCTGTTTGCTGCCTTTCCAAGGTGGACAGAACGTGCTGTGTCTCCTCAAGTGCCTGCTTGTGGCACTTCTGCTCTCACCCCCTGGCGCTTCAGCAGGAGATTGAGAGCTGCTGGTTGTGGTTATCCTCAGTCTCTGCCCTTTGGGGCACACTGTGTGTGAACCTGAGCAGGACCCCTGCGCTGAGAACAGGGCATTCCTTGGCTTTATAAAAGTTACTGCTTTACAGAAATCCACTTCCACATAACCGAGTGCATTGGTTAATGGATGAGCTCCCCTTCCTGCACCACCATCTCCATTCCCTGCTCAGGAGTGTGGATTCCCTGGTGTGCTGACACTGGAAGGAGCTGCAGAGTGGAGCACCAGCCTCTGGCACTCAGTTTTGTGCTGGCTAAACACTCTCCCTCCAGTGCAGTCACAAGACTTCTGCTGACTCTGAGAGTCAGATAACCAGATGTTCTTACTGTGAGGAGGGATTATGCTTTTTTGTTTTGTCAGTAAGTATTAAATAAGCTATTCAAGCTTTAATGATCATTTTATTGACTTAAGAAAACACATGGAAATTTTGGAATCTCTCCACCTGGTGTTCAAGTGTTAAAGTCGTGTGTTTAGTTGCAAACAAAAAAGAGTATCCTCCCTTCTCCCTCGGTCACAGCAGGAATTGGTCTCTCTCTGTGCATGGCTTTTATTCAGAAGCAGTTCACAGACAATTTTTAGAGTTGCAGTGGTGTGAAGGAGGATTCCTGCCAGATAATGTGAAGTGCAAAATATTTGTACTGTCTTTTAACAACTACATTTGCTCAGTGGTGTTAACACTGCCCTTCTTTTGCACGTTACTTTAAATAGGAGGGACAGCATTAACAACATTAGTAGTTTTTCAACACAGGTAAATATTTGTTAATGTTGTGCCTTCATTTTGGAGATCACTTATGATTTTAGATGTTATGTAGGTAACTTCCTGATTTTAAAAGTGTAAAAGTGAAAGGTTAACTATCTGGCAGCAAGCTGAATGGATTTACTCTGATAAGAACCATCTGTAAAACACAATGTTTGAGTGAACACCATTCCAAGGGCAACTTTGCTTTGTAGTACCTCCACCTCCTGTCTTTCGAGTTCTCCCTTCCCCACATTCCATGATGGTTTGTCTGTAAATGTTTCTTTAAAATAAAGGGGAGGGAGAAAAACAAAAGAAGGTAAAAAATCCAAACCTCGACCCACACTAGAACCAGAGTTAATAATATATATGCATATATAATATATATGTATGTGTATATATAATATATATGTATGTGTATATATATATGTTGTATTTGGGTAATGCTTCAGTGGTTTTTAGATTTTTTTGTGAGTTTTTGGTGGGTTTTTTGGTTTTTTTTTTAGGCTGTCTTCTTATCTCAATCCAGCTTTACTAGATATACCACTTTGTGTGTTACTGATTGTTCTAGAAATCTCTTGCTCTATGGATTTCCATATATATCATAAGTAAAGTCTGTATTAGCTTTAATTACATTAGATTTAAACCAACCTGTGTTCTGTTCGAGATAGTTTCTCACAGAAATAAATGAGCAATTCTTTGCCATAAGTGGAATTCTCATATGGCTCATCCTTGTCTCTGAAGATAATTTCATTATATTTTCTGTATTGAAAACGTGTGATTCAGTTTCCATGACTCCCATCCTCCTGTCGGGCTGGCTGTTCTTGTGAGTCCCCATTTCCTCCTGAGCTTTTCACAGACCTCACTGCTGTTCCTCCCTTCACACCACAGCAGGCTCCCCTCAGGGCAGAGACAGTGAGGGGTCACTCCTGCCTGTGCTGCCTCCTGCTCTGACACCCTGACCTGGAACCCAGGGCTGCTCTGACTGGGAGGTTTTGCAGCTCACAGACAGGTCCTTCTGCTTCATCCTTAGAAACAGCTCTGCTTTTTACTTTGTGTCACTGTAGGGGCTGAAAGTATTTTAGATCCTTGTATCTCTTTCATAGAGATATCAATATTGGCTTTTTTTCTGATGGATTTGCTTTGGAATAGCAAAACCTTTTTAGCTTTCCAACTTTAAAAAATAATATATTTAGGGGTTTTATTCAAGATTGCTTTCTATTTGAAATTTTTCTATTTAATAATGCATTTGACTGCTCAATGTTTATCTTTTTTAAAAGTGTAGCTATGAAACACTTTTTCAACATTAGTTTTGGAGTTGATTGCAAAAGCAAACATCTGGTTTTCATCCAGCTTGGTTTCTGTTTAACCTCCTTGCTCTGGTCAAGTCAAAATCTTCAGTTATTATCTTATACCATCTTTCTAACTATGAGTCATCTCTTCTTTAGCATTCCCCTGCAGTGCTTTCCTATTAGTCATGCTACAGGCTGTCCTTTCCTTATTATGTAATATATAAGTTCATGATATTTAGCTAGTAAGTGAATAACTACATGTTCTATATCTTCTATATCTCTAATTTTCTCACTGTTTCTATGACTTGTCCAGATACAGATGGGACAACTTCAAAATCTTCCCTTACTGCTTTGTAGTGCCCAGTGTAGATGAGCAGTTGATGGGCAGACAAGTAATGTTATGAGAGACAAAAACGTTTGTTACATTTTTTCTTAAAAAATGCTGAAGCTTCACATGTGAGCACACAAGGTTTATGTGCAAGGACATTCTTACTGTTCTCTCCCTTTTGCTCTGGTCCCATGTATGTTCCCTTTTTACACTGTACATTGTTTAGGATATGGCTCAGTTTTTAGTCTTTCTGTAAAGCTTAAGCCAAATATCTGACCATAAATGAAGCCACAAATCATAGATACATTCCTAAACTACACAGCAGGGCTTCCTATCATTTATATTTAGATATAACGTTCAGTATAATATATTCAATAATAATGTTCTTTCCCACTTGTGATTAGTAATATTGAAAGCACATCCCTAGCAATGCTTAGGTAGTTCTAGCTGAACCAGCTCCACCTACAAAATGGGCTTTATGAAAAAGCTTAGTGAAGAAAAAATTGTAAAAGAAAATTGTAAAGTCTGAACTGATCTGCTGTGCCAAGCCCTGAAATGTTTGTATTTGAACTCTCAATGTTTGTGTGATACAAGAAAATAATGTCCTTGTTTTCAGGACTTGCTATTCCCGGTCTTAATGCTTTAGCCAGAGGAATATCCTTCCTGTACTGCAGAACAGGAAATAAGCTGGTTCCTTTTAAATTCTGGAAACAATGAACTTTGTCCTTAGCTTAATTTTTTAGAAATTACATTCATTTTGATGTTTTGGACAATGCATTAGCTTGTTTTGCTTCCTTGTGAAATACAATAGGAACAGCATACCATAATCATACACCCATAATAAGCTCTCAAGTCGGAATTTCAGCATGTAAATATCAATCTTTAATGTGATTTATACTTTGTCTTAACTGTCCCTTGTTCAGAAGATGAAATTTCACTTTGGGGTAGTAGCTATATGTGTCAAGGAGATAATGAAGCATGATGATAATTTGATACAGAAACAAGGGGATGGGAGGGGTAGAAACAACTTTTTCCCCCTTGTTTTTCCCCCCGGCAACAAAAAGCCATAATCTTTAAAAGTATAAATATTTTATGTCTACCTCTTCCCCCAGGTTTTGTGGTTTCTGGTGTGGCATTTAATACATGTCACATTGGTTGACACAGAAATGTGTGAGAAACATTTCATTAAATGTAATGAAATGTAAGAAGTTACCTCTGAAGCTTTATAAGCTGTTTTTCTATATTTGACAGTACTGGATATATTCTGTCCTTTAAGTAATTATGATAACACACATCTCAGTCAAAAAAACCAACATTTTCTGATGTTCAGAGAGAGAATAAGGTGTGTTCCTGATTGTAACGCTTTTTTGTTGTTTTTAAATAAGGCAGATAAAATTCTGCTTATCTTCAGTTTCTTGTGTTTCAGCAAGGTTTATTTAATGTACAGTCAGTCTTTATATTAAAAAAAAACCTTAAGAAGAAACAATCAGCAAGACACACACAGACCTTTTCTTCTAAAATGCTCTGCACAGTTCATTTCTATTTCAGCCCAGTCAGGAAAGATTGGCTTAGGCCACAGTAAGGTTCTGTAATCATTATGGGCTCCAGTTTATGGTTCAAACTCTTTCTACCTCACGGTTTTCTTGATGTAAGCTCAACACTCCTCATGAGGCCTGACTGGTGGGAAAAGTGGATGCAGATGGGAAATACAGTGCTGGCATCAGGGCTGAGATTGAGAGCAAACTCCAGTGGAAGTGGGGATGGGATCATCCCTGGGAGCAGCTGTTCCTGGGATGGCTCTGGGGGGTTCTCTCAGGGCTGAATACACAGCAGAAAGGATTTCTAAGGCTGCAGTACTTGGTATCATTGGAATGGGAGTTTTGCACTTGATGAGGAGACTGTGCTCACACAGGAATCAATGTTTTCTCTTGTCAGTACTTCAGCTGAGGCTGCAACAGAGACGGACACGGGAACAGCTGGTGGACCAGGGCATCATGCCACGTAAGACTTACACCTACAATGTGTATTTCTGTAGTGTTAATTATGAATTGAATATATAAAATGATAAAGATAAGCATTTCTGTGAGATCATTAAAAATAACTTTAGCATTTGAAAAGACTTGTGGGATCCTTTTGATAACCTAAGGGAGCATGTAGTGAATTCACTGTGCTTCAGTGAATTCAAGTGCATCATGTTTCAGTTAAAATAGCCATTGTGACAGAAATGCAGGGATTTGT
Organism: Zonotrichia albicollis; assembly: GCF_047830755.1. Classification (NCBI taxonomy): domain Eukaryota; kingdom Metazoa; phylum Chordata; class Aves; order Passeriformes; family Passerellidae; genus Zonotrichia; species Zonotrichia albicollis. The sequence goes on from NC_133834.1 coordinate 9,720,804, forward strand.
AGACCTAGTCTGATTCTGCTTTTATTTTCTCTACTTAAATAATTATGACTGATTTACTAAATAAACTGAATTACTTAAATGAGTTGGCATTATTAATAAAACCAGCAGTTTTTAAAGAGTAGAATGACAAAGGTTTCCAAACAAATGAGAGGTGCACAGGAAACATGGAGGATCTCTCAGTGGATAGCACTGAGATGGAGCACTCTACAATTTATGTTATTGCTAGGTTAACAGTGGTTTTTTTACTCTTTTTGGTTATTTAGTAGCTAGACATCATTCTGTTTTCTAAGATGAATATTTAACTCCTCCACATTTTTCTATATCATTTTTAAATCAACGCATAGTTCTTAAGGGAAGGTCCAGTTCTCTCTAATAACAGCAAGTATGAGGTATGGACAGCCAGAAAATTCAGTGGAACAAATTAAATTAAATTGGCATTTTGGCATTCTAAACCTTACCTCACAAAATTTCACTGTGGGACAGTTTTGATAACTAAACAAACACCTTTGTAGATGGTGAAAAAGTTAACCATTACATGGTAATAATCTGTTAAATATTCCAGGTATTCTATAAAGGAGTATTGCTCATCTCTGCTAAATATAGGTGGATACAACTAGCACAGATCAAATGTAATCCTGCAAACACAGCTCTGAGGTGGTGTTAACACTCATACACACATTATGGTTAGCATATTTCGTTAGAAAATTACTTCCTGTCCGTTTAACTCTTCCTCTCCCTTCACAGCTTTGAAAAGTCCAGCTGCATTCCATGAGCAGATAAAGAGCCTGGAGCGAGCCAGGGTAAACCACTTTGTGTAAACTTGGAATTAACATATGGAAATGGAGAGTCAGTTTTTTGTGATACTAAATTCTCTGGGTATATGGAAAAATTCTTACCATTACAGTAAAAATGTGTGCTTTTATTTTGGGAGAATTTGTTAAAATAAAATATCAAATCTGAGAGGAACTTCTCTGAGCCATCACAGATCAGTGGGGATTAAATTAAGGGGGGTTAAAACATATGGGGGGTTAACCTCCAGTTAAGGATTGGATACTTGGGGAAATTATGCTTCAGCAGTTTTTTTCTATGGCAAATCTGTACTATTGTGATTATGTGGTGGTGTGGGATCAAACCAGAAACATTTCCATCTTGTCTGAATAAGTTGGAAATCCATCACCCCCGCTTAACTGCTAGGAAAACAGAACAAAGCAGGAGGAACCCCTCTGCTGCCTGTGTTCTGACAGTGCTGACCCCCCATCTGAATGAAACTGCAACTATGCATTGATTGGACGTGGCTGATTTGTCAAACTGCTTTGAGTTTTTGAGTGAACAGTAGCTAATGGTGCTTCCTCCTCTCTTTGAAGACTGAAAATTTCTTGAAGCACAAGATCCGGAGCCGGCCGGACCGCTCGGAGCTGGTCAGAATGCACATCCTGGAGGGTACGTGCTCACAGGTGCATCTGGAGCCTGCTCACAGCAGGGCCTGGCTTTGCTCTGCCTTGGCTCCCTGAATGACACTGCCTGGGAATTCATTCTAAAGGTTTATCTGCTGTGTTTCTCTGCTTCTGCAGTGTCTGTGCTAGTCTGCATTCTAAATCTGTGTATTAACAGATACATCTATGGCAGTGAAGGTATTCCCAGCAGTGTGTTTATTTGTTTGCTCTTGCATATTGTTCTTGATCTATAATGGTAATTATAGTATCAGATCTGTACATGGAGTGTTTCTATTTCAGTTTCTACTCATGCCCTAAACTGACCTGACAGCCTTATGCTCTCCCCTGGCCCTAAAGAACCTTTAATAAATGTGACTGTTATCCTGTTACCTGTTGTACCTGGCTGCTTTTGATACAAGTGGAATGGTTATTGCAAAGACAAGACAATGTTGTTTGTCATGAAATTGGGGAACAAGGGGAACAGAATATCTGAATCAATATATCCTTTTAGAGACCTTTGCAGAGCCTTCACTACAGGCCACTCAGATGAAACTGAAGAGAGCTCGCTTGGCAGATGATCTGAATGAGAAGATTGCTCAGAGACCTGGCCCTATGGAACTGGTAGAAAAAAATATTCTTCCTGTAGACTCCAGCGTTAAAGAAGCCATTATAGGCAAGTAGAAGTCCCACAGCTTCTGTTTGTGATCTATGTGGCATTGTAGAAAAGAAATAATTTAACTCTTGAGGGTAAAGTTCACTAGAAGATAACACATGCTAAGTTTATTACTACTTACTCTTTCAGCTTCTGAGACCTAAACTTTGTTATCATTTAAATAAAGTAGTCCTATTTTTACATGAAACTTTGAAAATACATTTTTTAAAATAAAAATCATTACAAATAATCAAACATCTGTAGCCATCCGTCAGGCTGTCGTAGGTGTCTGTGTGCACCCCATATCTGTTGAACTTACCTTTTAATCTCTTACTAAAACCACTTCTGCTCCACACTTGGTTTTATTGATTCCTTGAATATGATTTAATATGGCTCTCATATTAAAAACACAATAAATACTTAGGTACCATATGTTTAGACTGCTGAAAACTGATCATTTGCCAGCAATTAGCTAATCCTGCCATAAATGTCTAAATTCAATTTGTGCAATTAAAAAAAACATTGTTTCTTTCTATGTAAACATTTTAGCAGTTGGACAAGAGAATTACCCTCAAGCTTTGGATGATTTTTCATTTGATGAAGACAGCAGTGATGCTTTATCACCAGATCAGCCAGCCAGCCAAGAATCCCAGGGTTCAGCAGCTTCCCCTGGTGAGCCAAAACCAAGTGACTCACCCTCACCAATAACCCCAAATGCTGCTACATCAACACAGGTACAGTTTTTAAATGTTAAGATTTTCACAGTATGCTTTTGGTGTGGCACTGGAGAAGTGGGGCATGGTTTCAAACAGGATGAATACATCTGCTGCTACAAAGGGCTGTCTGGGACTCTCTTCTCTGCTTGGGGGTGTAGAGAGCAGAACCCTGGCTTAGCTGGTGGCAGTGATGAAATTCCCATAGGCTGCAGTGAAGCCATAAATTCCCTGAAATTCATTATGACAAGATCTGCAGCTTTCCCAGAAGTTGTTTAAAAGGTCATGGCCATGGTTTACTCCAGCTGTTATTAATTACTTAATGTCTGTCTTCCTTCTGGGCAAGGTCTTGAACTCATTTAGAATGAAACTTTACTGAAACAACAACAGTTGATGTCAGTTCTGTTACCTTCAGAAAAGTCCACAAAAAAGGTTTCCCACATAATTTAAATATTCTTTCCTATATTATTAAAATACTGCCTAAGGAATTTACTATTTAAGAAATCAAAATAACAGTTATGTTGATTTTTCTGAGGTTTTTAGTATTTCCTCAAGGTACTTACAAAGAAAGAAAAGTAAATGTGTCGTGGCAGATAAAATGTTATCTCTATAGCAGAGCATCTAAATGTGTGAGGATTTAGAGAGCTGTGGATTTGCTCCTTACTGCAGAAAGTAATGTAAAAGTCAACTGTTAAATAAGTAAAAAAGAGACAGCTCTTGTTAATGCTCCAAAGTCTGTAATGTGTTTATGACCATGGACACCTGACAGCTGAGTGGTTCAGGATCTGGTGTTACTCTCCTTGGTTTTCTTATTATCACAGGAGATGGAAATATTGTAAATTTTATATGCAGAAACAATGCTGGATGCAAAGTACAGCACATCCATTGTATTTCATTGTTCCCTCACATACAGATTAAGATATGAGTTGGGTTTCACATTGAAAGAACATAATTTGTGTTGAATAAATTGAAAAGAAACCACATGAAATTAGATTCCAGAGTAAGGAATTAGGTTCCTAATGGAGAGTTAAATAAAATACTCAAAGCAATACATGCCAAAAGCTTTTCAAGTAGGAAGCATAAGAGAGATCTGTGACTGCAGAAACAAAAAGTAAGGCACTTGAACTTGATTGAAAAAGCGCTTCAGAAAACCTTTAAGCCTTTGCTTATGGATTTCATATCACATTACAGCCACTTCTGTGCACACATCTAAAATGAGAAGTTGTTCTTCTGCAGAATAAAACAGATGCTCACCTTGTTGTTCCTTTTGAATTAAAGAATAACAGCACAGCAGGTCTCTACAGGAGACATGTCTGGGAATGGCTCCTTTATTCTTTTAATTTCCTCTGATAAATTTTAAATTTTATTACAACAAAGTAAATACAAAAAATACAAAGAAAGTTTGGAATAAAGCAGAGTGCAGCCAGAGTTCTTTTCAAGGCTTCCTCCTCCGCACATTTCCAGACATCAGAGGATGTAACATAAGTTTCAGAACCTTCAGCTCTTGCTGACTGATGACCTAAAACTTGCTTTAACCCAGTGGACTTGCATCTGGTAAGGATTAGGCATTTTAGTCATACTCTAAACAGATCAAATTGAGGTAGTCACAATTCAGAAGATATTAAATAGTTATCTTCAAAACAGCTGAAGAATTTTGCTTGATGGCACAGAATGACTGTTTCCCTGATATATTCTCTGTGGCTTGTTGACCTGCTAGATTCTTGTTGGCATCCAGCAGAAAAGGTACAGAAATCATATTATTTGGAAATAGGGATCTGATCAAATTAAATAATGACTAGTTTATGAAGCAATCAGGTGAAGAAGTCAAGACCTGTTAAATCTAAGTTTTTGAATTTAAAAATAAATTATGTGCATGGTTCATTGCCTCATCTAACACTTGCAGGTAAAATTGGGAAGTCTGTAAAAAGCTTTGTGTGTAGGTTAGGATAATGACTAGTGTAAGGAGAAATAATTTATTCTCTGGCAAGAGGAAAATGTTTAACACTGTGATTTTCATGCAATATGAAAAGAGGTAATTTGGGGTTTTGGTGGTGCTTTTTTTTTTGTTGTGCAAGTCCAGCAAATAACAGACACTGTGTAGATATCAGATGCTTTCCAGAGCAAACACTTGGAAACTTGGAAATAAAAATAGAGGCATTTGTATCTTTAGCCTGCCACCAGGCTGGATAGGACAGGCCAGGCGTGTGCACAGTGTTTCAGTGACAGGGAGGGCATGGTAAATCTGCTGTTTAATGAAGCATCAGGAGCTGTTCCTCTGTGGCTGCAAGACAGGGATCAAACCCACTACTGGGTTAGGGGCTAGAGTTGCCTCTTGGCAGCTGATGGTTGGGAACACAGTGAGATGTCTAAATGAAACATGAAGATAAAATGGAAATTTCTTACAAATTAATTGTGAGCAAAAGTCAGAGAGCTTTGTTCATGCAGACTGGCACCTTGGGAACTGCTATCCCAGAAACACAAAAGAACCAGGACATAGAGTTGCAAAATGTGTACCAAGTTAAGTCCTTTGTAGTACAGAAAAATACAGGAAAGGTACAGGAAGAAATGAAACAGAAAATACCTGTCAGACTTCATTATAATGCAAGTCTTGGAATTAATTTGGAAGAAAAAGGATGTTTACTGATAGGAATATAAAGAAGGGGCTTTTATAAAAGGAGGATTGTACTAGGGGATCTAATTGCTTTCTTAAACAATGGAAGTGCAACTGATGTCATCTGGCTGGATTTATTACTGGATGATATTAAACACTGGGAAAATGAGGATGGAGATTACCAGAAATGAGCCAGAAAGAGGGAAGTGCTGGCTGAAAGGAAGCTGGGACCAGTGCTCTGTGGGAGCTGATCTGGGACCTTCTGGTTTCGTGTTACCGTTAACAGCCTTGACGTAAGAACAGGGCACCTAACAAAAGTAGGAAGGCACAGTCAGCACACAGTTGGATTGTTATTATGCAAAAAGAACTGGTTGATATTGCTTTTAGGAGAGAAATGCAATTCCAATAGAATGAATAGTTCTTGGAAAGAAAAATACACAACGCCCCTCTTTGCCATGACAAAGAAATGTGGAAACCTGGGAACTCAACTCAAGAGAAAACTGAGGAGGAAGAGAGCTGGGTGCAGTGTTCAGCAGTGGGGTCAGGGAGCTCCTGTGCACATCCTCTGTAAAACTGCAAGCCTGTCAGAAGAGGTGGTTCCAGGATAAGTGCTAATGCCACTGTAAGGATGCAGTGAGACTCTACATGGAATATCCTGAACATTTTCAGTTACTTATATCCAAGAAAGACTAATGAAAACTGTTAACACAGTTAACTGTAACAGGAAGATAATCAGAGAATGAAAAATCTGTTTCTGAGTAAAGAGTAAAGATTTCTGTGTGTATCTAGGAACACAGGGGCTGAGATCTGTTTATGTAGAGTCTGTGTTCCATCAGAGGGATATTCACCACAGAAGGAAATAATAAGGTTTCTTTAAGACCTAAAATTACAAACCGATTTCAGCACAATAAAAATTGGTATGACAAATAGATGATGAGCAAAGTTTGGGTTTACACTTCTGCTGGCATAAGATATAGAAGAAATGCACCTCCTGGCACAGTCAGAGGTGGGGCTCTGAAAATACCACAGGAAGGGTGAAAATGCACCTTCTGTCCTGCTGCGTGATCATTCTGAAACAAGAAGTTTGTTTGTCTGTTGAAGTTTGACCTTTATGAAGGCAATGCCTTTCTGACAGTACTTGTTTGGGTGGTGAGATTCTCCTTGTATACACAGAAATCTGACTTCACAGACAAAAAATACTGAAGGCCTCAATTTTATAGTAATAAAGCAATGTTTTCTTAGCTAACTAAGAAGTCAAAGTAAGAAACCATTTTATTTTATTTGCTGTGTTTGAAGTGTGCCAAAATGTGCCCTTATAGAGTACTTGCACACATGTACAGGAGTTCTGTTTTCACCAGTCCTCCGAAAAAGTATTTTGTGAATTTGATGTGATAGTCAGTTGTCTTAACATTTTTTCCAGTTACTCTGGTGGTCGATGTTTTTAATGTTTCTCTTTTTCCTTATATTTTTTAAATCCCAGTATCCACCTTTAACCTCTCCAGTTCCTGAATTCCTCAAAACTCCCTCTACAATCGAACAGCACGTGACTCGTTCCACTGCTGCAACCACCCTGACCACAAGCACTGTATCTGCAGCAAAGCCTGGGCCAACCTTAGTGAAGGTGGGTTTATATGGAGGGTAACTGAATAGAGAGTCACTGCATTCATAGCCTACCTGCAGCCAAAGTGGTGAGCAGCACTGCTCCTTTTCCACACTGTTGTCTCAGTTGTTTGAATGTATAAGCAGAATGCATTGTGAGGGAGAAGCTCCTGTACCCTTGCTGAAGATCAGAAGAACATACTCAATTCTCTTTTCTGCACTGACTTTGCCAGCAGTATTGGAAACCTTTCAAATACAGTTAGAGAGGGATTTCTTTATGTCCATAATGTTTCATTTCAGTAACTCCACTGTCTTCAGTTGTGTTAATGAATATTTGTATGTAGACTTCTACTTACCTACATGAAATGAACTCAGTTAAATGTACCAGGATGACCTCTGGCAGTCATTTTCTAATATAAATTTGGCTATATCCTTTGATATCAGTGGATATGTACCAGCTTATTTAATGCAGGACCTTAATTCGGATGTGCCCCAAAAGGGCATCTGCACAGCATTTCTGCTTTGATACCTTCCATGTGATTAGGTAACTGCCTTCAATTTTCCCTCAAAATAATTTCAAAGAGCTTGTAAAGGAAGATAGTTTTAATCACTTGAGCGTTGCTAATGAAGATGTTGCTGCCTGTAATTTATAGGAGTGTCTGTCCATGCTTTCAGTCTAGACCTCTAAGTACCTCAGATGTTTACAGATGGAATTTAGAATACTGGCTTTTACTTCCACAAACTGCTAAGTGGCTTTGAATTTAGCTGCTTAAGAAGGATGCCTCTTTGCAATGACAGGTCATGACTAGTAGAATGAGTAGTAGCTGTGCCAGCTTTGAGAAACCATTCCCAAACTGTGATTTTATGACCCCTACGTGTGCAGGGGATAAGCCAGCTGGAGTATGTTAACCTTCCAAGGATGGTTCATTTGGGGATGTTTTTAAGGACAGTTGTTTTCAGCAGCTCTCTACAGTAAAAGTGCTCTGGTATGCTGCATCTCTGAGCCATGCATAACTGCTTTAAGTGACATTTGTTGTGGTTTTGTTTCAATCTTTTCCATCCATAAACAGCAAAGCCACCCAAAGAACCCAAATGATAAACATCGGAGCAAGAAATGTAAAGAACCTAAGCCAAGGGTGAAAAAATTGAAGTATCATCAGTATATTCCACCTGATCAGAAAGGTGAGAAAAATGAGCCACAGATGGACTCCAACTATGCTCGTCTGCTACAACAGCAGCAACTGTTTTTGCAGCTGCAGATCCTGAGCCAACAGCAACAACACTACAACTACCAGACAATTCTGCCTGCACTGCTGAAGTATGTGAAGCATTGTTTGTGTCCTTTTAAGAAAAAACATATACATCAGTTATAGGCTTAGGGCTTTAGAAGTAAACATGGTTTGCAAGCATTAAAGAGACAGTTGGAACCCAAGAAAACTTTAAATGGTATTTTGCATCACTGTGGGTATTATTTGCCTTATTTAACAAGGTGTGAGGTTGTTCTCTTGTTAAAATAACCCTGAGGTCTGAGAAGCCTTGAGGTGATCCTAGTTATTTTTATGTGACAACATCTTACCTGTCAGATGTGTTTTTTCTGACTAAATACATATTTGAAACTCAAATGCATTTGTGCAAAATCAAGAAAGTTTTGACACCATTTTCACTCAAATGTGAGCTAGGTAGGCAGGAGAGAAGCTTGCAGACCATGTCTTTAACAAAGACATGCACTATTCCTTTGGGTTTATTTTTTTTACATCAAATTCACAAACCACATTCTTGCAGTTTACAAATAAGACATATCGGTCTTTTTACATATGATAAGATCTGTCTGTTGTTTATAGCCTCATCTCTAATGCTGGTATGAGTTCCTCATTAGTACTTTTATCAGTGAGAAGATCTTTAGCACTTTTACCAGTGAGAAGTACACTCACTGATTTATAGGTAGAAACAGTCAATAAATGTTTAAAGAGTTGCCAGCATCCCATAACAAAACAAGAGGTTGACTATCTGCAGAGTTAATTCTCATCATCTAAGACCAGTCTTTTCCTAGAAGTGCTTAAAGTGTAGCATGCCACTGTCACACAAGCCTAAATTCAAATTGACTTTCAGCTATTTTTTTAAAATGAGTTTTCACTGAGTTCTTTTTCTTCAGCAAGTGAGGCTAGAAAAGTTAAAGCTACCATCTGTGGTTGTATTTATAATTACCATGTATCCTAACATTTGGACTGGCGATGTTTCTGCCTGCCTGCCCACGCTTCTTATGTTCCATTTACTGACATTTCAGAAACATTTCTTCATAAATCAGCTGAACGAAATCAAAGAGCTGACTTATGATACCTAGTGTAAATGGTGGCATTTTTAATTTTTTACAATTACTTCAGAATCCTTCTATGAGATTCTTGAGTACAGCTGATAAAAATGCATCATCATCAAAGTGAACTGCTTTGTGTCAGTCCATACTGTGTGTGAACATTGGACATCTATGGAAGGGTTGCATCACAGAGTTCAGTACTGGGGGGTCGTTATTGATGCCAGACAAAAAACTAACTAATTGCCCTGGCTGGTGATTACTTTGTGTAAATAGAGTTTGCAGTCCATAGTGTTCTTCAGAGATACCATGACAATAATCAAAACTATGAAGCATAAATTGGTATGCTTAACTGCAAACCAAACCAAAACAGCAACATACTACTCTCTGTTTTCCTGTTTGTTTTGTTTTACTGAAAAGACTTAACAGTAATGTGTTAGGTTAAGCATAGATTTGTAAAAAAGTTAATTTGTTCATTAGTTTCACAGACATGAGATTCAGAATCACAGCCTCTTGACTGAAAACGTAATATATTTAGCATTGACATTCTTGTTTCTCTTTTTCCTGTTACTTGAAGGCCACTGAATGACAAACAGAACAACAATGGGAATTCACCACTGAATACTCTGAACAACAACAGTACACCAACATCAGCTGCCAGCTCACCCAGACAGAACAGTAATGTTCCTAGCAGGAAACCAGGTCCTCTGCCTTCAAGCTTGGATGACTTGAAGGTAAAAGATAAGAGGGATTTGTCCATTCCTGTAATTCATAACTTGTGAACTGTTACTGTTGAGAATGTGCCTGGTAATTTGTACCAATGAAAACTGTCCTTTCCTCCGAACTGGTTAGAATGAGAGTGTCTAAGTTTTCATACACAACTCTCCTGGACTGAAATGTTTGATTCCTCATATGCCTGTGTTCCAGAACTGACATTTCTTTCCCAAAGAATTAGAAGAGGAGGAATTTCAGACACATTGTAATGGTCCCTCACTATGACACCTTGGGTAAGATGTGAGGTTCACTTCATGTGAAGTTTTTCAGCTCAGGCAAATTTAAACACAGGAGCAGTAATTCCCTCATGACAATTTCAGTGTATCAGTGAAGAGGTTTAGTTAAGCAATATAAATTAAAAGATGCCCTAATAAAAACATATTCTGAGAGGTCACTGCTATAAATAGAAACAGAAATAAGACTGTAAAGAGAGAACAGAAAAGATCTTCTTACCAGAGTTCAACACTACATATGAAAATGAATGCTAAATTCCAAAATTTAAGTTATAACTAACAGCAGACTGTTCAGGTTGAACTATGAGGGCATTGCATAGGATCCTCTTCCTTCTGAAATAAATGAGAAGGAATAAAGACAAATCTGAAGCAGCTTGTGGGGGTTTAGGATTCAGCAGCTGCAGGAATGTGCCAAACTTCAGCAGCAGCGTAGGGACATCTAGTGGGCAATGAATTCCTTTCTCTCTGCCTTTACCAAGCTTTGTGAGGGGTGGGAGGTAGGATTCTTTTAGATTCGAAGGGATAAAAAGAAGAAATTTCTGAAGATTGGATTCTCAATGTGGTAATATATTGTCCTAAGTTAAAGCCAATCTTTTAATATGAAATAAGTTTATAAAATGCAATTCAAACAAAAACATTTGAAATCAGTATTCCAGTCCTTAAATTTTTAACTAAAAACTTGTGAAGATTTTAAAGTTAATACCTGGAATTGTGCTTTGCAATGATTAAAGCTGTTCACTTATCTATTTCTTGGCACAATTTATTGGTATTCCTGCTGATGTGGTAACACTCACATAAGCCTTCCTTGCAGACCTGCTGGTGGTGGTTTTACCTCTGGATCAGCTAAATCAGTTCTGAGTTCAGAAATGAATTGTTGAAAAAGAGAAAAATTAGAACACACTCTCAAGTGCAGAGGGTACCAGACTGGGGGAAACAGCTGATAGTTATTGGCTAGGGAGTTATTTAACATAAAATTGCTGTGGGTTTTAGAGATGTAAAATATATTGCTGTGAACTTCTCATCATTTCCAAATCAAAAATACATCCAACTTAAATTCTAGGCTGGCTGAGTACTGAAATACTACTGAGGTCACTATCTTTTGTTATGTTAGAGGTAGCTCTAATATGCAGCTCTAATATGTGGTGCATGTTTATGATAAACAAAAGTCATTCTTTGTGACTGCTTTTCTTTAACTGATATTTTGAAATATAGAATCAATTTACATTCAACATATTTGCACTTTACTTTGTCTGTAAGCTTATTGGAAAAAACTGAGAATGTTTTTCTGTCAGAAAGCAATTTTGACTGCTTAAACTGCTTTTGTAAAGGAAACACAGATGGCACATAGGGTGACTGTTTGGTTGCTAATTAGCAAGAGAGCCTTTTGTGTTTGATGAGTCTATTAAATCATCAGCTGACCTGATAAAGTTTCTCAGAAACAGGTCTGTCTGTCCTGATGGTGTCACAAAGGGGCTCAGCGTGCTGCTGCTCACTGCTTTTATCTGCACTGCTGCCATTGGCTGCTGGTTTGCTACAGAGGTTTTTAGCTCAGAACTGGAGCTGTAGGTGCATTTTTCCATGTTGAATATTTATGAAAAAACATCATCAGTCTGCTACTATTCACTGTACAGCTGAACACTGCTAAGATTTTGGCCACCTAAATACTAAAGTAAGTAGGAGGTCATGGCAATGTGTTCATAGATAATGCATGCTGTCAGAACCAAGAGATTTAATAACTAGCAAATATGGGAATGAAAATAATTTTCATTATTAAGATGTAATAAGAATGCCTATCAGTAAGTTTTAATATTTTCCTTTTTTATTATAGTGTTTTATTTTATTTTATTTCAGGTAGCAGAGCTTAAAATGGAGTTGAAACTGAGGGGATTACCAGTGTCTGGAACAAAAACAGACCTTATTGAGCGTCTGAAAACCTATCAAGACCTTAACAACAATGGGGTTGCTACAAGTACCTCTGTGACAGTGACCACTTCTAGTGGGGCCACAGGTAACAGTGGGGAAGTGACTGTGGCATTTCCTGTTGCAGCAGTAAATAAACCAGTGGCTACTACGATATCCAGCTTCCCTCCAGAAAAAACATCGACTGCACCTGGCAGCAAAGCAGTAAATACTGAAAACGTCAGCTCTCCCCTGCCTATATCTCCCTCTCCCTCTGAACAGTCCAGTCTGAGCACAGATGACACGAGTATGGCAGACACTTTCCCAGAAATGACCATGATGTCACCATCCCAGTTCCTGAGTACTTCACCCCTGAGGGCAAGTACAAACGAGGATAATCAGAATCGCAGCAGTGGCAGCATCTCAACCATGGAGTTTGATGTAGCAGAAAAGGACCGCAAGCTTCAAGAAAAAGAAAAACAAATTGAAGAGCTCAAAAGAAAACTGGAACAAGAGCAAAAACTTGTGGAAGTATTGAAAATGCAGCTTGAGGTTGAAAAAAGGGGACAGCAGCAACAGTCTCAGACTTTTGGTAACTCAGCTGCTTTGGAACAGAAGCAGTTCAGTGCTGCTGTCAAAGATGAAAGTGCCCCTGCTGACTGCTCAAGTACCAGTCAGTCTGTCCCTGTGGCCAGCCATTCCTTAGGACAGCCCGTGTACACCGCTGGCCACAATCCAGTTGCCAAAAAGGCAGTTGTTATCAAGCAGGAGATACCTGTGGCCAAAGCTGAACCTCACAATGCCATTTCTCAGTTTTATGTTAGTCCACAGAGGCAGCCACAAACTGCAGTTGTTGCCCAGCCTCAAGCTTTATTAACTACCCAAGGAACTGCCCAGCTGCTCCTCCCACTGTCCATCCAGGGACCCAATGCTGCTACTGCAGTGCAGTTACCAGTTGGAAATATCAAGTTGCAGGTAAGGGTGTTTCTATTTTTTTTATCATGTAACCTGCATGGCAGTATTTCATAACTTAGTGTAAATAGGTAAATGTGCTGCTTGTAAGATTAACTTAAAACTCAGGCTTAGCCTGTTTCTGCTTAAGGGAAACAGTACAAAAGCTTGAGCTGATCTTGTAATACCTGCTTCTAATACTTATTTCTTTGCAACTTTGTTCCTCGATACTCTTTCCTGATCAGCAATTGCCTTACCGTGTACTGCCTCCATGCACAATTTGATTTAAAATAGCATATACCATCATTTTGTTAACTGCAAATTGTAATAGAGAGCTACCATCTCAGTACTTTGAGATAGCCCTGTTTGCTGAACATATATTAACTACCTACTAGGTGGTGATGCTTCAATATATTTAAAAATGTGAATGCCAGATTGTACAACTCTCCTGTGGACTTAGAAAAAGAAACCATGGTTGTGCAAATATTATTTCTAGGCTGATTATGGGTAGTGAATAAACACAGCATAAACCAAGACAGGCTATAAATACAGATGTACAGGAGTAATCTGACCAAGCTGAATCAGTGTAACCTGTTGGTCTGAGCTAGGAATGGTAGAATTAAGCAGTAATGCACTTCCCACTGGCATTGTTGGAACATCCCCTGCCACCCATCATGGCAGCAAAGTATTCTTCCAGCTGCAGTGAGTCCCTGGCTGTTGTGCATGCTGTGGGCCCAGCACATCCAGCAGCCTTCATGAGGGGTGGAAAATTCTGGTGAGGATGGGCCCCAGTCTGCAGTGCAAGAACTCTTCCTAGGAGCCATACACCCAGATCTCCACATGAATTGTTCTAAAATCCTACTAGAATTCTGTCACAACCTTAAGCAGCTTGTCCTGGTATTTTACTTCATTTATACTCCAGAAAGTTTTCCACTATCACTTAAAATTGTTTTTAATGAGTTGGACATACTTCTTGCCTTTCACTGGCCATGAAAAATTACCATGGTCTTAAAAGCAACCTTTTTCTTGCATTATCAGTTTTGTCTTCTAATTACTCAAGCCAGTTCTTACAGTCCTTTCTTACTGATATCTGCTTTCTCTGTGCCCTGTTATTTTTAGCATTTCCGCTGGGCTCTCTCCAGTTTGTCTTTGTCTTAAACTCTGTTGGCAAAATAAACATCACCTTTAGCTGGGAACTCCCCAGTACCAAACACAGTAACAGTTTGGTTTCCTGTACAGTTCCCACTCATCCCTCCCAGAATACATGTTACTGCTATTCTGCATAAGGTGTGCAATAGATTATGTAATTTAGTGTAAGATACAAATAATTCAAATATTTTGTCTTCATCCTTTAGGCTCAATCACAAGCTGGAATACAGACCCCATCACAAATACCTGCTCCTATTTCTTCCTCTGGCCTGGTGCAGACAGCACCTCAGATGCATGCTCCACAACCAAAACAAAATACCATCACGCAGCACGCACTTGGTCAGAGCCAACAAATCAGAAAGGTTTGTGGATAGCAATAAACATGAAGATAAATAGTTGTATGATCTAGTTCTAGGCAGTGCTTTGAGAATCTTTTTTGTGTTATATACAAATGATCAAGTCACCTAACATCTGTACCATATTTTTCTGTGTGATACAATGGGCTTGTAACTCCTTCTTTTCCCAAATTTTTAGTCTGTGCAGGACTTTATTTTTCAGTTGCAGATATATACATAGTCTAAAGACTTTTTATCTTAATGGTACACTTAGGCCATGACTCCTACTGCATCCTTCCTCACGCTTGGCACAAGTGGTGCGTGCCAGGTATATTCCAGTCAGCTTCTCTTATTTGCCACTGGCTCTAAATGTGAGATTTTCATAGACAGTTCTTAAGAGAAAGCTTTTACTTAGGACTTCAAAGATTTATTCTTTTATAGAAGTTAATTCTGGTGTTCTGACTTTCCTTGTTGATTTCATCCCTCCTTATGAAGAAAGCGCTGGACTCAGATACTGTGGATGGTAATTCCAGTGAGTCCCCTGCCATACTCTTCCTAAGGAATGCAGGGGATGGTTCAGAGAGATCCTTCTCTTCCTTCTACCACCCAATCAGCTCTGTAATGTCCCATTCCAACACATGTTCTCAGCACTGGATGTACACTTGTGACTGCCACTGCAGTCATGTTCATATGGGAACTGATACCAACCCATCAGCACCAGTCATCACAAAAAAAAGGCTTTCTCCTCCTCTGAGCCTCTTCTAGACTGACCCCTGTTATTAGGAATGTGGACATTAGTTTTGGACCTTTATTGCATCCTTATCGGTGGACAGCAAGGTTTTTCAGCCTGCCCCTAGGGACAGATAATTCAGAAACAACTCAAATTCCAAGATGAAGAGGGTCATTTTTACAGTATATTATGTAACTGTTACATCTCAGCCTTCAAAGTTCTTATTTCAGTTTACAAAAGTGCATCATGAACCCCATGTTCTGCTGTGATTTGGGGATTGTCCCTGAGTAACCTTATCTGCCTGTGCTTGGGCTCTTGTTGCAGATAAGAACTTAACTGAGAGGATGTACAATTGTGCACTGCCATTCTCTAGAGAGCTGGGTAATAAAGGGGGACACAGCTGAAAGAGCATCAGTACTCTTCACACTGCTTGTTCAGTCTATGTAATTTCATGGACACTGAGGACATTGAGGTTATCCTCCAAGAGTCAAAACTGACATACATCCAAAAAGCAGATTTAATGCAACTTCTCTGGGCTTTGGTGAGGGGCTAATCTTAGCATGTTAATGTAACAGGTCCTCTAGAGAAATTTTCCAGTCATCCTGAGGCATGTACCTGTACCAGAGACTGGCAGCTTGCTGCCATTGCTGCCTCCGAGCTCCCTGAAATGTCTGTAGGACATAATCAAGATCTGTACCCTCCAGTCCTCCCCGCTATTCAGATCAGTTGTCATGAAAACCACAGTTCCCAGCAGAGTTTGCAGCCTGCTGTTGCATTGGTTTTAACATCAAAATGAAAATATTGATGGGGTACAACAGACCAGGACACCCCTCATGCATTCAGCATTAGATCTACATCCATGACCTAAGATTTGTCACCTTTGTTATAAAGGAATTTGGGAGTGATGCTGAATTTACAGCAGCCTTACATGCTGACACATTCATAGCTTCTCTTAATCTCCCTGCAACTCAGAAGTATGAGAAACAGGATTCTGCTGGGAATCATTTGCAATGAGTATGTGGACTACCAGTTGAAGAAATAAAAACTTTCATATACCAGTAACCAAACTTAGAGTTGATACCCAGTTCATCAGTTTTATCTTTTGCCTCTCCCTCAATTCTCATAGATGCCTGTAGTTACTTTCCAAAAAAAATTAGAATTATATGACAGACAAACCATTCTGCCTTAAAACTGGCAGGAGAGGGCAAATTGTGTACAGTCTGTGTCAGGCCAGAAATAAGCTCATGTTATTGACTGTCCACTAGATGGGGAAATCATGGATATGCTATTGAACTGTTCCACACACTTTCCTCATGCTTCCTGGAAAATTGCAGGAAAATAGTTTTAGTAATGAGTGATGAAAGAAAGTATGTCAGAGCACAGAGTTTCTTTCAGAAACTAACTGTTCTGAAATTAAAAATTATTCCACTTAAAGGAAAAATCCGTATAAATAACATTCACTTAATAGGGAATTTAAGCAAGCAAGTATTTTAAAAACAAAGGTCTTCTATTTCATTAATGTAATATATCCAATGTTACCTTTCTTTAAAAATAAAAAACCCACAATCTGAGACTGATCTGTTAATCCTTTTCAGGTTTTTCCACCTGCCACATCAAATGCAGTATTTTCCTATCAGACTGCACCAGTTTCAACACCTTCACAATCTTTTATTAATAAAACATCAAACTCTAACATTCACCCTGGTGGTAATCAGGTTCCTTCTGTGCAGAATGGACCTGCTGCTCCCAACAAGGTAAGGATATCCTAACAATCTTCCATAAAGTTCATGTTTACATTATTATTATTCTTATACAATATGTGACTGTTATACATATGGCAGTTCACTCAAGGAAGAATGTTTTGTAGATTAAAATAATGCTCATATGTGCATATGTGTTAGAGGGAGAAATAAACTTATTTTATTTTATCCTCTGATTACATTAATAAGGGAACTGATGTGATAAAATAGAATAATCTGTAGAGCTTGATACATCCTCAGTTCACTAAATCACATTATTTAGTCATTATTTTGTTATTTCATGCAGCCTGGGTCTCCATCTCAAGCCCAGCCTTACATAGTTCAGCAGCCCCTGTTCAACAACACAGTGTCCAAGACAAAAGATCCTCCTCGTTACGAAGAGGCCATCAAACAGACCCGCAGCATTCAGCCGTCCCAGCGTGAGGTACTTGCCTTCTTCAGGCTCTTAAAAACAAAGCTTTTCTCTGTAATTACCAAAACCATTGCTTGGTTTAGGTTTTGATTTTTTTTGTTTGGTGTCAAGATTTTCTAACATACCCTGTCACTAGTTTCATAACTGTGTTTAACTACAGGACTCCTGTTTCGTTATTCTATTATTAAAGCAGCATATATGTAAATAAGTCTTACAGTTCCCAGTGTGTGATACATCTAGTTGGGATAATGCTGCTGGTACTAACAGTAACTGGCCTTCAGATGACTTGTTCTGAGAATGTGGGATACCCAAACCTCACACTTGAGAGGAAATATGTTTGTATTTTCCAAAGTGAGTAAACGTGAGGAGAATGTGTGTGAATGTGTTTATACACACAGGCAAACACGAGCATAGGTGCTTGCTGGAAAAGAGTCTGTATTGAGTGATCTTGGTGAATAATCCTGTGTAGTGCTCTGCCAGTATGAGTAATAATGAGTATTCCTAATGTTGTGCGTTTCAGAATGCAAAAAAGAATTCCAAAAGATAAAACCTTGTAGCCCCTTGTGTTGGTTGGGATTTTGTGGTGGCAGATGTGAGGCACAGCAGTGGGTGCCCAATGCCCTTTCCTGTGTCCTTGGCACATGTGGGACATGCCCACAGGGAGGGCACACAGGTTGTCTTAGGTCACTCTGTCCCTACCAGTCAGGCAGGGACTCCCCACGGGATCTCCTGATGACAAATCACTTCCATCCCTGGAGTACAAGCAATGGTTTAAAACACTTCTTCAGACCTTCATGGAGGTCTCCACTTTTTCTAGACTTTTTGAATGAGTGGGTTTGTGGGGGTTTTCTTACCTTTTGCTTAAGGTTCAGTTATTTAGGGGATGGCTGTTTACAACAAAGATGAGCAGTTCCTGAAAACTTACCCCCTCTCCCTTAAAAAATAAAATAATATAAATCTACAAATTGGGAAGAAACCCCAAAGACACCTAATAAAATGCATCTTACATGATGGACATTTACAGGCTGTCTCTGAGAGACAGCAGAGCAGGGTTTGCAAGCCCAAAGTGCTGCAGTTGTTGCTATCCTGTACAAAATGGGGTTGGTAACTCTCCTGATCCCTGGCTTCCTGCACCTCTCTCCTAGGTTGCCTTCATGAAGTCTTTGCCATGCTTTTTCCCTATTGCTTTGTACTGAAACCAACTACAGAGATTGCAAATGTCTCTCCAAAGTATCTGTTTTCTAGCTAGACAATTTCCTATTAAGGTTTTTAGTCTTTATTATAGGTTAGTACTTACATACTGTTGATAAAAACTAGGAAAAATAAGCATAGGAAAAAATCCCACATGAAAGAGAATAACCCTGTTCTCCTGCACTACAGATTTCCAGTGCACACAGTCAGCAGATGGATGATCTTTTCGATATTCTCATCAAGAGTGGAGGTAAGCTCATTGACAGCTGTGTGATGGAAAGATTTAAAACCTGATAGTAAAAACTCACTGCTATCATCAAATGAGAATTCTTTTAGGAACAGGAGTTAGAATCTAGCGAGCCTGAATGAAACTAAATTTTTGAAAGTTTGCTTGGTTCCTTATTAAAAAAAACATTTACCAAAACACATACAGTCAACCTGCTGTGGAACTTCATAGTTGCAAATTAGCTCAGGCAGACCTGTACAATAATCTCTACAGCATTCAAATGATTAAAATAACACCTTAGGTTAGCACAGACATACTTTATCAAAATCAGAAAGGTTGAGCAAGTCCATAACATGTTTATTGAAATTATACAAAGAATAGAGTAAGGTAAGAGTTCAAGCATGTTGATAGTAAAATTTCATTAACTATAACCATGTGTTATCAACTATAAACATCAAAGATACATTACTGGGAAAAGTGTGCATGAACTACATGGAGACATTAATGAATAACAGCTTGATGTCAGTTAAAATAAGGGAGCTATCAGCAAGGCACTGATAAAACTAAAGTAATAAACAGAGGAGCTCAGCAGTAAAAGGAAGAGGCTTCCAGCCATAATCAGGCTTAGGAGCCCAAGAAGCCATTACAGAAGTGGGAGATGTTGTGGTGCCCAGTGATTCCATTAGGGAATGGATTGTAACTGCTGTCATGGAAGGATCCTGACAGGAGGCAATGCCAGGGCAGAGGGACTGGTTCTGGGCTACTGGAACACTTCAGCCATATTCTAAATATCAGAGTATTTTTTTTCTTTTTCAATGCAAATTGCAAGGTCACCTGCAGAAAATATGAGTAGACTGAGATAAGTAACTTGAGTATTCAACAACTCAAGCTAAATTAATGATCATCTTTATGAAAAAAACAAAGTAAAGCATTCAGGGCTGTTGCAATTAATGTAAGTAAGCTCTGCACTGAAAAATGTTTCATTTACTAATGTACTTCAGGAGAGTGAGAAGGCTGTGGGTTTTTGCTTGGAAAACCAGCACAAAATATATTGTCAGGTATATTTTTTCTACTAGGAACATCACTTGTGCTAGAGGATTTATTTGCATATTTCTCTGTCTTGTTTTTGGGCTTCATTCATGCCTAAGAATAAATTGGAATTTAGGCTTTATTTCCCCTTACTGTTACTGCCACTGTCTTATATGGAACTTCTTGACAGAAGTGTAGTTTTAGATTCTAGAATTGAGAATAAATGCTTCTTAATCACATCATTTCATCTCATGGGCTCTTAATTAACCAATGTGGACAGTACTAAACAGGGATGAAACTGAAAATTGGTTCTGTACAAGGAAATGTGTTAGTTCCATAATTATTCCAGTTAATGAGAAGAACTATAAACATGAAGGAGGTTAAGGTAACATCTAGAGATACATTCCTTTTTTCATCAATACTCATGCTAATTTGCTGAGCTGTCACTGAAAGCAGAACTTTGGGACTTGTTTAAAATACTCTGTGGTTATGGAGGCCATGCCAGAGTCTGATACATGTGAATGTGAGTGGAGCAGCACAGTGACTGTTACTGCACTTAACTCACTATGGATGCATCCCAAAATGGGCTGGAATTTCTCTGTGGGAGGATATTATGTCATTATCTGTTTGAATTCAATAGTGGGCTTTTTTTATTGCAGAGATTTCCCTTCCAATAAAAGAAGAACCATCTCCCATATCTAAAATGAGACCAGTCACAGCCAACATCACTACAATGCCAGTGAACACAGTGATATCCCGTCCACCTCCGCAGATCCAAATGGCCCCTCCTCCTGTGTCCTTAGAACCAACAACCAGCTTGTCCATCAGTCTGGAAAACCAACTTGAAGCCCTCTTGGATGGAACTTTACCATCAGGTAATGAAATTCCTCAACTGACAAGCAGTAATGAGGACAGAGAGTCATTTTCTTTAATTGAAGACCTCCAGAATGATCTGCTTAATCACTCCAGCATTTTAGATCACTCTCATTCACCCATGGAAACATCTGACCCACAGTTTACTGCTAATAATTCTTGTCTGTCTCTTGACCTTCCCGATACAAATTTGGACAATATGGAATGGCTGGACATTCCAATGCCCAGCTCCTCATCTGGACTCACCCCTCTCAGTTCTGCTGCCCCGAGCGTGTTTTCCACTGACTTTCTAGATCCACAAGATCTACAGTTGCACTGGGATTAAGCTACAGCCAATGAGAACACAACCTGCAAGTCTCTCTACAGCAGAGGTCCATTATTAAACCATTCTGATTGCAGTTAACATAAACTAAGACAGTAATGTTGGGAAGAACAAATGCTTGAAGCTAATTCCTTATTGATTTTCAAGTTTACAACAGTGAATCACTTTATGCATCTATCAGTAATGCAGATCAGGGCCCTCTGGAAGCTGTATTTCACAAGTCAAGAAAGGATGATTGTACTTCGTGATTAAAAGTACCCCAAGGTATCACAAATATTTGAGAGAGAAGTTACATCTCTGACTTTGTAATGCTTAAATGAGCAACACAACCTGACTAAACTGAGAGTGAGATGTCAGTTCTCTGTATTGACCCAGTGAGCAAATGGCTGGGGGAGGGGAGGTATCACTGCACTTCATTGTTCCTGTGGAAAGCCTGAGCCAGGTTCAGAACTGATTGTGAGGGCAAAGGCAAATAGAAGCACTGGCTGGTTCAGTGAAATTTCATATCTCTAGTCTCTTAATTTGTTCAAATTGTTTTTATATTTTGCTTTTGTGGATTTTAAAACACTTCCCCCATTCTTTAATCATGAGGGAGGAATTTACCTGCATCCAAAGGGATATTAAATGTAACTGCAAGAAATCCACTGCAGCTAATGCCAGGTAATATTGAGAACACTGAATTTTCTATAGCAATGCTCTGGATTTAATAGCTAGGTTTTAATGTGTATATCAGACAGTTATTTGTATACTCTTTTAACTTTATATAGCTTATTTTTGTGAACAGAGGGGAACACAGTGGTCTTCAAACAAGAGATTATTATAATGGAAGTAAATATCCTATTTTGCTTTGTGTTTGAGGATATTTGTTAGATCATTGAATCCAGTATCTCAGCATACTAGAAAAGTTTGAGGAAGTAGAAAGGTTTTAATTAATAGTGTTGTGTACTACAATCCTGCAAGCATCTATGCAAGAATAGTCCCAATGCCCTCAATAAAAGATGTTTGTAGGATGAGATCAAGTTGCAGGGGACAGTGCTGACAGGACAACCATAATTTCTCAGTGAACACTTTGTCTGTTGAACAGCTTTGTCTGCCACTACATAACACCAGGGAAAGCAACAGAGAAGCTGCTCAGTGCAAATCCTAAACACCAGGATCAGAATGTACTGTTTGTGATAAGAAGGCACACTGCATATCTGAAACAGAGAATAGCAAAAATTAAGCTCTTACCTCACAGCACAGCACATGAATATTTTTTTGTTGTTTTAAAGCCCATAGTTGTTGTTTTCAGAGTCTATTTTGAAAGGAGTAAGAAAAACAAAAAAATCAAGTAGAACTAATATACTTTACATTCTATGGTTGTCTCTCAGGTAATAGCTGTTAAATGTTGCCATAGATGATGGAGGCTTATAATCAAACACAAAATTGGAATTTCCTATTAGGGAATTCCTAAATTAAGATAAAAGGAAACACTCCCTGTTTCCTGAAATGCAGAAATAGTGCATGTTTTCTAGTCTGAAAACTGATCTCATTGCATGGTTATTTCCTCACCAACAAGTTTCAAAAATAAAGTTTTGTAGGATTGAATGAAAAAATGTCCCAAAGCTTTTGCCTACTTCTTAGAATAATGCTATGTATCAAAGAAATACTGAAAACAGTAAGTAGCTGTTAGCCACTTAGCAACCTTCACCACATTTTTCAAAAATTAAAACACAACACAATCATGTTAACATCAAACAAATAGTTTTGTCAGAAAATGTTACGGAATTAAGTGAAAATTTGCATCTCCAGATATAACGCAGTCTGGTTCACTGATATGACAGAGTTCCACTGGCTTCAGATAAAATGATGGATTCCATCACTGATTCAGGGTTTGAACTGATACCATATGTTTGCATCATATCAATTACAGCACTTTAAATCATTATGTACCTTCACTGGTTTTACTGGCCAAGAATTACTGTAATATGAAAGTAATACAAGAAACAATCTTTGGAGATTTTCACTACACACAGTTGAAAGACAGAATTCCTTATTCCTTCTTGCTGTGCCTACAATACTTGAGTACAATATTACATGGGGACTGTCTGCCTTAAGCTTTGACGGTATAGGACTTTTGAATAACAGTGAACACTTCACATTCAACTTTTTGCATTCCTGTTCATCATCCAATCTTGGGAGCTGACACTCTGAGATACGAAGTGCCCTCAGCTGTTACGAGAATAAGAATTAAGGACTCTTGGTCTGATAGGAACAACTCTGAATGAAATTTAGTGTTCTGCAGTACTGTCAGTTTATTTTGTGTGATACACCAGACATCATACAATATATGTGTGGTTAGAGTTATCCCTTTTTGACCCTGCCTCCTGATTAAATGAGAGGCAAGTAAATTAATTTTTAGAGGACAAATTAACCTAGAGCAACTGTACTGTTGTTTTTGATGTGCATGTAAATACAGCTTGAAACTGGCAAAGTCATCTTGCTACAAAATTACCCTTATTGGCAGTGTAGAATGTTAATTAATCCATAGGAATCTTTGTGCAGAAATAAACCCAAACAGTTGGGATGTCTTGTTATCAGTACGGTATAGCTTTCTGCTCTGAACGTCTATTTGAAAAAAAAATAAAAATTAAGGGATCATTTTAGTTTCTGAAGTACAAATATTCTAGTGTAGGGAATGTGTGATTACTTTTCTGTACATTTCAGAATTGTGTATTAAACCTTATATAAAATGGTTTGCTTTAGACTTTGTTCTGAAATGTGATATGTTTGCCATAGTTGTATATGCCTGTTTATGGCAGAAATAGGTTTTGCTTAGACTTTTGTGTGTGCATGTTTTACATGAAAATTTTTGTAGCACAGATACATCTTAGAAATTTAATCGTGCCTGTGCAGTTTGACTGCACAGAACTGAATCTTTCTCATTAAGAGAACAGTTGCAAAGGAATGCACTGGCACTCAATTTGCCATTTAATGGCTGCAGTATACTAACAGAATGCATCCTATCAAATGTGGTGTTAGTGGGTTCTTCCAAGTAATTAAGAATACCTTTTAATCAGTATGAAAATCAAAAGTTGGTTGTTTACACATCTAGACAGAGAGAGCTCAGACAACACTTCCCTAGGCTGGTGTTACTCAGGAGGAGTCACATCCTGTGTTCAGTAGAGAAATGGAATTTGCTGTGCACTTGTAGTGCCCTTCAGCATCAGTTACAGCAAGGAAGTTTACAGGCAAAATTTTGTTTAAACTTAGAAATAGTTAAAAAAGCATTGTCATACTCTCTCTGACAATAAAATTAATTTTTGGCAGTTGTTCTCTACAGAAATTTAAAGTGTAATCCAGCAATGTGGGCTTGCAGACCTGCAGAATCAGAACTTTAGAAAGCTAAGGCCATAGCTTTTAGAAATGAACACTACTTAATACTGACATTTATTTCCCAGGTATCTCTAAATTCACCAACAAGAGTCATGTTCAGAGATGATGGTGATCCAAAGAGAAGTGTCAATATTAAACTTTTTCTGTTACATAATCTCAAGCATTCAGGTGCCTCAAAAGTGTAGGCACTGTCATCAGAACACAAGTACAAACTGCTGAACTATTTTCAAGGCAGAGAAACTGCAATTACAGGATACATTGAACTGGAAGGGCATTATGTAATCAAAACACAGGAAAGGTCACCAATGTAAACAGTTATTATTTGGATGGCATCTTAAGTGTATTGTAAACTTTAAGCAAACTCTATTAAAACTGGAAAAAAATCTTCCACTTATCTCTAATAAATGTTGTGTTGAAACTCTTTGTATTGTGGTCCAAGAAGTCACCTTTCAGTGACTTCTGGACCAGACCCCAGGAGGTGTTTTATGTGAGATCTGTGGAACTGAGTTACACATAGTACATACATGGCCAATAAAGAGCATCCATTAAAACCTGAAATAATCTCAAATATTCCTTTTATACCGGTTTGCTAGGAATAAAGTGCAAAAAAGAGACACCTACATCATTCTGTAGTGTCCAATACTGAATAGAAAGTGTTTTTAAGTTAAAAGTTCATAAATGTATTTGTAGAAATCTAGCCAAAAAAAAAGCCATTCTAGCTATGAGAGCAAATTCTCAAAAAGAAAGCAGGGAATGGTTAATAACTATATAATCACACTATTTTTATAAAATTATACAGCTCAGATATTCAAAAGACAGCCTAAAATAAATTATAATAATATAAAAATTTAAATAGGAACCAAAGCATTGCCATTTATATTGCCAAAGGAGGCACTTTGTATTTTAAAACATAGGAAATTAAGTCCCCAGAAGTGTTATCCGTACTTTTTTAAATTAAGGATGTAGATATTTTCAAAGCTGTTTTTGATGTTTAACAGTACAGATTTGTTTTTGTTGTTTGAGGAATTTGTAGTAACTGATAGCACAGGCTTTTTTTCCTGATAGGATTCTCTTCACAGTACTGCTTGCAGTAGAAATAACGCTAACCCGAGTAGGTGTTTCTCTTCTTACTTTCATAGTCATAATTATGTCTTAGCATCTCATTTTGTGAAAAGAAGAAGATAAACACCTGTGTCTGGGGCCCTCTTCATTTAAGCACTACTTTACTAAATGCAAATTATGGCAATCAGGGCGTCAGTTTATGTATTGCCTTTCTAGAACCATGATGCCTTTGTATTTGCTGTTTGCACCCCTAAAATCAATTCCATATGTTTGAATGCCATATGTTTTGCACATTGTACTGTATATATGTAATGCATACTGTATTTTTATATGTGTACTACATTTATCAAATATTTTGTACATAGTGGCAATATTGTAGCTACTGAGGAAATGTTTGATATTTCAGCATTTTTGCTAAGTGTCTCAAAATAAAAAAGGAAAACTGTGTTCATTTGTCCATGGTTATTACTTAAAATGAAAATATCATTCTGAATTTTATGGGTCTGATACATTTGGCCTATGTTCTAAGTTCCTTTCTCAAAAAAAAGGAGTAAGAACGAATCTGCACTTCAACAAACTCCAACAGAATTATGGTTTGTCTTTAAATTAGAGCCAAAATCTGTAAGAACAGAGACTTCCTGAACCCTTGAAGTTTAGGTTTGGATTTCCATTTTTTTTCAGCAACTTTTAATATAGCATCATTTACTCCTAGAATGGCCTGGGTTGCAATGGTCCTTAAAGTTCATCTCATTCCCTGCCCTGGGACACCTCCCAGCCCTGCCCAGCCTGGCCCTGGGCACTGCCAGGGATGCAGGGGCAGCCCCAGCTGCTCTGGGTGACCCACTCGGTGTCTCAGCACCCTCACAGCAAAGAACTTCCTGCTCATACCCAACCCAAACCTCCTCTCCTGCAGTTTGAATCCCTTTCCCCTTGTCCTCTCACTACAAACCTCTTGGAATGCACTTTAATACATGATTTTCCCAAATTCTTCCAAGATTTTCAAGATGTGTTGGGTTGTGAGATTTTGTATTTTTGATTTGCATTCTGCTCAGCTTCTGGAACACCTGAATGCATTTTTTCAGGAGTATGAGCTATGAGCTGTTTGCACAAGCTTCTTTTAAAGATGAAGCTGTTTCATTTAAATATTTAGTGTTACACTTCCTCTTGTGAAGGCAGTCCTGTACTAATCACCCACCTTTTCCTCATTAAAGTCTGTTCTACACTGATAACATCAGAAATTTTGATATTTGGCCAAATATTAAAAACTCCATAAAGTAGTAAGGAGTAATTAAGTGAGTAAAACTGAAAAAAATTAAAACCTACTAATAAACACTGTAAATTTCATATAATACCTTTTCTCTGTGAACTTTAAGCATTGTAAAAGCTTGTGGGCTGTATGGGCCACAAACTTACCTTTGATATCACACACTAAACACAAATACTGCAAAACAAGTGCAGCACTTTTTGACCATGTATTTGTGCATTAAAGAAATTACAGCTGGAGTATAACAGAGATAAAGCACTTGTTTGGTGCCAGCTGACAGTCTGGGGGCTTGATTGTTTTACAGTGACAAAATATAAACACATAACCTTCTTTCACAAGTTGTGTTCATATTGCTGTTTGATGTAAACACAAAGCAAGGCTTGATAAAACTTGAGATTATGCTGAGTGAACTTCTTCCACAGGCTAAACCTTGATTTTCAGTTAAAACTCAGTTTATTCAAACATGCTCAACAGATGGCCATCAGCACATTTGTCTTGACTCTGTTGCACATTCAATGCCATTTACTCCTGCCCATTGGCTTCTTGTTTATTGTACAGATGTTGCTAGAGGAACATATTCCTTAGAGTATTTGGAGTGTCTCAAGTAGGAGATGTTTCTTGGATGGCAAAGAAGTCACATGGATTTCCCCACACCTCAAAGTATAGTGCAACTTTACCAAGACATTCTTAATGCAAAATCAAAGTAACAAATTAGAGCTGCTGAGAGCCAACAGCCAGGGCCTGGGGTTTTTTCTTCAAGTGTTCACCCATAAATGAAATGAGAAACTCTAAGATAAATACTTCACTTCTTGTAAAAATATTACCTGTGAGTCTCCAGTCTTCTGTGCAGAAAAAGGACTGCAGGGCCATTCTGCCATCTACTGCATCATTCTTGAGCCCCTTCCAAGACAAGTGCTGTGGATTAGAAAGTAGAACAGTGAACAGAAACATTCTTCATACAGCTAAGACAAAGCTCAAGTAGCTGCAACAGCTCCTCAGCATCCCATAGCAAGTCTTTATGAAACTCAATTGCACCACATCTACATAAATAGGATTGTTCCCCTGTGTGTATCTCAGAAGAGTCAGGGAATGTGTTGAAAGGCCTTGTTTTGCACATGGAAACAGACACCAAATCAGCAAGAGAGTCCTCTAACACTTCCCTTTTGAAAAGCCACGTTGTGTTTAAAAGAAGCTTGTGTCAGAGGAGAACAGCCCTTAATGCACAAGGAGGATTCAGCATGGGGGAAAGGCTTTAACACCCAGCTCTACCAAGGGTAAGGGCCAGCATGAAAGACACTTCCAAACAAAAGTATCCGGACACTGAAAGGGCAATTACAGGTTTTTTTTAAATCAAGTTAACCCTTTTAATTATAAAAACTATTGTGACAAATCAGCTCACCATTAAACAACACTTTGTTTAGATAGAAACAGTTTCTCGAGGCACACTAAGGAAGTTAGGCCCAGAGAGTAGACAAATTTTTTAAACTTTAATAAGCATTTCCTCTTAATCTAGTTAGAAGATCTATATGAATTCAAATTGAAGTTTCCATCTCCCCATACAGTTATGGAAGAACTTGATCAATAGAAGTTGATTTACCATTAAATACTGTTCTCAATGCCAAGCAAATACATTTATTACAATGTAGTGTATTTGAAGACATAAAACCCACATGAATTCCACCAACAATTCAAATATTCCTTCCACTCACCACAAAATTACCTCTCAGTTCATAAGGATCAAAAACCATTAATAAACACAGATGTGAGCTGCACAGGAACTGTAATGACAAGTTACAACTGGCAAGTGTGGCACATAAAAGAGCATATTTTGTAATAAGCAAGTAGGCCAGAAATGGTATATCATCAGTCAAACATGAATGGTTAAAACAACCCTTTCTTTTGCCAGCTTGGTAATGCTAAGAGTAACTCCTTCAGCCAGGGGAGATAAGTGGCTCTCTGAGGTCACCTGTTCATAAACTCACAGGTGTGAGAGTTGAGGGAGGCAGCTTCCACTCCTACACACCATCACACTTTGAAATGCTGCAGTGACTACACTAAGACAAAAGCAGAATACAACAGTGCCGTTCTCATTTCCTAGCTTTCCATAGTCCAGATGAGGGCATGTGATGAACAAGACTAGCAGAAAAATTTCAGCAAGCATTCAGACTGCCAGGCCATCAGTTATGCCCATAGGGACTGGAAAACCAGGTCACTTTCAGGGCAGCTTTACAAGGGCTGACTATCCAGTAAGGTAATTTAAATTAAACACTCTTCACTGCAGGGCAAGCTCATTCAAATCACTCTGTTTAAATACAGGCAGGCCTAGAGTTATCACAGACAACCTAACAAATCATAAGTTTTAAAGAACTAAAATATTTTCAAGCATTCAAGGCATCAAGCATGACTTTCCATGATGACAGTTCAAAGAACATCCCAAAAGGATAGATACATAAACATTCCCCTCCTCACTGCAGGTGGTTCAACTAGAGGACCTTTGAACGTCTCTTCCAAGTGAAGTTATTTTGGTCCTATATCAGCCTTGTAAGGCACCTGCATTACAGCACTACCAAATCAGTGCTCTGATCTAAACCTTTACAATGGCACCTCTGCAATATGTTCACACGCTTCTTCCACAAGGAAACCAAAACCACACTGAAAGGAATATAAAACTTGGGATATCAAGCAACAGTTTCATGGAGAATTTAAACAGACCTCCACAACACATTAAATGAAAACTAAAACCTTCGTTTTCACGCCACACTTGTAAAAATCTAGGAGATCCTGTCTAGAAAATATCTAGTATCTTTTCTGCAATTCACAACACTGAGTTTTTTGAGGGAACAGCTACCAGGCAGCAAGTGTGTTTAATTCAGTATTTACCATTTAGTTATCCCAATGTTTTGCATTTCTGCTTCTCTTCTTGGAAGAGGAAAACTTTAATCCCGCTTTTTTCCCCCTCTCTAAGCCGTGCCGGCCTATGTGAGGCCTCGAGTGCCGCCTCCCGGTACCCCGCCCTCACAGCCCCGGGGCGGACGCTGCAGAGGGCGCTGCCCTCAGAACGCCTCAGAACGGGCGGAGGGAGGCTCCGGGCAGCTCCAAGAGCGAGAGCCAGAGGGAGACGAAGGGAAAGCGAGGGCCAGAACGAGATCGGGTGCGGGAGCAGCCCGGGTCGGTCCCTCCTTCCCGTTCCGCCCCCTCAGCCGCCGCCGCGCCCTCAGCGCCTCAGGGCCGCGCGCCCCCGGCAGGTGGCAGCCCAGGCGCGCGCGAGGGCGGGCCGTGGGCGGGCATGCGGGAGTGGCGCCAGCGATAAAAAGGCGTCAGGAGAAGTCCTTAACGCAGGCGCGGTGGCCAAGTGGTAAGGCGTCGGTCTCGTAAACCGAAGATCACGGGTTCGAACCCCGTCCGTGCCTTGGCGGGTCCGCGCAGGCGGGAGCTTTCCCCTCCTTTTTAGGGGAAGGTGGAGCCCCGGCCCCGGGACCCTCCAGGGAGCGACCGCGACCCGCCCGGCACCGGGCACGGCAGTTCCGCGGAGCCGCGGCCGCCGGAGCGCCCCTGGCAGCAGGAGCGCCACGCCCCCCGGCGGGTCCCCGCTGTCCCCGAGCGCCGGTACCCAGTCACGGCTCTCGCACCGGCGACAGCGCCTCCTCCAGCCCCAGCAAAGGGTTTTGGTCTGTTCTGGTGGATGTCGTGCCAGGTCTGCCTCTACATCGGTCATTCCTGCCCATCCCTCAGCGGCCGCATGACCGCCCTACTCACATCCGCAGGAGCAGAACAGTTTTCCTTCGTTTTTCCTTGGATTCTAATCCTGCTTTCAAGAGACCCTCAGCTCAGCCTGAAGAAACAAAAAATAGTTTGAAATGCGAAAGGCCAAGACGAGTGCTGAGGTCTAGTGGAACGCTTTTTCCACACAACACTATTGAGGCAAGTGCTCGTGCCTACCTTATCACGCAGTCATTCCTGGGAGAAACAAGTGGAGCCTCTGCAGGATCTTGTTTGAAGAGATCCTCCAGCTCCTTCAAATTCTTGTTTGAAGAGAGTCTTCTCCAGAGGCTGCAGCTATCAAGATCATCCTGTAATCCCCCAGTTCCCTTTCATTTGTTCACCCCACCCTACCACCATGAAATTAAGTATTTATTAATTTGTTTTTTTCTTCTGATTGATAAACCATGAGGTTTCTTCATCTCTATCACTAACCACTTAGAAGGATTCTTTGCAATCTGATTAGTCTGTACTTTACATTTCCTATTTTCTAATAGGAAAAACCTCCCTGTGACACTGAAAATGGATAAGGAAAGGGTGCAGTGGTTATGCTCACAGGAGCCCAGCAGTGCTCCCCTCCTCCAGTGAAACAAACACTGAGTGCTTTGGACACAGCTGATCCAGCAGCACCACAAGTGGCCAGGAGGTCCAGCTCAGTGACACTGATGGCACCAGGCACCAAACCTTAACACACAGTTAAGGGTTGACAGCACATAAATGCATCCTAACAGTGTAAATAAGAAAAGAATTACTAATTGAAGGAAATCTTTATTGATTCATGTTTGATATTTACTTACCATTTGAAATTTTACTGATCACTCTGTCTACACAATCAATTTTGTTCTCTGCCTGACAAATCTTCCTCTCATATTCTGCACCATTGTTGTCAGGAATATAAACTGTATATTTGTTGTATGAACAGAAATAAATGTCCTTAACTATTTACACTGGATTTTGTAAATATTCTTATATATTTTTACTTAGGAATACAAAGGACAGTGAGGTACATCCATGTCCCTGAAACTACTTTCATAGGAGGGTTGTAAAAACTAAATGAAAAAATCAAACTCAAGGACAAAACACATATCTGACAAATACTGCTTTCTGTTTACTACAGTGTCAAGGATAAGCCTCTCAGGGAGGGTGGAGATGAGCCACCTTGCCACTGATGAGTAAAGCTTTCATAAATTTGTGCTTGTTTTTTGGAAATAATATAGGACAAAGCCAGGTATGCACAAGAGCTGTGGCTGTGTCTGACCCTCTTAACGATGGTTTGAGGCCTGTGAGTCTGTGTTAGATGACACAGAAATCAGGTAACACAGCCTGTTTTCCAGTGTGCAGACAGAGTTTACATTCTGTTGAGCAACATTGCTGAACTATTAGCATGATAACAATGTTGCTAAGTAACATTTTAAGACATGTCTTGTGGTTATCTACTTGAAATTAATTTGTAATTAGAAAACTATCTGTGCACTCAAAGCCTAGGAGAAACTTGTGCAGCCCAGAAACAGTAACTCCAGCAAGCGTTAAGAGGTAGAAATAATTAACATATCACACGGGTCTACTGCCACAATGGATTCATTTACTTGATGTTAGATCTTTTTTCAGTGTTGCGCTATTTGCCTTCAACTTTCTTCTTTTTAGACAACACAATGCCCAAATTTAAAAATCTCTCCTTTTAGGCCAGGTTTTCTACACCTCTAATCATCCTTGCTACAATCCCCCCAATCCTCTCCAGATGCTACACGTTACTGTTGAAGTGAGCAGCCAGCGAGGCTTAGCAGCAGAGCTCAGAGAGGGCATTTCCACCCAGCAGGGCTCCCAGGCAGAGGCTGAGCGGGAATTGCATCACACGGCTCAGCAAAGGCCGGGCTGCCATCGCCACCATGCCCACAGGGGCTGCCCGGCTGCCAGGGCACCACAGCACATGGGTCACACACTCAGCACTGAGGCACCACAGCACATGGGTCACACACAGCACTGAGGGGCACACGGATCACACTCAGCACTGACCAGCACACAGGTCACACACTGAGCACTGAGGCACCACAGCACACGGGTCACACACTCAGCACTGACCAGCACATGGGTCACACACTGAGCACTGACCAGCACACAGGTCACACACTGAGCACTGACCAGCACACGGATCACACACAGCACTGAGGGGCACACGGGTCACACACTGAGCACTGACCAGCACATGGCTCACACACAGCACTGAGGGGCACCCGGGTCACACACAGCACTGAGGGGCACACGGGTCAAACACTGAGCACTGACCAGCACACAGGTCACACACTGAGCACTGACCAGCACACGGGTCACACACTGAGCACTGAGGGGCACACAGGTCACACACTGAGCACTGACCAGCACACGGCTCACACACTGAGTGCAGACCGGCACACACGGCCCTGTCCCCAGACCAGACCAGGGGATATGAAATTTAAACTCCAAATCTCTGTGGCCACGTGCTTGCCAGCACCGCACCCCCTGCAGCCTTGGCTCCCAAGGGCACCTGCAGCTCACTGTGGCACCCACACACCGGGGAACAGAGGGTGACCCAGCAGCAGGGGACCAGGGAATGCCAGGGCAGAATTTGTACTACAGTCATGTGAAATGGGTCCTCTCCATAATCCAGTTTCTATCATTGCATAATTAAAATAAAAAACCCCTTACACTGTGCAGTGTTATTGGTGAATGCAGAAGGTGAAGAAAATTTAATTTAGTTTCATATTCTTCTTTTTTTTTGTCGCTCTAACAGCCTCTTGCCTGCCTTTTAAATTCAATTTTACTTGTGACAACCAGTATGACCAACAGAGGACAGCACATCCATTTCTTTTAATGATTAAAAGATCCTGAGCTTGAAGCTGCCATTCACTTTTTCACTCAGGAAATGAGAGTGACAGGCAGAGTGGAGCAGTGTGCCGTTAAGTAAGCCAGCCAGATTAAAAAGGCCTTTTTGCAATTAACTAGAGCTGTTTTGAATTCCAGGAGATTACTTAAAAGTAAATCTACTTCTAACCAGGCATTATTGCTAATGAAACACTGTGGGTGCATGTTGGTGAAACCTGGGTCTGTATTTTGACGCAATTGTTTACTGAGCACTGCAATAACAGTTAAAACACACTTAGGAGTAAAAGCACACTCAGGAGTGTCAGGTAAACTCAGCTAATTCCCCTTCAAAGCTGCTGAAAGACAAGGTGTCTGTAACCAAGTTTTGATTAAATGTGAGTGTTCATAAAACACTGAAGTGAAGCCAACTCCCGTGTTTTTATTGCATTTGATTTGGGGGCAGAGAAGACTCTGCAAGTCATAATGAAATTCAAAGAACAAACTCAAGGATTTCATGTGGCTGAGGGGAATTTCATTAAGGAAATCCAATTAACCTGCAAGAGTTGCACACATTGAAATCTATTATCTTCTCCCAAAAGCTGGCTTTGTGGTTTTTATAGCAACCTTTGCTATTCCTGGATAAATAATGCTTTATTACAAAAGCACTGACATCTTTATATAATTAAGATTATAATAACATCTTCATTTGTCTCTGCTTTGCAAACATTCAATTCTGCTTCCTATGAAACATATGAAACAGTGTTTTTAAAGACGATATGAGTCAGGATTGGGTGTTAGACACTAGCACAAAGCAAACAGAGATGTAGGAGACACACGAGGAATGATGTGGCTCCTGACAGCGTGCAGGTCTGTGTTTGTCGGTCAGGGCCTGATCCTGTCAATTGCCGAGCTGAATTAATTAAGAGCCTAAGATACCATTAGGTCCATGGGGACTGACAGTGCTCAGCAGTACTCGGTGTTAAAGCCCTTAAATAAAAGCCAACCTACAAATTCTGATTCATGCGAGTAACAATATTGCACACATCTACAGTGGGGACATGAATTATTCACATCAGTGTAGCATGAAAGATGCAAAAGGCAAAGCCTGTTTAAAATAACACACAAACACTCCATGTTTCTGTGATATGTGGGAGGGTTATCATTTGGCCCATTTTTCACTCATATGCACATTTCTTTTTATTTGCTGCGTGCATAGGTCTGACGTGAGGATGTGGAGAAAACAAATACAGGAGATAGACATGTAATAAATATTATTAGAAAATGAGGAAAGGAGGTTACTGATTAGCATTCTTCCCATATAAAACTATTAGATCGTATCAGAGAAATGTGAGTTAAGTGTTTTACCGTTCTTTTTTTTTAACCATTATCTGATCAGAGAAGCATGAAAAGCACTTTATTGCCTTTTTTTTATCCCTGTGCTAGGAGCCCTCTGCAGGAAGTGAAGCTGAATTTCACAAATCTTCCCTTTCTGACGTCTCCCGAATTTCTAGGAATACCCCTTCCCTGTTACTATATTTGGTGGTAGTTTCTAGGAAAAAAAATAATTTTCGGACGGTCTTGGACTCACCACACCTCCTCGCAGAGGACTGTGCGCCCCGGGTCTCCTGGCACGGCCCCCGCGGAGTTGAGGAGCTCACGGCTCGGGCTCACAACTCCCGGCGCAGACTGCACGTCTTTGTAGCACTGTTGGAGGAATGAGCATGGAGAAGGAGTGGGAAGGGGAGAGGTGTCTTTGTGGCAACAATGAGTGAATCTTCTCTAGTTTTTTTTCCCGGCTGCTGCTCTTTGTTTTTTTGGTTGTTTTTTTTTTTTTTTTCCCTGCACTTTTTTTTTTTTTTCCTTTTTTCAAGGAAGAAGATCTTAATGAAGGAAAAAAACCCTCAGGATTTTTTTTTTTTTTTGCTCTCCGCTTCCCCCCTCTCCCCCTCCCCTTGATGTGGCCTCTTGTTTAGCTTGTGGCGTGACCGTGATGAAGAAATGTTTCAGGGCGCCTGGCAGGGTGATCTTTTTATGTAATGAGTCAGGATTTTGCCAACGGAAGGAGCCGGCTCGGAGCGAGGACCGGAGAGCTGTCTCCTTTCAAGAACAGGGACCTGCCCGGCGAGCGGCTCCCTGCGCGCGGGATCCCCGCTCGCTGCGGGCGCTGATCCGTTCCCGTTCCCGGCTCGCCGGGGCACCGCCGCGGGCACTGACAAGCGGTGAGTTGCGCTCTCCCTCCGCGCCCCCGCTCCGCGCCGCCCGCGGGGAGCAGCGCGGCCCCGCGACGTCCCCGCCGAGGCCGCAGGTGCGGCCGCCGCCCCGCGCCCCCTTCCGCGGGCAGCCGGGGCCGCGCCCTGCGCGGGGATGGGGCAGCTCCGCGGCGGGCGGGCACCGGGGCGCGCGGGCGCGGCCGAGGCAGCGCGGGCGCGGAAAGGCGCCCCGGGAGCGGCGGCGGCGGCGCCGCGGGGCCGCGCATCGGCGGGCGCGCGGCCCCGGGCAGCTCCCGGCGCGGCCCCGCGCCCACCTGCCGCAGGCCGCGCAGGGTGCGCGCCGGGCGGGGCTCGGGCCCGCGGGGAAGGGGCGGCTCGC
This sequence comes from Zonotrichia albicollis, assembly GCF_047830755.1. Classification (NCBI taxonomy): domain Eukaryota; kingdom Metazoa; phylum Chordata; class Aves; order Passeriformes; family Passerellidae; genus Zonotrichia; species Zonotrichia albicollis. The sequence continues at coordinate 9,756,891 of NC_133834.1, forward strand.
AGCCGTGCCGGCACCCGCGGGAGCTACAGGTGTGCGCTCCCCGCGGTGTGCGCTCCCCGCGGTGTCCGCCCGCTCCCCGCCGTGTCCGGCCACCGCTCCCGTCCCGCTGCCTCCGCGTGGCTGCTGCGGCGACTTTCGCCAGGCACAAATAGCTCCAAACGCGCGTGCGAAGGGGGTCGATACGCACCGTCTGATCAGGTCCTGTGAAAACCAGAAAAACCTCCTAAATCATCACAGCCGTAAATAAGTCGGTTAAAATGTATAGTCTGTAGAAAGAGGAATTATTTAAACATTTTTACTTAGGCAGAATTTCCATCAACTTCCCTGCGTTTTCCTTTCAGGATGTATTATAAAGGTGTTTATAAAGCAGTCCAGCTAGGACAGCATTCTTCAGCTCCGCATTTTGATTATCAAATGTAGAATGAATGTAATAGCGGCTTTTCAAGGACAGTAATTAGTTTCTTTTAAAGTAACTGACAGCTTTAACCCACTTCAGCCGTCCAAGTGTAAACTATAATGCTTTTAAACATGGATTTTATATAGAAGTTCTGTTGGAATTATAAAGTGAAGATTTAGAATATATGTTCCTTTTGTCTGTGAATTTCCACTATTCCTCTCATCTTTGAATGATCTTATGAAACAATATTGAGGGTAGTAAGATGATGATGTAAAGCTGAATACTTGAGACTATCATTGTTAGTAGAAAGAGACCTGTTTTCAAGTAAAGTGAAAATAATTTCTAGTTTATTGTGCAAATAACAAATTTAGAATAATGACAGCTATTTCTCTATAATGTGTCAACTTTAATCTGAAAAACAGTGAAACATAAATAACAACTTGTTACACACTTTGAGAAGTCTTAATAGATATATTGAGTGCTGGGTCTAATAACTGCTATTCTGTGGCATTTTATAGGCACTTAGAAAAGGTACTTCTTACCTGCTTGATAAATAATTCATAAAATATTAATAAAATCAATTAGTATCTGTTAGCAATCCCTGCTGTCCAGAAACAGAAGGAGGATGAATTGCGACTGGGCTGTAACGTTCTCTTTTGATTAGTGTGAAAATTACCCACTCTATAGGCAGTGACTCAGTTGATTGGCCATATCTCACAAAGATACTTTACTTACAAATTGAATCTTGGAAGGCTGTGGTTCCAGAGTCGGGGTTTTGGGGGCGAGATGAGCTTATGTTTTATCCAACTGGCCCACAAAGTCCCGCTTTTGGTGGTCACTTTGTTCTGCAAAAGAAAACAGCACATTATGGCTCTTACATTGGACAGTAAACTTAGTAGTAAACTACTGCTGCACTTAGTAAAAGGCTATTATGCACTTTAAATAAATAATCATGCTTTAGCTTTAAAATTGTCTTCAGCAGTAAAAAAGTAGATAGAAAATAAAATAATTCTGAAAGTTAAACATAAAAGTTTTCTAACTATTGGTGGTGTTTTTCTCTTAAAAAGACAGCAAAAGCTGAAGAAAAAGTCGCCTTTCAAAGGGTGCATTACAGGTGAATTGGGAGAAAAGATGGTCCCTAGAAAAGAGAGACAGTTTAAACCTTGAAAAAAACCTTTTAAACACTGGTAGCATTTGTGTTGTCAATCCACACCTCTTTTTTTTTTTTTTTTTTTTTTTGCTCGCAAAGTATTCAGTTGTAATGTATCCTTTCTGTGTGTCTGTGTGTGTCCACATGTGTACAGTCCTTATCTATTATTCAATTTCAAGACTGCTGGTTTTTGTACTGTTAAAAGTTGTGAAATATATTATTGTAAGGCAGTGTAAACCTGAGCTTGGTAGAGCTGTTTAAGTTCGTGTTACTATTTACATTTTGGTATCAATATTGTAAAGAATTGAAGTATTATTTTTACTTAAAAGTTACATAGCTGTACTTTCTTCATGGGATTCCAGAAAATGTTGAAAACATTTCTCATGGTTCCAAATACACTGCACAGATATTTAATACTGAATGAACACATGATACACAATGTAATTTATACAGGGTTTCATATATGCAGCATATTCACACAAAATACATGCAGGAGCTCAGCTAGTGTAAATGTGTCTGTCATAGTTTTGACATTTAATACCAGCTAATCACCTGCTTGAGCTACACATAAACATCCAGGCATTCACACTGTGATCACATTGTCACTGCAGTCAGGTTAATTTTAAGAGCTGACCTATAGAGACTGAATCAGTTTGAGTATTTCAAAAAGGCCTGGAAATTCAGCTGAAGTGAGAGAGTGACACGCTGTTAAAGCAAAGTTGTTGGCATGTGATTTATCTGATGAGTATGTGCAGGATCTGTACATTTATGCAAATGAATATCAGGATGAGTTATCAAGTTTTGCTGTACAATTCTCACATTTTACATTTTACAGCAAAATAATTGCAACAAAAGGGGAATAGGATGTGGCCAAACCTCAGTGCAACAAATTCCTCACTTGTTTAAGACTGAAATCTGATTTGGAGGAGCTTAGGTCAGAACTGTGGTGCTAATATGCTTTTTAGCTACTATTTTCCATGAAAATAATACTGTTCAGAAGCAGCATTTATGAAAGGTTAAATTTTCATAAGCCAATTAAGTTAAAAATGTAACTGTAGAAATTTTTTATTTTTGACTTATACTAGAGTATATTGGTACTTAGTTTGTGAATACATTCCAGACTTGCCCAGTCTTCCTAGTTGTCAGATTTGGATTGGTTTAATTCCTGTGGTCTCTTCTCTACTATTCTGAGAATGTAAGAGCAGAGAATCAGAGATGAGAAAGTGGATCAGTGTGAGGATCTTGCTTTAAGGGAAAAGAGAAACACATTCAAACATCAGCAAAGATCAGCTCTGCTCTGCTGAAATACCACAGTTACTTCTCACCAACTGTTACTTAAAAGCTCTTAAATTAAAATGTAATTTTGTGCAGCTACTTCCAGTAAGATGTAAAGATCACACTTTGTTAATCAGCTATTTTTAGATTATTTTTTAAAATAGATTCTATCTGCTATCTGGCTCTCTACTGAAGATATATAAAATTCACTTGCATTGCTTCTAGCACCAATAACCTAGCTATAGAAATAATACACTATTTAAATGATTAACGAGCAGTGTTAAAGAACACAGTTATGCTTCTGTAGGCCTTCCTCATACAATATTTTTATTCACATTTTTTCCCATCAATAAGCTTACAGAAAGAGCTCCTGTTTGTCTCTGGTGTGCAGTAGAACAGACAATTTTCTGCTGCTATAGATATCATGCATATATTTTAAACTTTGAATGTATGCTCATTTTGCATGTGTTACTTAAATTAATGATGATTAGAGAAAACATTGATAGATTTCCTAAACATCTGTGTTATAAAAATTTGATCTCTTTCCCTCACACTGGTTTTCCCAGCAGCTTTGCGTGCAGCTTGGGGTGCTGGCCTCAGAGCTGAGCCTCCTGAAGTGCACTGTGTATCCACAGTATTAATAATTAAATACCTGGGATCAGTCTATCTTGCCATTTGGTATGAAAAAAGAAATTTACAGAAGATAAAAAGTAGATGGTATGTTTGTAATAAAAATTAAATTTTCTTCAGATAAAAATGTCATTAATTATTGAAAAAAAAAATTAGAAATATCAACCCCAATTATTTATTGCATTTATAATTTACAAAATTGAAAGTCCTACTAGCTGTCTTTCTATTTAAAATAAATTTTAAACTACATTTTTAGAATTATTTTTCTGCATTTTTAAGCAAACCTTTAAAAAACCAGCTCACAAACACACTGAATCAGCAGAGGATTACCAAATGGCCTAATCTGTTTACTTTTGAAATTTTATTGAAAGCAGTGGAAAGATCAGGATCTGCCCTGGAATCCTGTGGCATGGTTTGGAGCTTGCTCTGGGGCCTGTATTTTCTGCAGCAAGGCCTCAACCTTTGACACCTCCTGATCCCGTGTTGCAACAGAAAAGTTTTGTGACTCCCCTCTGATCCAGCAACAGAAAAAGAGACAGAGAGATAACGACCCCAAGTTTGGAAACTCATGACCTGGAACAATTAAAATTTTGCCTTACTAAAGGCTGCAGAATCAGTTGTCCTTTCCTAGGAAATTATCCAGAGTTTTTCCAGGGCAAGAGCGCAGACCCCCGAGGTCTGAATTTTAAACTGTGCCTTGTCCTTTGCTCCCTGTTGCAGAGTTACACAGCAGCCCTGCTGCCCTGGGGAGAACCTGGAGCTCACACCACAGGAAAGGTCTGTGCGGACACAAACCAGTCTGTTCAGGCATGTTTTTTAAGGACATTACTCAAAAGATAATTTTACCTGCCTTGGAAATCATATTAGAAGCCTATGAAGCAAAAACAAAACAAAACAAAGAAGTGGATTTTTGCAAACGGGTTTAAGAGATTTGGGGAAAACCGCTGCTGTCACCTGGAAGCTGCAGCTGTAGTGGAAGACATGGTAGAAAAGTGGTTCAGACCCTGTGGCTTGAGCTTCTGGTGGAATCAATGAATTTAAAGCATCATTTGCCCAATTCACAGTGCACATCAGGCAATAACTGCACTAATCCCTTGCTGCAATGCCATAGGCTGTTCTCAGTCAAACAGTGCAAACATGTAGGGAATTTGGTAAAGGTATCAACATGGAAAAAGGAAACAAAAAATCAGGGGGGTTTGCCTGTTGTCAAAATGCCCAAATAGTTATTGTTTCCAAGGTCTGGGGGCAAGGGCAATAATTCTGTATTCAAGTGTGAATGGATAGGCCTTTTTCAGCTTGGGAATTTTTTTCAGGACCTTTCCTAAAACACCTACAGAGTAAATAAAGATAATATCAACAGAAATAAAGCCCCATGCATTAGTGAGGTAACTGGCTTTGTGAGGTAGCTGACAGGGCTACTCCTTAGCAGTTGGTCCCAGGTTACCCCTGATCTCTGACTGCCTGTTGGATGCAAGGCTCTTTAATTACCAACATTTTTTCTTTTAATATTGGAATTGTAATTCTCTACAGATAGGCTCCAGAGTTTTGTTGGGTTTTTTTTCCTGTTTGGAGTATACCTGCTCCTAGCTCAGCTCAAAAGAAGTCTCAAAAATTTGAGTCCTATCTGATTTCCTAATATGCCGATTACTTACATTGTTGATATAAATGAGAAATTTCTAAGCAAAATTATTTTGATATTTTCAGTTAATACTGTTAAATGCAATTTAGCTGTTAATGGGGGAGACTACAATTCAACAGTATAAAGTAGTATTTTTGCTATTTGAAGTATCTCAGCTTCAGTCAGACAGTCCAAATCTTTTACTGCAATCATGGTCTTTCTATATGAACCAATATAAAATACTATCTGGACACTAATTTTTTAAGTAGAGATTTTCATTTGTAGTTCAGGACAAGAATTAAAAAAGAACACACACACCCCCCCAAAAATATAAAATGTGTTTTGTCATCTACAACAAGGCATGTATTGGCAAGGCAAGGTTGTAGGACAAGGTGAGAAAAATAATTCCAGGATGTTTCAGGACTGGCCCACATGCATCAGGAAAAATAAGGGAATGCAGTAATTGTACTGAAAGGGCATTTCTAGATGTTACACATTGCTGCTGTTAAAAATTTCTGGTTTATGGTCAGCAAAATCTGGCTTTCTGCTTTGATGCTGCTGCTGTTTGTATTAAAGCTTTTTTTTTTTAATCAAAGGCCTATTTCAAAGCACACAAAGTACACACACCTCTGTCAGTAGGTGCCTGGATGCTGCTCTAAGTCAGAAGTATCTCCACTGAATTAAATGGATTTACATCCATAAAAAATGCAAGTGAGATCATGTTAAATTTTCTGGAACCTGAGAAAAGAATTTAGTTAATTTTTCATATTTTAACATGAGCAAAGGACAAATGTATTACAACGTAGTACTAAATAACATGAAGAATTGAGCATTGCTTTTCTCAACAATATTATTATTATATTTTATGCTTTGTACTACAAGGATCTGTGAAGGATATGCCTGTTAGGTGCTATTCAATGGGGATTGTTTTAAAATAATAACTTTTCACTGAGCATGCCAATTGAATGGGCATAACTTAAAGTTCAAATGTGTTACCTGTTTTACTAGTGATATTTATAAATATGGATAACTCAGTCTACTAAATTGGGATTCCCCTTTGTATTTTCACTCTGACTGGTCCTTCTGTATGTATGGGAAACTGTCCAGACAGTTCATTGGAAAATATCTCAAAATTCTTTAAAATTACAGATGTTCTATTATGTATAACTTTCTTCTATAAACTAATGTTCACTCTGTCAATGAAGTATCCTTAAAAATGAGAAATGCAGGTCAACAGTTAATGATGATTATCCTGGGGTTTTGTTTTGGTGGGGTTTTTTGGGTTTTTTGGGATTTTTTTTGAGAGCTGAAAGAAGAAATCTTGTCCTGTCTTGTCTTCATGCAAAATGTATTTTGCTTCCCAAAAATAGTATTTCTAAGATATCTGCCTCAAAATTCACTTTATTACGTGGACAGAACCATTTTCTACATCCAGAGCTAATGAATTAGAGGATCCTTGAAAAACTACCATTTTACTGTCCAGTGGACTAACAGAAAATGATGACATCCTGAGGTATTGTTGGAAAGTTGTTCTAACTTAAAAATCTTTTTTTTATAGTTTCATTCTTGATGTTCCACAGCATTCACCACTTCCTGCATGGCTTTTAACCGCAGGGAAAATGAGGGACTTTTGGGGGCAGATGTGTTTCCATTACACTATCATAATGCCCCTAAAAATCCTTATTGCTCTTGCAGTGTTCTTCTGTATTGCTGGGCCTGGTGAGAACTACTTGAAGACCTAGCTTATAAATACAACTTTTCTCTAAAAACACTTTAAAAACACCACTGAGTTTTATTTTGCTTGTCTTATATTATTTTTAGTTGTGTTTACTGTTGCTTAAAATATAAATGGCAAGATATGCAACCACCTGTTGGTAAATAAATGTCATAAGTCATAAATCCAAGGGACATGCTGATAACTGCATGGGATTATGAAGTGGGGTCTGTTTTGGCTTAAGAGTGAGAGCTTCATTTTTTGTGGTACAACTAACTTGTTTTTTACGTAAGAATTTAGCATTTATGTATCTGAAAATATGACAGATGTTTTGCAAGCTAACTCAAATGACTCCTGTGAGCCTCACTTAGAATATTTACTGCTTTTGGAAACACACATCAGGTCATTTATCAAATGCATAGATCTGTCCAGTACATTTATTTAAATGCACCAAAATATTAAAATCATGTTTTAATACAGTCTCAAAATAAAATGACGATTATACCTGCAGAAGACACTGTGTGCTGTCAGGTGTCCTATGCTTACTCAGCTCAGAAGGTCTTTGTGTGGCCGTACCTGTTGCTGAGGCTTCTGAGGAAGGCCCGGTCCTTGGGGATGCAGTCCTGCCCTGTGGCTCCTCCCAGGAAGGGAGAGATGCCCAGGGGTGTCCCGGGCACAGTTGATTCCTGCTGGGTGGCAGGTTCCCCTGGAGCCTGCAGAGTTTCAGTTCTGGAAGGAGAAGGCAGAACACACACACGTAAACATGGTCTGTTGTTGTCTTGGTCTTGCAGAGCAATACATCATCAGTTTGACATGTGCAGTGCTGGTAACATTTATTTCAGTAGCTGAGTGTGGGGCACACACAGTGCTGTCACTGCTTTGTGTTAAATGTGCTCTTGACTTCACTGACTCATTTAACAGAAATTATAGATGATGTGCCATGGTCCCTCTGACAGGATCTGCTCCTATCTTTAAATACCCTTCAAAATATTTGGTGGCATAGGAAAGAAACTAACTGGGTGGATTCACCATACCACTTTTATATTAAAGTTTAATCTCCAGGGAGATGCTCTTCTTCGTTCTGCTATAGGAATGTGTCTCATTTTTCATGCAGCAAAATCTTACAGGTCGTGTCCTCCAGGTCACAAAGCAGGCTTGCTGCTATGACTGAGGCTCAGAACTTTTCCTGCCCAGAGAAATACTACAGTTACAAGAAAATTCCTTTCTAGAAGGATGGAATGAGCAGTGTTGAACAATTTTATATTCACAGGTCAAAACACGCTGGAATATGTCCTTCAAATAAAACACTGCAAGATGCAACAGCATTTCAAATTAATGTACAGACAGAGAACAGGAAATGGTCATTACATTAATTTGAAATCTTCATATCAATATTCCAGCACTCCTGTTGGACTGTTGATCACAAGATGATCCCTAGCACCTTCTGACATAAATGGAAGCTGTAACACAGACTGGCTTGAGGTTTACCCAGCCTTTGTAATTACAGTTACTTACAAGGTATGAAACTAATTGAACTATTAATATTAGTCATTAGTAAAAAACTCATTCGAGTTTTTTGCATGTTTTTATTCAAAATATGCCAAGGTGTATGTTCAGTATTCTTTTTATTTCCAAATGATACTCCTAGGTAAGGACTCTGCATCTAATAGAAAATGTTTTTTAAAAAAAAGCACACAACAGCAAATAACATATAACTGTAATTTGGGTTTACACATTTTTATCACTGAAGAATAAGCATTAGAAAATGAGAGTCAAGCATAAGGTTTGAGATGTGTACTTAAATTTCTGAATTCAAATACTTGCTTCAAATACTTTATTTTAAATATTTAAATTATTTGGTATGAAACAGTATGTCACAAAAATCTTTGGATCTGATATAGCCTCAGAGGAAGGACTGCAAAACTCATCTGTAAAGCTGTCCAATGCAGCTAACAGCACATTAGGAATAGGCTGGGAGTAGGGTTCAGTGTCAAACATTGTGTAAAAGATAATATTCTTTCTCTGCTTGTTTTCTTAAATATTAGCAAAGCACAGATTTCTATTAGCCTCTTCTTAGAGAGTTTAGTTTCTTTTAATTATAGTGCCAAGAGACATTAACAAGAACAAGCAAATTGTTCTAAAAGTTAGAACAGTAGCAAGTAGGTAATTTTTCGAGTAGAATTTCCACAGTGGAAAAGATATTAAGTATTTATGTGCCAAGAAATGAGTAATATGAGAATATTTAGATTCTTTTACAAAATGGAAGAGCATTGACAACATTTTAGTTTTTTATTATATATAAAATAAATATAGAATGTAGAATAATATATGAAATATAGAATAAAGCAGAAGAATGTGGCCAGAAGTAAAGGGGAAGGAAGGATTCATCACAGCCTGCAATGGAGCTTTTTTCACTGAATGCTTAGTTATGGAAGCAGAAGTGCATACAAAAATAAGCTCCATGAATAAATGGTCACTACTACATTTGTCAATTATATTAAATTGTTTCAGACTTTGTTAATTTGTTGCCATTTATAGCTGATTAAAGATGGTTAAATGGTTTTATTTTTCCTTAACTTTTGAATGTATACCATTTTATTCCCATATTTAAATAATTAGTGCCAAGATTTTGACTAAAGTGGATCTTTATCATTGTATTATCAACAAGTGTAAATGTCAGTTATGAAGTCCATGACTGACATAATTTCAGCTTCAGCTGGAAGAAAACTGTTCCTTGTGTTGCTAAATACACTTTAGCAACACAAGGAATCAATGAAATTGAATAAAAATCATTAAAAGAAAACACATATTTTATAATCAGACTTTATCAAGATATGACCTATTTTATACTTAAGAAATTAAAGTAGAAGCTGAAATGTTAGGAGATTATTAATTTCTTCAGTAGTTAGACTTAACAGGTGAGATTACCAAATAATTTACTGAAAAACTGGAATTCTTAACCAAAATTAATTTTGTTGGCTAATGGGGCTTGGTTTTTTTTAAGGAAAAGCCACTTCAAAATTTTCCTTACTTTTCCAATGACAGATTGTATTTTTTATATTCCTTTAAAAGCAAAATCTACAGCCTTGCTGTTACTACTGTCTGAGGCTTTTGGAGATCTCAGCTGTGAGAACAGTGTAAATACCAAACAAGATTGCAGCAGGTTAATTTTGCTTCAGAGGAAGCAATAAGATATTCCTATATGAATCCAGGGAATCTGTGCTAGTCATTTTTGGAGTGCTGAACTAATCCATAACAAAATTATCCCATGACTGCAGTTGGCAATATGGAGAACTGAGGGAGCCCACAAGATCCCCAGACTGTCGTTGGAATCAAATGTGGACTTTGTGATATAATCTGGGCTCATACTCAAATAGTCTAGCTTTAGTATTTTGGTAATTCATATAAAATCTTGTTTTATGGATTTATTCTGACTTGTACCAGAACATCACTTTTTTATTCTTTTAAGACTCTGAAATGAAACCATCTCCAGAGTTCTGGTTCCAGTCTGAGCATCAGGATGTGGATGTTTCAGCAGTTTTGTAGTCAAGGTCTAGGCCCTGATTTGCCCTCTGGACAGTGACAGGGAGGTGCCAAATGCCTGAGTGGAACCCAGGTGAGGTCAGGTGGCATCTGCCAGCCTGTGCCAGCCTGTGCCAGCCTGTGCCAGCACTTCACCTGTCAGAGGGAGCAGTACAGCTGCCACCCAGTTCCAGAATGTGTTTTGATCTGGAATAGTCAGCTCTGGCCTTAAACACCGTATCTTTCTGTACCAGCTCCATTCCTACCTCGTCCTTTCCAGATTAGCTAGTTCATAAACAGAAAGTTCCAAGAAGTCAAAAAACCCACCCAAAACCAGAGGTAAGTAAAGATGGAGCCACAGCTGCAATTTCCTGATAACAGCCCTTGCAAACATCCCAGAGGGGGCTCCGAGTGAAAAAGTGACACCAGTTAGGCTGCTCAAGGCTCTGGATTTTCATGTAAAACAGGACCCGGCCATGCCTGCAGTGTCCCAAAGGCCACCTTTGCCTATCCCAGCACACTGCAGTGTCCTGGAGGCAGTGTCCCAAAGGCCACCTTTGCCTATCCCAGCACACTGCAGTGTCCCAAAGGCAGTGTCCCAAAGGCCACCTTTGCCAGGCTGTCACAGCACCCCCAGGTCCGGGCCTGAGGCCGGGCCTGGCAGCCCCCGGAGCCGGGACACCCCGGGCCCTCGGCCTGTGCTCTGTCCTTTGTGCTGCAGCTGCGGCTGCTCGGCAGGCACAGCACACGGCACTTCTGTCACTGCTATTTTATCGTTTCACTGACTTTTTCTCAGATGTCGCCCACAAGATAGCAGAGATGGTGAACTGTTGTGTCTTGAGTTTCATCTCAACCAACTCCCAAGGAGAATTTCCTTTATCACTGTTAATAATGGAACTGGAAAACTGCCTTCAACTCTGGTTGGGAAAGAAAGCAGTCATACTTTAATGACAGAGTTTTAACTGATTTCTCTAGGAGTTCATACCAGCAGAGTATTATATATTATATATTATATATTATATATTATATATTATATATTATATATTATATATTATATATTATATATTATATATTATATATTATATATTATATATATCCTTGAACAGCAATTCCACAGAGTATATTACAATTCCTGTAATAGCAAGTTTTATGTCATTGCACAAAAAACCTCAAAACATTTCTGATGAGGCATGATATTGGGTGGTATTGACATTATTATAAATTTTCATTTTTTATGGAGAACATAAAAATATATTTTCCTATTCTGCCTACAGAACACTTGAAAATAATTAAGTATTTTATGTTAAGGCACCAGACTATTGCAGTATTACAGCAGAAACATGGAGTTTTAGATATACTGGGAGACAGGGACTTTGTTTCTGTTCTGTGTGATGATTCTGCATCTCCCAGTCATGATATATGCATTTAACACTCAGGTGTTAAAAAGTTGGAAAGAACAAATAATAAATTCAAGGTGCTGTACCTGATTTTGGAATATTTTTTAGGCTGTAAATTATTGCTGCCAATCTTTAGCATCAGTAATACAGAACAATTTAAGCCAAGAAAAGGCATGAGAACTAAAAAATAGAAGAGTAAAGCAAAGTTTCTAGACTTGCCAGCTGCTCCTTACATCAACTTTCAGTTCTGCTGCTTGCTTTGACTGTAGCAAAAAGATAAACATGTTCTTGTTGCAAGTTAACAAACACTGCCATGCGTGGCAATTTGATAAGGGGTATTAAGAGTTGTATCAGGAGTTTATTAGTTCATTTGAGCAAAAGATAAACATGGTAGAAAGTTCTGATGTGCTGCTGAAAAATGAAAAATGACTGGTCAATGCCAAAAACAGTTCTGCTGAAAAAAAGGGTTTCTATTCTTAGTGACTGGAGCTTTCATTGCTATAGACAATTTTTCTTTCTGTTTGTAGTAAATTCCTCAATGTGTCTGCCTCCTTTGTAAACTTACACCACTGCTCTGTGGGTCTGTATTTTCAGGTGGTACAGATATAGCAGACTGAATTCTACACTCACAAGGAACTCTGTTAAAGTCATTGCACAACAGGCAGAATTTGGTTTAGTGACATTTTCTGCTTGGTGTCTTTTCACATTAACAGTAGGTGTTGAGATCTTGTCTCCATGTTTTTGTCTGTTGTGGTTATTGAAAACTAAATACAGTGTATTTAAGTATCCTTTAATTTAGCACTTGCCTAATTAAATTCTTGTCTAATTATTTTTATGATGTAGGCATACATGCCTTGCAACAAATTGATAGTGTTTGACTCTTGATATTGTCACCAAATCTGTATTTGAACTAAGACCTGCCAAAACAAATATTAAAAATCCTGCCATACATCCCAAATGGGACTTTTAGCTTGGCAATGCAATATAATATAAACAAGGAGAAACAAAGACATAACACAGTGATGTAGGATCAGAGTTTACTGGCAAAACCTGGATGTGGTATATTAATCACAGATGATAAAACAAAAGCAAAAAGTCTTCCTAGATTGCAGGAAGAGATCTATATCCTACACTGTAATGACTTTTTTATATCATTTGTTTTATTGAACAGTTATTTTACAAAATTTTGGGGGTTTTTTCCCTTACAAAAGTAACCATACTATTCTATAGTCCCTTTCCCCCACTAAGACAGACTTTAAGGCACCATTGACATTTGTGGTATGCCAATTTTTATGGCTCTAGAGAAATAATAATAACACATCTAGGAGAAAATTCTGACATTTTATCTGGCAAATGTTGTTACACTTTGTCAAAGGCATAAGAACTTACTTTAATATCCTGTCTCACAATATGGGGTAAAAGGGACAAGAAAATTAGGATAAGATCAAATGTACACATTAGCAAGATGTGATCAGTGACCAGTCAGGTAATATTTTCAGTTATTTGCAAGACTTCAATGATTCCCAGATGCCTGAAGTCGGGCAAGGGTAAGGACTAGGAACTTCTGGATTTGATGGTTGCTTGGCACTGTGGAATGCAGGTACCTTTGGCCATTGAATAAGAATTGTGTCCTTTGCCTTGGCTTCCCACTGGGAGCTCAGACTGAAGACACTGACAGTCTTGCAGGACTTCCTTCCTCCCTTACTGAGGGCACAGGCACGGGAGATGCATGTGCAGGATGTTTATGGAAAGGAATAAAAACTTTTATAGCAACTGAATGCTCATGACAGAGTGTCACACATGCAGATATTTGGTGAAAGTAAACAAACTCCTGTCTGTTTTGAAGGAGAAAGAGTAAGGGCTTTTTCCTCCTCTGTATAATTAGACACTAAATCACATTCTGCTAAAAGGCAGAAATTGTTTATGTGCAGATGCTTGGCTTCCTAGAAAATATTAAATTTTCTTGGTAGCATATTTATTCACCATATTAATATTAGTCAGCTAGGGGTTACTATTTTTGAATTTGAACTACTCTGAGGCTAATAGCACAGAAGTATTGCTATTGGCATGTTAAATATTTTCCATTAACTAAATAAGTTCAATATTTTAATAAATTAATTTTCTTCTGAGTTATTTATGAAATTCACATATTCAGTTGCTTATTCTGGCTTCTTCTGATTCTCCAGTCTTGAATATTAAAACTTAGACCAGACAGTGACACACATGTAAATTGAGGGGTGGGATATGGCCTTTATAAAACAGGGCACTAAACTTAGAGGTCTCTTGGTACAGGAGACAGTGCCATTATTAAACAGCTGGTGCTAAGAGCAGTTCTAAGATTCAGAACATGAGCAGTCTGAGAAGATGGTCTGTAGGGTGTACATTTCAATTTAAGTATTTTGTGAAGCTTAAAGCTTCTTGCAGTGCAATGAATTTCCTCCAAAGGGTGTGGTGTTCAACACCAGCACACCTTTGTGTGACAATCAGCAGATTTTGTCCAAGTCTGTATTGTGATAATCACCAGATAACACATCTTATGAAACTACTCTCTACCTTGTCTGTGACATGAAGGAAGCAGGATACTAATGGATGATTATGGGAATTTATGCAGGCCTGTATCATCAATAGTCACCTGTGAGAATGCAGGAACAAGCAGCAATGTCCCAGATGAGCTGGCTGGCTGCCTACAGGAGCATCACACTGCCCAAAGAATCAACTCTTTCAACTTCACATTAGGGTATTTCCTAGGATGAATAGATCACATATGGCAAACACAGAAAACAGACAGATAGCATTTGTCTTCTGAGGTTTAAGAATATTTTGCTTAGTCTGTGCTGTAAGGAGCTAATAAAATGAAGATAAAATGGAAGAGAATATTGTTTGATAACATTTGTCTTATATTGGGTCTGACAGATTCAATGTTTAGGGTAGAATAAAGCTCATAGATCATAAAAGACCACTTATCTAGCACTTAGACTCATTTTCCTGCCTAAAGCAGATTTTTTTTACTTTTTAAATTGGGTTCTATTTGATTAGGTTGGGTCTCACCCATCATTGCAATCTACAAAGGCACTTCAAGGACCCCTTCATTTAAAACAATAGGTCAGCAGTAGTTTTGGTTTTTTTGGTTGTTTATTTGTTTGGTTTTTGGAGGATGCATATTGGAAGCAGGCCCTGATTCAGAAACTCCTGATTTCAGAATGTGCTGTAGAGAATTTGGAGGTGGAGAAGCTGTTCTGAAGTAATGGCTCTGATGTGCACCAGGAGCACTGCACAGGAATTTATCCCAACAAGCTCTGGTGTTTATCTCTGCTCAGATAATACACCTAGTCTGCTCTTACATCATGTATTCCAGTTGTGGTTAGAATTACATAGAGTTCCTTCTGAATTTTAAAAATGATATAGTATGAATTAAGAATCCTTACAGATAATTATAAAACAGACATAAATCTTGCAATATATAAATTGAAGAAATAAATAGCACCTTTGATGCAAAGCTGCTATTTAGTTGTACTTGTAGCCTTACTCACCTTGTACAACCCCAAATATAATTTGATCTTCTACATTTAAAACAGTAAATTTCCATATTGAAATTGTTTTAATAAGAGATGTGTTAGGTAGGCATTGCTAAACACATATCGTGTTCCTGAGTAACAGTTCAGTATTTATTACTGCAGTAAAAGAGCTCCGAGACACAAGAACGGGGTAGCAAAGAGAGGATCTTCCCAAATCCATGCAACCCAAGTACTGTCAGAATCATTCTCCAAGTATGTGTTGCTTCAGTATGTGGTTTTTAATCATTAAAAAGTGCAGTCTTTTGTAACTTGAAGATAAGGACTTTAATGAGAATTTTTGTGAATGTGTTACTTTCCTGTCACAATACTTGGAACGCTTTGTTAATCCTGTGTGCCCTAAACCAGGACATCCTAGCAAAGCAGCAAATGGAATGTAACCATGAATGGAACTGAAAGACCATAGTCCTTCTCTATGAAAAATACTACAGAGCTGACTGGTAAGTTCTTTACAGAGGAGTATAAACTGAGGAGAGTACTAGAAAGCATTCCTACAGAGCATGACTAGTTTAGTTCTTAGTGAATTAACAATTTTTTTAAAAATTAATGAATCTTTATTAAGTGATCTTTGATAATATGGGAAGTACATTATATTTAGTCCTATAAATGAAATATCTATTTCTACTCAATTTTTGGATTTACAGCCATATAGATTGTTAGCCAAGGTCTCAATGTAAGTGATTAAAATAATGAGCAAACATTTCAGAATGCAGGTAATGCATTGTAATTGGTTCTGCCTCATTGTAATTGGTTCTGCCTCATGGCAACAAATGATCATTTAAATGATCATTTAACCAGTACCTATTTAGTTATATATAGCTATATATATATATACACTTACAGTTTCCTTTAGGAGATGCAAAGGAAATACCTCTTTTCTATAGAACCAAATTTTAATGTTTGTAGGGTGATTTAACAGCTTAACCCCCCTAAGGATGGTGTCCGGTTTTGTGGGTAAATCCAGATTCAGAGTAAAATCTTTCAAAACTCAGCAAATTCCTCTTTGAGTCCTACCTCCCTTAGAGGCTTACCATGTGAGGGGATGAATAACTCTTTGACAGTACCATTACTCTTCACTGATAAATAGTCCTCTTGTTCATCACGGTGCCTAGATTTTAGATACCCAAAGTAAGGAGGGATTAATTATCCTTAAAGTCACTATGTTCCTTAGAGGATTAAAAAAAATGAAAAGTCAGCACATTATTTTTCTTACATACAAGATCAGAAGAAATCCTGAAAAAAAGGAGTATTCTAATATTGTCTCATTGTGGCTGCCTATTCTATATATGACACCACTTTATAAACTGCACAAATCTATTCCTGCAACCTACAGGTACTCCAAATGACAAAACAAAATTGAACATCAATATAGAAAACATAATGCATTTATCATGCAGAAATAATTTCCACCTATAAATACATTCTAAATTGAACTAGACAAGGCTAATATCACATAAAAAAATAAAGCAACTAGACATTTAACTCACAGGAAGTAACATGATCAAAGATAAAGTCTAAATGAAAAAACAGTCAGTAATTGTCTCCGTAAAATTACTGGCAGTAAGATTTTATGTCATTATTATCATATTGGTAAAACTTTCTACAGTATAAAAGTGTACACTAAATATTGTGTTGTAAAAATCCCTGTGGTATGAGTCATAAAAAAATCCCAGCAGAAACAGGTGTCTCTGTTACCTGACAGCTCTACAAGGCTTTGAAATCAGAAACTGATCTGCACAACCATAATTTTAGCATGCCTTTAAATAAGTAGATTTGTGAGACCATTTAACTTATAATGAAATACAGTAAAATGTTCTTTTGACAGAACATTTTATTCTGAGTCCCTATTTCTATATTTCATCCTAAAAATCACTTTTATAAATTACAAGTGTCACAGAGACCAGTGTGACTTAAAAAACAAATCTCAATCTATGAAAAGAGTCTTGATTTGAATAGGTTGTTTTGCTTTTAAATCAACTGGAAACCCAGACCAAATTCCCTTTAACATATTCAGTGTGCCTAAGCTGATTTTGGTTTCCTTTCAACACAGCAAATAGTACTGGTGACAGGCAATAACATGAAACTCAAGAGATTTTGGCCATGATTCTTGCAGAATTTGAAGAATTAGTAAGTCTGAAGTATGTGAAACCAGTACAAAAGTGAAGGAATTATCCATGCTAACCTTTTCATGCCTAGTTATTTACCAAAGTGAAATGTTTTTGCTATATTCATAAAACTAAAATCCCAATTTTTATGACTGTACTGAACAGGAAGGGCCCCTCTCCTATTAAATGCAGAGTGATTAAACATTGGAGACTGGAAATGCTGGTTGATAGAAATGGCTGGTGCCTGTCCCAGAGGAGGTTCTCCCTGAACACAGACTCTGATAGCTGCTGGATTAACACACGGAATAAATAAGGATGATGACTGTTTAGATATTGCTACTGGCAATTTCTTTGTACTAATTCCTCTGCAATACTCCTATTGGTTTAGGAGGAGAGGACACAACAAATTAACCATAAATCCTATGCTTAATTCCACATTTAAACAGGCTCCTTTGCTGCAGTGGGAGCTGCCACTGCAGTGAGAAATTGTGTGTGTGAGAGCAGTGTCCCATGGCTGTGTATCTGTAAATCTCCTTACACAAAACACTGCCTGGGCCAGGCTGTGACCTCAGGGAAGAAGGAGATTGCTTGACTTTCATATAAAAAAGCATGTTGCATGATAACTGGACAATTATTTTTTCATTATTCCAGCAGTTGGGCCAAATAAAGAGCGATTGTGATGTAATCCCAGACACACATCTCAGGTACTTGCTTTGAGCTGCAGAACACTGTCAAATGAGTAGCATAATCCAGAAATCATCTAGGAAAACTGCATTTTGTCCTTAAAACTAACATTCGAAAGTATTGCTTGTAGGTGTTGTTTCACACTTTGCACAACAAATATGTTTCATTTATTCAAATGTACATTTTCACTCAATATTTACACTCTTCATACTCATCCATTATTAATGTAACCCTGACTCCCTATTGTAGAATGGATTTTTACCTGTAGCATAAGGTTTATCCATAAACAACTGCTTGACTAGAATGAATAATGTAAAAAGCATATTTTCAAACCATGACCTACACAATGAATTTCTAGTGGTTGGTGACAGAAAACAATGTGGTTATAGTTCACAGTAAGATCTTTCAATTCTTGGATTGAAGTTTTCTAGCAAAATGTTCACTAGCTTGAATTAATTGTGATAACCACTTATTCACCAAAACAAAGTACACATACACAATTCCATCAGAATTCCTCAAGTCTTTACCAGCACAGACAAATTGCAATAGGAAATCTTTTAAGGATTAACTGGAAAAGGCAAACTCAGTTGTTAGCCTAAGAGTCTGTCCTAAATTGCAATAGTTTAGTTAAAATACATAGGAGAAGCCTTCATGGTGCTCTCTGCACTTGACTGCAGCCAATACTGTTAATCCTCTAATGTCATAAATACTGTAGGAAAGACATGCTAATAAAAAAGACAGCACTGACACCATTTATCATGTGTAGGAGTTTATAAATAATGCAGAAATCTCTCTCGCTTTTACAAGAAAATCAGCTTTACAACAATTTTCTGAGAGAATTGACTATAATTTCACTGCAAAAATATTTATACTCTGAAAATAAAAGTCTTTTTAAATAACCACATGATTTTAATTGTCATTATTATATCTATGTCAGCTTTTAATGAAAGACTTATGGATGTGTTATTAATGTTCCTGCTATCTGTTCTGTTTGTGGGAAGATTTGATTTAATAATGAAATCTGCTCCATTTGAAAAATGCATTTCAGCCTAATGTCAGAGCTTTGAAAACCTGGATAGATTAGATATCCAAAATGACTTATAGTTGGGCAAAATGGGTTTTCTCCTAATTAAGACACAATACAATAAGATTGTTCAAATCAACTACTGCTAACAAAAATGCCCAAGTTACATGTATTTAGGAAAGGTTTAGCAAATAGCTGTTTTCTGATACAAGCCTGCTGCAGAGCACTCTGTAGGGAACCCCACTGTGTGGAATTTAAGGGCACGGGTGGAATTTACAGAGTCCATACACCGCATTCCTAAAATGTTGATAAAGACTGAGTTTCGGTTACATCAAATTTTTAAAGGTTGTCAAAATAAATACTGCAAGGTAAAACTCAGCAAAATGCAGCATTGTTTCTACCATAATCTCTATTTTCCAGGTATTTGTAAAATTGAGTTGTTCAGCCCATTTCCTGTTATGAAGAAATCCTTTCTAATTCTGAGTTCTGGATAGTGGCAACACCCATTAAGAAGCAGACAATAACCATAGCATTCACTTTGGCTCAAAATCTAAATCCAAAACCTGTATAACATTGTAGAAGTAGGGTTTTTTTATGTTATATAGATGTGTTGTTCTTCCCTGTGCAAACTGTGCTATTGCAAGGAGCCCTGTAATCTTCATTGAACATAATTCAGTGATGGAACTCCCCAGAGGACCAGGCCTGCCTGGATACAATGCCATGGAGAACTGAGGAATTTTTATTCTTTTTACTCAACAGAAAATAAATAAAAGGACATTTTGCTATTGTTCTACAGTGCTTATGGGAAAATTTTTAAAAATCTAAATTTTGTCATAATCCTTGTTTTGCTTATTCTTTTCTTATGGGTAAAATATTCTATTCTGTTATTTAAAGCTATGTTGAAAAGTGAGGTGATTCATGTCTGTGCAAGTGTCAGGATTATGTACATTCTGTATATTTTGATATTCATAATGAGTGTAACTTTGGAATGAGAATAAAATATAAATTAAATACTTTTCCCAATACAAACTGTACAGATTTTTGAAAGACTACATAATCCTCACAAAACTTCTAGGGCCCACTTTTGTCTGTGGCAGACACCTTCTGGCACTTACACTGATTACAGGAATAGATGCTAGTAAATAAAACATCTCTAGCTAATAGTACCAAAGATATAAAGTACAGTAGTAATGGAACTAGCTGTATGTACTGCTATGGAGTATAGTTTTCATTGTATGACTTTTTCATTTCAACCACAACTCAACAGGATGGTGAAGGAAAGTGTGAATACACAGAAATGTGAGATGTTGTGACTAAGCACAAGAGTGTAGCCATGGGAAATTTTTCCTACAGATCATCTCTTTGCATGAAGCTTTAAAGGTATTTCCTCCACAGAACTCAAACCAACCCCCTGATGTAATATTAAAGTGAGTGGCCTGTCTGTGTGTGTCCCTTACATCATCATTCCTTAAACTGCTCTGTACACAGGACAGCACGGGAAGGAGTTTGCTGTGACCCCACCCCTGCAGTTCCCACAGAAGCTACCACTGAAACCCTCAAATGCCTGCCAGAAATCTCAGCATTGAGAATTCTAAGGAATTTGCCAGCATGGTTTTAAAGGAAGCCAAGAGGATCATCAGTTACATACAATGATTACATTTTTGCCTGCTGATATTAATCCATTTTTAAAAAGAAATGAAAGCAATATGTGTTTTACTTTTCTCATGCTTGTGACTGCAAATTCCAGTTAAAAAGTGATGATTTAGGTTACAGCTTTTGTACTTCCATTTTCCCCTTCAATTTGTCAAATGCAGTGAGAGCACTAAAAAAAGGAGAGAAGAATAGAGGTGGCAAGGCTGCTAAATATAACCAAGATTGTTTATGTCAATGAGCTCTGCAAAAGGATAGTGTGTTTATGTGACTGTCTCAGTGAGTTGGTTTGCAATGCTCATTTATGCTGTGCATCCCTTATTGTTCACATTTCAAAGGCCTTTTTTTTCCAAGGCTCTAAACATACATATCAAAAGTTTCATTATTAACTCAGTTGTGGAAATTGAAGTATTGAAGCTGACTGACTCTGTCAAGTCAATATTTACTGTTAGAAGAAGGATTAGATTTCATGTCATGTCTCCAAATCTTACATCCAGAATTGTCCACCTACCACACTGTGATAAATGTTCATGTGTTTGGGTTTAAGTGCTTAGATCCCATGGAAGAGCAATCAGGAAAATTACTAAAAATTTCTTAAGGATAACTCAAATGTTGAACATGAAACCCCCACACATTTCACATTACAATTCTCCTCACTGCCATTTCTCAGGAATGTTCTGATTCATGCTTGTGGAACAGTTTGTGTGCTGCAGTTTAACTTTGTATTTCTGTGGCGGTACCAGCAATGTGCCAAAGCAGCGATTCCTGCAGCCCGCGTGTTCACTGCTCACCAAACGTGTCCTGTCCGCTCCCATCCCTGCTTCTGTCACAACTAGAATTTTTTGTAAGATAAGAAAATCCCATTTTTACCACAGGAGAGCCAGGCTGCTTAGGTCACAAGATTCTCCTGGCTTAATCCTGGCCTATGAATCATGAACTTTCCCTAATAAGTACTGGCATTCTTCAGATGATCAAGCTAGCTTACCAAGGCTTCCAGAGCTTTCCACATTCATTATCACCATGGTTAAAGGATCCAAAGTAGCAGCTAATTAAGAATTATTAAGACTGTAAGTTGTTTATTCTTACTTTTCCTTTGTGTCCTCTATTCCTCACTCTTATTTGGGTTGATATTGCAAATGGCAATAACACAACTCAGTTAAAAGATAACAACATATGAAAAGGATTATGAAAAATATAAACTGAACTGAGAATTAGCTATATGGAAAATTGGAAACAAATTTGCTTGCTTTCTACACTAGAATGGATCAAAAGTAAGCTATACATGACCACAATTCCTGTTCAGAAAAAGCTTTTTTCTCACATTAGATCAGAAAATTGTAAGATAACCAGACTAATAGTAAGCCTCTACTCTGGAAATAAATTACTTCTGCAACTTTTGCAGAAGCACTCACACTATTGAGAAGTGATAGTAAATACTATGTGGTTAAGTAAGTATTCTCTTAGAAATTTATAATATCACGACTTTCAAATTATAAAGAAACTATTTCTTAACATTTGAAAGTGGAAACAGAACATTCACTCTAGGTTCAGAGTACAGAAAATTGCTGAAATAAGTCTGGACTTCTGAGTACTTTCAATCTGGAAACCTGACAATCCTGGACACCTAAGGAAAAGATTTATATTCTTGCACTAAATTCAGATACTAAGTCTAGTAAAAGTAGAACAATTAAAAGCCTGTTATGTTTAGCTACCAAAATTATATTTTTTTATCTTTTAGCAGGATGAGCGTATCTAAATAAATATTAGGGAAATTCCTCAAACACTATTTTAAGTGTGACACAGAATGATAGGAAAAAAGTGTATTTTATATTTGGAAAAAAATAGGAAGATTTGTACTTAACTGGCAGTTAATTAACAACATGCATAGGTGGATCGATTCTATATGTATGAATAACAGGATACACCCAAGTCATAGTCAAAAATCCTCTGGGAACTTCTGTGAAGACAGCAAATATTTTTACAATAGCAGTGATTAAGCCTGAAAATAAAGGGAGAAAGCCCTGAAAGGAAATCAGAAGTGAGTCAAAATCATTAGTGGTTACTCTCATATTTATCATCCAAAGTGAGTCAAAATCAGCAGGCGTTACTCTCATATTTATCATTGTATAAACTGTACTGTAAGAATGCAGTGAAGAGGAAATGAAGAAAAGAGATTAGGAGAGCAAATCCATCTTTAATATTCTTTCCAAAGAAAGAATATTTGAGAAGAGTACTGAAATCTGAGAAGAGTACTAAATAGAAAGTTCTTCTTTAAGCACTCAAATGAGTTCTGAAAAAGAACTTAAACCAGTGGAATGACATTCTAGTTTATGTTTTCCAGACAAATACTTTGAAATCAAATTCAGATACTCTATGTAGATATTTAAAATTTTTTAAATTGCATAAAATTATCATAAAGATTCAGTATAGCCCTTTTTTGAGGCATAATTCAGTAAGATACTTGAACAAATGAGTAGCTGAACATGAGTCTTGCTTCCAAGGACTTGCATAATTTAGCAACCAGGTTCAGGAAATGACTCTAAGTAATACCAGCCTGATTCAATAAACTATTTGAAGACACAGGGTACTGAGCATTGAATTTAATGTTTGCTGTGTCTGTAAACAGATAAATAGAATCTTGCTCCAGAATGAAGGTGTCTCTGCAGAAAAAGAAACATTCTCTAGTTCTAAGAAATGTTTTCCTGAATAAAACAGTATACAGAAATCAGGCAGAAAATCTAGCATCTATGCCATCCCTGTCTTAAAAACCATTATTTGTTAGAGATAAGCTCAAGCCACTTAAGTAAGAGCTGCAGAGAGATAAGCAACACTTCTGCTAAAAAAGTTACTGAATTTTTTCCAGACTTAGTGAAAAACATTGCAAAGTCTTATAAACACTTCATAGCATCATGCAAAAATTTAGATTAAAATTTTAGGCTATCTCTATGCTGAATGTTTAGAGAAGAAGTTTAAAGTTCTCCAGAAGCTGTTCTGTTTGATTATTAACTCTTTGTCCTGTTCCTCACTACCTCTGAAAATATTTTGGGTTTTTTTTATTGAATGGTACAAATCTGCAGAAATTGTTTCACAATTCATATTCAAAAAACCCCAACTCTAAAACTATGCTTTCAACAAAATGCAGCATAACATCTTAATCTAATAAAGTACTGCCCTACTTTCTGATTTGCAGACTTCAAAAAAGGAGTATAAATATTTTACTTTGGCATTGGGGCAAAATTACTTCCTAAGGAAAAAAAAAAAAAGAAAAAATTACATTATCTTGGTACTCCTTTCAGTCCTAGAAACTGCAGAACCAGAGAGTTTTGAGACGTGACAATGTCCATGATGCAGATCAGTAACAGGAGCCACATTCAATTGCTGCTCTACAATGGCATTAAGTAATCAGAAAGGACAACAGAAAAGAAACATTTCCAGTGCTGTTTTTTCCCTTTGGATGAAATGAGCTTGTGTAGAGTTACAAAAAGGAACTAAAATTATAAGGCCAGAATATAGGCATGGCATGATCCTAAAGAAGAATCTATCTTCCATATGCTGTACAAGCACAAAAATAATGATCTATCTGAGCAAAAATACTTTCTATTTATGAAGAGAAAATTATTAATAAAACTATTTTGAGATCGCATTAAAAGCAACAATGAAAACAAAATAAAGGTAAGTATATAGCAAAAGCAAGATGGTTTTGAATGCTAGACAGATATAGAAATTATTTCCTAAAACTTCTTCTATCAGTTACTATTAAGTGTGTCATTCTTTGTGGCTTGTCTTTTTCCAGAGAGCTCCATCATTGATCCAGTGCAGATTGTTCATTAATTCTTCATATCATTATATTAAAATATAGGAAAATAAAGATACACAGGGTTCACACCATCTTTCTTTTCAGTCAGCATTTACTTCTCTTATTGGTTTTGTTTAATCTCTCAAAGGGACAAAGGAAGGAGAACAATAGATTTTCTCTGAAAAATACTGCTCTTAATATATGACATCTACTTCCAAGTATTAAATTCAACTTAATCTATGCAGTGATCAATAGATATGGACTTCATGGGGCAGTGGGGCAGTAAGGCTACAGCAATTAGACTCTATCATAAGTCACAAGGACTGCTGGTGGCTGTTCTCCTTCTAAGGGTTTTCTCTTGCTTGATATACCAGTAAATTTACATTATAAACCTGATTTTTTCTTATGCATGTAATATATTTTAATATATAAGTTCAGTCAATGGCAATTGCATCAGTTTAACATTCAACATTTATCTCTTCTTCATGATCTTAATTTATCTACCTTATTTATTATCAGATATTGCACATGTATATGCATAGGATTCCTACCACATTACATTCCTGCTTATGATTTAAAAGCAAATGAGTTAATTTTTTCTTCATAACAAAGAATGCAGCATGTTATTTATGTTATGTACCACTAGGAGAAAACTGATAAAGAGGAAATGAAGCAGGGGAACGGAAAAACAAAGTGAGAAATGAAATCCAAGTTTCTAATGCAGCGATGTAATGCCAAGAAACTGCTCCAGAGAAAATGAATAACTGCCAGCTTTTCAACCTGTTGCCAAGAAAATGTTGCTGTGTTCACTGATCCTGTAATTAAACTGAGTATGTTCTGAAACAACTTCTTCTGAATTGTGCCATCTTCTGTGAAGGGGGAGGGAGCTTTATTCCTATAATACACCAATAGAAAGATGGTTCTTCTCTAAAAAATTAGGTAGAAAAGCAAGCTTGGTTTAATCATGTACACACATTCATTAAAGAAAAAAAGTAACATTTGGAAAAAGAAATATTATTGCCTACAGACCTTTGAAGGGAAGCACAGAACTGTAATTTGCATCATTCAAAATACTCATGTGCAGGGCAAAAAGTTTTGATAGCTATCTTTTAATGTCCTGAAAAAACAGCTGCCTTGCTGACTTCTACTGTTTTGTCTACATTTTAAAATGTGACTTATTAATTGTTCTTATAGCAATTTCTTGCTAGGATTTTGAATAAATTGAAGTTATTGCTATTACCCATGCTGGCCAAGGTATTTGTATACAAGTATGTCAATAAACCAGATCATACAGTATACTTCTGTTGCCACATTTTATCTTGTTCAGCCCAGTGTTGGTTAACCAAGATTTCATAAAGGCTGACTATATTCTCTTCACCTCTACTATGGTAAAGCTTTATTGTACTCTGCACAGCTTTTGTGCATTCCTCATGCTTGTACACCTGCTGAGTCCATGGGATGTTGCCTTTTCTCAGCTGAGGCATTCTTTGCTCTGTGGCTGTGCTAGGCAGGACAATCTCCCTCTCAGCCATTTGTCACACAGAAGCATCGAATAGCTGAGACTGTGCAGTCCAATCCCCCTGCTGAAGCAGGTCCACCTGGAGCAGATTACATAGGATCACATCTTGATTGGATCAAGAAATGTCTGGATCAGCTAATAAAGTGCCAGAAAGCCCTGGCTTCCAAACCAGTTCCCCAGTGCTCTTCCCCACACACAGTGCTAACAACTGTCTGCACGTGCAGGCTGACAGGTTCACTCTGGGCACAGCTGGCACCCACACTCTGCTTCATTTGCAGGAGAGTTGCTTTGTTTGAATTCTGTGTTGGCTTGTTTAGTTGAGGAGTACCAGATCAGAGTCATTCACCAGACAGAAATCTCTGCTGCTAATCTACCTCCAAAACAAAACTCGGAAGCAGAGCCAGGTCACTCTTACTTTCCTGGCTTGCATCAGTCCTGCTCTCTCTTACTGATATCAGCATTATCCGCTGACTTCAGTGGACATGAATATGCCCAGGTGGTCCATTGCTGATCATTGCTTCTAATCCTGACATCAGCTAATTAATTCTTGTACTTCCAAGCCAAGCTTTGGACAGTTTAGTGGAGAGTGAACAGTTAGCTGTTGGTGCTGATTCATTATTAGCTGGTATTTCTCAAACTGTCAGCATTGATTCCAAATACATCTCTTCACATTTTCACTGCTGAGCAGTTCCACTTGCTGTGGACCAAGAAACAAGAGGTTTCCACAGCTGATCACTTGAGTACTTTGATAAACTTGATAAAATGAGCATAATTTTATATATATAACTGCCTATCCCTCATTCACAAGAGCTGCTACCCTGTTGTAGAGGGAAATCCAACTTGATTAACTTGGTGTGTTGTTCACAAATCCATCCTGTTACTCACTTTCTGCTTATCTTCCGGATGACAGCAAATTATTTTTCCTAGTTTATTCTACATTTTTTTATTTTTATACTTAGTGAAAGAGAAATGAGTTGGATTCTTGAATAAATGTTTAACTTTGCAGTTAAGTTACAGGAAAAATCACCTGTTCTTTGTAGTCTGCAATAGTAAAAGACATCTAATTTGATCAAGTGCATTTAAAATGAGTTTGTTTCTTCATTTTCCCTCTTAACCTTATATTGTTTTTAACATGCCTGACTGCCCGTTACAACTCCAACAGGATAATGATGTAGCAGCTTTGTGTTCTGTCTCATTCCTTTTTGACCACCCCCCACAAAATTCAGTTACATGCTATCCTATTACTAACCATTTGTAAATCTTCCACTTTTTTAACAAATACATTATTAATGGCATTATTATTAAAATATGTTTCTAATATTGCTGATCTCCAAAATAGTTTAAAAATACACAATCAGTTCATGCCTAAAATCCTTTGCCATAATATTGTCATGTGAAAACTCTTCTTTCTATTCCAATGTACAGAAGCAAAACCTTTAAAGCTGCACATGGCTTTAAGAAATAAAAGAAATAACACCTTGAACTTTTTATTTCTGACATGTTTTGAAAATTCTGTCAAGCTCTGCAACAGGTGAAATTGTCTTTAAGACTGAAGGCCACACCAAGCTCTTTTAGAGCCATGAAGACATTAAATCATCTTTTTGTGAGGCAGATTGCATACTTGCCATTGTTTTACTGGTCTTATGGGATAAAATTCATTTGCAGGGAGTTTTAGATTTCCTTTTAACCTCAATCTGCAAACTATAAAAAAACTAAAGCAGTTTATCTCTATGGATGTTTATTTTATGTATCACTACATGCACCATTTGGAATATAACAGTAAGGAGTGCTTTTTATGTACTCAAATGCATTCGTTTATAACGAAAGACTTGACACAGTGTACAGGTTAGTTCAGTTGCTTACTTAACTGCACTGATTGCAAAATGCTGAACTCAAACCAGCTCACACAGGATTGTTTTAATTTCTCTCTGTTGGAAGAAATAAAACAGATTATTTGATCCAAATTCCAATGCTGTGCTCTGACTTTTACATGCCATCTAAAATGTACTAATAATGCCAAAAAATGAAACACTGAATGTTCTTCTACTTATTCTCCATGTATCATTTTCTCATTTGGGAATCAGGCTCTGAAGTGCTGGCAACTGAAATAATCTGAACCATAAGCTTTTGAAAGCTATTCCTTAATATAGACCTTGATTACCTTTGTGGGTGGTGTTTCTTTGTACCTACGTGAAAAAATAAAATTGTCATGACTCTTTTTTTTTATGTCCCACCTACAACTCCCTTATTCTTACTAAAGATTCAGATAGAAGGCTGTGTTTTTCTCCCTAGATTTCCTGATAAATATGAAAAAGGCATTTCATCTGTTTAGAAAGATGAATAGACTTCAATTATGACAAAGTAATGTTGGCACACATTTTTGTTGGGCCTGAATTGTAAGGAATTAACGATTACATTTATAAAGATTTCTAGACTATTACAAGTAAACACTTTGCTCAATGGATTTAGATGCCAAGGTACTAAGTAAATGTGCAGGCTTGTTCAATTACATTTTAGAGTGAATTTAGAGGGAAACAAGGATGAGGAATTCTTTCTGGACAATGCAAAAGAATAGGTCTTTCCTTTTTGAGTTCCCACCATGTATGAATATTGCACACAGGCTTTCTAAAAATGACTCTGCCAGCTGAAAATACTAATTGGAAGGCTTTTTCAGTGCTTTCCATCATTGTAAGAAAACAAGGCAGAAGAAGCAGGACCATTGCTATCATGATTTGGGGGAACTGATGTTTTGTAAGTATGCCAATAAAATTGTTCACCTAAATCTGCACTGTCTGGACAGTCTGGGGAAAGATGGAAAGAAGAAAAGCTGCCTTCCAGAAATGACTGCTTTGTTACAGGAAAAAGCCTGTAAAGGGCCATTCCCCGGGAACTGCCTTCAGCAACTGCAGAGTAACTCGCTGAGACTGAACAGCCAATATTTAAAAAGGTGGAGTGAGAACATTGTTACAGAAGAGATACAAACTTCATCTCTGAGTTAAGCAAGGATGAGAACAATCAGCTCACAGAAATTACCTGGGAACCGGTCCACCAGAAATGGATGTTTGAATACAACTCCTAGCTCTGAAATTAATACTGGTTTTGGGTGTCTTTTCCACAGAACTACAGACAGCTGCAAACCAAATGTGAGCCTACAGGCAATGGCCAGTTTGTATGGTGTAGCACATCATGCAGCACTGAAGACCTTCACATCAACAACATTGCTATTAGGAAGTTTTTTGTAAGCATAATGGTAGCAAAAACTTCTTTTAAACTAACACCCTTCGAATTTGCAGCTGAATGCAGCTTTCATCTGAATGTGTGTAGGGTAATGTTGGTAATTTCACCTCCCTCCAAAAGTCATGTAAAGGATGCACCTTGACTTACCAAAAAAATGCTGAGAAGTTTAGACTCACATTCTTCACAAGTGAGAAACGTTCCTTAACCTTACATTTAAACTTTTGCATTAAGACAATACATAGGAAATACCTAAGATAAATACATGCCACAGGACAACTGTGATTTGAAATCCACACATGCATGTAAATAAATGCAACCAAAATGATTGGTAACAGTAATACCATGTTTTCATACTGCAAAGCTTGTGCCTAGAAGTTTAGAAATCTCATATTAATATTGTAAAAAATTCAAATGGCACGGGTCATCCTTACAGCCACATTCTTAGTCTGTTTTGGACTGCTGCCTTCAAACTCTGCATTTTCATGAGCAATTTTCATGATCTAAGAATTCTAAGTTCCTCTAAGAATGGCACTTCCTTTCTAGTGCTTTGGCACTTTAGGGCTACTGTTGTTTGGCTTTAAATCACAAAGCTAAGAGTGTCTCAA
The DNA here is from genome assembly GCF_047830755.1 of Zonotrichia albicollis. NCBI lineage: Eukaryota > Metazoa > Chordata > Aves > Passeriformes > Passerellidae > Zonotrichia > Zonotrichia albicollis. Next base: position 9,786,786 of record NC_133834.1, read on the forward strand.
ATATTCTATGTCATTATTTAATCTATAAATCTTACCCAAGTCTGTATGCCAGGAAGGCAGCAAATCTGCTTTTAAGCACCAATATATCTCTAAAGCTTTAGGTGTTATTTCTGAAAATTACATGCCTATATGATGATAACACTATTTTAAGATGCACCACCTTCTGAAGGTAGCCCCAGTACGATTCAAGAAAATGATTGTGATTACTTATGTATGCACACTAAAAGGTACCCAGCTATCCTAACCTTGTCCAGCTGTATCCATTTAAACAAGTTCCTTTTCAGCTTTCAGACAACACAGCCACTTCCCTCTTGATATTACCTCCCTGCTCTTGTAAACTTCTGACACTTTTCTTTCTGTTCTCTTTTCCTCTCAACAACAGCAGCTCCTTCACTCTGTTTAATTAAAGGAGAATGCTGTGACTAACCCAGTGCCCGAGCTTAACATCACCCTCAGAAACATCAATTTCAAGGACTTTTATATGTTAATTTGATAATATACTATTTTTTAAGCATATTGCACACATTCAAGGACAAATAAGATTTCTATTAAGATAATGGATTGAACTACATGATGTGAAAATTGCAAACAGGAGGGAAGGAGGCCATCATTAGACAAGGCAGGGAGCAGGTACCTGTTCAGAGACAGATGCCCTTGAAGTACAGAAAGCCACAAAATAACAATAGGGCAGGTAAAGAAACAGAGCAGATAAACAGGCCTGTGGCAAAGGAGCAAGAGTTACCTCATGGTATTTAGCACAGCACTTATTTCAAAGTAGCCTGGATGCGTCAAGGGGCAGAAAACCTGAGATTATGTAGCTCTTCAGTCCTGGAAGCCTTCCGAACCCAAATGTTCCATTTCCTCCTGAGCTGTGTGGGTTAGTACAGACACAATGATTTGCCTGAGCACAGGATAAGCTACAGGGCACAGATGAGCAGCTCAGGTTTCTGACATGTCCTAGTGCCAAGCAAGTACCTGGGAATCGCCTTGCTAAATTCATAAAGGTACAAAATGCTTCCTGCTGCTCGGAGTGGTGGAGATAGAAAAATGTGTCAAAAATCATCCTTTAATATGCAAATACTAATTTGCTGAAAATGTAAGATAATAAAAGCTTACAGTGATTCACAATTGCTCCAGGAGTTCTTTGGACTACTGGGAGTAACTTGAACTGGTTTTTTAAGCAGGAAGTCAGTATTTCTCAGTAAGCATTCCTGATTAGAGTCATAGCTTTGTTTCATTTTTTTTTTTAACTTTTTTGACCTTTTCTATCTGGGACAACATATTTGTGTTTTGTGAGCTTCCAAGGATGAAGGTTTTATTTCTTTTTTTCTTTCTCTCAATTCTTGTGTGAGTAGGACAAATTCTTTGGGAATGAATAGAAGCTATTTGGCCTGCAAAACTTATCCTTTTTTGGTTCTGTCTTTCTCCCATGATGTCATGCAGTTATTTTTCTGAATGACTTCAATGTGTTTGCCTCAACAAGTCTGCTATTTTATAATTATTATTGTACTTTTCATCTTTTTAAAAGGAAAGTTCTACCTTTTCATTAAAAAAAAACCTCAAAACCTTCAACAAAAAAATCCCAAACAAAAGAACTTTTTTTTTTTCTTTATTTCCCCTTTTGGTTCATCATAATATCTAATATAAGATGGTAAGTACTACATGTGTCCTGCAAATATAAACTCCTGCTACAATTTCTGTATTGAGAATCTCTGATAACTTCAAGATGAGTGTAAATAATTAGTAGGACTCATATAATTTTAATTCTTAGTTTTCCAATATGTTATTGTCAATGCCTCTCTACTCCAATCTAATATTTAATGATGATGATGATAAAGTATGTTACATTTTATACAATTATATTAGTAGGATTTTTTAAAAAATTCCCTCCCACTCCCTCAAAACAAATTAATAACATTTCCTAAAAGAACAGCTTCAATAGAAAGGAAATTATAAAAGAATGACGAAGGCTTCTGTAAAAGATTTCTTTGATAATTGGAAATATACAGATATCTCCCTCTCATCTGACTTCAGAAGTAAAGGGGACAAATTCCAGATTGCTAAAATGGAATTTGTCAATGTAGAGTTTGGAACAGTTAAGTGGGATAGCAAACCTGAATCTGATAAGAAAATAATTTGTGACACTGACTACCTTTCCTGCCTAGCTCCTTGGTAAAACAAATCTGTATAATCTGCTTGGTGGCCTGTCAGTGCTAAAATAGGTACAAAGTATTTCCTGAGAAGCTTGAGGAAAAGCACTGTGGTCCTAGCACAGCATTTTTATTTTTTTTTTACTGTTGAGAATTTATAACAGGTTCTTGTCTCTTGGGAGTACACTGGATTTAACAGCTACTGTGTTCCCATTCTGGTACTTTGGGGTGGATACAGTCAGAAAAACCCAGCCAGGTGCCCCAGCCTGTGTCCAGCAGCAGCTCTGAGCTGGGGACAGAGGTGTCCCCTGCACTGTGCTGGGGTGGCTGCTCCTCAGAGCAGGTGACACACGGAGGCACTCAGGGACACTCTCATGGCCAGGGATGCAGCAGGGGAACAGAACTCTCCTGGCAACAACAGCAATGGCTGCACAAACCTGTCCTGAATATCTCCTGTAACATTGCTGCAGAGAGGGCACATGTTATTTATGGAGTATTTAAAATCCTCACAAATATTCAGTTGCTGTTAGCTTATTTCTCCTTTATCCACTCAAGTCCCTGACATACCACAGCTGTTCAAAGATTCATTTTCATATCTTAAAACTTAATTCAAAACCACACATATTCACTCATTTTTTGTTGTTTCTCACTATCTGAAAGGCTTATGAAACTAAAATATAACCATTATGAATTTTAATCTATTTTGATATTGAAGATATATTCTTCTATACAGTTGATCACTGAGAAAAATTACATACCTTTACCAAGTCCTTTAGGTAGCTTTTAGATTTGAACAATTTGAAATAAAAACATCTGAATTAAACACTCCACTAAATCCTGAGTAATTTCAGAAGTTTTAAACATGACTTCTAATTCTTTTTCCATAGTCCCAAATCACAGGTACAAAATAATGCCCCAAGGTTAGAACCTCTGCTTTCTGAAACTCTCTGTACCCCTCTGTTATGTGCTGTGCCTTTGTTTGGATCATCTCACTGTGCAGTTATAATACAGCAGGTAAAGGTAATGAGGAGCTGTAATAAAACACGAGAAATAAAATCTTTGTGCTTCTCTCATGTTCTTCAATACATCTCTAGGAAAAGCCCAGAAGAAATCCACATTAGAAAGCCACCCAGAAAAGCTGTCCAGGACTCAGAGGAGGCAAAAAAAGAACCAGCAAACCTAGTCAAACAAATATTTGCACCAGGAATGTGGTGGCTCTCTCTCTCTGGTTATCAAGATAAATTACATTATAACTGCCATTTCTCTCATTCTCCAAGTTTTCAATGAAATTCAGCTGGTTAAAATCTAACCTTTCCAATCAAAGCTCAGACTGTGGTCTCCATGAGCCAGAAGTTGCTCTGTGAAATAACTGCAATTGTTTTGGGGGGTTCTTTTTGTGGTTTGTTTTTTTGGGTTTTTTTTTTTTTTTTTTTTTGTTAGCTTGTTTGTTTTGTTTTGGGTTTTTTCTGTTTTGTTTTGTTTGTTTTTTTTTTTTTAATTCATGCACTTTCATTGCCACTCATGCAAAACAGAAAACATCCCATTCTCCAAGGGAAAACATAAGGAATGGAATTCAACACTTACACTATTTTTATTCATTTATAAGTCATGCTTTTGGCAGCAATGCATGGGATTGTCTATGTATTTCTTTTTTCACTAAATGGAAACCTTCTTTATTTTCTTCATATTAAAACACAACTGTCCTCCTCACTACCATAAACTACCATTAACATACAAAAAACCTGCTTAGTTTCTTATTGTACTATGTATCAAACTATTTGAATACTTATATTGTGGAGTAGGGAGACCATGGAATAATTCCTCCTTAACTGGAATGCTTAAAAAGAAAAGCAAAAGCAAAAAACCCACTTCATTTTCTGCCTCTTTAGTTATAATTTTCTAATAGATTGCCCATATGGATCAACTGATATAAAGGACAAATTGTTCACTTCTTTTGAAGTAACATTATGTAATTTCAGTAATTTCATATTTCAACAGTAATTTCATATTTTTAATTTATAAATAATATTGCTGTTTTCAGGAAATACAGTATTATGGAAAGATGTTTTTAAAAAGGGTGGATTTAATAGAAAAGATTCAAAGGGCTGCAGCAAACTCACTGGAGTTTAATTATGGCACTGTCTTATTAAAAAACAAGTTATCCAAAATGTTTTGAGCTATGAGAAAAACAGGATTTTCCAAAGACTGACAGGAACTGAGAAGCTTTTTAGCACAACTGGAGACTGTTCTTGGCAGACAAGCCTAACACTGAGGAGCATTCTAGAATCCCTGCACAAGCTTTGTAAAGATTGAATCGGCTCAGGAGAAAAAGATAATCAACATAAAATAATTGTTTACATGTAGATTATTAATTCTAAATATTATGTTTATGTCAATAAAGATGAAAGCATAAAATAACAAATACCTGGAGTTAAAAGGAAATTATTTTTGGGGCCTTATTTTCTTCTTTGTGGCACTTGGCATACATGTTCATTTGTATGCAAACTGTAAGTTAAACCAAGATTTTGTACTCAGTATTTCTAACATTCATTTGCATTAATTTTTGACAGGCACTGGAGACAGCACAAAGTGAGAGGTGATTTCTTGATTCCCATTGCAAGCTCCACTTGTAGCTTTACATATGCACTCATGTATCCTTATGAGATGATTGGAATTTTGTTGCTCGAGATTTATTTCACTGCACAGTTTTGAATGAGTGATGAATTCTTTCTGCTCTCAGTTTAGGATGCAAACATCTACACTGCTTGGTTATAGTGCAGTCAGGAACCCAGTATTTAAACAGACTAATCATAAAAAATTAGTCAACAAAAATCTTCAGAGATTAAGAGATGATAAAGGCTTGAGAAAGACTTTAAACTGATGTTCCCAGTGAATTATTTCTTTTTAAAAAATGCTTTTTTCAAGCATCTGGATTCTTAAATAAATCCAAAATTACTTACAAGTTCTGTAGAATTAAAATAATTTCTCTCCATACTTATTTAATAATTACTACAAGGAGTGACAGGAATTACAGAGAGCAGAATTAATGCTAAATCATTGAAAACAATTCATTTATATATACAGTAACTCATGAAAGGTGGTTCATACATAAAGCTGATTCTGTAAAGAAAAATCTCTAACTGAAAAAGCGAGTTCAGAACTTTTGCAATTCAGTAATTTTGCAGAATTCCTTGGGCAGAACACATCCTTGAAACCATGAAAATCAGATTTAACTGTCATGTCTCTTAACTCTCTCAGCAGCAGGTGAAAAGGTTGAGTAACTGCAAACACTTTGTAACCATTAACTGCTGGCAATATCAAATAAGGCCAACCTTTCACACACTACTTTTTTCATGCTAGCCACATCCAAAATTTAGGTTCATAACCTTTTGTTAATTCCTCAGGATAAAAATTGGGAAGGAAACCTTCAGTCCAGTGCTGAGCAAGTGAAAAAAAGCTTCTATTTGTTAAATTTTAACACACAGACCCATGACCTGCAATGACCACAAAGCCAACGTTCCTTTGGTTCTGCAGCCCTGGAATGGGACAGCTGAGACAGATGAATTGAACTCTGGAACCAAGAAATTCCCCTACCTGGGCTCTTCAGCTGTGGTCAAACCCTGCAGAAACAGCTGGGATAAATCTTAAGATGTCACCCCTTTTACTAACTTTGTATCATCCTCAGGCTCCAGTAAAAGGAACTGCCTTCCTGAGCCAGTTGGGTTCTGCTGAATTACCTTCTACAGCAGTTGAAGATTTCTCATTTCAGATTTTGCCAAAATATCTGCAGTCCAGTCACACTGAGGCCTGTGAGGGGACAGAGTGTATCCAACAGCTCAGTGAAGCTCATATGCACATGCTTCATTTGGAGACAAATAATGGAAATAATCTGGAATAAAATTATCAAAGATGTCACTGGTAAATTCTAGCAGGCAGAGATCATAGTAGGAGTTATGCCCAAAAGGGTTAAAACTTGGTTAAATATGTAGATTTTTCACAGAAATAACAAAAAGCACATGCTCAACAGGCAGGTCGCTTTCCTGCCAACATCAAATCTCAATTCCAAGCCTTTGGGTCATTCCAGTATTTCAAAGAATAAAGTTGCCAGACCATTTTTTTTTCCAGTAAGGACAGTATAGAACACACATCCCTAGCTTACTTACAAGAAAAAAATTTTGAAGAAGTTTACCATGTTGATTTTCTAAGTAGTTTCTTTGGCTTTTGTGTGTTTGTTTGTTTGTTTCAAGGATTGCTATGGTATTCATAGTTACCCAAACTACATCCCAGACTATCACATGTGGATATTGGGTAGAGCAGCATAACTTCTAGGAGTACTCATTTAGAATTTGTAGACATTTGGACTGAGTGCCAAAACATGAATTCTGCAGACTCTGAAGTTTAAAATTTCTTTCAATTATATTCTTCATGTGCAAGAAATATATTTAACATTACAAGATACAAGCAGATATAATGTACACTGATATAAAATTAGAACACTTCAAATTGCCTCTTAGTATTTCCTCCTTCTCAATGCTCTTTCAATTTCTAAAGAGTTTTTAACACAATGGATTTTAGTTAATAAGTTCATCTGTCCAATAGTCTGGGAAAATCTAAGTATAGCAATTTAATTTGAAAATGCTCAGCATGCCAGGGAAAGTGGGGATCCCAGAGCTTATAATGCAGTGCAATTCCTTAGGCACTAACATTAGGGGCTTCCCTTGTCTCTGGTCACACATTCTCATTCCTGCCCCCAAACCAGCATTTCCTGACATGATGCTGCTCAGAAAGACTCTGCTCATCTTTTTAAGTAAGCTCAAGGAGTGAAGCAAGCAATATGTTATCCTCACAAACAGGGGAATTCATTCTTTTCTGCCAGTTCACTTCCCTGAACTGGTATAACAGCGAGGTAGGACTGTGAAGGCAGGATCGAGATGGCCATTCCTGTCTGGATGTTCACTGTGTGCCAGTCAAAAATAACACATCAGGCTATTGGAAACAACAGCAGGGAAAAAGAGATGTGGCTTTTGAAGCCACAACTTCTGAAGCCGAAATTTTGCTTCCAAGCTTCTAGCCTTCTATGTGTCCATTAGTTTTTCTCATGTTTCTGATTCATAATCAGTCTGAGATTCTTTTGCTCAGAGAAGTATTGGTTGTATCTTAAGATTTATATAAACCAGCTGCTGGCATTGAAAATCACCTTTCTACTTAGAAGTTATGTGGTGTGATAATGCTCACTTTTCATATTTTATTCCACTCTAACACCTCTTACATACTCTGCTCATAAGAAGCAGTGAGGTGAATATGTATTTTATGAGATAGAGAATGCCACCAGTGCGGCTTGTAGGTAAAATACTCAGAACTGTTAAAAAACTGCCTTTGAAAAAGCATCTGTGCCGACGTGGGCAATCTATCTGTGTGCAAAGCAGGAATCGTGGTTGTGGTTATGAAACTGCTGTATCATTAAATATCTCAGAGGATGTGAAATCAGCCATATGCTGTCAGGGCTGAGTCATCCATGTCTCAGACAGGGGCTGTGGAACATGTCCCACCCCAGCAGCTCCCAGCTGAGAGGGAACAGAAAAGGACAATGGGGTGTCTGAGCCAGACAACCACAAATTCACCCAAACTCTTCCTGCAAGCCAGGGTCTTAAGCTACAGATTTTTGCCAAATTTGAAAGGAAGATCAGCGCCTACAACCCTTAAAAGTTAAATCATTTGAGAAATCCTATGAATCACAGAAAGCAAGAAAACTTGTGCATGGACAAGGAACAGTGAGGTGTGCTTTGCTAACTGAGGGCCAAGCCAAATGAGAAGGAAACTGGCTTCAGAACCGTGCCACAGACATGCATGCAACATAATTTAGCAAAGCTCTGTGCAGAAGTGGATGGCACAGAGTGCACAGACTATGCCCAAAACAACATCAGAACTGAGGGAGGGAAGCATACACAGTATAGCCAGTGTTTTCTCAGCTGTATGATAGAGGCCGGCTAATACAAAGAATCATTGATTTTATGAAAATTTTACACCTGTGTGAGGGAGGTGTGTCTCCCTCAACTATCACACCTTTCTATAAACCCTGAGTGCATAAAAGGGGGGCAAAAGGAAAAGCTGTGCTTAATCTTGAATGTGGCAACGCAGCTGTCAGGGCTCGTCCTTGGGGCTGGGGCACAAGGGCAAGCTGCCAGCAAAGTCTCACATTCACCAAGGTATAGAAGACAATCTGACTGGAAAATGAACCAGAGAGAAATCTGCTTTCCACTTACATCAAATAAAGCTTAAAGGTATATGGGCTTCAAGAGAAAGAATGGAAACAAAGCAATCCTGTCCATTTGCAGCTGACTGGACATTATGAAACCTGTGACAACCTGTTTCTTATCACTACTGTATCAGTAGAAATTTGCAGGCCAGTTGTCAAATTTTCACTTTCAATAAAATTTAACATTATTATGATTATCTATAGGAAACCTTCCATGCATTCATACCTACAAATGACTCTTCACTACAGTGATGCTCTTCATTAAATAAATTCTACAAAATTTGTGCCATTACTTGTCTATTCTTCCTATGGTTTAAGCCAAATGCCAGAGGAAGATTTCCTACCTGAGACACATACTTGCTCCCAATAAAATCTATATTCTACCCTATTGTAAAATTACACCCAAGCTACTAAACTGGAATTTCATTTGTAGATATACCAAAAATAGGGTCAGGACAACATCCAGAGTAATTTCCTTGATATTACAAGTAACTAATTCTGTCATTGGCTTATTTACTCATAAGAATAATTTATTTGTAAGATAGCAGTTTCCATTTTTAGTGTTTTCAATGCCACTTCATTATTATGTATTTCTTATTTGTTCGTAGGAAAAAAAAGTATGAGGATGCATTGTGATTGTCTTCTTTTTTTCTGGGTGGAGAAGCACAAGCAAGAACTTTGGAAATCACACATTAGCACAACATTCAAGCCCAGCCATGTCCAAGCAGCTCTGGGTGCCTGCACTTCAAAGGCCTGGCAGAGCCGCACCCAGTGCTCTTCCAAGGGCTGCTCCATTGCCACGGGGCTGAATCATGACCATAAAAGAAGCTGTGGGAATGCTGGTTGGGGTTTTTCTCTCCATACAGGAAACAATAAAACATTAATAAAGAAGTGAGGTCAAGAGAGAACTATAGAACTATTCTTCAGTGAGATCTAAGTGGCTGGGCTTTTTTTCCACCTGGGACACCCAGTCAAAATATTTGTTATTGAAGATCTCACTATGATTCACATGTTCAAATTCCAAATACAGATTTAACTCAGTCCTAACTCTGACAAATAAACCCTGAAACATTTGATATCAATAAATCTGACAGAGTTTGGTGTAAGTCACTTCTGAGCATTCTAGCTTGTTTTGGGGTTATTACTCAGAAAAAAATTAAAGTATGGAAAAATTTATGTCACTTAGCTCATAGAAAATTTAATGCTTTGCAAAATTAGACATCAAAGCTAATGAAGGAAGCATTAACATACATTATGAATTTGCATTGCCACAAATTCTGACACAGAGATTATGAAATGTTTGTATTTTCTTTTGAAAGGCATTTCAAGTTTAATAAAAGATCTGCATGTCCTCAAAAAGAATTTCTCATCTGTCCAAACATTCAGAAGCAAACCGATCTTTCAACTGTACAGCAAATCCTGCAAAATCTTGCTTAGTACAATACTTCTCCAGAAATATTTCCTCTATGGTATTTCAAATTTTTTTTCTTGCAGATATAAACCTGATTTATTATTTCAGTTCATAAGGGAACACACTTATTTCAGTGTAGGATAGCATATACCCTATAAAATCTTCATATGAGAGAAATCTTTTTTGAAAGAAAAAGGGAATATGTAATTGAATGTAAAATCCATTAAATTACAAATAAATAATTATATAATTCAAATGGCTAAGAGTTGTAACTAGTACTCTAAAAGTCACAGAATGCATTCTGATTTATTTTCTGAGTATCTACTAGAGGAAACATTGAATTGGAGGTTTGAATCTCAAGGGAGAAGAACATGGAAAAGCAGAGCTGAGTGAAATATGAAGTTCAGATACCTTTTGGAACTCCATACCCATGTAGAAAATAGCCCTTCACTCCAGGATGTCAAAGTCAGCCTCTGGGATTATTCACTGCATTACCATGTTTGTATACCAAAAGCACACAGCAACAGGACAACAGCAGTTGCTGTGTGCTGACTTTCAAAAATCAATCTTTAAGGACAATTAATCAAGTATGAAAATAGCAGGAAATTTAAGACTTCTGTACAGCATTAAATATTACCCATTCAACTGTCAGTCCTACTCAAAAACCTGCTTTTATTTCGTCATTTTTAAAGTAAGCATTAGGCTAATAAACAGCTTTCAGCAGATAAATTTTACAGCTTCAACTCTTGTCTAAATAAGAATATTGAAATTTAAATAACATAAAAATGTAAAAGGAAAGCTGTAACCTTTCAAATAAAAGACTTCCTATTTCCAGTGAACATATATCTGTACAAAATGTGATTGCTGTTGACAGGGGCTGATGAGAGCCAGTGGATTCAGCATTAATTTACAATTGTTTCAAACATACATAATGCAGAACATTATGCCAAATTCAGATGAGAACAGTAAAGCTCCTTTACAAAATACAGCTATGTTTAACAATTTCCATTAAGTTGGTTTTTGGCACCAGAAAGATTCCTATGACCCAATTTCCACCTGCTTATTGGCTTTATATACCGTCCAAAGTAAAGTACCAAATGGGAAACTGCTCAGTAAAAAGTAACAAAACATGAGGTTTTTAACAGTTTGCCATGTGTATGACATTATTGCTCCATTTAACTTATGAAAAATAATTATAGGTTAGGAATGTGATGGAGACTGTGAACATTACAGTTCTTTAGGGAAATGCAAGTTAGGAGACCAACTGACTGATGTTCTGAAAATTAATAGCAGCAAACAAATACTCACAAACATTTATTAGAGTTACTACATAACCCCCATCTTTTTATATCCTGTGTGTGGGTTTCACATAATTGTAAATACAAGAGTCAACAATGCAATACCAGATAATGCAGACACAAATGTTAGATTCCAAGTCCTAGATCTTTTTTAAACAGATGGCTTCCTAATGGTTTTGTTTATTGAAATAAAATTCCACTTTTGAGCTTTTCAGGGAAAAATTGTTTAATTGAACCCTATTTAATAATTTCTAATTGTATATGTGTAAAATAGCTGAAGCTAATGCGCAGTAAGTAAGGAGATTTCATGCTGCAAATGTGACAACATTGAAAGTGCAATAATGGCAAATTTACAACATTTCAAATTGAAAATTTCCCCAGGAGGTAAAAAAAATCTTAAAATTCTGTGGGGAAACACACAGGCAACTGCCCCTTATGTGCAGCCTTTCAAAAAGCTTTATCTCAGTCTCTTCAGCCTCCCAAGAAATGTCAATAATCAGATCCATTCAAGCCACTTCAATTGCACCTGTTTGCACAAGGCTTGAACTCTAACTTGTCTGAAGTTGATTTGGTTACCAAAATCTCATTAAATACTGCTATTTATTGATTCAGTCATTTCAAACATCTATTGGCTTGCATAGGCCTGTGCAAAAGTAAAATTCCCAGCCCTGAATACATTTGGTTTGAGTGTCTTTTTTATACAATTGGTCTTTTAATTAAAATGCATTTAATACCACATAGTGTGTACTTACTCTATACAAAGTCCCTAATGAATTCTGTATGACAGAATTTGTAAATTGAGGTCAAAGAAATTCCAGTGTGCTTTTGGGAAAGAAGCAAAAGTTTTCAGGAAGGTCAAACCAATGAATCTTTGGAAAACCTGGCCTTAATGTCCTAATTAAGTCATTCTGAAATAAAATGTAGCTTTTTACATCACTTGGCTCTTCTGCAAATAAAGAGATGATATTTTATTATTTCTCACTTATAAATTTATGTATTTTTATGGAATCATAGAATATCCTGTGTTGGAAGGATCATTGAGTCCCAATGCTGGCCCTGTCCAGGACACCCCAACAATCCCACCCTGCTCCTGAGAGCGTTGTGCAAACACTTCTTGAACTCCTAAGCACCATCTGTAAAGGAAAATCTGCTATCTACTTCAGAATTATTTTAAATAGTGGTTTAAATACACTTTTCCTGCCTGCTATCTTCTACCAAAGGGAAAGCTTGCTGTTTAAAATCACCCAGATGTTTTAACCACAGTCACATTTTGATGTGCACCTTTATTCAAAGGGACTTGTCATATAAAAGTAGTGAATTATCAATCACCAAGTCCAACTGTGTTGCATGTGATCAATCCCTCATAAAATCCAAATAATTCAATGTGAGTACGGTCTGAAGATTACTCTGATTGCTTTTAGTGTAATGGTAATTGCTCATCTAAGATGTAGCTATTCTTTTAGAGGAGACAATTCCTACAATTCAGTTTGTAGCATCTTCATATTCCCTCATCATGGAAAAAGTCCTGATCCCATTTATGTGATCTACACTAAAGAAACTCATTAAAGGTTGCTTTTAAAAATTTTTTTGAAAAACGTATTTGTAGTTTTACTTTATAGTAACAAATCTACTCCATATATTTAAGGAGAAGGAACCTCAAACTGAGGTAAGCCTGTCACACGGTGTTTCAGTACTGCAACTCCAAAAACTTGGTTTTCCTTTCCCCCTTTCTTTACCTCCAAGGCTCCATAGGGTGGTCAAGTCACTGCTCATGCACATTTTCCAACAGTGCCTTGTGTCCCAGTGTCACATGAGGGCCCAAGAGCCCCCAGGACAAGAAAGATTTCTTTGGAAGTTCTTGTGCTACTAAAGCAACGTGCATGTCTGCCCACTGCTGCTGCAGGGCAAGGGAAATAATGGGGAAACTAACAATCACCTTTTAAATTGAGAGCACTGTGTCCACTAGGACTACACAAGCTTTTAATCAGAAGTGTTAATTGTATTATTTCACCAGTTTCTAAAGGTGATTTTCTGTTGCAGCAATCTAACAATGCAACTTGGATAAAAGTCAGTGGAAGGTCAGGAAGCTGTAAATGCTAAAGTAAATTTGCACAAACGTCCCTCTCTTACTGCACACATTCAACATTGAAATCACAGCAAAACATTTTCAAACGTTACACTGTAAATTAAAAAAAAAGGATAACTGACTTATGTATGGTTCTACTTGGCTAAATTATTTTGGACCAAATTAAGTTCAAGTTCAAGTGTGAGGTGCTTCTATTACAGAGCTGGATACTGCACTTTGCAGGCACTGCCTATATTACATGGAGAGTTATATCCTAAGCAAATTAAAAATATTTTTTATAGTTAGCTACCTTTCTTTGTGAGTCCCAGAGACTTTTTCTACACTCAAAGAACTCTGACTGCATAAATAATGTATTTTATGAGTGTCTACTCTGCATGGTTTTTAAATCCCAGACACTTTCAAGCCACCTTCACAAGCCCTCTCCTGGAGATATCTGGCTCACCAGCAATGTGCACAGCTGGCAGAATGTACATAACCTTTAAAAAAAACAACATTTAGTTTTTGCTTAGGTGCCCTAATAAGTCCAAACACAGCCCAAGAGAAAACAATGTATTTGAATAAATGAAAGAAAGGCTTTGTTGAACCTTAAAAAAAAGAAATTGAATGTGAAATTAATGTTAAAATTTTCATTCAAGAAATAAAGCTATAAGGACACAAAGAGAGCATATGTGGAAGTTGAGAAGAAAAAAAATTGAAGCATGCTTTCTTTTTTGCTATGCTCTGTGTTCCACACAAACTCAAAAGCAAAAATTATAATTAGATTATTGAAACAAACCAACAAAAATCCAAATTAAATTTACTCCCATTTGTAATGCAATCAGAGCATTACAAATAAGTGGCCTGAACCTTGGAGTCCTGGTCTGTCAGGGAAGAGGGAATGCACTGGATATGAACTGAAATTAATATGTATCACAGCACTGAGCACAGGCAACAGGAGAAACCCTGCTCTTTGTGCTTACATGATGCTTAAAGTACACCAGGAAAATATTGAAAGAGAACTGTAGCAGATACTAAACGTCACTGGAAAGTATTTTTGTGTATTTATTCAAGGAAATTTAAAAAAACTTTGTGCCTTTTCCTACAAATATCAAGATGGAAAGGCTGTGTTGTCCCACGGACCTCCATTCCTACACAAATACACAAATATTATCCAAGACAACCTGGACTATGATTTCAAAGAACAGCTATTCGAATTGTTCTCTTACTTCATTTCCCCTGCCTCCTCCCAGTACTGCAAAATTCCTGAGTAGCATTCAGCTGCATAAAAAACCAGTTTCTGTGTAGCAGAGTAACTGCCCAGGTCAGGTTTACAGTGAATATTTATCTGCAGGACCTGGGGCAGGCTTTCAGTGCCTGCTGTTGTGAAGACATCTCAAAAAGGAGAGTTTGTCTTTTTTGCCTAAGGCAACTGCTCAGAACAAACTTCTCGGAGAGGTCTCTTACACAGTAATTAACTTCCAAATTCACAAAGCCTTAGCACACATGGTTGGAAGTGAAGTCCTCACTGAATGAACACATTTCTGACTCCAGGCTCCGAGCTGGGAGTTTACAATCCCAGGAAAAGCTGCACCGCAGGTCCTTTCAGGACAAGGGGCTGCTGGGGCAGGGAGTGAGATCACTGCATCAACTCAGACTCTAAAACAACACTGTCCCTATGCCTTGGATTAAAATACAGAATAACAGAGTTTAGTTCAATAACACAGCTTAGTTTAAGCACTGTGGAGGCAGAGGGAAGGGGAAAGGACCAAGACAAAAAAAATATGGTATTTCACATATTTTCTGCAGATGGATCCTGGAAAGATTTCAGAAAGAACAAATGAGGCAGAATATCTTTCAGTGTGTTTGGTCATATTGGTCAAATAAAATTGAAGAAAACTGTCATACCTGATTTTGTCAAACACTTTATAATAGATGTAAAACAAGTTAATTCACCATGCACTGCTTTCATAGAAAAAATTCACATAATCCTGAGTAAAAGTACTAAATACATTTAAGCAATGATTCTTTTAATATGCAATAATGCCTCACATGAGAATAAAATATACCTGGAGCTTAACTGAACTCAATGTCAGAGAAACATCAGATATGTAACTCTCAGTTCCATTTTACAGATGGACAAAGCAGAACCACAGAAGGGTTAAAGTGTGCTGCCCAATGGCACCCTAAAAGCTGTGGCTAAGCTGATGGTGGCAAAAATCAGATTATCCAGCGCCATCCTACCAGGGAAAGAAATGATCTGTCTCATAAATAACAGAGCAGCTCAGAAGGGTTTCTCCACTTTGCCAACATTGTGGATAAATGTTGGCAGTGTAAATGTGTGGAATTTGGCATAGAGCCTCTTTCCTTACAATGTGTCATTCATCCTCATTTTTAGCAATTCAGTGGCTGTTCCTTTTAGGTGGCTATTAAAGGGAAGAATAACAGAGCAAAACCAGACAATAGCACACACTTATATTACACTAATGAAACTTAAGTTAAGTTGAACATCCCCTAGTAAGTTTGTAGCATTAAAACAGCTCCACAGTGACCATCAGGTTAAATGTTGGAGCCGTTCTAGCCGTGGGATTTATTGAAATATTAATTTTTCTGGTTTGATTTTGTTGGAAAAATGGGAAATTCATTGTGATATGATTTTATAGTAAACTCAAAGAAGTACCAGTAAAATTGACAGAGCAAGTACTCTATGTAGAGCTAGCACAGACAGGAAATACTGTACTGCTTCCCCTTCGAATGCTGTAAATCTTCCCAGGTTCCCTGAAGAACCATGCTCAACTAAAAACTTTAGCTGAATACAGTATTAAATTCACATTTACAAAACACTTTAAATCTCTGCAGGCTGACTCAGTGTTGAGAACCCCAGCCATAGCTACTTACATACTGTTCCAAAAATGAAGGATTTCTGTCTTTTGAGAATAAGATTATGTCACAAGAATAAGAAGCACTGTGCAAGCAAGAGCTCCCTTAAATGAATCTCATCCTACACTAAATTTGCAAATACATTTGTGAACTGTTCTGGTTAAGTTGTATGCTGCTGTATAATCCTCAACAGAGCAGTGGAAATACAAATTAACTACAAGAGAATAAAAATTCATTATTCATATTTGTTATAAAATCTCAAGCAAGTACATATAAAAACAAAGATCAAAATGTTTGCAGATTCCTACCAACCATGAATTTCAGTGTTAAACTTGTGGTAAATATCCCAGGGTGGAATAGAGACAAATCACTCTATGAAGAATTGCTTTCATTTCAGACAAATGATTTCTGAATCTTTTTAGCTTCCAGGTTCTGGATTCTGTAGAATATATTATTCAGTAGCACGTATGGCATAAGAATTGGGTGTTGTACAAGGGAACTGCAGCTGCTCAAACTCCAAGCTTGCATTTGTAGCTCCCACTCAAGTCAGTGCTAAAAGAAAAAAAAGAGCATGAGAGGTGCGAGACAGTTGCAGCCACGTGAGAGGGAGCTGGATCACAGGAGCACATGAACTGGCATGTCTGAGTGTGACTGAGTGCCAAGCAGTTCCACAGTGATTTCAACAGGGCTCAAACTTCAGGAAATGAAGGGGGAGTGGGAGACTGTGCTTTTGAATGTGGCATAATATTATTTAATCACTAAGCCATTACCTTCTTCTAATGAAACAGAAGGAAAGCACTCATGATTTTCGGCTAAACTATGTCAATTCTCCATATGTTCTTCTGTTTGGATATTCTGAATTTTATAAAGGCTGTTAAGTCCCTGCCTTGGTGTTTTTATTAAGCAGATACTGTGTAGCTATCATTATGGATGCTTTAACTTATTTACATTACCCATTTTTTCCATTCCAGTTTCCAACAGTAATTTCAGTTACCTAAAGCCCAGCCAGAGCATGCTGAAATGGATCCACCCAGCCAGAGGGATCACTGTCACAGCTCAGATTTTCTCCCAGGATCATTCACATTGATTTCTATTCCACAGAAAAAAGCCTGGAACATGGCAGCACTCCCAGTTTGTTATCTACAATAATAACTCTGTGCTGCTTACACTAAAACCTTTGAAAACTCAGTGTGATGGGGTTTTTTTAGTTTGAATGTGGATAGATCTTAGTAGGACTCTCCTAATCTATAGAGTAAACACTGATGTCTGGTAGGTTCAGAATACACAAAGCAAGAGCAGCAATGGAAAATATATAAAAGTGACAAGTCCTGAAAACTTTTGTGATCTGCTACAAGTACTTGTACTTGCATCTCACTACAGCAGAAATGTTTATTTTCTGTTTGTCTAGGTTTGACTACACTAAACTTAACAAGCAATGCACTTCTCCTTAGAGGAAACTTAAAAATCATCTGAGCTTTTTGCCAGACTGAACTCTAAATCTATGTGAGATGCAAATACATTTCAGCATTAAGGAAAAAGGACAAACCCCCAGGTTTCCTGAAAATGAGTTAGCTGGCACTTCCATTGCTCAGAACACTAGACAAGTGTCAGCTTCCTGCTGCTTTTTCCCAGAAGTTTCTACAGTTGGACTGTTAGCAAACATAACTCCAGTGAGATTTATGGGGCAGAAAGATCACTTGCTCTGTTCTGTTTCCCACAGTGCTGAGATGCCAATGCTGGGCCCTTTTCTTCCTGTGCAGTTCACATACACATCTGCACTCATCACACACTCCCATCTAGAGCCAGACAACACATTTTTGTACCTTAGTTTAGAATATGCATTGCAATACAAACAAGACTTCCCAATATTCTCTTCAAAGACTGCTCAGACAAACATGTCTTCTTACAGTGATGTCTTTCTCAGCAAAATCTGCTCACAGTCTCAGTAATTATCTATAAACTGAAAAACTAAGCAGAAAGCTGAAAAACTTAAAGTAGATACAGAATCTTCCAATTATCTCAAAGAAACATACAGATGGTAAACCTACTAGGAATGCTTGATAAGAAAATAGTTCTCACCTTTACAAGCTAAAATTAAATGATTAAATGAGGGGCCAGGATTGTTCTTAAGGATATAAAAAGAATCAAGTAAAGGATTTTGGATAATACAAGCCATTTGTTCATTTTCCTGTGTCTATTTGACCTAAAGTTTGTGTATTGTTTGCTAACATAAAACAAGGTAGGTTCTGGTAAAGGTTTGTGATATAAATCCCATAGCATTGCCATTAAATAAAAGAGCTGTGCAAACAAGTATTAGTAGTAACCTTAGAGCTTGTTACACTATTAATGCATGTCAAACAGAAATGTCAGTGACTATGAATTCATTGTCCCTGATAAGGACAAGACACATAAAATCCTCCCCAGTGTGAAACATCTATATCCTGTGGTGCAGCTGAGTGCTCAGCACTTCCAGGCAGTGTTCACAGAGTTGCATGCTATTCAACAAGACAGGAAAACAATTTTACCTTTTTTCACTCTAGAGTCACATTTGTCAAAGGGCATCGCTGCATGAAATCTGACCTGCACAAGACTTTTCAGTTCTGTTTAAGAAACATTAAATGTGAAGACACAAGCAAGAGTTCAACTACTAACTAACTAACTAACTAACTAACTATCTCATGTTTACTGATAACCTCTGTTCCATTTTTTTCAGCAGCTGTAGGAATTTTTGGGGGTTTGGGTTAGCTCTTCAGCCTCCAAGGAAAAGTTTTCTGTAATTTTTACCATGTTTGACAATGTCCAGCCCTCAGACTGCAGGATGAGCTGTTTGTCAGAGCCCCAGCCCTCCTGCTGGCAGGAATCCCTTTGCACTGCTGGCAGCATGGCTGAACACAATCCTTGCAGTACCTTAACAGCATCATGCCAGAATATTCATTTTATCTCCCACTTCTCATAAATATTCTGCACATGGAGATGTAGTGCTCTAGCCATGAACACACGGAGATTACACAGGTTGCCTGAGTCATACAACAGCCTGGGAGAGGTAAAGAGGCTGCAATTTTAAACACAGTGATAATTTCAGTTCTTGCAGAGAGAAACAACGTGAAACCCATTTGTCAAAAAGAGTAATGGAGCAATAAATACTGATTACAGTTCACAAATCTACCTTAAACTGTGGGACTGCATTTGAAATTGTACTTCATTAACAATTTACAGCAGAATTTTTATGCCAATAGTTTATTCCCAAAAGGTAAAATATACACAAGCAATACTCTATGTAATGCAAACATTCAACATTTTTCAAAGTTTTTTTTCCTGAATTTTTAAACGCTGTGTTTATGTGCGTGCTTGCTTTTCAGAAATGTATTCAAGAAATAAGAAAGTAGTTTATTTAACAAAAGCAAGCATTTTGTATAGGGAAATAGATGAAAATGAGATAGGCACCTTTAAATTTGTTGTGCATTACCTTAAACTGTTGAAATATGCTTGGCATTGAAGGCAGGGAAGTGCTTTTATTTAAGAAACTGGAATTCAGAATTTAACACAATTCTTGTCTCGTCTGAACTCCTGTAGAAGCAGAACACAGAACTTTCCAAATTCCTTCTATGAACTGAGAAAGCATCTACACTAGATTGAAAATCTGTTTCACCAAAACCCACGGGCCTGAGTGCCTGTTTTGGCAGGCCAGAATGAGAAAGGCTGTGCTTTTTAAGATCCTGGGACTCATGCACAAAAGCTTCTAGCTCTTGCTCATACCACACATACCCTAAGATTAGGCATCAAATACATAAAAACCCAGACAAGGTCCCTTCAAATATGAGTTTGTACATTCAGCAAGTCTTTGAAAATTGCCAGACTATACTGGGACTCCTCTCAGAACACTGAAGCCTTTTATTGCCATGAGAAATAGGGCACTTTCCTCAGAAAATGCTACTTTTTACTGTTGCTTATTAGGCCTATTTTATATGTTGGAGTAGCAATTTCAGATGCATGTCTTTTACTGATTCCAAGGCAAAAAACAGCTCCACCTGCTAATATTTGAGTGCAACTAGTATGGAAATAGATTAAATTCAGCATCATTCTATTCTTTAATCCTCTTAGAAATCCAACAGTTTTGTACGAGTTTGTATAGCTGCTGCTATATTTTTTCAGGATAAACTACATTAATTTAGATTTTAGTATGAGCTAGTACTCATATAGAATTTACTTATTGCTACTGTCATCACAAGGGTTTCAAAATATCTTTCAGAGTGGTTGGAAGGAAAAGAGGTGTTTGCCAAAACCATCAGTCTAAAATGTTTTCATATTTAGTTTATATTTAGTCTAATTCTTCTAGTTCCTTCTTCAAAAAGCAAAAAGAAGGCATAAAAAGACCAAAAGGTATTAAGCAAGTGATTCTGCCACTAAATCTCTCTTTTATTTTAGACATATCCTCATCCTAGATTTCATATTAGACATTAATTAAATGAGCAACTAGATTTTAAACTCCTGTTCTTGGACATGATTAAAACCAAAGGCGTGAGTCTCAAAAATTCTTCTGCGCATTAATTACAAATACCCATTAGAAATTATTATTAAGATGTTATAACTACTTTAGAACACCTTAGAGCTGCACCCTCTACAAGACAGAATTTACTTCAATTAAGGAACCTGATTGAAGTACTAAAAATACAATGATCTGTTCTATGAGAATGGAATATTAAACACTTCAAGCAGCACCTCATTTACCTCCTAAAATTTGCCAGTTCCCATTAACTTCTTCACAGACTCATCATTTAGCAGATCACCTTTCAGTCTGTTCCAGTAACAATCTCTGTAAAACCCAGGGCAGGATGGCACAAGCCAGCAGGAAAGGTTATCAGTGTGTGCTGAGGGAGACCAGGAACACTGAGGGGAAATTCTCTGGCAAATCATCTCTTTGCAACACTGCATTATTCATTGGAGACAACGTGCTCAGCACAGGAGCAAATAACTGAACCATTATTTCCACTTTCAGCAGTTCTACACCATTGCAGCAAGTTTCTGATGGTAACTGGCAGCTTCTCAACAGCACATCAACAATTGGATAACTGAAATTAAATCGAGCATATGAGAGAACTGGAAGGAAAGGCTGAAGCACAGACCTTTTCTAAACAGAATGGAGGGTCACTTTTAAATTGCTGCGGTAATGTTAGCAAACATGTATCAGTTATTTACTGCAAATGAGGCAAGCAACTTCCCCTAATGCAAAAATTTTAAATTGTAGACACATGCATATGCTTGGAGCATATTTTTGAAGTAAGAAGAGACTTATTTTTGAAGTAAAAAGCATCTTTACAATTAAGTCACCTAATATCTAATAAAAAACAGAACAACAAATTAAAAGAAATCCCAACCCTGAGTATATACATGAACTAAACATGTTCAGTCATCTTTAAACATTCTAAGTTTAAAATCCCATCTGAAAGAAATATTCAAAGTTATAATAAATATTTAGAATCAAATAAAATAGCCATTCTTACCTCAGTAACAGTGCCAAGCTTTTTGAGGCTAATAAAAGGAATTGGTAACTTCAGAAGGTTTTTTTTAAGCAATCAGCTTTAATACAATTGTATTTTCAGTCATTTGATGGGTTGAAACAGGTCACAGATTAGGGTTCAAGTGGCTCAACACAGCCACAACCTCCAGGCATTCATGTTCAGCTGCACACCAGGACCTGCCCCCTCATAAAGGGTCACTCTGGTAAGAAACCACAACATTGTTTGCAAAACTTGCAGACTGCTGACTGCTCATGTATAACTACAACTGTCATGTCTTTTAAGAAATTAATATAAGTGCAGGGAAATCCAACTTTTCCCAGTTTGGCTGAATGTTTTCTCTACTGCATTTCTGAATAGATGTGTTCCATAGGAGCTTGCTTTGAGCTGGGACCGACCTGTGATCTGCTATAGCACTCATGGAAGCACATAGCTGCCAATAACTACCCTGATGGAAAAAAAAACATTTTAAAATACCCATTGCAGCAAAAAGAACATCCTAAATACGAATACATTGACCCTATAAAACTCAGTCTAACCCACCATCTATTGCTCCTCATCCAATGAACATGTAGCAGTATATCTGTAAAGCACACATGTACTGTTAGTTTAGTGTAAGTTTAAAGCTGTAACAGTACAATACAAACAAGCAAATGTTTATTCATTTTCTAAATGTACTGCGGAGTAACTTGAGGAATCTTCTTCAATGTACACATCTGCTCAGCTGGCAGCAGTCTAAACACATTGGATGCCAAGAACTTTTGATTGTCAGGAGTCTTTAGGCTCTGACGCTGAATTGCAGAGGACATTTTTGTCTGCATTACATTTACTATGATTTAAAGACAGTGAACACATCCAGGGTACCAGACATTTTCTGGGCACCACGACAGAACTCAAAAGTTTAAAGAAAGAAAGAATTACAACATTTACTTTTTCCCACAATCACCAGAAGATTTAGCTTTCTATCTCTCTCTTGGTTTTACTACTGGTTCCATAATAAAATTTAGGTCTCCATCTGAAGCTTTTAACTTTTTGCTCCAAACCATAAGCTCAAATCTGAGACCAAGAACGGGCCATTGCAGTCACAGCAATCTTAATTTCATATAAAATTCATTCAGTCTCTTACCTGTCCCCACTCAAATCCATGCTTTAGGGATACTCACACTCTTCCCTTTGTGTACATGATACATTTATCTCTATTTCTATTTACCAGCAACTTCCTACATCCTGTGCTGCAATCCTGGGCATTTTGACTCGTTAACACTTCCTGCCCATTAACACTTGAGATGAATTCGAAAATTATTATATCAAATACAGTTTTAGTGTGCTTTCTGAGGTGAGCAATGAAGTAATCCATTGCCACAGATAAATTACCACTGTCAAGTCTAAGTTCCAGGCAAATAAGCCAATTCTCGTTGCTGTGCAGTGGCAGGATTTCAGTTCACCTAGCTCGCTGCTGAACCACACCTCCCTCACGTTTCTCCACTATTTCGGCAGATACTCCCATGTTCAGGCCTACACTTCTAAGTGTCTTTTTTTAAACACTTCTTACAAAACTCCGTCATTTTCTCAAGGCAATTCCTCAATCCCCTCAACACCTACTTCAGCACTTCTATACATTGTTGCTTGTTGCTTCCTACACTCTCCTCAGCGTTCCCCAGCTCCGTCCCCTCAGAGCCAGCGGTGAGGACCGGCCGCTCCTCCCCCTGCCCCAGGCGGGAGCGCGGGGAACCCACCGCCGCACGGCTGTGAGGAAAATGTTCCACCTCAGCACTACCGAGGGCAAGGTCATGTCGGCTCCTTCAGACAGAGGGAAGGCACAAGCACAACTCCTCAGGGCGGCTGCAGCCCCCAGCCCCACACGGCCGGCGGGGAGGGGATGGGGCGGCGGCGGCGCCGCCAGCGCCCGCCCGGCCCTGAGGGGAGCGGAGCAGCCGAGGGCGAGAGGCGCCGGGACAGCGCCGGGATAACGCCGGGACAGCGCTCTCAGGCACCGGGAGGAGCTCGGGGCTGGCCGGTGCAGGGCCAGGAGCTGGACTCGACGATCCTCAGGATATTGTATGATTCTCTGACCTCTGGAGTCAGTAACAGCACAAACCCCCAGCGAGCAAGAAGCCCCAGAGCCATCACAACTAGTGATGACAGCTTTGCTTTCCCAAAACAAATTCTGTGCACGTATTTTAAACATACATTATGAAATAAATGTGGATCTAATTTAGGCTACATTCTTTCCCTCCTAGAATTAATGATTTCATTTAAGGCACAGGGAAGCGGACCAAGCCCCACACAACAGCGGGGTCTGGTGCAGGACGAGCGGCGTCAGCCCCTGCTCAGGACACCACCGGCGCTGAGCTCTGACACTCACCCAGCCACATGTAGTGTCAGAAATACTACAGCCCCAGCCAGCACAGTTCAGAAGCTTACCCAGGTGTCAACCAGTAAAATCAAACACACACAAAGACTAAGGCATGCAAGAACCCTGTTTTCTTAAGCAGTATTAATTACTGATAGAGATCATTAACATCCAACTTCTCAAAATGACAACTGAGAGGAGGTGTATAGAAATAGTGGGTAGAGCTGTTAACCTTTGTAGTGTAGCCGACTCTGAAGAAACAAGTTGTAAGGGATTGGATTGTAATGCAATTAAGACTTATATTTTCCCTGCAGGTATGTAAGCATTGCTGTTCAAGAGTAAAGAAGATCCAAACGGCCTCAGGGTACACTCCAGGTGGATTCCCTGTGACACTGTTGCCCTCTCTGTCCCTTGAGCAGCTAATTCCTTGCCCCTTAACCTGTACTACTGACAATCCCCTCAAATGCTTCTTCTGCACCCTTTTGTCATCATGACTCAAGCTCTGTCCCAAATCATGTTAAGCCAGCTCTTTAGGATATACAGTTAACAACTCCAACATTTGGATAGAACACCATGTGATTTACCTGAATCACCTCAAGGAGAGATGAAGACTCCACTGTTACTAGCTGTTGCAAATATTCTGAGAACTAAATTTACAATTGCTTTGGATATTCAAGACAAAAGTGATTTAAGTATTTAGTTCCAAGGTCGTGAGTCTTGGAGAAGAAAAGTCTCTGGATTCTGGAGAGCAGAAGAGTTCAGTTACTATTTTTCCCTTGCACCACTAATAACAAGTCTTTCCCACATTTTAGTGTGAGAATGTGATGATAGAGCTGCTATTAAACAATTTAATTATAGTACTTCTGGGAGCATTCTAAGGTTAGAAATGCAACATTTCACATTTAACATCTTGAAATTATTTTTCCTCTTTGCAATGCAAGTTCACAATTATTTAAAAACCCACAAATTTGGACATACCTTCAAACAGGTTATTTCATGTTTAACAGACAGTGGTTCCCACTCTAGTGTAAATATAATATAATGAAGCCTTCTTATTATTCCACTCTTCCACAGGAATGGTTCTGAATTTGCTGATTTGTAGAATTCTTTTGTTTTCACCCCTCCAAGGGAAACACATAGCAATTTAAATCTTATGACAATAGGCTTGCTTTTCTTGGTTACATTTCACAAATATCTTGAAAACAGTCCATGGAACAAAAGGGTCTGCTACTCACAGGATGACAAAAATTGTTATATTAGGGAGAAGAAAAACAAAAAAAAAGGTCTCACTCAAACAATTTCAGACGCTAATAAATAAAACCAAACCAGTTCCTAAGAAAATGTCTTTAATTTTCATGTTATGGAAATACATATTTTGGTTTTATTTCCATGATACAAAAATTTAAATATCAAACATTTTCTGAAATCTACCAATGCAGATCCTTTTTTAAACAAATAAAGGGCTGGTGCAGTTAGCAGGTTTATCACATTTACCAAAAAACATTTTTTACAGAATCAGGATTTAAAAGTTGGAACAACAGATGTGAAAACAAAGAAAAACTACCTCCCACCAGGAAATTAATGTTGGAGAAACTTTTAAGTTACAGTTTTTTGAAAGGGTAGGTATGTGTAATGCTGGTATTTAGATGAATACCACCTGCACTGGGGGTGAGGGTAGAGAACAGAAATTCAAAAAATGATCCCAGTTAAAGTAGCAGGTAGAAAGCAATAAGTAAAACTGCAGTTCTACCTGTTTCCAGAATGCTGACAGCATACTGAAGCTGCCTGAAAAAACAGTTAAATATTAGGAGAGCTGTGGTAACTGCCCAAGCAAAGGAAACAGCCTAGCACAAGTCACAGAGTGCCAGTTCTTGTACAGTTCACAGCCAGCATGCCAAAGGAGGTGACCAAAGGACACTGAGTCTTGCTCCTTAAACCTAACATCAGTTACAACAGCAAGGATTTCACAGGATCAACAACAAGTCAAATACTAGGTGATGTACACACGAGTAAAACTGACAGTGATTGTTCAAGAAACAGTTTAAAATAATTAAACTGATTTTCAGGACACATACTGCTTTGTTAACACCACTTTATTCAAATAAAGTATGGCTTCCAAGAGGTGTATTCTCTCAACTGCTTTCAATCAATTCCACTTTTTAAGGCAGTTGTTTCCTACCATGTTTCAGGGACCTCAAAAATTCCAGTGGAACTACTTGTGAGGCTTCCTAGAAGACAGAATCATGGAATAAAAATTACATCAAGATTTTTTGTTGTTGTTATTCTCCCAGAGGATATTAAGACATATTTTCCTATAGAGGGAGGCTCTAGATACGTTACTGGCAAGTCAATATTTACAAAGAGAAACCAAGAGATTATTTATGAATAGGTACTAAAAAAGGGGGAAAAGTAAAGGTTAATTTCAAGTTTCTTAAATAAATGGTAAATAATGTATTTTTAACCCTAGTAATTAGGTAATTTTGGTTTTGCAATTACTGGGATGATAAAGTTAAATACTATTTTCCCAAGTGTACTTGTCATTATTTTTATTTAGGCTGTTAAGACAGGGAAGAATATTTTCATCCCAAATTAACTGGAGAATAAAGATGAATCATTACTACCGATAACACATATTCCCATGAGGCCAAAGAAGAGCCTGAATTTTATACTCAGAATTACAGACACTCTTGTCATTTTGTATATGCTTACAGGCCCCAACTGCCCTACTGAACAAAAAGAAGAAAACAATTTCCAAGCACAGTTTTTGAATCAGCTAAGAAAGATTTTACTCTACCAAGTCAGGAGAAAGAATGTCTGGAATACAATACTACTTTCTGGATAAAAGCTGCTAGTGCAATTATTGAAACAAAGTTTTAATTATGAATATTTGAATATACTTCAATGCAAGCAGTGCTCCAGTTGACTAATATGGTATGGTCATCTGGACCAAATTAAAATATGATTTAATTTTTATTATAATCCAATTTCTGCAAGAAATTATTAACAAACACTGAAATAGAATCAACAAAAAATAGATCAATAAAATGAAAATATTTTCATTTTATTCATGTTTAAATTCATGTGATCTAAGGATAGTTATTAACTTTTTTTGCACAAGCTGCAAAAACAGCAAAAATTACAAGATGAAACATCATCATCTGATTGTAACCTGCCTGCATTTAGTCAGATGTTCAGTTCAAAGTATTTTGGCTAAAAATTACATAGGTATTAAAATCTGGAAACACCCACCTTCCCATCAGCCCTAGGTGAAAAGTCTTCAGCCAATGAAGCCCAATAAAGGTTATGGTTACAAATATCACACAAAACACTGAATGTATTAATGCATACATAATGCATCAAAACAGAGTGCCTTCAATTTTGCTTACAATGCAAAACACATTGACTAAGCTCATCTACAAAGTCACATTAAAAAAAAATAGAACACCTAAAAATATATTAAAAATGCTTTATTTTAAGGAAAAGGTAAGCAAAAGTAATAAATCAACTACATTCTGATTCCTTTGGTTGGTGTCAGATTGGGTTTTGGCTGGTTGTGAGTTTTTTGGTTTGGACTGAGTTCTTTGCTTTTTGATGTTGTTTTGGGTTTGTTTGTTGAGTTTTTTTACCATTTTTGTATGATGCAGTCTTCAGTTTCAAGAAGAACTTTGAATGTAATGGAGTAAGTTACTGCTAGAAGCAATGACTTTGAAGAAAACAATTTCAGTTCTGTTCAGGCCTAGAACATTTCCAAACAGAACAGAAAACTATGTGCATTAACATGGTTCCAGCACTTACCTGCTGGAACTTGTTCTGTCTTGATCTTTTTCAACTTTTTGGCTCTCTTCTTGCCATCTGGAAGGGACTCTGCACAGGAGTCTGTCTGATCATTTTCTAGATCTTGGCCTTCTCCCTCTTCCATATCATCAGAAACAGTTTCTTCCTCAATAGGACTCATGCTTCTCTTTCCCACTGTACTGGGACCTGTAAAACTGGGAGACAGAAGAAAGATGATTGTGAAAAAGTCAAGAAGACACAGGTACATAAGTACACATTGTTGCACATCTATTAAATGCTTATGAAGGTAGAAGAATAAACTGTCCTAAGTGGTGTACCATGAAATTGCATTATCCGAAAGATTTGGCCTAACTATAAAATTCCTCAAATTTGCTATCTAATCTGATCTTCTGTAGATCAGGGTATTCATTTTTTGTACTACTGATGTCTCAGACTTAGCTGCTATTCTGATGAGATCACTCATCTGAAATGTAATTCAATCAGTTCTCTATCCCTGCACAGTTCTACATTTTATTCTCTTAGTTATGCAAGCTCTTTAAAGCACTGTCAATAGACACCAAATCAGGCACAACTGAAGCCTCAAAACCACATCTTGAAATTGAAGGAGCCTACATGCTCACTTCACCTCTCTGCTGGAAATACAGGTAGTTTTAAAAGCATTTTTATATAAAGGTAGAGGAAAACATCAGGCTCCACATATAAAATTTAAATCTGGCTTTCAAGTGCAGAGTCCTGTTGTTCACGGGACCAGTAAAATACAGAGCACACGAAATTGCACACTCACTTCATTAGCAGCATTTGAATGAAGTCTGACTAACAGAGTACAAAGATAACTCAGAGCCCCACTCCATTCAGCACACACTGAAATAACCTTGTGTAGGCTTTTGTTCCACTGCAATGCTATTGTTAAATTTCCTTAAAAGACAACTGACAGTATTAAAATCAAATTAGCATGAGTATAAAACAGAATGAGGTAGCAAAGGGGCTAATTAAAAACCAGTTCCCATTAGGAACTTCTAGATATGTAAACACCAGCTACTTAAATGTCTAATATAATTCTTTTAGAACAACCAATTTTAAAAAGGGTAGTTTTAGATTTATGAACTTTTATTTTTTAATTAGAACTACACAACATGGCTGTATGCATCTAAGCCACGTTCTATTCTGTGAGCTAAATAAATACTAATACTAAGTTATAAAACAAAGCTTTACAAGGTATTTTTTTCTTTTTAATCAACAGCAGTGAATTGCAGTGTTTCAATAAGGTTTCAGCTAAAGGAAGAACTGTTAAATTTTGCAGTATACTTTTGGCTTTGAAATGGAATTTTTTCAGCTGAACATTTTGCAACTTAAAACAGAGACTGTCTGGGATGTCCAAAGGCAATAAACAAAGATGAAACATATGATTACATCTCATGCTCTTACATCCACTTTAGGAGCACAAACACCATTTACTTTGATGAATAGCTGGTTTTTCCTCCAAACATTCACACACAGAAGGCCTTCTTGCATGATTTCTTACAAATCATCATTTTGAGTCATACCATAACCACCACCAATAAAAAGCTGGATAGAACTGTTAATCCTATGTACACACTTCAGGATTGCAAAACAGGCAAAAACTAGGGTTGGAAAGAAAAAAATCTAGGGAAGAAGTAGCATTAGGAAATGAAAAACTACTCTTTTTTTTTAAATACAGTTTAGAAAAGTTGTAAGAATTCTACTTTGGGGAAAGCCATTCTGAAAAATACATTAGGAAGAAAAAACTCAGGAACCATAAATTATGATCCCAGGATTTCTTCAGCACTTGGCTCTCAGAAGGGAACTTGCACTCACTGTAGGAAGAAGATCCCTTCTTGAATGGTCCTATGGCTGAATTTAATTTTTTCCAACATAAGACTCCTGTGAAGTTATTGCAAATAAAGAGAAACAAATTCTTGACCTTCAGTGCACATTTAGCTGGGTACCAAAGAACAACATAAAAATTAATTTTAAGCCTTATGGTCCTCCTGCAGATACCTTATGGGGGAAAAAAAACCCACCACCAAAAAGCGGCAGCACAAAATACAAAATAAACATATTTTATAATGAAAAACCATTGTCTTCCTTTCTCCTAAATAATTTTATTTGCTATTCATTCACTGACTGCATGGCTTCTGGAGGGGAAAGGGTTAATTGTTTTATGTCTTGTTCTTCTTTAACTTTAAATAAGATTTAAGATTACAGTAATGTTATTTATGTACCAAGCAGTAAATGAGTATGGTTGCATACACAACTACTCAAAGTTCAGTTTTCTACTTATAACAGTTATTTTGGATGTGCCCATGTATCTGCCTCAACTTCTTCATTCGGCTGACAAACAACTGAACAAAGTTAAAGACCAAACACAATAATTGCTTTCAGTCATTGCCCAACGCAGACAGACTTCTCTTATGATCCTTATGAGCATTTAGAGACACAGATTTACCCCATCCCCTAACCATGCAGCACTCAGGGTTCCAAACACACCTGTACAACAGCTATCCAGGCAATAACTCATTTTATTTTCTAAAGAACATATTATCAGATGTACTAAATAGCAGCAATCCAATTACCACTATGGTAATTAAATTGAAATAATCAGCATGTGGAGGGAAGCAAAAAGTAGGAAAACAATTATGATAATGCAGCATTTAACATTTTCTCTTTTGGAAAAGCATGTCTGATTTTTCAAAGAAACACTTCATGACAACAAGGTATTTGTAACTGGCCTGGATATATGAGGACCTACAATTTCAAATAAATTTCATTTACACAAAACTAAGTTCTCTTGACACTTGAAACAACATTGAGGGGTGGGAGTAGATACTGATCCATCATAAAACTCAGTCATTTCAGCTGAAGAGCAGGTGAATTCACCTAAAATAACAATACAAGCAGGAACACTATAATAATTTACTTGCAGTATTTGTTATCTATACCCTTAATACCTCAGCTTTTGCAATTCCTATTCTTTAGGGGGTAATAAACCACTGGAAACAACCATTTCTGTAATAAACCAAAAGAATCATCATCAATAAACCAAGCAGAAACACTTGCACATTTCAAGAATTAGCTATCTTTGGCAAAATGAAGGCATTCAAGGAAGTGGTGCTACAAACAGCCCTGACTTGACAGAAGATGCAGCACTCACAGTTTCAGGCAGAATTGTCTCCTTTCCTTGTACTTCTTACACTGTCTTTTGGCATTGCCCTTACTCTTCTTCACTCTTTCCAGATGATGATCAGGAGAATAAGGAAGTACAAATAGAGCAGGGTACCTAGTTTTCCATAGAGCAAACCCCATTTGAACTTTTCCTGCTATGGTTTAACACTGTTTTGCTAAGGAAAAGCCCTTAAAGCCACGCATGTAACTGCCTGGCAGAGCTGGCAGTCCTTGCTAAGCACAACACAGCCAGTTCCATCTGTTTCCTATGTGTGCTCTGAATAGCAACAGCTCTGGACAAGGGGATCTTATTTACTACTTGAAGTTCTGTCAAATGCAACACTTTTTCATCTGCTTCTCCATCTTACATTCATAATTAGGCATATTTCCATTGAAATCAATTTTTATATTTAAGGGTAGTATAAAGTTATATGCAAGGGATACATATTAATTATAAATTATTTTACCTTGTGACAGCTATTAAAACTATTAAACTTTATTTTCTGAAGAGAAATTCCTCTACAACATAGAACTACAGTTTTATCAACAAGACAAGAATTAAAGAACCTTTGTTACATATTTATCAATCTGTCCATTTAAGACAAAAGTTCCTTACAAGAAATACTCAATAACTTCCTTACTGAATGAAAAAGTAACCAGGACACATTGTCATCATGGAGACAAACTGCTATCCTGCAGCTGTGCTCCTTGGCAGAAGCTGATGCAGCAAGCTCATTAAATAATAAATAAATAAAGGATGCAGTAACATGAAGCTATTATAAGGGATCAGCTGCTGGATACATCACAGGGCTGAGTGCTCAGCTAGATACGACTTCAACTAATCTGGACAAATACACATGCACACACATATTTGTCCTGATTGTTTATATAAACATTAACACTATATTTTATTTTAAAATTATTGTATATAATAGATAAAATAGAAAGATTTTATATATCTTTAGATAGAAATATTTTTATATACCTTCTGGAAAATAAAGAGTTCATCTTGAGTGAAATCAAAGATTATGGTTTGCAGTTCCACGTTCTATCTAAACAGGTTATACTTCAGGGGAAGCATTTACAAAATATAAATTAACAAAAGAATTAAATATAACTAGTAAAAAATAAAACTAAATCAAGAAAAACATGTCAAAAGACCTGCATGAGAGGCAATGTGGGACAGAACCAAATCACTTTATTAATGGAATAATAAGAGAACAAAAAATTATGTAACATCAATTATAAGAGATCTGTCAACAAAATAAAGGCTGCTTTCCAAGGCTATCAAGTTGTTTAACATGTGAAAACAAAAAGCTACTTCTTGTAGAATTTTACAACACTAGGTGAAGAAAAGGTATTAAAAAATTTCAAGGAGAGTAAGTGCTTAGACAGACAACTCACTGGGGTATGTCAAATTTTAGGGAAAGAATTTAGTGAAAATTTTGCTCAGCAGTTTTCCAAATGACACATTTGTGGTGGATCTTAAACTTCTTTGCAAGACAACAGCAAATCAGCTTTCTGCATTTCCTGCTCTTCATGAGCTGCCATCGTTACCATTGCCTGCAACCGGTGAGGTACCAAAGCCCAGCACTCACTGAGAGGAGACACTTCCTGTGGCAGGAACAAAACTAGAACTCTGGGTTTCTTTGCAGCATCTCAAGGTGTAGTAAGTATTTCCAGACTAATAGTCCACCACCTTAGAGCTAAGCTTTAGCCACGTGCAGGCTGCTGCCAGGAGAATCCTTACAGCTCCTCACAGCACGGACTCCCCAGGATCCCTGAGTACAACAGTTCCATTAAACTAACTTCATTTGATATGGATTGTATCATCATCCCTCCATATGTTTTCTTGAATCAAACATGTCTAAAACACATTTAGAATTCCCAGCATGACAAAAGCCATGAACATCTGACAGCTTGCCAAAATACACACCTGCAAAATTAAAAGGTCATGAAAAGAACAGAACAATTTTAGTGAATTTGTTACTCGACAGATTAACATTTACAGAAAGATGTAATGAGAACTAGAACTTAATGTAGCATTCCAAGAAAGATAAGGCAGAAATACCTCAGCACTGGTTTTATGACCACCAAATTTGGTTTGTGTTACCACAGGACAGGGAGGAGAAGGAGACAAAATCCCTCAAAAACAAACTAAAACATCTGCTTAGAGAAGTGTAACTTACACACACCACTCAAACTTATTCTCATGCACAATTCATAGAACTGGTGGGACAGTGCAGGAGAAGGGAGGGGGAAGAATGGCAATAACTTGATAAGTTATTTATACAATTATATTAACACTAAAAATCTCTTCACATGCTCAGCTACACAGATGACTGAGAAAGAAGCTGCCTGTTACCATCATATCCAAAACCTGTCATTAATATCAGCAGATAAATATGGAACAAGAAATACACACAGCAACACAGGGAACATACTGTACCAGAACCAAAAGCATCATGGCCTAACAATTTTGTCCTTAAATAATGAACTAAAGCCCTTTTCAAGCTTTATACTAAAAGCTTAAAGCCATGCAAGTATCATCATTTGCCATCCTATTTCTGAAGCACAAGGACAACTCCATCAGGACTGCTCTAGAAGAGAATTTATACCATTCTTTGTGGCACTGTTATCACCATGGAAAGTCAGCCCAAAACCAACATGGTCTTTAAAAGATACATCATGACAACTAAGTGTCCACATGACACAAGCCATTCACAAATGTCCTATGACTAAAGAAAATAATTTTGAAATTTCGGTTATAAGGAATTATGCTGCTACATCAAGCTCAGAAGCTGTGATGTGACCTGCCCTCAAGATCTCAGCATTTAAAAGTCTGTCTGATCACATTTATAATGAAATTCCCTCTGTTCCTTTACCTACTGTCTTGTGACAGCTGATGTACCACTGCTGATTTATATGCAAAGAAATACACACAGAAACAATGTCCTGGATTAGTTAAGAACTACCTGAAAATTGTTAGATTTTGGACAGAAATGCAGGAAGAACACGAGCTGGCAGCACAGACATCTCACCTGTTAACAGAGTAGTACCGACTCTGGGAAACGTAAGGTGTGCACTGGGTTTTTAACCTCTTCCTCTCCATCTCCTTCCAGCTATCTTCTGTACATTTTCTCTTGGTCTGTTTTTCTTCATGTTTTTTCTCCACATACTCTGCATATGTCTGGATCCTATAACTTTCAGCATACCGGCTGGTGTTTACAGCTATGGAGGAGGAGAATGATATTATACACAAAACACTTAAATGACAGCATGCCCTCTACTGAAATAGCTTATTTGGAAAAGCAGAAGGCTGCAAGCTATTTGTTCTGTTCATAAAACAATTTCTAGTTCCATTGCTAGCAATTAAAAAAACAAAACAAACCCAAAATGCCATATTCTCTAGAAGTCACAGTGTCTGAACTAGATGCTCAAAGCTCTTCTCAAAGTCAGACTTTGTGCAAAAAGAGTTAAATCTACTTAAGACATTTCTTTTAAATTAGAAACTATCAATTCTTCAGTCGTAACCCTCTTCCAGATTGCTTGTTGGCAAGAAAAGATTTCCTGGATTTTTTCCCTTTTAGTCTCATTACTTAACCCAGCAGGTTTATTTTGCAAGTCTGCCAGGAAAAGACGACATTTGCAAAGCCTGTGCCAAAACTCTGTTTGATTGCTGTGAAACATAAGCTTATTTGAGCTGCATTTTTGGTTGCACAAGATATCCATGGAAGAAGCACTTAACTAACAGCCAGCTGTTCCATCCTTGTACCTTTCTAATGTCTGATCTCCCTTTAACCAAAAACCACTTCGAGTTCAAGGTAGAAAGATTTCTGTCAATGCAAAATTAGAAGCACTTTAAAACTACAGAAAAAAACTTTCACTGCCTCCACTCAGTAACAATTTAACAACATTCCTTCAAGCCCCAGCATCTTCACAGCTCTCAGCCTTTAGTCTGCGAGCCAAGCTCTGGCCTGACGCCATCCCTGTAACAGATGAATCAGCAAATTAAACTGACTGTCAACTGGTGTCTTCTGCTGCTTTCAGCCTAGCTCTCTGAAAGAAAGTATTGTAAACCAAGCATTAAACCAGTTTAAATGTAAACAAAACACAACAACCCCCCTCCCCAACCCCAGACTGTTTTCCTGCACATTTTAAAATACTGCAATTGTAGTGGAGACAAAAATCCTGATTTTATTATGTACTTCCAATTTTTTAGAGCCATTTCAGATGCATATCCCACTCTGGGATTCTAGCTGAGTTATAAATACATATTATTCTGTGCTACCTCTGGTGCAAGCACTAGAGATGGCAAGCTCCAACACCACATTTCAGAAAGGAGAGGAAGATGGGTGGATGTGTTTTTTTCTCCTCTTTCAGGACAGAGCATCCATTCTGTGTATTTGCTGTGTAACAGTGAAATAGATTTCTACAATACCTGCCATGGTTTATAGATGCTGCTGTTGCAACATACGTAAGACCAGGCAGGAGCGTTGACTATTTAATTTTAATCCCAAGTACAGACAGCAGTAGTTATGATTAACAGCCCCATGAGATAGCTGCACTATCCAACAAGTGTCAGACATACCTCCTTTCATCCCTCTCGTATTTGTTTTGAACTGCAAAGTTACAGGATCTGCTTGTAAGAATTAGGACAATATTTATTGCCCATGAAGTTATGGGGCAGGCATCATGAATGAATTAATAAGGCTCACTGGAGTTTACTGCATGCCAGCCAACATTCCTTGGGGGAAAATTTGTTTAGTTAAACTCAAGCATGTTTTTACTTGCTAAAATCAAGCACAAAGTTACCATGGATCATCTGATACATACTCATTTGTTAAAACACAATAACATTATTTGTTTTGCTACAAGATATGAGCCAAAGTTATGGGCTTGCCATTTAATTCCTTGATAAACTCAGCCCTTTCTCAAGGAGGAAAAACAAATCATTTGAGGCCTAAATATAATTCTAAAATAAATCTGTGCAAGAGTCAGTGTTTTATGTACAAAGTCAAGTCTACTTTCTTGAAATAAGGTGTGTATTTTACAGCAATCCATTCATATGGTACATACACACACAAATATATGCATATACCTATATAGTATATATATTTAATATAAAATGTTACATGCTGAATATTTTGCTTCATCATTGAAAAACTGAAATGAAGCCATATGGAGAAGTCTAAGGAGCCACAGAGATAAAACAATCTTGCATGGTCTTGAATTGAAGAGCGGCTCCTCTGATGCTTTTCTGATGGATGCTGTTCATATTGCCAGCAAAGCAAATACAGTTAGGTGGTTCTGCACTCCCAACAGAAGAAATGCATTGCTAGAATGTTCTGTGAATGCTAAAAAACTAAAGAGAAGTTGGGGGGGGTATTTCTTTAAATTTTAAGAGATGAGACAAATCTTTCTGTGCCAAACCTGACCTAGTACCAACACCACGTGGCTGCATTTCACATTAACTGCAGCCCCAAAGTTTCTGTCTCAGCAGAATAACAGTAACTGCAAATTATTTTAGGAAAAGCATTTCTAGAGGATGGCCCCTTCCCTCATTACTAGGGAAGGCATCAAACAGGCTGACTGTCATTGAGTGGTCCAAGAGGAACGTTTACAAAGATCCTTTTTGTCAAGTCCTTGCTCTTATGGAGAGCAACATCCTGACAGATGGCCACTGATAATATTAAGCCTCTTAATAAAAAGACAAATATGTTGGTGAACCATGTAGGTAAAAGAAAAGCCACAATATATAAATACAATAAACACACAGAGCTATACAGATTAAGGCTGCAGTACTAAACACTTAAGCTTATGAAATACTTCAGTAAAATGTCACCTGTGAAGCCTTTAAGTGACCTCTGTATGGATGCTGCATTAACCTCATCTGCCCATGCTCTCCTTAAACACGGGAGCTCTGCCTCAGCCACAGCAACAGTGTGCAATTAGGAGTAGCTAAGGCAGTATTGTGTTTTACTCTCAATACTCACCATATGGTTTCACAGCCTTATTTATTGACTACTAGGGCTATTCACGCCACATGTAACAATCCAGAAGTTTGCCATGATGACAAAAGTGAACATGCATAGTCCAGTATTTCAAAGTAAAACTCAGGAGTGGAAGCAGCAGGGCTGTGTGCCTATTTTACCAACAGAAAGCAGAAGACTCAACATCCCAAATCAGAGGGCATCTTTTAAATTAACCTAAATAGAATTCAATTGTCCCCTACACAATATTCAGGGCTGAGCTCCTCCACATTAAATGTACAAACTTACTCCCAGAGAAGCCATAAATCCTAAAGAAACATGTACATGATGATGTAACCATGGACATTGCCAAGGTGTAAGCAGAATTCAACTATATTTTGTTAAATATTACTGAAATTTTCAATGTAACATGAATGGCCCCTTTTGTTAACCTATATACAGCTTTCAGTCCTTCAAGCATACCTGGACAATTTCTGCTGCAAGGCATTAAAAGTTAACACATGTGGCTAATTAGCTGACCAGAGTATCTCAAGTGTACTTGATAAGAGCAACTATATGCAGGCTGTACCCAAACTGATAACACCAATTTGTACATGGTGCTGCCCATCCCTTTGTTCTCCTCTTCTGTATCAGCTGAAGATAGAAGGTGCCTATACAGATTCTAAATAGCAGCTCAGAAACCTCTTTAAAAGACAAGCACAGAAGTACACCCATAGCAACACCTTGCCTTGTATTCACATTGTTTCACAGTCCTCCAAGGCTTTTTACAAAGGCCAGAAGATGCAGACATTTATAGGAACAGGTTAAAAAACAGGACACACTATATTTATTCCTAGGTTCTTCATTTAAACATTTCTCACTAAATCACAAGTACAGTGACTTTTATTACCAAAACAATTCATTAGAGAATTTAAGATAGGGAATAGAATAACAGAATTGATTTTAAAATGCATTTATTACAGAAAAAAACCCCAAAACAAACAGGTCCCAAACCAACGAAATACCAAGAATTTTAAGCAATTTTACAGTACAAATCACACAATTTTTGGTAATTGAG
Organism: Zonotrichia albicollis; assembly: GCF_047830755.1. NCBI lineage: Eukaryota > Metazoa > Chordata > Aves > Passeriformes > Passerellidae > Zonotrichia > Zonotrichia albicollis. The sequence goes on from NC_133834.1 coordinate 9,824,740, forward strand.
GTTGCTTTAATTTATCAGCTTGGATGACTTACTGCTTTCAGTATATGAATATCTACTAACCTGATTTCATGAAAATCTATGAAAGACTATAATCACCTGTGCTTTCAAACAAATAACATTTCCCAGCATGTAGGCCACAGAACAAGCCTCCTGCTTGTCAAAGCACAAAAAAAAGACACAGAGCAGTGCCAGAAAGATTCAATTTCAATAATTCAGTTCTTTCCAAAATATGTACTGGCTATAACCAAAACAGAACAGAAAAACCAAAACCAAATCAAGAACAACAACTACAAAAAGTAGTGGTGACAATGTATATGCCAAGCATTTAGACAATGGATAAGTACCTGAGGAGCAGTGGGGAATTTACTGCAGCAGGATCTAGGAGGGCTTTAATTGACATAATTCTTTATCTGGAACTTCTCATTAGAAGTTATTTCATTCTTATATCTATATATGGATGAAGAAACAATGGCTCTTGCTGCTATGGAGCAGTTGCTATAAGGAGGCTGCTGGTGAGCCCTCAGTATCCTCTGCACAGCTATGAATGTATGAGCAAGTGTGAAAAACACTCCCAGGATGTTCATAGGGAATTACACAGAGGCACTGATTGTACATCCAGACCCTGAAAGCTTTAGTTGAGCTTGGTAAGGATAGATGAGCTAAACTCAGTGGGGGTTTCTAATAGATTTTATTTCTTTTTTTAATTGTGGGAATTCTGTCTGAAAAGCTCTTAAGTGCAACAAAATTTTAGCCAGTTAATCAGAAGAGTTACATATACTGCTGCTCTCACTGGTCCCACAGCATTTGATGCAAGTATTTCAGTAAATGGGGGTGACATTACCCAACACATCCCAAATGATCATCTATAATGGCCTTAAATTCCAGCCACTGCTCCCTGAAGTAAGGTTATGGGTCAGAACTCAAATAAATGCCCAAAGCAACTAGAGAAACCACTAAGAGCTTCTGGATTCCACTACAGTCAATCAAAAATCTTTTAAAACTCCACCCCAAAGCCACCTCCAAAACAACATAAAATCCCCAAACCACAAACAAGCCCAACCTAAAACCCAACACACCAAGAAGCCTGTTTTCCCACATAACTAACAGCAATATTTTCAAATGTTCAAATACAAATTTACAAACTTATGTCTGGAGAGACTGCATATTGTTCACACACAGACTGCAGGCACAGTAGCAGTCCAGGCTCTTTGGACACTCTTATTTTGCATGTGCTCTACAATAGCACCAAAAGGCTTCTCACTGCATTTATTCCTTGTAAATGTAAACCAAACCAAATGTGCATAAGTCAAAGTGTACTTGGAGGTGAAAACCACAAAAGTCTTTGACAGTTATACTCTGTGCAAAGTAACAGTAAATAGCCTCAATAAATACAGCCCCATGTGAAGAAACCAGCACTATTCTACATACAGGTTTAGGGACTGGGAGGGTCATGGAATGAAACACAAAACTCTCAAGCAAGTCCAGTTTGGGCTTGTCTTTGCTGCCACACATGTGCTGCTGTATGGAAGCCCAGTTCCTCCAAGCAAGTCAGTGCTTTTGCCATTAGAATCACAGACCCTGCTGGCTCAGAGCATTTTGCAGGAGCCAGTTAAAGCCTTAAGGCTGAAGTAAAGCCAACACTCACCTATTTGTACTTGCTCTGGCTGGCTCAGTGAGACAAATGCTGATGTATCGTCAATCCATGAAACCTGAATGTTACCTAGAAAAGCAAAAGAAATTTTTATGAGTAGTTTTATTTTAGACTCAGTCACAGATTTTTATCTGATATGCCATGACATAGAAAAGCCAACTAGGAGTAACTGCACTTGAGAAGGCTTTTGTCCACTGTACAGGTGGGTAGTTCACACCCAGTTGCACAAGGGCCTGGAACTGCTCAGAAAGTCAGGGCAGCGTGAGCATCCTGCACATCCCAGACCCTCACATCCTCCCTTCGTGGCTTCTACATGAGTCTACAAAATAAACTGAAGTGATTATCTGGGAATTTCAGCCCTTCACTTAAATAAATAACAGCTCTTTGAGCGATGATAAATTCCAGTTGAAAGGGGTAGGTAGAGGATTGATCACACCAAGGGAGAACTCCACTGTTGGAACACTAAATTTTCAAACTCTGATTTGTTTGAATCCCACTATACATAATTTCCTGGATGTGAACTAAAAACTTAATTTGAGTCAATATGAGGACAAATGCACAAAATCATGGACCTCATTTGGAAGCTGTTACAATGGAACAGTGACTGGAAATAAGTCCCCCTATTCATCAAGCAGTTAGTGCATTTTCTATGTGAATGGCTTAAAATGTCACATTAGCACTAAAAGAGCTCATAATCAAGCAAAAGCAGAGGAAAGGATTCCCATTCCAGACACAAGGTCTTATTATAGTCTGAAATCCATTTACATCTCCTGTGCTTACCTCTCCTGTCCTTATCTAAGTGCTTTACTGTTAGTACAATTCAGATATTGAAAACTGGTGCCATTTTTTTTCACATAGACTAGAAAATCAAGTTATATATAATGTTACACCACCATTTAACCTTCAGACATTACAAGGTTAAAAACAACGATGCAAAATGGCTAAAATACATTTATTCTCAGTTGTTTTATCTATTGAAATCTAATTTAGTCTACAGGTTACAAGGTTATAGAAATCTCTTCTGAAATCCAGCCAGATTATAAACAGATTTTCTAATTATAAAAAAATAAAAGCCTAGATAGATTTCATTCGCATGCTATACATTTGAGTAGCCAGCTATTTAGGAGTTTAAGTTATAATCATTTTGATCATTGCCAAAACCATAATTAATTCAGTATGGTTTCTGACATCTCCCTGTACTGAAGGGCTAAGGTTGCTATTAAGAGTAGCCTACACCATGAAGTTAGAATTTCTTTAAACATATTTTAGGGCACATTAATTGAATTTCTAATAATTTTGCCTTTCAAGAACACAGAACTCTGCTGCCTATGGGTAAGGCTCTTTGGTGTAGGGAGAACATCCTTTTGGCAGGACATGAACATTTCCCACCACAAGCTGTGACTGCAGCTCAGAACTGCAGTGCAATGTGGCAGGACCCTGACATGGAGCTTCCTTTAAAGGACAGAAATTACTGTACAAATTCATATTCCTCTACATGCATTGGTAAGTCTTTGCTCTAAAATGATTTGTGTAGAAAGTTCTCCAATTTTGTATTACTAATGACGAAATTTTCTAAACAATCATTTCAGACATCTGAACCCATATTCTGTTGTAACTCTGGAACACAGAAATGCTGTCCATATTGTGTCCTCTTCCTATATATACAGTTTATTAATTTCAAGCTACCTGAGCAAACTGAAAGATAGATCAGAAAGAAAAATTCTCCTGAATACCTTGCAATTGCGTCCTCAGTATAAAATAGGATCCGCAACAGACAAAAAAAAATTCCTAAAGGAATTCAGCTATTATTCAGATGGACTTCAGAATCCATATTTTCACTAAGTGCCAAATAAAAATAAATTAATAAAAATCCAACCTATTGGTGGCACATAATTTCAGTATCAGATCCTTGTTTATTGTTGCAGAAAGGTTGATGCATTCCATATGACTTCTGACTTTGTATTTTTAGCTAATAAAGGGTTTCAACACCTGCCAACATATCTTGCTTTTATATTCAGATTTATACATTTTAAATACAGAATTTAAAGAAAGTCAAACATTAACTAGCAGACACTGAGTTCCAACCTGAAGCAAACCGCAACAAATGCTCTTATGCAACTCTCCATGCTTAAGAAATGCTCTCTACAAACTGCCACATTTCATCATTATTAAGAAGTAAGAATTTAGGAGAGATAAGATTAATAAATTAAATCATTCAGCAATACTGCTAAGCACTCAGTAAATATTGTGCATTTCAGAAGTATGGTGAAATGCAAATAAAGATCTGGAAAGCAAATGCAGCTGCAGTTCAATATTTAGCAATCACCAGAGTCCTGTGCCAGCTCACTGCAAGGCCAGTGCAGATAAGCCATGGACAGCAATGTAATGGAACAGCAGCTCTAGAGAAACAAACCAGGAAATCTCTCTCTCTGCACATCAAGTCTTCAATACTTTTACAAATGCCACTGGTGGTGGCATGGGTGGACAATGACATGAAGGTGTAAGTAAAATGTATTTCTTCTATAAAGAAATTTGAAAATTCTCCACATATTAGCTCAAACATGCAAACAAGATTAAGTCCACAGAATAAATTCATACTGATGGATTACATCATTGAAACATTTTCCTTTTTATACTCTGTTCTTGTACATCTCCTACATGATTTCTACTGGCAATTAAGCAGCAGTTTTTATAATACTTCGATAGTATGAGTTTTAATCAAAAGCCCAAAAAACATTAATTTAAGTAGAACTTGAAGCTATACACCAAAGCTGTATTCCAGCAAATCCTGTTTTAATGACTTCCTATTTCACATCAGCATGACCAAATAAACAATGCAAATTTAAGAATCTAAAGTCTTCTAAGAGACTGCATAGTGCTGCAAGTACTGGTACAGTGAAACTACATTCACCCCTGAGACTATAAAAACATCTTGCATGAACAGGTGTCCACTTGGTATGCAGGCAGTCCTGAAGGATTTCAGAATCATGAACACCCCTTCTAGAGTAGCAAATGTAAACCAGTTCCAAGTGTGACACTGCAGCCCTTTCAGCTGTTTCACCATATTTTGTTAGACGCTCCATGGAAGATTTTAACTCTGCTTCAATTCCTTCTAAAATAATTTTTCTGTAAAATTCGACTAATACTGCTTGATTTCAAGGCACTTTGCTTTAACTGATGTAATACCTTAGGATAATTCATGTCTGCTACTGCCTTTTTTTTTTGTAGCTTTTGGTAAATCGCTTAACCTCACGCTGCACCACTCTGCCTCTATCCACCTACAACTGGAAAATCATGGGTACTTCTGTATTCCAGAATTTGGGAAGGAATAATCTGCAGGGTTTTTTGAAATACCACGGCAAAAAGACTTCAAAAAATATAGATTAATTACAAACCTGGAGTTTGTAAATGGAAACATGAAAACATTCAGCTCTAAAATCTGCAGAGGTGCGGGAATCGGCAAGTCCCAAAGCGAGCCTTGAGCGGCGTAGGAGCGCGCCCCCTGGCGGCCGTGCCCGTCCCTCGTAGGGAAGCGGCGGCGCTGAGGGGCACAAACCGCCGGGAGCCGAGGGGGGGAAACCGGGAGCTGAGGGGCGCAAACCGCCGGGAGCCGAGGGGGGGAAACCGGGAGCTGAGGGGCGCAAACCGGGAGCTGAGGGGCGCAAAGCGCCGGGAACCGAGGGGCACAAACCGGGAGCCGAGTGGGGGAAACCGCCGGGAACCGAGGGCCACAAAGCGCCGGGAGCCGAGGCCAAACCGCGCTCCTCACCCCGAAGAGCAGCTCCGCGAGAATCCTGCCATTTCTACATTCTGGCGGAGCTGCTGTTCATTCTCTACATTCTCGCGTCCTACATCTCCCAGTCGGGGCTATTAAATCCTAACCACTCCACTGACCCCGGCTGCAGTGAAGATCGAATGCTCACAAGGAACTGAGGGAGCTGGATGCAGCTCCAGAGACCCTGCACAGACAAGAGTACCAAGCACAAGAGATAAGGTCTCTTCTTCCACATCATCTATTAGCTCAGCTGTCCAGGTACCTACATTTCATACTTGTACTTGTTATTAACTACCCCTTCTGCTGTTTCTTCTCACTTGGATGGTACACAATCTGGAAATCAACTTAGTTATTTTCAAGCTTGCTTGCTTGCCTAGACTCACATGCTGGAGTTTGGCCTTACACCGGCTGCAGGATGAACCCTGTTCCTAAAGCCTCCATCTGCCCCACACCAATCCCCATTCTGTTTTTACACCTATATAAACTCTTACTTCCCATCAGGAGAAGCTGTAAATAAAAGGATTAAAGATCCACAATATTCAACAAGCACCAAAATAAAGATTTCTAAAGAGCAGTTAATAAGAACAGTAATTTTCAACACATCATTACAAAGTCCACAGGACATCACATTCAAACATTACAAGAAGAGATTCATCATTACCTATGCTAGCAATAAGTCTGCACTCACAGACTAAAAATAACAAAACGAACCAGAAGTTTACCTTATTAATAATAACAATCAAAAAAACAAAACAAAAAAACCCCAAATCCCCAAAAAACCACGAAGACAGACTGTATCACTCACCAAAGGCACTAAAAAGCTGGTATAGGTCACTAGTCTTCCACTCTTTGGGAAAAGTAACATGAAGAACATGATCTCGTTTGGGCTGCACTACAAAACAAAAGTTTTTTTTGTTAAAATAAAAGTCACTGCTTGTATCTTTAGAATATCCTAAAACTGTCATCTAGTGTGGTTATGTGGTTTTTTCTTCCCTTTCCTTTTTATCTTGTGCAGCAACTTCATTCTTTTAAATGAGTTTTTAACACACATTTAACACACAAAAGATGATGAAAGTCACATTCACATATTCAATACTATTTATCTTAACACATTACTGAAATTCATTATTTCAGGAAAAATTGCACAAACTTGCTATTTCACGACCTGACAAACAAACATACAAATTACAAGAGTCACCTAGTCAGCTGTGCCTCATCTCTTTTTTAAAAATGCAGACCCCAAGTGCACCTCCCACAGAAACCTGGCTGTACTCTTCAGGTGGCTTTGCTTCTCTGCAAACAACCACCAGACTGCTTCCTGAACCCACAGTGGGGTTTACATCTCAGAAAGCAACTCAAGTGGCTAAACCAGCCAGCCCAAGGTGCCACCCCTGCAATGCTTTCTGTTTAGAGCCTCAGAGAGCCTCTTTGGCTCAGGTTCTCCTACAATATCTGCATCAGTCTGTTCTACAGGAGTGGCTTTCAGATAAAAGAGACAGACTTTCAGAGGCAGACTCTTTTCTGGCAGCCCTTCTTGGCAAAGTATCAAAACAATCCTGTAAGTTGGCCAGCAAGTGGAAGCAGCATCTTTACAAATCAGTAGCTTTGGCACTCTCTCAATGACCCACAGTATTTACCCATTCTTCCACTCAGTATCAAACAGTTGGGGAAGGAAGATGCAATGTAATTAGATTACCATTCCAGCAGAGCCAGAGCTCAGTGATCTGACCATCTAACTGAATTTAAAATTAAATTTATGCCCTTACAGCATGTACTTTCCAACAGTTACTTGCATCTCTCTAGAACTGCATTCTGTTACTATTACACTGGCATCTAATAGAGCCACACTCCAGTCTGAGCTTTCCAATGCAAGGAGTGGAAAATGTCTCCACATCAGTACTGATTCCAAATGGGTGTAATTTTCAAGACACTGTGTATCTGACTCCTCAATATAAAATTAAGCATTTATCTAATCAAGGACCAGACTGACTTTCAGGGCTTTGCACTTTATTAAGTCAAGGCATCAGTGGGAACCCTCATATAAAGTTTTCCCCCTCATAATGAAACATCCCGTAACAGTAAGGACATTTACAGTAGTAGAATCTAGTTTAATTTAAATATATTATCAATTAATTACAGCTCCAGGTCTGTAAACTGAAATAACCAGAAAGGTAAGAATGTTTTAAGTCATATTTTTCCATTATCATAATCCCATGTGGCAAAAGAATCCTGATGTTCAGGCTGAAGGAGAGGTACTACTGCACAGCAACTGAGAAACAAAGTGGCCACAAGATTTCAGAACCATTTGCTACTCACTAGTTTGTATTCTGTATTTACTGCTGGGGTAAGGGGACAGAGTGAAGATCCCACTTTTTTGTGATATGGTACATAAGAATAGTACTCCAAAATAACAATAAAGCTGTTAATTTCAAACTCATTTAGTTACATTAACTTAATTTGTTCTCTTAAGCCCCCTTTATAATGCAGACTCTCTGGTCAAAGTTGAACAATTTCTGGGTTTAGTATTTTGTTAAAGGAAAACAAGGAAGCAGACACATTTAAATCATTCCATAAGTAGCTAATAACCCAAACACAGCTGATAGATGTGCTGATATCCTTGCTTTAGATATACATAATTAATCTTTCACTTCCTTCTCCAGGAAGTGTGTCAGAATGGTGCTGCTTTTCCAATGAGAGAAGCTACTTACAGTCTGGTCCTTCCAAATTGAGATATGGTATATCCATTACTCTCATAAGAAATAGCCTAGAAGCAATATGGAAAAGAACCATTAGCAAATTTCTGCCTGAAGAACTTTTCCTTTTTATAGTTTTTTTACATGTTTCTTCTAAAGAAGCAGAATAACCATCCCAAACTTATTCTAAGGTATGTTAAAACAAAACAGACCCTCTAAGCCCAATCCCTTATCCAAGAGTGAGAACTTGCACCAGTTGTGCCACACACTGTCCCACCTAATTTATCCTCTGAGTCTCAGCAAAAGTGGGAGGTTTTATTAAAAACAAAAAGGTAGGTTTGTTTTAAGCAGAGTTATTATCTGAACAAACTTTTGCCAAGTTTTTGGGATGTACTGATTTTTAAAGCACTCAAATAGTAAGTTTAGTAGGTTTTCATAAAAATAAAGATGAAGTCTACTAAAAACACAACAAAAACTTCTGGGGAGAAAACTAGTTAAGCTTCCCTGCCCCAGGGTTTATCATATTGAGGAAAGCAATACAGTGGCCAACTGCAAGAACACACTACTGACAAAAAAATACATTTACCTGAAATTAATTAGGATGAGGTTTTTATTCCCTGAGACAAATCCTACATTTATTTGTTTGGCCAAACAATGATGTCACTAAACAGCACACACACATACACCTGTACTCCCTGCAGCCTAAACACTGATTTTAGTATCAAGTGCACTTCAGGTGTGTAACAGAAGTAAGTGCAGCTTGCAGCACTAACTTACACCACATGGATTATGAACACTGAGCTCCAACATAATCCATGATTAAGTATCCATAACTGTGGTTCTAGGATTCCTCATCTAACTGCAGAACATTTAAATTAATAAGACTTTCCTGTATGACAGCATGAGCTCTATATTGAATTAGCTGGATTCATGAAGTTGTGAGTTAGTGTTGTGAGAATCAGTGTCATAGCTGCACTTCCTTAAAAGCTAAGCAGACCAAGCTAAAAAAAATGTTATTTCCTACACTCTTTAGGGACTACAGCCAGATCACACAGTCAGTCAGAGGACAGAAATCCATTTCTCAATAAGAACTCTGGGGTATTTTGAGGGAGCTACTTGGAAAACAGTTGTTTCTGTGGCAAGTCAAAGAGAACGAGGAGAGGAAGGCCAGCACTGTGCCAGCCACAGCAGTGCATAGATAATGTCAAGGAGCCAACACTTCCTCTGCACTGAGCTAGGATGGAAGTTTTCACAAGTGTGTGGTGAACTGTGCAGAGAAACAGATCTAGCTGAAAAAAGAAAAGAGATTTCTTTTAACCCAGCTCAGTTTACCAGTCCAGGTCAGTGACTGCTGCAGCCACACGTGGCTGCAAGTATTCCTGCAGTGAGAGTGGGAAGTTATTGGTCAAACTGCACAAAAACACACCAATCTCCTCTTGCAGTAATTTTGCAAAGAAAAGTAAATTAATATAGAAAAGCTGAGGGATTTCCAGTACATGCCAGAGAACACAGCTCCCTATGAGAAACTTTCTACAAATATAGCACAAACTCAAGTGATTTGCATGGATTTTGGTTTCTGATATCCATTGTATAAAAAACATTTCTAAGCTAATTTCTATTTCTACATGCCATGATGCTATTCATCTCAATAAAATATGGTGTTCTCATTTCTCTACACTTCTTCCATCCTCTGCCTCCAGCTACAGCAAAAGAATAAACAGCATTCAAACAACCCAAGGAGATACAAAAGAACATTGTCATTAAAAGTTTGTGGGGCTTGTGGGTGGGGACAGGAAGAAATGGAAGAGCCATTGCCCTAAACCAGTCAAAAAATATCAAACCAACTCAAAAGTATATGAGACAATAACAGTACCCAAATTATACACACAAGAGTTTAGATACTGCAATAAAGAGTCCCATCATCTCAACTCATAAATGTTCACTGGGGATTACTCACAGCAGACAAAGAGGATTTTTCAAAGATGTTGTATATACAATAAAGCATAAAGATTACAGAAATGCATCTCTGGAATTCCTGCTTTATTGAGTTGTTTATCATATAACTTACTGCATTATGCCTAAAAGAGCCAAACAACCCTAAGGGAAAGTCTGTTTTTAATCAGTTCCACTCTCACAAAAGCCCTAAAACTAAAGATTTTTACCTATGTTCATCATTATTCTATATGAACATTAACATATATCCTGGCCATCATTGAACAGCCAGCCAGGAAGTTCCATAATTTTGCTGACATAATGAAAGACATCAAAATTACTCTGGAAAAAAGTACTACCTTCAGTTGAAAGCTAATTTCATAATAATCAAAGCTTGATTTTTTCATTTTAAATTTCCTAATTTAAATCACATTAGTGCAAGCCCATTCAAACAGGAAACATTTCCAAAGTCCCAGCAACGATGTGAAAGTTTAATCACTGAACTGTAGTTAAATATTAACATCTAATACACAGATAATCTTGAAATTAAGACTTTATACACAACCCAAAAAATCATGGTCTGTTTTAAAGAACATTTTCAAGAAAAAAATAGTTGCTGTATTCTGGTTTGCTAGTTTTACATTATAGGAGAAAGAAAATTAGCTTGAAAAATACCAGCCTTGGTCTGCTTGCTGTAAGGAAAAGGTGAGAGTCTCACCTCTAGGCTCTGACTTGGGTGATGTGGCAGATGTTAGTTAGAATATGGCAAAGCTTCTAAAATTATAGGAAGGCAAGACATGGCAAGTCTTCCAAGTTTCCATGATTTAAAAACAATATATAGCTTTTCTAAAACTATATGTTCTCAATAATGGCAGAATGGACAAACATTCTTTTCTTGCAAACAGTAATTTTCATTTCTTGCTTAAAAAAGTAAAAAAAAATAAAAAGGCAGCTGCTCTCCCTACAGTTTGTAAACTCTCCCTTTCTTTGCAGTCAGGCAGTTAACCCTGAAGGCAGAACAGACACAGCAGGCTTCTCTCACTCACTCTCACAACTTTGAAATGTCACATTTCAAGTACACAATTAATTTGAAAAGCTTAAATTGAAATGTACTATTATGACAGCTCTCGAAGTTGCTGTTTGTACTTGTTGCAAATATGCATTTCTAGGAAAAATTTTGGTTTATTACTGAAGAATTATCCTGCTCAATTGGCACTTACTACTTGGCACGTGTGTACCAACAACCTTGTGACAAATCCCATCTTAAAATGAAATTGTGCTGATCAATTCTATCTTCACCCTCACAGTCAAATCAAGCAGTCACTGTGGGTCCATGTTCCATCTAGGGAATATTTGTACATCTGCTAAAATATATGGAGTTACTGCCTCACATGTCTCAGTGTCTAGAGAATATAGTAACTGCTGTCACTATAATGATAAAATTTTCAGAGCAATGAAAGTTGAAAGCCACTGATCATAGTGATTTTCTCATTTGTGTGGGCTATCTGAAGATAAAATAATTAACTTTGCCAACTCTTGTATTACAGGTTTAAAATTCAAGAATTTCTCTTGAATTTACACAGAGTAAGCACTAGAATCTTTTCAATTTCAACTCCTTTTTCTTTATGTGACAGATTGCAGCATCTTTAGAAGATTCCTAAGGTAAAATCTACAGATTAATTATGTAAAGGATTGACTCTGTGCATAAAGGATTCTAGATTCCCCAAGTTTTACTTCAATTTGTTCAAGGAGTTTGCATGAAGATCCAATTCAAAACCAAAATACTGCTTATAGCAACATTCCATAAATCATACATGTATATTTCTTATGCCATCTTAAAAAAGGGTTACCCAACAATGTCAATACCAATGCTTTGTGTTGTTTGGACTGACAATACCATAGGGATATTTTAGTTTTTCCAGCCTGATGAGCACACTCAGTTTCACCATCACCAGTTACTGAGGGTCCTACAACATAAAGAACACCTTTTACACCTTTTTCTTCAGTTCCACCACTTCCAAAGCTTACTCCAGAAATAATGGCAAGGCCATTAAAGCAGGCCAGGTACTCTTCTAAGTGTCCTTTCACAGGCCAGCAGAAAGTAAACCACCCTCCTCAAAACAAAAGCTATTTATTTCATAGCCTCTCCAGCAATGCCAGCATGAATCAGAAAGCCAGAAAAACTTCAGTTTAAAGAAAAATGCAGTTAGCTATTGATTCCATGGCAAGAGGTAGATCTGCTGAAGCTGGTGTTGTACTTCCTTGTGTTAGCAGGATTTATACAACTACTTACTTGTTAAAAAAAGGTTCAATGAGTTCTGATCTAGCAGACACGTGGTTTTTCGGAGGACTGAGGAATGAACCTGATGAAGGAAGCATAAATTCAGTGTGTCAAAAGCAGCTACAGAGAGCACCAGGAAGAAGGTTTGGAAAAGATTTCACATGTACCTAGGAAATTAGCCATGGAAATGAAGCACAGTCCAGTAATGTAAGCATCATACCCTGCTTCATGGAGTTGTTCAGATGCTGTATCGTAACTTGGAAATCCTTCTGCACTTTCTGAGGGGAAAAATACATTTATAAATAACTATCAGAGAAGATAAAGCAGGCCCTGTATGCTTACCCACAGGCTTATTTTGTTAGAGCATAACATCATTTGGGGAAATTTATACAACTTGCAGAATCTCCACATTTTCTTAAGTTCTTTAAAAAGCAGGTTTTTTTTGCTTTTTAAAATTAGAATAGGTTCATAAAATGGAAAGTCTTTCCCCTTACAAAGCCCTTAATCCCCACACCTGCTCAGCAAAAATGGAGCATTAATTGTAAGACAGTGACAGTGGAATTCCCCACAAAGTCTCTCTTTTCCTGACTTGCATTTAAGAGAACAGTCTAATTAAAAGCTTCACTATTAACCAGATAGATAGGTCCAATTTTTCAAGATATTTAAATAAAGACTAAACTGAGTGATTTAAAGATGTCTTTATTGACAAATACACTTGGGGTTTATGCTCTGCACATTCAGCAATATAAAAAAGTACTGCTCATCTTGATCTTGATCAAGCACTGAAAACTTTCCCTTTCAACATACTTCACTCTACACTATTGCTCTCCCTTTTCTAAATTAGCAGCTTAAGAAAAATTCCAGAACCTTGAGCTAAGCTTGCCCTTTGATTAAATATCCTTCTGTTCACCTCAAGGCCCTTTTTCCTACTAAAAGAACTGTAGTAATTTCCAGAACACACACAACTGGTCACTGCTGTAGAAGTTTTCTTAGTTTTGTTTGTCCAAGTGCCTCCTGTCCAAGTGCCTCTGGCTTTGATCTAAAGGACAATCATCAAATGAAAGTTTTAAACAAATTTCAAATTAATCCCCAAAAATCAACCTAAAAGAAAACAAACCCATCATTAGAAGATGGTGAAACTGCTGTTCACTGAACTCATCCATTCTTTTCTGTCTAGATATCTATGAAGTTCCAGGTATACTTCTAAATACAATTGCACTGTATGTACAGTGCCCTCACTTAAAGTCTCTTCATCAAAACACTCAGTATGAGCAGGGAATTTATAATTCAGACCAAGAACAAAAATAATCAAAACATTTCAGAAATAAGAGCATTTTGAAATACCCTTACCAACTTTAGGAGGGCTGAATGGAACCTCTTTTAAACGTTTTTCCAGTTCTGCAAGTGATGTATTATTAATGAGCTCCTGCAAGAAAAGCCATCATTAATTGCCAATGCCAAGCACATTTTCCCTGGAAACTGAAATCAAACAGGATCAAATGAGTATTTACTGCTGCCACCTGGTGTTCTCCAAGGATTTACACAAAGCCCTACTTCAAACTAATGCACCAGAGGTGTGTCAAGACAAATTTCAGTTACCTTGCCTCACTTACATCATAAGCATTTATTAATGCTGCTCAGAGTTATTGAGGGATTATGCCAAAGTAATATTTGTATTTGTATCTGGTTTCATGCAGGGTACATGTGCCAAGTTAAAGGCAGCACAAACAGCAGGGCAAATATTCTAAATACTCATCCTAATGGTTGAAGGCATTCAAGGTGAGTATGCAAATGTGCTTGCTGACTGGACATTCTTGAATAGTTTTACAATGTAAATACTGCTGATTTAAAGTAACAGAGAGACGGTGAAAGAAGTCTGACAATCAGAAAGTTGCTCCTACACATCAACTTAGTTGAGCAGCATCAGTGATTCCACTGATGAATTATATGCATAAAGAGCCACAATGATATATTATAGATTCATTCCTTACTGAAGTTCTTAATCAAATATGTTTTGTCAATCAGTACAATGGAAACATTCAGAATCAACATCCAGAGAAAGCAAAACATGTCACACAATCCTTCTTAAAGTTGTCTGAAACTGATGAGGACCAGATTTCCTTTGGTTCTCAATCAAGCTTAGCTGTTTACACTGTTTTCATCTGCAGACTGAGGAGTTACCAAGAACTAAGTACAAAGGACAAGCTCAAATGATGCATTCATTTGGCATCCCAAAAGCAGGGCTTCATAACAACAGGCTAAAAACCCAAGCATCTGCTGTAGAACCACAAACATCAGCAGAGCTGTACCAAACATAAAACTTGTGGAGGTTCCCTACTTTTCAGAATGCCAAAGCCTCCACTCCAACCCCAGCAGTGCAACACAAACCTGACCACACCTACAGGTGCATTCAATAGCACCTCTCTGCAATGCTCTGGAGTCACAGAGCTGTGCACACAGAGATGCTGCTTCCTCAGCACGTTTTTTATTCATTCAAGGGCACATGGGGGAACAAGAGCTGATGAACACTTATCTCAATACTTCTTTAGAGGAATAAAACTCAGGCTGTAAGAGATTTTAAGAGAAACCTGTAATTTTTTTTCCTCCTGCTGACTACCCACAGAGCAAAGGCCACAAGAGAACCTAATGATGATAAAGCATTTTTCCAGACAAATCTAAGTCAGCATTCACAGTACTCTAAGGCTTGGAATATACAAGCAGCTTCCAGATCCTATTTGTTCATGAACAGCACTTTTTATCTCCTGAGGGGACATGCTACTTAACAAGAAGAAAATCATCTACTAATCATATTTTACCTGGCAAAAACTCTACATATTTTAGAATCCAAAGCTGCCAAGTTACCATAAAACTTCAAACAAAAGTGACAAAAGCCACCAGTAGGAAAGTAAAAATTTGCATTCTATAACTTCTGTAAGTTTAGATAAGAGGTAAAGAAAAATAATTCGTCTACAATAAAAGGAGCATCACAGAAAATATTATTCAACATCTTTCTCCATAAAGAAGTATCATTTGTTTCAATACACATGTATTAATGCAATTTTCTATCTTCAAATCATTCTATAATATTCACTTACCTTAAAAGGTTGTGTACTTGCCATCAGTTTAGTATCCAGTAACCTAAAAACAAAATAAGAACGAAATAGGTTGAAACAGAAGAATGCCCACTTTGCCAAATCCTCAAAACATGTTTTAGTGTATTAGCTGGGAAACAGCAGATACACCCCACTGAAAATTACTGTTGGATTTGGAACAGCCAAAACATTCTTTGGCTTTGTTCAGCATGAAAAAGGACAGCAACCAAGGAACAGCAAGAGATGCAAACAACTAGTAGCTAATAAATCCTGTTCCAAATGAAGCGTACATTGAAAACTCCAATCATGCCAAACCCAGGGGAACAGCAAGGGTGCATCTATTGCCAAGAAGTGAACCAACAACACTGCTTTTCTGAAAAAAAGCTGCTCAAAATTACTTGAAAAATTGTATTTATCTAACTTGATCCCAATTTCTTTTCCAGTAACAGCTAGGGTACAGGGCTAGGACAAAAACCACCAGCTTGCTACAACTATACTGAAATGGATGAAAGTTTGAACTGAGAACTTACCGGGGAAAGACACATGATGTTACTTCCTTGAACTCACTTAGGTCCTAATTTAACATTAAACCAGAAGATAAAAGCCAAGTCAGTGAACTGTTCACAGTCTCGGAGGACAGAGAGCAGTAGCTACAATTATCCAAACAGCCTCTAAAAGGGAGCTGCAGTAACTGAATTCTCACTGAAGAGATGTGTTTGTCAGCACTACCACAGACACCACCTGCAATTACACACAGCTACAGACTACATACTCCTGATTTGTCTGTCATTTGTAAAAAAATGTTCTCTCACTGCCAGCACCTTATCCTATTTTATACCCTACTTCTAATTCCAGCCCAGCTAACAGTTCTTAAGGGTTCCCAGCATTTTGTATTTCAATGGAATATAAGCAGTCACTGCAGGTATGCAGGACTGTCTACAGGTTTAGATCTGCCAAGGGTCAAAAATACAGGAACTCCTGACAAGTGTTTACATTCCAACAACATCCAAACTGGTCCCAAGCTTCTTCTTCTCATCTTATGATCAAGTCTTTCCCCAAACACCATGTGAGCCATCCTTCTAATAAGACTTTGGCTTCCTCAGACAATGGTTTTGGTGCCAATACACTGCTCAGTTTAACTGAATAGTCCAGTCAAGAACTGTTAGACAGCCCTGCTGCAGTCAAAGTGTGCTCCCTCTAATTATTCTGACATAACTCTTCATCCCAGAGAACATCATCCTGCTACAAGATTGCTTATCATTTTAGGAAGTGTACTATATTATTTAAAACCACACATTCCCATTTTGTAAACTACAAAGGAGAAAATGCCACATAATTGTACTGCAGCTCCACACCAGCACATCATAACACGTCAGTCAGTTAAATATACCCAACATAAGCAAAAGCCACAATTCTACTATCTGATTTGAACCTTTCAAAAATGTAAAGGAGAACAATCCAACTAAACTTTCTACATAAATATTTATGACAATAAGGCCACAAGTACCAAACAGATTTTTTTAAAAGACTTTTCAACACTTGTGCACAGGCCGACCAATTCTTCCATTCAGAAGAAAGTGTGGAGATATTATCATAAGACAAATACATTAAGGCATTTATTTCATCATCTGAACACTCAAAAGATGACTTACATCAGGTAGGGGGCAATAGAACTGATGTATGCTGTGCATAACATCCAGCAGCATGTTGTGCCCAATAACAAGCTTGCCCTGTGAAAATAACACAAAATGTCTGGTACATTTCCAGTCCTGGCCATGGCAAGGGCACCTGTGCAAACCCCTATGCCAGCTGCCAGCCAAGGGCACACAGGGACAGGTACACACCAAAGCTCCCCAGCTGCTCTCTGCCTGCCCCACACACTCCTTCACCCTCTACTCCCATCATTTATCACAGCAGCTTCACATGTTGAGAAGATGCACTAGAACAGCTACTTACAACTTGGTTTCCAAATGGAATCTATTTAAGATTGAAGTCAAGGCATTTCTCTGTTCATCACCTTTTAATTTGCTATACAACAACACACAATATATTCCTTATGGTTATAATATACAATAGTTATTAAGGGCATGGTCTGGCTTCTCACAGTGTAAGTAACCTTTCATGCCAGATGCTGTACAAGCAAGCTCTTTGGAAAAGCTCAAGCAGTTTTTAAAAATGTTAACTTTGATTCATTTGACATGATAACAGTCCTTCTCTGACAGCCTTTAACTGCCAAGAAAAAAAAAGGAAAAAAGCACCAAAATATTTTTGGAAGAGAGAAAGAAAAACCCACCCAAGCTTATTTACCTAAGAGCCCTAAGAAATTGCTATTCTTGACTCTTACAGATACTGAGATTCTTCATGTCATTCTTTAGTTTGAGCTTACTTAACCTACTACACTCAACCACTGTCAAACACAAAACATAAACTTATAATGTCACTTTAACTTGTATTTCATCTTCTCCTCCAAAATGTAACAGCAAAAGAATCCTTTCTTTATTTCTTTTTTTCTTACAAACAAAGGTAGATTAAAAAATCACATTAACTTACAGAATTAGCAATGGCATGAACAACTCTGGAAAATCCTACAGCATCATTCAATTCTTCCTGTAAGAAAGATTCTGACATTAGTGAGACACAAATACAAATACTGCCATAACTGTACCTGCAAACTGCCAGATGCCCCCAGTTTGCCTCAAACAGACCAAGAACAGACCATGAAGTAAATGTCAATATTTGGAAGACACAAAAGGTTAAAGCAGGATGCTGCTCACAGAAGTTCCATTTTCTGTGCAGCTCTAGTTCACTGGCAAGCAGGAGGAGTCACAAGCTGCTGTCCTGGGGTGCCCCAAGCAGCCACTCTGCCCTTTGCTCACTCCCCTCACCCGAAATTCAAAGGCAGACAATAAGATTTGTGGATGAGGACAATGAGAGCCCAACCCCTCCAGCCTCCTGGCTTTTGAGGGAGGGTGGGAGGGAAAGCCTTGGCACTGTGCAAGAGCTGTTCAGCAGCAGACAAAACACTGGATGGTATCACTGGTGTTGGAGCCACAAAGCAAAATACAGCAAAATACAGCAAAATACAGCAAAATACAGCAAAATACAGCAAAATACAGCAAAATACAGCAAAATACAGCAAAATACAGCAAAATACAGCAAAATACAGCAAAATACAGCAAAATACAGCAAAATACAGCAAAATACAGCAAAATACAGCAAAATAGAGGCTGCAAGGAAGGGACATCTCTCCCCAGGCAGAGCAGCAACAGCTGCACTCAGGTCATTGCCAGCACACGATCCCCCATAGTGCTCAGCAGCTCTGACACTGCAAACAGCCCACAGGGTATTAAAATTAACCTACATAATTTCAGCTGTATTTTTTACATACATTGTTACATATGCAACAGGTTGAATCCTGATTGTCACTCCTATTAAATCAGACCATACTTTTATGCTACCACAGATTGAGGAAGAAACATTCTTCATTATTTATATTAAAAAAAACAAGGAGAAACATTAAAATGTGCAACTCACATTATATAACGCTGTAGTTGTATAAACTGACATTTCATTAATTTGGGGGGTTCTGACTACACAAACTGCACTACCTGTTCTGTAACAGATTTTTCTTTCTCAGGTCTAAGGAAGCAATTTCTGCCTTGTGTTATCTGTCTTTATTCAACCAGAACTAAAATTCAATAAAAACATC
The DNA here is from genome assembly GCF_047830755.1 of Zonotrichia albicollis. Classification (NCBI taxonomy): domain Eukaryota; kingdom Metazoa; phylum Chordata; class Aves; order Passeriformes; family Passerellidae; genus Zonotrichia; species Zonotrichia albicollis. The sequence goes on from NC_133834.1 coordinate 9,843,873, forward strand.
CACTGTTACTTTAGTTCAGCTCTGAATGCTGCTAGTTTGAGCAAATAATACCCCCACTAAAAACCCTACTGTAATAGTAAATTGCTCCCAGCCTGCCTTCTGGATAAAGAGGTGTCAGATTAGTTAATGTCTCTTTAGAGATCTCTTTTCCTCTTAAAAGGATTTCTGCACAGAAGTATTATTTCCTCCACCCAAACTGATTTTATCTTGATATATGAAAGCACAAATGACAGGAGTTTGATCAGAACTCCCACAATTCAAGTCTTATGACATCCTGAAATTTGCATCACTCAGTAAGCAAAATAAAGTCTAATAAACAGTGAGAGTGTCTGAATACCCCAGGTGTGACCTCCTGGTCAGTTTGTTACCACAGCAGTAGTGTGCAGTGTGGCTCTGTCAAGAAATGACACGTTCACTGTCAGGACACCAACTCAGCCAGCCAAGAGCAAGCAAGCTTTGTAAGAGAAGGGGAGACTGAATCCAAACCATGTAACAACTTGCTCAAGAATTTCTGCAAGAAAATGATATTTCCTCTGACTGGGACACACTTTTGTGAAAGCAGAGAGTCATATGAGGAGGTAGTCACTACTCCAGAATACTCATTCAGTATTCCACAAATTCTGATTTTTTAAAAAAATTTAGAGTGTCTTGCAACTCTTTTTGCTCTGTTGCAAGGCCTAAGTTATCTGGTAGAATTTCTAAAATCAAATTCAGCCAGCCACAGCAAACTAAAGGGAAACAATACCAAACTCCATGCTGCATTTTTGCATTGCTGAGTGAAGTCAGAGATTCTCACCCTTCCTCTCACACAAACGAATGGAATTGAATTTATTTACCTGTTCTTTTGCTTGTTTCTGCTGCTCTCTTCTTTTTCGTTCCTCTTCATCTACCTTAGTAATAACAATATATCTCTCCTTCTGAAACAACAAATGTATAGTTTGAGGAATGACTCTGAGAAGTTCAGATTTAAGGCTGCTGCAAGTTTCTGTAAATTTACATTGAAAAGAAAACTGTCATACCTCAGCAGCAGTTACTTGGCAACACAGCTGTTTCTATTGTAGGCACCACATTATCACCTACTCCAGAAGCCTGTTTTAGAAAGCTGTATTTGCTTCATCCCCCAAACCTAATTTTTCCTAAACCCACTTTTTACTTCTCAAAAAAAGATTATCAGCATTTCCTTGTAAATAGTTTGTTTCAAATACCTTTTGAAGCAGAGATCTATGCTGGGAAGTGAGGACACAGCACACGACGCTGCTGGTTTTCCTCTGAGATCACAACCTGAACTAATACTGCACATCAGACCCAGTGTATTTTAAAACACCTTTCAGCATCCATTTAAAAAGTAATATTAAGGTGCACAAATACATGCCCACACTCCATATGTTGGTCAGATGGAAACTAGTTCACTGTATTCAATCTAAAATGCGTTGAATTTGCATAAAAAAGCTCAAGTTAGATCTAAAAATCAGAGAGATTTTTAATCAGGTGAAACTGAGAAATACAATTTCCTTTCAATAGCACAAATGTTAGAGGCAGTAACAGGCTCAGTTACCTTATCTGACTCCAGAGTTTCCACGTGGATACCTTTTGGATACCTACATCAAAACAAATGAAAAGTAAATATTAATAGTTATTCACTTGACATTTAGCACATTGAAACCACAACAGTAATTTAGTAATTTCATGTTTAATTATTTCTGTCAGTCTTAGGCATAAAAGAACTATTACACATTTCTCTTTAATTTTAATTGTGCAAAATTTGAAGCAATAGGCTAATTAACTGGCCTCCTTACATTACCTAACAGTAACTGGCACTTACACAATTTCCCATGCTATTGTGGAACCTGTAATTTCTTATTTTGGTGATATTAAGTAAATATCATCTAGATATTTCATCACAAACTAGAATCTTTGCTTTCAAGAAATCCAAAACAAGAATGCTCTCATTTACTTGCAACTCCAAGACAGCTCCTTTGAAGATGGCATCTCTTTAATACATCACTTATTTGAGGACTTATTAACAACCCTGAACCTTCTGCTACCAGCAGATTTTAGTAGGAATTATTAACTCAAATGTCATCACCTCTGCTACAGGGTTGCATCACATCACTACAATCCCATTTACTTTCCAAAATAACACCATACATAGAGCATCCAACTGACAGCAAAACTAAGAGAATATTGCCTCTTCCTGCTTAACCATTAGCAATTACTCTCATAATCTCATTATAATAAACTAACCACAACTGTGCAACCACTTCAGAACCAGCACGTTTCCTTGGCCTCTGGCTACTCCCAGAACCAGCACTGGAGAGCACACTCCAAACACTGTTGTGTCCTTTCCACCCTGATTCCTACACAGTTTTGATCTCCATCTCATTTAGGAGCTGCCTCACACCACAAACCCTGGGTGCATCAAAACACTGATGCACAAGAGAATACTTCAATAGAGAAAAACCTGTGAAGAGGTCAGGACACAAGGGCAATCAGTAACTTCCCTCTTCTGCTTTAATGAGCTCCATGCTACCTCCACAGCTTGGCTTTCTCTCTCCAACACACACACAGTGCACACAGCTGAGCTCTCATAAAGCAACACTGCTGAATGCTAAAAAACCACAAGAGCACATTCTTCCATCCACTCAGGGAAGATGCAAGGATAAGTATCAGACAAACATAAAACTACATGCTACAGGAAGCTATAGACATGTTTAAGAATGATGCTGAAAAACTGTTGAAAACACAACTGCTTTTTTTCAGATTAGTTCTTGAGCTCACTTCTTGAGATCCCATTTTCTAGAGAGAAGCTTTATTTTATCTGCTTCCAGTGTAAGTATCAGAGTGCCAGATTGAGTGCTGAAGCACTGAATTAACTAAACAAACAAAAAAAGACTTGCATATTTTCTACATCTTGCTGCTGCAGTCAGAACAGTGAACATCTTACACTAAAGCCTTGGAGTTTCCCCTAAGGCCTTAAGAGATACATTCATAATATATGAAGTTATCAGAAGTGCTTGTGGTTGGCATCCAAAAGAAAACTTACCCACACCAGCACCTACCACAGACCTGCTATTTTTTCAGTTCAAGCCCACAATCTGTACAAGCACATGCACTCTCTGCTCACTAAAAACCTGCCATGCTGCATTTGTTACATAATTCTAGGCTGTGTGCTGATCTACTCAGAGATTTTACACAGGATAAAACAAATACTAGGCTTTAATATCTAAATTAATCATCACAAATAATTTAATGTAATTCATCTTCAGAACATTACAGAAGTCTTCTTTTAAAAGGAAAAATAAAGTCTAAATCAATCACACCAAGGTTAAGTAGATATATCTTACCCAGATTTCTTATCAAAAGTACAAAAAATATACAGTAAGGCAGTATTACCAGTAACTTACTTCCAGCTCAAGGTCTGATAAATTAATTTCCTTTGAAATCTAAAATCAAAAGACAATCATGTTACTAATAATCCTTTTACAGAGTGTCTCCTAGGAGTGATTTCCATTTAAGCTGACTCTAAGTGTTCATTTGTAGAAAGTTTTTTAAAGCAAGAGTCACTGCTAGCAGAACTATAGGCTAGGAAGAGATTTACTGAATTCTGATGTTCAGCTGCCAAACTGTAAAAGCATTTACATCATGTTTTAAAGTCACCCATGTATCCTCTCATCAGAGAGTACTGTGCAGCCATGATCCCTCAGTACAGATACAGTGATGGTACCTTATCCCCAGCTTCACCAGGTTCTACTATTCCTAAATTAGTCTTCAAAAAATTTTTTTAAATAATCATACTCTCCAAATATCTAGTTTCCAAAGCTAAATAGAATTTTGGGAAGGAAACCTACTTAAAACAGTCACACACTGCCAACTGCCAACAACCAATACCTCAAAAGATTTGAAAAGTTTCTTTATAAAATGCATCTGGATAACTTCAGCAGTAACAAAAGGCAGCTCACACATACAAGACATCTCTTGACTATAGTTAAAATACTTTGCCACTACATGCAGAAGTTACAGCTCAAAATAAATTACAATCTCTGCATACATTATCACATATTCTCAACATTCAAAAATTAGTCAAATGTAGATTTTGCTACAGTTAACCCAAGTAAACATATTTTTCCCTCTCACTCCCCTAATTCTGTATGACCAAACTAAAAAAAATTTTTATAAGAAATGCAATTTCAGAAACTGACCCTGTACATGGCTCCAGTTCCAAACTTTCACTTTCTTCATTCTTTAATAAGTCTTCTATCTGTTCCCTGGAAGAAACAGATTATTTGCTTCTGTATCTATTATTCTATTTTTTGGAAGTTTACAGCTCTCTCCAAAAGACAAGAAAATGCTTCAGAACAAAAAGAGCAGCATTTTACAAACAGTCAAATAATAGACATGGCTTCAACATGTGAAAATATCACTACTGTTCACATGTTAGTTTTAACAACATCAGAAGATATTAAAGAGGGTTACTTACACTACTTTCTCTACAAATTTTTTCTGATCTTCAGGAATTGTTACAGGGCACTTTGTGGAATTAGGAGAAATGTATGACAGAGATCCTGCACCATTGGCTTGAGAACGTTTTTCATCATACTGTTCCCTTAGCTGTCTCTCTTCTTCCTGATTTAAATATGGAATTCCTAAGAAAAAAAAAGGAAAAGCTCATAATAATTAGAGACTAATGAGGGATGCACAGGGATTCAGGCATTTGCCTCTGTTACACCCCTGCAGACTGAAAGCAAACCCTTCCCTTTCAGTGATTCTTAGAAAGGGAGTTACCATTGGCACAACAGTAGAGCAGGTCAGAATAATTCAAGAACTTCATTATGTGTTAAGACAGTATCATGGATGGCAGCCTTTTTTCTTTTGCAGAAAACAAAGAAAGGTGTCATCACAAATTTTGCAGGCATTGAAAGAAATTGAAAACAAACCAAAACAACTCACCGTTGCGAAAAACTTTATTAAAATCAAATCCTTGGTTTGCTAAAAAATCTATACTTGAACTCTGCAACAAGAGAAAAAGGCTTTACAATTGGCAAAAGTAGCTGTGGCATCAGTTAAGTTATTCTCACACTTTTTAACAAATTATACAAAGTCCAAAGCCAAGAACAACCAAGTTTGTGACCCCACAGAAGCCACTGAGAGTTGAGGCTCTGCTACTTTTTCTTATTGATTTTCAACTCCCATAAGGTACAAGAACCATGAATATGGTAAAGGATAAAGATGAAAGAACAAACTATGCGGAGAGAGGAAATACAAGAAAGCAAAATGTGGTTCAGGAGAACAAATCTGAAACCAGAAAAATGTTGGCAATTGCCTAGGAAGCAGTGAAAGCAAGATAAGCAGATGAGAATAAAGGATTAAAAAAGCAAGGAAACTGGAAGTTCAATGAGAAGAGGGAAAAAAATAGAATCATCTTGCCAAGTTTGGAATATTATCTCAAATTCCAGAAATCACACAAAACAAGATTTAAAAACTAAAGTCAAGGACATTCCCTTAAAGCTCCATTTTTGTGATTGCTCTTAACTGATGCTTATTTATTTTATAAGAAAAAAAAACCCAACCCAGAAATTTACATTTTTCTACCTTTTAAGCTGAAGTTTGTTTCAGGTATACCCTAACCAAATAGAATTAAACTGTTTTTCTACTAACCTGACAGACAAACTTGACATCTGGTGAATTTCTGTTAAAGGGTTTTGGAAAAATATAGAAATTAAATGACTTCATTATATACCTGTAGAAAAGATGAGTTACATGTCAATACAGCTTGTCAGTACTTAGAAAATCCTCAATTAAGAAAACAAGAAATAAGAGAATAACATACTTTTCTTCTGTGTCATCATATTTAAAAGTGCAAAGGCCAAACTGAAAGAGCAAAAAATCCATGGAATGCTGTAAAATGAAAGAAAAATTTTGCATGAGAATACAACATGTACACATTTAAACATTACCAGGCTGCATCCAAATATCATTTCTCTCCATTTCAAAATAAAGTGAATCTTCTTAACTAATGTTTGTTTTACTGGTAATTTGAAAGTAGACACACCAGAGTTTTTCTGTTAGTTTTCATCCCCATTTAATCATCTTACTATTGGCCCAAGATAACTTTAGGATGCAGTTCCATTCCACAAAGAGACAAGAACTGAGGGAAGTTCCATTTCTCTTTCCTCCTGTTGGTCACACAAACAAGATGCTGCACCAGCAGCAGCTTCAGTTTCCATTTTAGTCCATGTAAAGACTTTACCTTTTTAAGTTTCTGATACCTTTCTTCTGGAGTGTCAAAGCCATTTGTTAATGTGCTAACTGAAGGCCCATCACTGATCCCTGAAAAAGCAGAACATATTTTGCTTTGGGTAAGCTTTTCAAAATTAACTGCAGCAAAGAAATGCAACAGCTGGCAATTGGTTTCACTTAAACCATGTATTACAATTATTTAATTTGAGAAAAATACTACTGCAATAAGCCACTAATTTTAATAGGGGTATTCTAGAATTAAAACTCTTCTGCAAAAGCTCTGTATTCTGGTTCCTATTCAATATGCCAGTAGCAGCCAATACCTGCCAGTACCCTAATGTAAATGGGCTTCACAACACAATGCAGGATCAAAGCCAAACTAAAAATGGGAAGAGTGTTACCCAGAGATTTATTGAATAACTTAGTCACCTTAAGCACTATGCAACAACTGTACTTCCACAACCACCACATGTAACATGACCTAGTCTCATCAATGAGCAGAACTCTGCATCCCAAAAGCGAAGTACCGACTGAAGCATCTCTCTGCTGCACATACCCTCAGGTTTCACAAGCACGCACTTCTTAGCGCTGCCTTTCCGTGTCCAAACACTTGCAGGATCTCCCTCACTTATCCCAATGTGTGCTTTCATGGCACACATAAAACCTTCTGGGGTTTTTACCTTGAGCTGCAACAACTATCAGTTGTCATGTTGAAAGATTTCTGTGGGAGTACAAGTAGGACATGAATCTGACCAAAGCCTTGCTACCGCACGTGTAACAGGTGGTTTAATCACTTTGTGGTAGCTCAGCTTTAGCTTTTTCAAGCCAACTGAGACACACCACAGGAGCGAACTCGGGCACCGGGGTGAAACCACCTCCCCTCAGAGACTGCCAACAGTCCACAATGACAAAACAGGTGCAACTGTACCTGAAAACTCTCCATCGATGGCCAGGAAGTCCGACTCTTCAATGGCTTCGTATACTTTGTTTAGGTTATCCTTAAAATCTGCGGGTAAAGGGTTAAAACACACTTGAGACTACAAACGACGTCCTCCGGCAGCCCGGCGCCCCTCAGGGCCTGCCCGCCATCCCCTCAGCCTCGGGGCCGCGCCTCCCCGCCCAGGGCTGCGCCTCATGGGTGAGCGGGGCAATGGGGACCCCTTCGCCATGAAGGAGAGGCTGAGGCCGGAGCGGCCGCCAGCCCAGGGCAGGGACACCGGGACACCGGGACAGCATAGCGCCAGCGGCACAGAACAGGGACGCAGGGCCGGGTTGTCACTCACTGCTCCTGATCACCTCCATCCCGCGCCCCCGCCCGCCGGAGCTCGGCCCGGCACCGCCCGGCACCGCCCGCCGCCGCCGCCGAGCGCTTCCGGGGCCGCCCCGCGCGCCGCACGTGAGCGCACACGTGAGCCCGGGCCGCCGCCATTTCCTACCGGGGCGGAGCCCTCAGGGCCGCACCGCCCTGAGCGCCCGTGGGCTCGGCGCCTTCAGCAGTTTGCCTTGTGCTCCGAGCGGGCCGTACGACCGGAGCGGCTGCAGCACGGCTGCCGGGGAGAAGGAAGTCTTACACCAGCCGCGGTTCTGTGGTGAAATGTCACGGATGTGGGCCTCGCCCCCAAAGCCAGAAATACGAAACTAGCAGCAGCCAGGAGGAAGGCATGGGACTCTGCCTAGGAGACACCGGGAGGACGGTGGAGAACTGCTAGCGACGTGCCTTAATGATGACAATTCCAGGGGAACTGGAGGCCGTGCCGTGTTACAGAAGGAGCGTTTTCCTTTAGAAACGGCGCTTTGAGAGTTCGCTGCAGAAGAGCAGCAGGATGGGCCCGCAGCAGCGCCGTGCCACGAAGAGCTGCCCCGGAGAGCAGGTGCTGCACAGGGACACGGGGCAGGAGCTGTGGGCACGGGCCGCAGAAGAGTTCAGAGGTTGTGCTGCAGGGCTGGAGTTCACACGGCTCGTAAAGCATCTTTTCCAGAATTCTGGCATAATGGAAACAAATGAAAAATTCTCCACAAATTGTGCAGGGCAATTTCTGCATACAGAAAAAGAGAAATAATTATGCAGGATGTAGTGGAGAGAGCTTTTAAAGATTCTTCAATATTAAGCTTTGCCTTTTTAGTATAAGCAATTTATTCAACAGACATTCCCAGCAATTCATCTAGTATGATTAAATGACTCCCAGTAAGATGTTAGTTAAAATGGCAGAGAAGTTTTTATTTTGCAGTAAATTGGCTGAAGCCTAAAATTTTTATGTTACTCCTCAGTTTTTTAAGATGCATTTCTGCACTTTTAAATTAAAGTGCTTATGACACTTTAAAGTGTTTGACAGCTGTTTTAGAAGCCTGACATTTTCCCACAAGTAGCTGACAAATCTGGGAACTCTTTGCTTCCCTCACCCACAAAATAAACTGTGAGTCAAACAGCAAGGTACTGCAATTAAGTACTTCAATAGGAGTTGAAGTACTATGTCTTACAGATTAGACATTTCTTACTTCAACAGGTATGCATTGTTATGTAAGCAGAAGGAGCACCTAAAAATGAGAGCGCAATGCAAGCAGTTGGTTCAAGATTCCATGGCCTTTTATATGTCAAAAGTTTTATTAACTGGAACAGAAAGACCATGTTTTCACATCATTCAAGTCTGCTGCACAGACTATCTAACACTTGTATGCTCTTTTACTTTACTGAACATTGAATGTGAAACTAAGTGAAAAGCCACAAAAAAGTAGTAAAAAACTAGAACAAGTATTCTGGGCTGCATTTTCACCTTGCATACCAAGGTAGATCTAGATGCACTTCCTCAGATCTAGAGGAGCTTGAATTCCTTCATGCTAGAGTAGTTTAAAGATCTGTTGATTGGTTCTCTGGAAAAAAACTAGATAATATGAAAGAGAAAACAATGAGAGACTATTTTCTTTCTTGAAATAGGCTGGAATAATTAAATGTCGTTTGAACTGGACTTGTCGTTTGTATCAAACTGAAACAAAATCTTAAAATGTCACTTTTGACAGTTGAAAAAGTACATCTCAGAATCAATTAGGTTGGAAAAACCCTCTGGGATCACTGAGTCCCTGTGACAAACAGCACCATATCATTTATACCGTGGCACTCAGAGCTTTGTCCGGTCCTTAAACGCCTCCAGGGACGGTGATTCCCCCAGCTCCCTGTGCAGCCCATTCCAGTGTCTGATACCCTTTCCTAATGGCCAACCTAAGCCTGCCCTGGTGCAGAGTAAAGCTGAGTCCTGTCACTCGTTCCCTGGGAGAAGAGGCCCATCCCCACCTGGCTACAATCTCCTGTCCGGGTGTTGTAGAGAGTTAATCAAATTTTCTTGGACTAGCCAAAAGAATTTCAGTAAGGGAACAGAGACTGGTGGAGGTAATTGTGCATGTGTGGACTGACTCTTATGCGGTAAGAATAGTGTCTGTGCACGATGCGTTAGCGCTGCGGTGAAAGTAGCACCTGAAGTACTGCTAAGATTACACTTCGAATCTCCACTGTAAAATCAACCCTGAATAGTTTCTGCGAAGGAATGCTGCCTGGGTGCCTACTGTACCGTAAGCAAGCGTGCCTCAGTTCTCACGAATACAGCAGTGTGTGTATTCCCAGAAATGGGAGTGTAGCAGTGCCCACGTCCGGTGATAACGCTTTGCAATGGAAGGCGAGCGGCGGCGGTGTGGGCCGGCGGCCGTGCTGAGGGAGGAGCGGCGCTGCCGCCGTGCTCCGGGGCGGAAGCGGCTGGGCGGGCCCGGCCCCTGCTCGGCCCGGGGCTGCAGCCGGGGCGCCGCGGGGCCCGAGCGTGTGCCCAGCATCGGGCTGGGGCCGCCCCCGCCGGGAAACGCCGCGGGCCCGGCCCCTGCTCGGCCCGGGGCTGCAGCTGGAGCGCCGCGGGGCCCGAGCGTGTACAGGGCATCGGGCTGGGGCCGCCCCCGCCGGTCCGACCGGGAAACGCCGCGGGCCCGGACCCGCAGTGCTGTGCCTGAAGAAGCAGCGCGGGGTGCAGGAAACTGGAGCTGGAAGAGACAGGAGAGGAGCTGGGAATCATTCTGCTGCTGCCTCTTACTTGGCGCAGACTGAGCGGTGAAATCTTTTTCCTGTATTTTCCACAGAAATTCTCTTGCCTCTTTCAGGAAAACTGAAAGAATGTTTTTAAGGGCAAAATCTTGGCTTTATTTCTCCTCTTACAAGTGCTGTTTCAGGTTTTAGAAAGCAAACAGCCTGTGCTTTGCCATGGAAATACAGGTTTGGAAGTCGAAGGATTCTAATTTCACTATCGGTTTCTGTTTTGAACTTGTGCTTTTTTCGTAATTTCTGTTTTTTACCTGCTTGCGTGTTTACCTCTCCGTGCTTGATCTGGCTGACAAGTTGGTAATTTAGTGGTAAGCAGGAGCCACAAGGTGGAGAGTGTAATCATGTTTTGGATTGGTAGTGTCTGAGGAGAAAATTGTCTAGTTCTTGGTATCCTCTAACATATCATGAGTGATGAGTGAACTGGATCAGTGTTTTTCTTAAGAAATATACTGCTGACTAAGAGAATGGAGTAGGAACATCAAGCAAATATATTTTCTGTAAACTTGCAACCGTCTTAAACTCTTATCTGTGCATTTTCTGTAATGTTAACAAAGTAACTACAAGTAAAGTTAATGTGGAGTTTAGACCTTGGCTGACAAGGTGTGCAGATCAATCCCTTATGATTCTGAAGCATGTGACTTGGTGGATCAAACTTTTTTTTTTTTTAACATTGCCCAGCAATGTCTAGCATTGACCTCTGTTAGTAATGTTTTATTCCATATGCCCTGAAAGAAGAGGGATAAAGTGAATTAGATCATTACATTATACTGGTATTTTATTTTTGTATCTGCTGATTATAGTTTTTAATTATGTTTTATTTGACTGGTTTCTTTTACTAAAACCTTGACTAAGGCTACAGTCAAAAGTCATGTGAATCATAGTGAATTATTTTGTTTTGTTTCCCTTTCATGTATTTTATAGCATGGGGGAAGAAAACATAGGGAGATTGAGCCCAGCTATTTACATCTAGAATCTGCTTTTGATTGTAGTTGGCAATGAATATATTGTTGAAAAAGTAGATCATGTTTCATTTTGGGGAGGGCTGAGTTACTTAAAAAATTTAAAATCATTTGAGTGTCAAAAGCGGTGCAATGATAAATCACATTGCTCACAATTCTAAACTTCTATAATTGCTGTTTTCATGTTGCTTTGCAGAAGTAGTGCCTTATCTGCTTTGAAGATCTAAGAGAGCTTTCTGTTTGTGTAAGGCATAAAGGAAAATGGAAGAAGGCGAGACTTTACGAGGGGAAACAGAGAGGGCAGAAGTTGAGCCGAGTGCTGCTCGTGGCCTGGGCCGGCAGATATCGGTCAGTGAGTTCCTGTGCCACTGCTGCTACGACATTCTGATCAACCCCACCACCCTGAACTGCGGGCACAGCTTCTGCAGGCATTGCCTGGCCTTGTGGTGGGTGTCGTCCAAGAAGAATGAATGCCCGGAATGCAGAGAAAAATGGGAAGGATTCCCCAAAGTCAACATCCTCCTCAGGTGAGGGAACTGTTTTGTGAATGTCTGTTTTACATCAATGAAACCACAGAAATTAGCTGTCTGGTTTCTTGAGTTTGCTGCAGATACAGATAATTGGTAATCTGAACTGTCACAAAGAAATTTAAATCCTAAAGACTTTCAGATTGTGCACTTGTAATGAACTGTTCAAGCACATGGAATTAAGGGGTGGGGTTGGTTGGTTTTGTTCAGGTTTGTTTGGGGGAGGGCTTTCCCCTTCCCTGCTACATTTTTCGGGAGATGGAGAGGTGAGATCCTCAGTCTTCTAATATAGCTGGTTGTTTTCTGATAATTCTGAGTTAGATGGATCTTGGATAATTGTATAGTAATTTCTATAATAGGAATTATCTATTGGAAGAAGTGTGATCATACTGCAGAACAAAACTAAAAACATCTACTTGCTGTCTTGAATTACTCACAAGTTGTTTTGTTAATAATACTTTATCTGGGGTTAATAATGTTTAAATAAGTAGATGGTAGGCTTTTATTTTGTCTTTTGTTTAGCATTTTTTAATAATTGAGGCTTGCCAGTGGCACACAAAATTCTAATTTTATATAAGAAATAACTTGGGAGTTATGTGATATTTTAGCTTTAGAAGCTAAGGAAAATGTTTTTTTTGGCAGTGATTGATAAAATTCTAGGTTAACTAAACTTAAATAACTATTTTTTTCTTGCTTTTAAGTCTTTAATAAAGGCTGAAAAACAAAAATCCAAAAATTACTTTATTTTCTGAATATTAAGCCTCAATGGTTACAGTATAATGACAAATATTTTTCCTATCAGGGATGTTATTGAAAAGCTATTTTCTGATGCCATTGAACAAAGAAAAGAAGATATTGAACAGAACAGTGATGTAGCACGCAGCTTAGCAACTTTCCAAAAGCATGGGAATGACCAGATGCCTACAGTTCCAAACACAGGAAGAATTAATCCTCGAGGAGGGTTTTTCTCAGGTGTTCTGACAGCTTTAACTTGTGTAGCAGTAAGTTTCATCTGGTTGGTTTTCCTTATTTGCTCCCTTAAGCATACAGTCAAATATTCTTAAATTACATGCACAGTAAAAACATTGTCAGCACAGAAGAGACTCCAGCTGGGCAAAGTAAAGTGGCCTTCAGAGCTGTCTGTCAGGAGCTACAACTGCAGTGAACAGCAAATGGAAAATTAAATACTTTCTTAAAACCTGAATGTTCTAGTCTCCATGAAATGGAGGACTCTACGTGTGGAGCCTCTTATTGTGTGTTTATTTGTATCATTCATGTATTTGCTTTGCAAGTAAAGAATCTTTATTTATATTTGTAATCTACCTGTAGGTAGTTCTACTTGGCTATCACTGGAGTAGCAGAGAATTTGAAGATGATCTTCTTGTCCACAAGCCTGTATCTAAGTGGACTGCTGAGGAAGTGATACTGTGGCTGGAGCAGCTGGGCCCATGGGCTTCACATTACAAAGAAGGATTTTTACTGGAGAAAGTAAATGGCAGGTGAGAGGCCTTGTGGTCAAGGACAGCTATTATGTGATTGGACTGTGACAGATTCATTAGGGGTGGCTTATTGTGAAATGATCATACTGTGTGACATAGATTGTGAGAATATTCTGTTGATGTATCAAAAGAAATTTCAGAAGAAATTTTAGCAGTTGCTGTTGAAAACTTCTAGTAGTAGATACTTAGCAAGCTACCTGAAAATTTTCTAAGAACTTGTTAAAATGCTGACAATGCAGACTGAAATGATAACAAGAGTAAAACTCTGCTGATGTATTATCCACCCCTTGCACCTTTCCTTTCTTGTGGAAATGTGCATGTGCTCTATGCATATGTATTCCACCCAAGAGCCATACTGAAAGCAGGCAAGAGGAAACTGGAAAAGGAGGAAATTTAAAACCCAGGTTCTGAGATGCAGTTGGCATAGAACACTTGATAGGCAATGTAATGATGATCTTTTAAAGTTGGCCAACCCAAAGTATTCTCTGATTCTTTAACCCAAAAGGTGCTACCTTGTATCAGTAGCCTGTTGTTTCAGTGTGCAGCTGTGTATATTTGTTAGTCATCTTTTTTGGTGAATAGACACTGTTTACCTTCTTAATTCTTCTGCTTTTGTAGACTCCTCCTAACACTGACTGAAGAGGATTTCACCAAAGAGCCTTACAGCATAGAGAACAGTAACCACAGGAGAGCTCTTACAGCAGAGCTGGAATGTGTGAAAACTTTAGGTGTTAAACCACCACAGAACCTTTGGGAGTATAAGGTAAATTTTATATAAAAGTGTGTCATGTCATGTATATTAATAATTTTTAAAGTAATACCCTTAAAAGAAGATTCTCTTAAAACCAAGAAGATTCTCTTAAAACCAGGAGGAGTGTTAAAGTAGTTAAAGTTACCTGTGTAAAAACTGCTCAGTTTAAGTGACCTGTTGTATTGGAAAAAAACCCTTCAAAAACTGTTTGTCAGAAAATCTAAGAAGTGGCATGTCCCTTTCATATTATCTTTTTACTGATTGAAACTTAATAATTTGATATCTTTTAGGCCGTAAACCCAGGAAAATCACTCTTTCTTCTGTATGCACTGAAGAGTTCTCCAAGACTCAGTATGTTATACCTATATCTGTTTGATTACACAGAAGCTTTCCTACCTTTCATCCACACAATTTGTCCTATGCAAGAAGACAAGTATGAAGATACTGTCACAAAACTACTTGTAAGTATTCAAAACATCAAATATGCTGCTTGCTTTAGTTATAAGCATTTTAAGACTAGCAGCATAAAAACACATGATGTAATAATTCATAATTTCATCTCTACACTATGACTTTAAAAACAGCAGATCTACAGTGGTTCTGTGATTTTATTGTATGCAATCACCAATGTTGCAGCCATTACCTTTAATAAGATTGATTTTAGGCTTTTAAGACTTTAAATGTGTGAAACTGATTCTTCTGAACCTCACATGACTCCAGAAAGTGATGTTCTAATCTAATGGAAATTATTGCATTACAGTATTACCTACTAGCAAGTATAATGAATTACTGCTTTCAGTGTGTAAAAGCCCCAGCTTTTCAATAAAAGAGTAGTAGAAATAAGCCAGTAGTAAGTAAGTTTAATAGAAAATTGTTTAACAGTCTCTTTATCCTAATTTACAGGACCTTAAAGATCCTTCTTGGAGGCAGTGGAGAGAATTCACTGTAAAGTATTTATTTTTGCCATACCAGCTGATAGCTGAATTTGCTTGGGATTGGCTAGATGTGCATTACTGGACCTCAAGATTTATAATTGTAAATGCCATGTTGCTCTCTGTTCTGGAATTATTCTCCTTTTGGAGGCTGTGGTCAAGAAGAGAATTGAAGTAAGTCTTACAAAGCTTGTGGAAGAGGGTGGGAAGTACAAGGCCTTAGAAAGTAACAGCCTTACAATTTCCCAGTTGTTCACTGGAATGAGTGTCTAACCCAAAATCTGAGGTTAATAACATGAGAATCTGCATTCCCACATTTGCTGCTGCTTGCTCTTGAATATCTTTATTTCTGTGTATGCTTCCAAGGGTTTCTTAGAGGTGGTTTTTCTCATCAGATGTAGCAAATGTGGAAACAGCAAAAAGCATGTTCTTAACCACTGGGAGATATGAAACCTTACCTTGAGAACTGCTCTTAGGGTGCCTGGTATTAGCTGTCAGCTGAGAACTAAATACATCAGAATTTAGTCATGATAGAATGTAGTTATTATGGGATGAGTCCTCAGAATCAGAAATAAGTTCACTTATACTGATACTAATTCTGATAATTTATCAGAATTTCTGTTTTCTGTTCCTACCTCAGTCTTAATTCAAGCATATTACTATTCATAGTTGGTGTGATCTTTGGAATTGGTATGGGAGAAATTTTTGTTTTGGTGTGTACTGGGTTTTCCCTTTGGGAGCCGATAGAGGGCAGAGCGTGCCCGGAACAGCGCAGGCAGCAGGGGAGCCTGAGGCTGAGCTGTGCTGGGCACTGGAACCTGCCGGGCTGAGCTTGGTGGGCACTGGAACAGGCTGGGCTGAGCTTGGTGGGCACTGGAACGGGCTGGGCTGAGCTGTGCTGGGCACTGGAACCTGCTGGGCTGAGCTTGGTGGGCACTGGAACGGGCTGGGCTGAGCTGTGCTGGGCACTGGAACCTGCCGGGCTGAGCTGTGCTGGGCACTGGAACCTGCTGGGCTGAGCATGGTGGGCACTGGAACCAGCTGGGCTGGGCTGTGCTGGGCACTGGAACCTGCTGGGCTGAGCATGGTGGGCACTGGAACCTGCCGGGCTGAGCTTGGTGGGCACTGGAACCTGCTGGGCTGAGCTTGGTGGGCACTGGAACCTGCTGGGCTGAGCATGGTGGGCACTGGAACGGGCTGGGCTGTGCTGGGCACTGGAACCTGCTGGGCTGAGCTTGGTGGGCACTGGAACGGGCTGGGCTGAGCTGTGCTGGGCCCTGCAACCTGCTGGGCTTTGCGGTCCAAGTGCACTGACCGTGCTTCCTCTTCAGATCTGCTGCTGCTGGGTTCTAGGAAAGCTTTTCCTGGAGTGCAAAATGGTGTTTTGCAGGTACCCGAGGAAGGGCTAGGTAATGCAAAGCTGTAGCACCTGTTAGGTTTTCTGGGTGAAAACAAAGCAGAAAGTTCCTCTAAGCCTTTCCCTTTCCTTTTTCACAGGACTATTCCTCACAGAATGTGGAGGCATTTCTGGAAAGTCTCAACCCAGGGACTTTTTGTTGCCATTTTTTGGCCTTTTATTCCTCAGTTTGTCTGCAATTGTTTGTTTTACTGGGCCTTGTATTTTAACCCAGTTATAAACATTGATCTTGTGGTTACAGAGATAAGACGTCTGGAGACACAAGTGCAGTGATTGGCATTGGAACTCTTGAGCTGTTTAGCTTCTAAAATGGACATTTTGAATAAACTTTGCTTTTCGTCTTTATGTACGTGGCAGTGAAAATCATGGATTATGTTATTTTAAACATGTGAAAAAGCTTTAAGATAAGTTACTCTTAAACCAGCTGATTCCAAATTGGAGGATGAAGGAAAAATGAATTTTCTGTTGGAAAAAAAAAGCACATTCCTGTATAGCCATGTAAAACTCATACAGTCATCTCACCCTATTTGTACCAGATAAATTTCTCTATTCTGTCCTGAGCATTCTGTGTATTTTCGAGCCTGCCTTAAAGTCAGTGTCTTCTGCACTGCTACAGTGATTTCTTTCTTTTTCTTTTTAAACTTAGCATTTCATACCAGCAGTGTGTTCCTCAACTTCAGTTTGCCAAAGGAATGCCCTTCCTGGATAGGCTTGATGTTGAAAGAACTTCATTTATCTCAGTCTCCTGTACACGTAGCATTGTAACTGCCCTAGAGTTTCATGGTAGAGTTTGTTCCAAAATTCCTGCAGCTGAAGGCAAAGGCTACTTGAATTTTCCTGTATCTTGGAAAATGTGATAATTACCATGGAAATTTTTTATTCAGCTCAGTTAGACTTCATCAATAGCTCCTTTCATTCTCTCTTCTTGAATTCTGTTGCTAATTCTTAAATATCTCTTAAAAAGGATTATTTTGGAAAAGTGACCTGACACTGTAATTACTTATGGCAATATAATGTGTGTATCTCTGTCTGTGAGCAAATATTGACTGGAAAGTTATTTCTGTAAGCAGGATTGACATTTGTTAATGTATGTTCCTTTGACTGAATCAAAAGGTAAGATTTCTTTTCAAGAACTTTGTCCCCTTGCAGTCTGCATTGGTTTGTTGTTTTGTTTATTTCATTTGTGTCAGTAATGTGAACTAAATTTGCCTATGAATATTTTTCATGATTAAAGATCACTCTTGAAATCTTCACTATTCCTATAGAGAATTTGGGTTTTGATTTTTGTTTGGGTTTTGATTTTATTTGTTTCTTTTAATATTGAAGTACATGTCATTAGCTTTGACTTGTGCAAACCTGTTCTTTAGCCCTGCATCTTTGAGTAAGTTGAGGTGGGTGAAAGCAGACATAAAACATTCCTGGATCAGCAGGTACAAACCAGTGTTTTATTCATCAGTTCAGGGTACTGATTTCTCTTCCCAAAGGGTTAAAATTATCTATGAAGTGACCCTAGCTAAAACCAGCTTTACTCCCTGATGAGGCATGTATACTTCTGAGCTTCATAAACTCTTGCTGTGCAGGATCAAACACTTGTGTGAAAGCCCCTTGGTCCCAACAACTTCTGCATTTTTTTCATGTTTCTGTTTTGGTGATGGTTTGCATTTGCTTTTTTAAATCTGGCTCTAAAGTTCTAAGGGTAGAATTCCTCCCTGTGCTTGCAGGAAATTCAGGGTGTACATAGAGTAAGGAGTCTGAGCCTTATCAAATAATCAGCTGTTTAAAAAACTCATTTTAAAAAGTAATTGCTAGAAAAAACCCAATTATATGATTCTTCAATGCAGGCAGCATTACTCCAGGTGAATGAAATTCAACACTTCAATTAGTCTTTGTATCAAGTGTTTAATGTAGATGAGAGGGCTCTTTGTGCTGACACTGTCACTTCATGAACTTTTTCCAGTCAGTTCAAAGTTAACAAATGCTAAGATTTGTTAGTGTAGTGGAGAAGTTTGATTTGTATCTTATAGCCAGTGGAGGGGGGATAAAAAGTTCATAGTGAATGATATTATCAATCTGAAAAATCTGTGAATCTGAATTAAACAAAAATTAACATGGTCAGTTACTCCTTAAGCTGATAAACTCAGATTTCTATTTAGTCAATAATAAGTGCATGGAAGAAAGTAAATAACAGGAAAAATGTTTACTTTGCCCATTTTGAGGTGGAGAGGCTGAGATGGAATGAAGGAGTATCAAGAAAGGGGAAAATCATTTCCTGTCATTACTGTGGCCAAAAAAAAAGTCATTTTAGATTTAAATATATTCAAGAGTCATGTATCTGATACCTGCACAAGGGCTGAATCTCACCACACAAAAAGTCTGGCCACAAAAGGTATTTTCTGTGGTAGGGAGCTTTAGAAAAACATTTGGCAGCTTCACGGTCACATTCACATGCCATTTTTTGACATTTATCTTCTAGTGAGTCTGAAAGAAAACACAGTGAGTTTGATATTAGTCTGAAGAAATTAAAAATCCCCAATGGAATACCAAGAATTGCTCCCTCTTGTTCCATATTCGCTGTACAAATGCCTTACATTTCAAGTGCAATAGGAACTGAGCTTTGGTAAGACTGAGAAGCTGTGCATCAGTCACCAATCACTGATCTTGGCAGGTGAAAATACAACAGCCAGATAAAGTCTAAATACTCTTCTTAGAGTTTTTTAATAAAGGAACTCTGATAATTGATCTCTCTTTAGAAGGTGGTATGGGATCCTCCCTGCCTTTCCTCTTGCTCTAGTGAAACTTGATTTTGGGAAGATATTCCATTCACATACCCTTTATAATCTACTCTAAGACATAGCATTAAAAATAATACTTGGGATATATGCATGGCATGCAGAGGTGTTCCATGTCCAGCCTAAGCTGCCCACCTTTTTTATTAAGAGGTTCAGTAATTTAGGAAAACTGTGTTTGTGTGATTAATCCATGTCTTGCCGTGTTTGTTTTATAATTGTAGTGTTGTAACTTAACAGATTTCTTGGCATGAGTGTTTCTTCTTGGCATGAACATTTTCTTCTACAGCAATGTATTTTGGGTTCCGTGTGCCAGCCCAGAAGTGTGTGGTTTTTTTCTCTCTGTAACTGTCTGTAAACTGAAGAATCCTTGATTACATTTTGTCTGAGTGTTTACCATTTTAAAAGCTTAGCCAAATCACTGCTTGAGATTTGTCCAGGAGCAGAACAAGTGTTCAGTTTTGTGAATGAACTCAAATTCTGCCATGAAAGAGAAGTATTCTTAATGTAAATGCGTTTATGCTGCAGCTAGCTACTCAGTAGCACAGGTAGCATGAACAACATGATAGGATAAAAAATGAAAACATGTTAACTGAGAACTATTTCTTCTTCTGTTCTTCTCCTGGTATTGCTCCAGAGTTTGGTTTGCTGACACATTGCCTGATATCTTGGCCAGTATTTTGAATATTGTCAGGAGCAAAATCTTTACAGCCCAATAAGGGTGGACTGTGATGTGATTAATTAGGGTGAGAGATGTTTTGTCCATCTGGGGCAGGGGAAGATTTGAGCAAGTAGAGATTCTGAATGAGGCAGACACTTGGGCAAAGGAAAGATTGAATATGAAGGAGGAAAGGAAGTAATGTCCAAACTTTCATTTGTTTTCAGGTCAGGCAAATTCTAAATTGATTATGAAATGAGAGGGTTTTATGTTCTCTGTTAATGGCCAACTGTTGCCTTTAAACCATGGTAGTCAGAAACTCAGACTTGGTTTAAACAAGTTTATGTAAGGGGTTTTGCATTTCTGTAGTGCAAATAATAACCAATTTTTAAGCTCATTTGCATTCTAGGTAGAAGCATAAAATTATATGTAAAGTAACTGACTGAGCATCTGATTTTTAAAACAAAACAAGCAACCAAAATCCCAAACAGCACACAAACAAAAAACCAATATAAAAATGTAGCAAGGAAAAGACTCTGTAAATACTGGGGGCTTGTGAGAAGCTACAGTTTCAATGAGTCTTTGAGTATATTGGAAAGCATTTGCTAAAACTTTGGGAGTTATGAACAAATAATGCAAAAGAAAAGCTGCTTTTTCCTGTTAATCATTTCTTGGGATTTTTCTTTCTTTGTGATTTCTTTGTCCTTCCCTTACCTCAGCATGGCAAGTATATTTTGGAACAATCCAACAAAATTTATCAGGATGTGGTTGGCAATCTGCTGCAATTTGTACACTTGTTTTATGTAGATATTTTCAAATTAGTATTTGTTAATTTAACTTCCAGAAATAAACATACTCATCAAATATTTTATTACCTCATTGTTTGAAACTGTAACCTGTAATTATCAATTCATTCATAAATTGCAGCCATCAGTGCAACTGATCAGGGATAAATATGCCAAAGCCATGTCCTTTATAAACTTAAAAATAGTGGGGAATATTTTCTGCTAAGAAGGGAAAACATCCTTTTTAAACTGTTACAATTTTCCTATCTCCTGTTTGTAGTTGCTCTCCAGCTGGAGCCTTGCAGGGAGTAGCATGACATGGGTTCCTCAGCAAATGTAAATGCTGAGTAAAAGGATGGTTGTGGTTGTGTTTTCTGAAAAGGTAATAGATGCTTCTAGCTCTCAGTTTTGTTTGCTGATGTCAGTCAGAGGGAGGATTAAGAAAAAGAAACTGCATTCAGTTGATTGGTTTAGCTGTGCTTTCTGGAGGCACAGTGTATCCTGGCAAAAAAAGTTACAAAAGGAAGGATGGTAAACTAAGAGTTTTACAGTTAATTAAGAGAATACCTTTCTAAAGAGATAATTAGTAGAACTGAGAAACAACCAAACAAATAACCCAACACCAAAAAACTCCCAAGTGCTCGCTCACCACACACAGCAGAATTGTCTTTGCATTCCCAGTGGTAACTTTCAGTCTTGGGCTGGCACCCTGCTTGTTCTGCCCTCCCATAGCAGCAGTCGTGGTGAAAGCAGCACCTGAGAGAACAGAGATGGTGATCTGTGGTCACACAGGCTGGTGGGGGTACTAAGCTGTGGAATAATAAAACACTCAGCATCACTGAGTGTCCAAGCACTACCTGCTCAGGAACCAAACCAGGGTCATGCTTTAAGAGATCACCTGGAAAAAATTACTACTTTTTCATGTAATAAGTGATGAGAAAAATGTCTGATATACATTGAGCTAATTGAATCCTCAGAGCATTCTCAGTTACATGTGAGAATGCTTTTCTCCTAGCCCCCTTCCACAAAATGAACTGTTAGCTCATTATCATCAGAAAATGTGGAAAGTTGCTCAAAATTGTTTCAAAATTGTTCTTGTCATAATTGGCACAAAGAATTTTTAGGCTTTCTATTGACATTGTGAAACTGAACAGTACAGGTAAGAATTAATGGCATTTAATGCTTAAAAAAGGCATTAAAATATGCTGGTGTAGTGTCTCTGCTGTGGAATCATTGCAAGCCCAGAAAAGCAAGGAGAGGACCTGTAATGATGCAGCTTTTTGCTGCAAATTAATGACATCCTTTCTTTTGGACTTGCTGGAAGAACTGGGTGAATCCACAAAGTATTCATTCATTCATTCATTCATTCACTCATTCACTTTCCTCCTGACAGACTAAAACCATCAGATTGTAGTAGGTAGATGGTGTTTAGGTTGCCTGAGGAACTTGTGTCTGCAAAAGGAAAAGTTAATGCTCTCACTTTGCAATTACTGTTTTTCCTGTGCTTATTAAGTAATTACTTGGTCATTCCCCACAAATCATTGTGTAAAGATCCTGTGGTACATAACAGCTGAACAACACAGCTCAGTAAATCCATTTCCTGCATAGAAATTTTTTTTAAAACCCCAAACCACACAACAACAAAATCATCTTCTTGTCATTTAATGTTCAATTATAAGTTACATTGATGATAGTCAGTATGCTGTGATTTACTACTAAATGGAAAGGTTTGGGTTTTAGAATTATTTTTCAGCAGGTTGAATTTTGCATAATTCTTCTGTATTATTTTGAATACTAATAACATGGAAGATGTACAATCAAAAGGTTTTTTTATTGCCTTTGTTTTTTAGTTTTTACTTTAGATAACTTCAATGTTTGAACTTTAAAGCTTTTCCAACAAGACTTCATTTATTTAACTCTTTGCTGAAACACAACAGCAAAGAAACTCAGTTGTACTGTGAATCCTGTACTAATGCAATGAGAATTTGAATTACAGGCAAGATTGTGTAGATCTACAGCAACACAATTTGAATGCCTCAAAATTTCTTAGCAATCTGAGCTGTGTTTAAACTTCATTCCCTCTGTCAGATAGGGATCATTTATATTTTAGTCCTTTCATTTGTCATCTGCATTGGGCACTGAGTCATTGAGATGAGCAGGTGTCTCACCAGTCCACTCTGTCCATGGGCCAGCCCTTTCCCCCCAGGCCGCAGTAGCAGCCGTAGCGCAGGTAGGCGAAGGGCGAGCGCCCCGTGCTGCAGCGGATGGCTCCGGCCAGCTCCAGGATCCCCCTCCGGCTTCTCACCCGGCCTTCAACAGCGCCCTTAGAAACTGCAAGAAAAGCAAATATGAAATTGGGATTGTTAGGGTTTTTTAAAGAGTTGATAATAAATGATAGTACTTGAGAATAATCCAGTTTGGTTTTT
Source organism: Zonotrichia albicollis (assembly GCF_047830755.1). NCBI lineage: Eukaryota > Metazoa > Chordata > Aves > Passeriformes > Passerellidae > Zonotrichia > Zonotrichia albicollis. The sequence goes on from NC_133834.1 coordinate 9,866,925, forward strand.
GACGCTTTGGGGCCGTGCTGCATGACCCCGTCCATAGTGAGCTGAATCCTGAGCCCTGAGAACAGCTGCAGTGCTTACATGGAGGCAGTGAACCATGGCACACCAGTCATTTCCAGTCTTCCAGCTGCTGAGGGCCAGCATGTGTTCTGTGGCATAGGCCCACCCAGTTGCTAAGATTAGCTGCTCCAGTGTTTTCTCTTTTACATAATGTGCAGCTTTGCCCTTATTATTTTGTAGAATGTAGTGCTTTACACTGGAAGGAAAAGGTCCTTTATGATAGGGTTTTGGTTTTCCTCATTTTTAGACAAAGCAGCCAAATAACTGGTAGGGATGGTGTGGTGGATGTAAGGCAGGGAAATAGATGGGTGCTTGGAGGTTTTTCCAGGGAAATGAGAAAGGTGGGGTTTGGTTATTTTCCTGTTTATGTTGTAATCTTCGCTGCAGCATTGTTCTCGCCTCTCTGCTGGGGCTCTTCTCCATTCTCTGCAGCACAGTCCTTTCTATCTTCTCAGGGGCTCCTCTTGGGCTCTCGACCCACCCCTATTTATCTCAGTTACCTTCACGAGCTACAGCTGCTGCCCAACTAAGGACCCTGCAGCTGCAGCTCGTTTGGAGCAACTCGGACCCACACAGGTCTTACAATACAACATATATTCAGACCCCCACAGTTTACTTTTGTTTGGGGTTGTTGTTGTTGTTGAAGTGATTCTCACTGTTATTTCTCCAGAACAAAATTTACTTTAGGAACTCTATTTTAACCATCCCCTATCAGTACTAAAGCAAGAGATCTCAAGCAGCAGAAAACTGTTGAGACTCTGGGTGACATTTTTAGGGGTTCATGTCATGCTGAGAGATTGAACTAACACACCAAAGACCCCAATGGTGATGGGGAGCCTCTCCTTGCAGTGCAGGCTCCAAGCTATTTACAGCAAATTTTAAGAAGCTGAATGGCTACAAAACAAATTCATTTTAGAAGGCTTCTGATTAGAGTTTCTTATTAATTAAACTAATTACATATTTTGGTATGGGGAGAACAGTTTATAAACCTAAACTGCAGTACTAGTTACAGATTCCAAAAGGCATTAAGATTTAATAATTGATAATACCTGTGATGGAGACAGACAGCAGAAAAAAAAATAAACTTCATTGTTGAAGGCTTTGATGGTTACTTTCCTACAAAATATCTATATGATTATGCAGTTTTTATATAATCTGCATAAGCACATAATCTATTATAATAGCATAATAGAGTAACCTTTTGTAATAGATTATATCATAATAGATTATATGATTAGCTATAATCAGTTAATGGAAAATCTGACAGAAAAAATACCGGTCCCTGCACACTTGAGTAACTTGAAATGTGTGGGATGCTGGTGACCTCTGGCACCTGTAATTTCATGAAACAGTGGAATTTAAACACCTCATGAAATCACCTCAGTAAGAAATACAATTGGTTTGTGTGTGAGAATGGTAAAAAAAACAGTTTAGGAAGAATCTGAGGTAACATCACTTTCCTGACTGGTGAGCACTCCCAGATCTTGTCTCTCCTGCTTTCTGGGCATGTGATCTAGGGGCAGAAGTGTTGAAACAAGGGTGTTTAAACTTGCCCATGCAGCTTTGGCCATTGATTAAAAGCAATCATATCCTGAGGAATTAAGAAAAGCTTCCTTGCTATGTAGTTGATTACAGTTTCATTTCGAAACTGCTGAGTTGGCGCTGAACTTCCTTGCTGAGACAGTGCCCAGGATCTGCTGTGCCTGGCTCCTGTTCCTGAACATCACCTGTATGTTCAGAGGGAAGTTTTGGTTCTGGATAGCAGAAGCATCCATTTGGTTATAAACAGGTTTGTTTTATGATAGCATTGAGAGTGTTATCTTCACTGTCAATACAAGTTCAGTAAATTCTGAGCTGAAAACCCTGCAGTAAGGTCACAGCATTACAAGTGACAATTGGTTATGCTCTTCAGTGTCAGTAATGGTTACTCTTGTAGACAGCCAGTAATGTCTGGAGGAACCATGGTTAATGGCAGAGCTGTGTTTGTTCTGTGTGACCTTGGGGATTCTGAAAAAAGTGAAGAATTTTTGTGCCTCAGTTCCTGTTAACTGGGGAAGGATGGTGTAGGAGAGATACAAGTCATTAAGAAGAAAATAAGAATTTCCAAATCCTATTCCTGGTTTCATCAAAGAATTGTTTGCTAACTTGGGACAATTCCCAGTCCCTTGATTTAAATGCATGACAAGTAGAAGGGATTTAAGAAGCAGAACTCTCTGACCTGAGGAGCTCAAGTATAATATGCCATGTGTCTTAAAGCAAAGGACATAAACTTTTTGTCCTTGTAATATATTTGTGTTATAACATCTGGACATCCAGTTGTAAAAAACCAGCATGGCACAGATACTCTGAATGTGATACTCTGTTTCAACAGCTTTATGAGCTGAGTTAATAAAAGCAATGAAATACCATCTGAGAATGCAGAGTTATGGAAACAATCAGAGTATCAGTATGTTGATGATGATGATAGTATATATGCTGTTTTGTGGATTTAAAAAGAATTCTTAAGGCATTCTTTCAAAGACTGAGGGTACAGAAACATTTTTTATGGTAAATATGTGTAAAATTTCCTTTAGGGATATCTCTATGCAGTCATAGTGCTCCAGTAGTTCTGAACTTGAAACTTGGGAATAAGCAGACTTTCTGATGCATTTTCAAAATCTTGCAAAAAATAACTGTATGCCTTATAGAAACCTTAGTTTTTGCTTATCTTTTTACCTCTTGTTTCATAAGCCATCAGGAATGGCCTTTTTCACCTCATTTTATTGCCCACACAACTTAGATGCTATCTCCACAAACTCTGGTCACATGTAAATTTTCTGAAAGGTTAAATTTGCCTGTCTTGATACTTTGGACCAGTTGGGAAACAGGTAAATTGCATTTCCCGTGCTGCTCACTGCCCACGGAGTGGGTGACTGAGGTGCCTGACTCAGAACTGTCGGAGCGCAGCCAGGCTCTGTAATGGGCACTCCAGGCTGGCAGAAACACTGATTTCATTGCTTTCCTTTATGTTCTTCTGGGGTTTGTCCCATGCAAAGGATGGAGTCTGGAGGATGATCAAAATGCAGAAGGAATCAAAGGGGCAATCTGAGGTCAGGAAGTAGAACTGGGGCAGGGAGCTTGGTGGGCCCTAAGTTGGCCCCATTATGCAAGCACCTTACCTTATGGGCTTTAATCACAGGGCTGCCTGCCCCAGACCCTGCTCCGTTCTGTGCCCAGAATTTGTGCTAGGAATTAATTGAGGCTCTTTTCTTTAGGATCCTGCTACTTGCAAGATTTGGTGTGGTGAGTTTGCAAATTATGTAGGAATGTATAAAAAAAACTGCAAGAGAATCTTTTACTTAAGGCAGCTGATTGCTATTCTGGAAGATAGGATTTTATCCTTACAGCTGTCACAAAGGTTCAGCATGAGGTTAATTTAATCACTTTAAAACAATGCCTATTGATGTTTACAAATAGTAGGCTCCCAACCTGAATATCCTGGGGTTGGAGTACCAAGCTACCACAGCACTCAGTGAGAACCAGGCTTTGAGTAGTTGCAGTTCCACATAATTTTATGTAGTTGTAAGTTAAATTGGGTTCTACCATGACACCATGGGAACCTAAAATTAGAGGATGCGTTTTTGTGTCAGCCCACATACCTATCTGAAAAAGAGGGACGATAATATAGTTTCAGAGAAATTAGTACAATCAGATAGTGTACTGATGAATACCTCAGAAAACCTATGAGGAAATGGACTGTGAATTGTTACAACCAGTCTTTAACACTGATTAATAAATAGGATGTAGGAGACAAAAAAATAATTAAATATTTGCAAAGTGACTAATTGGCTGTGTGAAGGTGTGAGGCAGGGGTCCTTTAATTATATTCTCACATCACAACTCATTCATGAAGACTGATTCATTGTTCAGAATAACCCAGTTAGGGTTTTGTAGGCGATCTCAGTCCTAGCAATTCCTGCTTCTGAACTGCTTAGTAACTCAAGTGCTCTGTGCCAGCTCACTCCAATACCCAGAGAAGAGCAGGGCCAAAGCTACTGACTTTATAGAAATATTGTTACCGCGCGTGCAAGCTGCAATCTGATTTGAAACACGGAACTTCGTTAGCGGAGTTGAACATTGCCGATGAACTTTACAGAAGTCATGTGCGCCCCTCCAGCCCCGCTGCCGTGTGCAGGCGCGGTCTGAGCATCGGCCGGGCTGTCGGGGCCGCTCCAGCCGCCGCTGGCAGCGGCAAACCGGGGGTTCCTTTGAGCGAGTCCCACCCCGCTGTGCCCGAGCGCTGGCCCCCTGTCACAGGGACTGCTCTCCCTGGAACACAGGCACCTCCCGGGAGTGTTTGACCTAACACTCCTTTCTGTACCCCTCTTCCCACCCGCCATCCCCATCCGGGCGCGTCCGGCCGAGGGACCGCATCCAGCAGAGCCCGCGGCCGCTGTCCTGGCGGGCAGGACCGTGTGGGTGCCGAGCCCCGGCCCGGGGCCCGGTTCTACTCACCGGCCGCGGGCAGCAGCAGCAGCAGCAGCAGCAGCGGGGGCAGCGGCGCCATGGGCAGCGACGGGCGGGGGCGCGGGTCCCGGCAGCGGCGCTGTGCTCGGCGGCGCCGTGTGTAGGTGTGAGCCGCGGCCCGGCGGGCCGGCTATAAAAGGCGGCTTTCTGCCCCGAGCCGGGTCCCCCCGAGCCCGGGTCCGGGCTGTGCTGTCCATCTGGCCAGAAGGGAGGAGCTGCCGCTGGAGGAGCCGGCGGGAGCTGGGAGCTGTCACTCGGGCAGCGGAGCGCGGTGCAGGCACAGGAGGGGTCACACCCCGCAGGTCTCCGATCGGGGCCGCCTCTCCGCTCCTCCGCACCTTCCTGCTCTGGCAGCTGAATTTTCTCTTTGAATTACAGCAGTTCCTTGGTAATTTCATCCAGATCTAGAAGAGGAAAGCAGGAACTGTGTTGTAAGTTAGTCCAGTGGTTAATTATAACCAGTGCTGAAGACGTGCTCTATCTGGAGTCTGCATCAGCCAGACTTCATCTACTGATTGCTCCTTTCCTTGGATGACTAAAGGACAACCAACTCCTAAACCGGTTGCGGGTATTTGTAGCTTGATAAAAACTTTTTAATTGTACCGCGAACAAAATAAACTCTCAAAGTGAGTAATTTTTTTATACATTGTATATTTGCATATTTTTCCATTCCCTTTCCAACTCTTGTGTTACTTTGTAAAACATACAACTAGGTGTCTTATTACAATCAGTTTCATTGCTTCTCTCAACACACAGACAATACCACTTGCTTTTATGCGATTTTTTTTCTGTGTTCATACTTTCCAACTATTTCTTCAGACCTTTTATTATTACACTGAAACCAGTGCATTTCCTGTCAGTTGTTCAAGCAATCAGGAGCCCTGAAATTTAGAGTATTGATTTTGTGTGCATGTGTTTTGTCTTGTGGTGCTCATACTTTTTCTTTTTTTATTGGCATTATTATATTCCAGGATATTACCCCCATAGGATCCCATTGAGGCCTACACTGCTAGGATATGGAAAGAGAAATAAAACTAGTTTTATTTATGGAACTTACAAAGAATTTTTTATTTGTCATGTCATCTTACTATTGGAGAGAAGCTGGTAGTTTGGTGGGGGGGTTTTGTGAATGGTATTTTCATCAAAGAAATAAGCTAATTTTTTCATGCATGTACTGAGGAATAATTCTATTTTTGCATTAAAATGCTCTGATTTCTGTGTTATAACATTCATCTTTATTCAGGAGAGGTAGAAAATCACGTGATATGATTCCAAGAAACAAAAAGCATGCACAGACAGATCAGACTTGTTTTTGTTATGCTCTCATTAATCCAAGCTCTCTGAAATGTTTGTGTTGGCACTGAAGTGAGGGTAGCATGGGATAAATGTGGAACATTGATTGGAGGCAGGATGTTGATATGCCATTCAACACCTGGTGGGCCTTTGTGCAACCCGTGCAGAACACCAGGCAAGGTGTGGCAGCTCAGCCAGGACTGTGCATGGCACTTTGCAAGGCAGAGGGTGCCTGTGGGAACCCCACGCAGCAGAAAAAAGCAGGATTCCCATGCAGGGTTCTCTGCTGGTGTTCTGCAGAGAGGGGAAGGTTGCTGGAGGCTTCCCTGATGCCTGCAGATCTGTACCAAGCAGCCACAGGTGCTGTGTGCTGGGACAGTGCTGCCAGCCCGTCCCTCTCCTTCCATCCCTGTGCCTGCTCTGGCCAGCGTGGGGAGCACAGCTGCCACTGTGGGCCCCAACACAGCTGGAGTGGGACACGAGGGAAGTGGCTTGTGTGGCAACCAGAGAGGTGCTCATGACCCTTATAAGTGCTGCTAGAAAACCCATCTATTGGGGATTTTTTTTTTACATTTTTTAAGGATTTCGTTGCTATTGCCATCAACTGGGTCAGGACAATTTTGCTATTACTCATGGAGTCACATCGCTAATTACAGTTACCCTGGTCTGGCACTGTCACTTACACCTCATTTGTTTACCCACTCTTCCGGTCAATAAGTCACACCTATTAGAGCACTTCAGTGGTGTCCAAGAGCTGCCTCATGAAACTTCCACTTGAACACTGTCCCATCCAGCATACCATTGCATATGACAATGAAAACAGTATCCAAGGGAGCAAGATGAATTACATTTCATCTTGTTCTTCAGGACGCTGACTGATGCAATGGGTTACTGCAGCTGATATGTTTTTCTCTGAAGAAAGGAAAGTAGCCTTAGAACCACTGAAAAATCAAATGAGACTGAAATGCTCAAACTACACAGAACGTACATAAAGATATGTAGAAACTGAAACTGTATACAGTGATGAAGTAAGGAATGCAAGTCATGAGTTCTGATTCCTATGAGTATAGTAAAAGTTCAAAGGAGAACACCCAGTGAAATTGGTGAGAGAGGAGGAAATCTGATAGAAGGAAATACTTTTATTGAGGCAGAGCTAGATTGTCCAGTTAATTGCCAGGCATATGGCTTAGAAAATATACCAGTAACAGACTGGAAGTTCCTATGGATTACAATGATTGAGTCATATTTTTTAAATTATATTTTGTTCCCTTTAAATTTCTTAATTTAAAATCTTATGTAGCAGTGTAGACCTGTCATATTTCTTTTTTGCAGTGTTACTTCTATTTGAAGCACTTGGAAACTGGCCTAAGTCCTATGTGACAAATGGCATTTTCCCTCTTACTGATGAATTCTTTCTGTCTGTCAACTGGAGCTGTGCAGAGGCGGGGAGAAGTGTTTGCTTTTCAAATACACTTTCTAAAAAAAGGCTGCATGAGCCTTTTGATTGCTTTAATTGTTTTTAAATCTGAGAAATAGATTAATATAACTGAGACACAAGGCTCTACTGAGGAACGTTCTCACAGCATAACACTGTTATAGGGAAATTTGTTAAATGAGTTCTAAAAGTCTCATTTCTCAGGGTGGAGGAAAATGTACATGCAGGAAAATGACAGAGTATAATAACCCAAAATGTTAAAATGTTCATGAAAAGTGCTACAATGGTCTAAAATATAGTTAATGTAAGTGCAAGTTATCCACTACCCTGTGATCAGGTGAAGGTAGTGATCTTAAGAGAAGTGTAACAGTAGATTTACTGCTGACTTAACAGCTGAAAAGCTGTATTTTTGTATTAATAATAGTTCCATTAAATTTTTTTATTTAGTAACAGCAGCTATTTTTCCTGAGAAATGAAATAGCATGGCACCTACCTTGGTCAAATTTATAAATATTCTGCATTTAGCTGGTTGTGAACCAGTGTAAAGTTGCTGCTGCTGAGTACAGAAATACTAGGGTCTGTAGGTGTCAAAGCAAAGTCCTAAAAAATGCCTAGAGCATTTTTTAGCATATAGCACATAGCAATGTGGCATTTAAGCCATCAGGCATACCTGCTGCCTCACTGAATCAATGAAATAATAAAGCATGTTTTTTTCCCATTTTCAGAGATGAGAATGGAGACAGGATGATTTGCTTAAGGTGCTTTATGATGGCTGTAGCAGAGCTGGAAAACAGGAATTTGATGTTTTGCATCCCAGTCCCAGATTAGGTTCTTCTGTGGCACTGTCTCCTGGAGGAAAATAAGGAAAGAAGCACATGCCTTACTGTGAGGGGATCAGAATAATTAGAACTGAAGAGTTGCTTCCCAGCAGTTAAGTCAAATGACTGTGTTTACTTGTTGCTATACTTGGCAAATGTCTCTGAGTTATCCCACATCTTCTTAAACATTGGATTGGGACACAGGTTTGCCTGGAATATGTCCTTTCCAAGTGTATGTTCCTTCAGATACTGAATGTCCCTGTAGTACACAACTTCTTTATCATTGTTGTCTCCATAGATAACCCAAACCAAACAGCCTTAATTATCTGAGTGCTTGGAAACATTCAATGCCTTTGTTCCCATTTTTGGAGGTTTGGCTGGGTTTCCTCACCTTCATGTCCTTCCATCTTCTCTTAATTCCTTTTCACAACCAATGCTTCCTGTTTACTAATGTTTTTTTCAGCTCATGTTGTTAGAGATGTTGTCCTAAAGCATACAAGAGTTATAAAGCCAAGTTTGGAGAGACAAGCTTCATGTGGAAGATTAGAAAACATTCTGCTAAGCCATTTTATAGTATTTTGCACTGTACATGTAGTATCTCAAATCCAGTTCTAGCATACACAACAAAATCCAACTTTAAGACTCTACCAGCCTATAGCATAACTTGTAATGTCTCTGGTAACAGTAAGTCTCTGAGTAGCACATGATGTCCCAAGAGAATTCTGGGGATCATGTCTGTAGTGCTGTCCTTTCCTACCCTTTGGCAGCAGTGTCACTCTGTCCATGCTGCAAAAACACCATGCAGTGTGTCACTGCCCATAACAGACAGCTGTGTGCTGGAAGGGCTGTTATTACAGAATGTTCTTGAAATTGCTATCATGTCTGCAGAGGAGCTGAATTACTCCTACAGTTTTCTTCTCTCTTCCTCCTAGTTTTGTTTTTCTCCTGATCCCCATTCTCCCCTCTGCTCCTTTAGTACAAGAGCTGCTAGCACAGAGTCCATTCCATCCATCCAACCACCCAGGCAAGCAGTGAGATTGCAAACACATCTTCAGAGCATCATGTATTTACTAATGCAGTTCTGTCCATTTTTATGGCATGGAAATACATTGCCTGTCTTTGAGCAAAGGCACACACTGGGGATGCTGGGGAAAGACTCTATAAATAACTTGCAGCTTGCTTAGCTCTTAGGTTCTGACAGTCATCTCTAAGTCAAGTTCTACGTTCAGCATTTGCATCCAAAAAAAGACTCATGGCCTGCTTCTTGTGGAACCCAGGGCTACTTCTTATTTTTATATCTTGAGAAAAAGACTTGGCAATGCAATGTGTGCATGTTTCTAAAACAAAATTTGAAGTCTCCAGCAGATCTCTGGAAGGATATTTGACTTGCTTTCTTTATATAGGTTACATCAACTTGGATTCTTGAAATGGCTGATGTAATGACCAGGATGATGGGACAGAGTGACCTCTCAGCACATTTGTAGGTGATACCAAATTGGGGGGAGTGGCTGATACACTGCAAGGCAGGGCTGCTACTCAAATAGACCTAGTCAGACTGGAAAAATGAGCTCTTGGGGACCTCATAAAGTTCAGCAAAGGCAAAGACAAAGCCCTGCAGCTGGGTTGGCATAACCCCCCAAGTGGGACAGGCTGACTGCATAGAGAACAGCTGTGTAGAAAAAGAGCTGAGGGTTGTGGTGGACAAGCTGAATGTGAGTCAGCTGTGTGCTCTTGGTGCTAATGTGCCCAGCTGCCAACTGGGCTGAGTACCACTGGTAGGTTTGGAGGGAACTGATTCTTCCCCTCCATCTGACACTGGTGACACCACATCTGGAGCTCTGTGTCTCATTTTAAGAAAGCCACACTAAAGCAAGACTACCAAAGTGCTCAGGCAGCTGCAGATCATGACATACAAGAAGATGAGAGAGCTGGATTTGCCCAGGGTTAAAGAAGATGGTGAGTGGAGATCATTGAGCTGTGAAGCACTTTGTAATGGAAGGGTGTAGAAGAGATGCAGCCACATTTTTCCCAAAGGTGCTCAAGCAGCAATGAGCACAACCTACAGAAATTCAATATGGGAAACAATTTATTTTTTTAAGGATCAAATACTGAAGCAATTTGCCCTGAAAGGCTATAGCAACTCCATCTTTTGAGATACACATAACTCATCTGAATTGACTAAAAGCAACCTGCTTTAATGGGACCTGCCATGAGGAGAAAGTTGGACTACAAAACTTGCAGCAGTCCCTTGTCACCTACACAATTCTGATATTGTGATGTGAGAGAGATACCTTCAAATTAGCAGTTCCACCCTGCCAGGGAAGGAGACTCCAATATCACTTCCTTTTGCCTAAAGGTTTTATGAAACCATGGCCTGTAGGCAGGGAAGGCAGTAGGCATGTTCTGCAATAACAGATTAATTGATACTAATTTTTTCCATATATCACCAAGTAAAAGATGCAAATGCACTGGAGAAATCATCTGTGCTGAATTCAAAGAGACTCGAGATTTTGCCTGCTTTTATTATCTAGACAGCTTTGTCACAAACAGAAGCAGTGCCCTTTTCATATTTTCCTACCATTTTAACTCACTGTTATGAAATCCCTTTTCTATGCCATTGTCCTTGTTGACCATTTCTGAATTTTCTTCCAGTTCTATTTTTACTGAGGCTGGGGGGAGGCTGCAGAATTGAACATGGATTTATAAAGACTGCAGACTATATTTCATTTAAGAGAGAAGAAAAAGGAATTCACAGTTCTGTGTAACTTTTACATGTCTACTGGCTTTTCATTGTCTCCAAATGTTTTAAACTGCTTGAAAATAAAATTAAGATATCCTGTTTATTTGTCCATGTCTTAGTTGTTTTGTTCTTCACCCTGTTAACAGTGAACACCCTATTGGTCTGGTCTGTTGTCTTGCAGCGTTCTTTCAGTGCAGTTTTATGGCAACTGAACCCATCAAGACAAAATCCCTAAATAATATGTCCATCAAAGGAATGTAGCCCTTGATTGTTCCAGGCTAATCTGCACAAGAGCCCTCTGTCTTTAAACACCATCCAGACTGCTTTGGGAACTGGGAAGTTACTGAATTTATTGTTGAGGGTCAAAAAATCCCTGGAAATACTGAGGGGTAGGGAACATGGGGATTAGCTAGAGAATTTAGGAGTAGGAAAAAATGTGAGTATAGGAAAACCTGTATCTTAAGACATGTAAGATCAAAAAAGTGCTGGATAGTGCTGAAGAACTGAGTATGTGTCACTTGTCAAGTAGGTTCTGAATCTCTCATCTCCAGGTCTCTGTGGGATGGAGCCCAACTTTTATTCTTTGCTTTTGCAGAGTGATTGGGATGAGGGGTAATTGAAGCAGAGAACTGTCAGTACTAACATAATGATTTGCTATATCTGAATAAACCAGATACTTCAAATCAGCCACAAGATGCAAGAGTCATTTGCTGAGAGCAGGCACAGAGTGCCAGTGCACAACAGGAAGGCTAATGTTCAATAAAATGTTGTTTAGGCACCAGGAGGTGCTTGATTTTCAGTGAGAAGTGGGGACTCGGTATTGCATTGGAAGGCAACAAATGCCATGGGTACTATACAATATAAACAAATTAGAACTATTTATATAACCTATAATTATAAAGACTTAAGCTTATGCTTCTTATGAGTATCAATTACTGCCTTAAGAATACATTTTCCTAATGTATTTCATTTTAAAAGATCAGTTATGGACAAAAGAAGACATATTCAGGACACTTATGAGCAAAAGACTTGTAGGCTCATTGCCACAAGGAGCTAAGGAAACAGTGGAGAGTGAAGGAAGCTGCTGAATTGAAATCCCAGTACCTGGTACATGGTATTTAACTCTTACAGAGTTCAATCAGTCTTCAAAGACAAATAGAATTGTTGCATAATTTCCATAGTACAGACTGAAAACTAGCACACCATTGGCAGTCTTCGACTTGGTCATTCTTTTTGATTGTATTTTAATACAAGGAGGATGATCAGCTGGTGACTGAGCACCAGAACAGATTGCCCAGAGTGGCTGTAGAATTTCCCTCACTGGAGATATTCCAGAGCCAGCTGGATGCAATCCTGTGCCATGGGCTCCAGGGTGACCCTTGCGCAGGGGAGTTGGACTGGATGGCCCCCTGCAGCCCCCTCCAACCCTACCCATTCTGTGACTCCCTGACCTGATCCAAATACATAAACTGCTTCCTTGGTTTAATATCAAACAAGTTCCTCATGGTGATACTATATTTACAGAATTTCATCATGAGCCATCTAGAAAAACTCTTATCTACAGATCCTGTGACTAATAAAGTTCATACCAACCGAAACAAGTAGAGCTGCATTCTTTCAAATAACAAGTATGAAGACTATTGTTCCTACATATAAAGGAGGTTTTAATTGCATATGAAATGCCATTATAAAATGAAGACACCAAATGCCATGAAATGGCAATATACCAAATACAAAATGCCTCCTTGCATTTACTGTACAGAATGAGGGAGTTTACTGTACTGTGTGTACAAGGCCTTGCTAACTGGCATCAGGATGTGCAAGGCAGAAAGAAAAAAGGGAGTGAGGAACCAGTCCCAGGAAAGCTTTAAAATTAGTTTTTTTATCTTCAGGTGTTAGAGGTGTGAATCTTATTAAACAGATTTAAATTCTTCTATAGTACTTATCCTGCAATACATATATGTAGCATCCAATCAAGGGTGATCTCAAACAGCCACAAAAAGTGGCTGTTGGTTTTACAAAGTAAAGAAGTTCACTCCTCTGACTCCTTCTTTGGTAGCTTTCTAGTTTCAAGTCTAGGTTATAGCCTTCACTGATTAACCTTTTAAATAAACAGACATTTTCCTAAATTGCCATATTGCAGTCTTCACAAAAGTGTTTCAGATGGTAGGTACTAAATACATTTTTACCTTTTTAGGGTGTAAACCAGCACATTTTAATTGTGTCTCAGTTACTTAACCAAAAGTATCTTCATCTAAATTATGCCGAATGATAAAAATTTTGTCTAGCTTCTTTTTGTGGCTATGATACCTCAAAAATAGGAGTAATATGGTACATACAAAATTTTATGCTGACCTTATTCAGATTACCTTTTAAAATAAACAGCTTATGCATACTTGACACTTTCACTTCACAGAGCAAAACAGTTCTGTGTACATGGAGTATTCAGAATTTTGTGTGTCTGCACATAGGATCTGCATACTGAAATGTAATGATGATTTGATGCTGCTGTAAGGCTCACAACCATCTAATTTCCTAATTCTGTTTGCAATTCTTTAATGCCACATTAATGTTTTAAAGTTCCTCTAGTTATCTCCCCTCTCAGCAAGAAGAAAAGATAAACCCTTATTAGTTTATGCACCATGTAATCCCTAGGAAGGATTTGCCTGGGACAGATAATCTTCACTTATGTTGAAGTCTTATTTAGAATGGAGGGTCAGCTTAATTATATAAGCAAGCCTGATTTTTATTCTGTAAAATATTAGATGGAATTTTTGTTTAGATTGGTTCCTTCTGACAGCCACCAAAAAAATACCTGTGTATGTTTTTGCAAAAATCCCAACAGCCAATACTGCACATCACTCTTCCAAATGCAGGGACATTCACAGATACTTGTGTGCAGAGATGCTGCTGAACATCCCTTTTCTTACCACCAGCTGGGTTCTTTCATTTACTTATTTTTGTTGAAGCAACACACAGTTTGTCTATGGATGTGTGCAAACATGTTTTGCATATTTGGACAATAAAGTCGAATTCAAATGTAGAGCAATGTAAAGTAGTAAACCCTCTGTAATGACTTAATTCCTGTTCCTAGGGGAGGGAATGCATGTTAAGATCGAAATAATGCAAGCACTAAAAGATCACTTCTTTCATGTATGGAGAGAAACATTTTCTACCATAGCACATATACTGCACCCCCCCCCCGCATAGTTAGCTGATTACTGCCCAACTGGAAGGACTGGAATTACGAGGGTCCTTTTATGATCATTATGACAGCAAGCTGAAGGAAGAGGAGGAGCTGCAGCAGTCCTAATTTTACTTGAAACACTGGACTTAGAAACCTATGTGAGTTTCTAAGCATCACAATCCCCTTGGAGAAGGGTTGGCCTCAAAACAAGTGTCACTGCTTATTGCTGTGCTGCAGCTTTCAAGTTTTTGGTCTTTGAATTTTGTTTTCCATCACTTTTTTTTCTGGCCTCTGCCCACCATTTTTTAATCTTTGGCTTCTTAAGTGCCTTGTCATTTGTTCAAGGAGCTGAAGGTCAAATCATTTGATCTGACTTGTATGCCACAGGCCCTGAAATTTCTTATACCAGCCCAAGTAATTTCTCTTTGAGCAAGGCATATTTTCTACCTGCTTAAAGCATATAATTAAATTTGGAGTCACACAACATTAGAAGATAAAGAACTTCCTGTTCTGTTATCAGAAGAGCATCTTGTAAGGGGCCTGTGACTGGAAAAAGGCTGAATGGAGTAGGCAGCAGAGGTAGAGACAGACCAACCTAATTAGGGAAGGATTTATTTAAAACTGATCGACTTACAGTAAAATGGGACTACAGCCATTCAGAGTGTATCATATTTTTATAGCAAAAAAAAAAGAATTTAATAAACACAACTTTTTTAACCCCTCAGAAAAAAGACAGGCTGTTAATTGAAATTTTTGTTATAAACAATAATTTGGACCTTTGAGAAAAGGAAGGAATGGTAGTAAGTTCAATACTAAAATGTTTCAACTGACAGTCAGAGAAGGTTTAGTCTTCAGAAAATATAAAGTATAAACAGCATTTGATACAGGTTAGGTTCTGACCTCAGTTAAACCAGTACATACCTAAAAGGTAACAAAAATGTATAAAATTATCTAATGCCTGAGATTCAGCAGTTTACAGAAGAAAATGCATTTTAAAGTAAATAAATAATCACAGCTGCATAAGTCCCATTTAACAAATTTAAGTAGTGAGACTCAGGATAACTGAAGTTCTCTACAAAGTCAGTGGCAAACTGAAAATTTGAAGAGCCCAGCTGCTTGTCATTTTCTAGCGTGCTAGTTCTGCTTATTGATCAAGAATAACAATGCTGTGGTTTAAAGAAAGGCTGACATGCCCAGACTACATGAATATAGAAAAACCTCAGAAGGCAGGCAACATTTCCTTTTAAAATAGCTTCTAACAATGCTTTAGTATAATTACACATGCTCCAGACTGAGGTTTGGAAGAACATTAACTGTCCTGTCAATCAAAAACCTCCTTTTTATGCAGCCAGTGGGTGGGGTGCCATATTGAGAGTGCAGCATTCAAGTTAAAACCTCAACCATCCAAGGTTTGTTTTGAGTCTTACGGCACACAAACTCAAACCTTAAATTTTATGAAAGCCTACAATGTTAGAAACACAAAAATGGATTTATAAAATCTATTTCAAAAGCATGTAAAAAGTGAAAAATTGATTAGAGTGAAGTATGAGAAACAGCAGGACTCTGCCTGTTGTAGCAACTTCAATCTTAATGGCAGTGCAATTGTGTTGCAACTAAATTGTTCTTGAAAACATGAACATACCTGTGTGCTGCCCTGCAATGGCTGTGTGCACTGTGTGAAAGGTCTGTGCTGCTCCATCAGCGCCATCATGGGCAGTGGCTGCTGGAACTCTGTGTGTGTGGATTCTCTTCCACACTTCTGAATTACAACTCCATGAGCCACGGATACTGAGTTAGTCTGTCAGCCCACTGTCATGGAACTCTCATCACTTCTGCTAATGCCAGTTTGTAGGAGTAATCTGTATATTCTGGGATGCTTCCAGTCCAGCTGACAGCTGCAGTTATGGCAGCACTACTAAATCAGGCAGGGCTAAAACAGTAGTTCACACTTGCTTCCCAAAATCTCGAGCAGTGTGGTTTCTGGGGAATACTGACTATTTCAAGGAAGACAAAAATGTGCTAACTTTAGATATATCAATTTCTTCAGAATAATTCTCTGAGGAACCACTAATTTCCAAGCATTGTGTTGCTTATATGGCAAATCAATTTTAGCCTGAGTTTTCTTCATTTTAGGGTCATATTGGTTGGAATGTAGGACAGAGGGATGTAATGCACAATTCTTTAAAACACTTTCCTAGTGTATCTATGGCAGCATTCATAGGGTCAAGGAATGGTTTGGGTTGGAAAGAACCTTAAAGATTATCTTGTTCCAACCCCCTCTGTCACAGGCAAGGGCACATTCCACTAGCACAGGTTGCTTTAGGGATGCATTCAAAGAATTCTCATGTTTTCCTGCTCTACTTGTGTGATTTCCTTAACTTTCCTTTAAAAAGTGTCCTAAAACTGGTTTAACAAACAACAATTAAAATTCTCTTTACCCTTTTTGTATTTTAAAACACTTACTTGCCCAAGAAGAGTCAAGAATTGAAATGAAGATTACTAGGAAGGAATGAAAGATGAATTCTACAAAGAAGTTTAGTCTGGAGAAGTGTGAGTGTTTTAGGAGGGTGGGAGGACTCTTTTCACCCCTGCCCTCTGAAGAAGATGCATTTTGAATCCTGTATTTTGATAACGATTGTAAAGAAAACAAAGAAAGCTCTTATCAATTTGATGCTCAGCAATATAAAACCAGAAGCAAGTACATTGAATGCATCAGCTAACTTCATTCTCCTTGTGTTTCTGCAGAGGTATTTTCTTTGAAAGATCCTAGTCAAGTCTGGCCACTCCTTATTTAAAGTTTTATTTAGATTCAGAATTATTCAGTGTATATAAAAATTGTTCGTTTTGTAGCATGGCATTTGTTTCACCACATTTCAGGAGACATTATTAATTTTTTTTCAGTATTTTCTGCAACATGAGAAAACAAAAAACAAGTATTACTGTTAGGGAACTTCAAACTCCAATTGCTTGCAAAGTGTCAGAGGTGAAGAATTCCTCAAATATGTTTTTATGCACAGACAGCTTGAAGATACTTTGCCATTTGGATGACTCTTTGACCTTTTGGAATAAGTATGACAGTTAAGAAAAGCTGATGAATAAATGCTTATCCTGTTTGCAGGAATTAGGGTATTGGTCTATAACTGAGCATCATGGTGGCATTCTCTATAGAAGGCCTGAGCTTCCTCCATGGTACATGGAGTTGAGAATTCAGAAGAGCCAATATGATCATTGGAAATTTTGTTTTGGCCACATGGATATGGTTAAGCAAGGAAGAGAGATGTACCATTTAGCCTCTTTGACCTAGGACTGCAGCAGACTCAGGGCTGATGGGTTAATAGCTTTCAGGATAGGAGAGAAACAGTTTAGAGGCTTTGAAGATGTTTAACCTACTTAGCTCACCTACGAAAAGGATAATCTGCTTGCCAGCTTCAAGAGGATTATAAGCAACCCTTAGCAGTCTCCTGCAAAACTTGCTTCAGAGAGTTCACTCATGCTCAGAGCAATCTATCTCACCAAGTGTGTGATTTAGCACTTCATTGTGGCTCAAAACTGAGCCAAGCTGATTGTCCTCATGCACTGTGCTTTGGTTTGTTTGATGGAGCTGTCTCAGAGCATGGGACTCCTTTGGGGAATAAGACAGGAAGGTGTCCTCCAACCATGACATTCAATCTGTGTGTTCAGACTAAAGCTGTTCCAAAGTTAACCCTGCAATGTGCATTGAGGCTGAGCTACACAACATTTGCTTTATGCAAGGGCTTCACTTGGATGAGTCTGCTTGCACACAGGCATGAGGATGTGCAAAACCAGCAGCACCAGCACACCTTCCTCTCTGGTCTCTCTTGGACAGCTTGTACCAAATACACACTCCTCAAAGGCACACTAACTTCCTTTGACATTACCAAGAGATTGAGATCTTCTAGGTCTTGGAAAGCTAAAAACCAAAGAAAGGTTTATTCTGGCAGGAAACTCCCTGTGGACAGAGGGATTCCTCAGTTCTGCTGTGTTACTTGGCAAAGCACCATTCTGTAACTGAATTAGACAACAAACCATTGTTTCCCCCTCCCTGTCTTCTTTATGGGCAGATTTAAATCTTATATATAACCTGTGATAGAAAAGAGATCAATTCACTTTACCCCTATTCCATCTTTCCAGTTATAGCACAGTTCTCTAGCATTAAAGACCTGTTGTAATTAACCTCTAAATAGAAAGCAAAGCAAATATGGACAAGGTCAGGTGAAAAATCAAGATATGAAAGTAACTAAAACATAGCTCTAAAGTACAGCTGCAATGAGCATTATGCATTGAATAAAACACTTCCTGAGTTTCATGCTAGCAGTGGATGCAGTGACAGTCTCTGTCTCCCAAAGGAAGTAATCAGACACACCTTATATTGCTAAATTACTTAGTGCAGCCACAGTTACAGAAAAGCAAATGTTAAAATGGAGATGTGATGTAAACAGCTGAAGCTCATGATAATGGGTTAGCTAGTTACAACAGTGAGTAAATATTATATTAGCAAACAGGTCAGAAAATAGGTGTAATTTTCCTCACCTTAATCTCTAAAGCCTGTTTTATTACATACAAATAAGACAGCACCTCTGAGAAAATGGAATAGAACAAAATAATCAAATAACATAGGACATAGATTGCTACATTTAATCATTTCTAATGATAATAAATGACAAGGAAAAAAATTATTATTTTTAAAGGGTAGGAAAAGTTCCATTTTTTTTTTGAGAAACTGAAAGACTAACATAATATTAACAAACTGAGAAGTGTCTCTGAAAGAAGAGCCGACAAACTAAAAACAACATTATGTGCTTATCCTGCACTTTGAGAAAGGGTCCTTATCTCACTGGACATGAAGTGAGAACTGCTCACAGAACTATCTGAACTTCTGACTGCTCATCACCTGTAACAGCTAGGATAAATAAGTTATTGTTAAATCAAGAACTGAAGCAAGGTAGATATGATTCCTATTGAAATACAGCCTTTTTGTCCACACAGATACACTTCTCCAATTGTAAGAAATTTTGCAAATGTAGGACTCTCTTAAACAAATAGTAAAGCACTTAAAAAGATTTACAGATCTTCAGAGTATGCAGTGTCAAGGCTCAGTGAGGTAGAAAACTGAATTAAATTTTCAAAGTTCTGTGTGTGTGTGGCTCTGCAAATGAATCTTGAATTTCATAGTCCAGCAAAAAGCTTTATTTGCAAATTTTACATACTTTGGAGAACTAATGCTTAGGAAGGCTATCTTAGCTAGGCACCTCGAGTGTAACAAAATATTAACTACTGCAGTTTTAGATCAGTGTGCTGGAAGAGATGGTTTGGCTGTTTGCTGTAGAGGCATTTTCAGAAATGGTTTCAGTTTTGCCCCTCTTCCTGTCCAAGTGTGTGTCACCATCAGGAGACAGTCTAAGCTGTAACACCACCCACAACCAAACGATTCTGTCTCTTATCCACCCCCCTGCCAAAGTGAGATGGTGCAGTTTGATTTGCTGCCAAACATACTGAGAGGTCTGAGTAACTTGGATACCTCAGAGAGTAAAGCTAGCTGGGGAAAAAAACCTGGATCCATCTCCCACCTGGCCATTATAATTGTTACCACCCTTTAGAGAAGGTTTAAACACAGAGACTGGCAGTACCCCACACCCTTTTTGTTTTATTTCTGGCTAACAGAAGATCTCTAACCAGTCACCCATTTGAAAAATGGTTGTGTGTTTTTTCTGCTCACATTAGAGCAGTCATCCATGACTCTGTCACAATGCAACGTATTTTACTCATGACTCTCTCTGAGGCTATCCTGAGGCCTGAAGCTGATTCTCCTGATGGTGGCTGACATCCATATCCCAGCTTAGCCCTGCTCAGTAAGTCTGCTTTCTGTGTGCTCAAACACTGCACTGAAACGGCTTGACTTTTTTTTTTTTTTTTTTTTTTTTTTTTTTTAATTCAAGCCATCCTTTTGAACGTTGCACCTTCGGTTGTTGCTCACCTGTCGAGGGCCGGGTCGGACACGCCCCGGGATGGATTCGCTCCCCCTGCTGGCCCGTGGCAGCGAAATTCCGCTTGGACCGAGCGAGATAATCCCGGCCAGGCGGGACGGAGCGGCTCTTTAACAGGGGTAATTTTTGCCGCGGATTACCATTGAGACATTGAAATCAATCCAAGATTTTATTTGTTGTAAAAAACCTACAGGTGTTTCAGTGCCTTCCACCAATTCCAACAAAATTTTAACATGCAAGAAATCTTAATTTAATTTTTAAAATGTTAATAGTTTCCCAAGGAAACTAAAGGTTCATCAGCGACCTCGGGTTCATACCACAAAAGTTACAGTTTAACTTGTCCTGTGACTGTTGTCAAATACTCTGCTCCTCCTCCACCACCGTCAGTCTCCCAGCGACAGCAGAAATCAGTCTCTGCCAGGGCAGGAGTTGATGTAAAGAGCAACTGAACTTCCATGGTTGTTGGACTGACAAGTCCCAAACACAACTTTGCAGGTCCCGTTTGTGTAGCTAGAAGATACTGACACACTGTTTAGCTCAAGTCAGAGGGTAACCAAGTTATAATATATAGATGTTTATGAAAGGATAAGCAAAAAAGTAAAAGAAAAACCACCACAAGCTCTTCATTCATACACAAGTCAGTGGTGTCTGCTACAGGATATTTTTTCTTGCATGGATTTAGAAAAACATACGGACTGATGTAGCTTCTGCTAAAGTAAAAGCCATCCTATTTTCATGGCTCAAACCCATAATTTGACTGGTAAGTGCTGGAAATTATAATGTATAATTTTGTTAGCATTTAAAAAGAAAAAGCTGTTGCTGTTTCAGTGATGCAGTGGGTTGGGGTTTTCAAAAGCATGGTATGCACATGAGAGAACAAATAAAGTACCACAAAGAGCATAACTTGCATGCTATACTCTATTTTTTTTATCACAGAGATATTAAAAATCCATCACTACCAACAAAAAAGCAGACAAACCCTAATACTGGCAGTACCTTTAGTGAGAGTCCTCCTCCATATGCTGGCCAGCCACAGGAATGGGCCACAGATCCTCCTGTTCTGGCCACAGAAATGCTCACTCACCTCTGGGCATCCTAAGCAAAGAGCTGTGCCAAGTGTGGCAGCAAATTGGACACAGCCACTGCAAATTGAATCTTAGAATGGATTACACTAGACTATATTTCACATACACATAATTACCTTGACTAAACAGCAGTATTTCAGTTAAGTCACCTTTGGAAGAGAATTGTGCATATCTAATTTAGTTCAGTTTCATTCTGCAGGTTTCTCTTCTCATAAATTTTAATATGGTTCAAGTATTTCACTTTGGTTAATGCAGGTCAATACCCCAAGTATGACTTCACCAAAGGGGCTTTCCTTTTCATACTCTTGCTTTGTACAAAGCTCTGTTTTGGTGAAATTTATAGGCTGTACAGATTCTTTGTTGTGGAATATTTCCTTGGGTAGTAATAATAACATAAATTCATGTCTGATCACGTCTGACTATTTTTAGAGATGTTTAAAGGAAAAAAATGGAAATTTTCTAGTTTAATTATTCAAAAAGATTTTTTTCCTGCCCATGACACATGCAGAGCTGGAATAACCATATATTCCATAACCACTGTTTGAGGAAAGAGAGCAATGTCACCAGCCATATACTTAGTATGTAATTCTGAGCCTGGGAAAGTTCAAGAACTTCATTCAAATTGAAAAAAAAATTTAAACAGCAAAATCAAAAGTGTTTTGAAGGGAGTACATTCCTCAAATTATCTCCACACATAAATATTATGCACATCAGAAATTCCAGTGAACTGTAATCCTCATGGCAGAAAGTGTTGCATGATAGGGACTTGCCATGCTGCAGATAAAGGAATACACTGGAAAAACATGCTTGTCTTCCACTCATCTGGAACTATCATTCACACCCATGTAATCCTCTTGATCAGTGAGCACATAATAAATATGGGTTCCAAAACAATTTATAATAGTTGAATTATAAAAAGTCAGACTGGTTTTGTCTCCTCCCCAAAAGTTTGTTTAGAGTTCAAGAGAAGTCCCTTTGTTTGCTTTGTTTCATAAATTTATTCCAGATTTTATGGGAATGTAACTTTTAAAGTCAGGTACTTGTTCAATAACCTCCTAATTCTAACCCAAAATTTATTTTGTTTTCTAACAGTTTGAAAGGCAGCATATTTATGTAGACATTTTAGTAATTGAACTTTACCTGATATGATTTTCAAGCTCACATTTGCAATCTGTATTACATCTGAAATATTCCCAAAGCAGTCAGGAATCCCCAACAGGCCATTCTCTCCAGGTGAATAATATGCAGCAAATCTAACAGCAGTCTTGGAAAAATCAGCAGCATGATTTATGTAATACCTAGAAATCAAAAGGATTAACAGCTAAGATTAATATTTCCATGGTGTTACTACCAGCCGAAAGGTTTTGCCTCAGCAGTGGTTTGTTGTTCCGGATGAGAATGATCACACTGCTTGCTTTCTTAAGCTGCTTAGTGTCTAAACAATTGTAATTTGGAATTGGACAAGCCTTCTTACCATTTTTATGGTCTATTTCATGGTTTATGATCCATGGATATAACTGTTCTTCTATGCATGATCATTGTTTCTGTTTCTCTCATGTCCCTTTAGATCCTGCAGTAAGCAAAGGGCCAATTTCCCCATGACTCTCAGGGATCTGTTAAATGCCATACCATACACTTAAGCACCACAATTTAATATTTGACTGCTGTGATTGAATTGTCAGTCTCAAAAATCACTGGGCTAAGATCAGCAGGGGGTAATTCACCCTTTGGAGCTCAGGAAAGCCTCAAGGCAAAGCTTCAACAATTTAGACACAGTTCCTCTAGGGTAATTAGACTGCAACAATGTTTAATACATTGATTTATTAATAATTAATGTTTTAGGCCTCACAAGGTCAACAAACTTTCCATCAGCATAACTTCATCTGATAAACTACTAATTGGCTGCATTCCTTCCTGTCTTGATTAGTGGCAGTTTAATCTTCATACTGTACTGGTTAGAACTTTTAAAAATTTCTTTATGCAGTCCTACCATACAGGTCACATCAGTGGCCACAGTATTTGTGGGTGCATCTGTACAAGACTGGTCAACTGCACTACTGACATTGCCATCACTAATGTTGCTGAATAAAAGGAAACAGAATGAGAAAATCCTGACTTGTAAAGAACCCACAAAAATCACTGAGTTCAGCTCCTGGTCCTACACAGGACAGCCCCAAGAATCCCACCATGGGCCTGAGAGCCCTGTCCAGACATTCCTTGAGCTCTGTCAGGCTTGGTGCTGTGATCACTTTCCTAGTGAGCCTCTTCAGTGCCCAATTACCCTCTGGGGGAGAATGTTTTCCTTCTATCCAACCTAAACTTTCCCTGACACAACTTCAGCCGTTCCCTTGAGTGCCGCCACTGTACCAGAGCAGAGATCAGTGTCTGCCCCTCCACTGGCCCTCATGAAGAGCTCCAAGACCACACTAACGCCTGCCTTCAGTCTCCTCCAGGCTGAACAAGCCAAGTGACCTCAGGTACTCCTCAAATCGCTTATCGCTTCCTCTCCAGACCCTTCACAATGTTCCTCACGATACTATCGAACTTAAGTATGTCCACAGAGAGGGGAAAACCCAATTCTTCTCATTAGAGCAAATCCGGCCGTTCCGTGAGCAGGGGATGTGTGCCACCTGCTTGGCCCAGGGATGGCGTTATTGTCTGGCCCAGGGATGGTGTCCCCGCCGGGGCTTATATGAAGGACAATACAGCGCTCCTTGGGCCTCGTGCTCACTCAGGGACTTTTATCGGGCAAACGCATTTTCATTTTGTGGATTCCGACATGAGACACCCCAGCTCACACCGAGCCCCGGGGCTCACTCGCGCTCCCCTCGGCTGAGCGCGGCCCCGCAGCCTCACCGCCCTCGGGGCAGCGGGGCGCGCGCACGGCGGAACGCGCACGCGCAGCGCCCGCTCGGCCAGCAGTGACGTCACTGGGCGGAAAGAATCTCGCCAGCTGCTCACGTCAGGCGGCTTCCGGGAGAGCCAACCGGGGCCTTAAAGGGGTGCAGCGGCTCCGGGTAGTGGCGATCCCGGGCTCGGTCGTACCAGCGTCTACACAGCCGGTCAGATGGCACCGCCCGCACAGGGTCACAAACCGGGCGGGGCGGGCTCCGGCCCGCTGGAGGGAAAGAAGCGCGGGGGCGGGGCCGCAGGCAGACAACCAATCAGCAGCCAAGAGCTTCCCAGCCGTCCCCAATCAGAAGTAGCGCTTCCCAAAACAGTCGTGGCGAGCCAATGGGAAGCCCGCGCCGCTCGCGCTCGGCTCAGGCCGCCCCCGGGCTGTGCCCGCGGCCTCCCGGCAGCAGGGGGCGCGCGGGGGCGGCGGCGCTGCGCGGGCGGCGCGGAGGAGGCGCTGCCGCCGCTCTCGGTGTCGTTATCGCCGTCGCCGCCGTCGCGCCCGTCCCGCCGGCCCCGCCTCCCGCTGCGCTCCCGCGGCCTCACAGCAGGTACGGGCGGGGGGAGGGACAGACACACCGCATCCCGGTGCCTCCGCGGCACCCTCCGCCCGAGGAAGGAGTGCCCAGCCGCGGCCGGCCCTGTTGCCATTCCGCCCCGCTCCGGGCGCGGGGAGCCGGTCCCGCCCGTCCCTTCCCACGCCGCGGGGCCGCCGCTCCCCGCCGAGGCGGAGCCGCTGGTTCGCCGCGCCCCTCCCGCCGGGGGTCGCGTGTCCTCCCGGCCGTGGCCGCTGTCGGTCCCGCCGGAGCCGCGGCCGGGCCGGGCCCCCCGGAGGTCTCTCCCCGGCTGCCAGAGCCGAACAAAGGCGGCGGCGGGCGGGCGGGAGCGCTGGGGCGGCACAACCCGCGGGTGGGAGCTCTCCTGTTGCGCCGTGACTGGAACAAACCCCGCGGAGCGCTGACAGCGCCCGGCCGGGCCCGTCCTCTGCCCGCGGCCCCCCGGGAGTTGCTGGGCTTTCCGCGCTGACAGGTGCGGGTGACCTCGGCCGTTCCTGCAGCCCGGGCACGGTCCCGGTGCCTCCGGTGTGCCCGGGCAGCCCCGGCAGGCTGCGCTGGATGTTCTGTTACCTAAAGTCAGAACTGTCTTACGGGAAGTGGGAAAGAAACCCCAAACCAACGCCACAACCAAAACCAGCAACGAAACTCGAATATTGTCGATTGTAGTGACCAAAATCGAGTATCAGAGTTTATCTTGGTTTAAGTCCTGTTGATAAATCTGGATTTATTGGTGAGATGCTCTTCCTGCGGTTAGGTTTTTGGATCTGTCCTTGACTGAAGTACTTCACAAAGCGTTTTTGTTCTCTCTTGTTTCTTACATGGATTTAAAAAAAAGTAGTAAAGCCGTGAAAATAGAAAATAAATCTTGAAAACTATCTTATTATTTTGTGGATAGGGAAGAAGTGGGAGGAGATGCAACTAAATACCAAAGGTAAGTAAAGAGTGGGGAATTAAGACGTCTTAATTTACTGCTATATGTTCTGTTTTCTTTTATTCAGATACTTGGTTTTGATTACAGTCAAGTTCACTTTTTAGAACTAAAAGGTGGAACTGCGTTATGTCTGTGTTAGGTGATTTTTTGAGCTGACATAACAGAATTCTGTGATTGTGGCCAGAAGTATTAGATTAAGCAGAGAAGTTTACTTGGGACTATTGAATTGTGTGTTGTGTAATGTGTTTCCTGTTTCTCCCCCAGCATCTTGCATGTTTGAAATGTCTCATAGAACAGCTCAATGATGTGTAAATATGAACATAAACTCTTTTGTGCTTTTGCTGCCTGAGGAACACATTTATTATTTACAGATTTTGTATTAAGGTCCTTGTTTTCCCTTCCTTATTTTGATGCCACTCCAAGTCTGATGAGCAGTTTACAATCTCTGTAAGGCATGCTTTAGTTTGCACTGTTGTTTATTATCTGTAATTATGCTTTTAATCTGTCAGATGACTGACACGGGCAATAAAAGGGCTTTGACAAGTGTGCTTTCTGGCAAGGTTTATTCTGTGTGCTGCATGTCCAGCTGGATCCTTGGCTGGGCTGGAGATGGGGGTCCTGGAGGTGTTTGTGTGGGGGGCATCTCTTGGGGAAGCGATTTGGGTGTAGTGTTGATGCCGCTTCTCACTTGGCTCTGTCGAGGCAGAGTTGTGCTTTCCTGTGCCTCTGGGCTGGGAATTACCTGTGTAGCTTCTGGATCCAAATGCCTGAGTGTATGGTGCTTGCTGCTGCTGTTGGAGGTGCAGGAGGTAGCAGAGATAGGCTTTTGCTTCTAGTGGGTGAGAGGGATTTAGATTGCCTGCTTCTTAGTCATATCTTCACCCTGCTGTTCGCTTTCAGTCTTGCTCTTCTCTTTGCAGCATTCCCTTTATTCTAGGGTTTAACTTCTCTCCTTTGGAGTAGTTTTCCTATATGGAAACAGTGGTGAACTGTTGTTGGTGTTGTTTTATACACAGGCTTCTGGTTTCACAGATTCTGACAAAGTTTTGACGTATGATGGTGTAGATGATGGGTTCATTTCTGTCAGAGTTGAGGGGGAGAAGGCTGGTGCTAGGATACAGAAGGGGTCTCTTCACTTGGTGTGATTTTATTCGCTAATTCAGCTGAACCACTGAGGCTGGTGGAGATCTTTCAGCTGCAGTAATGACAAAATTTTCAATGTGTTTGTACTGTATAGAAATTTGAGATTGCTGTCACCCAGTAAATGTGTAAATAGTGAACTCAGTGATACCTGGCAGGAACATTTAGACTGTTTAAATGTATGTAAGTTTATTTTTCATTGAATTCTGTCCCTGCAAAAGGGGAAGGGCTGTTGCTACATAGGTGGGGTTTCATCTTGGGAAGTGGATGGATAACATTAAAAGGCAAGACATGATTGTCATCTGCCTTTTATATAACTGAGCCTTAACCTGTTTCTGGTTGCTTCAGAGGATATAAGGAAAATTTGGGGGGAAGAGATACTGTTAAAGGTGCTATCTGAAATTATTTTAAATTCTCTGCAAAATCATTGAACATTGGGGCAATTTAATTGTCAGAGTATTCTAAGAAAAGATAATTTTTGCCTGAATATCTTGTATGCATATGAGTAGGGAAAAAATAGAAAACTGCTTTGAATAATAAATTCCAGCACTCACATATGTTCATCATTTGCTAGCTATTCTTATGTATGCAATGCCAGTTTGTAACATTTCCATTAACTTTATTGTTGTGGAGAAATGGGATCTGCACATCCTCAAGTTCAATATATCATTCTTTAATGTTCTGTTGGAGGTGATCAATAACTGCAGGCGTCACTGTGTTGGACTTTTCTTGTGTCATTGCAAGTTGGGGTGGAATACTGGGCTTTTTTAAAATTAGTAAAGCTTATTTTAATTTTGCCCAGATTGTGGCATATGCAAGACTCTTGTGTGGCAAGGTATTACATTGTCAGCTTTTAATTCACAGGACTAAAATATGTTTTTCAGAGCTTACTTCTGAGGGAAAACGTGCTACTATTCCTACTTTCTTTGGTTAGTGTGATAATTTCTTATTCTTACAAGACTTTGTTTGAATTCTAAAACACTAATCCATGAGTGAGTAAATAAAAACTATTCAGATGCCAAATAAAATGTCTTTAGGCATTTTAATTTCTTTGTGGATATGCTGTTATTTATTAAAACCTTTATTATATAGCAAAAGTGTAGTATATATTATTAACTTATGGAAGAAAAGGTGATGCATAAAATGATGTGAAAAACAGTTAGTTCCTCTCTAGAAAGCTGAGAAATTCCTGTTAGGGAACTGTCAGAGCTGTCCATGATGTTTATCTAAAAACTGAGTTTTAGTTTCATGCTTTTTTTAAAGCTTGCCCTTTTGAGGTCACTGTGAGGTGAAATGGGGACCTTGGAGTGCTTCCAATAATTTGTTTAGTGACCTTAAGAAAATTATTCATTTTTATGCTCATTTTAGGAATGTATTGCAATAGGAATAACTTGTAATACTTGAAGTAGTCTAGACTTCATACATTTGTTTAAGGGGCTTTGAAAAGGTTTATAAACATTATAGAGCTGAAGATTCTTCAATTTGTTTCCTTATTCTAAGTCATTTGGAGAAAGCAGGGTATCTTCTGCAGCAGTTTCTGTCCTCAGTTGGGATTTTTTTTGAGTTTGCTGAGGTTAGTTTGTTTCTCATTTTACTTTGTTTTCATTCTTCTGCCACTGATGTGAAATGGCAACCTGGCACAAAATACTGGCTTTTTTTAACTTAGTTTCAAGACTAACAGAATTGTACTGCATGTAGTTCAGGTTTTTGTTTAACTATAAATTCCTACAAAAAGTAATTTTCTTCACAAAACATACACAGTTCCTCTAGCTAAAAGCCTTTTTCTGAACTTGAGTATTTTCAGACTAAAACTTTGTCCTACTGGTATTTTTTGGAAAAACAGAGTGTATTCTTACATGACAATTTGGCATAACCAAATACAATTGTGACAGCCTTCAAACAGCCTTATATTCAAGGTTATGCAGATCATTTTAGCTTGCTTAATTTGAGCATTTGTAAATCCAGTCAATTAAAGACACAAACTGAAAAAAAAAATCGGTGATTGAAACAAATTGAATCGAAATGTCAGGCTGATGATGTGGAATGAATTGAATTGAAATGTCAAGCTGATAATGTGGAATTACCTTTGAGTATTCAGTTTTTCAAGTGAAGTCGGTGTGCAAGGTTCTCCCCTTGGCTGACTGGTAGATATTCATAAAGCAGCAGTGTTTGCTTCTAATTTCACCGTAGTGCTTGGGGGATGATGAGATGCTGTAGAACCAGACTTCATGGGAGCTTTCTTATCAGTTTGGTTTTTATTAATAAATATACCAGCATCTTGAGTTTACTTCCACTTCAACAAGCAAATAAAGGAGGTGTAAAGCTCCTCCAGGGGAACAGTGTGGAACTGCAGCTCAGCTGAGCAGTAATCCCTGAAAAGATGGGCTTGTAGCTTGGTCAGTTACACTGACAGGACTCTGCATCCTCTGGAGGAAGTGAGGGGAAACCAAAGATAAATCAGAAACTGGAAGAAAGGTTTTCTGCAGAAATATTGAATGTTGTGTAACTGGGCACTGATGGGGGGATGTTGGTTGTGACCTGGGCTTCTCCCTCTGCTGCTCTGGGTGCTTCAGCTGTGTCAGGAGTTTGTGCAGTGCTCTCTGAAGCTTGGTGCAGAATCATCTTTGTACAATGGACTTGATGTGAGAGTGGCTCCTTCTGGGCCCGGTGCACACATTCTAACAGCCATTTCTCTCTGTTCCTTTTTGAGGAGTGGCATATCCCAAAAGTGGATGTTCAGGATAACATGTCCAATGTCTCGGAAGAGAGAAGCACTAGACAACAGGACATTAAGAAAGGACTCCAGTTTATAGAGTATGATTTTGTGGTTTTTATTCTTGTATTTTCATTTACATGTTTATATATTTTTCTATGAGACGGATGGCTCTGACAAAGGCCTTTTGTGTTTTTCCTTGGAATATTTGCTAGCATTAACATGTTAAACAGGGAGCAGCTTTAAAGAAAAGACAGCACTTCTCTTTGTTCCTAAACAGAGCAAATGCAAGGTGAGAGGTTATCTCTTTCCTGCCTTTGAGGGAAAAAATAGCATTTAATCTTTTTTGTGGGTAGAAAATGTTGGTAGCCTGATAATCCACCTTAAGAATAACTACACCTAAAACTAGGTTCCTACGGAAACAGATGAGTTTGCTCACCACTACCTAAATGTTTTAACTTTCTGGAGCTAAAATTTAAGCTATTGAGAAATCATTGAGTAATTTTCATTTGGGCCAA
This sequence comes from Zonotrichia albicollis, assembly GCF_047830755.1. NCBI lineage: Eukaryota > Metazoa > Chordata > Aves > Passeriformes > Passerellidae > Zonotrichia > Zonotrichia albicollis. The sequence goes on from NC_133834.1 coordinate 9,896,805, forward strand.
TGCCAACTTTTTTTGAAGATCCTGGCTATCTTAAAATCATTTTGAAATTTCATACTTGTTCACTGCTCATATATGGCATTCTTAGAAAACAAAAACAAACAAAAAATCAACCACCAACCAACACAAAACCCAACAAAACTTTCCCCCGCCAAAACTACTGACCATTTAAAAACTGTTTGAAAACAGAATCTCAGTTTACCTGTATGCAGAAGGAAAGGATTTCTGCTTTTCTTCCTGCAAATGCAGAAGTAAAGGCCTCCTTTCTGTCCTAGAGAAAATCTCTATTGCATGTCATACAGAAGGACTCTTAAAATTCTTGTTGTGTCATTGGTATGACTTAATTAAAATTGATGTGGGTTTTTGATAGATAATTTGTCATTTTATAGTACTTACTAGAAGGTTGCAGTTCTCTCATCTATAAAATGGCTCTGCAGGGGAAAAGAGAGGAAGGATTGCTCTTAAACAAAGAACAGTGATGTCTAAAATTCTCTAAGCATTCAAAACCTTAATACATTTTGAGCAGCAGAGTTCAGATTGACCATGTAACTTCAAAAGAAAGTAAGCCATTAGTAATGAGACAGCTCAGTTTTTTAATCAAAACTCATCTACAGCACTTTTCTTTGTTCAGTACAGGCTATGGGCAATATTCAGAGATTTGCCTGTTGCAGAAGCAAGGTTGCTTTTACTAAGAACCAGCATTCCTCAGTGTGATTGTCTTTTAAGCAATATGCATAATAAGTGAAGACTGTAATTTTTTTTTTCTAGATCCACTTTGCCCTATCCAGGGACGCAAGAACAATATGAGGTAATGAAATGACTTTTTAATTTCCAGACTGGTTTTTAAATTGGTCCGTATTATTATAATTAATCTTGGTTTTAGTCATCATTTAGGTGATGATATAATATGAGTGGTGATTTTAAAAGTCTCAAAATTGAAACTGGACAGCTACTTACATTATGATACAGGTATTCAGATATTTGGGTGTCCTGAATTTACTCATACAGTAGTTGAGATGAAATACTTCTCTGATGGTATTGTGGATGAATTTGAGGCATTAATTGAGTAAAACAATGTGCTATTCTGAGTAAAGCTCAGAGTAGCAGAGCAAAAGTAAAATAAAAGGACTTCAGTCACAGAAAGCCTCAGAACATATTTTATTTCTGTATGTGTTATGAATTTGCATCGTTTTGGCTTGTATTTTCAGACTTGTCTTTTTAGTTATTTTTCCAGTGGTAGGTGATTTCATTGGATTTGAGAACGTATTAGGTAAAAATGCTGCCATTCACATTTTGATGAAAAAACCCTTTTTGCAAAGCAGCTTCTGTGTTCTGCTTTGTCAGTTGCTATGGCTGCTGCTTGCTGAAAGAATATATGGAAAATGTATATACATCTTTGAGATGTTCTTGGAAAAATGTCAGAAGAAAAACACTAATGCAGACAAAAGTTTTGCATTTCAATCCGATTTCATGGAGTTACAAGTACAAATTTTGTATTTAAAATTTTCCTTGGGAGTATGGAAGATAAACAAGCAACTGTTGTTGATGAGTTTTTCTTTTCTTTGTTGCAGTTATTTATACGAGATCTTGTTAGAAATCTTTTTCATGAAGGAAATGATGTATATCGAGAAGGTGATTGGAGAGGATCACTGAGTCATTACACAGAGGCTATAAACATAGCTGATTATGCTAATTCAGAAGAAATCCATGTTTCTGATGATGTCTTAGAGAAGCTGCATGTGAACAGGATTGCCTGTTATTCAAATATGGTAAGCTTCTGTTTAAAGTAGGATTTCTCCAGAACAGGATGCAAACAGGCTATGAAGACACAAAGTCTAGTGAGTGAAAAGCTTTTGATGGCAGTTTGAAGATTGACACGTTTCAAATAATCTCTTTGGCACATTCTTGAAAAGCTTTTTACATGTATAATTGAGGTATTTTAGTTACTAATAGTAGAATTAATAAAAGAGTCCTACAGGGCTTGGTATTTGATGGAGTCAAATTTTTATGCATTTACACTGCTGACTGCACTGAGTTGGCTGCTTTTGCTTTCTCTGTGGAACAAGATGGCTCTTGTGAAAGAGTTACATTTTCTTTGTTACTGGGTTTTACGTAATGATGGCACTGCTTGTTTTTAGTTGCCTAATTTGGTGATTTAGCAAAATTTACAAATGCACTGTGCAGTGGCCTTGGGGAGTGTTTGATAGTGTTTCAATACCTTCGTCCAATGCAGTTCAAATTCACTATTTCCATGATAGCAGTTCTGATTAGTGGCTTTTTTTCTTTTTGCTCCTCCTAGGGTTTGCATGAAAAAGTTCTAGAGGACTGTGAGGTAGCATTAAGATTGAATGAAAACAATTTCAGAGCTCTCTATCGCAAAGCCAAAGCTTTGAATGAGCTGGGAAGCTTTAAGAAGGCTTATGATGCTGTAGCAAAATGTTCTCTTGCTGTGCCACAGGTGGGTAAATTGTGTATTGGTGTTCATTTTTAAAGTTTTGAAACATACACTTATTTCAACACCAAGGTTGTTTCTTCTAGTTTGGGGTTTTTTAATGCAATAAAATATTTTTTATTCCTCTAAGCATTATTTTTTTTCTTGTGGAAGTACAGACTGGGGGCAGAGCTTACAGTCCCCAAGCTCAGTTTGCAGTAAGCACTAGAACCACAGAATTAATTGTTAAAAATCCTCTATGATGTGAAGAGAGCCCCACCATAATTATAATATACATTTATTCTTTTGATGACTGCATTTTAGCTCTCCAAGTGTTTATTAAGATTGCTACCAGTGCATTGTTCTCTGTGAATCACTTGCTGTGCCCCCTGACTCGGGCTCTGTGTGTGTTAGCAGGCACTGGGTGGTGGAGGAGATGATGTCTAGACTGAAATGCTGGTCCTGAGGATCTGCTTTCCGTGACTGTTTGTGTGCTTGGGTTGTGGTTTTTTATTTGTTTGGGTTTTTTAGGAGCTGGAGTGCATCAAGTGCATTCTTGCAGGGCTTTAGTTATATCCAAACCCAGTTGGGTTCTCTGGGACCCTTCATAATGCAAACTGAAATGCTGTGAGTGAGGATGGTTAAGAGATTTCACTTCAGAAATGCATTTCTGATTTGAACTTACATGCTTATGGAATCTTTACGTGCTTTGCTCAAAATAGACTGATCTGATAAAATACTGACTTGCTGCATACTCACTTTGCTGCATCAAAATCACAGTGAGACACTAGACAAAGTGTTGGGCATAGGTTTTGCCTCTTGATAGAGAAGGTTTCAGTTGTCTTTCCAAAAACATAAACAGTTCATCTGAATGTGTAACTTTGGACTTTGGATCCTCACTTTGCGCCTCCAGATCTGAATGTTTTTGCTTAAGGTTAATATGCCTTTATGTAAGTTTTATAAATAGCTTTTTCTAGCTGTAGGACGTGATCTGAATACTAAATCTTAAAATATTTTAAATAGGTAGTTATAACTGTAGGACAGAGGGAAATACAATGACATTTTTAATTCTAGTAGTATGATGCAATGCCTCCTGAAATACAGAGTGCTCATTAAATATTCATCAGTGTCATGTACTAGCTCATATGCTAATCAGGAATATGGTTCTCAATTTCTCTAAAAGCAAAACAACAAAATAAACCCCCATCCCCTTAAGGAACAAATGCCCTCCTCAAATAAACAAACAAAAAATGCCCACCCACAAAAAAGACCCAAAAACCAAAACAAAAAACACCCAAAAAACCCCAACAAAACACTTATTTGAATTTCTCTGGCTTTGGAAAGACTTTATATTATTTTAAATTCAGATAAAAGGAAAAGGAGGATACTGTCCATTTTCTGTCAACATAGTTTTTGCTTGAGGGCAGCTGTATTTTCAGATATAGGTTTCAGTTCTGTGTTTGTGGAAGAATAAAGCTGCATTTTCAGACATCCTGCATGTAGGGATCTTGCAGAATACAGACTGAGATATAAACAGATGTCTTTGCTTGATGACAGTACATGTAAATTATGAAATTTTATTTATGTCTTTTAGGATGAAAGTGTGATTAAGCTTACTCAAGAACTAGCTCAAAAACTAGGGTTAAAAATAAGGAAAGCATATGTTAGAGCAAAGGTAAGATTTTATTTTAACATTTTATGTTGAGGTTTCCCTCTTTTGATATCAAACTTGTATTTAATGAAAGTATCTTTTCTTTGTAGCCACCCTCATCAAATTCAGTTTCTAGTGATGTCTCAGCTCAGGTAAGGTTTTACATGTTCCAAGTGCAAGCTGCCTGTAAGCTACAGGGAATAATTGTTTCATTATTTCGTGATGATAAAGGGACAGTGGTGCAATTGACAGTTTATATGAGAGGCTCTTATTTGGGGCTTTGGGCTTCTGTTATGTTCAGTTTTGCTGGACACCTGTGGCAGACTAGGACATAAGATTATTATTGGAGTTATCTTTGTTGAATAAATGTTAGCTAAAAGATTAAATCCAGGGCAATGCATTTATGTATTTTTCATGTCCTGAGGCAAGAACGAAGTTAATAGATTTATTTTTTATTTAGTTGACAATTTTCAAAATGAAGGGTGCTGGAATAAAATCCCTTTTACTTACATGCATTTATCCAAATTTGATCTTTATTAGCAGCTGAACTTGCATTTATCTTGCTCTTTGTAATGTGTCTGAATAGCAGCAGTGGAGTTCAGCTTTATCTTACAGACTTCTTTCATAGGTATATAGACAATTTAGCTGTAAAGGGATGAGGAAATGTAGGAACAGTTCATTTAAGATACCATTTAGACTCTTTCATTCCCTAAAGTGTCACTCTCACTTTGGTTGGTTGGTTGCAAATTTTCAGTGATACCATGAGTGGAATTCAGTCTGCAAATGGATGGTGTGTCTAAAAAAAATTATTTGAACTTTACATTCCATTAGACTTGGTAAATTTAAGATTTTATAAAACCTAAATTTGAGAGGGCTTACATTCTTTGTCTGTAAATATGTATTTGAAAAATTTTAATGGCTCTTGTGGCTGAGAGGTATTTTTTTCTCATTTACAGAATTCTTCTGTAGAAGATATTGAGTTAGGTGAGTCTTGTGTTACATTACTAATGCTAGGGAGCTAGATATGCCCTACATATCTCACTGTATTAGGAAAATTTGGATGAAAACTCATCTGGTCATTTGAAAGTACTTAAAGTCTGATCTATTTATCTCTAAAACTGCATATTTCAGTGGCTGAGCAGATTTTGTTTGGCCTCCTCAACCTGATATGATTGTAACTGCTCCTGTAGTGATTGTGTCCATAATATCCTCTTTAATTTGAAAAAATAGGGAGGGGAGAATCTGCCAAAGATTTTAATAAAGTATCAGATCTATAACCTTTTCTTTCTGTTTTAGCTTGAGTAATAAATAAACATTGAGATGAAGATACACATAATTTGGAAGCTGATGGAAGCTGAAAACATTTAATGTGGTTTTGCTTAAATATTCTTCACATTTCTTCATTCTCCCACCCTCCACTTTGTCAGGGTAAAAGTAATGCAAGAACTTCCCACATCTTTGAACAAAGGTTCCAGTCATTCCCATCTTATCTATTTCAGATTTATCTGACCAGAAACAAGAGATGGTTTCTGCTGCTTCTTCATCAAACTTTGTTTCTGAAGTGTCCAAAGTGTCACCAGTACCTGTAGCACCTTTACCTCCTGTTATGCCTCTTCAGATGGAAAAGGTTCCTTTGCCTTCTGCAGTGTTGGCAAATGGAGGCAATGTTTCTTTCCCTATGCCAGAAGCATGTTTAGATTGTGGAGATGGAGATATAATTATTGGAGAAGAACTTGATGAGTTACTTGATTCTGTGCCTGATCCAGATGAAAGTGTAATGGTAAGACTTTTTTATCTGCTTTCTCTCTTGAAAGACTCTCTTTAGGAGTGGGATCTCATATTTTTATCAGGTGGGCTGGTGGTGATGTTTACCTTTCCTAGTTACACTGAGCTGTCTTTGGGCATAGTCAGGTTGATTTTTTTTCAAGTTCAGATTCTTTTAAATGTGGCTGTAAGGATAGGAGTACTACTTCAAAAATACTGTTATGCTACTACCAATGCTACTTAGAAGAGGTACTATGAAAAGCAAATTGGACATTTGAAGTCTGGGCTAGTGTGGTTTTTTGGGAGGTTTTTTGTGCCAATAAACCCTCTTAGAACATGAACAGTGTGTTGGAATGCTCACCCTCTAGGTGTAGAAACTATGGTTAAACATAAGCAAAAAGCTTTGCAGCAGAGCAGTACTTGGGCTGGGACCTTTGGGATGCTCAGTGGTGTCTCTGCAATCAGAACTTGGTCCAGATCCACCACCTGGCTGAACAGAGACAGACCACTGTGAGCCTGACTTTTTGTATTTTCAGAAGAGATATTAGAGAAATGCAGTTCTGTGAAGTGTTGTTCCTACTTACACCATTATGCCAGACCTAGAGCAGACTGTGAAGCCTCCAGAGTTTCAGTTTGTAGTCAAAATGAGAGCTCTGATTGATGAGCAGAGATGTCTGAACCTATTACCAAGGTTACTGACTCCCTGCTCTGGCCCTGCCAGTCATTTGGAGTATTTATTTTGTATTGCATTTGTATTGCAGTGTTAAATGAGGCTGTGGCACATTCAGTTCTGCAGTTGTGATTTTAATTCCTCATTCAACTCTGATTTACAGTTGCAAATCTTTAAATCAAAAATGCTTGACTTTCTGATTTTCTATTTTATGCACTTAATGTTTTAGAAAATGTGTCAGAAATAGAGAAAGTAATTACTTTTAAGAGATCCTAGGATGTTTGCCATAGTGAAAGCCAGGAGGAAATAAAGTCTTCCAAGAGGGACTGCAGTCTGATGGAGTGTAGAATTGAGTGAGCTGTACTGAGTGAATTGCAGACTGATAACGGGGGAACAGGGAGTTTCCCACTGGGCAGACTCTGTGCTGACCTACTCACTCAGCAGCCAGACAAGGAGGGAGCTCCCTGGCATGGCATGAAGGGAGGGGACACTCCCCCACTTGGTATGTCCTTAACAGAAATGTGCAGAGGGATGTGTTACTTCCATGGGAGGAAGGAATGTGACCTGGCCTTTGCAGAATGTGTTAACATTTGATTGGATCTGAGGACTTACCTCAAAGCCAACCCATACCTCTTTTGGTGTACTACAGTTTGAATTAAATTCTTTTTATTTAGAAACAAATCCTGTTGATATCTGACTCTTCCTACTCTTCCCTGGTGTCTATGTTTTTAACATAATTTGGAAATTCAGCCATAATCTGATAGATAAAAAAAAAAAAATCCAGATCTCTTACTTACTTAGTGTCTGGTAACTGAACCTTTAAATGTTTGCTCAGTGGGCAATGCCTTGCAGCTGGGGCATTGTTTGGGGCTTGGGTACTGCAGCTCTGTGCAGGACTGTGCTGTACCTGTCTTTGATGGTTTTCAGTAGGTTTACAAAAACTTTGCAGAAACTTCACTAAAAGAAATACTGTGGCAGATTATGTTCTTGAGGCCTTTCTTGCTTGGTCTGAACATTCTTTTAAATTTTTTTTTCCAGCAAACTACAGGAGCCAGAGGACCCATTCCTGCAGGGACTGTGGCTCCTAGTGTACCTTTCTCTGCCTCTTTGCTGGGGACACTGCCAGTTACTGCAGGGTTTGTTCCTTCAGCTTCTCTTTCAGAAATCTTTTCACAGCCTTTGGCTTCATCACTGGAAAACTTCTGTTCACCGTTAAGCACTTTTTCAATCAGTGACCCAAAAAGAGGTAAGAAATGAGTCTTAATATGTAACCTTTAATGATGATGAGAATTGTGCATGAGCCAAGTGATTTTCCTTTTTAACAAATTAATTTTCACAGCTATTTGTTACATTTAACATGTAACATTTGAGCTGTGCTAATAGTTTTTGAGTGTTGGTTATATATAAGAATTCATAAATAAAGCATTTGTTTCCTTGGGGTCTGCATAAGCAAGCTCTAAGCTCCCTCTGTGTAGTTTTTCTGTATCCATTATCTAAATTTATTTTTTTCAAGTGAATAAGTTTAAAGAAGAAATACTATTCCCTCAAACTTTTTTTTAAACAATGTTGCTCTTACAGTTAAACCATTTGTCATGATTTGGCAATAAACAAGGATTCTAAAAGGGTAATGTAACTGTGTACTCTGAAAAGGTACCAGTGTTACATGCTTGGATTCAAACTGCACAGACTGTAATTATGTAGTGAAATCAGGTATGTGAAATGAGAAGATACAAATAACAAACTACAAAAGATAAAATAGAGTTTTGTCTTTAATTATCGGTGTTACAGGACTATGCTGTCTTCAGAACAAAGCCAGATTTACAAAATAAAATAAAAAGTTAAAGAATCCTCCTACCCCTCTTTCATCTCCTCATTTTTTCATAGTTAGATATTGTTTATCTTGCTGCCCTTTTTGTACTGAACAAGTATTTCCATGTTGCTTCAGTATCTGCCAGTACTGCTGGTGGTAACCAGGTGTATATTTTGAAGATGATTGCCTAATAACTTTTCAGCCCAGATGTTTACAAGGGGCTTTTACATAGTTTAAAAAAAAACTTATTGTAGCAAACAAAAAAAGGTTGGTGTTTGTCAAAAAAACCCAAACCTCTGATATTTCTCAGGAATGATAAATTATTTTTTGCATGGGATGTTCTTGGGAACTCATTTAATTAAAATATCTTTTTATTTCTTTAGACATCTCAAGTTCAGCTCCTAGAGATGGAACACCAACACTTAACAGCAATAATTCCCCATTGTTTGTACGTATTTTTCATGTTTTTGCTCACACCCTTGGAGGCTTTACACAGATCTGCATTTTTACAGCTGAAGTTTCTATTTTTAGAAAAATAGCACTTCTACCATTAAAAGTGGGTTCTGGCTGTGGGAACTTAGGGAATGGTAACAAAAGAAAAAATGTATGGAGGTTGTTTTATGTATGCAGATTTTGACTGATGTCACGGCCATTATTCTGTTTTGAGGAACTTGCTGTAAAATACTGTTGAATTGTAAAATAACTAATATAAAATCCCTTCTGATCTGAGTACCAAGCACTAGGCATCCTGAAGAGCTGTCCTAGTAGAGGAACAGAGCAGATGCCCCTGTGTGTCTGAGGATAAGGACTGAATCCTCAGGAGCCAGGAGGGAGGAATAATTAGTAATAATTAATAATAATTAGCCTCACAAAGGCTGCTGTTCTGCCTGTACCTGGCTGGCTCTTGTTTTATGCTTAGTTTGTGCTGTGTGTGTGGCCTGTGTAAAAGCTCCATGTCGTTTCTCAGATGTGTGTTTGAAGTTCATATTATGGCTATGAAGAAAAATTTCTGTAGGTTAAATTTTAGTTGTAGATAAATACCTTCTATGTATCAAGTAAAATATGCTTTCTTTCAACAGATAAATGGTCCTAGTAGTTTGTTTGGATCTGAAAATTACATGGGAATTGCAGGCCAAACTAGAAATGACTTTTCCAATGTTTTTAGCAGTACGACTGCTAATATACCTGTATCTCCAGCACTGGCAGGAAGGAACCCACTGGAAGGCACACATGAGCTAAGACAGGCCTGCCAGTTATGCTTTGTCAAAAAAGGTAAGGAGCTATTGGACTTGATGGGGTTGATTTATTTTTTTCTTTTAATTTAAAAACATATATTTAAAATATTAGTGCTCCTAATTTAACACTGTTGGCTTCTAAACTATGTTAATCCTGACTTGTTCTTTGCAGATGTAGCACAATCTTATGATTGGTGAAATATTTCAACCACTGTTTTATCTTCTTTCTTCTTGTCTTTATTTCTTGTCCTAATAGATTTCTTGATTTCTAAACCCAGCACAAATCACCCCACGCTTTCCCTGTGTGTAAGGTCATTCACATTCTGTATCCCCTTTCCTCCCAAACCCCAGGGTACTGTGAAGAATGACACCTTTGCTCAAGACTAAATAAAACTTGCAATACTCTCTCTGATTGGCCATGGGGAATTGAACTGCAGTTCAAAGTACCTGGTAACCTTCACATCCCATCTGTTTTATTGTTCTTTCAAACTAATTCTAAATCATAATCATGAGGCTTCCAAACCTTAGTAATAATTAACTTCACTGTATTGACTTAAAGGAGCTTAACCAGTATTGGTCATTAATATAACTAATCTTTTAGGCCTGAGCTGTTGCTGTTAAACAGAGCCATAGTTTAAAGGCAATAGCTTCTATTAAAACTAATCTTAAAAATAAGCATTGTTTGAAGTTACAGGTATCATTGATATCAATATACTAATAAAGAATTGTATTGAGATCTTTAGGGGGGTGACTTTTGTACCCTTAAGAATTTCCATACTAGTTTAAAATTATTTTTACTAGAAAAATCCACAAATGACGTTTGAAAAACCATAGAACATGTTCTGCTAAAGCTGGAGCTATAACATATTGGTGAGAATACTTAGCATGTTCCTAGCTTCACTTTTTGTGTCAATGCATCTGCTTCCTCTGTTTCTTTCCATCTCTATCAAAGCCTTTAAGTGTCTCCTGCTTTTACTGCCTCTTGAAATTACACTGTTCCATCATCTTCTTGTCCAGAGAAAACTGGGTCATGCTCTTGTTTTTCAGTCTCATGAATAGCAGAATTCACTGAGCCTTGCTCATCTTCAGATTCTCTTCCTGATGTCTTCATTTAGTACCATCCTAAAGAGAGAGTTTGAAGCTAGGTGTATTTTTATTTCCAAAATCACAAAGTTCTGGGATTGGCATTTATCTATTTGGCACATGTGAACTTCCTACCAAGTGTGTTTTGTCCCTGAGGATAGTACCTCTCCTAATAAAATAAATGTTGAAGGTTAAGAGAGCCATTTACTGATCACTGGAATCCATCTGCATTGCCTTACTATACATAACAATTTAAGTTTTAAACAACTTTTATTGGAATGGATACTTTGTAATTTGAAAAAATGCAGCAATTTGCTGACCCCAAGAAACGTTAAGGTTGTATCACAACATCCCTCCCGAAATATAAAATAACTTGTGGGTTTTTTCTTGCTGAGACTGCCTTTTGTAAGTATTTGTTGGTTTGTTTTTTGTTTTTTTTTTTCTGTTTTGCTCAAAATGGTGGTTAATGACTTTTGGTTCTTCAGAGCTGCTGGTGCAAGTAGGAATTCTATACAATGTGTTTGTTTACTTTGCTTTTGGGCTTCTGTGCCAGTGTGTGTATGGACATGTTCATGTTTGATGCAATTTATGCCAATACAAGCAATTTTCTGTGGTTGTTTCAGGTCCTAAATTATTGGATTATGCTTACCATCCCAATTTAGAACATAAATGTAAGAAGGATATTTTAATTGGCAGAATAAAAAACTCCGAAGATAAATCATGGAAAAAAATACGTCCAAGACCAACAAAGACACAGTATGTGGGGCCATATCATATATGTAAAGGTAGGTGTTACAGAGGGAACCTGGTAATGCCTGTGCTCAAAGTAATGCAATTTAGCTTTTCCATAGTAGAGTATAGAAGGAATTTTTATTTATGCTTATGGGAGATGGAGAAGGAAGTTCTGGGTTGTTTATAATTTCAAAGGCTGTAAGGAGAGCCATATCTTGACCACTAATATGATTATTCAGAGGACAGGCAGTGTACTTCTGTAGTGTTCTCCATCAGGAATAATATTGCTTTTGAGTGTTGGGTGATTAAACACAGCAAAAAAGAAGCATTTTTGTTATTAGACTTTTGCAATGTGAACCTCTAATTAGGATGTAAGCAAGATGACTTGTGGGTTAATGAGCAGCTTTATTTGAGCAGAGGGTATTCTTGGTTCTTGGCATCATTGCCCTAGATTAGTGCAGGATAGTTGATAGAGGTGTGCATTAGCTGTTTTGATGAGTTTTACATTTTCACCAAGTCATTCAGCATAATATTTTGCTTCTGTTAGATTTAAGTGACAAATTAACAGCAGCTCTCTGTACTTCTTTATTAAAAGTATTTGAAACTGATATAGTGGAAGTTTTAAGATGAATTTCCAAGTACAGCTGTGTAAAAGCAGTGCTCTGTTTGATGCTGTCCTTTGAGATGTGGCTGCTGAGGAGGAGTGCAGGTACCCAGGGCACTGCACCTTCGCCTACTGCCAGGAGGAGATCGATGTGTGGACGCTGGAGCGCAAGGGAGCCTTCAGCAGAGAAGCTCTCTTTGGAGGACCTGGGAAGATCAACTTGACTGTGTCCCAACTTCTTCAAGAATACCACGGATTATTTATGTTTCTTTGTGAGGTGCTGCTTTATTTCTTGTAACACCATAAAAACGGTAATAGATAATTAAAATATGTGGAAAGAAATGCATTGGTTCGTGCATGACGGTTTTGTAACTTTTGGAGCAGATTTCAGTAATTATCTGTCTGCCTTTAGATTAGAGACTAAATGCAGTATCTGTTAAAATCTTTAGTGTAAGGTATATTTTTAATTTTCTACAATATATACCATAAAATTACTTGTTTTTCTATTCCAGAAATGTTTTGATCACAAGCCCAGAATAATCAGCAAAAGGAACAAAGATAACTCATCTTCTTGTTCTCACCCTGCTATGCATGACTTTGAAGATAACAAGTATGTTTGAAGTATCATCTCTATAAGTTGCAATTTAAAATCAGGGGCAGTTTTTAATACTGATTTTGATTTCTTACCTGTTGGTCAACTTCCCTGCTAACTCTTACACTTTGGCAGTATAGGCAAGAGAGACTTAAAGAGCAAGGTTTGACAAATATAAGCAAGTTAAAGTGAGCTATTTCTTTATCAGTCATTCAAAATTAGTGGTGTCTACCCTCATCTTTGAATATTATGAGATTTGGTGTCAGGTTGTTTATAGCTTATCTACCTGGTGAGCTGTATTGCTCTAAATAGATGTGTAATGTTAAATTAAAACAGCAAAGTTGCTCTTTCTTTGATACGTTTTGCTAATTTTGCTGTAGTTTTAACTCAGGCTTACCTTATTTACAGTGTATAAAATACTTGATTAAAAAGTGAGAGGAGTTTTTTTAATTGTTCTTGGGAAGTTTAAAAAGTTTTATTGTTGTAATAATATAAATTAAGTTTTGGAGAATTAAGAGACTTTTGTCTTTGTATGATGTAAGAGTTAGTGGGAGCATTGGAATTGCTTTGTTTGTATTGCAGTTCCCTGTATTGAGGAAGCACTGCTGCTGCAAGAGCTAGGCTGTTACTGTTCTGCATCACCTCTTCCTTAAATGGTGCTCTATAAATATTCCTTTATAGTACATGGGTTAGTAATTAGATCAGGCTATATACTTGAAAGTGGGCATGACCTGCTTTCCTTCTTGGAAACCAGTGATGCAGCTGGATTGAATTCAGTAATGCTTTGCAGAAGAGGGACTCTGGGTTCCCAAGAGTACTGTTGGGTGCTGTTCAGTGTGTTTACTCAGCCTCGAAACAATGCTTAGGTGTGACCTCCTTCTGGGAACTTTGCTTTCTGATTTCAAGTAAAAAGTGTTTCATGGATATTTGAACAAGCTGCGGTGAAGGATGGTTGTTTTAAAGAATATCTAAAACTGTTTTCAAATCAGGTGCCTTGTCCACATTTTGCGAGAGACTATGGTGAAGTATTCCAAAATCCGCCCCTTCCAAGTTCGGTGTCAGCTGGACCTGTGCAGACATGAGGTGAACTATGGCTGCTTACGAGAGGATAAATGCTTTTATGCTCACAGTCTGGTAGAGCTTAAAGTCTGGATAATGCAAAAGGAATCAGGTATGTTTAGTAAAATGCTCATTTTACTCTTCATTGTATTGCTACCCCTTCCTTTTGTTGACTCCCTCTGAAATTAGCAGCTTGGGATCAGTGCAGGAAGCAAGCAGGAGCAACCTGGTGCCTCTCAGCTTGCATTTTGGAGAGGTACAAAGAGTGTAGGTTTTATAATTACATTGGCATTAGAGCTCTAGTGCATTACATTTAAGTACTGAAAGATGTACCTTAACTTACACGAGCAGTCTGTAATTTAAAAACCTTGTATGCTTTCCATTGGGATGATACAGCCAACATTTCTGGTTTGGATGCCCTCACAGTGTTCTTAAATGTGTATGTGTGTGTGTGTATGGACATAACATCATATCTGTGATGTAAGGGCATATCATGTATATCACACATGTGTGAACAGTTACACAATACACAAAAAGAAAAATGAATCAAAGATTTGGGGCTTCAGTAGCATTCCAGTTTGAGCCTGTCTGTAAGGCTGCAACAGTCATAAGTACTTTTCAAAGACTGTTTCCCTTCCTTTACAGGTATTTCACATGATACTATAGTTCAAGAATCAAAGAAGTACTGGCAGAACATGGAAGCTAGTGCACATGGATCACAGGTATTTTCAGTTTTCCATTCAACTAATTTTGCAGTGACTGTGGTAGTAATACTTTTTTTAATGTGTGTATATAATGTAGCTTATTATAGAAATTACTTTTTTAATGATTTCCAAATAATCTCTTTCAGTATAGGCTTTCTTCAGCTTGCTCACTTGGACTAAAATGCCTGCTTTGTTGCTGTGCATCTCCTTTTTTACTTTGCTTGTTCTGTCCCACGTGGAACATAAAATGTAAATAAAAGTTCAAAGTCAGCTGCTCCAGGGCAATTAATTATCTTTTCAATATGTAGCACTTTTATACGTTTAGTTTGTGCACATTATCACAACTTCAGGGTACATATACCTAAGTCAGAAATAAATTCAATGAAAAAATGGGTTTGTTTAGAAGTGTCTAGTTTGAAATTACAAGCTGAGCTATTACAAGAAATGCAGTATATATCTGCTTCCCAACATGTGTTGGAATCTCTGCCATAGGGGGTAATTAACAATTATGTATGATATTTTTGCAGGTAAAAAAATACCTTTTATTGTTGTTGGTTTTGTTATTTTTTTTTTCTTAAGAATCTTGGGAACCAAATGAAATATGGATCACTTAATTTGAAGATGAAGTTTGTCTGTGGGCAGTGCTGGAGAAATGGTCAAGTTAGTGAGCCAGACAGAAACAAAAAATACTGTAGTGCAAAGGCAAGACACCCGTAAGTAAGATCAGTGAAAGTTCTGCTGTTCAGTCTGCCATTTAAAATCACTTCTGGGAAGCTGTTGCTTCTTAGGAAAGAGTCATACAAGGAATTATAAAACCCCAAACATACTGATGTAAAACACAGTTATCTCTTCTGTGGTATGCTTATAATTGGTGCTGAGAGAGCACTTTGATGGCTACCAAAGTGTTTGTGTTTTGGTGAAAGCTTCAAAAATAAACTGTCTGAGCTTTCCTGGTTGTGCTTTTGTGCAGAAATTGTGTTGGGTTTTTTTTTTAATAGTATTTTCTTTGATTGAATGCTTGTGGTTTCCAGATGGAGCAAGGATCGCCGTGTGGTGCTGGTGATGTCTAATGAACGGAAGAAGTGGATGACCATTCGTCCTCTGCCTGCAAAGAAACAAGTGCCTCTGCAATTTGATGTATGTTAACTTAAAACTAATGTTTTGGTTAAGAAAATAGATAATAGCCACTGGAAAATGCTGGCAATTGGGCTGGTTTCATCAGTTCTGTAGAAATTCCCATGGGAGTTGGTAGGAAAATGTTCATAGTGTTCCTACAATGTTCAGCCTTAGGAAAGCACTGATCTCATGTTACTACTGAAGTCCTTACTTGTCAGTGGAAGAAAATATTTCTGAAATTATTTATACATATCTGGGGTCTGCTAGTGTGATAGGAAGCAAAAAGCACTCATAGTACTTGCTTCCAGCAGTTCTCTATTTCTAACTATAAATGAGGCTTTTTGTAAAATAAACATTTTATTTTTCACATTATATAAATGTTTGGGAGGGGAAACACTATCTAAGACTGAAAAAAATACAAAAATTCTACTAGCATCGATTCTGCTTTATATTCTTAAGGATTTCTCTAAATTCATGTTCCAGTTGTGCAATCATATTGCTTCAGGCAAGAAATGTCAGTATGATGGAAACTGCTCATTTGCTCACAGTCCTGAGGAGAGAGAGATGTGGACCTATATGAAGGAGAACAGCAGTAAGTAGAGGACTAAATCTAGTGTGTTGTAAATCCAACTGTTCTTTTCATTCTTGTACTTAATTGCTTTTTAATCTAATTTCTTTCATTATCTCTTATAGTAAACCTTGCAGGTGCCCTTGTCTTTGAAATTAAATAAACCCAGACCAGGCATTCAAAAATAGTATTGAATAAAAATAGCTGTGTTGTGTATTCACTGCTTGATGGGTTTTCTAACAATAAAGTAGCCTGTGTTGTTTTTTTTAGGTGTCTTAGAAATACTGATCCTTGCAGCAGTATTAGTTAGTGTTTGTATTGCCATGTGCACACACATGGATTCATGGAATTACATGTGGGGGAAACTATTTGCAGAACAATCCCCCCAGTGTATTTAGTGGGAATTGCCATTCCCTTTTTGTGGCTGACTTTACTATCCCATCAGTGTTACTGGGGAGAAAGCATCAAAAATCAGAAGTAATAAATGACATAAATTATCAGATCACGGTCTGGTCTGCAAGAAAGCAAACTAAATTTACCAAAAGCTGTAGCACACATGAGATTAGTTCTTTGAAATTCAGTATTGATATGCAGCAGCAGAGTTGCTGTCTGTACTTTGGGTGCCCATTCAGGAACCTGTAATCTCTTGCTGCCCCCTCAAGAGACACAGAGGGCTTTTGGTAAGGAGCCAGAGATGCCTCTTCCCCTGCTCTTAATCTCTAACTGTGTAACTGTCAACATTTGTTTCCTTCCCTTTTTGTTCTTAGAATAGGTGGGCATTGAATTATGCTCACAAACTCAGTCGTTTATCTAGTGTTCTCAAACTCTTGCCTTAATTGCTAATTACTTATTTTAGCTTCTGCTCTCATTAGTTCAAGACTTGGAGCAGTTGTATGACATATGGCTAAAAACTCAAAAACCAGAAAAAGGAGATGATACAGCTGCTCAGGCAAGCAGAGAAAATGGGAAGCAAATTCATATGCCAACTGACTATGCTGAAGTTACAGTAAGTAATCATGGGTATAATTCAAATCCAAGCATAACGGGGTTTGTTGGGTTTTTTTTTTCCCCAGTCAGTAATTTAGGTTGTTTCCCTTATTTCCTTGGTGCTTCCTTAGACCATAGATAACTACACTAAATGTAACTGACACTGTGCATCAGTTCTTCTAAAGCCAGTGGAGGTTATAAACTTTAGGTGATTGTTTATATAATTGTGTCTGTTTAGGTAAACAATATCCTGCTGGACAACATAAAGAAAACATTCAAAATGTATTAGGATAAGTTCTGTCCTTACAGCATTGAATTTGCAACGTTTTGTTTTCAAATTCCTTGTAAAACAGGTGGATTTTCACTGTTGGATGTGTGGGAAGAATTGTAATAGTGAGAAGCAATGGCAGGGTCACATTGCTTCAGAAAAGCATAAGGAGAAGGTTTTCCACACTGAGGATGATCAGAACTGCTGGCAGTATCGCTTTCCAACTGGATATTTTAGCATTTGTGATAGGTATGTAAGATGGCAAAAATGCTGAAAAATTACAGTTCATAGCTTAAATAATTAAGGCAGTTACTAGTTCTGACAAAGTTTCTAGTATTTCTTGATTTGCATACATTTTTCAGCAAGGAATTAAGTAATTAACAGTATTTTAACGTGATAGAACTCAGGGAGTGACAAGGTGCCTAATTTTGGAACAAAACTAACTGCCTGTGTGATGTTAATGAGTGGTAGCAAGTTCATTGCAGCTGTGTGGAGTGAATATTGTTGGTATTATTACAAGTTTCCTTAGGCATCTGTGTATTAATTAGAGCCCAAGAACAGTGCCTAGCTGGACAGTGATACTGGAGCTTTAAGGCAAGTAGAAATAATGTTAGCATCAAACTAAATTTGTTAAAATTAAGTATTTGTCGCTAGAAATTATTTATGAATAGGTGGAAGAGGACTTCCAAGATCTGTTGGTTTTTTCCAGAACTGGTTGTATGTTTTGCTGCTCCCTTTAATTTTCAGTGCAGGCTGTTTTACCTGACTTCATTAGATGTTTTTTGTAAATCTGTTTGTAAATATTTTGTAAATTCCTTCCACTGTTGGAGTCCTTTTGGAAGGCTAAAAACTTTTGAATCAAGAATTCTGGAGTTTAAAGTTCAGTTTGCTGGTACAGATGCCTTTGTTATTCCATTTCTAGTTGAAGATTTTGAGTGTCTTGTAGATCTTGAGAAACTGCATAGCACAGAAAGCAAGTTATTTTTTATTTGCAGTCTTTGCATGAAAACTTACATGTCTCTTTACTAAATTTTTAAGTAGCATTCTAAATGTATTTGCTTTGAACGTAACAGACCTTGGATATGCAGCATAAAGTGAATACAAACTGGCACGTTAAGGTGCTCTGAATATTCTAACCTCAAATTTAGTTAACAAGGGTAATTAATTAATTGGATTTTTTAAACAATAGTCGTTCTTTAACTTAGTAAGTTAAATGATGAGGTATTCATTAACATGATGAACTTGATGATTTCAAGCATTAAGTGTCTCAATCTAAGTAGGAACATGAAGAATAGAAAGAAAAGAGCCATCTGTTACCCTCTATATATTTGTCAGCTGGGAAACAAAAACACAACCAAATGCTAAACAGAGTTAGCGTCATCTAACTTTTAAAAGTATATACTCTTCCATTTATTTTTGGTCCTTACTATGCAGTTTATTTGAAAAACTTGACCTGAAGAAAAGATAGACACAGTAGAGATCATGGTAATTCTGTGAAAACACTGTTCAAAATCTGTCTTAACAGATATATGGCTGGTACTTGCACTGAAGGAAACAACTGTAAATTTGCCCATGGAAATGCTGAACTCCGTGAGTGGGAAGAACGAAGACAAGTTTTAAGAATGAAACTCAGCAAAGCAAGAAAAGACCACTTGATTGCTCCCAGTGATAATGACTTTGGAAAATATAGTTTTTTGTTTAAAGATTTAAACTAATACTGAGATGACACATACATGTTATCAGCTGGAAGCATAAACCAGAAAATTTGACAATAATCAAAAGCATGTGACAGAAAAGCTGCAGGTTTTCTGCTTTTATTGGCATACATTGTTCCTCCTGAACAGCAAAGTATGGTAGATTTAGGGGGATGGAGCAGACCTGTCTATGCTCTCATGAAACAGAGTGGTGATTAAAAAAATCTGAAGTATTATGTGCTTACTCACCTCCTGTTGGACAGAAAGTTAGGAAATAGAAGGGGGAAGAGTGGTTATAATATCTAGGAAGCCCCCTAGTCTCAGACCTTCAGTTGAAAAACTTCAAGGTATCAAGGTATTGCAAAAGAGTGTTAGTGGGCTAAGAAAATGATGGATGAAAATTCTTCAGATCTTTTAATGGAGAGGATTTGTTTAAAACAAAGTTTGCTACTTATCTATATGTAGGTTGCTAAAAATGATTTTCTTATTAAAGATTTTAAACAAAATAACCATTTAACTACAATATACGTTGAATGGGTATTTTTTCTCTATTTGTATGTTTCAATATAATTTACTGAAAAAGGATCTTGAGAGGAAAAAAGTATTAATTTTTGAAAATGAAGTAGTTAAAATTCTGTTTCTTGGTCTTTGCTGTTTAAATGATGATTTTGAAAGATTACACTTGTATGTCAGTATTGTGTATTATTGTATGGACTAATGTTGCCTGTAATAAAGAGAACTTTACACAAAGCTGTTTTCTGCATGTAGCCTCTCAGGATTGAGATTTTGTAAAAACAATGATTTGCCAGTTAGCAAAAGCTTGAGCACCTGTAGCTAAACATACACTGAGTTGGTATTTGTGTCGCTAGTGGCTCGTTTGCAGTTCTGTATTGTCATTAGCTCATGCTGAAGTAACAGAAATGGCCAGTAAGTTGTGATATAGGCAAGCAGTTTGGAGCTACGTGGTGCTGGGACACGTTTTCAGCCTTGGACATGGACATGAACACATGAACCACTGCCTCAGCTGCACGGTGGATGGTGCTTCCCATTGCCTTTCCTGCAGAGCACAGGAAATGGAAAACAAGTTGCAGGCTGAGGTGACTCCTGACTGCTGAGCCTTTGGGCTTTCCAGTCCCTGGAGCTTCTGTTGTGTTTTGGCTTCTCTGCAGATCCTGCTTTCTGCTTCCTTTATGTTTGCTTATTTCCTTTTTTTTTTTTGTAAATCCCAACTAAGTTTCTTTCAGCCATTCATTCAAAATAACTAAAACTAGGTTTCTTCCCTTCCTTCTCCTCCCCCCTGGTTACTTTTCTCTGTTCCTTACATAATTAGAAGAGCTTTAACAATGACCTCAGTAGTTCGAATGTAGTCATTGGGCATACATTGGCTGTGTAAAAAGTGTTGAACCAAAGTTCAGTGATAACCCATACATGACATGGATGCTGTGTCCCTTTCACTTCACAAAAGCACAACAAATTTGAAACCAACCCCTCGTGTGCTTCAGCCTTAGCTTGGGGCTCTTGCGAAGTGACTGCTCCTCCCAGGCTGGGTTCGGACGCTGAAGTAGGACACGAGCTTGGTGCTGGAAATGCCACCTGCTGCAGTGCTGATTTTTTACATTGTTTGTAATAAAGTGAGTGTGAGACAGAGTACTGTGGACACTGTTATTTGTGTGACAAAACCTGATTGTATCGTGTGCCTTTCTGAATTGTTTTCTCAATTTGATGCTTTCATTGTTTAATGTAAGTGCTCTGTAAATCATTGGAAGTAATTCTAGACAAAACTAAACATGACATCCTTGTTCTCTAAGGCCGGTGTGAAATCTTTCCTGCTGCGGGGTGGGGCTGTTGGGGAATAGCAGCTGCTGGGGGGTCGGGGATTATCCACGGGCTGATCCCGGCCGGGGGCCTGGTAACGGTGCCGATTTGAGAGCAGGAAGCGAGCACAGCAATCGCCGTCCCGTTCCTCCCGCTGCCAAGCGCAGGAGGCGAGCACGCCACTCGTTTACCGTCCCGCTTTACCCGGCGTCGCGGGCAGGACCCGGAGCGCCGGGCGGGCTGTGCGCCTGCTCGGGCGGGAGGACGTGGCGGCGGCGGGTTGGCGGGAGGAGCGGCCGCCCCGCCCGGCCCGGCGCGCCTCACGGGCGGGCGGTGGGAGACGTGTGCGAGCGGGAGCGGCTCGGGGCCCGCGGCCCTGCCCCCCTCGGCCGGGCCATGTCGGTGTGCGGTGGCCCCGGCGACGCGGCTGCCCCGCGACTGCGGCCCCGCGCCGCCCTGATGGCGCGGCGGCCAGAGCTGCTGTGCGGCGCGGCCATCGTGCTGGGCTGCGCCTTCCTCATCGCCCTCAAAGTCACCTGCAGGTACCGGCGGGGGAGCGGGCGGACCCGGGGCTCGGCCAGGGGGGAGCGGCCGCCGGTCCGCCGCCGTTCCCAGAGGCGGTGCTGCTCCGGGGCCTGGGGCAGAGCCGCTGGCTGGGCCTGGAGGGCCGGGGTCGCCCAGCGGCGCCGTGTATCCGCTGCGGCCGGGCCGCGTCGGGCACGGGCATCCCCGGGCTGGGGGACGGATCCTCCTCCCGGGCCCCACCACGTGCGGTCCTCAGGGCGGCTGGGACCGGTCGCGTGTCGGGGGGACAGCCATGTCTCCCTCAGCAGGATGGCAGCGGGGCGAGCAGGGGCGATAAGAACGTGGGTGGGAAGGCAGCGGAGTGTTTTAGAGACATCCTGCCCCACCGCGGGTGTCGTGCTGTGGCGGCAGATTCGCGGGGCACCCACTTCTGAAGGCAGCATCAGGGTATGCAGGGCGGTGTCAGGGAGTGAACCAGGCTCTCTGCTCGGTGGGGCTCAGGAATGTGACAGGAGGCAATGGGCAGGAACTGATGCCCAGGAAATTCCACTTGAACCAGAAGAAGAACTTCTTTCGTTAGTGACCGGGCACTAGGACAGATTGTACAGTAAGGCTGTGGAGTCTCCCTCTCTGGAGATATTCCGGAACCGTTTGGACATAATCCTCTGCCATGTGCTCTGGAATGGCCCTGCCTGAGCGGGGAGGTGGAACCAAAGGAGCTGCTGTGGTCTCTTCCAGCCTGCCCCGTGCTGTGGCCCTGTGACAGGCACGTTGTTGAGATGGAGCTGCTTCTGCTCATCTCCGGAGGTGGCTGGGACCTCTCGCTGCCGCCGAGCGGGCTCTGGGCCGCTGCCCTGCCCTCAGCGCTCTCGGCATCGGCGGGGCCAAACGAGTCTGTCCTGGCTCAGGTGTTGCTGTCACATCATCCCTTTGCCTGCACCTGCTTCGGACACGAAGATGTTTCGTGGTTTCCCTCCCAGTCTGGTGGTGCTCCTCTTGGGAGCTGGAACTTCCTTCTTTGCCAAGGGCTCTGCAGTTCCTGTTTGCCCGGAGCTGGTGGACGTGGAGCCAGGGCATGTTTGTACTGGAGGGCGGGGAGCAGCGGCAGAGCGGTGGGCACAGGCTGCTCGGTTCTGGAGCCTAAACCAGGCTCTAAATATTCTGCATGGGTTTTAGGTCAGTGTGACTGTTACGTGCTCCAGGTGACACTATATTAAGAACACCTACTGCACTTGGGGTTTAATTTTGAGATTAGGAGAAGGCTGCGAGTGCTGATTATGTCCCTGTTCCCCAGCATCTGACAAATTTTGTTCCACAAACACTTGATTCACAAGTAATGCATCTGAGAAATGCTAAGGCTTTCTTTTCTTACCTGTCCACAAAGGGTGTGTTACTAGAATCAGAGTGAATTTTAAGTCTGTCAGTGAGTGCCTCAGAGGAGCTGTGCCTCCATTCCAGGAGGCTGTATTTCACAGTGACCTGATAATGTAGATGAAATTGCAAAGCTCTTGCCGTATTTCACAATGTGTGGTGAAGGATTTCTGAACATAATGACCTCCCTGGTGGTACATTACTAAGAAAATAATACTTTTTTTTTGTACTTACAATGATGCTTCCTGCTCTCCTGTATTCAAAACCTCCATATTCCTTTCATTTTACTGTAACTGTGTTTGAAAGCTCACCGATGGAATGTGATTGGAATGTGGTTCTCACTACTTTGTAATCTAGAAGTTTGGTTAATGGGGTTCAGCTTTTCAGATTGTGGTTAAATAGACTAATATCAGTTAGGTATTCCCTGTTTGGTTGCTGTCAGAAATATAGAAAATTAGGTGTAAACATTCCTTGTGAAGTTTGGAGCATGGTTAATTGCACATGCTAACTATAAGCACAGGGCATAGTTTCTCACCACATGTCAGTGTGATTTACTAGCAAGGCACAGCACCAGGGCATTGGTTCTTACAATATATAACTTTCTATATCAATGGATAAAAAGTACAGAACGGGAAAATTCCTATACTGCAAGGCAGTCCATTAGTGGGATTTGATGTCTTGCAAGTTTAGAGTGACTCAAGGAACAGCCAAATGAGACCTGACCTAACATGGGTTGGTATGAAAGCCTGTGGTCTAGAACCTGAATTATTTCTGGCACTATGCAAATGTCTTTAAAACAAGCCCACTCTCAGGACTGTGCAATCAAAGGGGCTGCTGGTCCTGTTGGCACTTGTATATGCTTCCCTTTTATTACCATGGTGTTCTCATAGAAAGCTGAAGTTTTTGTAGGCTCTGGCAGCAGCTCAATAGCACAATCAGTGTTTTAATAAACAGTTTGTGCTTATTATGTAATTGTTTCTTATGTAATCCTCAGTTTACATGTGTGTAAATTTTAGGGATTTTCTTAGGGAAATTAGTCAAGGTATTCTGTTATGTGTTTGGTATTGCAGAGGAGGACACTACTTAGCAAATCTCCTTAAGCAGCTGTTAGCTATTGATTTATTATATTTTAATTTTAATAGTTACTGCAGGTTTTGTCATATTTGAAGGTAGTCGTGTAGTTTCTGACTCACTCATGTCACGGGGTTTCTGCTGATGTGTTCTACCCATTCTTAAAATTTGGAGCCAATTCATTATCTAATTTTTAGGTCTTGGTGTCTGAAGAACTTGAGGGTTGGGAAGGAGTTGCTGAGATGGTGGCTGGGGGAGAAGGGAAGGAACACAGGTAGAAGTCCATAGAACAAAGTAGATTTTTGATAATCTGTGTAAAAACATAATGTTGCGACTGGATGAATTAATGAATTATAAACAGGAGGAACCATTTAAAATTTTCAAAATTCTGATTCTGAAGATTTGATTTTGAAGCAATTTTATATACAAATTAAGAATTTTTATAACTTGTGATATGTACTGAGGGCAATTCTAAAATGTTAAAGCTTAAGTGAGTAGCCTGGAAATGAGAGACAAGCTACAATATAGTTTTTTGCTGTATTATAAAGACAAAGATATTTCTTAAAAATTAGATAGATTGTAAAGTTTGAAAGTGTGGCAGAGTTTTTAGGAGGTTGCTTAATATATGAGGTTGACAGTGTTCAGGGCTCAATAATTTTATCACAATTAATAAACTTTTAACCTCACAAGGATCAAATATCAGATAATAAGATTTTTATAGTAGCTTTTTATTGCAAGAAAGTAAAAGAAATGCACACAAAGTAAAGAAATACACAGTCTTTCCTAAAACTTCCAGTCCTGTTATGACCCATGGCAAAATTGAGCATGACAGTGTTGTCCAGTTTTCAGTCTGGCTTACTCTAGTGTAAATATAGCTAGGGAAAAATTTTAAAATGAAGACTGTATAAAAAGAGAGTCACACATTCACTTGTGTTTATGGCAAATTATACCATGGCAACTTCTGAACACCTGGGAAGTCCCAAATTCTGGATTGTGTGGTTGCTGATTGGATAGAAAGGGTTTCCTGAGTATTTGGTTTATTTCTTTGTATTACTTAGTGGCCAATCTGATTTCTCTTAAAAAACTCCATCTCATAATCTCTTTAAATTTAGACTATTTGTTTATACTGTGATGTGCCCTGAGCAGTTTGCAGTCCCTCCTCTGATCAGTAAAATAAACTAGTGCACATTTATATATCTTTTCCTAACAGAATATAAAGCAAAGGTAGTATAGAATACTGTAAAACAAAGCATAAGGCTGGGTAATAGGCTCACAAAACTTTATGACCAGTATCTCTTTTCTTATCAGGCTGCTGTTACCTAAAGTACAAGTGTTAAAAGAGGATGAGGCCAGGGAAGAAATCAAAAGAAATCACTCTTCCTGGTAATTTTATGCTCTACAGCAACCAGCCATTAGAGTGTGAGCTAACATACCTATAAGCACAGTGCATGGTATCACAGTGTGACTTTCTAAAGCTTGTGAAGGGTAATCTTTAGATTTTTATAGTATTTCATGAAGCTAACTCAGATAACATAAACTGTAGTCATTCTGCATCAATCTTGTCATTGTGTGACTTTTGCTAAGAGTAAAACTTACGGCTTTGGGCACCCTTTTTTAACTGCTGCTGTGCAGTCTCAATAACCACACTTCATTTTCTCCCTGCAGCCGAGCAAAAGATGTAACAATGCCAGCGAAGCTTCCAGTGAATTTTTTCTCCCCGAGGTCTGCAGTGGTTGATCTGTTCCGGGGGCAGTTGGACTACGCAGAGCAGCTCCGGCGGGACTCGGAGATTGTGCTCTACTTCTTCTACGCGCCCTGGTGCGGGCAGTCCATCGCTGCCAGGGGGGAGATAGAGCACGTGGCCAGCAGGCTGTCAGACCAGGTAACTCTGAGAAAGTACCAGTCTTAAACATCACCTGGTAGCTTTTCAGTGTCCAAGCTGATGATGTTGTCGTCTTCTCATGAGAAACAGTAGGACTTGAACACTCACATTTTAAGGAAACTCATCAGTCATAAATTTAATTTAGCTTACAGAGTGGTACAATAAATGGAGACAGCCTGTGGTTCCTGCTCCGTTGTCTGTTATATCTGCTTTTAAATGGGGAAGGCTACAACTTTCTTGTTGTAAAGTGTTTTCAGATTTGTTCACCTGCCTTCAGACAGAAATTCCCTGGAGTTTGCTTCCAGTTCTGGGATTCTTGGAGATACTGGTAATCATATAAATATTGTAACCATAACAGTACTTTCAAACAGGTGAGTGCCTGTGAGTATTTCACAGGCACAGCTGTCCTAAACCTCCACTTGTTGAGCTCCACTCTGCAGAAAAACTAATTAATGTGGGTTATGATTAAATGAATAAATTTGAAGGATTTAGATTAAGAGGTGTAAAAGCTAGAAAGAATGGTGACCAAAAGGATTCCTGTTGCAAAATGACAAAAAGAATTTTAAAAAGTCTGTCTGTGACAGATATGGAATACTGAGTTGAAAAGGCCCTGAAAATATCGCATGAAATGGATTGGAAAAAGTACATCAAGTACATCTTGGATAAAGTAGGTCACAGTAATGTACTTTGTTAGCTGTAAATTTTTACCTGCTTTGCAGGTGCTGTTTGTGGCTGTAAATTGCTGGTGGAACCAGGGGAAATGCAGGAAGCAGAAGCATTTCTTTTATTTTCCTGTGATACACTTGTACCATCAAAGGTAAGATTTCATATGTACAGTCTAGGTTTTTTATTGTTCTTTTGGGAAACAGAGGTATCATATAAAGTGCTGCATTTTGAAAATGTTACATTTCTGGCTTCAGTAAATAGTTTTTGGGTAGATTCTAGGTGAGCTCATCCTGTGTGCTGCTCAAGTGCCAGATAGGGCTGTAATTGTCAGTTAAATGGCACACTGGGCAGTTCTTCATCCTTATGGAAATTTTGGGTTGCCTGTACATCTTCTGGAACTTCTGCCTCCAGTGAAAAGAATTCACTGTTACATATTAATTTCAGATGTCTGCTTGCTCCCTGGATGGATTATAACAACTGGTCCTAATTTATGGCAGCATTAAAGAGTGTACCTAAGGGTTGTTGAAGTTAGTGGAATTTAAGTGCATATTTAAATTGTACTGCATAGCGAAGACCTTGTTCTAATTTTGAACTTTGCACTCACTTTTTTATTTCCCCAAAGCTAAGATATCATTGTATAAAATTTTATATACCCTCACTTTTATTTTTTAATATATGTATGTATTATCTGTTTTTTTCTCTGTGTGGAGCAGAAGGTAAGGAAACACAGTTTTTAAAACTACATGAAAGTATTTATCCCTTGTATTTTACCTTTTATTTTACTAGTCTTGAACTGCAGCTCTCTTTCATTACAGAGGCTGATTTTGTTTTTTGGGGGGAATTTATGCATTGAGGAGGAACAGTCCTGGTCTTTGTTAGCTGACCGTGTAATAGACACGAGACACTGGTATAATAATTCAAGCTGTAATAAAAGAACCCTACAATCCCACTTGGATGTACTTTGACTGAAACTTACTTGACCTTGAAATTACAACACAGTGAATGGATGCACTTGGTATCGTCAGTAACCTTAAACAGAGCTGTAACCAGATGAGGTGTAAATCCCTATTGATACTTCATAAAATCCTGAAGGGCAGTGCACCCTCATGCCTCAGATACTAAACCTCACATGTGGTGCCCTGGGCATGTGACGTGCTGAGCAGTGAGTATTGCTGTGAACACAGAGGTCTGTAATAAACTGATGTAGAATGTAGAATGGTCTAGTGGGCTCTAGGAGACCATTTTGAAGCACCTCAGTACAGGTATCTCAGTGTGAGTTGGGTATTTTGCAGTGTATCTGTATGTATAAGCTACATTAAAAATGCATCACATTAAATTCTTCAGTGGAAATGGACTAATTCTTTATGCTCTTTGTGTTTGATTTCATGTGGGACAATGATGCTGTGTCCAGTCCATTTATAATTAGGAAGACAACCTCTGGAATTCACAGCTGCAAGCTCCAGCCCACCTTGTTTTAGCACTAACGTTGTGTGAGCTGTTTTTATCATATGGCTGAAGGGGAAATTGGAGCTTTGCTGAGTCTCTTCATCAGCAGTGCAACTGAATTTGTCCCTGCTTTACTGTTTGCTGCTCATAAAAGCCTGTGTAAAAACATTGCACCTTTTCAGACTGACGGTTTGAGACACTGAATAACAAGGGAAAATAGTGACATTTTTCAGATCTGTATTTTTAAGTCTCGTGTGTTTACTTCAGAAGAAGTGGAAAGATATGTATATGGTCATGTAATTTATATCTGAGTTTTACCAAGTTCTTTAATGGGACTCAGAAGTGATTTCCATCCCTCCATATCACCAACACTCTGCCCCTTCCACAGATACTCTGGAGCTTCCCTCTGGTAACACAGCTCCCTCATCACCACTGGTAAAACAGAGAGCAGTTCCCTAGAGGCTGAGCATGCTGTCTGTATAACTCCTATCTGCCACCCCCAGGAGGGACTCTCTACTGTTCATTTAAGTCTTAATGTTCTGTTATTTTTTTTGGTACTAGTTTTGGACCAATTGAATACAAAGGCCCTATGAGTGCTGTTTATATTGAAAAGTTTGTTCGCCGGGTGATGACACCACTACTCTACATCTCGTCTCGATCAAAATTACTAGATTTCCTCTCAAATTATGAGGTACTTGTCTCTCTTCTCTAGCTTTACCACTGTGGTTCAGAAAGAGTTTGACTTGTTTAAGGATTAAATTTGATCTGCTCCAAAGTACTAGTTTATTTTCAGGATTCTGAAATCAGTACCCTATAAATTTGTTAAAATCATTAAAATATGAAATGACAAATTCATAATGTTGATTCCCTGTATAGTTACTATTATGATCTAGTGATGCTCTTAATTTACATTAGTAAATTTAGTATGTAGAGACAACAAAGTTGTTATCTCACCAAACTGTTAAGTACGAACAAGAAAGAAGGGAGAAATCTTTTCACAAAAATCTTGTGGTCTAAGTTGGCACAGCATTTGAGAAATATATAATCATTAATTTTTAAAGAATAGTAAGCTTTTCTGGTAGGATAAGTCTTTTAACTGAAAACAAATATGAAACCAGTTGAAGCAAGGGCTCCTAATCACTTTGTATGTGGTAATTTGATGATTTTAATCCACTGGTACATGTTGTTTTATTCATTTTTGCCTCTTGTGTTCAGGGGTGATGAGATTAGTAGCAATACTGGTGGAATAATAACTTCCAGTCAGACAAAATATGCTTACAACAGAGCCATTTAAAATCCCTTTATAACTGTTGATTCTCACAGTGCACAGTGCAGAAGTACCATAATCTTACTAAAGCCCAAGCTGTGAGAGCAGTGTGGAAACCTGATCAACAAATCAGTGCTGTGGCAGTGGGCAGAGCATGGGGGGGCCCTGCAGTGTCTGGGGCTGGAGCAGAGCCTGTGAGAGCGCTGCTCACTGAGTGCCTGGCCTGTGCTGCAGGATGGGCCTGGCCTGTGCTGCAGGATGGGGCCAGGCCTGTGCTGCAGGATGGGGCCAGGCCTGTGCTGCAGGATGGAGCCAGGCCTGTGCTGCAGGATGGAGCCAGGCCTGTGCTGCAGGATGGGGCCAGGCCTGTGCTGCAGGATGGGGCCTGGCCTGTGCTGCAGGATGGGCCTGGCCTGTGCTGCAGGATGGGGCCAGGCCTGTGCTGCAGGATGGGGCCTGGCCTGTGCTGCAGGATGGGGCCTGGCCTGTGCTGCAGGATGGAGCCAGGCCTGTGCTGCAGGATGGGGTATGGCCTGTGCTGCAGGATGGGCCTGGCCTGTGCTGCAGGATGGGGCCAGGCCTGTGCTGCAGGATGGGGCCAGGCCTGTGCTGCAGGATGGGGCCTGGCCTGTGCTGCAGGATGGAGCCAGGCCTGTGCTGCAGGATGGAGCCAGGCCTGTGCTGCAGGATGGGGCACAGCCTGTGCTGCAGGATGGGGCCTGACCTGTGCTGCAGGATGGGGCCAGGCCTGTGCTGCAGGATGGGGCCAGGCCTGTGCTGCAGGATGGGGCCTGGCCTGTGCTGCAGGATGGGGCCTGGCCTGTGCTGCAGGATGGAGCCAGGCCTGTGCTGCAGGATGGGGTATGGCCTGTGCTGCAGGATGGGGTATGGCCTGTGCTGCAGGATGGGGCCTGGCCTGTGCTGCAGGATGGGGCCTGGCCTGTGCTGCAGGATGGGGCCTGGCCTGTGCTGCAGGATGGGGCACGGCCTGTGCTGCTCAGTGGCAGCTGCCACAGCCCAGGGGACACACACTGGCAGTTTCTCTGGTAGGGGCTGTGCTGTTCATACCAGGAGCCACCACTGCCTTTGCTTTTCCAGTATTTTAAGTGGGGACTGTGAGTTGGGAGTAGTGAGCTGTGGCCTGTCTCTGGGTGCTGGTACTTTCTGTGATCACAAGCAATTCTCTTGTCCTTCCATCGCTTCAGTTTTGCTATTCTAAAATTCTGAAACATTTCTTTGCCTCTTGCAGAGATTAGAAGAAAGCCATGCTTGGTTTTTGGTTTGTGTTATGTTATTTCTTGGTAGACTGCAGAAGGTTACCAATGAGCATATTGTCATTAAGCTTAAATTTGCTTTGCAGTTAGAGGTGCACTTCCACTGGAAAAAGACTAAGATAAAAGACAAATTTAGGAGCAACAAAGATATTTTTAAATACTGCTTAGCAGTTGAACAGATATTTTTGTTTCTGCATTCAGATTTTCCCCCCTTCCTGTGCTTGAAATTCTGTGGCTCCAAGAGCTGAGTTGCTGTTTAGGCTCAGCATTTGTTGGTTTTTTGGTAGAGGCTGTTTCTGTTCATGTTGCCCCATGGTCGTTCCTGCCTGAGGTTCTGTCCCAGACCATGGCTCAAGGTGCTCAGTGTCTTTCTTGTCTCTGTAAATTTATGCAAGAGAGGAAGGAGGGGATACAAAAGTAGCAGATACAGATAAGATGAAAGAAACATAATTGTTTATGAAGATGGCAGAGAAAGCCATAGTCACAAAGGAAAAGTTAGTTTTAAACTGGAAATAAACAGGTTGTTTCATCACTTCTGTCAGAAATGAGAATGTTTTACAATGTTTTTCCTATGAGTTTAGGAATTAATACCTTTTGTAGGAGAAGATACAATCCAGGTGTTAATCCTGTGTTTAAGGGAGAAAGTTTGGGGAATAGAGTAGATTATGGGCAGTTGGGACATGTATGGCACAAACTAATTGCTATTTTGAGACCCTTGGCTAGTGTCTTCTTTTGACTTTTGATCTTCTCTGTATAAAACCCACTAATTTTTAGCAGAAGGGAAAGGACAGAGGACTGTCAAGGATTGCTATTGGGCACTTTGGCAACTCTTTGCTGGTTGATTGTGTTTTTATGATTTCACTGAAAAGCTAATTAATTTCAAGCTCAAAATAATTTGCAAGATTTGTCATCATCACTATCTAATTTTCAGTCCTGTGTTCTGGTAGCAAAAGGGTTCTGTAGACCAGAAGAGATCCTGATGAACAGAATCCAGTTAAATGTAAGAACCGATGGTGTTTGTTACTTGGTCTTTGGTTCCTTCCTCGACCGAATCACGACTGTCGTGACATGCCAGTTGCTCTCACTAGAGGGCGCTCAATCCCCATGGAAAAAACCTGGTTGAGGACTCGGAAGTTGATCTCCTGCATTCTCTGGGGGTTGTGGAATGATGTAAAACTAGAAATGGATACGAATTAATTTTTGAGAGCAAGGAAAGTGTGCCATTTGGAAAGCAGTTAAAATCATGAGCAGGAAGATGTGCAGTTTCTGCCATAACTCAAGGTACCTGTGAGTACCTGTAATCAAATGTCTTTTGTTTTCTTAACTGCAGAGATGTAACAGTTTCATTTTAATCCAAACTGGCGCGTCTCATTCCTCATCTGACTGCCCCAGCTGCCAGAAATGGCCTCAGCCTCCTGAGGCACAGAGGAGGAAACAGGAAGCCACTGTAGTTAGACAAAAAGCTTCACTTATTTATGAATATTAAAGGTGCTCAGGGAATCCATCATTTTCTGGCTTCAGGAGCATTAGGAGAGGACTTGGTCTCTCTGGGAGGTGCCTGCTGTGTCTCTCAACATGTCAGCTTCCTGCTTTGCCCTCTTTGTGTAGGAATGCTTCCTGAGCATCAGCAGCTGGGTAGATCTGACACAGACAGACATTCAGCTGGCTTTCATGTGGTGCCTATGTTAAATGATGGTGGGAAAATTTGCTTTCAGGTCTGGGTACACAATGATTTTAACATCATTGGAAAATGATGTTAAATGTAAATTTAATCTCAGTGAACAGTTTCTTTGCATTTCTACAGTACAGACATAGTGGTATGTAATATTGGTTCTTCTGTTCCCCAGACAAGACACATTCCTTTCCTCTTGCTGTTGGCCTTCCCATGCTCACAGATAAAATGAGGCAGGAATTGCCTGCCTGCACAAGCCTGAGAGTCTGAAAAAAAAATCACCTCCCTTACCAAAACATTTTTTAATATTACAAATTTGGATAGAAGTAGATGGAGTATTAAAAACATTTATGCAGTTGTAAACTAATTAGTAGCTGGGTTTTTTTTCATATCTTCTGTTCCCATCATTTCACTTTTTTTGGCCTTTAAATTTCAGAGCTTTTCCCTCACAGTCATTTAATGCTGCCTTTCTAAAACTCTTCAAGGCAGTTGTAATTTCAGTGACTCCCATCAACCTTTGCAAGTGTTGTTACTCACCCTTTTCTAAAGTGCTCAATATGGAAATATTGAGGTGCTTGAGTATCAGTACACATCCTGGCTGGCTATCTTTGACTGCTGAAAAACAATAATTTCTAAATGTTTTTTGTCTTTCCTACTTTCCTAAGCTGGAAAAGGGCCTTCCATGTTATTTCTTATCATCTTAGTTTCTTCAGGAGTGGTTGGTAACTTCTAGACTTCAGGGAATTACAGCCTGCTGCATGGAGTCATCTACATGCTTGCTTATTCCTTCTACAAGCTGTGATAGGTTTGAGGCATGGTTCAGTAATAACACTGCCAGCTTTTCTCCAATAAAAATGAACCATCTGAAAATCTCTGTTCATTCTTAAAGTTTCCATGAACTTGCTGTTTGGTAATTGTTGTGATGTTACTTGATTTAATTATATCCCACATCACTTTCCATTCCTGTGGTGTAGGAACCAAGCAAGAAATAGGCTTCCCTACAATTAATGATTTTGTATTTCCATATGTGAGTTTCATTAGGAGATAGCACTAAGAACTCTTCACTAATGGACATCCTCAGGTTTGCTCCAAAGCCCTTCCTACAGACACTTGGTCTGAGACAGGGACTGGAAATCATTTCCTGGAAAGAAGAGCTGCAGCAAGCTCCACTCTAGCAGTGCCCATGCTCCTAATGCTCCTGAGCACCCTTGGACATGTCAGTGTTCATTCCTCTGGCTTAGCAGCAGCTCCAGCTGATGGCTCCTGAGTGCTCACATGAAGGTGGGTACCCAGAGCTGCACCCTGCTGCTCCTCAGTAACACACTGGGTGTAGATTCCTCCTCAACTGTTTGCTCCAGCTGCTCCTGAGTTTTGGAGGCTCTTACATGGAAGAAGGTGGGAGTTGTTGCTGTTCAGCTCTTCTTGGCCTGCTTGTATTCCATACCAAGAACTTCTTGTTCACATTGAGGTACCTGTTCTGTGAGACTTGAACCTCACTTGTACAGAGCAAGAATTGTTATCAATTGCAGTACCTGGAAGCATTCAGTCTTGTTAAAAACTTCATTCTTACAGGCAGGAAAACTTTCTTGGTACTTGAGAAAAAACACAGTAATTAGGTCCCTTTCCTCCTATGTATAATTGGACCCTGTAACAGGGCAAAAACTTTCACTGGTCTGGGATGATGATTAAAAGGACTTTATTTAACCAGATTACTGATTAGGCATAGAGCATTAGTAAATACTAGTATATATAGTAGTGTATAGTAGCATATATTCTCCAACTACAATTTTTTAAAATTGAAAAACAATTTACAAAAATTATCTTTTGGGAAACATTATTCACAATCTGGAAATCTTAAGCTTCTGTTAGTGTAAAGCAGAACTGTCTCTCTGAATCAGAATGTTACCTTTTAAATAACATTATAAATACTTCTGCATCTGACTTCTGGCTTCTTGCCACATTTTACTGTCACTTCTGACTTTCCTTTCATTCACTGTTTGGTGTCCTGAATTCACTTGGTACAAGATTAGTATTCAAAAATGGTCCTGGGCAATGGGAAGCTAAAATTTTGATTATCTTACCTGTCTCCTTATTTTCATTCAGTTGAACGCTTTCAAAGTCTTTTAGAAGGAATTATTTCTTTTTACTGTCTTAGTTTGGAACTAAGAGAAAAAGATGATCATTAATTACTAACCTGTATGTTGTTTGAAAAAGAACACTGAGTGCTATTATTTTGCTGTGTTTTTTGGCTACTATTTTATTTCTGTTTTTATTTTCTTCGTGGTAATTATTGGTGCAGCAATTTCTCTAATTGCTTGTAACTCATTTTTGTTATTGATAATTTTTTTGGGGTACCTCACAAAGAATCTTTATGAACAAGGAGTTTATGGTTAGCATTCATCCATGAAAGAGGATTCATGTCTAAAAAGAGAAGTCATGAGCTGGAATGGGAATTGTTGTTATTGGTGAACATCTTCAAGATTGCTAATTGTACTGAATTAGATCAGTGTGTTAGGCTGATATGAATCACTGAATTCATATTAATAATAACAGGTAAATGTATGTTCATGTTTTAAAAAGAAATTTAAATTTTACATATAGAGCTAAAAAAAAAACAAGCAGTCTCTGAAGTACCAAATGAAAATCCTCCTGTGAGGATGTATTTGCCACACAATGGGTGCCAGGTGAGTCTGGAATCTTCTGTTCCACAGCAGTCCCTGGAGTGCTCTTGCTTTGTGTGTCAAATGCCTTCTGTTTGCACTGCTGGAAATGAGGAACAAATAACACCAAATAACCAAATGCCATCACTTAGTCTGTCCTGAAAGTTAGTTAAGCCCATTTGAGTGATGAGTCACAAACATAATTAATAGTAATTTTTAATGGATTATATTTCTAAAAATTTAAAACCAAAGCTCAATGAAATATTGGAATGAAAAAAATCTAGTGTGTACCTCTTTTTTCCAAGTCAGCTTTCCCAGATTCTCTCCTGAGTTTAATAGGAAGTCATTCACCTGGAAAAATCAGTAGGCCTGTTCTGGGATGAGTCTTTTAAATTTGGAATTGTCTGTCTGGCAATTTGAAGAGCTTTATGGATAGGCAGGTGGGATATGGAGTTCTCCAGATTTTTGTGCAGTTGGTCTCTCACTGACTCTTTAGGATATACTGAAAGGATTTACAGTGACTGTAGCATAAAGATGGGATAATCACTTACCTTAGCAGGTCAGGTATTGACACACTGAATGTGTGAATTCATGTGTAAATACTAATTATGTGCAACATAAACAATTACAGTGTTATTGCTTAAGCCTTTTATACTCTGAAAAATTGTATTTGATATTCCAATTCTAAAAAAACCTTTATGATGCTTATGCTTCTTACCTTGGTGCTGGAACTGGTTCAAAATGTAGTTGTAAAGAAAATATTAATTGTTTTTGGTGAACTTCAGCATGGGAAACACTATTAGAAATGTAGCATCCATAAAGCCCCTCTCTCTTACATGAGCTTTTGAATGACAGCTTCATTCTTTCAATGAGAACTGATTCCCATTCAGTCTTTTAATATTAAAATTTTTGTTGCAGCATAAAGTGACTGCTCTTCAGTAAACGTTGTTGTCTTTTAAGAGTCTGTTGTGTTTACTGTAGTCTCATATATTTATACTTGAAAATGGCTTAATTAACTCTAATTCTTATTGTTTCAGCCTGGAGTTGTGGGATTTTTTGAGTTCAATGCTTCACCTCAACCGCCTGGTTATTTAACATTCTTCACATCAGCATTACATTCATTAAAGAAAGGTAAAAGTTCTATTTTCATAATTTAAGGTGTCTGTGAATGGGTTATGTCTAAGTGCTTCAGTAGTTTTTTGCAATATTTTGTAACTTAGGAATTAATCCCTTCTGAGTGTTTCTTGGTGTTCTACCTGTGGGACTGTCTCATTACAGTTGAGGATTGCTTACATAAGAGGTTTACAGTGTGATCAGCCTGGTTTACACCAGGAGAGTTCCCTCAGCCCCCCACGTGTGGCTGCAGGGCCATAGTCAGGCTGGCACTTGGTTAGAGTGAATCCAGGAGTCTTTGTCCTCTGTCACAGGCACTGGGATGGACTGGACTGTGTCAGCCCTTGGAAACTGAATGCAGTGATGGCTGGAGTTAGAGAGCTGCTGCAAGGCAGCCTGAGAAGGGCCTTTCTCTCCCTCTTAAAATCTAAATTCTCTCCCACTGATAATCTAAAATACAAACCCTCTTGATTGTGTTTAAACATGCAAACTTTGTGATGATTGATACCTCATTTTTGGGTCATCAATTTGGGATAGACCCTTCTTAAAGTTGAAAATTAATATGTTTTTTGAATTTTTCTTCCTGTCAGCAAATGAAGGAGATTCATACTCATTTTTTCTTATTCATACTTACTCATTCTTATTTTTTACTGTGCCACTGATGTGATAAAGAGCCTGTTCTATATTTTGCTCTGTGATTTTCACATTTGTACATGGTATTAGTTCTTTGCAACATAAAGATAAGCAGTCTTTCTTTATGTGTACATATTTAGAAATGTAGAGTATATATTTATAAATTATACATATTTGCTGTAAATGTGCATCACTTAATGTTCATGCCTTTCCCTTATGTGAATCATCTTGGCTTTTGAGATGCCATAAACCACAGCAAGGTGCATTTGTGGTACCAGATTCTGTATTTCCTAAACCAGTGGAGAATTTGGACAATTGAGGTTACACGGACAGGTCTTGTTGGAGATTTTTTCAGAAATGGCTTAGAAGGCAGCTGTGAGGAGCAGATTCTCACAGCCTGTTTCTGTAAACAGTAGAAGTTCTCAGGTTGTTTTTAATTACAAGTAAAAGTGACAAACATGAAGGCCTTGAGAACCTTGCATACCAGAGTTCTCAGGCAGCTTTCTCATAACAAGTGGATATTCTATCTTTGGCTGTTTTGGGAAAGTAAAAGTAAGTTTTGAAAACACAAATCTTGGTATTGGAAACAAAAGGAGGGGTTGGTGTGTTATCTCTGACCTATTGTGAGCTCGGGTTTTGCAATATGCATGAACTTAATTAACACGGTTATAAAAAGTGACTGATTGAGTCAATAAACGGAGTCAGATGCTGAACCAACAAAGGGGGGTCTTCTCCCTCCACTTCAATAAGGTCTCTGTACCTGGAGTGCAGGAGGGGAACATGTTTGTGCTTCTTGCCATCTTTCTTCTGCTGTAATCACCAGTGTTGGCAGTAGCTCTTCACAGATTTCTGTGCCTTTACCCAGCACTGTTGTGTGTTCTGGTTTGAGGGTGGTGTTCCAGGGGAGGTCAGTGTGTGTAATTGTTTTCAAAGACTGCAAACCTTTCAGATTACCTTGGCACAATGCGCTTTGGCGTGGTCACGGACAGACGTGTGGCACAGGAGATCTCCCTGGTGCACTCTGGCAGTGTGTATTTGCACAGACATGCCAACACATCTCTTGTGAGTATTGCTGTGTGCTGTGGGGACTCTGACGTGGTACAGGCATGCTCAGGGATCACAGTTAGAAAACTACTTGAATGAGGATATTGACAATGATTTTGTGGAGGAATAATAGGAATGGTGAAAACTTCCATTTTGACTTAAAGGTATAACATGGCACAGATTAGACAAATCACACAAATTAAATTAAATTAATTTATAATAACTCTTAATCCATGTGCCCTGCATTTGAAAAGTTGAGACTGAAAATACTTACTTTCAGATTTACTATTTGGCATAGAGACACTACCTAGCCACACTGGCACCATGAGTGTAAAACAGGTATTGTGATGTGTATTTTATTCAGTTGAGACTATGGAAAACAGGGCTTTGGGTGAAATAGCATAAAATACATAAAATTTTTTTTTTTTGCTAATTACTTAAGATAAACTTGCCTGAATATATTAAAATTGATCCTAGAACCTGTGAGCACCTTTTAGTATATATTTCTTTCCTTTGCATTCAGGAATGAGAAATACCAGTTTTAAATGCAGCCTTGATGTTTGAGTCTTAAAAGGCTGATTTAAAATGAGTTAATATGGTGACTGAATAGTGGGAAGATTGTTCTAACTTTACATGAATTAAAATAAATGATGGTACCAGCTTAAAGCTCTTTTGCTTACAAAGAAAATGTATACTATTGAGAAAAGTCAAGATTGCAAAGATGTAGTAAAAGAAGGAGGAGCTTCTCTGATAGAATCCTTTTTGCTTGTGGATGTTACTGTAATCTGATGAGCATTTGGAAAGCTTTCCCAGAGGGAGAGCTTGTATGAAATGCTGCAGTTTGCTGACACATGCATTTTGAAAGGAAGTTCTAATCACCACAGTAACAACTCAAACCACACTGAAGAACTGCATTTGTTACTAAATCAAGTGAGAACAAAACTGTTTTTTCCCCCTCCAAGATCTATCCAAAAGACATCATGAACTTCACTGCTGAGAACATTTGCAAGTGGGCTCTGGAAAATCGGGAGATGCTCATCCGCTGGCTGAGACCTCATGGTGGGAAAAGCCTTCTTCTAAACAATGAGCTGAAGAAAGGACCAGCACTTCTCATCTTTATACCTTATAATCCCCTAGCAGAAATTCATCCTCTTTTAGATGAAGTAAGTGCAATCTTTGGTTTTTTTTTTTACTTGAAAAATACTAAAACATGAGAGCTGTGGTCAGGGGTCTGAGGTTAATTGTGACACATACCTCATTTTAGCTCTCTGTTCCAAGTGTCTGGTTTTGTTTAGAAGCACTTTTTCATGCTCTGTTATCACAGCTCCCTTACACTGGTTTGCATCTCACACAGTGTGCCTTTGCCTGACTCAACAGCTGTTCAGAACAAGTATCCAACTCTTCCTTGACCTCCTACTTTTTGTGGTGGGTGCAGTGTAAGAGATGCAGATCTTTCCCAGCTGGAACTGAAGACTTGAGTGTTTTGTCCACCCCATTCTATTTCTGCTCTCTTGTCCTTCCAGAGGTCTTTGTGCAATGAAGAGTGGATCTTTTGTAAAACCAGACAGTGTTATTTGAAATACCCAATCAAACTACTCAGAGCCAATCTGATTTTTATATCCTGGGTGTTCCTTAATCACCTTCCAATTTTCTCTTCCTCTGAACTGCCTAGGACAGGAATTTGTGGGGCTGTGGAGAAATGAGATAGGGAAATTAACTTGGATGAAAACTAGTTTTTGGTCTCAGGGTTTTTTTCCGTCTGGAACCCATCATCCCATTTAGTATAACACAAAGCTGCACATCCCAGTGTGATCATGTAGCTCTAAGCAGTGTGGAACAGACAAGCATTTGTGAAGGACCAAAAGCAGGGCTGAGTTTTTGTGACAGTGCTGACTTACATGGCATCTGTGTCCAGGAATGTGCAGTGTCCACAAGGAGGCCTAATGAATATTGCAGTGTCTGAAACCATAAGGAAAAAATTAAAGTAACTTATTATACAATATTTAGCCAAGCTAAATAGACACAATAAAAGGTACACTAGACTGCTGTGAAATAGGACTGGGGAAGTGTATGCCTGGAGAAGAACTGCCATTACTCTTGCAGTAACCTGTCTTCTGTTTGGCAGGCTTTGTTCAGTGGGGCTTGTCACAGATGACACATTCTAGTAACAGGCACCACTTATTTCTACCAAATCAGTGCAGCAGAAGGTGGATGTTCCATTTCAAATTTCATTCTGCTAAATAACAGTGTTTATCAAAATGTGAAATGAGATACAAAATAATCCCATTGTCCTTGTATAGCTCCACTTTGACAGGGAGATATTATGCAACTTGTTTACCCTGGGAAGAGCTGTTTACTGCAGCCAGCCTGTGGGTTTCATCAAGCAGTGAAACCACTTGACTGAAAGGCAGTTGCAGAGAACAAGGCTCTCAAGTTGAATGTTGAAAAATCTCACAGCAAAAATTTTTTTCTGATTACAGCTCGCTGAAATGAGATTTCTTACTGCACCTCTGGTTTTCTGTTCATAATCTCTTCTCAAGCTTCTTTAGGTAGTCCAGATCTCCAGGCTAGGTTACAGTGTGAGGGGCCAAGTTTTTTTCAAGTATTCAGTTAAGCTTTTCCAGGATGAAAATTTCTAACAGCTAATTCTAGAAGACTGTAACAAAGCATTGCTGTAGACCACATTAATACTGAGGGTCCTGTGACACAACAGCCCTCCAGGATGTGGCATTTCAACATACTTTTGATAATTTAAATGGTTTCTGTCAAATTGTTCTCCTGTAAGCAGCATGTGATGCTCTGTATTTTGTTTAGTGTGCTAATAAGAATGATAGCAAACTTCCTCTCTCATTTTTCTTCCTTGCATGTTCTGTTACTTGTCTCCCAGAAAGGGAATTCCTTATATGGTCCATACATGTCCCTTTTTCTCTGCTTGTTTACCCTTGGTTATGAAAAGCAAACTGGTGATGTAGTACAGAAGTGTTTGCATGGAGGGACAGGTTGGTTTTTTACTTATTTTCTTTCTTCTCCCAGTAAGTTACAATGTACAGAATACACTTGGAGTATTGCAACTATCTGCCCGTGGTTGGGAGAATACAAACATTGCTTCAACACTCTCAGTGATTGTTACAAAATCCATTTACCACCTGTGCCAGAAGAAATCTCTATTCCCTTTTCATATGGGAATGCTTTCATGTATTTTCTCCTCCTGTTGGAAAATGAATGAAATTCAGGAACCTCTACTCAGTAATGCTTTGTGTAGTGGGGTTTAGCCATAACATGGAGTGTTATTGCACTGTAGTAAATCTGTTGCATGGAGGACCTTGCAGTCAGTGTGATGAACTGAATAATATTTTAAATTGACTTTGTTGTTCTATATATTCATGTTTATATGCTGAAATATATGAAAATTCAACTTTGTTGTTAAGTCAGAGCCCTCTGTAATTTTTTGAAAGAGCAAAGATTAGTTCAGCTTAGTGTTTCTGAAGTTCCATCTCTCATTGCATATAATGTTGTTGAACCTGCAAAAGATAACTGCATTTGGGTGAACTATGTACAGTTAATCTTGATTTTTTTCTCTCTCTTTTAAGATTACCAAAGTGGCCTTGGAATACCACAAGTGTAATAAAAGCCAAGCAGCTGAGGCAGACCTTCAGCCTGCAGGAGACTCTGATTCACCAGCTTTTGATTCCTCAGTGACAGATGCACAGCTGGAGTTCTCTGACCCGTTCCCCATAGCCAAGTACCCGTGCTGTAACACGGTGGTGCTTCCACAGTGGCACTCCATCTCCAGAACCCACAATGTCTGTGAGCTCTGTGTTAACCAAACTCTTGGTGTCAAACCAAATAAAGTCCATGTGCCACACTGTAACTTTTTAGAGATAGAAGCAGCTTTGGACTCTTTCTACCTCCAGGAACATACTTTTTTCCAAGTAATATCAAATACCATAGAATGCAGCAATTTCTTAAGTTTCTATAGTCCCTTTAGCTATTACACTGCATGTTGCAGGACAGTAAACAGGCATTTTTTAAGTCTCATGAGTTCTGAGAAGACCATCTTTGAGACCCCCAAAGTAGCATTTTCTTCCCATGGGAAGAAAGATAACACTCAATTTTCTATTCCTCACATTGAGGATAGGAATTGTTTTATTCCTGACCTTAATATTAGTAGCATGAACATTACTGGTCTGAGCTGCAGGACCAACAAAACCTTGAATCTCTATCTACTGGATTCAAATCTTTTTTGGATATATGCAGAGAGACTAGGAGCATCAAGATCTACTCATCTTAAGGAATTTGCTGCCATTGTTGACCTGAAAGAAGAAGTGCACTATGTTCTGGACCAGAATCAGTCCCTTGTTGGACCTACCCTAGGTACAGTATTCACTATACAAATGCTTGCATTCAGAAAATTGTGTTTCCAAGCAGGAATGGAAAATTGAATGCCATTGTAAAAGTGAGACTACTTTGTGAAGTTAACACTGTGAATTGTAATTTATTCTATTCTATTTAGTAGTTAACTAAGCATTTATGAATTATTCTGTTGGCTAGAATAGAATCATATTCTAGGTGACATAAGAGCTAAGTTCCTTATACCATAAGTAATTTGCTTTATAAGAATTGAACCTTAAAATGTGTGATTCTTGACTGCATGCATTGGTGGAACTGGTAAAATCTAAATTAACTTGTGTGTGGAAAAAATCTCTGTTCATCTAAAATAACTGATTACAGAAGATGCTTGTTTATTAATGGTGGTGCTGGTGTTTGCTCAGCTGTTCTAAAATATCACAGAATTTTGGGAGATACTGACCACTTAGCAGCAGAGACTTCCCCATCCACTTGTCCTCTGAAACCAACTTAAATTGCTTTAAATTTATTTTGAAAAGTGTGTCTGTTTTCAAGGTAGCAAGGTAGAGCTCTGAAGTGGTTGTGGCCAAATCTGCCAATTATTGTTATTTCCTGTCTGAATTGGAGGAGGGAAAAAAAACCCAGAAAAACAAACAAAGCAAAAACAAACCTGACAAAACAACTCAAGGATTGCAGTTCTGATTTATTTGCAAGTTTGTGAATTAGACAAAACATTCCTAACTGTGTGCATTTGCCTGTCATGCTGATGTGCAAAACTGAGTGTACCTTCAGAAAATACTGAGTTTCCTAATGTTGGCTATGTAAGTAAACATGGAAGAAAATTCAGCTATTAAAATAAATTGCTCAAGAACATATATCACTATAATTCTTATAGCACCAATTACATTTCCTTTTTGCCATAAATCTAAGTACAAAAAGATGGACAACATAGAATAAATGGCCATATTCTTATTAAGGATCACATGCAGCCCTGTATCCTGTCTATCCCAGCCCAGGAAAAGACTGCAAAAACAAACAAAAACAAACAAAAACCTCAGTGACCGTAAAAGGATGCTTAGGAAATATTAAGATCAGAATGAGGACATAGAAATTTCCTTCCCCTTTGTGCTCCCAGTACTTTCTGTCTCAAACATTTTTTAGGTCACAGGATTTCCTGAGCATGATGAGGGTTTCTGTGCAGAGTAATATTCAGTACATTTCTATTCCATCATTTGAACATCCAGAAAACTTTTGCTTCTATGTATTTTATCTAGGAGTCTGTGATTTATGATTGGATTTTTGTGCTTTTTATTTTAATTTTGTTTTAATTCCTTAAGATTTGGACTTAATATTTCATAATATCAAAACATAATGATGGGTGCTTAATACCCTTGTCAGATCTCAGTCTTTACAGATGGTTTCTAGAAATTCAGGAATACTTATTTTAATTAA
The DNA here is from genome assembly GCF_047830755.1 of Zonotrichia albicollis. Lineage (NCBI taxonomy): Eukaryota > Metazoa > Chordata > Aves > Passeriformes > Passerellidae > Zonotrichia > Zonotrichia albicollis. Next base: position 9,940,008 of record NC_133834.1, read on the forward strand.
CCCCTTTCTTTCAGTACTATTTTATCATGCTTACATAGTCCAAGTTTGGAGATCTGAAAAGAAAAAAAAGCCTCTTTTGGCCTGGTGTGAGACTTAAATGAAATGCTGAGTAGTAAATAAAGAACTAAATGTACTGCTGATCGCATTTCAGAGATAAACTTGTTGATCTGCTATTTTGTTTGTCTGTACAAAAGTGCCAGTTTTACTTGGGCCTAGTTTTTATGCTGGAAATACAAGCACAAAATTGTTTCTATTTGATAAAACAATTCTTTTTAATGTTTTTCATATTTTACCTTTTTTTCTTGATTATTAAATATGCTTATTTCTTAATGCACAGAATAATACTTCTCTATCCATGTTGAAAAGAAGGATATTGCTGATGCCTTGCAGCAATTTCGAGAATGTAGTTCAGGCTCAGAGTAGTGTAGCTGAAGGTAATTGAGGGCTTTGGAGCTTATTTTAAGGTTTTACCCGTGGCCAGCTACTTGCTAAATATCTTAAAATTAAGGAGGAAGTAGAACCAAGAGGAAGGTGGTCGATGGGTGATATTGGCATGGAAATAGCAGATGTTTAAAGGTCAAAAGAAAAGAATAACAGAGAAAGTAATTAAAAATGGAATAAAAAATGCAAATAAATGTGGAACTAAGTGGAGCCTTTCAATATGTGTAGAAGTTAAAAAATGGAGAGGTTACTGTTTATGATTTAGCAGGGGTGTGTTTAGGAGAACAGAATATTATGGCACATTGACACAAGATTAAAATCCAGTGTGACAAGATTGTAATGAGCAAAGTAAAAAACAAACAGTGAAGCTTTATCCTGTTTTCACATCAGTTGTGGTTACTCAAGAGTTGATACCAAACTGTCAGAAATTAATGACATGAAACCAGATTTCAGTCTGTATTTTCTCTGTAAGTTCGTCTGAGTTCTAAAGCAAAAAGTGCCAAAATCACCTCTGCAAAACCGTAATAACTTTGATATGTATCAATTTCATTTCAGAGAACTTCATTAAAAATTTCAGCATTCTCTACAGTCCCTTGAAAAGGCATCTGGTTGATGACCCTTCAGTCCATTTTGATGAGGAGCGTGTGGTGACTGAAGTGACCACGAGCACCTTCCAGCAGACTGTGTTCCTGAGTGCCAAGGTACCCCAGGTCACCCTGCAGCTTCTGCAACCAGGGATGGATTTTAACGAGGGCATGTTTAATATTGACACGCTTTTCTTACTTAAAACATAAAATACAGTGGTTGCTAAGAATTCAGAAGCTTTCCAATTGCATGCCATGAGAACAGATGTCATCCTGAGTACAGTTAAATTGCCTTGATTTTGTAAAATACGTGATAGTAAGGAAAATCCATTGTCATTCAAGTCTGCAGTGAATGTCTGCATCTCCAGTTGGTTTCCAGCAGCCCCAGCCCTGCTTTGCCTGTTAGAGGCAGAAAGCAGAAGTCTGGACATTATTTTTCCCTCCATATGAAGTGTACAGTCAGTGTTAGATATATAGAATTTAAGATTGCAAAAGAATCTTGGGAAGCGTAGTAAAGTTTGGTGCATTTTCACTTAAAGGGAATGATCCTAAACTAAATCTTTTCATTTTGACTTTATGGAAAGAGAATTCCCCAATAATTTTTGTGTGTTAACTCAGTAGTCACAGAGCAGCAGTGAATAACTTACAATAAAGTTTATTAGGAAAAAATTGCTTTCACATTTCAACAGTTCCCATGCTAGATGGTGTGAAAGCTAGTCCTGCTTTCTGCAGATTACCTCCAACAGATAATCCAACTCTTCTCCATTTCATTTTCCAGAATGTCTTGCTGCTGTATTATGCACAGTGGTGTGGATTCTGTGCTTCTCTTAATCACATCTTTATTCAGCTTGCTCGGCTTTTGCCTCCTGACAGTTTCACTGTGGCAAGGTAAAAAGATTCTAATTTCATCTTTCCAGAATAATTTAAGATCATTGAGGTCATCAGCCTAGAAAATAAATACTTTTTTCTCTCTATAACCATGCAATATAGATGTGAATGTCATCGGCTTCATTTTTCTTTGAATGCATTGTTTTGTTTTCCTTTGTATATATTTGGTGGTGTTCAATCTCACTGCAGTCATTAAAATTAATTTTTAAACTGTGCAATTAACCTTGAAACTTCCTAATTTCAGGAAGTGAATCCATAACTTTGTGGTGATTTGTAGCAAATAGTAATATGCTATTTGTGTGTGTGTATATATATGTATTTGTTAGCAACATCATTTGCATCACAAATCTAAAATGGCAGTCTACATCCTATGATAAAGAAAATTAACTCTACCCCAGCTAAACCAATTTACAGAAATATATCTATATATGCATGTGTGTAATGTACATTTTTAATATATATGTTAAATACATATTATATGTAAAAAACCCCATTGTTGTCTTTGGTGTTTCCAGGGTTATTAACATTTCAGTGCATCTGAAACATTCTTGTTGATGTATGTGATAATAATACCTAAATACTTAAAACATCTGCTCTGATTGCATCTTTATTTGATTCTGACTGAACTTACTCCAGGAGAGAGCATGAGATGTAGAGAAAAAATAAATCAATTAAAAATCTGGGGTTTTATCCCTGTTTGTCATTGTGGCTTTATTGCCACAGATGTGATGCTGTTCCCAAGGCTACATCCATTCTCTTGCCTGACTTTGAAGTTCTCTCCTTTGCTCCATTATTTTCACAGCAGTATTACTGATGTGGTTGTCTGTTTTATTCTATAATAATTTGTAATTAATAAGAAATTTATTTGTGAAAAGAAGCCCTAAAATTCTGAAGAAAACAGTAACAAGCAGTTGAACCATGGGTTCCTTCTTACTCAGAGCTTTAGGGAAAAAAGTGCCTTTAAGCATGTGCTTATCCTTGGAAGAAGCAAAATAATTTACTCCCAAAACTACTCGAGGGGACAATAGTAAGAGATGTACTTGAGGAACAAATTAGGGACTAAAAATAACTTGTCTCATGTTTGGTGTGTCTGTCTCAGAAGGAAGATGTGTACACAGTGTGTGCACTGTGTGTACACAGAGAGCAACTGGGGTTTAATTGCTGGCAGTTGAGAGCAGTTGCAGAATTGAACGAACTATTGGAGAGAAAAACCCACACAGATATTTGTTAAACTGAGAGTCAGCAGCTTGAATATTGGTAATTAATTCTGCTGACTCATATGCACAGTGTATTTCTGGCAGAACACATTTAAACTTATTTCACAGATACTTAAGATTTCCTTCTTCCCAATCCCTAAAATGGCATTTTACAAGAAAATGCAGATTGTTCATCTGCCTGTTCTCTTCATCAGTGTGTCTTTTCCTCACAGAATTGATGTGACTCGAAATGACCTTCCCTGGGAATTTATGACAGACCGTCTCCCAACCATTTTATTTTTTCCTCATCAGAGGTAAAGTAATTCTTGTCCCTGTGGTTTTTTAACTTCTGTTTTACTGAGCTGCAGTAATTATCTGGTTATTTGTCTTAGTGGAGAAAAAAGCCAAAGATTAATTCATTTCTGTAGATGCATTCTTACCACATTCATATTCTAATGAAAAAAAACCACCAGGAAAACAACAAAATAACCCAACCAGCACTCCCAGATTTCCACCCTTCTCCCTCAAGGGCTCTTACCATCAGCAAATGGGAATTCAGTCTACTGGTGCTGGGCAGCTACATACCACAAAATCTCTGAATCTAAGTTTTGCCATTGATGTTTTAATCCAATACAGAGTGAGTTTTGTTTGTATCAGTCCTGAGCAACCCCAGCTGATCAGTTCCCTGGTTCTTTTCGTAGGTACTCATTTGGTCTCTCTCTGTAATGCTCTAGACAGTCTCTGGAGGGACAGACTGAGTACTTTTATTAAGATTATTTTATTAAGATTATTATTATTTTTATAATGTTCCAACTGGCTTTATAAAGGTACCTTACCTCTAGTCATTGCTTTCGCTCCTGCTTTTCCTCTCCAGTGTTTTTTATATTTTGCTGCATGTGAGTAATCAAGAAAATTAGGATCTGATAGTATTTGTAGTACCTGTAGGACTACTAGAGTAGCCAGATATTCATTTTGGATATAAAGGTGCCTCATATTAGGGCTTTTTAATGCAGCTTCTTATCCATTTGCCTTATGAGACAATTTTTGCAAATTAACTCTGTTCTCAATTTCTTTCCACCACATGCTGTTAATGTTTTGTTCTGCTATTTGTTTCAAATAGCCTTTTAGCTTCTTTGATACATGCTGTGGTTTTGATCAATAAAAATAGATGATGATGTAATAAAACATTGCCACAATATAGTGAGTCAATTTTGATTTAGCATAGACTATTTTTTGCCTAAATTATGTCATGATTCTTTAATCTGGGGTGGGAGTTGATAGTCAGCTGAGCAACTGCTGATGGTAATTACAAGAGTAACTTGGTCCATCATCAGGAGTCTGCAGGGGAGGAACAGTCATGGTGCTCACTCTGCCAGAAATAGCTTAATCTCGATGAGCAGGAGCCTCATCTGACTGAAGTTCTTGAATTATTGATAAAAGATGGTATCTGTCTTCTACCTGCTGTACAGTAAGTGGTTTTCAGTAAATGAAATGAAATGTTTTTATATCGCACATGTTTATGAGTTGGATTTTACAGAAGGCATTTTTGAGGGAAGTGTAATTGGTAAGGAAGGAACTCCCCTGTTCCAGATGCACATTGTAACCAATTCAGGACATGATGTTAAACACAAGAGGACATAAAAAGTTATCTGGTTTGTGTTGTACAAGATCACCATGAGCCTTTTAGGCTTTGTACTTGAATTTCGCTTTCTTGCTTTGCAATCATTTTTGTTTGGGCTTATTCTCTGTCCTTTTTCTCACTTACATAATTAACCCACATCTGAATGTATGCTACTTACCATTACTGTAGTCATCAGTTTGACAGCTAGATGGAAGCAAACTAAGCTTTTCTTCCTTGTTTTGATGGCTGCCTCAGGAAAGAGAGAATACACTGCTGACAGGCAAAGCTGGAGCAGACCCACAGTGATAAACTGTTAGCTGGCTTCCCAGGTGTACAGGGGGAGGTGGAAGTGGCTGTGCTGCAGGAGGAAGTGGTGTTACACTGGAACATGCTGAGGGAAAGGCTGAAGGTGGAACTGGTTCAGACAGAGAAGAGCAGGAGTGACTTCCAGTCTAGTCCTTAGGATAGTTGGCTTTATATGTGTGCACAGGGTTCACAAAGGGCAGTAATTGTAACATTTGTCACAGCTGGAGCTGTTTTTTAGAGGCTGATAGTCTTGAGGAAGAAATTTGGTACTTGCTGTTCTTGGCCTTTCTTGTTGTAACAGTTTGTGCTGTTGTAGAAGGCAAGGAGGCTTACCTGCTCCATGTGCTGGCTTAGTGTTCACAGCTTCAGGGGGGGAAAACACCAACAGGAAAACCTGGTTTGGTTTGCTTCCATCATCACTTAGGACATAAAGACAAAGCAGTAAAAGGAACAAGTGAAGAGATTTATTTTTGGACAGGGCCTTACTTCTGACTAAAGTGACTTACTGTTTAAAAGCAAACTGCTCCCTTGCCATGGCTTTCAGGTGCTGGAACTCACTAAGCTACTGCTTTTTCTAATCAAAGTAGTGATTTCCCATTGTGTAGCTTTATAGATCTGGACTTAGATTCTAAATAATATATGTAGACTTAAGAACATTTAAACATCATCCTTCAACTTACAAATACTAATGGCACTGTGCTCTGATCATACAGTGATGCTTTAATATGTACTTGAAGCTCATAACCCATGATCATGAATATTTCTTTTTTAAGAATTAAATACATCTTCTGAGATTTAACGGAATTTTTTCTTCAAATACCAGTCCCATGCAGAGATGCTCAGAGCACTCAGATGGAACACAGGGAAAAATGAACATCAAAAGAAAATCTGTGTGATCTATCTCTATTACATGAGTTTAGGTTTTCTCTTAGCTGCTGTACTGACCATACTTGATGAAAAATAAGGTATCAAGTTGGAGTTAAACAGCAGATGCTTAGGTAAAATTATGCTTAACCTTCCAGAGTACTTTACTATTAACTTGTTATGTCCTTCTAGGAAGGAGCAAAGTGTGAAGTTCCCTGAAGACTTTTCAATTAACCTTCCTAATCTCCTGAAATTCATTTTACATCATTCAAGTCCTTCTCCATCAGAGCCCTGTACCAAAGAATGCCTACATAAAGAGTCAGTTCTACAGCAAGGACACATCTCACACTTGGAGAGAGAAATTCAGAAGTTGAGATCAGAAATCAGTGCCCTTCATCAGGCCCATGACCAGCTTGAAGCACAGCTCTCTGAAGCCAGGAGAGAGGAACAGAGACTGCAGCAGCAAAAACACACACTGGAAAAGCAGCACAAGACTCTGCAGCTCCACAGTGAGCAATTACAGGCCACATATGACCAGAAGAATCAAGAATTATTAGAAATGGCTGAAAAGCTTCAAGAATTAGCTGATGCATCAGAAAACCTCCTTAAAGAAAATGCTTTATTGAGAATTCTGGTGGCATCAAGAGGAGGAAAGCTACAGAGCAAAGATGAAATTGAAGAACCCCTTCAATCTGAGCAAACACTTTCTGAAGATAATGATATATCACTTTCAACAGCTACTGCTGCTTTAGAGGAAAAAAGGATTGATAATATTGATACCATAGAGACAGAGCACAGTAGTGGAAATAGGACAGAATAATTGCTTACACAAAGTCAACTGATGCAGTATTGGGTAGGTATTTATGCAAATTTTATTGACATTCATTGTAAATAAAGACTTCCCCCCACATGATCTAGAAAAAGAAAAATCAAATGGAATATTTTTGTATACTTGAACAACTTATTAGATACCCCATCTTAAGAGAAGAGGAGAATGGAAAACACTTTTCTGCACTTTACTATTGCACTAACTTGCAAACACCTGTCCATTTAAATGAAAGATACTGGTTTGTAGGGGCAGCAGCGTGCAGCACCTCTGACTAAGGACCAGTTAGTTTTCACTGGCTTCTCTTACAGCTGCTAGAAAGGAAATCAGACCTTTGATTTATACTTTTCCATAATTTCTGAAATTTGCCCTTTACACTGCATTCTCTTTGCTGAATTAAAATAGATACTTTATCTGTGTAATCAGTAAACTTCAATGGACAAAGTCATCTTGCTACAACTGTTCTGTTCTCAAACTTCAGCACTTTGTATCACTTTTGTATACTGGTATTCTGATTGTCTGGAAAACACAAGAGCCATGTGTGAACTGTTCTCTACTGAAAACTAGAGGAAGTCTTACTGAATGAATCCTTTTTTTCTTTGCTTTTTGGAGGTCTCAAATACAGCTATTTAAGTGGACTGGTCTGACTATACATGCAGGTCTCTTGAGAGCAGTGTTTTTAAAAGCATGTGTCAGGGTAAGAACATTATCAGCTGTACCCCATATGTTGTACTCAAGAGGCAACAGCAGGAGCTTTTTACTACTGAGAGCAATTTTTTGCTTCAAATTACAGCTTTGAATTTTAAAAAGGCAAATGTAGCACTAACAAAGCAATTCAACATCTTAGTGTAGAAGAAGGGGACAACTTTTTGTCTAGGCCATTCTTGCCTTGCATATGGTTGAAATTCTCAAGCAAGCTTGCTAGGCCTTAAGTTATTCCATATGTACAAGTACAAGAAGCAAGTCTAATGCTTCCTCTGGAGCTGAATTAAGGCTAGGCAATTAAGTGTTTAAAAACATCAGTATGCAAAGGAGGCCATGTATAAAGTAATAGAAAACAGGCCAGTGACCTCAAAGCATATGTCCCTACAGGAAGAATTTTAGAATACATAAGCTGCCTGTGGCTGCTCAGTGTTGTTCCTTCTTCTCTCCCCAAACCTTTGCAGTCCAGAACTTCCCATTTAACACCTTTTTACAGTTCCTATAGCTGAACTCCAGCACAGAGCAGGAAATGTGTTATCTCGAAGGACTTGGCCATTGCTTGCTAAAAACTTCTACAAACTGACCAGCAATAACTCTTGCCCCTGTCAACAGTAGAAAAGACTGAAACTTCTCCTGTTGTAGTACAGTTCCATCAAAAGTTATATACAAGATGCATTAACTGAATTCTAGAGTTGTCTGGCTGTATGTATTACAAAATGCCTTTTTTTAACAGGCTGTTAACGTACACTCTAAGTACACAAACCATTGTTCTAGGAAGAATTTATACTAGTTGCACTTAAGCCAGTTCTGCTAAGTAACCACTAAGCAGTTTCAGCACACAGACCTATGGAAGACAGAAGCCTACTCTACTGCCATTTCAAACACCTGGAAACCATCTGGACTTTCCCTGAGGGTTCAGTATCCATCATAAGTTCCCAGGCTGGAACCCATCAAAATGGCAGTTTCCTAGCAGTAGCTACACATAGAGAACTCAGTTCTAGCAGCCAAAAATTTAACCAACATAGCTGCAGCTAAAGCAAGTTTTCCTTTCTTGCTCCTGTGTTTCCTACTTCAGCATATTACTGAAGGCTTATCCCTTCTTTTTAAATGAAGTACTCTGCATCAGTCCAGTAAACTGTTCAAAGGAGGAGCTCTGGCTGCACACTCCATCTAGGAGCAGAAGCAAGCTGGAACTGCAGATGTGGTTTGGAAGGTCTGGAGTCCCATCCATGGTAGTGGTTCAGGAGTCCCTGTGTATTATATACAGTTGCATCATATGCTACAGAACACAAAGCAAGAAGTTTCTGGCAGCCTGTTTACAGTTAGTTCACAGTTGCAAAGTAGTTCACATTACAGTAGTAGCTCCATCAAAATAGGCTCAGCTGAACATTCAAGTAACAAAATACAGTAGTAGTCTCTTCACACCAGTATATCCCTGTGCCCATTGCCGGCAATGGACATTGCACCAGGCCAGTCAGCTCCTGCCACAGAGGAATTAGGATACACAGCTGATGCAAAATGCAGCTTCTCAGTGCATGCAGTTGCAAACAAAGCTCATTTAATTCTCATCAGGATGTTTTCTGATGAGTACTGTGCAGGAGACCAGGTTCTTCACAGTATTGAGATGCTTCTGCTGGTTACACGTCATGATCACAGCCCACCTGCAGGTGTTGCTCTGAGTTAGCTGTGTGCTTCTGGGCCATTTGGAGTTAGCTTTGCTTTCCTCTCCACACAGGGTCCTTTAGCAGAGTACTGCACCAGCAGAAAGGGCTCTTTGGTTTCTCCCTCACCCACAATGCTTTCCTCATCCTCAGACTGGCTGAGCTTCTGCAGGCGCAGGTAGCACCAGCAGCCCAGAATCAGCGCTCCCAGAGCCGCAATAGCGATCAGGGTCACGATGACAGTCACCACTCCCGTGCTGGGGCTGTGATCTGTGATGGACATGGCCAATAGTTCAGGCTCTGCTCTTCTCCAGGAGATTTTTCTGTCCTAAATATCAGTCTTGATGCATCTTCAAACTCCTGCAGGTTTAAAAATAAATAATGAATTTGTGCAGTTCTACTGCATTCAGCAATATTATATTCATGGCTGGTATTGTCCACAAGGGCATGTGAGCCTCTTGCACTCCAGTGCTTTATGCTGCTTCATCACAGAATCACAGAATTATGTTTTGGCTTCTGACATGCTTGAGATAGCACATGGTCAGCCTACCAAGAGGTAACAATTTTCACTAGGAGGTACAAGACAAGACTGAAAGCTCTACGGAATTATGATTTAGCACAGGGAGATTCAAGACTGTTCATACAAATGCTGTATCACAAGTGAAATCTCAAATCTGTGACTTGATAGCAATTCAGCTACGTTTAGTTTTCCTCAAGGAATCCTACAGAAACAGTACATTTGAGTGTCTGGCCTTTTTTAAAATTTAATTTACAAACATCCTTCTTATATACTAACAATTCCAGGACTGGTAAGCTAATTGTGAAGGTAATTGCAGTGCTAATGCATTACTATAAGTCTGTCTATAACACTGATCTACTTACAAGGGCTGGGTACATGGTAATTAATTGTTTGTTCATTGAGCACATAAAACATCTGTTGCTATTTTCATAAAAAGCAGGTAGAGCTGTATTTAAAACTAACAAAGCACAATGGAAGCTTCTGCTCCTCTTAGTGGCTTTAAAACCACAAGAGAAACATAGTCCATTAGGACTGCAGCTGGAATTGGGAGAGAGGCAGCAGCAGGAAACTGGAAGAGCTCCAAGACTTCCTTAGTTTGCTGTACTGTTTGCAGGAAAAAATATACAGGTAAATGTCTTTTGTTACTTCTTCCAAATTCCCAACCCTGTTTTTAAAAGTCATGTGAGCCTTGTCTTTAGTTTCAAAGTTACTGTTTATAAAGATGATAGCTTCACTTTCCTTCCTTCAACTAGGACATAAAAGGTAATGAATGAATAACGTGCTTCTTTCCTATTACCCTAGCTCTTCAACAAAACACAAACTCATGCAAGACTATAGTAGAGACCAGACCAGTCTTAGCCAGGAACATCTCTTACCTCAGTACTACTGTAAAAATCAGGTTAGGGCTCAATGCTGCCATTTCAGGTACAAAAGGTGCAGTCCTTAGAGGCTCTAAGGCCAGCTCCAAGTGCACATGTGCCTGTCTCTGGACCTGTTCCACTGACTGGCAGTAACTGGAGTCTCTTCTGGCTGCTGTCTGATGAGGGCCACATACACTTATCCAGGAAAGGCTCCTCCTCACCATCACTGCTGTGCAAGTACAGCATCTTCATACAAAAACCCCTCAGGAGTCAGTCCCACTGGGTCACAGAGAGTGACACCCACCTGCACCAAGTCTCACCTGCATTTCAACACAAGTCAAGGCAGTTACAGTGCAGGATCCTTACCAAGACAACTCAAGCCAGAGACCAAGTTTGCTCCTCGACGTGTCATAGAATAACAGATCCATGCGTATCACCATTTCAGCAAGGACACCACTACAGAGTTTAGCAGGTGCCATTAGAATCCAGTGTCACATAGCTTGCAGACACTCTGGTTACATTTCCAGCCCTGTAAACTACAGTAATCAATAGCTTGTAGTGTATCTGATACAACCAGCCAAGTTCTGCAGACTCAGTTTTGCCTAAATAGTAAAACCAAACCTGACCACACCACACACCCTCAGCAGAGCTGTGTGCCCACTGCAGCCAGAGAATTCTATGATTTGCAATAATCACCTTGGGTCTGCAATGCTTATTCAACACGGGGTGATCAGCTGAGGGTGATTAAGAGTGACTTTCGTGTAGTTCATTTTCCTCAGGGCATGTCTCAAGAGCAGCACTGTTTGATCCAGCCAAAACAGTACAGCATCACCATAAAAAATAGTTTACATTGCTTCACATGCAGACACTGCACAGCCACACTGAGGCTTCTTTTGCAGCTTGCACTGTTGTGACAGCCCACTGTTCCTCTACAGCACTTTGGGTCAGCACATAGCCTTACATTAAGCAGCTACTGTCACCTAGAAAATAGTTTTCCATAGTGGAAACTATTGCAGATGCTACCCCTCCACCAGTCTGTGACTAGACAGCATCAACCATATAAAGTATGAAACTGTTCACATCACCAGTCTCTCCATCACCAGGATTTTCTGGCAGTCTTGTTTCAGGATGCACAAGATTGATTTATGATGACTTGACAATTTTGAGTCCAACACAGCAATTTACAGATTCCTCTTAAAGACCTTTCTTGGTCAAATCCATAGATTACCTTTAAAATTCTGAATGTTTTCTATTTGATTTAGAATTCAAATAACTTCACCTCTCAATGACAAAGTGCAGGCATCCTTCCTTCAGGCATATCCTCTTCCCACTCAGGGATTTGAGAGCCAGCACCTTATGTAAAGTCAGGTATTAAGCATCTGTACAGATGGCACAAACAACTAGTTAGAAGCGTGTGATAGTAGCTTTAGATAGTTTGGAAGCTACGGTGTTGTTGCTAGCTCACACTGCTGTTTTTCTGGCTTTAAGTCATTGTACAGCAAGAACTAAAGCTCTCCTGCAGTCTTAGCACAGTACATTTGCATGTTGGAACTATATTAGCAAGATCTTCTGGAGAAGCCTTGGGATTGTGTTGTTTTCTGGACACACAACTCCAACCTTGCAACCATTCTTTCCACCAGCAACTAACTGGAATCCAGATTAAGCTGTCTCTGTACTCTCCCTGATAAGGGAAACACTGTATTTTGTAGATCCCCTTAAATTGATTTAAAGGCCACAAATTGTTCAGACTCACTTTCCCCTTAAAGCCTACCTGAGCTAAAAAGCCCCTCTGAGCATGCCAGGAGCAGCACTCCCTTTGTTCATCACTTAGAGGCTGTAAATTTCTCATCTTCAAAGGGATTGCCATCACCATCCATATATTTGGTAGCACTTGTAGAGCTATGTCCCTTCCCACCACACTTGCTATCAAATCAAGCATCTAAGCATATTTACTCATTAGCAAGATTAGTCAGATGACTGGTGTGAACTGCAAATAGCCTATTTTAGTTCTTACAGCAATCAAGCAGTGAAAACATCAGCTAGAAACCATTTTTCCATAATTAACTTGCTTTTCTTTTTTGCAGCTTCTACTCAGAAATTCATTTGTGAAGTTTTATTATCCAATTCAGAAGCTCTAACTAAAGGACAAACAGAAAGGCAGTCAGAACTGCAGAAAGCTGCAAGGGGACAAATGCAGTGCAAGACTGAAATTAGTTCCTAAACCAAGTTTTTCATTAGTACAGGCATTATGCTGCTAAGGTCACTATTTTTAATGCCCACAGGCATGTTTCACTGCTACCATCCAAGCCAAAGCTGTAGGGAGAGGCTTCAAAAGCAAGTTTACAATAGTTCACCAGATATACTGAAGTCCTCATCAAGTAGTTATGTTCAAGGTTCAAGTATTAAGTATTTTGGCTTTTTTTTTTTTTTTTTTTGGGGGGGGGGGGTGGCAGGAAGGGGAGGAGGTGGAAACTACTGTATTATAGTATTCCACCTAAAGTAAGTTAAATGGGGCACAGTAAAGAAGTGAGAATAAAACTATCAGAGTGACCTTCAGCCTAATTTTTTTTAAAGAATCAGAACTGTTTCCTTAAAAAGCCTCCAACAACAGCTTCTAAATCAATGTGCTTCTAATTGTGAAAAATGCCTTCTCCTGCTTCTCTAGTAAAATCCCTCTAGAGGAATGCTGCATACCCATCACAGTAACACACTTCCTGCCAATGGAAGACAAGGGGAGAACCCACTGGCAAGATCAGTGCTGTACATTTACCACGGGCACACAAGTGTGTATAGCACCCACACTACCCATAGAAAGCAAGGGCTTTACAATACAGGAGTGCTCAGGCTTCACCACTTGCACATAAAAAATGGCATCACTGTTATTCCTCATTAACTCCAGTTAATACCACCTCCTTGTGATAATGCCAAGTTACCTTGCACAAGCTGGGGCTTGGCCAGAGGCTATTTTAGAAACAGGGAGCTGTTTAGAAGAAGGTTTCAATGCAAATCATCTCTTCCCACCCTTACTATAGTTTTGATGAGGAATAGAAGAAAGGAGCTTTTCTGTGGCTAATTAGCTGTGGACAGAATTCCAAGAACTTAGCATTCAAGCAATTGTTAGAACAAAAGCCAATACCTATCAGCATTGGCTGGAACAGCAGTTAGTTCCCACGTGAGGTGTAGTGGTACCTTCGACTTAATCAAGAGTCACTTTTAAAGCTTTGCACCAAGCTAAACCACACAGAAGTTGGTCGTTTACGGAAGACAGCAAGATGGAGAGATGAGAGAGCAGTAGTCTAAGATGTTTTCCAGACATGACAACAACTGAAAGAGCAGACAGACTCTCAGCAGCACAGTAAGTGGAGGAGGTTTATGCTGTAACTGCCTGTCAGGCATGTCAGCCAGTTAATGCAGAACTGGAAACAGGCTTACAGTGTTAAGACCATGTTGACTTCAGAGGCAATTGCATGGCTGGTAAAACATCTGTCAGAGTCCAGATTTTTATCTGTCAGTGTCACGTCCACATGGTTCTCTAATGAAAAGTCTGTCCTGACATGGTAAGAGTAATTTCTGACATTCCATTACCAGAAGTATTATGTTGCATATATCCCCTGGCATAGCTTAATTCTTGATATATTAAAAAATTACTGAGATGCCAACATTAAGTTTGCTCATAAAACCAGGTTTTTTTTAATTTAGATTCAAGGTAGCTCTCCAAATGTGTAATTTTGGGGTTTTTTTAAATGGCTTTGTGTAACAGCAGCTACACACAGCACCTGATGTTTCTGACAGTCAAACCATTTTTATACACAGCTCAACTCTTTAGACAGCAAGTATGCCAGGAGTCAGTCACATACCTGCAGGAAGCAGCTCTGGCTAGGAGTCCTCTATGCACACGGTTTCTGAATCACCTTATTAAAGGCGAAGGTCACACTGGTTTTGGATCTTGTCTGGCAAGTCTTCCTTCTTGCTCTTCCCCTGTGGAGAGTGATCACATTGGTCTCTAGCTGCTCTGCATCCTGAGTGCCTTTCACTTTTAGCTTTCCAGTGACATAATCACGTTTAACTACTAACCAGTCTGGCACAAGCTGTCAGGGAAAGATCCCTTACTGTTTCACCTACCTGCTAATCAAGGTAACAGTCTCACAAGTGGTTTCAAGTTCTTTAGGTTTTATTCAAAAGCAATTTCTACTGACAAGTGTAATGTCTACACCTACACTTATGTCAGGAAAAGGAAGAGCACGAGACGCCACGGTACACTGCAGATACTCAGAGGAAGGAACAAGACTCAGTTTGAGCAACTTGCGTTACCGAAAACTCCCGGATTATCATTGCAAAGGTCGCTTTGGACATAACCCTGCAGCACGTACCGAACTCCTCGCACTGGGCGAGCAGGGACGAGCCTCTCCAGCCGAGAGGAGCCCGGCGCCCACCCCGAGCAGGCGCCGACGATCCGTGAGGCATCGCCTTGTGACTGCAGCACGGCAGGGCGGCTGCAAAGCGCCGGGAGACGGGGCCGAGCCCCGGGCGAGGCAGCGCGGGCCGGGGGAGCCCCGAGTCACCCACGGGGCCCACGCGAGGCCTGCGGGGCGCTCAGCACCGCTCAGAACCCGGCAGGGCCGGGCGCGGACACAAAGAGCGAGAAGGGGCGGCCCCGACCCAGGGCGGGGGAACTCGGGGGGAACTCTGGCGGCCCCGACCCGGGTCCCTGCCCACCTCACCGACCCCCCGCCCCGGCTCACAGCACGGCGAGCCCGCCCACCTCCGCCCCGCAAGGAACCGAGCCGCGCCTCCCCCGCCCCCGGACCGCTCGCCCGCGGCCACCATCCCGCAGCAGCCCCACGCACCCGCCAGCCTCGCCGCGGCCGCTCCTTCCCCGCCCGCGCCTCCGCCTTATAGCAGGGGCCGGGCGGCGCCGCGCGGCACCAATCGGGGCCCGGGCAGCAACAGCTGACGGGCGGGGCGCCCGCGGCCCTTCCCTCCCTTTCCGTGACAGCTGCCGTGGGTCCCGCCCCGCGCCGCGAGGGGTGAGGATGGAATCACAGAAGAGAATCACAGAGTCGGAGAATCATAGAGGCATGGAATTGTGGAATCATCGAGGTTGGAAAAGATCTTTAATACTGCGCAGTCGAACCGTCAATCCAGCACCATCAGAATCACCCCAAAATCTCTAAACCACATCAGCCAGCGCCACATCCAGACGCCTCTTAAACACCATCGGGGATAGTGCCGCCACCACCGCCCTGGGCAACCTGTTCCATTGCCTGGCTACCCGAACAGCCGCCGTATCAGCTTAAAGCCATTTCCTCTGCTCCCCTCACTGTGGGCACGGCAGAAGAGAGCGGCCCCCAGCCCACTATAACCTCCTTTCAGGCAGTTGTAGAGAGTGATGAGGTCCATCCGGAATCTCTTCGGGACTGTACAAACCCAGCTCCCACAGCCACTTTCCATAGGACATGTTTTCCAGACGTTGCTTGGTGGGTCTCGGGGCCGGCGGCCCGCGGAAGGCTGAAGGGCTCCCTTGAATGGCCGCGCTCCTTCCCCGCGGCGGCTCAGCCCTCAGCCCTCAGCCCTGAGCCCCGCGCGGCATCAAGGCGAGGGCGTGAGGGCACAGCCGCTCCCGCCAGGCACTGAGGGCGTTGGACGTCGCTGACCCAGCCCCAGCGCTCTTCTCGCCATCCCCCCCGCGCTAAAAGCCCTCAGACACCTCTGTGATCCCTCAAGAGGCGCCTTCTGGTTTCACCGGGCAGCAACAGGACGGGGCGCTGTTAGCGGAGGCCACGCCTGAGCCGCCGCAGTGTTGGTGGCGCCGAGAGCCCGGCCAGCCCTCGTTCCGTGGCCCCGAGCAGACCGCGCCGGCCTCCCTGAGGGCGTCTGCCTCAAACCTGCAGAAAGGTCGCAGTCCCACTATACCAGCTTTACTCCGTAGTTCATGCCATGGTGCTGCAGTTAGGAAATTCCCCAATACAGGGATTTGTCACCCTTCGGCTGAAGTTGGTCGTTACTGGAGTGAAAAAGAATATCGCGACTTCTCTGATGGGGTATAGTTAGTGGTAACAGAGATCCCAACTTGTTTGAGGCTCCTCTGAAGTCTGGCAGAATGAGTTTTGAGGGAATAGAAGATCAAGTTTGGAAGTCACAATAACTTACAGAAAAACTTGTTTTCCACACAGTTTATAACGTGGTTTAACTTCAGTCAGCAAACAAGCTTCCGATTTGCAGGATGGGGGAAAGAATCAGATGACTTCATTTTTTTATTCTCTTTTAATTATCAACCCTGCTTTCAAGGAAGATTGAAAACATAGCCCTACACTAGCTACTGCTACTATGAAGAAAACTCACTCAATTCTAACCAAAGCCAGCATGACTGCAAAATTTTCTATGGGGTAAAACGAATTTTTCCTTCCTTAAATGCAGTGTCCACCATAAGCATGAAACAAGGTGCATGGTCTCTTTCCATTCTCGTTCACTGGAAAGCTAAATATGGCCCAGTACCCCCATGGATGTGTCGCCTCCTCTACTTGCTCTCTAAGCCATCCAGACACAAGTCATCCTTTGCCTGGGAGCTGTACAGCCCCGTTAGATATGTTGGTGTGTCAGGAGACCTTCCTAAGATGACAGGTAACTCTGGACTGTTCTCAAATCCCATCTAGCCAGTTTACAGCATTAGTAGAGCAGCTGTTTCATGGTATACACTGACCCAAGCACACCATCGTGTATTTTGGTTAATCAGAAATGTATGGTGGCATGGCATATCTGAGATACCACAGCCAGGTAAGAACATTTTTATAGAAGTCATTGTTTAATGTAAGAATAATGGTTTAAGCTTTGGATCTAATAAGTGTAGTGCAGCATCCGTTTGTACTGTCTTTATGACTGAACTACCACAGAAAATATGATAAAACACTACTAAACCTTAAAAGCTCATAATCTTTTTTGAAAGAAGGGTAAGAGTAAGCAGACACTGTTTACTTCCCCTGTTGGTAGCTAATGGTCTGAATAGTCTGGCAAAGTACCATTGGCCATGGCTGTAACCTTCTGTGAGGGAAGCAGATGCAGAGGTAGACTTTGGGCCAGTAATTTACTAAGATATCTAAATCCCATTTTGTTACTTGAATCTCCCCAGAGATGCCTGCTGTACTTACATAACCATGGATGGAGTCTCCACGGTATGTAAGTGTCCCAATCCATTCCAGGGAGAAGGGTCATGCCCTTTTGTACAAAAATCATGAATGCAATTATGACAAAGCTGACTGGTAAAAGCCATCCAATAATAGCACAGCCTTAAGAGAAGAAGACTGGAAATCTCTTTTGGTATAATTTGAAAACTTTTTGCCTTTGAGAAAGTTTTAATAGTCATTTTGTATCTCATATTTAGTAAATGGCATGGAGAACAAAGTGGGTTCATTCACATCAGTTTCTTATCTTTGAAAATGAGCTGCTTTCTCTGTGCAGGCTTGGATGGGAAATTTCCAGTCTGTTGTGGAGAAAGTACAGGGCTGTTAATCCTTCAAAATTCCTTTAAAAGCTCCTCTTACTTTGTCTCCTTCACCCATCCCCAGTTAACATTTAAGGCTTTTAGCAGGGGCAAGGGTCTAATGATCTCAGATCCACACCTGGGGAGCAAAGAACCCACTGTCTGCAAAGAACAGGAGCTGCTGAAGCAAGCTCAGTTAAAGCCATTGAGTAATATGATCTTCAGCTGTGCTAAGGATGAAAAAATTAAGAGTTTTCTCTCATTTATTTGCTCCTTACCTAATGTACAACTAATGTACAACTGTAAACATGCAACATGCTACTACAGGGGATATTTTTCTCTTCCTTGGAGAAGAATTACAAGTTTATCGATAATACAATTTCTTCCTCAATATTCATAACTTACATAAAGAGATTTGACACTTTTCTGAATTTATGCTGTCATTTAAAGCACACCCTTCTGCTTTGATGTTTTCATATCACAAGCACTCAAGAGTTTAAAGCATTACATGTGCTTATAGATTTCACTGGGAATTATCCACAGAACAAGTCTGGGGTCACTTGTGGTTGCCACTGTGACAGCTACTCTGACCCAAGCATAGTTTCCAGCAGTGTCTGTTTTAAGTGTTACTAATTATAGAGATTCTTTGTTTCTCTTCAGGGACTATACCACTGTCAGAGAAATAAATGACTAGATTGTGATATGCCTGTATTTTTTTTTGTTAGAAATAAATTGTTTCCATTGTTGCAAATTTATATCACGCACTCCTTGTCTGCTAATGTGGCTATTTTAAAAGTACTTGTTTTTGCAGTTTCCTTCTGTCAGTTATATCCTGTGCCCTCTGAGTATATTCTTTGTATATTCATTATGCTTAAATTTTGAACAATTACTGTCAATATTTGTTCCTTTAATTAGGGGCATATGTTGTATTACTTCTGAGATGGTGGCCAGTAAAATAAATCATCTATTTCTACTCCCTCTATTTCCACTGGGAAACAGAGAATATGCAGCAGATGCATATTACACCCATAATATCTGTTCCATTTCCTGCTGTTCTGTAGCACTCCTTGGTGCAAAATGTGTTCAGGAATCATTGTGCACTCTAGAAAGTTTATCAGGGAAAGAGACCACACAGAACAGTTTTGCAGGTCTGTAGGGGGATTGTTAAAAAGGACAAACTGCTGCTGTCTGTATTTGAGGAGGTGTAAATAACATCTTGCACCTTTACTTACAGTTCACTGGAGAGCACATACACAGAAAATAGGACCAAGCTGACCCTCTCCAGCAACTTGAGCAGGTTTTATATTTTCTTATTTCACCTGGGAAAGAAATGCACAAGAAATTATTAATCCAGCTCTGTGCCTGAAGAGAAATGAAAGTATATGAATAGTTTGTATGGGTCGAAGTTTAATTATTTTTAAGTTTTGCAAAACCTCAGGGTAATACTAAACCAGGATTTGCTTCCTCTACCAGAGTATGCTGTACATGCCCCCAAATCTTTTCTTGCATTCTTCTGCTGTGGAACCCTACCAGCTTTCCTTAGCCTTCTGCTTAAGAAAGCATCTGTTGGGTTTTTTACTCAGCTATTTGTAATTATGGATATGACTCATGAAGTGTAAAAGCACTTTTGAGATTAGTGTGAGAATAGCCTCACCGTATATCTGAAGAGTAGAATCACTCCACGTCTGCATTAGTGCTAGGAACACCCACCATAGCTATTTAAAAGAAAACCCTCAGAAGATAGATGGTTTTTATATGACAGCATAATTGAATGATGCATTCTCTAATTCTGATTAGCGCTGTAAGTGGTACTTCATGATGAGAGACTGGGAATCCAGGCCAGGGAAAATGGATTGTTTAAAAGCCATCTGAGCATAAGCTTTAATTTAGGATTCTGAAGGCTGAAGCCCTTTTTTGGCATAGAACCTAAGTTGGGACAAGAGGTGTTTCTGCTTGGATGCCTTGCATTGTGCCCTGAAAATACAGCTTTTATATGTAACTCCATAGATGATAAAAGGTGAAAACAGTGCTATGCATCATATTCACAATGAAAAGGATAATCTTTATTTTGCTGCAGTACTAGGAGGTAGCTGCAGCTATATCCTATTCACTTCCACGGCTTTAAAATATGTAAAAATATGAATTTGCTGTGTTGAACATCTTAGTCTCATGCTTTGGAGACTGTTTTTGTACTTGAAAACTGATGAACAAGGTACAAAGCATTTCCTTTGTGCAGCAGTTATTTCTAAAGTTCTCTGCCAGAGTTGGAAGCCTACTGAGGACAGACATCTGGAGAGTGCCAGCATCTCAGGCTCACTCCATGGATCTGGGTGCAGTCAGGTCCCCATCCCTCCAGGTTATTACTTAACATCCAACAGTCATTTTAAAACATGTTCTTTTAAATTGAGAACAGACAGCTTTTAGCAAAATCAAATGTTGCTCTGTAATTAGGCTGCAGGCCCAATCTGCAGGAGACAGGAGAAGGGATGGTTTCCTAGTTAAAGATTTGGCAGTGGAACAAACTTCACTTTGCAGGAACAGTGTTTGCTTGGCACTATAGGTAACTCTGTTATGCTGAAGAACAGATTCCTTGATATACATTTGGAAAGCACATCTGTTAGAGTGGTTCAGCATTTCCTGCAATTTAACTTTGCCACAAAGAGATTTGCAACAAGACTGGAAGCAGAGGCTAGAAGTTTTTATTTTCATTCCTTCTCTCATCCACGGATAAAACCCCACATATTTTATGTTCCTGTGTGTAGCAGCCTTTTCCTACTCTGGATGAACTTAGAATGCTCTTATTTCCTTCTGTCATCAGTAGTGTGGCCCAGAATATGTTTTTCCTTTGGCAAAGCAATCTCTTAGGACAAACAGTCTGCAATCAGCTTCTGACTGGTTTCTTAGTAGGAGCTGAACAGCTGCAAAAATGGAAGATTAGATAAGCACGAGCTTAGCAACCTTCGTAGCCTGCAGATAGTCCAGAGGAGCAGGGACCAAAATAGAAAAATTGTCTTTAAAAATGACATTGCTGACCATTATGTGTGTGGTTGGATTTTTTGTTTATTTTATGAAGAAACATTTAATGAAAAATTGAGTGATTTAGTGACTTTCTGGAAGAGTTGGTCACGCGAATTAGTTTTATTAAGTAACTTCTTTCTTCCAGGTATTAAAAAATCCAATTGTAAAGAAGGCTTTAGTGTTTCTGTATGGATCTTGTTAGGCCTTGGCCAATTTGGAGATATGGATAAGTAAGTACTCTATCCTGTATATTAGAACTGAAGCTTTCTTTTTCAGGTTTATCATTTTAAGTGAATTTGACAAATAAACAAAAAGTGGCTCTGAACCAGATTTTTAGCCCTCTCCTTGTTTACTGTTTCCCCTACTGGAGCCATGTTTCCTGTCTCCAAGACATGTATTGGATGTGTTAGCTGGGGAAACCCAAAGAAAATCTGTTTAGGTTGCAAATTTGTGTGTTTCCAACATTCAGATTGGAGTAGGATTGTTTTGAGACTGAGTAGGCAAACGTTTAGTAACTTCTTCACAGTCTTATTAGACTTTATCACCATAGTCCTGCTTTTTACAGCAAGTGCTTCCTGAAACTGTGTAAGAGCAGTGACACAAATCAGTGTCCCCCAGTGCATTGCATTTTCTGTGACAGATTGCATTGCAGTGAAAATCTCTCCTGATAAAGCCTTGTTTGAACCTTTCCTGCCTTAGCAAAGAGAAAAAGAAATCCCTTGTTATCTCAATATTTGTGCCAATTTGCCTGACTTAGCTTTGAATTTTAGGAGCACTTCTGCAAACAAATCACAGGAAACAGCTCAAACTGGAAGTGTCAGCTCTTGGGGAAACCAGAAAACACTACATGGCTGATACCTTCCCAAATGAAACATTTGCTACTGCATTTTAGGATGCACTGCCTGGTGCTGACAGAGAGGGTAGGGATGGTTTAGAGACAAAATGGGGGTTTGAGTGATGTAAAAGGGGAAGATGGAAATAATCTGAAAAACTGATCCCAAACTGACAAATCAACTCAGACAGCTTCATCTAGTCTTTTGATAACTCTGGTCATCATATTTTCCTGCAAGTTTCCTGATAAATTTTGCCTGGATGTTGTTTACACCTCCTGTTTTCCTGGGAGTAAACACAACTTATGAAACCCAGGATAGGAATATTGCACCAGAGCAATCAGAACATTTAATATGGGCAATATTTAACACATGAAGGAGCTGTTTTATCTACTAGTAGGGAAATTATTACAGCAGTCTGATTATGAGTAATTGTTTGAGTTGCAATTAAGATATTCAGATTAATTTCCTGAATACCAGCAATTACTCACTATGCTACAAGCTGAGCCATAAGCTGTTCTGATGGTGTTGTTTAAAGGCCTTCACTCTCCTTCAGATTCCTGCAACTTGATCTATCTGTAACTTTCCCCTCTTTTATTTACTTCCATTGTTTCAAGTGTCAAGTAAAGACTTTTTGCTCTTTATTAGGATTAGGTGTACTCTCCCTCTCGATATCTGCAACTGGACATAATTTGGGTTTATTCTGCTACAGTAGCTGCATTATGCTGTGCCAAATCATAAATGTCAGAGTATGTGCTTTTGCTACATTTTAATTGTTGGTAGCATTCTGTGACCAGTTTAGACAGGGGAAGCAGAGATGAAGAGGGTATGAACTGGAAGTTGGTGGTGGTAGAGGATGCCCTGGTCGCTGTGTGAGGATCACATCTCCTGAAGGCCACAAAGCTGCAAGGATCAGAGTTCAGGGTGTGCATCTTGGGAGAGCACTACAGCTAACAACATATGGGAATCCTTAGGGAAGGGGGAGTTTGAAGACCAAGGAATTCAAGGTGTTAACTCTGCATGGTGAGCAGTGCACAAGAGTAGTTTGCAAGTAAAATTTTACATGCTTGTTTCATCAGCTACAATGCCTATTTGAGCAGTGCCAAGTCCCTCCTGGGAGGGCAGAGTTAGGAGTGCCTGTAAACTGTGAGGGGATCAGAACAGTCTTTTCTCTAGTGACCTGGCTGTTTTGTTGACTCAGCTTTTAGAAAATTCTGGTTTTATAAATTTTTATCCTGAGAAATGTGGGTTAAGTTGTATATGTCGAAAGTTCAGTATAAATGTGATTTTTGTGGTGCTTTTGTTTGGAATAGCTCTAGTTTAGAAAACTTTATTGCAGAATTTATGCAGTGGTAAAGCTGTTCCTACAAAACAGTTTACAGTAGCTGTCAGCATCAGATGTTTTCTAGGCACTACATTTGCCACCTAGCAACCACAGTAGGGTAATTGTGCTGCAAGTCATCCATGTGTGGAGTCCTGTCAGATAAAGAGACTCTGCTGCAGGATTACCCACCAGTCATTAGTCATTAATGACAAGATATCTTTCTTACAGTGCAAAGTGCTCTGGAGATTCCCCAGGGTGAATGCACAAGGCTTCAAAACAACTCTGCATTTTTCTGTAAAATAAAACCTATATGGTGGTGAGGTCTCCAGTCAGCAGTTATTCCCTGCAAGGTAACTTTTGTAGGAAATATTTCAATTTTTTTCCTGCATTGCATTTCAGAATTCCAAAACTGGACATGCATATTCTTTGGAGCTTATGTTAATTGCTGTAAGAAATCAGATTCACTGTGCTATGTGGAAAAAGATATAACCCTTTAAATAGAATGACACATTCTTTTTTTCCCTTGTCTGTTCTCTAGATGCTCTTACACCCCATCTGAATACCTGCTCTCCATTTTAGAGACCTCTTTGTTTTTTGAAGAGTCTCATGTCTACTGGACTTTCCTGTGAAGCTTCTCTGCTATTGCTCATTACTGCAGCTGTACTAGTGATGGATATTGTGCACAGCCCAGACTGTCCAGAGTCAGACACTGTGGCTGTTCCCGTTTTGGCAGCTGGCCATGGCACTGGCTGAGTGCTGGCAAGGACAACAGGCTGCACTGGGGCTTGTGGGATATTGCAAATTGAGTAACAGCACTTGGAGTGAATGCTGCTGCTGGGAGAGCAGTTACTGAGGAGCACAGGGCAATTCCCTTAGTTCCTTTAGTCCTCTGAATAGTCTGAGACTCCATGGTAAGAATACTAGCAAGAAAAACAGAGAGCAAGCAATCTGGAGGACAAGAAAAATGCTTTAAAAGCTAAAGGAGAATACAGAGCCCTGGGAGGCAGTGTGAGTATCACCCCAGACACTTGTGGGGATTATCCCAAACATTGCTCCTCTCCATTTCACTTGTTGTTGAAGCACTGTATGGACAGACTGTAGCTTCAGGTGGATATAGGATGTCAGACATGAAGGCATTCTGGGCATAGTCTTCCAGATTTAGGTACACATTTTTTTTAACAGAAAAATCAAGAAAACCTGTAGGTATTCCAACATGAAAGATATTACTAGGACACAATTTAGATCTGCTCACACTTATAACAGTGGCTTCTCTTGGAGCTTTTTATCAGATATCTGGATAGAGATGTAATTAGTGTGATTATTTGGATGTCATATTTCTATTTTATGTAGTCATGATGACTTCTGTTTGCTGGAGTGTCAGTGCATTGCCAGAGTTCCTTTTCTTTACTTTAGTTCCCATCTCTGCAGACCTGTCTGTTCCTGGCAGAAACACTTTTGTTCCAGTGTGGGCTGGTTGTGTTCCCTTAAATAAGCTGACTTCTTTCCTTACATACAATTTTGTGTGTGGCAGAAAGGTGAAAAAAGTGGAAACTTTTCCTGCACGATTTCAAAATAAAAGAGGGATTTTTACATTTTCAGAAGATTAACAGCAAGACTGTGAAAGTTTTTCATGTGTTTTGATAGAATCCCCTTTCCTACTGTATTAGATTACTATTGGCCATGTGTGCAGCTCTAGAGATTTGAATTTTTTCTTCTACTTCCCTCCAGACCTATCCTTCCACTGAAGCAAAACCAAATCTACATTTGTATTCTGATTACATAATACATAGCCTAATAAAAATAATCACCACCACCTGTCACAGCAGCAGCCAGTGACAGGAACTGTGGCCCACACTCCTATGTTAGTTAATTTACTGTACTGAAAAGGAAAATCCATTAGTGGAAGTCATGAGAGGGTATTCCAGTGAAATATTTAAAACTAGCTAGTATAAACCTGTTTTTTCTTTCTGTCTTTTCCCCCCCCCTCCTTTTTCCCTTTCCTTAACAAAAAAACTTTGCTCTGACTTTGTGAGGCTAAGGTGGCCACGCAAACAGGAGAAAGAATTCAAAGCTTGTTGCCTGAGGAGCAGTGGGTTTTTTACTCACAGTTTTGCACTGTCCAGGTCACTGCCTGTGGCCCAGTTTTGTTCAGCTAGAGATGCTGAACACGGTGCTGCTTCAGGGGGAGTGTGCAGTGCTCTCCAAATCCCAGCTGCCAGCTGAAACCTTGGAGCTGGGTTTAAGTAAAGGTCCAACCAAGAGATTCCTTGGCAGCATGGAAGAGTCAGCTTGAAACACTTCAGCTGCACTTACTATGCAGCCAGCCATCCTAGCCTGGTGTACCCAGAAACTTTATACACATTTATCAGATCAATTAGGGTGTTTTTGTGAAAATTAAACTCTTCTGTAGGAGGAAGCTTACTCCTACTCTGTTGCACTCTTTTCAGGGCATATTTATGTTCTAAATGAGTTTTTTTGCCCTCTTTAATTATCAAGTTCTAAAGGGACTTTGTCATGTCAATGCACTTTAGGCATTTTCACTCTTTGCAGATATTACATTTGCCCTTCCTCCCAGGTTTTGCATCACCTCTCCCTTCCAGTATGCTGAGAAGTGCCTATAAAAAAAAAGGGAAAGAGCTGTAATTAGGACACCAAATTACTGGATACACTTAACAGCAGAATTAGAGATCAAGAACTTGGCACCTTAAATCCATCTTGGCTCCGCTTTCTTGGTTGTTGCTGAATCAGCTTAGGGCACAGCTTTAAAATTCAATCAGCAACCTTATTATTATAAAAGGGAAATTTTGTTGGGCTTTTCATTTGGTGTTCCCTCACAAATACCCATCTCTTCTGGAAAATACCTTATACAACACCCACATTTTCTGCTCTTGATGTGTTCTTTATGAACAGTTCTTTTGGGAGCTAAAGGAGTCACATGAACTGCAGCAATGGCTGGAATCATCACAACTTCACAAAGCAGTGCTGGCAGAACTTGTCAAAAGGTCTTCAAATGCTCATTTCTCCTCAAGCATGAAAGACTCTGCATGATGTGACCCATTCAAATACAGATGATAACTGGGTTTTTTGCATAAAATAACAGAAATTTCCAACTTTCATGTCCTGTAACAGTGACCTTGCCTTTACCTTGTGCCAAATGTTAAAGGTGTCCAAGCTTCTCTGTGAAAAACTGTAGTGATTTGCTGCTACAGGAACTTGAAATAACCCAGCTGTTTCCAGCCATGTCTGCATCACCAGAGTCTGGAGTGGTGACACACGCAGAACAAAGAGGTGTGAGAGGAGAACATATCATACACAGGACAAGTGCAGTGCCTGGAGTTCCCTTTGGGATCCAGAGACTTCAAAGAGGGATTTACTAACTCAAGGCTCAGATTCAGGTCATAGTATAGAACCTTGAGTTCAGTTATTATTGCACACTTCCATATGAATGAAATAGCTTGACTATTTAATTCTAAAGACCCCAACCCTCTTCATTTTGGAGCTGCTGAGCTCTCAGCTCCCAAGACAGCCACTGAGATCTCTGTGTGCTCAAATCTTCTAGAAATCCATCCCACTGCAATGTAATTCTAAACCAGAATACATCCCTGTTCTGCATGACATCAGACACAAGATTCTGGTTGTTTGGCCTCATCTGGAAGAATACACATAAAACTGTCCCAGCCATTGCCCCTTTTTACATCTTCAAAGCAAGTTATTTTTCTTCTCTAACACGGAGCATAAAAATAACACTGAACTCTCTCATATGCTACTGAAAAGAGTGAGAGAGAAGATTAAATATAAGGAAAGTAATTGGCTCCATAGGAAATGCCTCAATTCCTACAGCATGACAGGTCTGAATGCTTGCACAATCAGGAAAGCAAACACCAACATACAGAGGGAAAAAAGTTGAAAACCAAGATTAGTATTTTGTGGAGGGGAAGGAAATGCAACTTACTGTTTTCATTTCACCACAGTTGTTTAAACAAAATGGAAACATGAAGAAACTGTGAAATTTTTATATTTCTAAAATGTGCAATAGAATTCAAAGTGAATAGTGTCAGATTACTATCATGGGGAATGAACTTGTGTGCTGCTGTGCCTCACAGATATGGTAGACTGCTGACATCAAACGAAGAAATGCAGTGAAAATATAGCATTTATGTGCTGGATGAAAAATGATTAATTTATGACTCTGCAGCTTTGAATGTCCTGACTCTCTTTGAACTGTCAGTTTTCAAAATGCTTTCCAGAGTGCCTCTTTTATTTATCCTCTCTGCACTGAGCAGAGTGTGGAAGTGCTTTCCCTTTTCCCTGAAACTTGCATCTGATTGGAGGTGTGAAGACCAAAGAGAAGCAAAACTGTTTGAAAGAGTCTGTAGCAGCCCAGGAAATGCCACAAGGGCACTTCAGACACTTCTGCAACCTCTTCATCCTGATAAGCCAAAGAAGAAAAGCCAACTCAGAAGCTTGAAATTTAAACTTTTCAATCTTTCTCTTCATGTAAATAATTGGTTTTTGTCACTTCTACCAGAAGTCTGGATTTACCTCCACAGCCAGTTCAAATTAACTTTATGGTTCTTAAGCACCTTATTTCAAAATAATCTAGATAGTGGAACAATGCAGAGACACTGTATTCCATATGATGACAAGCAAAATTATTTTTTCTCATCATTTAATATCTACATAACAAAAGGACAGGTTTCAGAAAATTTGGACTTGGTTTAGATTGAATGTCTTTTCACGTGGAAGCAGCAGAACAGGGCATTTTAGGGTATCCTCAGTGACATAATGCAGCAGACTGTATATATAAAAGAGCATCATAAACCAAACAGAGGAGGTGGTTCCTTTACTCAATAACAGACATACAGTGGCAATCATTCATGCTGTGAGGTAGCTCAGAAAGACTCTGGTCCAACCCACTGCTGAGAGCAGGGCAGATTGCTCAAGGCCTTGTCCAATCAAATTTTGAATATCTGCCAGGCTGGAGATTGTACAGCCTCACTTTCAATACCTTCCAATGTTTCCCCCTCACTGTGAAAAATTCTTTATAACAATTTAACAGAAACTTTCCTTGCTGCAACTTGTTAATTCTTATATATCTGGTTTTTTCACAGGTGAATGGAGTGTTTTACCTTGGTAGCATGTCACAGCTCCAGGAATAGCTCTGTGCAAGCAAGCAGCCTATCTCCAGGTAATGTGTCCACTGCAAACCCTTAGTTTTTATTTATCTTACTTACCATGATCCTTTAAAAGAATGCAAAACAGGAGGGAATAATGGACTCAATAGGTTTTCAGAAGTCTGCTAATTCATTAAAAGGACTGAGTATTGCAGTTATTATTTTGACAGATGTTTCCTTGTTTTGTCCTACACTAACCATTTGATTGCTAATTTTAAAAGATTCTCAAGTTAATAGCGTGCTGACAGCCTCAAGGGAGGAAGTGAGAATTGTGATTTCTTTTTCTTTGACAGGAAATTAGTCAAGGTTGACACACTGGCAGTTCAATATGGCACATGTTCTGGCTAAATATTGCTGCTTATTTCTGTTTCTCCTTTGCTTGCTTCTGTAAAAGGCCCCAGCAAGTATACAAACACTGGTGTTCTCAATAACCCTGCAGTTATTAGTAAGCATTTAACTGATTTGGCTCCCTCTTTGGAAGTGAAGTACACATTTATGAGAATAATTTGGAGGTTTGAACTCTTGTTCAGCTCTCTCTGAACTCAGGTGGAAAGGCAGAAGAAGCTGGTTTGAGATTCTGTTCAAAAACATGTCTTGTTCAATCTAATATTAACTTCTTTTGTACCAAGAAGTAATAGCAGGGTTATTCTGTCCTGCTAAGTGTTGTTTGCTGTGTTTCTGGTGGCTTCAGAAGGTCCACACATGAATATTAAATGCTGTAAACTCATGGCTGCCCCAGCTTCTTGAAGGCAGGAGGCAACAGAGGATGGTGAGAAAAGAAAGATCAGTGCAATAGGCAGTGGTGTGGGTGCAACAGCAGCAGCTGTGTAGACTGGCTGTGGTTTAAATCCACATGGTAGCATTTTAAGTAAATGTTTGGCAATATCCATTGAAGAATTTTTTAAGAATCCTTTCTGTTCATGATAAACACAGGGAAGGAAACAGCAGGCTGCAGAGGTGAACAGTGAAACTTGCTGAGCAGCTCAATATGAGCAAACAGCAGATCAGCTCTAGGAGCACATAAATTGAGTATGACCTGAAAATAAGGTAGGGGTAGATTAGGAAAGGTTTTGGAGAATGAAGGGAAGAGAATCAAAAAAAGATATTTCAGGCAGGTTTTGACAGAATCATTTAAAAAATAACCAGAGTAAAAAGTGTTGTTGAAGGAAGTCAGTAGCATAAAGAGACTGAAATGACAGTTTTAATTATACCGTTAATATATTAGGGGAAAAACAAAAGTAAAGAAAAATTCAGTAAATAAAGTAAATCCAGAATGTTTTAAGACCACTGTACATGGGAGGTTTTTATAGTGCTGCTGCAAGGGACAAGGAAAAGAAAGTGGGAGAAGTGAAAATATTTGGAGCAAGGTGAATTCAGTGTCATGGGTTTATCAGTAGGAGCTGAATAGTGAGATCAGCTTGGAGAAACTGTGGAAGCTCCTGTAGCAACAAAACAACTGCTAGAAGCAATTGAAAGTGAAATTGATTGCACAGAAAAAAAAAAATCAATACACAGAAGAAGGACTGAGTTGTGAGAAGGAAAAAATCTACACATTCCTTTAGACCTCATTAATCAATTTCCTTCTTTGAGTTATACACATAAAATCTTATGCACTTTTCTCTGGGCTGTAGCAGTGCTTGCTGCAGGGAATAAAGGCAGCACCTGGGCTGGTATATCCAAGCACTCGTGGTGGTGTATAGGGGAGTATTCAGGAAAACTTGTTTACCAGCATTTCATCTCCCTTTCCATTCTCTGTTTCCCCAGGAGGTAAGTCAGTGTAAGTCTGACCTTTCTTCTCAGTGGCTGGTTCCAGCCAGTCCACCACAGGAGTTGGAGTGCTTTCAGAATTTCCTGCTGAACAATACCTGGTGATCTGATTACCAAGTATCCAAAGCAATCTGATTAAGATGTATCAAAATCAGCAATTTTGAATGATAAACAAGTAATAGCCAATACAAAAGCATTCACTGCCAAAAACTATAATATTATCTTTGAAGCCTGAAGAATTTCCTCAAGATTTAAATTTATTAATGACTCATTTCTTTCTGCTGATCCAACTGGATTCAGTTTGTCATGATCAAAGCTTTCTGGGTAAAAAGAGAATGAAAAATGAAGAGAAGCAAGCAAACACTTTTCCTTTCCAGAAAGCTGATCTATGTATCTAATTTGTTTAATGTATCCTTCAAAAATGTTTATAGGCTTTTCTCATTCCCCTCTGTAGACTTTTTACAGAGAAGGATTTTTCTGTCCTTATTAAAATAACAGCAAATTTATTTAAAAAAATTGGAAAGTCTTCAGGGGGAGCGGACTTATCCTAGGAAAAGCATCTGCTTTGCAATCTGTACATCATCATCAGAAAGACAGAAATTTATTGTATGAACAACAAAGTTTTGTCTAGAAAAATATACTATGTCAGAGTATCTGAGTGTTATTTCTGGTCAGAGTCTTCTGAGAGTGCAGGATTTCTCTGGACACTTCCTCTACACTGAGGGAGGGTAATGAGAGGCTCATCTCTTAAATAATGCTGTTCTGGTTTGATTAGGTTTTTGCTTTCTTTCATTTGGGTTATAGTGGACACTGTAGAAGCTGCATGCCTGGCTCAGACACGGTGAAGCAATGAAGATTCATTCCAATGGGCGCTCATGCAGGATTTGGCTGCTGCTCCCAGTGAGCTGGGGAAGGTGTTTGTGCAAAGACACTGCCAGGATCCCCCAAACACACACAGAGAGCACAAAAGCATGTGGCATTAGCTCTGCATTCCATGTCTCCACTAAGAAATTCTGAGCTCAAACTGCTCAGGTCAGTCCCTATGTGCAGCAGGAGCCAGGTTTTGAAAAGTCCAGGGAAAATGATTTCCCAAAGGGACCGATGGTTGGGGTACCTCTGTTTCCAGAAGTGAATGTGTTGTACCTGAAAGGAACTCAGCTTTCAGCCCAGCACTCCTTGTCCCTGGCCACAGGCACTGGGGGGTTGTGGTATTGACCCAGGCAGGGTGGCCCACAAAGGTGTGGATGTCACACCTGGATTCCAGAGGATGCTTTCCTGAGGATGTGTGGGTGAGTTCCCTGGGGTGCAGTGGGCTCAGCCATCCCCTCCCAGGTCCCTGTGCACCCACAGCTTCCTCCCTGGTGGGGAGGTACAAGAATAGAAAAGATTGTTGCTCCTGCTGTAATGTTGGAGAACAGTGTGATCCTTCCTTGGGGCCTGAAATAAAAGTGGAAGTAGGTCACTCCTCTTCATTTGGATAGCTACTCATAGGCACATTATCCAATTAAATTATTCTCTTATTAAATATTTCCAAAAATTGTAACCTAAATGGGTCTCATTCATAGATAACTGGCAAAAAAGCCTCCCTTTTGATGTATCCGAGAGATGTTTTAATTTAACTCTCTTAAAAGTGTGGCAAATGGCAAGGACACCCCCTTTCCTTCTGCTGGAGGCATCACCCTTGGCTCTTGTCTAACACTGAGGCAGAGCAGGTGTTCTCATTTCGCTCCTGACACAATCTCTATGTGACCATCCATCAATTTAGCTGAAATCAGGTGGTCCATCAGTGCTGCCTTTTCCTGGAGTTGTTGTGAGGTGTTAGTAAACAGGTATGTTTATTTGCATTGAAATTAGAAATGTGCAAAACACTTTGTTAAAGTATACTGATGATAAAATAATGCTTATTTTTAAAGTTTCAGATTAAAAGTACAAAGTATTGGTTTACTGGTTTTGTCTTGTCAGTCCACCAACACTAACAGATGCATGAAATGTGAAAGGTGTATTCCTACTGCTTTACAGTAATTTCAGTGAACATATATATCTGGTGTTTCTTGTGTATATTAAGAGTATCTTGAAACTCAAATGCTGATTTCATAGGTATCATGAGGTAACATCCTTTTATGAGCACATAATAACTGCTATGACCACATAAAATGTGAATAATCTCAATTGTTGTAAGCTTCAGAACACTCTTATTCCTTAATGACCAGCAGAACTGAATAAATGAATTATATTGAGCAGCTCTTTATTATAACCCTACCTATGGGGATTAAAACCCAGGGTGAATAGAGGAAAAATGTCATCCAAATAGATGTGAAGATAATAGTTCAGTCCTGAGCACAGTAGATTGATATTTGTTAAATATTCTGCCTTTTCATGCATCATTTCATTTATTTTTAAGCCAATTGCACTTCAGTTTTTCAGAATATTTGGTGCAAGAAGAGAACTGGGTTGGACTTGGAATCCAATAAATATTGAGCTGTGTTGTTCTGATGTGCTTTCTGGTTGGATTCCCCCTACCCTACACACAGAGGGTGGGTCGAGCTGTATTGGCTCTACCAAAATAGATACTGTGCTCAATAGACCTTCATGCACTCAGGCAATGGAGAGGTTTTTCATTAAAACATGATGATTCTAATCAAAGATAAACTAGTAAAATAAAATGCAAATTTCAAACAGAGTTCTGTAGTTCTGTTAGTTCTTTTTTCAAGAATGTATTTTAATTCCATCTTTTACAGGACTTTGCCTTTTTGAACAACATATCTTAAAGGTTAACTGTTTTTCCTTTTCCTCTCTTGTCTATATAATGTTTAATTCCAAATGTACTGAGAAGTCCAGATCACAAAGAACTTTTATGAGATCTAAACTTCTGTAATTTACAGAAAAATAACTACTTGGTTCCTAATGCTTAGATCTACCTCTCCTGTCATATGATCCTTCAGTTGTAAAGATTTATTTTGCCTGAACCAGTTCCAAACTAAACCTTAATGCTGCAGTCTCAACAGATGCTGATATTTTCAAATAAAAATGATTCATTTGTATTTTTAGAGAGCATCTATCTCTAGATTTTATAAAATCTATAGATTTTATATTTTATCTAAGTTTGTAAATTTGGAAGGGAGACTGTCTTGTGATGATAAGTTTCTAAAATACTGCACTGGATCTGACCATTCATTGGCAGAGTCCAGCTCTTGGTCATTCAGGTCAGGTCAGAGCTGTAAATACAATCTGCACCAGCACAGTGAAAGAGCAGATCTGAACTGCTGTTAATCAGTCTGTGACTGAAGACAGCCATCCCTACCCTGAAACTTGATGGAGGGGAGGGAAGGGCAGCAGGAATGAGGGGGAAGGAGCAACATGGAATCTACTGCTACCATTGTCTATGTGACACAGGAAAAAGTCTGATTCTTCCATAAGATTCCTAGAAAATTTGGACTTGGCCAGTGTAAAAGAATTGGCTTTCCTGGGTTAATACTTGCCAGATTAACCCTAAAATATGTAGCAAACCCAAAAGAAGTTAAAAAAAAATAGGTGTGAAAGAAAAAATATTTCATTTTTTACATTTTTCTACAGAACATTTTTAAGCCTGCTGTATGTCACTTTCACCTTTCAAGGACTGGGATAATAAAGCTATTTTTATTGTCTTCCCTCTCCTCATCCACTGCCTAAAATATCCCAGGCAGCAGAATGGATTAGCATTTTCTGCTCCACAGAAAATAACTTGATAAGAGAGCGTTCGGTCTGCAGAAGGTGCTGAGAACTTGCCTGGCCCTGCATTACAGGAATCAGAAGTTTAGGACTAGGGGATTAGGCAGCAGAATCAATATCTTTGTTCTATTTTTGCCATCCTACAAAGGAGTCTAGAGTCTTTTAAATCAAGGAGAAAATTTGCCATATATTTTTGGTACTATCACTGTATAGTTTGCTTTCTGTGGAAAGTAATATCAGCCCTGCACTTTGCTTTCAGTCAGTGCCTAAAGGGACAATATCTTCATGTGCTCCTTTCTATTTGTGGCATGGCCAAGGGCAGCCCTTTAACCAATTGCCAAATTGTTTCTAAAATCACAGAAGACCTGCTCAGCTTGTTGAAGTTTCCTTTATGAGTTTCTAATTTTTTGAGACGTGGAAAGAAAATTTAAAATTGAGTCCACTTATTATATCTTCAGCGAAATAACTTCTATGGGGAGATTTTCAACATTTTTCCCATTAAAAACATTTTTAAAGTATCTTTTCATTTAAATGAGGCTTTCATTTTTAAATTATGTGCCTAGATCCATCATCATATGTATTGCTTTTAAAAAGTGAACTTCTCAGGACATGCACCATTGTGCTTCAGGTGAAATGGACTTTGGAACTTGCCAAGGTACATCCAGGATGGGCCTCTGCCTGAGAGCCCGTGGCAATCAAACTGTGAAGTGTTTGCAGGCTGTTTTGGGCCACAGCACCTGGAGTACAGATAAATGCACACTGACTTTGGGAAGCCTCACCTCCAGCCTGACTGTCCAAGATCAGGGTGAAGCCATCTTGAACTTCAGATTTCTGACAAAACTTTTATAAATGATGAGTAGATATCAGAAGTGCTGGTGCATTATGGTATCAACTTGTTTGACATTTGAAATATTTTTGCATCCAAACCATAGTAGCCAGGTTGTTGTGCCTAAAGTATAAATATGAACCATATTAAAATAGATGTATTGATATAAACTTACTCTTCAGATAATATGAAGAAGCTCACTTAGTGCAAGAGAGAAAAATTAATTGGTAGTTCTTTATGGCTCCCAAGTGGCAATAATTTCAGCTGATGTAAGCAGATAGTGGGTATCTCACAGATGGGCAAAGGATATGAAAGCTGCTTCCCCTTTTGAAGAGGATAACCCTCACACTCACAGCTGGAAATAACTAACTTTTGGCATTGCTTTGTTTCAGTGTATAAACCTTTGTAGGAATGCAATGGACCAAATCACAATGAACAACTCTAAATTAGACACTTTGTACTCTACACTGAACATGTAATTACAAATAATAGCTCTGCTGCTGTTTGAATCTTTCTCAGATGAAGTGCATGTGCACACATTGTCATGGGATAATTACATATAACATTGCAAATGCCAGCTGCTCGAGGGATATTCTGCCATTTTCTGGGTCTGTTTCTCCTCCATCTCCACCAAAAGCTAAGTTTACCTGTGGTACAAGCATGTTAAGCAGCTTCTGTATACAGCCAATGCCACTTTGGCTGTCTTGTACTGTGGAGAATATATTTCACTGCTCTGGTTTAATCCATTACTCTGAGGAGAAAAATGTAAAGTCAGAAAAAAAAATAGCATTTGTCTTTGAATACAATTCTTACACTTCCTTTGTACATGGAAAACTGCATTTCAGGCTGGGTAAGACAATTGTCTTCATTTCTTCCTAATTATCTTGAACTGATTGCGACATTTTTTAATTTAAAGTGTAGTTGCTTTTCTTCATCTTTTTAAGTGTCCTTGTTCCATCCTAGAGGGAGATTTTCTGTACTCAACAAGCCTTAAAAAAAGTATTGCCAAACTGTGATTATGGAAGATAAGCAGTAAATGGCAGTGTGTGTAGCTGCAGCCTGCAGGGCTCAGGTCCCAGACTGCCTGAGGCAGGAGCAGAACTCTCTCTTTGACCCAAGACTAGATTGGTTTTTCATTCTCCATCCTGCCTATTTTTGCTGTCTGGCACTAGCCCCAATGGCTGGAGCAGTTTATCATCACAATGTCTCAAGCCCAAGTTCTGATGTTAGTTGTCAGCACTTTTAAAATCTTCTGCCTCCTGAGTTTGTCACTTCTTCCTGTATTTGCATCAACACTCTGGATTTACTGCACAGATCATGAGGCACATAGGTAGCTGCCTCCTTTAGGCAGGACACAGCTTATCTTGTGCTGGCAGGTCTGATACTGGCTGTAGCTGTAGATTTGGCTCTTGTCCTCAAGAGAAGGAATCCTGAGTATAATTTATAATAATAATTTCTGAAGCATGAGAATCTAGCAGCTGGTGTAGTGCAATAAGGTCTGTGCTCACAAGATTTTGTTAATCTCTTTAAGACTGCATTAGCATTCTGTTCTATGTGTTTTGGTAGTTTTCAATGTGTGAGGACTTTCACCTGACAGGTACTGAAAGTGCTTTGTCAGAGTAAAACCAAATTAAAGGGGAAAGAGGGGACACTCTGTCAACTTCACCTGTACTTAGTGTGAAGCTTCTAAAGCTTCTTGCTTGGCAAGGAATTAAGAAAAACTTCACAAACATAAGGATAAGATGATATCTAAGTACATCAAACAGCTAAGTGCAGGGGATGAAAGTTCATTCATTTTTTCAAAGCATTTTGAAGGAACTCTGAGGCAGGCTGTCTCTAATACCATCTCTTTGCTAATACTCCTGTCATTGTGGCATCAAGCTGAAGAGCTGAGCAGTCGTGCAGGAGCTCCTCAGGGAGAGGAGCTGCAAGACCCCATTTCCCAGCCTCTCTTTCCAATAGGCAGCAGAGATTGAGGCCTAATTTAGTGCACATTGTCATTGAACTAAACTGCTGGTTTAGTATTGATTTCAGTGGAGCAGAACAAGGCCTAGCAGTTCTGACTGCAGTTATAATATATGGAAACTGAATAGATACAGCTGAGGGCAAAATGAATTCCACTATTTGGAGAGAGGGAGAAAGTTGTACATTTGCAATTACAAGGAACCAA
Source organism: Zonotrichia albicollis (assembly GCF_047830755.1). Lineage (NCBI taxonomy): Eukaryota > Metazoa > Chordata > Aves > Passeriformes > Passerellidae > Zonotrichia > Zonotrichia albicollis. The sequence goes on from NC_133834.1 coordinate 9,976,771, forward strand.
AAATATTTTGAATTAGTCACAGGACATTCAATAGCACAATTTAAGACTCTAACATAAATAAACTCTGCTTGTTCAGAAATTTGTATGCAAGACAGCAGTAAAAAGGCTGAGCTAGCAGTCCTGTAGAAATATTTGCATTCTCACCAGTTTCAAAGCATTGGTCTTCTGCACTTATGTGCTTGTAATAAACCACTACTGAAGGCTGAATTTGAAAAATAAAGTAGAAGATTATTTCACTGCTGACACAGGACTAGCTGTATATCCAAAACAACATCTACTTTCTGTAAGTGCATCAAGTGTCACTGCTTTAGTAAGAAAGGGATAGAGAAGTTTGGTATTTTGAGCAAACCCTCAGCAGCATTCCATGGCTGATTTCTGCTTTTGTCATACACTTTCAAGCACAAGATGCAATAAATAATTCTGAATTCAAAAGTACCCTTATCAGGAGAGAGCTGTGTTTGTTCTACTCATCACACAGTTCTTGTGTAAGGGGAAAACTCATGCTGAAGTTTTGTGGAGCTCCAAACACAATTATTTGAGAAAACTATTCCCAGCATAGTGACTTTCTTGCACAGAACTGATGTTTATTTATTTACTTTTATGATTTTGTAGATATTCAAAATTTCTGCAATTTTGAAAGAGCTCCAATCTATTTCTCCAATTTTTCAATCACAATCTCTACATTTAGGCACTAATGCTTAATTGAGCATCTTATGGTGGCACTTCAGTGATTTAAATAATTGCACACAGATTGTCAGCATGCTGCAATTGCTTTGAAATTCACTTTCCATAAATGTTTTTGCAGCTAAATAGAGTTCTTGGTCTTGCATCTGTATTCAAAGGACACACAGTCTTCCTATAGCTTGTGACACAGCTGAATAGTCAAGGAATTATTTAAAAATAATTATTTGAGCAATCCATTGTATGATGGAGCAAAAAATAGGATCAGATCAAGAACTGAATGTGCAGTTCCCCAGTGTCCTGAAAGCCCTAAGTAACAGCAATTAGAAACTCTGGCAGCAGCAAATTGCAAATGTGATTAACCTTAAATGGAAACAATTTTATTAAACTAAAGATCTGATTAACAACTGAACTGCACAATGCAGATTTTCCAGCAGGGGCTACAATACTACCAGAACCTACAATTTAATGCTGATATGAGTTAATTTGTTTCTTTGCATAAGTGCTGTGGTAAAGAATTTTTTTTTTAAACCAGACATGTCCATCCTTAAAATAGTTCCTAGGGGATCTATTGTTCCTAGTCAGAAAAAAAAGGACGATGTGAACTCATTCCCACTGATGGGCATCTCTTGCTTTCTGGGGCAGGTATAGCAATAGGTATTGCTGCCTCCCTTCCACTCTCTGTAGTGATATTTCAAAATGTCCACAGTTTTTTTCCAGCATCTTTCCTTTCTGCCCAGCAGAATTAGGGAACGGTCCCTGTTTGAAAGCTGTAAGAAATTCTGAGGTGATGCACAATACTGTTCCATAAATTCCTTGTCTGTTTTTTATAAAGCTGTTTTTACATTCAGAACTACCCAGCCAAGGTGTGAAAAACAGAGGCAGACAGAATATCATAGCCAATGCAATAGTCATTGCTTTTATTTGTTCAGTCCGCATATTAGGCTTCTCCAGAGAACTCATGACACACCTGGAATCAAGATTTTATGTAAGAATCCCCACAGATCTAAACCCACCATGCTCAGTTTTATGGAACAGGAAATGAAGGCACAGCTCATGGGCAGGGGAAAACCGCGGTCTATGCACAAATACCAGTAAGAGGAGACCACCTTCATTTGCAATTTCTAGGGATGTTTTTCAAGTCTTCTTCCTATAGCCATCTTCTATACAGTTGAAGAAGAGTTCTACAAAGAAAAGATTTTACCATCAATTGGTACATCCTCACTTTTCCTGTTGCATATGGCCAGTTTTCTGTGGAGTTTAGGTAGCACAACATACCAGTGTTTATGAATGTGGGTGGGTGGGAGCAAAGTCCTGTTTAGCATTTCATGTAGGAAGTGAAATGTTTCTGCAGTCCATCAGCAGAATAAAATGTATGTGCCTTTTGATACTTCAAGGCTTGTTATCCCAGTGCAGTGATGTAGATTTTGACATACACTGAGCTTTTCTTGTGGGGAATCCAATTTTTGTTTTGTGTTTGGGTGAGAGTAGTTGATTCCTTCCAGAGGAATGAATGGAGCACTGTGTGTGTGGTGCAGGGATGTCCAATCCTCACTTGTGAGACTTCTGGCATTATAACAGCCTCTTTTGTGAGGGGAACAATGTCCCTCTGCCACTGCTTTCCCAGTTCCCGGGGCAGTGCTGCAGTCCCTGCAGTCCTTCTGCCACTGCTGCCATGTGGCTGCTGCCTCTCCACTCCCCAGCATTTGCTATGGGAAAGGAATCTTGTTCCTCATTCAGAAAGTTGGGAATGCAGCTCATTAGAATCTTGGCAGCATGAATGAAGCTTGTCATTTAACATCACATCTCATTATGGCTCAACAGAAGATATAAATTGCCAGATAGGGAGCAAATTCAGTACATTATGGATTTAGTAATCTCTTTTTTTTCCCCCATTTTAATATTTTGGATATTAAATACAAGAGCTTAAACCTCTCACTGAAGTGTTTTTGAAAGTGATCTAATTTCTTCTAGATCTCCAACATTACTGTGCTGCCCTCTTTCTGCCAGAGAATCCAAAGGGCTTAAGGAAATTAAGTGCTGCAGATATGATGCAAGATTTGCTGAATGGCAACTCCCTTAACTCATTTCCCTTAAGAAGAAATGAGTTCTATTTATACATTTTCCTTCAATTCCCAGAGTGTGTCCCTGACATCACATAAAGGATGCTACACTTCCTACCAATTCTGGGGTGAAATTCTTGAGCCTTAGGGAATGTTCACAATCCTCCTGTCAAAATCCTGTGTGCATTCTGGAAAAAGGCACAATTTGCTCACTTCCCAATTGATAATCCTCTCTAGTATGTTACTGTTGAATTCCTTTGATTTTGAATGATTTCATGTTATGGTTTTAGGCCTGTTTTACACGGCTGTGTGGTGTTCTCCCTACCCACACACTCCCACTCCTGTAGTCAGACTTGCTGCCGTACTTCTTTTTTGCCATCTTTTCTAAAAGCACACATTCTCTGTATATATAACTATATATATTCTCTGTATATATAACTATATATATACTGCACTTACAGTTGGGGAAAATGCTTTGTTGGCTTCTGTGTAGCACCTTTTCCTGATGAAAGCTAAGAAGACTGCAGTTGGGTGGGCTATTGTTAGTGGCAGAAGATTCCTATGGTACAAACATTCATTCCCTTCCTCAATCCACGCAGATCTCCAGGACAGGCTGAGGAATTATTGGCCCTCATTCCCCAACAATTCCTGCCTGTGGTGGGGGCAGGCAGCTCCTGCCTTGCATGAGTCCTGCACATGGGAGGGAAGGTCTTTTGGGCATTCCTTTAGTCTTTAAAGCCTTGCAGAGGGAAATCTGCAGTAATACTGTCAGCACTAGGAGAGCTATCATTGCACATTGATGCAATCAGGCACAATCTTTCTTTTCATTCCCAAAATGAAGGGATGAGGAGAGGAAAGAATCCTGACACAATCTGCTATGACCATTAGACACTGGTACAAGGAAGAAGGTGCTCACTGCCCCTTTTAGTCTCTGTTGTAGCCAGTTCACTGAGTTTTAATTAATATGAAGAAACAAAATCAGAAGTAAGTAAATCAAGTAAAAACCAAAACCATGGTGAAAACTAGCAAACTGAGATTATATTATTGAGAGAGAGAGAGGAGATTTATCCCCACAGTTCAAGTTGCAGGTACAGCTATGTCATCTATATATAGATTTTAATTTCCTGTTAACTGTGTCCATTTCTGCAATACCTTCTATTTAAACAGGTATTCTTCTGCAATTATGCTGTACATGAGTCTGTACTCATGTTAGCCATATTTACAGGTGCAAAGTTCAGCTTTCACAGTAAATTGAAATACTGAATGTCTGTAAGTCAGGTGGCAGAGCTTCACTAGATGTGTTTAAGCCAGTGTTGTCAGAAAAACTGGAAGATCTTTTAATGAAAAAACACCAGTTATGATTTTAGTTATTACAAGGAATAAGCTATTTACACTTGTTCAGCTTGTAATTTTTGAGCATTTCGAGTACCAGAAGGTGTATTGATGTCTATAGCTTAGAATAAACAGAATTTTGAAATTACTCAAATCATACTGAAATAAAATTTTTAAGAGTCTGAAGCAGCTTTTAATGTTTAACCATGAGTATCTGCGGTAGCTGAGCTGCAATGAGACAATCTGTAGAAATTAAATTAGCATCCTTGAAGTGATTTCCACTGATTTAACTAGATCGGATATGATTCATTTTGTTTTAATTAAAACTGCAGTTTAGACTCTGTGGCTTTCCTGTGTGAGTGAGGCCTCAGAACTGAAGGTACACCAGAATGCAATCTCACCCGGCCCAGCACATTCAACACCACTCGTTTTTAAATCACATCATTCTTCTTCTAGGATGAGGAGGTGCTAAAGAAGTGCCAAGTCACAACACAAGACCCATGGTTAAGCCATTGCTACAGTCTGGCAGGACTGCAACTGGCAGTGTCATCTGTCTTACTGTGTTTCTTTGCAGACACACTCTGGTTTTCCCCTGAAGCAAACTGTGCTCTGAGCATAAGGCTGGCTGTGCTCTCTTCAGGGCACCTGGGTTTTGTTGGAGCACAGACTTCAAGTGCTTTTCACACCTGCCAATCATTAATTAATGCAGTAAGTTTGACTGCAAAGAATGGAACTGCTGTAGAAAAGTGTGGCTTCCCTCCTTTATTAAACAAAACACAGAAGAACTGAGTTTGTTAAAGGAAATAACAAATTACAAAAAACAAATTACAATAACAAATTACAAATTTGTTATTTCCTTAGCACTTGCTAAAGGATGCTGTCTCTGGGCACTTGTTCTGTGTAGTTTGGGTGATTGTATTAACAGTTCAGATGCCTTAGATGCCTGAAATTAGGTGGGATGAACAGGGGGTCTAAGCCTGTTTCAGCCAATGACCTGATTTGCCATGGCTTCTGCAGCTATTAACACATAAAATAACTGTAGCAAAGAGAGAGGCTCCCACAAATAAGCCAGTATTTAAGGTTTATCTCAAATCAAGAGTCACTACCACTTTCCCTGCATGCTGGATCGTTGCCTGAGGTCCAAGTGTTGGTGCAGTGTGAGCACTGCAGCAAGGTCTGTACTGTCAGCACTGATTGCTGTGGGAGGGGAATGCACAGTGAGTTCTGACTGAACAGGTACCTGAACTGCCTGAGAAGGGGAAGCAGAGCCCTGCCATTACCGTGGGTTGTGGTAGTAGATAAGTAAGTACTGGTGCTTTATACAAGTGCATGCACTCACAGCAGAACTCAATCTGTCTATGCAGTGGTGGTGGTTGTGTGAATGGGGACTGACGTCAGAAAAGCTTCAACCTTTTGATGAAAAGCTTAAGTAATTGCTCTAATCTAAAAAGTGCACCAAGCCAGTAATGCAGCCTTGTGATTTCATCAAATGCCATGCTGCCTAGCTATTTTGGGCAGAATCAAAAATGTTTGCAGTCTATAACTATGACGTGGTTTATACAAATAATCTGATCATTAAAAAAAAAAAATCTATAAGACTTAAATTGATTTCATTTATCTACTGTCCAAGCTGTAGTGCCATCATCTGTTTTTGTTAGAGCATCACTAAAAATTCCATTCCAGTAATTCCCTATGGTCACCAAGCATTTAGTAGAGAGGATAAGTTATTAGAAAAGGTTATTTTAGCTATTTAGCCTTGGGTACTGGGTTTGGAAGTATAGCTCTTCCTTCTGCTTTCAAATGTTTTGTTGGGCTACTTCATGGAGTGTTAGTATTCTCTAACTCCTATGTTCAGAAAATGCATATGAAAATGTCAATTTTATGGCTAAACATCTGGAAAGGGTAAGGTATTAACCTGTACACAACCAGCCTAGTTGTATGAAACAAACAGAGAGGTTTCTGAGATGTCTCTGTAGTGTTCTTTCTGGTTTTTGTATTTGACAGTATCAGCTGAATGCTATGGGTATGAAAAGAGACAATTCTTCAGGACTTTGAAGTTCTTCTTAAAAATTTTGTCAAGTCTTCCTAATACCAAGCAAACCAAGTAGCAGATGTTGCTTTTCTAGGCTAATACATATCCAGCATACATTTTTTCACTACTGATGGCAGCAGAGATCCCTCATGGTGAGCTGCTTTCAGTGAGATTGGGACAAAGGACAGGATCTGATAGCCCTGCTGACTCTTCCACACTCCTTGAGATCCTGGAGATTTCTGCCCTGGGATTTGCTAGCACAGCTCATTCAATCCAATGTTGTCTCCTGTGGGAGGAAAGCAATGCAGGGTCTGAAATTTAACATGTCCACTATAAGGTATTCAGAGGAAAGATATTTGCCAATGTTTTGTTAAATTTCAAAGAGATTGTGGCTCTCTGGAATTTTTAAGTTTAAAGAGGCTTTTAATACATTAAGCCTAATTTTCACATTATGGAGGGATTTAAATGTTATTTAAAGCATTGCTAAGCAATTCTGTCCCAGATACAAACTACCCAGTTCTCCCCTTGCATGTAAGCTCAGCAAAGCTCAGTATGTTGTGGTGCTGCTGGCTGCAAGGCATTATCTGAGCATGTTTGATGGGGAATTACATGCCCTAGAAAGGAAATTAATAAAGATATCTGCTTTCAACTCCTAAATTCTCTTCCTACTTCTTTCTGTGATTAAAAAGCACATATTTTAATATATGCAATCCTAACACTTAAAATTGCACAGTCCTTTTGTCATGTCCAGGACTGCAATAACTCAAACAGTTCATGGGAGAGTGGGAACATTTGTATTATCTCTTCCAGATGAGCTGAAGCAGAGTAAATAGGCTGTACCCAGCTCTGGGAAAGCAGCTTGTTTCAAAGGGATCCTTTCAGCTGCAGGCCATTATGTCATCCCCTCTGAAGAGCTGCCCAGGCCTGCAGCTCTGGGGGAGCTCAGAGTGTGTCCTGGGCTGGCTGCAGTGGGGGCTGCTGGCTGAGTGGCATATCCACACTGGGGCTGCAGTGAGAAGCAGAGTTGTTAGTGATGCTGGCAAGGTGGCTGTGAAAAAAGCATTTATATGGCATCCTTTCAGAACCCAAGGTGGTTTCATCCAGCTGCTCTTTGTGGCAGTACAAGCGAAGTCCCACAGAATGCTGTGTTCTTGTGACTCAAAATACACCTCCTGCAGTCATTTGTTAGAGGACTCACCACTGGAGTGTAAAGCTTGCTTATATGAAGATCTGTGATGAAATGTTACTTTCATTACTTTTGATACATGGGCTTCATCCACTTTGTTCACTGGGGCACGGTATTGGTAAACATGCATCTGTGTGTGATACACAAATTCTTCCCTAAATTGGGAAGCAAACTTAAGTATTTTTCACCCCTACATTTCTTAACCCTTTCTTGTATCCCTTTGAGTAAAACTTGCTTTTTTCCATGAGCATCTTTTTGCATTTTCATTTTAACTGGTGATTTCTCTTTCATCTACTCCTGTTATGTGGTACTTCCATAATAATTTTAAGGTTCAAAACATTAGCAATTTTTTTTTTTTTACAAAAGTTCAATTTATGACAATGTGTATTTTTAGTGTCTCTTTACAATGGAGTTTCTCCAAATTGCTGTGGCTGTGGTGTCCAGACTACCCTACAGATTTCTAAAGGGAAAGAAGGAGTAAGATATTTGTATGTGGTTTTAGGAGAATCTAAATAAAAGATTAATAAACTGAGATTGAATGCCCTTGGTAAACAACTAGGTGACTACCATGGTAAAGCCTACTTGTGACTATGTTACATTCCCTTTCAAACTACTTATTTTTTATCTGCTGGAGGTTAATCACTGAATTAATGTTCAGTTAAATGCTAATCAAGAGAAAAGCAAGACTATAAATTAGCACTGAGTTTAGATATGGTCAAGCAGCATGCTGAGTTACTCAGAAGCATCTGATGAGCTTCAACCACTTTGGAGGATAACATTCTGTATTACTGGCAATCTTGAATGCCTTTGTGTGTTTACTTTATATATTATTTCATGGTCTTAAAGCAGGTCTTGAACTTTGGTGTATTTAGTGCCACTTTGAGAGAAGACTGGGGAGCTGTCACAGTAATTACTGTGCAGGAGCCACACAGTAATTTTCTGCTAACAGGTTCTTTAGCTTGCAACCTGTGAAAATCCTGTTGACAGCAGGGATCCTTGAAAGCACAAATTCCCTTCAGAACACGCATTTAATGGTTTGAAGAAACAGCAGTACCTTGTGTAGCTCCAGGCAGGCCCTGTGAAATGGAAAAAGAGGATTGGTGCTGTGAGATGAAGCAGAACAAGGCTGCAGGGCCAGGGGCTGTCCCTCCTGTGGTCCCACAGCCAGCCAGGGAAGCACTGCTGTGCTTCCAGGGCTGGGATGGCATGGAAGCACAAGGTGGAAGAGAAAGATGGCTGGAGAAGCTGGAGCTGATGAAAGATCTTGTCAGGAGTAGGAATATCTCACGGATAGTGAAAGCACTGAAGTGGAATTAGGTTCACTTTTCTTGCCACACTCTAATTATTAATAGTTATTATACACTTGTGTCTGATTAATAAAGGAGCTAAAGGGAAAGAGGGTGATGGCAGTTCTGCCATCCTGATGCAGATGGAAAGAAGGAAAACATAACCAAGTTCACATAGAGGGAAAGAAGGAAAACATAACCAAGTTCACATAGAGGGAATAGCTTGAAACATCTGGAATTAATCTATTTGTAAAAGTTTAAAAGATTAAAAAAGAGCATGGATGATATGGAAGAGAACAATGTTTTGAAAACATAGATCCCATTCAACTTGGAAAGGACTGATTTTAAGAGTAATGCGTATAGTAAAGAAATAGTTGCAGGAATCCAATGAAATACTGTCTGTCCTAATAAATCTTTGCTGTTTGTAGGTAGTATTTTGTTTGTCTTTCTTTTGGAAGTTCATTTCAAATGCAGAAATAACTGCAAGTTTCTGTTACGAAATGAACTTTAGCCCTTTTCTGGTGCTTTTTTTTTTTTGCCTTATTTTTTTTTTTTTTTTTTTTTTTTTTTGTGAGCCTGAAAAACCTGGATCTATTTCCAGTTTGCTTTTGCACAGCTGCTGAAAGAGCAGAATTGCAACTGCAGCATTGTCACTCACAATCTTGGCAGGGTTGTTATCACCCATCCACCTTTCCCTGTGTAATTGGGAATTCAGTGCAGCTCTTGCTGAAGAAAGTTGGAGTTTTTGAGGTTCATTGAGATTTCATAAGTGCTTCAGATAATCACAGCTAAAAGCACCCAGTGTGCTTGTACTGAAGCAAAGACAAGCAGGTTTTTCCCTTTTTTTCAGGTCAGTGGTCCCCAGAATAATAATGTATGGTTGAACACACAGCCTCAATTCCAGAAGGATGATACTGCAGCTTGAATGTCTGCTGTTGAATTCTAGCCTCAAATAAATTCTAGCCTCCACATAGGGTTTGAACTGGAATAAATGCAATATTTTGGTCTATGCCTTGCATTCAGAACCTGAAAATTGATTCATTACTATAATAACAACACAAGCTTTAATTTTTTAGAATGCTCATTGTAGGGCACTGAGAATAAAAATTAAATGTGTCAGCAGGAGTTTAATCAATTTGCCCACTGTAATTCCATTTTATTGGGTACATTTGACATTCATAACTTATCATAACTGAAAAATATCGACAGGCTGACATTTAATTAAAAAGTTGTCACATTCCTCTGCATGGGGAAATTAGATGCTGATTTCACACTGATTTAGCATTGCTCTTCTAGGCTGCTCTTGCAGCTGACATTTGTGTCTTTCGTTTGGGTATCCAAATCCAGTGTCTGAACTAATCAGCAATGGCTGAACATTCAATAGTTTCTTCTGGACTGTCATTAATTTTATCTTCCTATGAAGCACCGTTGCCTTCACTCTGAGTTTTTCAGGTTTGTTGGGCATTTAGCTGACTAGAGACTGGAAAAGTACAAGGCCGTGGCTAATTCCAAGTCCTGCACCTGCAAGATAGCGTGTCCTTGGGCCTAGCTGGGTATGATAACGAGTGGACAGAGAGATGTGGGAAATAGGGAATGTAGGCCCAAAGGAATGAGGAAGAGTTGATGGTGTAGTTTAACCAATAGATTGCTTGGCTTACAGAATATTCATAAGCTTATTACTTGCTGTATAAGTGTCTGATGCTCTCTTCAATAAATGGAACTTGCTTATCACTCATATTGAGCCCCGAGTTTTCCCTGCACCCAACAAATGGCTCATCCCCGACAAAGGCCTCATTTCTGCCACACAGGTTTGGTCAGGCCTTTAAACTCTCAGCCCTTTCCACTCTTGCCTGCTTCTCCTAGGCAGTAGGCTGGTAAAAACCAGATGTTTGGTAAGGTTGTAATATTTCTCCCTGCGATGCCTTCGCCTCTTATGTATGACTTAACCTGGCTCCAGCCACCTGAAATCTCAAAGAGAAAAAGGAGTTCCCCTGGATGACAGGTATTTTCTGTTTTCCATCTGAACGGAAATCTGCTTATCTCAAGCAAGCAGATTTTTGGATTATATAAACAAACCAAGAAAATAATTACAGACACGTTTTCTTCTGTGCTTGCCTAGAAGGACAAAGAAATTAAGAAGGATAATTACCATGAAGATTTTTTGCCTCACAGATGTTACAAAGCACATTTCTGTGTCTGCACCTTCTGGATACAGTGCCTGCCATCTTGTGGTCAAGCCACACTCTGAATCCGTGAGATGAATATTTAAAGACCATAATATTTTGTGTATGTGATATTTGTAGCTCAGTGCAAACAATCTTTCTTCTTGGGGACTTATTTTTCAGTTGAAGTTACTTGAGTTTGCTTGGTTCCCTTACTTTTGAGGATGCTTGATTTCCCCTGCTCCACTTGTTAAAACTATCAAATGTAAAATTCTCTGCAGTTTTCTATTTAAGTAAGTTCAAGTCAATAACCTAAAATGTTTATCTGAGAACCAGTCAGAAGTAATTCCGAGAAATCTGTCAAAGCAGCATAATTGCTGCATGCCAACAATAAGGAGAAAATAATTTTAGAAATTCCCTTGCTTCAAATCTGAAAGCAAAAATATTCCTCTTATTACAGACATAAATAACTTGTGAAAATATTATTTGAAATTAAGATACCTATATTCTTTATTGACCTATACTAGCTTGATACTTTCTTGGTAGAATGCAAGTGACAACTCTTACATCATTCTTTAATAAGTGAAAAATCCTTTCCAAATGCAATAAGGATTCATTTTATGGGGAAGGCTCTAATCCCCAGCATTTGTCAAAATATTATGCTTGCTGAATGAGATAATTTCCCTTTTGTAAAAGTCCTTTGGAGACAGCCGACTGCTTGTTTTTTTCTAAAATTTGTAGTAAATGTTCTCAAAAACAAGTGCGCAAAAGTTTAAAAAAATTGTTACAAATGTGATGTTTTTGCTGTTAGATTGAAAGTACAGTTCTAACAAGAAACAGCTTCAGCTGTTGGTCTGACTTAAAATCTAACTTGGACTCAATTTTTTGTTTAAAATCAAAAAGACTGCAATTCAAATTTGATTAAATTAATAAAAGTTAGTGGATGGACTGTCACTATTGTCACTCCCATCTGATTAAAGAAACATTGAGGTTCATTGTGCTGGTAGCTGTGTCTGCCCCGCGGGTGTCAGAGCCATTCCTGGCTTCAGGGCCGATTTCTGAATTCAGCTGTGAGCTGCTCCTGCACAGGTACTGGGAAGGTGGCTGATTCCCGAGCCCTCCCAGCACCCAGGTGTCACAGAATTGGTGCCACAGAGGTGGCAGCTCCTTACAATGGATTTGGGAGGCAACTCTGGGCTGCTGAAAGCTACCAAGGAAGTGGCAAAGCAGCTGGGTCAGATATACAAATGAGGGTAACACAGCTGCTCAGAGAACTGATGACTTACTAAACAATCACCTGGGACTAAACACACGTGTTTCAAGTGTGTGAAGGTTCTAAAAGAGCTGGCTCTAATGACAATTAATGAGGCTGTGGACAATGTGATAATCATAAGGAACTGTGTTTGCTGACCAGTGCTGGACAGTTATTTATAAGCTGGACTAAATTGAGCCATCAATTTGCAGAGAAGCAGTTTATTTTTAGTTACTGTAGATTCTGTTGTGATTGTGTCACAGACCACATGATTTTGCAGCAGGGCAAATTGAAGAGGAGCTGTGCATACAATCAAGACTTGCAGAATCTCTGCACCCAGCAGATCAACCAACTCTCCCCAGCCTACCTGAGGCTTTCTAGTTCACTTATCTTTATTCCAAGTCTTTGTAAGCATGTTCAATTGTTTACTGATTGCTTTGTTTATCACAAAGGATCGGTCTGAAAAGACAAAGGTTTCATTTCAAACAAGGAGTGTCCCAAACATTTGGCATCCAGTGTAACAAGCCACTCAAGGCTGCACAGCAAATTTGGAGAAGTGTTTGCTTACTGTGTAGCAATGGCTGCCGAGATTGCATTTCACCAAGATTAGTCATGTTTGGTAAATGGCTGTCAGTGCTCACACTGCTGTTGCTGTTTGAGCTCTGTAGCTGTGACATTTGTGCCCAGATGATGATAAGCTTCCTGGCTTGCTGCTTCCTACAGACAATCAAGTGACAAGATGCAACATATAATGTGTGAGCTTCTGAAACAGGAACTGAGCCCTTCCAAGCTGAGACTTGAGAGATTCACTGAAGTGGCTTCAATGAAGGCAGTCCTGCAGAGGTGGGCAACTGAAATGCTAAACATGATGTCAAACCTATCCTTAAATCATAGAGCCTAAGTAAAAAAACCTAGAAATTATAACCCAATACATAAATCAGTATTGATAACTCATAAAGTGAGAGAAGCACAAGAAAATAAATGCTTCCAGGCATCTAGCTTTGCACATAATGTGTGAGGGATGCTAGAAACTGACTTTAAGAGAAGGGGGTATTTGAGGCCTGAAGGAAAGCCTTATTGGATAACTATGAAATTTTAGTAATATGGTCTCAATCTTTATAGATATTTCTGTATTTCTTGCCTATGTCCCAACTAGATCACAATAATCCTGGAATCCAGATGACAGCTGTGTGAATATTCTATCAGAATTAAGCACAAGAGAATACTGTATCACTCCTTACTCACTTTAGATCCACAGAGTTGGATCAATGCACTTCATGAAAACATGTCTGGCTGCTGCCTCAAGCAAAATAGCAGGAAGCTTCACTGTAAGATTTAGATCAGTGATTTCAGTGTCAGATACAACAGCTGGCAAGGCTGATTTATGCCAAGCTTATACCACAGCTTGGCCAAACAGCAGGTCAGGCATTATTCTGGAGGAAAGGTAAGAAGAAAGGATTTTTTCACCACTTCATTCAGCAATGACATCAGAACAGTGGAAATCATGTTTCAGTTCTGTCTACAGGAAAAATAATCAGGCAGCTTTATTTTTTAAATCACATCATTTCTGTACCCTGTCAAGGGAGTAGGAAGGTGAATTTGAAGGGTAAATGGTTGGAGAATCATAATTTTCTTCTCTATTTTGTCATGGCATTAATAGATAATCCATCAAATAATGGATAACTTAATCAAGATAGACCTGCTGTTTTTAAAGGTGAAGCTTTTCTATCATAATAATTTCTTTTTAGTTGTTCATACTAGGAGAACCATTACTGGCAGTGAGTGGTTATTCTCCTCATAATACGTTACATGAAGTGCCAAGTGTTCTGAGAAAAAGAAATCTATCATTGCCTCTTGACACCACACTTCTGTCCCACTCTCTAGGGGAGATAATATGATTTACATGCTTAAATATTTTGTTGTACTGTGTTTTGCAGTCTGGCAGCTGATATCAGTTGTTATGATGGCCAGAAAACACTACAGCAGTTGGTATTTAAGAAGGAAGCAGTACTAGAAGGACTGCAAAATACTAATATTCAGTTTTGGATTAATTTCACAATTCTGTCAATCAGTTGCAGTCCTGGGGAATCATCTGCAGTTTTAGATTAGATATACTGCTTCTGTTTAATGTGATAAATGACACTGAAGTGTGAGATCCTGTTGTCATCTTTGAGGTTTCTCCTGTGAACTTCAACACTTCTGTCATTGTACTAACTGTTGAAATTGTGTTGGAGTTTTTGTTCTGTTTGCTTAGCAACTTGAATCAGCCATTGCAGCAGTGAAGAAAAAAACAAACATGCTTTCACATTATTTGACTTAATATATCTACCTTGCTTCTCTTTAAATCTCTCTTTGTACATTGATCATTGCTCTGAAACTGCATTCTGGTACAACTCCATAAGTATCTAGTATTGCTGAAATGATCAAAAGTCATAGAAATTATCTAACTTCAACAAATCAGTATATGCAAAATGACATAGATAAAAAAGATTTATTTGTATGTGTGCAAGTCCTGTGATTTCCAGGCAGGAGAAATTAAAGGTGAGATGAAGGTTTACTTATTTTATATGTTATTGAGACCATATTATAGTATGTAAAATATGGCTAGCAGGCTTTTAAATGTACATCAACTTTTAAAATTCAATCAGCTTCTTTTACAGAAGCCTACTGCTGTAAAAGCAAAGGCTAGTAAATCCAGCATGCAATTATTTTTGGGGTTAAACTGACATCTGCTGGTGTTCTGCAATAGCGTGTGTGCAATCAGTGTGATGACAAAACATCCACTGTATGCTTTGTACATTTCCACGGTGCTGTTAGCAGCCCTGGTGATTACTCAGTGCAGCAGAGAGAAGCTGAACAGTGAACAGAGCAGAGCAGGTGTGGCTGCTGATCACACCGTGCCAGGGGATTGAGCTCTCGTGGTTACATCCTGCTGCATTTGTGTGTCAGGCTTCTGAAACTGCCACAGCACCCTTTTTATGTATGATTTTTTAAAAATGAGTTATATTTACAATCTTCAGGTATACAGCTCATGGGGAAGCAGGGGTGGGGGTGAGATAAAAAGCTGTATCAGTTTCTAGCCACATTTCCTCATGCATGCCTTGAGCTGGCACTGGCTGTGGCGCCCCCAGTCACCCAGTGTGCTGCAGGAAGGGAACTTCTGTGGGTGCCAACACACAGGCAGCAGCTTTGGGGGAGCTCTGTGGGCTTCCTGGGCCTCACCCAGGGTGGTTGCTGGGCTGCAGCTCTGGCCCATTAGACTAAGAAATTTGGCACAAAATAACCCCACTTGTGCTGGAGATCAGAGGGGCTGAATGCAGCTGGCCTTAATTTCTGGTTATTATCAATTTGGCACTCTAGTCTGGTTGTGTTTATTAAGAACATCCACAAGCACAGATTCACAAATAGTGCTACTTATTGAAGCAACAGGAATACAGATTTGGAATTGCTGTTGATAAATGCTGTTAGTGCATTAGCACCAGCCAATGGTAAATAAAAATTTCAGTTTTTGATTACACTTCACAGTTATTTAAGCTTAGTTTCACCCATGTATGGTCTGACACAGAAACACGAAACTTACTAAAGAGGCATCTCTCCTTTGGGGAGGAGAGAGGAGCAAAACCATTCACTTGTCTATGAAATGGGGTCATATTCTCATCCTCTACATGGAGGATTCCAAATACCAATTTTATATTTTCAGATAAATAGAGGTGAGACTGTAGTCAAATATAATTGGTTACCTGTTGCTTCCATCTTAGTTAGTGGGGAGGAAGGCACTTTCTCAGTTGCATGCTGGTGGATGTTTCATAGCTAAATGAGGGATAATGAGGATTTCAGTTACCTTTCGTCAGGCTGAGTGAGGATTAATGGTTGAATCAAAAGCAGAACAGAGACATGACACTTCAGTATTGCTTCCTCCTCCACTCAGCTGAGGCAGCAGTAAAGGTCATCCGACCTTAGCTTGATCACCTTCATTCCCATCAACATTTTACAACTGCACATCACCATCACAGAATCATAGAACAGTGTGGGTTGGAAGGGACCTTTAAATATCATTTAAAGTCCAAGGCCCCTACAATGAGCAGAAACATCTTTCAGTAGACCACGTTGCTCAGAGCCCTGTCCAACCTGGCCTTGAATGTTTCCAGTGGCATCCACCACCTCTCTGGGCAAACTGTGACAATGGTTTACCACCCACATTATAAAAGTCTCCTTTTTTAATATCTAATCTATTCTAAACTGACACCTCCTTCCATTTAAAATCATAATATCTTTTCCTGTTGCAACAGGCCCTGCTAAAGTTTGTCTCCAATTTTCTTATAGGTCTCCTTCAAGTACTGAAAGGAGCAGTAAAGTCAGTCTGAAGCTTTCTCCAGACCGAACATCTCCAGCTCTCCCAGCCTGTCTCCACAGCAGAGTGCTGCAGCCCTTGGCACATCTTCATGGCCACCTCTGGATTTGCTTCAGCAGCTCCACGCCCTTGTTCTGCTGGGGGCCACAGACCTGGATGCAGCCCTGCAGGTGGAGTTTCATGAGAGTGGAGCAGAGAGACAGAATCCCCTTCCTTGACCTGCTGGCCACACATCTCCTCACAGGACTGGATTTCTACTGCTAATACAGCCTGCTGTGTGTGGATAAGGGGGCTGAGGCCCTGTCTCCACACCATGTGTGAGTACACTCTCTGCTTCACTGAGGCACTGGGCTGGGAGCTCTACACTTTAGCCCAGACACCATGAAAGGCTTTAGCCTCCCTCAAGTCAGGTGTAATGTAAGCAAGTGCCTCAGTTCATCCTTGCCCAAGCAGCCTCATCAATTCTCCACAGCAAACCTGCCAATTTTCCACAAGCTCGTCACTGAGAATCAGGAATAAAACTCCTTAACACCAATGTAGTATTAAGAGGCAGGGCTTTACTTTTGGTACCTGATGGACAGGATAACTCTGCCTAAGGTGCACGCTTGGCTCAAGGTGGTACAAGTGTTCATTAGCAAGGATATACATATTCCCCAGGAAAGTGATATAATTTGTTACTTTAGGTGGCCACAGAGCCCATTGCCTGTGTTGGGCCGATTTGTTCCACTGAGCACTACACAACATTCCATTAATTGTGACTTCTGTGTAATTGTCCACACACTCCCAAGTGCTGTGGTGGCCTGGTCAGCCACAGGCTGGCTAAAGCTGATGCTTCTTTCACCCAGTGTCATCCAGCAAAAGGACAGAATTAGCAGATGGTGAGCAGGGTGAGAAGGAGGCTGGATAGTGAAAGGAAATACACTCACCAGTAAATGGATGCCAACTGCCTACTTGGACATTTGGGGGAAACAGTAGTAGAGCAAAAAGGAGAAATGTTACTGGGGTCCCCAAGGAGGAGCATGGGCAAAACACAACACATGAGAGAGCATGGCAGCTGGAGTAAGAAGGCTTTCAGTTGAAGGCCATGCCTTATTTCACCCTGGGAGATGTGTTCAGTCATTGCTTCTCTCTTTTGTGGCTCCTAAGCTGCTCATAGCCACCTGGGGAAGGGGATTTAGTTAGTAAGAGAACAATTATTCCAACTTTAGTTAATCCAGGCCAACAAAGCCCAAATTACTCAGGTTCTGCTCCTGAGAAAAAGAATATATTATGTGATTTCTTGGTAATGGAGTAAATTTATTCACCTCTAAGTCTAGTTCTAATCTCAGTACTGGTAAATCACACTCCACACTCCTCTCCCTAAATCGGGGGGACTGGAGCATTCATGCCCTCAATACTCTCAACCTCTGATGACATCCCCAAGCACCCATACTTGCAAGTGAATCAATAGATTACTGTGACTGCAGAGCTTCCTGTTGGGTTTATCATCACTTTGGGTAAACTTCCTTCATCCTATAAAACCTGACTCCTTGCTCCAGGATAGATATGAAGTTTTAAGTGTGTTCCTTAGGGCAAGGTTCAAGAAGATACTTAAATACAGAACTAGGACTTTGACGGATTTTAGATGTTTTCAGTCAAAAGGCCTTATGAACTGTCCCTGCTGATAACCCGCAGGGGTTAGTTATTAAGTCCCTTCAGTCCAAGGTAGATTCACACAAACCAGCATGTGAAGCAGTCCCTTTTGAAGCCCGTTTAGGGATCTGGCCATAATTTACTTTTGTGTTATCCTGGAGCTGGATAGAGGAAGGATTGACATACTCTTGTGTTTTCCAAAGACTGAATCCAATTCAATTGCTTGTAAAGGCACTACCTAAAATCACTGAATCTCGAACTTCAAAGTTTTGTTGATCATTTTATGTGTTCTTGTATGTTGTCTGAAATATCTGATCTGGTAAGGTAAAGGGCACTGCAGAATTAGTGAAGTGATTTCCTTGCAATGTTACTGAACGTGGTGCTCGGCTGCGCTGCTGATGGGGCAGTTGAAGATTACTGGTTTAATGTGAGCGAGCTCTCGGCGAAAGTCGCGGAGTTCCCGATGGCCGTGACTGCGAAACGCGCCAGGAGTGCCTGTACCTCCACAGGCTTTCCCCGTTCCCTTCCCGTCCTGCCAGACACGCCGCTCCGGGAGCCGATGGCTGGGGCGAAGCGGCCGAAGCGGCTCCGGAGCAGGGCCCGGCCGGGGCCAGCGGAGCGCCCTCCCGAGCAACCCCCGCGGCGCCTGCTCTAGGGGGAAGGGGAGGAGGAAACGCGGGTGGGGACGGGACGGGACGGGACGGGACAAGCCAAGCCAAGCCAAGCCCTGCTGACGGTGGGCGCGCCCGGGCGAGCGGAGACGAGCGGAGAGGCCAGGAGGGCTGGCGGGCACGGCTGGGCACGGTAAGGGCTGCCCGGAGCCTGGCGGGGCGGCGGCAGGGCAGAGCGGGGCGCCGGGGGGGCTTTGCTGCTCCGCCGGGGCCGCTCCCGGGCCCGAACGCTGCCCTCCCCGGGCCGCTCCCAGTGCTCCGGTGCTCCGGCCCGGCTGCGGGGAGGGGGAGAAGCCGCGGCTCTGAGGCTGGTCCCGCCCCGCGGGAGCCCCCGGGGCACCGAGGGCAGGCTGGGGCTTCGCGGGGCAGCGGTGTCCCGAGCGGCGCGGTCCCGGTCCCGGTTCCGTCCGGGAGAGGCCGTGGGCGGGGGCCGAGCGAGGCCGGAGTTTCGCTTTCCCGAGTGTGGCAGGCGGAAGGTGGCCCTTTCCTTAGGGAATGCTCTCGGGATCCGCGCGGCAGCGGCTCCTCTCGGAGCGGCCCTCCCTGCCCCGGGGAGGGGGTTACTCACAGGATGAAGCCACTCACAGGATTATTCCAAAACTTGACTACTTGATAAAAGTAATACTCTGGCCTCTGAAATCGCTCCTGCCGGCGGAACACACCGTGCTTCTTCTTTTACTTTTATTTCTACTTTTACTACTATACTTCGCCAGTATAGAATTCAATGTGACCACAGTGCCGTTGGTTCTTCCTGAAATAATATGTCAGAGTTTTTTTTGTTGTTGTTGTTGTTGTTGTTGTGATTACTGGATTTTATTCTCTCACAAATGCCTGGGAAATTTAAACAACTTTGAGATAGTATTTCTCAGCAGGTTGATAAACTTGGAAGTTGCCCAGAGTTCACACAAAGTTGGTGGTCCAAGAAGGTGCTGTGTTAGGGCTTTGCACTGCATAACTCCGAGTGCTCTGATAAACCTGGATATCCTGCTGGCTTGTTAAAAGCTTCAAGCTGCATTTCATTCTCGGTGTTGCTGACCAGTTGCTGTCTTGATGTGCAGGGAACCCTCAAAACCACCCCTGTTGTTAGAGGGCAGCTTGGGATTTCTAGTGAAGAGGACTGCATAGGAATTGTTTAATTTAAGGATTAAATTGTGCCAAATTTTAGCAAGAGATTAAGGGAAGGGCATCAACAGATTTGTTTGGCAGACTAGGTTAGGATAGCTGTAATTGTAAGCAGCTCTTTACTAGAGGGGTTTTTGGTTGGTTGGTTTTTTACATACCGAGGAGAGAGGTGGGCTGTTATCTTCTTTTTGTCTTGTCCCCAGCCTAATTTTCAAGACCTGGAGTGTGAAACACACTTGCATATTTGCACTGACTGTATAAAGTGATGGTTCAAATATCTCTTCAGAGTTGACATTTAAAGCAGAAAGGACATTAGAAAAATGAAATTGAAAAGCTGAAGTTGTGGTTACATCTACAATATTCAGTAATTTGAAGAGGCTTTTTTGTAGTCCCAATGTCATCTTGATGTTTATTAGAAATTTTTGTTTAGATAGATAACTTCAAGGAATTCATACATGGTTTTAGTTTTTTACCATTCACTGTAGTACTTTTTACATGTTATTTGTGCTACAGATTTGAAACTTTAAAAAAAAAAAAGGGATTCCACAAAGTGCTGTGAGGACCTGAAACCTGTTCATGTTTGCCTACAGAAATAGAAAAAAAAAAAAGTGAAAGTGCAGAAAAAGCGCCGTGATCTCTTTTAAACTGCAATGGTTGTTCAAAACCATTTGGTGGTAAGAAATGAACATGCAATGTAATTTAAAATAAGTAAATATCAAGACTTGAAGTGTTCATGCTGGAAGTTATATAACTTTGAAATCTGTGAAAAGGTGTCATTCAATTTCTTACAACTTGTTTGTCAGTGCAGCAGAGCTGAGCAGCTGAAGTAGCTGTGTGTTTGACCCTGCCTGGCAACTGAGCACCACACAGCTGCTCACTCACTGCACCCCTGAAGAAACTGGATGGCTGTGAGAAAACTCATGGGTTGAGATAAGAGCTGTTACACTGAAATAAAATAATAAGAAAAGTAATAATTTAATAGCTGTAATGAAGAGGAAGCTAACAGAGGGAAATACAATCCAGCAAGTGAAGCAAATGAGAGCAATTGCTCACCAGCAACCAACCATTGCCCAGCCAGTCCCTGAGTAGTATTTCTCTCCCAAAAACCTTCCTGTTTTTATTGCTGAGTGTGATGCTCTATGGTGTGGAATATCCCTTTGGTCAGCTGTTCTGGCAGTGTCCCCTCCTGGCTTCCTGTACACCCCCAGCCAGCACCAGCACACCAAGTGGGGCCAGTAGATTGTGATTCAGCTCTGTAGGTTAGTCACAAGGAGAAAACTTCTCTTTTCTAAAGAAATCAGAAGATGTGTTTTTTAAGGGTATAGCTGTGAAATACTTGTTGCTACAAAAACTTACACAGTTTCAACATCTTGGACTGCTGTCCTGTTTCCTCTTCATTCTGCCAAAGCTGCAGTGTGAGTATGAGAAAAGTGGGAAGGAGCAATGTTTGTCCCAGGCTTACCACAATTACTGCTCCAGCACCTGCAGGCATATCTGTTCTTCTGTACCCCTCCTGGCCATAGGGTTACTGTAATACCCACACTTGACTGAGTACACAATTCCCTTTGTAATACACCTTTCCACATTTCTGCTAAATCTGCTGGGAAGACTGTGGGACTCCTGAAATTTATAAATATTGGTGTTTGCTGGTGTATCCCCATGCCTCCAGTGCAGCTGATTAGTCCTGTGTAACCTGGAAGAGTGAACAAACCTGTGACAAGTTCTTTATGGAAGTGTTTATAGACTTCACTGAAATCCTGATGAAAGCTGTATTGTGTGAGGAAGGTAATCACCAGTATTCCAGGGACTTTTCCATGCTCTGGGAGAGTGGAAGGGCTTGTGTCATTGTTGGGGACTTGTGTGCTGGGTCTCACCCAAGCTTTGTGTGCATGGAGTGACACCAGTCCTAAACAGACACACCCAGAATTCTTTTTCTTGGTCATGTTGTCTTTTGAACCTGCAGATTGCATCAGTGCAATTTCCCTTATTTTGTTCACAGTAGTGCTGTGGGTAATTGGAGCTCCTATATAACTTTCATAGCACCACAGAGTTAATATTCCACATACAGCTCGCTTTCCCAGACAGTACTGAGTGAAAAGACATGCATATGTACAGAGGGATCATGTGTGCAGCAGCAGAATGGAGTGTGGCTCTTGGAGAGCTGTCTGATGGTCCTTAGGGGGAAAGGGAGGTGCTTGGTCAGCATTGATGCCATGGGACCTTGTTCCACATGGTGGGCAGGCTACAGGAGGTGGGGAGGTGGGGAGGAGGAGAGGAAGCCTGCATTGAACCCGCAGTAGTTTCTTGGCGGCAGTCAGCTTTCCTGTCCTCTGCAACAAAATAACAATTGGTGGAGGAAAGTTTGCCCTACAAACTCATTAAAACATTGCTAAGAAGCAAAAATGGCAAGGGTAAATATAGTAGATATATTTGACAGTTATAGAAGCTTTGAGTTCAGTTGGACATGCTTAATTGTTTGGGTTTCTTTTTCCTTTAATACAGTTACTTCTTTCAAATTACAGCAGAGGTAAATAGTATTTTTAAAATATTGAAGTTTTACCACAAACCAGGCTTACATTGGTTAGCAACTACCGTGTGGCCTATCATACTGTTCTGTTTTTCAGGAGAACAAGAGAGATTAGAAATAGTGTTCTTGGAGAATTATGAGACTTAGATTGTTTAGTATATTAATAAAGCCCCACGTCCCTGCTTTAGTATTTTTAATTTATAAAGGAAGAATTGGTGTTGAGTCAAAGTGTAAAAAATTCCCAGTGAAAAGGAATTGGGTACTAGGCAACAACAGTGAAATCAAGATTAACATTTAATACTATCAGAAACAAATACCAGCCAATTAATTTTATGCTGGTAAAAGTTCCTTTTAATTTAGTTATCTTCTTGCTATTGATTTGAGCCTAATTATTTGTCAATTGCCATTAATAAATAATACCTTCTGTTATGATTTTCTCTCTTTGATGTTTTAGATATGTCTGCTGCAAGTGCCAAACCTGTGCCATCTGCACCACCTTCTTATGAGGAAGCTGTAGGAATCAATGTGAACTATCCTCACCCCTATCCCATCCCTGGCCCTGGACAGAGGCCAGATGGGAAGGGAACGAACCTTCCCCCACACAGGGGACAGCCTCCACCAGCAAGTAACCCCAGTAAGCCTCCAGAACTCTTCTGTACCTCATGTCAAGGTGGTGTCAAAGTGGTTGTATAATAGGTGTTGTTAGAAGATGAAAAATTGTGGTTTGCAGGTGTTCAACACCTGCCAAAAATACTTTTGAAGAGAGTAAGATTAATCTTTTCTTGTGAATCCCTCAGTGTGCAGTGATATCAGTAACATCATTTGGCTTTCTGCAATTTTTAGTGCAGCTTTATTTTAAGACAGTGTATTTCTGCATTAGGAAATGCCATGGTTATTTCTGTCATTGTGTATTTCATTGTTCTGAGCTCTGAATATTTCAGTTATACCTGGTTTAGAGGAAGTTGATTGCTACTCTTTTTTCCTGTTCCTCATGGAGTAACCAGCCATTTCTCTGCTCAGTTACTGTTCAGACGGTGTACGTGCAGCAGCCAGTAATGTTCTATGACCGCCCAGTTCAGATGGTCTGCCCTTCCTGTAACCAGATGATAGTAACACGTCTCTCGTATGGCTCTGGAGCTTTGACCTGGCTGTCATGTGGTGGCCTCTGCCTGCTGGGGTAAGTCAACTCCAATTTGCACTTTTACCTTGACTTTTTTTAGCTCTAACACAGAGCTAAACAGAGCTCTCAGCTTTTCTTTCTCTGTGTGGGACCTGAGCCTTCAATTAGCCTACATCTGCATCTGTTTCCTACCGGACCTTAAGGCAGTTCTGGAACATTTCAGTAATGGACTCCATAGCCATGTGTGTTCTTCCCAAAGCTTATGGCTTATCAGTTTTACTGATTGCTTTTGAACAAAATACATTTTACCTTCCTGTGTGTATAAAAAGTGGTAAAGCAGTGTTTTTCTCTTTTTTTGCCTTTGCAGGTGTATAGCAGGCTGCTGCTTAATTCCCTTCTGCATTGATGCCCTAAAGGATGTGGATCACACCTGTCCGAAATGCAGTGCTCTTGTTGGCTCTTACAAACGTTTATAGCCAGTGTTTATACATTGATTGATGAAGTTGTTTAGCACCTCTACAAGCCCTCTCTGAAGCTTTATGGAGACTTTCCATTTTTCTGTGCATCCTGTCACTGGAAACAAATAAAAAGTAATGTTTATCGCTAGATGGTTTGAATACACAATTGCTTGAGAGGAGGAGTCTCACTTAGGTCTGTGAAAAGCATACCTAATCTGTATGGGCCACTCAGTCCAGCACCAATGGAGAGCAATGGAGTGTTTCCCTTTTTGCTTAATACAGAACAGGTTGGTGATATTCTTCAGTTAATCTTGTCTGAGGCATGATGCACATTGTGCTTGCATTGAGACTGTAAAGTTTCAGCACAGAACAAGAGGAGGACAGGACGACATGAATGGAGAACTATTTAGGCTCATGCTTTGGCAGCAGCACTGCTTACGAACTTGGGGGAGCTGCCTCAGAGACAGGTGCTCCTCTTTGAAAAAAGAAATCCTGTGTTGTCATCTTTTCATGACCACTAGAATTAATTTTAAAACTTTTGTAGTTTGAGGAGAACCAAACCAAACCAAACCAAAGGCTTCTTCCTTCTTGGAGGTAGCTTTTCCAAATGGACGATTCAGGTGGTTGTGCAAAAATAGTGAATGAATCTAGTCTGAATTTCCTTGCCAGTTTCAAGTCTAGTCATGTCTCTAATCTGAAGTAAAGATGTTCATATAGAAGTGGTTTTTGTTAGGCTGGAGGCTTTCTTACTGCTGATTGAAAGTCTGTGAAGTGTTTTCTTCATGCCAGTGGAAATGCCCAGAGAGCCTTGGTTAGAGCATTGGAAAACTTCCTTGTACATTTACGTAAGTCAGCTGATTGACCATAAACAAACCTCAGCCTTATCTTAAGGCTCAAATTCCACCTGAAACACATAAATAAAACATCCAGGCTTTTAGTTGTTGATCTGCTCATTAATTATTGTTTCTTTATCAAGAAGGTAAAATGTGTGTTAAGGCGTTTCTCTGATTTTTCTAAATTAAATAAAAGATGAGATCTGTTTTTAGAAACTTAAGCTGGATATGCTTATTTAAGATGATAATCACAAAAAATTTGGGAATGAGGCTCTGAAGGTTGAAGTAATTTCTGTGTCATAAGCAACTGGATCAAACAACATTTTGATGCATATTACAGAACCAAATCACAAAATCAGCTGGGTTAGAAAAGGCCTTTGAGATCCTTATATCCAACCTGTGTCCTAATGCCACCTTATCAACCAGACTGTGGTGCTGAATACCACACACAATCTTTTCTGAAATACCTCCAGGGACAGTGACTCCACCATCTCCCTGGGCAGCCCATTCCAACATCTGATTACCCTTTCTGGAAAAATCTTCTTCCTAATGTCCAACCTAAATGATACCTGTCCAGAAAAGGCAGACAGGTGTTTAAACAAGGCTGTGTTGGTAACACTGTATTAATACCTGTAAAAGTAAAAAGCTAAAATAAATACAAATAAAAATACTGCATTTACTCTTCTTGCCAAATGTGCCTTCTGTATATATTTGGTGTAAATTAGTTTTTCAAAAGTCTTTCAACACTTTATGTTTGAAATCCAGTAATTTTGTAGATCATGTACAATCTCTAGGCCTTGTCTTAATTAGGTTTTGTAAACTGATGCTGCTTGTGAGCCCGTCTGCAAGTGATTTAAGAGCTTCCTTGTGTATTTGGAAAAGGTTTCTGGTCTCCTCATGCCATAAGAATGTACATCAGGAGCTACTCACTGGCAAGAGGATGATGGAGATAAAAAGCTGGTGGTTTTGTAGCTTTCCATGCTGATGATGTGGTACCAACAAGTGCTTTTGTCTGCTGGTGCATCCCCATAGTGCACTCTGTGTTCCTGAAGGGCTTGGGTGATGCTGCATTGAATTTTCTGTTCTGGTGACCTGAGCAAGTCCTGTGCCTTACTGGGTGTCGCAGAAAATGTGCTTCTTGTCAGTTTATTGTCAGAGCAAGACAGAATAAATGAAGCTCGCAGTGTTTCCAAAATTGGGATTTGCTTGCATGGTATGAAGGATTTTAAATTCTTTTAGTACCTTGTCCGTCTGGTCTGGATAATCCTGCTGTATATTCATTTGGTAAGTCTTCCAATTGTTATTACCTTAGCTCCCCTTTTCTCTTCAAAGTGATGATTGGAAAATCTGAGGTGGTGGCACCAGAATGCAAAACACCAAAAAAAAGATTTATGTGGACAGTCCATTGATTCTCTTTAAGTTCCTTGTATGGATTGAGAATAGGACACACAATGTTGGCAGCTCTTCCTTCCAATTCAGCATTCTGCAAGGCTTTCTGCTGCCCTTCTGTAGTTGTTTCCTTAAATGCAAAGTGTGTTTGTTCTCTTGTGTATGGAATAATCTACAGACTGTGCCAAAGTAACCTGCTTTGTTAAACCTACCTTGGACAAACAAATGCAGGATATAACTTGCTTTGTGTGAAAGCACTTTGTGTTTGATTATGTTGAAATTACTGTTTATTTTTAAAACTGACTCTATTTAAAATAAAAGCTTTGTCTTTCTATCTAGTGCTTGTAATTGAAAACTTATAATATTTGGAATGTTTCCAAACACATGGATTGCTGAAATGTTAAAAGAAGAAATGTAATTACAGGGAGAAATTTTTCAGAGTCTCACCTGGGCCGAGTCTCTGATAAATGGCACCGTCTGCCTTGCAGGCCAACTGTCCCACACAGAGCCACACTGAAAATGTGTTGTTTTCCTGCAACCCGGGCCCTAGAAATATTTTTTCAATTAAAACTTTTGGGTAAAACTTTCACTTGCAATGCTGAGATTGCAAGCTGAGAAGGAAAGGTCCTTCCTGAGACTCCTTTCCTCAGGCCCCCCAGCTCCCTCAGCTGTTGCTCATCAGTTTTGATGAGGAGCGCGGCTGCACGTCTCTGGTCACGCCGCAGCAGCTCGATGTCTGTAGCGAGAGGCCCTAACTGGACACCGGACTGAAGGTGCAGCCATCCCTGACCCTTTCGCTCTGCCCGCCCTCGCCCCGGCTGTGCCCCGGGCTCCTCGGTGCTCGGAGGCCGAGTTAGGGGCAGGTCCGCCGGGGAGCGGCCGCTGCCAGAGCCCTGGGGCGGACAGGTGGCGCCTCCATCTCAACTTCGGCTGGGAAAGTGCTCTGGAAAGTGTTGGTGCCTCGCAGCGCCTTCGCAGCGTTTTCCCCACAGGTGGGGGGTGTTCGTGCTGCTGCCCCGGGCGGTGCCCGGCGCTGTGAGGGGGGCTCCGGGACACGCCCGGTGCTGTGAGGGGTCCCCGGCCGCGGGCTCCGGGACGTGCCCGGTACTGTGGGGGATCCCGGCAGCGGGCTGCCCGCGGTGCCCGGCGCTGTGAGGGGCACCCCGGCCGCGGGCTGCCGGCGGTGCCAGGCGCTGTGAGGGCTCCGGGGCCTCCGTTCGGGGCCGTAACCAGGCGGAGCTCCCGGCCATGGGAGGGCTGCGAGCGCAGGAAGGCGGAGGTGCGGAGAGCACAGGTGGGTGTGGGACCCTGGCCAAGGGCTCTTCCCTTCTGTCAGTGTTACAATAATATTAATTTAATATTGTTTGTGGGGCCTATACAAAGCGGACTTTGCCAGTTTGTAAAAGTTCAGGCTTTCTTGGCAATAATGGTGAACAATTCTCTGGTGTCCACGGACAGGCTTACCTGTTGTGTGACAGATGGTACTTTTTATTAAATTAATTTTCCAAACTTGAGTACCGTATCCACTAAAATGGATGAATACTTTTCTGAGACTTACAGCCAGAGTGGGTCTCTAGTGTGTCATTAAACTAGTGTGTTTGCAGCACATGTGTCAGATTTTCTTCCATTTTTTAATATTATCTAGGACAGCAATGTGCTGGAAATTTCTCTTCAGGAAGTTCTTCTTCTGCCTGTTTTGGGGGTGGTGTTTTGATTTTTTAGAAAAAGCTCACCTGGTGTTAGGTAGGAAAAAAATGCTTACAAGATGTCGAGTCTTGGGCTCCATCCTGCACTTGCCAATCACTACATGAGAGATGTCACCTGAGTCAAGTGCACAGGACACTTACGTGATGTTTTATCTTAAAGGTTTGACTTCAGTGTGCATTTAGTACCTAGCTGCTATTCAGGAATTTAATTCCATACTTATATGTTTCAATAAAAACTGCCCGGGTTTGCAGTGAGCAGTAGCTCAGCCTAGACTGGAGGGTTTGCCGCAGGAGGAAACCAATGTTTGCCTGCCCACCCAGCTTCCCTTGGGAGGCGCTGGCACACAGGCACAGCTGAGTTGTGGCCATGGCTCAGGGGTGCATGGGCTCAGAGTGCATGGGCAGTGTGGGAAGGGCCCTGGGCCAGGAAGAGGGGTCTGCCTGGAAGGCCTGTGTCTGATGTGTTCTACAAACCTGATTGGTACCAGAAGGACGGTGGTTCAGTGGTTTTGTGTGTTATTCACACACAAAGCTTTGGCTTTCATCCTGTGTGCTTTTTTGGTTGATTGTCAAGGAGTGATTGCTAGGGTGCCTTTTACATTTGTTAATTTAGTTTAAACTCACTGCATGGGATTGTTCTGAGCATTTGCTCCGTTATGATGCCATATACCTAATTTTTTTCCTTGTAGTTTTGTGGGATTTCTAGTAGATTGACTTCTCTTTCTCTTCTTTTGCAAAAAGGGTGAAATGGTGTTGGGGATGGGATCAGGGGTGATGTGTCTGTCTCTCCCCCTTACCACAACCTCCCCCTCCCCTCTGCAGGCTGCCCCTGCCACAGCCCCTCCTCTGGCAGGAAGAGGGGAGTTGAAATAGTGAGCTCCTGCTTTGTGAAGGAAATTTTCTTTCAGTGCCTTGCTCAGAGGTGCCTTTGAGAGCAGAACTGATGTGGTTTTGTTAACTTCTGCTCTGAGGAGGTGATTTCGATGGCCACAGGGTTGCTCACCATCATTTTACTCTGTGCTGTTGTGGCTGGAGCTTCAGGGAGTAAGTAGAAGAAATTTTTCCTCTGCTAAGATTGATCTCTCAATGCAGAATACTTCTACTAAGAAATGTTCTCACTGGCAAAACTTCAGAGAATTATGTTACAGCTTGTAGGTTTGTAGTAATTCTTGTAGCAGCTTTGTCTGGGTTTTTAGTGTAGGGTAGCAGTTTGCTTTGCTGAGCTCTTTGGGTGGTACTGGGCAGGTGGGAGAGCACCCTCCTTGGAGAGGATGCATTAAATAGTGCCACAGAAATAGTGAGATTGTGTCAGTCTGTATGCTTGATAGAAAAACTCTCATGGATTTAATTTGTTTTGAGGACCATGCTTTGATTTCAGTAATTTCACTGAAGTTCAGAAGCAGCAGGTCTGTGCTGAGCTGCACACAAATTTGCAGCACGTCTCTGTTCTGTTACCTGTCATTGCAGGATCCTCAGAGAGGTTAAGTTATGGAGCTTCCTGTTTTGCAGAATGTGCAGGTGAGTAAAACAAGATAAGGAAAGATGAATTTGAAAACTTACACAGGAATATTGTGTTTTGAGAAGAATGATACTTATCTCTGAGTGATCAGTGTTCATGGAAGTAGCTGAGAAGTTCCACCAAGGTTTACCAGGTCCACACCTGCGTGAAGTTTGCATTCTGTGAACTCTGAAAAACTCCTAAGCATTAGAGCTGAGCAAAGTGTGGGACTAAGCCCAGCCATGAGCACAAAAAGCAGAATCTATTTCATCCTACTGTGGTGGAGGTCCTGCTTTGCTGCTCTCTGAAAGGTGCTGAAAG
This sequence comes from Zonotrichia albicollis, assembly GCF_047830755.1. NCBI lineage: Eukaryota > Metazoa > Chordata > Aves > Passeriformes > Passerellidae > Zonotrichia > Zonotrichia albicollis. Next base: position 10,006,393 of record NC_133834.1, read on the forward strand.
AGCATTGTGCTGTAAATGCATTACATTTCTGCTCTGCCCTTGGAAATTGACTTCTTGCCTTGAAGGAAATTGTGAGGTTGTGTGCTTGGGAGAGGGGAAGTCTTTTCACCCTCCCTGCAGGAGCTATGGCTGGCACACAGGGGGTTCTCAGAAATCAAATTCTTTCAATTGAAAGTCCAAGTGGGAGCAATCTAAATATCCATCCCTTTACTTAGCTGATTTCCATGGCTGAAAGATTAAAAGAGAGAAAAAAAAAATAGAGAGAAGGGGAAGTTTAATAGGCTTAAGAACACCCCCTTTTTTTGTTTATTTCTTAGGACGCAGTGCATCATACTTCCACAAAAGAGCTAGATACAGCTACAGGTACTCAGCAGTCACCAACACATTCCTGCAGGGAAATAGTTACAAAAGCAGTGGCATCTCTCTGGAGAGCACAGTGATCATTGAAGTATTGGGGAATTGCCAGATGGTTTTGAAAGTAAGTATTGTCATAATTGTTTGAGTGATTGAGAGGAGCTGATGTGGAATCTTATTTTACTTTGGGATTATTGCTGCATTTCAAACATTTGTTTTTCTTGTAATTAAAAGCTAGTTTGATTCTGGATCTCATAATTAGAGTTGCAGTATTTTTTTGATGCACCACAACTTGAAATTAGGTATTTGCCAGTTTTAAAAGGCAGGTTAAGCAATAATTGTTTTCTAAGTGACACAACAGTTTCAGTTTTGTGTTATGAAGTACAGAACTGGAGGTGAACCCAGTCCTTGAAAGGAACTTGTTTTACTTTAAAGCACTTTGATATCTGTAGTAATAATTTTAAAATAGCAAGCATTTTAAAGAGAACTTGAGGAACTTGTATGATGTATGATGGCTGGATTGGTGCCATTCCTAGCCCAGTGTAAAATTCAATCTTGTACCACTCCATTCATCACAACAGGAGATGTGTCTCAGTGACAGGAGCAGCAGGGAGTTTGACTGCTGAGCTTCTCCTGGGGTTAGCCCTGTGGCAGGCCAGGTGGAGAACTACAGGGGCAGCAGGGAAAATCAACTCCTCAGCTGCCTGGGCTTTCCTTCAGCTTAACACAGGGGATAATTCACTGGTTTTGCTTTAGTAGACATATGTCTACTAAATACACACACATGGGGCCAACAAAGAAGAGCAGATTTATACCTCTCCTAGCACGTGGATAAAAATTAACTGGTTAGTGATTTGATGGTAAAAGGGATATAATAGTGCTGTGTAAAATGGGTTTAATAGTGAATGAAACTTCTTCACAGAAAAACTTTCTGGAAACTGCCTCAGATATGCCACCTGAAGAAAGGGCTAATGCAGTTCTGTTGCAACACTGAACCTTTGTTCATATTCTGTGATGTTTGGTGTGGATATCCTGATGTGATAAATCCAGTTCCTCTTGACAATGAAATATATTGCCTATAATCTTTGCTCCTAGGTGCAAGATGTACAGATTAAGAAAAGTCTTGCATCCAGAGAGGAGTCTCTGATGGAAATGGAGAGTCTAAGGTAGAAAATCTTGTAATTGGTCTGGTTTTTGGGGTTTTTTGAAACTATGTGGCTTAGCAGCAGCTTGACTGGACACTGCTTACTCTGCTTTGTACTCTGCTTAGTTTTAGGGGTTTTCTTTGTTTTGTTTTGTTTTGTTGGTTTTTCTAGATGGGGATCCAGATATGAGCACCATAAGCAAAAATGAGAGAATGACAGACATTTGGTCCAAACAGGTTTTTCCTCAGCATAACTTTCATCCCTTTGTATGTAAAACCTTTTGGATAGTGGACAGTTCAAATTATTTTGAGTACAAATCACCAGACCTCAAGCAGCGTGTGTGGATCACAGCTCTCAGAGCTGCACATGTTACTTCTACAGACTCCAGAGTGTTGCAGTACATTTCAGAAGTTCTTGGTTTAAAAGATTCTCATAAAGCAAAATGTTGTGGTTTTTCCTTCCAAGGTATTTATATTTCATTTATTTGTCCAATGAGATTTTCTTCCTTTTCTGTTTTTGGGTTTACTAGCTCATTCATAACATGAATGTCAGTCTTTCTCATTGACTTGCCAAGGTATAGTCTCTAGTATAGATGGCTGTACAAAAAGATCTCAAACTGTGGAAGTCTGGCATTTTCCCAGAGAGCTGATGCTTCTTGTCTCATCAAAAAAAAAGCAGTTCTGTTGTCTGATGAAGCTCAGCCTTGTAATCTTCCTCTTTGTCCTGCCACTTGGATTCTCAGCCTTTAAACAACACTGAGAGCTGAGGTAATTGACTCAATTCAAAGGGTCAAAAAGAGCAAGCTTGGGGTAAATGCATTGCTTTTTATATTCATCAGGAAGAACTTTGTGTTCTCTCTATGGGCACTGGTACCAGAGTTCAGATGAGGGTACAGGCACATCTTCTGTCAAGTTATTTGCAAGATTTTCATAGCAGTAAGAGCAGTTGTGTATTGTTTGCAGAGAAGCCAAAAAAGAGAGGTAGCAAAGAAAGCATTCAGTGAAGCTTGGCTATTCAGAATAATTATTCAGACAAGTGAGCCTTATTAGCATTTGCCTCAGCCTATTGTGAATATACAGTAGTCTAGCTTGTCCTCTGAACATGCATGTAATTTCCACAGATAGTAGCAAAACCAGACTCAGTTGCCTGGGAGTTCAGAAACCTTTCTCTTATATGCCCAGTCTCTTCTGGAAGGACTCTATCCAGATGTTGTATATTAAAGTTTTATCTCTTACTTTGTGACTGATTGACTGGATGAATAGTTAGTGTCCCAGTTAATGTGCAGATGACCTGTCTAGCTTCCTGTATGGGAGCTGACCATTGGGCTACAATAAAATTCTTCCTTTGAATGGTTTGTTTTTCCCCATTTAGAGGGACAATATATGATTAAAGGATGTCACATTAGGAGTGAAAATCAATGTTAAAAAGTGATCCCTTGGAAAGGTAGAAAACACTGTACTCTCAATCTGGGATAGTAAAAGCCATTAGGAGGTGTACTAACAGCAGAGATTGGGGAATAATTTAGGGATAGAGCCTGAGTATTCACACCTGGCAGAGCAGGAAGATATGGGTTAATTGGGAAGCAATTGTTCTTGTGTGTATCACAGCTGAAGAGGCCTGGTGCAGTTTCTTTGCAATTCAGACATGCCTACCAAAGGCACCCTGAATAATAAAATGGAATTTCTCTCTTAATTAAACAAGAATCATTGCCATTAAGTACATTTACTTGTAAATAATTTGCCAGGACTGCTTTTATTAAGTGTTGCAGTTATGTTGAGGATACTGTAATTATCTTGAGCAGATTTGGTTTTTGGGTTTCACAGGGTTTTTATAAGGACTCCTTGGGTTAGGCTGAGTTTCTGAAGAATAGAGGCTTGCTGTAAAGAATAGAGATACAGAGTGAGACAGATGCATTGTAGAAGAACAGCTCTGTTGAGGAAAATGTGAGTCTAATGTCATAAATTGACTTGCACTCTTTGAAGCAAGAAATGATAAACTTTTTTATCACAGGGAAGTACTAGAACAGCATCCTCTTCATTTTTCTTTCCATGATGGGAAAGTTCTGAAGCTCTGTCCTGTGAGGGGTGAACAGACCTGGGCACTGAACATCAAGCGAGGCATCCTCAGTGTGCTGCAGACAGCGCCAGAGTCCTCTGCTGGTGCTGTTGTTGAGGAGGTGAGTCTGTCTGTCTGTCCTGCTCCGAGGACACTCCTAGCTCTTGTACATGTTAAGTCTACTCCACTTGTAAATAAATAAAGGGTTTTGTCACTTGATTCAGCAGACAGTGGCAGTCATCTGATTGCTTCTTGTGAATGTTCTAAAATTATCTCACGCTACTGCTGCGTGTCAGTGCTTACAGAGATGTTGTGCAGTAGGGCCTGGCACACCCATACATAATTGAAGTTACTCTGCCTAGTGATGCTCTTCTGAATTAATGCTTCCCTGCATGCCCACAACATTTTAAATGGAAAAGCATATGTCTGTAATTACCTGATTCAGAATAATACAGTGAAATTAAACAAACCAACAGAGCCTGGCTACTATAAACTTGACCAAGGTCTTTAAAATTATTTGCCTTTTCATAGCTTTTGTGGCAAAACTGGTCTTCTGCAATGGAGAATTTAGATCTCTGTTGTTATGACAAAAAAGGTAATTATTAAAACTAATTTCAATCACCTGCACTATCTCCTTGTATTTTATATGTGTGTGTGTGACTCAACAGTGTGTTTGTTACTAGGTGGATGTCCTGGGAATCTGCCCAACCAGGTATCAGCAAAAGGGTCCCATTCTTGTAAAGACAAAGGACTTAAACCTCTGCTCCCATCGCTCTTCTGGTTTGACTTCTGTGCAGTCTGTTGTTCTTCCTCATGTGTCAGTAAGTTTTGGAGAATGACACTGACTCTTGCTTTTGACTCATTTGAAGAGAGTGTCTGCCCAAACTTGGGTTCTTAGCAAAGAAATGGTGAATATTATTTTCCCTGTAACGTCTGTTATTCACAGAATTTGTTTCAACGCAAATTTGCATTGTAGTTGATGGATGTTACAGTATAAATGCAAGAGGCTGTTAGGCACCTGGATTAAACTCTCATTAAAATACTTTACAGAGGTAAACTGAAAATAGTCTGTGGAAGGCGGGAATCGAGAAACGTAAGAAAAAATAAATTAGAAAAAGAAAGTTATTATTTGTAGAAAACTTTGGAAAGATAGATTTTCTAAATGCCAGACTTGCAACTTTCCACTGTTGACAGAAAATACAATCAATGTTTGTATCTTGTGCTGTTTTTATTAGGTGAATATCACCTGTTTCTTGGATTGTAGTAGCTATTCATAATTTACCAGACTTTTGCTTTTTTCTACTTTGCTGACCAAAAATATCTGATGAACTTTGAGGCTTTGTGAATTGAAATGAATTGACACCATTTGATCCTGGCAGATTTTTTCAGTGTTGAAAAACTAGGCTAAAATTAGGAGTGCATTAACCTCCACAGGCTGGGCACTGTCAGAGATGTGGACAAGAGACTTCTCACTATCCCAGAACTGGAATCCTCTGTGAAGTTGGGAGAGGAAGGATTGGGTAGACTGACACAGGTCATCAAGAATCTTCCTGAAGTATCTGTTTTTCTCAGTCTGAGCAGCAGATTGTGTCCTCCCAGCTGGAGTGTGTGCAGAGCATCAGGGACGGGGTGCTGGAGGAGGCCAAGTGCAGCGAGTGGGAGCGCGTGCGGCTGCTCCCTCAGCAGGGCAGCGGGGCACAGACACAGACCCGCTCTGCGCTCACACTCCTGCGCGTGGAAACAGACTCACTCTACAGTAAAGGTAACTGTGCTTCTGCTGCAGTAAAGTAAATTCATTTCCTAGGAAAATATTGTGACTTTCTCTGTTGTGCCTGTGAGAACTCTTTGCACCCATGATTTTCACCTTTAATGGATTAAACTGCTTTAAAGTGGATGTTTTTACAGGCTGCCTAAGCTGTCCCTTCTTTGGGGCTTGGGCCTGCCATAACAAAACTGTGTGGATCTCCAAAACTGGGTAGGTTTCCAACAGTGATGGTCTGTAATGACGAGCTCCCCTTTATCTAGATACTTCATGCCCTTGTATGCAGACCATCAGCCTTCCCAGGTCTGTGGACAATTCCTAGTTTTTATATAAATGGGCCCTAAATAATTTTAAGTCCTACGGGAACTAAGGACATGCCATGTCTGAGAACTGTTTTAATTTTGCTCCTTCTTCTATATGTTTCTCCTTAGGAAAATTATTTTACTGAAGTCAACAAGTGGCTTGCTTGAGGAATGATTTCCAAGTTGCACTCTAAATCTGGAGGAACATGTTTTTTGTCTGTTTCTAAATAATTGTTTGGTTCTTTTTTTAAAGGAACCCCCAAATTTCCAGTACACTTTGTTTGTAATTATACAAACATAAGATGATGGAATTTTTCCTCAGGAAGAGGTTCAGAGCCAAGCCATTTATTTTTCTTTGCACCTAGATCTCCTGTTCACTTTTTGGGGAATTGAAGTGTGGGACTAGTGATTAGATGATGTTGGAAAAGGTGACAAATGTAAAGTAGCAGGGCCATACTAAGAGATGGATGGGTGAAAAATAGGGCTTTTTTTCATGTGTATCTTTGTCTTGTTTCTCTCACTCTTTCTTTGAGTTACACTTGTTTTTGTTCTGTTGTGTTCTTAAATTCAAGCTGATTGCACTCCTGGTAATATTCATACAGGGAGAAATAAAGGCTCAAAAAGGAGGTTTCCCCTTGCATATGGGGTTAATGATAGCAAATGGCCAGTAATCACCAGAGATGTGATTTTTTCCTTTATGTTTCTTATTCCAGGGGGCTCTGAGGATCTGTATGTGACTGACATTCTCTATGAAAGGGAGGTAACTAAGAGGGAGGTCACTGGAGCAGAAGTGACTGAACTGGTGTGGAAGCTTTGCTTAGCACACAGTGCAAGTTATGAGGTAAGCTGTACACAGCCTCTGCTTCCTTGGGAGGCTCTTTGTGGGCTGAGAATTCTCCTGCACAGATAAGAGGTGACCAGGAGAGCAGCAATTTTGAAATACTGAAGCCTTCCATTGTTTTGGACATTTTTAAATGTGGAATTAGAAAAGAGAAAATGCTTTGAAATGTCATTTTCTTATATAAGCAGTAGATCACACTGAGGAGTTAAAACATACTGTAGCCCCCTGAATATTAGGCAAAAATAATTTTGAGCTGTATTGTAAATTAATCTGAAAGAAAATGTCCCAAATTTTTGTTTTGCCGTGAAAAAACAAAAGCATATAAAGTATCTGGTTTGGGTTGTCACTGGCAGTTATGATACTTGATGTCTTTTACAGCTTTGGTGTGTAATACTGCTCCTGGCAGTGCTGTTGTCTCCATGTTTGTTGGAGTTCTGCCATCCTTATATTGCCTCATCCCCTCGAAACAATTGGCACATGAAGCCCTTGCCTCTTGGTCTTGGCTGGCAGGTTCCTTGTGCTTCTGCTGCGCTCTGCTAAGAACCATCGTGTTTTCTGGGGCTGCTGCTTGGGTCCAGAGGGAATCTCTGCCCCCTGAACCATTTTCACTGGTGAATGCTGCTAAGAGAGGGTGGAATCTTCTGGTCATGTGGAACAGGCAGTGGCTTAAATATTTTTTTATGATGACAATCATTCTAGATATTGATTCTGGCAGCAGCTGAATCAGTCAATAATTGTCTCTGTTAGAAATTAAGATCCCTGTCTCTGAAATTCAGAGGTTTTGAAGAACACCTGTTAGGTTATAAAGAACACCTGTTGTGTACAATACAGAAGGATCAACAGATGGTGGTGCTTAATCACTGTTCACCTGAGATCAGCTGAGGGCAAACAGAGGACACTTCCTATCCCATATCCTTCAAATACAGGAGTTCTTGCTAGTAGTGAAGCTCCTACTGAGAAAAATAGGGGAAAAAATGTAAATGTGAAAACAGAAGAGAACACTCTTTAAGTAATTTTTGGTTTGGATATTATTAGAAAACAAGTATGGTCTAATAGGAAAGGCACTAAACAGGGCATTGGTGCCTCCATGAATTTGCCACTGATGAGTTTAGTCATCTCATTGCTGATATATTCCCTGTCCTCTGAGGTTCTGGTCAGATTGTTTTACTTTGGAGCAAGGTTATTTCCTGTGCAGAGAGGCTGAGATCTCCCCTGTGAATGCACATAGGTCCAAGTGATGTTAACAGAAGGCTTCGTAGCCAGCATGGAAGGCACTCACCTTCCTTGTTTAGATTAAGTCCCATGTCAAAGAGCAGAAGCTCTTCCTGTCACTCCCCTGGGCTGGACACAGATACTGAGGGATGGAGGAGAGGCTTTGTGGGGACTGGAGACCAGTGCAGTGCTGGATTGCAGCTCTGCAGTGATGTCCTGGGTGTGTTCATCCTTCTCTTAGTGTCCCCTGTGATTCATGAGCACAGGTAGGTGTTCATGTTTTGTGTGTGAGACTTCAGGGCAAGGCACAGGGTGGAGCAGGATAGGTCACAGCTGCTGAAGCCATCACCTGCAATCAGCTGTGATACATTCCAGCCCCAGACCTTACTCCCAACCTGGTCAATGGTGATCAGAGCTGACCTGGTATCACAGCCTGAGTAAAGCCTGGGCATGGGGCTGAGCAGAAAGCAGCAGGTGGCCTTTCTGGATGTTGCAATATATGGGATAAGCTTTTTTCTCTGAGTTATAAGCAGGTCTGCCATCTCTTTTAGCTGCATGCTGTGGAGGGCTAAGAGAGCCACACAATAATGGTTGCTGCTAAAGCAGAATAAGAGCAGACCTTCCTCTTGGGGAGAGATAATGCTTAATTCCATGTGATTGTCACTGTACAGCAGTATGAAATGGCCTTTAGGCACAGACTAGAGGGTCATATACTGCCTGGAAAAAATTGAAGAAAGAAACTACTCCAGGAGACCTGAGAAACTGTGTAAATCCTACCTTCTATGGAACACTCTTAATTCAATGTCTTTCAAAGAATGGGAGATGATTTTTCCAGTAGCAGTGGGATGTCACTTTTGCTCCAGAAAGGCTGACTGGCTTCATGTGTGGGAAATTTGGTTTTTTTTTTTTCAATCACTAAGATTAGCACAAGTGGCTGCTGTCTGTGCCACTGCCTAAAAGAGAAGTGAATTATTCATCATGTGCCTGTCCCAGCACAGGGTTTGATTGGTTGTCAACCATTTTCACTGTTTCAGGGTGTTCTTTCTGTGTGACCAGACATTTCAAAGAGAATCTTTATCATCCCTCATTTCAACCAATGAAATGTCTTTTGGGCCAAGAAAGAAGTTATGGGAATGCCCACAGTGTTGCTTGGGAGACAGCTTCACTGTTATGCATGTAGAGCTTGTTTGTCCCTCCATTGTTTGGCTCTGAATGAAGTGAGATTATGCATTTCTTTCAGGACACAAAACCAAGAATAAATGGAAGGGAAAATCTCCAACTCTGGGGAAAACAGTGAAGGGATGAGAAAATGGAGGTGGAGATGGTGTCAGTTCCAAGGAAGCGAAGTTGTTGTTTAATTTTTTAATGCTATTATGAGACAAGATTGAATTTCAATGGGGATGTAGATTAGCTAATGGACCATTAAGTGAACAAGCTGCCTGCTGACAAAGAATGGAAAAAGCGAGGGGGAGAAGGGACCCTCTCTTGAGAGAGGCTGGAGAGAAGCCTGTCACACCACTTCTGCTGGGGCTGCATTTCCAGTGACTGGCTGGGATTTGGTGCTTGGGCAGTAGCTCTGGTCAATGTGTGTATGCAAGAGGATGTCAGATTTGCTTTGCCTTGCTCCTGGACCCCAGTCTGACCCAAAAAATTTACTCTCAGGGCATGATCTTTCATTTTGTTTGGTTTTGGTTTTTAGGGTTTTTTTCCCTGTATGGCATTCTAATTGCTTTCTTTTACCTAGTTTATTATTTTAAAAGAAATAATTTAAATTTAAATAATTTTAAATAATTTGAAATTTTAAAATATGGCAGGTCTGCAGGTAGAAGGATAATCTAGCTTCTATGTAAAATAAAAGCCAGGCTTTCTTATGTTTCTGTCAGAGGTGGGAACGGGAGTCAGATTTGAATATAGTTTGTTATTATGATACCACAAAGGGAGGAATTTGCAATGACAGCTCAATTTCAGTGCAACCAACCTTAAAAAATGACAACAGCCCACCTGGTCAGACAGTACATTCTAAAGATTTATTATTAGAGAGTAAAAATAGCTGCTTGTCTGCAAAATTTTACATGGAGTTATTGGATGAGAGCTTGTCTGGTCAGCAGGTGTGAAGCAGAACGAAGTCAGTTTACAGTCTAAAATTGTATCACCTGAAAGTAAATCAGTCTGGCAGTTTTATCTTGACCTGTGCTGCAGCTGCAGCTGATGGGGCACCTGGGCAGCAGCTGCACACGCAGCTCCTTGGGATGAGATCTGGGAGGATCCCCTGCCCCCCAGCTGATTTGCCTGTGGAGAAATGCACATAGGGCCCAGGCTTTAGAAATGCTTTTAAAAAATCATTATTGTTCACTAGCTCCATAGTGTCCAGGCTTGGAATTTCTTTTTAAAATAGATCTCAGTGGTAATGAGGGAATGGAATGGAATGGAATGGAATGGATGTGGATGTGGATCTATCTGAATTCTAGGTTTGGAATTATAAATGTTAACAGAACTAATACGTAGGTGGGACTTCACATACAAGAACAGGTTTTAATTTGATTAAATTATATATTATTTCTAAGAATAATATAAATCCCAAAAGAATAAAAACATAAACTATATCTCTATTGGATCTGACAAATTGCTCCCTCAAACAAAACAGTAAGAAATTACTCAGGCTTCTTACTGAAAGATAGCTTCTTGTTACTGAAAATGGCTTGGCAGTCTTAAATTAAAATTGAATGCTGGCACTGGGTTATTCCATGTTTTCATTGTTTTTGGGAGTGGCTCCTGGAAGGAAGGTCAGAAAGTCAAAGTAGGTCTGTCCCCAAACCTTTGGAAATGTGACTTAGTGAAATTAGACTTTGTTTGTATAATTTTTATGTAAAGAAAAATGTTTTCTTTGGAACCATAAATTTAGTCCTATGTCTAAGCCTTTCACATCTGAGGTGAATAAAGCATTGAAGTGAAGCTGACATGGATCGTGTTTAAAGCTTCCACATTTTAAAGTTCAGTTAACTTGAACATACAGGATATTGTATTGAACATTCTGCTAATTTTTCAAGCAATGAGACCTATCTTCTTTCTTTAACTTTGGATCAGGTCTCAGAGGAATACATCCACGTGCTATTTAGCATTTAAAATGCAGGCAAAATAGCTGCTGTATGATGTAGCAATTCCTCTCAGTGAGAGAGAACAGCTCTTCTGCCTCTCTTTCCAGCTAGTCCTGTGCTGGCTGCAGAGGTAAGGGCAGTTGTGCCTGGGCCTTTCCCCAGTAAGATGGAATCATTTCTCACAGCCCAAGGGTTCTTAAGTGAAACTTCTAAGTGTTGCCCAAATCTCTGTTAAATGATCTTTCACATAAACCTAAGATTCATATACAGTTAGGTTGACAATTTTTTCATTTGTGTCAAAGCTGTCAGCAGTTCTGGTCATAAATCTTGGATCTTGCCATACAAACTCAGAGAAGATTGACTTTCTCTTCTGGATTGTAACCACCCTGTTGCCTTTTGGTTTATTCATTTGTATGGCTGTGGTATGTGTGGTGGTCACTGAGAGCTGTTGTCTGAGGGACTGACTGACACCCAAGGCAAAAGCCCTTCTCCATATACGTTTGCAGTCTGGAGAGAAAAGCAAATGAGGAAGGAATGTAAGGACACGGGGAAGAAAGAGGGTTCAGTCTTGGGTTACATTGTAAATCAGTGGCAATGCCAGCATAACCCCTTGTGCTCTGTTCTCTGAAGCTGCTTTCTGCACAGCAGGAATATTACACTTGTGGTTGTGCACTTACAGACTGCAGACCTTTTCATGACTCTTGTGTTTGAGCTTCGACACCTTTCCCTTGAGGCCTTAAGGGCACTATGGCAAAGATCATCATTCAAGTGCAGAGACAATTGGTAAGTCTTCTTTAGTAATTGCATTCAAAAATATACAGGAAAAAATATTTTGCAAATATTTAAATGTTTTCAATCTGTGCCAAGTGTTGGATTTAAATTTGGAGCATTTTAAAGGAATAATTTGTATTGCAGATCTTTTTTCTGCAATGGGATGACAGTTTCTCCTCACTGAATGAATGCTGTGTACAAAATAGACTTACCTATTCCCACAGCCAGATTTCCTGTTTCTGAAGCAATGTGAATGGGAAACCTGACTCATGGCTTGGATGGAAATCAGTTCTGCTGCTTTTAAGCTTATGTGGCCATTTGTTATGAAAAAGCTTACCTGGATCTGTATCTTCAATGCCCTTAGCAGTCTTGGGGCAGAGGAGAGATGTTAGGCTGGAAGTATGGATGTGGTGGAGCTGCATCTTTCAGTAGCAGCTGGATCTCAGGGAGGTTTATGTCCATTGTAGAACTGTGGCTTTGGAGATCAAGACCCTTCTCCTCTGCAGTCAGGAATAGTTCTGATCCAATGGTTTGAGATTATCAGGAATACTCATCCAGTATTATTAAAATCAGTACATTTTTCTCCCTTCATAAAATTGAAAATAATGAAACAATTCTTTCACTTGGTTTCAGTACAAAATGTCATGAGCCTGTTTGAAATTAATCTAATGCCAAGGTTTGTGTTTGCACCAATATCTTTACTTGATGCACAAGGGGCAAATTTTATTTTGGGTTAGGTTTATTCTCATCCTTTGATAAATAGTCAAGCTAATATTCTTCAGTATTAGATAGTAATTAAACTACTCTGTCTCTTTTATATTACCTTTAAAAAGAATAATCTTACTCAGGACATGGTTATTAAATTTAGGAGTGAAAGAAAATCCCATGCAGATCCCACTCGGATGCTTTTACCCTATCTAGTTTAGCTGCTTTCTAGTTAATGCAAAAGTGTCCTTCCATCAGTATAAAAGGCAGGTACAGAATATTTACATTACAGAATATTTACTCTTAAGACCTGAAATATGTATTGTCTGTCATGCTGGTGTAAGCTTTCCCCTTAGATAAGGTCTGAAAAAGCTCAGGAAGTAAAAGCTGGTCAATTCAGTTTTAATGTTTTAGTATTTTAATTTGTTACTCATGTTACAGGTGAAATGAAAGGTAAAAAGCACCTTAATAAAAAGTCAGTGCTTTAAGGTACCTCAGTCTTTAGAAGTCAAACCTAGGATATGATGTGGCTTAATTCTCAGAGAAAGCAACTGAATATTTTCTTGAAAATCTGCTTAGGTACTATTGAAACACCAATGCACTTCCATCACATCCTGTCTGAAACATATTTCTGTAAGGCCACTATACCAGAAGGTAATATTGATTTCTGTAGAATCTGGAATTTGTTAAGCCACTGGACATTTATTTACTTTGAAAGAAGCCCAGTCTCAATGTACTTGTTATGTGATTCTTAAGTATTTTGGTCATTTTAGGTTTTTTTTTGTACTTTTTTCTTGTGTTACAGGCAACCATTAATAGATGCTCTCCCATCTTGTGCCACAGAGGCATGTGTTGTGCTAATGAAAGACCTCATAGCTTCTGGAGAAGTTGAAGAAGACAAAGTAGAATATTTCTTCTGGTCATTTGCATTCATTCCTAATCCCACTTCAGGCATGATTGAATCTCTTGCTGTGAGTGGATGCTGTTTTTTCTTTTTTAATTTGTAATTAATCTAGGTGGCTCATAGTTTTTGTGTTTTAGAGTAATAGTCCTTTTCATACATTTATACAAAGCTTTGTCCAGGTAATTTTGTTGAGGCTGAATTTGAGTTTGTAAATATTTTGATACATTTATAATCTGTGGTATGTCACAATTCTCATTACTTTTCTGAAACATCTCATTCTTTTTATGGTTGTTTACAGCCTTTGCTGAAGTCACCTAGAGCAGGCCAGAGCTGCTTCTTGGGAGTAACTGCCCTTGTACATAGGTTTTGTTCAGCTCACAGCTCCTGTGGTGTTGTACCTGCTGTGCAGAGTGTGATGAGGACTCTTGGGAAATTTTTGGGAGGAAACTGCACCGTGCAAAATCCAGAACATCTCAGCAAGGTATTGGTTGTACAGAGGCACATGATACAGGGCTTTGCTTTTCTGTTCCCTTGATGATCTAGAACTTGTTTGATGAAAATGGCATTCATTGGATTTCCAGACAGCCATGAATACAAGCTTAGAAAATGAATATTTCTTGCTAGAATGAGCTGATAAAATTTTGTAATCTGACAAGTAGAACCTATCAGTATGGGTATTCTTGTGTGTGGAAATAAAGAAAAGTCTTGGATTTCCTGATGAAGTGAACTTCTTACCATTGAGCAATACGAAGAACACATATCTGTTGACAAATTAATATTTTAATTTAGCTGTTGTGTCCAGAAATCTATGTTGAATCACTAAAATGCCAAAATATCTGTGATCAAAAGGGACAAAATATCAAAGTACTTGAAAAACCTTTCCAGTACATAAAATTTGTGACTTTTGCTTTCCTGTTGCAATGTAGTCTTTTAAAAAATATTTTTGTACTCTCCCTTACAAGTATACTTACAAGTGCCACATGGTCCATATTTGTCTTGTCCTTCCTGTAAAGCCAGGATATTAGTGGTACAATGGGACCTGCAGTAAACTCCCCAAATCACCAGTAATCATTTTAAACAGATTTTTGCCCAGAAAATGCTAGTGCCATGAAATTCAATGTACAGCTGCCAACACTTGGAGAGCTTTCTGTCCTACCTTGCTCTGCATTTCCAGCTGCAGCTGGTGCTGAAAGCCATCGGGAACGCGGGGCTGGCAGCGGCTGCGCTGGCTCCTGCTCTGAGCTCGTGCGCTGCCCTCAGGAGCCATCCCATGGAAATCCGCCTCGCCGCCGTCCAGGCCTTCCGGCGCCTTCCCTGCTCCCTCAGGGTGAGTGATTTGGCACTTGTTGGAATAGTTACAGAACACACAAATGGATAAGGAACAAGTGTAGACATGTTCTAGCAGAGCCCCTCTGCTGTTGGAGGAGAGGGTAGAACCACCCAGATAACAAACCTATAATGAGCTTTGCTGCAGTTGAGGTAACACATCCAGTGTTTGGGACTTCTTAATTAGGCACTGCAGTTGGGTGCCTTCTGTCTGCAAGGATTATGGCTGAGAATCCATAGGATTTGATTTTTCCCATAGTCTGTTTCACTGTTTTCATCTCTGAAACATAAAGTATTAATGTGAGAAGCTTGTTGTGATTTGCAATACACTGCCACAGTTAGAACGTTTTGTTAAGTGGTTTAATGGGAGAAAGTTCAAGACTTGTTTATCTTTAATACCTTGATACTTAGAAGAATGGCAAATCCAGGAGTGCTGGCCCGGGCAAAGTGGGCTGTCCTGCTCCAGATGAATGACAAGCTCCACATGGACTTGCACTTGGAGAAACACCTTTCTATGGCTTTTTAAAATTTAATTTCAGCTTGGATTGGTGTGATTCACTTGTTCTGCAGTGATGAAGCTTGGTGTTGCTCATTAGACATTTCCAAGTATCAAGTCTGTATGTTGTTGTGTACCCCATCATTGTCTGGCAAATGAACTGAGTGGACTGGGGCTGTTAAATGCTAATAAAAATGTTAGTAGTATCAGTCACTGGTTTCTTAACTTTTTTTTGTGAACTACCAGGAATTGTCTTGGTTGCTACTGGGAAAATATTGAACAGAATGAATTTGTTGCTGGCCTGCTCTTTGACTGAGACCAAAAGTAATGATCTTAATAGCCTGTGAACAATGCCATGGCCATTGCTGTCTGTGTATTGGCTGCAGCACGTGAGAGGTACAACAGACACATCTCCCATGTGGTGGGATAAAACCATCCTTAACAGTTGTGCTGGCAGGGGAGGCTCTGTGTTGCAGAGTCCTGTACAGATTTGTCTGTGTCGGATTCAAGGTCATAATGACAATTTGTTCAGGAAATTTGTGGATAGGGTACTATAGACAATATGTACATACATTTGTATCCATGTTACATGAAGTGGCTTTGCTGGGTATAAGGCTGTTTAAGGTATAAACGTGGCAATAGCTCTTTGAGAACAAAAAACCCACCAAGACCTGAAAGTGGGTTTCAGTGGGAAAAGGTGTTCCAGGGGAGGGAATCATAATTGTCCTTATCTTTTTGTGCTTTTCTCTTAGAATGCTATATTAGTTCAGCTGTATCAAGCAACCAGCGAAGATGTGGAAATAAGAATTGCTGCTTATTATATAGCAATGAAATGTCCACATGAAGAGTTATTTAAACAAGTACAGAAGACTTTGCTGAAAGAAACATCCAGCCAAGGTCAGCCAAGCCTTGAAGTCTTACGTGTTCCTAATTGATACTTCAATGTGACATTTACTTTGCAGGTGTAATGGTACCAATCTGTGTCAATTTTTATTTCATCTCAATGCTTTGTAGATTGTTTCTAAGTAATTTTTTGTATGTTTGTAACATTTTATATTCAAATTGTGATACTGTTAGTTTAGCAATAGTAAGGACTGACTTTTCATAGAATTAGTTCCTTCTACTGGCAACATTTCATTCACTGAAGGTTCCTGAGAAGGATGTATAGATGCTCAGTGCATTAGAAATACAAATTCATGACTGCAAATTGTATTTTGTTAAGTTGAGAAAGAACCAAGTGGCAGAAAAAAATGGTACGATTTTCTAAAATGGTTTCACGACATTCAGTGAAGGATACCTCTAGACTAATCCCTTGCATTTCCATCTGTCAAGAAGAAGCAAACGTGAGAAAGGTCTCTGTAAGATTGTTTGCAGGCAGATGAAAGCAGGCTCTGTCTGCACTGTGTCTGGATCCTGGCCAGCTCTGCCTTGGAGCTGGGATCCGTTTCCCAGGGTGTTGTGTCCGGAGCAGTGTCTCCTGCAGTGATTGTGAGTTCAGGCTCAGCATTGTGTTCACCTGCTGATGTGGCTTGTGGTTTGGAGGGCACTCATTCCCCTCTGTTCAGAGTTCAGACAGAGAGAAATTGCATCCACCTCCAAAATCCTGTCAAGGTGTGCCCTCAGTGACTCCTCCTGGGGACTGCATGCAGAAAATTTAATTTGTCTGTTTTATGACGGAGCTCTACAAGTCCATCCAATGTTGTGTGTAATAAACAATTTAATGCAGTACTCATGAATATTCTTAATTTATTTTCTTTGTCATTTGTTGATGTGACAGCTAAATAATTTATATAATAAACTTTTGAATAACGAGCGCTTTTGAAGGAGTGGGGCACATGTTAGCTTTTAGTTCCACAATTAGAAAACTAAATTTGAAAAGAAGTTGTGTTGTGAAAAATGGAGTTACATCAATATTCAGTGTCTGTGCATTGAACTAGCACTGGAGCCTTATATCTTTTATCTTCAGGAGGCAAAAAACCTCTATTTAGGAACTACACTACTACATTTGGGAAATATTTGCCCCCCATCACACATCACATACATGGCCAAGCTGGGACTCCACAGTGTCATGCAGAAATACTAATTCTTAATCACAATTGTTTAATTGTATGTGCATTTTTTAATTTAAGGTGCTGTTGCAGTAGGTGCATCAGACTGATTCTAATCATGCTGAAAATGAATGGATTCTGTTGTGGTTAGGGGAATGGTGAATTAATGGTGGTATATAAAAAATAGAATTAATGGAGGTATATTAAAAAAAAAATGCTGTATCTGTTTTTAAGGCTCCTGTAATTTTTCTCTGATTTCCACATGCTTTTCTTTGTTGAATTTTAGTGGGCTCCTTTGTTTGGAGTCATCTCACTCAGCTCCTGGAGACAGATGACCCATTGAAGGAGCACCTTCGAGATTCTATTCCTGATGAAATCCTTAGCAAAGATTTTGACTGGGAGACATGGAAATACTCCTCATACTCTGATGTCACCTTTCACTCAGGTATGTGCAGTTTTAGAACTTAATACTTTGCAGCATATGGATTATTAACATCCCACATGGCTTTTCTGACCCTTTACATATTGTTCCAGAGAACTTTGATTTTTATGATTTAATATTATCCAAATATGCATATGTAAGCTTGATTCTGCTCTGACCTACACTGGAGCATATGAAATGCATTTCCAGCAAACCAGATACCATACACCTTTGCCTCTTGTGAGAGAGGACACTAAGAACCAATGAACACTTAAGATTACTTTTGTGAACATCAACTTTTAATTCCTTCCTTAGTTAACTTCCTTTGCAGCCACTGGGGACTGGGTTGTTTTTTCTTCTCCTAATCCATGTGCTGTCCTTGGTATAAGAAAAGAGTCAAACTAGTTCCTTTCTGTTTCACTATCTGTTCATTTGTTTTCAGTGAAAATGCTGGATGTTGTTTTTCCGAGTTACATTTTGATTTTCTGTCCATTTCCTCCAGTGCATTTATGTATCTTATGCACTATAAATACTTTCCTTTTGATGTTAGTGAGATAATACCCAGTAATATCCAGTAAATATGGAATTCCAGTAACTGGAAGTTACTTACAGTAATGCCTTTGCTGTATTAAAAAGTTAAATATTTTCACCTGTTGACAATGTTTCATTCACCATCTTCTTATTGAGTGGAGTAACAGTTTCCAAAAAATTATGAATTTTGCAAAACATATGAGAACAGCTAACAGACATCTATTTTCTATTGCAGCTGGTGCAGGTGCAAATATGGAAGCATCAGTGGTCTTTTCTCCTACATCTTTTCTACCACGATCAGTCATGACAAATTTGACTGTTCACTTCATGGGACAGGCTATAAACCTCCTGGAGGCAAGTTTATGGATTTTTTAATTGTGGGAGTGTTTTATCCCCCTTCTCAAGTGACACTTGGAATATTGAAGTACAAAGCATTTTCTGCTTTCCTATTGCAGTTCCTTTAGCAAAATGTGCTTTTCAATGCTGTAGCACAGTTGTCTCAGACTGGTGACCCCTTTGTGTAATGGGCTTAGTCAAAATAAAAGCACTATTGCTCTAGGAAAGTGACTTCTACTCAGCTCTTGTTGATTCAAATGAAACATTAAAGTCAGTGCTTCCTGAGACACTGCTCCTGTTTAGGATGGTAAGATTCCTTTTCTTGATGTCCAGTGGGAAATGGATTGCCTTGGGTACAGCATTGCTTTAATTCAGAGGTAGGTTCATTTGTACTTAGCTGAAGTCACTGTTCCAGTGCCATTGACCTTCCAGTGCTTGGCACATTTCAATGACCTGCCTGTAACTTCATCATCTTTACCTGCTGTGCCAGGTAACAATGTGCACATGAAAAAAAGAAAGTATTTAATGTAGCCTTCAGAGCTCAAGTTTAAGCTTGCAAGAGAACAAAACTTTTCTTCAGTGCTACATACCCTGGATTTATCTATGTTAGTAATTCTGTTTTAAGCAAACTTCCAAACAGAATCTTATTTCAGAGCATGAAAATGATGTGTTATTGTTTTCCAGCCAAAATACAGTTTTTAACATGCCAAAATAGCAGTATCCCCTTTTGGCCCATTATGGTGTAAATGGATCTTAATACCTGAAGGAAAAAGTATTTTTATTTTGGACTGAGCTTTACATATCTAATTTTTTGGGGAAGATTTAATACTGGAATATCCAGTATTGAATGCTGAAGGAGGTAGAATGCTAAACTTTGTAGACTGTGATCTTGCCTTCCAAATCTTTTGTGTTGGTTATATCTGGTTGTATATTTGATTTTTCTGCTTTAGAACTGACCGTGGCCTATACATGTCACTGTTAGGCTTTTGACTGCTGCATGCTTTTCACTAGGTTGGTGTACGATTGGAGAATGCTGAAACTCTCATAGAGAAGGGGTTTGGGCCAAAATCTTCTACTTTCAGTGACTATTTTTTTGGAAACACCAAAGAAGGAAACCACAAATCAGAAACTGCAGTGGAGACAGCAGAAGAGGTCAAGCAGAGGAACCCGACTTTGAAGCGCTACAGCCCCACTGAGCATCTTGTGAGCAAGTCTGGCAAGCCAAAGCTGAGAAAAACAAACCAAAACTGTCTTGGTAGAAAATACAGTAAGATGAATGAATTAGTCAAAAAGGTAACTGAATCTGTAGATCTTGGAAATATTAATGACATTTTCCAGTCAAACACAGGGCCCCATCTCACACTGGGCAAATGCTCTGGGTCACTGGGACTCCTTTGCATAAAGCACATGTAACTCAATCTGCTCACTTGCAGAGAACTTAACAGCTGCAGAAAATACGGAGCAGCAAAGAGCCAGATCTTTAGGGTTTTTTTCAGATTGTTTTATTGTCTCAAAACAATGACACTCCGCCATGGGATTATGTTGCCTGTGTTTTGGGCTTCCTCTCATTATTTTGAGCTCTGGTCCCTTTATGCTGATGTCCTTTTGTCGGTTGACTGCTGTGGCACTGTAAACAGCTGCTTGATGTTGAGTTCCTGAGTCCTGTTGTTTGCAACCTGACTTCCCAGTTTGATGTCAGATGTTACATTGAGGCTTTGTGAATTTACTCATTTTTGGAGAGAGCTATGTTTTATGTACACAATAGGGAAGCTCTGAGAATTGACTTCAGTTGTTGATGTATTAGCTGGAAAAATCAGGAACTGTGATTCATTTAGTTTGTCTTAGATGATCTCTCTTCTTGGACTCATCTTCTTAGGGTTTCTTCTTAGAGAGTAAGCTCAGGATATTGTGTTGCTATGGTATCATAGAATTGTAAGGACAGAAAATGTAAAATTTTTACTTTCTAGCAGTTGATTTAGCAATCAAGGCACCCCTAATGTTGTTTTGAGATTGTATTTTTCAAAGCTTCATCTACTTATGGGTATGTATTGTAATACTTCTCCTTTGGCTGTCCTATTATGACCAGTGTCCATAGTGACAGGCAGCTTGTGTGCTGTGGAGCTGAAGTGTTGCTGGAAAGAACAGCTGCTAATCCAGGGTGTGAAGTGGTCTCCAAAGTACTTGTAAAAGGGAGAATAATGTTTCTTTACTAATAGCATAGCCTGCATTGAGGAATTGTTTATTGTGAGTTTGAAAGGAAATTATAACACACTTTCTTTTGATTTCTTTTTTTTACCATGTCAGTTCACTGAGAGGACAGTAAGAAAGGAGGCGTTGAAATGTGAGCTAAGCATGAAAATCTTTGGAAATGAACTTAGCTTCTTAAATTGTGAAGATTTAAGAAAACAAATGAAACATTATTCCTTAAATCTGGCTGAGTTGGCTGTCAAACTTCTGAAGGTAAAAGGAACCTTTTTTCTATTTCAAAGTAAATATCTTGAGAAACTGCCTTCTGACAGATATGTTAAAGATAGAAAATATTGCTTGTTATTTCTCTAAATTGAACTCTAAAAGACACCAGTGTATAGTTGGTTTAAACAGCATTCAGTACATTAGGCCAAGATTTGTTCTGCTGTTTAATGGTTCTTACTTCTTTCATTCAAATCCATTCATGCTTAAATGCAAATTCTTTTTTTAACTAGAGTAGGACTGGTGTCTGACTCATGCCATGGCCATAGGCAGGCTTTGGGCTGCTTTCTTCTTTGTGTCCCAGATCAGCTCAGGTAAAAACACTTTTACAATAGACAGATGCAGTCAAAAGTTATATCTGACAAATTTATTGAATGCTAACTCTATTATGCAAAATAATATTCTGGGTTTTGTTTGGGTTTTGTTCACCACAGGGGCAGGAGGTCCAGTTTAATAAAAGGATGAGCTTGGCCACTGAAGAGCTGCAGTTTCCAGCAATTTCAGGCTTTCCTGTTCAACTGGCAGTCAATGCCTCAGCAGCAATCAACATAAAAATAAAAGGGAATGCTGATTTCAAACAACAGTCCAATTTCTTTCTAAATGGATATATCAAGCCAAGGTATTAAATGCTGCAATGTGTCCCTTTCACATGTCCCTGATGTAAAGTAGCAATTCCTGCTGTGGAAGTTTTGTGTCTCTTAATTAATTAGGAGATTCCTGAAGAACAAAAGCAGTCATCATCTTTCTGTTGCTGAATGGTTGCCATGGTGTAAGGGCAGCAGTGCTTTCCTGTCCTGCCTGTCTGATTTTGAACTCTCACTGTGTTATTCCAGTACTGGTCTAAGCTGACTATTCCTCTCTGTCTCTAGATCAGACTCCTGAATTGTTGATGCAGATGATTTTTTGGGAATGTTTTACATGTGACAAGGGGATTTTTATTGGGATCAAATAATGCTCTTACAGGTTATGGATGCACAAACCAGTGGAGGATTCAACCCTGTGTTTCCTTACCTGGCTATTTTAGCTTTTGTACATACTGAATAGGTTACTAAACTTTACTAAGTGCTGTACAGAGAGAAACTTGCCCTGTGATACTCAATTCTAATTGTTTTCCCTATCTTAATATTTCATGCTGAAAGCTGCATTCAAATCTCCTCCTTATGAGACACAGTAAAACTATAATTCATGTTAGAAAGTGTGTGTTGGTGTACATGCAATCTTTTCAGTTATTTCCTGAAATAAAATTAGTTCATGATTTTAATCACAGAATATACTGTGTTACAGCATTAAATGCTGTGTATTTATTGAAGAGGTTTAAATTAAGTGCTTTAAAAAGAAACTCTATTTCATGTACATGAATCTTTCAACAGTGCATTTGTTCAGCTCTCTGTCCAAATGGGAATTGTGGGGACTCTGGGACAAACTGGCCTAAAGTGGTTAACAGGAATGAGGACATCTACTAGTCTTGATGGGGGCATCCAGGTGAAGAAGGGGAAAGAGCTCAAAGTTTTCTTGAACACTCCAGAAGAATCTATGGAGATAATGAATTTCAGGTAAGATTAAGCACGGTCATCTTCAAAAACAGTAACTGTTAACTTTCTTGAATATAACTGACAATTTTCTTTAAATATTGCTGTAACTTTAGCATAATTGATTTTAAGTTATTGTTCAAAATTCTTGGTTGTAGCTCTAAACTCTACTACAGAATGGTGGACGAGACAGAGGATATAGATGTCTTCCAAGACCACACAGAGACCAGGTCCTGCACTAGGGAGGAAGGTGAGTCCAGCTATTATGTTTGTCTTAGAAAGGCATTCTGAAATATCCATAACAGATTATTTTATTCACTAGAGTTTCTTTTTTCACATATTATTTCTAAAGTTCTACAGTGCAATGTTAATTTTTGTGTTTTCTTTGTTTGCTGTTCTAATTGAATGTTCAACTGTTGTCTTCCACTAGTATCTGAGATTATTGGCTGGCAGCTGTGTTCTGCACTGTCCTATCCTGACCCAGCCAGTGGTTTGGTTTTCCCCCTCAGTGGACCTTTGAGAGTGGCTGTGACATTAACTAAGCAGGACAGAGGCCTGCAGCAGTACGTGGTGGAAGCTGCCTTTGACCACATAGCTCAGGTACCACTGGCATGCTGGGCTCTGCCTTTAGCTGCAGTTTGCTGTTCTGGTGGATCTCAGTGCTGCACATTCAACCCTCTGCATTCCAAACTCTGTGTTATTGTTCATTCCATTCCCAATATATGGGAAGATATGTTGGACACAAATTGCTGATGCTGATAGGAGGTGTATACTCTTTTTATCTACAAAACAGCACACACAAACAATCTCTTGTCTCAGTGTGGGAGATTTGTTTTGTAAATGATGTGCCAATGAATAATGTGATTATCCTTTTTCTTTCAGGAGAATTCATGGATCCCTAGTGAAGCTGTCTTTCACTTCTTCCTTGGGACTCCAAAGTCAGACTTGAAAAGAGATATTGGTGTTGACCTAAGTTTTAGTGTCCCACAGAGGAAATTCAGAATCCAATTTATGCAACCCAAGAAAAAAATTGAGATTGATGGTAGGTTTTTCAACTAAGAGCCTGATCATCAGCTAATATCAGTTAGGAGAACTGCATTACAATTAACTGAGAAATATCAGCGTATTTCACTCACTAACCTAATGCTGAAACTACTATGTGATAACTGTTCAGTTTGCTGCTTTAGGAAGCAGCTATTCCCAATGGGATTTGCATCTTGGTTAAGACTATATTTTGCACAATCAGAGGTTCAGTACCTGGTTCATAAAGTCATGTTAGAGAAAAAGCTGTTACCAGGATTGATGAATTGAAGGCTAAAGAATATGGTGCATTGTTCTAACGTCTTTTACATATGCTGATCTTGCCTTACTGTTTCAATTTCCTGTGTTCTGTTAGTTGTGAGATGAAGTTAGTTGTTGCTAAATCACTGAAGTACTGACTATGACATTGTCATCCATTATAATAAAAAATAACAGTTTAATCACAGTGTACCATAGAATTCAGAATCTACAAAACCCATTGAGGAAATATAGACTGATCAATTAATGGTAATAATATAGTTGCAACATATTGCAGCTGCTTTGGTGTGCTGGTCAAGTGATGCTTTGTGTTGTGTTCTACCATATCATGTATTTAGAATTTTCCACTCCGATTTTTTTTTTTTTGATCCTGGTTATTTCCAAATGGATTGCAAGGAAGCTTTACCAACACTGTGCAAAGCTTTGTGTGCACAGTGTTCTGAGCTCCTGAAATGTCTCCACAGCACAACACAACTTACAAGTTTTAGCACAGGCCTAAAGTGCATAAATCAATTCCAGAACTAAGCTGGTTTTGTTGGAGACAGCTTCTTTACCTCTTCTCAATTATTCTCCTCAGAATATGTTTTCAAAATTACTAGTTTATTCTGAAGACACTTTGCAAAATGCCTTTGCAAATTCTGATCCTAACTTTTTCTTCTTTGAGCTGATATTTATGTTTTTAATCTCTCTGTATCTATTGTTTATAAAAAGAACAGCTATCATTTCAAGTTCAGTCTTAAGAAGCATCACTGAACAGTAAAGAAAAAATAAAGTTTTCTTTTTCTCCAAGGGAGGATTGAGTTCTCTAAAAGTTCCCGAGTTGGACACCTGGAGCTGATAGTGGATGACCGAGATGTGTATTACATTAAGGTATGTTTGCATTTCATAAGGTCTCCTTCTAGCATGAATACTTACATAAAAGCACATAAAAGAAAGGCAGGGAAAATACACATATTGAAAAACAGTTTTGTGAGCAATCCATCAGAGGAATTACCAGTTCTCCTTATTACATATCTTTGAGATAGCCTCAGTGCTAAATTTCAACCTAAATCTCTGTGAGACCGCCAATATTTTCAGTACCACCCTATTAACTTCTGGCCTGGTATTGTAACATTTGCAGTGATTTCAGTCCTAAAACCAGCAGAAGCTGAAGGAAGTAGTATCTTGCACCACTGTGACCTCTGTGTAACTGGAAAAACAAATCCATCCTTCCTCCCCATTATTTATCAATGGCAAGTTTTAGGCTTGAAAAACATGTCTTTTCTTCCTCCTCTCATCTCATTTCTGAAACACCCAAGTCTATACTATTGCTTTCTTAAAACTTCACTTATGTTGTTCAGCAGCTTGAGGTTTGCTTTTTGATTTGTTTGTTTGTTCTAGGGAATGGCAGATTTGCAGGTGCTGAGTGGAGAGCAGAGATACATGGCCCAGCTGGAGGTAAAGCTGATAAAGCAAAGCAGTCCTATCATTTTGTCAGGAAACATCACTAAACAGCTTGGCAAGAAGATAGCTTTTTCAGTATCTCTGCATAATTTGTTGAAGGATGCTGCCTTTCTTTCAGGTTAGAGGACAGTAAGTATTTGCCATATAAATGCAAGTTCTGCAGCTGTTATTTGTTAGAGTTGCATGGTTTTGGACATTTATTCCTTAAATTTCTTTCAAGTCCATAAGGACTCCTTTTTAAAATTACTATCCTGCATAAATTAATACAAATATATATATTTCAGAATAAAATAAATTTTAAAATAAGTCTGTTTTGAATTGCTGTTGGAAAGGGTAGACGAAATAAGATGAAAGGAATTACTTGATAAAAACATGCCAAAAAATAACAGCTGTTTTTCACTTTTATTAGTACAAAACAGTGCAGAGACACATATTTGTAGCTGAATGTCTCTTAAGACCTGCTGTTCTAAAAATCTTGAAGACTTTTTTTCTCATAAATAAGCTAAGAGGAAAATACAAGAGAAAGTATTAGAAAGAGAGCCTTAATATTTGTATAACATCAATACATTAAAATTAAAATAATACAGTGAAATAAACCAGTAATTTATGTCTAAAGCTCTCATTTTTGACTGAAATGTCATAGGGTTACATGGTACTTTCAAACAGAACTAACAGAACTAAGGAGTGCAGAAGGCAGTTTGTGTTTTGGTGGATGATCTTTTGGTGAAGTTTTCATCCTTAGCTTTCACATGGATTGCCAGTGATTGTATCCAAGCCAGTTCTGGTCTGATTTCAAACTCCCAGCACCTGAGAACTTGGCTGCACCAGCTGTGCTGCTGCAAAGCCTCAGGCTTGCTCTGACTTGATTAGAGGTGAACATCCACATGTTCACATGTTAGGGCTTAGTTAATCAAAAGGTCTGTCTGTCTGAATTTATTTCCTTTGAGAAGCAGCTTTGGCTGCATGCATTTCAATAAGCTTGAAGCAGGTTGTGAGAAGTGTGGTCTGCAGGCTGTCTGTGGAGATGAAGAAAGACACTTTCTGAACATCCAGCTCTGTCTTTCAATCTGTTCACTACACAGGGAGTTCGTAATGGTGGAGAGACTGAATGCCCTTTTGGTTTCCCCACTGTAGTATTCCTTTAACTAGCTGAAGTAACTTCAAGTTCTATCACTGCATAATCATTTCTCTTCTTTCTATATAGGACTTCTGGAGAAAAAGGTTGATGGTAAGCAGAGACAATACTCATTGGAAGGGGAGACCCACCTGCCAGGTGTTCTTGGAGTTCATGCCATTGCTCTTCTCCAACAGCGTGAGGGATTGTGGTCTCATGGTCTGCAGATTAAATATGGACTCCTAGGTACACTGAAAAACAGGGAAAGTAAAAGTATTCTGTATTGCTCATTTTTCCTACAAGATTTGCCTCTGTGTTTAGAGCACAGTAGAAACATTTCAGTTAATTTTTAAACTGTGATCTGAAACTTGGAACTTGGAAAGTTTCTGTTTCAGTTGGATATACTTTACTCTTTGAGTCTGCAAATAAAACCAATTTTTTTTTAACGGGCTTTTCATAAGCATATCCATCATTAGATTAAAAATCACTTTTTCAATGAGAATTGCTCCTAATTAATTAGTGTTTTCAGATGATTGCATGCATGCACTCAATAATATGAGGGGTGGTTTCTAGGAAGCAGCCTGGCTTTGCTCCCCTGGTTGCAATATAGGAATTGTGTTAATTTGGTGGGACAAAGCAGGTGAACATCAGTGCAGTTATATCAAAGTATTGAATGCTTGTAGTAGCTAATCATGCTAAATGTTACAGGGGGATTGTTTATGCTAATTCTGTTGCACCTTCAGAGAGTACGTAGCAATATGAATAATAAAGTTTTCTTAAACCTACACAGACATAGCCCCATAATTTTGCTAAAAAATGGCATGCTGATCACAGCATTTTATAAACAGCAAAGAAAACATACCTGAACACTTAAACGCTACCTTAACTTAAACACTACCTGAACACTTAAACACTACCTTAAGATGCCTGGCTGTAGCTATGAAATTGTGCAGTTAGATACTTGGAGCATAGTTACACTTCAGTTCAAACCTGGTTTGACAGCTATTCCACCTGAAGTGTTCAGCAAATACTTCTGTGCTGAAGTACTGGATTTTTAGTTTTTAAAAGTATTCCTAGTTATTAGTTGGAGCTTCAAATTCAGTATTGTAATTTTCTTCTCAATGTCCAGAAAGGCTGGAAGTTTTTTGGATTTTTTTTTAAAAATGAAATGTCATGTAATGTCGTGGTGTTGGGAGCTAGGTGGTAACAGAAAATCATCAGACATTTTGTGATACCAAGAAAGCTGTCAAGCTTGATCGTGATTAGTTTGTAGGTCTTTTACTTCAACCAGGTAAAATTCTGTTTAAATAATGAAGTTTGTGCATTTATAGGATAAATCAACAAGGAAATAGTTGTAAAAATAAACAAACCTCACTTTGATGTTCTGAAAAGTAGAACTCTTGAAGCCAGTGCCAGATTTATATATATTTATATAAACATTTTGAAAGATTAATTCTGATTTACTTGAATAAGTAACTGTGATTTAACTTGAGCAGGAGAGGCAAAAACCCCTTGCCACGAGTGCCACACGCAGCAGAAAGCTCAGGTGGAGACGGGTGCCCGGGGCTCCTACAGCCTGGAGCTGGGCCATGAGCTTCACTGTGGGCAGGCTCCCTCCTACAGCCACCAGGTGGGTGCTGGGCCAGGCACTCTGTGCTGGGCACCCCTGTGGCACCTGTACTCAGGGCTCTCAACAGCAGCCAGAGATCACAGCAAAAAGGCAATGCCCTCTTCTGTAGGTTCACCTGAAACATGAAGTGACTGCATCTTGGATTTCCTCCCAGATGGAAGTGAACTATGGGAAACATTGGGATGAAATAAACAACAAGAAGAAAGTGCTGATCAGCCAAGCCTTTAAGAACAGTTCCAGTTCATCTGTGGTCAGCTATTTCATGGAGGTAATAGTGATGGTTGAAAAGTAAGACCTTCACTTCAAATATTTAACAGACAGACTAATAATAAATTTTTTATTTTTTTTATTACAACCTTTTTTTTAAAAAGTATGATGTGTACTAATAATATAAGGCAAGTACCCAGACCTAATAATTTTGAGCTTGGTGAGGTCTTAGCTCAGAGACACTGAATCTCTGACATTTGCTAGAAGATAAATTTTGCAAATACTGGAAAAGTTGGGGTGTAATTTGCTCTGAGGTTTTTGCATTATTAACTCATATAAAATGATTGTAGAGATTTATGAAAGCTGCTTTGGTGACACAATGTGGAAGGAGGGCACAGGTTATAACAACTCAGAATATTACAGCATTTTTATTTTTGACTCTCCTGTAGTTGTAACTAATGCATATTAAAGAAACTTCAGTCTATAACTGGTGAACATGCATGAAAATCTATAGAGTGAATGGCAAATGTGCAAAGGCAGAATCTGTGACCTTCCTGCTTCTGTGTGTGTAACTTACACAGCCCTGAGAATGGGATCTTGTTTTTATTTAAAGTTGCTTCACTTCTTTTCCAGTTTACCATGCAAGTCCTGGAAAAACAGATGAATTATAGAATCCAGCTGCAGCACTTGCACACCTCTCAGGTGTATTTGCAGAGCAGCACCAACTTTGAGGTGCAGTATAATGACCATGTGCCATTTGTGGCTGGGCTGCAGTGGAAGGATGCATCCAGAAATGGCCTGAAGAAGTGGGAAGGTGAAGTACCACAAACCATTTCCAGTCTGTGATTAGAAAAGCAGGCATTGGAAGCTGCTGCCAGGTTTTTGTGAGCAGTTTTGCGTGAGTGCAACAGAATGATAAAGATGTTTGTTGGAAGAGAGAGAGACCCTGGAGATTGTCCAGCCCAGCTTCCTGCTCCAGTCAGGGCTGTTTCTAGCAATAGATCACATCTGTTGTGGCTTTGTCCAGCTGAGTTTTCAAAATCTCCAACCTATCACAGCCTGGCTGGCCTCTTCCAGCAGTTCCATTTACACAAGTGAAGGACATTAGTTTGATTATATCCAACCCAGAGATTTTAGCAATTGGAAGAGAAAAGTTTGATAGTAGCATTTTAGCTTCATTCTGGAACCCCTGGATCTTATCAGCCTTGATGTGGACTTAGAATCCAGGTAGTCTGAAATCTCATGTTTGTGTCAGCTTTAATGTATGTCCCTTGCAGGTGGGTTCAGTATAGACACCCCATGGCTCTACCTGTACACAGCTCACAAACTGCACCAGCCTCAGCATTCTGCTTATTTACTGACATCCCAGCTGACAGCTGCAAGGGCTCTCTCCATTAAAGACCTTGTACTGGAACTATTCTATAAAGACCAAGGCAATGAGAAGGAAGGAAAAGTTCACATTTACACACCAGCTACCACATACCTGCAGGTGGGTGACATGGTGCTTTGCAGGGTGTATGGCTTTGGGGACAGGACTCTGTGGTTTCTAAGCTTCCTCCTCATTTATTTTAGACTGTGATATGCATAGAGATTTAAAACTAATTTAATCATAGTTGCTGTTCATTAGGCAATGTGGTAGACTTCTGTCACTATGCAATTTGACTTATGTTTATGATTAGGATGTTCCTTTATCAGCTTTTCCTCCTTAGGTCACTACTGCCTCAGGCACAGTCATGGAGAAATGTGAGAAACATTCTTGAATGAGAAAAAAGTGTTCATCAACTATTTAGCTTTTTGTCTCTCTCTTGTTTGGAGGAGATAAAATAAACTTTGAACTCTGTCTGGTAATTTTGGGTATTTTGATAATGGAAAAGATGGCACACATTTCTAATAGTTCTTGTAAGTGATCATTCTGTCACCTCTGTGCTGTGCTGCTGCACAATGGAATGCTGTCTGTCCTGGCTCAGCCAGACTAATGTCTTTGTTTTTCAGGCATCCACAGTTAATCATCTTGGGAGGAATGTTCTGCATAGCTATAGTGAAATGGTCTCTCTGTGGAATCAGCTCGTGAAGAATGAGATTCATTTGGAGAATAATGAACGAGCCAAACTTCTCTGCTTTAAGATAAAGAGTACAAAACAGGAATTTAACTTCACAGCCAGCTATCAGAATCTGCCAACGGTGAGAAAGAGAAACAAAAGCAATTTTTTTTGACTCAGCACTCTCTTCCTGAAAGATGTTATTGCTAGTGTTGAAACTTAAACCCTTCCAGTAATGCATTTATTTCTGTCTCTTTTGACAGGCTGCAGTGTAAATCTAGGTTCAAAAAGAAAACAAAAACTTGTGTGGCATGGTCTGGGGTACTTCTCACCTATTAGAGAGCCCAGTCAGTCAGGGAGAGAGGGTGAAGAGAGACAGTGTGACTAGAAAGAGAGCTGGAGATGTGGTTACTCTCAACTTGATGAAGATGTATGAGAGGTGTAGAAGATTTTGCTGTCCTGGAGAATCAGAATCTCTTGTCTGTTAGTGAGCATGGTAACATCCCAGGTTTATAGGCTATTTTAATCTCTACATCCCTTCTAGTCTTAAAATAATTTTTGCTTTGTTGATGTCTGTGGCACAGGAAGGATAATCAGCAGTTTCTCCTCAAAAGAAGTTCTTTGATCAGTTACTTTGGTCCACTCACACCTTGAAGGAAGTCTTAAAAAGTGTTTTTCTAAACATAGCTTTGAAAATGCTTTTTCCATGCTTTGAAAATCCAGTTTGGTTTTTTATGTACCAGAGCTTGCCTGTGTTCAAGTAGGTGCCACTCAAGTGATACATTAATGGGCATTTGTCTTCTGCTGGAGTCAGTTTTCTACTGATGGCACTTTTAATCCTCTGAGAGATTAATGGAGATCTGGACTTAAACTGCAGCAGAAATGGTTTGTCTGTGAAGTGACAGCCTTGCTGCATCCTGTTGAACAACATGGTTTCCATATTGAGGTTCCTGAATATGAATGCAGTAAATCTGATGCAATTGCCCTTTCCTGTTCTGGCCTCATGATCTGAGTGCAGCCTAAGAAGACAAACTTTTCTGTGAAGATTGTATGGAGAGATTATAAAAGTCAGCCTGTTGTACTGCAGTGTGAAGGTCAGATAAAGGAGCTGAGGAAGGAGAAGATGCTCTATCAAAAACGTGCAACCCTCCATTTCAGGTTTAGTATTCTTATCTCTATCTTTTAAGAATGTTTTGGCCTAAATTTAATGTGCATCTTGATGCTCTTAGGAAATGTTCTGGGCTTTACAAAGTGAGAGTGGCACATGCACAGAGTCTGTTCTTTGTCCCATCTGGTTCCCTGAACTTGCTCAAGTACAGCAGCTTCATAGGTTGATTTTTTGCATCCATTAGGTTTTGGCCTCTTTGTTGAAATGACAATGAACAGGCCTGTTACAGGCAACAGCCCATGTGTGCTGTGGCATGTTTGCTGGCAGCTCAGCCAGGCAGATAGCCTCCTTTCCTGAAAACAGCAGGATTTATGGTGCGTCCAAACTTGTGTGTGGTGAGAAGTTCCAAAATCCAGATCTGATTCTCTGTGCCTTTTTCCTAGTCCTTAGGCATTATATAGTCATTCTAAAGCCAGAGGTATCCTCTTAGAACATGTAACAAATGATCTTGTTTAGGTTTTGGAATATATTTCCATTTTCTGATGAGAATGAGTACACTTCTCCTACATGCCGGCTGTCCCTGAAATTTCTCTCTTCATTATCCATTACTAAAACGCAGCCTGAAGGCCTTATTAAAAATGTGTGCTCAGATTAGAAACATCTGGATCACTTCTGGGGACATCTCAGCTTTCTTAAGGCACAGCAGCATCAACAGGAGTGCACAGGAGTGCTGCCTTAGGAGCCACTGTGCAGCTTAGAGATAACTAAAACACTGGGAGGTGGCTTTTCAGTAGAAAAATATGTAAATGAAGAGCTGTTCCAGGTATTCTAACATGAGTAAAGGCAGTCCAGCGTCTGCTTATAAGGGTTTGTGCATGCTTCCAAGAGGTCTGACTAAGTAAATGTGCAGAAATATTTAATCAAGTCCATAAACCATTACACTGAAGTAAACTACTCCTAGAGCTGTGCAGTGCTGAACTTTTGTTGCACAGGATTCTTGGCATGTAGATACTGTTTCTGCATAAAGCATAGAATGTGGATAGGTGAAATTTTCAAACCTGCCAGGAGCTTTTGGACACTCCCTATTTGAAATGAAGTCTTGGCCATGCAGGTGTAGAAGGTGTATGTGCTGGTTGTGCATGTCAGAACTTGAGAGCAGAACCCTCTCCCATGCATTTACCAAATCCAGGATGGAAACTCTATCAAAAATTCAGGCTAGTGTGTGGAGTTTGTATAAAGTTGTCATTATGCTCTGTAGTTTCCTAAATGTCCAGTCCCATGTGTTTTGCTTCTATACCTGACACCCTGGTGGTAGCAGATAACTTTGGAGTTCAAATTGAACTCTGCATGATTTCTTTTTGTAGTTGTCTATTAAGAGCTTTTACACTTTGTTTATTTCTTGGGTTTTTTCCAGGCATCCTTTTAAAGTGCCTTTTCTGCAGAGCTTCTTTCTGCAGGAGACATTTACTGTTGACAAAAAGCAAAAGCACTATTTCATGGAAACAAAAGTTTTGATAAATGGAGTGGAGGAAACAGTTCAGACTCTCATACTTGGTTACCAACCTGAAAACCCCTATGTGAGTTATCCAAAAACTTCCTTTAGTCTGATATACCAAAGCAGCTTGTAAATGAGTGGTTTACTGGAGAAAAATGCCATTTTCCTTATGGTCCTTGCATTTTTTCTCAAACTTCTTTTTAGATTTGTGCTGGCTTAACTCATCCTTATAACTACAGCATGTTTCCCAAAGATGTTGAAATGTGCATTTTAACTCTAAGTCATCAAAATGTGAGTAAATTTCCCATTAGATTAGCTAGGAGACATTAATTATCTGTTTATTTACACTTTGTCTTTTCAGACCTCACTTGCTATAGGTCTTTAGTTTCTCACCACAGAGTTGCTGCAACCAAAATTTTCAGAGGGTGATTATGTCCTTGGTACCTCCTTAATTTTGTATAATAATATGTTGTGTAGTAATCCATGATAAGAATACTTCAAATATTATTTTTAGAATGTTATTATGCATGAATGTTATCAATAAAACAAGTACTGGGATAGAAGGGATTCAGGGTTCTCACCCTTATCTAGCTGTGTGTATTCATCTTTCTTACCAAATGTATTTTTTAAGCTATTTTTCCTTATTCTCTTGTTTTTCATTCTGAGCCAAAATGTAATAGCTTGAAACCTTCATTTTTCATGATGTGTAGGGATGACTTCTCTGACCTTTCATAATACACAGGGTTAATGCTCAGTGCACTTTGCTTACTCCCACTCTTACACAGGTGAAGCATGAGCTTGAGACTGTCTTAAAGGTGAACAAGGAAGATGTTCTCAGTTTTCTAGGGAGGTATCAGGACAAATCCAGTGAGGCAGATTTCAGACATCTTTTACACATGGATGTGACACACTCGTTCCAGGTACTGGGTGGGTTTAATTTTTGGTATTTTTTATGTCTTGCTGACTGTTTTACTGTGTTGTCTTTAGAATTATAATTGTTTGTTGCTGGTAAATGTCCTAATCCAATCAAGTCCTGGCCCTGACAAATAACTGTAGGTATCTCAGCAGGTTCACTTATGAATAAATTGTTTGTGTCAGTAATACTTTGTAAGGCACACATTGTCCTTTTTTTCATGCTTTTTTTACTGCTTTCAATATATTTTTCAGTATCTTGGGATATAACTGGTAAAACTTGATATGCACATTTGCTTATGTACATCACCCACTTTGTGCTAGAAGTTGAGACATTAAGTCAGATGAGGCAATTGGGAGGAATGCAATGTTCTATTCTGATATTTTACCTTGTCAAATAGCTTGAGTTTCCACAAGCAATGGCCCTAAGTGGGGACCTGTTCTCCAGGCAGACTAAACTGGAACACTTGGACTGTGGTGTGAGTGTAAAAGTCATCATCAACAAGAACACGTCTTCACAGGTCAGTCCCTGGTCATTACAGTCTTGTTGCTTCAACTTGAAGCTTTTGCAGTTTGTACACTCAATGACTATAGTGAAGAGGTGTAAATTGTTAGGGAAACAGTTAACTTTTGATGCTTAGATTTTGTTCTGGCTAGATAGCTACTTGGGGTTGGAATAGTTGGTTTGTGATTTGGCTGAAATTCAGAAAACTCTTAATGTCTAATTAAAATGTACTTAAAATTGAATGTAGCTCATATTTTGTTGTGACAGGGTTGGGATAAAGACAGGGAGATCACTTACCCATTACCTTCATAGACAAAACAGGCTCAACTTGGGCAATATTAATTTAATTTATTGCCAAATAAAATTAGTTGGATTATGAGAAACAAAGATGAGAGCTAAAAGCTCCTTTCCCCCTTTGCTCCCCTCTCTGCTTTTGTCCACTCCCAACTTGTCTGCAGTCTCATTGCTCAGGCTGATGTTTCAGTATGTGTATGATAATCTGGGATCCTTAATGTCCTGCTCTCCTTTTTCTCTGTGCAGGCCCAGGCAGCCCTGAAGAGTTATGGTGAGAACAATGTCAATGGCTCCCTTCACCTGCATTCCAATGGAAGGGAAATGCTGATGCTGGAGGTTGATATGAACAATGAAAAGAGGAGGAATGCCAGAATTGTTGAACTGAGGGCTTTTCTCCATCAAACAGTCCTGACAAATCCAGAATCAGTACAGTTCCAGCTCATGAGCAAGATATTTCCATCAAGGTAGAGAAATCAGAATGTTGGTTAATTGAGGAACGTTCTGGAATGCAAATTTAAATGTAATTACTTTCCTATGGCTGCAGCAAGGCCACTGAGTAAATGCCAGTTCCTGTGTTATCCCTATTATTGAAATACTTCTGCTCATGTTTCATAAGTTGGTATAAGGTGTGTTAATGTGTTCCAGATGCTTTTGAAGGACTTTGTATAGAGAACTTTGAGTGAACAGATAGTACAAGTTATGCCAGTGGAAAAGGGCACTTCCCAGTGTTTATTATAAGGTTTTTAAAGTATTGGAGAAAGCTCTCAGGTGGCAGAGATGGGAAATAGCAATTTGACTCTCCAAGTTTCAGCTGATTTTTCAAATGTCACAAATACAAAAGTATGCAATGAAGAATTTTAGAACTTCTGCCGAGGTCCCAGTGTTTACTCATTGGATGGGATAAGGAGAATGAGAAAATAAGAGTTAAAGAAATCAGGAGTTACTACAATTTAGATGAAGCACATTAGATTTACTAGTAATACTAAAAATAGATAAAATATTCCAAGAAGGGTATTTCACGTGGTTCTGTAGTATGCTTGCAGTTCTGGGTTTCCAAAAGGGCATTAATTTGTTTAAATACCAGGGTAAGCCATAAGAGAGCAATTTATTGCAGTTCACAGGAAAGAAAACAGAGCACTTAAAATTTTTGGAATGACAGTTTGTTTAGAGTTTGTTTTACAGGGAGAATACAAACAAAAATAAACTGTTAAATGTTTCTGGAGAACAGCTAAAAGGATGCAATCTGTACAGACTTCAGTTACTGAGTGATGGAATCAATCTTACTTCTCTGAACTGTGTAGTTTTGTTCTTCCCATGGAGTGGATTTTCACTGAGGTTTTACTTGTCATCAGTCTTCCAACAGGGTTCCAGTTTCTAGGAGGGATGTGTAACACTATGAAAACTGGAGTGATTGCCTCACTTTTAGGTATTTTGTGTAGTATACTTGAGTCTAGAAAGTCAGACAGTTTAGTGGGTATTTTGTTGAAGGCCATGTGAAAATTGTGTCTCAATCTTATACTTAACACTGAAAATGGAACTTTTTGTTGCTCCAGCAGGTTTCCTTAAAAAGCTGTGCCATGTTTCTCCAACACCATTCAATTCAGGGTCAAGATGCAAAGAAATATTGTTGGTTCATTTACCAAACTCAAATGCTGGTGACACTTAAAATTATTTTTTTAAACTGGGTTCTCAAATGCTGCTTTTAAATCAGCACCAAAGAGATATTTCATATTGTGACAGAGAAGCTTCATTACCAACTCAAAGTCTGCCCAGCTCTTTCTTTTATTAGGACCCATAACAAAAGCTTTCAAGAAATTTAAAGAAAAATTAGTCTGCCAATGTGGGAAGCTTTACTGAGGGATTTATAAACATGTGGTGAATCGTGTGTGCTGACTGCAAGGCATCTGATGGCCTGAGTCACAGCACTGGAACGAGTGTCCAGAGAGTCTGTGGGGTCTCCATCCTTGGAGATACTCCAAACCTGACCACACACACTCCTGAGCACCCTGCTCTCATTGATCCTGCTTTGAGTGAGGAGGGCTGTCTTGACAATCCTGAATCAACCATAAAAGTATCTTACTGGCAATTTTATGTCTGTCTTTTTAGACTTCTGTTGTCTTCTGACTTGAAGCTTAATGAAAATAGGCTTCAAGTGGATTTCATGGGAGCCAAGGAGCAGAAAGTTGGTTTTGTTTTGTCCCTGAATGGAAGAGTGCAACACACTTTTACTGGATTAAAGGCCATACCTCATCTCCTTTCTCTGGATGGATTACTGAAGTGCAAAAACAACATTCATGATGGTACTGTGTTCCTTTGTGTTTTGTTCTAACCTGCAGCTATCTAAGGACACTGCTTAATTGTAATGGAATCCTTCCTGGGCTGCAGAATGTACTCAGCTCTGGGGCCCCCAACAGAAGAGCAATGTGTACCTGTGTACCACAGAGATATCAGAGGGCTGGAGCCCCTCTGCTCTGCAGCCAGGCTGGGAGAGCTGGGGTTGTCAGCCTGGAGAAGAAAAGACTCCAGGGAGACCTCAGAGCCCCTCCAGTACCTAAAGGGGCTCCAAGAGAGCTGGAGAAGCACTTTGGACAAGTCTTCAGACTCACAGAAGGCAGGTTTAGATTGGATATTAGGAAGAAATTCTTGTGTGGGTGATCAGGCAATGGAACAAATTGCCCCGAGAAGCTGTGGATGCCCCATCCCTGGAAGTGTTCAAGGCCAGGCTGGACAGGCTTTGGACAACCTGGGGCAGTGGGGTTGGAACAAGATGGACTTCAAGGTCTCTCTATCCTGAACCATTCTGTGATTCTGTATAATGCAGAACAGAGTACTTAGCATGCAAAATCAACCCTGGGTCATTGGGTTGAGACTATTTTTCAGTGAAAATAGTTTGGATTCAGTAACATAGTTTGGATTTTTCATGTTTTCATGGATTAAAGGAAATAGTGGGTGACCTCTTTCCTCTTCTGAAATGTGGGGGCTGACTTGAGAGTCCCACTCCTTTGAATGGCCCCATGGGTGGAGTAGGTCACTGCAGAGCTCTGGAGGGAATATTAGCCTGCAATTACACAAGTACTAGGTCACAATCCATCTGTAAATTTTCCTTCAGAGGGAGTGCAGTATAGTACAGGGCCTAAGGGCACACAAAGCTTGGTGAATAAAAAGGAACAGCTGCCAGAAATATTATAATGTAATTTATTTTAAACACAGACACTCACTAGTAGAAAAACCCTCAACACTGAACTGCTTTGCTCTCTAGATTAGGCAAACTTATCTAGTGTAATAAATGGAAATTTTTCTACTTCCTCCTGGTATTAAAGTAATGGTTAATTTATACATTATTTCTAAAACTGTGACTATTTCTGTCCCAAGAATCTCTCTCTCCACAGTAATAATTTCTGCCTGTTACAGGTAACATCAATGTGATGGTCAACCAAAGACTGTACGGACTGCAAGTCAGGAACAGGAACGTGTTTGGGAATACCACTGTGCACAATCTCACTGTTGCCATGGTTCAGAATGGCAGTCAGGCAATCCCAGGGGAGGCAAGACTGAAAGGACACCTGGAACTGAGTAAAGAGAAGAAAAGGGGGCTAGCTAGCTTCCAGGTGGATGAGAAGGATCTTTCTGTAGATTTTTTCAATATCATGGATCATGGGCACAGCAGAGTCAGTGGGACTTTCACACATAATGTTGACTTTTTAAAAGATGCAGGTAGGAACAAAATCTGACTTGATGGTGTGTTCTAATACAGTGAATTTATCTAAATGACTTCTGATCAGTGGAAACAGATGAGTTGTGTTTGTTCCCCACCAGAACAAAATGTGTTCTAGACTTAGCAGCATTCTTTTGGATATTGTTGAGAAAATTAAATTGTCACAGAAATAGTTCAAAGAATTTTGAAATATTTCAGAGTAAATTATTTCTTTCCTGTACATCTGTGTTCTTGCACAGCATCTAAGCTAACCAGTTCCTCCAAGTGTAGTTTTATGCCAAGTGTGGTTTCCTAAGCAAAGCTGTGGATTTTCATGAACTGGAGTTATCAGTAATTTTCATGGGTTCCTTTGGACAGAATAAATATTTTCTGAATTTTTCTGACAGCTGACTACTGGAGTTGGACACAGTACCAATTGGTAAATATCCTTTATCAAAAGAAGGAAAGTTCTTGATTTCCAAAGTACCTGCCACATTTTAATTTAGCAGTCCCTTTTTAATATGATTTTCACCTGGTAGGTAATGTCCTTCTATAAATATCAGTAAAGTGATCACACTTTATATAAAGGTGTGTGTTTTCTTATGAAAAATTACAGAAGGCTTCTTTTGATCTGTAATACATCTTTGTAGTCTGTAATGACAACCCAGAAGTGCTGTGTTGATTTTACTTCCTTCCCTGTCAATAGGGTTGCCTTTGGATGGCATTCTTACTGCCACATGTGAGCATGGCACAGGAAACCACAGCATTGCCATAGCCCTGCAGAGTGGCAGTGACAGGATGCTTGCTGTGTTTGAGGGGCACAGAGTGGCCACAGAGCCTCCAACATCCCAGCTGTCTGTGAGCTTAAAGCACAACATCTCAAAGATCAAGGAACATGGGATCCCTTTTGTTTTAGAAGCTGCTGGCTATTATGAGGTAAGAAGAGTTCTGCCTGTGAAAGTTTAATTTCTGGCAGGACCATTTGTGTATATATAATAACTCTAGGCTTTTCCTATGCAATCTATATTTTTATTTTAGAAGCTGCTCTTTTTTTGAGATGTACTAAATTACTGAGTGAAAGAAAGGTGTTGTCTGCCTCCTTGTCATACTGTGGACCTGTCATCTGAGCTCCTGGAGATGAACCTAGACTAAATGAGATGCTCCATTCAGTTCTCATTTAAGTGAAATGCTTTGCTGCATATGAACATACGTCTTGTCCAATTTTATCTTTCCCCTATAAATGGGAAGTGGACCACCAGGCCTAAATCTTGCCTCTGGTACTGAATTTAACTGGTCCTGGTGTCATCCTTTGGATGGTTGCTAAAGATCAGAGCAGTGTTTAGCATGGCTTTCCCTTTGGAAATTTCTACCCCCAGAAGCATTATGGACCATGGTTCCTGGCATGGTGTTGCTTGGCCACTCTTCTCTGCATCTGCATTTCTGCTATAGATCTGTGAATGTTACAGCTCTATTGTATTGCAGATTATCTTTTCATAAAAGAAGAGTTCAAATACTTTGCTATCTCAGACATCCACTGCAAGGCTCAAGTCACTCACATGTTATATTTGGGTGGCTTCAACCTCTGTGGTAGGGTGAGACACAGAGGTGTGCAAAGAATTCTGAACAGTTCCTCTGCCTTGCTTTTTAATAGTTCCAGTGCTTTAATTGTTTGTGCCTGAGGGCTCAAATCCTTCAGGGTACTGAATGCTCTCAGTATGTTTTGGAGCCAGAAGGAATTATTGATACACTGCATTTAGAAGGTCTGGCATAACACTACAGTCTCTATTTGAAATGAGGCTGCCTTGATGAATTTGCACTTTTATTTTACCAGTGCTGCCTTCCTGACACAGGCTGTGATGTTTAAGCACAGTGCAACACACTCTGCCTTTCCCAGTTGTTGTTT
Organism: Zonotrichia albicollis; assembly: GCF_047830755.1. Taxonomy (NCBI): domain Eukaryota; kingdom Metazoa; phylum Chordata; class Aves; order Passeriformes; family Passerellidae; genus Zonotrichia; species Zonotrichia albicollis. Next base: position 10,046,338 of record NC_133834.1, read on the forward strand.
TTTTCCATGATTTGCTTTCTTCTGTGCATAGAATTTCTCCAGAAAGATTGCTGCAGGGATAACAACCACAGTGGAGACAGAGCAGCTCAGGATTGAAATAGAGAAGAAAACCACTGACACTGCTATAGAAATTTCTCTTTCACTTCACCATGATGTGGGAGGACTGATGGACATTGTTCCACGTGTACTAGAGGTTTGCAGAAATCATGCCATTTATTTTAATGTATTTAGTGCACTAAACACTCAACTGTTTATCTTTTGGAAACAGAACTCTAACTTTTAATCTATGTTTTGGTGCCTTCATCCATTTGATCCTTAAAGTAGCTTTGTAACTTGCTCCTTTGAATTTTAGTTCTACCTGCTTTTCTTAATTTTCTGAATGTGCTTTGTTGACAACATCAACAGGTTGCTTGCAGTGGAGAATCTGCTAACAAACAACTTTCTGGCCTTTGCAATGGTGCAATTGCATTCCATCATTTTGAGGTACTTGCTTCATTTATAAACTTTGCTCTCAACAGCACAGTGTCTTATCTACTGTGGAGGGAATAAGTACTGAAAGTATCAGACACTTAGAAATGGATTTGAGCTTCCTGGAAGTTTTGTGTGCACTTTCAAATATTTTCATTAATAATTGGTTTGGGTTTTCTTCCTGTTGTTTCTATTATGGAACTCCAAAATAAAGATTTGAGTCCATCTCTCCATTTGTTTCAGCATTTATAATTATGTAGGATGAATACAAAGTGGTGTAGGGAACAGTTCTCTCTAGTAATATGAGCTTTTAAAAACAGTATGTGACCTGACAGGAAAGCAAACTTGACCACAGTTTTCTGTAATTTTTCAGACTCCAGCAAGAGTTTCACTGAATGGGTCAATATTTACCAGCAACTTTACTCTCATCCTCTTTGGACACATTTCTTTTCATGACGTATTTGCCTGCCTACAACTCTATGCCACCAGTAACACCCATCCTCATTTAGAAATCGACTTCCAGCATTCTTTGCCTTCACTTCATTCTCTGGGAATTGCCAGAGAGAACCAACTGAAGGTGTCAGCCATGAGAAGTGACAAGTACAAGGGCATCCTTGGTATTGTCCTCGGGCCTTGCACTTTGGAAGCTGATGGGGAAGTGAGCCTGGCAGGCAATGAGACAGGATGGGTACTTGCTTTTAGAAACAAGTGTGTCAGTCTAGAGGTAAGCCCAGATTGTTGTTTTCTGCATGCCCTTCCAGTCTGTGTATTTCAGATCACTGACTCACAGAAAACTGTCTCCTGATACATTTATGGATAGGCCAAATTTGGTCATTAAAGTTCTTACAGAGCAATGAGTCAGAGCATTTGCAGGGGGAAGTGGTAATTTGGAGTAATACAATGTTGGGTGTTGCCATAAAAATGTTGCTTAATAATAGTTTATTAACTTTTGTCCTAAAATCTAGTGAAAAGCATGTCCTTTCAGTGTGGAATTGTGGAGGTTAAGATTTTTTCCTTCTGCATTAGTTATGAAAAGATTATTTGAGGATTTATTCTTCTTTCCCCTCTCCCCCCCATGTAGATTTTTTCAGGTTTTTCACAGAGAAATTTCTGATTTCTCTCTGAATCAAGCTGTCTTGTATGGTCCTTTCCAAACACAGATTGTTTCAGAAAGAAGAAATGCTTTCTCATGAATTAGGAACAAATGCGAAGACAGTTGCTTTGCTTTGTGTGTTTTAAATTGTGTAATCTTTTCTGTTGCAGAGGATGGGATTGCCTCGTGCTGCAGTCTTGGGGGGCTCATTTCAACAGAACATCTGCAACGTGGGCTTGTTAATGAAGCTGCAGTGTGATGGCAGAGCAGTGGATGTGCAGATAGACACCTCCTGCCAGCATGAATACACACTCCAAGGGATGCTCAGGCATTCGTTTCCCTGGCTCAGCCAGCTTGGGCTGCCTTTTGAAAACTCAGTCCTGTTCTCTGCAGCCACAGACTCCACCACAGAGGGCATTTTCCTGCTGCAGGCTGGCAGATGCAGACTGAGGGCTAGAGGGGACCTCTGCATTCAGAATAAAGCTGACTGGACACTGGAAACAGAAACAGAATGCCAACTTCTGCAGGTAGCTCTGGGAGGGTTTTAAAGAGAGTTTGGGGATCCAATGAAGGCGCTGTGGGTTTTAGCCAATGTGGCACTGCTGGAGCGCTGGGAAGGCACTCTGAAGGCACCCCTGTGCCAGCATTGGGCAAAGGCAGTGTCACACATCCCGCTCCAGGTGCTCTCTGGGACTGAGATCGGTTCAGCCTTTGCTGAGCGCTGCCTTCGCAGGCCGACACTGCCCTCTAAGGCTGAACAGCAAGATCAGCCTGAACTCTGCCAGAAATACATTCCCTGGTCTGTGAGCCTTCTATCAAAAGAGAACTTCCTTGGTTTTTCCAATTAGCCTCACTGACTACGTTGGAAAGAATGACTATTGCAAAATCAGGGTTTTTTCCTAGATGTTCATAGGCATTTATATTTTGCTTTCAAATCCTCAAACTGAGTAACTTCCTCAACTACAAAGTGGCAACATAAAAATGACAGCAAAGTTGTAGTGAGAAGGGAATGAACATCCCTTAAAGTATTAAAAATAGTAGAATTTTCAGTGTTTGTAGAAATCCTTTGACAGAATGGGAAGAAACCTTTCATTTGGGATGTTGCACAAGACAAGCTGGAAGTTTAATTATTATAAAAAACAAACCTTCTACAACCAGGTGCATGAATGTCTGTTAGGCGTATGATTTTTTGTACATTAATTTGTTTGAAAACTGAGATTGGTGTGGTCTGGATGAAACATAGAATGTTTAGTAAACTTTGCCTATCTGAAGAAATATGTATTTTATGGTTTTTGTAAATGTAAAACTTTGTAAAGATGCAGAAGTCGTGAATTCTGCAGGACAGTCCTTAAATCATCAGGTCTTATTCAGGAAAAATCACCATCTTTCTTGTTGAGGGGGAGAAAAATGGCAGCTTGGAGATTGTAGGTTTTGTCTCTGATAGAGTATCATATAATATACACTTGTCTTAAAGTTTGTATATTCCAAAGGATTTTTTGTTTAAATCTTGCTAGGATCTCAGTTTCCCAACTCAGTCCCGGCTCACAGGATCCATCCAGAAGGACAAGTGCCAGGCAGAGCTGCTCTCTGTCCTGGAAACAGGAGGCAAAACTGCCCGGCTTGAAGTGAGAGCAGAGTGCAAGCCAAAGCTGGCTCTGGAAATTCAGTTCAGGCATGACCTCCCCCAGCTGAGGGAAATCCCAAGGGAAAATGAGCTGTCCATCACTGCACGGAAACACTTCAGATATGTCATTGGAGTGGGAATGAAACTGGGGGCCTGTGAGCTTCAGATGAATGGGGACTTTGACCCTGAAAAGAACCGGCAGTGGAAAATGCTTATAGAAAACAAATGCCAAACAATTCAGGTATGGAAAAGAATTTTCTCCTTTAATGTTGAATTTATACATCTAACTGGTATAATGCTATGCTAAAGTCAAAAGACAATAATCTAGGTACTTCAAAGAGGTAGCAGAGAAATAATAAAAACATTCTCTTTAAATGTTGCATCTTACTTCTGGAGCCAGTCATTTACTGTATTTTCATATGGCATACACCAAATTTTCTGTTAATCAGTACCTGCAGATAATGGACTTCCTTGTACTAGCTCTGATGTGTTTTCTAAAAGATGATTGAGAACTCTGAAGGGTTTTTCTGTTCAGAAATTATGATTATTCAAAGTTGTCTCTCAAGATTTCTGAAATATCCTGTGCCTATGCTGCCTGATATACTTGATTTACAGCTAGGTGATTAAAGTTACTATTATGAATTAAGTTTCAGAGCTATAATGTATTTGTGGTTAAGTGCCAAAGTGGTGGTTTTTAAAACTTTGTTCTTTCCTTTACAGGATCTTGGAGCACCAATGAAAATTGATGGCTCAGGCTATCTTTTGATGGATGAAATGAACCTAGATTCACAGACACTGATCACTGTTGATGAAAGTAAATTCCGAGGACTCTTTATACTAAAAGTCACTGATGTGAGTACCCTGCAGGCTGTTGGAGTGTGTGAACAAACTACTCAGTAATGTACTCTAACCTATGTTATTTGGAACAAATAGTCAAGCTAAAGTAATAAATGCCAGAATAAAATTGAAATAATAAAATCTTTGAAAATCTGGCACCTTCAATGTGCAGTAACTGATGCATAGGACAATAGGATATAGGCTCTGGCACTTCCTGAATAATTTCCTTGTTATGCTCTTTATGTGTAAATTTTTGTTGTTTGTATTCTACTGTTGGATGTTCTTACTTTCTGTTGTTTGTATTCTACTGTTCTTTACATCACTGTGATTTATCCTGCAAAATAATAGGCAGTGATTAAAGGAGACACTGCTGTTTATTCAGTTAGACAGCAACACAGGGAAGGCTGTGAATCTCTTGCTTTTCTGTTGACAATTACAAGTTGGGATTCTCTCATCATCAGAGCAAGAGAGCAGAGAGCAACACAAGTACCTGTTTCCTCAGGTGCTTCACTTTCCTGCCAAAACTGGTAATTCCTGCATGTTTCTGTGCCATAGGGAAACAACATAGTGGGAGTTTAATTCCTCTTAAATGTAGGATAGACAGGATAGACAGATTTCTCGTTTGAGCTCTGTACTGCAGTGGTCTTTGGGTTCTCCATGTGCTTTGCTCTGTGCTGTGAAATGTTACCAGGAAAGACAAGAGCTGGATGCAGTGCTTACCCATAACATCCAAGGAGCTGCTGACATTGGCATTCCCATGAGGATGTTACTTGATGTGATATCAGAAAAAACCAGTGACTTCTATAAAGGATTTATCAATTTCTGTGTGAACAACAAGCAAGTAAGTGTCTTCTCCATATCAGTAATATGTGAAATAGAAGTTGAAGTGAGTTAATTGATTTGGTAAATATTGTTGCAAATGCAATACTTAGCTGTGGCTGGGTTAGTTCTAAAGGCCTTCATTAAATGAAGGCAGTATCTTTCAGCCAGTCCTTTTGTCCTTCTGTGCAATTGCTCCTTGCAACAAATTTGACATCATCAATGATCCTTGACTCTCATTTGTAAATGATCTCAAACCTTCCTTATCAAGAATCTCACTTGGTGCAGCATATTCCCTTTTAAAGTACAAAGCCGTGACTTCTAAAAAAATTAGACAGTTCTTCACCATAAAATTTTCATAGTTTTCATAATTTTATTCTAATGTGTAATTAGTCCAATGATTATGGTTATTCAGAGAAGTCTCCATGTCAGAGATGTGCCACAGTTAACTTTTGTCATATTTACTTCAACTGAGCAGATTACAGAAGAACTGAACTTTGTCCAGAAGTTGGATGTTGTGTCTGTTAACTACAAACTTACTCATAACATAGACACATTGAAGACTTTGCAAATAAAAGACAGGATTGAGTTGCAGGTAGGTTGTGAACCTGGAGCCATGGCACGAGGGGGGCACCAGCTGGGGAAGTGAGATGGCAAAGGGCAGTGGGTGTAGATGGGACTTTACCCGTTTGCTGTTTTGGTGAGGGGGAGTCCAGGTGCTCCCTTTGTTCTTGAGGGGAGTCCTGAAGCTCAGTTTGTTCTCATGGGAGAAGAGTTTGGACCAGGACTTTCCACAGGCCTGGGGCTGGAGGTTGCTCCAGTGTGGAGTGAGAGGAGGGCACTGGATCTGTGTGTCTGACAGAGCTGCAGTGTGCCCTGCACACACAGGGCAGAGGACAGCACTGCTGGGATTTCACTGGCTCCTTTCCAATTGGTATTTTCCTTCTGAAATTGCTATTACCATTGCCATTACCTGGCATATTTTTTAATCTGATAAACACAAGACTTATTAGCCATGTAACTGAATAGCATTAAAACATGGCCATACTTGAGAATACATGTTAAATGGTTGAATTCCAAAATAAAAGGGACAATTATAACTATGTTGTGTTGTGTTATAAAATGATACAAGATGCATCTTTGACATATCTTTGAGATTATACTGTCTCAACCAAAGAAAGAACCCTGACCAGCAGGAGCTTTAACTTTTACAATTCTGTCCTTTCACAATTTACTTTTGTTGCACACAGGCTATCTTGAACCTCAAAGTTACCAGGAGCTTTGGTTTGAAAGTTCTTTATGGTGCTCACCTGACAGTTCTTGAAGGACAAATTCAGGAGTTGGAAAAAAGTACCAACATAACAGGGAATTTCCATCACTCTTTGCCATGGCTGCTACAAGCCAGAGTCCCATCATCTTTGCAGGTCATTTTGGGGTTTGGTTGTTTTGTTTGTTTTTAATTGTAATTATTGTCCTGTATAAGGATGTAATTCAAGTTCATGGCTTGAATGAAAACTCCTATTTTGTAAGGCACAGGATGGAAGCTGATATTTTCTCATATTTACAAGCTGTGGATGCCTAAAACCTGAACTACTGAAATAGAAAGTTTCTCCTTGACTGCTTTCTCAACAAGATTCTTCCATTCTGGTCAGTGGTAGTAGAGTGGGTACTGTTGATATTGTAACTCTACAGGACAGCTAGAGCACATTGCACCAGGGACTGGAGTATTGCTCCTGTGCTCTTGAATGGGAATTTTATGCTGAAAGAAGTGTTTCTTTGGGTGCTATTTTGAGAGAAGTATTGGAGTACCCACTGTCTGGTAAATATTGTCACTAGGTGTATATTAAGTATCCTTTACAAGAAGGAAGTTGTGTTTGTGGGATAAAAAAGAACAGAATGAAAATTTGCCATAGATCAGTGAGGCTGGCATGGCTTGACATTCATTCAGTTGAATGAGCTTCATACTTGAAAGATGATTAATGAAAGACCAAGAGACATTTTATTAATGTAGACATAAGTGTAGACTAGCCAGAGCTTTCTTTCACTTCCATTTTGCTCTGTCTTAAAACTAAATACTATATAAATATTGTTTTGAGAACTTATATTTACATGTCATTTTTAGATAGATGTGGTTTTTCAAGGGAGAAACACAACTCAAGAGAGATATGTGCACATTGCAGCTGGAGAAACATCACTCACATACATCATAAACTCCCGTTATGTTGGCCACCAAGTGGATCTGTTCTGCCAGAGTGTGCACAGCAGTGAGGTTCTCCAGGCTTCAGGCTACCCTAAGGCAATCAACTTGATTTTCAGTGCACAGAAATCAGGTGGGTACCTGCCATTCCTGACTGGGTTTTTATTCTATAATAGCTCTATCAGGATGTTTCAGCTGGTCCTTCAACAGGCTACAGACTGACTAAGATTTGCTGGTAGTACCTAAAAAGAGGCTTTATCTTGTTTGTAAGTAAACCTGTCATTCTGAAACTGCATCTGTGATTAATGAAGCCAATCCACCCTCAAAGCTTGCCCTGGCATAAATCCTATCTGCATATCTCTCTTACACTGTGATCAGGTACTTTAAGTGCCCCCAGGAGAATTTATTCATGTTAAAGAAAACTAACAATTGTGAGAGCACCAAAGGGCAGGAATTACTGAGCTTAGCAGGCACTGAAGCAATACTGGTGTGAGTGGCATCAGATCCTTTCACCCATTCAGAACAAAGCAACAGGAGAGGAGGAGAGGTTGTTCTCAGGACAGCCACAGTCACCATGTGATTTCCACCACAAACCCACCATTTCTGTGGGTTTTGTCTTACCTTAAAGAATTTGCAGGGTTTCACATCTCTTATCTCACTTTGATATTTTAGCAGTCTTGTATTTTCCTTTTCAAAAATGAGAAGTTGTAGGACAGTGGGGAAAGGTCTTCAGGTCATGCACTTTGGGCATTGTTGAGCTGCTGTCGCTGGGTGCAGAGGAGTCCCTGGAGGTGAGAACAGCTCAGAGCTCTTCCCTGGGAGGGGCTGCTGCAGGCCAGGGATGCAGTTGGCTGTATGGGTTAGTCAGCTCTAGCTGCACAAACACATTCCTGACAGGAACTAACTTGCCACTTAACACTGATGTGGGTACACAAGCTCTGTTATTTCTACAAGACTTTGTAAGGACAAAGTTCAAGGACATCCAGAAAAACTCTGCCCTCCTCCGACCACAGGCTGAAGTTCTTGGAATCCTGAATGATGACTTTGTCTTGATGTATTAATGTATTAAGCTAAAAGCTGTCTGGGTTGATTTTATGCAGGCAGTACTGAAATTTCTCAAAAATCAGCTGCTCAAATTGGAACTGTTTTGTCCCTTCATATAGAAAACAAAGCCAAGACTGTCTGTGAAATCCAGTATGATGAGAAAGATATAACTGTGACTGTGGATGTTGACACAGACTTTGAACTCTCTGGTATATTTGTGTTCATGGCAGAGGTGAAACATTCAATATCACTTCTCCATCACCTGGGACTTCCCTTCTTTTTTAAGGTAATGCACCTCTAAACTTTTGCTGTGCTTTGATGAAAGCTGTCACTTGAGTTACATTTGCATTAATCCAGAGCACTTCCCGTGGCCTCAGTGAAATTACTCCAGGTTTATATACAAGTGCAGCTGAGAGCTGACTTGGCCCAGTTTATCTGAATCCTCATTTAACCTAAGTACAAAGCTAGTGGTCAGTTTCTAGGGAGCCTGGTCAGGTACCTGAAATCCCCATTTCCAGGGTTAATAATTTCAGGAGGACAGGTATTTACTGTCACTTTGCAGCTGATAGGGCTCACAAAAGTAGAAAGAACTTTTGGTAGAAAACAGCTGTCCTTCATACCTAGAGAACTCCTTGCCTTGGTTAAACCACTTGTAGCACAAACATCTAAAATGCTTCAGTGTTGAATAAACAGAGGTAGATTTATATTCCAAACTACTTGACAGGATCAACAAAGGCTGTGTCTGTTTATCCCTTGGGAGAAAGAAGCATTTCTTGAAATGTCCCCTTCCCTTGTGAAGGGGAGTACACAGAAAGACACTTCCAAGTGATCCACCACCTTCTCCTCAAAAAACAGGACATGTAGCTAGGATGCAAGAGTAAAAGTCAACTTTCCTGAACATAAAGATTAGATCAATATTAAACCTGCACATTAAGTATCAGTGTTTCAAGGGAATATTTACTGCCAACCTTTTATTGCAAGGTATAAGGTATTTTCCCTGCTTCTTCCCCGTTAATATTTAGTGAAATGTCTTTTGTCCTCTAAATGTTTGAATGAAAAAAAAGAAAAGCTGAGGTGGTAATTCTTGAGGTGTCTTATTCATTTATAAGGTATGAGTATAACCAGGGGACTTCAGAAATTACTGTTCCCACAGACTTTGGCAAATGCCAGAGTTGCTATTGAAATGTGGGAAATGGCCCTCATCTCTCCCACAGAGGTTCTTTAGCATTTTCAGGATGAGGCTGTAGATGATGCAGCAGTTGTGGGAGGAATGCCCTGGAGCAAAAAATTGGTGGAGCCTGATCTGTTTATTTTAAAAAAAAAGCACAATTTCTTTCTGGTAGATGAAACATGACATTGTGGAAGACATAAACAAGAACCAGTAGCTTTAGACTTAAACCAGATAGGGGTGCATGGAAAGTAACACTAATATTTGTCAATAATGCAAATGGGTAGCTATGGAAACACACAAGAAAAAGGAAAACCTCTCATGAGGCTCTTGGTTTCCATCTAGCAAGCACCCAGAAGGCCTGTCTGGGAGATAAACTTCAGTCAAGATGATGGTTTTAAGGGAGTCAAAAGATTGTGCTCAGTTGAGGTGAAATGATTGGTAGAAGTTATGGCATGTGATTTGTTTATTTTCCCCCTCCACAGATGACAATTCAAGAAGTCATGACTGAAAATGAAACTGAAGGTGCTCTGAGGCTGACCTATGAACAAAACAAAAACTTCTCCTTTTCCATCAGCAGAAAAAAAGACCAGCAAGGGTAAAAGGGTCATTCTGAGCACTATAAAAAATGTCATTAGGTCACTGATTTCCATGGAATACAGTTAATGTATTCATCACCACATCACTGGTGAAATGGATAACAAAACTTGGGTAAAGTGAGTAGTCACACCACACACTCTGTAAACCTCAGGGAGTTTCTGAAGGGCTGCAGACAGATTCTTCCCCTCACAGCTTGGGACCTGTCTCTGCCTGCCTACACAGAATCCACGTGGCAGACAGTGAAAGAGTCATAAAACTCTAGGCCTGGACCAGACAAGTACTTAAAAGTATAACTTAACTTGACATAAATATTTAAATCTTATTAAATTAATTAAACTTATTAAATTGTTTTGGCATAGTTAAAACTTGTAAAATTATGGTGACTTGATTTTCTAAGTTGGTGTCAATATGGCTGTATCTGCACAAAACTCTAGGCTTTAAGGGTGTTTACAGGTGTGATATTTTTAGCCTTGGGGTATTTCAGATATTTCTGAAGTTTCTAGCGCAAGACCTTGGCACTGAAAAGTCTTGTAAGTTCTGTTAAAATCTTTAATAATTGTAAATTCTAAGTTTATAAACCATGACAGTGCTTGTGAAGTTAGATTCCAAAATATCTTTCTCATTTTTAAAAAGCTGATGCATTTGGTATGGCAAAATGATTTCTGGTCCAGCTCATTTTGTGTGACTGTATCAAAAACTGGGAGCTGGGTAAGTGTTCAGTGGCAGGTGCTGCCATTTTAACTCTAAAAGCTGTGGCAGACTTGGAGCTAACTCAGATGAACTTGTGCTGCCAGCAAGAGTGGACTTTGTAAAATATTGTTGAACAAGAGAACATTTCTTCCCTTTAGTGAAGAGTTGAATATAAAAGCACTCCAGACTCATCCCTTCTTTCTACAGTACTTCCCCTGTGCAGCACAACTGTCTTCTAAGGTAACTATCTGCAAGTAATCCATGGCATACATCACTGTAAAGTAGACTTGTCTAATGTGTTAGGAGTCAAGCTGCTTCATTTCTAGTACTAGTATCTCTAACATTTTTTTATTATTGAGGATGTTCCTGTTTTTAAAGATGTTAACAATTCCAGTATTTTTTTTTTAATTTAATGGGAACTTGAAAAGGTAAATTATGATATGAGTGAAGCAAAAGGCAAACTCTACCTCAGGATGGAAAAACGGGATTTCAACGTTTCAGCAAAGCTAACTTTGACTGGAAGCAGCTACAGCAATGCCATTGAGGTGGCACAGACCATGGCCCAGGTTGGTACCACCCACTGCTGGCACAGGCAGGCTGTGACAGGAGGGCACTCTGGGGGTGGCTGCCAAGCAGGGAAGGACAAATGCAGCTCCTGCTGTGTGAGGTGTTCTGCCCTTGATTTCTGCAGTAGCATGACAAACATTTGATTGTGGATTAGTTTGAGTTTATATTTGTTTGCTCCTATAGATGGAGCACTCATATAGGTTTTATAGGAAATAAGAAAAATAATGTGCTACAAACTGACCCAGTTTTTGTAATGCAGGGACCTCACATCTCTTTCTCTAAATAAGAAAAGACATCACAAGTACCTATTGTTGTTTGTGCTGTCTGCTGGATTTATTTTGTAACAGTAGGACTCTTGATGGTTTATTCTGTGAGATAAAAGAAAATCAAACTGAATAATAATCAAAGACTGTTGTAAAGGGAATACACACTTGTTTATGTATGTTCCATTATTTGCAAAGACAACTTTTGTAGAAATGAAGACAAGTAGAAATGAATAGTTGCTCGTATGAGAGCAGTGGGCTTAGAGTATCATAGTACTAGACCTTTACAAACACATTCCTACAGACCCCACAGGACTTTGGGGTACCAAAATTACACTCAGGTTTTACCTTCTCAGGGAACTTGGGGTTTAATGTTTGTCCTCTTTTATTTTTAGTTAAAAATTCTTCCAAGACAACTTATGCTTATGACAATTTACCAAAAAGACAACAGAACTCATCTGCTGAGGCACATTGCCCTGTGGGATGGCAAAGAGCTAAAGCTAACAGGCACTTACACTGGACTCTTCCCAAAGCTGCCTGGAGGCCATGGCATTCAGGGTAGGCTTCTCAAGTCTTTTACAAGTGTTCAAATCAGACTATAAATAAACTCCATAAATCTGATTTCAAAATGCATGTCCAAAGGGTTTCAATCCTGGTTTCACTTTAGGGCTTCTAAGGTCTGATTTGCTTTAAATTCTTTATAGGGTCTGGCTGTTAAAAACATCCACTTCACAATTCTCCTTCTGCTTTGTGAATATGGAACATAGAACTTGAGTGCTGGGTGCTGAAGGGAGCACTGGTCACACTGGCTGCTACCTCGAGGTGTTAATCCCTTATGTTGAGACTTTATGATGTGAAAATAGAGAAGCTAACTGCACTTACCTGTTTGAGTGTTGTAAACTGTTCCTCTTCCAGTGTAGGGCCATCTCAGTTTCACACAGATTATTTCCCTGGTTGTTGTTGCTGAAGTTGCTCTGGGTGTAGCTGTCAGTCTTTTGGTTATTGCAGGTACCTGCTGTTCTGCTGGTAAATAGAGAGAGGGTTCTGCTCTCACATCTCCTTGTGTTGAGCAGACACCAGCACACTGAATTCCTTGTGGCTGCTGGGTAGGGGAGTGTGTGTGGGCAGAGACCACGTTTCCCTGGGAGCCAAGGGATGTCCTGCTGCTGTGGGAAATGTCCTGGGAAGGGTCATGATTCCTGGTGGGAAATGTTACTTGTTTGTTTTCCTTGTAGTGGAACTTGTCCATCCTCTCTCCATCCCTTTTCCACGGCATGCCTGGGCCAACTTATATGTGAAACATTCAGCACGCAGTCACCAGGATGTCCTTACTGTCATTTGGAATGAAAAGGACAAGGTACAGTGGCAAATAAATGTCAGGAGGGTATCAAGACTGTTTCTTGGTTTGTTTTTTTTTTTGTTTGTTTGTGTTTTTTTGTTGTTTTTTTGTTTGTTTGTTTGTTTGTTTTTCTTTTTAATTAAAAAAGGAACTAAGCAAGCCAGGGAATTTGACTATAAGGCAAACTGTCCCCCTTCCTGGATGTATAAAAAGTTCTGACTGTGAAAGTTGAGTAGCTGATATTCTTGTAGGAAGTATTTTCAGGCCATAGGATTTTTTTGTTTGCAGTAACCCCACACCTTGCTGCTTAACCAAAGGTAATGAAATGCATCAGCTTCAAAGCACTGGGTAAAGGCCTCTGAGGGTAAGTGGGAAGAATAGCACAAATGTCCTGCTTAAAGCAGCTTATGGACAAAGAAATAAAATCTAAGACAAGTGAGCAAGTGTGAGCATTAGTTGAGATTGAGAAGGATGAAGAATTCATTGCATGGGTATAACAGTGGGTTTACCCACACAGAAGAGGACACATACCTTGCTTAGCAGTTTCAGCTTTATTGATTCAGTCAAAGCTCTTTTGTATTTCATTCTTTCACTCTTCTCCTTATTAGCAAGACTTACAAATGTGGAACAGTTGAAACCAGTCTCTGTTTTCATAAAGTAAGTCATCACTATTTTTTAAAAATATAAAAAAAGTGAAAAAAACTTGGAGAACATAGGGTAGGTTGACTTTCAGATGTGGTTAATTTGGGACATTTTCCTGACTTGCTGCTAACTGTGCTATCTTTATATGTACATCTGAAATGCAGCACTTTGGCTGAGTATTACATTATTTTCTGAATAATGGAAAGATAAAAGACAATGTATAAAGTATGCTACCACACATAAACATAAATGTGCCTGCAAAGAGCACAGATTTTTTTTATTTCTTTAATAAGTGTTAAAATTCCAAAATTTACTTTAGCAGTTGTACAGAATGTATTTTTACTACTTCTTAAATCACCACAATTATTAAAATCCCACCACTATCTAAATTACCACAAAAATATTTTCCTCTCAATAACTTAGCAGAATTTAGTTCCTGTTGAAGCAAATGCTTTTTCTTGTGTTTTAAGTTTGCAAGTTATGTCCAATGATTCAGTGCAGCCTGCAGTGCCTAAAGATGAGATCAAAATTAAACTTCAACAAACTTAAGCATTGTTCATTATTTTAGTAAAATACAGAGAGTAGTTCTGCTTTGAATTCAAGCAGCAAAAATTGTTCTAATTTTACCATTAATTTACCTCACTTCTTCAGAAAGGACTTTACTGTGCTTGTAATTCATCTGAGGACAAGGTAGAGGGAAATCTTAACTGGGTGCATGTTTGAGGTCAGTATGTGAGAGGTTTTATTTCACAAGTTCCTTTCCATCTGTTGACGTGGCTCAGATATCAGTGTCGTCTTCTCTGAGGATTGGAAGGCACCGGACAAGCTACAGAGCCACTGCTGCCCACCCATTCAATTACACTCTGAAGGAGCTGGAGGTGCATTCCCTGTCAGAAAGAAGGGGCAGAAAGTACAACCAGCAGGTGAGATCACGAGGCTGGGCTGCAAAACACACAGCTGTGATGCTGCATTGACTGTGAGTGTGCCTTTCATCCCTGAGAACTGCAGAGCCATGAATCATCCTGAAAAATGTAGACAGCACTGAGTTCTGTTATCTCCTTGTGTCCAAACCAGCAGCACTGTTTCCTAGCCAACAGTCTTGCACCTTTAGTATTGACCCATTTTGGATGGGAGGAACCCAGAAGTGGCCAGGAACCTGCCAAGCAATGAAAATGAGAGATTTTTTGTCCATAAAGCAGTGAACAAACTTCTAGTCTGCACATACAAGAAAAGCAAAACAAAAAACTCCACAACCTTACAATAAAACCAAACCAGAAGCCCTTTGATACCCCTGTGAAAAAAATGTTTGCCTCCACTGCATGGGGACCATTCTGCTGGTTCTGGTCTTGCTGCTGGACAAATCCTTCTCTGCTTTCAGCTGCAGGTCTCAGGGAATGCTGGGCAGCCTGCTCACCTCCAGCTGGGGCTGGAGGATAAATCCAAGATGGACATCACTGCCTGGGGTGGCTGTGTGACACTCTCTGCAGGCCAGGTATGAGCCTTACATCCCTTGGAAGGGATGAGTGTAGCTGAATTTCTGTGTTCGATCCTCACAGAATGATTTTTTTTTTCTGTACTTGTTACCATATGAAAGCCTTGAAGTCAACCATTTTGTGTCTCAGAGGAAGAAAAATAAATGCTGTGGCAAATTCTGTTTCATGATGCCAGACATGGTTGTACTTGGGCTGCAGCCTCCCCTCAGGCCAGAGCTGTCAGTCCCTTAGGTTGGCTGGCAGAGCCTGAAGCAGGATTTCAGGGTACAGACCAGCCAGGGTTCTCACAGGTGTGCTTTTGTCCAGGAAACCCACTGCCTGGGGATATACTGAACACTTTTAAAAAAATTACTTATATGTGTTAATTTTTTCCACTTTTCCAGCTTCAGAGAATATTAAGCATGGAACACCTGCATGCATGTGGGTCTCTAGAGCAAAGACCAACATTGTTTAGTGAATACCTAGATCTGAACTGGGATGACAAAAAATTCAAACACAATTTCACATATGAGGTAAGAGAAGGCAGTTGACTCACCATTTTTATGGATGCTGTTCTCAGTGAATTATTTTGGTTTTAGATGTAATGTTGACTGGATTTTAAGAAAACTTCTATAGAGCACTGTTTTTTTGTGAAATATTATTTCACTTTACCTCTTACATTTTTCTCTACACAGGAAGAAAGCTAAATGGGGCATAGTTAAGAAAGAAAGGGTTCTTCCAAACTAGAGGCTTCATCTGTGCCCTAAATTTGCAAAACTTGTAGGATGGGGACTGGTAACAAGGCTGATGAACTAAAACATTGTCAGATGGAAATCTTATGTTCTGAAAATGTTACATTAAAATCCTGAAAAACAAAAAAAAGCCAAATAACAAAATTTTAATAACAAAAGCCAGCCCAGGGATGGGATGAGTTGGCTCCAAAGAGTGTCTAAGATCTTGCTGTTATCTTTCATTGCAGAGAAATCAACTCTTGTATCCTGATAAGTTTCAGTTAGAAGCTGTTCTGGAAAATATTTTCCTGACTCCATGTGCCAAACAGAAGATTCTGGGTAAAATAGAAACAAACTACACCTCTTGCCTGGATTACTATTCAAGCTTTGAGTTCTGTGGCCTTCCAAATGTAAGTCTCACTTAAACACACTGAACCTATTTCAGTTTAAATGTTATTACTCATTTGGAGACTTAGTTTTCCTCAGCTGCAACTCTTCAGAAGACTTACCATACTTCTGTAGCTTAAATAAATAAACAGTGTCATTTGATGGACTGAGGCAGAAAGGTTCTGTTTGCTACTACAGTGTATTCTATAGGTTCTTTTATGGTTGAAAACTCTCACTTCCTCCATGTTCTTTCTTTCTTGTTCCTCTTTCAGAGGTATCTTAATTTTATGTTTCTGGAGAATACCAAAACAGGCTCATAAGTGATCAAAAAGGAGACTAGAGAGGAGTAAAAGTGCTTTCCTTCCCCTGTGGGTAAACGTCTGCTGATTTTTATAATTGCTCTGCTGGTAGTGATGGATTTTTGAACCATAATGTAACCTTATTTTTCTATTACACACATAAACTGAAGGCCACCCATCATCTTCCTTAGGTGCATGCTGGTCCTCAGAGTTGCTTGCAGACACTCACACAGAACTTGGAACCTGCAATAAATATCTCACTCAGTTCCCAGTGGCTGAAACACATCTTGCCTGCCTTATTTAGTGTTAGAGCAGCTCATGCTCTGTTGGCAACAGGAAAACTTTTTCCCAGACCAAGATGTGATAGAACCTGTTCACAATGCCAAGGTGTAAATGCCTGGCACTCCAAAAGCAGGTACCTCTGTACTTTTGGATCATTCTCTTCAAAGGTATTATGGTTTAAGCCTAGCTGGAAATTAAGCACCACAGCCACTCATTCAACCCCCTCTATCCCTACCCTCTCCCTGTGGAATGGGGAGGACAATCAAAAGTAAAACTTGTATCTTGAGATAAGAACAGTTTAATAATTGAAAACAAAGTAAAATAATAATAGTTACTACTAGTAGTGAAAAGGAAAAAAACTAAATGCACAAAACAATTGCTCATTGCCCTCTGCCCAATGTCAGACCCCCCTTGCCAAACCCAGGTTTGCCTGTTCCAGGTAACTCCCCCCAGTTTATGTACTGGACATGATATTCTGTGGGGTGGAAAATCCCTTTGTCATGTTGGGACATCTGTCCCAGGTGGGCTTTTGTGCATCTCCTCACTGGCACAGCAGGAGAGACACACACACAAAATTCCTTGACTAAGGATAAACAACTGAGCAAAACCAAAACATCGGTGTGTAACCAACCCCATTCCCATTCCAAATCCCAAACTGTACCAGCTGTTGAGAAATTAACTCTATCCCAGTAGAAACAGGACAGTATTCACCTCTCTTCCCATATATCCCCAGCTTTATCAAAACGTCTGGCTAGAGTAGCTGAGAAGTGTAGGAGCAAAAAAACATTGGACCTTTTAACAAAATACAGTTCTCTGCAGCTGTTCCTCTGGTCTTGGGGTGTAGTCACTGAAATGCTTTGTTAGAGCACAGAAACTGAAGATGTAATGAAGACAGTGCTGTGAGGAGCAGGGAGATGTGCTGATTTTTGAAACTACAAGTTCTGTTTGTGGTGTAATTTAATGAGAATGCTGCCACTGTACAACTTCTTGCTACTCAAAGCAGAGCCCATTTGTTTGAAAGAATTTGGAAGCTTTAACACCTTTTTTGTGCATACATAGGCAATTGTTTTATCTGGAAAGCACCAGCTCAACAAAGATGACACCATTTTGCACTCAGAGGGCAGATTCCACCTTGCTGATGGTGGGAGAGATGAGGGGGTGATTGGAATATCCATAAAGAATCAGAGCACTGCTGATGTGAAGAACTATTCTCTGGAAATTGAAGTGAGTTTCTATTTTATTTTACTGCCACTGGGGTTTGGTTTTTAAAGGCCTGCTGCCATCTATTTCCCAAAGAGATCAGGTGCAGGCAGTGACTGTAAAACAGCAAGCAACAAAACACTCCTGGTTTCTGTAGTGCTCTCTAAAGGAGCAGTCAGGCAGCGTCCATGCCTGTGACCGACAAAGGAAGGCACCAATATGAGTTCTCTGTAGAGCTGTCACAAATAAAGCAGATGTGTTTCTAGTGGAGTGTTTCCTTCTTCGTTTTTCTCTCCCCTCCGCCCCTGTTTTGCATTTGCTTTTAATTTCCTGTGAAATTTAAATGGTGGAGACACCGATGGAGACAACAGAGCGAGGCAAAAAACTAACGGGGTTGGCACCATCCCAACTCTTCATTAGCAGGAATGTAGGTAGTCAGGCACTAACTGAGACAATAGATCATCCCTTAACAAAATTATGATGATGATTTAATCATCAGTAACAAATACTAAATTATTTTTCCATTCCTCTCTCTTTACAGAGGAGGGAGATGAAATAAGTATCAGCTGCTCTGCAGGAGCTTGCTTCGTTCTGTGTTTTGGAATAAATGGCACAAATCAGCAGCTTCACAGAGAACTGACTGGGACATTGTTTCTTTCATTGCTTCCATTAAAATTTTGTCCACAAGTCTTGTGCTATCCAATCATTCAGCTCCTGGGCCAATCACTCAGATGCTTGTACCTCTCTCAGTGAAACTCCTGCATAGTGCACAAGCATTGGGAAACATTTCCCTCACCACTTATCCTTTTGTGGGCAGCACTGATAATTGAGCACCATCTCTAAATGATCATTAATTCTGTGTGGTGGCTTTGAATAAATGTTTTTCCTTTATTGCTGCAGTTAAGAGCCTTTGAAGATATTTGGCTAGGCCTGACAGGAACTGCTGCTTCCTCATCTGTCCAGAGCCAAATCCTGGTGGAGGGGATTATTGATCAGAAAGAGAAAGTAAAAGTAGCTGCTTCAAAAGGAAAGGAGTGTTTTCAGTACTACATGGGGTATCTGCAAGGTATGTATGTATCTCACTGACCGTGCTCTCAGCCACAGGACTTTGGCTTAGGTCATCCTGCAAACACAAACACCATGGAGCTGGACTTGGTGATCCTGCTGGGGCCTTTCCATCTGGGGCTATTCTGCAACTCCCAGTGCACTGCTCTGAAAAGACAGGAAGAAAGTTGTGTCTCTACTCATTTCATTCAAGCTATGATCTTTCAGATAAAGAAAAGCTGAAATTTAAAATTTGTTACAAAGTTCAGTTTGGGGCACATTTTTGTATTATTACAACAGATGGTAACAAAAGACAGGATTAATTTCCTCTTGATTTAACCATCTTAAAGTTTTGTGCCCTGTTTAAAATAATAATTCCAAATTCAATAAAGGAAATGAGAGAGGCACCTCCAGAGACTGACTGTACCACATGTTGGGGCAGCTGTGAGAGCTGGGATGTGTGCAATCCCTGCCTGCAGTGGACTGTCTCACAGCAGTCAGCTCTGACTAACAGAGAGGAAAAAAAGGCCGTTGTTTCAAGTTGTGCCTAAATTCTAGATTAGTAAAATGAGGTGAAATGAGCTGCAAGAGGTGGGGCTCATCCACATTTCAGCTGCAGTTAGAGCTGGGTGCAAACCAAATAGGTTTGGTGGTGTCCCAGTTGTCTCCCAGCCCTTGTTTCACTTATGGATTTGCTATTCCACCCTTCTGCAGCGAAGTTTCTCTCAGGTTCATGTCCTCACCTCTAAGTGCTATGATGTTTTTGAGATTAGGACCATTAGTTTGTGAATCACTGAAGTGAGAAGTTTGTAGAAATGACTCAACTCAGCTCTCTCAACCCATATTCTACGTGTATCCTGCCAACCACTTGTTTATGCTCATCAGTGCTTCTGTAGAAAAGACGTGTGTGTGGTGGGTGGAACTGACAGGCTTCCATTTAAGGGCTGAGCAGTTTTGAAACATCTGCAACAAAGGACACTAAAGTGAGGACTAAAGCAGAAAAAAAGGCCTTGTAAATCGGTATGACCTAGAGATTTAGATTTACATTAATCCAGTGCTTCCTTTGCAGTAGCAAATCTGTGTAATTCATTAACAAGCCACACAGAAGAGATCGAATCCTGATACCGATCTAATTGTCTCTTGTTAATCTCTTCTGTTTTGTTTTTCCCTCCACACCTAACACACTCAAGCTCTGATTGATCACCTAAGTAATTAAAAACTGGCTTTGAAACAATGTCTGTCAATGTTGTTCCTGTAAATGAAGGCTCTTTTTTCATTCCTTAAGGGGATTTGGAAGAAGGAGTGGAAGTCAGTGCTTGTTCTGATGGGAAACACAGGGCTGCCATTAACACCTATCTCATCATCAATGGTAAAAGGCAGGAAAACGTGGGACAAGTAACTCTAGCAGCTGCTAATGGAAGCTTGAGTTTTCTGGCCCATGGATGTGGGGATCCAGTTCTTAAGGCTGAGGTGAGACCCTTGAGTGGCTGTTAACTGCAGCGTGATTTCCCCAGAATTTTATTTATTTTGATGGAGCACCTGCCATGCAGGCGAGTTGGTGAGTAACCGGTCAAAATGATGCAAAGTTTTAATTATTTTCACGTTGATGTGAGAAGTTACCACGGTGAGAACTAAGAAATTCAGCCATGCCTAGAGATAGAAAATACGGGACCTTCTTCTAAGGGGTGGATCCTCTGAGGAGGGTGAGTAAAGTGAGAGCAGCAGTAACTGTGCAGCCTGATGGTTACAAAACTAATGATCAGAATCCTGAACGTACTTTAATTAGGGAGAGTTTCACATACTCTCTACTTGGGGAAGGCTTTTTGCTGTTTACCGTTTGTCTTTTCTGTTCCCTTGTCTGCATTGAATAATGCAGAAGTAGTTTCCCCTAAGAAATGTGAGGCCACTGTGGGTGTTTGCCGGCCTTTAAACTGGTACAAACTGTGAATGATTTGGATCCAGCACAAGCAATTTTAAGTAATGAATTCAAGGTTTTAACAATCTTCTCACAGAACAAGCTTAATGAAATTGGGAGCCTTTTGAAAACCACACTGAGTGAGAAGATAAAGAAGTTTGATGGACACCTGTGGAGATTCAGGAGATCAGTAAGTGTCTGTACATGATCTGTGAAAACACCATGAAGTGTTCACGCAGCGTTAGTTAAACATCATTATATTGCCTGCAGCTGTTTTGTTTTGCTCAAACATTTCGGTGATTACTCCTGTGCTGACCTGTACACAGAGACAAAAAGCGTTTAATGTATGGTGTATCTCTGCACCAACCCTGCAGGGTCAGAACTGCCTCGCAGTGACGCCAAAGCTTTGCTTGAGATCACTGTGTGTTTTTAAATCGCTTTTTTGGAACCACTGTAGGTGCAGCATGTTGGTTTCCTGTCTGAAGCAGCTGGCTGGCCTTCAATGGCCTTGCAAAGGGCAGCAGGACTCCTGCACAGCGGGGCCACGGCTGTCGCCCAGGTGTGGAAGCAAAGTGGAATTGGGCACGTTCTGAGAAGCAGGATCCCACTTTACCTGGAGAAAATTCAAGATGTTGTCCAGCAAATGCAGAACGAATTACAAAGTAAGCAAAACGGAGCAAAGCAAGAAGAGGGACAATGTCAGTGCAGGTCAAACCAAACTTCAGTGTAAACTACAAAACATACTGAATAACACAAAAGTTTCTATTTTGATCTAGGAAGAAGTGCTGAGCTTGGCTCTTAGTGTACAGAGTGAGAGCCTTGATGCAATAAGCTCTAAGAAGGCTCTCTGTGAGCACCTCACTAATGAAATCAGTGGTGAGGCTCTTTCTTGGTCACAGGAGGCTGGGTTCAATTGGATGAGAAGAGAGTCCTTAATTCCTAAGCTGAAGTATTTCTGCTAACAGTTCCCTGGCAAGCCTTTCCTCCCAAAGGGCTGTTCATATCCCTCCTTGAGTTTTTAATGCTTGTACTAATTGGATTTCACTTGATCTGTTTCTTTCCAAGCCTATCCAGTAGCCACTAATTCACTGTTCAGCTGGACTGTGGCCCATACTGAAACCTTTGAGAAATGTGGTCAGCTGGAATTAGCTGTGAGAACCTTCAGTTCTCACAAGGGTAAAACCTCACTTAGCTTGAGGCTATTCCCTCTCAAAAGTTAAATTTGGTCGATATACCATAACTGAAATCAGTTGTGACCAAACTGTCCCGTTGCTCAGCAGCAGTGTGTTTATAAGGGGTCAGGGTCAGAGCTAAATGGCTCTTTCAGTTCACAGCAGTGCAATGTCCTCACTGCCATGGAAACACCGCTGCCTCTTGTACTGTTCTGTGCTCCCCCTTCACTTCTGCTGCAAGCTGGGTGGGAACAAACAAGCAAACTGCCATTTGTACCAAACCAGCTAAGGTTGTCTCATTAATGTGCTTGCTTCAGAGCCATTAGCAACTTTGAAAGATGCCTACTACGATGTAACCTTGAAGCCACTGGATGAAGTCTGGAAAGAGAAGACAGACGAGCACATGAAGAAAATCCTGGCTTTCTTACCCAAGATTGTAAAAGATGTGTGGCTAATGAAACCAATTCAGATGGCATTAAAGGTTGTGAAAGCAGGCTTGGATATGGTTAGTATAACTCTGTTCTCCATTTCCAGTTCAAGGCCTACAAATTTAAGTCAGCTTTGAACTACGGATGCACATACACATTTTTGTTTATGGAATTAGTGCAGTTGTCTTTCCACATAATAGCTTGTGCACAGCTGATTTACTGTTCTTGCAGTATTTGTCCTGCTTTGAAAGAGTACTTTTCCACCTAAAGGAGATGGAAAAGTCTTCAACTAAGTCTGGTTGAAATCACAGCAGCAGTATCCTGTCATTGATGTAGCTTTTACTTTTCTTGCATAGAGAGGAGAAATTGTGATTCCAATAAACAAGTGTACAAATATATCTAGGCTCTTCTAGTTGAAATGAAAAGCATAAAAGAGACATCATGAGGCTAATTTATATTATTAAAGATACCAGTACTTTCTAAACTACTGAAGCACATTAACTTAGTGAATCATTGCTACACTTTAAGTCATGTTATTTAGGAGGAATATATTTCTGTCCATTGGTGTTGTGACTAGAGTCTGTCCTCTGGGTATTATTAACCTCTACATGACAAGGTGCTGTCAGACAGGAGGTAAATGCAAGAGACACTGAAGTAGTATTTTGCATTTCTTGATTTAAAACTCATTTGCAAGTACTGACCCTGCCCTGAAGTCACACTGAAATTGCTTTTATAATCTGTGACTCCAACAGGCTACCCAGCAGGTGCTCAGGTGGGCAGAGGCCACGTTTTCCAGAGCTGTGAGCAAGATCCGGAAGCCCTTGCTGCACCTGTACAGTTTTTCACCCAGGTAACTGGTGGCTTTGCAGGATCCCTGCTCTGGGCAGTGCTCTAAAAGGATGTGTGCACAGTTACTCCTCAGGTCAGTGTGCAGCTGAGGGTTCTGGACAGCCACCCAACCACTCTTTGCTTTGGTCACATCACATCCTAATGTTTATTGCTGTGGGCTGCCAGACCCACTGAGTTCGAAAGGAGCTGCTGGGCAGCAGGCAGGGTATCAGTAACTGATAAGGGGCCTGAGGTGACAGGGGAAGTGCAGCTCCTGGCCAGAGGAGGGTTGTTTTTGTTGCTCTAAGCAGACTACAGTTCTGATGAATATTTCACTTCAACATTTCTAATAATAAAACAAGAGCATTTCATCAGTTCAGCAGGTAAGGGGTGCTCCCTTTGTATTCTACAGGAACTGTTCAGTGGCAGGAAAGCTGCCAGTACTACCTAAAGCAGACCTGTCCCTGCAGCTGGCAAATGTTACCACTTACCTCATTGGAGAAAAACTGATGAGGCCTCTGCAAGACCTCTACAATCTCAACATCCTTGCAGAGTACTATAGAATCAAAAGGAGGATGATGGAGAGCCCCTTTGAATGTAAGCCCTTTCAAAGTGCTGCTTTCTTTTGTACCTGGGTCTATTTCCACTGTATTGTACTGTATTCTAAAATTTGTATCTGGGATCAGAGTTTACTTAGAGATGGTCACTAATTAATAATTTTCTTATCAACTTACAGATAGTCTTTCTTGTAAGATAGTGATGATATGTAGAACATCAACCCTCTGGGCAAAGCTGGCAGGCAGTAACACTGCTCTACTTAATATTCATGCAAATTTTGTAACTCTACACCTCCTACTCTGGAGACTAGAAATAGCAGGTGGTATTTATCTGCCTTATCCATATGTTCTTGTGAGCTGATGCTGTGGTGCACTGCCACTCTCACCTGCTGGCTCTGTGTCCTTGGCACAAAGGCTTGGAAACTTCAGCTCTGCTGCCTCTAGGATGAGCAAGCTCAGCCCTACCAAAGCTTCACCCACAGTACTGCCTGTAAAAGTATTGCTGCATGCTACAGGAATGCACTAACAGTCCCAGCTGCCCCTTAGAGAGAATGGCTTTTCCAGAAATCCCTTTTTAATGGTTTCCTCCCAGTACAGAGAGACCCAACAAAGGGCTGTGAAAGCAGCTCCTAGTGACCCAATAATCTTGAGTCATCTATCAGCAGGCTTTCCTGGATTGCAGCTGTTTGATGCACTGATTTAGAAGGGTCATTTTTAGAGACAATTTTTGAGAATTAATATTCTTGTGTTTTCTGCATAAGAATGTATAATGTGTATTATAAATATGACTGTCAAGTACTACAATGACAAATCAAGATGAGCTCTGAACCCTAGTTCAAGTTTATCAGAGTTTTATGGTACTCAGGTAAATCTACAACAAAAAATTAATCATTAAATTGTTTTGTTTCTGAGAAAAGTTCTTTTTGCAGAGCAACTACATTGTAATTAATTAAAATTTAAGTGTAGTAATGTCACTGTAATAATAAGTTGAGAAATTATTTTTAAGAGTGTGACAGCAAGAAGCTGTGTGTTGCATTATGTGCAGCATTTACTGCTCTGTGGAAAACTCACTGATGTTTCTTCTGAAATACCATTCTCCAGATCATGCTATGATAGTTGGGAGCAAGCATCTTGTGACTTTTGATGGAAAAATGTATGATTTGGCATCAAAGTGCAGTGTTCTTCTTGCCAAGGATTTTGTTCACAGTGCTTTCACTATAATACTAAATGAGGAAACTAGGAACTCCAGATCACTGTATGTGGAGATGAATCAGACTGTGATCACCATCTACCCACGACTAAAGGTAGGAAGATCAAGTCAAACATTTTTTATTTTTGGCAAAAATTTTCTTCAGCTGACAAAAAAAGTTCTTGAAATATTAATGCTCAAAATACAGATCAGAAGCACTCTCAGCCAATGGCTTTAGTGTAACAGCTTCTTAAAAAGAAAATACCTCTCCAAAGCAAAACCAGTTTACCTCAAGGGCTGCCTCTTTGCTCTCTGTATATGACAGAAACTTTTCAACTTCCCTCTGACATGGTCTAAGAGAACGGCACTGAGAGGGAGACTTTGTGCTTTTTGCTCTTTCAGAAGTTTAACTCAGCCCTGTTCTTATTCCCTTCATTCTGGGCTAAGTTGTCTCATTGCACCTGCAAATTCACTGTGCTTGCCTGTGACTGAACTTTCCCTATGACAGGTGTGAAACTGCATTTTCATTTTTGAACAGACATCCAAGATGTATAACTTCTCCCTTACGGAAGAGAACTGCCAAGTGCTGGATCCATCCCTTGAAAACAGTACCATGAATTCAAGGCACGGAATCAACAAAATAGAAGTATCTGATCAGAAAGGAGTTTCTGTCTCTTGTGACTTTCAGTATGATCTCTGTACTGTCACTCTGGCTGGGTGGCACCATGGTGAGCATCAGTGATGCAGCTGTTGTCAGCTGTTAGTCATTTTGCTATCTCTCTGAATTATCTGTATTACTGGTAGTACCAGCATCTGTGCTTTCACTTTTTTTTTCCCTCTCTTCACTTACACCCTAGAAATGGCCCCAGGCATTCCCAGTAATTGCCAAATAGAGCATGGAATGCACCATTCCAGGGAGAAGAGCAAGTTGTGGGTTACTGCTGATTCAGTGCTATAAAGCAGACAGAAATCAGAGGCACTGCAGTCAGCCCAGCCCCAAAACCTGGCTGCAATCTGCTTAGAGCAGCTCTAGACCTGCAAGACAACGACAGAGGGGGGCCCAAAACTTCACAGAGTTTTTTGTATACTTGGAATGCATTCCTGTAGCATCCATGTACCCTACATTATTGTAAAAGTCACCCTCCAAAGATTAGCAGAGCACGGATGTGATGTGCTCAGGAGCCCAGGAGCAGCTGAGACACAAGATGGCAATGCAGGCTGGGCAGCTCCTCCACAATAGAGCTGAACCTGCTGGCAGAATAACCAGAGCCCAGAGACAGCTGCTGTAATAGTCCTGCACCTACTCCTGACCATTCCTATTTTACTCCATTTCAATTTTCTCCCAGGTGTTTCAGCTGGGCTTTTTGGTACCAATGATAATGAAGCTGGAAATGAATGGATGGTGCCTAATGGTTCCTTCACTGACAACGTGAAAGAGTTCACCCAGAGCTGGCAGGTGAGGAGTGCAGGGCTGCTGCCAGAGGGCACTGTCTGACACGCTGGGCTGCCTTAGATGAACCAAAGCTCAATAGTGAGAACAGCAGCACACTGCATTGTTCTGCTGCGTCTAGCCAGGGAAAAGGTTGCACATATTTGCTAAAAACTGTTCAAGAAATCCCTACAAATAGGCATTGAATATTTTTGGCCTAGGTAGAGGTAAAACATAGAGGTGGCTGTTGCTGATTTTAGAAGAAACTGATATTGGAGCTCAGTATCTTTGATGTTTTCCTCCTTACAGCACCTTCTCCTGGAATGCAAGGACAGGTGCTACTCGGTCTGGGCTAAATCTGTACATTCACCACTGAAGTTTTCTTTAGAGCTGTTAGTTCTAGCTGGGTATGTTGAGCATCTTAATTTTCTTTGTTCTCATGCTTTACATCTCATCAATAAACAAAACTTTAGAAACAAATCTGTAAGTATCTGAAAGCAAATTTGTTCTCCATCCCCACACCACTAAGTATTCAGACCTTTTTGGAAGGTTAGCTGCTGCTGTCAGTTACTGACTTGCATAGAAAGACTCCTATAACTACCATAAATAAATGTTGTAACAATTTATACCAGTACCATTATAGCTCTGCTTAGTTCATGTATTCTGTCATCAGCTGCAAATCATCCAAATACACAAATGTGCAGTTGTACAGAACCATTTGTGAGTGCAACCTACCAAGTAAAGTAGCCTTAACATGCTCTCAAGTCATGTTGACAGGATGCTCTAGACCCCTTCCAAATCTAATTTTAAGAATCTATTACCAAAAAGAAAAGGAACCAGCATCTTACTACCACAAAGATTTTGTGACTCTTCCATTTATCCTGTCTCACAGATGTCCCAGTTCTGGAGCAGAAATCTCATTTTCAGTCAGTACCTTACTGTAAAAGAGAGAATTGCTTCAAGTATCTTGCTGTGGCAGAGATAAAGTTAATGAGCTTGCAGCCTATGTTTATGATAATGGGGCAGGATCCCAATGTGACTGACCATAGGCACAATTTTTTTTATTGCTATAAATATTAACTTCTAATATACTCATAAAAATACAGAACTCCCCAGGGACACTGAACAAAAGAATCAATTAAAAGCAATAAATAAGAAACTTAGGGTGATCCAGAAGCAGGGCAGTCCCGAGTGCCAGAGGGGCAGAATGGCTGCACTTGCACCATTGATGGGAAGGGCTCACGGTGCACTGTGAACTCTGAGTGCAGCTCGTTCCCAGGAGCTTTATCACAGCCTCTGCATGCACCGACCCTGCACAGGACGTCAGCACAGCTCCAAGCACAGGGCCAAGGCTGCACAACAGGAAGTGACTGAGTGACTCCTGCAGGATGAGGGTTGGCACAGAGTAAACTGCCAGTTCACTTTCCTTAGCAAGTAAAGTAACTACAGTTTACCCTTGCTTAAAGAACTTCTTGGTGGTGTGGTTTTACTGTTCTTTTTTTTAAAGCCACCTTTACCTATGAGTAATCCAGCAAGGGTATGAAGCTTTTCTTTTCTCCATGAGAAAGATCTAGTGAAAGCACAACTTTGACCTCTCAGACCTATACAAAAGAGAACTAGCCAACTGCCTGCTGTGTCAGCAACTACACACCAAACTCCTTCAGTGAATAACAGAATCAATAGCAAAAGGAAACAAGACCTAATCTGTGAGGTGCCTCTCAATATTAATGAACAATAAACATTAGAGCAGGGTACTGAGCTGCCCATATTGCCCTTCAAACCAGCTCACACTGGAAATCTGAAGAACTCATCCTACTCTGATGTGCAAAAAAACCCCTAAATACACCAACTTCAGTAATTCTGTTTTCCCAGGTAAATAAGTGCAGTCTTCTAGAGAAGAAAGAGAAGCCATGCCCAATTACAGCTAAGCAAAACATCTGCAAAGCGTTCTTTGAAGAACCACATTCACTTCTTAGGAACTGCTTCAAAGTTGTAAGTAGAACTTCAGCCAGAAGCAATGTCTCAATTATGTGTCATACTTCCAAGGAGGTCACATAACCATTGCAAGGATATAGAAGTTTAGTTGCAGAGAACTTTAGAAGCAATCGAAACAGCAATCCAGACAGAAAAGGTGTTTTTATCATTATAAATATAAATGGAGTTTTTTGACATCCACAGAGTAGTGGTGTGACTGCATTGCTCTTTGGGATACAGGTCTAGAATTTGGAAAGAGAAATAACCTCCTCATCATGAGGAAGGAAATAAAGGTTTATGAATGGTCCTAACCAGGCAGGGGGGAGGGGACACAACCCAAACCTCTGGGTTTTCCTGCAGGTCCCCCCTAACCCCTCCCTTTGTGCCCAGGTGGAGCCCAAGCCATTCTACACCATGTGCACACAGGACACCTGTGGCTCCCCGGCCCTGGGGGCTGCCTGCAGCTTGGCAGCAGCTTTTGTTCATTTGTGCAACCGGAATTTTGTCCCTGTGGAAATCCCTCCCCAGTGGTAAGTTTCATTTCTTTCATCACCCTGAATATTCTGCATTGCTCCAGTACTTACATGTCTCTGATGCAAGAACACACGAGAAAATAAAACTAATGAATCTGACTGTGGCCATGAGCAAAACTGATCCTATTCCCTATTCCCTCCTGGCTACCTCCCCTTCCTGCTGCTCGCTCACGAGCACACCAGAGCCCATCCACTGCCCACCCTCTACTGCCTTTCTAATGTTGTCCTCATGTGCTGTGTGACAGAGGCAGAGGTACCTGCAGAATACTGTGTGATGCCCCCAGCAGCTCCTCCTCTTGGATACTGTTTCTGCTTCCATCTTTTTTTGGTCTCAATAGTGCATTTGGATTCATTTTAACAACAATACAAAATACTCAGGGACTTATGTTTGTACTTTTCAGTATCTAATAATGAAATTTATCTATCTTTTCAACCTAGAATATCCAGATTATCAATACTTGTGTTTTAATGCAGCTGTCATCCAGACTGCATTGTTAAGTGGATTCCTGGAATATAGCCAAGGAAGATGAAAAGCCTGAATAGAGCAGTAGCACTTGCTTGAAATTTTTATAATTACAATCCTTTCCCACTTCTGTAGTTATAGTGCCAATTTGTGTATTCCAAAAGTGACTGCAGCCATGTGTGTTGATAACTGGAGTTCCATTATTGATACTCTTGCCCAAGTAGTAACTCACTGAATTTTTACAAGACTGCAATGGAAACATTTACACCAAATAAATGGCAGAATCATGCAGAAGAGCTAATTATGCTTTTGCTTGAAATGAAGCACTTGGGTTTACTCATTTTATACTCCATGCTTTGCTAAGGCTTAGTAATGAGAAGAGGGTGGAGTTTATTAATATATGTATTGAAGCATTATTTATTTGCATTTGTAAACTCACTACTATCTCAAAGGATTGATTTGGTGACTATAAACCCATTTGTAGTATGCCTTGAAAAATTTACAATTATTACTTGATTTCTTACCCATTAAGGAAGGGAGTAGTATTTGCAGGTGGGTTTGTTTGCCATAAAATAAAAACCTAGAATAAGAACACTCACTGTGTCTGTAATAGCATCACATCACACTCCCACACACTGAAACAACATTGCCTGCCAGTATCTGCCTGAGCTGCTCAGGTCACTCAGCCCCTCAGCAGGGGATGATCAGGGCATTTCTGGGCAGCAGCTTGTAGGCAGCAAGTGGTTTTAGCTCCAGCAGTTACAAAAACTCTTCAACATATAAATATGAAATACTGAGACAAATTTTGTTAAATCTGAGTTGAGAGAATATTCGGTTGAAAATACAGTTTTAGAATAGCTTGGTAGCTGAATGATTGCAGTCAGCTAGTGCTGCTAGTTTGCATTATCCCATTTCTGAGGAAAAGGATTGGAATGAAGGTGGACCACAAGCTCAGTTAACGAGAACATGCTAATAAAGAAGCAAAATACATTGGGGATGTACACATGAATCAACACATTGAAAACAAGAAATACTTTTTATCTATTTATCTTATTTCATATATCCACTTTTGGACACCCTGTTTTACTTAAATTATGAACCAGTTGAGAACAGTCCTGGGGAAAAAATGGAAGGGTTGAGGAAAGACATGAGTTAAGTCTTCAAACATGCAAACACTCTAAAGAGAAGGAAGCTGAACAGACCAAACTAAGGGAGAATTAGGTTTGACACATGAAAGAGTCTGCAATGGTTGGGTTACTCACACACAGTAACTGATAACCAACAGTCATGACAGCAAAACAGAAAGTGGCTGTCAGCAGAAACAACCTCTGCACTACTTCCTAGAAATTCATGCTTGTCAAGGATCTTCCACTGAAATAGCTGAACTACTCAGACCTCATAAACTTTAGAAATAATGCTGCCCTTTTTCTCCTAAATGTGAATTTATCAAACATGAGAGAACCTTACATCTTTATTTCGGATTAGCGATCTAAGATAAAACCGCATCTAAAATGCTGGAGTACTTTCCCCACAGTGTTTTGATGTCATAAATATATCTGATGCTATTTTCCCTTCAGAGATTTTTTTTTTTTATTATTTCACTGTAATGAGAACTTGCATTACATGTGATTGTACTTACTTATCACTTACCTGGAGTTCATCTCTTCATTTCAGCTCGAGCCAGCTCTGAATGGCAGACAGCAGCCCTGAAGATGGAAGAACCCTTTCAGCACCCAAACCAGAACAGTGATTTTAGGCAGACAAGCTAGAGGCAGGAACAGGGAGAGAACAGTAGAAGAGAGAAGCATTCGTGTTAACTGTGAATATAGTGAAGTATATAAGGTAGAAAAGGAAAGATTTCCACCCAGAACCCCTGAGGGCAAGAGAAATTATTTCAGTATATTGACAAGAAACTATAATCAACCAGAAGAAATCTGACAAGAAAGCATCAGTTACTCTAAAAAAATTCTCCCATTCGGTGGCAAAATTGCCTCTCCACAAGCCTTGAACCATAGCACAAATACACTGAAAAACTGAGAAAAGCTCTCTTCCAGCTCAGATTAGTACAAGTGGACTACTTTGTAAAAGCAGCATCAACAGCCTAGAGTCAGCAGAGATTGCTGACTTCTTTTTCTCCAGAAATGAAACTCCACTGTTCAGCAGTTCTGGAGAAAGTTATCTATCTTTTCCAGGGAAGTGCTCCAACACACAAGAAGGCTAAGATAGAAATAAGATGGGTAAATAATGGAAAGCAGTTAACAATTTTCTTATTTTTATGCTGGTTGATTTTTTCCTTATTAATGTACACACTATTAAATGAGAAACAGCCTTCTTGGTTTCTGTGCACCAGTTTCACATTTTCCCTTTGTAAACCCCTTGACAGTTGATGTGTTGGGAAAAGGTGACCAACATCTACCCTACCCATGAAGTAACCTTAGGGTGTTACTGCTGCTCTTGTGTGTCTCACACATGATGAATCCCTTTTTGTGTTGTAGGTCACTTGATTTAAAAATTGCATCACCTTTCTCCACACAGGGCCTGGAATGCAGCCATTCCTTGGTGAAAGGTAAAGCTGCAAATGCAATGTTTGCGTAATATGCAAACATTGAAATAATGGTGTTGGCTACTCTGACATCATGCTAATAAACATCTGCCTGCCTTAGTTTTATGCTGGAGTACATTTTTATTGATTATTTGTAACAACAAAGTTGCACTGACCTCTGCAGAGAGTTGGCACTGGCTGGGTTTGGCTCACAGAAAAAGCAAGCAGCTGCCTCTTATCTCGTGTGTGCTGCTTGCAGCTGCACTGGCTTTCTGAACATTTACTCTCTAGCTTGATACAAATGAAAACATGATTCCTACACTAGTCAGGAAAAACTCCTGCCATTTTTAGCATTCCCACACACATCAGATGCTAGAAATCAAATATTCCTCTGTAATAATTTTATACCTGCACCCTTGTAAAAAGCCAAAATAGTAATAAGTATTTCTGGAAGCTACAGAATATTTATACCAGTTACTGATTTAAAAAAAACCACATAATTTTCTCCCCAGTCACTGAATGTCTCTTCACACCCCAGCTAAGCACACCAAGCATCTCTGAAAAATGTCCTGTGGTGACAGTTTCAGAAACAAAGAAAAATATCAGCAAGTAGAGGAAAAGATTGAGAAGAGCTCAGTCAGCAATACAGAAATACAGGAATTTAACTAAATCCTAACTGCAGACAACAACACTGAGCTGGCAGCAGACACCAGGTCTCCTCTAAAAGCTGCAGATAACTTATCACTCATAATAAAGAAGCCATTTAACCACCAAAAAACATTTTTAACTGCAGCCATGTCACTCAGTCCAGCGTTTGGTATCTCTGAGCAGTTCCTAGGTTCTCCACATGCACAGGGCTGGGCTGGAAACCCTGCTGACCCCATGGGCTGGACACCCCACTGACCCAGTGCACCTGCCTGCACACAGGGCATGTATGAGACACCACCTGAACTGAGCAGGGCTAACAGAGCCACCATCAGGGGTGAGGGAAAAAAAAAAAAAAAAAAAAAAGAAAAAAAACTACTCCAAAAGACCCCACACTTAAATGAAATGTTCCAGGTCATGTTCATAATTGGAGCTCAGCACTGAATCACAGCTGCCATGAATAAAGCATTATATCTACATGTTTCTGCACTGGGAGCTGTGCCTTTCCTCCCTGTCTGACTCTGCTGTTAATGCAAAGGCCAATGCTCTGTTCACCAAATACCTGCCACAAACACAGCAGTGTCACAGGCCACAGGGTTCTTTGCCTGAACTGTGTAAACCTTTTAATGAACCACTAAAACCATCCAGCCAGACTGTTTTTAACTATGCCTTATTTACTGCACGGTAGTGTCTCACCTGGGGAATTAAAAAATGGAGCCCACACATCACCCTCCTGCCTAACAGAGGAGAGAGAGAGACGGCAGCTCCTATCAGCAAACACAACAGCAGAGACAGGGATGTGGGGAAGCCCATTCCAGGTGTCCCTGGAGGAGGGACAGCAGAGTCCCTGCAGGGCAGTTGCCACCTGCCACCAAACAGCCCTCGGGCCAACTGAGAGACCTTTGTGATTTCTCATGGATGTGAACCTCTGGAGAAGAATCACCTTGGAAAGGTTTGACTGAAGCATTTATCAGATCAATCCATCAGCTTCAGTACTTCAAAACTGGCTTTTATCTCTGCACTAGCCCTGGCTTTACCAGGACTAAACTTTTACTAGATAACTACTGGCAACACTGCACATTATTGAACACCTTGACTGAATTAATGCAACTGTTTATGCCTCAGGTGCATCATGCAGTATATAAACATGTTATATGGCAAATATATACCGTGCACTGCAATCTCATGGGTGTCCCCAGCACAGCACACCCAGAATTCCTGCCTGTGACTGCTGCTGTGAGAGCACTGAGCACACCTGCCCACACAGCTGTCCCTGCAGAGCACACAGCTCCAGGGGTGCTTCCCAGGGCAGCTCTAGTGCTTACAACTCACCTCCAACATGTCCTTTATAGAGAACCCCACGATCTATAAAGTTCACAGAATTTCAGCATATTACACCAACCCCAAAACAGATGTAACAAGAGCTCAGCTTTGACCTCCTCCTCAACACAGGGCTACAGAAGCCCCTTATCCTGCAACTCCTCAGTTACATATTCTGCTGTGCAACAGCAACAAAAATCACAAACTCATGTTCTAACTGCAGAATTTGAGACACGAGGTGAGGAAAAGGGAGAATTCTCAGTACCCAGAAATAAGGCCATTCAGCCCAGCCTTAAACAGCCATCATCAGCCTCTCATTAGGTGAAGTACAACAGAGCTGGGAGTCAAAGCAATCTCCAGCAGCCTTTTGTTTAGAAATACAACGTTCACCCTGGCTACAAGGGTCTTTTGCTTTGAACTCCTAGGAAAATAACTTTTAATATGAACTAGTTACCAGCCAATATGGCAGTCACATGAATTATTTCTGAAGGCTACAGCACTCCACAAGCAGATTTTTTCCAGAATTACAAACAACGAATAAACCCAGACTGCCAAAAGTCTTTATCTTTGTATGTCTTGGCACTTCATCAGCAGGATCTCAAGAGCACAGGACTTCCACTATCCAACTGCCTGTGATGTGATCTGGTTTGAAACTCCAAATTCAGGACTGGAATTATACTCTGAAATCCAGCCCTTAGCCTGCAAAGATCTCAAATCTTTAAAGGGTGCTAGTTAGTTTCCACATGCTTTGAAAACCTAGTCCCACAATTAAAAAATTTAATTACTACAATTTGATTTTCATCTTAAATTGTAGAGCATTCAATGAGAGTCTCTTCTCTTCCAACATGCATTCCTAATTAACATAACTCTATTGCTGGACAAAACAGTCCCCAGTCACAAAGCCATTTCACACAGATACTCCAATGCATTTGTCAGGACCCAAATTCTCTTTAGACAAGATGGAAAATAAAGAGTAGTAACATTTCTGCTTTTTAAGTTTCTGGATGTAATTTCACAGTTTGATTTTTTCAGAAAAGGAATTATAAGAATAGAATACAATTTAGAATGTTAAAAATAACACTTAAAAATAGCATACACTGGAAGAAAAAAAACCTTCAAAAAGAAAAATGCACTTAGGGATAGAACACTTGTTTCTGGAGGTAAAAAGTATTTACATCTTGCACCTGGAGTATCTATTGCAAGGAATCCAGCATCACATCTTTTCATTAACTTCACTTCACTGGAACAGAGGGGTCATTACCACTTTCAGTACTTCAGAAACTAGAGAGGTATTTTAAGTACAAGACACTGCTAATTGTTACCAAGAGACACCTGTCTTACAAGCAGTTTACAAACATGGTGATTACTGAAATAGAAAACACAGGTGAAAACAATTATTTCCAAGCACAGCCTGAATGGATTGAAACACATTTTGCCTTAATGCCAGGTACTGAGTTCACCCTGGTAACACCAGTCCTGTGCAGCCCTCGCAGCCATGAACACCCTGCTGTGAAACACCTGCCTCAACACGAGCCCCCCCAGACAGCAGCTATCACACACACAAACAAACATACAGCCTTTTTAATAGCATGGACATCTTCATCAAAACGTCAGATAGGCACTGCTCAAACATGTTGGTATAAAAACACCGGGAGATATGAACTGTGATTATTATCAGATAAGCATTGGTCCCTACATTTCAGTAAGCCCAGCTTCTCACTGGTTTACTCCAGGAGTGGTTACACAGAATAGTCCAATGTTCTGCACCAAAAAGCAAAAGAAAACAAATTTCCAGTTCTTTTAGGCAGTAAGTAAAAGTATTAGGGGATGACTCTGTGCAAATCCTCCACTTCAAGGTTCCACATATTCTTATGAATGGGGTTTTCAGAGAGATCTGTCATCTTTATTGCTCGAAGAATGGGCTCCGGACTGCAGGACCGCACCACACCCATCACCATTACATACTTCCCTAAAAAACAAGTAAGCATTACATTTCATTAACCTTTGTATTACCATTTAAATTCATAAGCCAAATTACTTAAAACCAAGTAAACAGTGCAAATTGAAGATACTAATACTTGTAAGAAAACTCAAGGAATGAAGATTGCTTAGAACTAAATTTCAGAAAAAGGCTTTGTTATCTGTACATTCACTTCTACGGCACATTCAACTACATTTCCACATAGAGTTAAGAACCAAAAAAACCACAAATTTATCCTGCTGTGTGAGTGGACTGAGGATAGGTCAGAGGACTGAAGTTTTAAGCAACGGGCCTATTTTGTACCACAGTTTCTGCAATACTGCAGACCAACGCTTCTCCATTTGAACTGGCAGTTCTGGTGAAGGGAAAAGAAGGAAAAGAAAGCAAGATAGCGAAAAGAAAAATAGGAGAAGAATCTCTCTCCTTGTTCAGGGCCTCCTGCACGGCGGCCGGGCCTGGATGAGCCGAACCGCGTTAGAGCGGGCAGGGGCAGGGCCCGCTGCCCGCGGGGGACCCCGGCCCGCGGTACCTGCGCTGAGGCACGGCCGGCCCTGCGGCACCTGCTCCACGCCCAGCACGGTGAAGGCGCCGCTGCCGTCCTGCAGCCGGGCCGTGCCGCCTTCGGTGCCGCGCTGCACCTCGAGCACGGTGCCCTGCATCCACACGGCCCGCAGGGCCAGCGGAGCCCGGCCCGCCGCCGCCCGCCGCAGCTCCCAGGTGCCGCCCGCGCCGCGCTCCGCCCGCCGCAGCTGCGCCGCCAGCACCTTCACCGGCGGGCCCGGCGGGCCCAGCGCCGCCCCGGCCATGCTGAGGGCGCCTGAGGGCGCGCAGCCGCTGAGGGCGGGAAGCGCAAGGGCGGCCCCGCCCCTGAGCGGCGGCAGCGCTGCGGCTGCGGAGCGGCCTGCGCGGAACGGGAGCTGCCGTGCGGGGCTGTGAGGGTGTGCGGGTGCGGAGGGCAGGGGATGCCCCCGCCGGTTCACCCGCCCGGTCGCCCTCGGCTGCACCGTGTGCCAGCCCCCCGAGCCAGCGCCCCTCACCTGGATCAGCCCAGAGCCTGAGTGGCCGTCATTTTACCTGGTTCCAGTTCAGGAGCGGCCCCCTTCGTGCAAAAGGCAGTGTGAGCTGGGCTCGGTGCTGGTTCGAGCCGAGGGTGCCCCTGAGCGCTGCCCCCGGCCCCTGCCGGAGCCAGCCCGGCTCCCTCCCTGCTTAGCGGCACCGGGCCGCGCTGTTCACGTGAAAGTTGAGGGAGCTCCGGTTTCGTGAGAAAACAGGAAAATGCACTTGCTGATTTTCCCAGGGATGCTCTTCTGGGGAAATCCGGAGCATAACGCACTGAAACCATGGGCAGTTTAATTATGGGAGACTTGAATTCCAAGTCTTTAACCAATTTATTTACTGTCTGTTTGTATTACGACAGGCTAGTTCACTTTGCTGCAGTCTGGTATTCTTGAAATGTTATGGTTTCTTTTGGACGGGTGGGTTGACATTTCATTTAGAAAGTAAGCCAAGAAATAAGCTAATGAAGAAATAGGAGGATGGAACAAAGACAAGAATCAGGAAAACCAAAGGGATGGCTTCATTACTTTCACGAGTCCTATTACCTACAAAAGTGCAGAATGGGTAAAAATACACTGATTGCAATCATTCTTCTTTAGAAGAGCTTTTGTTCTCCATTAAAATAGGCAGTTACTTTATTTTAAAAATCTGTTTTTTCCTGAGTAGCAAAATACATCAAAAGACCTTTTTACCTACTCACCCATCATGTTGTGAATTATTTATTCAGGTCTTTTTCCTTTCCAAATATATTTTCTGTTTGGAGACATTCTGTAAATGGGACCGTATTCTTTTTATAGTGTAAGGAAGCAGTTAATTTTTTGTTACCACTTACAGTAAGAATAAAACATAATATTGGTAATAACAATAAAAACACTGACATCTAAGCACAATACAGAATCATGTAATCTGGCAATCAAATCATATAGCTTACAGGAATAGAAAGACATTAGATGGTTACTGTATATGAATGCACAATTTGAGCAAGGCTCACAGGAGAATATTTGTAATTTATGCCCTTAAGCTGCAGTCACTTGACAGCATCAATATTTAGTTTCACATAAAAAAAAATTAATTGTGCCAAATATTGATAAAAGTATTGTATTCCTATTTGTTACTGCATAATAGGAGTGTCTAATGCTTATTAAGCCATTAAATCTACAGATCAAGGCAAGACCCCTACAAGAGTGTAATCTTCAGGAGAGACTAAAAGGTCCCTTTTAAAAGATTTGCCTTCAAGAAATGGTGTTATGAGAAGGGCAAAAGCACTGGCAACCTGCATCAAGAAATGGATTTGTTTTCCTAAACCAGAAAATCCTTATCTTTCAGTGAAATGCACAGTTATGCTGAATTATCTGCAAAGCTCTTCCCCAAGACCTGGTGCAGCTCAGCACAGACACATTCTGCAGCTGCAGGGAAAACGTCTGAGGCCTCAACAGTCTGATCTGGAGGTGACCCCACAGTGTCAT
Organism: Zonotrichia albicollis; assembly: GCF_047830755.1. NCBI lineage: Eukaryota > Metazoa > Chordata > Aves > Passeriformes > Passerellidae > Zonotrichia > Zonotrichia albicollis. The sequence continues at coordinate 10,084,602 of NC_133834.1, forward strand.
CCTCTGATTTAAGGGTAGCAGAAGAAGCTCAGCACACAGTTGGAAAAGGCACAGAGTTGGTGGCTGGCAGGCTCTGATTTACACTGGATTAAACATGAGCAGATTTTTGAGAGCACGGAATGCGAGAGTTTTGGTTTGTACGGATTAAAAGAGAAGGAATCAATTTCCTGCCTGCTATTACAAAATGCACCTCACTTCAAAGCAATCCTCAAGGACATTATTCCTCAGGCTAACACACACATGAGATGGTCACAGTGTGGGTGAAGAAAGGTCAGACTACACCTAGACAGCACAGCCCAGATGAGAGCAGGAGTCAGGGCTCCCTCAATTACACTGGCAGGGTTTTGTTGGTATGGTGCCAAGAGAGCTTAGAAAAGAATTTGACCCCAGATCTCTGTGAAAAGAGATTTCCAAAGAAGCAGCAACTTGAAATTTTCTGTTGAGCTCAGACTTTTTTGTGCTGCCACTGACAGTACTACTTAAAATGGAAGCAATTCCCTGCTTCTCTCCCTAATTTTGGTAAAAGGCTGATATTACAGAAGCAGAAAAATACTTCTTTCCCTTGGCCAGGAAGTCTGATCTTTTACAGCCTTTCATTCTACCTGAAAGAGTTTTTAAAAATCCTTCTTTCCAGTCCATTGGCCAATGTGTACAGAACAGGTTCTTCAATTTTATTTCTCTTTCCTAGTACTGAGAAGTTACGAAATGGATTTCAAACAATTTTTAATTTTTTTTCTAGGATTTGGAATCCAAGTAATCATAAAGTTGTTTTTCTTTTTTAATTTTATTTTTAGTATTTTGTATGCACTTGCTTTAGAAATAGATCTAGCTGGGAGCTCCACAGCTGACTGCAAGAAAAGTCACAAAGTGTGGAGCTGAAAAATACATAGATCATAATGGTTATGTCTGAATGGCCCACAAAGATCCATAGAACAGATCTGTAAAAAAACCCTTGTCTCTGGTCAGCCCAGAAACTCAGAGGATTCAGAACTCAGAGGATGTGACTGGAGCAGGCCAACACCTTCTCTATTCTGGCATCTCCAGCAACAATGCCTGCCCACAGTCACAGAGTAAACTGCAAATGATATGATTGAGCCTTTCATATCCTCATGCAGAAAAAGGAAGCAGCACATGGGAGCAAGTGAGGGCTCTGAGACTGTCTTCCTTTCCCTGGTATTCATATTTGACCTTTAAGAGATCTGTCCTAATTTAGACTTAGTTTCTTACTTGCACACAGAACAATACAACACAAACACAAGAATATAAAATTCCATCGTTCCTGGTGTTTGCTTTGCATTGCATAAAAGATGCAGTGTGGACATGCTGACTGAAGTCTGGAAAAACATCCTTCAACTTTTTTTTTTTTAGACTATCTCATCATCACTGAATTTAATTAATGATTTGAAATTAATGGATCAATGAGTTGAAATTAATGGATTAATGGGTTGGAAGTCAGTTGTATTCACCTCCCTAACATGAGCATCAGCTGCTTGTAATTTGTGCTTTGGGGCAGAGCAGTCTGGCAGATGAATACTAAATCCTGTTTGACCACGAATTTCAAAAGACCTGGAGCCAGCAAAGGCACATGCTGAAACAGGAGAACTCTAGGTGCAGCCTGCCAAGGTTTTAATTAGGAGGTGGCTCTGAATAAGTGGTATTTTAGATGTGACTTGGACAGGGCAGGTAAATGTGAGCAACAGACATCAGAACCCCACTACTTACAACAACAAGAAGAGTCTGGCCTCTTCCATGGTGTCATCAAACCAAAACCTGCACTTAGAGTGACAGAAGAATCACTCTAAGATATGGTGACCTAATTTTGTGGCAAATACCATCAACCAAAGCATTAGCAAGGCATTCCCAGTGCTCTTTTTCTTTGAGAACCTAATATAGATGCTCTGCACCACATGTTAGCTTGTGCTCAGTGGAATCTGTGGTGGATTATGGCAAGAGACTTCCTGTAGCTGCCAGGAGCTGCCAACTGCACCCAGTGTGTGGAGAGGAAAAACAGCATCTCCTCAGAGAGTGGGGGGGAAACCTCAGCTTGTACAGGCAGCCCCAGCATGAGAAATTATTTCACTGCTCCCACTGGCATGCAGACTTAACCAGTTCCTGTCACTCACCACACATCCCTGCCATGGGGCCTGCAGGCTGTAAAAAGGGCAATGCTGTCCTGCTTAGCTGACTCATTTCATTTACAAAGAATACTCAGAGGAAATAATTAGAGAACTGCAGTTGTGTTCTGCAGAAGTGGGTGTCACCTGTTGGTTTCTTTCCATGGTATGTAAATGCTGGCTTGTAAATTGCATAAATCAGTGTTCTATGGAATAGGAATATAACACGATTAAAGAAAAAAATTAATGAATCAGTCTTTACTTTACCAGTATTGTTTGCTGCTCTGGAAATGGTCTGCAGAGCTGGCTTCCAGATGGGCTTGTTCAAACTCCTGCACAAGAAAAAGAACTCTTTAAACGGGAAACATGAATGGTATACAGAGCATTAGGTCTTCATCCTGACTGAAGCTGGGCCAGTAGCTAGGAGACTTCAGTCACTCACCTTTTTGACTGAATTTCACTTTTTAAAAGAATTGGATATTTAGCAAAAGTTTAACAAGACTGGAGAGTCCCTATAATCAGGGTAGGGGAGCACAGATCACAGTGCCTTCCCTTGGCAGCTGCTGCTCTTGCACAAATACCCTCTGATCAGCATGGTCAGCATCCAGTTCATTCAGCAATGTGACAGAAGAATAATTTTCCTAAAGAACAGCAAGCAGCAGAGTGTCATTTTACTTTCAGAAACTTAAAATCTGAGTTGTCAAATAGAAATCTACATAGAAGCCAGTAAGGCTGAGAAGTTACAGCCATTCCATTGGCAGGATTCTGTAATAATCAGGACAATATTCAAAAATCCATGAAATGAATTTCTGGTGCTTAGTAGGGAGACACTTTTAACTAATAGTCAAATTTTCATACAGGCAAGATCTTTCTCAGATCCGTCTCTCCCTATGAACTTTATCTTGTTTACACTAAAAACATCACAGCTACAGCAGCACATTGGATTCACAACAAACAACTGAATGACTGAAAAAGCAAAAACAATATAAAGAGGAAATCAACAGCAGTGAAATTTTGAAGCTGCTCAACAATAGCACTTACATGGTTTTGTGTACATCAACTGGGACCTAAAGCAGCTTGAGTTTCCAGTTTCTTATATGATGTGTATTCTGTAAGGCAAGATTCAAACCCAGAAGTGCTTACAAGCCTGGATGTAGAATGCATTTACTGCCATAGCCCCCACAAATAGCAGCCTGCTCCCCAACTACTGGCATGAGTGAATGAATGAATGAATGAATGAATGAATGAATGCATGAAAAAAAGGCATGTTAATAGCAGTAATTTTAGATGGAAGTCATATTTGTATATGAATATACAAGGCCTACTTATCTCTTAATAGGTCTAGAAGAAGATATAAAATGTCATGTTAAATCACAGAGTTCTTCCTAAATCGGAACATTTAATGTATAATTGATGAAGTATGTTTTCACATTCTTAGGGTTCTTAAATTTATTAAAAAAGTCAGAAGACACAAGACTGCATGAACCAATGGGAAGACATCTCATCAGTTCATTTTAGAAAGACCTCTACAAGCCATATGGAAATGTCATGTTTTAAAATACAATTTGACATTAAAATGTCACAAACTGCCTCCACCTCTTGATTTAAGTAATTTTAATCAGAGGTTTTAGTTTGCAGTTTGTACAGCACCTTATGTTAAGCACTATGCTGAAACTCTCTAATTTAGACCCATCTCTTTTCCCCTAAGCCCAGAATATGCAAGGTCAAATATGAATTTAATGGAATGAAGGTCACAATTTTATTGCTGACATTTGCTGTTATTGAACAGCCATCACTGGCATCTGATCCATGAGCATCTCAGTTCTCAGCTTTTGTGAAGGCAAATATACCTACTGGTGCTCCAAGATTTTAATCAGCTCCTCCAGTGAGACTTTAGAGCCTCATGGTATGAACCAAACAGGGAAACAAACAAACCAGAGGAACATAGAAAGAAACTGTGAAAAGGACCTACTTCAAGGAGAAATATTAAAATAACTTTTTATATACAGGTAAGCTGACCTTTCTACTAAACTAAAGGTTGTGTGAAGTCTGCAGTGAGGCAACTGTATATCTACCTGAATATATTTAAATATTTACTGATTACCCATATGAAAATTGATTTTTATAGAAGGCTAGAATATGGCATATAGTGTGCAACACAATGGTTGTATCTGAATGCAGCTCTATATAGGGCTGCCTTTCAAACTAAACAACAAAACTTGGACTTGAAATTCAAATGCAACCAAAAAAATGACTCATCAGGGATCCAAGTGTATTGAAGCCAAAAACTTAGCAAGCTTTCAGCTTGTCATGAAAAGCAGCAGTAAATGATAAATGCAGACCTAGTACACCTTATTTTCAAAACCTGACAAGCCCACAAAACCAGACTTGCAGTAGTGCACTCTACTGCAAAAGCCATCAGTGCTTGTTTGTTCAAAATAGAAACTGTCAATACTGTAAGAGCCAACCAGGAGACATCAGTTCAGTGCAGATGATGCCTCAGACTCATGCAAATGTCACAGAGTGTCTGTGCAGAGCTGGCAGGACACCATGTGCACATTTTTGGTTGCACCTTTGGAGTTTTCATGTTTCAAACATCAAGTATTTATATTCAAGTAATTTCAAATTTTACACAGGAGCATTTGAAGAGCTGAAGCTCTGCTACAATTTGAGCAACTACAAACAGACAATAGATGAGATCAGACAATAGACACTTGAGAACGGAAAAAAGCAACACATGACCTTGGATTTGCAAGGCAAAGCTTGGCAGATCTTGGCTCCACTGCCGGTTACAGCCTCATTTATGAGAAATCATATTGGCGAAAGTGAAAGGCACGTGGCTTTTGTTCTTATCTACAGATCTCCGATTTGCCAATAAGTTATCTAGACTGCTATAAAAATAATACTGTGATTACTAATAACCACAAGATGTGTGTTAGGTATTTTAATTTTTGTTGTTTTCATAGATTTTTAAGGCAGAGGGAGACTTGAACAGCTGACCCTACTGTTTGACACAGACCATTGGTTTATTTGCATTCTGGTACCTCTGGGTCTTCCTTTGCTGAGAATTCAGTAGTGTTTCAGTCCAGTGCAGACCACAAGAGCTCCCAGCACTCACCAGTGGAGCTGAGGAGGCTGAAGCACACTCACTACTGCTTTCATGCTGCCATTTAATGGAATCAGTTTTACATTCATTTCTGGCAAATGAAATACTTGAGTGTCTGGGGATAGCAAAAATAGTCTCCAGGCCCCTTTTTTAAGTCCATCCAGATTTGTGAACAGCAGTTAAGCATATTGATGAAGGAATTAATACCTTTGGGCAGACATTCTGCAAATGCAACTGGGCTGGCTCCAATCACTCTCCAGTTCCACTGCTCTTCCCTGCCCGTAAAAATTAGGCATTCAAGTATGTAGGTTAGATTCAGAATATATAATGTGGATAGTTCACACTTTGGCTGACCCAGTTAAATAACAGTAGATACTGCTCATAAAACCAGTGCTGCTCAGTAGCAATCACTGATTCTTCTGACTGAAGGGTGTATTCCCTGTTTTGATGGGTATACAGTGCCTTCTAAAAAATGCTCCACACTTCAGGCCTCCTGTGGTATCAGCCCGAGTAATGATCACTAGCAACTTCCAAAATCAAGGCTGAGAGGAACAGTTCTTATAAAGAAAATCTCTGAAGTTTACAATCACAGGAATGTTCATTTAAATAGTGCCACATTTTACTCAAAACTGGCAGTGTTTGGTGAATGTCCCTTTGCTTGTGGCAACTTTCCCTTTTGTTTCTTAGAAATGTCATTCTACTAGCCTGGGTTCTGGCTGGACACATGATGTCTGGGGAAACCAAAAATTCCAGCCAAAGAAAACAGAACTGAAAGTAACTGGAGAATCTTTCTCATTTATCTTTTGATCTGTACAGTAGATAGATGCATTTCCTTCCAAAGGCTGCATTTCCTTCTACAGGCTGCATTTCCCAGATGTAAAGCAATGAAGCTCCACCAGTACTTCTGCAATTTCCGTCACACAGCTGTGGAGTGTTGTGAACTGATAACATTTGTAAAGAGTAATTGTAAAGTCATAAAAGGAGCTTGAGTGAGTGCCATGAACTGTGGTAAAAGTTTCTGTCCTTGAATTCCAAGCATTTTTCATGTTTCGCAATGTCCTCAAATTATAGTTTATGGTCTGTAATCTTACACAAAGTTTGGTTAAATTCCTGGTAGATAAGTAGGAAAGAGCGTATTTGTTTATTATTTCATCAGAAAAGTTGCAGATATACGCCTTAGGAGCAATGCTTTCATCTTTCCTGGTACCTGTCTCTTGCAAGCTCATACTGAAGAACAAGTTTCCATCATGGTTTTCATTTGCTGCTTTTCATTCACACATTTATATTGCCTGTAAATGTCTGGATTTGTAATGCCTCAGCTCAATAGCTCTCAAGTTGTATCTTCATGTTGCAGCTCTGCCTAAATGGGCAGACTGTGCATTTCAGATGGTAAGAAATGAACAGGCTTTGCATGAAAAGACCTCTGTAAGGAAAGAAATTATCTCCTGGGTCAATCCCTGTCCTACATCCCACTGAGTGGCAGGAGGGAACTTCTGCTTGTTTTTCCAGCACTTGTTCCAAGTGCTACAGCTTGGCTGGGCACAGTTTGGCCTCTGGAAGCAGGTTAGCTCTGATCATACAAGTACAGGAGTCCTGGGAAGGTGGGTGAGACCCTTGGAGTGCAGACCCAGAAACTCTGCAGTGTGCCTCAGCATGTCCGTGCCTCAGCAGGATGGTGCTCCTGCTGCTGCAGAGCTGACCCTGGTCACCTCCTGCCTGCGACAGAAGCACTTCCTGATACCTTTTCCCACCCCCCTTCCTCCCTTCTTCCTTTAGTGTACACAGACCCTGCAATAAAACGTTCTTATTCAGAAGGAAAGGGAACTATTGCATTGAAATTATAAAGCAACAGATGACTTGCACCTGGGAGGTACTGCAGCTGCATTTCATCAGCCAGGAAATGTTGCATAGTCACAAAATGTTGAATACAGGAGAACTGAGACTACTTGTTTTTAACTTTCTGCCTTGTTGGGCATGAGTTTCCAAAGACAGGCTGGGTTTTCTAACTTCCCTAGAACTCAGGGCTACTTCTTTCTGGTCCAAACCTGTTGTTAATTCTAACATTTATTTGGCTACTGCTATCTTGTACTTAGAATATATTCTAGGAAAGTTTAATTAGTTCATGTTTTCATCTGAAATACAATTCCATTTTTAACATAATATATTTTAAGATAGAACACCAATTCAGTATAGTTTTCCTTCCCTCAGTGTTGCTAGTTTGATGTTTATGGAACAATTGTCACTATTTTGTCCATCAGAATCTAATAGGAGAGGCTTGAAGTATTTCTTATCCCTTCAGAGACTTCTTCATTCAATAGAGACATTTTCTTAAAGGGGTATAATTTTTTCAAGCTTCTCCATTTTATCCAGCAGTTTACTAGTGAGATCTTTTGTGGGAAAAGATCAGTTTGGGGACTCAGGCTCAAACCCCTCCCTGGCATGGACTCAAGGACATGCTTCTCAAGCTTATTTTGAAATTAAATTGAAATACCTCACACCACAAACCTATAGAAGGAAACATTCTCTGGTCTTCCTGTGAACTTGCTTTAGTTCACAGAAAGGCTTTCAAGAGCCATTGACTTACAGAAAGAATGGGCCTTGCCTTTAGGCCTGCAGGCTGGGGCTTTGATTTAACAGGTGAGCCACTGACTTCTGTCTCAGCTTCAAATACCACTTCAGTAGCTTGTCTAAGAACTGATAATTGTGCAGTGAGTTAACAGCTCTCAGAGGGGTCACCAGAATCCAGTGTTTCCCAGCCACAAGTGACTGCTCTAGATGTTAAATTCTTAAATACTTAACAAATACTCCTCATTCCCTCTCCCTTAGAGGAGACTGCTACTCACTTGTTAGGACAACTGCAAGAAAAGGGAGAAACTGAAGTTTGACTGCTCTCTGCCAAGCAGGGGCACAAGTCTCACTTCTCCACATTCTGAGGAGGTCTAAGTACAAATCAGCTGCCCCAGCAATATTCTCTTGGCTTGCTCCATTTTTAAAAGACTGCCTTTCTTCAGAGACCCATTTTTCAACAGTCTCAAGGGAGCAAAAGCTTCAGCTCTGTAGGCAATAGTTCCTCACTGGCTGCTTGCATGGCACACTGGCTGCTTTGGATCTCCTTTCAAAGAAACTCAGCACTCTCAATGTACACCACAGAGGGCCGTAAACAGCTCCAGCACTTTGTCTCAGAAACTTCCAACTTTTCTTGGGCAATGCTCAATGTTGTGACACACTTCTTTTCTGGCTTTTAGCCTAATTAACTAGAACAAATTCACCAGGCAGTGTGTTTCAGAGCAGGGCTGAAATCCATGTCCTCATTCAATGCTGAAGCTATTGGCTTGTCTTTCCTTGCTGTGCCTGTTTCCTGATCTGTAAGTGTAAAGCTGGTCCTTGTAAAAGGTTTGTCACACACAAATGACAAGTGTGGTTTAACCAGCACATCACCTTGTCTTTCACACAGTGATCTGCTCTTGTCACACTTGTGAGAGGAGCAGAGCAGTCAGAAAGACAAAGCACATCTCTGCAGTTTGAATTGCCTTGGAAAAGCCACGTGGGCTTCTTGCAGTCAAACCTTTCCTGTTTGCTGTTGTGAGTTCACCATAACAGAGTGTAGTGACTGCTGACAAAGGATGTAAATAATACATACGAGATACAGCAGGGGATGAAGAGGGTGGACACTGCTGAAAATAACTTGGATGATAAAAGAATCAACTGAGAAGATGAATTTTCAACACACTGACTCATTCAGATGGAATAATTTGAACAAATTTGCAGTGATCATACAGACTCTTCTCTAAAGCATAACTTATGACAGATAATGACAGAAAATAATAGAACGGTGGTAAAGATCTTGTGAACTCTAAGCCTGTAATTACTTGCACAGTAATAAGCTGGAATGCTTTTAGATGTCTTCAGCATGCAGGGATGAAAACAAACTTTTTCCCTCCAGCAGAGGGGGCTTGGCAGTAAGTTTTCTAAATACAAAACCAAATGATTTCTTCAGAAATTGAGTAATACTAACATTGAACTGACTTTTGTAGGAACTTGTGTAGTATTATAGGTAAAAACAGAACTTCCTCCAAACGAGAGATTTAAATATAAACAGACACAATTCCAGTGAGTGTTTTTCTGGCTATCTTGGTTTGCCTTATTTCTCAGTGTGGCTTTTCTATTTCAGCAGAAAACCCTTGCAGTTACACCTGACTGGCAGTGTGAAAGTTCCTGTTAAATCTGTCCCTGTAAAATACTTCAATACATGCACAAGAAAAAACCAGAGAAGGCACTAAGGTAAAGTCCTGGTGGAAACTTTTCCAAGCCACAACAAAGGTGTGTATTTGAAGGCAGAGCATGTCTTCTGAGTAGTCCAGGAGTTTGCAGTACAGTTATTTGAGGCCATAAACAATTGCCATAAATCTGGATGGCCAAAGAGACATTGGCAGCCTCACAATATGGATGAGACCAAAAGTGTGGATGTAATCCAAGGCTGTACAAAAGCCCATCTGAAGCTAATGCTTAGTGTTAAGTTGCACACACTGTTGTGAAAAGACAAAAGAGTGACACAAATTTCCCTTTAAATTAAAACAGGCTTGCTAGTCATCTGGTAAATTCCTCTTTTTCATGATTAATTGGACTTGTCCCCCAAGTACTGTTTCCTTGCTTGATTTCAACTCTAATAGGGGAACAGTACAGGCAGGTGCATTTGAATACCTGGGATTATATTCTCTATTATTTCTGATGGACAGTCCTACTCCACATGCAACTGCTTGAAAATGGCACTGTTTAGAGCTGTTCAAAACCTGATTCTTTTGCTTCTAATGAGAACCAGCTGTCAGTTTTAATGACAGATTCTGGTAAATGTAATTTCACCTCTCTGGCTCCAGCTTCTGTTGAAGGAAATATTGAAAATAATGATGCACAGGAGTAACTCAAAATGAAATTCATGCCATATGTAGCAAAAGGTGCAAATGAGTCACCATGACCAGTAAGGTGCAGCACTTTCCCCCCTGACGTGGGCACAGGCTGTCCTGTCACAGGCACAGGCAGCAGTCACCTTGCAGGGTGCTGGGAGGTGCAGCACTCCCAGACTGGGCTCTGCCCACTCACTGCCCTCCCTGGTCATTCTGGTGAGCTGTTCTCAGAAGGCAGGATCTCAGCACCCACTCTGCTTGTGGGGCGCCACCCACGTAACCCCACAATCTTCCCTAAGTACTATACTTAAAATGAGAGTATGGGGGGGAGGAAGAGGAGGAGGAGTGTTCTGGTCACCTGGTGAAATAAAATTATCATTTAGTGTGGATATCAGAGTGGTCAGGTTGTCTATTAACCCTCCTGTCTGGAAGTGGATGTAGGATGTACTGACACTATTTCTGGTAGAAGAAAAAGGGGTTAGGGCAGTTCATGGGGAGGAAGGGGGATGGGGCAGGTCACTGTGTCCTAGGTCCCCAAGCCAGAATCCCAGCTGATGGCACCAGCTCTGAAAGATGGTGAGCCCCAGCCCCTCCTGCCTTTGAGTCCCTCATCCATGCCACATCTCCAGCACTTCACCCACTGCTGTCAGCTCCCCCTGTCTTTGGACCCAGTGACCTTTGTGTCCCCCACTCCACTTCTCCAGTGGCAGGTCCCCAGTGCCAGCCACCCCTCAGCTCCCTCTGGCCTCTGCAATAATCTGAGTTCCTTCCTGGCCCCAGCTCCTCAGGTGTACTTGGGCAAACCCCGACTCCTGCTTTTCAGAGGGGAGGGTTGCAAAGCACACCAAGACCTCCATCATTCACTTGGCTGAGGGAAAGCGACTGAGAGCCAGCTTTGGTAAGGCCATGCCCTGCAGAGCACTGCTGTGGGGGGCACTGGAGGGGACTGGGGAAAAGAGAAGAAAAGTGGGCAGTTATAGGAATTTGAAAGAAAAAGAACAATGTACTTTGATGCTAATGACTTGAGTCAGAATACAAGGAGGTTGAACTTCCCAGAAGGGAAGTTCAGTAACAAGGAACCACAGACAACCTTCAGATGCCAAACTGAAAACTCTGGAGAAAGTAGACAATTCTCAGAAGGATAAAAGATAAAGCCCTGTACAAACTATACTTAATATAACAGAGAGAAAGAAAGCAAAAGTCCAGCAGACTGGATCTTGAAACTAAAAGAGGTATTAAACAGAAATTAAAGGGTCACTTAGATAACATTGGGCTGGAAAGCAGAAAAAATGGAGCAGAGTAAATTTTAAACCTGGGCCACAGGTATTTGTTCGCACAGAGCAAGGTTAGATGGGACAATGTTCCAGCACTATTATAGAGGAAGCCAATAAGGAGTAGCTGGGACTAGCACAGAGGGAGTACAATAAATAAAATAAAGGACTGTGGGGGAGAAGAGACAAGGTAGAAACAGAAGTGTAAAGAAAGAAGCAGCATAATAAATATTGTATGGATAAAGAGGGGAAAAGAACAGTTTGTTCTAGGTCAGTTCATGGAAAAGTTCCTGCAGATCTCCCAAACCTGTTTTATTAATTCCCAATGCCAAGTTTAAAGCTGTGTGTGTACAGAACTTTGAAAAGGCAACTGTCTGTACAAATTCCAAACTGATCATGGAAAGCATTGTCTCAATGGCAAAGGATGTTCCAAAACCATGAGCCCAGAAGAATAAAATGATATGTGACTGCTTCAGACATAAAATATTCTAGTGCAAGTGAGAATTGATGCTGCTGATCTAAAAGCTACTAGACGTTGCTACTGCTGTTACCTTAATATGGGATTCTTCCATCTCAGTTCATCTTTCCATAGGTGTTAATTCTTTGAAGGAACAGTAGGTACATTAGAAAATGTATTATAAACAAATGTATAATTGTCAACAGTCTCCTATTTAGCATATTTACACACATACTCTTAAAAAAAAAGAAGAAAAGTAATTTCTGAATATTCTTGCACATGAAATGAAAGCAAGAAAAATTTGATTTTCAGGCCATCAAGAGATGCATGTAAGAGCCCAGTAAAAGTATGTGAATACAAGTCCTAAGAACTTTCATGTGAAAGATCCAAGCAGACACATCATTTTGCAGGTGTGGGTGGGGTCACTGCTAACCAAGGTCTGAACAGTCCTGTTGGGTCTACTGTGAGATCATTACCTTAAGACAATAAAAAGCAATGGGTCATATTTGTCAATTCGATCCCTCCAGGGATGAATGGAGCCCCTCTTGGTATGGTGCAAAAAGAGAAGCAAAACCACCCAACCAGAAAGGGTGTCTGTGCTGAGTTCCCAGTGACTGCAAGGGCTGAGTCACAGTGGGTTCTTGGACATGCAGGGGAGTTTTAGCAGGAAACCGCCTACCCTTTATTTACAGCCCTCCTTCAGCTCTGCCATTCCACTCAGCTCAGGAGATGATTTTATCACTCTGCATGTTGTGGATGCAGTTGCACACAGACACTTTCCAAAAGGCCTCATATGTTTAGCGTTGGTTTTTCATGAGGTTTCAATACATTCACCTCAGATGGAAGAAATACTGCCCCTTCTGCCTCCTCTCCATTGACTCAGATTTGTTTGAGTCATCCCTGACCTGCACAGATGCTTTGCATTGCTCAGCTCTGTTTAGAAACCAGCATGCTGGCAGTGTGTGCCTTGTGAGCACAGGCAGATACAGTAGCACAAAGGCACTTTTCTTCAACATTTGAACACTTCTGGTGTCTTGTGATTAATTTTAAGTAAAGCAGGAGTTCCAAGATCCCGAAAAGCAGGGGGACCCTCAGTTCTGCCAGCCTATCCTGCCGCGACTCAGTGATTTCCACATTCAGCACCTGGGAGAGTCCTGCACTCCCACGTGCAGCACATTATCTTTTTGGCTATTAACATAATTAAAACAACAGTAAGTTTGTATTAAAAAAACCTGTTCTGGAATGCTAGCAAAGTTTCTTCTTTGTAGAACACAGACTTATCTATAGAAAACCATATCAAACAAATCTAATTGCAAACTCCAGCCCTTAAAATTGAGACAGGGCCTTCCTTGTGTTTCCTGCCAATTCTGTCCTAGTTTTGTGAGAGCTGAGATCACACATTTCCCCAGCACCCCTGTGTCAGTCAGTGCACACATGTGTGAGTGGGCAGATTTCAGGTTGCATATGCAAATATAAATCTGATATTGCCCAGTTTTTCAGTTCTTGGCTTTGTAACCATGGTGTGTGTACCAGGTACAGGATGGCAGGAAGGCTGTGGTATGTGCTCTACAGAAGTGCAAACTCCTAATTAGGAGAACAGAAGAGGAAATGGGGTAACGATTCTCTGGAAGAGTGATGGGCTCTCTGCACAGCCTCATGACTGCACTGAAATCCCATTTTCAGAGGGGAATGGTTACTAAATCCCCAGTGATGAGGAATTTTCTCCAGTCATGGAGTGCTTCTCAGTGTGATAAACCCAGAGTAGAAAAATGCACAGATCCTCCCAGGTCTGCTTCTGCCTGCACAGGCATCTGTCATATTTCCCCAGCCCTGAGAAGGGGGCTGGGAGGAGATAAGGGAAGAAACAAAACCCAAGACGTTACCCATTTCTGTCTGCATTTGGCAGTATGCAGAATAGTTTATGTAAATTAGAATCAGCCACAGGACTTCTGGGAAGTTGGCAGTGACACTGTCAGTATCTCAAAGTCAAGGTATGAGTGAAATTAAGAGAGGAAAGTCTCTTAAAGCTGTTTCTAAATAACCAGTACAAACATGCAGTTCATTCAGCAAGAATTGCTTTGGCAACCTACATTGGCAGGTTCGGACACTCAGGATCACTTTCTCTTTTTTATGCTGCACAAAACTCTGCTTGTGGGTCACTTTTTGAAGCCAGATTCAGCTTGAGCCCTGCCTTTGAAGGTCACATTTGAGAGATCGTCATAGGCAGAGATCATCACAGCAGAGGAAGGATGCTGCATGAATCATGAGAGATGATCTGTTTGCCAAAACCTGCAGGCTGTACCACTCTTGGCGTTTTGTGCAGCTGGCCTGTCACATGAAGAGGATTCACACATGCCCTGAAACAACTCAATGAGTGCAACTCCCTAACAGCCAATGGGTTTTACCTCCCCAGGCTCCAGTCCAGGGTTTTCCTCTCCCCCAGATCACAGCTCTCCTACTCTTCACCCACCATCACAACCACGGAGGGTTCAAAATGAACAGGAAATAGCCACACTCAGATCTGCCTGCCACCCGCTAGGGGAAACTGGGAATTCACTGGAATTCATGGAACTGGAGGCAGGTCACACACAGGATGCCACAATTTGTCTACACAGTTGATATTTTAGAGTTTCATGTATGTCGTTCAGTTTCCCTGACATTAACCTTTGAAAAAAAGAAAAAAGAATACAGAAAGAAAAAAAAAAAAAAAAAGAAGAAGAAGAAGAAAAACCCACAGCCCTTTGGGGGATCAGAAACCAATTTCAGGAAACATTACCAAGTTTGATGGTAAATGCAGCCACTGAGAGTAAATGCATTCTTGTGTGTGTGTGTGTATTGGACCAAGTTTTTTATTGAATTTCCTAGAAACAGAGAAGTAAAAGTGTGGAATGCTATGACTTACTGCTGGAATAAGACAATGCACCATTATCAGTGGTGAGCTATTTTTAGTATGGCCCATGAGCAGGCAACAAGTGAGGGCTTTTTGGATCCAGGGAAGCTGTTTTTTCCAGCCCTGACACCTGGAACCCTCCAGTGCAGGGATCTCTTGGCAGCCCTGCCTGGGGCTGCCCTGGTCTCTGGCCCAATGGTCAATCAATGACTACCCTGGGCAAAATGGGACACTAAGAAAGGAAGGATAAAATATGCAAGGAATAAAAAGCCAGAATTAAACTGGAGGAGTTAGGCAGTGTCCTTTAAGTTAACTCAAAATTTGTAATGCAAGTGTATCTAGAAGAGAGCTTTGAATGTCTTTGTCCTTAATCTCTTCAAAAACAGGCTATTTTTAGCAGTAGATCTAAGGCCAGGACTGCTCTCTTGTGCAATTCTGCTTTTCCTTGTTGCTAAAAACATCTCCTTGGAGATCTGTGCCCAACTGCCACTGGCAGCGTTTTGGATGCAGAAGTCAAGTCTGCACGTGAAGTCACATTTGCATTCTCCTATAGCCACAGCACATCCATCACATTCCTCATAACGCAACAGCACCAAATACAGAACAAAATGTTACCCTGTTACAAATGTCACCCTGCACAACAAAGAAAAGCATTTCTGAGACACTTCCTAAGAACACAGCCACTGTCCTATTGTTGCTGTGTTTATTCACCACTGGAACAGAAATCTTTTGAAGGGCTCAGATTAAACTCCTGCCAAGTCTTCAGCAAAACAGTCTAAACTCGAGGAAATTTCCTCTTGAACAGAGCACAGACTGAGCATGGACTTGGGAAGATACTGGGGCGTTTTTAATGTAGCCAGAAATTCTGGGTGTCTGGCTGGCCTCTGAAGCTCAGCAAACCTCTCAGGATATGCAGGACCTGGTCTGTAGCTGCTCCACCTTTGCCAAGGGTAAGGACCGCACTGTATGAGGATTACAAAGGGTCTAATTGCAAAAAGTAGTAATTTAACCTGTTAGTAATGTAACCTTTCTTACAGACCCAGGAAGAGAGTATATAAACCTATTTATGTGGGAAGTCATGAGAGAGAGCACAGTATTTAAATTTACATTAAATTTACATTCATATATTTATTGGTATTTCTTGCTGGTACTGTAGTAGGTGCTTAATTGTATCTATTTGCCTACAAAAGCTATAGAGGGAAAAGGCCCCAACACTTGGCAAAAGAAGAATTATATCTGCTTTTTCTTTACAACTTATCACACAGCTAATCTTAATTTTTAAACTGATGATTAGAGAAATCTAATTATGGAACTTCAGCTTAGATATGGACTAAATCAGCAACTACCTGAGGGCTGTATGAATTTATGTTGGATGAGGCTGCAGTGTCAGCAATATACAGATCAGTTTGTTTAGAAGTAAATCCTGAAGGTCACGGACACACTGTTGGTACAGCTGCAAAAACTGAGAGGTAACTCAGTCCATACTCCAGTGGTATAACACAGAGGCAGCACAGGGCAGCTGGAGCAAAGAACTAAGGAGAAATACAAATTTACACTGTTCTCCTATAAGAATAGCTCCAGTTACCTTTCCAAAAGGCTTTTCTGTCAGTAAAGCTGTATTAGAATCACTGGGGGTTTCAGGCAGCACAGGTCACAACCCACATGTCCAGTAAGTTTTAGAAGGTAATCTTGGCAAGCTCAATTCAATTAATGTAATTAAGGGTAAGGCTTCCTCCAGACTCATTATCAGAAATTTTGCCAGTATTTTCTTGTGACGTTATTGTGACCAGAAATAGATCTGCAATTGAAATACAGCACAGCACTCATTTCCAGTTTAACACAAGTGACAATAGGACTTCTTGCACTCTCAGAGGACAAAGTGGCCCTGGAAAAGTGAGTCACCACAGACAGAAACACTCCCTACAAGAGCAACTCTCTCCAGTAAGGTCTCTCCAGAACTCCTGTAGGAAATCCTCCAGGCTGGGCACTCTTCCCATTTTCATATTCTTAATTATCTAATTTACTGATACAAGGCCTGCATGCTAAGCTACACTAATTTTACATAACATAATATTTCTTCTTCATTAATCCAAAAGTATGTGTGGTGAGGTCTGTATATAAAGATATTTCTAAAATTAGAAAATGCTTCATTAATATTGTTGGATGATGTTTCTTTAACATCAGATGCCAAAAATTCTACATTTAAAGGACTTTTTTTTATCTTTCATCAGAAACTGTCAGCTTATTCTCCTGATTCCTAGAAATTTTCCTGGAGCTGGAACATGGTGAAACTAATCCATTTTGCACTCAGCTTGTTGAGTTCACATATAAAATTGGCTGAGGTTTGCAATAAATCTGGAGAGGGAAAATGTCTGAAGAAGAAAATCCAATTCTTTTTCCACAAGAGCAATTATGGTGGGGTTTTTTCTTTTTCTTTTCTTGGCAAATGAGGAATTAATATTTGTACTCTGAAGAAAATTATTGATCCACCTATCAGGACATATCCTTTCTCCAGGGACAGAGGAGGAACAGAAATCTGGATAATTCCTCAATACTTTGAAGAGCAGAAGCCAATAATAAAATCTATATTGGACCAATCTGTACAGTAGAATAAAAGGTGCACATTCAGTAGTTTCTGTTTGTTGGGTATAGGAGTTATTAGATACTGAAGAACCAAATGTATTTCATCATCAGAAGAGTTTGGTGGTTTATGATCTGGGATTTGACTGCAACCATAAAAAATATCTGTCAATGAATGTAGATTACAAACACAGCAGGAATACAGAGGCCAGCATATACTGCCCATGGAAGATCTCTTCTCTGAGTATTAACAGTGATTTATTCAGATTTTGTCATCCAGGCTTGATGGATTCAAGTTTTAAAAATCCAACCAAATAATCTGAAAGTGCCTCAGTGAGTTGCCCACCTGGATCTGGCTGAGATGCTGCAAAACACTGCTTTGCCACCAGGTTCTCATTTCTCAGTTTCCAGTGTGCTAATTCTGCCTTTAAGAACAAGACCACTTTTTTCCTTTTAATTTGGACTGTAGAATCTCTGTACATTCAAAGAAATGGAACTGAGATTTGGATCCATTTGACTATATTAAGAATGAATTTTATTCAGTTTCTGTGGACTAAGAACCAAAGATGAGGGAACACTTGAATCATTTCCTTTACCTCACCCCAACCATAAAAATCTCTCCATGTGTTGATTATGCCCAAGAATAAAATGTGTTCCTTTAGCCAGCACTGAAAGCTCTGTGGTCCAGCACATGTATCTGAAAGCTAAACTAGCTTAATAGTCTTCTGCTTTAACATCTCCAGACCAGTATTTATTGCTGCAGTTCCCCTGAACAGCACCCTGCTACCTCTTCAATTAGCACCTACATTATTTTTAGGGATCCAAAGTTCCTGCATCAGTTGTGGAGTGTGCACATACAAACACACTCACACACAATCCAGCAAGACAAATTTGTCATTTGGATGAACAAAACCATCACAAAGCAGGCTGCCCTTTCACAATATTTTACCAGCAATTTGAGACTTTCCCTTTTTTCCCCCCACTCAACTAATTACAAAGAAGGATGTCTAAACTACTGAAATGCAGAAAGCCCAAACCACATTTTCATGTGGTTAAGTGCTCAGCATTTGAATTCATGAGACTAATGTGAATCTTGATTTGACTTAGTTAATATCAACAAGGAACTTCCACTGAACATCAGACAGGATCCATTTAGTCTGGGCTCAAGGAAGCCTGAAAAAGTAATTAACACAATTCAAAATAAACAATTCCAGAATAGCCAGCTGAGAAAGAAACCTTTCTCATAGCCTCAGACAGTTAATTTATTGGTTATTTGAAAAACAGCAGTTTATATCTCTTACAGTGAAATATTTCAGACAACATGGACTATTCAAAGGAACTTAAGGGACAGAGAGGCTCAGCTGTTACTCAGCCTTAGTCCACAATTAAGCTTAATTTGCTTAATTTCCAAACCTCACACTTCTCCATTCTAGCCAGCACACATCTAAAAGGATGTGCACATCCTTTTTAGAAAGCAAAACCACTAATTCCTCTCATCCATCCCATCTGGATGGGATCTGACTTGGACATTCTCTGCATAACAGCACAAATTCCAGTTCAGACAGAATTAATTATTGCTGTACCAAGTGGCTTGCCCTTGTCTAGATAAAAGCTTATCAAGGCTTGATAACAAATTGGTGACATCCTCAAAATGTATTTTATTCTTGGTAAAATGATGAATTTGCTGTGACTGGCAGCCTGGCCAGACACACATTGTTCTTCAGTGATAGCTAGCATGATAACTAATACCAGTGTAAAGTGAGTCACATCTGTAGCTGTTTTACCTGGAAGGGTTGACTAAAAGGATAAGAAGATGAGCTGAATTCATCAGGCCCATTTTATTACCTCTTAACTTAGAAAATGATTGATTGGACGCTATGGGAATGGAAATGGGTGAGGCAGTGTCACAGTGGCTGTTATCTCTTGGACATGTCCTGTTTAAATGCATCAAACTCTAACCCAGACACTTCATCCAAATCTATGACAGGTTCACACCTGGCTCAGTGCTGCTGGTTTCACTGCATCTGAAAGCAGACTCACAGACAGTGTGGTGTCTAATTTACTTGCAAAATCAAAGAATTCCGATTTCAAGGGTTTCGTTTAAATGAAAATTCAGATTCTGGAGAAGAAAACAAAACCCACTAAAACAGGAAGGATGGTATTGTGGTTAAGTTTCTAGTATAGGGCTGTGAAGACCTGAATTATGTTCCATTCCTAGCCCTTCTGCAGATTATCTCACTCTCTGACTTCAAGCAAATCACTGAATCTCTTGGTGCTTCAGTTCCCCTTTTCTAAAGACGATGGTGATTTGATCAGTTTAGATACTGAACACATTCATGTAAGAGCTATCATGTACAGTATCAGCACAAGAGAGGCTCTAACCTCAAAAGACAAATAGTCAAATATGACTCTATTTACTGAACCATTTCTGCAAGAAAATAGCAATTCTGTATTAATTCCCACACTGATCACCCACTTACTGTACCAAACTCTAAACAACATGCTGTCCTACAGACACATTGGCCTGTCCAGTAATCCAGATTCATAACAGAATCAGTGTCTGCTTCTATTCTCAAAAGCTAGGAAAAAGCTAAAATAGGGAGTGTCTGCTGGTTCCCTAAGCCTTTCAGGTTTTCTGATTTTTTTTTTTTTTCCTGGAGGACTGTCCCTGCAGTGGGGATGAATTCAGCAGGGTGTGGAATGCCCCATAATGGAATTTATACTGGGGAATATCCCACATGGTATCACAACCTCATCCCTCCTGGTGGTTTCAGAGGGTGAGAAAAGGCTTGGAGCACAAATAGAGGAAGCTCTGCCTGCATTATTCTGCTGTTAGCTGGGCTAAGAGTGTGGGCTTTGGAAAACTAACCAACAGGCAAATATCTCACATTTCCCAAATAGAAACAGTACTCTCCCACCTTCAAAACCATCTTCAGAAC
This sequence comes from Zonotrichia albicollis, assembly GCF_047830755.1. NCBI lineage: Eukaryota > Metazoa > Chordata > Aves > Passeriformes > Passerellidae > Zonotrichia > Zonotrichia albicollis. The sequence continues at coordinate 10,104,860 of NC_133834.1, forward strand.
CACGTTTTTTCTCTTACTTCCTCCTGGTAGAACTTACCTGGCATCCCTATTCCCAGTGCTTTCTAAGGATATTCCCTGTCACCTTTGTCTTGTTTGTAGCCAGTAAGCCATGCTCCTGCTGCACAAGTGCCCAGCAATTCCTGTGAACTTTCTGTCATTTTTCAAAACAATGTTTACAAAATAGGGCTAAGGACTTTCAATTTTAACTAAAGCTGAGTTTGTTCCTTGTCCTAACTTTTGGAGGTTTACTGATACGAACCTTCAGAGCCAAAGCATTTACTTTCCTTCTCTAGAAACAAGGGAGGAAGGAAGATGGGGTGATGTCTCCCAGTAATTTTCTCTCCAGATTTTGCTTTTCTTTCCTGAGATCATCAGCAGGGAAAGAAACACAATTTGTTTCACAGGCATTTCACATGGAAGGCTTCACTTACCAAATAGACCCTAAGTCGAATTCACCTTGCAAAAAGCAGCAAGTGCTCCTTAAGCTGCCAGAGCACGGGTCAGAATCACCTGGACTAGTGGCAGGGTTTTCACCTTCAGTCCTTTATCTGGAGCTGTTTCCCCGAGTGCTCTGTCCAGCAGCTGTGCCCGTTCCCCTTTGCGCAGTGCCCTCTGCTGGGTACAGTGACCTGCGGGATCCTGCTGCCAGGAGCTGCTCCCGGGGCACAACTGCTGAGGCCAGGGAGAGGATGCAGGAAAGGAAACGGCACGATGGGAATGGAGAGCTGCAAAACCAAAGCATGAGTGGGTAAAACTGAAGATTTCCCAAGAAAGCCCATTTCTCCTGGGCAAGCCTTTCTAAGGCACTTCATGGAGCACCCCAGACCACTCTCAGTGTGGGATGGTGTCAAACTCCATAAGCAGCAGCCTGACACTCTTGGCTTCTGTTGTCCAAGCTGGCAGGTTCAGTCCATCACTCTCCTCTGTGACTGGGAGTTCACCTACCCATTCGAGCCTTGCCAAGCTATGAAGCTTTGCAACAATTATTACCACATTCCTGCTCAATGAACACGACTTATTGGACTGACACTTTGTCAGCTGCGCTACTCAGTCCATGGCAGACAGACTGCATGTACACCTGCAGGATCTTTCCTTCCCCTGTGATCTTGCAAAATTAAAAATTACATGAGAGTGAAACAGCTTTCCTGGCACATCTACAGCAACCTTCAGCCAGCTCTGCCTCATGTGAGAAACACGCTCCCCGCTGCGCTGCACTACAGCTGTGAAGGGCTCTGCCCCAGAAGCCACAGGCGGCAGGACAAGGCTGCAGCAGCAGGAGGGAGCTCGCTGGGCGCCCCGGGGGCTGGGGGAGGAGTTAAGAGGCTCTGAGCTGTGCTTTTGGTTCTGATTCACCTTATCTTGACAGAGTTAATCACTTCAGAACCCTTTTCTTTGAAGTGCTAGGGGGAGGAAGGGGACTTTGTCTTGCCTAAGTAGACTTTAAGCTGTTAAGGGCAAGGCCTGGCTGTGCTACCTCTGTGAACACCAGCAGTGCCATATCCAAACCAGCCATAGAATCATCTCCTGCATGGAGCACGCTGTGCCAAAGAGTGGCAGTACTGTATATTCAAATTCTAGGGGAAGTTTCAGTTTCACCAGTCCTTCATGCTTTTGCTATGAGCTTCCCCCAGCAGCTTATGCCAAACCTTGACTAAAGCTCTGTTGCTCAAAACTTGAGAGAGGAGTCTGAGCATAAAGTGCGTCTCTGTGCAAGGTCTTAAAATTAATGGCATACTGCTTCTCCGAATTCATGACAACTATTCTCCTGCATTGCAGAACATAAGCAGTAAACTTTGGTGGCTAAAACATCATGAATATCAAGATTCACTCATTGTACACTGGCTGCACATCACTGTAAGGTGCTGTACTGCCATCAGGTTAAGTCAGTCTGTGATCACACTGGATTTTGAAAAGAATATTTAGTCTCAAAGCAAGAAATACATTCCCTCAACTTCATCCCAACTCACAAGGCATTGCCAGGCCCTCTCCCCTTAATCACTTGACAAAGACAATCCCTTTGCATTGTCACAAAACATCATGCTAACTACAGGGAAACTTCTTGGCCTCTCAGACTTGGTTATTTAAGAAACATCCTCTTTAGAAGAAAGCACACTTTACTGAGCCTGCTGAAGGGAGCACATAAGACACTGGTGTGGTATTTGAGGTTTCAAATCTTCTGGGTGAGCAGGAGAGTATTCCAAGTCTCCTGCACTGGCTGCTGGCAAGGTTATAAATACAGCTGGGATTTGAAAAGCTACTTTTAATTCTGATTACTCTGGAGAAAACCCCAGGGAAATTCAGCTTTAAGAAGTCAAATTCCCAGTGTAGCATCTTTACAGTCTTCTCAGTGTAAGGATCATAAGCTTTTCTTAATATTTTTTGCACTTTGAGATTATTGGTCTAATATTTTGTCCTTTCTTTAACATTTAAGTTATACATTAGGTCTTCTTACCTCTTCTGTCCATACTGACCTGTTAGCTCAAAGGAGAGCAGCTATTTTCACGTCACACCTCCCCGCAGTGGGTGCTTGCTTGCTTTTCCTCCCGTTTCCCCCCACGTTTTGAGGCAGCTGTCATCAGAGCCTCATCCATCACCTACCTTGAATGTCCCCCGACCTCCCTGTGCCCTCAGAGCGCTTTCGTGCTCGGATTTCCCCCGCAGCACCTCCCGACCCTGCCCGCGGCCACCGCCTGCTCCAACGGGGCTGTCCGAAAAAAAAAGCAAAAAAAGCAAAAAAAAGTAAACTCAGACGTGGTCGGATAGAAAAAGACAGGTTGAAGAGCATCCCCAGCGGCGGGGCAGGGAGCCCGCGGGGCGTTCCTCAGCGGCAAAGCGAAAGTGAAGGCCAATGTGTTTTCCGAGAAGGAGGGGAGGAGCCGAGGGGAGCTCCGCGTTAAATACAAAGCCGGGCCCGATGCGCCGCCACAGAGCGCTGGAGGTGCCGCTCGCCCGCCCGCCCCGCGGCAGCCCCGGCTCGCCGCGGCGCCAGGCAGGGCCCCCGCCGGAGGATGCTCGGCCGGCCCCCGGGGCCAGGACCAGGACTAGCAGCGGGACGGGGACTGGCAGCGAGTGCTGCGCTCCGGGGACGGCCCCCACCCGCGGCACCCCGAGGTAAGGGAGGGTGTCTGCCCCGGGGGGGCCGCGCCAACAGCGACGTGCGCCGAGAGGGCTCCGGCGCCGCAGCTCAGATTATCGGAGTTCTGCCAGATGTTCCAAGAGCGCGGTGGCCTCGGGAATCTTGGCCCTTTATTTTTTTTTTTAATACATTTTTCCCCTCCCTTTTTGGCTCAGTGCTCGTGCTCGCACAGACCTGTTGTGCCTAGTGTAAAACAGCGGGACAAGCACTAAAGGGAGCACGCAGGGGGGTTGCAGTGCCCCGCGCCGGCGGGGGGAGCCGGGGCAGCCCCGGGCCCGCGGTGCCCGCGCCGCCGCCGGGACCCGCCGGGCAGGGCCGGGACCGGAGCCCGCGGAAGTCTCCGCTCCGCCGCAGTTGGCACCCTTGTCCCAGATCCCTGCCCTGGCTTTCGGGCTCCGAAGACTGGCGTGTCCCCTATTTGTCTGCGCTTTGGAAAGGCACTCTCGCTTGGCTCCCTACGGCTTCTGCTAGGGAGCCCTTTGATTTTTACATCGCGGGCTTAGTGCTTATGTCTCCCCAGGGTGTCCTAAAACTGAATTTTTAACTTTAAATACTGAGCGATAATCCTGGCTCAGTAATTGGAAAAAACTGGCATCGGTTTCCGTCTGCTGTGCAAAGCAAGCCGAATGCTACTTTCAGCCTGTTACTTACCAGCTTAAGGATTTTATAACCCTCGTAGGTGCTTGAGGAAGTAATGTGACTTAAATGAAAATAAACATCAAGTTGTTAAATTAGCGCAGACAGGAATCCAGCGGCATACTTTCTTAGAAATTCTCATTAGCATGTTACCCTGAACTGTGAGATGGCTGAGGGATTCATTTCTGAGAATCCTTCAAGGTTTCTCAACAAGCTGCTGCTGCAGATCTATATCTGACTATAGGGATAAATCCTGAAATCTATGCTTGCCAGTAAGGTCAAGGCAGCCAGCGGAGATGTATTGAACCACACTGTCAGAGGCAGACATTTCAGGCCAAACTCATTCCTGGTGCAGCACTGCTAATTCCTTTGAAGTAACACGAGGGATGAATTTAGTCCCTCATGTTGAAAGATATATCAATAGGAAGCAATTTAGATTGGGCCACTTAAAGTGCATGTGATACAAAAAAGAGAGAGAGACTGCGGAGTAATGCTTTAAGGGTTCACAGAGGTTGATTTGTATAAGCTAGTAGGTTGTAGCACTGCTGTCCCAAGGGAAACTTGGGAGAATGGAAATGGCCTTTTATAGCTGAGCCTCAGGTTAACAGGAGAGAGGAAAGAAGTTTTAGGATTATTGTGTAAATTGACCGTGTTACAGGCTGCCCCTCCAAGTTACACTTCAGTCATACTGTGGCACCTCACCTCACTCTCCTCCCCAGTTATCTGGGAAAACAGCCTTCATCCACTGCCAGTTTTTCACACAATGCATGCGCCAAATAACAACACTGTGTACTGAGTTCTGACATTGTAGTTGGGAAGGCAGAAAAAATGGCAATTAATTTGTAAAACCTTGTTGATTTCTTCTTTTAAAAACTTGAGAATGGGAGAGGGTGTCCATGAGATGACTTCTCATTGAGAAGTCATTTGAGTTGCTAGGCCCTGAAAGGGCTCATAGCAGGGAAACTTATTATCTTCTGTAGCTGTTACTGATCCTTGCTAAATATTTTTGGAGCTCTGGAGTTTGCCGTAGTGATAGGCTGCTAATCTTGTCCAACAGAGAGCAGTTGCTTGCCTGGTATAGACTGGAAAATGTATATTTAATTATTTTATAATGGGTGGGAGGTGTGTCAGTGGAAGAGGCGGTCGTTCAGCGATTGCGGCCGCCTGTCCCTGGGGATGGGTCTCACATGCTGTCTCTCCTTGGCATTGCAGAGTAGCTGCTGGAAGGCCGCCCCGCCGTAGCCGTGACGCTATGGAAGACCGCATCCGCTGCTCTCGGCTGTAGGATGGTAGCGCACAGCAAGGTGTCAGCAGATAATGCACTTGGAGCAGACCCAAGACGGCTTCTTGACCCTCCGGCACGGGATCGCTCCCAGGCACGAGGCTTCCCGGGCCCCGGCCGGCCCGGCGCTGTGCAGGCACAGGGCAACACGCACTTCAGAACCTTTCGCTCGCAGGCGGATTTCAGCAGCATCACTCGAGCCAGCAGCCTGCTGGATGCCTGTGGCTTCTACTGGGGGCCTCTGAGTGTCAGTGCTGCCCACGAGAAGCTGAAGTCTGAGCCTGAGGGCACCTTCCTCATCAGGGACAGCACACAAAAGAATTGCTTCTTTGCCATCAGTGTTAAGACTGCAACTGGGCCCACCAGTATCCGGATTAACTTTCAGACTGGGCGTTTCAGCCTGGATGGCAGCAAAGAGACTTTTGACTGTCTTTTTAAGCTGCTGGAACATTACCTAAGCTCCCCGAGGAAGGTACTGGTTACCCCCCTTCGCAAGGTCCGGGTGCAGCCGCTGCAGGAGCTCTGCCGGAAAAGCATCGTGAAGACTTTTGGAAGAGAGAACTTAAATCAGATCCCACTCAATCCTGTTTTAAAGGACTACCTGAAATCCTTCCCATTTCAGATATAAGTGCAGCATTAACTGTATAGGGACACATTAGACATGTGTAACAAAATCCATCCTCCTGGGTTTTTAATTTTGTTTGACAGTGAGCAAACTTATTTTTGTAGCAGTTTACTGTATTTTGTGATGGAACCTGAACACTTGACTTCTTATGTTTACAAAAACTGTTTGCACAAACCTAGGGTTTTAAAACCCTGGCATAATTTTTCTGCCAAGCAGAATATTTTACTATTTTATAATATTTTTTATGATATTAACATAATAAACTTTATTGTCACAGTTTTTAAAAAAATAGCATCTCTGGTTTTAGTTTTAAAGGCTCTGACAGCTATCCTGCTGGCAGATTAACTGCTTAACTGAGTGTGTAAGTGCAGACAGGTCTCCACATGGTGCTGCTTCTTTGCCCTAACAAATTAGTCTTAGTGCTGGTCCAGCAGGCAGAGGATTCCTGCCTGCAAAAGCCCACAACAAAAAAGGGCAAGCAAGTAGAAAATATACTCAGGGTAAATCTGGCCAGGAATCCACCTCTCTCCTAAACCCATGAGAGCAGAGACAATGTCTTAAGACTGCAGTGGTGCATAGTTTTTGACAGAGTAAATCAAACCCTTGGCTGACCAAGCTGCACCAACACTGGTTTGCCTTATTTCTGTGGAAAGGTGCAAAACACTGAGCTAGAAGACATTGCTGTCTGACATAACCGAACCCCATGAACCTCGGTGGGGAAAAATAAAACTGTCCAGAAATGCTCTTCACACACTTTAAAAGTCTGTGAATGCTGTATCATTGTGGTGCATTGGAGAAAGGACAGCTTAGTTCCCTTTGAAAATTTGCATACACAAATGGCAAAGGTGCAGGCATCCTCACACATAAAAAAGACGTTTCTCATCTTAAATTCCTCCTGATTTAAGAGCAGAGATTTGACATGTTAAAAGAATCTATGACTTTGCTCCATGACAGAATCCAGAGAATATAAGCCTCTACATTTGCAGCTGTAATTTCTAGTGGCTAAACTGCATTGAGAAAGTTAAACTACATTAACTGTTCTGTTTCCATCTGCTTATGAAACACAAAAACAGTGCCCCCAGAAACTGCAGCTGTGAATGACTTGAAATGCCTCATTTGGCAAAGTGTCACCTGCATTATGAGAAAGTGATTCTCCTCTCCCCCAAGCATTTCCTGAAATCCATGAAAAGCTGACTTAGAAAAACAGCTGAACCAAATCACTTCAAAGAAGGCACAGAGTCTTTCACAGAAATGTACTCTATCAGCCTAGATCTACAGGGCTTACAGGAACTGTAAGCAGTAAATGAAGTAATCTTCTTCGGAGTTTGGGAGATAAAAGGTCACTCCCCCTACTATAATCCACATTCCTTTTAAAGATAAAGCCACTTTTAGGAGACACTGAGTGTATGTTCTATAGTGATCCTTACTGAATCATTTGTTTAATATCTACCAAATCAGCTCTTAGTTCATTGACATTTCTTTGGAATAAATAGGTTTCCTCCTCAAACATGACTAAGGATCACTCAGTCAGGACTGGACGTGAAAAAAGGGAAAAAACACACAGGCAGTATCATGTGAGTTTCTGATGTGTTGCTTCCCTAAAAATGTTCTTTGGATCAGTCCTAAAACAGCAGAAAGCATTTCTGCTTAATTCTAAAGCTGGAATTAGTTGTCAAATGATGCATTTTCCTACAGCAGCTGCAAGGATATAAATTTGGGAAGTAGTGAATGCTGTGCTGTGCAGCAGATAGGAGACTGGAGCAAAGTTTTTGCCTGCATGTGAATAGCATTGTTAAATTGGAAAAAAGTCTTTGTAGGGTGAAAGCTGCCAGACTGGTTTGCTGTCAGCAGGGATTGTTATCCCTTCCCCATACTCTTTCCAGATCCACACTACTATCTTTTAACCCTTCAGGCTCTGAACTAATGCCTCTTGCCCTACTATACAGAAGAGTGCCCACATGACAGCATTACTGGTAGAACAAGCACCATGTAACTTAGAAGGTTCTCTGCTACCTCTGAGAAAACCAAGCAAAACTAGACCTAGATATAGAACAAGGGGCTTCCCCCTGAGAGGTGTGGAATGAAAAGCATAAGAATTGAGTCAATTTCATTTTCTTCCTGGCAGAAACAAACTGTGTTCTTTCTCTCTTCTATTGCTTTAGAGTAAGTTTAGCAGAAATAAGGCATATCTTCCCACATTAGGTGCCTAAATATCTTCATTTTGTCTTTAGTATGAAATGCAAATATAGGATAACTCAGGATAAAAAAATATATAACCAAAACTAAATAAGGACAAGAAAGTCAGAGTTGTATAAAATGTTTCTTAAGAGGAGACAAAGCTGACTTGTATTTTTAAATTACATTATCCTTACCTGCCTTATTTTTCTTTCCCTTCCTTTCCTTCTCTCTTTCTCCCCAGCATGCAATACAGTGGCCAGGCAGATCCTCCTTCTAATAGGTATATATGGGTTGCTCCAATGCAGTAAGGAAATCCTAATCACAGGATGTGTGTTCACAATGTCACTGTGACTTTCCTTCTATAAGAGCAGGTGGAGGGCTCTTTAAAATGTCTGCTTACCTGTGTACACTGATTTAAGGGTGGTGTCACATCTAAGGAGGACAGCAGGAATCTCCTGAAGATTTCTGTAGTAATTTCAGCTGTCAAATCTCTCATCCTCAGTTTTAATAAAGTAGTAGCAAGGTCAAATAGGGCATTTGCAGTACTCTGCACCTGAAGTAATAGAAACATGCAACAGATTTTACTCCCTCCTGCTAAATAGCACATGAAGAGTGTCACCACTCCAGTGACACATTCCAGTCCCTTCCCCTCACCCAGTTCTTTCCTCTGACCTTCTGACTGTGGCTGAAAAGTAAACAGTCAATCTGTTAAAGGACTATGGGAGAATTCGAGCCATGCTCAGGAGCCCAGCAAAGCCATGCTCTGGAAGAGGGTGCAATATTCACAGTTAGTGGGGAAGGACAGCTTTAAGATAATGCCATTTGCAGCGTGGCTGTGTGCCCAGAGCAGCAGGGTGGGCTCTGAGCAGGGCCCTGCTCCTGGGACTGCACAGGCTGCAGGACTGAGGCCTCCTCACCCTTTAGGCCGAAACACATTTTACTTTCGGAGTAGTTCAATTACATACAATGCAACAGCTGTAAAACACTAACGAGCAAATTAATAGACTTGTAGAAACTCACAAAGCTGTTTTATTTAAGCCGTGGAGAGTTACTGAGTGCTCAGGAGGAGGAGCTTGAACGCCAAGCAGGGCCCGTGTGGTCACACTAATTCTGTTATGATTGAAGTCATTTACAAGAAATGAGGTTCAGCTGCAGTCAGCACTGATGCTATTTTCAACAGACAAGAAAAAAAGTGTCCCCTAGGGCAACACTCTGCCCATATCTAACCATCAACTCTTCACCCTGCTGGTATTGAACCCTCTGTGGAACAGCACATCCACCTCCTGAGCCTTCTCCTCACATCCCGGGGGTTGTGCTGGGCTGGCATTCAGGCCCTGCCTCTCCTGCCACCCTCCATTCACAGTGCCAACAGCTGTGAGCAATGCATTCATTCATTGATTCCACTCATTTGAGACAAAGGCATTGTAACAGGGAGTTATTTAGGACTCTCCATGGCTTTCTGTGCCAAGTGTAACAACTGCCTGTGCCCTAAGTTTCCAGGAAGTTTCTCCCAGTTGCCACAAAGTGCCATTTTCATTGCCTCTGACTTGTCATACTTCTGCACAACTCAGATCCTGTCACTGTTTCTGTAGTTTTCATCCACAGCTGTTTCCCAGTACAGCAGCCAAATTTGCAACACCCTAGTCTAATTTGCTCCTTGTGTCACCATGGAATAACAGAAACATGGGCCAGCAGGAAGTGTAAAGAGAAGCCCAACTTCTCCCACACAAACCACTGCTCAAGTAGGGCAAACCTGCAAAAGCCAGAGTCAGAATATAAACTTCTGACTGACAGACAGCTGAGTTACTCACATGCCAGAAGTATTTCCCCTCTGTCTGCAGCTCAGTGACATGCTTTGGATGTAGCTATTGAAGGCAAGAATGATAGATGATTGTACATAGCAAAACAATTTCTCTATATTCTTCAGCTATGAGAGGAGTACAGATACACTGTGAAGATGGAATATCAGCCAAACAGAATAAAACAAATAACTAGCTGCACCATAAGCCCCATTTGCCCAGTTTCTTTCATTCTGCTCTTTTTAGCAAGGCAAAGTAGGATCACTTTTCGGTTGTCATTTTAATCTCAGTTAGTCTTACTTTCAGTTATTCTTTGTAGCTCCCAGCCAAGTAAAAGAATGGTAAATCTGGTCATCACTCCTAAAGGGATACAGAGGATACCATCCAAACATCTGTAGCAAAATTTTACGTCCACCAAAATCAATTACCAGGGAATAACCGACTTCTCTGCAGATAGTTTTATTAAATAACAGTAAGTACCTTTTAAAAATTAAATGCAAGAGCTATGATTGCAACACAAAGATTTCTTACTTGATAGACCTTCAACAAATTCAGAGGCTGAGAATGGTCTGTTTTGATGCTGTGTGTACATAAGGTTGTGTGCAATTTCCTACCTCTGTTCCTTGCAGCTCTGCAGAGTATTTGCAACCCTGTGCCCTTCAAACTGAAACTGCCCTTCAAATCAAACTTTCCCCAAATCAACTTCCCTACAGCAGAAACTAGTTATTACTGGAATTTGAGTCAGATTGAACTTTCAGGCTGAGATTTTAGGTCTCCTCTCAGGGATTCGAACAACTTCTGGTTCCCAGTCTGAGCACTGAAAACAGAAGATAAAATATTGTCCCCAAAATGTTGCAATATAGACTTGACTGAGGCTTACAGATTTTGTAATTCCCAGTGTAATAGACCATTTGGCTATTTCTTGACCTGCCTGTGTACCATCACTGTTCAGACTGTCTAGACAGATCAGGACGTGGAGCTGGTATATCCTAGAAACTGAAGTAGGATAGGTGTTATTTCTAACATTATCATTAGGATGAATTTGGGAGATAAATCTGCTACCCAACAAGTAAGGTTAGTAGCTATTTTCTTAGCTCTGCCCAGATAAAAAACAACAAACCTTTTTGCTAGACTTCCAGCATCTATTCTACATACACAATCTGCTCAGAAATAGCTTTGACAAATGTTTCAGAAGTTATTTTGTTTTCTGTCACACATTCTCATTTGCTCTCACCAGCTCAGTTGTTCACACCAGCTAATTTAAACAGCTGAATTAGATTAAAATCAGAAGCTTTCAGAAAGTTACATAACTGCCAGGACCTGCCAACTAGGTGCCTAAAGGACACTGTGTGAATCCTTCCTCACATTTCTCTCTAGTTCCCAGCAAGGCCAGCTATACAAAATAAAATTAAGTGAGCCATGAAAGCTTTACAAGCGTTATATACAACTGCTTTCTGTTTAAAATAAACTGAAACTACCTTTCAGAACCTCGAGCCTTTTTCAGGTTGAGATAGGATCTTTCCTTTACAAGCACAGAATATTCTTTATCTCATCTCTCACAGTCAGTCAACAATGATGTGATTAACGGTAAATCTACCCTGGCCTAAGACTAAATGTGCTCTGTATAATTCACTCTCTTATGCAAATACAGGTCTTTTGGTTTTGAAGAAGCAGAAAATACTATGGTTTTGTAGGAAAAGGAGAAAATTCTTGTCCATGTCTGTAAAACTGGCAGTCAACAGAAGTTTTTTCACATCACAACAGCATAGTAGTCCTGAGCACAAGTACACTCCTGTAGCCCAAGCTCAGCAACGTATCACGTACCTGTTATCTCTTGTATGTGTTCAGCATGAACCATATTTGTGTAATTATATGCAAAGTAGATGGTGCCTTTCTTAAAAAAATATTTCAGTTCCAGTATTCTCAGGCCAGTACATTTGACAATGTAATTTTGATTTTCATACAGGTTTCTGGCTACTGTAAATTTTCTCAATACTGTTGCTGCACAGAATAAGCTGAGGCTGTGTCAGGCTGAGCTGTGATAACCATACCATCAACCTGCTGCTCAACCTGAGTTTGCTACAGTTTTCCTCTCTAAAGATGCTGATTACAAAGGTTTAGGTGTACAATGGCATTTACAATCAATATTGTTGTGATTTGTCAGCTGTGCTGACGATGATTGCTCTGAGTTTCTGGTCTGTAAAGAAAAGGAGAAAAGGCTGCACTGAGAGAAATGTTTGACCTTTGGCAGGGAAATCACTGCTGGCCCAGGGGGCAGAGCTATCTAAAGCACCCCAAAACTCATGCAGACTGTTGGAGCACTCAGTGCTCTGGTGCACGCTCAACAGCTGGGATGTGCATGTGCTGCTGTAATAACTCCTCACCTCACTGAACACTTCACTCCTTTCTGGAGTGGATAACTGAGGCAACAAGAGTCCAGAAGGATGCTCAGAGGTGAGGGTTTGCACACAGGGACAGTGAATCCTCCATCTTCCTCTAAAGCCTGAGAAGTCAGACACAGTAAGCACCTCACAGGGTGGTGTGGGTGACCTCAGCTACCTTGTTTGTCTTTAGGGCCATGGCTATCATGGTCCAGGTCACATTGCCATTTAGGGATGTTGTTAAGGGATTTCTCAATAGGCTGCAGTGTAATTTGTCCTTGGGAGTTAAATAAGAACATCTCACTTAATTTGTGTGTTGCAGTTGTAAAGGTCTCAAGCACTGGTGAGACTAAATGTCTTCAACTTTGTGCCAGGGACAACACAGTTCTGAGTACTCCAGCTTAGTACAGAACACATGGTAAGCTCTAAGATGCAAAATTGAAAGAGTAGCCTACTCTGGCTTTGAATTTTAGGAACAGGAGCCATGTGCATACTGGTCAGAGGGATTATGTGTGGAGTCTAAATGCAAATAAAGGTCAGCTTTTTTTTTTAGGAGGAGTGAGAAAGAATGTGAATCAGCAGGGCCTACTGAAGCTGTAAAGCACAAAGGATGATCCAGTTAGGCACACAAGTATTGGGACAGGAAAAGAAAATAGGAAAAATCCAGCCCTTGGCTGAAGTGATACTGAAATTAGGCTTAGGACTCTGAACTCCAAACAAGGAAATTTTCTCTTGCCCTGTGATTTTGGAATCTTGCATTATATAGTTTGAGTTTCGTTTTCAACTCTGTCAGCATATTATTCTATACATGATACCGCTTTACTTGCACCAGCTTTTAAAGGGATACTTTAGTCTGATTTTCACAGCACATAACAGAATGTGTACTACCTTTTTATCTTTTTTTTTGGACCCTTAGACAGCACTACAAGTGCCTCAGTAATAGCGTACTCTGTAAAGAGAGGTTTGGCTTTTTTTTTTCAGTTCATTAAGGCCTATTCTCTTTCTAGTCCTTTTACAGCTGCCCTGCTGAAACAACAGCAAACTTCACATCTTTTTGACAGTAGAATAAAAGTCGCTTGATACAAACCTCCCCATGCATTCACTTCCTTATCAGTGCATGCTCTAGTCCGGGAAGTCTTACTGTAATACACAAATGAATTTAGGAAAAGCCTTTATCTCTAGGGACTAGAAGTAAAAAGAAGTACAAAGGCCAAGGTGGGTATCAAGAAATACTTGCTGATTATTCTCTCATCTATCCAAGTATTATTTTATACCTGCCTTTAAAGCAAATGTGTCTAACAAGGAAGACATTATCCTTGTGAACTGCAGTCTGCACTATGTATCTTTTTATTATGCTCTGGAACTAATTAAGCCTAGGTAATCTTTCTTCCCAATAAGTGTAATTTATGCACTGTGTGCAAGACCATACTCAACCCTACTGCCAAGGTAAACACAGTGATGATTTCAATCACTGATCCTGAACTAGCTTCCTTCCAAATCTGCATTAAAAGACACAAGTGAAGAGTACAGGTAAAGCTGTTTCTGTACACTGAGTATCAAGGGAGGACTACACAGTCCAGGGCTGCCTTTCTCAGCCATCTTATTTTCCCCTTGCTCTCCTACATATTTCATTTCCTCTGTAATTTCAATATAGGTTTAAGAAGAGGGTGATTTTAAAATGCAGCACATTTCACATCATTCCAAAATATACACTGGGCCTGGAAGCTCAGATAGATAGGTTTTGCCAGTGACATTTCTAGCAGGGAAGAACAATCCCTTCTGACCCCCTGGAGTTTAAAATATTACAGTTTATCTGCCAGACATGAACTTCTGATTCATAGTGAGGAAGAGCTGACTGCTATACACCAATTATTATCTGTTAATGTTGAATATAAGCCCAGCTGAAGCCCAAGGGCAATTGTATATAAAAGCTAAACACAACCCACATACACATTCCACGTTGGTATAAATAGGCTTTGAGTGAATTTATGAGTACATGTGTAATTCCATGAATGTTGTAGCTTGAGTGTTGGTCATTGGTGGAACAAAAAAAAAAAATAACTGCAGGGCCAGCTTGAAGTAAGTGCCAGGTTTAACTGAGGGCCAGTGGACTTCAGGATCTAATTAAAGGGGCTTAACTCAATCTCTAGTGAAATGAACAGAACTGAGCTGAAAAGTAACTTTGGAAGAAAATCTTTTCTTTCTAAAGAAAAAGTCTGTGTGAAATATGGGAAGACTGTAGCATGCCAGAGAAAAGCATTCTGGAAGGCTGTGAAATTTTGGAAGGAGGTTGAGTGTTTGAGAGAGCCAGATAAACTATGAGCTGGGTTTTGAAGGAATTGCCCAGGGATTAACAGCTGCAAGGGGATCCAGGTGGTCCTCACAAGTTCTCTCACCAGTTCTAATCTCCATTACAAAAATGGAGTCCTAGGTGCAGAACAGTTCTACACCTAATTTAGAGCTTCTAACTCTAAGATTCAGGCATGTTAGGTAATCCAGCATAGTCCAAAACTGCTCAGCTTCCACTGACAACAGGGAAAGCCTGAGCCTTTATGGATGACTTTTATTATTCAGTAGACAATTATTTTCCATGCAATTTATGCTACCGTTAGTCCTAATATTTAAAACTTAAACTGACTGCAAGTCAGTTTTAACAGCCTGTAGTGCTAGAGGTGAAATGAATGCAGTTCCTTTTATTGAAGCTTAATCCACACTAAGGGTACAATTAAGATAATGTGCTGATTGAAGAGGGAAAAAGGAAAAGGAAGAGACACCTTTTAAGCGCCTTCATAAGGAAGCATCTTTTTAAATAACCATTAGCAAAATATTTATGGAACTCCCCCAGTCTGAGTCATAAAGTGTTTAGGTAGCAGGCAGATTATGAAAATAGCTTGGTCTCAGTAGTTCTAAAACATAACCCAAGTTCTGTTGGGTCATGTGATCATTTGTACATTTGTACTAGGATGGCTCTGGCCAAAAGTAGCTTAGAAAGTTTTTCAAATTAGCACCTTGAAAATCTGTTGAGAATCTAAAGCCTTGACCTGTGGAGACCATGTGGTGCCACATCACTAATTAAGAGAAAAGAAACTAAATTCAATGTAAGAGTAGGTACAGGCCACTCACTTTAATTTTCTGCAGGTTATTCTTTTAGTTAAGTTGCATAATGAGAAGTAAAGATTGTACAGTAAATTACTAGTGCAACAGGCACTGGCATTCAAACACAAGGAAAACAAATCCTTTCCTTTTAATTCAAGTCCATCCGGCTTCCCATGATTTCCTGTTCTCCAGCACAGTTCAGTTCCTAGGAAGACTTGCACAATACAAATATACTGTTGCCTGAGCTAACAAAATAATTGACGTGCCATGAAAAAACTGGCATAAATATTATCTCCTCCTGGTAACTACTAACAGCTAAATTGCATGTGGTAATCCTTTTTGCTATTAATGTCATTTTAAACAGATATAATGTTTAAAAATCTAAACAGAACAAACAGTAGTATGCCCTATTCCATGCAGGATGTACAATAAATGACACATTTACTGTAAAACAACTATATCAGCATGACCACAGTTAAAGAACATATCTCACAGTCACAGCCACCTAAATTGGCTGGTCAGATATGATTCTCTGGGAAATTAAGGGCTGAGGAGGAAAAGAACATAATCAAACAATTCTTTCTAATGTTATTGGACTGGGGGGGAGGGGAACAACCATCTTTCCAGTGAACTCAGTTTCTGCTTTATGAATCAATTCACGTTTTCTACTCTATATAGTTCAATACAAAGAGGTCTGAGGAGGATGAACTAGTCAATGTTCAAAATCTGGTTCAGTTTTATTAATTTTACTGAAATTAATATACTCATACGATCAACTTGGAGCTCAGACTAGCAAGCCCTAGTCCTGCTTTGGAAATACTCCAGTTTGCAACCTTTGGCTCAGACACTTTAGGAAACAGAGCTGATAACCCAGGAGCGAGTCCAGGAAAATAAATTAAGCATCTGGAAACTGTATAGGAGTGTGTTTAGCAGACGGAATAAGAATTTAACAGTAAAAAAATAAAATCTAGAAATATTCCTGGAGCAATGACTAAATCACAGGATTTCTCAGGCACACTGAAGCAGCAGCTTGCAGACCTCCCCTGCTCTCTTCTGCTCAGCCAGACACGCCCTAGGGATGCCCCCCTGTTGCACAGCCTTCAGAGGCCACAGTGCCTTCCCCTCTGCCACAGAAACCTGTGGAGTGCAGGACCTTCACCTCTGAGAGAGGCAACAAGGACTGAAACCAAATCCACTCCTGGCACTGGATCTGTTTGGCTGCTGAGGGAAAATCTTGGCAAATACAACTACTACATCAGGACTGTCATGCTGGATTGTGAAATGCTGTGAAAGGCCAAGCTCATCCATACACCTAAGACAACCATTTCCCAAGACCAAAAGGATGAAAAGGAGAACTTCTCAAGAACTAGCTACTTCCATAAATCTCTGCTTAAGTAGGGGATGTTTTGCTATGGATTGTAGAGGCAGCAAAAGCAGAACTGGGTCACACACGTACACAACAGGTGCTCTCCCTCCTACGACTGGGCAAGAGTCTTGAATTCAGTACAAAGACTTACTCACTGTGTGGCCCATCACATAACATCTCCTGGCCTGCACCAGTCAGTTCTACCTGTGAAATGCCTCTGTAGCTCTGACAGTAACAGAAACAGGGTGCCAGTACTGACAGAAAATTCAGGAGTACAAGAAAGTCAGAAGTGCTTCTTTGCCAATTCTTGCACAGACAGAAAGTGCATGACCTAATTCAGGAGAATCAGTTTGCAGATCAGAACATTAGTCTTCCATTTTCCATTTATCATTCACAAATGATAAACTTGGATGTCGTGGCTCTTATACTTCAGGAATTTGCTATTGCTCAGATGCTTAGAGGCTCAGTTCTGATTTTTAGCACTTGATATGAATAACACTGAGATTTCTTTTCAGGATTTTGCTGTTTCCTTTGTTTTATTTTGACAATCCCAAAGGACATAGCTAAAAGCCATAGTCATATCTGGGTCAGGATTTTCACATCTGATTATTGAATCTCTTGGGAAAACTATTTGTCTGGAACTGGAGAGAAATTAATGCATTAATTTCCATTAATATAGTATAATATCTGGATTTTTGATCAATACCTAGCTACAATTCTTGTGGAAAGGGGCTCAGCTGCTCTACATGAACAAACAGGGCTTTGCAGAGAACTTTCTGTAGAGGCAACACAGGGAAATCATGTCACAACCTCATTCTCTCTTCTCCACCATGTGCCTTCTCTTCAAAACCATGACACTTAAGGAGTATTTGCACTCACAGACAATCTGGGGGATGGGAGCCCTCTTAGAAAAAACCTCTGCTGGCTTCAGAAGCCCTGTAAAACTCCAACATGGCAACCAGGCTGCAAGTAGGCAAGGAAGTGATAGGAAAAAGTGACAAGTGTGGCGCTGCCCTGACTCCTTCCCCCTCAAAGAGCTGGAAAATACAGCAGGAGGGGAAGGCGATCATGCCCTTGCCCGTAAGAAAAAAATGGAGGATTTCCCTCCTTTTCCCAAGGTAAAATCTATAAGGAAGCTATTGTGGCATTTCCCCAAATTGCTGTTACACAAGTTGTGGCATCTGCCCTGTCCCCTCCAGTGGGAAGGAGCAAGCACAGACTTGCTGCAGCTGGATGACAGCAAAGGACAGAGGCAGGCAGACTTTATCACCCTGTGTTGTTACTGGCACGAGTAAGGAGTTCTGTAGTACAGGAGGAGCTGGTTCTGAGCCAACCTACTCAGGCTCCCAGCAGGCATTAGTCATTTTGATAATGGTCTGAATGCAGCCACCCAGTTACTGCTTGGCAAGCTTGAATCTCTGCCATGCGCACGCTGACAGAAGGAGCGCCAGGCACCCGTGTCAGCTGAAAGATACTGCCAGTGGCTGGGGGAAAGCCAAACAGAGCAGGTGGGTGTGGTGTGAGCACACAAAGACATGTGTTGGGCCAATGAATATACTCAGGTAAGCGAGAACCAAAGCAGAGACTGCTGGACTGTTTGACAGTAATGATGGAAATAGTTACCATTGGGAAAGTGGTGCCTGTTCACTCGTTATGATGTTGCTATGTGAAATTTCCATGATTTTCCTTAAAATGGTGATTTGTTACACTTTGAAGTCCTTACTTGGTAGGGCAAGTGCATTTACTCACAGAAAGTGAAAAAGGATCTCATTTCATCCAAGGAGCTGTATGGTAATTCCTTTAACCATTCACACATGGCAGATCCTACTCCCCTTTCTAGCTGTAGCAGATAATTCTTTCCACTTCTCACATAAACATTGCAGTGCCCTCAGTCTGTTCCTGTAACTGAGTGGTTGATCCTCCAAGATGAAAAAAGCTCTGAAAAACCAGACTCATCCATACTGTTCACATTGTCCCCACCCTTTACCTTACTTTTATGTTTAAAAGTGTTAAAGGTAACCTGAAGGACTTAGACCAAGCAGCTGGGACCCTCAACAGCCAGTAAAACCTTTTTTCAGTTGCTCTAAATGAAAACTGCTCAAGTCTGGTCAGTAAAACCAGTCGCAATCCCTATTTCACATTTCTGAAAGTTAATTTTTTTTTCCATAATTTTATCTATTTTTTGAGAGCCAGAAACTAGAAGGCTGCTGGCTATGTATTTTGCATGATAGAAACAATGCAAGCAGAGCATTTTTAAATAGCTCAAGAGCGTGGTGTCACAGACAGCTGTGACAATCCAGCAGCTTCCCCCTCAACCTGGAATCTCCATCCCCACTCCAGGGCCATAGAATCCTATGGTGGATCC
Source organism: Zonotrichia albicollis (assembly GCF_047830755.1). Lineage (NCBI taxonomy): Eukaryota > Metazoa > Chordata > Aves > Passeriformes > Passerellidae > Zonotrichia > Zonotrichia albicollis. Next base: position 10,123,724 of record NC_133834.1, read on the forward strand.
TTTATGGTGGCTCTTGTGGCCAGACAACTTGTTATTTTATCAGTCATATCACAGTAAGGACAAAAAACGGCTAAAAAAAAAGTCCAAGAAATGTGGGAACTGTTGCAAAGCAGAGCAGAAGCACGTGGCTGGGATGTGCCAGGTCCTGCTTGTTTACAAAATTTGCAAACCCATCATCAGCAGAATATCAATAAAAGACAAACTTCTCATTCCAGACCAGAGTCACTGGACAGCTATTGCAGGAGCCTGCTGTTGAGTTTGGCAGAATCAGACTGGAAATAAAATGCTGAACTGAAAGCACATACTCCATAGCTGAGAGAAATAATTCAGTCTATTAATAATGTGACATGTAGGACCCAAGAAACATGTAAAGTGATTCTGTCACAGAAAGTGCTTTTCTGATATGAAAATCCTGAAGAAAAAGTCAAGTACAAATGTACTATTTCTTAATTCTCTAGGAGGGATAAGTTAAAACTTTAAATACAAAATTTAGATTTCATAGCAAAAAAACCAAACACCCCAAACCCCAACCAACAATCCCAAACTAAAACAAAATAGCTGTAATTAGGGCTGAATACTTATGGAATAAAATGAAAGACTGCCCAAGAGAAAAAAACATGTAACTGACTAATCAAAGAATATTTCAAATTAGGCAAAATTCTCATTGAATTTGCTGCAGAAAGTTGACAGTGACCACAAAACTGATCTTTAAAGAAATCTCAAAAAAAAAAAAAGTTCTTCCTAAAACATAAAAAATTTCTTTTGTGCAAAAAGTAATTGAGGGGCTGGAGGAAAAGCAGCCAGTTTTATTTGGGTAATTACTCAAATATTGGATTTAATTTGTGATTTCATGGGTAGGGTCGCCAGATGTTAACTTTACACAAACCATGCTCTTCTCAAGGGAGAGCTGCAGCTGAGTAAGAGCCCGAGTGTCTGATCCAAAAACTATTGGCAAGGGAGAGAATGTTTGCAATGATCTGTGGAGGTCTAGATCTCAGAAGAGGAAGAAAGAGCAGAGTCTCTTCTGAGTGCACAAAGAACCAAAGCCTCTTGGCCAACAGCAGGCACATGCAGGGGCTATCACAAGGATTCCTTTGGATGACTGGTACACACACATCATCACTGCTTCAAAGAAGGCATACAGGACAATACTGAGTTCTTGGAAAAATGGGAAGAGGAAGGAAAAAAGGAGGGGAAAAAACAACAGTAATTTTTAACTTACTGGAATCCAAAATTATTTCCACAGAAAGTGTGGTTGGTTACTATAATTTGGAAAATTATTTTTGCAATCTGCCTGTTGGTGATTCCTTGAAATGAAAGAGCAGGCTTTAGGCCAGTAGGCTTATTTTCTTGCACAGGAACTGTTAAGTCCTTTCATCTTGCTGCAGAATACTTTTTTAAAACTTTAACTTTCTCAATGTTTGAATCATACATGAAGTAAGAGAGTAGCTCAGGGCAGTAGTTAGTTTCTCCCTGGAGGATGTTCTCCCATGGCAGGAGCTGTGGGCTCAGGCTGGGTGCTGAGCCTGCTGTGCTTTGGTTACTCCTCATTAAATCCACAGCATGGATTTAATGAAGGTTAGAGGGAGAGCAAAAGAGGCCATGAACCAACAGCTCTGCTACAACACAGTCTCACCTCAACTCAGTGCAACAGAATCAGCCCTTGGCAGGTCTAGGGCAGGACAAATTAACTTTTTCACTGTTCACTGACTAGCAAAGTGTTTCTGTGCCACAGAGATCCCTGCCGCGATCATGTGGCTCTGCCTGTAGCAGAACTTGGCACACCTGTGCTTTCTGGAGGTGCTTCAGATGCAGCAGGCGCAGCACCAAAGAACTCAGCTCTCCTGGGAAATACTGAGGGAATACACAACAGGGATTTATTTGTTCCCACACATTCACAAAAAACACCAGCTCAGTCTGCACCAGAAGCAAATCTGAAATGAAAGAGGATATTATGGTGTACATCAACAAACTGTTCCCAGGCTTAGTTCTGGAGAAATGATTACTCAGCTAGTAAAAGTATTTAAACTAGATTTGCACAGCTCTTGTCATATATGCTCAAACACGTTTGCAGAGATGCATTCAGTGTGGCACACGCACACTGATGTCAGCTCCAGTGACATGCTCTCTGCACACTTGAACTGCCCTGACAGTACTGTGGCAGCAAGGCTGCTAAAACAGTTGTTTTTAACAGAGGTACAGGAGGTCAGCTCAGCAGCAGAAGTGACTGTAACTTTCAGTAAAGTGCCCGTTTAGTGAACCGAGTCTGGGATAGTTGTGCTTTTGTACTTCAAAGGGAGCGTCTCTCTACACGTTTGGCTTTTAACACCATCCCTCCATGTGATTAAAGAAAGCCACAAGAAAGAGGTTTCTACATTATTATCTCTTCCTGGAAAACAAACCTGTCTGTTTCCCCGAAGTTTGCTGGTACAGAATTATGCAGCTTTAAAGGCAGCCAGACATTTTGGCTGCCCATCCACTTGCTTTCCTTGCAGCTGTCATTATCTCTGTTTTACTTTACCTGAACTTAACAACCCCTCACTCCCTTTCCTCCTCGGTTTCAGTAACTCTTCAAAATGAAAATCAATAGTGCTCCTTTTACTCCAAAGTACAGCCTTTCAGATCATCACGTCATATCGTGCAGCAGCTGCTTGGAGCCTCTGTGGCAGAAATAGCCCTTGGATGAAGGGTTTCCAGTAAAAAGCTGCCTTTTTCTAGCATTTCACTCTTAGCCTTTTACGTTGGTTTAGATCAACATTGGGTTTTTATCAAGGGATTCAAGTGACATGTTAGTGGCATGGCTAAGACAACTCAGAAAGCTTTTAAAAAGTATTTCATCTAAGAGACACTAAATAAACAAAGATCTGAGTGAGTGGATTCCATTCCTGTCAAATGGTCATTGAATTAAAACAAATTTACCTCAAACCTCTCATTAACAGAAGAACTGCATGTGTAATTTAAGTTTCTGTTTTGCTTTTAACAGTATTGTAAATGGATTATAGTAATCCTACTCCTTTTTAAGAAAGTTGTCCTTATGACAGATACATGAAAGGCCTCAGGAAACCCCCCTCCCTCTTCCTCTAGAAGTGTCAGGTTTGTGAGGAAGAGATGGTATTGCAAAAGTCTGGACATAATGTAACAGATTTTCCCAGCAGACAGGGCAGACCCTGGATCCTCAGGGTGGTCTCCCTGGCGCTGCTGTGCAGATGGGTGGCCTGGTCCCTCTCTGGAAGGGCACGGCACAGACTGAAAGACCTGAGCACTGAAAGTGAATGTGCTACAGCTGCCAGTTCTCACAATGCAAGTTATCTGAAATACCAGATCACTTCAGAGACAAGCCAGGTTTCTGTCAGCACTGTGGAGAAGCTGACTTCTATAAACTTCTGAAGGAGTTCACAGTATAAGTGACACATGGAAAAGCTGAAAATGGCAGTTCTGAGAAACACAGTGACAGGGTTGTGGGCAAAGGATTGCAGCAAGGCAAATTTTTGCATTTGTTTTATCTTGGGTCTTTTTTATAAGAAAGTTGGGAATATTTTTTATACATACATATATATATATGCACACTACAAAAGCTTCCTTTTGAGACAGGTGCATCCTACAGGAACACTGCAGTTGAGTGTGTGTGAAAGCTTTGCTGCAGCTGCATAGTGACCTCTTTATAACCTTCTTTGTGCCTGCATGAAGGACCAGTCAGCAGCTGGGTCACTCAGCTTGGATTTTAAGATTTCTTCCTTTACATAACCCCAGACAGGTTTTCCCCCATTCCAGAGAAATGCAGCTGGTTTTGTCCCAACTCCCTCCTCCTCACAGCCCCCTCCTGTGCAAGCAGACACCCTCATCATGATGGCACTATCAAACAGCAGCAGCTATCACTACATGGGCTGCATTTGCTTCCTTCCTTCATTCCCTCCCTCCCTGTGGCAGGCACAAGAACCCTGAATCTCTCTCTCTCCTATTATGGTGCTGCCTGGCTGCCCAGGTAATACTTGGTATTTTACTGGGTTTGCAGTGTCTTCTATGGGAAGAAATGACAGAACAGAAGCAAGTGTCCTGCAGGCTAAAGCTGACTCACAAGTGCCTTGGCTATTGTAGTAATGTTTCCCTAAGTCCAGAGAAATGAGGCTGAATTCCAGATGTGGTGTCCAGGGAGAGTACAGAGACTTCATCTTTGTCAAGCAGATGGGAGAAGGCTCAGGGTTAAAAACAACAGAAAGAAAGAGCAAACTTTTCTTTAGCCTACACACAAGGCTGGTTGTATGATCTGATATCAGAAATATACATAAAGCCAGAGACAGATGTGGCACTAAGTAACTTGTTGGGTGTCTGTTCATTCAAACCAGAATTACTCTACAGTGCCCACAATCCATTAGATTGGATCCAGTGCCTTAATTGAAAATAATCTGGTGAGAGAATTATTTAGCCCAGATGTGTGTGGATGATGAGCAGGAGTTCCAGGTTCCAAAATAGCCCCACTAAAGCTCAGCAAACAAAGGAAGAATCTCTCTGATTATTTCTGCCAAATGCAGGACTCCAAAGCCACCTCATCTGGCAGCCTTCCAGAACTGATGTTCACTGAGAGTAATGATTCATATTTACACTGTTCTTCCTCAAAATCAGGGGAATTTTGAAGCATATCCAGACGTGTAAACTTTTCTTTAAGCAATAGTCTCATTGCAAAGTATTTATATACTGAGAATTCCCCCCTACTTCTGGAAGTATCTGCCACATAGAAAGTAACAAAGTGCATCCAAGTATACTGCAGCCCAGTCTGACTGGGGCAGAGCTGAAATGCTTCTTGGTGGAAGTTTTTAAGACATAGATTCTAAGATGAATCAGGAATTAATTCCAGCTATTTTCAGCCCCCATCCAAAAATTCATGCCTCACTGAATGCCATCCAGTGTTTCAAAGATAAGCATTTTGAGTAAGTGCCACCTTCACCAACGTTACAAAAGTACTTTATTTTTGACTCACATTTTACTTTCCTCCTGTATTCAAATTCCCTGTTCTAATCACCATTTCCAGTGAACCCTTATCCATTTCTGGAGATCTATACTTTTCACTAGTTGGAGAGAAGAAACACTGGACTTAAGCACCAGAATTACTCAGCAATGAAACAAGAGTTTGCTTTATGACCAAAAAAAGCTAGACTGGAAAAAATGTATCCTCTGTGGAACTGACTCAGTGTGATGGAAAGTGGCAGACATACTATTGACAGTATTGTTCTTCTCAGGTCATCCCCTGACAGGCTTTTTCAGTGCTGCAGTACAAATTACAGGAACTGGCCCCAGCCAGACCCACAATCCACATCTTAGCAGCAATAACAAGGTTCAAAGGTGGATTACACATATGTTGATTATGGGAAGAAGGAAATTGATTCATTATTAGAGAACAGAGCATCTTATACAAGCTCTGTTACCAGGAATATTCAGAAATGTATTGCTGCAATGTCCCCCTCAGAAGCCATGTCATTCACCTATTCTGGCACAGGAAGTGAATGATCTCAGATTTTACCTCATCACACACATCCTGTCCCCATGCAAGTCCTTCAGCCAGGTGGGCACTCACAGCACAGCACTCTGCTGAGATGCCTGCTGGTGGTGCCAGTTCTGGCTGGCTGCTCATTCAGATGGGCATCCCCAGCTGGGGCTTGAAACTCCCCTTGACTACAGAGCCCTTCCTGTCCTGAACAAATACTCTTGTATTTGTAGTAAACACAAACAAACAATCAGGATGAATAGCATGGAGGGGATATTAAACAGCAATAGAAGAGTTGGCAAAGAATTCAACATCACCAAAGGAAAATATCATTTAATATCACTGAGCTTAACTAGCTCAGGAAAATATCCCAGAATAGCCCTTATTTGGTAGTTAGAGTTATTGGGAAAAGCAGCAGGAAGTATGCTGGAGACAAGGGGAAATCCTGCTGCTAAACCTTGAGAAGTTGAACACAATTTCTATTTTCACTCTAGGCTGCACTGTGCCCCTCACTCCTACTGACAAAAACCACACACCTTCAGTTTGTATCAAGATCACATTGAGTAGAAAACCTGCACAAAGTCCAGCTTTGGTAAATCATAAAATGAAAACACTCACATGGTAAATACTCCAATTCAGTTTCCTGAGTCTGTTTAATATAGGTGGATATTTAAACTTCTATCTGACAAATCTCAGTTCCTTAGATTATTTATACTTCCTTTGGAAAAAGCTATAACAGCTTTTTATAGAGCATAGGCAATGAAACTAATGTACAGTACTTTTAGTGAACTTATATCTAAAAGGACACCACCTTAATATCTTAAGAGCAGGAAAAATACACATAGGTTGAGAGAAATGAAAAAGAAATGTTTGAAGAGAAAAAAGGGAAGGTGTGAGATTGGAGTGTCTGCAGTGAACCCCACAGCAAAAGGCTAGAGGGGGCTGTAAGAGAATATCAACCCTGTATGGTCAAAATAGGGGAAAGAAGGAAGTAAAAAAGAAGGTGCAGAAAAAAATTCAAGTCCATTCATAAGGAAGAAGTGTTTTACAGCAACACAGCCATTGTAGAGCTGTAACCTCTAGTTTACTTTGGCACTTTTATGGTTTGATCTGAGATGGGATGAAATCCTATATTGATTTAAGAACTCTTAGTAAAATGTCCCATCTCTGAACCATGCAGGGATTCCCTTTCTACGTATATTTTAGTATAAACATGTTATTATTTTATTATTTTTAAAATGTGCTTTATTTGTTTTAGTATAAAAGAAAAATGTACACTGCAGAGTCCCGGAAGAGAATTAACAAAACAATTCTGTCACTGGGGCCCAAACTTAAAAGGGCACAGACACTTGAGCTGCCTTAAACTTCAGCTTGGTATTAGGTAAGTGACATATAAAAGATTTTGGTGGAGAAAATATATCAGAGTGTAGTTAAATGGAATTTCTGGAATGGTATATTGGGTTGCTGTGAACTCTATCAGAAGAAATGTGTATACCTGTTAGCAGGATTTTAAAGCACTATTCCACCCAGCAGCCTGCTGAGTGAGGTTGGCTCAGTGGCATCTGCTGAACATGTTGTGCAATTAAGCAAGACACTGCCAAGAATCACAGAGCTGCAAAACATTTTCTTCTCCTTTTAGACATTTCTCTTTTCAAGAACCCACCTTCAAAATTGAGTATGGACAGAGGGTTCTGAGCTCCAGCTCTAAGCATAAAACACATTTTGACACAAGTTTGATCACATGCTAGAGGTGACACATGGCTCCAAATCCAGTTCCTAAACTGCTGCTAGGGAGAGCAGAACACAGCCGAGCTTGTGAGCAAGAGCATGAATGGCTCCCACGGCAGCTGTGGCTGGCTCAGCTCCTGGCCCTGCTGCAGTGCCCCCTGCTTCAAGGAGTCTCCTGCTTGGGCTGCAGGGACTGCACCACGGCCTGCAGCCTTCAGCTGCCACCAGGAGCAGCAGCAATAAACACAGGCAGCAGCTTGTGTGGTGAGGGCAATCCTGTGTGTGACAGCAGTGCCAGATCTCCAGAGGCAAGGTGCTAAGGACCAGTGTTTTAGGCTAAAACTAACGACACCAGCAAACAACCCACTGTTTATAAAGCTTATACTCTTTTGTTGATATTAGGTACGGAAAGCAGGCTTTAGACCTCCCACAGTGGAGATCAAAGTTGTTTTGAAAGGGTTCACATATCCCAGGATCTTAAGTCTTACCCTCAAGCCAAACCACTCCTTTAATAACAAGACTGTCAGCCAGCAAAGGGCAGGTCAGAGATTTGGTTGTGGGTGAAAAGAGAAAGACTTTAGCACAAACTTGTCATTCATGTGGGACACTTTTTTCTCTTCATCTTCCTGCTCTCAGCTTTGTCTCTTAACAGCTTTGAATCTCTTACCTGTGTTAGACTTTTTCCAGTCTCTACATAGCAACAGACCACAATCCCTTCTGTGCCTTGGGGGGGAAAATAGCAAAGAAACCATCTGAATTGCCTCAAAGACAAAAGTATATCAAATGTCTGTCTACATTAAAAATACATTAAGTTCTTGTCTTCTAAGTCTTTGAATTTGAGCCTTATGAACTTTATGAGGTGACAATTGTGCAGGAACCAAGAGTCAAAGCACAAACTGGGCTAAAACGTCTGCCACTACTAATGAATTTCCACACTAACTTTTGGTCTAATCAAGCCTACTTTTACACTGCTAACATTACCTGGTCAAAATAGTTATACCAGAATATACCCCAATATGAAGTTCACTTCCATTCCACTAGGAACTACCTTAATTACCTTAGGGCACCTCCAACTCAGTTAATTTCTAATCATCTGATGCTGCTGGACTCCACTGTAACCCTACAGTCATGAACAAGGACTTCTGCCTTTAGAGAGATAATGGTCTCTATTCTAGTACAAGAGGTAGAAACCAAAAGGAGTTATAGCTTCATACTTCTTGTAAATACCTCCTCATATTCAAGTATGCTTATGCCTGAGAGCAGCTTTTTCCTTTTAACTTTTGGTACCAATATTTTTAAACTACAAAGCAAGGGCTTTATACTTGCAGAATTAAAGACAGATACAATCTTTAGAAAAAAACCCACATTTATTTTCCCACATCCTGGGCAGCTGCAAGATCCTTTGCATGTTATTAATGACCTTTCTATGTACTTCAGACTCAATCACTCTGGAAGAATACTTTGCTTTAACTGCTTACCTGAACCCCAAATTTTTCTTAATGCTTCTTACTCCTGTGTTCCCCTCCTAAATGTGTCAGGGACTGTCATTCAAAGAACATTTTCTTCACTGCCTGCAGGGCTGTGTATCTGCATCAGTGTGGAATGGATCTTTCTGTTAATGATTTATGGTATCAATTCAAAGCTATTTTCACATTTACAACAGCATTCCATACATCCTCTTTCAAAGAGATCCAGGAACAAAAAAAGCACAGGGTTGCCACCAGCTATCCTAGTGGGATAGAATTTGCAGGGCATAAGTGCCTTTGGCACATGAAGCAGGGTCTGACTACAGGAAACACAGATTGTTCCCAAGTTACACAGAGCTCAGCTGATGTTAACAAGAATTTCAACCAAATGAGCACATTCTGTGCAGGCAACAGCAGCTCACTAGATATTCAAGCACTCTGAACAGATAAGGTAAAAGATACCATATGCAGTGTGTGCTAAATGATTTAGCCAAATGTCTTGCAGGAAAATGTTGATGTATTCTATTCCAGGAATGTTTCCTGGGAAAAACAGCTGTTGATTCAGGACAGAAGATTTCAAGGCTGCCTCCATATACCAGCTGCAGCTTTTCAAGTAGAACTGAGTTATATAATTTAACTTATATTCATAGTTAGTATGTTTTCACATAAATGGGAAAGAGGAAAGGCATCTATCAGTATGAGCAGAGTAAATTACACAAGCGGGACTAACTACTGATGTTTAAAATTGGACTCACAAGCTCAAATATAACTGGAGAAAGGACTAACAGACACAGCCTGTCCTGATGCCCACTCCCAAATGATACATGGGAAACTCAGTCACTTTGCTACCTCAAATTTAGGCTGGTTTCAGACTATGTCCTCTTCTTTCATATGTATTTTTAGTTCTTGTAACTGTCAAAAATCTGAGGATATAGAAAACACCTTTTTAAACAGCTTTTCCTTTAGCTCTGATACGAAGAACTGCTAGTCAACTGAGCTAGAAATTGTGTTGGTTTTGACTAGTTAGCTGGTATGTGTTTTCAATTTGTGCTGAAAATAGTGTCCATAATTCAGGGATGTTTTTGTTATTGCCAAGCAGTGCTTACACAGAGCCAAGGCCTTTTCTGCTCCTCACCCCACCCAAGCAGCCAGGAGGCTGTGGGTGTGCAGGAACTTGGTGGGGGCACAGCCAGGGCAGCTGACCCCAGCTGACCCACGGGATATCCCAGACCATATGGGTGTTATACTCGGGACATAAATCTAGAGAAGAAAAAAGGGGGGATATTCAGAATGACAGCATTTTCTTCCCAAGTGACTGGCTTGATAGAGCCCTGCTTTCCTGGGATGGCTGAACACCCACCCGCCCATGGCAAATGGTGAATTAATCCCTTTGTTTCTGCATGGGGCTTCTGCGTTTCCTATTAAACTGTCTTTATCTCAACCCACAGGGTTTTCTCACTTTTACTCTTCTAACTCCCTCCCACTGTGAGAGAGTGAGCGAGGGACTGTGTGGGGCTCAGCTGCCAACAACAGAACCATGGGTGGCTTCTCTGCGCTACAATTGCTTTTGTGGTCCTTGCTTGCTTTCGCTCAGCTGGTGAGGAGGAAGTGAAAGGAGAGAAGATGTAACCAAAGGGGTTTGCATTGAGAAGCTGTTCTTTCTCATGCAATTTTTTTTCACACCATCACAGCATTAGATTTTTCCAGCAGCACCCTTAGAAAGTTGTAAATCTTGAGGGCAACAAGGGTCAAAGGCTCTGCATATCCAACTGACAAGCTGAGAAGTGCTATCCCACAGTACTGCAAAACATCAGAGCCATCCTGTCTTATTTAAATCTGATGCTCTGACAGGTGAAGGCCACTTTCATGCTTGTGCCCCATCATACAAGAGCTAGATAGCACCTTGCTAACACAGCACAGCACCTGACTGTGGGCATCAAACTGAACGTCTCTCTTGCCTTTTGGGGAGAAGTCAAACAATAGGGAGCCCCTGCAGATGCCTCCACAGAGGGCAGGTGGAGGAAGCTGTCACCATAATGATGACTGAGCAAGGTTGTTCCCTTGGGTACATCCTGTATACCAAAAGCCAGAAGTGTTTAAGAAAACTAATAACCGGATATCCTGTTCTTTCATCTGTCATGCATGGAACTGAACATGCAGGGTTTTTTTCAAGGACACGACCAGCACCTCTAACCTACAGAGCCTGTGAACCCAACCTGCAAAGGATGAAGGATGAATTGTCCTTCCCTTTATGAGTCAAGATGTTCCTGTGAGGAAATAATGTATGGTAGAAGCAAACCTAGCAGAGAACTGCATGGCAAAATAATTAGGTAAAGCTGTGGGACATAAAAAGGAAGAATATTAATGTTGTTGGGTAAAAAGCACAGACGAAAATAGCAGGAGAGTTTCAGTTATGCTGATGTGCAGTTCAATAATTGTGCAAAAGCAAGCACAGTTGCATCTGGTGATCTCAGATTTGAGATGCAATCAAAAATGGGATAAATCAGGGAGTGAGACAGAAAATACCATGAGGTGACCTTGATGTGTCTCAATATTACAGAAAATAGAGTAAGCTTGGGGGTGCTCATAATCTGTGAATTGGACCCTAAAAATTGATAGGATTGCATAAAATTGTGCACCTTCATAATTAACTTTGGGTCCTGCTGGTCAACAAGTTTTTTTGGTGTGGAGGTTTGAATTTTATGTTTTATACTTGCCAGTTATTTCTCCTTGACAAAAGCTTGGTTCTGTTTGGGCAATTTGTTATTTTGCTTTTGAAAACAGACTGAGAATTTTATATCACTAAATATTATGGATCCATAATGAAACTGAGAGAGCTGGTAGTGCTGCTAAAGCCACTGCACCAGGCACATTTTCTGCTGAGCCTTCTGCTCGGCCCTTCACCCATGCCTTGTGCTTTGTTTGAGTTCAGGTGCTCTGTGACACTCTGATGCTTCCAGCTGCTCTATCCCCACTTTCCCTCAAGGAGACAAGGACAGAGGGCAGACCCTGGCCTTTACTGCCTCCACCAGTCACAGGCTGGATGGCTGTTTTGATGCAGGGAACCTTTCCAGTGCCATCATGTAGCCAGGAAAAGAAACTGCTCCTTAAGAGAGGACAGCAATCAACATCCTCTGCTGCTCTGCTCCCCAAAACAGCAGCACCCCTCTGGAGAGAGAGGGGTGAGCTGCTCTCTGGACAAAACTGCTCTCTGGCCTTTAAGAGAGGGTCTTAAACTCCAGCTCTGATCTCTGAGCCTGCAGATGTTGAACCAGCCCTTGCCAATTAAATAAATGACACAACTTCCTATTGCATAAGAGTCCAAAGGTTAAAAAAGAAGGGTAAGTAATATAGGATAACAGCACTGCACAAAGCCAAATCCTTCTGTAGCCAAAATAAAACTTAACCAAGTTACAGCCTTCAGTAAAATCACAATCGTATTTCATTTACAGCTTGGTGACTTGCCCAAGTCATTCACCATGTCACTAGCTGACTCAAAGAGTAGGGTTAAACATAAATTTAGTTATATGAAGTCATGTCCCTGATTGATTTGGACACTACAGCATCTAGGTGTGTTTCACCTCAGCCTAAAGCTAACACTCTTCAGGGCATCTCTGCCCTCAAAATGCTCATTTCTCTCCACTGACTCCAAAGAGAACTTAGGGTACACACATCCATGCTGTGTGCCAGGGATGGGACACTGCACTCTCACAGCTCAAAAAGCTGCACTTTTTGAGAAGGAAAAGAGAAAGAGGGTAAAAAAATAAATGGGATTAGGAAAAGTGATGCAATTTCCAAGAAGAAAACAAAGACTCAATCCAATTGAAGAAAAAAGCAAAGAAAAAGTAGCCTTAGGAAAACTTGGCCTCTGAAAAACAATGCACTGAGATGAAGAAGAAAAACATGGGTAGGAGAGGTATGTGGTGTGCTTAAGTTTTTGTGTTAGAACACGTGATTAACAGGAATTTATATTTCCTTTCCAGGGAAACTGCTATTGCTAACACCGCTCTCACTTCTAAAAAGTTTTCCGAGCTCCTGGCAAAGATGTGTCAATGATCCCCTCCTTAGGTGGCCCCTCCGGACACTGATGATCCCTTGTGTTCCTTGGAAAGCCATTAACAGGTACAGCTGGCACACAGCAACATCCCTCCAGGCAGCGTGATCAGCTCCCGGCTTAATGATCCTCAGCCTCTAATCGCTGCATTTTGGGAAGGTGGGAAGAATATTTTGTTTCTACAAGGACTAAAACTGATGCCCGGAGTGCCAAATGAATTTCTCGTTTCCTGAAACTCGAGGTGTCCGTGGCCCATCAGTTACAAGGGCACTGGGCTCCAGGAGCAGGGCTGGAAATGGGCCATCCTGAGAGGGAAGATGCCTGAGGCTCTTCGTGCTCTGCAAGGAAATCTCCCCTGCACGCTGCTGGAACAGCGCCAGCAGAGCGTGGCACGAGTGACTGAGGGGCCTCCTGCTGCTGGCACTGCCAGAGGATGCTGCTGCAATAATTAGCTGGAAGCACTTTAACCCCTGGCCTGTAGCACAGAGCTGTGGGTGTCTGCTCAGTCACACATCACCGGCACCGATCCTGTGCACAGGCACGCTTAAGCAAGACAGGGGATGTTGAAAACCTCCTGCTCCTTTCCAAGCTTGTTTCCTATGCACTCCTGCTTTCAAAATAGTGCTCATTTAGTGTTTATGAAGCCAGTTATCTCTTGATTCCTCCTTTTTAAAAAATTCAATTGAGAAAGGAAATAAGTGAAAAAAGAAGAGTGCTGCACAGACAGCCCTTGAAATTGCTGTGCACGAACTCATCTGATGGAGCTTTGTAGTTGTTCCAACAGTTGTTCAGGTGATTGGGATGAAAAAAATGTACCACAAATCAACACTCTTATGGTGTGACAACACACCAATACACTCTAACCCTATCTCATGCCTTTTCTCTCCAGAGGAGGGCAAAGCCTTGGCAACCTCCAGCACAGTTATGACACACGTAAATGATTTTATGAATGCTATTTATAAAAGGCTCATCACAGTCTCTGTGTCCTTAAATCACAAATTAAGGGTGGGGATGTTATTTCATTAGAAGACAAATCACATGTTCTAACATGAAGGCAGTTTTAAAAAAGAAACCACCCTCCAGCAGTTGGACCAGCTGATTAGATATTTTGCTCCTGAGTTTATAGGCTTGCCCCAGACAAGAAGCTGCTGAGCAGAACTGAGACCATGCCAAGTCATTGTTATGCTGGACAAACACAGAATTCTTCTCCCTGCTCATGACATAACATATCCTTGTGAAAACATCGCTGCTTTGAAATCCTGAATCTTTTTCAGGATTTTCTCTTGTGTGAGAAAGTCTTGACTTTCATACACAAGAGAAAATCCTGAAAAAGCTGGGATCTCTATCATCAGGGCATCAAGCCTGTTTCATTCACATGACAGGAGATCTGTGCCTGTGTTGGAGGGTGGGGAATGATGAAGCCTCCTCTCTCTCCCCTGCAAGAGAGATTTCTTTAGCCAACTGGTAGAATGTACTTTGAAACCTAAACAGTTTTCTTGGTTTTTTTTTAGATGAAGTCATTCATGCTCACACCACCTGAACTGAAGCTGATGCTGTTTTAATTCTTGTGGATAGAGGTCTGGAGCACATAAATATGCTTGTTAAAAGTAAGAAAGAAGCCACAGTCTTTTGGGACTGAGTATCACAGAGGAATACTAATGAGTGTATTGTTCCTACTCTTATTTGTGGTCACTATTATCAGCCTCTTGTTTAGAATCTTCATTTGTTTGGCTTGGATCCATAAAAAAAATAAAATATGGAGCCAGATTTTTAATTTGAAATAGGAGAAGGGAGTTTTTGGTCTTTTCTGCATCTGCCACAAAGGAACCATTCCTTGCAGACTGCAGCCAAAGCACAGGGAAACCAGAACCATCCTGTGCCCTGCCCCAGACACTGCACTTGGGCAGGAATTGTGACAGGCAGCCAAGGCCAGTGCTTTCCTTGCTCAGAGGTGTCAACAGGGCCCAAAGCCTTGAGCCAGTGAGAAAAGCATGTTGTTAGTGTGGGACATCCATAAGAGCACAACAGTAAGATGAAGAAAAACAATTCATAGCATTATTTGTACACCCCTCAACATGAAAACTTGTCAAACGTGGAGGAAGTGAAGCCTCAGTAATCCTGGAAACCCTTGATTCACTGTTTCTGAGGAGGGGGTCACTTTCAGCCTCACAATGTGAAGGGAAAAGGCTCCATCCCAACCTCCCTTCTTCCCACACCTCTGTATTTCCCCATCCTCAAACCTGCTGCTCAGCTCTGCCAGGTTTGCTGCTGTCAGACTTGTCCTTGAATGACTCCAGTCAACTGAAGCAGACCAGAGCAGGGATAAGTCTAACTTGCTGGCCTGGAAAACCAATCTAGCTCCAACATTTGTGTTTGCATGAGGTTCCCAGGTGGGAGCAGCTAAGCTAAGCACTGGCTCCACACACTTCTCCTTGGAAACATTCCCAGCTCCCAGGGGAGGGGCTGAGTCAGTGCTGGCTCTGCCACACAACGGGAGGGGGCCTGCAGCTCTCACACAGCTGCTCTCTTCACATGAAGCTGCTTTTGACTCTGACCTTGCTCTCCAGCTACGTTTTGAGAGATACAGCACAAGAATCAAAGGACTTGCTGTGCAGTCTTTCTTTAACCTGTGCTCTGCAGGATCTCAACACGACTGACATTGCTGGCTTCTTCCTGCTGCAAGGAGGAATTAATGCACTGCTTCTCACTACATCCCCTCTTACTGCAGACCAAAGACGCTGCAGGCCAGTCAGCAATTGAATGAATCATCAGACTTTTGTTCCCCAGGAACATTTACTGTACTAATCAGTAGGAAAACACAATTAAAGCCCCAGATTTGTCCTTGGTTCAGTCTTTTTGTTCAAAGCCCGGGATGTCCCTTCTACCACCCTGTTTAATTTCTCAATTAAGCTGCCACATATCCCCTGTTTCTGGAGGCAGAAGGCTCAGTCATTGGCCATCAGCAACTTTTAACACCAACACACAGATATCACATGCCACAATAAACAACTTGTCACTGAGATATAACTACATGTACTGAGAAGATGCCATAAAAAACCCAAAAAATCTAAGTTAGTATTTTAGCTTTTGACTTAATGTACCCCTTTTCAGCATTGTAGTAAACTCTTTAGTACCAATTCTCTAGTAATCCCAAACTCTGGACACCTTTACACCTTTGTTGAGGTGCACAGAATTTACCAGATTTTGGGTGTAAGATGTTCTCCATTGAGTTCTAAACCTCTCCTTCAGAAAGTTTCATTCACAAATGAAATGTTTCAGGTTTCACATTTGAGCTGCTATAAAGCAAACCATGGCAAGAAGCCTTATAAAATACTTGTTTTCTGTGGTGCCACTCAACACAAGGAGGTTTTGCCATGGCTGTGCAATGCTCTGTCCTTACAGACCTGCATGGCTATGGTGGCTGCACTGATGCTGCCCCATACCAGTAAACGAAAAGCTTTTTTTAAATTCAGTCTAATTTCAAAGAGTAATCAGAATTTTCTATGGTCCCTTCAAACTCTTCTTAAAAACCTACCAGAATTTTAACAGAAATGGGGCCATCTTACTAACATTTGACTGAGGCAGATGCTCTCAGATGCCATGAGTAAGCAGTGGGGAAAGTGAACATGAGGACACCAGGGTGAAGGAGGGTAATGTGGCCATGCAGGTGGCAGGCAAAGGGCAGCATTGATTGCTAATGCGGAAAAGCCAAGGACACAAAACTTGTCTCCTGTTGCAGCATTGGGAAAAGTGCTGCCTTCTGCAGAAAAGCCAGCCAGGTTTCTGTGATTTCCAAAGGTTTCTAAACAATTTGAGTATTAGTTTCCTAGATTTGAAGATAAAGGCATAAAAATCCCTTTTGTTTCCTTTAGAAACCACAACACTTTTTGGCACTGTGTTGTGTGACTTCTATCATGAAGTATATGAAGGCATAATTAAAAAGATGAAGGCAACAGGATTTAACAGGACAGCAGCATCCAGCAGGCACTCAGGAGACATAAACACACCTGGTGAGTCACACTTTTAGTGCAATCTGTAACACAAAATATACAGTCTCTTGGGGTGGTAGGACATGACACCTCTCAATCTGCTATACACTATCATGTCATGAAGATGTCTGAAATGCAGTGAAATTTCTTCTTCCCAGGGGATGAAGACTCCTTTCAGTGATATGATAAACTGTAAAGAAGTAAGAAAGATGCTAAGAATGAAAAGAGTTTCCCTGAGAAAAAGTTCCTCTGAGAAAAGGTGGATATGATGGAAAGTACTGAGGGTGTTACACACCTCCAGACTTGCTCTAGATAGTTCTCTCTTATCAGAGACAGACAGAGATAATATAAGGAACCAATTAATCATGGACTGGTTTGATTTCGCAGACAACTGCCATGCAACAGCTGCTTCCAGCAGTGACAGATTCCAAATATTTTTGTAGGATACAGTTATTGGTCAATAAAGTTTTGGACTTGTTTTGATAACTCTGAATCGTGTGCCACTTTCAATGTGGTATTTCTGGCACCCTGCACCCTGGGGGTGGTTCCACACAGTCATTTTAAGCAACAGTTTGTCTGTCTTATGACACTTCCCACCCCACTACCTTTTTTTTTAACCTGCCCCACAGCCTTTTAGTCTCCCTGATTTGGCTTGGCATAGAATTCTAGCTTTGGATCCCAAGATCTGCATCACACCCAGTCTGTTTCTCCATTCTGTTCTGGGAGTGTATCCTCCTCTGCAGCCCACCAGAGTAAATATGACATAACCCTGCTAATTTCAAAAGAAATCACCTGTAAGCAGCCTGATCTGGGAATATTGAAACAGGATGGTATTGCCTACAGACACAATTCCAGCAGAGCAGATGCAGCCTGATCTGGGAATATTGAAACAGGATGGTAATGCCTACAGACACAATTCCAGCAGAGCAGATGCATGGCAGTGTTAACATACACCCATATCACACCACAAAGTGTTTTATATCCTGATTTTATGTATGGTGGTGCCAAAGATTCTATCAAGCTTCTCAGAAAACTGCTGTACCCCCAACAAAAGCTCAGAGAGCCAAATAATGCAATTACCTTTAGAATGAACTTAAATTAAAATAATTATGGGTACTGTCAAGGCTGAGAGCCCAAAAATTTGTACATGGAGAATATTACAGATATCCATCCATGAATGTTTGGATAACAGGCTTTACTAGTTTCTAGAGGAATTTCATCCATCTGCTAATTTCTTTACCAGGGAAACACCTCTGCAACAAAAGTAGGTCACTGGGAATGCTGGGATCCCTTCAGCTGCTGGGAGGCAGAAGGAAGGTGTGAGGCAGCAGCATCCACTTGTCCTTAGCACAATTTCTGACTGAAGTGCTGCACGATCAGCACTCTATTAACAATGGCACAATGGCTCTTTGGAATTGTCTGGACACTCTCCTGGTGTTTAGGCAATGACAATACAGGACTAACTGCTGGAGGATGGCTGCAGACTGAATGGTTTTGGGGCAAGTTAATAGATCAGTTGTACATAAGAGATAACAGTCTGAGGATCAGCAAGGTGCTGGGTGGTACCGAAACAGCACTACTTTACCGAGCACGGTGCTGAACACAAGCATGGGCTCTCAGGTGGGTGGGGAAGTCCCATGGCCAGCACAAAGAACTTCCCAGCTATCTTGGCTTAGTGTGAATTGCACAGTTTGCACTGATCTCTTTATCAAGATACCAGAGCTCCCACTTATGGGAAGTAACTCCTGTTGAATTCACAGGAATGAATTAACTTCCTTCAGACACTTAACAGTGCTCAGCATAACTGAAAGGAAAGCTAGGTGGGACATTTTCTGTGAACTTTAACAGAAGCAGCTTGACCACTGCTGCCAAGTTCAAGGCTCCTTCCTGATAAACAATTCAACACAATATGGAATATCAAGTTTACAAGATAACAGGCTGCAACAAGCTGCCCACTGACTTTGCTCAGTAGTTTATATCCACCACTTTCTACTCAAGAGAATGTTAGAAGTAGGTTGATTTTTTTTTACAATTAATCTACTAAGGAAAGAAGGTTAAGGAAAAACTATCCTTGATGACAGTCAAATAATTTCTCAGTAACTTTATGGGGTTCTCCTGATCATTGCTTTTGCTAAAATGCTTTGCTGAAAAGAGAGAAATGTGCACATATGCAGATCTCCTATTCATGTAGGCCAACGTTACATGCTCTACTCTCCAGCAGTCTTTCTGGCACAGCTTCTCCCCTACAAACAGTTTGAGAAACATCTTTTGCATTATCCGCTGTGATTTCTGCTGGCTTACTTCCAAAATCCAAAATATGCAGGCAGGAAAAAAAATCAGAAGAAAACTGGTCCATGTTTCAAAATTCATTCTTTCTTTTCTCTGGAAGTGCAATTACAGCTCATGAGCATTTGTGAGGCCACTAAAGGGCTGTGGGAGCCCAAGGAATGCTGACACAGTGGGAGGAAGATCACCCCACAGCAAACACAGAAGATTATTGGAGCCAGGAGGATCCTGAGGGGAACTGTAACATGCTCAGAGGAGTTTCATTTGTTTTGTGAAGAACTGGAACTCTTTTCCTCCCTTATTCACAATGTTTACACTGAGCTCAGCTTTGGGATCTGGGAGTGCATCAGGAAGAGCATTGCCAGCAGGTCAGGGAGGTGACCCTGCCCCTCTGCTCAATGGCGTGCTGGGTCCAATTCTGGGCACCTCAGGACAAAAGGGACACGGAGCTGCGGGAGCAGAGGGTGGCAAAGAGAATGAGGGGACTGGAGCCTCTCTCTTGTGAGGAAAGGCTGAAGGAGCTGGGGCCGTTCAGCCTCCAGAGGAGACGGCTCAGAGGAGACCTCAGCAGTGCCTGTCAGTGTGAGCGGGGAGGGCTCAGAGCAGGGAGCGGGCTCTGCTCCCTGGCCCAGCAATGGCCCAGCAGGAACGGGCAGGAACTGATGCCCGGGCAGTTCCACCTGAGCACCAGGAAGAACTTCTTCCCTGAGAGTGCCCGAGCCCTGGGACAGATCGTCCAGAGAGGCTGGGGAGGCTCCCTCGCTGCAGATATTCCAGACCCATCTGGACACAATCCTGTGCTGTGTGCTCTGGAACGACCCTGCCTGAGCAGGGAAGCGGCACCAGATGAGCCCTGTGCTCCCGACCAGCCTGACCCGTTCCGTGGTTCTGTCTCAGCACTGTCCTGACCATGTCATGAACCATTACAAACCCCTGAGCTGTACCAGCTTTAACAAGAAAACCATTTCCTTATCATTCCAGGAAAAGACAGCCTAAACCTCCAACAATTCCCTGGCCTTCCCCCATTTGCTTATCCTGGAATGGGATTTGCTTACAAAGACTTTAACAGTCACATTTTATTGCACAACAGCAATTAAGAAAAGCAAATTTCACCTTCTGAAGAATCAGATATTACTTTCATGGTTCCAACTGCTTCAGTTGAGCAACTAATTAACTGCTTGTTTCATTGAAGGAAAACAATGAGCAGAAACAGAAACCAGATAGTCCTTCTTTGTGAAACATTTCCTAGGAAATTTTGGTGATTTTAACCAGAAAAGAGGAAGCAGCAGCAATGATTCAATTTTGAAATAATGAAAACCTCTGTATTTTTACGTTGAAGTCTCACCAAGTGACAGCCAAACCATCTCCTAAAATAAATTTACTTTCTGGGTATGAGGATGAGCCTGCCTTTCTCCACACACTTCTCATCACAGTCTATTGTTTCCTTCTTCCAGGTCACCTGATTGCTGAACCTTCTCCCCTGCTCCTGATGCAAAACAGAAGTGGGAAAATACATTGTGAGAGAGCCTGGAGTACATCTTCCTGCTGTGTTCAAGATACAGGCAAAGTATGAGTGGCATTGGTACAGTCCAAAGCTGATCAAAGATGATGTAGCTGGGACAAAGGAGGTGGCAGCGCATACAGCTCTGGATAGCAACAGGAGGGGGCATCTGGAAATCAGCTTTACAGAGCTCATGAAGGTTGTGAAAGTACTGGGCCATAAATCACCATATGCATATACTGACCTGATTTTCACATGCATGCTTCATGTTATTTGTGCTTCAGATTTCTGAAGTTTAATATGGGGCAGAGAAAAGGGGTTCTAGTTCTAACAAGGACTGCTGTTTGACTATGCTCAAATCTGATTAAAGCCTAACTATCAACCTAATGTTTAGCATTACATTTCAAGATTGTTTCCTTTTGTTTCCAGAAGCACAGAAATAATTATCTAAGTTTACAAGGAACTTTTGGTTATATCCAAACTACAAAGTTTTTTTCAGGCTGGAATCCTGACTAGACTGGAGAATAGGTTTGAACTATTTGCTCCTTGCACATTTTTTGAAGTAACAACAGAAAAACCAGCTTTGAATATCTATGGTGATATGTAACTGAAAATCCAAGATAAGCTTCCATGTAACAAGGAGAGGTCAGAGGTGTCAAACTCAATAACTTACATATAAACTATGGCTGTTTAAGTGCTAGTACCATTGAATTATATTTAGACAGAGAAGAGGAAAAAAACCCATCTGACAAAGATGTAATTAACTTTCGTTCTTAATCTTTTAACTTTTTAAGGTGTAAGGAGGCCATTTACATGAAGTTATTGTGACTATTTCAGTCTAATTTGGAGTTTTAGAACTCAAGAGTCTTTAAAAAGACTATTTTTATGACCCTAATACCACATCCTAATCTGTGATGAAGTAATACTAACCAGATCAGGCTGTTTTAGAAAAATAGCATGAATGCAACTAAGAAATCAACAGGACAAGATGTGGGAAGTAGGCATTGTTTTTTGGATGCCCAGCTGGCCAGAACAGACTTTTGCACAATTTCAGTTCCTAGGCATGGGCAAGTAAAGATAACTAGTGGCAGTGAGCTGACCAGCTATGTTTTAACCATGACATCAACACACACTCATCAACATTCTGTGCTTTGCACACAGGCACACGAGTTTTCTGCTGGATTATTTTTGAGCACAGTTACAATGGCATGACAGATATATCCCATAGGTGAACATCACAAAACTCTCTGGCCTACTGGGCTCCTCATTCTAAGTGTGGTGGTGCAGCTGAAGCACTGAGCCAAGGAAGAGGCAGGCTTAGGCTCTGCAGATGAGAAGTTCTGAGTCCCAGCACACACAAAACCCTGGCACTGCTCTCTGTGCTCTGGCTGCTGTTGCTTGGCTCTCAGGTACTGCCAGAAAGGACCATCCTCAGCTTTACAGTGGATAAAAGGGATTGAGAAGTGTTTATGGCTGCAGCATTAAAGCCTGTCCATGCCTGCTTATACAGGAAGATAAACAAGTCTCTGTTCCTTTCCCTTTAAACGGCAAACACAATACAGTGAGGTTTTGAATGTGTTTGGTTTTTTTGTTGTTGGTTTGGTTTGTTGCCTAAACTAACATTAGACATGTTCCTAGGGAAGCTCAGCATTGACTCACAGCCAATAGGCCCTTACTGGGTAGCAGCCAGATGACAATATCTCCTCTCAAAAGAGGTTTCCCTTTTCAGATATCTCTGTGTTATTTATAGGCAACAAGCAATGCATACAAAACATCAGGAAAAAAGGGAGGGGCAGCATCAAGCATCTTGAGACTTTATTCAATTACTGCCCGATATAGAAATAGTTGCCAAAGTCTTTTTGAATAGTTTTAAAAAAAATTATTATAGGAAAAAAGATCCATTAGTCAAAGATCTGTCAGCCCAGAGATAAGGAAAAGGCTTTAATTTCTAAATAGAAGGACACTTAGTATTTAGACCACCTGCAGTGTACTTGCTTCTAGAAAATGATGGAGGATTTGTTTGCTTTTGGTGTTTTTGGGAGGGGACTGAGGAAGGA
This sequence comes from Zonotrichia albicollis, assembly GCF_047830755.1. Taxonomy (NCBI): domain Eukaryota; kingdom Metazoa; phylum Chordata; class Aves; order Passeriformes; family Passerellidae; genus Zonotrichia; species Zonotrichia albicollis. The sequence continues at coordinate 10,146,284 of NC_133834.1, forward strand.
AGTGTTAGCTTACTTTAGAAAGAATGCCTAGGATAGAAAAGCAGCTGGAGTAGAATACAGTGGAGGCAGAATTGCAGTTCCAGGGACAGCCAGGAAATTTCAGTGGAACAGCTCCCTTGCTTTAAATCCAGTGCTGCTGACGCACACAGCAGAATTCTCTCAAAGCACCCTGGGGTTTTGTCTTGATTTTTTGAGAAAATATAGTTCATGGTCATGTGCCTCTCCTGCCTCCTATTCCAGCCATGAAGGCTTCAATGGATTGGTTGATTCTAATCCTGTTTGCTACAAACCTTGAAACACCAGAGTTACCCACTCTCTCCAGCCTTCTGCATATGCACAGTTGAGAAGAGAGGAGAAACTACTTTCATTTTCTCTGCTCATCTAATCTCAGAGGAAAAAGTACAAACAGCTCCACTTAGATTTGTCTGGGATGACCCATCTCCTGCCTGGGAGGCAAGACAGGATGTGCTGCTCCCTGCCCTGTCAGCAGGTGAAATAAAAGAAGGTGGAGGCTTGGCCACTATGTACTGACAGGAAGGGAGTTAAAAATACATGTGTGTAGGAATTTACACATGACCTAAGGAGTAGCTCAGAAATGCAGGACAAAGTCACAGAAATATGCAATTGTGTAAGGTCTGCTGTTAATAGCTGAGCTGCTCTCCCACTGCACTCATCACTCAAAAGGCAGAGGGCCAGTCTCCTTCTTAATTAGCCCTGAAAAGTTAATGACCCATCACCTTGGCTGTGTTACAACTTCTGCTCACAAACAATAGATTAACCACTCAGGGACCAGCACCAACAGCAAAAATCTTAGTTCAGCAATCATGAAAGACCAAACCATCAAACAGGACAGTGCTAAAAGGAGGATGTGTCAGGAACACCTGAACTCACAGACCACAGGGAGCCCACGTACTCCCAGTTTGCCATCCCAGGCCATTAGTAATGGAAATTAAACTAACTACAAGTGATGGAAAGCCTTCCAAGTGATGTACTGACTTCCTCTCTAGTGCTGGATTTAAACTCCTAGGTTTTTACATTAGAAGGCAAGCTAAAAGCAAACATCAGAAACAAGGCTATGGAGCAATCAGTGAAATTTCTGATAAGGGCACTGAAATCCAGGAGAAGCAAAATGTCAACGTTTTGTCATCTCAATGTACTCAAGTCTAAAACAACTAAATATAGTCATTGTATATGGCCTTTTCATAACAATCTGTAGCTCAGTCATTTTGTTCTGCAAATATAGAAGAAAAATGGGGAAGGGAGGGAAATTAGGGATGAGATATTAGGGGGGAGGGAAAAAGGGAATTAACATTGGATTTGCAAAGCAAAAGCTCCAAGTCCCAGTAAACAAGATCTGACATAATTTTTACTTTGAACACTAAAGCTCTTGGCACATTAAACTTCTTTTAGGGTTAAGTAAATTACAATAATGTCAACTCTTGAATCAAACCAGGCAATTCCTGCATTTACACAAGTCTGACATTGTTTCAGCTGAAGGCAGAAAATGTACAACTAAAGTCCATGCCCCTGGCTGTGCTGCTTAACCTCCTGGAGGTAGGAGCACCCTCCTGCCCCCTGCAAATGTTTTACTGCAGCAAATTGCACTGATTGTTCCGTTAGCAAGGGAAAAGAGCTGTCCTCTCTCCAGAGGCTGTGATGGACAGTGAGGGTGATCAGGTCCACCCAGATTTTGCTGGTAATTGAACTGAATAAAGCTCTTCCCCAGCCAGCTCTTTGGCCAGTGAGGCTTAGAACCCTGGTGACATCTTAAGTGTATTCAACTTAGATCTGCCTGAGAATTTTATATATTATTTATGAGAATTGATTTTTTTTTTTTTTCCTGTGAGGGAATAATATAGCCTGTATCTCTCCCTCCCCATCATATGTATTTCTGGTAAAATAGTTCCTACGTAAATATCAATGCATCACTGTCAGAAGAATTGTACACTTTTAAAAGACTGCCTCATTTTGTAGTTCCTTACTTTACCAGGGTAACAAAAAGGTAACGGAGAGGAAAAAATACCTGCATACACAGAAAATTCACAATCACCTTTCCTGTTTGCTGTTGATAGTCCATTACAGAATAAGGTTAAGCTCTCCAGCTACTTCCCTTCAGTTACCTGTTATACAGATATTAATTTAACCTTGTCCCAAAATATGTTAAAACCGAGAAGGAAAAAAAGCATGGAGATGGGTCGTAATATCATCTTACTTTGTCTCAGAATAAAATTCACATAATTGCTCTTTCCTGGCTTATACCTGAAAAATAAGAATTCTTACAAAATTTATGTCCATGTTTTTCTTCCACAGGATGAGGTTTTCATTTTCATAAGACATTTAAATACACTGCCCCCAGCAAGCTGGATAAGATATATAGGTTTATGAAAGAAGATTATGGCAGATTTTGAGTTCCTAAAACTGTGCTCACAAATATGTAATTGTGCTGAGCAATTTTTGGGCTCTGGAGATTCTCTTAACTCCAGAGATCACTTTTGGGTTTATTGCCAAAGACTTAAATGCTCTCCAGACAGCATGCTGGCTTTGGATGTGGTTCTAAGGGTGGGATTATAAAGAGTTCTGAATTATTGCTAGTGCTGTCAGTCTAACAGGGGGAGAGTGTTTATAGTTAGGCACCAGTGGATTTATTTCTCTGGAGCACTTGATCTCCTGTGATCCATCCTCCATCAGCCATTTTCCACAAGGTTGTCCCTATTCAAGCAAGTCTTTGCCCCATATCCCATCAGTAATTTGTGTATCATTGTTTATGCCAAAGGTTATCTACTGCCTTCTCTTGATGAAATTGTCTCTGTGTTCTCCACCTGCTTTCTCCCACAGCTATGAAGATATCAGTATTTCCATCAATTCCCTCAAGGAGATTGAAGGAGGGAATTGAAGAGTGGGAGATGGGCCTCAGCCAAAGCAAGGTTTATTCAGAAATTTCCTACTGGGAAAAAAAAGGCTACAAAAGCTTGTTTAAATTCTGAGTCAGTTGGAAAACACCACAGCAATAGATATTTCTAAACTTTAAAAGAAAAAAAAAATACAGTGTGCATGCTGAACTCAGAAGAGGTCCATCTTTATCTTTCATAAAAGCAAATTTTTATTTATTTAAACTAAACTGAAAAATTTAGGATTACTACTTCTGTTTCAAAGCTGGAGAATAAAAGTTATATTTCAATTTCCCAGATGCATTCACTGCATCGGGGAAAAGCAGTAAATCCATAAACCTGAAAGTGAAACAGTCTCATAAACTCCGCTGAGCTATCTTATCTCAAGGTCCAACACAACCTGGGGCATTTACTAGAGCACTGTCACAGCTCTGCACAGCTGCAAAGGAGCTCACATGGCTTCTTGTCCCAAAGCTGCTGTACAACACTTCAGTGGTGACACGAAGGTACACCTTAAATTGATCAGTGGGTAAGGAAGAAAACACTTGGGAAAACAATTCTCCCCTCAGTTGTGGGAAAAACTTCTGCATAGAAGCAGCCTTGCTTGGTGCTGAGGGAGAAAAGAGGGCTGGACAGAAAAGCCTCCAATGCTGAAATCAGTTCAGCTGCTGCAAAATCAGTCTGGCAAATTTCCATGGATATGGTTTGTACTGAGGCTGCCCAAAGGCCAGTACTGAAACTACTCTGCTAAAAAATCCTGCAATTCCTTCTTGTCCAACACTGCCTTCCACCTGTGTGCCAATGCCAGTCTGCCGGGAGTCCTGGAAATAAAACAGCACTGCAGATCACAACACCTGGGATGGGGTCAAGTACTCACTGGGGGAAGAGCTTCACTCCATTTGGAACAAAAAGAGGACTAAGTGTGATTTATGGGCACAGTGGTAAAAGCCTGGCCTCTAATCAGTAGCACATCATTACTGATGTGCCCATATTGCCACTCCTGCATTTAGTTTTGCAAAATACTTGTTATGACCTGCCAGACACCTCCAGTGCCCATGTACAGGCAGCATGGATAGGGGTGCTCTGTACCCAGCACACTTCATGCCCTGGGCCTGTACTCTGTGCCCAACACACCCAGGGACACTGCTCAGACTACAGAGGGGAAAGCCTGAATGGAGCTGCACAGCCCAGTCACATCTCTTATGTCGATGCAGAAATGAGCACTGGAGAACAGATGGTTTTTGCACTTGGAACTGAGCCCCTGGACCACAAACCCTGCATGAACTGAGCCACTGCCTTCCCTCCCCAGAGCATCTCTCATGCTCCAAAGAAGGAAACAAACCAGAAAGAGCAGAAGAATATAGACCCTGCTGGCTCTGATGCTGGATACAGTGATTCAAAAATACGATGTTTTGCTTTTCTCAGACCCCCTTCTAGGCATTTAGAAGAAATTTATTTCATATGTTCTGAGCCCTCATTTTAAATGGAAAGGATCCTGTGATCATGGCATTAAGGACTGCTTGCAAATACAGTGTTGATCCCCCAGTGCAAATTCCACACATCTGCTCAGCACCTTTCACTCAGCACTTCAGACTAAGAAGAGAACAAGATTACCTGTTCCTTTCTATACAAATATCTGTATAATAGATAAAACCAAAAGGAAACTACAGTCCATAGTACTGCTGCACATATCAAGTCCTGACAAGGGCTAAATCATATTTCTGAAGGGTTTCTTTTGAACTGGACACAGATGAAGGAGTCACAAGGTGAATGACTGGCTTTATCATAGAGATAAGAAGGCAGCAGAGAGCAGTAGCAGCAAAGGCTGTAGTTCAGAGAAAGCACGTGCCTGGCACTTGACCTGGGACATGCTGAGAGCTTTGAGTAAGATTCCATGGAGGTTTAAGTGAATTTCAGACTGAATGCTGTGGTCCTGTGCCTGTCCCTCCCTCCCCAGCTCTCTTGTGCCAGCAGTAAAGCTCATGTGGCTCTGTAACAAAAACGTCTGGCAAAGAAAGATGAAATTAAGTATTTTGGAACTTTATTTCTTCCAGTTAGAGTTCAGACAGATTATTTCCCTCACCACAGTCACATGAGCACTATTTGCTAGTAAACAAGTTCACTCAAACAAACTCCTCACCTCAGTCCTTTGCAACCTTCTAGAAAAGTATAAAAAAAACCTCAAACACTGCCAACCCACTTGGCAGTAATAAACTGAACAATGGAACATTTTATCTTTAGACTCAGCAGTTTGAGTGCAGAAAAGCTTTTCATCTGAGTTGTACAGGTTGGCTCTCAATACCAAATGGACACTGACGTGAGGGGAGAAGAATTTCTGCTATGGGAAGATCTAGCCAGAAAATGTCAAAAGCTTGGAAGCCAGTTCTTAGGAAACAAGCTGTAAGACATGGAAAATGCTAAATTATGCTTGTCAAATGCATGTCAAGAGAGAGGAAAACAAAAACACAGTTGACAGAAAGCAATCATGTCTTGATGCTCCTGCCTGAGAGCGGAACGTGGTTGATGGCTACAAACATCCTAGATCATCAGCCAAAATAAATGAAGGAGATTCCCACTTCATGAATGGTGAGGCTGAGTAGAAATCTACTCAGCCACACCTAGAGAAAGTGTACTTCAAGCCTCTGTCAGCCTCTCTTCCCAACAGTGTGACTGTGTCCTCAATCTCAAACCATTTCAAGCCTATGAAAGTGTTCCCTAAGTGACCTCCTGTCAAAACACAAAAGTGTTCTGCACTGGGAAGGAACAAATGGTACAGGCAAGGTGGCTTGGCAATGTCTGTTAAATAGGCAAGGGAGGGGGAGCGAACATCCTTCTCTGCAAGGTCTTCAGGCACTATCAAACTCTGGAGAGAGTTTGGGTAGTCTGCAGTAAACCAAGCACTGCATACTACCTCCTTCAATCTGGTATTCCTCACTTTCCATTTTGCTGTCTCCATGGGATTATTGGCTGGAAACAGACACACTTGATCATTTCTGAGACCTCAGATTCCATTATTCTGCCACAACATTTACTAATTATAAATGCTTTGCTAAATATCCAATGTTTTCACTGGCTGAAAGCCCACACTTAATGGACTGATAAAGAACAAATGCTGTCAGAGAATGGCATGTAATTGGTTACACAGGTCAACTGAAACTATGCACTCAGGGGGTGCCTGCCTGAGCAAACAGCATAAATGAACTTTTCCTGGATAAGAAGCTGAATGAACTCTACTCCTAGAAGGGAATTTAATATGTTTAACTATTCCCACTGCTATTAAGCCTTTCTCTTCAGTGATGAAAGTTGTACATGTCATGCATGTTACTCTCCCAAGAATGCTGTGACTAGAAAACAAATGGAGAGAGTTGACTCAGAGTGTGTGCTGGGCATGCATAAATAGGCATTCCTCTCTTTCCTGGTCACACTGATCATACAGGAGGATGCTTCCAACACTAATCTGCACATCCTGGCTGGCATATAACAATAAGACATTGTCTTTTTAAATCCTGCTGTTCTGCTTCCTCCCTTGTTTGCCCTGTAGTCTACAATTCCCTCACTCTGTCCTCTCCCTTTCCTGCATTACCACTCCAGACTATTGTCAATTCACATCCACAAACCTGCAAAAAACCAAAGAGAAATGAAAGTGCCATTCTTCTCCATTAAATGCTATCCCCTCTTCCCTGATCCCTCAGAGCCCTGTTTCTTGGAGCAGGACCAAGGCCCCAAACCATCACAGGCCAGAGCAGCTGCAGTACCAGCAGTGTCCCAGCCCAGCAGGCAGAACAGCCTCGGGCTGGGAAAGGGGCACAAGATAAGCAGTGTCCATGTGACAGTGCCCACGTGCTCCAAGGACTTTTTGGTTTTAGGATTAAATCTTTTCTGTGAAACCATGTCAATGCATTAGCTAACAGAGTGGGGAAGTGAGAGCACAGAAGACCAAGCAGCTAAAATAAGATGGTGATCAGTGAGAAAAGCTGCAGAGGACAACTCAGGGATGTGAGAGATATCAAAGGGCTGTTTTCCAAAAAGTTTCAACAGTTGTTCTTCTGGCTTCAGACTTTAGTTGGCCTCCTTAGCTTGGCTATTTCACTTTCCAAAAAAGCTTAGTGCTGGTGGAAAGGGGGACAATACTGAGTGAGTATTAATATATCTGTTTTCTAGATTTCTCAGATATTTATTATCTAAACCCTCTCAATAGCTAAAAACGCTCTTCTCAGCTTCTGGAGGTTACATTGAAGACGTCTTTAATTTGACTTGTCAGCTGAGTGAATGCTCATTCAGTCATCTGATGGCAGGCATTTGTAGGAAAATATCCAGAAAAACAACCCCAAATAAGAATTTTCCTTGCAATCAATCAATCTGGTTTCCAATTAAAATCACTCATTCCTTTAACTTTTTTCCACGAAGTCTTTGCTTCTACTGTGCCAGATTCAGGGAGTGAACCCTGTGAATACAGGGTGAGGAGAAAACAAAGCCAGACCCCACCACCTGTCCTGTCACCCAAACTTTCAGAAGTTTTAGGAACTCTGGTTGGGATCCACAGGAGAACTACAGGAAAAGCAATGGCACAGGTGTGCAGAACACTCTGGAAATTAGTAACTCCGGGGACAGCTTTGTAGACACAGTTCCTGACTTTTGCTGTATTGATTGTGCCCTTACACCTTTCCACTTATTTATCACTCATTTTACTTGCTGTCTCACTCTTTTGGTAGTGCTGTCTTAGAAATATATTCAGTAGTTTATTCCATTTTGACAAAGAAGGGAAACAGAAGCTGCCACCACCTGAGTAATTAATCTCTTGAAGGTATCTGCAACATCACAGACCTGGGCTTAACAGGTACCTTGAAGGGGCTGTCCTTCTTTTAGCTGGACTGTTATTAACTCAACTCTGTATATTTTAACAGTAAGCTCTGTTTACTTCCGTAACATGTGTTAAATGGATATTTTGGTATCACCACATCAGGATACTGAGTACTATAAAAGTGAAAGCAACTTAGGCAAAGGCTGCAAGGGAGGGGAAATTAGACTGTTTAATTGCATCAGCCTGACCCCTCCAGGTTAAAAGGCCTCTGTCTAGCTGGTAGGAAATTGAAACACCACTTTTAAAATGAATATATGTTTTAATACCTTATCATAGGTGGTTTAAGAAAAGCCCCAACTTTGAACTAAGCTAACTTTGAAAAGCCTCACCTATTTCAGTGGTGGGCATGCAAGAGTCCAGTGTGCAGAAAGGTTTTTACCACCTGTTGATTCCTGTGTTGAGGGTCCTCACCTGGTGCATTAGCAGGGAGCCAGAGGTGGAAGAATTAAATAACCAGCTGTGAAAGCTGAGCCAGAGCTGAGTTCCAGCTCGGGTAACACCCCAAACTGCTGTTCTATACCATGTTGAAATCCCTGAAGGGACAGTGGTAGTTTCACTTTTGGTTCTGCCGGTGGGAGGGAGGAGCTCAGTTTCTGTTTCCCAGAAATGCTCTCTTTACCCGTAGATCTCCTGCAGTCTTGTCAAGGATTTATTATCTCTCCCCTCGCTCCGAGGAATCCTCAAACATTCCCAGGAGCCAGCACATTCCTGACACATATGCACTGTGTCCAAAGACCAGGAATACTCAAGTCAGACTTCCCCCTGCTCTGGTCCTCCTTCAAAACACAGAAATTATGGTATTTTAGTTCTGGACACAGTTTCACCTATTTAACCTAAATTTGTTTCTGTTGTTTAATTTGTTCTGACTAGTGGACCAAATACAGCAAAAATACTCCTATCAACAATTGCATATTAGCTACTTCTACCTTTTTTCCCCTCCATCTAATGTATTTTATGTTTTTGTACTTTCAAATCCATCTCATTTATTCAAAACTGGTTGCAACGCATGCAAACCAAAATGAATTGCATCAATATAAACAAGGACATAGAAATTTACAGGATAAAGACAGAAGTAAATGACTTCTTCGACCATTTCCTGCGTGGAAAAATATATTTGAATGATACAGTCCTGAGAGCAAGCAATTTAAGCTTTTGCATGACTAACTTGACATTAAAATTCCAACTCTGGACCACAGATAGTGAAACAGTCACCCATAGGATGAGTTTGCAGGCATGGCTTCTTTCACCAGTGGACTAAAAAGGATATTTTCTCAGGTATTTTTTCCATTGAAAAAAATGGTTTGAGGTTTCTTAACTAATTTATTTTGGCAGGCCAAGGAGTCTGTAGTGGGTATTACTGTCTTGATGCTTTGAAAACTCTGTTTTTTTCATGTTCCCACAAAAAATCATTTGAAGGACAAAAAAAAAAATCCTTTGCCTCTTTGTATAACAAATGGCTATGGTCTAAACCAATGAGAGTTTAAAATTAGTGTTTCTAATGTGACCACTGAGACATTTCAGACCTAATTACATCTGAGGCAGACTTAACCACCCATTTCTCTCCAGTTACACACAAACAGTAATTGCCCTGCAGCCGCACTGCAACACTGGAGAATTAACCACATCCTAGAGGAGCTGCAACAGCTCAGGGCAAACCCAGGGAACTCCAGAGTGGCTGTGCAGGCTGAACAGACTCCCAGATCAGACCCACAGGTCTCCATTCTGCAGTGAGAACCAGAACAGTGGGGTTCTGTACCAAACACCTGCACCAGGTAATGCTCCACTTCCTCTCTTGGCTTTCTACTTTAGCTCTTGTTGAATTAACATGGAGTCAGAGACACAAAGTGAATATTCCTGAGTCCATATGCATACATGTACTGATGCTCATCCTAATTAATCTACTTGTTAAAAAACCCCACTATTTTTACTGGAAGCAGCTGTGCAGATTTTCCTGCAAGCACCAAATGATATACAACGCCTAGGCAAAAATATAAGTGCTATTCAAGCTAGTGCACTAATATAGACACAAATAAATGATCTCTATTAATAAAACTGTCAAAATTAATGTATCCACAAAAATCTTACACCTGGATCTCACTCGGGAGGCCAGCAACCAAACCATGGAAGCAAGAATGTGGTTCTGCAGTTCCAGTATGGCTGGATCACTCCAAATATGCTGCTCTGTGGCAGGCAACAAATCTTCAGTGAAGGAAAAGAGACAGCAAAGTGCTTTTTTACATACTTAGCTACTGTGAGCAAAAGTGCAAAGTACTAACTTAGGTACTGTAATCAGTGGAGCTATAAACAAGATTATCTGTCAGCCACAGAGCTCGGAAACTGCAGAACCAAAGCCAAAAAGACAGCAGAAAAGTGCAGGAGTTCCCTGGTAGGGTCGGTAGTACAATTCAGGATGCCTCTTCCTTGCTGCAATGTTGCTCAGCACTGTGGTAACTCTTGCACAGGGAGAGATTTCCTCTTATTTTACAAACCAGCCACTGCACACTGTTCAGAGAGCAGAGCTCCCAACCAGCCTCCCACTGCCACGAGTTCCAGACTGACTCTGGAAGCAGCAGGGAGCAACAAGCTGTTTGCTTTGCTCCAAGACTGCAGAGTTCATTGAGGGCCCCTCACTTATTTTATGCCTTGCACATCCAGGCTTTGGTTTGCTGTCTTGGCTCAACCAGGTTCAATTACATTTTCACTTTATTATCTTTCTTCGCTGCCTGTTTTAATATGAAGAATAGTATTCCACATTGCACACTGAGCTGAGAATCCATCCTCCCAAGCCTCCTGGAATGGAGGAGGAAAGCTAAGAAAACAAGGAGCATCTTGCTCCCATTTGCCTGTCAGGTCAGACTTCATAGAGATCCTCTGGGTTCACCATACAGAAGTGTACTGGATCTACCACCTAAAAATAAAACATCTTACAAGGAAATGTTACTGGGCACAGAGTGGGAATTGCTCCAGAATGAACACTCCACACCATGGGCTCACTCTGACAAAGGAGTGTCCAAGTGAAGAGGTGCAAGTTTCCTTTTCCTGGCAGACTGAAGCTGGATACAGCTGCAGATGCAAACCCCAAAACACAGGAGTGGCTTTGCAAGGACCAGCTCATACCTGTCAAAGTCAGTCACAGCTTTCTGCTTTCAGGTGAGATAGATTCTGTTTTTGAGTTCTCTTTCTTACAATGAGAATAAACAAGCCAAACCAAAACAACAAAAACCATGACAATGGTAAATTAATAACTGCCCCAGAACTCCAGCTCAAGGCACATCTCAAACACGGACAAAGGCAGAGTATTTGCACTGCAATGTCTGAAAAATGCCCATTTGAGGAACTTTATTTCTGAGAGTTGAGAAATACTGCGGTTTTCTTTCCTATTATTTCCTTAATCTAGAAGCAATTCAGAAACATCACAGCTTCTTGGGTAAAGCAGAATAATAAGAGCTACAGTGACAAATCCCCAGTCAGCACTGAATCTGTGTGTCTGTGGCCTTTCCCCTGAACTAGCTCTTCAGAGGAAAAGTGCATCCTACCAAACTCTGAAAGACACCTTGTGTCTGTGCTTGCTTGGGCAGAAGAGATCACTTCTTGCAAGATTTCTAGTAATTCTGGCTAAGGAAGGCTTGCATGGAGATTTGTTAATGCACTTTTGAATTAAACATTCCCATTAAAAAAATCTGAAATATAATCTTTTTCATTCCCATTTTCTCTTATGAATAAGTTTGAAATCAGAGTTTTTTCACTTAATGTCCCCAAAAATTTGTTGGTTTTGATAGTTCACATGTAACCAAACCATGCAAAACTGCTCTTTTATCAGCTCTTGTTGACAGCTGAGGCAATATTCCAGATGATTCTCATCCAGACTGGCTGAACAATCATTCTGGGTTTGTCCTATTACTTTTCTTAAAACATCTCTTTAGTCATCACATTATTCTGAGGACTAGCATTACATGGAAGTCTCCTCATTCATACTAGTAAAAAGATCTTGTCTAGAAGATGTATTTTAAGATCAGATATTACATATAATCTGTCTTGCCACTGGAAGTTCAAACCAGTCATCAGTAAAGGCTTTGTGTTCAGTTCTCGAGTCATCCACAGACTCCACGTACATTCTGAGCCATCAGAGTGTGATATGCTTTTCTTATCTCTAACAGAGAAACAGTGCCACTGCCTTGCACAAGTCACACACCTGCCCCACACACAAGTCATCCCTACACACTGTAAACTCATTGTAACAGGCTTTGACTCAATTCACATCTGGCTCTTGGTTGCATTTTCAGAGTGAGCAGGGATATCTGTGACATACCATGGTGGGGAATGAGGAGTTCCTGAATCAACTTCTGGTTACCCAACTCAGAGTCAGTAAGTAATTAAAAAAAATAAATCATTCAGTGTTTCACGTTAACAAGGTTAGTCACAGGACTACTCAGAAATTTCAGTTTCCAGAATGAATGGTACATTGTCAGCGAGGGAGCTGAGGAAATCCTACCAAGGGTACATTCTAGCACCAGGATGCAGTGACTTCTGTGTTTATTTTCTTGAAAATACTAAGTAATCAACAGTTTCCCTCAGATACATTCCTTTCATTCACTCAGGTAATATTTAATTTACTGTTATAAGAAATACTTAATGAGTCTTGGTTAGGTCTCATTGTTGTAGTGCCTTACAGGACCCACACTACTGGCCACTTGTGGTTCTTCATTTTGGGATACCTAAAAAAGCTTCAGAGGGAATTATCTGTTTCTTTCTGCATACAGACTTTCTATTCCCATTCCAGCTGTTCTCAGCTAGTTCCTGATACATCTTTTTCTAACAAACAGGCTCCACATGAAAAATTGTACCAAAACCAAGCTTCCTATGGTCTTTGACAGATTCTCTGTACAAGAGACAGACCAACGGGGATTGCTGAATTATTCTGATAAATGGTTCTACATTGTGTTTGACCTTTGTTGGAGGTTCTTGGGCTCCCAGGTACCTTGTTTGCAGTGGTGGAACTGATAACTCAAGCAGTTAAGGATTTCTTCATGACTACTAACACATAACACTTCCCTCTAACAGAGCAAAGGAGAAAAGTTTGTCATGTCCCAGCTCAGAGATGGCAAAAGGGAACTTCTCACCTACACTAATCCCTCCACATTATTTCAGATTACACTTCCTATCAGTTTCAGAGAAGACACCAGGCTGCCACTGAAGCAGATGAAAAGTGTTCCTTTTTAATCACTTGGCATTTTAAATGTCTTAACCTCTTAAATGATGCGCATCTTCCATTTTTTCCCCAAATAATTGTGCTACTAATACCTGAGACTTTTACAGAGGTGGTCTGTACATCATATTGCTATGGTTAAATTGAAGGAAAACTCTTCACTTTCTTGCTTTTCTTAGCAATTTCTTTCTATTTCTTAAGTCTTGCATTTCTTTTAGCCTATGTATAAATAGATGCTTAAAACAGTTTCAACATTCTAAGACTGACTCACACATTCAATTTGATTTCTAAGAGAGTTAGTAATTTCCTTACTATCATTGCTATGAAGCAGAAAAGATTGAAAAGGTTTTAAATATACTGACTTCTCCCCCTTTGTTTTTTTTTTTTTTTCCTAAATTTAAAGGAAACCAGGCTTCTTTTCAGACAAACCCATTCCTGTGAACTAATCATTCTGGACAATAGTGAACAATTGCAAATTATGTCCAAATTCTAAATCAAACATTCCCAGAAGCTAGGAGAAATATTTATTTTCTTATAGTTTTAAAGTTGTTCAGATGACACAGAGATATAGTGCAAACAAAAAACTAAAAAGTATTTGCTTTGAGAGTTACAGGTATTCAGCAGGAACTATGTTAACTGGAGCAAGGAGTAAGACTGGAATGATGCCTTTAATGACATTTCTTCATGACAAGGTGATAAAAAGATTAATGCTTAACATCAACCTCAAAGCCCTTTACCAACATGAATTAGGCTTCCCAAGTACAGCACTAATCTGTTTAAAAAGGGTGAACTCAGGAACAGGAAGGACCTGTCCAACATCCTGTTAGGCTGAAGCCCAGGTGAAGCTGCTGATAGCAGCCTGAGACACAGAGTGCAGTGTGAGCTGACCTGAACTCAGCAAGGGAAAAGGCACCTCTGATTTCCCCTAACAGGTCTGGTTTTCTCTGCACATTCACACAACACAAGAGGAAGCTTAGCTCCAAGACTGTCCTTCAAAGAGATCTGTGGTTTGACCAAAATTTGAGAAACATCCCTCCCTCCCTCCCTCACCATCTCATTTGAAGATCTGTTCAGAAACTCTCTAAGAGGCTTGCAAGACTTGTTTTCACCAAAACCTGGTGTGCTGAGTGAGCCTATCTCACTCCAAAGCACTTTGGCAGCTGTAAGAACAATTATCTAACAGACAGCGGTTACCAACACCACTTTCGCAGGAAAGCCTTGAAGCTGATAAACTGTGATAAGCAAATTCAAGTGAACTGCACGGTGGAGAAGTAGCAAAGCAAAGCTGCTCACATCTTGTTCCCAAGAACTCTGGAATTAGCTACGCCCCTCTCACATCAGCAACTGGGTTTGCATAGGATAATATGGTGGTGGAGAAGGAGTAAGAGTTAAACACAGGTGTGGTGATATTCCTACAGGTGATGAGCTTTTTGCATTATCAGTTAAGCAACTGATATCCTGAACAGAGGTCATGATCTCATATAAAATACTATAAAATGATGTTTCTTCTCTCTTGTCCCTCAAATTAGCTATTAGAGCGAGACTACTTTCCTCCTTTGCAGACCCCATCTCTCTCTGCAGACTAGAAATTCTTTTTCCTAAGACATTCTGAAGAAGGAGAGAGGCACATAACCATAAACTCCTTTTTCTATCTCTGGTAGCTCTGGCTGCTGAGGCAGAAACAGCTCTGAGCATCAATGTAGTGGTAACCCAGTCTGGCTCTCTTCCTTCTCAATGCACTGCTCCATCAACAATGCAGTTTCAAGCAGCTGCCTAAAACTGCTTCAAATAAATGACCCCTAAATGAGGACAAATTTACACAACGATGTCTTCAGTCAATTAACCAAAAGACAAAATTTGTTTCTGTAATAAAGTAACAGCTTGTTTTCCCATCCGGTATCACGATGTTTATTCCATGCTAAAGCTGAGAAAAATGTTGTGGAACTAAGAAACAGGGACCAAGAATTCATCTGTCCTTAGCAGGCCAAAAAAAAAAAAAAAAATTAAACTGTGGCCTATGTGAAATATAAACCTTCATTTGGGGACAAGACAGTGAGAATGGAATGCTGAGATCAGTATTATCCACTCAACAAGCACAACATTTCTCAACTTTGTAGAGTTGAGTGTCTGAGGACACGCAACTTTCAACTTATTTCAGAAAATCCCCAGTCTGAATAATAAGGCACTTAATAACCAAACACTTCACCTTATAAAATCCATTCTCTGATGGCATCAAAAATCAGTAATAATTTTAAGACATTTGCAGATAAGATGATGGCAAAATCCTTCAGCTAAAAGCAGACATGTTGTCATCTTATTCCAGGGGTTCCACACTGTTGTCTCCTTATCACAACAGTTCCATACCTTCTGAGCATTTTCTCATGGGCATCTCCTCACAGCACTGACTCTTTCCTCTTCCCAAAGCAGCCACTGACTCCAGTTCCCTTCTCACCCAGCCACCCCACTCTTTTCTAGCACTCTGCTTCTCATTGCTTACAGCTGTGGCCTGGTAAAGTCAGGCCTGTTCCTGATCTTTGATAATTGGCCCAGCTGCAGCTCCTTAGGGGTGAGATTCCTTTCTACACTAGCTTTAGTTTCTTATATTCTATCCCCCTACACAGACACAGCTGAGCACCACTGAACCAGACTGCCTTACTCCCCCCATCAGCTCAACTACCTTAACTGTGTGTGAACATTAGTCTGAAACCTTTCTTCCAGTTTTTCTACTGGAAATTTGCAACTCCAGGTGCTGCAACTCCCTCTGCTTCTCCTTATTTGAGAGACTAAATGTATGAGTTTAAAATTCAATTGAATTTTCAGGGAACACACTCATATAAACAGCCATCTCTCATTGCCAGTTGGATGCAGCACATATTCAAGATCACCAGAAAGTACCAAGACAGTTTTTGTTTTCACAAAAAACTCTAACACAGCAAAATAGAAATGCTATTTCTTCTGCCCCAACAGCTGCATCCGTGAAGTCACAAAGAACTCCCTCCTTGATATGGAAATAAAGGTTAAGTGTCAAAGAACAAAGAGGTATCTCCAAATGCTGTATCTTTATTTAGCCAAGAGTTACTTTGACAAAGACATATGTATTGATAGAGTTTCACTTATTTTTATAACTATGCTGAAATGATCTTGCTGATAAAGATGTGGATTTAGCCACTATAGGACTGTTCAAGCTGCTATTCTTAGATGTTTCTGGGGAAAAGAGTGGACTAATGCAGCAGTGCATTTCTGTCCAGGTGATTTTCAACCCAGTCAGCTTGAGAAGAGGTTTGGAGGCTGCGCTTTCATTCCCTCTCTGGTCATTGTTAACACAGGTCAAGAGGCTCAATCTCACTCTAGAGAGGTTTAGAGTCTAGAAAGGTTTAGCAGAGACACAGGAAAAATGACAAAAGGCTGCAAGAGTTCTGAAGCATCAGGATACAGAATCACAAAGCAGTTTCAAACATGAAGGAAGGGATCTTCCTGGCCATAAATTGGCATCCTTAAAGCAGTTACTGGCAAAATTCAGGAGGTTTGGCTGCCAGGAGCAGATTCTAGGTCATTTTCCACACCATGATTTAATATCTGCATCTTAGGAGACAACACTGTGATTTACTCTATCTCTGATACCTAGCTTGCTTATCTGATGTACAATGTAATTGAATTTCTTCCAAAGAAAGCTCTTGGAGCAATGACTATTTTGAGAAATAACATTTCCCAAGGAATGTATATTGACCATGATGAATTCCTATAGATGTAGAGGCTAATTAACAAGAACCTAACTAATAACTTGGTTGGATTTAATCCATATACTGAACTGGCAACATGCACCAGAGGAGGCAGAGGGTGAAAGCATGTCTTTGGGGGAGAAATCACACATGACAGGCACTTTCAAAGTGGTTCACAGATATTTCAAATGTTGCCTAAGCTCTCTTAACCCTTGGTCTCATCCACTTTCCATCACCCTTCCAGGCCTGTTTCTGCTCCTCCTCCTGCTGTGTCTTTCCTGCATACTCAGGGCAAATTACCCTGACTTAAAGATGAAAATGCCTAACAGTCACATATGCACAACATTCTTCTAAATAAAAGCAAGGTTCTGCAAATGTTGTCTTTCATTGCTCATGGATGTCCTTGTGCATCAAATGCATGCAGCAGCACATGAAAGGGAAGAAGTTCTCTTAGTAACACCATTTTTATTGCCAAGTTCCATTTACAAAGAAAGGTCTGTTCCTTGTTCTTGTCCAGGTTTTCAATAGCCACGACAAATTCTCAATGCCAGCAAATACAGACTCAGAAGTCTGGATTTCAGAAACATACACCAATATTTTCTAATTCCACTCCCTTCCCAGATGCTTAGTTACATTGTTCTTTAAATTAACATAAGATATCACATTTACTCCAAGTGTCTAACATAACTTACATTAAATAATTAATACTTATTGCCTGTAGAAAGACATTTCAGAATTAAATTCACACCATGTTTGGGCTTTTTTCCATGTAAATGTAAGTGCAGGTTCAGGACATTTTTTTCCTCAAATGAACTACATTTCAGACAACTTCACTGAAATACATTTCATAGGAGGACAGTCCATGTTCATAAAATGCTTTTGTAGTGCTTAAATCCCAGGTACATTCATTCTTCTAGAAAAATACATTTCTACCTCTTTGCACTGAAAACAATCAAACTTACAAAGCAGCTAAAACTGAAGGAAAAAGTTTGCAACAAAAATATCAATACAGCTATTTACAAGTGGAGATGCCTAAAATGATCTTCTAAAGGTTGTAATGCTTCCAGAATGTTTCCTGAAGTTGTGACAATGTATAGTTAGTGCTGTCCCTGGGCAAAACAAAGCTCCTAGACATAATAGTCTATAAATTTCACACTTGAATGTATTCTCAATCTTTAAAAAAATGATCTTCATGTTCATTGTAAGTACTTTTGCCACAGTTAGTCCTTAAATACAGCCAAACACTAACCCTCAGATCTCATACAGACTATAAGATTGCAATTAGCATGTGTCTTAAACTCACTTTAGTATGAGTATCCATATCCAAAAGTAATGGGAAACAAGATAAAAAAAAAATCTCATGAATCTTCAGATTATGATCTTAAAAGAATCCTGTGAACTAGTCTGGACCTTAACTTTTGTTATCAAGTGTTCTTAGTCATTACCTGCTTAAGCCATTTTTGGTTACTTTTAAAATAAATGCACTCCACACATTTATTTATGCTAACAAGACAGCCCCAACAATGACAAGTTTTTCCTTTTCATATTAAGAACCAATCAATTCAAGTTAACAAAACAATAAACCAGATACCACCACAGTGCACATTTATTAGACAACCAAAATTTAGCTTTACATTTATAATACATTAACAAACACAAAATATATATTTTATAACACCTTGCAAAAGAAATCAAAACTGAGCAACGTGCAAATCTAAAAATGCTGGGAGATCAAAATAGGGAAAATTCTGTACAAATGTAATATAAAAATATGTTTCCATATGAAAGAACCCTCTGTTTGAGACTCAGTCAAGAACTGCATCTCCTATGTCTTTGTTGCTGCTCAAGTATTGAGCAGCAGAAAAACCCCCAAGAACGACTCCCCTCCCAACCCCTAAAAACATCCCACTCTAGCAAGCCCTGCTTGGATCACCCTCTGCTTTTCAGAATCCAACAGGAGATGGCAAGAGTTATTCTATTTGTTTCTAATTCATGCTGCAAATGCTGGGGAAGGTCAAGAGAAACACAGCAGGCAAGCACAGGAGAACTTCTCCAAAGATTGCTAGATAATAGAAGAGCAGTGCCCAGGTGAGTGATATGTTAAGGTAGGTCAGTGTGGTGAACCAGGGACACACCAAAAAACTCTTTCAAGAAGGACAGCAGCAGTTTAGAAGAGACTTTTCAACATGTACTTAGATGGCTACATGAGGCTGTCTGAAAGGAGGAGAACAATTACCTTGAAGGCAAAAGGCCTCGATCTCCTGCCCCCAGCTGTGTCTCTGCAGATCTGATCCAACTTCAGGACTAAACCATTTCTTTTCCCAGGCAGCAGCTGCTTGCCTGGGCAGTGCTCTTTTAAAAGCAAGTTTCACTTCAGCTGGTTAGTGGAGACAAGGGCAGAATGTTTACTTTGGTGTGGGTTTTCTGACCACTACTCCCTGGTGGTCAGTGCCCCTGCTCCTAAGGCTGTTCTGCAGCTCCCTGTCTCCTGCAGGAGTGACAGCAGCACCCCAAGAGTGACTGACAGCAGCACCCCAGAGTGACTGACAGCAGCACCCCAGAGTGACTGACAGCAGCACCCCAGAGTGACTGACAGCAGCACCCCAGAGTGACTGACAGCAGCACACCCAGAGTGACTGACAGCACCCCAGAGTGACTGACAGCAGCACCCCCAGAGTGACTGACAGCAGCACCCCAGAGTGACTGACAGCACCCCAGAGTGACTGACAGCAGCACCCCCAGAGTGACTGACAGCAGCACCCCAGAGTGACTGACAGCACAGCAGGGAAATGTTTACTCAGGAAGTGGCTTCATTCTTACACACACAGTTTCACCTGCTTGTCTGATAGCTTACCTCCATCTTCAAGCATAAAGTTTATTTTACTGCAAGTGAAATGACACAATTCCAGGGCAATTACTGAATTCCTGGATTGCTTGCAGTAATCACAAATTAACAATAGACCTATTCTTCTATTTTCCTAATAACAGTATTTAAGTCATTTCCTGTGAAGCTCTCACTAGACAAGTGATCATGAGATTGAAAAGCCACTCAAAGGTAATAAAAAGTACAAAGTCACCTTTCTTTCCCTTTGCCCCATTTCTTGTGCAGTACAGCTCAGGGGTGAGATTATTCATATGCATTGAAGAGACTCCTTGTGCATGGGTCTAATCTTGCTAGAACTGAATTTGAAATGAGATAAATTAAGATCAAGGTTTTCCAGTCTAAAATTACTTCTGTTTAAGGGAACTCAGCCTGCACAGTGATATTTTCTGTAATCTAGGTCAAGAATCTAAGGTTAATAACTAACATAAAATGCTTTCTAATTAAGTGAGGCATTTTTTATAATGGTCTTCAGAATATTACTAAGACTACAGTGTAATGCTGCACCATTTTAGAGAGAGTCTAGACTTCAATCAGTTCAGCTAATAAAAATTCATGTGGTTCTTGCACCCAGATTGCTACTGATGTGTCTAGGCCTGTTCAGGTACATGCACATTAGCTGCAACAGTGACTGCATGAATGCAAATTCATCTTCAGCATGAGACAAAAAACCCAAAAAAGCAGGCTCTTATCTAGTAATGCCAGATTTTCACACAAAATCCACTGCAGCGCTGAGGACACCTAACTCTGAATTCATTTAGAGTTTGGGCCACTCTGGAATGGTCAGAGTATCAGTTAATTCAATTTGAGACAAAGTCACAGAAAATTAGAAATCAAAACTGCATGAAAAAGTAAATAGGGGGAAAAATTACTGGCATTCAAGTGGCAGACACCTCACATACCCAGCTGGCAAAGATTCAATTATGTGAAGGAGAAGACAGAAAAAGTGAGAAAAGTGGTACCTGTGAATTAGTCAATCTCATATATGTGTATATATTTATATGAATATATATCTATACATACACCTATATGTATATACACACATATATGTATGACAGCCAGGAAGGTACAATAAGCAACTGGGAAAGGGGTAAAAATGTTGCAGATTCACCCATTTGGTAAGAACTCAATGCCAGTAGAGTGCAGTGGTGACTGAAATCAATATTAAGTAAACAGCAGCCCTCCTCTGAGGAACTGCCAACTCAGGGTTGAGAACAGACCAGCAATGACAAGCTACTCAATTTACTATTAACTTAAATTAACTTACTTGGAAACTGATGAAAAATCTGAAATTCCTTTCATGTTAAATTTTGTATCAAATCAGCAAAGAACATTCCAAGCTTTAAGAAACATCTTTCCCTTTTCTGTCAGCTTAGTGTCAGGATCTAGGAAGTAATGTTAACTCAGAATCACTTTTATGTATGTTTAATGTTGTTTAACTGAGATACCATCCCAGACAGGAAAAAAAATGAACAATACCTTTCGAGATCAGACTTGCAAAGGAATTATCAGTTAGATATGGTGACCTTCTTCCTACATGACTATGAAAAATCTGAAAAACCTCTTTAGAGTAAAACTGCTTCTGTCTGCTTCTTGAAGTTGTCTTTCAGTTGCAGGGATATCACCATTCCTCAGATTGTAGCAATTTGACTGTCAGAAGTGAACAAACAAGCTATAGCAATCTTGTAAAATATTTTACATTCCTCTCTAGGTGTCTAAGCAAAGACTAAAGTAGTCTCAAAAATCCCTTGTGTTAATTTGAACAAGCATTGTGTTTTAACTTTGATTCAAACCTTGAAATAAATAAATATGGAAAACATAGTATTTAAGTCTGGAGTCCTACAAAGACAATACTGAATGTGGCCAAGCCTGCTGGTATTGTGTAGACCTCCAAAAGATGAACAAGGTTAGGATTAAAAAAAGAACAACCAACCAACCAAAAAAAACCAAATAAAACCCCAAAACCCCTCTTCCACAAATAAAACCCCGAACCAAACACCAAACTGAAAAAACACACCCTGACTCAAATGGAAATTTTACCTCTGTCCTATAATATATAATTTTTTTCTGGTCAATGGCACATCTCCCGTTTCAGAGATGTAACAATGCAGAACCATCAAGCTGGGTATCCAAAAGTCTCTTCACTTTGCCATAATACTGTAGACCTTTTACAATAAATTAGTTCCTATTAGAAAGACAGTAGGTTCTCTGAAACACGTTCATGTTCTAGTATAACATAAACTGGTAGGAAAGAACCAATCCAGATTCACAAGTCTGGGTTTTTCTCTCTTCCCCAGTTCAGATATGCTGAGTATGCGATGTTGGCTCTAAAAACTGCTGACATTCTCTGTCACCACTTGGTCCCTTCATGTGGGCCTGAGGCCTCTCAGGCCTCCACAAGTATCTGCACTCCCAGAGGGAAAAAAAATAATCACAATTTGGTTGCACTTCCTTCACTGTTTATTACAGTCTGCATGGTGGTTTTAGTCAGAACTTTCCTCCTCTACCTCTTTCACCTTGTCAACCTCAGCTTCAGGCTGCACAGAGGCCTGAGGGATGCAGCTGAAAGTTCGGATGCTGTGCGGATCCACTGGTGGCACCAGCGTGAGCGACTCCACGCTCAGCGTGTCCGTGCTGTCGTCGGTGAGTAAGGAGATGGTGGGCTGCTGGGCAGGAATCAGGCTGGGAGACAGGTTGGCTGTTTCTGTGTCACTGGGTTTTACAGCATTTCTGCTGGACTTGGAAACAGCTGCAAGAGTTTCATCAGTCAACATGGTCTGACCGGAACCGGCCGTCAGAGGCTGCTCTGGAGCTGAAGCATCATCTGAGAAAAGAAAACACCAAGAACAATCAATACCCAAGGCAGTATGCACATTAACCTAACAATACACCATTATTCAAGAATAACTGGGTAGAAATACAGTTCTGTGAAGCACTATGCTTACACATCCACATTTTAGTAATTAGAAATAAACCAAAATATTATAAAGGCATAACCTAAAATGCCAGTAGGATTATGTTCTAATTAGGAACCATTTAGTATTAGAATATGTATCAATATTAGAAATATTCTTAGAGAGAGCAAGTTGAGGGAAAGAAAACCTCTCCAGTATTTAGTATGAACTAAAATGAACCCGCTACCCCTTAGCAGGAAGATCTTTAGAAATAAAAGAAAAAACTGAAGAACCACTCTACAGCCAGCTTTCCCAAAAGGTGGCCTGTTTCTTACAAAAATTTGGAAGTCATTCTCTCAATTCATCCTCCAGGTTCATATTTAAGTGACACCTCAACCACAGAGAGCAGAATTATGGCAGAAGAGGAAGGAGGATCATTTCCTTGCTGCAACTGAAAGGTGCTGCAAGAGGCCTGCTTTACACAGCCTTGTGAGCCATGGGGGGCTTGTCCTCCTAAGCAAGGAGCATCCAACACTCACACTGGGAATAAGCAGAAATGCTACAGAAAACTGATATGCTGCTGCACCTCCTACTTCATGAAAAAACCCTCCAACATTAATAGCTGTTTGTGCTGTCCTCTCCCCATAAAAATCCTAGTGAACTGTCAAGCAAGCTGTTCATTTGGCTCAGGATGGAGAGGGAATGGACAGGATGAGGTGATACAGCCTTAGATGATCAAGTATGCCCAGAAAAGTCAGTTTTTTTCTTTTCAGACTACAATAATAGATGCCATTAAAGTAACAGATATCCAGCTTCAAGACAGACCAGTTTTAAAGCTTTTGTAAGAAACAGCATGTGTTCAAGTGTACAGGAATCTGCAGAAAAGCTTACAAGGCAATGTAGTGAATACAGAAATTAAGAATTAAGTTATGGTTTTAATACACAGTAACCTTAAAAAATTTTCCGTTTCATTATGATTCCAATTAGTCCTGGAAAAGAACAGAAAGCATGAACATAAGACAAAGGGGAAAAAAAAAAAAGGAAAAGCAAAGTAGAGAATGGAATGGTGTCAGTAAGGTATCAGTGGATAACACTCAAATTACTGGGTTTTTTTTTTACCTTTCTGGTAAGATAACCCAAACAATGGTGTGTACTCTCACTCCAGAAACCACTCATGTACTTTTTGCTGAATTGGTGGCCAAAGCTCCTCGCTTTGATAAAAACCAGATTTATAGATGGTAAAAAAGTCTACTATTAAATAAAAGACATCAGTGGTTATTTTTGAACTGTAAGGACAGATTCAAAGTAACTCTACAGATTCTTCATCTGTCAAGAAGCTTTAGTGAGAATGTAGCAACTGATAACAGAGGAAGTGATGCAAGAATCACATGGAAAATGAACTGCTAAAACAATGAAATACAGGCTCATTTCTCTGAATTCCAAGCTGAACACCAACATTTCAGTATGCACAGAACAGTGAGTTCCTGCTTTCTCAACCTATACAATCTTCAAATGCTATCAAACGCTCTTTGCCAAGGTAACACTTAAATCTTATTTATACTACAGCATGAATAGTCACCCAAATTCAGATTCAGAAACCTGAGGCATTCTGGTAAGTAAAGTACTATCAACCAACGGCATTCTGCTCAGAATATTGTATACAGCACATTTCTATTCAACTTCTGAATTCACACTTCAGTTCTTAAATCATTCCTTCCCCTCTTCCAACAGAATATCAATGTCTTTTCTTAATACTTCCATTTACTGAAATGATGAAAGACATGACATTCTTTTGTTATGCTGGATGTTTTGGTCCCAAAATCCTTCCAGGTAGGTTCTAAGTTAATGCTAAAGTGACTCCTTTCTTAATGCCACAAACAAAAAGTATATGGAAAAAGTCTTCATAAAAAAAAAAAAGTATCTGGAGTTAACAAGTCCAAATTTTCTACACAAAAGCCTCAAAAAAAACATTAAAAAGAAAGACAAAAGTATCAAAAACTGTGAGCCCAGTATTTCAGTGGCAGCATTTGTAGAGAATACAAGATCAGAGCTCTCCTGTGCTTCCCTCCAGCTGTTATTGATATTGCTAGAAGCCAGTCTCTCTCCTCTCAGGATGTCTTTTGTCACTGCCAGCCTGGTTTCCATCACTGTGGCATTGAATTTCAGGGAACAGTGGCCAATTGCTGTAACCCAGAGTGGCACCACTGCCAAAATGATCAGAAAGCAAATCCCAACACACAAAAGGGTGGAGGAGAGAGAGTTCTGAACATTGTCTAGAGCTCACAAGAATGTCTGTCCTTAAGCAGGTACCAAGCTCTTGCTTCTAAAGAGTTTCACATACTCAGCATATTTACAGATTAATTTCTCTACTTATTATCTGGAATTTCCCTTGATACTATATATAAAAATACTAACTGGCTTTCAAAAACCCAAACTCCCAACATTTTGTTACAGTTTGACTTTTGGATAGAAAGAAAATTTGTAATTTTTCCCTGGATAAAAACACCAGTCACAGAGATATGCTCTGCTCTTAAATATCAAAAGGTTATCACCTAATACTAGAAAACAGCATTTCTATTTATCTTTTCCCAGCCTCAATGTATTTAGGCAAGAGTGTTCTGGCACAAAAATATATGCCAAATCTGCAACAAAACCAGGGAGAGAGAAGTCAGTTTCTTAAAATGGTTTTGATCTTAATACTGAGCTCTAACAAACAGCCTTCCATACCTCCAAACTTATTGTACTTCGTGAAAACAAGGAGTAATTTTGCAAGTTTTGGGGTATTATTAGCTCTCTTTGGATGCAGAGCCTTCAACAGCCTTACATGTTTTTCAGCACTTCTTTAATGATACAAAGATTATTGTTACAACAAAAAAACCAACTAAAACATTAAACTTGTTATATTAGCTTATGCTAAGAAGGGTTATTGTGAAAGAAGTTTGAAAAGAACAGAAAAAGGAAAGAATAGACATCTACAGTGAAGTGTCCTAAGCTGTACAGCAACGTACTACGAAAGGGTAACAAAAATACAAATTACAAGACATTAGGCAAAAAGTTGCAAATTAAATCTATAATGATGAAAAAGGGTGTTTATATAATATTAGCAGAGTAAAGTAGCTTCATGCCATGACAGGAACAAAAGAAAAGAAAATTAGATACAAGTTCAAACATTATATAACAAAGGTCATCTGGAGCGTATTTCCATATTTTTTTGCATCTGCTCCTCCTCCTTACCTCTTCAGGTAAGGACAATCAAACAGTCCATAAAGTCATCTGCTAGAATCTGATGATCACAGAAATATTAAGCTTGTGCCATCAGAGTCCAGGGACAGTTTTATGCTGAATGCCTGTCCATTTGACCTGTGCTATCAAGAGATTTCTTGCTGCTGGCCAAGGACCTGCATTACTGTCCATTCAGGAGTCTGTGTGTACTGAATTTCACTACAGCCAGGGCTGCCCTGTGCAAATGAAGACATGGCTGCTTTGAAGCTGGAGGCTTGATAGCACAATTTCCACCTTTGGCACGAGTGCCCAGAGACATGGGAGAAGCTGCAGACGAGGCTTTCAGGAACAGCTCATTATTGATTTACAGTTCTCCCAAAACAAAACGTAGAGACAAATATTATAACGCTTTCTTCAGTTTCCTACCTCACTGTCACTGCTGTCAGCATGGAAAGCAAATATGTTCTACTGATTATTATGGGCTTGTGAAGGCTTATGGAGGAACCTGCCTGAGTGGGTATTGCGGGAGTTTCTGCTGCAGCTGCTGCTGGAAGGCCTAAACCCAGTGTCCACCGTGACTGTCAGCCTCCGACAGACTAAACACCCGCCGGCGTCCTTTCCTGCCAGACCTTACTAGAGGGAAACACAGCCAGAAATCATACAGAGCCTTCAACAATGACACAGGGGAGGGAAACTGGAATGGAGACAAAGGATAAATGTTAGAGCAGCAACAAGAATAAGTGACAAGGACACACCCGTAACTGCTGGTATCTTGAATACAATTTGACACCGCACCAAGAGCCTTCTACGTTTGGGAAATACTTCTGAAGCAGGAAGTATTCATTCTTTAGAAATAAATGAGTTTATATCAATTTAATGCTTTGCTTCCTATCTGAAAATGTTTGCAAGTTTGGGCTATGTCTAGCAATACCAACATCAAGGAGGGCTGGCAGGTATTTATTTGCATTACAATCTACTCACCTGCTTTAGAAACTTTGAAAGAAGTTCTTTACCACAAACTCTGGTGACACAGAATTATTCTCCTTTCCCCTGGCCATGAATTATATGCAGTGCAGTATACTGTGCACGTGACAACACTTCAGATCACTCAGCCCTACTATTCTGAAACCCAACAGTAGCATTTACATTTGGTTTATGATAAAGCCAAACACAGGGTTTGAAAAGATAACAGCAGTTCAGATGATGATGCTTGGTGCATAGAAAGTTCCTAGAAAAGAAACTTTCTAAGAACAAAAGTACTTCCTCACCTAGTCAGAAAATTACTAGAGCTTCACAGAACAGGAGGTCAAACCACATTTACATTACTGATTATAGAGGGAAGAGACAGAGATGGTTTCAATAGGAAGGCAAGCACTGCTCTTCTAAGCTTGATTAATCACCCTCTCCTTGGAGTGGAAATTTATTTTCAGACTGGAATCCAATATGTTCTCTGCAACAAGGGACAGTTCTTGGTACTTATTTTAGATCTTTTATCATCAATACCTTCCAGAAGCACAAAATACAGCTTAAGTGGCACAGATCAGTGCCTTGTGAAGTCCTCATTACCTATTGCTCTGATGTAAACATTTTCTGAAGTACTGAAGCCAATTGCTTTTTAAAAGTTAAGACAGCTTAAAAAGTAATAAAATACAGCACAGATGACATTAACACATTCATAATTCTGGAAGACTGCTAACTTACAGTAAGAGAGCTTCTATATCTAATCCTTGGCATATATGACAATAAGCACTTTAAAGAAGTGTACAGTTCCAGCAGGAGTAGCCAAGACATGACTGCATTCTAAGCTCTGAAACTTGATGCTTAAAATCTGTCTAACGAGAACATTTCTACCTTATGCATAGTAACATTTCAAAAGCACATGATAATTAAAAAAAAAACTAAATACAAAGAAAAAACCAACCTGGTAGCAGGACTTGCAGAACCCGACACTGATTTTTCTGTCTTGCTAAGCATTCTGCTTTCTTTAAGGGATGATTTCTGCTTTTTCAATTTTAAAGAACGATAATCTTGTAAAGGGCTAAGTTTAATCCCCAAACACTGCAAATGGGGGAGCTGCCAGTCTTTTAAATATCTGTGCCATACAGCAGCTTGACAACTACTAGGTAGGATAGCCAATGAACTTGGGAGTCATAGGAGTTTATTTCACTCATGACAAAGCAACTGATGCAATGCTGTGGGACTGTTTGATGCAGGTATGAGTGATAACAAGTAAATTATTTTTACAAAACATTGAACTAACATAACTTTTCCCTGTGACACATTTTTGAAAGAGCTTTTGCTGTTTAATCATCAATTTATCCTCTATGTTGTAACATTTTCTCTTAATTAACATGCAATTTGTCTTGATTTTGTTCTCATCTATCACTGTTTTATGTAAAAATTGGTGTCTATGTTCCAAATCTCATTTTCTGAGACAACTCTGTGAAGATTTACATGTATCATCTAAAATATATTAAACCCTGAGCAGTTTAAATTTGTCAACAGACTGTAACTTAGGACACTATAATCACAAGTTCACCATATAAAAAGCTGTGTGGTTTAAGATGTTGCTTCTAAGGAAGGTAGTTGAGGTAGTTTCCTTGAAGTCCAGATAGGCATCTCCCCTTTATCTAGTCTGGCCTTGTTGTCTGAAGTTCCTGAGCAACCCAGGATGCTTTTCATGCTCAACAGCTTGAGCAGGTGCCAGAACAAACAGGGGAGCAGGGAAGGAGGGGCAGAGAGGGGCACAGACATTTGTGTGTGTGTTCAAAATGGAATGGGAAATGAGACAGAGTCAAATGTGACAGATGGCAGCAGCATTCAGGGGCTACCTTGGGACATAAAACAGATTTTGGTAACTGCTTGCTGCTCATCACACACTGGTTACTTCCTCCTCAAAGGAGCTACTTCACATCATGCAAGTCACTGCTGAGAAGCAGAAGAGCAAAGGCATTTTAGCTTCAACTGTCCTCAAGTGGTTAAGCTAAGGGAAAACCACTGCTTTACACAGAAGTGGGTGAAGACCAACAGCTGTTTCCACATCCCAGCTGAGTGGTCAGCATGACCTGATCTAACACAGACTGTGCTCATGGCACTGTCACCTCCTTCAGCAGAGTTCTGTTCATGCACAAGCCCACAGAACAGCCACCTGCACATGCCAAACAGAGCCCCACTTTCATGCCACATCCCTGGCAAGCTTCCACTACAGATCACAATTCCATGTAAGTACTACAAAAGGGAGAATATGCAAACTCACAGTAACCTGGTCAATCAGTTAATGCAGAGACACTGATCCCAAGAATGCCACTACTGAACAGACACTGAGATTGGCAAAAAGTGTCAAAAGGGCTCTGGGGGTTGGGGAAAACTCTTCCTACATTCACACCTCCCAAAAGACCTAGGGAGTTCCGAATTCTCACGAGTCTGTAATAAGGACACTCAGCCACAGGTTTTAAACCACTACTTGTGTTCATTATTGCCTGCAACTACACTAAGCAGTTTGGTACAGACCAGGGCAGCAGCTTGGAAGAATTTTGTGCACTTATTGCTTTAGTCTGATTTTAGGAACAGTTTCTGTGCATTAATGAGATTCTTCTAGAAAGAAACTAAACTATTAGATATGCTGCAGGTATGCACCAAATACACTTCTAACACTAACAGCCAACATATTAGTCTGACCTGACCACTGGTCCTTGGAACAGCCACATACATGGCAGGGATTCTTGGTCCTAAAGGCCAGAGCAAATATGGTCCAGCAAAACCCCTAAGCCACATGCATGCACCTCAGTACCAACTGTGCATTATCCTACTGCAATAAAATACCTGCTCATGCACATAAAGCCACTGCCTTCCTCTCTGTAACTGCCCTCTGAGGAGAACAAAAGTCATCCCTGCAGCAGGTCAGTGCAAGTTCTGATTTGGGACTGGAGCAGCTGATGCACATTGTCAGGTTCATTTCCCCTGACTTGGCTGAAGGAGACTGGGCCCAGTGGTAGGACCCAGAACTGGACCCTCACAGCTACACTTGCTAGAGCATCACATTAAAAAAAAAAATCAAAGCACACCCAAAGACAGTTTTCCTGCATGACATGTGACATTTTGCACATACTTTATGATTGAGTCACAGTGAAGGTCAAGGTGGGCAGTTCATGCAACCTAACTGGCAAAGTGCATACTGAAATCAGGCACTCCAAAATACTTTTCCTCTGGCTTTGATCAGGGTTTTCTTCATCATTTTTATCTTTATTTTCAGGGGTGAGGAGGGTAGGGAATAGTTTGGTGTTCATAGTTGTTTGTTTTTCTTTTTTTTTGGAAATCACTGAGCAGCCTCCTGTCATCAAGCTTTTTAAAATGCAGGAAAAACAAACAATTTTATGTTACACAAATGCCAACATACTGTGTAAGCAGACTGCAGTTTTGTTCACTACAGTCTGTGATGATACGTCAATAATTCACAATCTTTTCATTCTTGATGAGTAATTGTATGTTCTGGATCTATGCATTTTTTCATAGAAATCAGATTATGTGTGCTTGAAAGACCTCAGTCTGAAACAAAGCATAGTCCTGCTTGATATTTTTGTCAACTAGCTTGAATGGCTTATACCTACAGAAATAATATAGATTCTTTATTTTCATTTCCTTTAGCACAGTTCTCTTAGATACTCTTGGTAAGAACGTGTAGCTGCATTTCTCTTTCTGACCACAGAGGATTCAAATACAGCAGAGGACACTGTACATGAGCATTTTTACACTGCTAAGGAGAAACATGTCATGTTTTCTTGTAGTGCCAATCCAGCCTGAGGATTCTGACAAATGACAGCACTTCTCTGTGCAATAACTACATTTCACCTGGGCCACGAAGAGACTGGGTAACAGCAATCACTTGCCAACAGAGGAAATAAATTTTTGAATAGATGGTATATAAAAAATCCAAATTGCATTCTGAAATTACACATATTGCAGGACTATTTTGACTATGTGTTAATCTCTCAAGGTAATAGATGCTTTTTAATCTAGAGTCCAGCTGCTAGAATGCTTTAAATATTTATTGTTCCTTGACTTCATCAGCACCCTTTCATTACCCTTTCCAGCAGTATTTCTTTCAGGGACACTCACTTGAAATATATTGGTCTGCTGGCACTCTTCAGTGAAGCCTAAAACCACTCAATACCTAAAGAAGTTGCATCATTTCCTGTAGGACTGCAACAAATTTTAGATATAGATGGGCCTTCCAAATAAAGGCAAAATGGCTTATCTTAGAAGGGGTAGCCAGATCAACCCTCTCAAGGAATGATCAACATTGTAAGTGACCATTAAAATGAGGGCTTGCTTGAAAAGGTCTTGAGAACCAAGTTGTTTTATAACCAAAATGAGGTAGAGTAGGTCACTTCTAGCATGAACGCATTTCAGGATGCACCCTTGTCTAGTCTGCAGCCCCAGGCTTTGCCTCACACAATCTGCACTCAGAACAGACACTGCTCAAGATTCTCTACAAATACTACATAAAAGGGAGGAATAATGCAAAAAAAAGTTCCAGTTTAAGCATACCCACTAAATGTACTGACCAATGCAAGCACATGCAGCCTACATTTGTGAAAGTTACACTGTCAGTCTATTTATAATGCAGCCTCTTCTGCACCAATGAAACAGCCTCCTGAAACGTGGAGGTGTTCCGCCACAAGAGTGTTATTGCAAAACCTTTACAATATTAATATCCTAAATAATTATTTTCAAATATTTCATATTTGGCCCATTGTTACAAATTACCCTGAGGATCAGATAAACACACAAAAGCAAATGTCACCCAGTTCAAAAAAAAGCAATACTTCAGTTAAAACAAACCACTGACAAAAAAAAAATCCTCAACATTCTAAACTGTTTGTGCTAGGAGAGAAGTCAGACAAGCAGGACATTATTTCACCAATACTTAAAGTCTCTACTGAAAGAAGCTAAGTATTTACTGTTCCAGAAAGCTGAAGAGAACACTGCAAATAATACTACAATTTACTTTTAATTGGCTTAGTTGATTAAGTAATCTAAAGCCATAAAGCCCTACATGAACTCTGCATCCCTTAGTGCCTAGGCTGAAGGTGGTGAGTGAATACCTGCTGGGCTCTGAGCAGCAGAAGGAGTGGATGTCGAGCTTGCAGTCACGGAGTCACAGCGCCCGGTACTGCCACTGCCACTGGAAGGGGACGGTGACGAGACTGGGGATGGATTGTGCTGATTTATGCACTGGGCTACAGCAAAGCCTGCAAAACAGGACAGTGAAGTGTACAAGTTAAACTGCAATATTAAAAGAGTTAAGCTGTTGAACAAACTGGGAAAGGGTAAAAGCAAATCCTGTATCAAAGTGATGCCAACCTCATGTAGTGACCCAGAGGATGTGCCCTCTCCCACCTTCATCCTGGAAACCAGAGAAGTCTGAATGTACCTTACTGAAAACAGGCTACAAGTGCTGATCAGTAAGTAAGTAAAGAGAGTTTAAGGGATTAAAAGCATTTTAAAACTTAGAGAATGCACAAACAGTCAAAACATATAGGAACTTTTCGATTTTTGATATAGTCAATATATTCACGGGTCACAGACCGTACCGTGATAAGGAAAACAATTAAGTCAAAAGCGAACAAAAAACCCTCTTGGATAGAAGATCTACATTTTTTGCTAGACATAACTTCAGAAAATTTTAATCAATCACATCTAATGCTGGCACTGAATTTCATCCAGCCTCTCACAAACTGAATTTTTTCCAGTCTGAAGACACTATGCAGTGTCCGACAGCACTTCTTAGATGAGTCATTTTCTGGCTCCTAGTGTAATACTCCTTCAATCTCTTTGCAGGGTAGCATCCTTTTCTTTCCTAACCACCTTGCACTCATTCCTTTCTCCTTCCATAAGTACACACCTATAGCCACCTCTTCAGGTTTTGCTAGCAAGCAGCTTTTCAGAAGTTGATGCACTTTCTACAGCAAAAGAAGTGCCTTCACCACAGGCTGTAGGTCAGGTGAGGCACACCACGATTCTGCTTCTGCAGCTCTCCTCCCTCTCTCCCATGGGAAAGTGCTCATGCAGAAGTTCTTTTGGCAGTCCTGTGAAGTACTGAAAGTAGCCACAATGTGGACTACAAAACACCTAACAACACTCTAGTTGCTACCTTCACTGAACAGTCAACACTGAAAGGGAAGGTATCTGACAATCAGGTAAGACTGGAAACACACCACACAGTTCTTTATCCTTTTATACAGGGAATCTCCCTTGGCAGTGAATGGATGATTCACTCAGAGAATCTCCTATATAGTGAAGGTGCCGGTGCCATAAAGGATGTAACCACTCAAAAGTCAGCTTAAATGGACATGTTACAAGAAGCTCTGAAAGCTTTGAAATGTAGATATACCAAGTCAGGAAAATGCTGTTAGCAGCAACACACTGACAGGCTGTGCTACAAGTGAAAACAACAGCGATGAAAGCACAGAAGAAAGCTCACAAACATCTGTCCTGTTAATAATCTGACTTGATCTGTAATCCCACCTCCTACATTCTACCTCCCACGCTTACCCAAGAATTAGACTCAAAACCACTTGCAGAAACACAATGCCACCTGAATTTCTGTAGCACTGCAGCATAGCTTTAGATAGGTATCTAAATGTCATTTTTACCAAGTTAAATTACATTCATTATGTTCAAGATGAACACCACTTGAAAGAACTAAATCACTACGAAGGCAGGAGAGATCTCTTTCAGTGAAAAACAAAATATTTGGTAAGGAGCTAATTGTCCTATAAATGTAAATAAATCCATGCATTTTATTTCAGAAACCAAAGTGATTGATCTACAATAATTTAGGTAAGTTAAACTGAGTTTACACAGTGACACCTGACAGTCTGCAAAAAGTTAACCACAAACTGAACCACCTCAAATGTGAAAGACTTCCACATGAATCACTGGCCATGAGTTTTTTGCTATAGTTTTTAATCACAGAAAATGTACATGAGATATTTCATACACAGTTCATAGTTTGAAATATCAGTTAGGATGGGGTAACAAGGAATAACCAACCAGTGGACTTGCAACCACAGAAGTGAGGCAAAGCCAAGTGTTAATGTGAATGAAATTAAGAACAGTTCCTAAAGCCACTGCTACAGAAGAGCTTACATCAAGATATTTAGCCTCCCTTACAGTGCTGGTAAAAGCTGTACCTGTGGATAAAGCATTCTATATCCACAGAGTTTGCACTTCAAGGGAGAAGAAACCTTCCACCCTCAGCAGAACAGCAGAAAACAGTAAACAAGGTCTCCCATGACTGTCACAGGGAAAACTGGTCAGCTTTAGCAGGATTGCCAGCCCAAAGCTTCTGCAAAACAGCACTCATGGATTCATGTCCTTACATAGGAGCATTTGCTTCAAAATGACCTCAACATATTTTCTCTCCCCAAGCAACTGCAAAGGAAGAATTTTAAGTGCGCTAACGGAAGCTATTTTAGATAGGAAGGAAAGGTAAGCCTGAATAATTCAAAATACTGTAACTGGGAAACTAGTGACCAAGGAAAAAACCTCTAATCAGGAAACTCCTATAGGAAATACCTGCAAAGAAAATGTGAGCAGAATTAATCATAGCTACAAGAAGCAAAATAACAGTTAGGAAGTTAATCTGATGATGACAGGAATGTTAGTTCATATTACACAAAGGGTTCCAAACCTATTCATGATTTTTTTTCCTTCAGACTTTAAAATGAAGATGGTTATAACTTACTTGCCATGCTAATGTTAACAAGCTTTCCTCCTACTTTTTTCCTCTCAAAACCTTATTATCATCTACTAAGATATTAACAATGGATAAAATAGTAAGAGAAATCTATTGATTTTTGAATCTTTTGCTTTTCAAAATAAATTTACTTAGTAGGTAAGCAACCACACTTGTTAAAATATTTAGATGTACCTTTTGCTGGAAATCGTTAACATTTCCCTTAAGACATGTGGGGCATATAAATCTCAGAATAGAGCTGATACTTGAAACTAATTCTTGAGTTTGCTTGAAGAGGAAGTCATTATTTATTTACCTTCAATAGAAGACATCTGTTCACAGGGCCCCTACCAAATCTGCTGGTTTCTTTAAAAACAGTGTTCTTTATTTACATAGATTGCTTCAGAAGTACAATATGTTCATACATAGCTCATAGCTGAGATGGTGAAGAGTCCAGCCAGCTACACTATCCCTAAAATGCTCTAACATTCTAGCAAAGGTCAGAAACTTAAAATAGACCTTGGAGTACACTCAAAGCCATGACTTCATGGTGATAAAACTGATCAAGTGAGGGATTTTGCTTACGTTGTTCTTTACTGAGAACTGTCCAGTCCAGCAGGAGATCACAGCATGTCCCTGCCCTTCTCACTGTGCTCAGGGAGATGTTCTGAAGCATGGTCTGTGACATTCTCATCACCCTTCACTTGGCCTGCACAAAATCCAGTTTCAAGCTATAACAATCCTCACCCTCTTTCCCCCAGACACCAAGATTTTAACTTTGCACTGTGGAACAATGAAGGACAATGAAGCCCGGTTTGACAACAATAAGGGAACACAGAAGTTAACTGCAGGCTCTCTAGTGACATATGCAGAGCTTTATGTAGGCACCATGAGAGAAACTGAACCTGACAACTGCAATGAGTGTTCCTGAAAATTCTAAATTCATAGACAATAGGAAATAGGGAACTGAATAGCTGCATCAAATTTCACAGACTGAAACTTGCAGGAGGAATGAAAACATTGATATGAGCATTAATTTCTTAAAAAAAACAAACCATGCTGGATTGTACAGCACTGACAGCCAACATGGTCCTAACAAAATTAGTTATTAGTCTTCTAAACATGTTGCCACAAAAACAGCTCTGCTTTAAATCTACAAAGGACATCACCAAGGGAAAGCATAATTTGAGTATTAAAAGTACAACCAAATTAACTGACTGTGCAAGCTCTGCAGAACTCAAACATCAGTTGGAGCTGTAACAGTTCAGAAATGCATACATGAAGCCAGTAATTTAACTGCAACTTGCTCAGTAATTTTTTCAAAGCCACAAAATTCTCCTCTTGAAGTAAAAATCCTTGCAAGCCTGATTAAGATTCCTATAAAAATCACTAGGAACAAGGAAAGCTTATTCATTCCTCAGCAAAGATAAGATAACAAGTGCATATTTGATACTGGTTTTGTAATCAGATGTAAAAACAGGATATTAATCAATTTTTATTATATTACTACCTGTCATAAAATGCATTTCAAAGATGCTGTATTTGATATACCTCAAGTTGCCTGCCTCATTTCTTATGCTTTGTATCAAATAAAAGCTTCAAAATACTTTTCCCTCTGGATCTGCAAGTGGAACTCTACATTTCCTGGATTCAAATAAAGGATGGCATTGCTTGAAAAACGACTGTGTTGCATCATCCCCAGTATTCCCCTTCGAATTAGCAGATGAAGTCATTCGTTAGGAACACAAAAGCACTCTTAGAGAAAGCTGAAACATTAACACTGGACTCTTTACAGCCACACCTTTTCCATGGAAGTCTGGTCAAATAAGGAAAACACTCCCCTCACACATCATACACTGGTCCTTGACGCACCTGGACTGACAATACCTATGGTTTTATCATTTCTGTTCCCCAGTCAGGACTCAGGTAACTGAGCTCCAATTCTAAAGCAGTAAAACATCTGCGCTGTAAGTAATTTGAATTGTGTGCATTTGAATTCTGAATCACATTTAAAGAGAAATGCTGAGTTCTGTGGAACGACTGGCAGTAAGTGGTAATGAAATCTTTTGTATAACACAGCACAATTAAGTACTTTCAAGTAGTATGAGATTTCCCTTTAAAATGACTCAACCCAAAAGGAAAATAGTAATCTGGAAAAGAATTTCTGCAGAGAAGTCAATTTGTGAAACAGACAATAAAGAGGAAAAAAAAAGCAAAGAGCTCATTGATTTAGAATCACTCCTTTAATCCCAGTTCCAAGCTAATGTAGCTGTGGCCCTTTTCTGTCTTGCTCACTCTGAGGGAAATGTGGCAGTGCACAACATTCCAGCTGTTTTCACAATGCAGCATGAAGACATTCATAACCAAATTAAAGGAGGAAATACACACAACTGACTGGGACTGTTCATAGAATCCAAATGGGAGGTGCTGGGCTGCAGCTCCAGAGCTGTGTCCAAAACCTGTAACTTCAGCTGAAGGCTGAGCAGGAAGATCCAGATGTGTTGCATAAACACAGAGTATGCAAAGCATGATTTAAACTAACTTGATTTGTAAGGAAGGCAAGGTATTAAGACATCTGGGGAAACTGCCATGGAAGTATTGCTCACAACACACCCACAATACACACCCAGGTATTATTTGTTTCTCTCAGAGTAAATTTTGCCATAAGCCTCATCCTGGAGTTGTGTGCTCAGGAACACACCACAATAAGCTTTTCACTGCTTGTACAAGTTATAGCACAGTTTTTGCAGACAGAAATCACAAAGCAAAACCTGCTTGTTAATGAATGCTAATCTTACCTGGGACTTTGTCAACAGATGCAAAGACAGAGCGCTGCACTGTGGGGTCACTGCTCCCACGCCGGGACTGGTCATAGAATCTAAATGGGAGGTGCTGGGCTGCAGCTCCAGAGCTGTGTCCAAAACCCATAACTTCAGTTGAAGGCTGAACAGGAAGATCCAGGAGAGCTATGTTTAATCACAATTGATAGTTTTTGTTACTCAAATACACAAAAGGAAAAAGAAGTGACAAGAAAATTGATAGTTTGCTCAGGACCTAAGACTAAACCAGATTTTACCATAACTTGCTGTCATTTGCCTCTTAATTATGGTTACAAATGCACTGACAAACTAAAGAGTCAGTGCTTCTGGCAACCTTTTCTACATTGCTGTCTACACCACATTCACACTAGGGAAACCTCAAAATTTCAGCAGAGAAGAAAAAAACCCCAGGATTACAGGAAGTCCCTTTCACTAAAAAACCATAGGAGTTATTAACAATAAAAAACCCCTTTTGCTTTTCCTGCAGAAATAAAGTAATTCATTAATTAAAACAGAACACTGCAGAAAGCCATTTAAAGAGACAATCAGCTTTAAGATGGAAAATAAATGCCTTTGAATTCATTCAACCTAAAAGTTTTAATATCAAGTACTAATATCCTCAAACTTGCTTTTATGCCTTGCTTCATGTAAAAAAAATTAAAGTGTCACATATCCACTTTATAAATTCTAAGTTAAATATGGAAGTAAATCTTTTCCTTGGAAACTCAGCCCTGTTTTAGAGCTTTCTGTAGCCCACCACTCCTCAGTGTGCCTCAGCCTGACATGACAGAGTGACTTGCCATGAGAGCCCAGTGTTCTCCTAGAGCCACTGCAGGACACCACTGTTGCCTTCTGATACAAGGCAGGCGGCCTGGTTTCAGGAAGCAGCACGGCGACCCTCTTCTCCAGGGTCACTCGGGCCTAAGAAACACGCGGACACCAATATGGTGGAGGATCAAAGGCTTTTATTCTCTCTTCTCGTGGGGTTTTATAGTCTAGGGGGCTTCTACGTCAGGTGAGGGTCTGTCTTTACTATCTATGGTTAGTAGGGATGGAAAGTTGCCTGGGCAAGTGGAAAATTACTGGAATCTGGTTCAGGGGACTACATTCTTATGTTAATTTTCTTATCTAAGGGGACAGGGGCCCTGTCTTCCTGTAACATCACGAGATCTTCCGAACGCCAGGCCCTATCTGCTACACACCACCCACCTGCTATCCTCTGCATTTTGGTGCGCCGGGCCTGGATGCGGCCCTTGGCCAGGCGCTGCTTGGCAATGATGCAGCGAATGTGGTCGGCAAAGATGAACGTGGCCTGCAGGATGGGGAAGGGCTTCGAGTGAGGGCTGGAGGCAGGCTTGTGGATGATGATGTTCAGGGCTCTGCTGTCATCCTCTACTCCGGTCACCTGCATATCCTAAAGAGAAGCAGAAGGCAAATAGTTAAAATAAGCTTTTCTAAACTACAGATTAAATATCAACATTGAAAGAAAGTACTATAAAAATGTTTCATTAAAGCTCTTACTAAGACAGTTTCGATGTTAAAAAACCCAGCAGTATAAAACCAAACCAGACTCTGCAAGTTGTACAACTTGAACTTACTTCTTCAGAAATTAATATTCATAGAGATTGAATTAAATTATTTGAGCACAGCAAATTTTCAGGAAATACAAACAGCAACAGTTAAGGCAATAAAGAGACAAATGAGAAAAAATTCCTTAGATAAGCACACATCATTTCAAAATTACAACCTGTCACCTCCACCTGTAGGAAAATCAGAACTCTAAGTAAGTTCATTAACTACTTGAGTAAAGTGCTTGGAACACAATCCTAACCAGATGTGACTTCAGTCTTCAAATGAGCATAGCCCATCAGATGTTAAGGAAGTTACCCCATCTGCAATTGTGTCTCTGGTTACCTACGTAAACTTCTTCAGAAATTCAGAATGGTTTTAAAAGGCAGGAAGCAGAAAAAAAACCAAAGAAACAAGGAAGCATGGTACAGAGCTTAAATATATAAGCTAATACTGGTATTACTATTTATTCAACATAAAATGTAGATTTTCAGCTCAGAAAAGCTGGCCACCCAAACTACAACTTCCCTTACCTGCAGAAGGCCTGCAAACTTAACTACTCCCCATCCAAGTCTGGCAACATCTGGTTCAACCAAACTCATCTGGTAAATATCCACAGCCAGGAATCTTTGAACTTGTCCCCCATCCTTTGTTACGACTGTACAAGCAATCAGATCACTGTTATCTAAAGGAAGGAAGGAAGGAAGGAAAAAGGTTACATAACACTGAAGTTGAGGATTCTGGGGTGTGGGTATTCTACATAACAGAAAACATTAACATATAAAAATAAAACAACCTTGATAACACATGGTTAAAGCTTCTGTTCCCATTTTTAATAGATATTTTAACTTTCCTATCATAGTTACACAGAAAGGGCAGGAGAGATTTTAACAACAGTGGTTCAGACATACAAGTTAAATATAAGATGGGTACTATATACACCTTGCTTTCTCTTACTATCTTCACTACCTTTCAGAAAAGAGCTCCTTTCATCTCAGGGCTAAAACTGCAACATCCTTATTTCTCTCACCACGTGAAGTCTCAAGAAAACTTGTAAACAACCACAGCCAGACCCAACACCACTGCAGGCCATGAGTTCTACCTTGTTATAAACTTTGTCTCCTGACATGAGCTACTTTTCTACAGGTCTGAAACCTATGCTGGCTCTTGGACACACTTCAATTTCAAGATTATTTGGACTCTCCAGGTAAACTGTAGCAGTGTTTTGACAATGTTTGATATTTCATTGACTTATATTGAACAAACAGACTCTTATTCCAGAAACCCCTCCAACAAACCCCAAAATACATTCTCCACCATTTCCTCACTGCCCTGTTCCAGTTCAAACCCGTTATTAATGAAAAGGGACTAAATCACCCTGTTCACACCAGCTGAAATCTACCAATCAGCCCTTAAACTGGCAGTACCAACCCCTAGCAGAGCTCTGCTAACTCTGCCAAGAGCTGCTTTTTCCTTTGCTTCATACTGATACTTTGATTCATATATTTGATGCACACAGGTCTTTTCCTCTCTCTCATCTAGTACAACTTACAGCAAGTAAAATATTGTGAAGGCTATACAAATCAGTAGAACTTATTTACTCATCCAGACATCTAAACAAGCATTTAACACCATTTTTCACACTAGAAACATCTGCAGGATAAACTACAAGTGGATGTGTACAGCTCTTCACAGTGGCAGGTCACATAACCATAGACAACAGCCATAAATTATGGTCAGGAGGTGGAAGAAATTCTTTTGTGCAGCTGATTACCCAGAGATGATGTGGAATTTACATCACCAAAGGTTTTCAGGCTTCAAAAATCAAACCAACTTCCTCTTCCCCACAAAACCCCCCCCACAATACAAGTGAGAGATCCTTTCCAACTAACATTTCTGTGAATCTACTAATTACCCTTTACCAGCAGGATCCATTCAAAATTCATTGGGTGGTAGGAAAGAAAGGCATGAAATATAGAACCCTAACACAATTAAGAGGATAATTAATGCTAACCAGTGTGAAACTACTGTCAGCTTTTGAAATTTGAGAAAACAAGTTTAATCAATAAATGCAATACATACAGGACATGATTCAGTTAACATGAGAATTGATTGCATTAACCTTCTCACAGCCCTGGAAGATTCAAGAAACCATAAAGGACTGGCAAATATTACTGTAAGAATCTGTGGAAGATTTATTCCTGTTTAGAGAAGGAGCTGAGACACCAGGCAGAACTGGCTATTTCTTATTTTGGTATGCTTCATTTCTTGCCTCTTTTATTCTTTAACCAAATTAATCCATCAACAGTTATTTCAGTTGACTTGAATTCCTGGAGCACTCCTGCTCTTCTCAAGACAAAGTGCTTGGATTGGGACTCCTTCAAACAGGAGGTGTCAGGCTGATGACTCTTTTGGGAGATTCTCAACTAACAGGCCACAGCACCAAATAGAGTTGTGGAGTTCTCAAATACTAGTTTTGACCAGTTTTTTGACCAGTATTTACAAAGTTTTTAGTGCAACAGTAAGCAGGTTAAAATACTTGCTATACAAATTCAACTGCCCAAGTACAAAAATGCACTTCAGGAACTCCAAGGGCAGAATGCTTTCCAGAACAGAGAGCTTTTACTTTAGACCTGACAACACCTTGAAGTACAGCATTACTGTAAAAGTCTTTAAAAGAAACAGAAAGGAAAGTTACTCATTTATTAGGCAACTGTTACAGGAATCCTTTGAGCCTATACAACTGAATATAGTTCATTTACATGACTGTTTCTAGTTCACAGCTGCTGAGGAGTCAAACTGTCATCCTTGATGACAAAAACAGAAGAGAAAGTGTGGTCAAACACATTTTCAGTGAACTGCTGTAAGAATACTTACAGCTCTGCTATGAAACAGCTCGAGATACCCAACCACATTCAGATGAAAATATCAAGCCCAGTAAACTTCAGTACTATTCAAATTTGGTCTGATTACAGTGAACCACAGGCTGAGTGGCTTCCTGGTGTGGCACTGCTGCAGAGAACTGGAGTGCCTCTCCTGAGATTAACAGCAATGGCTAATTTCTCCCCATGCAAAATGAAGTTTGTAACCAGTTTGGATGCTACACTTCCATTACTTGGATCCAAAATTTCTGTGAATTTTCTCCAAGAAAAACCCAAGTTTTGGGAAATACAGCCAAGGAAGGAGAGTTCATAGACCTCAGGTGCTTGCAGTGCTGAAGATGTAAATTCAGGGAAAATAGTTGTCTGTGTTAATGAAAATATTTGCCTGAAAAGACTGTATTGTAAGAAATCTTCATGAATATAACAGCTACTCAATGCAGTCTAAATGCACCTGATCTGCCTTGGGGCTTGATCTTTAATGATTTTATAATTTCCAGCCATCCCAATTCCAGAAATGATCTGCAGACATTAAAAGCTCTTACAGAAAACTTTCAGCCCTTTGTAAGCACAGCTGGCAGCCCAAGATAAGCATTAGGCTGGAGATAGTGAATGCAGCACCTCCCACTTCACAGGAAGAACTCTTCCCCACAGCAGGCAGCCCTCTGGGATGATATCCAGCTTTACTGAACAAGAAACCAACCAGTCATGGATCCACCTTGTTCCCATCAAGTACATTCAGTTCATGTTAGAGGAGGTGTCCCTGGTTATACATCTGCACCACATTCTGGGTTACTCTCCTTGCCACAAATATGACAAATTATCCTGGACACCTTTTTTAGCTGATCCTGCTTTGAGCAGGGGGGTTAGACTGGATGATCTACTGAAGTTCCTTACAACATCAATTATTCCATCATAAACTTTTCTGAAGTGTTTTTAAAAAAATGTTGACTGTGATGGCCTTATAGAGCCTGCTCACTCTGCCAAATATGCAAAGAAACTTAACTATAATGTTAATTTTTTTCTGTTTCAGCAAAGAAAAAACAGCTTTAAATGTATCCTCATTTACCTCTTGGCCATGGCATTTAAAACATGAAACAGAATCCTGTTACCACCTGAAACCAAGCACTGAGGCCGTTAATTTGAGCTGCCAGTGACTTCACACAGTGAGCTGCTAAACAGGACTGAAAACACCTCCAGCCTCACAGGCAGTCTAAGTGAGACAGTTAGCACAAAATATGGAATTGCTTCAAAACTACTGACAGCAGAAAAACACTGCAAAGTAACAGTTGCTCTAATTCTGATGACAGCATATCCAGCAGTATGGAATGAACCCTTTGTGGAATTACCTGACTCTCTGTTCAGACATTTATATATATTCATATATATTGGTGACAACCTTGTAACTACACCTAAACGTTCACATTTAACATGTGTGCATCAAAATATTAAAATTGCTTCTTTACAAGAAACTTGAATCTCCCTCATCAAACTCACATAAAACATGATCATTACATTCAAGCAAAAGGAAAACAAAGAGCTATTTTGATACAGGTTTGTGGGATTTTTCCAAATCAAAACAGTAGCTGAAACCATTACTGGGTCATCTTAACCTCTACTCCCCTCTTAAAAGGACTTGTATACAAACAAGCATAAACACTGAAGGCATCTTAATGTTCCCAAGAATTTTAAAAGCCTTGTATTAATAGAGATTGATGAAAATTTGTCAAATCAACAACACCTCCAAAGTGGTATTTAAAAAAGACACACAAATGTAATTTTTTGGGTCATGCTTTGCCCACTGCAGAGTCTCCTCCCAAGGTATGGCACCTATGCAATCCTGTGCATCCTGCGTGCTCTGTGTGATGTTCTCCTTGATATCCTCCTGTCTCTCTTGTTTGGGCAGAGACTCCAACTGCAAAATACATTTTTATGCCACAACACACAGTGGAACCTCAACACCCTGCTACTTCAATTCAGGTAGTTTAAGTAAGAACAGCAGTAACAAGCAGTTCAGGAGAAAAGAGTCAGTAAGTTTTGTATCAGACTATTTAGGAAATGGAGGGGCTACTTACTCAAATCCAGAACATCATCTGCCTTTATCAGATCTCCCTCCCTCGTGAGTGGTAACTGAGTTTCCAGCTCACCTTGCAAGTGCAGGGACAGTGAACGGAGCATAAAGAAAACTCTGATTGCCTTGAGAAATTCAAGAAAAGATTATCAGAATATTTTTACACCCAATACTACATACTTGAACAGAATCTTACAAACAAATACTGGCTTTTACAATTCCCAAGTTTGCTGTCCTGTAGTAAATATTTTTAATACATTTAAAATTGAAATTAAAATTGTAATACCTTTTACATTGGAAAAGTAGAATGTAATTTCCAACTTAGTTAAAAAGAAGACATGAAAGAAGCTGAAACCTGCCATTTATTTTCAGTGAAGTAGGAGCAGCAGAGCCTTTGCATCACTGGCACACTTAGACAGCCTGTGACTGACAGGGAAACAACTACAGGAGCTGTTTATGCAAAAACAATCCTGGAATATTTTTATTTAATCATTATTTAAGACTGATTGTATTTGCAATACTTCTATGCTATAGACACCTACACAACCAACCTTCAGAGACTCTCACATTTGGAACTCAGAACAGTAATAACTTTTCTGGCCAAGTCTAGCTAATATGTCTACAAGTTAAGACAGAAACAGAGGGGATTTCTGCACTTTAATTTGCTGTTCTCACTAAAGCTAGCCACATGGAACTTTCTCAGAGCACTTAATTTATATTCTCAGAAGGTCTTCATCAGGGCAAAGCATTCTGGAAGCTGTAACAGTCCCAAGAAACTTTCAACAGCTGCTCTGTGAAATGAATATACTAGTTTTGATTTACAAATTCATGACATATGGTATGCAAAGACCCAAAGTGTCAAAGAACAATCATTTTATTAGCCACATTTTGAAAGGCCCCATTTATAATCCTCTTTCCCTACAAGAACTGCATTTTCAGTACAGCAAATGAAAAATCATTTTTTATTACTTCCGGTGTTCTGCTTTTTAAGAGTTTCCTACACAGTAATTCTGTGGTGTACTGTAAATTAATGCTGCTTTACAGTAACAGCATTGAATTCATGAACAGCTGCAGTGCCCAGAATCTCCCAGATTGCAGGAAGTACTAGGAAAAACAAATCTAAAGTGCTTTAAGGGAAAACTCTTCACT
This sequence comes from Zonotrichia albicollis, assembly GCF_047830755.1. Lineage (NCBI taxonomy): Eukaryota > Metazoa > Chordata > Aves > Passeriformes > Passerellidae > Zonotrichia > Zonotrichia albicollis. The sequence goes on from NC_133834.1 coordinate 10,191,182, forward strand.
CCTCTATTTTTAAAATCAACAGAACAGTGGCTCCTGTGAAGCAGAACTGTGAGGGTTTGAGCTCTCTGCTGGCAGTGCTTCCAGGAATCTCTGACACAACAGGGATGAAGAGAGGGAAGCCATGTATCAGGTTCTTCCATGAAATTACCCCAAAGCAATGGCTTTAGGATGCAGCTGAAATTTAACAGGGCAATCTCATTATGTGGAGCAAAGGACACCAAGGGTATCTAACAAAAATATGATAATACTATTGAATTCATGAGAACACAGCCACTTTAGAATCTGAGATGATCACTCCCATTTAGGCAGACTGCACTCTCTGGATTTACTGAAATTATATAGGATTACTATAAAGCAGTTTTCCTACCAAGTGCTTCAAGAAGAATTCACAGTACTTGGTTTAATATTTGCCAAATTCAATCAAGAAGAGGAAAATCTTGCCATTTTGGTAACCCAAAAGTTAAACCCAACAATGATTTGTTTGGATTTTTTTTTTTAATTTGGAGGGCAACCATCACTCAGCTTTCACTTATCTGCCCCCTCAAACCTCTTCCTCCTAGACTGCATTAATTTTTATCACATTTATTTCCTATCAAACGAATGACACTCATCTCCAAACATGCAATCACATTTAGTGCAGAATGAAGTACAGGAGTAGAAAATAAAATCAGAACTTTAGCCTTTGCAAAAAAAAAAAAAAAATGAGCAAGAACATCAGATGAAATGGAAACTGTGCTGTGCTTCCTACAATACTGACAGCCCACAGTTGGTTACAAAATCAATATACTGTGCCTAGTGTATTTTATCAGATCTCAATGAAACAACAGAAAAGTTCTGTGGAGTAGAATTTTTTTGGCTGACTTTTAGTTTTTTGGTTAACTTGGAATAAATATGGATTTCTATCTACATTAAAGTATTAGGCAACTATGATCCTGATTTCCTCATCCATATACAAGTTCTATGTGCAAAGACACATCAATTTGCAGGGAAGCCTACCACTATCTTATTATATTCCCAAGAAAGTGTTCTTGGTAATTCAAAAACTTCTCACAAAGGGAGATTTTTGAGGGCTTCTCCTAAAGTTGATAAGAGAAGAGCTGCCACTTACAGGGACTTTCCATAGCAAGGAAGTAAGATCCTAACAGTTAAGAACTCAATATAATCAAAGTTCACTTGCTAGTGAAATAAAACTTGAGAACTTTTTTGAATCGTGTCAGAGCATGTTCAGAACCAAATCTTTTTGCATTTGAAACCATCCTTAGAACCTCAGCAGGTTGGGTGGCAGCAGCAATGTCACAAGGGATACCTGAGTCCAGCATTTTGCCATGGCAGGTCAGCCAGGGCAAGGCAGCACCACGGGAAATGAGGAGATACCAAACCCTGAATCATTCTGGGAATTCTTGCTCATGGTGGAGACCCTTTCATCTCAGAGGCTCAACAGGAATATTTGTATTGATGTTTTTATTTCCACCAACAGAAGTTAAGCTATTCCTTATTTAGCACATGAAAATCCTGGAACAGCCATTTCCCACTAATGTGCATTTCTAAGTATCTTTCTGTTGAATGCCTCAGAGAATTTCAGGAAGCATTTCTGCTTTCTAAGAAGAATACTTTCAAATTAATTCACTGTCTTCTATCCAACAACTTGGTGTGATAACAAAAGCTGTGTGGCTTAGAAGCAATGAAAATGAACCCTTTCAGAAGATTGCTGGAAATAAGTTACTGCACAAAATCATCATTTGGGAAGTGCTGTTCTCTATGTTTCCTTGCATTTATATAATTGTATTATCTAAGCATATTCTAGTACTCTTGAAGGAAAAAACCATCAGATTTACTGACACTGCAAGGCTCCTGGGACACAGCCAGGTAAGGGCCAAGAACTGATTAACCAAGAATGAAAATGAGGATGTTGTCATTCAGGTCAGCATCACCTGTACAGATTGTGGCAGTCACAAAAATAGATACTTTGCTGGTTCTCTCTTCCTTCTCAAATCTCTATCACAAATTACCTTAGCAAGATGAACTCTCAAGTAAAATTAAATTTTTTGCCATGTCTAGAAATATGAATGATACAAAGCCAGTCTTCCATGGAGATTCTTACTACAGGAATATAACTGAGATTGCAGATCACAAAAGAAGCTGACAATATATTGAGTGTTATCAAAATGCCTTTGCATGTAGCTTTCTGTATGGTCTGAAAATTTAAACCCCAGTGCAAGAACACGTTGCACTGACTAGACACAAGAAATCAGAGAAAAAGCTTCTCCACTGGGGCAGGTAATTATTATATATACTCTACACAGATCTGTCTTCAGCAAGTTTTATGATTTTATGGATGAACCTTCCAATCAAGCAGCCTTCTAAGAAAAGTATTTGTACTCCTAGAATTTCTCAATGACTTTGGCATCACTTTGTCATAAGCAAATGGAAGGAAAACAGTCTTACTCACTCTTCGTGTTCTTTCTACATCTCCACAAGGCAACCTCTTCACAAAGTCAATGCCGGTCAGAGGAGTCCCCGTTGGGGGCAGCAAGATGGAGGCATCCATCATCAAGTATTCTACATTCATAGGTTTCATCTACAGAAATATTTCAGCACTGGTTAGTGTACAGAACAAAAACCATTTGTCTCTAGTTTCAAATATACCTCATTGTTGTGTATTTTAAAATTCTGAGAATTTTTAATACTGTCTTATTTAAGGGCCTTACGTGCAATCTTTCAGTTAACTCCATGCAACCTCTCTCATTGTTCCCAGACACACTGCCGAAGTTCTCATACAAATAAAACACAGGAAAAACTCCAGAAAATTACAGAAAAGGTATTTGCAAATACTAAAAACCAAATTCTGCCAGGTTTGAGTTCAAGTTTTGACTTAAATTTCTTGATACTTCCATCACAAGGAAGTTTCTCATTACTTTTTCTCTCCAAACAGAACTTTCTCAGAAGAGAGAACATGCTGAGCTTCAGACAGGAATAGGAAGATTTTCATATTGTTTTGGGAAAAATAATAAATCCAGTATCCCATTTAGGGACACTGAATGTAGGCTGAAGCAATTTTTTAATACTCAATTTTATAAGTAATGGAATTTTATCAAATAAAGAGCTGTGAAGTTTCACATAAATAATTTATGTAAGTACAGACACAACTTCTCAGAGACAAAAACACCACTGACATTTTGTTGTCCTACTCCCAGTAATAAGGACCCCAGTGTGCTCAGCAGCTATCAGCACTTTTTCTTATCCCTGTGCTGTATCTGGGTTTGAGGATTTGCCAGGGCAGAAGAGATCTCACTTACTGTCATAGTCCTGTATTCATCTTCGAACATATCCAGAAAGATTTCTTCTCCCTTCCAAAAGAAAGAGCATGGACATAGCATGAGCCTTCTGTTTGGGGCTCTGTCAGGTTTGCTCTGTGCAGTGTCTGTGAAGGGAGGCAGGGCTGCAGGGCCCTGCTGAGCCCTTCAGCAGCACTGCTCACACCTCTGGGAAAGCACACTGAGCAAAGGGAGAGATTGCTCTGCAGCCCCTGCAGGGCCCTGGGGGAGCAGGTACCAACCCTGCAGCAGGCAGATGTGCAGATGTGCCCTGCAGGAGCCACACTGGGGCAGGGGAAGGCGTGAGGAACAACAGACAGAAGCTGTTCTGGACTGACATCAAATCCCTAATTCCCACTGCCCCTGCATCACTCACAGGAGGAGAAGGTTGAAGAGCCAGGAATGAAGCTGAGCCTGGGAAAAGGGAGAGCTGAGGGACAGCTTTAATTTGTCTTTGTTTCTCACTATCTAAATTTATTTTTCTTGGTAATAAACTAATTTCTGTGAAGTTGAGGCTGTTTTGCCCAAGACTGTAATTGGCAAGTGACCTCCCTGTTCTTTATCTTGACATGATACTCTATTCTCCCTCCATCCTGTTGAGGAAGGGCAGTGAGAGAGCAGCTGAGTGGACCTCTAGCAGGCAGCCAAGGTCAACCCACCACAAGTTACTTATTTTTTGTAAGCCACATTGAGCAAACATCCTTCAAGAGAATTCTAAGAAAAACAGGAAGATATTTCAGCCACTTGAAATCTGTCACGGATTTACTGCTCCTTATATAGAAGTTAATGCCTGGGGCTAAAAAATTTAATTTCTTTCATTGTTTACAACACATGTAGAAGTAAAAAGCTGCAAAGGTTTCCAATAAGGAAAAAAAAATAGAACTTTAGATGATCATTTCAGATATGACACAAACAAAAAGCAATGTCAAAATCAAACATATTCCACATTAGTGTCAGTGATAAACTTGATCTCCAGTACAAACCCTGGGAGTATTCCAACAGCCCCTTGTGACATGGGTCAGGGTGGTATGGGAAGGAATTCTCCAAGAAAACACTTCCTTCCCTATCACAAATTTGGAGTTCCCATCTTAAAAAGGGTGCTTCTTTGGACACTGTGTAAAGACTGGGCTGCAGACATTCCCCACAGGTAAAGGGCTTCCTTCTCACAGCATTCTGCATTTACCTTATAGAAACGGCGAAGGAGATGAACACTTTCCTCCCTTGCACCCTAGCAAAGAGAAAATGTATTTCAGGGAATACACTTACTTATTAGTCACATTAAACAACCCACCCAAACACTCATACAGAACAGACTGTCTAATAATTCATGGCCTTAATCCTAGAATTTGATAGAATACAGTTCTTGCACCTATGAAAATGCAGCTTATTTGAGTTTATTATTTATTATTTCAAAAGCACTTTTCTTTACATTATTGAGATGGATAACATACAAGTTTCAGAGAGACAATGAAACACAAAACTGCTGGAGAAGTTACAAGTTAAAATAGCAGAGATGAGAACAGAGCATAGGTTATGATATTCACAGCACAGAGCTACCAATGCAAAGATGTTCTAGAAGCTCAAATTTCACATCAAGGCTGACTGCAACCAGAAATGAAACAAATTGGTTCAACTATACTCCAAGACTAAGACACCAGTAATGCAGTGACTGGGAATTTGAAAGAAAATACTCACCTCCAGACAATCAAGGTGAACACTTTTTATGATCCTGCCATTTTTGGAGAACACAAGCTGCTTCAGCAATAGGCAGCCAAGTTCTAAAGTTGCCAAACGAATTTTTCCATCTGAGAAAAGAAAATTTCAACATACAAAATAGTAGCAGTTTAGTTACAGCTCTTGTGATCATTCCATGTTCTTAAATTCCTGCAATTGTCAAACTTTGCTCCTTTGAGTGCTGGTGCTGCCTTACTATGCTGATGGCTATAAAGAAAAAACTGGAAGAGTATTTTAAAGTAGAAGAAAATTTAAAGCAGAGCCATTCAGTAAGAAGGGAAAGATTAATACTATTAAACAGTGAGCCCAACATTGGGTTTTGCTGCCTTTATCAATCTGCAGCACAGGTTGAATTACTCTAAAATTACACAAGGATCCCAGACATTTGGGATGGATGAAGTTACAAGGTGAAAGGAAGCTTTGTATATAGTACACTAATAAGGCACAGCTTTCCCTTGAAGGGAGAAAAGGAGATGTTCTACACAGCAGCAAGTTGAATAAAACATACCCCATTTCCATCCTTGCCCAGCCCCTCCCTCCCCAGACATGCCTTTATTTAAATAAATACATATCCTCACTTGCACTCCTTCCTGCTGCTGCAGGTACAAACTCTTCATATATAAACATGTTTTTCATCTCTGACACATCAGCAGAAGTTAACATGCTGTAGAGCAGTTTTGCAAGTCAAACAAACAGATTTTTATTCTACAGACATTCAAAAATTTGATAGGGTGTCAGTTTCTGGGGAAATCCAACTCTACCCATGTACAGGTTTAAGGGGGCAAAGGCAAGGAGGAGAGGTGTGGCTTGAACAAAGATAATTTTCATGGAATAGGTCATGGAACACCTGGTTTCACAAAAAAAAAAAGGAAGAAAACCCCCAACACTTTTTGCAGAACAGTTCAGAACTGAAAATACAACCTGAAATTAAAAAAAAAGGGGAAAATTTGCTACCACCTAGAGCTGACAGATAAAGGACTGCTATAAGCAAAGCACACCATAGTTTTCAAGATTATTTCTCAACTGAAATTATTTCTACAAGCAAAGGTGAGACAGATCATATTTTCAGGATGAAATCAATAAATATAAAACCCCTCAAAATCTCAATTTTTGTTTATTCAGAAGTGCACAAAGTAAGAATTTAGACAACAATATAATATATAATAATGTATAGTTCTGAGTATAAAAACAACTACTCAGCACAAATCCAGAATTTCTGATTCCTCACCAGCCAAGGAAAAGCCAATAGTTGTCTTTCACAAACCATATCT